>NC_056663.1:90268793-93082543 GCF_018350195.1 Panthera tigris
AGAGATTTCAGTGCCAAATACAACTATTTTAGTTTTCCTCTTTTCAATTCCAAACCATCCACAAAATTTTCCTCAGCCACAATATCACCTCTTCCCATCCAACAGTGATCCAAAAGAGAGTTTCATTGTGAAACTTCAGCTTGAACTTCAGCTGACAACCTGTTACCTCTCCTCCCAATGGGTCATACCTGGGCAACAATAGGTAATAGTCAACAGTTTACCTTCCAGGGTATGAGTATGCCAGTTCAGGGACATGAAATAAAAGTTATTGGAGAGCCAAAATAGGGGATGCATTTGATAAAAGACTTGGAATAAGACAATAGAAAAGAAATGTGTGAGAATAGAAATATCTCATAAGAATTTTTGTTATATTTTTTTCAATCTCTGGTTTACAGCAAATTACTTTGTTCTCTAATAACAATGGCAGCTCAATCTAGGCATTAAATACATAGTAATGAACAAAACGAAGTTCCCCAGTCATTTGATTATTTTGTGTACATGTTCTCTCTCATTCCGCTAGATTAGAATTTGAGAGAAAACCTTGTCTGCTGTTTGTCACTTGGTCATTAGCACTCCCAGTAATGTCTAACATGTAGTAGAACCAAATGTACAAGGTGACTGAGGAAATGGATGGAGGAGGTCTCCTCCAGTAAATTATAAGACCCATGAAGGCCAGGATTTTTTTTTCTCTTTTGGTTATTAATGTATCCCCAGAGTTAATAACAGTGCCTAAAACATAGAAATTGGATATATATTTATTGAGTTAATGAATCCTGTATTATTTATTTCTGAATTGGCCTTGTGGGGTCTTAGAAGAAAGTAATATTGAGTGAGCAGAAAGGACCTTGAAGGCACACGTTCCCTTTTGTCAATGGGACTTCATGTGTCCTGTTCACTAAAAATTATCAGATAACAAAAGATAACGCATTGTAATCTAGTTGCTAGATCACTGAATTATGAAACAGACAACAATGAAGATCACAAATGTTTTACTTAGCAAGCAAATAAAGATGCACTACATACATAGTCTGAAATTTAAAATAAGAACTTAATCTACCTCATGAATTGATATCAAGGTTAAAGGAAATAACATGTGAAGGCACAAAGCATCATCTTACCCATAACTGGCACCCAATAAACTTCTTTTTCTTTCCTGAGTAGAGGAAATGGTCATAATTGCACTTTAGTTACAGGTTACTTGAAAGATTATGAAGTTAGAAAAAGAAAGAAATTGAGAACCACAGCTCTGAAAAAGGGTCAAGTGACAAAGAAGTGAAGCCATTTATACAGAACACAGAGAATGGTATGTTGCAATCTGGGACTATATTTAACCTGAAATGTTGCTTGAACTACAGAATATATTGAACAGAGCATACTAGGTACACTCACTTCTGAGGAGTCCCAATCATGCTGATGTGTCTCTGGTTACAACTTTGTTTTATACACTTTATTCTAACACCAACAGAAAATTAATTATTTTATGCTGAATCTTCAACTGACAGAGACCTTTTGCAGAAAGACAGGCTAGTGTGGACAATTGAAAGCTAATGAAAAACACTGCAACCACATTGGTAGAATGTTAATTTAACTGCCCTCATTTTCTCTTGAAAAAATAAAACTTTCACAGGTAAAACAACTCTGCCCTTGTCAATATGTTATATTTTCTAGTGCCAAAAATGATTTGAATATTTACATTTAAAATGTATGCTTAGAGAAGGAGCCAAGATGTCGGAATAGCATGGAAGTCTGTGTGTCCCGCGTCCATGAAATACAGCCAGACCAACACTAAACCATCCTACACACCTAGAACACTGATTGGAGGATTAACACAACAATCTGAACAACCATAACCACAGAATTCAGCAGATATGCAGCATGGAGAGGTGAACTTGGGGAGCGAGAAGGAGCAGGAAGGGAGGTACTTTTGCGAGCGGAGAGAGGACAGAGACTTGGGGGAGGGGGAGAATATAGGAAAAGCACCCCTCCCCAAAAGCAGCTGGAGAGAAAGTGGAAAATGGGAAACAGCCAAGGGGACTAAACTAAAAAGGGAGAAAGAAGAAAGGAGAGGGTTTAAATTCCATTAAGACTATAAACAAGGGGAGCGCAAAGGCTGCAACTCTGCAGCTTGATACCTGGCTGTGCTCTGGTGGGAAGGACGAATCCCCAGGAACAGAGTGGGGTCTGGAAGGTTCTCAGGCCACAAGGAGAAAAGTGGTTCCACTGCTGGAAGGACAGTAGGTAGAGACTGTTGAAGCCACCTGGTCCCAGCAGACCCCAGAAGGCAGCCACATTCCCTGGTGCTGGAACAAGGTCGTTAAGGGTGAAGCCTGGTGCCAGATGTGTGTTGTGATTTTCCATAATCCCTGAAACGCTGCTGCTACACTATCTTGTGAACTTTTTCTGGGGCTGGCTGGCATCTGGCTGCAGTCTCGGGGCACTGGCAGCAGCAGGGTCCAGCAAGCATTCTTGGGTGCAGCTGACATTTGGCCATTGCTCATTCAGCCATTGCTCCATGAGACTCTCCCTCAGAGGGGTGAAACAGGTCAAAGCCACAGTCTTTAAGAAGTAAGGGGCTGGGGAAAACAGCCGCATCTGAGACAAAACTCAGGAGAGAGGTACTACCTGCGGCCTGGTCACGGAGAGTGAAAAAGCAGGGAGTGGATGAAAGCTGAAGACAGAGGACGGGTGCACGATTGCTGATCCGAGAGAACAGACTGGGTAGCTGGGTGGCACCATTTTCACCACTCCTGCACATGAGCATATGCACCTACGAGCGCCACAACACTCCACCACAGTAGGCTAGCAGTGCCATCTAGGGGAGAGCTGAGCTGTCACACTGAGCCATGCCCAACTGGGCCAACCTTGCTCTTCAAGAACAGAAATCTCTCCGCCTCATTAGTTTATGGACTATAAAGTGCTACATAGTCTGACTCCCAGGGGAAAACAAAGTAATTTCAGTCCTACTTCAATCTGTTAGCAGGTCCATCTATTCAATTCTCTTTCTTTTTTTTTTTTTTCTCTTTTATACTTTTCTTTTTCTTGAATACAGAAAAAGATTCATTTTTATTTTCAATTTTTATTAAAAATATTTTTCTTTAATTTTTATTACTATATTTTTTACTCTTGTGTACATTTCTATCAAATCCTATTTTATTCCATCATTTTATTGTAGTCTACTTCAGTGTATTCACCTTTTCAAATTTTCAAACGATTTCCTTTTTTATCTTTTTCTTTTTTCTCTTTTTTATTTCTTTTCTTTCTCTTGAATGCAGAAAGAGAAAAACTTCCATTTTTATTTTCAATTTCTATTAAAAATATTTTTATTTAATTTTTATTATATTTTTTTGCTTTTATGTAAATTTTTTCAAAACCTATTTTGAATTCCAAAATATTCCATAAAATTCTATAAAAATTCCATAATTTTATTTTAGTCCACTACAGTGTACTCACTTTTTCAAATTTTCAAACGATTTCCTTTTTTTTTCTTTTTTTCTGTCTTTTTTCTTTTTCGTTTCTTTTCTTTTTCTTGAATACAAAGAAAAAATTCATTTTTATTTTTTAATTTTTATTAAAATATTTTTCTTTATTTTTTCTACTATATTCTTTACTTTTATGTATAGGTTTTCAAATTCTATTTTACTCTCATCATCTCATTTTAGTCTACTTCAGTGTATTCATTTTTTTAAATTATCAAACGATTTCCTTTTTTTTCTTTTCTTAACCCCACCATTATTTTTTCTCTAATCTGTCAAACCACTTTCAACACCCAGACCAAAATACATCTAGGATCTAGCATCATTTATTTGATTTGTGTGTATGTGTTTAATTTTTTAATTTTAATTTTTTTTATTTTAATATTGTTATTTTAATTTTTCTACCTCATTATTCCTTTTCTCCCTTCAAAATGACAAAACAAAGGAATTCATCCCAAAAGAAAGAGCACGAAGAAACAACAGCTAGGGATTTAACCGACACAGATACAAGCAAGATGTCTGAACCAGAATTTAGAATCACGATAATAAGAATACTAGCTACAGTTGAAAACAGATTAGAATCCCTTTCTGCAGAGGTAAAAGAAGCAAAAAATAGCCAGAATGAAATGAAAAATGCTATAACTGATCTGCAATCACAGATGGATGCAGTGGCGGCAAGGATGGATGAGGCAGAACAGAGAATGAGCAATATAGAGGACAAACTTATAGAGAAAAATGAAGCAGAAAAAAAGAGGGAGAAAAAGGCAAAAGAGCACGATTTCAGAATTAGAGAAATCAGTGACTCATTAAAAAGGAAGAACATCGGAATCATACGGGTCCCAGAAGAGGAAGAGAGACAAATAGGGGTAGAAGGGTTATGTAAGCAAATCATAGCAGAAAACTTTCCTAACCTGGGGAAAGACACAGACATCAAAATCCGGAAGCAGAGAGGACCCCCATTAGATTGAACAAAAATCGAACATCAGCAAGGCATAGCATAGTCAAATTCACAAAATACTCAGGCAAAGAGAGAATCATGAAAGTAGCAAGGGAACAAAAGTCTGTAATATACAAGGGAAGACAGATCAGGTTTGCAGCAGACCTAGCTACAGAAACTTGGCAGGCCAGAAAGGAGTGACAGGATATACTCAGTGTGCTGACTCAGAAAAACATGCAGCCAAGAACTCTTTATACAGCAAGTCTGTCATTCAAAATAGAAGGAGAGATAAAAAGTTTCCCAGACAAACAAAAATTAAAGGAGTTTGTGACCACTAAACCAGCCCTGAAAGGAATTTTAAGGGGGACTCTCTGAGAGGAGAAAAGATAAGTATATATGTACATATATATATATATATATATACACATAAATATATACATATATATGTATATATGTACATAAATATATACACACATATATATACATATATATATGTGTGTATATATATGTATATATATGTGTGTGTGTGTGTGTGTATACACCAAAAGCAACAAAAGATTAGATAGGACCAGAGAACACCACCAGAAACTCCAACTCTACAAGCATCATAATGGCAATAAATTCATCTTTCAGTACTCACTCTAAATGTCAATAGACTCAATGCTCCAATCAAAGGACATAGGGTAACAGAATGGATAAGAAAACAAGATCCATCTATATGCTGTTTATAAGAGACCCACTTTAGACCTAAAGACACCTTCAGATTGAAAATAAGGGGATAGAGAACCATGTATCATGCTAATCGTCAGATAGCCAGACTTATATCTTATATCAGACATATATCTGATATCAGACATACTTATATCAGACAATCTAGACTTTAAAATAAAGACTGTATCAAGAGATGCAGAAGGGCATTATATCATCATTAAGGGGTCTATTCAACAAGAAGACCTAACAATTGTAAACATTTATATGCCAAATGTGGGAGTACCCAAATATATAAATCAATTAATCACAAACATAAAGAAACTCATCGATAGTAATACCATAATAGTAGGAGACTTCAACACCCCACTCACAGCAATGGACAGATCATCTAAACAGAAAATCAACAAGGAAACGATGGCTTTGAATGACACACTGGACCAGATGGACTTCACAGATATATTCAGAACATTTCATCCTAACGCACCAGAATATACATACTTCTCAATTGCACATGGAACGTTCTCCAGAATAGACCATATACTGGGACACAAATCAGCCCTAAGTAAGTGCAAAAAGAACAAGATCATACAGTGTATATTTTCAGACCACAACACTATGAAACTCAAAATCAACCACAAGAAAAAAATTGGAAACGTAACAAATACTTGGAGACTGAAAAACAGCCTACTAAAGAATGAATGGGCTAACCAAGCGGTTAAAGGGGAAATTAAAAAGTATATGGAAGTCAATGAAAATGGTAACACCACAACCCAAAACCTCTGGGATGCATCAAAGGTGGTCATAAGAGGAAACTATGTAGCAAACCAGGCCTTCCAAAGAAGGAAGAAAGATCTCAGATATACAACCTAACCATATGCGTTAAGGAGCTGGAAAAAGAACAGCAAATAAAACCCCAAACCAGCAGAAGACAGGAAATAATAAAGATTAGAGTAGAAATTAATGCTATTGAAACCAAAAAAAAAAAAATAGAACAGATCAATGAAACCAGAAGCTGGTTCTTTGAAATAAAGGCACCCAAATAAATAAAATCAAGAATGAAAGAGCAGAGATCACAACCAAAACAGCAGAAATAAAAACAATAATAAGAGAATATTATGAGCAACCATATGCCAATAAAATGGGCAATCTGGAAGAAATGGACAAATTCCTAGAAATATATACACTACCAAAACTGAAACAGGAAGAAATAGAAAATTTGAACAGACCCATAACTAGTAAGGAAATTGAATTAGTAATCAAAAATCTGCTAAAAAACAAGAGTCCAGGGCCAGATGGCTTTCCAGGGGAATTCTACCAAACAGTTAAGGAAGAGTTAACACCTATTCTCTTGAAGCTGTTCCAAAAAATAGAAATGGAAGGAAAACTTCCAAACTCATTCTATGAAGCCAACATTACCTTGATTCCAAACCCAGAGACCCCACTAAAAAGGAGAACTATAGACCAATTTCCCTGATGAACATGGATGCAAAAATCCTCAACAAGATATTAGACAACTGGCTCCAACAATACATCAAAAAAATTATTCACCATAACCAAGTGATTTATACCTGGGATGCAGGGCTGGTTCAATATCCACATAACAATTAATGTGATTCATGACATCAATAAAAGAAAGGACAAGAACCATATGATCCTCTCAATAGATGCAGAGAAAACATTTGAGAAAATACAGAATCCTTTCTTGGTGAAAACCCTCAAGAAAGTAGGGATAGAAGGAGCATACCTCGAGATCATAGAAGCCATATATGAACGACCCAACACTAATATCCTCCTCAATGGGGAAAAAAATGACAGCTTTCCCCCGAAGGTCAGGAACAAGACTGGGATGTCCCCTCTCGCCACTGTTATTCAACATAGTATTAGAAATCTTAGCCTCTGCAATCAGACAACACAAAGAAATAAAAGGCATCCAAATTGGCCAGGAGGAGGTCAAACTTTCACTCTTTGCAGATAACATAATACTCTATATGGAAAACCCAAAAGATTCCACCAGAAACTGCTAGAATTGATTCATGAATTCAGCAAAGTTGCAGGATATGAAATTAGTTGAATTCCTATACACCAGAATCAGTTGAATGCACAGAAATCAGGTGAATTCCTATACACCAACAATGAAGCAATACAAAGACAAATCAAGAAATCAATCCCATTTACAGTTGCATCAAAAACCATAAAATACCTAGGAATAAATCTAACCAAAGAGGTGAAAAAACTATATGCAGAAAACTATAGAAAGTTTATGAAAGAAATTGAAGAAGACACAAAAAATTGGAAAAAGATTCCATGCTCCTGGATAGGAAGAACAAATACTGTTAAAATGTTGATACTACCCAAAGCAATCTACATATTCAATGCAATCCCTATCAAAATAACACCAGCATTCTTCACAGAGCTAGAACAAATAATCCCAAAATTGGTATGGAACCTGAAAAGACCCTGAATAGCCAAAGCAATCTTGAAAAAGAAAAACAAAGCAGGAGGCATCACAATCCCGGACTTCAAGCTTTACTACAAAGCTCTAATCGTCAAGACAGTATGGTACTGGCCCAAGAACAGACACTCAAATCTGTGGAACAGCATAGAGAACCCAGAAATGGACACACAAACATATGGCCAACTAATCTTTGACAAAGTAGGAAAGACTCTCCAATGGACAAAGACAGTCTCTTCAGCAAGTGGTTCTGGGAAAACTGGACAGCAACATGCAGAAGAATGAACCTGGACCACTTTCTTACACCATACACAAAAATAAACTCAAAATGTATGTAAGACCTAAGTGTAAGACAGGAAGCCATCAAAATCCTTGAGAAGAAAGCAGGCAAAAACCTCTTTGATCTTGCCCGTAGCAACTTCTTACTCAACACGTCTCCAGAGGCAAGGGAAACAAAAGCAAAAATGAACTACTGGGACCTCATCAAAATAAAAAAAAATAAAAAATAAAAAATAAAATCAATCAAAAAAAAAAAAGAAAAGAAAAGAAAAAAGAGAGGGAGGGAGCCAAACCATAAGAGACTCTTAAAAACTGAGAATAAATTGAGGGTTGATGGGGGATGGGAGGGATGGGTGGGTGGGTGCTGGGTATTGAGGAGGGCACCTGTTGGGATGAACACTGGGTGTTGTATGGAAACCAATTTGACAATAAATTCCATATTAAGAAAATAAAAATGAAAAAAAAAATAAAAACCTTCTGCACAGTGAACGAAACAATCAGCAAAACTAAAAGGCAACCAACAAAATGGGAGAAGATATTTGCAAATGACATCAGATAAAGGGTTAGTATCCAAAATCTATAAAGCGCTTAACAAACTCAACCCACAAAAAACAAATAACCCAGTGAAGAAATGGGCAAAAGACATGAATAGACACTTCTCCAAAGAAGACATCCAGATGGCCAACTGACACATGAAAAAATACTCAACATCACTCATCATCAGGGAAATACACAAAACCACAATGAGGGGTGCCTGGGTGGCTCAGTTGGTTGAGCAGCCAACTTCGGCTCAGGTCATGATTTACAGTTTGTGAGTTCAAGCCCCGCATCAGGCTCTGTGCTGGCAGCTCAGAGCCTGGAGCCTGCTTCTGATTCTGTGTCTCCCTCTCTCTCTAACCCTCCCCTGCTCATGCTCTGTCTGTCTCAACAATAAATAAACATTAAAACCACAATGAGATACCACCTTACACCTGTCAGAATGGCTAACATGAACAACTCAGGCAACAACAGATGTTGACGAGGATGGAGACAAAGAGGATCTCTCTTGCACTGTTGGTGGGAATGCAAACTAGTACAGCCACTCTGGAAAACAGTGTGGAGGTTCCTCAAAAAACTAAAAATAGAACTATCCTACGACCCAGCAATTGCACTACTAGGCATTATCCACAGAATACAAGTGTACTGTTTCGGAGGGACACATACACCCCCATGTTTGTAGCAGCACTATCAACAATAGCCAAAGTACGAAAAGAGCCCAAATGTCCATCGATGGATGAATGGATAAAGAAGAAATGGTGTGTATATATATACACACACACACAATGGAGTATTACTCGCCAATCAAAAAGAATGAAATCTTACCGTTTGCAACTATGTGGATGGAACTGGAGGATATTACACTAAGTGAACTTAGTCAGTTAGAGAAAGACAAAAATCATATGACTTCACTCATATGAGGACTTTGAGAGACAAAACAGATGAACATAAGGGAAGGCAAATGAAAATAATATAAAAACAGGGAGGGGGACAAAACAGAAGAGACTCATAAATATGGAGAAAAAAATGAGGGTTACTGGAGGGGTTGTGGGAGGGGGGGATGGGCTAAATAGTTAACGGACACTAAGGAATCTACTCCTGAAATCATTGTTGCAGTATATGCTAACTAATTTGGATGTCAATTTTAAAAAATAAAAGATAAAATTAGAAAAATAAAATTAAATAAGATGTATGCTTAGTTACCGCTTGAGATATGGTTATTGTCCCACGTGTTTTCCTAAGATTTAGAAGTTCTGTGCCTTTTTTCATATAAAAGACAAAAGAATGAAAAATGATCATGAGATTCTGCCACACTGCATATGTGTAACTCTCCCTTTCAACTTCGCTTGCTAACTAGAAGGCCTAATATCCTTTTTAGTAATACGTGATGCATGGAACCTTCACCTGGTATCACAACTTACCTTTTATTGTAATGTAAAGGTTAAAGTTTAGACACTGTTCTTGGATAATGACAGTTGCCTTAGACCAATGAAAGGTGCACTGCATTTAATGGATTAGCAGGACTCTTCAGTTTATTTTCGTTTTCTGGGAAATCAGGAAAAAAGTAATGTAGGTGACTCATGTTGAGTATTACTTATATTACACCATACTATGATAGTAGGTATAGAGTTAGGTCAATATAACTTTTGAACATTGAGTGTAATTGTAAGTTTACTGGAATACTTCCAGTTAAACATTTTTTACCATGTAAAAAGTTTTATGTAGCAACTGAATAAAGATGTGTTCTCATGACTTATTTCTATTTATTTGTCTTTTCTATTTATTTGATTTGGGTCTGATATATTAAATACTCTTTTCCCTTCAACTATAATAACTCTCTTCAAGAATTCTATCATGTCTTGCTTCTTTCAGTTTTGATGTTGAAAACTTGCCATCACTTGAGCGATCTTTCAATTAACACCTCTCCACTAATGCAATCTTCCATGAATTTGCTTGTCTGCCTTGTTGCTTACTAAAAACAGGATTAATTAATGATCTCTGTGATATTTGTTATGGGTAATTCTTTTTCATCTTAATTCAAACATGCCTGGCATGTGATGATGCCAATCAGTAAAGTTTATGTCAGTGTTAGACTCAAAAAGAACTACAAAAATTGTCAAAAGTCAACAACTGCAGATGAAAGATTAATGTTATGATGAGCTGTCAGAATCTTCATTAACAGTACCCTCCTATTTTGACAAATATTCTAATAGGTCAGCTGGAGAAAAATTTAAAAAAAAGGAGACTGTGCTTGTCGTTTGTGACTAAATGAACAAATAAAAATCCCCATTTGAACTTGAATAAATATAGAGGCAGACATAGCACTGGTTTTTTGAAAAGTTAACTTTGTTTATAAATATATTAAGGTATTGTTAGAGATGTCATTTTGAATTCTCATTTTAATGTAAGTTAATGTTACTAACGAAATTCCGATAGAGTCAGTTATAGTTGACTGATAGATTTAGTTATATTTCAAGTAACATATGAAGACAAACATAAGTGCTGATATCCCTAAATATATTGAGTTGAATATTGTAAAAACTTCATTTAGGTTGACTGTGCTCCTCTATCAAAATATAAAATCAGCATTTAAATTTTCCTTAGAGAAATACATAATCATCTATTTTAATATAAAATCATTATTTTCACTGTATGAAAAGGGGACAAACTTTGGTGGGGGTGTGATGTTAATGAGTATATCAGGCTTTGACTAAATGCCCTGTGCCAACCAAGTGAGTGAGAGAGGAAGTAAAAGAATGTTAGTGTTCAAAGTTCTTGCAGTTGAAATGACATGCTCTGAGAGGGTGGCAGAAGCATCCATAGAAAGAAAATTGATTTTTGTTGGGAAAGAAAACATACTTTGATTGGCTCTTTGGCGATGAAAGGCAAGACAGCTTTGCTATTATTCTCATGAGAGATACTTAGATAAATAATAATTAAATTGATCTGTAAAATGACATAAGAGGGAATTTTTGTGTTGGACAGGTGATGCTCTAACAATGAAGTAGGGGGGTGCCTGTGTGGCTCAGAATTAAGTGACCGACTCTTGATTTTGGCTCAAGTCATGATTTCACAGCTCATGGAATCCAGCCTCTCTTCAGGCTCTGTGCTGACAGCATGGATCTTGCTTGGGATATTCTCTCCCCCTCTCTCTCTCTACTCCTCACCCACTTGCACTCATGCATGCTCTCTCTCTCTCTCTCAAAATAAATAAAAATAAATAAAAACACTTTAAAAACGGAGTAGGTATCTTGGGAAAAAGTATGGGAAGAAGGCTGAGGTGAGGCTGAGTCAGGCAAAGGATGTGGTTGGGGCAGAGTGAAGTCAGCCATATTGATGGGCAACTGAGCCTCCTTCCATCTGCCTGTTGTGGAATGACCATGAGAATTTACAAATAATGATATAAAGCTTTCAGTGTGAACCTATTTGGTTCCTGTGTTAAATTACCTTATTTTACTGTCATAATATTTGTAATAATCTATCACAGACAGAAATACTTTTCATTGATGCTTTGATTCCTTTGGAGGAATTGAGAAAAGAGCTAGGAGTTTCTATTAAAGTTTGGCAAAACTGTGAAGAGAGGTTTACCATCAAATGATGAAGATAGTGATTGAGTCTATTTCCTATTGGGGAACAGGGAGAAGCACCCACATTTCAAGGTTAATACATGTTTTCGCCCAAATGTATAAAAAGCCTAAGAATGGAAAACCCAGAAGTTATAGTCTAGCAATGTCTGAGATAGTTTCTAGAGGTATTAGCAATTTTAAATAATTAATGATTTAATATTATACCATTTGAAGAACTATCTTTTCCTTTTTTTTTTTTTTTTTTTTTACTTTGAGAGAGACAGAGAGAGCATGAATAGGGGAGGGGCAGAGAGAGAGAGGGAGAAACAGAATCCCAAGCAGGCTTTGTACAGCAAGAGTGCAGAGCCCCACGCGGGGCTTGAAATCATGAAACTGTGAGATCATGGTGTGAGCTGAAATCCAAGAGTCTTTCACATGATGGGGTTGGTAATAGATTTGTAATGAAATTACAGACATACGTATGATTCTTAATAATTTAGAAGTCGAATATACACACAAAAAGCTGGATTTTAAGAGATGTTTCAGAGAGGTATGATAATATATTTTCAGAAACCCGGGTCAGGCATGGCCTTAATGATTCTCATGCACTTTCAATTTAAGCTTTCAGAAAATTAATCACTTTAAACCGTTTTATGTGCTGAAATAACATGGCTTTTTTATGACATAATTATTGGGCATGACAGGGTAAAGTTGCCTCAGCACTTTCACGACTCTCAGGTGTATAATAAATTGGAGCTCGGCAGAGAGGCTGACTACAAACAGTGATGTGCTTCTTTGTCTCGTCAGTAGAAGTTTCCTTCACAAAAGTCCTAGAGAATGTAAGAGAGCTTTGGTGACAACCTGAGACATTTCCAAAGATAAGGCTAATGGATCTGTGCCTATACCACCAATAATTTGAAATTTAAAGAACTCAAGTCTCCTGATTTGAAAGCATCGTCCTACAAATAGGGATAGTTTATCGAAGAACACAGACAAGCAGAGAGCATTAGTGAAGCTGACTTAAATCTTACTAGGAATATACAATATCTAATAATTCTCAAAATCAAATGCATAAATGTTGGTTAGGAAAAGAACTTTGATCTCCAGGCACCTGCCACCGTTCCTTAACAGCACAATAATTGGGATTAATGGTTGTACTGCAATACTTTCTAGTTTAGACTTAGATTTCACAGGAAATAGGAAATTGATTGCAATCTTTAGACGTTAGTCTGCTTTCCCATCCCCCAAAATGGACATTTGCTTATCTTCCTTCACTTTAATTTGAGTAATTATAGCTAACTGATATGTAGAGGGAAAGAAATGGTATAGAAAAATGCATTATTTCAGGATGTAGGTCAGCGTGAGTGAAAAATAGAAATCAATTTCTAGTACAAGAAATGTCTAAAAAGAAAGGAAACCCCTTCAAAATGCCTTGAGGGTTTTTCTCTGTGTGTTCTAAGTGGCATAGTGAGTGTTGTTAACCTAAGAAATAGTGGTTCTGTTGTATTGATTGATCAGTCTCCCTAGGAATAAAGCATATAATTGTGTAACAAAGATGATATGGTTACTAGTCTAAATGAAATTCGTCTCCAAAATATAACTAAAAGCTAAAAAATTAGGGAAAGTTGTTAACACTTTTCAAAAATAAACTGTGGGTTCATGCCAATTCTATAATCTACTTTCTTTTCTTTCTTTTTTTTTTTTTTTTTTTACATGTAGGTGATTTCCAGTTAATTTGATTTCTTAAGCAGCCAATATTCTTTACTCAACAAATTAGTCAAAAATCAGTAACTCTAGTAATTGATAGAAGGATAATATTTGAGGTCCTCATCAAGTGATGGTAGATAGACATAAATATTAATTTTGGTGGCAACTGATGAACTATAATGTTTGTAAAGTTTGTTTCCGGGGCTTATGGTTTATAATGTTTTCCCTGGATGTTAAAGTAGTTGAAACTCATTCACCCATTATTTATCACTAGTAAAACACATTAACCCAAAAAGAAAGTTGTTTCGGGGGTTGAAGAAAGATTCTCAAGTGAGCAAAGTCATGGAGGACAATAATGCTGTGAACAAAAGCAGGAAAAAGCATTGAGGTCACAAGAGAGGTGGATTTGTGTGCAGCAGAGTGTATAAGAAAGGAAATAGGTAGAAATGAAAGAGGATATCAAGGGCAAGATGTTAAAGTGTACTGACAGGCAAACATTAGTGGTTAATGGGCAATAGAATTTTAAGACGGGGGTCTCCCAATCTTAAAGGTATTGATTTTTGTAATTTTATTACAGGATAGAAGACACGAAATTTATATTACTAGCACTTACATCATTTAAATATCTACACTTTGCTTGAAGGAAATAAAAAATTAATGATAGACATTATTCTACCCGGTGCTTAACTCATTCTTTAGTCAAAAATTATGTGATTAGGAATGTGTCTAATTTTTTCAGGCTAATATTTTTTTAGTAGTGACCTTGATCAATGAATGTATTTTGCTGTATGCGTATTCCTTTATTTCCCGGACAATAGTAATTTTTCCTCAGGTGTTAAAAGCTATTTTTGCTCATTTTTTTGTTACAGATTATTTGATTCAAATCTCAATATATAAATATATTTAACTATCTAAAGTTGTTACCATCACTAACATATATACCCTAACATGACCTACATTCATTGTATATATACTGTATTGGAGACAATATTAAGCTGTGTTATCAGATTAACTTTTTTTTTCTGTATTTCTTAGACTACAGGTTCTTTCTTCACATATAGTTTCAATTCTTAAATATCACTGCTCTAAAACTCAACAGTTATGTTTTATTGTAGATCCACGTTTGGACAAGTGAATCAAATAGTACAACTTTATGTACTTATATCAAATATAATTTGTACATAACTCTTTTCCCATGATATTATCACAAAGTAATTGTCAATTGTACAGCAAATGGCATGTCCTATAATGATTCTATCACATTACTATATAGTTTCATAGTTGGTTGTAATTTGGGTACTTTGTTGTCTCACTTCAAAGCTTATGTGAGAAAAAAAAAAGCAGTAAGTATTATCAATGATTCGTCTAGAAGCAAACATGTTCTAGTTTCTTCTTTCAGGTATTTTGATTAGTATTTAATTAAAATTTTATAGACATTGCAAGTGAGTTATTAAAAATAACTGCTATTATTTTCTATTCTATGTGCTTGAAACAGGGCTTACTTGGTTCTGAACAACCAAAATAAAATGTAGAAATAAACCAGATATTGATTGTAACACACAGTTTCGCATTTTTCCCCACAACATTTCAAGTATTTGTTTTTATCAAAATAGCCTCATACTTCTTTGGAAAAATATTGAATATGAAATGTTTACTATTTCCCAACATATAATTATTTTCTAAGAAGATATTCTTTTTTAATAAATAATAATATTCCAGTAATAGCAGCTTTGTTTTCCCTAGAGGATAATGGGTATAGAGTGAGATGTTTCATTTATCATTACTGAAAACCTCCTTTCGATGTGTTTATTGGCAATCACAGAACATTTTAATTTAATCTAGTACAAGATAGGAACTCTTATCGTTTTTAGTGCACCTGTCAGACCACATTTAGGGTATGTATTCATTTCTGCACAGTATCCTATCAGCAGAACCTCTACCTTCAGAGGAAAACAATGCTGGGGAAGAGTGTTCAGCTTCCCAGCCACTTGACCTGGCAGTCTCCCCAATAATGTAAGCACAAAAACAGCTGTCTTGCTGTTCTTACCAGGTTTCTGTAAGACCCAAATGAAATAGTATAAAGATGTGTACTTTATAGCCAACATATATTTCTAAAAGATAAGGATATCTTGTATAGAAAGCTCATTTCCTGGAGATTCAAATTATAGGTAATAGGACAAAATTCTGCCTCCTCCTTGAACATTTCTCTGCAGCTTGCTATTCACAAAATTATTGGTTTTCTGAATATCTACTGCTCCTTCTAGTTTGGAAACTAGGTATTGATATAGCAGCTATTTCTGTGTATAGGTGAGGAGGATAAATTTTATCCAAATTATTTCTCATAAAAAGGTTACTAGTTATTTTTTCTCATATATACATATGTGTATAAGATATGGCTTATCTCCTGTTTGAATTATTTTCCATAAAAAAAAAACAAGATCACTGGATATGTAACCTAACTTTCTCATCTTCCTAGACAGGTTATAAGGTTTGGACAATTCCACAGTATACAATCCAGGTTAAAAAAGCGATTATTGAGTTTCTGCCATGAAAACCGCTTACATGGTAATATACTTATTGACTTAATCTGAAATTGCAAAATGACTGTCCTTTATAACACTTAGTGCATCACAAAACCCGCTATCTCCCTTTGGAGATATTCACTGTGCTGCCACTATGGCAATACATAAATGTCAAGAGTTTTTGGAAATGTGAAATTGAATAACTTAAACTGGCCTTCCAATGACCTGCTACATTTTCCCTGAAACAGCCTGAGAATTTTTTGTGCATGTCAATGTGCTTAAAATTATTATACTCCTAAGAATTGCATACATTTTACTTTTCTGCTTCTTTACCATTTTCTTCTACATCTGTGTTTTTAGAAGCACCATAGTTCATTAATAATTGGAAAATGACATTTCTAATGTGGAACTTCTACTCACGGACTTCAGGTGTTACTTTGCAAATTTTAAAATCAATTTCTACAGATTGAAATTTGGAATGAAGATGAAAGGAGAATATAGAAATAGGGAAATAGTCTTTTAAAAATAAGTTGGAAAACTTAGTGTTTCACAAGTGATTGTCAGCTAGTTATTGCATTAAAGGATTATCCCTCTTGGGTCGTTGCTTAATTTTTTTTTTTTATTTGGTTTCACTCCTCAAAAAGATTATTTCCACATGAGATGTGCATATTTCATCCTCACCCTGCATGAAATTAGAGCTACCCAAACTTGCTTAAAACTAAGCTTAAAAAAAATCAATATAATCTTAAATATTTTCAAATGGAACAAGAACATAAATTCAGATAGCAATATTCATTTTCGTAACACATACAGGCTGGGCCAGTAACAAAGATTGGATTCATCTTTCAAGTGAAGACATGCAGCGTTCTTTCTCAGGCTCTCTGTGAAGATAGTTTTGCATAAATGCTCCGTGTTGAATGAAACGAGGGAAGACACATGAATTCTGTTTCATAAATAGCACTCAGACAATAGAGCTCAAGAGTCTGAAGAGCAGCATTCTATATGGCTTCGCCATGTCACTCTTCCTTGTATCTTTAGAGACCCAGGCAGGTTAGATAGAAATGCATGTGGATACAGGAAAAAATGTTTAGGAAGGAAGGAAGGAAGGAAGGAAGGAAGGAAGGAAGGAAGGGGAGGAGGGAGGGCGAGAGGGAGGAAAGCTGTTGGTTTGCAGCAATTTTTCATTTTTGTAGTGTTGCAGGTTCTACGCAAAACTTCTATGGCCCCGTAGATAGACCAAAATAAAACATCCTGGATTTTATTTACTACCATACAGAATGGAAGGAACTTGTTCCCCTTACTTTGTAGTGTTGTTAAGCATGACAAAATTTAATGAGGTTCAGTTTGTGGGCATAGTCTAAATGCAACTCAGTTTGCAAGGGCGATACCCGTGTACTCTCAAGGTTGCCTTTGGAGATTCCCATCTGAATTACCAGGGACGTCTGCAGAGTCATGCCTGATGCATGGCAGTGGGAAATAAAGGATAGTCAGGGTGGGAACTGAGACTTCAACAAAGCAAAGTGGACCGGATGAAATTAGTCCTTGGTAGCCCCAGTACTAGATGGGAATGGAAACTTGGGAAGTTTCTGATATTAAGAGTTAACAGGGGATAAGTGCTAGGATTAGGGAGTCATATTAATGCAACCATATTTATACTTATGGCTGCCTAAAGCCTGCCATTTGGAATATATTCCTTTATACTTATAAACACCTTTATTTCTCAGATTTGAAGACTGAAACGTGTAAGAAATCTTTCAAAATAATCCTCTGTTTGATATACAGCAATCTTGGCATCTCTAGCCCAAAAGCATTTTGAAGAATGTGTATTCTTAACACAAATGAATGTGTTAATACATTGCTACATGAAGGATGATTCAAAATACTTGCATGAATGCCTTTAATTTTGTAATAATGTTAGATTCTGAAACACACAAAATCCCAACTTTCAACTACTTTAGCACAATTATGTCTTGATCACATTATAGTCCAATGAACATATTTATGGCAAGAAGAGGCCTTTCCATGTGATAACTCAGGGACCTAGATTCCTTTAGCTTTTCCATGTTCCCTGTATTCAGTAAGCAGATGGACAGAGATCATAGAAAAGTCACACCTGTTTCAGACATTCCCAGACTTGGAAATGTTACACACTTTACTCACACAACCATTATGGATCACCAGCCCCTCTCTATTTTAAAGGGAGAAAAGAGATGCAATGCCCGGCCAGGAGCAAAAAATTCTATTCTATGGAAGTGACCATATAAATGTTCGTGAATGGCGAATAGTCCTGGGCACAATTATACTGTGCTTCATTGTGTAGAAGATATTTTCACACATGTTATTTTATTTGATCCTTAAAATAAGACTGAAGAAGATTTAAAGAGTTAGAAATTTAGGAAAGAGTAAGGATAGAACTAAATATTGGTCTAACCCACAATATTGTTTTCTCTCCATAGCAGAGATTTATGTAACAGAATGTAATCAAATTTTTGTGAAGTACCTTGATTATTTTTCTTCATGGCATACCTATTCTTTATGTCAACTATATATTTTTTTATGTTCAAGTCCTGAAATCCAAATACATATTAATGTGCATTTTTTGCATTAATACTTTCTACTTTAAACAATGAAATTAAGCTGAATAATACTTCCCTAAAATCATTACAAAAGGTGCTAATTAGAATGATGCCATTTGTTAAAAAAAAAAAAAAAAAGTGTTTCATAATGATGGCTAAAATAAGCAGAGAGTAGGCTGTTGGTTTTAAAAGTTTTTGACTCTAGCTCAATCTATGCCTAAATGTAACATATACATGTCACTAATAACTGCATAACTTATAAACTTGATATAACTATATAACGTACAATTAGATTGCTGTTCTCTTTTAGTCATACTCTGAGTAAAAACTACCCACTCTCCTGAATTTTATTAAAGCACACTGTGTGGCTCATGATGTGAGCAAATGGGAAAGTCTAGTATGAATACCACAGACTATTTTTCACTTACCACAAGAGCTGGAAGCTTATTAAGCCAGCACTGAAGCCGAATGCCTGTGAAATCATTTATTTTCCTCTGACAGTCCCTTGCCTTCGCCCCCAGCTATCAGTCGAAGCCCCTTCTTCTGTTAATACAAACACTTTCACAACGACACTGTCAATTATTCCTAATCTGTCATCTATTATTATTCTCCTCAAGATTTAGAGTCCCAGCAGATCTCAGTCCTGTCTATCATTTTGCCATGTGTACTTCAAGAAGCCTTTCCTTATATGAACAATTCTCATCCACAAATTTAGCATAGGATATGAAAAACACCACAAGAAGCAACATTAGGCCCTTCTATAGCACAAATTAAAATAAACTTTTAGACTTCACAACACATCTTTTAAGAGGTCCTCCTAGATGCTAAGCATTTAGCAGATCATTAAATCACTACAGAACACTTCCAATGTCAGGGACTTAGGTATGTATGCACTCATTCCAAGAAAGAGAAGACATAGTCAGTAGCCTTGAAAAGGTGGTAATTCAGGAAGGACAGTGGAGACAGTGGGCACTGAATGCTCACTCAGTCTTGGTTGTTTAGAAAATGTGGCTCCTGGGGCGCCTGGGTGGCGCAGTCGGTTGAGCGTCCGACTTCAGCCAGGTCACGATCTCGCGGTCCGTGAGTTCGAGCCCCGCGTCAGGCTCTGGGCTGAGTTCGAGCCCCGCATCAGGCTCTGGGCTGATGGCTCGGAGCCTGGAGCCTGTTTCCGATTCTGTGTCTCCCTCTCTCTCTGCCCCTCCCCCGTTCATGCTCTGTCTCTCTCTGTCCCAAAAATAAATAAAAAACGTTGGAAAAAAAAAAAATGTGGCTCCTGGTGGATTTCAGTATGTGCTGTATCTAGGGTTTTGGTGAGTGATATTCTGTAAGAAGTCTCTTCATTTTATGAAATGGAATCAACCAGCTTTCCCATTTTTTTTTAATTTTTTTTAATGTTTATTTGTTTCTGAGAGGCAGAGAGACAGAGACAGAGCATGAGTGGGGGGGGTGGGGAGAGGCAGAGAGGGAGGGAGACACAGAATCCGAAACAGGCTCCAGGCTCTGAGCTGTCAGCACAGAGCCTGACACAGGGCTTGAACTTGTGAACCACAAGATCATATCCTGAGCTGAAGTTGGATGCTTCACTGACTGAGCCACACAGGCGCCCATCCAGCTTTCCTTTTGAGAAACTGTCACCTCGTTGCTCAAAGTTGTCACCCTTTTCTTTGAAGAACCCTAAGAGGCCCTGCATATTCTCCCCCATATTCCAATTACATTATTTTCCCCATAGCCACTTTTCTCTGATGGCAAGACTGTTAAATGGGAAGATTTATTGAAACCATTCACAAAAAGAATAAGGCGATTTGAATTTAAGAGGTGCTGGTACTATGCTCATTCCTACAGACAGGGCAACAAAGACCAACACAGCAGCACCCCTATTACTGTCCTTTAGAATGAATGAATGAGCATTTAGAGACTATGTATAGTTTGAGGCCTAGGCTCATATTTTGATGGAGCTAAAGTTACCATTAATTATAAAAGCCTTCCATTACATGCATAAGAAAGGGATAACCTGTTAGGTGTCACCCAGGCCTACTGTACATAATATATTCGTTTTCTACTGCTGCCGTAACACGTAACTACAAACCCAGTAGCTCAAATATAACACAAAAGTATTTACTTACATTTCTGTAGTTCAATTCCAATGACTTTCACTGGGCTGAGATTAAGACACTGGTGTTCCTGGGGTGAAATCCGTTTTCTCACTTTTACCATCTTCTAAACGCAACCACATTTTCTGGCTCCTAGATCCTCCCAGTACCTTGCTCACTCTGAATCTGGCCCTTCTGCCTTCCCTTTTCACATTTAAGGAAGCTGTGATTAAATTGGACTCACCTGGGTCACCCAGCTGCAACTGATTCTGTCTCTCAAGTCAGCTTCTAGAATATTTTTTTTCTTTAATTTTTTAACGTATATTCATTTTTGAGAGACAGAGACAGAGTGTGAGTGAGGGGGTGGGCAGAGAGAGAGGGAGACATAGAATCTGTAGCAGGCTCCAGGCCCTGAGCTGTCATCACAGAGCCCAGCATGGGGCTCGAACTCAGGAACCTCGAGATCATGACCGGAGCCGAAGTCTGACGCTTAAACGACTGAGCCACCCGTGCGCGCCTCACCTATTACATTTTAATGAGAAAAATGATAAGTAACTACATCTTTAGTTTATCTGTAATAAATAGGATATTTTCTATATTAGTTGTTTAAACCATAATTTTAATTAATAATACTTTGCTCCTTGACAAATAAATGAAATGACTATTATTACTATATTAAAAACATTCTAAAGGGACTATGTGGATTATATACAGCAATTTCCATCTGTAACAAGGCTTAAGTTTATGTTATTGTTCAAGACGTATAAGAGGAAACTTTGAAAATATCACTATTGAAGTTTCTTAGGTTTCTTGTTGACTTTCATTGAAATCAATGTTTCAATAACATTTGGGTAAATATGTATCTGATAGTCTGTACATCGTGTCTGAAAAAAAAAAAGTATATATGTGCTATTTTGTTTTCCAGTAGGGTTGGCAGAATCCTTCTGTGAGCCTCTCAGATGTAAACCCAGGGCTCCTTCTAGAACCTGCTGTATTTCTGTGCTCTCCTTTCTTCCTTCTACTGGGCTTCATACTGCTTTGCTCTCCTTCCAAAGGTATTTTATTTTAGTCTATTTTCTTATTTGTCTTATTTTTTCTTCCATCTCAGCACTTAACAGACTAATAACCCATTTTCTTAGCTTTCATTTTCTATGCTGCACCCAAAGACAAGGACACAAAGCACCAGCAAGAAAGCACAAAAATAGCAACAGTGATACAAAGCTAACAATTTCTTTGTAATAATGTCACAAAACTGACACATTTCTTAAGTAGTGGCTCCTCTGTATGTTGGTATGCTGAAATAACTCAAAGCAATGATTTGAAAGTTGGAAATCTGAAAAAGCAAACACTATTTTGATTAGTTTTAGTCACATCGTGAGTTTTCCTGGATAAAGCAGAAACCAAAGCACAATTAACCCTGCAAGTGATTTATTAGGGACAAAGACCATATAGGAAAATGAAGGAACCAGGGGAGGCCAAGAGAACCATCAGATTTTGATGGAGGTTTGATGTGGTTTAAAAGAAAAAAGGGAGAAAAAGGAGGGAAGAAAGTTTGGGTAGAAATACCTCACACTGAAATCCAATTCTCCTCCCCCAGTCAGCCCTATTGAGATATAATTGCTATATAATATGTGTACATTTAAGGTGTATATTGTGATAGTTTGATGTATTTCGTGAAATGATTACCACAGTAAGCTTATAAACACATCCATCCTTTGACGTAGTTACCTTTTGTGTGTGTGCGTGTGTGTTAAAAACATTTAATATCTACACTCAGCAATTTTCAAGTATACTAACGTACAGCAAGGTAAACTTTCGTTAACCGTATTGCAGTGCAGTCCTAAGAGTTTAGAATGGTCTTTGGGAAGAATTTGAGCCACAGCCACACGGCATCAGAGGATTCCAGTGTTTTCTAGGGATGGGTATGCTCCCTCAGTCCCCGGCTGAAAACAGCTAGGGAGAAGGGTGGGTTTCGTATGAAATTTGACGGATTTCATACCTGTATGGCTACATCGTTGCTCATGTATGTTCCCTGTGATCAGAGATTGAAGGGGTAGATTCTAGTGGTCACCAGACCTGGTATACCTCTCAACACTCATAAAAATACTTTTGTCACCCAGAGTAGTTGATCTTTTTTCTGACCCTGTAAAATCTCCAGTAATTCTGTGTAATTCCACCAACTCTTGGAATGTCAATGAATGGGACAATTTGGTGGCAATAGTAAAAAGAACTAGGAATAAGCAATGATAAACTTGAGTTGGAAGTAATTTGCCAATCTTTGGTGTTACTTTTCTTCACTCTCGTCATCTCATGAGCGTGCTGCAATTACATTTTGCAACGAGATCTGCTATTTGCCATTTTCAAGGACTGTTTATACAACATGTATATTAACATCGAATTCACTGTTTTTTAGGTTGTCTGTATCGATAAGTCACTCTATGGTTTTGATTTACCGTATATTATATTCACCTTATATCCTCCTAATGTTTCATAGTTCCTTTCTATTTTGTGTATCTTTCTAGACACATTTAATAAAAATACATTATTAATACATTAAAAACTTATAAAACTATTTTCCATTGTTTGGTGTATTCAATACCTGCATCTCAGAGGAGCCAAATTAACACAAGATCTGGCTAGAATTAGTCAGACAAAATGCTGCTTATTTTTTTCAGAATTTGAACCTCCTAATTATTGCTTTAAATTACCTTATCAAAATAAAATTTATAATATCATATGGTGATATCTATACCGAGATAACATATTGACAAAGAGTGATCCTGCTTTTACTCATTTGATTAGTCCTAATGTGTATCTACCCCTGGAAGCACGACTCAATTCTTTTTGATCTCTTTACCCTCAATCTCTACTTCATGTCTTACATCTTTACAGAAGATTAAAAAGCAAAACAAAACAAAACAAAACAAAAAAGCACTGTTTTGAGTTTGTGAACAAATGATGACTTAGAGAAGTATATACTGGGAAAATCTAGACGAGGTGGAGAAGAATACTAAAAGTGAAAGGAAATCTGAATCATTAAATGTCATAACTGAATACCAATGACATGAGTCTGCTTTTTCTAAAGAAAAAAAAAAATAGTGGATCCATCCTTAAGTGAATTTCAAAGGAATGTTGGGAAATGGAGAAGACAAGTCTATCACACAGGTTTTGTTATTTAACTGCAATGAAGACATTTTGTTTAGTTAATTCCTTTAAGAACAACATTGTAATACACAACATTGTGAATCAGTAGATGCGATGATAGAAGATAAATTTAGTCATATGGCTGCTAAGGTGGTGAGGACCTAACCTTTTCAAGACCTTGAAGATATGATGTGGAGTTTTAAATTGGGTTCAAAACCATATTACATTATTTGGTATAGGGATGGAAACCATCACCTCAAAAAGTATTTCTTCCTTTTGTCTTTTCTATTCTCACCTTAGCACCTTCTGGGGTTGGTCACAGAAATATCAAAATATCTGGAATCATTCATCAAGCTTCATGTGTTTGAGCTACACATAAAGAAAAAAAATCAAAAAGATGTTCCCTCCATCTTGTAACTGTGCTTTGCCCTTTTCAATGCATTTTGTTCTCTATCAGTCACCAGGGTGATTCTAGCACTTGGAAATCTCATATGACCGTGATTTTTCCATTCAGCCCCAATTACTTCTAAGCAAATGCTTTTTATATACTCAATTTTTAAGTTTATAAGTGTGTTTAGGTATGAAAAGTTTTTTCTTAAATTTGTATGTGGCTCTCTTTTGAATAGTCTATTAAAATGGAAGATTTATTTTATTTATTTATTTATTTATTTATTTATTTATTTATTGTACGTATTTTTTTTTCAATATATGAAATTTATTGTCAGATTGGTTCCCATACAACACCCAATGCTCATCCCAAAAGGTGCCCTCCTCAATACCCATCCCCCACCCTCCCCTCCCTCCCACCCCCCATCAACCCTCAGTTTGTTCTCAGTTTTTAAGAGTCTCTCATGCTTTGGCTCTCTCCCACTCTAACCTCTTTTTTTTTTTTTTTCTTCCCCTCCCCCAGGGGTTTCTGTTAAGTTTCTCAGGATCCACATAAGAGTGAAAACATATGGTATCTGTCTTTCTCTGTATGGCTTATTTCACTCAGCATCACAATCTCCGGTTCCATCCACGTTGCTACAAAGGGCCATATTTCAAAACCACACTCAGATATCACCTCATGCCAGTCAGAGTGGAAGATTTTTTTAGAAATGGGCTTCTGGGATTAATATGTAGTAAACATGTGTGATGCAAAAGAAATGCAACATAGTACGTATTTAATACATGCATTTGAAAGTTTTGGTGTTAAAAACAAGCTGAATATATTTTTATCATCAAAATTTATCATCATTTTATCATCACCATTTTATCATCAACATCAATATTATAAGTGATGCATTACTCTTTTCATTATTTTTATCACCTTCTAAAAAAACAATAATGCCATTAATTTGGGATATTTTAGTTAAAATAAATCATTTCCTTCTTTTCCGTTGACATTTATCCAGAAATGACACCATCTCCTTAGAACTAGATATGTAATAATTTTTGGTTATGTTTGATTTGTAGTCCTTTACTACAATTATATTATATGTAATAGCATTCATAAGCAAGCCAACTTTAACTTATTATTCAATATTTCTTTTGTGAGATTCAATATTTCTTTTAGTACCATCCTCTATCATAACTAAAATATATTAGAATTTTTTCAACTCTTCATCATCTAATTTGGTCAAAATAGAAATGAAACAAGCTTCACATAACCTTCTCGCAAGAGACCTGTGATGCTGGTGTTGTGTACTCATTTACTGGAAGTTCTTTACACCTTTGATTTTCATAACCAACCCAAAATGACTGACACCAGAAACAACTTTGTATAAAATGTCTGAATTTTCTAGTGTGCTCCATGGCCTTGGTCCCCCATCCAAAACTACCTTCATCATCTCCAAAGTGTTTCTCAAATTCATTGTGACTTTCTAGTCCTTACTGTTATTTCCTCCTTTTCTTCAATTCTTGCTTGAATTACCAAAATAGCTTAAGGTCTGTCTTGAACCACCTATCTTTTCCAGCTGTAATGCCACTATATCTATAAATTACTATAATCAAGCGGTATTGATTCTGTCATCTCTTTCTCTCTAATAATGTGAACTGGCTAATTAAAGCCTGTAGGAAAATTTCAACTTTTCATTGTAGAATAAAATGTACTTCACAATCTCAAATCAATCTACTTTCTTTTTTTTAATATGAAATTTGTTGTCAAATCGGTCTCCATACAACTCCATATTGTCAAATCGCTCATTCCAACAGGTGCCCTTCTCAATGCCCATCACCCACTCTCCCCTTCCTCCCCCCCCCCCCATCAACCCTCACTTTATTCACAGTTTTTAAGAGTCTCTTATGGTTTGGCTCCTTCCCTCTCTAATTTTTTTTTCCTTCTCCTCCCCCATAGTCTTCTGTTAGGTTTCTCAGGATCCACATAAGAGTGAAAACATATGGTATCTTTCTTTCTCTGTATGACTTATTTCACTTGGCATCACACTCTCCAGTTCCATCCACGTTGCTACAAAAGGCCATATTTCACTCTTTCTCGTTGCCAAGTAGTGTTCCATTGTGTATATAAACCACAATTTCTTTATCCATTCATCAGTTGATGGACTTTTAGGCTTTTTCCATAATTTGGCTATTGTTGAAAGTGCTGCTGTAAACATCGGGGTACAAGTGCCCCTATGCATCAGCACTCTTGTACCCCTTGGGTAAATTCCTAGCAGTGCTACTGCTGGGTCATAGGGTAGATCTATTTTTAATTTTTTGAGGAATCTCCACACTGTTTTCCAGAGTGGCTGCACCAGTTTGCATTCCCACCAACAGTGCAAGAGGGTTCCCGTTTCTTCACATCCTCTCCAGCATCTATAGTCTCCTGATTTGTTCATTTTAGCCACTCTGACTGGCATGAGGTGATATCTCAGTGTGGTTTTGATTTCTTATATTACTCTGAAATATATTCTGTATTCCAAGTTGCTAAGAAATTCACTGTTCCTAACCTCCCTGCCATACTTTTTTCACTATCTGCATATGCACAGTATTTCTTCTGTTGAAAATAGATATTTCCATTTAATTGGCTGATAACATTCTATGCTAAACCCACAATCTACATCAAACATTAACTTGTTTCTGAATCCAACCATCAGTCATCACAGAATAGCTTATGGCCCCTTCAGTTACTCTCTGTAGTACATAAAGCAGGCCTTATATTTCACCACATCAATTGTGATATTCCTTTGACTGGTGGTGCTTACTATTTAGATTGTGAATTATTAAAGAGGAATTTCATTCACATTTGTAATTAGCTGTGATTACCAAGGTTACTTCCAAAGCATGGGCACCAAAAACATTTTTATGGATAAGATAGGATTATAACCCTCCATGACTTGATCCCCCATCAGTCTGTCTGACCGTCTCCCTCTCTTTCATTGATCTCTAGTCACATTGGCCACCTTAATTTTCCTTGAACAGGTCGTCTCCTCATAGCTTTTTCCTCTGCTGCTTTCTGTTCTTGAACGTTCATTCCTTAGATTGTCAAATAACTACCGCTTCACTTCGTTTGGGACTCTAATTAGATGTTATCTTAGCGGTGAGGTTTGTAACTTTGAATCTTCATCCATACCACCAAACTTTGCTATGATCTGAATGTGCCCCCAACCCCAAAATTCATATATTGAAATCTTAACCTCCAAAGATGTTGGTACTAAGAGATGGGACATTTGGGAAATGCTTAAATCATGAGGGTGGAATCTTCATGAATGGGATTAGCGTCTTATCAAAGAGGCTCCAGAGAAATCCCTGGCCCCTTCTACTATATGAGCATACAATAAGAAATCTGTAGCCCTGAGAAGGGCATTCACCTGACCACGTCTCAGGCTTCCAGCCTCCAGAACTGTGAGAAATAAATTTCTGTTGTTTATAAGCTACCCAGTCTGTGGTGTTTTGTTATCACAACCCGAATGGAGTAAGGCATTCCATTAATTATCCAAATTATCCTCATTTCCGTGTTCAATTTTCTCCATAGCCCTATTACCATATGATATACAACATGTCTCCTTGTTTATGGCTCATCTTGCTCCACTAGAATATAAACTGCTTGGAGGCAAGATTATGTTTTGTGGCTCTTATGGTCACCAAATAGAATAGTACCAGTACACAATAGGTCCTCGGTAACATTGTTTTAAAAGAAATAGTAAGTCAACGAATGAATGAATATGAATGAATGACCACAGGGTTATTGCTTTTGTAATCAATTTTTACAACTAACTTTTACCCCCTCATAATAAGCAGAAAAGGAATAGAAATCCTTCCCATCTTTGAAGCTAGATTTAGTTTTCCATGTTACTTTTTTTGTGTGTATTTGAAAGCATACTTTCAAATTCACATAGTTAGAAAACCATCATAATAAATCACCTTTGCTGTTTTCATCAAGTTATTAAAATATCACTTACATACAAGTTAAAAATAGACTTCCAGTGCATTATAACTTTAACACAGTTCTGAGAAGCAGACTAGAGTTTGTTACAGATATTTTATAAGTACGTAGACTCAATATGATTATGAAATGAATTTACCCTTATTACCCTTAGCTAATAAGTGGCAAAAATACTTGTTTTGATTCTTTCTTCATTACTCTTTCTACTGTTCTACACCCACCCTCACAAGCATTGGTTTTACTATTATAAATTCATTTAAGATCCAATGAGTGTTATTTAAAATTCACTGACTGAAAAAAAATTGAAATCCAATTATTTTCAAGTTCAGTGATGACTAATACATTGTTTCCTTGATTATAATGGCCAAAAAATATGCTGTAAAACTATAAATATGCTTCAACATTACTCAGTTTTAACACTTGTTACTATTTTCTTCTTTGTCTTCCCCGTCATGAATATCTACATGCATTGGACTCACGGGATACTCTTCAGTCAAATATCAAATCTGATTTAGGTGAGGATTTTGTTATCTGTGTACATTGCAGTTATTTAAAGTAAGTGAATTACACTTAAATGTAGCCATTTGTAAATAAATAAAACAATGTATCACTTTATAATTCTTCATAAAAAGCCCTAAAATATTTCTGCATACATGTGTATTTAAAGATTCCATTTCCTGTCTTGTGACCAGGAGATACATAGTGTGTCTTCATACGCAGAGTGATATTACAAATAAGTTTATGATAATCACATAAATTGAATAGCACTTAAAAAATTAAATAACATCCTATTTAGGATAATTAATCATCAGACATTAGCTCAAATGTGTAGTAAGTACATGGTATTGAAATGGTTTCAAAAAGGAGCGTTTCAAAATAAATGATCAATTTTAAATGATCAACATTTCTGAACATTGTTTTCTTTTTTATCAATGAATTAATTCTTATAAGTAAAACTTCCCAATAAATAAATATTTATATTTTGCTCAAATATCCAAAATGGTATACACTTTCCTTCATTTGGTTAGGCTATCGATGCTTAACAAGCACACCTATATACATAGACACACATACACATAGACACACATATTCATTTCAATGAATAACTTGTTAGCAAAGATTACCTAATAGGTTTAAATTACAGAGTTTACATCTTAACAGTTGTTTCTTCTGTGTTCTTGTCTTAATATTTAGGAAAAGATAGAGATTTGTTGAAGGGCTTCACCTGACTCTTCAAGAGAGACATAGCACAACTTCTACACAATTGAAACATGTTAGGAATAAAAATAGACATTCTCTCGTCGATATTATCCAGGTAGCTTTGGCACATATATGAGTACTGATTAATTTTGTCTAATTGTTATAAAATATTCACATTTATGTTTTTTGAATCACCTTAGGTAAATTTACATTTCTCTATTTAGAGACCAATTCTAGGCTTTGCTTAACTCTAATATATGCCTGTTTTCTTTTTCTTACGATATAATTTTATCTTATTATTTCCCTTCTCTATCACTGTGGTTTTACTTGTTACTTCTCTAATTTCTTAAGTTACATATTGATCTCATTATTTGTCTGTGTCTCTTATTTTCTTATATAATAATTTAAGACTATGCAACTACCTCTAATATCAATTTATTATTTTAGCAAAATTTTGTAAGTGGCTATTTTTGCATTAAATTTGTTATTTTTTAATTTATATTTTTATTTTTCTATGATTCATGAGTTGTTTGTGTGATTTACACTGCTAAATGACTGAAATCTGGTTATCATTTTGCCATTGATATGTAAATTTCTAGCTTTATATTTAAATAAAAAACACTGTATAATGATTTTTGATATTTCATTATTAATATTTTAATATCTTTATATGTTAGATGTTTATCCTGTGACACATAACTGCCATTTAAATGAAAAAAAATGGTATTTAAGGGAGGGCAAATATATTTTTACTTTTTTGGATCATATTATTTTGGGGTTTATATATCTTTCTTAATGTATTTTATTTCTCCTTTCTCCTGGACTTTGTTCTTTTCACCTTTTTTTTCTTACTCCTTTGGAATCTTTATACTTTATTTATTTCTTTTAGAAGTCACCTGTGTTAGTCTCTCTGGGATGCCATTACAAACTACCACAGATTGAGTGACTTAAATAACAGAATTTTTTTTTCTCACTATTCTGGAGACTAGAAGTCCAAGATCAAGGTGCTGGTAGGGTTTGTTTGTCCTGAGGCCATTCTCCTTGACATGTATATGGCAGATTGTTGCTGTGTCCTCTCATAGTCTTCCCTGTTTGTGCATACATCTTTCCTGTCTCTTCCTCCCCTTATATGGACACCAGTCATTCTGGACTAGGACCTTACAAAGTCAGTACCTTAATTACCTCTTTAAAGGCCCTATCTCCACATTCAAAAAAGATGGGGCCAAGGGCCTCCACATATGAATCGTGAGAAGGGAGGTGGACACAATTCGCTCCATAACATTAACTGATCTACCCAAGGATACGATAATAAATAAATGTGTCCTTCTTCTGAACTGTATGCATTTACAGTTTCCATTCTACTCGCCATTGTTTTCTTATATATTTTTCTCTATTTTTATTTCAAATTCATGTAATTTCCCAAAGTTGTCATTTTTTATAATTATTAACATATAGTTAGTGTTCACTGATTTTTACCATTTATTAATTCCTGTTGTCACAGTCTTTATTGCATTTTATTTTTCTCCTTTTGAAAATAGATTATTGATAAGTAAAGGTATTTTAGTAGAAATATATGTCATCATTTTATCTAAGCATGCCTTTGAACTTATTCTTAAACAATGTTCAACCATAGTATAGTATTCTAAGTTACATATATCATCTATCAGAATGTTGAAGTGATTATTTCTGTGTTTTTTTTTTTCAGTTTTATTTTGCTCTTGGTAAGTTTGCAGTCACTTACTGAGATTTGTCTATTGGAAACCTATTTCTCTGGATATTTAGGAAGTCCTTCACTGTAATTGATAACAGTTTCACTATGATGTGTCTGCATCTGTTACTGTTGTTTTTTTCTTATTTAAACTACATTTATTGGGTTTCCTTACATTTTATTTAATTTGAGGCTAATGTATCTAATAAATTCTGAAAAGTCTTCATCCGTTATGTCATCATGAACTCTTCTTCCTCTATTCTGGTCTCTTCTTTTAGAAATTTTTAATGAAGTTTTAAATTTTAATTAAAGTATAGTTAATACCCAATGTTATATTGGGTTCACTTAAAAAAAGTAGTAGCTTGTTTGCTCTTATTTTATATTCCTCTTTTTTAATTTTGGATATGTTGTAATATCCAATATGACAATTGTAATACATGAAGTCCTTAGAGGTCTTAATTCTGCTGTACATTATTTCCAGGGACTCTTGCTCCTAGGTTTCCATGTATGATGATGTTTTAGACAGCATGCTCATGTTCATCTGAGATCTATGTGATGCTTATCTTGGAAAGGTAAGTTTTGAGAATATGCTCCTCTAGAGGTGTCACAGTTTCCTTCTCTCAGATGCCCCGATTCTTTATCAGCTTGGGGTCAATTAAACTTATTTCTCAACTTTGAGTTATCTGGGCCAGATAGTAGTATCCATTTGATACTAAAGCATAGCAGAGGATGGAACACAGATTATGAAATATCAAAATTCAAATTAATAGGAAGCTTTTTTCTTCCAAAAGCCCAAAGGCAGGGAATGTTGTTATTGTCGATGGAAAGATTTCTTCTAGCTGTCTCATTGTTTAAGAATGTAGCCATTTGATACTCTGGCTGCACATGTGGATCTCAGTTTTAATTACCCAATTTATTTTGCCCCAGAGTTTTGTCTCCTGTCCCCAATTTGGTCATTAGAATTACAGCCCCGGGGGTGCGTAGGTGGCTCAGTCAGGTAAGCGTCCAGCACTTGATTTTGGCTCAGGTTATGATCTCACAGTTCGTGAGTTAGGTGCAGAACCTGCTTGGGATTCTCTCTCTCTCTCTCTCTCTCTCTCTCTCTCTCTCTCTCTCTCTCTCCTTCCCTCTTTGTTCCTCCCCCATTTGCGCTCTCCAAAAAAATAAATAAACTTAAAACAAAATGAAAGCCTCTGCATGATTTAATGCTGTAAATACCTTTTAAAAAAACAGTTCAACTACCAGCTAGCTTATGCAGCATCTCTTTCTTTGTTTGATACCCAGGGGATTTTCCTTTTGTCTTTGGAAACATTTAAAAAGATATTTGTTGTTTTATATACATGATTTGTGATACGCATGACTTTTGAGTAGTCTACAATATTGACTGAAAGGTACTAAAGAAATTAATTTCTAAAGGTTTTGCAGTTTTTCTTGGGGCAAAGTACTAATTTTTAAATGATGAATGGAGACAAAATGGATGTTGAAGTTCTTTAGACCTGCTAACTTCTATACTCTATATGACAGATTATATTTAAAGTCATCTATTGAATTAAGAAGAAGGAGATTATGAAGTGGCTTGAATATATGGATGGAATATGGCTGCTAAGATAACTAGGAGCTAAAAGCAGAAAAACAGGTATGTAAATCACAACCATATTCATGGGACTACTTGATTTTTGAGCTAATGATTTGAGGAAAATACAGTATATTCTTTCCTCCATACTGTTCAACCACAACTCTCAAGAATTAAAGAACACCCATTTTAAGACAATCAGTGGTTGAGTCTGCACATGATGGGTGTGGCAGGAAGAGTGAGGGTGCAGTAAAAATAATTCAGGTGATTTAATCTAAGCATTATTTTACAATGAAATTTAATATTTGCTAATTGTGTTATTTGTACTTTATTTACCTGTGTTGATTCTTAGTTGATCAGTTTTATTAATAATATTTAATATGTTAAGTTCACAGTTCTTTACATGTAGGGTACTCTTGGTTCAAGTGAGATCATTATTTGAAGGATAATTGAAATTTAAAATTATTTTTGTAATGTTTGTTCTTGAGAGTGACAGAGTGAGTGTGAACAGGGGAGGGGCAGAGAGAGAATGAGACACAGAATCTCAAACAGGCTCCAGGCTCTGAGCTATCAGCACAGAGCCTGACGTGGGGTGCAAACTCATGAATCACCAGGTCATGATCTGAGCCAAAGTTGGACGCTTATCCAACTGAGCCACCCCCGCTCCCCAATAATTGAAATGTAAAATTTAATATTTTAATCAATGTTAATTAGAAAATTGCACAAAGCAAAATACTGGTTTTAAAATAGAAGAATAATAACCTTTAAAATCTAAAAGAAGTGTAACATAATGTTGATAAATAAGTATGCAAATGCTGGTCATAAACCATGTTAATAATTATAGTAAATATTATCTAGTGAATGTTGAAGGAATTAATTTCCTAAATATAACAATTTGATTCATCTCAAAAAAGACAAACTTTAAAATTAGAAATCACCTACACACATTCAAAGGCCATACAAATAAATGTTTTCATTAATACAAATAAACGTATCTGCTAACATTTATGTATAGGTGTCATTAAAATACCATTTTCTTCAACTCTGAAACAAATGCCATTTTCCTGATATAAAAAAAGACATAAATACATTCACCTAGTTCTGTCTAATATATTAAATATACTCAGTTTTAGTCATTAGTATTTGGCTAATATTTTGACATAATAAAAGATGCCATTTTAGACCTTGTTAATCAGATAAGTACTTGAAGAAAACATGAATGTATTATATCTATTAGTCCCTCAAGATCTACTCAATACTTTCCTTCTCCCATTGTAGGTTCCAGAAAACTGAGCTATATTTATTGCATTAAGAGGTCACTTGTCTTTTGGTAAAAATTTGGAGTTGATCAATAAAGAATGCCAGCAGGAAATAAGAGGGAGGAATGTGAATTAGTCTGATTATCTATTCCCCCATCCTCCTCAATTTGGGTTCACCGTGGACTTCATTTACTCTTTTGTGTGAGAAAATTACAGTTCTTATCAACCAACCACTTCTCAGAGCTCGCTCTCTCCCTGAGTTCTGTAACTCCTTTTTCCTTCCACGTTTTAGGTCTAGATATGGAAACCTATTACTAGGGAGTTACCTACACACTGCTATATCCTTTGTCAACATTCTATAACTCTTCTCAAATAACCCAGTCTAAGCATCCTATATTTCTCATAGAGATTTAAGTATGCTTTCTGGAAATTTTATTTCTCTTCATTATTTATTTGAATTTTGAATATTTTATTTGTGTGACTTAGGTATTCCTTAAGTATGAATTCTAGTGTTATCATAATCCATGAAAAAAAGACCATTATAATATCTGTAATAATGACATTGATCATAGTAATATTGATTAAGACCCAAATATGCACAACTCTTCTAAGAGCTTTGTAACCATTCCCTTCTCATTTTATAGATTAAGAATCTCAAGTTGGGTTAGACTTTGTACCTTGTCACATGGAAAGTGATAAAGTAAAATATGTGATGTGTTGGAGAAAAAAAAAGAAAGAAAGTAATCAAGACAAATGATATCTAATGTAGAATAATACAAGTTTACATTATACATGGATCTTTTTATTCTAATGGTCATCCATTTCTATAAAAATTTTCAAGCACTTTTTTAAAATTAAAAAAAAAAAAACTCAAGGTACTTGAAGTTCAGATTTTTCTCAATGTGCCACTTTCCATTGTACATAAATTCTTCACTCAGCTTACAATACACATTTATTTCAATACAATAATATATGGCCTCCAGAATTCCAGCTAGCTCAAAGTTAAGGCCTACTTGAGACTTGACTTAGCTGTGAAAATGCTACCCACAAGAGAAAATACAATAAACTCTATCGCAATTTTGCAAAGTAAGGATCTTATGCATCCATGTTCACTTTGTGACTACTTAGACATTCATAAAAATTATTATTTTATTTATATTGCTCTAAATGACTTATTTTATTTTGCTTTTTTAAGATTTTACTTTTAGAGAAGTTTTAGTTATTTTTTTTAAGCGTTTATGTATTTATTTTGAGAGACACAGAGCATGAGCAGGGGAAGGGCAGAGAGAAAGGGAGAGAGAGAATCCCAAGGAAGTCCACACTGTCAGCGTGGAGATTGATGCATGAACCAAAGGATCATGACCTGATCCAAAATCAAGAGTCAGGTGCTTAACTGACTGAGCCACCCAGGTTTTTTCTAGAGCAATTTTAGATTCACAACAAAATTGAGAGGAAGTTACAGAGGTGACTCATATATCCAGGCCCCCCCACATTTCTTTGTCTGCTACATTATCCATCTCACAGGAGAATACATGTCTTATAATTGATGAACCTATATTGACACATCATTAACAGCCAAATTTCATAGATTACCTTTGTTTTGTGTGTGTGTTTTTAATTTTTAAAATTTATTATTATTATTATTATTATTATTTATTTATTTATTTTAGCGAGAGGGAGAGAGCATAAGTGGGAGAGAAGGGTGGAGGGAGAAAGAGAATCCTAAGAAGATGCCACGCCCGGCATGGAGCCTGACACAAGCCTCGTTCCCATGACCCTGGGCTCATGACCAGAGTCAAAGTCAAGAGTTCGTCGCTCAAACAAATGAGCCACCCAGGTGCCCCCATAGATTACCTTTGGATTCACTTTGGCTGTAGTACTTTGGATGGATATGAGCAAATATATAATGATGCATACTTATAAGTATACTATCATACAGAGTATTTTCACTGCCCCCCCCAATCCTCTATGCTCCACCTATTTATCCCCCTCCAGTATCAACCCCTGGAAACCACTGATCTTTTTAGTTCTATGAAACCATAGTTTTACCTTTTCTGAAATGTTACATGGTTGGAAACATATAGTATGTAGCCTGTTCTGATTGGCTTCCTTTACATAGTATGCATGTAGGTTTCCTCCTTGTATTTTCGTGGCTTGATAGCTCATTTCTGTTTTAGCACTAACATTCTTTTGTCTGGATGTGCCGCAGTATATTTATGCATTCACTTACTAAGAGATATCTTGCTTCCTTCCACGTTTTGGAAGCTTTTGGCAACAATGAAGAAAGCTGCTACAAACATCCAACTGCAAATTTTTGTTGGACATAAGATTTTAATTTCTTTGGGCAAATATCAAGGAGCATAATGTTGCTGGATCATATAATGAGGATATGTTTAATTTTGTAAGAAACTATCAAACTGCCTTCCAAAGTGTCTGTACCATTTTGCTTTCCCAACAACAGTGAATGAGAGCTCTCGCTGCTCCACATCCGCTCCATTATTTGACGTTGTCAGGGTTCCAGATTCCGGCCATTTAAATAGATGTGTAGTGGTATCTCACCGTTTTAATTTTCATGTCCCTCATGACATGATGTGGAACATATTTTCATATGCTTATTTATAATCTGTATATGTGCGGGTGAAGAGTCTTTTAGTCTTTGACCCATTTTTAAATCAAGTTGTTTTGTTATTTTTGAGTGTTAAAGGTTCTTTTTACAATTTGCATAACACTCCTTTTTACAAATGTCTTTTGAAAATACTTCTTTTTGCAGTCAGCGGCTTGTCTTCTCATTCTTTTATTGTCTTCTGCAGAGTAGAAATTTTAATTTCAAAGGAGTACAATTTATCAATTATTGGATCTTCCTTTAATTCTATCTCTAAAATGCCATTCCCATACCCAGTCATGTAGCTTTTCTTCTATGGAATTTTTTCATTTTATAGTTTTACAGTTTACATTGTATCTAAGGTCCATTTTGAGTTAATGTTGTTAAGGGTGTAAGGTCAGGTCAGTGACCACATTCTGTGTGTGTGTGTGTGTGTGTGTGTGTGTGCATGTGCGTGTACGTGTATGGATGTCCAATTGTTCCAACACCATTTATTGAAGAGACTATCTCTGTTTTATTGTATTATCTTTGTTTCTTTTTCAAATATCAGTTGAGTATATTTCTGTGAATCTATTGTTGAACTCTCTATTTTATTCCATTGATCTATTTGTCTATTCACCAATACCATACTCTTGATCACTGTGGTGTTATAGTAAGTATTGAATTTGAGTAGTGTTAGTTCTGTGGCTTTGTTCTTCTCCTTCAATATTGTGTTAGCTGGGTCTTTTGCCTCTCTATAAAAACTTTAGAGACAGTTTGTCAATATACACAAAATAACTTGTTATGATTTTGATTGAGATTGCATTCTATGGAAGAACTGATGTCTTTATAATATTGAATCTTCTTATCAATAAACATGGAATATCTCACCATTTATTTAGTTCTTTTTTGAATTTGTTAATCAGAGTTTGTAATTTTCTCCATATAGCTCATATATATATATATATATATGTATATATATATATACATTTTTCTTACAAATGCTATTCTAAGAATGCTAATGTAAATAGCATTGTGTTTTTTAACTTCAAATTCTTTCTTATTGTTTGCATGCAGAAAAGCAATATCATTTTGTATATTAACCTTGTCTCCTAAAAACTTGATATAATTGCTTATTTGTTCCAGAAGGTTTTTTTTATTCTTTAAGATTTACTGCATAGATTATCGTGTTATCAGTGAACACAGATTTATTTCGTCTTCCTAATCTGTATATCTTTTATTTCCTTTTCTTGCCTTGTTACATTAGCAAGGAATTCCAGTACAAAATGTTAAATGAGTGGTGAAAAGGCACATTCTTGCCTTGTACCTGATCTTAGTGGGATGTTTTGGTTTTCTCACCATTAGGTATAATGCTAACTGTAGTTTTATTGTAGACATTTTTATTAAGTTAAAGAAATTTCTTTCTATTCCTAGTTTACTGAGAGTTCTTTTTTTATCATTAATAGGTGTTTGATTTTCTCAAATGCTTTTTCCGCATCTATTAATATGATCATGTGATTTTTTTTATTCTGTTAATGTAATGGATTACAAAAGTATTTTTTTTAATTTTTTTAAACATTTTATTTATTTTTGAGACAGAGAGAGACAGAGCATGAACGGGGGAGGGGCAGAGAGAGAGGGAGACACAGAATCAGAAGCAGGCTCCAGGCTCTGAGCCATCAGCCCAGAGCCCGACGCGGGGCTCGAACTCACGGACCGCGAGATTGTGACCTGAGCTGAAGTCGGATGCTTAACTGACTGAGCCACCCAGGCGCCCCCAAAAAGTATTCTTAAGAGACATATTTTGGAGTTTTTTTACTCATCTGAAATTAATAGTAAATAATTATTAATAAAAATAATTAATAAATTATTAAAAGAAAATAATACTTTCTCTTTAACTACTCAGCTACTAATAGGTGTACCTCATGTACTGGTGAGGCACTCTATGTCCCATTCGGGGCTGCTGACCAAAATACATGTGACTATTTTTTTTCTTTAATGGTTGATCTCTGATACTATCTCTGTTGACAGTGTTAAGAAGTTGACTAAATAGTACAAAACAGAGTAACTTACATGTAAGTGATACTACTGAAGAGAACTCAGTAGTTTTACAACTATTTTCAAACTCAGAATGTCAGTAAGGTAATCAGTAACTAATTCCCTAATTTTTACTTTAGAAAAATAGTTCCCTCATCTGTCCCTAACCTCATGAGAAATACTGTAGATCCACAGGAACCACATAGCCATATCTGCCAGATACTCTGTGGTTGACTCAGCACTGCCACTGATTCCTTCCAAAGATTTCCAGAATAGTTTTTCCTATGTGTAGCTCTAGGCTAGAGTTTGCTAATGAGGCCCTGGGTATAAAATTTGAGAAAGAGAAATAAAATAATTGTTAGTCTAAGAAGTTGTGGTGATCTGGCCATAGAGATCTGGTGGCTTCTCATATCTCCATGATCTCCAGACCTGTGTCCTGGTGGTTCTGGCTGTCAAATGTGGTAGCTTCTCTGATGGCTTTATGATCTCTGAGTTCTTCACTCCTGTGTTTCCATATGAAGCCCTTACTAAATTTTCTCAAATGTGTGACTTTTTTTTCTAGGCATTGACTTCCCTAGTTCATTCTCTATTTCTTCAAGTTGTATTTCCCATGTGCAAATGATTCCGAAATTATTTTTAGTGATTCTATTTTCTTGATTAAATTCAGACACCAACAATATTACTAGAAGTTATTTAATGGATGGGGGTGAGGGAAGATGTCTTAAAGCTGAAATCTGGGATTGGTTTTCTGGTTTGATTAGTTTTAAAGTTACTGATGATGTTACTGACATGCTGACCTTGAAAATAATTGTAAAACTACTGAGTATTCTTCAGTAGTATCACTTATGTGTAAGTTACTCTTCTTTGTACTAGTCAACTTCTTAACACTGTCAACAGAGATAGTATCAGAGATCAACACACCACTAAAGAATATAAAATAGTCACTGTATTTCAGTCAGCAGCCATGAATGGGACATAGAGTGCCTCACCAATACATGAGGTACACCTAATTAGTAGCTGGCCAACCAAACTTTATGCTGGGAGGCTACAATTTAAAACACAGAAAAAGCAAGAATTCACGGTCCACAAATGTAGGAGCTATGGAAAGTAAAAAATAAAAGTTTTAAATAGAAGAAAAAATATATATAATTAACGATTAATAGAATAGGAAAATAATAAATATTAAAAAAATAGAGATCATTATTCATTAGGTTAGGAAATTCTAGGCAAAATGAATACCTGATGACAAAATGATTGCATATTCGAATCAGCTATTACAGAAGCTATTGATTTACTAGATTAATTTGTGTCTAGATTTCCTGATTTTCTGTGAAACCTGCTGAGAAAGTTAAATGTTTTTCTTAGTTCCTCATGTATCTATAAAGTGAACATATTCTATCATAGATAACCTAAGTATGGCCCTCTTCTGAGTTCAAACCAAGGGGCTTAAATGATAGAGAATTCATTTTCCCTTTGAAGCCATATGCATACATGCAACTAATAGAGAATTGAAGAAGCAAAAAAAAAAATTAATATTCAATTTCTATCTTATTCAAGTTTGTCATATTAGTTTATATTATATTTAGACTCAAAGTCATTTAAACAATATGAGTCACATCAGTGCTGTTATTTCTGTTCTACTCCTACTCATTTCCCTGACTCACTTCATAGATGTCACTCCTCTGCTTTATTTAAAGAGATTGGAAAAGAGAAGAAAAGTCTATTATTTGTAATCAAAACTTGTCTTGAGAGTAAACAGTTACAGCTGTGTTTTTAAACTACATAGAAATATACTGCTTTTATTTGATTCAGGGTTGCAAAGTCCCTGATGGGGGAAAAAAAGCTCGATATGTCCATTTATATCTTGCCACTAATATGAAATATAGAAGGATATTGAAAAGAAACACTGAGATGCCTATTGAGATATGTTAGCCATCAAAATCTTCATATATTTCACTTCTAGTTTATTCCTGTCTGAAAAGGAAGGAAAATGTACCCTATGGATTTACAGTATTAGTCACTGAACATAAGGATGATATATATCATTTTAACTTCCAAGAAAAAGTCTCAGAAAATATTCATTACAGATATTTATCATGCTTTCACTTTTTAATTCACTCAATAAATATTACATGCCAAGTACTGAATGAGGGCTGCAGGTATGATACCACATAAAAAAACTACCTACCTTCATAGAGTTTACATTCAAATGGAAGTGATACATGACAAACATATATTTAAAAATTCAATGTAATATCATGTCAGCTATTAATTTGAAGAAGAAAAATAAAGGTGCTAAAAGTAGTTTTTAATGAAGAAGTGACATTTAATCTGATACCTGAAGTGAAGAATCTAAGTATGTAGATACTTAAGGAAAATGGATAACACATTTCCATATATTACTATCTAATTTTAATAACATTTACATCTCAAAGGTTACATCTAAATAGAAAGTTGACTAGGAGGATGATCAGAGAAAGAGAGGTATCCAATAGTCAGACCTATTTTATATGGTCAGTCACTTCTAAAGGGGTGGGTTCAGAAGTTTGGTACACATACATAATATTAAAAACCTGACAAAGAACAAATGCCATTCCATTCATGAACTTTTACCTAATAGTGTTGAATACAAATACTTCCTAGTCTTTTTAATTCTGCAGCTTTTAAAAAAAAATCTCCCTTACAGTGCCTTTATTAAATAAACTATAACAACCTAGAGAACATGGTTTTTCCTTACTATTTGCTGCAGAAACTTCATCAGTTGATATGTACTGAGTATAATGCTTTTACTAGACATAAACTAAATGTTTCTTAAAAGTGTGAATAAGTGAATTAAGGAAGGGTCATATTTCAGAAAACATTATCACCAGGATTGATGTCTTTATCATTATTTTTCTCTTATTGCTAGCTATTAAATTTAATCTATTTATTATCTTGATATTTTTACAGATTATCTTGGCCAATAGCTATATCTTATACTAATGTAACAAACTCTAAAATCTCAGTGATTTCACACTGAAATTTAAGTGCCTTAATGTGTGAGATAAATTTCTAACTCATTGTAAGCCTTCTGGATCTTCTGGTCAGTCATCCGTATTACAGCAATTCAGCAGTTAGAGTAAAGGAGGCTAAACCATCCATTAGTTATACCATCTGGAATCTATAACCTGTTAGGACTGCTTACCCGAAAAAGGCTCATAGTGAAAAAGGCATGTATCACTTCTGCTTGCGTATCATTGACCATAGCACGTGATATGGCTATGATTAGCTGCAAAGAGGAATATAACTAGAAGAGGGAACTCAATAGGGATAGGCAAGTTAAGTTTATACTTCAATTATACCTTAATAGTTTTGTGTATTTTGACTAAGGAATAATGAAGGTAAAGCTGGATCTATTCAACAGATTAAGACAGCAGTTACAAATAACTATAAAAGATATTTCAATGTGTACAACATAAATCATATCTGAATTGGCCTACTGGCTGCCCAATAATTATTATTTCTTTTAGTTGTAACATGTTGACAACAAAAATGAGCTAGTTGTATATTTCTTCTGAAATCTAGGCAACATAATTATTAAGAAAATTTTGGATGCTAACAGACAACCTATAGAGTACGATGGAGTCTTAATTATGTAGTTTATGGAATAATATTAAAAACAATAATAGCCACAAAATGTAAAGTTAAAAAATGAGTTTACAAGATATTCACTTTGGTCTGTATTAAATGGCCTCATTTACTAGCGATAATAATTTACTTGTAACTAACAAAATCTAGAATTTGCCTCTCCAAATAAAGCCACCATATTCTTTTTGTATATTTTTCTATTTTCCTGCAATAATGCTATAATAATTCTTCATGTGGCTGACTCATATTTATCCTTTAAAATTTAAGTCATTCATACAGGAAGTCTTCTCTAACATTGAAGGTTTATTTAATTATTTCTAAATTTTTCTCACACTTAAGGGTTTCCTTTATGCTTCTCCCTACTATAGACTTTTTATATTATTTTCATTATATGTTTACCTACCACTGACCTCAACAGACTGTTAAGCCTTGAGAATTAAGATCATTCTTAACCACCTTTCTATTCCCCAGTTTCTATCACAATTGATGCCCTAAAAACAAATTAATGTGATAAACGTAACTGAGGTCTCTGACAGAGCAGGGCAAGTCAAGTTCAAAATGGTTTGAGAGGACAGGGAAAGGACAGTGGCCTGGATTTTTATTGTGGTTTAGATAGTGGGGCCAGGATGGGGATTCATTTAGGAAGGGGCTTGCATTATTTGAATCCCCAACTTGCACCAATGGGGGGACCACCGAGGACTTCTCATTTGATCAGATCAGGGCACAAAAGGAAGAGCGAGAGTCGGATTTAGAGCTGTCAGCAGTCTGACCTCAGAATGTGGAATCAGATTCCTCAAACAATGAATGATTGTAAAATCTTAGGAATATAGATTAGAAAATTCAATTTTCCATAGAATTCTATAGAATTTTCTAGATATAGAAAGCATTAAGATGAAAGTCAACAACATGGTTTCTTTTTGAATTCAATTTTTGAGGTTAACACATAATGTAGTAGATTATTAATTTTAGTCCTTTGGGTTAATATGATTTAAAATACCTCAAATGTATCTTTTCAAGGATTACATTTATGGTACGTATGTATGTATTATAATATAATAAATGGTACATTCAGAATATATAATATATACTCAGTATATGCAATATAATAAATAATATATTCAGCATGCCAGTAATTTGCAATATAGCTTTACTAGTCTATGGAGAAATTTGGCATTTTTAACTAACAATTAAGATTATTAGTATCATTTATTACTTTATGTACAGATGAGCATTTTTTTTTGCCTGTTATCATTTTGATGTATGCCTACTAAGACAACAGTAATACAAATAATTCCCTTAAGCCACAACCTATCAATTGTGGTTTTCATTTTGGTTAAAAGGACTTATGACTTTCTTAGATGAGTACCTATTTATGTAAGCATGTATATTTTTAAAGTCATTAATGTTTTAAAAATCACCTTCACACACAAAAACTCTGTAGGTATCCCAGTGCTTGTGTGAATGTAAGTAATTTTTAGATTGGTTTTGTAACATCGTATAAAAATATCGACATTAAAAAGTTGAGTGAAAACTTTATGATTTAGAATTCTTCAAGAGATTGGAAGCTTATTCAGGGGAAATAAAACAATGATGTCACAAAATTAATATTTTTGGAGAAAGTGACAAGATCTTTCCTCATTCTTTCTATCATTACTAATAAATTGAGATTTTAATGGTCTTAAAGTCTTGAGTAATTTTAAAGTTTCAGTGTCTTTAATAAAGTGAATCAATAAGTAATAACTTAGTAACTGGTGAAAGAATTAATACATGAGAGATTTTATATGTTTAGAGATTAAGAGAGCTTCTATCTCCATGGCAAACTTCATTTTAGGTATATGGCTAATTTCCTTAATGCATATGCAATAAAGTTGCTATCTTCTGAATAATTTGCCATAATACAATTTCACCATGAAAGAAGAATAACCACAACAAAACAAGATGATGAAAAGATGAACAATCTCTATGGGAGCTCGTTAGAGAAGCCATAATCTGTGATTAAAATGATTTTAAGGAGAGTATCCTGGTCGTTCCATACTTTAGAAGTTTTTAATAAAAAGTGACATATACGTTCTATCTACTGAGTGATTACTTTTCTTATTTACATGAAAATCTCCATGCACCTGAAACCCAGCACCCCTTTCCTGTGAAAATCTACCTATATCCATATCGGTCCTCAGTTTCTCTGCAGTTCATTTATAAGATACTTCCTCCTGCCAACCCTTCTTCCTCAAAGCTAGATTCTGCTTTTTCAGTTTCTCTCATTAATGAAGACGTTGCTCTACAGGAAGACATTGCTCACCAACTCACTCTTGACTCAAGAGCATGACTAAAGAGCATTGACTAAAGCATTATGCCTCCACGCCCTAACCCACAGTGGCACTGATTTTTGAGGAATCTTCTGCCACAGACTTATAAGTCAACCACCTGTTGTGGGATTAGAACTATAGGCATTTTGAAGTTTTCTGGTTTCTGTAACTGACTCCAACTTATTCCTCGATCTGTTATCTCAAATCTTTGTCTTTATATTGGCATGCTCAAAATTTGTCCTCTGCCAATGTAGAGTTCTTCTAAACCATTATGCCTCCGATTTTTACAATATTTGTATCCACTCCTCTAATTACTGAATAATCTGAATGTTCAATTTATTATTGTCGGAATAAGTACTGTACATGATTTTCATAGGTTTAGAAATGTACTTGTTATTTCAAATAAACATTAGTTCCATAAATGAGGAATATAACAAATTTTCACAGAAAGATCACCCAGTGAAATCTTCTTCTTCCACTTCCCTTTCACCCTTATTTAGTTTGATATTGAATCACATTTTCAGTTGCAGCCTAATTTGTATTTCATACTAATATAAGTTACAAAGCACACACATCTCTTCCCTAACTTGATCCTCATGGCATCTCATGAGGTAGGTAGGCTGCATATTTTTGTCCTTAATTTACATGAAACTGAAGCTTGAGTTTTACAACATTTTCTCAATAAAGCACACTAGGTCCTCTGTCGAATTTTTATTTTATCTCACATTTGACTTATGAAATTAAATAAAGAAATGCATTGTCTTTTGAAGGAAAGCATAGAGTGACAACTTAATAAAGAGACCATTTATTGCTAGTGCCTTGCAAATGTGAGCACTATGTTCAGACATCTTCTCGTTTAAAATATTATTAATTAGATACCAGTTTTCCCTACAAGGTAATTGAGCTGGAGAGTGTAAATAACTTCCCCATGGTCACACAGCAACAAAATACAAATCTGAGATTTAAAATCAGGTCAACTGGTTGCAAATAATATGCTCTTTCTACTGTCCCATTATTCTTCCATATGAAGGTCATTTTGTTTTTTTTGAAAAATAAACCACATCCTTTGGTGCATGGGTGGCTCAGTGGGTTAAGCGACTGACTTCACTTCAGGTCATGATCTCGTGGGTTCTTAAGTTTGAGCCCCACATCTCTCTCTGTTCTGACACCTCAGAGCCTGCAGTAAGCTTCAGATTCTGTGTCTCCCTCTCTCTCGGCCCTCCCCCGCTCACACTCTGTCTCTCTTTCTTTCAAGAATAAATAAACATTAAAAAAAAAATTTAAAAATGAGGGCGCCTGGGTGGCTCACTTGGTTAAGCATCCGACTTCGGCTCAGGTCATGATCTCATGGTCTGTGAGTTCCAGCCCTGCGTCGGGCTCTGTGAGGACAGCTCAAAGCCTGGAGCCTGCTTCGGAGTCTGTGTCTCCTTCTCTTTCTGCCCCTCCCCCACTTGTACTCTGTCTCTCTCTGTCTGTCAAAAATAAGTAAAAGTAAAAAAAAAAAAATTAAAATAAAAAATAAACTGCATCTTAACTCTTATGTAAAACAACAAAAAAACCCAAATATTTGTCACAAAGATATTTCTAGATCTATTCTGCATATTTAGTTTAACATAACTTCTTCTCGTGATTTTTTTAACTTCTTTGACAGATATACCAGTAATTTGGATATTTCTTAGACTACATTGAAATAGTTCAATGTAATTTGTATATAGAGAGTTTATTTCAGTCATACATTACTTTTATCAAACACTACACAGCTGGAGGTACCACATTCATACATTACTTTTTCCATTTATTCAAAAGACCTTGGAGAGTTGGGTATTTGCCAAGTGTTGTAACTGGCTCTAAAGTTGCAATTATTGTGTTCTATAGGCCGTGTGTTGCTCTGTGAAAAGGGAGTGGTGACATTGAATTATGGTAAGAGACAGAATAGAATGACAAAATCACAATCAAGGAAGGCTACCCAAATAGGGATTGGTGATTTGGGAGTGATTGAGGTTGCATACTGTGATACATAAAGATGGAACGATAGACACCAAAGCAAGGATGCATACCCATATAAATAAATAAAACAAGTATGTTTTCCCTAAAGGAAAATACCAAAGTATTTCTATGTATCAACTTGTCAGGCTTTCCACTGCCCCTGTTTCCTGTGTATGTGGAACAGGTGAATTCAATTCTTGGATAGTGATTAGACCAGGGTACATTTTCGGTGGTAGTGGCGGTCGTGACAGTGGTGATGGTGGTTTGTAGGAGAATCAGAACTTATTTCTCAGAATTATTAAACTTGATGCTTCAGTGACATCTACTAAAATGTATTTTTATCAATTAAATGTGTGTATTGGAACCCATTTTTTTTCTCCCTCAATGTTATAAGAAAGTGTATTTCTGGATTTTCTGGATTTTCATGATTTTTTTAAGGTCAGCATCCCACTTTGTCCCCAGTCTGGAAAATATCTGGGAAGAAAAAGGGAGAATGTTATTGTTTGTTTCCTTTTACAGTTGAATGTTAAATATTTTGTGTGTTTTCTTTAGAGTCACTGTTTCTTTTGGAAGTACTGTTAAGGGACTTGTAATTTTTCAACTTACTTCAACAAAATGTGTGGTTTTTACAAAGTCGCCATTGTGGTCTTAATATTTACAATGAAGAGAGAACACAGTTAAGATGTTCAATGTCTTGAAATGTGTAATTTTTGGCATTATATAATCAGAAAATACTAAGCGAATTTAAATAAGTATTATATCAATATAATTGTATATTCTACAACAGTATTTTAACTAAAATAACTATAGTTAGATTTTCTGTACTTGACAGACTGTCTACGCTTGTGTGTGTGTGTAAAGAATATAAATGTTGGGCGAGAATGGGGATTTGGATTTGCTAGACTAACAAGGGTCTCTCTACATCAGTGGAAGAGTCTCCCTAATTTACTATTTATCTTATTTTGATTTAACTGAAATCAAGTAATTTTATTTCTGATCTGGTTGTGTTCGGACTCTTGCAAGCATCCCCAATGGCTGGCTTTAATTAACCCTTGTTACTCTTTATTAGGCAGGAGAGTCTTACTGTTGTCTGCATCTTCATTTGGCAATATTTGCTTATTATTTTCTTGACTGGTTATTTAAAGCATTCTGCAATTTAGCCAATCTTATTTAATAAACAAAGCACAACTTCTTCATTACCATACATTGAGTCAATGTTTAACTGTAACATACACACACACACACACACACACACACACACACACTATCCAAGTGCCTTCATAGCAGGTAAGTAAATATATGTAATAAAAGAATATATATTCATGTACAGATTACTTACATTATAAAACAGTACCTCAGTAGAAAAAATGTTCTTTGGAAGTATTTACATTTTGAAATTCTTCATGTGTAACATAAGGAACAATTTCTAAAGGTGAAAATTCTGATCAGCATCAATATATACTTCTCTAGCTTTTTTTTATTGCAGAATAACATATATTAGGATAAGTCTTAGGAATAAAATGGAACTCGTCTGTGGCTTATAGTTTCTTGGCTTCTCTCATCCATTTCTATCACAATGCTAGCTAAACCAAGCAGTTTAAGAATATAGAGGATCATTCACAAATTGTGGCAGCTATTCAACCTGCAAATTTCAGACCTGTCAAGGTTGAGCGTTTCAATCAATTTTGACATCTCCTGCCATTTCCTTTCATACTCTAGCTTCTATAAATAATATCTTTTCTTAGGTACCATTTTAGCTTCACAGGCTTGTTTCTCCTCTTAACATAAGGAAAGGTTGTATCTCTTAGCAGGTCTTCTTTTTTACCCTTAGTCTGAAAAAAAAAAAAAAAGTATGCTATATTAAACAAGCTACCTGATTCTGAAATGCTGTATTGAAAAGAAATGCATTGGTAGATGATGCATTCAGAAAAACATATTATTTAGCACTTGTAAAAAAAAAAAGTTTATTAGGAAGTTTATTTATTTTATTTATTTCAATTTATTTTTATTTTTTTAAATGTTTATTTTTGAGAGAGGAAAAGACCGAGCATAAGCAGGGGAGGGACAGAGAGAGAGGGAGACACAGAGTCTGAAGCAGGCTCCAGGCTCCGAGCTGTCAGCACAGAGTCTGACACAGGGTTCAAACCCACAAAACATGAACTTATAACCTGAGCCAAAGTCGGATGCTTTACCAACTGAGTCGCCCAGGCGCCCCTCTTAGGAAGTTTTCAAATGTCCAAAGAACTTACAATAAACTCTGCAATAAAATAGTATGCTGGTTATTTGAAATATGCTAGTTTCTTTTTTTTTATTTTTTATTTTTTTTTAATTTTTTTTTTTAACGTTTATTTATTTTTGAGACAGAGAGAGACAGAGCATGAACGGGGGAGGGGCAGAGAGAGAGGGAGACACAGAATCGGAAGCAGGCTCCAGGCTCTGAGCCATCGGCCCAGAGCCCGACGCGGGGCTCGAACTCAAGGACTGTGAGATCGTGACCTGAGCTGAAGTCGGACGCTTAACCGACTGAGCCACCCAGGCGCCCCGAAATATGCTAGTTTCTAAAAGATTTCCAATGATTCCCCCAGGAATAACTACTGAAAAAAATAGGCTGTTATATTTTTACCAAACACCTTGATTTTAAACAAAGTATCCAGCTCTGGCTTGACTTAATTTTCATATTATAAGAAGGATCTCCTTAAGAAGTGCTTTCATTATATAAAAAAAGAAAGTCACATAAAAAAGATCAGAAGGAAAACTTCAAGGATAATTTTTAGTATTTGTCAAGTTTAACTTAATCTTTTAATCATCACTTTTATCTGGCATGTTGTCTTAAGTAGAAATTAAGTAAGGCAATATAAAATGCATCATGTCATGCAAACTTAGTATGTTTCAGATAGTTAAACTTTGGTGATTCTTTCACTGAAGTGTGCACCTTTAGAATCTGATATAGATAACTTTACGGGAGGCTGGTTTCTGTCAATGGTTTAAGTCACGAACCCTCAAATCTTCCACATATTAGAATACAGGTATGCTTACACTCCGTGTATACTTGCCAAAGCAGAGGTGATGAATGTTACTAGTTCATCGTTCAACTAGGTCAACGTTACTAGTAACCACCACTCTCTGGTGACACTCTCTTCCTGGCATACAATTCCAGATCATGGAAATCATGGTCAGTCATGTTACTACTTCTTACTATCCTGACAAAAGGATTGTGAGTAAAGTGTAGTGTGCTTCCCCAGAATCAGGGCCATTAAACGCCTTATTTCCACTTCCCTGTAACTCACTTGTTGAAATGATGGGACAATATAATAGAAGTCAACTGGATCACGGAGCTGACCCATCAGGGTCACAGCAGATTTTTAGTTAGTGAAATAGAAAACTGCATTGTGTTCATATGGCAGCACAAGCTAATCCTGGCCTATATATTTATTATGGGAATACGTATAAATGACATTCTTTCCTTGAAACTATAGGTTTTCAAACCTAATAGTTTCAATCATTAAGCACAAAATGGTTCAATCATTAAGCACAAAAAGAATACTCTGGTTCTTCATGCATATTTGCAACAGGCTAATATATTTATTCACTGTTTTTTTTTTTAAGTGTCTTGGTTTGGTTTTTGTTTTTAAAAATGTACTCCAATGATCAACAATGTTCAGGCTATCAACAGAAGTTTGTTGTTGTTGTTGTTTTGTTTTGTTTTGTTTTGTTTTTATGTCCTTAGTATTAAAGTAGCACAAATCTTTAACATTTGGGTTGTGTTTTCTTCAAATGTTTTCTTTTCTTTTATTTCCCCTTTCTAACTTTCAGCTCAAATGCTGTTTTTTACTCTGAAAACTTCCTAACTGCCTTCTGTTGCCCGCTTATTTTCACATATGCCGTCATTTGGACATTTCAAGGTTTCCCTTTGTATTGTAGTCATTTATGTCTTTCTCTACTGTACTGGAAACTCCTTATGGGAAGAACTAGGCAGCATACCAGCCAGATTTTGCTCTCATTGGTTAAGTATTTGCTCTAATTACCCAGTGCCACTGATATAAAAAGCCTATCTTGTATATGCCATATAAGTCTTGGAGTTCCTGTGGGAGTCAAAATGTGCCATAATTATACTTGGTGCTTAAAATGTTTAAGGATTAAGTGAATGAACATATTTTCTATTTGGAGCTTTGGCAAAGAGGAGAGTTCATACAATTAATGTTAGATTATTCTTCTCGTTGAAAGCTAAGATTCAATACAGCTGAAAAATTGTAAAGTTACTATTTAGTCAAATCTCTCTTAGCCAGGGAGTAGAAACTAGCAAGAGTGACAAAGAGAAAATGCTACTGTTAGCAATAAAAGTAACAGAATTAAGCAAAAAAAGAAAAATATATTTTCTTCATTTCTCCATTACATAAAGACTTCAGTTATTTTGACAATACTCCCTTGTCAACTAGTCTACTAATACAAATAATGGCCTTAGATTACATTGTTTTCTGGCCAACATTAATGGGTCTAAAAAATAGGTAAGTCATGTGTGTAGTAAGGCACTGATCTTTCCTTCCTGTTGAAAGAATGTTTGCACTGTAATACCACAATATCATAATGTGAAAAAAGCAAACAATCAGGAAGGCTTATGAGATTGGGTGGTAGGTGCTTAGCGAACAATTGGTGTTCAAAATTACATGTTCTTTCTTTGCAATCGATTTGGAGGCGCTCTTTGTATACAAAAAGATAATAAGAATTTCTGATTGCCCGATATAAATATTAAACATATACCTTGACAAACTCCCCAACTATCTTCCAAAGTGACTGTACCATTTTGACCATTCTAATAGGGGTGTAGTGATTATTTCACTGTTGTTTTAATTTGCAATTCCCTAATGACACAGGATGTTGACCATGTTTGCATATGCTTTTTGCTATCTGTATGTCTTCTTTGAATGTATTCTTGCTATTGTTATTTTGAACAGTATATCTGTTACATCATTCATGTATAAAAATAATGAAAATTTTTGTATCATTCTTCCTTTCTTTATGTAGATCTGAGTTGTTGTTTTTTTTAAATTTTTTTTTTAATGTTTATTTATTTCTGAGGCAGAGAGAGACAGAGAATGAGTGGGGGAGGGTCAGAGAGAGAGGGAGACACAGAATCAGAAGCAGGCTCCAGGCTCTGAGCTGGCAGCACAGAGCCTGATGCGGGGCTGGAACTCGCGGACCGCGAGATCGTGACCTGAGCCAAAGTCAGACGCTCAACTGACTGAGCCACCCAGGCGCCCCTATGTAGATCTGAGTTTTTGACCTACATCATTTTCCTTCTCTCTGAATGTCTTCTTTTAACATTTCTTGCAAGATAAATCTACTAGCAAAAATGCTCTCAATTTTTGTTTATTGAGAATGTTTTTATTTCTCCTTCATTTTTGAAAAAATAATTTTGCAGGATACAGATTTCTAGTTGGATGATATTTTCTCTAAGTGCTTTAAACATTTCAATCTGCTTTCTATTGGCTTACATGGTTTCTGAGGAGAAGTCAGATGTAATTCTTACATTTCTTCCTCTATAGGGAATGCAAGTTTTCCTCCGGCTTCCTTCCAGATATATATAGATAGATGATATAGATATAGATATAGATATTGATATAGATATAGATATAGATAGATATATTTAATATCTGCATCATGAATATGGTATGCCTATGTGTTCTTGTCATTGTTGTTGTTGTTATTGTTTGCACACATCCTTTTCTGTTCCTTGAGCTTCCTGTATCTGTGGTTTGGCATCTGACATTGATTTGGGGAAACTCTCATTATTTTTTCAAATATTTCTTCTGTTCCCTTCTATTTTTCATCTCATTCTGGAATTACTACTATGCATACGCTACATCTTTTGTAGTTGTCCCACAGTCCTTGGATATTCTGTTCTATTTTTTTTCCAGACTTTTTCTGTTTGTTTTCCAGTTTTGGATATTTATACTGACATATTCCCAAGCTCAGAGATTCTTTCCTCAGTCATATCTGGTCTATTAATGAGCTCATCAAAGACATTCTTCATTTCCATCATATTGTTTTCTTATTGGTAGTATTTCTTTTGGATTCTTTCTTAAAATTTCTATCTCTATGCTTACGTTATTCCATATATTCTTTCATGGTGTCTACTTCTTCCATTAGACTTCTGTAATGTTTGATTTTCAGATTGACCAGGCTAAAAAATATCCAGTTATCTGGTAAAACATTATTTCTGGTGTGTCTAGAAGGGCATATTGAAAAGAGAGTAGCTTTCAAATTGGTAAATTGACAAAAGATCAACTTCACCAATTCTGGTGGGTATTATCTAATCAGTTGAGGGCTGAATAAAAAGCAAAGGTAGAGAAATGAAGAATTTATTTGATGTCTGAGTTGGTTCTTGGGCCTTTGGATTCAGACCAAGACTGACACTATTGTCCTCTTTACTTTCAGACCTTTGGACTTAAACTGGGACTTACACTATTACCCCTATGGTTCTCAAGCCATTAGACTTGGACTGAATTACACTGCTGGCTTTTTTGATTGTCCAGTTCTAGCTTGCTGATGACAAATCTTGATTCTTAAAGGGCCTCCATAATTGTAGAAGTTACTTCTTACAATGAATCTCTCTCTCTCTCGATATAGATATAGATGTATAGATATGGATATAGATAGATATAGATATAGATATATCTATAGATATATAGATATAGATAGATATAGGTATAGATATAGATATAGATATAGATATAGATATATAGATATATAGATATATAGATATATAGATATATAGATATAGGTAGAGAATTAGTTTTGCTCTCTGGAGAACCCTAATATAAGCTGTTAACATATTGATCACAACTGTTATAACTTCATGGTCTGATCATTTCAACATCTCTGCTGGATCTAGATCTCGTTCTGATGTTAACTCTGTCTGTTCAAAACATGTTTTTTACCTTTCAGTATGCTTTATCATTTTCTCTTGAAAGGTGGACATGATGTACTCAGTGACAGGAACTATTGTCAACAGGCCATTAGCAACGTAGTGTGAGGTATGGAGGGAGGAGAAGAGTACTGTAGCCCTATGATTAGGTTTCAGTTTTTTAGTGAGAATCTGCCCCTCAGCTGTGAACTTCACAAGTGCTTCTCAGTAGTTTCCTCACCCCCCACCCCCTTATGTGGTAAAGGGTGGCCAGACAAGATTAGAGTTGGGTATTTCTCTTCCCCCATTGAGGAAAGTTAGAATGAGCTGGAATTGGGTACTTTCCTTCTTCCAGGTCAGTTAGTCTCTAACACAACCCGCATATGTTAAGCTCTGTTAAAATAGTTTCTCTTGAGAGCCAGACCTTGTTAAGAACACCATGTTCTGGTGAATTCCAAAATGGTTATTTTTCTCTCCCTCTGCTGGAGGATAAAAGAGACTTTTTTTTTTTTTTCTGGTGTTCACTATGAGAAATTGGTAGAACTCCTGAAAGTAAAACTCATAAAAGTGTGGGGACCTCATTGTGATTGAGTCCCTGGAGATTTTATTTCTCAGGTTAGTCCAAATTGAGCCTCCAACAATTCATGAACTACAGCTCAGGTTTTCCTAACCTTGGTACTGGTTCCAGTGGAGGTGGGTTTCTGTGCCGCTAAGTTGGGTTCTCCATATTTGCCTGTCTGTCTCTCCAATCTTCACGGAGGCTTATCCTGTGACATCACTTCTCTGGCAGATCGCAAAAGAATTGTTGATTTTTCATTTTTTTTCAGCTTTTTACTTGTTCTTAGGGCAGAGTGACCACTTCTCAGCTCCTTACCTGCTGAACTGAAAACCAAAGTCTTTAACATCCAATTTGCTAAAAATTTTGCCTCATTCATACTCACTGCTACTCACCATATTTATTCAGTCCACACCAAAGTTCTTACTCTTCTTCCCTTGAGCACAACGTGATTTTCCACTCTCTTCTGTCCTCACACTTGCTGTCCTGCCTTCTGAACTTGTACCTGCCTCATAGTAATCACTCATTCTCAGAGACATGTTCCCAGGGAAAAGTTCCTGGAAAAGTCTCCTGATCCCCATTTTCTAAGAGATTCTTCCAACCATCTTTTCTCAGTAAGCTTACCACAGATGGTTTTATTTACTCAAAATTGTATTTAATTGTTTATTTAATGTATTCTCACTGTATTAGAATGATGCTTTAGAAATGAGTCAGTGTATTCCTTATTATTTGCTTTTTTTTTTTTATTTTACTATGGCTTTTAGAGGAACTCAATTAAATATTCTTAAAGATGTCAGAATATGTTACTTCATGTGGTCCTTCAATCAAATAAATAAGAACAAGGGAATAGCATTTAGGAAATGAATCAGTCACTATCTTGTAGTAGTGTTCCTGTTTCCTAAAAGGATTTGAATTTAAGATATGCCTCTTTGAGAATAGAAAGAATCCACATTAATTTTTCTGAGTGTGACCACTCAGCTAAAACAACTCTGTCCTTAACTGTGCATAGCAAGGTACAATTAATTGGCTTTGATCCAGAAAACATTTATTTATTTATTTTTCACTTTAATGCTTTAGGAAAGAAAAAAGGCTAACAACCATGGAAGCTCAATGAAATTGGTTGGTAGGTGTCTACCAACACAATTAATGTGCAAAAACTTAAAACTCCATGATCTTTCTTAGATTAAATATATTTTAAAATATTCATGCCCTCTGTGCTGCAAACTTCAGTAGACTAACCCATCGTTAAAGATGAGAACTGCTTTTGTTTTCTCCTATCTAGAGTTCTTTTAGGGTTAAAGATGGTAATCTTTTTGATCACAATTTTTTTTTAACTAGGTGCTCCACAGAAGGGTAATTACTTCTGATGGATTCTTTTATTTAACTCTCACACCAATCCTTTGAAATAGGCATTACTATTATTGTCACTATTTTACAAATGTAATATCTGAGTGCCAAGAGAGATTAAGAGCTTGCCTATTGGTTGATGAATGGGTGAAGAAGAGGTGTATTGTATATAAATATACGATGTATACGATACAAATACCATCAAAAAGAATAAAATATCGCTATTTGCCATGATGTGGATGGAGCTAGAGTGTATTATGCTAAATGAAATAAGTCAGAAAAAGACAAATACCATATGATTTCATTCACATAGGAATTTAAGAGACAGATGAAAATAGAGGAAGGGGAAAAAAAGAGAGTGAGAAAGGGGGTAGCAAACCATAAGAGACTCTTAAGTATAGGGGTCAAACTGAGGGTTGATAGAGAGAGACAGGCAGGGGATGGGCTAAATGGGTGATGGGTATTAAGGAGGGCACTTGTGATGAGCACTGGGTGTTATACATAAGTGATGATTCACTAAATTCCAAACCTGAAACCAATTTTACCATATATGTTAACTAACCAGAATTTAAATAAAAATTTGAAATTAAAAAAAGAGCTTGCCTAAGATAGCACCCTGATAAACTGTAAAACAAAAATTCAAAATAAATTATCTGATTAATGAATGTTTATTTTTTTCCAGGCTTCCATATTACTCCAACCACAAAATTTCAAAAAGCAATAAAAATTATTATTTTATTCTTATGTAGTTATTTACAGTGTGTTTGGTTCATGTGACATATGAAATAAAATTCCCAAACTATATTTTTATCTTAGAAATCCTGAACATTTCAGTAGTACTAAAATAGGGTTTCTAATCCCACTTTTCTTTCCTTTAAGGCTTTACTAACTCTCCTCCATCACATTTTCATTACTAGTGTACATTCCAAAGAGAAGAAAATACATATATTAATAAATGTGGCTGTCATTCTTTGAGTAAATAGTAAAAAATCGGCAACATTTTTTCAGACATTCATATGAAGATAGGTATCTTTCCAAATTTCTCAGCAGATGCTATTTTTCTACTGAAGAAAAAATTAGTGAAAGAAAAAGAATAGAAAAAAAAAGGAAGAACTTGTTGGTTGCTGTGACAGTCTCCAAACCTCCCAGAAATTCATCTACATTCTAATCCCCAGAATTTGTGATTATGTTAGGGTACATGATAAAGGCAGATTCAGGACACCTAGTTAACTGATCTTAAAACAAGAAGACTCTCCTGGATTATTTGGGTAGATATAATATAAACAAAAAAGTCCTTAAAAATGGTAGAGGAAACTGGAGGAGAAAGTCAGAAGGAGATATGACTATGGAAGAAAGATACAGAGAGATACAACTTTGTTGTTTTTAAAGAAGGAAGAAGGGGGCTAGGAGCCAAAGAATGTGGGCAGCTATGGACATGGAAATAGCAAAGTATCAGACTGTCCCCTAGAACCCGGAGAAAGGAGTGCAGCCTTGTCAACACCTTGACTGTAGCCCAGTGAGGACTATGTCAGCCTTCTGACCTACAGAATTTTAAGATAATAAATTTGTAGTCTTTTAATCCACTAAATTTGTGCTAAATTGTTGCAGTAGCAATAAAAAATAGTTACAAATTAATCTACTTTAAAAAATTTAATGTTTCTTTATTCTTGAAAGAGAGACAGAGCCTGAGCAGGGGAAGGGCAGAGAAGAAGGAGGAACAGAATCTAAAGCAGATTCTAGGCTCCCAGAAGTCAGCGCAGAGCCGACCCGGGGCTCGAACTCAGGAAACATGAGATCATGACCTGAGCCGAAGTTGGAGGCTTAACTGACTGAGCCACCCAAGTGCCCCAAATTAATCTACTTTTTAAAAAAAAAAATGTTAAACACAGGAAAATATTTAGCTTTTGTCATTTTGTTTGCCGTCTCAAAAGATGAGACAAATAGCGCTGCCTTGAGCTGAGCTCTTGAAATGTTGCCATCTGTATACTGTGCACAATGTCAGCGCACGTCACATATCCAAGCATAGATCTAAGATGTAGTAGAGGATAGTTCACATCCATGGTTCTGACAATAGGAATGGGTCTCTAGAATGCGTCAGCAGGGGGTGCTCATGTATAGGGCAACACTGCCTCCAACACAAATCTCAGCTGACTAGGGAAAGGACACACCAGAAGTATCCATTCTGTAAATACATAACACTTGAAGAAAAATGCAGAGCCTCTGACTCATAATATGCCAACCAGAGGAAACAGTGTTTTGCACGTATTCTCCCATATTTATTCCGTATGTGGATAAAGAATTCTTGAAGAAAGACAACTTTGATTCTAATTTATTAAATTCATTTGGGCCCTATTTGTGTTCACAGTACGTAATGGAGTACCCACATTTCTATCATACCAACGTTTGAGGTAGAGGACAAAACTGTAGCTTGCTTCTTACAAAGTTGGGGTAGAATCCTGGGTATTTATGGTGCAATTATACAGCAGAGAATGATTTTATCATTGTCACCAGAATTTGCCGTCAAGCCAATTTGCCACCCCGGTGACTTCCTCTATATTTTATGATCATGTAGTCATTGGTGAAAGAATTTTCGAACTTTTGCTTTGGGATTTCCTTAAGCAATAATTCAGGAATATTCCCAGAATATTTTACCTACATATACTTACCTCTATCACCCCATCTCTGTTTTTCTCTTTTTTTTGTTTTATGTTTACTCATAACGAAAATTACTTGAATTTATTATTTGTGTCATTGGTGGAAGTTGTTTGTTTCAAAAATGAAATTTATTTACATGAAATAAAGTCTTGTCATAATTTAGAATGTTCAAACAATGAGTGACGAGTAGTTGCGTCAATTCTAAGAGAAAATTGCCACACACACACAAAGATGAAGAATCCTACCATACACGGAGTAAATGCACCTTTTCCATGCTTGAAGCTTACCTTGTTGCCTGCAACAATCTCTATACTACGTAAGTGTGGCTGCATAAACCACCTTCAAGGTCCAAACCTAACCCAGCCGCAGGGACCAAGTAAATTAATTGATTTATTTTGTCTGCTATTCTTGCTACTGATTTACACTTGTTCCCTGATTCCAAAACCATAAGAAATATCTTTGTTCCTTGTAACCAACTCTCTGAGTTACACCCGAGTTTTAATAAACAGTTATTTTACTTCTTCCCAGGTTTCACTTTGTCCATCTTTCTCCCTATCCAATCACTGTGGCCTGGACAAAATTGTTGCATTTTTAAAATATGATCCTTTTGGGGCACCTGGGTGGCTCAGTCGGTTAAGCATCCAACTTTGGCGCAGGTCATGATCTCGGCGTCCGTGAGTTCGAGCCCTGCGTCAGGCTCTGTGCTGACAGCTCAGAGCCTGGAGCCTGTTTCAGATTCTGTGTCTCCCTCTCTCTCTGATCTTCTCCCATTCATGTTCTGTCTCTCTCTGTCTCAAAAATAAATAAACGTTAAAAAAAATTAAAATACAATCCTTCTACTCCAGGAAGTCATGCCCTTCAACTGTCACCCATTCATATAGGTTTTTGTAACCCACAGCTCCATGATGTTTTTATTTTTATTTTTTTCAAAGTCCATTTGTTTATTTTGAGAGGGAGACAGAGAGAGTGAGCTAGTGGCAGAGAAGGGGAGAAAGAATCCCAAGCAGGCTCCCCACTGGCAGCACAGAGGCAAACACGGGGCTTGATCCCAGGAACCGCTAGACCATGACGTGAGCCAAAATCGAGAGTGGGATGCTCAACCGACCGACCCATCCAGGCACTCCTGGTAACCTGGTAAGTTTGATGTTGATAGCTACTCTGGACTACTTTGTATTTGCTGTTGCTGAAATTGTCCCTGCAAACAGAACAGATCTATTGAACAAGTCTACCCAAAGTCAGACTTTCTTCTCTGTAAACTGAATCCCAAGGTAACTATTATTAGAGAATCCCACATTTATTTGGTTGTGTTTACATTTCTTAAACAAACGAGTATACACAAATATTATCGTAGCTATTTAAGTGGGTTCTATGGAGACTTTAGGCAAAAGTGGATATTTACAGATAACATAGCTCTTTGCAGAGAAGCGTATCAGCTCATTCAAACTCATCAGGGTATTGGTTAACACTTAGATAAGCAGAAAAACAAATTAATGCTCAATGAAATCTAGTTTTGTTGTGTGTCAGGCAGTGGGAACTTGTTTTTAATGAGTTAATAATTCTTAGAATGTCTCCCAAGTACATACTAATAGGTTGCCTTTTTTCATTTGTTCTGCTTATCACTAGTGTGGCTAACTTCATATTTGCTTCAATGATGGAATCCTTTCAGAGTGTTTTGACCTTTTAGTCAATTTGGAATGCTTTTTACTGCTTTGCCACAGTTAGGAAAGATTGATCAGTTACTATATAAGGCTCCTATATTCCAGAAGGCTACTTTATACATCTGGGTCAAGACAGTTCACAAACAGCCAAACACATATTTTATTGGTTTAATATTGCAGGTGGTTATATCACTTTCATAAAAGGGCTTTTACTTTCTTTAATTTCAATGTAGAATCTGGCAAGTGAACTGATAATCAATCACATTTGTTCAGTTGCTTTTTAAAAGCTTAAATGTTTCGCTGTGAAAAGCTGCTACTGAGCAGACACAGTGGGATTTCATAAGGGCTTTTATTAGACAGACCCTATGCTAGCTTAAAAAATGATTTCATTTGCAGTGTGCATATACCACAGATATTACCATTGCAGGAGAACCTATGGGGTATGAAATATCAATTTACATTTTTTCAAGATCCAATCACTTTAAATAGGTGTTGTGTCTGTAGGCCAATTCACAAGAGAGATGGGAAATGGAATGATAAAACAACAAGCAGGTGCAGCAAGTGAATTCATCTTTACTGGATATTTGAAATCATGAAATCCAAGTAGCATTTACTGGCCTCTTTTTTTCCTACAGCTGCAAGATATAATGGAAAGTGCACCTCACTGGGACTCAGGAGTCTTGGATTCTACGCATGGTTCTATGCCTAAATCATTAGAAACTTAGCTGGGTTCTCATGTACTAAGCTAGGGTAAATGGGGTGATACCAATTAAAAAGACTCTGTTAACCAAAAGCATTCGTCGGGAGTTTTGGGTTACCCCAATAACATTCTGAGCCAATCATGTCTGTAATTGATAAGACCTGACAGTCACCTCTTCTCCTGAGTGGTATCATTAACTTTTTGGTTGACCCTTAGCAAAGTACATGGTGATCAGTAGGCATTCAACAAATGGCCGCTCATTTTTTGTATTGTACATATGTTGCTGTTTATCTCAAAGGCTGAGCTGTCAATCTAGAATGCCATCCTTGAATCCCTTCTCAGATGTCTCTTACCTCTTTTAGTTCTCAGCACAGTGGAGGATGAGAGGGATGATGCGTAGGAGGTGTTCTTTAGTTGATTTTAGAAAGCTCATTATTATGATACTGAGACATAATTAAAATTGATAATATTTACTTAGTGCCTACTTTCTTCTGAGAACTGTAATTGAAACATTATCTTATTTTAAGCTTCAAAATAGCTTCGAGATGTAAATACTATTATTGCTCTAAATGATGAACCGAGCTTAGAGAGTCTAAGTGGATTCATTAAGATCACATAAGCAGTAACCGGTGCAACTTGGATTCCAATGATTCTTTGTCCATTTCCAATGTACTTGAATGTAAGCACTTGTGATCAACTCTAAACTAGACTTGGCAAGATGTGTTTTCATTCTCAATGTTCTCAGCAACCCAATACCATTAGTCTTCAATGAAATGTGCTAAAACTTTGAACAAGATGTACTTTGATTAAAAAGTTGAAATATGAGCAAATGTAACATACAGTAGATATTTACTACAGATTTATTAAACAGAAGCTATTTAATGCATCTGCCAATTGAATATGAATTTATGTCTTTACTTAAACTCTGGAAAAGATTTCTGTCTCTCCCAGCTGCATAAAGACATTTGAATACTGAAAGTCACTGCTTGTAGGAACACTGAATCATTTAATGACAACTTCCCACACTAGCAACTTTAAGATCCTAAAAGCTCCCAAAAAGGCAGTGAAAGATGATCCCTGAGGATTCAAAAGTATGGTCAGTGACCTTATAGAGGAGTTAAGTGTTTTTATTTTGAGGCCTTTCTCATTGAGATGCCTCCAGACACACAAAAGAGATTGTTAAACAAACAGGCAAACAAACAAAAAGCAATTCACAGAATCAATGATCCATTAACTACACCCCACATCAAACAGAAATGTTATTTTCAGAATGCTTGGGACTGGGTGTTCCTCAAGAATGAGACTTTCAGATAAGAACAAGAGCAGTAAAGCCAGATGGCAGGAGGCTATGCTATAGGAAGACTTTCTCACTGTTACAGGAGAAACAAGTTAGAAGCAGAACCAGAGAACAAGCAAAACTAACCCTTAGTTCTGAACACTGACTGGGTATTAGAATCATCCTGGGGGCTTTTAAAAATAGTGCTGCTGGAACCCCAGTCCTAGAAATGTTCATTTGTCTGGTGTATGCTCATATCATCTAAAACTTCTACACCTATCCGGTTGATTCAACTGTTTACCCAGAGTAGACACCTATTTCACTTATACACTGCTTCATAAAGAAAATCTCCAAAATGTAGTTACTTTAAACAATGATTCATTACTTGTCACCAATTCTTTGTGAAGTCAAGTGAGTTCTTCTAGGCTGTTTTGCTCCACATGTTTTGGGCTGAGGTCCCCCAATTGGTTGAATTCAGCAAGCAGGATAGATATGAAGAAAGGTCCAAGAAGGTTTCATCGATAGAGTTGGGACTATGGAGCTTTCTAGACGGCCTCACCATCTCCATAGGGTGCCTCATCATTTAGGAGACTGAGCCAAGCTTCTCTGTAGTATGATGGCTGCCTTCCCCAGAGAGGAAGTGGAAACTGTCAGTTTTCTTAAGATGTGGGCGTGGAAGCTCCAGATGTCATTTCTGTCACATTATATTGGTCAAAGCAGCTATGAAGGACGGCCCATATTCAAAGGAAGGAAAATTCAATTATACCTCTTCATGTAGGAAGTGGCAAACCCCTCTTAGCCACTTTATTCCCCTGTAAGAACTGCTATTGTAATCCTACTAGATCTCCCTTAGTTCCCTTGGTGTGACCTTCAAAGAAAGTTGAGTCCATATAGGACAATCGGGTTTCAGATAAGGATGACCGGCGAGGGGAGAAAGAAAGAAGGAAAGGAAGCTTTTAATGACAGTGTTGATATGTTGAGGTAGTAGAGGAATAAATTAGTCATACAACCAAAGTGTCAGACAGGAATCTGGGGAAGAGTTTTAGAGACAGGGTAAGAAGGAATGAAGGGTCAGGGCAGTGAAGCCTAGGATACAACGGAGTTGGCCTGAATGTGGGTCTTGAACTATGAGTATAGGCAGTCTAAGTTTTCAGTCACTTCATATTGATTGTCCCTGTGAAAGTCATTAGAGCTATTTATCAAATATTTGTCGGTACTTGACAGAAATGCATTTGTCTACCTACTTTGGTGCTATTCATGCCCATCTGATTTGCTTTAGTTAATGAAATGTGATCACAAGAGATATGCTCGCTGTTGGGCAGAAAGAGCAAGGGAGCAGACCATTGCACCCCTTCCCTTTTCCAGCTGGACAGATGTGGGAGCATGGATCATAATAGATCCTCTTTCAGTCTACCTACCATTTGAGTAGGATTATCAAAGTCCCTCCTGCCAATAGCTTTGCACGTAGATAAAATATGGGAGAAAAATAATCTTTTTATTTGAAGTCACTGATATTTTGGAAGTTATTGTTTGTTTGCTTTGCACTGCAGTATAACATCCCAAGTCCTAACGGCACAATGGTATGAAGTTCTCATAGATGAGGAGTACTCACTTTCCTCTGTATTTTATAATTTCATCCTGGCAATGGTGATTTACTGTTTACCCTAGTCTGTAGGTTTGGACAGTGCCAAGTGGAAGTAAGTTTATATCGAGACTCATGGTCTAGCACACAAATCAGCCTTGAATTGTTCTCTTCAAATGGCCTGCCACTTGAATCCTTATGTTCGCATTTTATACTTTTATATCTTCTCTAACCATTTATCCATAGAGTGGGATGAGATAAATGTGAGGCTCCCAGGGAATTACTTCTCCAACTACCCTGACCCGCAGTCACACCAACGAAGGCTGTACCACTGAAAGTGCCATGTTTGTGATGGCAGTGCAATGATATATCCCACAGAAGATGAGCATCTCTAATTCCATTGCAGATGAACTTAAGCTTGTTTTAGGACATCCTTGTAATGCTTTAGGGTCTACTTTGGTCTTAGACACCAGAAATCCACATCTTCAACCAGGTTACATATATCAGAGTAAACAGATTATGATAGGGGCCTCCATCATACAGGCCCTAATATTTTCTATAGGTAGGGTGTCCATATCAATTAGGTTGTATTTGTAAAAAATATATTAAATGTTAAGATGCTTTTTCTGTTTTTATTTTGCTGATGTGTTAGATAGTGTTTCCAGGTAGTTACTTTCTTGGTAGTGACGGCCATGATGTGGAGTTGTGGTAGCTAATTAAGCAGATTCTACCGTGTACTTTTTTTGTTCTAAACAGACTTTATTTTTTAGAGTGGTTTTAGGTTCACAGCAAAATTGAGCATAAGGTACATAGAGCTCCTATTTGTTCCCAGCACACACGTACACACATGCACACCCTGATGCACCTACATAGACGTATCATCACAAAATGTCGATAGTTTACATTTACAGCTCACTCTTATTGTTCTACATTCTATGGTTTTGGACATGTGTATAAGGACATGTATGTACCATTATAATATTATAGTAGTTTCACTATCCTGAAAATCCTCTCTGCTCCCCAAGCCCCTGGCAACCATTGGTCTTTTTACTATCTTCATAATTTTGCATTTTCAGAACATAACATAGTTAGAATCACAAAACATGTAACCGTTTCTTTCACTTAAATATACATTGAACTTTCTTCCATGCCTTTCATGGTTTGATAGAGCATATATATATATATATATGAGCTCATATATGTATATATACATATATATAAATATATACATATATATGTACATATATACTATATATGTATATATACATATATATGTACATATATAGTATATATGTACATATATATGTATATGTATATATACATATATACATATACATATATACATATATACACACACACACATATATATATATATACATATATATATAACCAAAGTTATTTATCCATTCACCTCCTGTAGGACATCTTGGTTGTTTCCAAGTTTTAACAATTATGAATAAAGTCGCTATAATCACCTACGTGCATTTTTTTTCATGGACCTCAGTTTTCCACACATTTACGTAAATACTAAGAAGCATGATTGCTAGATAATATGGTTATGACAACTATTGTTGTTTCACATCCTCACCAGCATATACTCTAGTAGGTATATGATAGTATCCCGTTGTTATTATACTTTCAGTAATGTGAGACATCTTTTCACATGCTGATTTGCCACTGGTATATCTTCTTGGTAAGGTTTCTATTCAGGTCTTTTGTCCATTTTTTCATCAGGTGGTTCAGTTTTTTATTGTTGAGTGTTTTTGTATATGTATTTTCTTTTATATAGTTGTTACAAGTCTTCTTTATATATTTTGGAGAACAGTTGTTTATCAAATATGTCTATTTGCAAATATTTTCTTCCAATTGATAGCCTGTTTTCTTATTTTCTTGACAGTGTTTTTCACAGGGCAGAAGCTTTAAATTTTAGTGAAGTCCAGCTTATTAATTATTTTTTTTTATGGACCACAGCTTTGGTGTTATATCTAAAAAGTCATCATCATCCTCAACATCATCTAGATGTTCTACGTTATTCTCAGATTTACCCTGTGCTTTTATGTCTTCTTCCTAAGTTTGATAAATTAACAGAGCTACTTTCTTTTCTGCAGTAAGTTATTAATTAATGAAGTAAAATACAAAATATTTTGGAGTAACACAAAACTCAATCTGTTGTTTCATTAATTTTCATTAAACAACTGTTTGTTTAATGAGAAAAAAATATCCTTATTATGTAATAATCACCTTACCCCCTTTTTTTCCTCCAAATAAATAAAAAAGAAACCTTAACGATCGTGAAATGACAAGTAAAGTTTTCTTATCTAAAGTAAAATTGCAAATAGGAATAACATCAAATTCATAAATATCCTGAATATCTTAACTGTGTATTTGTGAGCGTGTGTGTATGAATGGAAATAACGCACAGAAGTATAGAATATGAATTTAATATAATACCCCGAGTTAGAGCCTCAGTTTTTTCCCCATAGGGAGTGGTTATTGTTTGCTTCCTTTCTCTTGCCTGCTTGCTGTGTAATTTAAGACTGATAACTCCTTGTGGGAAACAAAACCTGATCAGAGAACAGGTTGCATGGCCTCCTAAAGAAATTATGCCTTAGTGACTGCTGATATTGGCTTTGTCATAATGAAAATGTATAATTAATGCCTTCGCTTCAGCAGTTTGGGAAATAGAGCCACCTGAAACTGATTCAAAAGGAAGAATTTAAAGTTGAACTCTGTTTCTGTATAACCACTAATGCATTGGATTGTGGGGACCATAGCATACCAAAATGAGATGATTGGATTCTTGATACCTGGACTGGTTATTATGCCTATAGTGGAAATAAGGGAATGCCATGTAAGATCAAGGAGAACAAAAGGTCTATTCCATACACGTGCAATTGCTTTGTAAGTCAGGAAAATCAAACTATTTCTATTTCTTTCTTGCAGGGTTTTAGGTTCAATACATTTTTAATTTCAGAGTTGCATTTGCTTATGAGGTAAAGTTCTGAATGGTATCTTAAAATGTACGATGACCTCAATATTTCTAATTCACCATTTTTTTTGTTTTTGTTTTTGAATTCACAGTAGAAGCTAAACACCTGGTAATATGATTCAAATGTACTTCATCTTCTCACCCCTGAGATTCAGTTTGACTATCTGCTATTTATATTTTCATTCAAATTTTCAAATGTCCACTTTATTCCGCTGCAATATGTACTAAGGGATTTGAAATGGATATATCCAATACATCCTTCAAGGTAGATAGCTCCCCTGACTCTCAAAATATTAGTACTAAGTAAAGCAATATTTTTCAAAGGAATATAATATGTGTAACTGAACAACTTTGCCAATCAAACATTGTTATAATTTATAGACAAATGCAATGCAACAAATTTTGATAATTAAAATAAGATTCTTTAATAGCTACAATAATCAGAGATGACAACTGGTTACAAAGGAGAAGTGGGTATTTTGAAGGAAATTATCCATAAAAATAGTTAAATATGTATCTTGTTCATTGATATGACTTGAGACTACTCCTCAAAATCTGAACCAGATTCTGAACCAATCATGCATGGATAGTGTGCTTAGCTTCATAGCCTAGACTTACCACTTGTTGCTAGGTAATCCTATATCATTTATATGTAAACTTTTTTACAGTCAAGTGCTGGCACTGGAGGGTATCAGAGTGCATAAACCCATGATAAAATACTTGGAATTTGGGGAACCAGTTGTCACATATGTAGCTTAAAATCAGCTGTGGTGGGAATGTTTGCACCACAGAAATTGGCAAACACTACAAATCAGGATTTTTTTCAGTATGTTTGTGTTTTTTAATCTTTCTTTATTTTTGAGAGACAGAGAGATAAAGACAGAACGTGAGTGGGGAGGGGCAGAGAGAGAGGGACACACAGAATAGGAAGCAGGCTCCAGAATCTGAGCTATCCACAGAGCCGCGACGCAGCGCTTGAACCCACAAACTGTGAGATCATGGCCTGAGCCAAAGTCAGACACTTAACTGACTGAGCCAATGTATTTGTTAAGCATTTAATAGCACATAACTCTCTCTACCTTGCTTTATGCATTTGTAAAATGTGAATAATCATCATATTTTTATGACCAATGTTTTTTAAATTTTAATTGCATAATTGATATTGTGAACATCGTAACTCAATGACTGATGCACAGTAGACTCTCATCTAAAAAGAAAACTATAAAATCTAAGTTAAACACTTATTAAAGCAAGCTGGGATGCATTGTAAGTATTCACTGAGTGCCTCATAGTGAGTGCTAGATTGTCTTTTAGACGTTTGGCTAAAATCAGTGACAAAACAAAGATCCATATCTTCTCAGAGCTTGCATTCAAGCTGAGAAAGACAGACACAAGGCTATATGCATATCATCACATAATCTAATTTAGAATTTTTAAAGGTGTTGCCTGTCATTAAAAAGGAAACAAAGATAGAATGAGGCAGTACTAGGAGAGAAATCTTAGAGTGGTAAGAGTAGACAACATGTGAGGACAACACAAATTAGTTGTGAAAAATATACAAATACTGTCACAACTACCTTACCAAACTTTTCCTCAACACATTAAAAGAATTATAGAACTGGTCATTTTTTTAAATATTTTAATGTTTGTTTACTTTTGAGAGAGAGAGAGAGAGAGACAGAGAAAGAGCATAAATAGGGGAGGGGCAGAGAGAGAGGGAGACCCAGAATCCGAAGCAGGCTCCAGGCTCTGAACTGTCAGCACAGAGCCAACGAGAGGATCAAACTCACAAACCGTGAGATCATGACCTGGGCCGAAGTGAGACGCTTAACCTACTGACCCATCCAGGTGCCCCTAGAACTGGTCAGTTCTGACTCACGTCTAATACTTCAAATTGACTCCATATCCCCCAGTCTGATTCTCTACTTGGCCAATGGATTTTAATCCAAATTTCTGACAAAAATCTTTAGAACATCCAACCCTAAAACTTGTAGTATTTGGACACAAAATTAAATGATCTATATAGTATAAAAGGCATTAGTTACCAGTAAATAAAGCAGTTACATAATATTCATGGCTTGCTCACTGACAAGGAAATAAATGTCTAGTAACTAAATTAAATGCCTAGGGGATACTGGTGCAAAGAGGCTATGGGACTTGTTGCCATCTCTTTTCTAGTTAATATTCCCATTTCACTGTCAGCTGCTATGCGACCAATCAAGCTTCGGTCGTAGAAACTGTTATCATAGCTAAAAATTCTCAAGGAAGATTGTTTTCTCTCCTCCTTGCCTTCTAAGCCAAGAAAGGCTATGGCTTCTCTCATGTCTTGAAATCAAGCATTAACTTCAGTTTTTAAATGTTTTGTAGGGCTGGGGAGCATGGCATTGCAGGAAGAAAGATTGAAGTCAAAGAAGGAAGCGTAAAGAGAAATACTAACTATAAAATTATTCACAATTTCTATTGTTTTTCTATATAAGTAATGTGTACCTAAGTCTTCATGGGATTACCAAACATATAAAGGACAGTAATTCCAGATCTTACATTTATTTATCAAGGAAGAAAGAAAGAAAGAAAGAAAGAAAGAAAGAAAGAAAGAAAGAAAGAAAGAAAAATAAGTCTATCATTTCCTTGAGACTTTCTGGCTAAATACCATGGACTTCTTTGGCTTTCTTCTCTATCAAAATAACAAAAATAATAATTTAGGCTTTAATAACATTCTCTCTCGTTAACATATTTAATATATATTAGTTTTCTGCAATAGATTCTTACCTATGTGAATGCTACCTAACATAAAATGCTTTAGAATAAAGACACAGGAGCGCCTGGGTGTCTCAGTCAGTTAAGCGTCAGACTTCGGCTCAGATCATGATCTCACGGTTTGTGGGTTGGAGCCCTGCACTGGGCTCTGTGCTGACAGCTCAGAGCCTGGAGCCTGCTTCAGATTCTGTAATTACCTCTCTCTCTGCCCCTCCTCCCCTTGCATTCTGTCGACATCTCGAAAAAATAAATAAACATTAAACATTTAAAAAATAAATAAAAATAGTAAAAAATAAAGATACAACATTTTGTATAGTAAAATGTGCACATAAATAAAACCACGGGTAAAATAAAAGTACATGGACTATCGAAGTAACATTGTGTGAAAGAATTTGAAAAAGTAGATATGAAATTGCTCATGGTTTTGGGAGATCAGAGTGAAGAAAGGAAAATAATAAACATTCTCTTTATATGTCACTGTGAACATATTGCTTATCACTAACCCTTCAAGCATGGCATCTTATGTAACTATGTTAAACGGTTTTCATGCAATCTACAAGGATGCATATTTGCATTTTATGTATTTTTACAGATAGTTTTATTGATGGCATCATAGTAAATATATTGAAACACACAGTTTCCCTTAGATAATTAATTAGGAGAATACAACAAAAATAGAAATGTAAGAGAATGGGAAAGAAAAACAAAGAAGGGGGAAAAGGTGTTATGAACACAAGTGCTGTGATAGGTTTGCATTCGGCAGCCATGGATGGCTTAGTGTCTTGTTTCCTAAATGTAGGTTACTTGCATGTACTTCTGCCCTCAGACAGCACGTACATTATAAAAACACAAAATAAAAACTAAAAATGTGAGCTATAGAGAGAATTAAAATCATTTAAAAATTTTGATCAATAGTCAAATACAATTTTTTCAGCTCTAACTAACTAAAAATGTACTCTACTGATAGAATAGTGGCACGAGTGAGAGCATAGCCCCAGGGCGAGACTGCCTGGGTAGGAATCCCAGGTACCCCCTGGGTACCCTTTCCTCTGTACTACACTCTCCGTATCTTAATGTCCGCTGTTATAAGAGAGCAAGAATAATATTACCAACCTCACAGAATTGTTTAAATCATTAAATGAGATCATTTAAAAAGTTCTTTGGAAGAATTGTGCTAACATTTATAAGTATTTGATCTTAATTTAACCCCTTGTCATTCAGATAATCAAAGAGTCTAATTTGAAATTATTTCAATTTTTGGTCATATTTCTTTCGATTGGAGAAAAAGTATCTCACAGTGAATGTTAGTCTGAGCAGAGAAAGTGCGTTATTGTCTGCACTTCCAGAGATGAGTCTTGTATTTCTATTGCACGCAGGATACTTAACTGTAATTCCACTACTCAATTTCCATTTTTCTGACATTGTAAATTGTTCTTGCAAAATAGTCTAAAAGTGCTATGTTTTTACATGTTTAGCAAATGATTCAAAATCTATCAAAACTCTTTATTTCAAAAGAATTAAACAGCTTAGAAAACTATGCCTCTAAGTTTTATTATAACATATGCAGATATGAATTTTCAGATGTAAATGAGTTTCCTAGGGCTGCTGTAACGAAGTACCACAAACTGAGCGGCTTCAACAACAGAAATTTATTGTCACGCAGTTCTGCAGGCTACAAGTGTGAAATCAGGATGCCAGCAGGGCTTTTTCCTTCTGAGGGCTGTGAAACTGAATCTGTCCCACTTCTCTCTCTTACTTCCGGTGGCCCCAGGCATGACTTGACTTGCAGATGGTATTCTCTGTGTCTTCGCATCATCTTTCCTCTGTATTTGTCTCTGTGTGCAAATTTCCCATTTTCATATGGACGCCAGTCATATTGGAGCATGACCCACACTAATGACTTCACCTTAGCCTGATTATCTTCAAAGATCTTACTTTCAAATAAGACCACATTCAATTACTGGTTAGGAGGTTAGGATGTCAATATCTTTTTGGAGAACACAATTCAACCCATAATAATATTTGATAGATTTTATTATCTATAGCAACATTTTTTTCCAAAAACATATTAAAATGCACTGTCCCTATTACCAGTGTAAGGAGAAAATTAGTTTCTTCCTAAAGGTAGTTATTTTCTCACTCTTGGTTGAAAATGTCATCGTTAACTGGAAGAAACAATAAATGTGTTTTCCTTCCTTCCTTCCTTCCTTTTCTCCTTCCCTCCTTCCTGTCTTCCTGTCTTTCTTTTAAATATCCATTAGAAAGAATATTAATGTCAACCACTTGTTATGATAGAGGTCAGCAAATTTGGAGATCTGTCTTTGCATGAATAGAATATGTACAAAGTACTCCCAGAATGTGTTTCATTGTTAGTCAAAATAGTTATATTTTCACATTTTAAATAATAGTATTTGTAGATGTTTTACCTGAGTTCTTATCACATATGAGTCACTGATCATAATTTCTAGTTAATACAGCATGTCTAATAAAATTTTAGGCCAGGACCATAGGAGAAGAATTACATTCAGCTCCATTCTTTTATTTCCATGGTGCACTTGTTGTGTTTGCAGTATATTGCTGTATTTGATGTGTGTTTACTTTCTAGAGACTTATTAAAACCTTTGTTATGTTTAATTCGGTTAACATTAAATAACATAATTCTGTAATACATACACTAAGGATCTCATAGCCTATCTGTATATTTCGTAGAGTAAAAATAATAACACTGGAAGTTCTGATACTTTCTTCCCAATGAATGGTATCCCCAAGGATACCGGTAGCACATTTTGGATACTGAGACGACAGGTCAAGAGGAGTCTCACAAGTCCCATCCACACACCTGAAGACCTATACGATGTAACTAGGGGTCAAATAGTAGAGAATGTGTAGCTCGTCTGGTGGCATCATCAGCAGTCACAGTGTTTTTATGGAGTGTGCCTTCAGTAAGCCACAAATACATTCCCGGATGAATGGGGGGAAAATCAAGTGTTTGGAGCTCTGTGCCAACCCCAAATACACTTGAGTGCCTATATTCCTTTAACCTCTTTTTATTATCATTTTTGTTTGCTCATCTAAACTAAAAAACATTGAAAATGAGTCCCTCAAACACATCACTTCAGGCACACAGCATGCTAGAATTCCTTTGAGGTTCTCTTGGTGCCATAAACAGATTTCCCCACATTCGCCTGCCTCACAACCAGCTATTTTTAATCATCCCCTTAGTTTTAAGGCACTGGGGGAATAATTTAATTTTAATTGTTTGGTTTTCAGGTCTGATGAGTACAGATTTAAAGCCAGAACTCTTTTCATGCCTGTGTACATGAAGCCATTCTGAAATGATACACAGCTCAGTGAAATGTAACAAAATCTAATTCTGGCCTCTTTACTTAACATGTTGATGTGCTGAACAAATTTAAAATCAGAGTTCAATAAGTCAAAAGAATTGAAACTACCATACAAAATGTCTTGTCAGCGATCTTAAGATATGTGTCCTATCACCCAATATATATATCAAAGACATGGACACCGAAAACACAGGAAGGAAGCATTACGGTACATTTATCATTTATACTGCGTGTAAGGTTAGGACCCCTAGCTTTCTTATGATGGTTCCACTTGAATGGTGTAGGAATAAATGTATCTCAGTGCTCCTTTGCCTTCACAGTTATGCATTACACTGTAACAGATTTTCCAGCAAGAGACACTTTCCAGGCATTCAGAAATGAAATATATAGGACATAACACTGTGCCTCTTATACAGTATGTTTCCCTAAACTATGCACAGTGTGCAGGTGATCCTTTATGTAATATATAAACAATAATTTCATATGCTTTCAGAAGTCCCCTTGGTCACATAAATATTTGTAGAAACTCGCAAGCTGACTTCACCAAATATATCAAACTAAAGTCAGGGAGCATTCCGTATGATTGTTGAATTTGGGAATTATGAGCTATTAACAGTGATTCTGAGGCCTTCTATGTGGGCTGAGAAAGCATAGGAAACAAATGAGCATTCTTTCTTGAGAACTGCTGTTAGAAAACAGTTTCAGTTGTTTCCATCTTTGATATACACTGCTGATCAACCTTCTGGTCTTCCCCAGAGAGTGGTTTCCACAAAACCCCCAGGGTTCACAGGGAATCCTTGCACAGAATGCCTGCATCAAGTTGCTAAGGTGACTTTCCACCTAACTAGTCTCCTAAGAAAGGGAGTCCCCACACTGAGGTTTACTAGGGAGTTTCTCTACACGAGGTGCACCCTCACTCCATTTGCAGTCTCTTGGTATATGCGTCATAGTTTCCATTTCATTCATGGGAAGTGTTGTGTAAATCTCATTCCTACCATTGTTGTGGGACTTATAGGACAGTCTTCTTTAGTTATTTGAAATGTGTGCCTTATTTAAAGGTATTAATGTGGACAGAAATATCTGTGTGTGTGTGTGTGTGTGTGTGTGTGTGTGTGTGTGCTGGAAAAAAAAAAAAAGACCTTTGATCAGCACAACCTTCCAACAGCTACCACAGAGATTTTTATTCAGTCCTATAAACGGGGGTCAGAGGGAAAGGAATCTCAAGGGTTTTACATACACCATAAACATTACTAGGACTCTTAAAAAAGCACACAAATCTGCTCCAGCTTACTGATCTTACTGACACAGCAACAGAAGAGGTTTCTTTGCCAGGTACAAATTATCTATTTTTTTGTGTGTGTTTGAAAATTGTGGATAAATGCCAGTATCATAAAGAGTATTGGCAATATCTCTTGATATCTTTAAGCTATACTATGTACATGATCTTTTGTGCAAATATCTTCAAATAAAGTATTTTGGCTATTTTAAATAATTTTAATTAATTGAATATTTAACTTTCTCTCCTCTGTTTTATATGTAATAGATCAATAAGTATTATATCAATAGGTGTCATCAGACTACAATGTTTCCTCCATAATGTGAGTGCACTCAACACAAATCAGTCTTTTGATATTTACAAGTTTCCTGTTACCTGCCAATAATAAACTTTTCTTGAGCTATCCAAAACTAAGTCAACAATTTCTAATAAATGTATAGTTATTGGAAATGTTTGTTTATGCAAAATATTAAAGTAAAATGTTTAAAATATATAATCTTTGCCAAAATGCTACCTAATGAGGTTTATTCCCTTAAAAAGGAATCCACTGCAGAGTTGTTTCAGTGAAAAATACATGAGATTAATTGACACAAATGTATTCATTTAAACTGACTTGGGTCTTTTACGATGTCAATCTATTGCTCTATTTTGTCTTTTGGTGCACCAAAAATGTATCATTTGATATAAACTTAAAGTTTACTACATGCTTAAGAATCACCTATTTTCTGGGGTGTCTGGGTGGCTCAGTCAGTCAAGCGTCAGACTCTTGATTTTGGCTCAGGTGATGATTTAAATTTTTTTTAACATTTATTTATTATTGAGAGACAGAGACAGACAGAGCATGAGCAGGGGAGGGGCAGAGAGAGAGAGGGAGACACAGAATCCTTGAAGCAGGCTCCAGGCTCTGATCTGTCAGCACAGAACCCCATGTGGGGCTTGAACTCACAAAACGTGAGATCATGTCCTGAGTTGAAGTCAGAGGCTTCACCAACTGAGCCACCCAGGTGCCCCTCAGGTGATGATTTTAAGGTTCATAGGTTGGAACCCTGCATCGGGCTTTGTGAAGGCGGTGTGGAAACTGCTTGCGATTCTCTGTCTCTCTCTCTGTCCTCCCCTCTGAAAATAAATAAATAAAATAAATTTAAAAAAAACAAAAACACTTATTTTCCTGAAAGTGAGTTAGAATATATTCAGTATTAGGGGAAACTTTGAAAATATATATATAAGTACATTTTGGTGGTGGCTACCAGTATCTGCTCTTTACCACTTATTAAACCATTTATTCAAGTTTTGTGCATTTTTTTGACATGGGTGATTTACTTCACAATAACCGTTTCAGAATCTAAGAATATTAAAGACATGCTCTTCCTTCAAATTCATCCAGATCATCCTCATATTACTCTTCTAAATTGTCTCCTAGCCACCCTCACTCCTGCCACATCCCTTTTTAAAAATTGGTCTTAATTAATTCATTTCAAAAACTTATTTTTTGGATGTTTTCTACATACTGATCTTGGAACTATGACTAGGGAGCAATGATTGGCACCTCAATGGCCCTGTCTTAATGAGCATACATTCTGGTGTCTTTGTGGCATTTCTAAATCTTGTGAAAATGACTTCTAAAATTCTTTATAGACAACACACTAAAACTCTTGTTTTTTTTCTTGGGAAACAGGCTAATGAAGGAATATCTTTTTCATAGTATGTTCAGATCATATTAAAATCTTTCTGAAAGTTTCCTATGACAAGTGTTTGAATATAAATTATGTAGTCATAAACAATTTCTTTCAACCATCATGCTATTATTTTTTATTTCCCGCCATCTAGGTCAGTGGGTTCTTGACCGTGCCTTTTTCGTTCTGTTTCTAAACTCAGAAGGTTCTTGAGATGGGCTGTAGAACAATTGCACTGGGCATGTTAAACAGGTAAGAAACTCAGGACAGTGAGTTGAAGACCAAGGCAACTCTATTCCACTGAAACAGAAGGTGGGCCAGCTTTAAGCCTGGGATGACTTACTCAAAGAATATTGGAGGATGTAAGCAGGGAGGTTGATCAGTGAAATTTGGCCATCTGTGTTTGCTAATGCGGCTCGTTCCAAGTTAGGTTCCTAGCCTTCCATGGAGAGTGGGGGATAGAGGCACTCTCTTTCTTCCTGATTATATTTGAAAGGGATGGCTTCCAGATTCTTGAGAAAGCCATCCTTGGGTTATAAAAACTGGCCAAAGGCTGGGAGCAGATATACCTCAAAGTGGTAGTGGAAGAATTTTAAATTGCAAATTTTCTTAAATAAATGCTGTAAGGAAAGGAAGACCAGGGTCTAGTTAGTAAGAAATTGGTTTAAAGTGTAGTCAAGCTGAGGGAAAATGTAAGGCATTCTTGGCCAGATTCCATAACAGATTATATTAGAATGGCAGAGCATCCTTTCAAGATCTTGAACCTTTTTCCTTCATTCTCAATCCCATGAGTCTTCTGACTCATTTTAACAGGAAGAGAAAGATGGAATAGGATTGATTTTTTTAAATAAGAAAGTATGTCAATGTATTAAAAACGATACCATTTTACCCTGTTCAAAATAATCCCGCAGAAAACAATTATAGGCGAACTAATTGTTAAGTACTCAGTAATTCTACATATTGATTAAAAACTGAGCATAAAGTTCCTTTTAAACTGTAGCATGACATTTAACAATATAAAACATACTCTGAATTAATGGATTTTCTTGGGGAAAGATGGCATTCTCTAAGGGTGTAGGCATTGGGTATTTCCAAATCTCCATCTTCTATGTCTGAGGCTTTAAGAGATGCTGCGGTCCAGATATATAGAGGTCATTAAGGATTAGAATGTCAGTCAGAGCATACTTCGAGGATAGGAGATTCAAAGTCCAGTGAAGGTGGAGTAAGCTATCTAATAAAGGAAACATGAGTTACAAGAAGGAAAATAAGTATATTTTGACATAATAACATGTTCTTCTCAGGGAACTGAATTCAGAAAGCAAATAATTAGAATTTATTATACTGGGAATCTCAGAGACTGATTTCATATCTCCACAGCAAGTAGGCCAGTAAAATAGATATTATTTATTCAATACATAAGGAACACTAGTTAATTTTCCTTCTCATTAGAATAATACAAGGCTAAATGGGGTGATAAAGACAAATGTTAATACAGAAGCAATTTGGAGGGGCAGTCCTATTATTGAGATATAACATGCAAAAGAAGTAATAATGTTAAGTAGAAAAGAACCTTAATGTTGCTCACATGTTGTTATAAAATTATAAGATCAGGAGAATCAAAATTTTGTTTTATTTCTGGTATTGTGCAAGTACATAATTTCTTTAGATATTACAACAAAACACCTTTTTACAAATTTATAAATGAGCCAATCGAGGTATGGGGAGACTAAGTAATTTACTAGTAGTCACAACACTAGTATATTTGTATTAGCGATCACAAGTGGAGTGAACTTTGGCTATGACACTGAATACATTGATTCTCTGGGTTGTATTTTTATTTTATTTTATTTTGTTGAGGGGAGGACAGAGAGAGCTGGAGACAGAGCTCACAAGTGCACTGGCCAGGGAAAGGCAGAAAGAGAAGGAGAGAGAGAATCTTAAGCAGGCTCCCTGCCCAGCACTGAGCTGGATGCGGGACTAGATCTTACAACCATGAGATCATGACCAGAGCCGAAATCAAGAGTCAGACACTTAACAACCAAGCCACCCAGACCCTCTACTTTTCCTTTTTGAATTCCATCATGTTAAACCTTTATCTTGAGGACAGAAGTAAATATGGATAGTGTTAAAACGTGGCATTGAAGCCTTTCCCCTTCTCTCATATATTACATATACTTCATGAGAAGTTCCTCTTGACTCCATAGTTAAAATATATTCAAAATCCAAATTACTTTGTACTACCCTTCCTGCTACCATAGTGTTCAGCCTCACCATCACCTCATACTCAGATTAGCTTCCTTTCTTCTTCCCCTGTTTCTAAGACTGGTTACACAATTTTTGGGGCCAAGGCGAACTGGAAATACACACAGGAAGGAAGGAAGGAAGGAAGGAAGGAAGGAAGGAAGGAAAGAAGGAAGGAAGGAAGGAAGGAAGGAAGGAAGGAAGGAAGGAAGGAATGATGGAGGAAAAAGAAAAGAGGGCAAAAGCTATTGTTGCAGGATTTTTGACTTCAATACCTGGGATTCATTTTCTCACCACTTCAAAAAATGAAGAGATGGACACAAAATAAGCAGCAGGCAAAAAGTTTATTAGAGTATAAAGTCAGAAAGAAAGAATTGTATGAAAGCTCTCTTTACAGAGAGGGAGCATTCAAAGGTGAATAACCACTACTTTTGGCAAGGCTCTTTGTTTTATACGGTTCTGGTCAGCCCCCTACCCTTCTCACTTGTTCCCTTAGTAAGCTTCTACCCTTACTGGCTGGATAACTCCATTCCTGATTGGCTTGACTCCATTGTATGAGGAGTCAGACTGGTCATACTGTCCTTCATATAACTTGTTATGTTATTTTATGTTATGTTATATTATGTTATGTTTTACTTTTTCTATTTAAGAATTTTAATTGTCACATTCCTGAGGAGAACCTGAGGGGGAGTGGGTGGCGTCTGTTACGGTCTTCAGAGGAACCTTACACCTGAAGGTGTTTGCTGTGGTGAGTCTCTCCCAACATCGTTCCAAAATATGTGTTTGTCCCCACCCTGGGACCTCAGGTCCTAACCTTCCCCTCTCTGCCTATTTTATCCTCTCTTTTCCCTGTCATACTACCTCAGCCTCCCCAAGTGAGCCAGCTCTCAGTTGGAGTAACTGAATGCAACCACATCGATGAACTCAGGTAATACCAGAGGAATGGCATAGACAACCCACAAATTTGTGAGAAATGATACGTTCTTGCTTGTTGTCAGCAAGTTTTGGGTGTGTGTATCTATGCAGCAATAGACAAGGCAGAGTTTTCAGTTGCAACAGCTTTTTGTTTTTCCATGCGACTTAAAAAAATCCCTCTTAATAAAATGAATTTTCTTGATGTATCTTTTGAATTTTTGTTTTCCTACATTTTATATATATATATATGTATACATATGTACATATGTATACATATATACATACGTATACATATATATGTATATATATGTATACATATATATACATATATACGTATATATGTATATATATGTATACATATATACATGTATACGTATGTATATATGTATACATATATTTATGTATATATGTATATATACATACATATGTATGTGTATATATATACGCATGTATATATATATACATACATATGTATGTATATATATGTATATGTATATATATATATATTTTTTTTTTTTTTTTAAGAAATTATAATCATTGGGGGAAAAGATGGTGAAATACAGAGAAGCCGAGGGTGTGAAATCCCATGTGTTTCCTGGGTTTTTGTTTTGTTTTGTTTTGTTTCTACCAGTCTGAAAAAGTTTTACAGCAACTTTCATCACTTAACCCAAGCTTTCCTCCTTCCTTTTGATCTCTGCAGTTGGGTCTATTGAGAACTGAAATTTGAATTTAATTGTTTCATTAGTCAATGAGAATCTTCTCTGTCGATTTCAGAAGAAAAGGTTTGAGATACAAAATTCTGAGCCTCTTTGAGGCATCTTTTTCTCAAAGGGCCTGTAACTCCTCTAAAGCAAACAATTTGATCAACATTTAAAAAGAAAACTTAACAAGGGTTTTAAACACTGTAAAAGTGATTTTACTGCAAGCATATTTTTCCTCGATTTGAAAGAAAATCAATTGGTGACTGTTATGATCAGCCCCAGACAGCACTCTTCTTTGTTCTTTAATTTCCATGCTAATTGACATGTATGACAGAGAGCTGGGTGAATCCTCCTCTAAAACATCACTTCCAATGCTGAAAGAAGGAGTTTTGGGGGGTATTATGACACTTCTTTGAAACTGACTGGAAAATATCAGTTAGCTTTTCCTAGAGCGTTTAATACAATTTATTTGATTTTCACATTAAAAAAATGGTTTATTCATATCTTAGAAATATATCTTGTATTCATTTTTATGTTAACTTTTATTATACATAGTAGGTTTACATTGGACATTAAAGTGTTAAATCTGTAGTTCTAAAATGGTGAGGAAAATGATGAGACTGATAAATCTCTTCAATAATACCTTTCACAAGATGTATACACTTTACCTTAGATAAAACAGTAAGTTTAATTTAAAATGCATATGAATAAGAGATATTGAAAAATTGTTTGCATATAGGAAGCAGGTATTCTCTCATTTGCTAAGAGTCACGTTATACTAAAAAGGAAGTAGGTCCCATGTCAAGGCAGTTAGGTTTCAGAGCTGGCTGGATGACTAACAAATTGTGTAGCATTAACAAGATCACTTTATCTCTGGATAACAGTTTCCTAATCTTTATTATTATTTTTTAATGTTTATTTATTTTTGAGAGAGAGATAGTGTGAGCAGGGGAGGGTCAGAGAGAGAGGGAGACACAGTATCCTAAGCAAGCTCCATCCAGGCTCTGAACTGTCAGCACAGAGCCCCACAGGGGGCTCGAACCCACCAACCGTGAGATCATAACCTAAGCCGAAGTTGGATGCTTAACCGACTGATCCACCCAGGCGCCCCTCACTTTCCTAATCAAGGTGTATATAATCAGATTATTGGTGATATTAATTGAAAGGGTGTTAGAAAGCTTTTAAAAATAAATTGAGGGCATGAGAGTTTTCTTCACATAGCTTCTGTTTAAAACAAGAAGTTATTATAAGCATTCTTCTCCTTATATTCAGTGAAATGCAGGTGACCAAGGCTGTGGACACAAATGCCTTGGTAGGGAAGTAGGTAAATACTACATATTACCATGCCAAACGTACATATTGAGTCCTAAAGGAATTCATAAGTCCTTGCAGATGTAGACAATGAATTAGAAGATGAACAAGCCATTAACTGTAGTCAAGGGTGTATACTCTGGTTTTTCATTCTAAGGTTTGGTCTGTGCATAATTGAGAACCAATTGTAAACCAGTTGAAGCCTGGAGGATTCTGCAGAAAGATAATGCCATTTTCTGATTTGACCCCCTCCTCATCAGAGCCCTCGCCCTACTTAAATAGTGTATGACAGGTAAAGCGTGTATTTAGTGTCATTTGGGTTCAATCTGTGGTACCTGCGCCATACTGGGAACCAGTGGCTTGAAAGAAGAGATGGGGCCAGGTATAAACTTCAGTGTGTAAAATGGAACTTGGTCAAGTTTTTGTGAACAATTAGAGAAGTAGGGACCATTGCTTCGAGTGAACAGATGCAGGTGCTTGCCTTGACAATTGGGCTTTCGTAGGTGCTGGCATGCATCTTTCTCTGCTAATAATGCATTGGCACCTTCGCACTGATCCTGGGCAGTAAGAGATGTCATAATGTGTTTTCTAATTTTGCACAGACTGACGATTTTACACTCGGGTAACGCAACCACCTGAGTGAGGGCATCTGCCAATACCGTGAACTCCAAACGTGTTTTGAAACAAGTGGTACGAAGCCATCATCTGTTGACATAAGAGGGGCAAATTTTGGTCCAGAGCTTCTCCGTATGACTGACAAGAACTGAAAGCAATAGTATTCTTTATTTTTCCATAGACTAGTTAGTTTGAAAATGGTTTTCATGCTCTAATTCACATATAATGAGGTCTTAGTGAAAGTACAGGGATGATATAGAATACTTTTTTGGAGTATAATAAAAGAAAATTACAAAATATTAACTGTTTCTGTATATTAAATAATGTGTTGTATAGCAATGTATATTTATAAAGTTCACAAAGTGAGCCATGCTGGAATTATCTTTTTCTGCCCTTGGACACTAATGTTAGTCTTGGAAGCATCAGTGACCTTGTTAAAGAACTAATTAGCACGTTCCATGGAGTCCTAGTAGGACCCATATTGTCACTGCTCTCCTTCATCGAGATAGTGAGCTTTTTAATTGAGAAAGGCATTTGATATTCAGATTTTAGTAGTTCCCTAACTCATATGTTCTTAACATTCAGTCCAGATAAAGCAGGATTGTGGAATTCTAGTTATCCAAACTATGTGAGGCATTTGTATGTAAGTGGGAATAATTGATGGCTTCAGTCTCAATCTAAGCATATAAATGGTGTGAGTTTAGACAAAAATGCATGGAAATAAAATTCCAGCACCTCCTCACCTCCTCACTTTCAAAGATATGCAGTAATGCAATCTATAATCCATGCATATGATATTTTATAGATAATTGGTATGTTGCTAGCTAAAATCATAGAGGACCGTGAAAAAATGTAAATAAATATTTTCTCTGTGTAATGGGATTGTTAGTAATTTCTTTTTTCTTTTCACAGTATGGGCTTAAAATAGTCGACTGTTCTTCTAAAACACCAAGAAGGAGAACACAGAACAAATATGCACTGAAGTGTATTTGAAAATAATAAATCCTGTTATGTGGTTTTTGAAATTACGGCATGGAGGGAGGAATATAATATTCTCTGTCAACAATGTGGTCTCATAGCATCTGCACAAAATAGGGCTGAGTTATTCTCTTGGATTTTGAGTATCTTTTAGTAGTAATTTACAACTATAAGATTTACTTTTTTTTTTCTTGCCTCTTCCTAGTCTGTGTATATTTCTCTCTTGCTTTACTCCCTTAAAAGAAATGTATTTTAGGTCTCAGGCCATTATCATTCTGCATGCAACCATTCTATTTTCAAAAGTTTCTAACTGGACAGTCTTAGTCAGATGAGGGCAGCAAAGAGCAGAGAAAACAAAAAGTCACCTCTGTCCCTAGGCCAGAGGAACTAGAGAGCTTTTTGAGGTGGGACAGGGCTGGACATGGGTGAACAGCTCAGACCAGGGATAGGTGGCGCAGTGGACCATGCTGGGAGTTTCCATCTGCTGAGGATTTTGCACTGCAAACAAAGTGTTAGAAGGAATGAGTGAGTTTTAGAGAGAATGAAAAGTTATTGTACATGGTTTTCAAGTGTCAGGAACCAAAGCCAGACAAGCAAGATAAGGTTAACAAGGCAGAGGCAGAACCTAATGCCAAGTGATAGCTTATCAAGTCAATCAATTCTCATAGATAGTTCTGTCTAGCTATAGCAAAGCCATATACAAAGAAAAAGAAAATGAGCACTAATGAGTACCCCATTGTTCTAGCTTTCAACCCAGAGCCTCCTTATAGTCACAAAAAAATCGCCTTTGAGAGTTGCCAGCAAATAAGAATTGTCCTTCGATCCGTGGAAAATAGAGAAAGAAGAATGAGCTGCCTAGGAGTCTAAAATAAAGTATAAAAGTTCTTTACCTGTCCCCTCTGGGGAGAAAACAAAAACAAAGATAAAAACAAAAACCTAGAAATCGTGTGCGGAGCTCATTTTTGGTAATGGTATAACATATATACATATATAGCTTCCACAGAGGAAGCACGTAGGTTGCTGAAGTTATGACCTTAATTCAGAGAAGCAATTTGGGGTTTTGTTCAGATGATTTATTTATAAATAGTAGCTTTCTCAAACCCTAAGAGGAGGAGGAGAGGTGCCATATCTCTTTGGGGATAAATTGTAATGATTTTGAGGGCATGTATTAAAAAAAATACCACCACCTCCAAAAAGACTGATGTTGTCCTGCTTTAGAGGTCACCTTCCCTTTTTTCAAGTTGCAAGAAGAGTAAGTTATTGTACTGTTAAGAATATATTTTATCCCCAATGTTATCCTAGGGGAGAAAATGTGTTAATTATATCATCTATCTATCTATCTATCTATCTATCCATCCCATATTCCTAATTGTTATATATTAAAAACATGCATATTTAAGAAGTAATAATGGATTTCAAATTATATCAAAAATTCCCAGGGGCACCTGGGTGGCTCAGTCAGTTGAGTGGTCGACTTCGGCTCAGGTCATGATCTCGCGGTTTGTGAGTTCGGGCCCCGTGTCGGGCTCTGTGCTGACAGCTCAGAGCCTGGAGCCTGCTTCAGATTCTGTGTCTCCCTCTCTGTGACCCTCCCCCATTCATGTTCTGTCTCTCTCTGTCTCAAAAATAAATAAACGTTAAAAAAAATTTAATAAAAAAAAATTCCCAGAAGGCTTCAATTTTAAATGTATCTGTAGTTAATGTAATACCCTGTGATAAGGACCCAGGTTCCATTCTTGATGTTTGTTGTCAGCTTTCAAGCTCGACTGCTCCCTCTTTTCTTCTTGCTCCATACTAGACAAGCCACTGACAAAGCCCACAGGTCTCCCTCCTTTGGCACGGGTTGAAAGTTCAAGGCATACAAACCGTGCAAGTATCAACTGCATCCCCAAATCAATCATAATAAAACTCCAAAGCCAGACTCACATTCGTTGTCTCAAATTACTTGTGGGCCTTCTTGGAGGCTTGCTTTACTCTCCCCAGAAAGTAGCAACACGTGATTAAGAAACCCTTTCTTCCTCTCTTGGTGCCTGTGTGGGACCATCAGCCTCAACATTCAAACCAAATTTGGGGTGAGGAGCTCATCCTGCTTGTATGAAGAAAGTACAATAAATTATTTTCACTAGACATATTTTATTTGGTGTCCTTTCGATTTTTTCTAAATAGTTTAATAATATGCTCAATATGTTATCTTAAGCTATGATTTTTAAGAAAAAAATAAGAATACTCAGCTAATTTTATAGATCAGTTCACAATATGCATATATGTGTAAATTGGATACATGCTTTAATATGTATCCAGACAGTCCATTTAAATATTAAGTTGAAGCCTGTAAAATGTTTTTATCTCTAAACACCCTCCCACTTTGCTAATAATGTTGGGAGTTGTTCTTTACTTCTCATGATTAACATCACCTTCCCTGATAGTTTCACTCTTCTTAGCTTACCTGCCTTCATTCTTGTTTTTAATGTCTTGACTTTATTATGATAGTTTCCAAATAATACCTTTTTTTTCCTTCTTGTATTTATTAAAGCTCTATCTGTCTTTCTCTTCTTAAACTCCAGGGTCCACTTTTCTATACTGCATGGTTCTTTTATTGTTTAATCCATCAGATAGTGTACCTTTGAAACCCCAGATATTGTTTTCTCTGATATTATATACTATTTCTAGTACACTTAGGACTTTTTAAAAACATTTTCTTTTTCTTTTCTTTTTACAACCAGGATCTTTAAATCTCCAACATTGTGGAAATAAAGTCCAATGTGTTAATATCACATGTAATTTAGGTTGCAAGAATGAGAGTCAGAAGTTTGCTTTAATAAACAGTGTGGAATGAAAGTATTTTTATTTCTATTCTCTGGAGAGTTTTGCCCAATTACATTGACAACTTACCTGATTTTGATATTTACATTTCATGAAGACAATAGCCAGTATAGGAAGTCAGAAAGCTTCCTAAAATTTTGTGATTGATGATACGAGTTACCTAAATCACCTATTCCATACCAAATTTTTTTAACCTACTGTACAATGCCTTGATAAATTCTGTGGAGACATTATGTTTCATGTGAAGAAAAAAAGCACATTTCAAAAAAAAAAAAAAGAGAGAGAGTGTGATATCATAAAAACTAACCATAAGCCAATAGGCTTTAAATGGCTTTAAATAGGCTTTATAGTGGTTGCTGTATTATAATGTTTAAAAATCAAAGAAATATGATGAGTACACATTCCTTGCGTATATCACCTGTGTCTATAACATGTTCAGATGTACCAAGAAAACTAAATAATACCAGTAGGTTTCTACATGTTGATTCACTCAGTATATATCAAGTAACATTGTAGAGCTTTATACTACATATCCTCTATTCTATTCAGAGCAAAGTTCTATATCTGTTTGTTCCTTTACAGATTAGTCAACTGAGCTAGTAAGCTGTTAGAAGCTTGATCCATGTTGCAAAAGAGTTAATGATATAACCAAGGGGAATATCTAATGGCCTGACATCAAAATCAAAGGATAGGGAACCAACACAAGCTATAGTTTTTCATGAGTAGACTAGAGATTCATTTGGATTACTCAGAAATCAGAAAATGTGCAATGCTAAAACACTACCATTGTCATAGTTAACACTTCAGACAAGTTTACTTCGACTTTAAATATTTGATGTGCTTGGTGCTTCACTCAGGAATAGAGAAAGCTGTGAGTGTTAGAGACACAACCAGCTAGTGGCTTAAAAAAGAAAAAAAATAACATTTCTAGTTTATTAAAAATCAGAAGTGGACAATTTTTTTCCCACAAATTATGGTCCTGGGTGTCTTCCTTGGTTGGTTGGTTGGTTGGTTGGTTGATTTATTTATTTAGTTAGTTAATTTGTTTTTGTGTTCACTTTTCATGGCCTCTATCGTCAAGGTCACCTCCTTTATGTGAACTGTTGTGGATCCAATCTTTTGAAGTAAAGTGGGCATTAGTTGTCATAGTCCTGGAAAGTTCGATGTCACTTCTCTACCATGTCCATAACTTGATGCAGTGGGAAAGCCTTATGAGAAAACTTGGAGTCTGTGTTTCACATGCTTTTATGTGTTTCTTTCCCTAAGTTTTTTTAACCCATAACTGACAATAATAGTGGCCCCAAAGTGGCTTTTGGAGGCTCATAATGTTTAATTTACATAAATAATTTGGGTATCAACACTGTGAGAAACACTGTAGTGTGTGGTGTTGCTATGAAGTAAAACACGGCCACCTTTCTCAGAGAATTTCTAAACTACTTAAAAAATTAGAAATTGAGAGAATAAATACATCAATCAAGTCAGATATCAAATAGGCGATAGCAAGGAGTGGCAAACGTGCTAAGTAGCATAGTACAGAAAACTGTCATTTATTTTTTTTTTTCTTACCCGGTGAAGGTAGATGGTTCCTTGTGATGACCAATTATCCTCTTTCCTATTCTCATTTTGCCAATGCTTTCACTTGGAAATGTTCTTCAAATGAAATAACCACACACTGGTACATTCTATGTCTTGTTGAGCATGGTTTTAGTCAATGATTCCCATTATTGAGGACAGATGTTACACACACTTAGTTTCGCCATTTTGACATCTTTGCATTACTGAGTGTTCATCCATTAGCACATATCCCATTAGCTTTGCATCATAGAACTTATCACAGAACTCTATCAGATTTTTTTTTTTCACTTCACATTCTCTCTCTTGATAGTCATATCCACATCAATGAAGACTCAATCTGAATTACAGCACTTTAGAGCTAGGAAGATAGTGTCATTTTGCTCAGCTCTTTATTTTCCAAATTAGAAAATAGAGGCCCGGTAATTTTTCCAGAACTGTAAATTATTTTTCCATATTCTCAACACAATCTATTTCCAAGCTCTCCAAAACAGTCCATCATCTGGTTGATTTGTTCTATGAAATCCAAATCTGAATTTTCAAGTATATTTAGAAAAGGTACAAATAAGGAATGTATATGCACATTAGACTTATTTCTTTCTTCCATATCCAAAGAATAATTAAAATGATAATTTTAATACTTATAAAAGTTTATTACTAAATGAGATATCTTTTAAAATAGGACTTATTCTTGCTAAAAGAGGTGCATTTTTGAATTTTGTGTGAAAGTTTGCTGAATGTTTATTCATTAGAGTGGACATACTAAATTGGACAACTCTTTCAGCCCATTTCGGGGTAGAGAAATAAGAGCCTAAATTCCTATGTATATTTAAGTTAGTTTTGTTTTGTTTTGTCCTTTTTACTTAATCTTTTAGTCATGGGGTCAGTTATGATTATATCATCCCTAGTGTCTGACTCATAGATTGTGAATTAGCTCTCAGGGAGATAAAAGTTTTTGGTTTCAATTAGCATAAAGCTAAATTCTCTGAAGATTTAATAATATATTTTTTATATTTTTCCATGCATCTACATTATTATTCATTATGCAAAAGTTTTAAACAGTATTAACAAAGGTCATACAGATATATAGATTTTCTTTTGGAGTATTTAGTTTGATAAAGAGGATAAAGTATTGGAATGGGGTTTAAGAAACCTTAGATCTACCTTCTATAACTAACCAAATTTTCTTGGTGAGCTAATGTTCGTTTGTCGGATATAAATTTCTTTATTTGTTAATTAACAGGCAGACATATTTTCCAAAGTATTTTGACCACATATATCCATAACCAATTAACTTCTTTTTTTTAAATTTTTTTTAATGTTTTATTTATTTTTGAGACAGAGAGAGACATAGCATGAACAGGGGAAGGGCAGAGAGAGAGCGAGACACAGAATCCGAAGCAGGCTCCAGACTCTGAGCTGTCAGCACAGAGCCCTACCCGCGGCTCAAATTCACAAACCGTGAGATCATGACCTGAGCCGAAGTTAGACGCTAAACCGACTGAGCCACCCAGGCGCCCCAACCATAACCAATTAACTTCTATGAATCCCTGTAATAAGCCAGAGTCAAGAAGTAGAAAAAGGAATACGTCCCACCACTGTCATGTAAGGGCCATTACTATTGCAGAGGATGAGTAAAAACTATCACACATGGAAGCACACTGACCTCCCAGACACTGTTACACAAGCTGGCAACCATATTTCAGGATCTGGTAATAAGTTTTGGATATCCAGGAGTTCAATTTTATTAAACCACCTGCAGACAACAAGGCTTTGGGGAGTCTGACCTACTCCAATTTTCTCCATTGAAGAGTTTACCTGGAGAAGTGAATTATAATTCAAGGGTTGCTTGTTGAATATGGAAGCAGAGCAATAGAATTTGGCATGTTTTTAAAGGTATACAATTACACAGTGGACCATAATAGTTTCATGAGTTTATCCTTTTCAAATGGCTGGTCCACAAATTCTTTGTTCACAGCTTTGTGAGATAAAAAACCTGTGCCAGAGCATAAACTGAAATCTCAGCTGACCTAAGTAGTAGTATTATTAGTCTTGCTGATTTAAACTCTAACTCTAGCTCCTTTTATTGCGGTGACCCAATAACACACTTTGCAGGTCACTAAAACAGAAGACTGTCTTGGGGCGCCTGGGTGGCTCAGTCTGTTCAGTGTTCGACTTCAGCACAGGTCATGATCTCAAGGTTCCTGAGTTGGAGCCCCACATCGGGCTCTGTGCTAACAGCTAAGAGCCTGGAGACTGCTTCGGATGCTGTGTCTCTCTCTCTTTCTGCCCTTCCCCCTCTCATTCTCTCTCTCTCTCCCTCTCTCTCTCTCTGTCTCAAAAGTAAATAAATGTTAAAAAAATAAAAAAAGAAAATTGTCTTACATGAAAAAATGGAGACTCAATAACATAATTTGCGATTTTATACCTGTTTTTCTAAGCCTTCACATTCAAAATTATTTATCTGGTAACAAGGTCTTTCATCAAAGAGAGTAGTCAAAACCTATTAGCATTATTGTTTTTGTCATTACATTTATATCCCATGTACACTTCCGCTGGCTTCAACAAATTAATGTAATCCTACGTCGGTATTCCTAAATCTCTTCATCCTCAATAGTAGATGCCATTAGTATCCTTCCATATCCTTATGGAACTTACAATTTCCATGATGCCTGCCCCAAACCCACATCTTTTTACACAACGACCTTTCATGTCCTCCAAAGTGCTTTCTGCCCGTGCACACTGAAAGAGAAGTTCAGGCTGAAAGTGCTGGGGAGCACTTTGTAAACTGCCTTTGTAAACTGCCCTCAACTAATGACAGACACGAGTCGATAGAAAATTTTTATTCTGCTCTTCATTGATAAGTCTTGGACCTATGTTTTAATTCTTTCTGGAATCCTTTAGCAATCTGGAGCTCTATTTGCTCACAGTGGTGCCTGCTGGCACCCTTTATTGCTGTTCTTTCCTTTTTTCTCTCATTTTCCCCTGCTCTGACCAGTATTCAGGGATCATCTCTCAGATATTCCATTTACACTGTATTATTTTTCTCAATGTCTTCTGGAAGAACTAATATTACGAATCCTACCCGTTTACAGATAATCCATTAAGTTATTTATATCCGTAATTTAACCTGTCTTATTTCTCTTTATTTTCTAGCTTAAAAAGTTAATTTTCGTGGTTCTTCACAATCATGTTTTATGTAGACTTTAAAATCTAGTTTAAGTGAAGCGTATAAATATAAAGTACCAAATGACAGTTCCCCACTGAATTTAGATCATGGTATTTTAGACACCCAGAAGGTAAACTCACTAGAAACAGGTGGAGCTAAAAAAGAGACTTCACAGATGAATCGGGACTTGAGCAAGGTTTGAAGATGTTTAGGCACGTATGCATATGTATGCATTTGCCAGCTGTTAGACAATTTTGGCTGCAGCGGGATGAATATAATGAAGAGTTTGTAAATTCGAAAAGTAGGGAAAACACGTTTGCAAGACCTATAAACAACAGGTCTAGGAATAAAGGAGCCTGTATGCAACAGAGTATAACTGACACATTTTTTTAAAAATTGTTTTTAAGGTTTATTCATTTTTGAGAGAGAGGGGGTGGAAAGGGAGAGAGAGAGAGAGGCAGAACATGAGGAGGGGAGGGGCAGAGAGAGAGAGACAGAGACACAGAATCCAAAGCAGGCTCCAGGCTCTGAGCTGGCAGCACCAAATCTGATGCGAGGCTTGAACCCACGAACCCAAGATCATGACCTGAGCCAAAGTCGGACGCTTAACCAACTGAGCCACCCAGGAGCCCCACTGACACATTTTACAATAAAGAAGTAGCATATTTTATTTTATTTTATTTTATTTTATTTTATTTTATTTTATTTTATTTTATTTTATTTTATTTATTTTTAATTTTTTTTAACATTTATTTATTTTTGAGACAGAGACAGCATGAACAGGGGAGGGTCATAGAAAGAGGGAGACACAGAATCCGAAACAGGCTCCAGGCTCTGAGCTGTCAACACAGAGCCCGACGCGGGGCTCGAACTCACGGACCGCGAGATCATGACCTGAGCCGAAGTCAGACGCTTAACTGACTGAGCCACCCAGGCGCCCCGGAAGTAGCATACTTTAGATGATGCTGCAGTCTAAGTACATAAATCCAGTAGCAGCATATAGCATTGGCATGAGTAAGAAAAGAAGCTGGAATAAAAGACAGGTCATTTGTTACTCAAATTGTAGGGCAGAAACATTTTTCCAAGTTACATGGCACCCAGGCATGTCACATCCTAGACTCAGGCACATCGTACAAGGAACTGACTGCGCCGGAAAAAAAGGAGATTGGGTAGACTGGAAAGATAAACAAGATTGTCTTCGATCAGCAAGACATTAAGTAGGCACTAAACAGAGATCCAAACATGTAGTCATTACATATCACCACACATGAACAGAGTTCCCAGAAGCCCTGAAAGTTGTTCTCACCCGGGTTTAAAAGCAAGGTACAATGATTCGGCTATGAAGATGGTTTGGTATCTCAGGATTAAATTAGCAAAACAGACCATAATTCCAGAAGATCAGATATGTGGGAAAGGTAACCACCTAGGAGCTCAGGCACAAGAAAGCTGACATACACTAGAAGCAGAGAGATAAAGTGGTGGTGAGGGACCAATTACAGAAGAACAAGGCATGTACTTACTTTAACCAAAAGAAAAGGCCAGAGCCATACCAGAAGCTTAGAAATGAAGTCTGGGATAGAAGTCAGGGATGAAAATATAATTTAATTTCATATACATGTGATTTTAAATAAAATACATATATACGGTTAATTATATTTTATTTATTCTCCAGAAATATTTATAAAGCAGTATACCCCCTCCAGGGAGAGTATTAGGGCTTAAAGGTGAGATTCATATAAAGAGATATCACTGCACCATTATGATAGTGCATAACTAAGTGGTAGTAGGAGACTGATATGATGTGTTGGGTGATAATAAAGTTCATGCAAGAGATAGACTGCCTGCATTTAAATATTAGCTTTGCCAGCAGAGAAAGTTACTTTAATTCTCCAAGCCTCACATATTTATTTGGTAGCTACAATTACTAATAGTACATACCACATGGAGTTTGAAGGATTTAAATAAAACAATATTTTCAAAGTCTTAGCACAAAGCCTAGTATCAATGCCCATCAGCCAATGACAACAAGAAATCACCTATAGCGAAAGAAAGTTAGATTTATTAGCTTACTGCAGCAGGGGAGAAGGCATACCACGGGGAGCCAGGAGGCATCTCAGGAAGGAGGATTTAGAAGAGGCTTATTAGAGAGTTTTGGCTTAGGGAGAGTTTAAAGAAGTGAGGAATTGTTCTAGACTATACGGTCTCAGGGACGGGGTCAATTTCATGCTTGTGTCTCTTAAAAAGTTTTGATCTAGAGTGCAAGAGGAACAAAGCACAGCTACGGTTAGCATGGGTAACCCTAAGCATAGGTAAAGAAGCAGTATTGATACAAGTTAGTCAAGGTCAGGGCATGCTTAATTATTTCTCTGATAGTATTTTATTCCCGTCTTTGTGTTCAGACATGATTCCTGGCTTGTTTTCTTCTGTCTTATTGCACCATAGACACAGAGTGGCTCTACCAATTATTCTGTATTTATTATAAAAATTCTTTATGTTCAGGAGCGCCTGGGTGGCTCAGTCGGTTGAGCACTCGACTTTGACTCAGGTCATGATCTTGTGGTTCATGGGTTCGAGCCCCATGTCAGGCTCTGTGCTGACAGCTCAGAGTCTGGAGCTGCTTCAGATTCTGTGTCTCCCTCTCTCTCTGCCCCTTCCCTGCTTGCACCATCTCTCTGTCTCTCAAAAATAAATGTTTCTTTTTTTTAATTCTTTATGTTCAGTATCATATTAAACAGGCGTCAAGAATGGTTAGCAATGGGGCACCTGGGTGGCTCGGTCGGTTGAGCATCCAACTTCGGCTCAGGTCATGATCTCACGGTCCGTGAGTTCGAGCCCCGCGTCAGGCTCTGCGCTGACAGCTCAGAGCCTGGAGCCTGTTTCAGATTCTGTGTCTCCCTCTCTCTCTGCCCCTCCCCTGTTCATGCTCTGTCTCTCTCTGTCTCAAAAAAATAAATAAACGTTAAAAAAAAATTAAAAAAAAATGGTTAGCAATGATCCATGCCGTCAGGTAATTTCCTTTCCTTGATGTGAACTGGACCTACAAAATGCTTCAAATGAACATAATGTGGCAAAATGATGGGATGCCACTTCCAAGATTAGCTTATAAAGCCTATGACTTCTGTGTTGCTAGCACTCTTTCTCTTGCTGACTCTCCCTTGCTCTTTCTCTTGACTTTTGGGCTTATTCTCCTTGAGTAAGCAACACATTTTGTTGGAGAAGCTCATAGGGCAAGGAACTGTGGGTTGCCCTGGCCAACAGCCAGTGAGGGAAAAAGAATCTTCCCAAAAACCACTGGAGTGGTTTGGAAGATTGGAAAAATTCCTGGAATTTTTCCAGGAAGCTTGGAAGCTTGGAAGCTTGGAAGAACATCCTTCTTCAGTAGACTTCAGCGTGACTACATCTCTGACCAACATTTTGCCTTCTATAAAAGACTTCGAAGGAAAGAACCAGACAGTCTGTTCCTGGATTCCCGACCCACAGCAACTGGGAGATGGTTAAATATTGTTGTTTCCAGATACTGAGTTTTGGAGTATGTTGGTTACTATATAAGAAAGAGTTAATTTAGCAGTCCTGGGTTCTTAAACCTGTCACGGTGCCCAGAAAGGCCTGTTGTTTTGGACTGGCCCTTGGCCAGCCCTTGAGACAGGAACTTTGAACCTTTGGGATATTCCCCCCAATACGAGTGTTTTTGTATCCCTGAGACAGTGGGCCACAAGGAGCTAGTTTGATGATAGAATTTATACCAACACCATGATTTAGAGTGAACATCTAATTTTGCTCTTGTGGGTCTGGAGTCTAGGTAGTGGACTCATTCATGCAGGTGCTACATACTTTTGTTGATTTAAATCTGTATTCTTTTATCATATTTGTAAATATAATAGCTTTTCTTTGATCATATTTGTGAGTATAACAGCTTTTCTGAGTCCTGCCAGGCCCAGTGAATCATTGAGCCTGAAGGTAGTCTCGCAATCCCAACATAGTTACAGAGCAAAGCCTACCTGGCAGCCTAAAAAAAAAAAAAAAAAAAAAGGAGAGAGAGAGAGAAAGAAAGCAAGCAAAACAAAAACAAGTGTGTGTAATAAATATACAGTAAATTATAGTACAGTAATTTTTTGCAGGCCTGGAGAATAAACTACCTTACAGTTCTGAATGCGAACCTCCCCTTCCTGTTCCTGGCTAAGACAGGCTTAAATGACTTCTTTTAATTTTTCTTTTTTTATTTTTATCAGCAAAAAATAAATACTGATTTTCAAGAATATCTAATACTGTTTTAGTTACTCTCAGTATTTTTTAATAACTATAAAATATTTTAATACTGCCTGTGCCATTTTCACCCTGTGAATAAAATCTCTTACTACCAAATAGGTCAAGGTCGTTGGAACAAAGTCTCTTTATTAATCCACCTATTATGGTGATCTCTTTATTCTGAAAATAATTCACCACTTGCCCATTTGAATTTTGTTTTTTTTTATTATTTGAGAATATCACAGTGACATAGATTTGCTTCAAAGTGACCCTTTTTTCTTCTTGAACCTTTATTTAGTAAACGAAGTAAACTGAAAACTGAAGGTTTGGCCTTTTGATTGAAAACAGATTTAATCATTGTTGTATATATTCATTTGAATAGGTAAATAATCATATTTATTTATCATATTAAAAAGATGTTTTCAGATATATTTCACTATCCTTACTGCATTATTAAATAAAACTATCTTAGAACTTGGTTTTCCTCCTACTATGCTGGCATATGGACTGAAAGACGTTAAAATATTGTATACTAAAAATAACAGATGTGGTAAGTGTTTTCTTTAGTGGGTTGTTAATTTTTTAAAACCTCTTTAGCACTCTCTCTTTTATTGAATCTCTTGAAACATCTATTTAATTATCGTGTGATAACTATTAAAATGCATTCAGCACTATTAGTGTAAGTGAACTAATATTACCTAGTTTCTAAATAGAATTACTTCTCTTGGAAATAATGTTAAATTGTAAAGAACTATACATTTTTTTTTTTAAAAAGGCATAAGGAAACAAAATACTATTAAAATATTTTTGAAACTTACACTATGCTAGGAAATAAACTAAATTGAGATTATTTTCTTTTGCACATAATGTTAACTTTGTTTTCTTTTGTTTGCTTGTTTTTAAATTTTTATTCCACAGTTTTAGTTTAATTTCATATGCTCAGGTCTGTCTCTCACATGCTTTCTCTTTTCCTGGTTTTGGAAAATTTGTGTGAAATTTATAAAAATCTATGACAATTTTATTTTCTGAAAAATTCCAAACTCAAACGCATTGTTTGATGTTCAGTACAGTTAACATGGACATTATTACATGGATTATAACGTAGATATTATTATTTTTATTATAAAAAGTGATTACTAAAATGTATTGGATATTACAGAAAATGATATACATGACATATAATTAATAATATATTTACATTTTAACTAAAAGTAGGAAAGATGCAATAGCAGAGTGGGTCCAAATAAAAATGGAGGGTAAATAGTCACCAACAAGGGTACAATTTATTTTCACGGTAAACAAAATAATAAGTAACATTTCAGAAGAAGAACATATACACACGCACATATGCATATACAGTTACATACAAATATATTCCATATATAGATAAGTATATAGACAATAAATATACATATAAATAACTATTTTTAAATATTAGAGATGTATCAAAAGTAAACACCAAAATCTTTGAGTCTGACATATGAGATCTAGTGATCATACATTACATTTATTAGATTGGCTGCCTTTCTACCTAACTACCTAGCTCCTTCAGTAGTAAATCTAGTTCTAAATGGAGAGCATTCTTTTTCTTTCCATTTTGCAGTTCTGGTGGGCAATAAGGTTTCTTTGTTTCTGTCACCACATATTACATCAGTACTGAAGACAGAGCAAGCAATCTACTAATTTCATAAATGAAATTATACACTTGCTGAAACTAGATTAGCCAGAAAGTAATGTGATAGCAAGATTCAGTTCTACATGGATTATTTATGAAACTTGTTCAAGATTATATGGTCATGGCTAGAACTTTCCATTACTGGAAGAGACAGTGTAGTTACCATAGTGACTAAAGTGCTCAGGTGTGGACCATAAGATATAACCACCACAGGTAATCTGGTATCTCAGACATGCAGGGGAGTGTGGAACTTAAAATGTATTGGGTGCAAATGAAATATAGATTCTTCTTGACAGCTTCTATAATTGAAATTTGGAATCTCCAGTATATAGTATAGCTATTTTTTTTCTTTTCAATTTAAGCATGCTAGTTTTTTTTAAATATATAAAATATACTAATTAATAAGCTATATACATGTGAAATAGCCTTTAATAATTCTTTCTTGTCTCTGAGAGATATGTACTCTAATATCTTTAAAAAGAAGTTAAGTTTTAAATAATTTATTTTATTGCATAGTTTCAAGCTGCCATGGAAACTGCCTGAAGATTTTCTAAATAAAATATATAACATACAGCCTATACATTTGACCTTCAGTACATCTCCATTTGTCCTTTACAACTTTAAAAAACAAACAAATAAAAAAATCTTATTAAATAAAAGGGAATAATTACTGCCCCAAATCCCTACTAAAACTATTAATACTATCACAGATGAAGTTTGTCGAAGCCAGATCCATGTCAGCTATTTTTATACAGATATAAGTGATGTAGTAGCTAAGTAAATGTTCTCAAGCCAAGGATAGCTGGTCTTATAAAATATCAGAAATAATAAGAGATATAATCTTGAGTTCATTTGTCAGCGAATCAAAATCCTGAGGTGAAGAAGAAAACTTTGGCAACATCTTAGAAGGTCATCCTCTCCCTTTGATGTTCCTAACTGAAAATAATTTCAGGCACATATTACCTTAAGGCGTATGTAACCGTTCTAGAAAAACATTTAATTTTCTTCCAAAATTATATTTATTTATCATTAATAAAGTAAACTCTAAGATTGAGTGATGTAGGAAAATGTCAGTTACTAAGATTATATTGCTTAAACTGTATAATTCATAAATCATTTTCTTCAGCATTAAGTGATAGCATGAGTGATAAACATAATGTGTTTGTGTGTATGCCTAAAATATACTTATATGAAACATCTTAAGTATCATGTTGCTAATATTTTGTTTCCTAAATTATAATTTGAATAACATAGTTTTGTTTTATAAATATAATCTGTCCTCTTTAAGCAAAACTTTTTGAAATATCACTTTATGTCACCATCTGAATAGAATGTTAATTTTTCTCTTTTAAACCTGATACTTTTTATACCAGACCTCAGAAGAAATCTCAATTGTACTTCTGCAAATTAGTCTCCTGCAATGCAAACAATGTGTTTTTTAATTTTTTTTTCATTTATAAATCTTCTTAGTTCTGTGTAATTATTATTTCTTATGACTATTTTATGAAATATCATAACAATTTTCATTATTTAAACTGAGTTTGATAAATAAGGCAATTAAACAAAATTCACTGGAAATATGTCATTAAATTCTGATAATAGAAGGCCTAGAACAATCCTGCTTATGTCAGGCACTGTTTTTGGTGCTCTATAGTAGAGAAATGAACAAGTCAAGGTCTGTGCCCTCAGAGAACTTACTGTGGTCATTAGTAGAAGAAGTCTTAATATTAAAAATAAAGTTAGTAATATTTATTACTATTAATGTTAGTTAATAGATGTTCTCTTATTTGCTATCTTTTCACAAGGACACACTATTAAGTATTTGAAGAAATATTTGATACAACTTCATGAGGTAGTTATTATAGGCACAATGTATAATATATGGAGTATGAGGGTAAAGCTAGACATTGAGATACTTTATTATTCATTGTGGTGAAAAGTACAGATTTTGCAGCCAAACTTGTTAATTTCAAGTTTTTATCTTTCTTCTCATTAGCTTGTATGTCCTTGGACAAGTTGTTTAACCTCTCTGTGATTCAGTTCCCTCATCTATTAAATGGAATAGCACTACTTCCTGGGTTACTTGTAAGCATTAAATAGGTAAGTAATTTAAACTACTGAGAGTGGTTTTTTTTTTAGACTTAGTAGTTTGTTCCATAAATGTGTATCATTATCACTATTATTTTAGTAACAAGTGGTAGATTTTATTTTTCACCTTGATGATAAAAATATGGCTAATGTTCACAGCTTATCCAGTTGTTTTAAAATATTTGACATTTATGTCTTATGTTAAGATGTTACTGATATATTAATCTATTTTACTCAGGAAAATAGAAGTCACTCTATGTAATCCAAGAATGAACTTGTTATTATAGGAATTGGAGACTTACACACCTGTTGAAAAATAAGGCAAGGAAAAGCCAAAGATGAACTCACCAAAGCTTAGAAGAAACCAAAAACAAACAAACAAAAACAAAACAAAACAGGGAAGGTCTCATGCTGAAGCTCCAAAGAGCTCATGAGGAGGTATCTGTGTGTCTCAGGTTTACTCACACATCTGGGAACACTGTGTACAGAGAGCTCAAACTTCTCTTCCCCATTGAGATCCAGGGCGAGGCTGCCATTTGGCAAACCAGGAACTTAATGGAAAAAGAGATCAGGGCAAATACAATTTTTGGCATCTGTGGAATACTGCAGAGGTCTTTGAATGTGGTGGCAGTGATGTTACATGTTAAGAACAATTAGGACGCCTAGTTCATCAATGCGCCACCATGGGATTGGTATACTTCTCCTACAGAAGTGGAAACTGAGCCCCAGACATTACATAACTTGCCTAAGACTGCTAGATGATAAGCAGCAGAGTGGGATTTGAACCCAGATCTCCCTGACTGTCACACCTGTGTCTTGTTTTAGCTGCTAGGCACACACTTTCATGGAGGTGTCATGCCTCAAGTATAGCATTGAAGAAAAGAATATTAAAAAAAGATATTAAAAAAATGTTTTTCACTTAAATTTGAGTAATAAAGAAAATAGGTCCTGAACACATAAAATAACTTAATCTTTGTACATTTATAAGTTTGTGTTTGTAATGCTGGGCAGATAAAAGCTAAGAGTGCTCCAAATTTCACATAATTTAAGTTTGTACCAAACAAAGGAATGGTGTCACTAGAAAAGAATTCAGCCCTGTATACTGTAAAACTGAATACGTTCAACAGTACACATTAACATCTGAAGACAGAACTTGAGGGGTCATACGGTGTAATATTCACAATTTAAATAATAGTGAAAGGCAAAATGACCTTTAATAATCTGTACTCTTGTTCTTTAATTGAAAAATGTACTTCAGATGCATGTAGAAAATGGAAGTAAAATTTCTTCGACCCCCTTGAAACTGTCTTGTGTTTAAATCATAAAATGAAAAGGCATCTGGCTGTTTTATTCTGTCTTCAAGATGTATATCCACTTTGTATGCAGAAAACCTTTTCAGAAGGAAGTTGTTCAAGAGGTAGTCAGTATGTAAATTCACTAATTAGATCGCTGCAAATACCAATAACACGTCCGTTGTTGCTTCTTTAAGAAGACAGCAGTTTCCACAATGTATTCACTATAATGTAAACTAAATATTTGCCCGACTGCAGAGGAGAATTACTATTATGGCAATCAGTAATAACGTGAATCCTGATGGTGTAAACCTTCTGCATAGCCACTTATCTTTTAAATGAGTCAAGAACTCAGGGATGCCCACAACTTTTCCATATATACGAGATGTGGTGCTTATATGGAAGAACAGAGATTTGAACTGAACACGTACTTCTTTAAAACACCAGTTTGGGGGGTGCCTGGGTAGCTCAGTTGGTTAAGCCTCAGACTTTGGCTCTCACAGTCCATGGGTTCGAGTCCCGTGTAGGGCTCTGTGCTGAGAGCTCAGAGCCTGGGCCTGTTTCAGATTCTCTCTCTCTCTCTCTCTCTCTCTCTCTCTCTCTCTCTTTCAAAAACAAATAAACATTAAAAAAGTTAAATTTCAGTTTGGGCTAAAATATCTGTAACAAAATTTTAAAAAGAGCAATTTGGAATTGCTTTTCTGTATCCACAACCCCCTCCCGAGGCATTCACACACTTAAGATCTGAATCATGTACTAATTTTTTTAATCCCTGCATCATCCATTTATTAGCTGGTAAAATAAAAGGATTTTCTCTCATCATTTGCCATTTTATCTTTACTAGCATGCTTTTAGAGCAGATTTTTCAGTTAATTAGCCTTTTTAAAAGAAATACATCTGTAAAATATTATTGCTGAGATTAAAAAAAAGAACATTCTATTAGGAAGAATAAGGGATGTTAATATTGGGACACTATTATTGTGTATTTTTGGGTAAATCACAAAAACTCTCTGAACCTCAGATTTCTTATCTCTACAATAAGGAGGATGAGATGCTTTGGTCATACAATTCTATTCTCCTCTGATAAATATTATAGTTTTTGTAATTCTTGCCATACTAGCAAACCAACGTCAAATATCACACGCACAGTAAACTCATAGTTTTACCTTCTTTCAGGACAGGATTAACTTTCAGGTTTATGCTCTTAAATTGTTGACAATTATATTTATCTCAGCATTTCTTCTCAAATCACCACACTCCATGTTTTTTTTTTTAATTTTATTTCTTTTTAACAATACTCAAGAACTTTAGAATCTTAGAATGCTAGTTGTGTTCAGGATTTAAAGGATCATTTAGCTCGGTGTTTTTCAGAAGTGCTGTTGTCATGTGATGGGGATAATTCTTTAAGTTCACTTGTAACCTCCTCACTATGGTGCCTTTAGTGTCCCTGGTGCCCTGGTACTCGATTCTAGTAGAGTCACAGTCCTCTCACGACAGACAGGTCTTTGCCCCATATTTCCATTTCCACTATTTCACATGGTGGGACAATCAAATAAGCCTGTGTTAATTGTCACACAATATGATGTCATAGGAGCTTAAGTTTTTCTACTTAAATCAAAGACAAATACGAGTAGATTCCAAAAACTGAAACAAGGCTATTTTTTTAATCACAATTTAGAATCCCTTCCAAAATTCTTTGTAGCTGTAGTTTAATCTTTCATTTTTTTCTTCCTAAAATTATAATTGGAATAAAATATTTTGTTCTCTTGGGTTCTTTCTTTTTTCTTATTTTTCTTTTTAAAGTTTTTATTTAAATCTCTATTAGTTAGCATGCAATGTAATCTTAGTTTCAGGTGTAGAATTTAACGATTAAACATGTGCATACAACATCTCAAAGTTTGTTTCAAAAACAGGAATTGCTTTGTTTTCTTATTTCTTACCCATTTTCCTTTCATTGACTCTTTACGATTGGAAATTTATATTTACTTTAATGAGCACTTTGTTGAAAAGACCCTTAATATTTCATGTAAACTTTACTTTATTCTATTTTCTGCAGTACATCAATGTATATTTTGAGTTTATATATCTTGCTCTTGCCTTCCTTGCCAACTGCTTCAACACATTCTAATGGAAGGCTTTTTTAGCTATTCTTTTTTTTTTTTTTAGCTATTCTTTTTATTTTTTAAAAATATATTTTTATCCTCCACCAAAGCATTTCTTGAATTTCTTCATAAATAGAGTATAAAGGCTTACTCCACTTTTGTCCTTTGCAATCTTGCTTTTGAAATACAGAGCTCTTATCCTATAGAATAATACTCCATTCAACCAAACTTGCATCACTGGAGTGATAGTCCTCTTTGTGACAAAAATATTTTTTTCTGGAAACATCCTTAAATAGCTTTGGACATTAATTTGCATGTAACTATGGTTTGGGATAATTGCTGTTGTAGGGATTATTGCCATGTTTTTATCTCTCCTTGTTGCATTTCTTTCCCCAACAAAATGATGTCATGAAAATTACTTCCCCAATTAGAGAGTGTTGGGAGTGTTGGAAGTCGTCCGGAAGGCTGAGTGGGCGTACAACCCCAGGCAAATCATAGGCTCTCCAGCTCTTCCTGCCACTGTCAGCAGCTGTGCAGTTTAAATGAATCCCCAGCCAACAAATAGTAAACAAAGTTTATGGAAGCACCAAACTAGTGTAAGACAAACAAGCAGTAATTTGTCTTCAAATGTCTCCAAGGAGAATTCCATGGGAAGTGTCGGGAGCCCCCTGAGTAGTCCAGTATCGCCTTGCAAGTGAGCCATAACAACGTTTAAGCTTCTCTGCTACTTGATTTCTATCCTTGAGAAGCTCACATTTACTTTCCTATTTTCCTATATTTTATCAGATAATTGATTTTAGTAAGTTTTAGAAGACTTAACATTTGAGATAAAGGTGAGTTTCTTAGAATTTGGCTTTATGGGCTTCTGACTTGTCCTTTGAAAGATCATAACAAGCCATCCTGGCATAAGCGTTTAACCACAGAAAAATGGAACAGTGTTTCCTGTTATGTATGTTTCCTTTCATCTCCCCTTTTTGGGTATATTACATAAGTATTGGATTTATATGTGACATATCTCTTGTCAGATAGTTTCAACTTATGCCATCTTGATAAAAAATAGTTTGGGGGGAATCAAGATCCTTTTTTTGTTTTGTTTTATAATTTTCAAGTATTGCAAAATCCGCATAAACAGCATTGAATTTTTTAAAGGTAGAATAAAATTTCATGACAATATATTAATCCAATATAGCAGGTATTGAGACTAAACACTGTAGCAGATGTAGAGTTTTATAAGACCATATTTGCCTTCAAACATCATTGTCCATTGAGATGAGAGTGTTTAAAAAGGTGTCAAGAAAACATACTATTGACCCTTGAACAACACAGGTTTGAATTCTGTGGGTCCACTTATATGCAGATATTTTGGGGGATAAATACAGTACAGTACTGTAAATGTATGTTCTCTTCTTTATGATTTTCTTAGTAAACTTTCTTTTCTCTAGCTTACTTGATTATAATAATACAGTATATAATATATATAACATATAAAATATGTGTTAATTGACTGTTTATGTTTTTGGGAAGGCTTCCAGTCAATAGTAGGGTATTAGTAGTTACCCCAATAACTTTAGGGAGTCACAAGTTACAGACGGATTTTTGACTGGGCAGAAGGAGAGGGTAGTGATCCTAACTTCTACATTGTCCAAAGATCAACTATACTCTAAGTACAATGAGGATTCAAAAGACTGAATATTCATAGAATGTGAAAAATCAGAAAATACCCTAATGTAGAATGCCGAATTCAGAGTTCTTGTTAATAATGAAGATAATCGATTATTTCATAGACAAATACTTCTAAGTAATTTAACATGCTGCTGATATGCTGAAGTGTTTTTTTTTTTTTTTGCATATTAAGCATTGAATCTTCACATATTTTGCTATACTTTAACTTCCTTATTTTGAGATGATCAAAAAGGCTTTTTTCATAATTTTCTTAAATGCATTTTTTTCATCTTGCTTTGAAATAATAAATGCCACTACAGACAGAGATGTTATCTGCATACTGTAACATTAATCAGTCTCACAGCTGGAGACAGAGAATTTCCCTGAAAATAATTTGTCTATGTAGTAAAACATGCCTTATATTCTGAGGTCAGAGAGTAAGTTCAATCAATAGCAAAACAGATTAGAACCATTGGTGTGTTTGCGTGGGAAAGAGGGAGAAAGAAATGGGGAGGGTCTAGAAATTGACTAAATAGTAGCACAATCATAATTGATTATTTTTTTCCACAGCTCCTTTGACTCTTACATGGACATTTGAATTAATTAATGCCATGTAGACCCATCCAGGAATTTTAATTTTTTTTTGACTTATGCTTGAAGATCCTGTAACAGTGAGATGGGACTTTTTAGCAATTTCCTTGTTCTTCTTTCACTTAAGTGCTTAAAACTTAACTCTTCTCAATATTTAGGTTTAGTCTTATATTTTACTGCTCATGCAAAGCTTATCTATTTCCCAAAGAGGTTAGTGTGGTGGCTTTGTTTCAAGTCCTTTTAGAATTCTGTTTCCTCTTTTCTATCACTCTTTACACTTAATGGTTGGTCATTGCTCCTGATTCCTTTACTTCTTCCCCTTGAGGGAAAGGAGTTGTTTTTGTTTTTGTTGTTGTTGTTGTTGTTGTTGTTGTTTTCCTTGCTCACTCTTGAATTTCTGTTGCCTAACGCAGTGTTGGAAACTGCGGATATATAATAAAAATATGTTAAATGGATGAGTGAATTCTAATTCCTTGAACTCAATTGGCTTATCTTCCAACAACTTGCAGATAACTCCTCCAGTTACTTTTTATGCCTCTATACATACAGTAAAATCTTGGATTGTGAGTAACTTGTTCTGTGAGTGTTCTGCAAGATGGACAAACATTTCTAATAAATTTTAGCTTCATGAAAGAACGATATCTTGCAATACGAGTAGTACTTGATGCCAAATGTCACATGATCACAACTGAGTCAATGGCTCTTCTCTAGCTCTCTCACTGCAAGATTGCGGGTGATCGTCTCCATACTCAGATGCTCGGTCTCACGCCGTGTGGTGTTTGGCAGAAATCAGTGATTTTCAGAACGTTGGGAAGTGCCCACAACTGGCCCTAGTGTATTTTTTGCCACTTCAAAGCACCTATGGACAGTCCTTTGCTTTTCCATACAAGAGTAAGCTTGGGATTGTTTTGCTTCCTTCTAGGTCAGGCTGCCTGCTGATATAGACCCTTTCCTCTGCTGCCTTATTGTCAGTTATAGTAAGTACAGTATATGACAAGAGTTTATTAATACTGTATGGTGGCCAACATACGTGCAGGCATATATAATGGCCTCCATGCGGAAAAAGATTCCATTGAGCCAATAGATAGCAGTGAATACGCTAGTGGTAGTGAAAGTTGTTCTACACAATAGCCCTCCTCGCTCTTGTCTCCTTCACACCAGCCAAGAAAATTTTCATAGCTAAGTGCAGGTTAATTTGTTTATTTTTCTTCATATTTTGTATTGTCTTTATCATTTTGTATTACATTACAGTGAATATTTTTGGATTGTAGAATGAATCATCTGAGTTTCCATTATTTCTTATGGGGAAATTAGCTTTGATATACAAGTGCTTTGGATTACAAGCATGTTTCTGGAACAAATTATGCTTGTAAACCAAGGTTTTACTGTATGTGTGTGTATGTATGTGTGTATGTGTATATATATATATATATATGTTTCCTGCTCTGATTCAGAATAGAATCTCTCACATTTCAAGAGAAATGAATTTTATGTTTTCTGGGTTTTGTTTAGTTGTGGCAACAAACGCCAATATGCAGTTAGTATGTATTTTTCCCTCTTTTGCATTGTTTTAAAATCAATATATCATGGGGGAATCATGCAAAGATATAAAATCAAGTACAGCTGAAACAGAACTGACGATTTCAGACCAACTAACATAGCCAGCAGAACTGTTCTAATGGTATTTCTTTGGACAAATTATATACCTCTTCAAACATCATTTCTGCCATGTAGAAATCCACATAGTATGTAGTGAAGATGTAATGAGGTAATGTACATCAAACATTTAGTAATGCCTTACACATCCTAACTGGGGCAATCTAATAATTTTTGCTACTGTAAAATAACTGATATTACACAGAGAGCTATGTCTGTCAAATGAGATCTACTTTTTCGTTGGTCTGGAATGATGTTTTCTAAGAGCATTTGTTTGGATTAAATGATCTTTGAAGACTTATTTCCTCAATTTTATTAAAATAATAGGAATAGATTTATCATATATAATAGTATCTTTACGTATTAGATATTTTTAGTGTATGTAATTTATATATATGTGTGTGTGTGTGTGTGTGTGTGTGTGTGTGTATGTATGTATATAAATACACCCGGGTTATTTTTGTTCATAATGACTGTACATAGACTCAAACTTGGCTATATGCGTATTCTACATATTTGAACGTATGAACATTTGCTTTCATCCATGAATGACAGGCTAAGATCGTTAATTTATGGAATGTCATTAATATAGCCTCAAAATATTTCCAATTACTTTTTTATTTCTATGGATGAATCATTCTGTGCATTCTTCTCCACTTTTTTTTTTTTTTTTGAGAGAGAGAGAGAGAGAGAGACCACAAGTGAGTAAGGGGTAAAGAGAGAGTGAGAATCCCAGGAGGGGCAGAGAGAGAGAGAGAGAGAGGGAGAGAAAGAGAGAGGGAGAGAAGTAGTGCTCACCCAAGGCAGGGCTTGTGCTCACCTGAGTTGGGGTTCAAGCTTCTTTGACGTGGGACTCGAATTCACAAGCCATGAGATCATGACCTGAGCCAAAGTCAGATGTTTAATGATTGAGCCGCCAAGGAGCCCTGTGCATTCTTATACAGACTCATATTGCAAAGATGAATATATTGACATACTGTGACTATTAATATTTTATTTGTTATTTTTTTTTATTTTTACAGAGAGGGAGGTGTGAGAGTAGGGGAGAGAGGCCGAGGGAGAAATAGAAAGAATCTTAAGCAGGTTCCACACTCAGCTCAGAGCCTGATGCAGGGCTCAATCCCACCACCCTGGGATCATGACCTGAGCTGAAATTAAGAATTGGATGCTCAACAGGCTGAGCCACCCAGGTACCCCAATATATTTTAATTTTAATCTCTTATTTGCTCCATTAACAGCTTTTAAGAAACATTGAAACTATATGAAAACATAGGAGGTAAAGTAAATGCATTTGGATTTTTTTTTCTTTGTTGGGAGGGACACTGAGGATGTTGGGTTATTCATTTATTGCATTGCAAAAGTGACCCCCAAAACAGACAGTAAAGGCCAGTATACACAGAAAAAACATGGCTGAACACAAATATATTAACATAAGTACAAACCAATAATTTAATTGTTAGAACAAATGAACTCTAAGAGTTGTTTTTATCAAGTATGTCCATGCAAAGCTCTTTAGAAAATTTCCTATGATAGTTAAATTCTAGCAAAGACTTTGGCATCTGTTTTGGGGCTCTGTTATTTCCAGTTACTTTAAATGATTCTGAAACAAAATGCAAAAACTAAATTTTCAAAATACATGGCCTTAGATGATATTTACTTGGCCTTTAGTAGTGAGATACTAGCCTAATGAGGTAGCAGCAAATGTTTGACATGTGTGGAACCAATCTGTTTCTCAAACATTGTTAGTCTTGTCTGTTTCAATAAATGGTCTGTGTGAACTGAAATATTTTGCTTCCACTATAGGTAACAATCAGAGGTGGGCAATGGTTTCTCAACCTGGGAATTATTCAGTATGAATGAAAGTCACTTCCTTCCCAAATGACAGAATCAAGATGAAAATGGGATTGTAGATAATGCCCTGACATCCCAAGATCTTGATTTACCTTGTTCCTCGGCTCTTTTTGTCCTATTCTAGGCTGAAACAGGAAGCCACAGCATGTTCATTTTTATAAGTATCCACTCACCACATATTAACACCTTGTACACATTGTACATCTCCTGTACTCTGGTATAAAAGAAGTTGCCCCCATTATAGTGTTCTCAATTTCCTGCATAACTATAGAAAATAGCAAGTCATAGTAAATCCACTATAGGAAAAGAACACGTCATAGTAAATCCACTATAGTTGTCCAATCTGTTAACTAGATTGGAAGGGACATAGCAACTCCAATGTTCTTATACTGGCCATGTATAATAATAATAATAAAAAGTATAAAACGAGATATTCTACCTCCTAGTTATTTATAAGAGTTCGTTTTTCTAGATTCTATCTTCATATTTAATACCCTGCTTTTTAAGGTTTTTTCATAGTTATTTTTGTGTTGTTATAAAAGAAGCCGATATAATGCCTACAGATATATGAAGATTGGAAATGAACTGCTATCACAGCCACAAAACAGATATATCTGCTCTCACAAGAGTATACTTTTGACATATATTAAATTTATTGCAAAGGTTTTAAACCATTTATCCCTGCATATAATAAATTTTAAAAAGCAATTTAGAAATTACTCATAGAAAAGTGAATTGCCTAGCAATCCCATGAGTTAAAATTATGTCCTTGAGAAATCATTTAAAATAAAACAGACTTCCTTAAATGAGAAAAATAAATCCCTCTATTAACATAGCACCTAAACTAACAATACAAGTAACAAACCGCTAGAGGCCTCAAATCATAGGATTCTAACCAAGGTTAATTTCTTTAATATTTTGAACACTGAGAAGTTGTAGTCTAGAAGAAATAATATTTTAAGTCACCAAGTTATCAAAATATCATGGGAAAATAACAGATTTAAGTTTTTACTATCCTTCTGCTAAAGCCCCCTTGAGTTGCCAATAAATGACTGAGTTGAAAAAGAATATTTTATATGTAAGTTTGGAAATCTTTAAGGGTATAGTGGTTAAATCTCTGCAGCCTTTTACTTAAAGACAGAGAGTAGCCATTCATCTAGAGCTTTTAGAAAAAAAAAAAGAAGAAAACAAAAGAAAAAATATCTTTCTCATAGAGAAGTAATTTCCCTTATTGCTCTTAGAAGAGTGCACAATGGATGCTAAATATTTTATTTCCAAATGGATAAAGATCTTCAGGAATTGTCCTGTTAATCTAACTTTATATCTACTTCAAGTCAACAAATGTTTATGGGACATTTATAAAATGCAAAACTCTGCTTTAAATTCCTAAAGGATTTATAAAGATGAGCTAGACATGTTCTTGTTTTGAAGGAGTAAATATAGGAAGGAAATCCTAATTGCAAGGAAATGAAACACATCTTAGGTAAGATGTAGCTGAGTCTTGAAGAGTTAGGGTGACATGAACAGGCAAAAATAAATTGGGGATAATTCAGATAGAAGGCAGCAATAGAAATAAGATATGGAGATTGCTGATAGTACAACAAATTGTTATAAAATTAAAACATGTTAAGTTACCTTTTCATAGAAGATGAATTCTTCCTCATGTATAGAATTATTGTCTTTAGAACAATGCAATTATGTTACAAAGCAGGTGTCATGCACGTGTGTGTATGTGTGTGTGTGTGTGCGTGTTGCACATAAGAAAATAGTGGCCTTTCATTCCTCTATGCTAATTAGTAACAAAATTAAAAATTAACCATCTTCTTTGGCTACTAGAACAGTTCTCTTCCCACTACACTGTGCTGCCTTTCATATTACTTTTGGATCATATTGAACGAGCATTACTCCTTAAGGAAAATAAGAGCTCAAGAAGCGGAACATCATAGAATCAGGGGAAACACCATGCCTCAAGTAATTTATGTGAAACTATTCAATTGACAAAAAACTAAAACACTGCCCCCTCAGTTAGATTTCAGCTATGAAGAGTCATATTAAACAAACATGGGGTAAAGGAGAAGGTAAACAGAAGTCAAATTGCAAGATCCCTGAGAGAAAACCTTCAACAATGATGAAGGAGACTTCTCAAATGTGGGGTCAAACTAAATCATGGGACCTGAATGTGGTGAGGAAACTGTAATTTGAATTTTCAAAGACATAGCCTATCAAATTAATTTTTTTGTCATGGTGAGGAGACCCTCAGTTAAAAGAAATTAGAAGAAATGAAGAAATTATATTAGATATCAATTCAATTTATTTTACAAATGGTTTCAGTAATTCGATTCAGCAAGGATCACCACTCCAGAATACTTACTGATGATATACAAAACTAAAAAAAATAACAAAAAATTCAGTAAGGGTAGATCTCAATGAACCAAAATATTTATCACCAAAATGAATTTTTGGAAGTAAATATGAAAGGTTTTTTCGTTACTAGGTTATATTTCAAAATATACTCCCCTTTACTATTCACATTTTTATGCAGATCTCCATTCTATAAATAATCCCTTCTAAATATTTATTTTTCTTAGAAGACACTTATGATTTTGCTTTTGGGTTTTTTGTTTTGTTGTTTTCTTTCTTTTTTTTTAGTTTTTTAATAATTTAAGAATTCAGTAAATAGTCTAATTTTAGCCATTCTTTCATATTATTAAATGAGAAGTTTGATAAAGAGAACCAGTATTTTGGGTAGTCCACACGTATTTTTGTCTATATGGGTCTGATTTGGGGGTGCCCAATGCCAACCTATGGTCAGTGATTTGCTAAACAGAACTCACAAAACTCAGAAAAAAAAAACACATTATACTACTGCTGCAGTGTGTTACTGTGACAGGATATAGGTAAAATATCAAGGGCAGAGGTTCATAGAGTCTAGGAGACAGACACAGGTGCAAGCTTCCAGGCGTCCTCTCCCAGTGGATTGTGCTCCCAGTCATGATGTATGACAACATGCATGGAGTATTGCCAAACAATGAGCTTGATGTCCAGGGTTTTTGTTGAGATTCAGTGACATAGGTATGACTGTGTGCCTTGCCTTTATTCTCCAGCCCTTTCAGAAATCAAGCTAATAACGCATGGCCCATCCTTGTCACCATAAATCCCATTATTATCAAGAACTATCGTTGTTGCCAAAATCCTTGAAGCAAACAAGGATACCCTTAACAGACAGGATATTCTAAGGATGTGGGTGTTGCCTCCTAGGGATGAGGCAAGGGACAGACCTTTAATGTGTAAAGTGTGCACAACCCAGACTTGCTGAGTTAATCATTTCGGGCACAATAGGATTAACGTTTTATTAAATACAGAAATATTTCTCTTTTAGATACTGGAAAAAATATTTTTCCTTTAGATACTGGAAACACTAACAGTCAGGGGAAGATAAAAACAGTGAAAACAGAAAAGGTATTGTGGATAGCAAAAAACTAAATTCTTATATGCTGTTCTACACCAGATTTCATCACTTTCTTCCCTCTCATTCATTTCTCAGAACATAGCATTTAGCTTTTCTTTATACCACACTAAAGAAGCTTCCTGAAGGACACCTATAACGCCGTAAGATAGTAAATCTAATGAATTTTTCATTCTTTTTATTTTTTAATGTTTATTTAAAGAGAGAGAGAGAGAGAGAGAGAGAGAGAGCACATGTGTGTGCGCCAGAGAGGGGCAGAGAGAGAGAGAGGGGGAGAGAAAGAGAATCCCAAGCAGGCTCTGCACAGAGCCTGACATGGGACTCAGTCTCACCAACCCTGAGATCATGACTTGAACCGAAATCAAGAGTCAGAAGCTTAACCAACTGAGCCACCCTGGTGCCCTGAGTTTTTCATTCTTTGACTTTAGTGAACTGTAGCACCAGACAGTGATGAGTACAAATCATGCTAGATTTTATTTGCATTTTTGACTATTTAAAATATATGTGCACAAAGATCCAAACTGCCTATAAGCTTACAATGAGAAATACTATACCTGAGAGCATTTTCAAACCTATAAAATAATCACCATTTACATTTTATGTATGTCCTTCCAGAAGTTGTCTACATACACGCATGTACACACACACACACACACGCACACACACGCACCTCTGTATGTCTACATTATTTATTCCAAGTGAAAAATAAAATATATGAACCAATCTTTTTCTTTTATTTAACATCTAACCAAGATACTGCAATGAGATATAAAGATAAAGCTGGATTTATACAACTACAGAGGATATTGATAAATAATTATGGTGCAATTTATAATATTTAAGTTGTACAGTTTTGTTCTTTTAATATTTCTCAAGCTACGATGATAAAAGAATCTTATTGCTATTATTTTATGCATCAGTTTATACTCAATTAATTTGATCATATTTATTTATCTTTATCAACCATCCATACCTCTTTATTTTATATTATTATATCAATATCATTAGAACTGTAATCTGTCATATTTGCTGTAATTGTATATTTCCTTGGTGTTTTTATTTTCACTGTATTTTTGGTATGGTTTCTCTGCCAAAAAAAATCTGCACTGAGATTCTGTCGTTTCCTTTACAATTTTTGGGGTTGGTGTTTAGAAGAAATTTCTAAATAACAAGGTTATGGATACCCCTTTTTTGCATTTTTAGTGTAGATTTTAGTCTGTGACACTTCTATGTTTTGCAACCTATTGACATTAACTTTGTGGCTTTTAATATATAATAAATTTAGGTACATTTTTTGTAAACACTTGAAAATATAATGTATTACCTGTTTTCAGGGGCCAGAATTTAATAGTAACTAATACATTTACGCAATTTATTTGAGTCCTTAGATTATGTCTATATTTCTTGCTGTTTACTTGCTTTGTATATTTTTAGTAATGAGTTAAATTCTAACATTTATGAGTTTCTGTTAATTTCTCCGATATAATTCCTATAGTGTTTGATAAATTCTGAATCTGTAATTTACTTCAAGTTTTTCCTTTAAAAATAATTTGGTTCATTATGGAATTCTCTTTTTCATTTTCTTTAAAATTTTTTGCCTTGGTTTTAAAATTTTTTAATTTTCATTTGCATATTTGGTATGTCATCTTTTTCTAACACGATGCTTATCACTTTCAAATTTATTAGTAATATGCTTTAATTTAGCTCTATCTTATTATGTGCTTTTTGCTTTAGATATTTCTTTACTTTTAATCTTTACTATAGCTTCTACTATTGTCATGAGTGTGTGAATGAATATGCATGGATTCGTGGGTTTTTTTCTGCTGAATATTTAAAATTCTGACATTTGTATTTATTGATTTATTAATTTTAATTTTGATTTTAATTTTAATTGAATTTTATTTTAGAGAGAGGGAATGAGAGCACAAATGGGAGAGAGGGGCAGAGGAAGAGAGAGAGATAAAGAATCTCAAGCAGGATCCATGCTCAACATGGATCCCAAGGCAGGGCTTAATCCCATGACCTTGAGGTCATGACCCGAGCAGAAGCCAACAGTCAGACTCTCAACCAATTGAGCCACCCAAGAGCCCACTGACATTTTTATTTTTTCAAAATACTATGACAGCTGTTAACATCTACAATTTTAAGTAATAATCATACATATCCGTTAGTGGATTTATCAAAATTGAACAGTTGCACAATGTTGATTTTCTTATTCTAATCATTGATCACCAGCCTTGAAAGAATATGAAATCAGCATACCTAATTCATCACTTTGCCCTTCACTATCCTAATTTTATTTTCTATAATATCACTTTTCATAACTTTTTTATACTATAACCATAATCATAATTGTTTAGAGAAGGACTCAAGGCTTCTATGTTTACTGATTTCTTTCATATCTAAAGATAAACTCTTATGCTTATCTAGATATTCGTAATCCCCATTTTCCTTTTTTGAGTATTCTTTAGACATATTTTCACAATCTCCTCACTCTATCTGGGCATCTAAGGTCAGCCTTATTCCCCCCACGCAGGAAAGAATTAACTTGGTAAGTCAGGGTTGTCCACACCCCAAACATTTCAAAGAACAATTGGCCCTTGTCTGGGAAGTAACGTCTAAGCCCTTGGCATATCCTGCCTGACAAAAGTGTCTGTTTATCTGAAGACCTTGGACCAGAAAACATACACTATGATAAGAATGTGATTTATGATGGAGACTGTGGGCCGTGAGGTATCATTTTGACTTCTGGAAGGGTATGAGTCTGAAGATCAGTCATGCTTGTGGTCAGACATACTAATGTGAATGACTCCCCAGTGTAGGCCTCGGACATTAAGGTTTAGGTGATCTTTGCTGGTTAGCTATACTCTGTATGTGTTGCCATATGTCCATGCCGTATGCAAAACTCCACTGGGAGAAGGCAATTTGACCTTTGCCTGTTGTCTCCTGGACTCTGGCCTAGGAGTTTCTTTCCTTTGCTGACTTTAGCTTCTATTCTTTCATTATTATAAAATATAACCATAAGTATAACAGCTTTTCATAGTTCTCTTGAGTCTTACCAGTGAGTCATTGCATCTGAGTGTGATCTTATGACCCACCCCCAGCAGTACTCCTGTTATACTTACCTTGACCTTTTTGGATTTGGGGGCATTAAGGATAAGTGGGATATATTCATTTCAGGAAATTGTTAATCTCATTATTTGTTTTCAAATGTGTTTGGGTTCCACCTTGTCTCTTTCGTTTTGAAGAATGTTAATTATGGTTATATTGGCTTTGAGTTATCGGTCATCACTATATATTTTCTCTAGTCATTTGTAACTCTGTTGATTTCAGTTTTTCCTTTCTGTGTTAATTTGGACCTATATTCCATGTTCTTGACTGTATAAAGTTGTGCATGTTTTCCTGTTCTGTTGCATGTATGCGAAGATCATTTCTATGATTATCTTATTTTCTCTTCTATTAATTATTGAACTCTTTTACCATTCTTTTCATATTTATCTTTGTATATTTTCTTTGAATTTTTATTTTTGGAAAATGATATTTTCCATAATTTTAGTTCTTATAGCATTTACCCACAAATCTGTGAGACAGCTTTTTCTGACATGCAATTTGTTGGGGTATATCTTGTATGTACCTACTCCCATTCCCTTTGAATGTTCCTTTTTCCTCTTTCAATATCTTTTCAAAGATCCTATACTGGTTCCTTTGTAATTTTTTTTTCACTTTTGAAATGTAGGGGTACTTTTTTGAGCTGGCTATTTGTTGAAGGGTGTTTTGAGTGCGGGGCCAGACTAAAGACCTGGGTCACCTGGACTTTGGTCCATTTTCTCTGAAATCTTTCTCATGAATACTCTCCCTGAGGATAATTCTCTGTTCTGGTGTAGAAGAAAATAAGTAGAGAGTGCCCTAAAGCTTTGAATGTTCCTGTCCCCTGCAGTGATTTAACATTTACTTCTGCTGATCTGACCAAGACTATCCTTAGCAGCAGTGATTTCCACTTTTTTTTTTCTTTTCTAACCTGCCTTATTGAAAAGTTAGCTACATCTTACAAAAAAGCAGATCTATATATTTTCTTTTCTTCGCCTATTCTCCCATCTTACGCTGCTTTTTAAATTGTCTGAAACTAACTGCTGAAATCAGTTTAAACTTAAGAATGGACAGAAGTGATTGTGGTTTGCTTGCTTTTAACTATAGTTTAGAAGTTATTTTCCAATGCATCTCTTGTTTGCTTTCCACCCACTGGGCCACAGATTCAGATACTACTCTGGGATGATCTGTCAGCTCTCTCATAAACCCAGATCAGCAACAAATTTTGGGTTCATCTCTCAAGATGTATGTCACTCACTGATCAAAATTTATGTGGTCGTGTTCATCTCTTACATTCTTTTTGGTAGTTTTCAAAGATGTTTGATGTAAATGAGAGTTAACTACCCCACAGATTCACTACCATATTAAAATAAAAGGAGACCTGAGAACAAACACTGTCTCACATATAGATAGCCAACAAACATTTATTAGACAGTAAATAGAAGACATCTCATAAAATCTGTTCTAGGAGTTTGATAAAATTAAACTTCACAACTTCACATGAAAAGTGAAGACAAAGCAGAGAATAGTACTCTAGAGGCAAGATTCTGTTATCCTTAGGATTACCATCAGGGAAATAGAAATTCTTCAAAAGTAATTTCTGGGTACAGCCATGTGTAAGGTTCAAGCTTCTGCCTTGCCTATATTCTTAAAGAAAATGGTAAGTTTTAAAAAAAATTCAGCTTTTTCAAGCCTAGTCAATTGAAAATTGAGAACCTATTTCTAATATTCATCATGTTATTTAATAAATCACCGATTTCACTTATAAAATTCCTTTTTACTTCAAATTTTCTAATGAGCAAATATTCAGCCATTGATCTATTTATGGGAAATAGGATTCAGTACTATTCAGTACTACCTTTGGATAATAGGCTTTCTGGAATAATTATGACTAACCACTCCTGTAGGATGTTTTTCTGATTACCCTTAGATAGAGTTGAAGCTCAAACTAACTAGTATATACTTACTAACATACTGTCTATGTTACTATGCTGAAATCTTGAATTATTTAAAAATAGATTACAGACAAGAAAAAAAAAATACTTCCTTTTGGAGAAACTGGCTTAATTCCCAAGATCAGCTTTCCAGCACACAAACTACCATATTGTCATTACTTTTGGTAGCTCTTTTTTTTAATTTTTTCATACATTATATATTTAAATGATCACTAACTATCATGGGATTTGAATTCTTAATTCTAACATATTTCAGAAAGGAGATTCAAGCAGATCTCTCTCCAAGCCCTCATTCTTCAATCAAATATTCATATATCCTTTCTTGGATATCTATCTATATATCTATATCTATATATAGATATAGATATAGATATAGATATAGATATAGATATAGATATATAGATATAGATATATAGATATAGATATAGATATATATAGTTTTGCTAACTTTTATCCCTTTCTGCATTTTTCTTCCTGTGCTCATTTTTTTCCATTCACCTCAAATTATATTTTTTTAGTTTGTTATTATTTCAAAGTTATAGGAAATGTGCAAAAATTATATACAACCTAAGAGCATGTGTTCACTTCGTCGGACTTTATTTTCTATGACTATGTAATTCTGTCAGTGTCAGAATACATGACTGTTACTTTGTAAAATGACCCTCTTTTGAGTTTCTTTGGTGTCTCCTGATGATGAAGTGTAGGTTATACCACTCGGCAGGAATACACAGGATACGTTTTGCATCCTCAATGTGTATCATATGAGGAGACACATAATGTTCATTTGTCCCTTGATCTGTCATCTAATTAGGCTGGGCACCTAAGAAAGTCACTGGCATAGTTCCAGTCTGAGTTCTAGGGCCTGAAACCCAGGAGAATTTATGGTGTAAGTTCCAGTCCAAGGGCAAGTGTACATTGACGTCCCAGCTCAAGCAATCAGGCAGAGACAGTGAATTGTCCCATACCCTGCCTTTTGTTCTATTCATAAGCACAAGGAATTAGAGGATACCACTCGCATTAGAGAGCACAATCTGTATACTCAGTCTACTGATTCAAATGCTAATCTCATCTGGATACATCCCCACAGAAACACAGAGAATTAATATTTACCAAATATCTGGGCATCTCATGGTCCAGCCAAGCTGACGCAGAGAATTAACTACATTACAATAACTTTTATCTCTTGCAAGCCCAGAAAACTGGATATTTACTAGATTACTTCTTTGTACTCATCTTGCCACCCCCCACAGACACTAAACAATTCACAAAGAGATGTAATTAGTATTTCCTTCATGACTCTCAAATCTGTCACCTCTTTCTCATTAACTCATCAACAGTCTTAAGTATAAGCCTTGTAATTTTACAATATATTATTGTAGCGGTTTTCTAACTGATCACTATATCTCCAACCCTATCCTTATTCAGTCTGCTCTTCTGTAGATGTCAGTGTCAGTATCCTGGAATAGAAGGTCCCTGACAGCAACGGATTTGCCTCTTTTATACACCATTGTGCTAGAACAGGGTCTAGGGCATAGAAAGTATTCCATAAATATCAGTTGAAGAAAATAATAAAATGAAATTTGAAAATGTATTTTCCAAACCAAACTTATTCCAATACTTCCAACAGACTTACAAACAATCTTCAAACACACTAGCCTAGTAAACAAAATACAGGCTTACCATCCCAAATTTATCATCTACCACCCTTTAATATACTCCATTGCTCTGGTGTTACAAAATTACTGTTTTTCACTTAACCTGTCAATCTATGTTATAACAACACAATTTCACACACGCTGTTAATTTGATCTTTTCACTCATATTTGAACAAACCATAAACTTACTTACACTTCAAAAAATGCAGCTCAATTCTTGCTTGATCACCATGCACCCTCAGTTGTCATGCATATATATATATATATATATATATTTTTTTTTTTTTTTGTATGTGTGCTCCAGTAACGTACTTCATCAAAGCATGTAAATCACTGAATGGTAGTTCCTGTCCTATTTTTCTGACTTCTTTTGGTTAAGGACCATTTATTATTTATATTTTCACCTCTAGTTCATAACTGAGTACCTCTTACAGATAGACAATCAATACATATTTTTTAAAAAAGTGAATGCTGAACCCTAATGCCAAACCTTTCATCTCTTCTTTACTTCGTTTAGTATTGCAGTTTGTTTCACTATTCATTCTTTAAAACTCAGTTTTCATCTCCTCCAGGAGAAATGGTCTATTTTCCTTCTTGGAATTCAATAATCTCTTTGCTCGTATCCCACATAATGTTTGTCATTATTAAAACATTTAAATCAACCTGTTTTGTTATAGAAATGACTATTTATTTTTCTATCTCCCCAAGTGAACTATAAGCCCATTAACAACAAAATCCAGGGGTGCCTGGGCGGCTCAGTCGATTAAGTGTCCGACTTCGGCTCAGGTCATGATCTCACAGTTTATGGGTTCAAGTCCTAGATCAGACTCTGTGCTGACAGCTCAGAGCCTGGAGCCTGCTTTCGATTCTGTGTCTTCCTCTCTCTCCATTCCTCCCCTGCCCATGCTTTGTCTCTCTTTCTCTTTCAAAAATAGATTTAAAAAAAAGATATTAAGAAAATTAAAAAAAAAACAAAATCCATGTGTTACCTTTCACTAGATATGCTATAATAATTATATTAAGAACAATTAAGGAAAAAGCAGGATTACAATGAGCAATAGTCAGATATTATTACAGAAACTAACTATTGGAGTCGATCGAAGAAGTGAACTCTTTAAGGGAAGGATCTTCATGGAGAATAAAGACAACATTCTACTGTACAATAAAGTACAGAATCAGCTGCCTTGTACAAAATGCTGTGCAGATATAACTTGACCGAACAATCTTTGGGGTCAGGCCGTGAAGACGTTTCTTGTACATTTTACATATAATCATCTTTTTGATAATTTTTAGTTAAGAACAAATTGTGAAAGGTTGTTATTATTGCTTATGAAATTGCTTCTCACATTTCAACAGTGATTCACACTTTGTAAATTGTGTTTGCATACATTATCTAATTTTAATAATAATATTATTCTGTAAAGTAAGAATTATCATCTCTGAATTATAGGAGAAGAAACTGAGGTTGAGCAAACTCAAACCATTTTCCTAAGCTCTAGTACAGCTTCCATTACCACAGAAATGAGTAATTGTATAACCATAAGCATGGCAATAAAGGCAGAGAGGGGGGAAGAAAGTATTGATTTATGATCTGATCTGTTTTTTTTTCTTTGTTTTTTTGTTTTGTTTTGTTTTGTTTTGTTTTGTTTTGTTTTGTGGGGCAGCTACTAGGAAAGCTTATCTTGGTGTATAAGCTAACTAGAGATGCTGTGATTCTGAAGCATGTCTAAGAAATAGCAAATAAAAGTAAAGTAATTCAAATTTCCAACATCAAAGAAGTTTTCATTTCTCACCTATAAAACTAACAAATGTATTTTTTTGAAAAATCAATAGAAAGATGACATAAGGTTAGTTATTTAAGCTGTATTTAGCAAATGAACAAAGAGGAGTACAAGAGAAAAGGAGACAAACCGAGAAACAGACTCTTAAACTATAGAGAAAGACTGATGGTTACCAGAGGGTAGGAGAGTAGGGAAATGGTTAAATATGTAATGGGGATTAAAAAGTGCACTTGTTGTGATGTGTGTTCTATGGAGGTGTGGAATCACTATAGTGTATACCTGAAAATAATATTACAATGTATGTTAACTACCTGGAATTTAAATAAAATCTTAAAGGGAGAGGGAGATGCCAAGTGGATAAAGTATAAAATGCAGAATCTGAGATTTTTATTACCATATTTGGTTTTGCAATTTGGAACATTAATCATAACTCAGCAGATTCCCCAGTCTTTGTGTGCATCCAATGTTGGGAGTTGTTAAGTTCTAAAATCAAAGCAGGTCTCCTGGACCTGGGCCCAAATTAGGACATGGTTAGTTGGTTTACAACAGTGTACTCAGAGCAGGAGCAAGGAGAGGAAGTTTAGGTGACAATGTTAATTTATTGCCTCATGTGAAAGTGTCTCAAGTATAATTTGGAGGAAAGAGTAGTGTTGGTAAGCCTGGCAGTGAAAAGTAAAATGAAGTGATTGGTGAGTCTGACAATTCAGTTTTTTGTCATTCCAGATCCAGTGCTGATTCTATTCTACCCCGTCACCACAACAGTTATTTTCAGATATTCACTAAATATTAATTGTTGAGTGAATTATATCCCGTAAAATATCATGTTCTCATGACCTCCCTACATTTTTAAGAATATATTCATTTTTTTCATTCTCCCAGTTTTGAAACCTTAACATCCTCTATAAAATAAATTATATAATATTTGAGTTCACTAGCTATAGTTAATGAGGCATTCTATATATACTCACTATCTCTCAAATTCTTTATTCAATTATATATCATGCATTATGTATAATTCTTCGTTATCACTGAATGAAGTTCAAGGCCCTCATTATTGCATGTGTGATCAATAGCAGTGATATTCTACATATTATTCCTATTTCTAAATTAGCAGATATCCTAAAGATCTTGGTCAAACTTTCTACAGCACAATGTTGATCATAAAATTTCCCACTAGAACACCTTTAAAGACCCCATGTTGAATGTGTAACAAGTACCAAAAAGAACTTTATAAAGATTGTATTCTCACTAATTTTCATGTCTTAGTAGGGGAGTAATATTATTTTCTTTTTGTTGACTTTTAAAAATGTCAGGTTAAATTTAGAACTTCAAAAAAAAAAAGGGGGGGTGTCTGGGTGGCTCAGTTGGTCGAGTGCCCATCTCTTGATTTTGGTTCAGGCCATGATCCCAGGGTCATGGGATTGAGCCCCACTTCAGGCTCCATGCTAAGCTTGGATTCTGCTTGAGATTCTCTCTCCCTCTCTCTCTCTGTATCTGTCTCTCCCTCCCTCTGCCCCTACCCCACTAATGTTGTCTCTCTTCTCTTTCTCTAAGAAAAAAAAAAAAAAGGAACAAAACAAAACAAAAAAAAAAGAAATTCAAAATAGAAGAAATAAGGCAGGAAGAAAAAGAAAAAAGGGAGAAAGAAAGAAAGAAAGAAACAAAGAAAGAAAGAAAGAAAAACTTATTTTAATCCACACTTTTTTTTCCTCATTTTCAAGTCTGATACCACTGGAATACATACACTGCACCAAAGAAAGAGCAGTGATTCTATTGACTAGTCATTTATTCCATTCACCCACATTAACATGTTTCAAAAACACGTATGCATAGTTTGGTTAGACTTATCACTCCCACATTGCCTCTGCCTCACCAGTCAACCCATATTTAATAAGAAAATAGATTACTAATTAATTTATATAAATTGCAACATAAAAGAAATTTATGAAAATCAAGGGACTTTGAAAATAAACGGTTTATTTTAGAACATGCTCAAAACGATGGTTACCGATGTTCAAAAGTACTGTTACATAGCTCTGAAGAAATGAGAAACATTCCTATAGAAATGTTTCTTATAGAAATCCTGACTGAAAGTTTGATTACATTCTTAAGCCAATAAAAAGTCTCTTTAGAACAACATATACCTGAATCATTATATAGACAGGGTATTTTCTGGGAATGAATTGTGAGTAAGCATAAATTGGTTTAGAATATATAAAAGTCTTGGGATGGAACTCTAGACGTTACAAAGATCTTAGTCATATCAACTAATTTTAATTTTTATATTGTTAATTTCTAAGTATTCCTGCAAAAGTACTAGACATGAGTCACATTTCTAAAAATATATTTTCAGTTTTGTTGTCATTTTCTTCCAGTAACAGAAATAAAGTTGGACTATTTGGATAATTTAGAAAATATAATGAAACAGTAATCTAATGACCTGTAAAGTTCAGTAAATGTTCTGATGCATCTTTTTACTACCAGTAAATAATACATAGTAAGCTAATTTCCATTACAGTTAATTTTTAGCTTGAATAAAATATTAATTTAATAATTAACTTGTATATAATAATGCAAAAAGGGAAATATAGTTGAATTTATATATTTATTACAGAGATTATTTTTAAAAAGGATCTAAAAAGTTTCAAAATGAAATACAAATTTGAGGAGTAAAATATGACCGAATTAAAAATTAGTAAAACAAAGAAATAGTTGAAAATGCTATATGGAATCCTAAAAGAATATTAAGATGCATTCCATTTGTTTTCAAGTTAATAGGAAGTTTCTATACCAATTAATAAGATACTATGTTCTTTCAAAATATATTTTATTAAACTGAAGTCATATATTTTTCTTAAAAAATAAAACTTTTTCATATTATCATTTTTAAAGTTTTTGTTTGTTTTTCATTTATTTTGGGAGATAGGGAGCAAGTGGGGGAGGGGAGGAGAAAGGGGGGAGACATAACCTTAAGCAGGCTCCACATGACAGCACAGAGCTGAGTGCTGGGCTTGGACTCACAAACCACAAGATCATGACCTGAGCCGAAATCAAGAGACAAGACACTAAACCAACTGAACCACCCAGGAGCCCCCATATTGCCATTTTTAAGTAATTCATACCTTTACCTCTTCAATTCAATGCTTCCTAAAAATATGCAGTTCATTATATGAAGGAAATTGATTTCATAATCACTTTCATAATAACAACAACACTTCTAAACACCAATCTGTCACTACAATTCCGTTTAGTGTCTTTTGAGTATTCTGAGGGGAAATGAAAGCTGAAGGTTCTAAAAAAGTCCAACAGAATCCCTGAACATAAAGAGTGTGCATTTTATCTTCCAACATCATCATGATATTCATGCCTTATCCCCAAGATCCAGCATTTATAAAATTGTATGGCTCTCACTGGCCACATAATAAAATTCAGACTCCCAAGAAAACACTTTATGAGTGGTCACGGCTAACTCTTTCCAGTCTAATCTCTACTTAATGACCCATTAACAAAGAAACAAGACTGAAACAAATGAAATAATTGGCAAAAGTACATGACAATATAAAATATATTTACTTAATGCATTGTGATGTACAAAGTCCAACCGCTAATACGCTGTTAATAGGCTAGAGTAATCAGAAGGTTTTTGGAGAAAATATTAAAAAATATTTTGAAGGTAAACTGGATATCAACTAATTTATGGGAGAGAGAACACCATTTCTGTGAGGACACTTTAAAGAGGGGATAATTATGATGTGAATGTTATAAAATATTTACATCAGTCTGAATAAATAAGTTGTATTAATACTTAAAAGTAACCCAAATTAGAGTTTGATAAGTAGAGAGACACCAGACTGTGGAAAACTCTGAAATTAATTTAGAACAGACTTGATTGGTTTCAGAAGTGGGACTGCAAAAAATAAATTATATACTGTCCTTCTCCCAAGTCTAATTGCATGATGTAAGATTTTTCTCCTTCATCATTCATTTGAAATTATGTATTGAACTTCTGAACTTCTTTGTTAAATGTCTGGCATAGTTAAAGCATTACCCAATTTGGGGAAGATAAAATTCATGTGCCATAAACATAAATGTCTTAAGGAAAAACCATCATCAATCATTTCTTCAACAAATGTTTATTGAGCAACTTTCATGTACTGGGCACAGTTTTCAACATAGTCAGACATAAAACAATGAATCCAGGGAACCAGGGCAAACTAGAGAATTCTTGCTTTGCTTAAATGCTTTCTGTTTGGGGCGCCTGGGTGGTGCAGTCGGTTAAGCGTCCGACTTCAGCCAGGTCACGATCTCGCGGTCTGTGAGTTCGAGCCCCGCGTCAGGCTCTGGGCTGATGGCTCAGAGCCTGGAGCCTGTTTCCGATTCTGTGTCTCCCTCTCTCTCTGCCCCTCCCCCGTTCATGCTCTGTCTCTCTCTGTCCCAAAAACAAATAAAAAACGTTGAAAAAAAATTAAAAAAAAAATAAATGCTTTCTGTTCATTTATTTATTTTAATCAAGCAGTCAGAGAACACAAATCTGATGCTTCCCCCATTGACCTACCCTGACTCCTACCTCCTGAGCTGAGCCTTCCTAGCAGGGCAACCTGACTTTTTCAGACATTCTGAGAGGATCTCAGATAGTATAGTAAAATGATCATTATTGGGTTTGTTTCTTTCAGAGCACCCTCGGGTTTAGAGGACGTTAATACTGGTTTCTGGAAATACAGCCCTGAAAAAAGTTTGAAGTACAAACAGCTAATCCCTTTGCTATTTTATCTTCCCCAAAATATTGCCATCTGTCAGTTGCCTAGTGAAAAGCAAAGCTAATTTACACCTCTCTGAAATTTCTTTAACATCAACAAGTCCTCTTTCCACACAACTGCTGGGATTCTGCCTTAGTTATAGAAACAGTGAGTCTTTGAAAAGTGATCAGAAGAATTCAGTTACTTTTCATTTCTGTAGAAATTAGAGGCCAGCAAGATGAGAAGAGTGTGAAGGAAATAAACATGATGCATTTTTCCCTTTTAGCTGTATTTGTTCATGAAAGTGGTTTAAGTTACTCAAATGTGTCACCAGTTAAACATAACTCATTAGAAGAAGATATTTCTTTTTAATTTAAAGTTTACTTATTTATTTTTGAGAGAGAGAGAGAGAGAGAGAGAGAGCACTCATGGGAAGGGCAGAGAGAGAGAGAGAGAGAGGGAGAGAGAGAAGAGAATCTCAAGCAGGCTCTGTGCTGTCAGTGCACAGCCTGATGCAAGGATCAATCTCATGAACCGTGAGATCATGACCTGAGCCAAAATTAAGATTTGGATGCTTAACTGACTGAGCTGCTCAGGTGCCCAAAGAAAATATCTATTGATAGTAATATTAGAAATCTACAGAAGTTATTTCACTCAAAATGAAGCCAAAGACACTTGCTTATATTTTGTTTTGTTAAGGTGAGATGATGTAGTTTTGTGTGCAAGATCTGTTGTATGTGAACTTATTTTATCAAAAGAAGACCTAAAACTAATTAGCATTGTTGTTTATATAAACATAATTGTTGAATAAGCTCATGTATGATTTCACATGTGGAAAAAATACATATATTGAGTCAACGTTTTACCAAAATATGTCATAGATATTTTTCCAAACATAGCTAAAGAACATTTTCATCAAAATGAAAAGCAAATCTAGTGTATTAATTTAGAATAGGTCAATATAATTTGTGATTCATAAACATTAGTAAGGTTCACAATATCAAAATATTAAGAGTCAGGAAATATTTTAATAAATATTAAAATAATAAAAATATTTTGCCTTTTATTTCTTCATTTAAAGAAATGAAATGACATATTGCTAGTTATTAGTTAGTAACACATATGGAAATAAAATCGTTGTTCTTACATTTTACTATCCAAGCACCCATTAAACTCCTATCTCACTTGTAAGGCTTATTATTTCTGAATTTGTTACACTAGATAGGTTAATTGACTTGCTCAACGTTTGATGATTCTTTCATTGTATTGGTAGCAGTGGACTGAATCTCACTCACCTACTAGGAACCTCAACCTAACACTTTTCCGCTGTATATTTGGACTGATACCCATGCTTATACTTTCTCCATACAATAGACATTGTTCCAACATACTTAATATACTTAATATATTTCTCTTTGTACTAGTCATAAATTGTTTTACCAAAACAGTGGAAAACTCAATAGAGGAACTGGAAATCAGTTAGTGGCAGCTGAATATGTGAATTGCCACTCATGATTGTGCCACTATTTAACTTATAGTAGGAAATTCATTTATTTAAAAAATACTTCATTTTAAGGAGACACTGGGCTTCAAGACTGGCCCCAGAATACCTGAACCAACATGGACTTTTAAGGAGACACCTAGGTTTGGGTAGGGCTGCATTGTCATTTTGCTAGAGAATGCATGCTCTCTTGCAGTATGCATGGGCTTCAATACCAGGCCATGTGCCTAGCAGATATGGCAATGTGCTAGCGGGCAAGGAGATGGAGCTCTATCTGAGGAAAATGAAAGCTCAGAGAGGCAAATAAATCTTCCTCCCTCTTACATTGGGTCATGTAATAAAGGTGTTTACTGTTCAAAAAATTAAATTAAAATTTTAATTTAATTAATTTAATTTAATTCTTAATTTTGGGTGAATCTTATAATTGCAAAATAACTTTTGCTAATGTTCAATGAACCACAGGTATGTACATATGCATACATAAATTACATTTAGACATATGTGCATGTGTTTAGGGACAATAAATCATATGTAATGCTAAAAATTTTACAGATATGGGATACTCATGACATCAATTTACTTTTTTAATCTCCTACACATAGTTGTGATGTTATGTTGCTATTGAGCGGAGAACAATGTGGCATTTATAATGTCAACAGTTTTAAAGTAACTTTCTCTTCATGAAGATTTGTAGAGATCTGTGCTTGCAAAAACTAGCAGAGAAATGCAGTCAGACCACAGACAGCTTTACCTTGTTCCTTCTTCAATCTTAGGAGAGGAAACCAACCATATTTATAAAGATAAGTCATACCAACCAGTAGAAGTATGATCCTTTTTCTTTTCCTGTTGGTTTAGTTTCACAAGAAAGTCAAAATGGCCAGTGGAAAGTTTCTGCCTACAATTGACCAAGTCCATGATCTTTTTTCCTGCTTGAAAGACTCCTTTCTCAGGAATTTCAAACCCACCCAGTATAAAAGATCAGAGATAAGAAGCAAAAATTCTTCAAATGAATTTTATGTAATATTAAAAGAGGTGAGCCCCACTTCTTATTTTTGATCCCATGTCTGTGAATTCAGTAAAGAGAGACGGCAATACAATTTAGTGGCTGTGGTTTCAACAATATGTCAAATCTTATAGAAAAAGCCCCAAATCTTATAGGTCTGCCCTCTAGGCAGGTACCATAACTCATCCTTTAGCTGGCCATCTCTCATTTAATCAAGCCAGTTACATCCAAATGATGGGATTCATGGCAATAATAGTATATTCTTTGTGCAGGAACCAAAGGTCACGGTTCCTTTCTTCTAAAATAGGCTCTGTTTGAATGTTGAGAAGCCTAATCTGGGTTGACGATATTGTAAAATTAATTTGTATAATAAATTATTCAAGAGGATAAAGGGCAGGCGGGGTAGAGGGAAAGCAAGCTTCACAAAGTTGTCTCAGCTGCAATGTAGTTTCAGTTGATCACACTGAGAGGATTTGAAATGAAAACATAAGCTTAGAGTTTGTTCCATCTCGAGACAAGGACATAGTCCATTGTACTCCATTTCAGTCCAACACTGGTTGCTGACTTCATTTCTTTAGATAATGGTATAGGTGTAAGTTATAAGCATCCAATTTCAATAGCTGCTGGGTTATGGTGCACTGTCTCAGTAAAAGAATGTCTCATTTGGCATGGAAATAGAAACACGCAACAGAGTCAATTTTGTGTGGGATATCATGGTGCTGTATAAAGAATATTGAATTCCAAAGGTGCCTGAATGGCTCAGTTGGTTAAGCGTTCGACTCCTGATTTTGGCTCGGCTCATGATCTCATAGTCATGAGACTGAACCCTGTGTTGAGTTCTGTGCTGACAGCATAGAGCCTGCTTGGGAATTCTCTCTCTTTCTTTGTCTCTGCCTTTCCTCGATGTGTACTCTCTCTCTCAAAATAAATAAATAAATGAATAAATAAATAAATAAACATTTTTAAAAAGGAATATTGAAGTCCAATCATATTAACACTGACTGGCATTAAGGGCAATCCATATCTGAAATATTTTCTTTCCCTGTGAGGACAAAGTGCTCAACCTCCATGATGGGAATGATCCAATAGAATTAGCCAGTCATCACAGAACTGATTGGATACCCAGGAATTGCTACTATGTGACAGGGTCAGCATTGTGTTCACAGTAATGATTATGGCCAGATCATGGTGAAAATAGACTATATTGTTTTGTCTCCTGCCATGGAGACTTTTTTCAAAACAATTACTGACAGATTCCTCTCATATAGAAACTTTCTGGTTGGCATTTTATGTGGTATACAGGTGTCTCACACTGTTCTAAGTACTATCCCTACACTTCTTTAGATTTCCTTGGACGAACGTGTCAATGTTATTCGATGTAAATCTTTCCAAATCTTGCCCACCTGTTAGCCACTGTCCATGAGTCCACCAGATTCATATTTTAGACCATCTCTCCTTTCATGAGAAATGTACAACCAAACCTATTGCCTCATATTCTCACCTTTGGGTAGTGAGTTTATAAGGTAGCAGCCATTTATTTTTGACTTGTGTTAGGATATTTTTCAGGTCCATCCATGAACAGAACAGCAACTTTACTCTTCAAGGAATTGGTCAGAGGGAACTTACTATAATTCTTGGGTTTAAGAAGAGGTCTAACAAGAGAAGATGCCAAGGATTGTGAGTCATGCTTGAATAACTTACTTTGATCTTCTGGTCATGCTCAGGACCAGTCTGTATAAACCTCTTCTCTTTTATAATACTACTCAACATCTCAATTTTATTAGAAATTGAATATGCCCTATTTATTATTCTATCATTCAGTGCATGGCATGATAATCAATGCATATATGCTCAAAAAATTATTACAAGATTTTAAAATGGAATGCATCAAAATTGTATAATAATTAGCCAAAATATTATAAGATTATTTCCTTTTGTTCTCCAGTGTTAATTTTATTTTATTATTCTTAAATAATTATTTCTAAAATAATTAAAATTATTAATTATTTAATTAATAATAATTAAAATAATTATTTTTAAAAATTTTAAATTTTATTATTAAATTTTTTTAAATGTTTATTTATTTATTTTCAGAATGCATGATCAGCAGAGGGGCAGAGAGAGGAGAGATAGAACCCCAAGCAGACTCCACACTGAGCTCAATCACTGGAGCCTTGATCTCATAAACACAAGATCAAGACCTGAGCAGGTATCAAGAGTTGGACACCTAACCAACTGAGATGCGAGGTGCCCCACTCCAGTGTTGATTTTCAAAAGGTAAAATTAGCTACTGTAATGAAAAAAAAAAAAAAAAACCTTGAAATATCAGTAGTTTAATAGAGATCTTTCTTGTTTATGTGAATTAAAAAGAAATGGCTACAAATAATGTACATCAATTTCTCTCCTCTTCTATTAGCTGGAAATTAGTTCCATAGGTACTCCTAACTGCAAGTGATGATTGACAGTTGTGGTAAAGTAATTAGTGATAGTAAATATCAAAGCACACAGAAAATATAATATTTCTATTCTTTAAACTATATTTGAGTTATTGAAAAGATGAAGTTATTTTAAAAGATAAAAAAATAAATAAAATGAAGAAAGAAATAGGATGTAATTAAACATTTTGAAACATGGTCAAGATTGCTAAAGTTTTCATCAAAGTCATTTTTCTCTTACCGGGAACTCAGTTAGATTATCATTGTTGTGTAGATGGGCCAAAAGTGGACCCCTATGTATTGACCTAAAATGGGCCCCATGATATTTCATTTTATTCAAAAGCCTAGGATCATTAGCTCAAGCCTACTAGCACTAGGACTTTGGTTTACTCAAGGAGGAAACAGGATTATAAGAGACAATAACATACAACAAGCTTTACTGTGCATCATTTAGACAGGATTGCATGAGAGGGAAAGTCCCTTTCAGCACGAAACCTTCCATGAAGCTGCATAAGGCCACCTACAAGGGGAATAGAAGTTTTAGCAGAGAGAAACAAACAGAGATAGACCTCATTTGTCTCAGCAGCAAGGTGGGGATTCTCTGGGTAATAGAGTTCCATAGAGTAGTTGAAGTTTAAAGTATTTTATACCTACAGAGTTTGACTTATGATTAGCAAATGTTGGATGTAGTTTGTAAGGTATGCAAAGTAGTTCCAGTCTAAATAACTAAAAATATGTCTAGTTGTAATATATTTAAATAAATTAATGAAAAATTTCAGTTTGGTGTTGGTTGGTTTGGAGCAATGTGACTAAATACTTAGGATTGGGAATACAGTACCATAAGTTTATGTCTGACTTTCAAGAAATGATTAGAGTGTTTTCCAAAGTAGTTGTATAATTTTACATTTCCACTAGTAGCTTATGAGAATTCCTGTTCCTCCACATCCTCACCAACACTGCATATTATTGGAGGTTTTAATTTTAGTCATTTTAAAAGATTTGGTTTATAAATATTTTCTCATAAATTGTGACTTTTCATTCCTTTATAGTTTATAAATATTTTCTTTTAGATTGTGACTTTTCTTTTCATTCCTTTATAGTTTCTTTTTGAGAATGAATAAATTTTTCTTAAGCCCAAGTTATCATTTTTAAAATTGGGTTGATTTTCCTTCGGCTGTCATAGCTAAGAAATCTTTGTTTAACCTCTCTTATGTTTTCTTCTAAACATTTGGCGGGTCTGGTTTTATAATTAGTTCTATGATCCTTTTAATTACTTTTATATATGTTGTGAAGGACAACTATAAATATTTTAAAATTACTAGTCGTAGCAAATAATTATATTTTATTATTATAATAAAGAATAAAAATGGTTTTTTGCTTTCATTTGTCAATGTCCATCATTCTTTAAATATTTCTGTATATCTACAATAAACAAATATTTACTGAGCTAAACTTATTTCTCTAGGGGATAAAATGTTAAGCAGGATGCAACATCAAATATACAATTACAGATGGTGATGGGAGCTGAAAAAGTAAAGTACATGGAGTAACGGAAGGGAAAAACAGCAGGACCTGGACGGATGTGGAGAGGCAGCTGTTGAGTTTGTGAGCCACAAAATCTTTATCTTTGAAAAGAGATCTGAAAGGTAAGGAAGACTTCAATCTCTCTCTCTCTCTCCACCTCCTCTCCGAACACACCATCTGTGTGTGTGTGTGTGTGTGTGTGTGTGTGTGTGTGTGTGAGTGTGTGTGTGTGCGTGTCTATTGCAGGGCGCTGTGTATCAAGGAGTCCAACATTCATTCTAACATATTGAAAATCCCTAGGGGTGGGAGAAAACAAGGGAAGTTCAATGTAGTCAGAAAAAAGAGTGCTGGAATGCGTAATGCCATGATAGGTAGGCATTGTAACATGGCGTTTCTATTATTCAGAACCTTTTATGGACACTACCAAAGGTCTTCAAGAATCCTTTCAAGAGAGAAATTTTTACAACATTAAATTTTAATTTTAAAATGATTACCTAGATGCAATGTGAACAGAGTATGGATGGAACAGAAGAGCATGTAGGGAAATAAATTAATATAACTTCTGAACACAGGAAATTAAAATTGCATGGATATTTATGAGGTGGATTAGACAGAGCTTGGCAAGAAATTGGAAGAGTTCAGGAAAAAGGAAGCACCAAAGATGATTTCATATTTTCTAGCTTACAAAATTGTCATTTATTAAAATAAATAATAGTGTAAGTGGATCAGCAAAGTTTGTCTTTTAAAACATTGATCTTGTAGGGTTTCTGTAATACTTTTAGTAAAGAAAGAAAAATCCTGGTAACAGGGTTAATTTTTACTAAAGCACACATCACATAAACTCTCTGGAAATGTACAATCTTTCTTAAAATTTGTTTTTATGTTTATTTTTTTTGAGAGAGAGAGACAAAGTATGAACAGAAGAGGGGCAGAGAGAGAGGGGGACACAGAATCGAAGCAGGGTCCAGCTGTCAGCACAGAGCCCGAGGCAGGGCTGGAAACCACCAACTGTAAGATCATGACCTCAGCCGAAGTCCGACATTCAACCGACTGAGCCACCCAGGCGCCCCTGGAAATATACAGTCTTAAGCATCCATTTCCACATGATATATAGGGAGATACATAGATAGATAATTTAAATAGAATTAGCTAGTTTCATTCCTGTTTATCCTTAGGGCTAACTAAAACAAAATCAGAAGGCTGCTAATTTGAGTTATTTTCACAAAAGAAGGAATGGACACTTACCATTTAAGAAGCATTAAAAAGTCATGTTTATTTTAAGCCTGTTGAATTTAATATCTAAAATATTGGAATAAGTATAATGGTTTTTTATTTCTTCTCATTAGAAATCATGACACCCAGTACATCAGTCCGTCACATTTACTGCCTATTGCCCACCTGTTCTGGAGAACAATTGCCAAATAATAGGATCTATGATGAAAAGCAACTGCGATGACATACCAAGAAAATCGGATTTTTGGTGTTGTCTCTTTTAAAAAGAGAAAAACTGATAGCTCACAGAAGTGTCTAGAAGTTTCACAGAGAAGAAACTTTCTACTAAACAACTAATCTTCATGATGGCTTTTTTTTAACCTGGATTCTATCAGAGATCCATCTCAAAAGTTAAATGTGTATAGCTATTCAACCTATCTAAAGAAATTTAACACTATGCTCTTCATTTAAATTGCATTTATACAAGATGATCCAATAAAATGTCAGATTGTACTTGGTGACACTGATTTCTTTTCAAGGATATCTTTTTGCTGATTACAAATATAATGCATCTTTACAGGACAGATTTTTAACTTTCAGAGGAGAAAATAGAGAACATTCATATGTCTACAGAGTTAGCCACAACAATAAGTTTGGTATAGATTTAAAAACTTGTAAGCATGACATTTTATAGTTGCTGTCACCTTGATTTGTTATTAAACTAGTCAACAGGTTGTTAAAAGGAATTATTTAAGATCTCATACAGAAGAAGGTGGTCTTAGCTCCCAATGTTTCTTAACTTTCATCTTCATGAATATCGGGCTACAATTCAATAAGTTTAGTAATCCATTTAGAGTGAATATACCAGGCAGAGATGCCCAATACCCTCAGCTTCAGTGCCTTGAATTTTTTAGTGTTAGAGAACAGCCAAGGCTGGACCAGTTAAAGGATATTAATTTATGTCCTAATTATGTAGTTTTCCATTCTGTTTCTTACTATATTGTCAGATTCATTAGGTATTTTGGTATATATTACCATTTATAAGAAGGAATATACACTTGGTTGCCTCTTGTTCCTAGCATAGAGCTCCTAAACCCTCGAAATTTCCAGTGGTGAGAGCTATGCTATGTTTTGTTACGTTAATGAAAACTTTTAGAAAGTATCTAGAGATCAATCTGGTTGTCAGTAGAACCGATTTATGATTAGTGGGTTGAAACTTTCGTCCCTGACTTCCAGAGGGGGGAGAGGGCTGAGTCAATCACCAACAGCCAATAATGTAATCAGTCATGGCTTTGTAATGAAGTATCCATAAAAACCCAAAAGGATGGGTTTGGAGAGTTTCCAAGTTGGTGAACCAGAATGCTGCCACCTGCCACTATGCCAGGCCCAGACTCCACAGGGAGAGAAGCTTCTTGGCTCAGGATCTTGCCCTCTGTCTTTTCACCTGACTGCTGGTTTGTGTCCTTGAATATCCTTTGTAAAAAAATAAAAGTCGTGTGGACTCTCCAGCAAATCAATAGAATACAAGGACTGGGTTATGAAAACCTCTGATTTATACCTAGTCTGTCAGAAACACAGCCTGGACTTAAGTTTTGTTAATGGAGGGTGATATTATTGGACTGAACTCTTAACCTATGGCATCTAATGGTATTTCTGGGTGGATAGTGTCAGCATTGAGTTGGATTGTAGGACATATGACTGCTATCAGAGAACTGCTTTGTGTTGGGACAAACCCCACACACTAGAATTGGGTGCAAAATCCTTGTGCAGTAAGCTTGACTACAGCCTGCCACATTCAGCAGGATCTATCATTTACAGACTTTCCACTGTATATACATGGTGTAAAATATAACACATACATGTTACATATCTCTTTATGCAAAGACATATATATATAAATACTATATATTCAATCATATATATGCATGTATATCAATATCTTTTATCTATCTATAATTATTAAAGTCTTTCTCTACACTTTGCTTCAATTATACTTTGATAGCAGCCCAAATGACTCATCCACTACAGAATCAGAAAATATGAGCAGCAAAGACTTGAAAACAATTCCACTTCATTAATGTGAGTATAAGGAAAAAGAGACATAGCTAAAAAAGTGCCATTGCAAGGTGAGCTACCTCAGTCCTAAACGAGAGAAAGAGGGGGAGAGTGGAGCATGGAGAGAGAAGGAAAAAGGTGGAGAGAGAGAGAGAGAGAGAGAGTGAGTCAGTACCACCTGACTCTTTGCTGCTTGGAAAAGACCAAGAGTTGACAGTAACTACCTTGGTTGCTCTTAAGTGAGGTGCACCTATGCCTTAACTCTTAGTTTCCCTCTGACCTTCACAACACTCTTAGTATAATAGGTCACTGTGTTCTTGGAATGATGTCAATAGCATGAGGTGAATGTTCCCACATCTAAAGATGAGACAGCGAACCAGCACATAATGTCTTAAGTTTGAAAAACCTGTAAGCCATCAGGCCTATTTATACTGGTATTTTTATTTCTCTTTCCACATAACTTGATTCGGACGATGTTTCTCTACATCCAGATTTATGTTTCTTCTCTCATGTGCTAGTGTACTGTAAACTGTTTCTGTTTTGATTATTTTTTGGATATTTCTCTTTCACTGGTGGCATTAGCGGCATCCAAGGTTGAGGCCCTTCTCTCATGTCTCACTGGTCCTGCCTCTCCATCAGGCCACAGACACCATGTTTTATTGTGAACAAAAACACAGACTTTGTGGTCTAAAGTGATCCTACTTCTGCTTACTCTGTTATTTTCATTTGACTTGTTTCCAGTTTTGTTGCTATCATAAATTAGGATGCAATAAACATGATTTACTTTCATCTTCATGCAAAGATCTCATTATTTGAAGGATACAGTTCAGATGTGAATTTATCGGGTCAAAAACATATTTTAAGATTATTAAAAATATGCTTATTTATATTATTTGTAATTTCATCACATACTATAATTATATACTAAACTATATTAATTAGTAATTTATACAATAAATTTTATGAAGAATACAAATAATTTTTTTCTATTCATACTTTCACAACATATATAATTATGATACCTATTATTTCTCCCTTTTTCTAAAGTAAACTATTTTTAGTAAAAATTAATATGCCTTGTAGTTATAGTTTTGCCCATTTAGTAAGATTTAGCATATACCCATAAGCTTGTTTCACATTGTCTTCTGGAGACTTTCTTTTTTTGCAAGTGTTCCATATTTATGGCATGGCTTTTTAGGAGCACTTTGCAAATTTAAAATTTCTGCTTCAATTTGTTATTTACTTTAAATTGTATGTGTATCAGTTTAAAATATTACAGTCAAATTGCTAAATCCTTTTTGGTTACATAGAGTCCTTTCTTATGTCATCATAATTAAAGTACATGTCTACTTTGAGTTTTACATTTAAATTATATTTTTCTTTCAAATTCTTTAGTTGTTTTAGAACTGACTTTGCATTTTTACTTATGCTAAATATCACTTATGCTAAATAAATTTCCCAGAATTATTTATTTAATAAGCTATCCCTTTCTCATTAATTCAAAACATGAATTAATTTTATCGTGTAATACATTTCTGCTTATACTTTGAATTTCTTGTCATAATTTTTATTTCATATTATCTGTTGTTTTGCTTACATCACCAATTTAAGCTAAATGCTAATTTCAAGTAGTACAAAGTCTCTCAATTACTCAAAAAATCACATTTATATTACTTTATTTTTGAGTTTAAAATTAATGTGTGTATGAATGTATATATTTATTTTATCATATATATGTATAACATATACATAAATTTATATAGTGAATACGTTTAAAAGGGCTACATCAATGTTTTCCAAAAGTATAAATTGCAATTGAAAGTGCATTAATACCTCAAAATAATTTGAAAGTGTTCGGATTTTTGTCATATTGTCTTACAGATATTTTTCCATATATAGATATCTTGACTCTCATTTCTTAGTAAAGCTTTAAGTCTCATGCCCTACCCTCAAATATAGTTATGTATATTTCTTTTTACTTTATTTACAGTATATGTACATTAACTAGGAACATTCAGAGAGCACTACTCCTTGCGGTATTAACCCTTACATCCTCGCAATTTTAACAAACAAATCAATAACTAGAAAAGTAAAAAATAACAGACTTTGCTTCTCTCATTAAAGGAATTTCTGAGACTGGATTGCTATGGTTAGTAGTCAAAGACACTATCTAGCAAATAATGAAGTTAAACCCCTACAGGATTTGAAGATCAATTAAAGTCACAACGTAGTAGCTAAAAAATAAGTCTACAATCTGATACTAGGCTTTTATTTTTTAATCATCTTTGATCTCATTTAGGTCTTCAAATGCTTTTTCTGCCTTCCTCTCTGTTTCTTATTTGAGTAAATTATTTGAGTCAGCTTATACATAAAAAATCAAAGTGGATAATACAAACATTAATTAAAAGTATCTAAACAAGCAAAAAAGTTAAAAAAAGTGAAATATACTAGGAAGTGATTATTAAACAAGCATATGCTGGGGCGCCTGGGTGGGTCAGTTGGTTAGGCGGCCGACTTCGGCTCAGGTCATGATCTTGCGGTCTGTGAGTTCGGGCCCCGCGTCGGGCTCTGTGCTGACAGCTCGGAGCCTGGAGCCTGTTTCGCATTCTGTGTCTCTCTCTCTCTGACCCTCCCCCATTCATGCTCTGTCTCTCTCTGTCTCAAAAATAAATAAATGTTAAAAACAATTTAAAAAAAATAATAAACAAGCATATGCTGTGATTTCACTACATGTATTATGTAAATGCATTTGGGAAATTTCAGATGTGGCATGATATTTTGTATTTCAATTCTGACCAAATTAAATTGCTTTACATTTTAAATCTTGACATGCCTCATCAAAAAATATAGTACTTTTAGGAAATCTAAATCAAGTTCAAATGCTCATCACATTAAGGGGATAAGTCTGCTATAGCTCAGTTAAGGAATTGCCTGTATAAACATAACATATGAAAATTATAATAGCCCATGCAGGAACTCAACATGTATGATGTAATACATAGTTTTGTTATTAAAGACAAAACATTTTTGAAAAGTTGGTTTTATTTCTATTATTAAGTATCTATACTTCTTTCTTTACAATTGCAAACTACTTTTGTAGTCTGTGCCCACAAATTTTCATAAAAGCCAAAGAATTAGACTTACATTTAAAATTAACGTTTTGAGAGAAAGAAACATGAAAAGAGTTAGTTCTGTGGAAAAGATTCTGTAATGATGGAAGAAATTCTTTTATAGCTCTGCTTACATTGGGCATTTGTAAAATTAACTCGAAGTATCCGTTTTTGGGGCATGCATGTATATGGATATGTGTGTATAATTTTTGTCCTGAGTGAAATAAGAAGCCATTGTGCCAAAACAGAGAGAAAGCATGAAGAACTCCCTACTTAACAAATGATATAAGAGCACCTTTCTTCAATTTAGCTCCACAGTTGAGGTGACCGTCTCCATCAGAGTCAAAGGGTCAGAAGAACCATGGTGTAGCCTTAAATCTCATATATAATTCCAAACAAAAAAAAATTAATAATTAACCAAAAATTAGTCTAAGGGCAACTAACAAGTATCTGATTCTTTAGTGTTTCAATTTCAATAAAACCATCAGGTACCAAATTCATTAAGTTGTTTATGTGCCCTATATTTTGTTTACCATTGAATGTCAGTCTTATTCAAACTCCTGAAAACTTCCTAATTATATATCAAGGAGGTAACTGATAATAAAGATTCTTAAAAGCATTTGGCATTTGTGGTGTTTTGGTGACATCAATTAATATATAATATTATTGTTGCAAATAACTGTTCCTCTCCAGAGCTATAGAGCACATATTGGTATTTATTATGAAACATTTACCCAATCTGGCCCTTCACCAGAGTGGAGTGTAATCAACACATTTAATTTAAAAATAAAATTCATTGAAAAATCAAGTAAATATTGTGTTATTTTCATAGTATCTGTGGGCATCTACACTAGCTAAGTTTTCTAAGTGTGCATTTAATTACAAGACACAAAACAAATAAAAAATGAAAAATCATGTAAAATTGAGTAAGAAAATGCAAAAATCAAGGAATGGTGTAAAAGATAAATTGGTAAGGATGAGATTCGTAAACTCTTAACAATGCTTTGGGGAGTGTGGTATTAAGCTATTTGGTACATTGTGTTGACAAGTTTTCACTACAGAGTGAAATCTTTTTACTTAGATTTTTTCCCTAAACTGTTCAGATTGTCCAGATAAAAAATTTCAATGAAGTTTGTCCTGTTTCTTTCTTTATTATTCGTATTTTGATTTTGATTTACTTATTTTTTTGAGTGAGAGAGTGAAAACAAGCGAGGGATAGAGGGAGAAGGAAGGAGAGAATCTTAAGCAGTCTCCATGGCCAGTGCCAAAACCTGATATAGGGACAGGGGGTTCAATCCCATGACCCTGGGATCATTACCTGGAAAGAAATCAAGAATCAGATGCTTAGGGCGCCTGGGCGACTCAGTCGGTTAAGTGTCTGACTCTTGGTTTCAGCTCGGGTCATTATATCATGGTTCGTGAGTTCAAGCCCCGCATCTGACTCTGCAACATAATTATTCATTAGAATCAATGAAACATTTTCATTTTTTAAAAAAATTTTGAGTTAATTTTGAATCAACAAAATTTAGTAAGCCCTACAAAATACCAGAAACTCTGCTAGTTGCCGAGAATTGAAGACATAAGAAATTTCCCTCATTGTAAGCAAAAAGTTTTCTCTGCCAATTTTAAAAGCATACATTGTTATCATCTACTAAAACGATAGACATAACTAATAACTAACTAATTTGAAGCATTTGCATATACTTACAAAACGGTTTCATACTTCAGCATTTTAGTATTCAGTGATAAAAATGAGTATTCATAAGGAGCCTGGGTAGCTCAGTCGGTTAAGTCTCTGACTCTTGATTTCAGCTCAGGTCATGATCTCACGGTTGGTGCGATCAAGCACCCTGTCCGGCTCTGTGCTGAATACAAGACCCTGCTTGGGATTCTCTCTCTGCCCCTCTCCTGCTAGTGCTCTCTCTCTTTCTCTCAATAAATAAATAAACTTAAAAAATGAGTATACAGAAAGTAAAATAAGTATAAATGTAGAATAAACACAGTAAAATTTGTCAGCACATTTCTGTTCCCTTTAGTTATTTATTTTGTTTACATTTTCTATATCCTGATAGGCCTCATACTTTATTTTTTATATTAAAGTCAAATCTGGATGTAGGATTGTATTAATAAAATAGTCAAATGTACACTATGTGTTTAAATACATGTGTTTTTATTAACATCTGAGACACTAATTTGTCTTAGGTAAATGCTTTAATAGGAAAAATAATTGTGAAAGTAAGTGCCAGGAAACTCTGTCAATGACAGGGCCGCTTGTGGGTTAAAATAAATAATTCTACTCCTCAAATGTTTTCTGTGCAGTTACCTAACTGAGGTAACAAATTGGTGTTATTCACATGTACTTTAAGAGAGGCAACAAATTGTTTAATTCATTACTTCTTTAAAAAAAATTAACATGTATTCATTTTTGAGAGACAGACACAGTGTGAGCTGGGGAGGGGCAGAGCGAGAGGGAGACACAGAATCCAAAGCAGGCTCCAGGCTTCGAGCTCTGAGCTGTCAGCACAGAATCCCACGCAGGGCTCGAACCCACGGACCTGTCAGCTCATGACCTCAGCTGAAGTCAGACGCTTCACCGACTGAGCCACCCAGGAGCCCCAATTCATTACTTCCTAATATGCAAGTTCCTTTCAATATTTTCCTACTCTTCCAGTTTAACAAAATAAGAGTAATAGTAATAATAAACTGGAAAAAATTGTATTCACATACAATTCAAAGAACTTAGGGTAAATAAAAGTAAGTTATTAGCTGCAAAATTGCTGGTGTCTTCTTTTTATTACTTTAAAATATGCATCATTTATTCATTTCTTACACACAGAAATAAGAGAATGTATTCTTTTTTCTCCAGTCTTTACTGATATTACAGATTTGAGATAGATTTCATCGTAGCAAACTAACCAGAAAATCCTCCCATCATCTAATTTACTGAAGTTTTGCAGATGCTATGCTTTATTTTGTTATTTGATCAAAAATTAATGATAAACTATTATTATTTATTATGGAGTTTTAGTTTGCTATAATTCTTTTCAGCATAAGCACATTCTTCTTCAACTTTATAGCATCTCAACAAATATTTAATGGTGGTCTTTGGGTAGGGATTGTTATATGCCTGTAACAGTTAAAATAATATGTGTGTATTATCTGTTTTTCAGACTCTTAAGCAACTTCTTAAACGACTTGTTTCACACATTTGGAAAGCAAGAGTTAACATTAAAGAAGATGTTAAAACAGAATTCAGAAAAGAAAATCTTATTTATTTATTTATTTACTTATTTATTTATTACTTATTTAATGTTTATTTTTAAGAGAGTTGGAGAGCGAGAGGGAGACACAGAATCCGAAGTAAGCTCCAGGCTCTGAGCTGTCAGCAAAGAGCCTGGTGCGGGGCTCTAACCCACAAACTGGGAGATCATGACCCAAGCCAAAGTCAGACCCCAAACTAATTGAACCACCCAGCCATCCCAGGAAAGAAAATAGTTTTAATAGAAGGTAGAACATCTACTGTTATAAGTGAAGTTTATGAACATGACAGTGTCATACCACAAATCACAACCTAACAAATAAACACAAAAGATAATTTGCATAGTAAAATTCAGAGTCCAAATGCATAAATTATTTACTTATTTTTTTTAAAGACAAAGGAGGGATCCTGGGTGTCTCAGTTGGTTGGGCATCCAACTTTGGCTCAGGTCATGATTTTTCGGTCTGTGGGTTTGAGCCCGGCCTCGGGCTCTGTGTTGGAGGCTTGGAGCCTGGAACCCGCTTAAGTTTCTGTGTCTCCCTCTCTCTCTGCTATTCCCCCACTCGTGCTCTGTCTCTCTATTGCTCTTCCAAAAATAAATAAACATTAGAAAAAAAAATTTAAAGGAGAGAGGGAAGGAAAACTATATTCTTAGAGTGAGGAGGACAGAAGGAAAAAATGCGATAAAGTAGTCTTGCAACTGAATTCAATAAACAATCCATTCAAAAATATATTTCTAAGTCCTTTCTCGATTAAAAGTACTTTAAAAAATATATTTACAGAGACATCTGGGTGGCTTAGTTGAGCCTCCTACTCTTGGTTTCAGCTAAGATCTTTGTCTCAGGCTTGGGATTGAGCCCTGCATTGGGCTCAGAGCTGAGCGTGGAGTCTGCTTGGGATTCTCTCTCCCTCTCTGCCCCTCTATCCCACTTGTGCTCTCTCTCTTTCTCTAAAATAGTAAATATATATATATATATATGTATGTGTATATATATATACATATATATGTACATAATTTATATGTATATATACATGTATATGTATATAATATATATGTATATTTACATAATTTATACAATAGTTAGAAATTAAGAAATACCAAAATTCCAGTGCATATGAAATGCTTTTACAAAAACGAATCAGTTGTATTTATATATGTGTGTATAAATATATATACTTATATACATACATATATGATCAAAATTTTTTACAAGTTTTTTAGCTCAGATTTATTGATGAACAATTTACATACTACAAAACTCATCCTTTTTAGTGTGTATTTCTATTTTTTAAAACAGAAGCTTCAGTCTAATGCTTTCCCAACTGAGCTATTTTGGTTGGTTTGTACTTTGTGATAAAAGTATATAGCATGTAATCACCACCACAGTTAAGACAGAGAGCAGGTTCATTGGCCCATCAAGTTTCTTCATGCCTCTGGTAGTCAATCCCCCCAAACTCAGTCACCTCAGCTCCTGAGAAACACTGATTTCTGTATGATCTTTTGTTTTTATAAGCTTTCTTTTTATCCTGATTTTATTATAAATTTTTTGAGGTGTGTAATAGTATTCCAAATTAAATCTAAGCACCAAAATGCTCTTTAAATATATGAAAGTTTGGGGTATCTGGGTGGCTCAGTCGTGAAGCATCTGACTTCAGCTCAGGTCATGATTTCACCGTATATGTGTTCCAGTCCCACATCAGGTGAGCCAGAGCCCCGCTTGGGGTGAGCTCAAGCCCTGCTGTGGGTGAGCCTGCTTCTCTCTCTGTCTCTGTCTCTGTCTCTGTCTCTCTCTCTTCCTCCCTCCCTGTGCCCCTCCTGGGATTCTCTTTCTCTGCCCCTCACTCACTTGCACCCTCTCTCTCTCTCAAGAAAAATATTTCTCTTTCTATATATAAAAGTTTTCCTCAGATTGTTGTTTTATGTTCACAATGTACATGTTTGTATGTGTTTCCTTTGACCAATTAGAGTAGTAAGTTGACATGCACCTAGAAATAATATTTTATCAGTTTCTTCCCTCATTTATGACCAAAAGTTTGAAAAGTCTCTCTTTTACAGATTAGAGATTTTCCTTTTCAGATCAAACATTTAAATATTGTTTGTTCATAAATTTTCTTTATTATTCTAATATTTTTCTTATTTTATTGTACTTCTTATGTCCCTTGTGAGTTCTCTGAGAATTTCCCAGTGCCCTTTTATTTTATAATTTTAATCATAATTATTTTTTCAAATATTATATTTGATAATGTTACTAAATAAGTTTTTTCTGAAAAATCCTTTCATAATTTTACATTACACTGGCAATTTTTTCTCAATATCAATAAAATTGAAATCTGGAATTAAACCGTTGAAAGCATAGAAAATCAGACACTTTCCAAATTTGATGGTTATGAAGTTGAAAATCTTCAATTTAAAGCTGATAAAACCGAGGCTCACAGAGGATGTTATTCTTGGATACCATAGATATAATTAACAAAGCATGTATGGTGGATTCATAATTTACATTTTTACATAAATTTACATACATTGGAGATAAGAGTGGAGTTTGTGTTAGGATATCCATGATCTAATACTTCCTTTCCCACAAACTATGTTAAACTTCTATGTGATTTAGACCCTATGTGATTTTTCCCCTCTGACAATAAATAGGTATCCCATTAGTCCCTCCTATTTCTAAAATATTTCCTTTATACAAATCCCTTGAATTTATTATATTAAAAGATAGCCGTGTGTATATGCACTTGCAGAGAGAGAGCTTATCAAGGTGACAAGATTTTTTTTTACCACAAACTTCTATGAAGCTACCTATATTTCTGACAAAGAAAACTTAAAGTTAACAGAATAAACTAAATATGAATGAAGTTCACTTAGTCTTATTTATATATCCTTAACTTATATGTTATAAAACTCTCAGCAATATGAACAATACAACAATGATTCAACAAATACGTAATAGTCATTGTTCTTGTATTTCCAGTGAGATTCCATTGGACACACTAATTATGAATTTAATTACCATTATACAATACTTCTTGTTAGCCATTACTATAATATCCATTACAGTTTATTTTCTGATGGATTTTTTGTTAATAATTTAGTTTGTCATGCTTCAAAGATTTTTGTCATGCCTGAACTTCTAGTGAACAATTATTTTAAGTAACATTTTTAAATACTGATGACAGACGCTAATAAATAACTTCTAAACATTTTTTCGCTTATTTAATGACACACACAGTAAACTTAACTCACACATACACACACAGAGACACACACAAAACACTGTAGCTTTCAAGGCATAAAAAGCACAGTGAAAACATTAATTATGATATGTAAAATCAACTCAAAACACTGCTATTATTATTCTCCTTGTGAAAAGTATCAAAATATGTTTTCCTATTAAATACAAAAACATGAAAGTTTAAAATACACACAGGAAGATTAATAGGAAACTTGTAGAAGGGAATTTTGATTAATTATTTGTTAATTAAACTGTAACCAATGCTAAATTATATCCAATTTGATTTATTCAACAAATAGTAGAAATTGTTCATAAATCTCATATGTATATTTTATTTAATAAGAATTTGTATTGGTAGATTTTAAAGATAGTCAACAATATATTCTAAGAATAAAACCACTTTTTTTAAAAGAAATACTTCAAGTCATAATAGGATTGTTTTATGTGAGTACGCGTCTATCTGTGTGAAAATAAAAGGGAGGTTAAATTCAGAACTATTGGATCAACTTTCTATTTTGTAAGAAGCCTGTGGAATTCATCTGAGCATGTATCTGCCTCAGATGTCAAAGAAATATGAGAAATGGCATTTTAGCTCTATTTCTAGATAAAAAACAGAAATTCAAAGAAATGGAAATATATATCTTGATAGTGTTATAGGAATTGTATTTCCCAAAAAGTTTTGTTTGTTATCATTTTGAAGAAAACAAAAGAACTGATCTGATCTGTTTACTGAAATGAACTCCCTAAGAGGTTTTCCTTTAATCACTTTTATCCTTGGAAAAATAACAAAATGTTTGTATTCAAATTTGGACAAAAAAATCTCATAAGTCTATATTAAATGGGATTATATATAATTGCTTTTCACAAGGAAGCATATGATTTCACAAATAAGTTCATTTATTTTTAATGTTTATCTATTTATTTTGAGAGAGAGAGAAAGGAAGAGAGAGCACGAGCAGTGAAGGGACAGAGAGAGAGAGAATCCCAAGCAGGTTTCACACTGTCAATGCAGAGCCTGACATGGGGCTCGATCCCACAAACTGTGAGTTCATGACCTGAGCCAAAATCAAGAGTCAGACGCTTAACTGACTGAGCCACCCAGGTGCCCACAAATTCATCTTTAATTACAGTTGATTAAGTTAAATTTTTACTCTTAAAAGACAAAACCTGATATTCATTATTATTTTAATATTATATTTTCTGAATATATCTTTTGTATAAAACTTGTTGATATATGCAAACTTGTATACAAGAAAATTATATCTGATTAATAATATTTATATGTTTCATTAATTTGGGATATCCTTATGGTTTTTCCAAATACAGACATTTCTTCAAAGGAAAATAATTTATAGGCAATTTCCAAATTACCAGTGGTTGTTTTGAAACTATCATTTTAAAATCAGTTACTATCAAAGACAATACATTTTTCCATAAAAACAATATGTCTTTTAAATGTCAGGTTTGTGAAGTTTAATTACTTCTATACCCATAAAGCTGAATGTATCTAGAGTAATACATCCCCAAATGCTGGGTGATATCCCTCAAGTTCCTCTTACCAGCCTGAAGCAACTCATTAATGCTTCACCGTAATTACCCTACACTTCCTTTGTCCAAATCTCCCAAATGACTATTTTGCACATTCCGCTGACTCCTCCAACGGAAATCCATTTTAACTTCCAGCTAACTAAGGCATCAAAGCATCACAACATCCAACTGCCAATGTCACTTTGCCATGGACAAGTTTATGGGCCACATTCATTATTAAAAAAGAAAGAAAGAAAGAAAGAAAGAAAGAAAGAAAGAAAGAAAGAAAGAAAGGTGAATTGTGGCCCACTCGCACTTTCTCTCTCCCTCTCTCTCTCTCTCAAAGATAAAGATAAAAAAAACGATACTGTCTGGAGGAGAGCTTGATGTTCTTTTTGATAAAGATTTGCAAGTTTTCAAAGTGTATTGCATACTCTCATTAATGTGAGGTAATAATAGCAGTAAAGTTAGATTTAATTATCTTGCCCATGATAGTAAATCAGGGTTATAGGAGAATACATGTATGTATACTTGTTTGTTCTTACTATACCATGTTGCAGCAAGCAGTACAAAAAAGAATTGGAAGAAAGCATAAACAAAACTTATGCAACAAAAATAAATTCTGATTTAAGCATATGATAAATGTTGATGCATGTGATATCTATGAAGTGAATGGATTTTTTTTTCTCTTAGGACTAACAAAAGTTTTGGGTAGCTTAAAATTATATTCAACACAAAGGAAAATGTGGCCAAGGACTTATTCCTACATATATTATATATTAATAACACTTCTTGATATATATTGCAATCTTGTGAATAAGCCCACCAAAATTTAGGGCCAAATATTCAACACAATATAATTTTAATCATTATCCATGAATTTAAAATGTCAATTAAAGGAATAGAAGTCACACAGCTGTTTTATATACCCTCTATAAATTTTTACATATAAAACCTATACTGGAACACCTGGGTGTCTCAGTCTGCTGAGGGACTGACTTTTGATTTCAACTCAGGTCATGATCCCAGGGTCATGGGATCAAGGCTGGTGTCGGGCTCTGTGCTGAGCATGGAGCTTGCTTGGCATTCTTTCTCCCTGTCTCTCTGTCTCTGTCTCTTTCTCTCTCTCTAAAAAATAAAAAATAATTAAAAAAACTCTATACTTGTAATTGTGAGCATTAAATGAGTCAATATATATGAAATAGTAGATTATCTAAGAAAGCAAGTATGGGAATTGTGACATCCAATATTCATGGAAATATTTTGTGAATGTGAATCAAATTGTATTTTTGCCATGTAAATTCTTGTTTGATTTTATTTACATAATGAAAGAAAGAAGAAAGAAAAGAAGGAAGGAAGGGGAAGAAAGAAAGAAAGAAAGAAAGAAAAGAAAGAAAGAAAGAAAGAAAGAAAGAAAGAAAGAAAGAAAGAAAGAGAAAGAAAGAAAAAGAAAGAAAAGATCTGGTGGTTTTACTTTCATTCAATGTCTACAGAAAATGACACAAATAACAACTTTGGAAATGTGAAAGCTGATAAAACAGAAAGGAAATAGTGAAAAGATAGAAGTAAAAATCTGTGTAACATTTTTTTCCAAAATTATTCAATTTTCTATAAATTTGTAGAACTGCACAATCTAAATCTTACATATAAGCTTCAATCAACACTTGGAAGGAGTAGTGTAGAAGGAAGAATGTTTCAATGTAGAGAAAGTTCCTACTCAATAGAACCTCTACTATTAGTAATAACTGCCTGTTAAAAAACAGATTTTGCAGTGGGAAAAAAACCCTTCCTCCATTTGAACAAGGAGCATTCTTGACAGTGGGCTTTCTGAAACATCACTGCACAGCCCTGGATCTATTACGGTAAAACGGATTATTATGGTTTTAGCCCTAAATATCTCCGGACTTGTACAGCATTGTAGACAGATAGTATGGATAGTTTGCTATTTTCTTCTTAAAGAACCTCGTACACTAGTGATGATGACTGTTATTGGTAAAATTGTGGCCCCCAGTCCTTCCCACAAAAGATATGTTGGAGTTCTAAACACAAGTGTCTCAGAATGTGGCTTTATTTGGAAATAGGGTCATTTTAATGTAATTGGTCAATTCAAGATGTGCTCATATTGGAATAGAGTGTACCCTTAATACAATAGGAGTGGTGCTTTTATAAAAAAGATGGTCATATGTGAAAACACAGGCATACAGGGAGGATTCTATGTGATGACAAAGGCAGGGCAGAGTATTCAGCTATAAGCCAAGAAATACTAAAAAATGATAATCACCACCAGATATTAGGAAGAAGAAAAGGAGGATTCCCTTTATTGGTATCAGAGGGAGTGTGGCCCAACCAAAACCTTATTTCAGTCCTTGAGCTTCCAGAACTGTGAGACAATACATTTTTGTTGTTTTAAGCCACCATTTATTGTACCTGCCCAATGAAGATCTAAAGAATCTAAAGAATTTATCAGCCAGAGTCATTTAGCTAAAGATACATGAATATCTCTGCATATGCAGACATTCCTTTATGTATGTGCGGTACAATTATTTACCCATTCTATTTCTCCTTTCCTAAATATCAAAGTATTCTATTAGGAACCACTTCATTGTCTGATATTAAGTTACTTTAGTTTGATTCTAGATTCGATTCCATCCCATTATGAATTTGACTTTAATTAACCTTCTTAAAATGCATTGGATTTCAAGGATAGCTTCCTTGAAAACGATGCCACAGTGCTAGTCAAGTGATAAAGTAGTATCACTTCATAAAGCTATTTATAGAAATGATCTTTGAATAGTAAAAGCTTCCAATCACTCAGAACTTGCATAAACATTGTAATATAAATGTCACTTATATTGACTTATAAAAGAGATACTCTTAAAGATAGAATAGCCTTTAAATAGTGTTCATAGACATTGTTATGGTAAAATTATAACAAAAATAGTTAAAAGTGACCTTTAAAAAATCAAAGGAGTTATATTTTAGCATATTCTAAATGTACTTCCTTGAAATTGGTAGAGTGTCCCTACTGTAATTCTTGGTGATGCCACTGCAAACAAATTTAGAATATATGTAGACATGTTTATTTTATATTTATATGAATTTTTCAGCACCAATTTTCTGTGTGTTGAAAATTTGACACACTATAATTCAGAAGGTCCTAATTTTAAAAGAATCTTTTATTAAAAAGTCATCTAAGGCACTACTTAGAAGAATAATTGAAAGTACTTGAGATTAAATTGTTCTGTTTGCCCACAGTCAACAAGGTACAGGTTGCAGAGCTAATAATGGGTTTTTATCGAACAAATATATGTCAACTTTCTGTTAGAAGGGTCACCCTATAAAGCTGTAATTACTGCTCATATTTTTTAAGTAGAGCAAAAGTTAGAGAATGGGCTTAAATAAATGGAGGTTCATATAACAAACATAAATCTTGCTCAGTATATTAATGTTTTGGCTTATGTTTTTCTTAGTGTAATTTAAGTCAAAATGAGAAGAGCTTGACCCAGCAATTGCAATACTAGGTGTTTACCCAAAGGATGCAAAAATACTGATTCAAAGGGGCACATACACCCTGATGTTTTTAGCAGCAGCATCAACAATAATGGTGGAATTTCCATATTTCCAAATTATGGAAAGAGCCAAAACGTCTATCAACTGATGAATGGATAAAGAAGATGTGGTGTGTGTGTGTATATATACATGTTTATATAGCCATCAAAAACAATGAAACTTGCCATTTGCAATGATGTGGATGGAACTAGAGTATATTATGCTAAACCAAGTCAGTCAGTCAGAGAAAGACAAATACCATATATATGATTTCACTCATATGTGGAATTTAATAAATAAACAGATGAACATAGGGGAAGGAGGGAAAAAGAGAGAGGGAAACAGACCATAGGAGATTCTTTTTTTTTAATGTTTATTTATTTTTGAGAGAGAGAGCCACAGTGCAAGTGCGGGAAGGTCAGAGACAAAGGGAGACACAGAATCTGAAGTGGACTACAGACTCTGAGGTGTCAACAAAGCCCAATGTAGGGCTTAAACTCAGGAACCATGAGATCATGATCTGAGCCAAAGTCAGACACTTAACTGACTGAGCCACCCAGGTGACCCTTAGAGACTCTTAACTATAGAGAACATCCTGAGGGCTGATGGAGGGGTGTTAGGTGAGGGATGGGCTAAATGGATGATGGGCATTAAGGAGGGCACTTGTTGGGATGAGCACTAGGTATTATATGTAAGTAATGAATCACTAAATTCTACTCTTAAAACCAATATTACACTATACTTTAACTAGAATTTAAATAAAAATTTGAAAATAAAATGAGAAGAGCTTGGCTAAATGCAAATAAAATGATTTAATTTGATAGAGTATTTTAGATCTTGCCATAAAACAAAAAAAATATCTTTTGTTTTCTTATCATACAGTTTTCTTGGAAAAAAAAGAGAATGAAATGCTAAAAATATAAAATTTGATACTAAAATGAACATTCCCAAAAAGACTCTTGAAACACAAACGTATGTATTTGCTTCTTATAAAAATCTTATAAAAATCAAACATATATAATACTATATATGTTGGTTACTGAAAAATTGACAACTGGAGATCTGTTAAAATTTAAATTACCCACAAATTCAACTCACAGAGATAAGCACTGTTTTTTTTTAATTTTTTTTAACATTTATTTTTGAGAGAGTGAGACAGAGCACGAGTGGGGGAGGGGCAGAGAGAGGGGGAGACACAGAATCCAAAGCAGGCTCCAGTCTCCGAGCTGTCACCACAGATGCCCACGTGGGGCTGGAACCCACGGAATGGGAGATCATAACCTGAGCCCAAGTCAGATGCCCAACCGACTGAGCCACCCAGGCGCCCCCAGAGATAACCACTGTTAAAATGATTACAGTATTATTTGACATGGTCTTATGTTATTAAATATTTTTCTACTAAGTGGTCATGACTGGTTGTTTCTATTGTACAGATGACCTAAGATTTAGACTCAAAGATTTATACTTATTTAAATGCTTACTTTGTTGCCAATGCTTTATTACCACAAATAATTCCATTATGAACATAGATGTTGTAAGTCTTTGGGCACCCTGGGATTAATTTCTAAACGTGAAACTAAAGGTGAAAGAATAGAGAAATATTGCCAAATAAACTTCCAGAAAAAAAAAAAGGCTCCCAATTTCCACTCAATCATATCCTATCAAAAATAAAATTGCATGTTAGAAAAAGAAGCATAGGAAGGATAAAAACAATCATTCATGTTTTCACTACCCTAAAATATCTGGTTTATCTTGTGTTTCTGAATGCATTTTTCTTTAGCTATCAATGTTACATACAGTTAAAATATGGTTTATAAATAGTTGTGAATCCTACCGTTTTTTATTTTATTTTTTTTTACTTTTTGTTGGTTTGTAGGCAATTCGCTATTTTGCCAAAAAGTCTTCACATTTATTGTGAATAATTAATAGTCCATAAAGTAGGTATGCCATTTCTCTAAAGAAGGAACCAGGTCATTTCCAATTCTCCATTATTATAAACAATCTTGCCTCTTTGTACGTGTACACTTAAAAGAAACAAACAAACAAACAAAACCTAATTTCCTAATAATAAATTCCACTGAATGAGACACTGCCTAATACATGAGCAATTTAAATGATTTTCCTGTTGGTGTTGGTAGTGGTAGAATTGCCAAAGTGTCATACGAATTTCAATACCAGTAAGACTAAATCCTTGTTTCAGTATTTAGTCTCCTGCCAGCTTTGGAATTTATGTAGCATAAGAGATTTAGGAGTAGACTGGTTAAATTACCAGCTCCTTCCACTTTATATCTGATTAATATTAGAAAAATTCCTCAACTTTTTTGTCTTGGGTTCCTTCTCTAAAATGCTTAATGCTCTTAAATCCAAAGTGGTTTTGGTGTATTAATGAAGCTATTTATTTAAAGTGTTAGAATAGAAGTTTGTACATAGAGATAAAAAATATATAGACTCTAGGGGCACCTGGGTGGCTCAGTCAGTTAAGCTTTCTCTGGTTATCTTCCTCTTTACTCTTGAAAAATTTCCTTCCAGTACCTCACCCATGCCAGGGTTGGTTCTAGTATGTTCAGGTTATGTCCATTACTATCTTTCTTTCCACATAGGATGTCAAATCTATTAATTATTGATTTGTACTGATGTGCCTTTGTGTAGGGTTGAGTATAACAAAATGAAATGCAATCATGACACCCTAGACTTGAAGGGATGATAAAAGTCAGACAAGATTCTATTTAGTACTCAAATCTTTTGGCATAGGATAGATTCTTCCTAAGCAGGGATTTCTCTCTGGTGTTAATTTATTTTTAATCAATATATATTCTAGCTTTGGAATGTGTGGTAAATCACAAAAAGTCAAAACGTTGGTTGGAAAACAGCTATTTGCCATTCTTGTCATGGCATCAGCAGCTCCCTACTCATCAAATTAAGCTACTTCTTTTTGTAACTTTTTGTAAATGAGTATTCATCAAGATACAAAAATGGTAGCATTTACTCCATTGATGTTAAGTACTTTTGTTTTACATTAAAATTATTTTATCCTTTATCAGGGAGAATGATAGGAATAGTACGAAGAAAACAAACTTTAACGTTAGAATTATACTTATATAATTATATAAAAAATCTAAGCACAATGTGGGATATTTACTTACATGATCCAAAATAGAATATTAAATTACATATATCTTTGCATTCATTTGGTCAAATGGTTCTTGTATTGTTTTAACTTACAGAAAGGATAACAGCAGTGTGAATTTCAAATCTAAAATATACCCAAACTCAAATTTTCAGAATTGTAAAGCTAGTCTGTATTGTATTATTATCCTCTTTTCTTCCTTTGATCACTGGTACATTACTTATTACAATTTTCATTCATTTACATAATTCATAGTTTAGTTAATCTAGTCTATTTTAAGAATAATAACAAATCAATGTTTCTTTAGACATTTGGGTTTAATAACCTACATGTAATTTCAAACATTTCTTAAAACAGTTCTCAGGAGTTTGGTGATATATGGTCCTGATTCTGGAAAAATACTTTACCCATGAAAATTTTATGTTCCTTACATTTCACTAAGGTCTTACTAGATTAGAGAAAATGGCAAAGTCAATTCTAATTCTATACTGCTTTAAATTAAACCTCTTTAGTGTCACAGATTTTTTTAAAAAGTAAATGAACATGCCTTGGTGTTGATTTGAGACTGATAATACAGGCTGTTTGATGAGTTTGTCCAGTTAGAATTCTTTCCTCTACCCTGAGGAATTTAGTTCTAGTATCGCCTTTTCATCAATTCTCCATTAGTATTTCTTTTATGAGGAAATTCATTCACATCTTGAAACTCCAATTTGTATTAATAAAGTAAGTCCTCCTGAAGTATTGTATCTAGTCATTTAATTTTCTGTGTCTTGGAATGTGTTGATAGTTTATTTTCTATCTGAGACATTTCATATTTTGTCGTATAAGTTTATTGTAATTGTAACAAGTTTATCCTACTATATACTAATGTTCTCACTGTGTATTAATAATTGCCCCAATCTGCCTATTACAAAATATGCTCTGGGGTGCCTGGGTGGCTCAGTCAGGTGAGCCTCCAACTATTGATTTTGGCTCAGGTCATGATCTCCAGGTTCATGGGATTGAGCCCTGCATTAGGCTCTGTACCAGGCATGAAGTCTGCTTAGGATTCTTCGGATCTTCCTCTGCCCCTCTCTCCTGCTTGCACTCTCTCACTCTCTCTCTTAAAAAAAAATGTGTTCTTTTACATTTTTTAGAAGTATTTATTCATTTTGAGAAAGAGAGAGAGCAGGGGAGGGGCAGAGAGAGAGGGAGAGAGTGAATCCCAAGCAGGCCTCGTGCTGTCAGCACAAAGCTCAACACAAGACTCAATCCCATGACCAGAAGATCATGGATTGAGCCAAATTCAAGAGTTGGATGTTCAACCAACAGAGCCATCCAGGCACCCCAAACCTTACACATTTTAAAATCAACAATGTATGTTAACTATTATTTAATTTATTTGTAGTATTAGAATTAGACATATTCCATTTTGGGAATTGATATATTTTTATGTTTTCCTTAAATGCCTTATTTGGTATGGAAAACTTTACTATGATTATCTTTTGAATGTTTGGGATTTTTATTATTATTCCTTCCATTTAACTTATTGCTTATTAATATTATACTATCATATCTATATAAGAATATTAAAAAATAATTTCATGAAATATGAGGATAGAGTATCTTTCAAATTCTATTCAGCTTCACATTCTTATATTTGTGTATCAACAAATTAAAAAAAATCAGTTCAATTTGCTATAAATGCATATTCATTGTAAAATGAAAATAGTGGATTAAAATTTAAGAAAAGCAAAACTTTCCTTTCTTGACCCTATTCACATTTCCATTACAGAATATGGATATATATCTACAGTTAGAATATTGAATCTTCACAAGATGGTTCTCATGAGATCTGATTATTTCACTCACTAGTTTACAGAAACTTTTTTCTCAGACCACTTGTTAATTTTAGAAATATCATAGTGGCAATATACTTGACCTCTGATGTGGTTAAGTATATTAGGCTGGTGTTAAATACAATTTCTTGTTTTAAAAATTCTTGCTCAAATGTGAACACCACTGAGTGAGTTATCTTTTTGAAGTGATTCTCAAGTATACTCAATGTCATATTAATTTGATGTAGGACACTAGGTGATCAAAACATAGAATCTTTGCACAATCTAATTAAATGCCTGACCTACCTCTAAATAAAGGCAGGCCATCAGATGAGAGCTCTTGAAGAATGGCACAAATAGAGAGGCAGACAGACACATACATAGCTAAGATTAGTGTAGAAAAATGAAGGGATTAATGCTGATACTTAGTGATAATCACTTTTTCTCCTTTAAATATTCCTATTTTAGAAAAGCGGCTTTAATTGACATATTGCATGTGTAAGTTCATTCTATATTAATTTATTATCCTGGGTTTATAACAGAGAGGCAAATTATTTATAAAAACCTCTGATTTTGTTTTGTTTTTTTCTTCAAGTTTTGATTTAAATTCTAGTTAGTTAACTTACTAACTGTAATAACGGCTTCAGGAGTAGAATTTAGTGGTTCATCACTTACATACAACACCCAGTGCTCATCATAACAAGTGTCCTCCTTAGTATCCATCACCCATCCAGCCCATCCCCCACCCAGATCCCCCCATCAACACTGTTCTCTATAGTTAAGAGTCTCTTGGGGTGCCTGGGTGGCTCAGTCGGTTGAGCGTCCAACTTCAGCTCAGGTCATGATCTTACAGTCTGTGAGTTCGAGCCCTGTGTGGGGCTTTGTGCTGACAGCTCAGAGCCTGGAGCCTGCTTTGGATTCTGTGTCTCCCTCTCTGTCTGCTCCTCCCCTGCTCATGCTCTGTCTCTCTCTGTCTCAAAAATAAATAAAAACATTAAAAAAAAAAGAGTCTCTTATGGTTTGCCCCACCCCCTCTTTTTTCCCCCTCCCATATGTTCATCTGTTTGGTTTCTTAAACTCCACATATGAGTGATATCATATGATATTTGTCTTTCTCTGGCTGACTTATTGACTATCCACATAGGAAAAAAAATATCTACATTAAAACATAGCCCAAAATAAATTTCAGGTAAGTTTAAATATGTGAAAACCAAAATTTTAAACTGTTTGAAGAAACTATAAGATAAATATTAATGATTTCAGAGTAGGGAAGGATTTCTTAAACAAGATACAACGAGCACAAACAATACAAGGAAAAATATACCAAAAACCCCTCTGATTTTGTTCTCTCTGGACCATTCAGAAATTTATAATAAGCAACTCTTAACTAACTACAGTAAGGAAAAATTATTAATACAACAAGCATATTTAATATGCTATGTAATAAAGTGAAAACAAGTAGTAGTTACTATAGCACAATGGTTGACTGACCCTAGAAATTCAAGACAAAATGATGTATCAATTAGTGATGCATGAATGACATTCCTCAGGAGAAAGCATCACATGAAGGTACGACTTAGGTTCAGAAGTGTATAAAATAGAGTAGGCACAAAATGTCTTTGTAACATAAATTTCTCCGAGTTCTGTCTTGATAATAGGTGATTGCTGATATTATCACGTTATAAGCATTAGAAAGCACAGAATTTACAAAGTATTCTTCAATTTTCAAAAGTAGATACAGAAACTTGTAATAACTTTTTCGAGTAATATAATTTTACGTATAGCACAAAATCCCCAGTTGTCAGAATATAGAACCCTAAATAGTACAAAATCCTCAGTTGCCAGAATATAGAACTCTAAAACTAATATTGAATTAATTTTAATTTTCTAGATTACTAGTAACCATATTATTTTTTAAGAAATGGAAATTTGATCACAGAAACCTAAAATATGTATTTATATTTGATTGCAAATAATTTCAAGTCAATATTATGTAGCCAAAAATTGAATCAAAGCAGGTATATGTTATGACACAGTTTTTCGCTGCTTTCCACAAAGAGTTATTAATGCTTTCTTTTTCTCCCAAATCATGTCTTCCTTGCATTTCTTCCTGGGACAAGACAGAGTCAGCACAGTGTGTCTGATGTCAGCTTACTGATTGTATTTTTCTTTTGGTAAAATATTCCTGAAAACAATAAATTTTGGGGCCGCAAGCATAGTGGTTCATTTATCTTACTCAAGATTCATGAATTTTACAGTTTTTTACTTACTTTTTTTTTCCACAGACACAGGATGCTTAGTGTTTAAAAGAAACAAATGACAGGATCAAGCTTCACTTGTTCGACTATATGACAGCATTTGGCAATATTTAAGAAGAAAACGTCCTTGTAAGTAGAATATGGAATATTGACTACAACATCATTAAATATTGAAGCAAGTAAAAAAAAGTACATATTATAAAATGTAGTGTGAATTTATTTCATAGTAATAGCAAAAGTAAACATTATTTGATTTCATTCACCACTTTTGAAACTATCTTTACAAATATGAATGGGTACCATCCACTCTCTTGGTTATATGCTTTTCACAAATGTTAGGTTCTTAAAAGCATGTGCTCTAATTCTCAAATGCTAAAACTCCAAGAGTTTAAAACCTAATATTTTTGTATAAGTAATACCTTGCTATTTAAAAGTTTTTTATTGTATGTAGAACAATGAAAAAAAAACACCTGTATTTAATTGTATAGTATTTTACTATAACATGTTATGCACGTAATAAAAAGGCTCAGGAATTGGCAGCAGGTGAGATAAGTATTAGTAAAACACAATCTCTTCTTACATATAGAGATTTTAATCAAATAATAAATACATATTAGTACACTTATACCATGGTAAACAGTTGCCCAAACAGGAGAGTGTATTTTTCTGGCTGGGAGAAATCTGGAAAGTCTTCATAGAAATTATGATATTTTAGCTAAATCACTAATACATTTTGTTACCTTACTTTCATCCAGAGATACTCTGATTTAAGAATTATAATTTATTTTGGGGGGCGCCTGGGTGGCTCAGTCAGTTAAGTGTTTGACATCAGTTCAGGTCATGACCTCACTGCTTGTGAGTTCCAGACCTGCGTCAGGCTCTGTGCTGACAGCTTGGAGCCTGGAGCCTGCTTCAGATTCTGTCTCCATCTCTCTGTCCCTCCCCCACTTGTACTCTGTCTCTTTTTCTCTCTCTCAAATATAAACATTAAAAAAATAATAAAAAATTGTAATTTATTTTTACATTCATGTTACATGAGATTAGCTTCCATTATAACATAAGCAGGGATCAAACAGCAACACACATATTGACAGCCCTTAGAACATATTATATTAAAGGTTTTAATCAACCTGAAGGACTAATGTAACCTTGTAATTAATAATTTTCATCAGAACCTGTAGAATTTCCTTTCTGGTAATTTTTCTACACCATTTTTCTGAACTTAATGGTAGACTAATGCCACCTAATGTTCCATTAGATCCCTTTCATTATGGATTAAATATCTTCATATTAGACAGTTGCATTTTGTCGTTTAGAAAGAACTGATTATTGGGTTTAATAGTTGTCTTCAGCAATACAGCTTCTCTACCATCAACAAATAAAATAAATAAAACCCCCAGACTCTCACATTCTGCTTTTTTCTTGAACCCTGCATCCTTTTAGCTCCTCTCTGAGAACTTTATTATAAACTGGGTCTCTTGGCGCAGTTGGTTCTCCACCTTGCTTTCGTCTATAATTCAGTCTTCTGCTATAGATAAATCTGAAAATTGTATTTTTGTCGTATGTTCTACAAAATTAATCAAACACGTGTAAATAAAACCCAGCTTTATTTTGGTAATTAAAATTGGTCAGTTCGGCCAGCAGTTAACTGTTGCTTATTATATAATTTTAACCTATGAAAAATAATGTTTTATACAAATGCAGCACATTTAAAACTGTAAGGGAATTCCATGAATATACAGGGTTATAAAGTCGCTGAAGACAAAAATGGAATCAGTTAAAGGTATGTTGCATTATTTTCAGATACGACTGAACTCAGATACAAAAAATATATAAATTGACAGGAAAAATAACCACTCTATGTGTCAATGTTTCATATATTGGCTTAATTCAAAAGTGCAGGTATCAGTAGGGGTGTGTGTGTGTGTGTGTGTGTGTGTGTGTGCATGCACCTGACATTATATAAAAATAAATAATCAGGGGTGCCTGGGTGGCTCAGACAGTTAAATATCCAACTCCTGATTTCAGCTCGGGTCATGATCCCAGGGTTATGTACTGAGTCCTGTGTCCACTCTGGGCTGAGCGTGGAACATGCTTAGGTTAGGATTCTCTCTCTCTTCTCTCTCCCTCTCTCTCTCTCTCTTTCTTTGCCCCTCTCCCCCAGTTGCACACTCTCTCTCTAAAATAAAGAAAAATAAGTAATTTACTGAAATATATTATATGGAAAAGATAAGAGAAAGATCATTGTTTACCCAATACTTCTCATGTTCACTTAAGCACATGATTAAATATACTGAGTTATAATATTTTACATTTTTAAATAGAACATTTGGAAACATGCACACTTTGTATTTTATTCTATTTATCAGGATACAACATTTTTTTAAATTTTTGTAATGTTTATTTATTTTGGGGAGAGAGAAAGAGAGAGAGGCAGAGCACAAGCAGGGGAGGGGCAGAGAGAGAGGGAGACCCAGAGTCCGAAGCAGGCTCCAGCCTCTGAGCTGTCAGCACAGAACCCCACGCAGGGCTGCAACCCACGAGCTGTGAGATCATGACCTGAGCTGAAGTCAGACGCTTAACCAACTGAGCCACCCAGGTACCTCAGGATACAACATTTTAAAGGTACATCTAACTAAAAAATGTATTTACAAATGTATTGTCTTGTTTCTTAACTCAAATATTTGCATTGGTTATGTAGACATGATTTCTTACTTAAACTCCATAAGTAAAATGGAGCTTTCTCAAAAAGTGAAAAATAGAACTACTCTCTAATCCAGCAATCCCACTACTGGGTATTAACCCAAAAAATACAAAACACTCAATGGATACACACACCCTTTTGTTAAAGCAGCATTATTTACAATAGCCAAGATATGGAAGCCCAAGTATCCATTCATTGGTGAATGGATAAAGAAGAGGTAGTGTGTATATATATATATAAGTGTGTGCATTTGTGTGTGTGTGTGTGTATGAGTACATATATATATATATATATATATATATTCAATGAAATATTATTCAGCCATAAAAAGAATGAAATCTTGCCATTTGTAATGATGTGCGTAGGGCTAGAGTGTATTATGCTAAGTGAAATAAGTCAGTCAAAGACAAATACCATATGATTTCACTCATATATGAAATTTAAGAAACAAAACAGATGAACTTAGCGGAAAAAAGAGAGAAAGCATATCTCTGACACTGATGACGTTTCTGTGGATATTTCAAAGGCACAGATTGGAAAAGTTTTTGCATTAGAAATTGAACAAAACCAGTTCTAAGAAGAAATTAAATTATTTCCAATATCTCATATATTTTTATATGTTTCAATATAAAATTAAATTGGAAAATCACCATGAAAGTAATCCTTAGTGACTAGTAGCACAAAGAGATGTTATTTAACAATTCTGAGAAAATGAAATTTTACAGAAACATACAGCTTCCTCTTTTCACTATTCCTTCCATTTCATGTTACATAAAACAAGTTCAAATGATATAATTCAAACACAATGATTTAATCATGTTAATTAGTTTGGCCAATAATTTTATTCTACAAAATAATGATATAATTAATATTAGATAAAATACATTTCTTGATTCTTTCTGAATTGTGTTTTTCTTGCCTAACAGTGCTAATATTTTATTCTTTTGCCTGTGTTTAATAGTGGTATGAATTAAATAAGCATTGTTTTTTGCCTTGTAAAAGTAGTTAAGACTATACACAATTAAATACTGTTTAGAGCATGACTGAAAGAGACTTTGGGATTAACTTGTGGAAAACATTGGTGTGTTTGCATAGTCACTTTTTATTGCGCTCTCTACTTGAAATATTTTTTTTTGTTTTTCTGAGGAATTTTCAGAGGGACATGGAAAATTGAGGAAAATAAATTTCAGTAAAAAATATAGGCAGCTAGAACTGACTACAAAATAGTCTCATTTCCTATTGTTGTGCTGTTACCATAGCCAAACTGATCGCTTCCTGATCCACTGAATTGTCCTTGTACCTTCCCTACTTTGGGTCATGCCATTTTTGCCCTTATACTTTTCCTCTTGGAGGATCTTGTCTCTGTTTCTCTAAGTCTTCCCCTACTGAACAGGATATGTCAAATGTCATGTTCATGAGGGCTTTCTTTATAAAAACTGTTTTGTAGATTCTGAAATTGTGTAACTTTTGTCTTATATTCCTCACCATTTACCACCATGTGGTAATTCCCTAATGTTCAAGTAGGCCAACTAAATATTAACTCACATCTTGTGTTGTTTTCCACCAGTCTAGTTTTCTATAGTCACTAGCAACAAGATAATTTTTAATCAGTCTTTAATGCTCCAAAATTTCTCCATACTCTTTCTTCACACTACACCCAGAAAATAAAAACTATCAAAGTGGAATCTGCTTAGGTCTACAAATCCGCCTGCATCCACACATGGTTTTATCCATCCTTCTTCTTATGCTTCTTTATTTTTATTCTTTATAAATTTTTAATCAACTCATTGAAGAGTAATTTTACCTTTTATATGCCATTGTATTCTCTTAAATTTCTTTTTACCTATCTCCAAGCAATAGTTGATTATTAGCAACATTTTTAACATTGTAGACATCTTATAAAATGTGAATTAAAAGCACAAAAAACAAAATAAACCAGTGACAAGTAAGTATTCTGAATATTTGTGAATCTAGTTTTCCAGTCCATTTTCAACACAGTTGAAAAAATACACAGAATTTTTAAATTAAGCTATTAATAATATATCATGAAAACTTTTTTATGTGTTAATTAAAAACAAAAACAATAACATGACAACAGGCCCCAAATGCATTCTCTTATGCTAAACTTCCCATCACCAAACTGGCACATAACTTAATTATAGTTTCATTTTTCCCAGAAATGGAATCTTAAACTGGTCAGTCAGGAATCTCCTGATCAGCAATGGTTAGATAATCTAGCTAATAGATCCTTGTCAACCCCTAAAGGAAGCTAGTCTTGTAATAATCTACCTGCTTTTTATCAGGTTTCCACATTATTTCACCTATAAAAGTTGTTCATTTTGTAGAGCTCTTTTGAGTTCCTTTTTATTTGTTATATTGGATACTGACTGATTAAAATTGATTTTTGCTGAAAAAGAGAACTAGAATATTTATTATGCCTCAGTTTATCTTTTAACAGTCTGTGGTTATTTTGGGGGTATGATGTCCCAAACACCTTCACAGCGGCATGTAGACTGCATTTGACCAAATAATTGATCACTCTAATCCAGTCAAGTTGACACATCAAATTAATCATCACAGTCACTGATTGATTTCCTTTTGTACCTCTACACATCTCTTTTTCTTTGGCTCTGTTGCCTATTTTTTCTCTTTAATATTTATCAATTCATTCCTACTTCTCTTTACTCTAATTGTTATCTCTAGAAAAATCTTCTATTCACATTATTTCAAATAATGCAAATAACTCACACATTTGTTTTCCCACTATAATTACTCCTTTAAACTCCATATGAACATATATTTAACCAAATATTGACATATCTTTGTAGATGTTCCACAAGCCCTCATGAGATAAATAATTCTGAATTACGTAAATCCTACATTTTTATGCAATATCCTGTTTTTCTAAAAAGATAAATTTGAAAATGTTATTCTTTACATAAAAGTTTTCAAATATTTTCTATTATTTTTAGAATAATCATTAATTGACAATTAGAAACACTTTACTAGTCTTCAGACTATTTTCCATTACATCTCCAGGGTTTTCTATAAGGCATTTCAATCCCAGAATTTACTATGTAATTCCCATGTAACTTGCTATGCTACTCACTCAAAAAATATTATTGAGCAAATACCAAGTGTTAGTCACTTTGTGTTTCCCCCACCATTTTGCCTATCAATGGACTTAATCATATAGTATAACACCCAACCTGTTCTAAAATGGAGACAAAGGCCAATTAAACATCAGTAAATGCTGAAATTTATAATACATAGCTATCCGTGGATATGTTTCATGTTTGATAATATGTAGTGGTCAATAATGAAGAAGCTGTGACTAAAGTCTGTTTTGTGTGTGTGTGTGTGTGTGTGTGTGTGTGTGTGTGTTGTGTGTGTGTGTGTGTGTGTGTGTGTGTGTGTGTGTGTGTGTGTGTTTGGTATAAATGTTAGAGAAATGCCAGTCTGAGATTACTGAGGCAGAAAATAGCAAAATGTTTAGCTCACATGTCACACAAATTAATGGCTTTATGTCCCTTCCTGAACATGAAATAAATTATACTCTGAGTTCATCCACATGGGATCCCACCCATTGAGTTAATTAGGATTAACTAATTCTCAAAGATCAGAGGCCACAAGTCAGATGAGTAAAATACATTTTAAATAGTTGTTGTGTCAGAAAACCTTCACCATGTGTGTTAAATTAAGATTTCCAAATCAATTAACTGAGTAAAGAAATATTACATAGTGTAAAATTACAAACAAGAGAGAAAGCTTGTATATGCCAGCTTTAAGGAAGATGTCCTTAAAAAATATTATTGTCCTTCAAGATATAATATTGTCAGTCATTAACTGAGTGGAATGCTTTTTAGTATGTCTTGCTCAATCTGTAGTTAAGAAAATGTGTGTTTAGATTTACCTTGATTGTTGTTTTTTTTTGTTTTGCATATTGAGAATCCTTGTAAAATATTTTTAATGTTGAAGTTAATTTAAATATTTTCAATTTAATAATAATACACTGATAAAGGTGAAAGAAAAAGGCTCTTTCAAAATTAAACTCAATTGCTATTTTAACAGATTTCTGTGCAGTAAAATTCTCTAACATATTGTGTATTTCTCTTATATACTTAACCTTTTGTTCCATTAATTTTAATCTGTATTTGATAATGAGAAAATAGATAAACAAAATGAATAGTATATTAAGTTCAATTTAAATTTTTTTTAACGTTTATTTATTTTTGAGACAGAGAGAGACAGAGCATGAACAGGGGAGGGTCAGAGAGAGAGAGACACAGAATCCGAAACAGGCTCCAGGCTCTGAGCTGTCAGCACAGAGCCTGACGTGGGGCTCGAACTCACGGACCGTGAGATCATGACCTGAGCCGAAGTCGGCCGCTTAACCGACTGAGCCACCCAGGCGCCCCTAAGTTCAATTTAAATAAGAGACTTGAAATAGAATTATGTAATAGAAAATTACAATCTTGATTAGGACAATAAGCACCTAACTAAACATCCTAATACATACATGAACACGGGTATCATGAAAGAAAAATAAGGAAATATTTCACCCACTAATAAATGTATAGTGTTACTTTTAGTAATTTTTCCAGAAATTGCTCAATATAAAATTCATTCAATTAATATTAGAATAAAAGTTATTGCTATTAAAGATTTTTTTTAAACCTCACTAAGGTAATTTGTCACAGTGAAATAATTTGCACAGAATTTATGTTAACTTTCTGGATTTTGTGATTTAGATTTTTGGTAATATGCTTAGGATATGTGATTTTTTGTTTTTTATTTCTTTTTTTATTCCATGATGTTTCATCAAATGTTCAATTTTAAACCCTACTCTTTCTAGCAGTAAGTTAAGTCATTCTAGGTCTTGTTGTTATACACCCTAACACTTTCATCTCATTGTAAGAAGGAGGTAAGATAATATGAATGTATTTAGGAAATCATGTTTATTATAGGTCATAACTGGAAGGAGCATTGTTTCTCTACTGGGATCTCTCTCACACCTTTCCTCTTTGGCTCTATTAAGATTCCTTTGTATGTAGTCTCATTTTCTTTCATATCTAATGGAAATTTGAGCTCTGGTCTTTCTCCTTTGTATTAAAGAACCCAAATGAGAAATGGGCATAGAAGAAAGGAGTGGTACACAGTTATAGATATTAAGTGAAAAGATCCTTAATACTCCACATGGTGGTGGTCAGCAGAACTAGAATTTGTATAAGATTTAAGGCAATACAAACAATGTACATAAGAATTTGTTCTTCCATGTGTTTTTATCAAGTTGCCAAGTATAATGCAGGCATTGTATTGAGATTATCTCAATTCTAGAGAATTAGATATAAAGAATAGGAGCATATTATACTTTTTTCCCAAAAGTATCCAAATATTTTGCCATATAAAATCATATTAAGTTTTAGCCATGGAACCATTAATATTACTTGTCAACTTGTATTCCTTGTGGCAACTGAGTTTGTTTTATTACTTATCTGCTTCCGGTAGGAAAAAAAATAAAAAAAACAAACCATTCCTCAATTTGAATAATTTAGCCAAATAATTTATACTTATGAAGTGATTACAATTCAGATTCCACCTTACTAAGCAAAGAATTATATTATTCATGTTTATTTCTTCTTGTTAAGCATCTACTTCTTATATTAGATACAGAGCTATTCAGTGACTAATTTAAATTGATTGAAATATTTGTACGATGCACATTTTTAACTATGCTTCCCCTTCTCTCATTTACAAATATAGTGAAATATCTGTCAAGTATATGCCTAGTCTGTAACTGACTGCAGCAAAGAGTATACAAACTGATGATTGTCTTTTGGAAAGAATATGAACATTTTTATAGTACAAATAAGTGGAATTATATATTCAGTGGGAATTGTTTCCTGCAGAAGGAATATTATTTGTTTTAAAAGATGATTTTATGTCTGTCTTCTCCAAAATGGTAAGAGATAGAAATGAGAACGAGCAGTTTTGGTAGATTTCTTTCCTTTAAGTTTGAACTAGTTGATGTGTTTTCTGTGATAGTAGACAGTAAATAAGAAATTTAGATACTTTATTTCAAACCATCTTTTCTTCTTTTTTTTTTCTTTTTCTCCTGGGAATATTTTCCTAGAGAGTGTTAAGACAGATTCACAGGGACTTAGTTTTCATTTTGATAGAATCTGCTTTGACACTTAGGCCTCTTTTGGGAATGAAGTATAATCTAACTCTGATGTTGTTGTTGTTAAAGCATTAAAAATTATAGAAACCAGTCTTAATGTTAAGGATTCTTTTAAAATCTTCTTGTGTTTCCTCACCTTTTTACAAGATGAATAAAATGTTAGTACTTTCTACTACACAGAAAAATTAATAAAGAAGTTCTGGTTTGTCAAAAGTACTTTCATTTTGTAACAGCACATATTAAAAAAAAAACACACATCATGCTATATCCTAGAAAACATCTCTTAACCTTGGCTGATCTGGGGGAGCCTCTTAGAGCAAGCACAATGTGATTCTTCTATATAGTTCCATTCTGGGCCTAAAAGCACCTTCTTCTGCTTCTTCAATTGTGATTTCTGTATCTGTTCTCCTTTTATTCCTCCCTGTCTCCTTCAAAACAATCATTTCATCAGTCACCTGCCCAACGGCTATTCCTTCAATTTGTATTATCTTATTTCTACCTTTTCCATTACTTTTGCTCCCTTCTTATATGTCATCTTCTTACTCTTGAACTAAGTTTTAAATTCATACACACCTCAAGTTTTATTTTTATTCAAACTTGTTCTTTGTTTCTCTTGTTTAACTCCTTAAAAGATGGTCACACACTCTATTTTTTTCCAATTTAATAATAATTCCTTGAAATTTTCTTTTTTAAAAAAATGTTTTTAATGTTGATTTATTTTTGAGAGAGAGAGAGACTGACAGAGCATGAGCAGGGGAGGAGCAGAGAGAGAGGGAGACACAGAATCCGAAGCAGGCTCCAGGCTCTGAGCTGTCAGCACAGAGCCCAACATGGGGCTCAAACTCACAGAGAGAGCATTGCCTGAGCCGACTGAGCCACCCAGGTTCCCATTTGCTCTGAATCCACCATGCTCACGAATGAAACTACTCTGCTTTTAGATTGTACGCATCTCATAAATCCCTCATTTTCCTTCACTTCTACACAGTACCCAAAAGTGAAAAATCAATTACATCTTTAATTTTTATCATTTTGTTTTTGACATCGTTAAAAACAGACACACTAGATTATAGATTATCTTCAGTACTTTGCTGCTTTCCTCCTACTACTCATGTTCCCTCCTTCTCTCACTCCTTCCCTCTGTACTTTTCCTTTTCACTCTTTAGTTTCTCTCCTACAATCCCATTATTTGTATGGCTTTTTAATTTTATAAGGACAACTCTTGCATCTATATATCCAGAGCTGACTTACTGGCTGCCTTCTTATCTTATCAATAACTACTGGACATTTAGTTAGATGTCCTGCCATCATCTTAAAATATTAACTTTGGAACTAATCATTTCCCTGTGAAATGACCAGTCTCTCATCTTATCCTTCCCCTTCCCTCTATTTCCCTCTCATTTTTCCATCTCTTAATTTTTTATTAATTTATATTCATTCTTCCTTTTTCCAGATCTTTCTCTTTCTTCTTTTTCTAGTGCTGTTCCTCCTATTTCTCTCTCTCTCTTTTTTTTTGTTCTTTCCTTTTATCTGTTAATAGCATCACATTTATTCTTTATTGCCCGGGTTCAAATTATTGGAGTTATGTCACATTTTTGTGTGTGTGAGTCCATAGGCATAGAATATTGAAATCAATATTTAATTCCAAAAAGAACTACCCAGTGAAGCAGGTATTATTACTCTTCATTTAAGAATATAATAAATGGAGACTCCTAGAACTTCTTTCTCCATACTGTCTACAAAATCATCTTTTTGTTCATACGATTTCACTTCTAACACATCTTTTTGGGCTTCTCTATAATCATAAAATCCAGGCTTCTTATTCAGCTGCCGAATGTTTTCTGCTGTTAAGAATACTACATGCTCCTCTTTTCAATTATTCTTGGATTGTCAAAGGAACTCATTACCTGCCTCTATCCTCCAAAGGAACTTCCATTTTTACCTAAATCACTGTCCAACAGATGGAAAACAATGACATCAACATAAGCAAAACCAATAAGAAACATTCATTGTACCTTAGGTTATTATATTTTTCTATGATGAATTATTCATTTCACTTTTTTAAGCCAGATGCTTCCAGTAAGACCCAGGCTATAATATCTCTTTTCTATCAAAACTACTACCAGTCACCATGTAGAAACATTTAGAACACTGTCCTGAAGATTGTTATTTATATTTTGTTTAAATTAGCAGTAGGACAGATGTAACATTCCTTTGTAGGTGATCAGATTGTATGGCTCTTTGAAGGCCTGGTGGTATATAAGATTGCTAAATTAAAGACTATATAATCAATTTATTACTATTTCCTTCAACTTGGACCCTTTGTTTCTTATTGAATATCTTGTTTCTGCACAAAGGTCACAAAAATAATATCACATATTATTGTGTAGTATATAAGTCATTTTCTTTTGTAATATTATTATAATTTTATAAATTTTATATTAACTTTAATTTCATTTTTCATATTATAATTTTCTTTTCAAAGATTTATAATCTATCTATCCATCCTTCCTCCCTAAACTCCAGCAACAACTGATCTTCTCACTCCTTCCAAAATTTTACCATTTCCCAAGTGTCTTATAGCTAAATCATATAGTATATACCTCTCCCAGATTAGCTTTCTTCACTTAGTAATATGCATGTAAGTTTCCTCCACATAATATGCATTTAAATTTCCTCCAAGTCTTTTTATGGCTTGACAAATAATTTCTTTTTAATGCTTAATAATATTTAATTGACTACCATTTATTTATCCATTCACCTACTGAAGGATACTTTGGTTACTTTCAAGCTTTGGCAGTTATGAATAAAACTGACATAAATATCCATGTGCAGGGTTTTGATTTTTAATTATTTTGGGTAAACACCAATAATGCACTTGATGATCATATAAGAAGAGTATGTCTAAATTTTGAAGAAACTTTCACATTGTTTTTCAAACTTGTTGTAACATTTCACATTGCTACCAGCAAGGAATGACAGTGCTTGTTGCTTTCCACTTTTGCTAGCTTTGGGTTTGTTAATGTAATGGGTTTGAGCATTCTAATAGGTATATAGTGGTACTTTATTATTGTTTTAATTTGCATTTCTCTGATGATATATGATGAATATTTTATTGTGTGCTTATTTGCCATCTGTATATCTTCTTTGGTTAATCCTTTGTTCAGATCTTTTGCCCATTTTTAATTTTTTTTTTTAACGTTTATTTGCGAGACAGAGAGAGACAGAGCATGAATGGGGGAGGGTCAGAGAGAGGGAGACACAGAATCTGAAACAGGATCCAGGCTCTGAGCTGTCAGCACAGAGCGCGACGCGGGGCTCGAACTCACGGACCGTGATATCATGACCTGAGCCGAAGTCGGCCACCCAACCGACTGAGCCACCCAGGCGCCCCTAGATCTTTTGCCCATTTTTAAATCAGGTTGCTTATTTTAGTATTGGCTTTTAAGAATTCTTCATGTATCTTGCACAACAGTTGTTCATCAGAAATTTCACTTGCAAATATTTTTCTACTAAATTGTGGCAGTCTTCTCATTCTGTCTACATTGAATTTTGTAGGGCAGAAGCTTTTAATTTTAATGAAGTTGAGTTTATCAATTCTTTTTCTCAAGGATTGGTATTGTGTTTAAAAAGGCAACACAAGGAACACCTGGGTGGCTCAATCCGTTGAGCCTCTGACTCCTGATTTTGGTACAGATGATAATCTCATGGTCTATGGGTTTGAGCCCCATGTCAGACTCTGTACAGACAGCACTGAGCCTCCTTGCAATTCGCTCTCTCTCCCTCTCTCTCCGTCCCTCCCATTTGTGCTCTCTCTCTCTCTTAAAAAAGGCATCACTGTACCCAAGATAACCTAGATTTTTTCTATGTTATCTTTTAACATATATATGCATATATATATATATATATATGCATATATATATATGCATATTTTTTTGCATATGGATGTCCTGTTGTTCCAGTGCCATGTATTAAAAAGACTATCTTTTCTTCATTACATTTCCTTTGCTCTTTTGTCAGAGCTTTTTTGACTATTTGTGTGGGTCTATGTCTAGGCCCTCGATTCTGTGTTACTTACCTACTTGTCTATTCTTTCACCAATATCATACTATCTTAATTAGTGTAGCTTTATACTAAGTCTTAAGGTCATGCAATGTCAGTTCTCTGATTTTGTTCTCCTTCAATATCGTTTTGGCTCTTCTGGGCCTTTTGTGTCTCCATATAAACTTCAGGATCAGTTTTTTAATAACCACAAAATAACTCCCTGGGGTTTTAACTGAGATTGCATTGACTCAATCGGACAACTGACATCTTGACAATATTGGCGCTATTTCTGAACATGGAAAGTCTCTTCATTTATCTAGTACCTTGATTTATTTAATCAGTTTTGTAATTTTCCTCATATAGATCTTATAAATATATTTTTTTAAATTTATACCTTAGTGTTTTGAGATTTTTTTTGGGTGCTAATGTAAATGGTGCTGCATTTTGAATTTCAAATTCCATTTTTATTTTTGGATTCTGTACTTTTTTACTTCTAGGATTTCATTATGGTTCTTTTTTTATAGTATCTGATACTATGATTTATGTCAAAGGTTCTGAAAAGTCATTTACCTAACCCTTTTTGAATCTATTTTAGTATGCATTGATCTCCAGATCTTTAGTCAACTGTCCTTATCTTCTCTGATATCTAAAGATTCTGTGTGTTGCATATGAAAAATTTAAGCCTAAGGATGGTAATAATTCACTGGAGATAGAGTATAATTTTGCCTCTCACATGTTGTAGGAGGTAGAAGCAATCCCAGATTACCTTAATCAAGTTTTGATTATGGTGATGAAATGAAAATGAAAATGAAATGAAAAATGTAGCATGTTCTTGTCCTAGTCTAAACTCAACTTTTTGTCACTAGTTTCCATTTAAGTTTCCATTTTTTTTACCTCAGTTTGTGGGTTTTTCAGCAACTTGTTCAAAATCACCAGATACTAAAAGGGGAAGAATGGCCCAAAATGACACAGAATTCTTCACGCTTTGTTATCTCTTGGATTTGTTCATATAGATTTATTTTTAAAAGCATTTTGTTCATCTCTTGTAGTTATCCTTTTTGGGAAGATTGGTATGAATTACCTAGAATACCGTTATTACCAGTAGAAACATGTAATTATTTCTTTTTTATCTATTAGCCTTGATATCTCCAGGGAAGAATCCTTTATATCATAGCCCCCTTCATATATCTTTATATTTTAATTTTTATGTAATTCTCTTGAGTGCTATGAACACAAATAATGAACTATCTTCAAATAATGGTAGAAAAAATAAAATATTTAACACACACAATTTCACTTGTCATTCCTACATATTTTGGGGAAAAACTGTGTGATGATTTCACTTCTATAGAGAAGTATATGTTTGTTAGAAGAAAACACAAACATTGGCAAAAACCAAATCCAACCATTTTTCCCCAAAATAATATAAACAGATTAAAAAATAAACTATAATAAGTGTGTTCTATGATTTTTTTCTAATATTGTGGTAAAAACAACATTCTTCTAAGGAATAAAAAATTATGTTTTGGCTTACAAATGATAGTTTTACATATTTGTGACTATGCCTTATTTCATTTATTTTTTAAATGCTGAGTTTTATACCAAAATAAACATAAAGCCACTTAATTTAACTTAAAATCAATAGAGCATAAGAAACCTAAAGAATGCCAAGCAGTCAAGTAATCGCTAAACAATAGTGAATATTTGATTGCTAAGTTGTTTTGTCACAATTCCAGAGATTCGACTACTAAGGAAACAATCAGCCTATATATTATTTTAGAGAGAAGGAGACTGTGAGTGGCAGAGATGGACAGAGGGAGAGAAAGAGAATCTTTTTTTTTTTTTTAAACGTTTTATTTATTTTTGAGACAGAAAGAGACAGAGCATGAACGGGGGAGGGGCAGAGAGAAAGGGAGACACAGAATCGGAAGCAGGCTCCAGGCTCTGAGCCCCCCCAGAGCCCGACGCGGGGCTCTAACTCACGGACCGCGAGATCGTGACCTGAGCTGAAGTCGGACGCTTAACCGACTGAGCCACCCAGGCGCCCCAAGAAAGAGAATCTTAAGCAGGTCCCACACTCAGTGCGCTCCACACTCAGTGCAGAGACTGATGCAGGGCTCAATCCCACGACCTTGGGATCATGACCTGAACAGAAATCAGTAGTCAGATGCTCAACCACTGAGCCACCCAGGTGCCTCTGAGCCCTTATATACTTATATAGTTTATTAATTAAACAGATAGTATAGGCAAGATCAGAATGTTATTAGCTCCTCTTGTCCCATCTTCCATAAAATGACTGAAATGGAGTGGAAGCCGACCGATGGCACGGGCAGTGGGTTGCTCTGTAATAGAGGATAAATTCAAAGCTTCAGGTAAGTGACTTTATAGTCTTCAGTTATACCCAAATGGGTATAAAATGTAAAAACCCAATGCCTCACTGGAACCACAAAAGTAGGGTTAACTGCCCGGGAGTAGCCTCCCACAAATTAAGGAACCTTCTGAAAATCAATAAACAGTGGAGAAATAGCCTTGCAATTGCTCCTCACAAGTCTGCCTATATTCCTATATTCCAGGAGATGATCCCATGGTGTGCTGCCTAAACTTAGGTCAGACTGTGCTTGAGCCTTCCTTCTGTGTGTAGCGTGGGGCATGCAGAGTTTCCAGGAAGCCATGATGAGGATATTCCAATTCAGTATACAGAAAAAAAAAAAAAATTCTTACATACCTGCAAAAGGAGTTCCAGTGACAGAGGAAGGGAATAATAGGGAGGAAGAAGCAATATTGCATGCACTACTAATGAAAACTTCCCCAAACTGCTGTAAGTCATCAATCAATGACTGAAGAAACTCCATGAATCCTAGAGAGCAAAAGACACATAGGAAAGCACAACTAGGCTTATTATAGTTAAAATGATGTAAACCAAATAGGAAGATAAAATATTAAAAGCATCTAGAAGATACAGGCTTCCTTTACAAAGCACCGATAAAACTAACTGCAAACTTCATAAAACAATGTCAGCCAGAAGACAATTGGTTGACATAGTGTTAGAAGAGAGTGACTTCCAAAGTAGAATTTTATTCCAGATTTAAAAATGATATGAATTTTTACTACAATAAATATATATAGAATATCAGCACTAAAAATTTTTATTTGAAACCTAATGGGAATTTATTAGATGGAAGAAAAATGATACCACAAAGCAACACAGAAATACAAGAAGGAACAAAAAGTAGTGAAAAGGTAAATACATGGACCATTACCTTGACTATACATTACACTACACACATTGACTATAATGCAATATATTTAGAATCAAAATAACAATTATATAACAGGCTATCCAAAGTTCTAGTATTTTCAGGAATTCAGCATGGTGCTATTTTTACTACAGTGATGTGTCAAATACACATAGTATGCAGGGTAACCACCTAGATAATAGAGAACATGTGCATTAAGATAGTATTAAGGTAAAGATATATTAACAAAAATAAGTAGGTAATTATAAATCAGAACCTATAAAAAGCAAATAAAAGATCTGGCATAACTGAACTGTAAGAAAAATTGTCCATTATAAATACTGGAAATAAATGAATAGGTAATGGAATAAAAATAAGACTCAACTGAGAGCATGAATCCTTTGGTGGATAGTGTCAAAGAAAGCATTTTAAAAATGGAAAGATATTCAAAAACACTACATTGAGAAAAAAATGTGTAACTAGGTAAAAGTGGTAATAAAATGACTTGTTCTAATCCATAGCAGTTGCAAAATACTAAAATGAAAGATTTGGCACAGAAATAATATTTGAACCATTCAAACTGAAAGAAAGTACGTGTCTCTAGTTTAAAAAAAATGTCTGCATTTGTATATGTGTGTATTTGTGTGTGCCTATTGTGTTGGGAAATATGAACAAATATGAAGTTGTATAGTCTTATAATAATTAAAATTCACCATATGAATTATAAAGTAAAATAAAATATACTATCTACTAGAGAGAGAAGACATATGACTTAAAGCAAATTAATAGTCTCATAAACATCAATAAAAACAGAAGAATAAAATAATGAAGCATACTCAACTTGGTGAAGATAAAGTAATATATTATTTACCGCAATAAAACAAAATGTTGTTATTTGTTGTTTTAAGATGCCATTGACTATAATTTCATAGATGATACATGTATAAAAATATTAGAATCAATTTAATATTTAAAATGTATGTATTATGATTATATTAAGTATTTGTAAGTTTACAATTATGAAATAATAGTTTAAAAACATATACATGAATGATATCTCTCAAACCTGAGTTTTTTGGTCTTCCCTAACAGATGAAGGGAAAAAACTTGAAATATGTCTGACACACATACCAGAAAGAAACTTTCAAATTTACCTTTTGTTGTTTTTGTTAGATGCAATTGAAACAAAATATTAGTATTTGACACTATCTTATTCCCTGAACTCTTCTGTATGTTATAAATAGTTCATAATAAAAAAATTAAATGAGTAACATTTCCATAAAATTTAGGATTTTTCCTATTTACTGTAAAGTAGATCATCAATTTAGTAACAAAGAGTTGAAACATTTCATATTAAGTATGCACCATGAATACATGATATGCTAATTTCAGAAATACTAAAATAAAAAAAAATAAATATATTTAAAGTCTTAGAAATATAACAGTTCACTAACTTGACTACATTTGCACTTGTCCCAATGGATGAGAACTTTTTTGCCTGATAGGAATTAGAGAATAATCTACTGTTTTTCATATGAAGATGTTTTCCATGGTCTGCTCCCTGAAGAATATTTATTTGTTTCACTGTTATGCCAGCTGTCTCTTCAGAAATAATTTCTGTCTTATGTCCCAATAAGAGCTTATATTTGTAAAATGTAATCAGCATCCTACTTCCTCATTTTGTTGTATCAGAACACTTAGCATTCTTAATTCAATTCTGGAATTTGTTTATCTTAGCAAAGAAAAAAAAATCAATCATTGAACAACTCCTTGGAGTCACCTATGGTTTTACGGGTAAACATTATTAACTAAGAAATGATTCCACAAGTGAACAACAGACAGGGGGAGTCCTTGACCTATTAAACACAGCTATGGGATTCCTCAGATAATGTATTCCACTGGTAGCAGCCCCAGGTAAATTCAAGAGACTAATTCGGTTCCTCTTCAAATTGCATTCAATCAATGACTCAGTCCATTTGGAAAATCAATATCCACAACTATCATCTTTGAAGAACCACATTATTCAGCAAAACCTAATTATCATAAATACTTGCTCGATTACAACAGCTCTTCACTATTGTGTTAAAATTATGAAATAAGATTGTCCTGATATTTTTAGTGAGTGAATCTGTAACAGCAACAGGAAATTAGCTTTCTGTACTATAATATGCTATTACTTTTTGTATTGTGATTCTTTTCCTAGTTTGGAGATTTGATTGTTCAAAATTAATCTGGAGCTATACTAATCATCAACTCTGTTAACTTTCTGAAATTCATAAAACAGTGATGGCAAGGTACGAAAATCTCACTGATCTCAAAAAATACTGAGAAACAGCTACAAATTAAAAACTAATTTAAAGGAAAATTACATACCTAGCTATTTATAAGATAAATACTTGCAACACCAAATGGAATGAGCCTGCATCAAAGAACTGAATAAACAAGAAAAAAGAACTTGTATGAAATAAAAATAATTGATTATTATTATAAATATCTTCCAAATACATTTTTAGCTGCGACACTTCAACAGACTGCCTGATATTGCGACTATAGTAATTATGCCCACGTGGATCGAAGGAGCTCTAGGTTTTCTGAAGCACACAGGAGTTATTGTCTGACAATGACTTTGCTTCAGTATACTCAATGTGGTATGGAGATTGATTCTGAATTGAGAAAACGTTCTACCAGTGCCCTGGAGATTGCTAGTGATATAGTATACCCTGATTGGAGATTTCAGTATATTTTACATTAAAAAACAAGAGAAACAACACAGTAGCTGAAGAAGCACATGGGATCAAAAGAGAATTTGCATTACTGCTATTGCTGCTTTAGTTTGATATTTATTTATGTTATATGACATATTAGTATGCTGATGGGAATGATCCTAGACAGAAGAAATTTGATCCAGGGAAGAATGGCAATATGCAGTAAAAGAGTGACCTTGACCAAGTAAAGGTTTGGCCCTTTGTCCCCAGCTCCTGGAAGGGAACCACTTAGTCCATGGAATGTCATGCCCAACACCTTGGGCCATGCCAGCTAATCCATTCTAGCAATGTGATTTATGGTGGAAGCTTGGACCACAGGATATCAGCATAGCGTCTGTAGGGACTGAAGAGTAATATCAACCATGTGGTCAATTAGCCATATCTCTCTCTATTTTTAAATATTTTATTAACATATAATTCTTTACCTTTAATTAGCTTTCACAATTTTTCTAATACCCTGAGCATAGTGCTCTCGTCTTTCTTTTTCAGAAAAATAAATTGAATGATTTCATCTTTGCCCATTTTGAAAAAAAAATGAATAAAACATTTCAGAAATAAAAACCAGGAGAATTTTTTAACCCAAATAGCCTCTTACCTCTTTCATCTTAATTAACTCTGTATTTATTGAAATAACTAGACATCTAGCTATTAGTGGAAGCTTTGGGGAAAAACAGCTTCTTACATGTACAATATGTGTTGGGTCATATTTTATGACTATTATTTTGGTGCTATTCTGGCCTTTGAAAACATGGAAATCATATAAAAGATACAATCAAAGACAATCACCAATGAATCTTAAATATAATACCGATGCTCAAAACATTTTACGTGTGGTGATTTTTAACAAGTTTCTGCATCCTCCCTTATCCACTTTTTTTAAATTTTTCTTAATGTTTATTTATTTCTGAGACAGAGAGAGACAGAGTATGAGTGAGGGAGAGGCGGAGAGAGAGGGAGACACAGAATCCGAAGCAGGCTCCAGGCTCTGAGCTGTCAGCACAGAGCCCAGTGCAGGGTTGGAACTCACAAACGTGAGATCATGACCTGAGCCGAAGTCGGTCGCTCAACTGACTGAGCCAACCAGGTACCCACTCCCTTATCCACTTTGTTATGAAGATCTACTGGACCATCTTTTACTAAATCCACATTGTTTCTCTGTGGGTGGAGTAACTACTTTCCAACACTTGGTTATGCATCCTGTTTTTCTGGTAGTTAATTCAGTTGACATGTGGTGATAATTAAAATGCAAAAGTAAGCAGATGAGTATCTGTGCTGAGTCCCAGTCAAGAAGATAATGAAAGATTATGAAAAAAATTTTACCATGCCTACCTGAATTATTTCCATTTCAGTTTAAGTGCAATTTTATTTTTGTGGCTTTGACCATACAGATGAAAAACAGTAACAAAATTTTAAAAACTCTGTTAATATTATGTCTTCCCCTTTTTAAAATTGTTCACATGAAAAAATATTTCCCTAAGTCAACCAATTCCGGTGTCTGCATTCCACAAAGGAAAGGAAATACTGTCTGAGCAAAAAAGACACACGTGGGGACCAATGGAAAAAAGGTATTTTTTGTTTGTTTTTTAAGTTTTGGCTCTTAAAAGCTGTGTGCCTTAGGGTAAGTCCCATAATATTTCTGAGTCTTGCCTACCTCCTTTAGAAATTAGGAACATTAGCACCTCACAATGTTGTAGGGAGGATCTGGTTAAGTAACATCAACACATTCATTTAACAGATGGTGTTCTGGGTGCCCACTGGGTGCTGCTTTAGCTTCTGGGTGAATGAGATACATTTCCTGATATCATGGAGCACACGTTCTATTGGGAAGACAGTAAATAGATGACTGCCTAGCCCCTCTGGTTAGAAGTTTTATAAAGCAGCAATATTTGTTTTTGTAAAGGTCTAATTAAAGACTGAACTGAAAATAACGGATGCCCCTTATGCTATAGAATTATCCCTGGCTTTAATTTTGTGACTGATGCACCCTCCCTTCCCTTGTTACATAAAAAATATAATAGACATTTAAAAAATCAGTAGGTTTTGGCTTATAATATCATACCAAACATTACCAGTTAGATACTTAGGGTCAAATAACACAGAGGTAATATGTAAAAAAAAAAATAATTATTGTTTATTTATTTTTGAGAGAAAGAGACAGAGTGAGTGCGAGTGGGGCAAGGCAGAGAGAGAAGGAGACATAGAATGCCACACAGGCTCCAGGCTCTGAGTCTTTAGCACAGAGCCCAACAGGGGGCTTGAACTCAAGGAACTTGGAGATCATGAACCTGAGCTGAAGTCTGATACTTAACAAACTCAGACACCCAGGCCTCCCCGTAAAACTATTTTTAAGGTGTTATTTAATTTTGAAAAACTAGTGTCCTTACCCTCCCAAAGTACGGAAGCTTTCTTTCTAGTTCAATTAGAGGGTTAGTTTTGGTCCAGAAAGTGAATAATCAACTGTCATGAATGGCACAGTAGTGGGGTATATGCTGAGTGGTTAGGCAATGTGTAAATCTTACCTGTTTGATTATAAATCAGTGAGTTCTATATACTTAGAACCAATAAAAAACAAAAAACAAAAAAACATTGTTCCTGTGGAATGTGTATGAATTACAGAAATAAAGCAAAGACTAAAAATGAATAAATAAAACAGCAAAAATAACCATTTTCCCAAATCACTAAATCTCTAAACTGCTTATGGATCAGAAAATGACACTGATAAAGTATAAAAACTGCAGGAAAGTTACGGAGAATGAGAGAATTATGATTCCTTCATATTCTTTTTGAGCTGGAGTCAGAATTGAACAAAATACATAAGCTGGGTCCGGGGTCAGCATACAGTTTTATTAAGAAACATTAAATATTTTAGGCTTTGAAGGTCATCTAAGCTCTGTTGTAAATACTCAATAGTACAGCCCTATAGTAAGGAAGTAACCAAAGACAATAAGTAAAATAATGGGTGTGACTGTGTTCTTACCAAACTTTATTTACAAAACAAACTGTTGACTTTTCAGTCATAATTTTCTGAACTCTGATATAGGTGATATGTAACTTAAAAAATTGAAATTAATTTTTAATTTTGAATATTATTTTTTATAGTTTAAAAAGGCTAGTTTTAACTCTGTTTCAATTTAGGATCTACCATAATATAAGTTTTTTTGCAATAATAGATTTCAGAAGACAGTAATATCTTTTTCATATCTTTTTCAGCCTTAAATTATCAAAATTTGCATTTATAGTTTGAAATACTAAGCACTAGTCTTTTTTTTCTTTTACACTTTTAATGACATATAATTGACGTATATTGCATTAGTTTTAGATGTACGACATAATGATTTCATATATGTATATATCATGAAATAATTACTGCATTAAGTATAGTTAACATTCATCACCTCACATAATTACATCTTTTTCTTATGATGAAAAATTTTAAGATCTACTTTCTTATCAGCTTTAAAATATTCATTGCAGTACCGTTAACTATAGTTACCGTTCTGTAAATTATATCCCCAGAACTTAATCACCTTATAACTGGAAGTTTGTACCTTGTTGATCACATTTACCCATTTCCTCTACCCTCTACCCCAGCATCTGGCAACCATCAATCTATTCTCTGCTTCTATGAGTTTAGTTTTTTTTAGATTCCATATGTAAGTGAGACCATACAATATTTGTCTTTCTATGTCTGACATATTTCACTTAGCATAATGTCCTCAAGGAAGGTCCGTCCATGTTCTCATAACTAGCGAGATTTTGTTATTTTTGTAACTGAACAATATTATATTATATTGTATGTATATAATAATACATATGTACATTAATAATATGTATATGTATGTATTGTATATATATATTATGCTCATTATCCATTTATCCTTCAATAATCACTTAGGTTGTTTCCATTTTTGGCTATTGTTAATGAAAATGGAAGTGGAATACAGATGTCTCTTCAAGGCTGTGATTTCCCATTTTTAGGATATAAGGCAGTTGTCTTAAGTTAGCTATTTATTATTGTGTAATTTTTCACAATATTTTGGGAGGGTTTTTATTTTTTCAATAAAAAATATCTTTTGTGCTCTTTTTTTAAAAAGAAAATGTTAACACTTTGGGTAAGCTAGTCTTTTAAAAATCATTTTGGACCCCAGTCACAGACTCAGATATATGACCATTTAACTTCAAACCAGAGTCTGTCAGTTGACAGAGATTGACCACTCAGAAGGAGTAGTGGCCCTCAGTTGTTTTTTGATATAGAAATGCTGATAAAATTAGCAAAAATATTATGGCAAAGATAAATTCAGATAAATTAATGTTGACATTTTAAAATATTTGTACATTCAATTTAAAAATATGAGATTGAAAAAAGAAAATGTGTTTTGGGATGAAATAGAAAAATGTTTAATATCCTTTGTACTTATAGTTAGTACTATATTCCCTTGTATTTAGCTTCACATTTGTGTCATTAAGGGTGAACAGTAGGAATTAACAGGGAAGGGACTGGAAAGAATATTTTACATATAGAAAGCAGAATATAAGCAAAGGTAACACTGTAGCACAGTATGGAAGAACTGTGGACAGAGTGTATTAATGAAGCTTAAACAGAGAGACATGGGGAGATAGGAGAGGAGACTTGGCATGGAAGGTCAAGGAACTTAGATCTTATCCTGAAACCAAACTTTAAGGAAAGTGATACAATCTGATTTACATTAAACATAGATCCTCTATGCAGGAAATTGAAGTGTGAATTTTAATTGAACAAGCTTGGAGATAGGTAGAATAGCAAGAAGTTAAAAAAGGGACTTGGAGGAAAGATAATACTGATCTGAATTAGGATAATAAAAGAAGGAGTGAATAGAAAGATACAAAATCAATCAATAAGTAGGACACATAACACACAAACCAAGCATGGACAGTGGGAAGTTGGGATAAAGAAACCCATCCTGGATTCTAAATCTAGACCAAAAGAAACAGAACAAATCATTATCAGTGAATGTATTCTGAAATAATAGAATAATAGAAAACCCTAAGTAAGAGATGTGCAATTACATGAAATAATTGAAAGAAGTATTTGATATTAATTGCATCAGTTAAGTTGGGTTATATGGTTACAATTATCATCATTTCAGGATGATTTTAATAACTACCCAGTATCCCTACAAGTAAACATTCCTGAATTCATTTAACTATTTACCTATAGCTGTAGTCTCTTTGACTTTTTAGTATCATAAGTAATGCCATGGTGGATTTTCATATATGTAAAACTTTCAAATTATTTTCATTATTTCTCTAGGAAAAAGGCACGGGTGCATGAGACATTGTCACCACAGAAATAGGAACATCTTTAAGGCTTTCACTTCATAGTGGAAGATTGCTTTCCAGTTTCTATTTGTGCCCGCAAAATATCACAGTGTCCATTTCTGTTCACCTTTCCTTAGAACTGAAAGAAGATTAGGACTTCTTGTTGAAAGCTAATATTTCATTCATTTTTAAGTATGATTTTTATGTCTTATGATGGAAAATTTAAGTATACATATTTAAAAATTCTAATTCTGTGAATTACCAGTGCATAATCCTTAATATTTACATGTTAGATGTAGATTATTTTCATGTTTGTAAGCGTTCTTTAAATTAATAATAGTTAACTGCTTGTCATATTTATCACCCATCTTTTATTTTTCCTTAATAATCTTTTCAAAGTATTGGATTTTTTTTTAATTTAAAAATTTTTTTTTGGAATTTTTAATAGCAATAACCTTCTAATATTAAATTCTTGGGAGAAAGCAGAGAGAAAGTGCTCCTATTGTGAATTTGCTGACAGACACTAGTTGTTGAATTGGTCAACTTTCAGGAACAGAAGAAAGAATCTTTGAGTGAAGTAAGCAGAAAAATCTAATAGAATATTTAGACTGAGCATTTGGAAAAAAAATATTATGAACAAAGGGAAAGAATAAAAAGCAAATGTCAGCCACAGTGAAACACAGAAAAAGTTGTCAATGAATACGGCAGGTAAAGAACATCAAAGTATGAATAGAGCCAACTGGAAGGGACAGTTTAAACAGGAAGAAGGCGGTTTTATAGAGGCCTTGAGAGCAAACTCAAAAGAGGTCATGATTAATAGATGCTAATGAAATAAGAAATCCAAGCAAATTTTTGACAGAGAAATTATTTGCAAATGAGATGTCTATGCAAATTTAAGTATCGATTAACTGGAGACAAGTAAACAGATCAAATAATCAAATGTATCTGATACGTGGACAGTCATATTTCCTTATTACATACTCTGGTACGCAATAACTCTACCTTAGTTGTTCTTAAGACCTAAGACTTTCAAATATGCCTTTAAAAGCAAAATAGTCATTTGTGAAAAACGTCCTTTTTATTCATATTTTAAGACATGTGGAGAAGATACTTTAACAAATTAGTAAACCCACCTCTTAGTTTTCACTCTTACTGACAGATGGGTAGGCAGGAACACACTGTTGATCTGAAGTTGTTGGTTGAGTTAATCTAAATATATAATGCAGAAAGGATGACATTCTTCTAGGCACAACTAACAGATCATTTTAATGTCAACCAAGAATGCACAGAATATAGTTATGCTTTCACAATATGGTTAACAACTAACAGGATGGATTATCTGCTTTTGGGAACGTGCACAAGTAACGCTTTGACATAATAGCACTCACCGAAAACCCACAGCATTTTCATGTTAATATTTTACAATTATTAATTCATTATTAATATCAAAAGAAATGTGGAAAAAGGTATGATACTCTGTTTATTACTATCAGAAATTAAAAACATTTAATTTTATAAAAAATACTTAGTTAAAGCCAGAAGAAACATTCACCTATGGGGAAACAGGGGGAGGGTCTTTTTTTTTTTTTCCAATGATTCTTTAATTTATACCAACAACTTATTTGATTGAATTCTTTTTTTTTCCAATATATGAAATTTATTGTCAAATTGGTTTCCATACAACACCCAGTGCTCATCCCAAAAGGTGCCCTCCTCAATACCCATCCCCCACCCTCCCCTCCCTCCCACCCCCCATCAACCCTCAGTTTGTTCTCAGTTTTTAAGAGTCTCTTATGCTTTGGCTCTCTCCCACTCTAACCTCTTTTTTTTTTTTTTTCTTCCCCTCCCCCAGGGGTTTCTGTTAAGTGATTGAATTCTAATGTTAAACTAATATATTTTTATATATACATCTTTTACCTGTGTATACAATTATGAAAACTGTCCACTGACAACATATTTGCTTGAAATTTCTAACCTGGGACTGTTACATGGGTGCACAAATAACATTTATATGCATGCAACTATAAAACCTGGTTAATCAAGAACAATGTAATGAAACTACCTAAAATATAGTAGACTAGACAAAGGTGTTTGGTGATCATGAACATTAAATTTCACTTGTAAAAAAATTTTTTTTAAATTAAAAAATAAATAAATTTCACTCGTAGTTTTTTTTTTTTATTTATTGAGATACAATTGACAACGTTATATTGACTTCAGGTACACAACATAATGATTTATTTTATATGCATATTATGAAATGATCATCACAGTAAGTATAGTTAACATCCATCACTATATATATATAAAATATATATCATATTTTATATATATTATATGTATAATATGCATTATACATAATTATGTGTATTATATATATATATATATAGTTCCAATTTCTTTTCTTGTGATGAGAACTTTTAAGACTTTCTCTTTTAATAACTTCAAAATATACAATACAGTGATATTAACTAGTCATCATGCCATATATATTACATCCTCAGAATTTTTGTTATTTTACAACTGGAAGTTTGTACATTTTGACCACTTTCACCCATTTTCCTCAACCCTCACTGTCCAACTCTCATGGCCAGAGTTTTGTATCTCTGGTTCTCTGTATTTATGAGTTCATGTTTTTGTTCTTGTTAGATTCCACGTATAAGTGAGATCATGTCTTTCTCTGACTACACTTAGTATAACGCCTTCAAGATCCATCCATGTTGTCACAAATGTCAATATTTCCTTTCTTATAGTGTTATGTTAATTTCAGGTATACAATGATTCAACAGTCCAATACATTACTCAGTGCTCATCAAGATAAGTGTACTCTTCATCTCCTTTCTTTATTTCACCCATCCCCCTACCCATCTCACCTCTGGCAACTACTAATTTGTTCTTTGTATTTAAGAGTTTGGGGGTGCCTGGATGGCTCAGTTGGATGAACGTCCTATTCGTGATTTCAGCTCAGGTCATGACCCCAGGGTCATGGGATCGAGCCCTGTGTCAGGTTCCACACTGAGAGTGGAGCCTGCTTAAGATTCTCCCTCTCTCCCTCTGCCCCTTTCCTCCACTTGCACACACACATTCTCTCTATAAAATAAAAACAAAAAAAGTAACAAAATAAAAAATCAGAATAAAGAGTTTGGTTTTTTCTTTGTCTTTTTTTTCTTCATTTGCTCATTTGTTTTGTTTCTAAATTCCACATTCTAGTGAAATCATATAGTATTTGCCTTTTCTGACTTATTTCATTTAACATTATACCTTCTAGTTCTATCCATGTCATTGCAAATCACAAGATCGCATTCTTTTTTATGACCAAGTAATATTCCACTGTGTGTGTGTATGTGTGTGTGTGTGTGTGTGTGTGTGTGTGTGTGTCACAGCATCATTATTCATTCATAAATGGATGGACATTTGGGTTGCTTCTGTATCCTGGCTATTGTAAGTAATGCTACAATGAACACAGGAGTGCATATATCTTTTTGAGTTAATGTTTTCATTTTCTTCAGATAAATAGTCAGAAGTGGAATTGCTGAATCACACAATAGTTCTATTTTTAATTTTTTGAAGAACTTACATGCTACTTTCCATAGTGGCTGCCCCAATGTGCATTCTCACCAAGAGTGCACAAATGTTCCATTTTCTCCACAACCTTTCCAACATGTGCTATTTCTTGTTTTGCTAGTAGCCATTCAAATAGATTTGAAGTGATATCGAATTGCAGTTTTGATTTGCGCTTCCCTGATAATTAGTGATGTTGAGTACCTTTCCATTACCTGTTGGCCATTTGCATGTCTTGCTTGTAAAATGTCTATTTAGATCCTCTGCCCATTTTTAAATCAGATTGTTTTTTGTTATCGAGTTGTGTGAGTTCTTTATATATTTTGGTTATTAACCCCTTATTAGGTATATTGTTTGCAAATGCCTTCCTCCATTCAGTTGGATGTCTTTTCATTTTTCTGGTGGTTTCTGTTTCTGTGCAAAAGTGGTTTACTTGGATGTAGTCCCAGTTGTTTATATTTGTTTTTGTTTCCTTTGCTTTTGTTGTCAAATCCAAAAAATCATTTCCAAGATTGATGTCAAGAACTTGTCCTCTATGTTTTCCTCCAGAAGCCTTATGGTTTCCGGTTTTATTTTCTAGTCTTTATTCCATTTTGAGTTTGACATTTGGAGCTTTTGATGACTTTTAAAGTTTGCTAATCCAGCAGTAAGAAGATTGACTTTTTTTAAGTTTATTTATTCATTTTGAGAGGGGGGAGGAGAGAGAAAGCAGGGAAGGCACAGGGGGAGAGGGGAAGAGAGAAAATCCTAAGCAAGCCCCTCACTAGCAGTGCTGAGCCTGACATAGGGCTCAGACTCACGAGCCATGAGATCATGATCTGAGCCGAAACCAAAGTTGGACATTTAACCCGCTAAGCCACCCAGGTGTCCCAAGATGATTGATTTTTTAAGACACTGAACAAAACTACTTTTCTCTTTACTAGAAATTTTCAACTAAACAATTCAAATTTTCTAAACTCAAGGGAAGTCTTCATTATACAATCCATATTATATAAAGTGATTTCTCTCATTTCCAATCCATTTATTTCCCCCACACTGCCATCCGACTTTTTTCTCAATATTTTCTCTGGCATTTTTGCAATATTTCCTTTATATATTTTCCTCACAATATACCACTTAAGCTTTCTTAAAGAACTAGGTATTTTTCTTTGCTATTTTTTCTATTTAGTATTGCTTAAATATTCAATGTTTATAATTATTCAACACTCTTCAATAGAAATCTGTGATAACAAAAGTGTAATTTTTTTTGAAATAAAATTTTGTTAAGCAATTTTCTCCCCAAATAAATAACCTGTTCTCTAAAAAAAACAATCTATTCCCCACTGACAGATTTAAATTCGTTGCTCAAGGGCAACACTCTAAGAACAACAGTCATTTTAGCACTAACATATTATAGTTTATCTCACTTTAAACTAGATGCCCAAACCAATAAGGTCCTTCCCTGTATTGTTCTGCCATATTGTCAAATAGGTTCCAACTTGGTAAAATCTAAAGTGAAAAACAGGCTTTCTACTTGTCATGTATATCAAGATCAGAAAATGTTCTGCAGGTGTCCAACACTTGACATCTGAATGAGCATCCCTTGACCCTCCATATCACTTTCAAGACACTATACTTCTCTATGAAGCACAGTCTCTATATGACTTCAAGGAAATAAGCCATATATTTTTCATCTATCACATAATATTTATTTCAACAATAAATTAAATTTTCCTTAAAACATTAGGAAAATCTATACTGCATTTTGGTGTTTATGTTAAGTCCTTACATTTCTTTTTGAATTACTATGTGCGAGTTTTGCTTTCAAGATGTTTGTTTGCTATCACTTTTTCATATGTCTCATATCACCTAGGCTTCAACTAGTTATGTTTACCTATCTTCTGATTTGTAATATAGTTTATTTTTTTAAAAAAATTAATGTTTATTTATTTCCTGAGAGAGACAGAGCCAGAGCACCAGCAGGGGAGAGGCAGAGATTGGGAAGACACAGAATCTGAAGCAGGTTCCAGGATCTGAGCTGTTAGCACAGAGCCTGACGTGGGGCTTGAACACACCAACTGCAAGATCTTGACCTGAGTTGAAGTCAGATGCTTAACCGACTGAGCTTCCCAGGCACCCCTGTAATACAGTAGTTTAGATAATCAAAATACTATAAACAGAGAACTGTTTAAAATATATGTCTATATCTCTGTGTGTGGGGAAAATATCCATATCTGTATAGAATGTTTACATATGTTTCTGTGATCTCTCTCTCTCTATATATATATATATATACACACACACATACACACACTCTCTCTCTCTATATATATATATATATATGTGTGTGTGTGTGTATATACATATATACACATACTTATATACACATACATATATACGTATAAAATTTTATATATGTTATTTTACATTCATCATTGACAAAGAAATCATTTTTATAGCATTCAAATCTCATTTGGGACATTCTTTAAAAAATCATTTGTTGACAGAGAGATTCAAATAGAGGAAATAGAAATAACTGAACATAATATAATATGACTATATTACCATTATGCAGATTGTTCCAGAGCACACAATAATGCTTTATCTGTACCATGCTGTAATTGGCACTTATGCATTCCTTTCTCTGAGAGCCCATTAGAAATGCAATTATGCCAAAACATGATGATGTATTTCAGCACATGGAATTGAACCTCTGCCTTTGGCAACGGTCCCACGAGGTAAACACAAATCTGTGAGCAAAATATTTAACAAAGAAAAAAGAAAACACAAAAGTTCATTTTACTATTGTAGAGTACAATATTTGCTTCTCACCCTAGGATCAGTTTAAAAAAAAAAGAGGAGATGGAGGGGCACAAGCTGATACTCCTCCCTAGAAAGTGATCAGTCAGTGACTGATAAGATCATATTAGCAGCAGGGGCAGGCTTGTGATATTAACCAGTTCGTGATCTTATCTGCTCCAGATAATTATTTTGCAATGGAAAGCAATAACATCAGTACTGCTCATGCTAGGAAAGGTGGTGTATTCTGCACTCATTATGAAAAGCCATTCTCCTTGTGTTGTTTCAGTGTCAGAGACAATCCTGATGCCATGCATTTTGAAACTGTCTATAATACTAGCTGATTCATTTATCTAGTAAGGATTCTCTACACCACGACCGAAATGATTACAAATATGAAGAATAAGCATCTGAAAAAAGATTTACTGATTTTAATCTCTATAATCAGATGTTGATAAAAGTGAATCATATGTTTGTAAGAATATTCTAGAATTCTTATGTCTCTGTTATAGGATCTTTACCATGAATCCTTCAACTTAAAGTATGCTAACAAATTTGTAGAGTGGCTTACTTTATATATTTGAAGAAGAGGGCAGAGGCTATTACCTTCCTTTAATATGAAGATACTGAGAGTTGGAAAGGCAGTAGATTGCTGACGGGACACATAGCTAAGCAAAATCCTACGTAAAGCATGAATTCCCCCTAACCAAACTGTATGTATAGACAACCGACACTGGAAGTACACAATTTGGACATTTTCATGTTATGTGGTAATAGGTAAGGAGGAAATTGGGGAACGCGGTGTGAGTATCAAAGAATGTTAGACCATGTGAGAACTCCACGAAAGATTATGTCCCATGAGAATATTCTGTAATATAAAAGATGACTTAATATGTTTTATGCTAAATAGGGAACTTTCCCCCCATTCCCAAAGACAGAACCTAAAGCTTTAGTAATGATTTAAGTTAGATACAGAGAAGCCTTTTCCATGTGTTAGAGCACCTTGTAGCAGACATCCTCCTTCAAGACCTCCTTCAAGAGGGGATGAGTAATGCTTCAAGGAACCTTTAAGCTATTTCTTTCTGGTTGGTGTGGGTTACATTATTTAAAGCACAGAATCATAAGTATAAAGAAATAGATTTCAAAATTCCTGTTGCCCTGCTGGAAAACAGGTTGATAATAAATCTTGTATTTATAGAAAATGGAAATAAAAGTAAGTTTAGACATTTGGACTGATCTTTTTATAGCTAATTTATAATGAATTGATACACATAAAAAGAAAATTAATATTACAAAACAATATAATTACTTTTGATTAAAACAATACATAATTTTAAGTGTAGCTTGTAGACAATTCTGTTATACTATGTATAATTCTTCCTCAAGATTACCCCCGTTTTCTTTCTTAAATAGAAACAAGCTATTTGCATTAATTTTAATGGTTCAACTGCTTGATTTCTCCCTGCATGAAATTGCATGCTTCAGTACCTCAAACCTGCTGATATAATAATTCATATAATCTCAAAGGGTGTCAGGAAGGGACTTAAAGTAGAAGTAAAAAAAAAAAATACGAACTAAAATTAATGATGATCCCCCACCACCTCCTGATGAATAGGAGAACAGGTCATCCATTTCAACACTGAGGGTCTGCCTCTTCTCTTGGTCTTCTCTGGTGCCACCGGCCGTGGGGGTGTGATTACAAGCTCCTTTGACACTGAGGGGCAGCACTGAATAGAATAAGACAAGCCTATTCATTAAGGAGTAACAAGACCATACTATGAATAAAATAATAATGCATTGTTTTGTAATAAACAATGGTATATAGGGGTACCAGTTAGTTAAGCATCAGACTCTTTTTGGGGGGTCAAGTCATGATCTCATGGTTCAAGGTTTCGAGCCCCATGTTGGGCTCCATGCTGACAGTGAGGAGCCTGCTTGGGATTCTCTCTCCGTCGCTCTCTGCCCCTTCTCCTTACTCTCTCTCAATCTCTCTCTCAAAATAAATAAACAAAAGAGCAAAAATAAAAAACAATGGTATATGCATATATTAAAATATTTCACATTGCATTAAAATATAGAGTTTATAGAAAAATTTGTATGCTGATCGATTAGGAAAATGACTGCAAATATCAAATAAGACATACCAACTCACATAGAAACCTAAAATATTACCATATTTTTAAAATATTCAGGAATTTGACGAAATATACTGCTTTTGTTTCTCCTCATTGAAACTTTCCCTGCCAAAATTATCTACCTACCGATGAATGCAGATATGTAAACTGACTTTTCTTTTCCATAATTTCCAAACAAGTGGCTTCCTTGAATGTCCTAGGAACAGTTCTACCTACCTGTCTTGGATGCTTCTTATTGTTTATGGTGATCTGTCAAAAGACTTCCAAGTAACATCTTCTGAATTGGTTGTTCCATTCCATCAACCTGGGGGAAAGTGCATAGAGAATAAGGTCCACCCTCACGTTGCCATTACTGCTGCTTTTTTTAGTAACAACAACAACAACAACAACAACAACAACAACAGAAAAAGACCTTAGAGTATTCACTGTTGAACTTACATCCACTGGCCATTCTGATATTTAAAGAACATGTACTCATTGACATAATGTTCCCTGGACGTATTTCCAGAATATTTGAATTTTTGCAGTGGATAGTTGTCAAATTTGGGAGCACTGAAATCACTTCAAAAATTGAAAAGGAAGAAAAGTCATTATTTAAACCCCAGAGAGATACTTCAACTGACCCAGAATTGGGCATTATGCCATCATGACAGATGGATGAGAGTGTCACCTCCCCAAACGATATGTCAGGATCTAAAAAAGATCACTTCACTAGTGTCCTGTTATGAGATGATACCCATACGGGGCCCAAACATGCCACAGACTATTATCAATCTATCAAATTGACTTTGAAATATTAAACAGTCTTTAAGACTATGCAGATGAAAGGAGAACGGTATCTTTGATTAGTTGGCATAGCAGATAACGTGAAATAGTATATTAAAAAACCCATACCTTTCTTTTTATTTTAAATCTCTAGAAACCCCCATTTTGACATATTCCTCATTCTCAATTATTTTGTAAGTTGAGTAGTTAGTAGATATTCCAAAATGTCACACTGGTAAAATCTTTAGGGCTTTAAACAAGAAATGTCTACCTGCCAGCCTTCTCATTAAATGGGCTCAATGTGGGATTAAGGATGTTATTTTTCACTTTTGATAGGAACACAATTCAACAGGCCACATTACTGCAATTCACATTATCCTTTCCTTTATCACATGTAAATGTATTCATGATGCATTTTTGTGGAGTGAAAAAGAAAAAAAAACGGGTAGAATGACATATAATTGTCAGTATAATAAAACGGATCTGTTTAGCCAATTAATATTTTCTTCTGTTTCACATTTCAAATATAATTTTAGTGGGCGTCTTATGTCCGACCATATATATCTCACTACTGAATCATGACAAGGTCCACGATGGAACTAACTCAGGAACCTATCATAAGTCCTTATCAAGTCAATTTCTATGTGTTCATTTTTTGTGGTTGTAATTTGTTGAAATCTCATGGGTCTTGCACAGTTCAAAGCTGGTAAATGGCAATTAAACTTAGTTTCAAGCTCAAGCATAGGAGTTAGTTTTAAATCACTAAGCCAGCCCTTACTTTCAACATGGGATCTATTCATGTGAGTTTCACAGGTTCAATATGCTTATCAACCAAGTGGAGTTAGATTGTACCAGCTTCCGACATCTTTATTTCCCTGTCCAATGTGTCAGTGTCCTTCTGATCACGTATGTTTGTGAAAAACAGAATCATAACAATGCTTGTATACACACTAAGAATCCTGGTAATTGGTAATACCTCTATAAGTATTTCTTTAGTTCTATTTTTTCTTTTTTTTTTGTCCATAAATACATCATTTGAAATAGCAACATTTTCTAAAATTTTTCTTAATATTTATTTTGATTTAACAATTACTGTCCACATTAAATTTCATTGATACAAAGTATATTATTATTGGGATAAATTTCTCTCCCTACCTTCCATTATTCATTCATTCATTCATTCAAAAAAAATTTTTAAATGTACTTACTTTATAGTAGGTGAGGCACACCCATAGATATTTGGAATGCATCAGTGAACAAAAGAAAAGTCTTTGCCCTTAAATAACTTGTATTCTAGCAGTGAAAGAAAATAAACACATGTAAAATTAGTAAATTATGAGGAATTTTGATTTGAAAAGTGTATTTTATACAGGGAAGTTAATAGGGCTATTTATTAAAAGTCAGAATATGTGTCAATGAGAACATCATTTTAGAAAATAAATCAATCAGCATTATTATTTTGTCTCTTTTTGTCTCCCTGAAACCTTTTTTGAATTGGTCAAACCAATGCTTTTTTTTGCATGAACAAATCACAATAGATGATAAGATAGATAGATCTTTTTAGCTATTTAATTCTCATTTTTTCATGATTTATTCCCATTGCATGTGAAATATATATGCAAATACTTATTTCCTTACATTTAACAGCCTTTTATATTTTATTTTTTTATGAAATATGTTTTTCCCATCATTCTATGAATTGATCTTTCCTATTACTTTTGTAACTACTGCTTTATTTAATCAGAACATTCTTCACCTACTGTATAGATTGCAAAATTTTTCCAGTGTATATTCTTGAAATTGATTTCAAGTAATATTACTGTTTGTAAACAATTTTACTTTTTAGTATCTATATGTATCAATCTTTTATTTTTGGATTTATAGTTTTGTCTTTTGTTAAAATACAGCCATCCATATGTTGGTGCTTTTTCTAACAATTTGGTGATTTTATTTTTATTATGAAATCTTTGACGCAACCACAGTTTTTGGTGATGCAGGGAAGATCAAAGATCATTCTGTATATTCAACAAGTTATCAACCATTTCTTCCAGCAATATTATTTTGTAATTATTCTCCCAATGTTTAAAAATTCTGCTTTAATGCTATATTTCCATAATGAAATTAGATGTATTTCTAAGCTCTTATTATTTTTCCTCATTTTCCCACCTATCTACATATGTGCATAATAACAAACAATGTTAATTACTGTAGCTTTTCAACGTCCCAATAATGCAGGCAGGGAAAAATGTCCATTGTGTCATGATTTTTCTTTTATTGAAATTTGTTGGAAATTCTTACACATAAATATGATGAAATCAACGATATTAATTTACAATTTACCCAGAGTAAATTGCACATCTTTAACATGCCGATTTGATGAGTTTTATCTAATTGACACAGCCGTGTAACCACCATCAAAATCAAGACATAGAACATTTAAATTATCCTCAGTGTCCCTTGGTGTCCCTTCGTAGTCGCCTTGCCAAGGCCATGGATGATTTGCTTTGTCATTATAAATTTATTTAGATGATTATGTGATTTTTATCTTTCATTCTATTAATTTGGTGTAGCACACTGATTGATTTGTGTATGTTGAACCACCCTTTCATCCAAGGAATAAATCCCACTTGATCATGGTGTATGATCCATTTAATGTGCTGCTAAATTCAATTTGCTACTAATTTGTTGGGAATTTTTGCATCTGTATTTATCAGGGATGTTGGCCTGTAGTTTTCTTTTCTTGTAGTGTTCCTTCCTGGCCTCAGTATCAGAGTAATCTGGTCTCATAAAATAGGTTTGAGAGTATTCCCTCCTCTTCCATTTTTTTGGAAGAGTTTAAGAAGGATTAGTATTAATCTCCTTTAAATGTTTGGGAGAATTCACCAGTGAAGCCATCTGTTGCTGGAAACTGATTTAATCTCCTTGTCTGTTTAATCTCCTGTTTTATCTATTTTTGTTTATCATTTCAAAAACCCAGCTCTTAAATTTATCACTTTTCTGTTGTTTTTCCTCTCTCTAATTCATTTCTTTCTGTTTTAATCTTTATTTTGTCCTTCCTTCTGCTAACTTTAAATTTTTTTAATGTCTATTTATTTTTGAGAGACAGAGACAGAGCATGGGTTAGGGGAGGAGCAGGGAGAGAGAGAGAGAGAGAGAGAGAGAGAGAGAGAATCCAAAGTAGGCTTCAGGCTCTGAGCTGTCAGAGCAGAGCCAGATGCGGGGCTCAAACTCACAAAACACTCACAAAGCATAAGATCATGACCTGAGTCAAATTTGAACGCTTACCTGACTAAGCCACCCAGGCTCCCCATTCCTGAGCCACCCAGGTGCCCAAGTATATCCACAAAGTTTGAATTTTGAATTTATATTTTCATTTTCATAAATCTATATTTTTTGGCGTCCCTTTTTGTTTCTTCTTTGACCCGCTGTTTGCTAAAGAGTGTGTTGTTTAATTTCCATAGTTGGCCTGAAGAGTGGGTTTTGGCCTCCAGCCTGGTTCTGGGCCAGGCCAGGAACCAGGGTTCAGAAGAGACCACAGAGGACCCAGAGCCATGGCAGCTGATCAACTCTGGGTTAATCTGTGATCCTGGAGTCACAGGAGCTCACAAGGAGCCTGATGCCTGGTGCTAGAGCTTGCCGGGGCTGAGGTCTGCAATGACGTAGGCTGCTTCATGCGGAATGGGTATTTCTTTCCATGCCGAGTAGCCTGGGTGGGCTTGAGGAAGGAGTGATAGGCATAATGTTAATCTGTATATTTCCTCCACTCTTCAATGAGCTTTCTTCTTTCTGTGCTTCACTTAAATGCCATAACTTCTCACCAGGACTCTGTTATGAAGGCATTTTGTGCATGGATGGCTGTTCAAATTGATGTTTCTGGGAGGAGGCAGGCTCCAGAAATTTCTATATTGCCATCTTCCTGGCGTCATTCCACAGCTTCTTGTTTTATTTCTCAGTTGGCTGAAACCAGTTATCCAACAGTTTTCTCAGGATAAAGAACATTATTTTCTAAAAGTTTTATCATGTTTGAAAATGTTTGCCTTTTGTGTATATATATATATATATATATACACATACATATATATATATACATGCATGTATGTGTATATATATATATATATATATATACATACATATATTTGTGTATATATATATATGATGGTTTTACTCAATTTAAAATCATTTGATTATTAGCTCTTTCCCAAAAGACTTTATAGTCACTGTGCATTTTTCTTCCAGCTCTAAATTGCAAAAGTAATATCTGAAGTCTGCCACATTGTTTTGGTAAGGAGATGATTTTTACTTCCTATATCCTCAAAGGATTTATTTTTTATTACCCAAACCTGACAATTTTGGTTGGTATCTATCTTCCTTGGAATTATGATTTTTACTTCCATTATTTTCAAGGGATTTAGTTTTTATCTTACAAAGCTGGCACAGTTTTAGTTGGTATCTGGTGTATCTTCCATGGAATAGTATGTGATACATTGTGCTCTGAGATGGTGTCTTCTCTTATTTTTGCAAAACCATTTCCTGTGTTTTTTAATATTTCTGTAACCACCTTATGTGTTTCTCTTTCTCAGGGATACTAATTACGGATGTATTGGGGATGCGGATATATCATTTAATGTGTGAAATATCTCTCTAAATTACTCAATTTTTTTCTTTATTTCCCATTTATTTGCCCACTTACACTTGAGCTGATGTTTATTGTCCTTAACTCTGTTTGGCACAGGTATTGTTCTTTTGTGAAACCTTAACAATAAATCTTTATTTCTGTAATAATTTTACAATATCTTTCTCTTCTGAATTTTTCTAGTTTCTATTCCATACTCTTAGAATTCTAAAAACTTTCTCTCTCAAGAATTTTATGTTTTATATATTTTTAAATTACATATGTAATTTTTAAAAGAAATCTAAACATAAATTACATCCAATGCCAAATTTTTGCATGCATATTCTACTCTGTGTTTCTTGATCATACCTGTGTCTTATTGATCGTATATACTTCCTATAGAATTTTATGTACTTGATATTATACATCCCCTTCTATTATTACTCAAGTTAAATGGGAAGGATTCTTCCTGAATCAACCAAGTACCTTCAGGACTATGCTCCAGTCTGGGAGCAAGTTTTTTCTGATTCACAGTAAATGTATAACTGATGGGGATAAGGGTGCTGTGTGTGTGTGTGTGTGTGTGTGTGTGTGTGACAGAGATAGAGAATTGAAATTATTAGATCAGCAGTTGCATGGATGCTTATGTAGTTGAAGGCCAGGGCAGAGATGCACATTAAAGCCATTATACTATTAAATGGATGGGGTAAGGCATTCTACACAGAAGAGCTCAAGTTGCTTCTGAAAATTAAAACTGTATTTTCAGTAAAAGAAATAATAGAATTAATGCATTATATTAGGACTAAGCTCTTCTTTTTTTTTTTTTTAATTACAGTGTATATATCACAATAGAATAATGTCAGAATTCATCATTATCGTTTAAAGATTTTATTTTCTTGGGGTTCTTGGGTGGCTCAGTTGGTTAAGCGTCCAAATTTGGCTCAGGTCATGATCTCACAGTTTGTGGGTTCAAGTCTCGCATCAGCCTCTATCCTGACAGCTTGGAACCTGGAGCCAGTTTCAGAGACTGTCTTTCTCTTTCTCTGCCCCTCCCTCACTCATACTCTCTTTCTCTCTCTCTCACTTTCAAAGATAAACATTTAAATTTTTTTAAAGATTTTATTTGCTTCATAATGATTTATTTACATAAATTTTATGTTATTTGGAATTTTTTTAAACAATATTCTACAGAAGTGCCTGGCTGGCTCAGTCAGTAAAGCATGTGATTTTTTAAAAATTTTTCTTTTTCTTTTTAATATGAAATTTATTGTCAAATTTGTTTCCATACAACACCCAGTGCTCATCCCAACAGGTGCCCTCCTCAATGCCCATCACCCACTTTCCCCTCCCTCCCACCCCCCCATCGACCCTCAGTTTATAAGAGACTCTTAAAAACTGGAATATTTTTAATTAACCCAATTTAGCATTTATATGAATAAAATTTAGATTTTTAAAGTCTTCTTAGTTTAAATTCTCTTTTTTTTAATGTTTATTTTTGCGAGAGAGAGGGAGAGAGAGAGCAGAAGCAGGGGAGGGCAGAGCGAGAGGAAGACACAGAATCTGGAGTAAGCTCCAGACTCCGAGCTGTTAGTACAGACCCCCACACGGGGCTCTAACTCACAAACCACGAAATCATGACCTAGGCGGAAGTCAAACACTTAACCAACTGCGCCACCCAGGCTCCCTTAAAATTTTAATTTAAGTTAAATGTTTTAAATTTGGATTTAAAAATCCATCAAGATACAATCAACTGTTTCTAACGTTATTCATATATTTTATTCTGATTCATAATGATATAATTTTGTTATCTGCCATGGCGGTTCTATTACCTGCCATGGCTGTTCTGACAAAAGACATTTTTTTTGTCAAGTTCATAATATTTGTTACATTTTCCTTAACGAATATTTTGTAAAGGAGTCAATATAAATACAAACTAAGTTAATATATTTACTGTAAGTTGAATTTACTAAAAGGTACTTTGTATAATAACCTAAAAATACAAGGGGAGGTACCTATTTTCAAGACATAATAGCATACCCAGATCACTGTTATCTCCCTGCAACCTACTTCATGGTGTCATTTATGTAGTTGCTTTTTACTTAATTTTTATTTTTATTCTAATTAAAAAAATTCATATATAAAAGTATTCACCACCCCCTGGAAAAACATAACTGTCTAACCTGATAGGTTTTTCTTAGGAACACAATTATTTTCTGGTTGTAGTTCTCAACATGCATTTTTTTAAATCTAGAAAAATGGTATCAAATGATGTTCTGCTAATTTAATTATGATAAATTTCAGAATTGATGCCTGGCTTATGTGTAATTTTGGCTCAAAATTAGTCTGATAAATTTACCTTTGGCCACAACGATTACAGGAAAGAGGTTTTTTTGCTTTTGTTTTTGTTTTTGTTTTTGTTTTTGTTTTTGTTTTCCCCTGCCTTCCCAGATCTTTAATCATAGAAACTAAAATAATATTTTGTGCATTTATACTTAAGTAACTATTTTAAAAGTCAACATAGAATTAAATGGACACAAAGCATTTTAAAACCTGGTTGTGGACTTGGGTCTTTTGTCTTCAGTGACCTGATCGTTTTCAGACATCTAAAATGTCAGAGTTCCCTGCCCTAAATCTCATTGGTAAAATTTCCAACAAACTGAACAGTCTGGAATAAAAATTTTTAATCTGGTCATTATAATTTAATAATGTATTAAAATTTGGATTCCATCTTATTAGGAAATGATCACAAAAATATCAGCCAATATATGTTTGTAAATCTCAGCCTGAGATTTATGTTTTAAAAATTCAAACTGTATGTGTTATAGACAGGCCAAAATGTGATGCATTGCGTGCTATCTCCAACTTCCATATTGGCACTCAGTAATCTTGGCAGTGTGTAGGAGAAATGAAAACAGAAGTAACACTTTTGTTGACAGTGGGACAATAGTGATTATTGATTTTTCTTTAACCATTTCATAATGTTCAATTGATATTGAAAGTATGGCACATAGAAAGACATTATCTTTATCGACATTGGTTCAAAAGTTACACCATTAAAGTGAGTTAAAATGATGGTCTGGATTTTATAAATGATATTGACTAACACTTTGAGCCTTAACAAAATATAACAAGTTCTATATTGCGTATTTGCAAATATCTTTTTAATTTTGAGCTCAGAACATTTTAAAAGCATATTTTTCATATTATTTTTCTCTGGCTTTTATTCAATTATATTAAACACTGGTTTTTAAAAAATTATATAAAGAGAAAAAATCCTGGAAAAGTCAACTGAACTCCTAAATTCTGGGCTTATGTGATTAACACATAATCTTGTAATATAAGTATTAACGATGTAGAAAGCATGAGGAGTAGATCAAATAAATATTAGAAATATATTATAGCATTGTTTGAAGTAAAGCTGAATATTTGACATTCTGTCCTAGAGTATTAAGATATAAATGATCAATATAAACATAATTAAGCTTCATTTTATACATTTTATAAATTTGAAAGAAATAAAATATAAATCAAAGATCAAAGATGTTGTAATGCTTTATATTAACTGATTGAATTAAATCCCAACAACATTATTGTAAATTGTGTGTCAGTTAAATATGAAGGTATGAACAGGTTCTAAAGAATACTGCTTCAATTAGGAAAGTAAAACTTCCAGGTTTAATGGCTGATATTTGCAATGAGATTATATGAAATGCTAAAGCAGAAATTACAAAAGTTATGGAAAGCATTTCATAGGGAGCAAGCCTTGAAGAACTATTCATTCTATATTCCTATCTAAATGTGACTATATTAACAAAATCCAATGCTGTTCTCATATCGGATAATAAATGGGTAAGCAGAGGGAAAAGTGGATATGATGACAAAGAAGACTTCTTAAAGCAGGTTGAGACTTGTATTTCATTTTGATTCAGTTGAGTTAAACTAGCACACACATGGGCCCATGCTCTGTATTATTTACTTTCTTGGGTACTAAGTATTCACAATAAAAATTGGGTCCAGGAACACCAGAAGTGAGAGTCAGAAAACATAGACTGAGCAGACAAAAAAAGAAATTTTTAAATAGTTAAGCTTCTTGAATTATTACAAGAATTGTTTCCAAAGAGTTAAATGTGACTTCACCTCATATATATTTGAGATAATTGACAGTAATGATATCTAATTACAACCTATCTACCACCACATCTTTCTGTTGTGACAGTCAAAGGAAATCTTTTTTTTTCCTATAGTCTAATAAAAATTTTAAAAACTGGCATGCGTGAATAATTTTCCAGACAAAGAACAGAGACAAAAATTATATTGTTCTATTCACTTAACTATCAGAACATATGTAAATTATATCTTGGAAGAAAGTGACTCTCCATTTCAGATTCTAGATATAATAGAAGGAGATTATTGATCCACACTCAGTCCAGGTAAAGGTAAAATTGTAACATGGAAAAAAGTCCATCTGCCTATGAAGTATTATGCAAAATCTGCATAATATTGTTGTGTATTAGTAATATATATGTAATGCTCTTAAAAGGGGAGTTGTATAGTAAATACATAGGAAATACTGAATGAATATCACTCATTATTAATAATTACTTCCATCATTAAATTCCCAGGTTATACCGATTTTTTTCACTCCAATATTTTATTTTGTGGTGTCAGTTAGAAGAGTTCATTTAGAATTTTACATAACATCAGAGTTTTTTCTTCTTCATGAACTGCAACCAAAGTTCTCCATTACTGTAAGTATTATAAAATAACACAAATTTAGTACATCCAAGTTGTATATTATTGTAGAATAATTGACATACAATAAATCGTACATGTTTAGAATGTACAATTTAAGTTCTGACATATGTACATACCTGTGAAGCTATTACTACAAAACCGTACCAAGCATACTCATTGTCTCCCAAAGTTTCCTCACACCCTTTTGCATTATTTCCCTTCCTACCTATTCCTATCCCCTCCTCATATCCAGGCATCCACTGATCTGCTTTCATATCTATTTAGATTAGTTTCCACATCCTAAAAGTTTATATAGATGAAATTGTACAGTATCCATTCTTTTATGAGGGATATGCCTTCTTTCCCTCAGTAAAATTATTTTAAGACTTTATCTTGTAGCATGTATTCATTTTTATATTGGGCAATATTCCAATGTATGGATATCCCAGTTTGTTTATTCATTGAATTGTTAGTCAATATTTGGATTGTCCCCAGATCTGGGATAATACAAGCAAAGCTTCTATTAGTATTCATCCAAAAGTGTGACAATGCTTACATATCTCATAGGTGTATACACTGAGGAGTAGAATGGCTGGATCATAGGGTAGGTAGATGTATTATTATTTAAAAAAAAAATTGCCAAACTATTTTCCTGATTGTCTCAGTGAATGAGAAGTGTAGTTTCTTTGGATCCTCACCAACCTTTGGTATTCTTGGACTTTTAAATTTTAGTCCTTCCAGCAGATAATGCAGTGATATCTCATTTAGTTTGCTTTTCTTTAATAATCACTGTATTTGATTATTGGCTTATTTTCCATGTGTTTTCTTTTTGGTGAAGTGTGTGTTCCAATCTCTTGCCCATTCTAAATTGGCTTTTTGGTTTCTATTACTAACTTTGAGAGTTGTTCACATAATTCTGGATAAAAACTATCATACATATGATTTGCAAATATTTTTCCCCAAGTCTGTGGATTGTTCTTTCCTTTTCCTAGCAGGGTCTTTGAAAAGCAGATTTTTAATTTGGTGAAGTCCCAATTTTGGAATTTTGTTACTATGGAACATGTTTTTATTGTTGTATCTAAGAAATCTTTGTCTAATCCATGGTAATAAGGATTTTCTCCTGTGTTTTCTTCTGGAATTTTTACAGTTTTAGGATGTACATTTAGCCCCCTTGTTCATTTTGACTTAATTTTTGTATGTGATGAAAGGTAGAGGTCTAAGCAAATTTTTTGTGTGTGGATATCTATTATTCTAGCATTGTTTTGTAAATTCTATTATTCCTCACTGAATGGCTTATGCAACTATATCACCACGTCATATTTTGCTCTATTGCTCTATTTGCGTGAATTTGTGCCCATAACACACATCTTGATTATTGTTGTTTTATAATACCTTATAAAAAGATGACGTTATTCTGATAAGTTTGTTATACTTTGTCAACGCCATCTTGAATGTTATAGGATTTTGATTTCTATATAGATACGAAAATTAATTTTTCATTTTCTGTAACCACCTGTGGGGGTTTTGATTGAGATTGCTTTAAATCTGTATATCAAATTTGGACAGAATTGTCCTCTTAACAATATCAGGTTTTTTGACTCATAAACACGATATACCTTTCATTTACTTGGGTCTTCTTTATCATACCAGTATTTTATAATTTCCAGTGCTCAGGCTTTTCATATCTTTTCTTAGATTCATCCCTAAGAACATCATATATTTTCACACTATTGTATATGATATTGATTATAAATCCAATTTCTGATTATGTATTAGCATTATTTTTAAAATGTAGCTGATTTTTGCATAAAGAGATTTGTTCCTTCATTCAATTATTAATAGTATTGTTCACTTATTAGTTTCAGTAGGTTTCATAGATTCCACTGAATAGATGATCATGGTATTTTTAAATAAATTAAGAAGATTATCAGAAGAAAATATACTTTTTCCTTTTTAATTTGGATTCCATTTATTTATTTTTTTTCATATTATGGTATTTACTAAAATTTCCAGCACAATGGTGGGTGAAAGTGATGGGAGTGGATGACCTTATTTTTTCCATATCTCAAAAGTAAAGATTAATTTTTTACCATTAGATACGATCTTAATTGTAGATCTTTGTAGGTGCCTTTTATTAAGTTTATGAAGTCTCCATCTCTTCTTAATACTTTAGGAATTTCTATAAGTAATGAATATAGATTTTTATTAACCGTTTTTTTCTGCATTTGTTGAAATGGTCTTTTTTTTTAATTTGATATAGTGAATTGATTTACTTGACACATGTTAAATCAATCTGGAAAAGCTATACTTGGTAATTGCATGTTATTATTTTTGTACTGACAGGTTCAATTTGTTAAAATTCTGTTGAGAATTTTTGTAGTTTTTGCTATAATTTTTATTTCCTTGTAGGGTCATACTCTAGTTTTTGTATCTGGTGTTCCTGGCCTGTACAATGAATTGAGACATATTCCCTCCTGTTCAATTTCCTGGAAGAGTTTGTGTAGAATTCATATTTTTTCCTCCTTAAATGTCAAGTTGAATTCACCAGTGAGGTCATGTGGGTCTAGAGTTTTCCTTGTGAAGTTTTTTTAACAATTAAAGAGACACTGTTCCTCATTGGGCCCTTGTTTGTCCCAGATTTGTAAGTCTCAAGTCTCACTCAGCCCAGTGATTTCAGAAGATGATTCTCCAGCTCAGAAAATGTTGAAATGTGGGAATCATTTCCAAGGAACCAAAATCATCAGAATAAAGAATCTTAGTGTGGTAAGTCCTCTCCCTAAGGAAAGAAAACAAAACAAAACAAAACAAAAACCTCAAGGCAACCTGGCTACAAGCGTACAACATCCCTCGTGACCTTGCAACATGACACCACTTAATCAGACTGCATGTTTGTGTGCTACCATATATGGGAGACAATGAAAGAGAAAACGTATAAAAAACTATGCCACATGGTGTTCGGGGCTCAGTTCTTCCAGGAACCCAACCGAGCGAGCAGTGCCAGCATGAATAAAGTTGCTTCCTGGAAGGAAAAGCCTTGGTGTCACAACTCTCTGTGCGAGAATCCTGCTCCATTGGCAGCAATAAGAGTCCCTATGACACAGCTAAAAATGTCTAGGAGAGTATATACAAAGGAAGTACAGAAAGAACAGAAAGAGCCTGAGACTGTGGAAAATGCACAGCAAAAATGTCTTCTTTTAATGTCACCAACGTTTCCAAATCCACTCAAGTTCCAAAATGAATATGGAACAAATGAGAACATGGATCCATGCCACCAGCTGGCGTCAGGTTCAGTTTTCAGTTAAGATGATCAGTGTATAGCACAGTTCTAAGAGGAAACACAGAGAAGTACAGAACATTGAAAGGAAGACAAGCATTAGATAAGGTTCACTGATTATGACATTACCACAAAAAGTTCTAACATTTGTTAGAAGCTTAAAAATGTCTCAGATTCAGTTAAACATAAAGGCAACATGCAAAACGAATATCTCTCTATGATGCCAGAAGTAATATGCTACAAGCAACCTCATGATGCGAAGCTTCTGTAAATTATTTACATTAACAAGTTGTAGATTTTGAAAAACCAGCGCGGCAATCTGAACAACTGGCCAGGCTGAAATCAACAGTATTTTCTTTTACTGTTGTGTGTTACTTGTCTCCTCTCTTCTTTGGATAATGTAAATTTTCTATTTTCATAGGCTAACAATGTCAATATTCAGGTCTTAATTGTATTATGTATTGGGTGGTAGGTATTTAACAAAGAAGGCAAATTTGCTACTACTTTTCAGATATTTGGATGTTGGGATTAGTGTCTAAGAAAGTTTACAGCATGAAAGTAGTCTATAGCGAGACAGAGATAAAAATAAAGGGAAAGAGAGACCGAATGAGAGATGGATGTGGACCTAAGTCCACTGTTTGTTTTAACATATTAATATTGTCCATCAGAGAAAGTAGGTCAAGTAATTGTCATTGTCTTACCAGGTTTTCTCTTCCCTTGAAGAAGTGCTCTTAAGTGGATAGTATTAGGACGACAATAATAGCTGACATTTATCGAGTGTTTATTAATGCCAGACTATTTTCTCCACATGAAATGCGTACCTCCTCATTAAATAGCTCTTATAGATGCATAATGTTGCAATAGCTCTTTCAAGTATGTACTATTACTATTCCTATTTTAACATGAGAAAAATGAGGGACACCTGGGTGGCTCAAATTTTTAAGTGTCCGTCTTCGGCTCAGGTCATGATCTCATGGCTTGGGAGCTCCAGCCCCGCTTAGGGCTCTGTGCTGACAGCTCAGAGCCTGGAGCCTGCCTCAGATTCTGTATCTCCCTCTCTCTCTCTCTGCCCCTCCCCCACTCATGCTCTGTCTCTTCCCTCTCTAAAAGCTAAAATAAAACATTAAAAAATTAAAAAAAAATAATTTAAAAACCACGGGAAAAATGAGATACACTGAAGTGAAGTAAATCATTAGTATCACAAACTGGCCAGTTGTGGGTTTGTTATTCCAATCTACTTGCCTTGCACCTTGAGCTTGCACTAAGCTATACTCCATAAATGTATTTCTCTGTGCTTATAATTTAGCAAAATATTGGTTTAAATTGTATCTGCTTTAAGATAATATGAGGAAATTAGAATACATATTCTTCTTCAAACAATTAACTATAAAATAAAGTTCAAATCACTTAAAAAAGCATTAAAGTAACATGTATGATGCATTATGACTGAAAGAACCACTTCTTATTATCCCTTATTGTCTCTCTCATGCACTCAGATACTTCATTCAAGCCTTTCAAATTCAGATCAGCTACAGTAATATGCGCCCAACCATTCATTACTTTTGTTGTTTATGTTATAAATATCAGAAAAATATAGTTTAAGACAAATGTAGTTCAAAGCAGCAAGAGAGTAACTTTACAAAGATCAAAGATGTAATTAGCCATGTGGAGATAATTATAATAATTTTATTTCCAAAAACTTTACTAGAGACATCATACAAAACCAATAGAAATCCAAGAAGAAATCCATCCAGATTTAAGATATCAAGTGAATCTTGTCACTGATACAATCTTTTTAGTCTTTGCAAAATATAGAACCAATATTCACATATTTTATAAAATGTTCATAGATAGAATTATGTATTAATCATTCTCCAATAATTTGTTATCATCAAAAATGCTCCAGTATCTTTTCTCCATATACTTATTTTGCCTTTGCCCCTTATATGTCCCATTCGTCACTCCATACTTTTCTCCACACCATCAAAGTGATGTACAAAATATACATGGAGAATTTTGTATTACTTAATCAAAAATTGGTTCATGCTACACTAGTTTTTCTGTTAATATATTTTGGAAATTATTGTATGTAATCATGCCTCTATTATTCTAATTTTTTTATGGCCTTAACACTTATTTATTGTTCATATGGTCACAATTTATTCGGAAACTCAAATGTGTTGGGCATTCATGTTGTTGACAATGTTTTGGTACTTAAAGCAAATCTAGAGTAAATATCACTGATCATAAAGTTTTTGAAACAGAATTTCTATTTCAATCTACTAAATTCTCAGGACTGGAAATGCTGTGTTTAAAAGTATGAGCATTTAAATTGCAATAGACATTGACTGACTGATTTCCAAGAAGTCTGACAATATTTCACATTTCTACCATTCAGTACATTAGGGTACAATGTCTTTTTTTTTATTTTTTTAATGTTTATTTATTATTGAAAGACAGAGAGTCACAGCGTGAGCACAGGAGGGGCAGAGGGAGAGGGAGACACAGAATCTGAAGTAGGCTTCAGGCTCTGAGCTCTCAGCACAGAGCCCGACGCGGGGCTCGAACTCACCAACCACGAGATCATGACTTGAGCCGAAGTCAGAGGCTTAACCGACTGAGCCATCCAGGCACCCAGGTACAATGTCTTAATCAGCATCAGGTGCTGTTGTTCCCCTCCCCACTTTATTTTACAGTATCAGTTGTTAGAGTCACAAGTTTTTTCACCTTTTAAACATTATTTATTTATTTTGAGAGAGAGAAAGAGCAAGGGAGGGGGAGAGAGAGAGAATTCCAAGCAGCTCTGCACTGTCAGCTCAGAGCCTGATGTGGGGCTCAATCTCATGAACTTTGAGATCATGACCTGAGCCAAAATCAAGAGTCAGAGGCTTGACCAACTAAGCCATTCAGGCACCCTAACAATTTTTTTTTCACATCTTAACATCTCTGGAATAAAAATGCAACTTACCATCAATGGCATGTTAAATTTTTACTTGCAAAATTTTTTTTCTTGAAGTATATTAAATAATGGTTTGTCTTAGAGTCCATGAAATACAGTAAGTTTTAAATAGTTCATTCAGTGTATATAAAATGAATTTTTTAAAAACCCATGAGATAGTTCAACTGGCCATTTAATATTAATTTTTGGTAACACATAAAAAAAATACAAGTCTCTTATAAACAATGGCATCTTAAATTCAATGAATTAAACACTATTCTACTATGTTGTACTATATCCCCAATAGCTTCAATATGTAGGGTCGGAAGAAAAAGTGGAAATAAACATGGCCCCTCTTACTATCACTCCCAATAATCCACATTCGTGTTAATAACTTATTCATTCCAACCTGAACCCTGGATTAGTTTCTAGCTCCTGGAGGCTAAGGAAGAGTGACTTCTGCCAGGGGACCTGGTAAGCCTCCCACTTAATTTGGGGCTGCCATTCTTCACTGGTCACTTTGTGCTTTTCCGGCCAGAATGCAAAAGAGAGAGTTAATTTCCTAGAAATGGTAATAGATCCTGATTACCACAAGAAGCTGTAATTGACACTATGCAATTGCAACAGTAAGGAAAGCACCTAGAAGCCAGGGGTTTCACTGGGCACTTGGTGGTGTGTGTGTAGCCAGTGGTAACAGAAAACCACCATGAGAAGAAAAGCAAAGTAACTAAGACTCAGATGCCTGAATAATGGGTAGGAGAATAACTGACTCAGCCTGTTTGCACTGCTATTTATTGGAGTTTTTTTTTTTTTTTTTTTTTTTATTGTTGAATTTAGACAGTGCTTTTTTTTTTTTTTTAGTTCTTTTTTTTTTTTTTTTTTTAATATATGAAATTTACTGTCAAATTGGTTTCCATACAACACCCAGTGCTCATCCCAAAAGGTGCCCTCCTCAATACCCATCACCCACCCTGCCCTCCCTCCCACAGGGGCGCCTGGGTGGTTCAGTCAGTTAAGTATCCGACTTCGGCTCAGGTCATTATCTCACTGTCCGTCAGTTTGAGCCCCACATTGGGCTCTGTGCTGACAGCTCAGAGCCTGGAACCTGTGTCAGATTCTGTGTCTCCCTCTCTCTCTGCCCCTCCCCTGCTCATGCTCTGTCTCTCTCTGCCTCTCAAAAATGAACAAACAACAACAACAAAAATACCACAGACTGGGTGGCTTCTAAACAGAAGAAATTTATTCTCACAGTTCAAGAAACTGGAAAACCCAAGATCCAGGCACCAACAGATTTGGTTTCTAGTGAGGTCCTACTTCCTGATTCATAGATAATGTTATTTTCCCTGAGATCTCACATGGTAGAAGGACCAAGGGAGCTCTGTACTGTCTTTTATAAGGGCACAATCCCATTCATGGTGACTTGGTCTTCATGACCTAATCACATCCTAAAGGGCCACCTCCAAATACCCTCTCATTGACCATTAGGCTTCAACTTATGAATTTTGTGGGAACACAGTCAGATCGTAGCAGTCCTCTTACCATATAAGCATAGCAGATTGACCAAAGTGTTGCCCAGGGGTAAGAGACATCTAGAATAGGTGATGGGGAAGGGAGATGATGAAACTTATTTTTAGCTATAAGAGTAGTTGCACGCAGTAACAGGACTACAGCTTGTTTCTTAAAGATACCACCTTGAAGTGGACTCTGTGACACATTAGACTTTCCTCTTGAGAGAAGAAATAATAGCATCTTGTTCATACATAGTGTATCCCCTCTTGTAATGTTGGAGATGGCAATAATGAAGGTACAAGGAAACTTGAATGGTGTAGTGGGACTGTACCAGACATCTCTGATTAATAACTTGAAACCCCCTTGTCCTTTCCTTTCTTTAATTGTATCTGTTATCTGGGCTTTGTTATTGTATTGTTAGATCCCGATAATAGTAAATCCTAATTCTAATCAGATCCGAGAAATGATCCACTTTTCCTACCTCAGATTTACTCATTTCTGAACTCCTATTAACGTATATCCTTTACTACATAGGAATTATATCAAAGTAAATATTAATTTAAAAACAAATAACTATTTAAAATATAAAGTATTTCAATATTCAAATGAAGAAGTACTTAAAATACAGTTAAGTAACTTTTCACAGTCACGGATTTAAATAGCAGAATAAACATTTCACCCTGTATTAGTCTGATTACAACTTCGGAGTTCTTATATATCATTGCATTTTATCTCTTGGTTTAAAAAATGTAAAATGATACTTTGAAAATTAAGGGAATACAGTTGACACTTGAACAATGCAAGGGTTAGGGCGCCCATTCCCATATAGTGGAAAATCTGCACGTAACTTTTGACTCCCCCAAAACTTAAAAATGAATAGCCTACTGTTGACTGGAAGCCTCACCAATAACATAAATAGTCAATTAACACAGATTTTGTATTTTAAATATATATATATATATATATACATATACACATTTATATATATATATATATACACATATATATACACATTTATATATATATGTGTATATATATATATATATATATATGTATGTATAAAACAGTATTCTTACCTTAAAGTAAGGTAGAGAAAAGCAAATGTTATTAAAAAAATCATAAGAAAGATACAACACATGTATGGTACTCTAGGTATATTTATTTTTTTAAAAATCCAGGTACAGATAGGTGGACTGAGAAAGGCTGGGGCAGGGGGGGTGGCAGCAGCAGGGGTGGCTTCAGATGACCATGTTTTGCAACCTGCTAGCCTGGGGTGGACAGCAGCACTGGGCGGGCCCAGGAGTGGCAGCAAACACCTGGTGTCTAGTACTGAGCGGCCCCATCTGCCTGGAAGCCAGTTGCCCACAGTTATTGGCAGTTCTGACCACACTTGACATTAGGCTCCAGGAGGTCGGGGGCTGAGGCACCACCGTGAAAGAGGTCCACACCCGACCACTCCATTGGCACACTGTGGGACCAGCAGCCCTGCCAGTCTGGAGCCCAGGTACGCTGAGAGCCGGGGGCCTCCCCAGGTACTCAGAGGGCAGCAGATGCAGACCGTTCAGTCTGTGGAGCCTGGGGTGGTCGGTTGTAAATAAATGTCTTGTGGCTTTGCTGTCAACTCTTCAAAAAACGTCTGTGTAGAACTGGACTGGCACCGTTTAAATCTGTGTGATTCATAGGTCAACTGTATTAATAATTAGATAAATGGATCATTCTTTAATGCTGTAAAATATAATTTGTTTTAAACGAAAAGAGTAGGCACTCTTTTGGAATGTGTAATTCTCAATTTATTTGGAAGGAAAAAGAAGGTATATGCAAGACCTTTTTTGAGATAGAAATGTGATAATGTGGGCCTTGTATTACCAAACATAAATATTAAACTTCTAACAATATCGACTACTTACAATAGGTACAACGAAGGCAAAAAAATTAATTAGGATAGAATATTAAGTTTAGAAATAGATTATAATACAGGATGCGTGGGTGGCTCAGTCAGTTAACCATCTGACTTCGGCTCAGGTCATGATCTTGTAGTTCATGGATTCCAGCCCTGCGGGATTCTGTGCTGACAGCTCAGAGCCTGGAGCCTGCTTCGGATTCTCTATCTCCATCACTCTCTCTCTCTGCCCCTACTCCACTCACAGTGTCTCCCTCTTTTTTTCAAAAATAAATAAACATTAAAAAAAAGGAACAGATTATAATATATGGGTTGATTTTTTTAAACTTGTTTCAAGAGTATATATTAAGTTATCTACTTGAGTAATTATAAAATTGTGTTTAATGTAGGTGTATATTGTGAGGAAGATAAATATGTCATATCCATCCGCTGCTTGTGTATAGATGAATACAAATAAAATACAAAAAGTGGAAACACTTATTATAATAGGCAATAATTAGCATATAATTCCAACATTTCCATCAACAATATATTGAGTAAGAAGAAACTCTTTTGTTTGTTTCTTTATTTAGGTAGTATTAGAGCAGTACTGCAGTACTGTGTTAAATTTTAGGAATGAAAATATTTTGGCCCAATTATTTTTATATATGCCAACAGATTTTTTTTTCTCTCTTTTCTTCCCTTTCTCTCCTTCTTAATTCTTCCCCCTCCCCTCTCTCTTCTTCCCTTCCACCCTTTTATCTATTCTCCCACCCTTTCTTTCTGCCTTTTCTTTCTTTCCTCCCTTCCTTCCTCTTTCTTTCTTTTTTTCTTTCTTTCTTTCTTTCTTTCTTTCTTTCTTTCTTTCTTTCCTTCTTCATAGAGCTAATTTCCCATGACTGTTGTTTAATTTTCTCCTTATAAAACCGTTTAATAAGAAGACCTCTTTTACATGCTCAAGGGAATTGCATCCTTAATAGGAAGCAGACCATCATTTTCATGCCTAGAGAAGGATCTCATGCTTTACTAAACAAGCAGTTTTACTTTTCTTCCTTTCTTTTTATTAGTTACAGCAAGTCATTGGAAAGAACAAGGGTATTCTCTTTTTCAAAGCACCTGCATTTAATTGTAGGTTATTTCATGTCCTGTAGGAAGACATGCACAACCGGATTAAAATAAACTGTACTGTTACAAGAAGAAAAAAGAGAGAGAGAGAGGGAGAACATTCTCATTGGAGAATGATTCACATTGTTCGGAGGGTGGGGGGGGTTGGGGGAAACAACAAAATCAAATAGAAACTCTGAAGGCAATAATGTAGATGCTTTGGTTTTGCCAGGATTTTATTTTTACCTCCTGTTCCTCTGACTCTAGCATTTTAACACTCTGAAATAAAAGCATTATAATCTGAAAGCCAATATACTGAAAAGTATCTATTAAAACCTCACCTTACAGAAAAAATACTGTAGCCGTCTCCTGTTTGTTTATTAGTGGAAACATTTCCCACACAGCCTTGGCTGTTCTTCAAAATCTGCATTTAAATGCATATAATTCAATAAGATAAGGCACTATGTCTTTTAGGAGTGGTTTACATACAAGATCAATTTTAACTTAAAGCAGTAAATATTTTTTTTTTCATCTCGCTGTCTATATAAAGTTTTAATTGATTAGTTGTGAAAGGTTATGAAATCCAGCCATACAAAAGGATAGGAAAAGTATGTACATTTTAAATTTCATAATAACTGCTTTCAGTCTTTACAAGAGTGTTTTATGGGATAGAAACGATAACTAGAAAGTTGCAATGGCACCTGCAAAAATACTGTTCTCTCACGTTTTATTTAATATCCTCTCTGACTATGTAACTGTAGGTCAGGGAATGATAATAAAACTGGGTATGTAGTCTGGACTTAAACAGGATGTACCGGGTGGCTCTTTATCTTTCTTAACACATTGCAGTTTCACAGTAAAAGAATATATGTTTGCGATATGGAGCCTAAAATCGGGAGTTACACTCGACTCCCTTTACAGTATCACTCTTTTTCTTGTAATTAGGCATATTGACATTCTGAAAATATCATATTTTATCAATTACATTCACCCTGGAAAATGATACAAAATGTCTAAATATAAAATTTAGATATTATGAAATAGCATCAGGACATAAAGGACTGTAAATGTGAGCCTGCCTCTGATCATTGAAGCACTGGCAAGTCAGAGAGAATTTTGTCCTCATCTAATGTGGCACTTTGAGGGCAAGCTCCTGTGCCATCATGCAAGAGGTGCTGGGAGCCCGCACACTCTCAGTTCCGTGTCACCACATGACAATCTCTGCCTTCTCAGGATAAAAAGAAATTAGAGCACTGTGTTAATAATGGATGTCATCGATATTAAGGAAACTCAGTGGAATGGATGAGAATGGGACGGAATGAATTCTTAAAAGTGATACGACTGAAAGCAAATTACTGAAACTTCATTAAGTGTTTCTCAGCTACAGTTCCCATTTGTTTAGTTTTTCCATGATGCTTATGTTCTGCATGCTGCAAAACCAACTGTATCTTTGTCAATCAGCTTTACAAATGGTAGTTAGCCATTAAATAATTGCTCATTAGTGCTCCTCTGGAGATCATTTCTATAAAACCCATCTATATCTGCTATATGATATCTATAATTTTAGTTCCTCTCATCTTATTGTTATTCTTATTCTTGATTTTACTTAGTTCAGGTGTCTTTGTAAAGCACATATTTTCTTTTTTCCCTCTTAGTGTGTGTTGATACATACATATGTATGCAGTGAATTTTTAAAATCTATTTATTTAGGTATAATTTTGAATTAAATAACTTTTTAAATTTAATCTATTCATTTTGTTTTACTTATTATTAATATATTTATTTATTAAAATCCCTGTTTCCTAAAATTATTCAATATTTATAGAAACTTTATGAATGTTAGTCACTATGTAATCATACATATTCAGAAAAAATATTTATTGAAAATGTAATTATTTGAATACATATATATTTTCATCAATATCTTTTTAAAAATATTTATTTGCTTATTTATTTGTTACTTTTTTGTTATTTATTAATTAATTAATTAATTTCTTTTTAGAGAGAGAGCACATGTGAAACTGGGGAGAGGGGCAGGGGGTGAGAGAGAGAGAGAGAGAGAAACAGAGAATCTCAAGCAGACTCCACAATCAGCCCAGAGCCAGACACAGGGCTGCATCCCATGACCCTGGGATCATGACCTCAGCTGAAATCAACTCAGCTCAACTGGCAGAGTCACCCAGATTCCTCCATCAATTTGATTTCTTAAGAGTCTGTTACATTAATGTCAAAGAAAAAACTTCAACAGAGAATGAGAAGCATAAGTTCAATGTTTGACCAAAGAGGAAAAAATCAAATTCGTTTCATTGACTCCAGAACCGATTTTGTTTGCCTTAAGTTTTGTGAAATCAGAAATCAAATAAAAATTGGGCTGATTCACAACGGAAATGGTTTTGGGGTTTTTGTTTTTGTTTTTGTTTTTGTTTTTTGGGGGGATTTTGTTGTTCCTTTTTATCATTGAAATTATCTCTGAGATAGAGGACTCGGGTCTAACAAATAGTGTAGTGAAGTTGGGAGACAAACTGCTTAGAGTTTGAAACGAATCGGTGCCACTTACTAGCTATGAGGCAGGATAGCAAACAGCACCTAATCTGTAAAATTGATGTGTGAACCACTTGGATTTATATATGTGATGTGTTTAGAACAGTGATTGGCACATATGTTCTCACTAAAATTAGTGTTGCCTTATCACCGTTTGCATTCCTTGCCAGAGGGCTGACCTAATCAAGAAATTAGACAAAGCTCTAAGGTTACCTGGCACAAGTGTGTCTTTGTTGAAGAACAAGCTGGTGTTGGAGATTGTGGCTCATAGGTGAAGCGATTAGGTTTCAAAAGAACTGAATCTAGGAATGAGACAAGACTTCCCACCATTTCATAGCCAGTCATACACTAGGACAGGCATCTCTGCTACAGGGACAGTGTTTGTGGCTGAGAAATTGAAGGCATGAAGGGTTGGGGAGGAGCAAGAGAGCAGGGAGCTACCAAAGACAAGGAAACTGAATTAGGTACACTCCGGATGGTGTTGCCCCTTTTCGAAATCTCAAATCATCCAAATCACTCCAGCAATGCTATGGTATAGACAAGTGAAAGGGATAAAAGGAACGGAGTTTCGCAATAATGGAGTTCCCACTACAAGGATGGTAATTTTAAGGGCAAGAAATAAGCCTCCCCCTTCCTGCGAAAAAAAGCAGAACAAAGCAAAGCAAAAACCCTCAAATCCATTTTAAGACAAATCATCTAACAATTATATTGAGGGACAAACTTCAAATAGAACTTAATTCCAGATAGGTCTTTGGGTTCTCTTCATTGTTTTCCTGGAGGATTGAAAAAAAAAATTGATTAGGGAGCATATTGCTTAAAGCATCTAAGGAATCAAATAACTTCCTCCCTATGCAATCATTTGTCAGTTAACAGATATTCATTGCCATTGAGGATGAAGAAACCATCAAAACAAATTGTGTGGTGGGGAAAATTTTCAGTGGGTATAAGAATAGGAAAAGGTACAAGTAACAGGTATAGGTATAGATAGAAGGTAAGTATATGTATAAACACAGGAAAAGGTGTAGATGTGTCTATGTCTGTATATAAGTTCGTTCATTTAATTTTAAAGTGAGACAGTTGGGAAACAACAATGTTTGAAGGTATAGAATTCTGAAAAAAAAAATGCTGTTGGGAAAATACTCTTTCCACCTATTTGGAAAATCCCATTATAATTAAAGTTTGGAGAAACTTTTGAAGATTACTAACTGGTAGACCCACAGAAGCTTGGCTTTACTGGTATTAGTATCAAAATGAATACAAAATAGAATCATATGAGTGATGGTAAAGATTACTATCAGTCCTTATCTGAGAAAAATATTTGCTGGCAATTTTTAATTTAGCTTTTAATCCAATTTAATCAATACTCCTATGATATTTCAAGTTAGCCTAATTCTCTTCAGTCTAAAAGTGATGAGAACTTGTCATGAAACTAAGATATTGTTCTATTAATGAGTTTATTTTCAACACAGTTTCGCAAAAGAAGAAGCTCAATTTTCCATTCAAAGGGAATTTTAATTGGTTTCTTGCCATTCTCTAAACATTTATGGAATTCCATTCCATTTTACTACAGAAGGAATTTCATTATAGATAAGTTCACAAGAATTAAAAATCCCATCTTAATTTAGAAATAATTAAGTATAGCCTCTTCTCAGAAAAATAAGTGTCCTAACTTCCTTACAACAAAGAGGAAACTGTCTAAACACTGAGCCTGTTGTCTCTTCATTTAAAGAATGCCTGTTATTTAACATGTTCACATCAAAAATTGCTGCACTGAGAAACAATATAAAATATTATACTGAACTTTACTTTTGCAGATACATAGATAACTTTAAACAAGGTCTACTTTGTAAGACCTGTAGATGGTAAACCGCTATGTATAAAAAAAGAACTTTTCCTTAATTTTTTTTTTAAATCAGGAAAATTATACAAATAGTAGAAGTGAAAAAAAAAACACAAATACGTGACATTCACTACTACTCTTTCCTTTTCTCACTGTTTTCTTCAGACGATCCTTTTTTCCTCAGGTGGATTTTTCTTCTGAAAGCTCTTGTCTTTTATTTGGCAAATAAATGATGTGGTTGGTGCAAAAGGAAAAAAAAAATAAGAAGATTAAAGCTAAAGCAAGTTCATTGCACTTAAACCGTCTGCTTTAACTTTTGTCATCCAGTCACCCTTTCAGTAATGTGACTATGTACTGACATATTTCCTAAAGGGGAAGGCTGCAAGGTGCAGAATAATTTGCTTAGTTTAAATCTTTCACAGGAGAGTTTGCAAAGCAATATGATGAGGTGGTTAGGATTATGTATTTGACATCAGACTGAAAAATGCTCAAATTCATACTCTGCCACATTGTAGATGTAAAGAATTGCCAACTTGTTTAACCCCTCAAACCCTGAATCCTCAACTCAAAAATTAGCCTAATAGTATCTACCCCAAGAGGTTTTTGAGTGTCAAATCAAATTAGGTATGAAAATGAGCTCTGGGTTCAAAAATAGCCACATCCCTGTCAATTTTCTAATGCTTTACTTTCAGAGTCATCCTCTTGGAACCCTTTTGATGACTTTGACTGACTGAGAATCCCAAGAGCTTCAGTGGTCCATGGGTGAGTGGAGAGAGGGCGATGGGCAGTGGAAGTGAAGAAGGGATTTCACTGCTACCAACAAATAGTCCGTGGTCAGGGGGGCCACTGCTGTGGGCACAGTCCAGTGCCTGCATTGTTCCTCAGAGTTGTACAAGTTGCCCCTGATAATAGTCTCTTCACTCTCCAGCCTGTCCACATTTCAATAACACCTCACAATCTTTGCACACCTTGTCACGGTTCCCTGTGGGAGGCCAGTCACACCCCTTCCTGTTAAGATGGCGTGTGTTTATTTTATTTTTTTAATGTTTATTTATTTTTGAGAAAAGAGAGAGAGAGAGAGGGAGCATGAGTGAGGGAGGGGCAGAGAGAGAGGGAGACACAGAATCTGAAGCCGACTCCAGGCTCTGGGCTCTCAGCACAGAGCCCGAGGTAGGGCTTGAACTCCTGAACAAAGAGATTATGACCTGAGTTGAAGCCGGACGCCTAACCAACTGAGCCCCCCGGGCACCCCAAGATGGCCTGTGTTTAGATGCTAAAACTGCAGCTCTTCCTACATATGTGATTGTTTTGCAGAATACCTTCCTGTCTCGGGAGTTCCTCCCAATATTATTGGTTTAGTCACTTATTTATTTTTTTTCCTTTTTAAAATAAATAGTAATGTAGTATTGCTTGCAGCATAAAGAATATATAATCCAGCTAGCTGGAAGCATAAATAATATATAATTTATCTTTTCTATTCAATATTTAACTTGGCCACAGAGTAAGTATGCCATTTTTTCTATTGTTCTTATTTGCTTAGCATTCTTTATTCTTTTTGTTCAAATACTGTATCGTTTTTTGTAAATATGTTTCTCAAGATTTCTGCAAATAAAAAATTAATAATGTGAAAGTCTCTCTTTTAATACAGTATTCTAATTGAAATGTTTGATATATTGGGCATCGACTCACTATTATACTTTATATATTTTATTTTCTGAGCTTCCTTGTAACAGTTTATTTTTTCCCTTATTTTTCAGAATTGATTGAAATTTCATGATATTTCCACGCTAATGTAGGAGAACTTATGCAATTTACATTCTTCTAGCAATTAATTTTCACTTTATGTAACATTTAAATGTTTTTTCTTACAAAATTAAAAATAACCAATATTTATAACTCCCTACCAAATGAGAAGCCAGATATAACCATTATCCAAGTTTAATTATCCTGCTCCACATACATCAATCATGCTCATATATTTCGAGAATGCTTCTTATTCTCTCATTATTTTTTTTTCTGGTGGCTGATCTTCCTTAATATTGCAACATTACCTCAAACTTCCTGCAGACTCTCCTGAGGAAATAATCCAAGTTAGATTGTCTTTCTAATTTATCTCTGCTTCTCTTCAGGTCAATTATTTTATTCACATTATTTTTTCTGTTTATTCTTGTGTGTGTGTGTGTGTGTGTGTGTGTGTGTGTGTGTGTTTCTTCAAATGACTGCTGATTTTAAATTAGTCATATAAACATTACTAAAACCCTGGCTTTCTTAGTGGTAATGCATAGTATTTCTATTCAGTTTTGAAAGTCAGCCTCACGTCTATCTTTCCACTCTGGCTATGACCTGATGTGACTGCGTGGGTAAGTGGGCAGGGGGTATTTAAACAAAGCTGTCAATTGGAAATTGGAGCAGTCATAAAGAAAATAGCTATCAGCCCATGTAGTGACTAAAAAGGTAAACTAATAATAATAATAATAATCTGGGTTTGTGTAGTAAGATACATTTTATTTTTAAACGTTCTTCTTTGTGTGTTTTCTGTGTTTTTTAAATTTTTTTTAAGTTTATTTATTTATTTTGAGAGACAGAGAAAGCACGAGGTGGGGAGGGGCAGAGAGAGAGGGAGAGAGAATCCCAAACACGCTCTGCACGGCCAGGGCAGAGCCTGACATGGGACTTTGTCACACAAACCGTGAGATCATGACCTGCGCTGAAACCAAGAGTTGGAAGCTTAATCCACTGAGCCCCTCAGGTGTCCCTCTTTGTATGTTTTCTAACCTTACCGGTAAGGTTCAAAGCAGCCTTTTCCCATTTCTTTCTAGTGCCAACACACGGAGTAAGATGATGCAGAGGAACATCCCCACTTTGTTTAGAGCTCAGTGGGGGATACTTTTAGAACTAGAGTGACAGGATGAAGGCTTAGAAGGAATCAGGGGCCCAAACTTTCCATATTCATCCAATTAACTATTCTAACTTTGGCTCCTGACTTTTCTCCTATTCCCAGTTCTTGCCACCTACAAATGCCATATTTTGGGGGAAATCCTTTGAAAAGAAGAACTTTCATTTCTACACTCATCCTCCTCTGTGCCACAAGGTCGACAGATTTTACCAGGATGAATTCTAGGCCAGTCTTTTTTTCCTAATGTGTATTTATTTTTTTTTAATTTTTTTTAACGTTTTATTTATTTTTGAGACAGGGAGAGACAGAGCATGAACAGGGGAGGGTCAGAGAGAGGGAGACACAGAATCTGAAACAGGCTCCAGGCTCTGAGCTGTCAGCCCAGAGCCCGACGCGGGGCTCGAACTCACGGACCACGAGATCGTGACCTGAGCCGAAGTCGGCCGCTTAACCGACTGAGCCACCCAGGCGCCCCTAATGTGTATTTATTTTTGAGAGAGGGAGAGCACAAGCAAGGGAGGAAAAGAGAGAGAGAGAGGGAGAGAGAGGGAGAGAGAGAGAGAGGGAGAATCCCAAGCGGGCTCTGCGCTGTGAGCCCAAGCCCATTTGGGGCTCAAACTCAAGAACCATGAGATCAAGACCTGAGCCTAAGTCAGATGCTCAACCAACTGAGCCACCCAGGCACCTCTTAGCCTAGTCTTTTATAGAAGTTTGACATTTTAAAGACAGGCTGTTGACAAAATGCTTTCCTACTCCCATTGCTTTTATGGGCTTCTCACTTTGTCCTTGCGTTCTTTCAGTTAAATTGTATTTGGGAACGGAAGGAAAGTAAAAGCTTATGGTTAGCACACAGTTTTGAAGAAGTTAGAAATGATCTCTTGAAGGGGATTTGAACTTTCACTGGATTCTGTCTATATTGTTGTTAAATGGCAGAACTGTTTGGATTATGTGCCCTGATGTAAAGAAGCTTTGCATAACTTAAATAATAAGAACTGACCATAGACGTATAATCAAAATACCCAGCCATTTGGTTATTTTCATATTCCAATAAATACTTTAACTTTTAAAGAACATTAAACACTTAAAGTTCATTGGAATTAAATGGTGCTTCACTCTCTCATAATAGACTTTAGTTACCTCTATTTACTCAAATCGGTTGCACTCATAAAATGAATAGCTGGGCTTATCTGGGAGTTTATTAACTTTTAGGAGAATATCACCAACAAGGAACTGTCTACTTCAGAAAGCAAACATTTTCCAGAATTTCCTCCTTTACCATTTCTTTCACTCATCTCATGTTCTTTGTGAGAGTCTTTTAATTTGTTTACCTAAATAACAATACCCTGGTTAGTACTTATTAAAGGATCTTGTTATTTTCTTTTGACTATTTGTTTTTTGATGTTTCATTTCTCTACTCTGTGAGGAAGCAGAAATAAAACTGACTAGCTGAGAATTCCTGTTCAGTGTTGCAGGAACTTTAGTTACTAATTAGGACTCAGTTATTTCCCCCCAAGTTTATTTATTTATTTTGAGAGAGAAACAGAGAGAGAGAGATAGAGAGAGAGAGAGAGCAGGGGCAGAGAGAGAGAGAGAGAGGGAGAGAGAGAATCTGAAGCAAGCTCCACACCATGAGCACACAGTCTCCGACCTGGGGCTCAATCCCACGAACTGGAAGATCATGACCTGAGCTGAGAGTCAGATGCTCAATAGACTGAGCCACCCAGGCGCCCCAGGACTCAGTTATCTATAATTAATTTTTTCTCATATAATAGATCAGCATAGCTGCATATCTGAAAGATCCCAGGGAACAAAACGTGAATCACCGGGGAATTTTTAGAGGATGTTATGGACTGAATGTGGCTCCCCAAATCCATCTTTTAAAGCCTTATATGATGGTATTTGGAGATGGGGGAGTTTATGAGGCAATCAAATTTAAATGAAGTCATGAGGATGAGACCCTTGTGTTAAGATTAGGGCCCTGAAAGAAAAGACAGTAGAAGAGGATGCTTTTCTCTGTATCCTCACACACCTAGGAACGGCTGTGTGAGCACACCGCAAGAAGGCAGCTGTCTGCAAGCTAGGAAGATGGTTCTTGCCAAAACCTGACCATGTTAGCGTGTTGATCTCAGACTTCCAGTCTCAGAAAACAAATATCTGTTGTTTAAGCTGCCCTGGTCTATGGTACTTTGTTAAGGCAGCCCCGGATGATGATGTCAGAGAGGCAAATCTACTGTTACTCCCTTGATTCCTGCAATCAGATTCTCATTACTGAGGACCCAGAAACTCAGAGATATAGTGCACCTGACCTGGAGCATGTTGTTCTGAGATGCCTCCACTGCTAGACCCACCCGTGCTTGTTTTTCTTATCTGTTTGTTTAGTTGTGGTGGGTCCTGAGTCATAATACCTTCTATGTTTTAGCCACTCATATAAAAAGCCACTTCGATCATATAAAATTTGGGCCTGAAAACCACTCCAATTATGGGTTTTATTCATACTAGAATATACAGAATTATACAGAACTGACGTAACACAGTATGCCTTCACATTAAAGTAAGAAAGAAAAATGGGGTGCCTGTGTGGCTCAGTCACTTAAGCATCCAACTCCTGATTTCAGCTCAGGTGATGAGCTCATGGTTTGTGAGATCGAGCCCTGCGTTGGGCTCTGTGCTAACAGCACAGAATCTGCTTAGGATTCTCTCTCTCCCTCTCTCTCTCCCTCTCCCCTGCACATGCTCTCTTTAAAAAGAAGAAGAAGAAGAAGAAGAAGAAGAAGAAGAAGAAGAAGAAAAGAAAGAAAGAAAGAAAGAAAGAAAGAAAGAAAGAAAGAAAGAAAGAAAGAAAGAAAGAAAGAAAAAGAAAGAAAGAAAGGAGGGAGGGAATTAGAAAGGGGGAGGAACATTGTTCACTATCTTTACTGGATCCATTTTCTATTCCCTAACTTGTTGATTTTTTTCACACATATTGAACTGTTTTTGAATATCAAAAACAAACTGGTTGTTTTCACATTATATGTATCTGTAGTGCGTCATTAAGGAATATTAGCATATCATAAGTAAGTGAATCAAGTAGAGTTTGAGTCTACTTCTTTAATGTTATATGTAATGTAAATATAAAAAAACCAACTTACTTTTCTTATTAGTAATTAAGTGCAAACCTTCCACATACTAATAGTACATTGATGGATGGTTACTTGCTCTGTGGTCTGTATTTAAAATGCCGGGGTGCAATATCTATCAAAACATAAATCAGTCATCATGAGGATAGACGTGAATATTGATTCTGTGGTGAAAACTCTCAGGAGATGGTTTTTAGAAAGCCACAGATTAAGACTATGTCTATATAGAAGTACCATTGAGCATTTATTGATCTTTGGCTAAATAAGTATATAAATAACGGTACATAACTTTTCACCATTGCCAGAGGACTTAAATTACATGTTTTAGGTTTAAAATCTTAAACATTCATAATAATACAAATAGATAGGTATTTATTTTGACAGAATAGAAGTCATTGCCCCTGCATATAAAATTACTGATGTCTTTGTAAAATCCCAGGGGCCTGAAAAGAAGACATAAACACAATTGCATTGTAAAGATATAGATTATAGCAATGAAAAAACAAGAAGGAGGTACTGTTTTTGTTGGTTCACAATGGGTGAAATCAGACATATGAACTGACAATATTTCCATTTATTTAGCTTATTTGCCAACAACAATAAGAAATCTATAGAAATATTCACATTAAAATTTTAAAAATTACATGGAAACATTGCTACCCCTTCTATCACAGTGTTGGCTGCTTTGCTGTAGCTGCTACGAAAAGTAGAAATGTTATAATTGGAAAAAGTATGAACAAATAAAGAAAATATGCTGAATTAACAAATAAAATTAACTTTACTTTTCATGAAAAGGCATTTGATATTATGGCATTCATCTGAACTTATTTAAAGGAAATGAGTGTGGAATATATAGTATTTTTAATACCCTGGCGGTGAACCTGTAGAGAATGTGACTTCCCTTTCTTTTCTTCAGCCCATTATTAGTAGAGTTGCCAGAGTGATCTCCTTAAAATGTTATTAGAGGATTCTTTTCCCCTACTCAAAGCCTTCCAGGGACTGCCGATGGCACTCATTGGAACCATGTTCCCAAGAGTGGCCAAAATGTGAGCTATCCCCTAAACCCTTGGTATCTCTGCAGTCATCTCCTGTTTTCTTCCTTTGCTCTCCAAACCCCATGCACACAGCTTCTTTGTTAATTGCTGAATCTGCAATTCACTCTTTTCTCTTTGGGTTTTACACTTCATCAAGTGACACCTCATCATTAAAGTATTTTCTGACCAAAGCGCATAAAACAGAATAACTACCCACAAACACACACATTCTGGAGACAGCTGTGCCCACTCCCCTTATCCTGCTTTAGTTTTGTCCATTGTACTTCTTGTCATTGGGTTTATCACACACTTAATTTTTCTTTATTGAAGTATAATTAACATACAGTGTTGTATTAGTTTCAGTGTACAATATAATGATACAGCAATTCTATTCATTACTCAGTATTCATCAAGATAACTGTACTCTTAGTCCCCTTTATTTATTTCACCCAGATTATTTGTCTATTTTTATTCTCCCCCTTCTCAGTGCAATGAAAGATCTCTGAAGGTGGGGATTTCGACTTTTTCTTTCCTGCTAGATGTAGACTATAGAAAAAACATCAACATTCTATACACTTGTCTTATTTAATCTTTATAGTAACTCTGTTCAGAAGGTATTAGGAACTATATTTTATAGAGAAGAAAGCTAAAGTTTAAATTATACCTATTTCCAAAGGTTACCCGCCTTGTAGCTGGTAGATCAGATTGATGTACTGCGTGGTGTAATAGCTTCTCTATTCTGTGCATTTCTCTTTAGAGGTCGCTAGCCATTTGGTAATTCAAAGGACATTCTAGTACCATCCCAATAATGCAAAATTGAATAATGTTCACCATCTATTTCCTATCCTAGTCACCAATCCCTGAGCCAGAAAAAAAAATAAAGCAACTACTGGAACTAAAATTATTCATAGTTCAAGGCTCACATAGTACCACTCAGTTTTGTTTTAATCTATTAAGAGAAGACAGTAAGTTGTCCTACACTTACTAATTCAGGAAATAACTTTCAGGATTGTTATAAGACAAAACCAGTAAATAATGTTTCTCTCAACACCATCATCCCCAAAGTTCTCTCCCTCCTACTGTTACCAAATTGTGCTTCAATATCCCAGAAAAGGTGTAAGATTCCCACCCTCCTCACTACCTAGCACACAATATGTCAATTTCCCACAAATTTCTTATAGTAGATACTGCCATAACTGGGTGGTCTCCTTTTTCATGTCTTTTCATGTCTTTTCCTCTCTTTCCTAGCCATGCAGATAAGATATGTCAAATGTGCCTTAAAAAAGATCCCATTTAGGGGCGCCTGGGTGGCTCAGTTGGTTAAACGTCTGACTTCAGCTCAGGTCACGATCCCGCGGTCCGTGAGTTCGAGCTCCACGTCCGGCTCTGGGCTGATGGCTCAGAGCCTGGAGCCTGCTTCCGATTCTGTGTCTCCCTCTCTCTCTGCCCCTCCCCCATTCATGCTCTGTCTCTGTCTGTCTCAAAAATAAATAAAACGTTAAAAAAATTTTTAAAAAAAAGATCCCATTTAAATTATGGTCTAGTGATTCAGGCTGCCAGATATTACATCAAGACTTACACTGTCTTTTTGATAATTAAATGTGATTGCTGACATTGAACAGAGTCTCCAAAATACTTAAAGCAATTATTTCAATTACTTTTTTTTAATTTAAAAATGGAAATACCCAAGACATCTAATCAACACTCAGCAACCAATGTAAGACAAAAGTGTAAGAAAAGAGATGTATTTACATGGATTTAGATATCCATAGTTTCCCAAAAGTACTGTCCACTAAAATTCTCAACTGCATATCAGTTGTCATTTTCCCTAATTGGGTAATATGATTACAAATAAATAATTTGTATTTGATTATGAATAAACTATTATACAGACCCTACAAAGTTCCTCAAGTTGTTTATCTTCTTTGCCAGTGCAACATTTGAGAAATTTTTCCATAAAATTTTATCATAAACATTTCTGAAATAAAAGGGAATTACACAGGAAGATAAATAAGACTTAATTTAGAATTTGTGTGATCCAGCAACTTAGGTAGGTGATTGCATTAAAACTTAGGTAATAATGGTTCTTTATTACCTAAGCATGGCTTAGCTAATCTTTCCTTTTACATTTTATATTTTTTTAAGAACTTAAAAACCATCTTGTGTGAAATGAGAGAAAATATCAACTGTTCTAAAAATTAAAAAAATTAAGACATATCATGCTATTTTGTGTCTAGCTCTCCCCTCCTCTTTTTGGACAATCAGTGAATATAGTGGTTGCTTCATTGTATAGTCAAACATATGCAGATGTACCTGTATGGCTAATTTTATGTGTCAACTTGTCTGGACCATGGTGACTAGATATTTGGGCAAATATTATTTTGTATGCTTCTGTGAGGGTGTTTTTAGATGAGATTTACATTGAAATCGATGGAGTTTTTTTTTGGGTAAAGCAGATTGCCCTCAATAATGTGAGTGAAACTCCTCAAATCAGTTGAAAACCTGAATAGAACTGTCCTACCCTGAGCAAGAGGGAATTTTGTAGCAGACTGCTTTTGGATGTCAATCTAGAACTTTAGTGAATTTTCAAGCTATCTTTTCTGTAATAAAGCGCAGAGGTAATGATTATTATTGGCATGTTGCCATAAAATCATTCATTTCCTCTCTTACTTGCTATTTATGTGTTGTGCAACAACACTCTATGATGCCATATGACATGAAATCAGCCTTAAAGTGTGTTTGCTTTTCTGTGAGTTTTATTACATTTTTCCAGATTCTTATTTTTTTTATTATTTTTTTAATTTTTTTTTTTTGCCCTAGGAATCTACCCCTTCTTAAACTATATATCTCCTAAGAGTCATCATGGAGCTGATAACGTACAAAATAAAATAAGCATTAGGGCTCCTGGGTAGCTCAGCTGGTTAACATCCTGCTCTTGAATCAGCTCAGGTCCTGATCTCACAGTTTGTGAGGTCCAGTCTCTTCCCTTAGGGCTGAGCCTACTTTGGATTCTCTGTCTCCTTCTCTCTGCCCCTACCCAGCTCACATACATTCTCTCTCTCTCTCTCTCTCTCTCTCTCTCACACACACACACACACACACACACAAAATAAATAAATAAACATTAAAAAATAAGTATTACTTGAGCCAATGGGAAATACTACAAAAGATCTTGATTTGCTTCTTTCTTTTAAAAGAAATTCACCTAACCTGTATATCAGGGTTGGGTTATATATTTATTTTCCTTTGTGTTATTAATACACAAATCAACATTATTTCTATAAAGCATTCTATGTGTGTATAGTGCAAAATGCTACAACATTATATGCTATTATTCTTACTGAGTGTATTTTCTTATTTGGCCATCATGCACTAATAGAAATCCTTGCATTAAATAGCAATCCTTTCCTAAAAGCTTTCTAGTTTTCTGGAGTCAGACTGTCTGGTTCTTAGTATCCAATTCATGACCCATGGAGACATTCAACAACAAAAAAAGAATATTAAGGGTGACAATTTACCACAAAACACACCATAAAAAACAATGACTAAACTAAATGTTATATTCAAAGACATGTAATGAGAAGCAGAGCTCTCCAGTCATTGTGTGCCATCCAACTATTCCACCGTATCTCAGGGAGAGGGTTTTCACAAATGTGACTCTGAATGCTTGGCAAGAAAACAGAATACAGATGTGAACATTACAGAGAGCTTAAGCTGCTTTGGAGTAAAGTACAGGATTGCCTTTTTTAAATCTGCTGACAAACATATTCATAAGGAAAAAAAAAGAATGTTAATGAAGATAAACCTGGGACAAAATATATTTGGACTACAAAGAGAGGAACTTTTAATTTAATGCTGCCATAGTGGAAAGACCAACCCATTCTCAATTTAATAGTTATTCTTCTTCATTCAAACTATTCTTTTCAAATAGGAAAGCCAAGTCACTGTTTTTAATGATCACTACTTTACGTTCCAAGGAGAAAAGAGAATGGGTTGCCAAATTGAAAATTGCAAATGTGGAGGAGAGATAAGCCACAAACACCTGAACACATCAAAGGATAAAATGTTTACTGGCTACAACCTCTCTATTTAGAACAGTAGACAATAGACAGTTCCTGGAACTTCCTGCTAAGAAGAGTTGTAACAGACTTAGGGAACCTCTAGATCACCGCATGAATGTATGTAACAGATATGCTTTCTATGAAAATATGCTAATAAGGTCTAATGATTAATTTCTTGTCACCTTCTAGATATTTTTAAACACCTGTAATTAGATATATGCTTTCACTTCATTGGAATGACACTTTTTACTATCTGAAGAATAAAAATTGCTTTCCATAATTATATTCAAATATACTTCTTAATTAAAAAATGAACAAATAAAACTTAGATTCAAAGATTCAAAATACACTGTTTTAGATTTTCTGTAGAAAAAAATCAAGTATAATAGTTCACATTAAAATGATCTTTAAATAAAGGGGGGAGGGCACCTGGGTGGCTCAGTCGGTTCAACATCTGACTTCGGCTCAGGTCATGATCTCGAGATTTCTGTGTTCAGCCCTCATGGGCTCTGTCTTAACAGCTGGGAGCCTGGAGCCTGCTTCAGATTCTGTGTCTCCCTCACTGTCTGCCCCTCCCAAGCTCACACTCTATGCCTCTCTCTCTCTTTCTCCCTCGCTCTCAAAAATAAATAAACATTTCAGAAGAAAAAATAAAGTGATCTTTAAGGCTATTTAAGAAAATAGTGTAATTAATTTTGTCCTGTTCTGAGAAAAAAAATACATTTACATAAAACAACACATGAAAGAATGAATAAAGGTAAAATAAAATTTTGGATTTTTTTTTCTTAACTGATCAAAAGATAACTCCTTGCTTAAAGTAACAGTAACAATGTATTGGAATTCTACAATGTTTTACAATTCAATGAGTAACTGTAAAATCATGACAGTGCAGAGCCTGCTTGGGATTCTATCTCTCCCTGCCCCTCCTCCGCTCATGCACTCTCTCTGTCTTTCTCTCTCACTCACAAAATGAATAAACAAACTTAAAAAAAAAACCTATAAGGATATTTCAAAGTCATTTTATTCTCATTTAATTTTATTTAATGTATGCATCATATTTATCAGAACTTTGCTCCCCATTTTTATTAGCATTATTTCAATGATTTTATTTTCTTTCATTGACTCAGAACTCATGTTACTAAAAACTTTTTGTTAAAACTCACTTATCAAAATGAGGATAAAATCATCATATAAGAAGAAATATTTATAATGTTTCATATGGGGAAGTATACATCTGCCTTATATATTTGAGAATAATATGTTGTTATTCTTGTTGAATATTTTATTAAAATGTTTTCTTCAAACTGTTAAACTTGAATTATCTGTAATAATGAGAACTCAGGCCACAAAATTTTATTGTTTCTGAATTAATCTTTATCCAGAAGAATATCTTTTTGACAACCCATTGTTTCTGTGTTATATACAAATAGGTTTGTTTTTTTTTTTCTCCTATGAAGTATATTAAATAAATTTTGTTTGGGGCATGACTAACATGAAGGTTTTCATTGCTATTAAGGACTCACTCCAAATTCATATCAAAAGCCACTAAATGATACATGTAAATATTTGTCCATTCAATTTCTTGCCGTTTGAAATTAACTTTCTGATGGTGTTATTTCACAATTTAGTTAAAGGACACTGTTTCCCCTCTTGTTCTGTGTGCACAGGAAAATGATCTCAGCACTGTGCAAACAGGGCTCTGTAAGAAGAGAGGACACAGCGGGATCACATGGCCAAGTGCAACTAGGTGTGGGTGTCAGAAAGTTAAATAAGAGAAGACACTGAAAGAGTAACCATTCTGGAAATAATTGTTTGAGTTTGGAATCATTGATAGTTTAAGGAAATTAATATATAATCTGTGTGAGTTCAATTAAAGATGGTTAAATGACATGAAAACAAATATAAATTAATAGGACTCGAATATTCTGGATAAGACTATAAAAATCAATTAGCAGAAAACACTAAGAGAGAAGAATATTGAAAAAATATATTTCAAAGGCAGAGAAATTTTTCTTTTTTCTTTTTTCTTTTTCTTTTTTTAATTTCTTAAAAATGTTTTAATGTTTATTTTTGAGAGAGAGACAGAGACAGAGACAGAACATGAGCGGGGGAGGGGCAGAGAGAGAGGGAGACACAGAATCCAAAGCAGGCTCCAGGCTCTGAGCTGCAGCACAGAGCCAGACACGGGGCTCAAACTCACGAACTGTGCGATCATGACCTGAGCCGAAGTCGGACGCTTAACTGACTGAGCCACCCTCTTTTTCTTTTTTAAATGTGGATTTCTTTATTTTGAGAGAGAGAAAGAGTGAGTGGGAAGAGAGGCAGAAAGCCAGGGGGGTGGGAGTGGGGGCAGAGGGGAGAGAAGCAGGGTTCATGCTGAGAGCAGGGCTTGATTCCACAAACCATGATGAGATCATGACCTGAGCTGAAACCAAGTGTTGGACACTCAACCGACAGCCAGTCAGGCACCTCCAGAAAGCAATTTTCTCTTACTCGGTGACTTTACGGAAATGGAGCCTGGGTGAACCCACTACATAAGTGTGTTTGCAGAAGACACTGGGTTCCTATTCACCCTACGGACTCTGTGAAGTGAGGTGTTCAATGATAGTTCTATTTTCTGATGTGCTCAGCCAGGCCTAAGTCAGATGATTCTGAGACTGTAGAGAAGAGCTTAGCAGGAAAATGGAATTTTAGTTCCACCTGTGTGGTTGCCTACTTGCCAGAGCTGATGACAGGAAATTAAACAGCTAGAGTCTTTAAAACGTAAGAACTTCAAAGGATCAGTAAGACATTCACCGTGAAAGCATCGAGTCACTTTTACAGGTTATGTGAAAGAAATTTCTTTAGTGAAAGTATAACTAAGGCAAAATTAATCAACATATTTTAATGAAAAAAATAGAGAAAGATCCTAGACATCTAGTTTCCTTTGTAAGCTAAAGAATTCCTTAATGAAAAATTTCCTATACAATTGAAGTCTGCTGACTCTGTGCCCAACTACCTCCTCACACCCCAGGAACCTACTCCTCCTAAATTCAACTACTGCTAATTTTCCCGTATGTGTAATGCTACCCAGTCTCATACCCCAGGCCTTGGAATAATTTCTGGAGATGGTGGTTCCAGTCTCCTTAACAATAGGCCCTAAGTGGCACCCCATAGCCTGTGCCAACCATTTTGTTTTCTGACCTTGACCATTCCTTATGCAATCTGGTTACACTGCTTACACCTTTTCCATTTCCCAGAGAAATCCTTAGATGACATTCCCATAATTCTACCCTACACTGTACCAAATTAATGTACCTGTTCACTTGTTCAGTCTTCAACCTTCTGGAATTTTCACTTTTTTCCATTGCTTTGACTTCCATTACTTTAACAAGCATAACTCACACGTATCTATGCATATGGACACTAACGTTATAAAGTTTATCAGCAGACTTAATATTTTGCTTATTTTCACGTTTTTTAGAGAAAGGCATGCACACACACACACACACACACACACAGAGCAAGTGAGGGAGGCGCAGAGGGAGGGACAAAATCCCAAGGAGGCTCCACACTCAGTGTAGAGCTCGCTGTGAGCAGGTCTTGCTCTCACAACCTTGAGGTCATGACCTGAGCTGAAAGCAAGAGTCAGACACTTAACTGACTGAGCCACCCAGGTGCCCCAGTCAGTAGACGTTTTGGAACAGCTTTATTAAATCACTGAGTAGTAAGTATCATGGTGACACAGGCACTTTGATTTCCAATGCATGAAAATTAGTTTACTATATTTTATTTTATTTTATTATTTTTTTTAATTTTTTTAATGTTTATTTACTTTTGAGACAGAGAGAGACAGAGCATGAGCAAGGGAGGGTCAGAGAGAGAGAGGGAGACACAGAATCTGAAACAGGCTCCAGGCTCTGAGCTGTCAGCACAGAGCCCGACGCGGGGCTCGAACTCACGAGCCGTGAGATCATGACCTGACCCGAAGTCGGACGCTTAACCGACTGAGCCACCCAGGCGCCCCTAGTTTACTATATGTTAAATCAAGCTCACTGTCATTGACAGTTACTGATAATATCAGTCCATGGTAGTATAATCATGATATATGTTGTGCAATTAATTTTGTCTGATTGATAAACAATTCCCACAAAAGTAATGAGGAGCATGCATTAAGTCCATTCTCCAATCCATGATGTTAGACATGGAGAAAAAAATTACATGATTGAAAGAAAGAGCATTGAAGTCAAATACAGGTTTCTTACCTGTTATGCAACTTTTGCTGTATTACTTAACTTATACATGAGAAAATATTATATACATCAAAAAGTTGTTATGAGAATTTTTAATATACATATTCTTAAAATATGTATTTATAAAGAACACAGGACATTGCAACGTTTAATGAACAGTTACTATAACTGAAAAATGACATATTAATTTGTAAATTATCTGTTGGTGATAAGAAAACATGTTTTCTAATGAAATCAGTTTCCAAAGGAGAATATCCAAAGATAACTGAATTATTAAAAACAAATGACCCTTTAATATCATTAGAAACACTAGATTATTGTGTCAAATAGCCACCCTAACCTAAAAAGGAAGAAACATTAATTGTTACAAGTATAGATAAAACAGAACTAAAATGTGAACATTTGACCAGAGGCTGAGTCTTTTATTCTCCTTTCTTTACTTTTTCAATCGCACCAAACATACCTGCTAGAAAGGGAAAGGCATAAGATGCATTCTTTTTTTTAAATTTTTTTTAAATATGAAATTTATTGTCAAATTGGTTTCCATACAACACCCAGTGCTCATCCCAACAGGTGCCCTCCTCAGTCACCTTAGTGATAGAGTACGTGCCTAGAGTTTTAGAAATATTAAGCCACATTAGCTAGCCAGTGTTTTCAAAAGAATAAAAACAGATGAATAATGTAAAATTGATTTCCCGTATACGATTGAAAAAAGCAGATACATATTGTGTCCATTTAAAGATGTATATTTATGACCTTCATGCTTTGCTGAAGCTGCACTGTGTTAAGCTCTTAGCTTTCACTCCTATTTGAAAGATAAAAGCTGGCAGATCTGGCAGACTTTAAGCTGCCAATCATTTAGAGAGCTGTATTTGTCTCGATTAAATAAGCACCAGTTATTAAAACTAGGGCTTGACATTCAGGAGAACCTGTGGTTGTTTTTAAGTCTCACTATACCAGAGAGATGCATCAGTGCTGGAAGTCTCTGTTACCCCCAGAAACCATTGAAAAGGTCCCGGGTATTATTAACCTGCCGCCCCTCAGTAGAAGCACTCTAGAGGGGATTTCAACCCTAAAATTAGGTATCTATATAATTTATATATTAAAAGAATTCATCTTGTTCAAAAGGAAACATATTGTCAGATTTTATTGAAACAATATTCCAGGTTATCAAAGTTGTTACTATTTTTTTGGCCAAAGAAATTCCATTGACTGATGATAGTTTGCATCTCACATGGAAAGTGTACAAAGGGCACCGTATATACCGAAGGAGAAGGTGTAAATATCACTACACATGTGAAACCATTCATTTCAAAGGCTTTCTGGTTAGAATGCTGTGATTGTAATGTAGCTAGAAATTGAATATATCCAATTCCATGAGAAAGAATCATAATCTCAGTATGAAATATGATAACATATTCTCTGCAATCTTTTGTCTAGTTAAAACAATGTTTGCCACCAAAATAGGATAGATAATCTATGCCAATTGAAGAATTTCCACTTGTCTGAATTAATTTATATATTTGTCTCTTGGGCATTACATCTTATAAGATATATTTCTAAATGATGTGCTGTTTCAAAGCTTAATGTGTTCTTCATTTCTAGCAATTGCTCTGTAGTGCTGGTTTGAATCATAATAGTCTACTGAAAATAAATCATCAATTGTGATAGGACTGTGGTAATTCATATGAAATTTCCAAAGGTCACTTTAAGAAGTAAAGAGAGCTCTGTATTTGTCTTATCAAAGTGCAGTAGGGAAGGCAATGTAGAAAAGAAAAAGAAAGTTAAGGGTTTGCATTTTACGACTCTTTGCTTCCCAGTTAAAAGTGGGGTAGACTATCACCTGCCCTGTATTCACTATTCAAAGTGCCCTCAATGGGGAAGAAAGAAAGAGGTAATGGGACATAGCGCAGCAGTTGTGATGAACACTGATCGGTAAATGCAGCTGCCAGCATCTCTATGCCCTACTAGCCACTGTCTTTGAGAATTGTGGAACTAAATGTTTCATGACGTTGAATTATACCATAAAAATACGCGACCGCTAAGCAGTTTCTGTTCCTCCGCAAACCCAGTGTATGTATCCCAATATGTAGTACAAGCGATATGTAACGTAAAAGGTATTATCAAGGTGTAAATGGGGAAATTCTCAACACTTTTGTTGACCTTATTTAAGATAGTGGTACATAGATGAAAATTAGTTCATTTATTCAGAGAGAATTCAAAGAACGCTTTTTTTGCCTCAAAAATTCAACTTATTTGGGTTCAAAATATTTGTTTCCAAAATTAACTTGGTAATTAGCACTCTTTAATTTTACATGCAAATACAAATCAGAATGTAAATTTTCACATAGAAATAAACTAATAAACTTATATCTCACATTTTCAATATCACTTTGTCTTTTGATCTAAACTATGTCCAAGTTTAAATTACAATTTCACACAAAGTTGTGGCATCTCAATGCAAAGCAAGGTGGAAACTTAATTTATAAAACTGCATTATATATTTTTCATTTTTTAAAATATGAATCAAAAAGGATCATACATAGTAAGGACATACTTTTAAGATTATGAATTAAGCATTACAGATTAGTTTAAATTGTCTATTCAAACACAATCACGTGTATTTATATGAATAAATTAAATATATAGTGAATTTAAAAGTTTAACTTGTTCTAAACAAGATGCTTTTAATATATATTTAGTAAAGTAATTGGAAAATGTGGTAATTATGGCTTCAGAAAACATAATACTTTAAATTATAAAGAGATAAGTTATATGCAATTCTTGAATATGTTATTCTTTTTAATTATACAACCTTGATACTCTTTGCAATGAAAATTATCATCTAAGTGCATTCATATTTTCAATATCATTATGAAGGAAGATAAATCTCCATATCAGAACCATGCAAATGTTATTCACAGAAATTAAATATTCCTATCAAGAAGTTATAAAATGGCATATATTCTTGAGACACAATGCCACCCGTATCATTAAATTTCACGAAATACTTGTTAAACTACAATAATCAGTTGAAAACTCATTATTATTTGTGTATCATTCTCAAGATATCAACTAACTTTGGGAAAAGGAACAAATTAGTGCAAAAAAAGTGATGCAGAGCTTTAAAAATGTTATACTTTTTGTATATATGTCTGCAGTAAACACATTTGAAAAGTAAAAACAAAACACAAACAAATGAAAAAGAAAAACACATGCTATTTAATGAGCATAGTATTTCTTTATGTGCTTTTGGTATATTTATTTGAGTAGGGCTGTAAAAATAGTCATTTTTCTTATTTCCAATTGTTTGAACTTACTAATAATCCTATGGTGAAAATATACTCTTGGCACATGTTTGGCATCCTTGAATCAAAGACATGTTCATTTAAAATTGGCTGTTGGCCAGTTAAAACTAGCTATTGGCAAGTTGCATTCAGGAAGATTGTATCAATTTATACTCCCATTAACACTACCTGATAATCTCTAAACTCCTACCCCTTGAAAACCTCAAAATGGTACTTTATAATTGTTTTGCTTTGTAGTTTTTAAAGAATAATTTCTTTCCCCTTTTTCTTCTTCTTCTTCTTCTTCTTCTTCTTCTTCTTCTTCTTCTTCTTTCTTCTTCTCGGCCTCCTCCTCCTCCTCCTTCTCCTTCTTCTTCCTCTCCCTTTCCTTCTTCTCCTTCTCCTTCTCCTTCTCCTTCTCCTTCTCCTTCTCCTTCTCCTTCTCCTTCTTCTCCTCCTCCTTCTCCTTCTCTTTCTTCTTCTTCTTCTTCTTCTTCTTCTTCTCCTTCTCCTTCTCCTTCTCCTTCTCCTTCTCCTTCTCCTTCTTCTCCTCCTCCTTCTCCTTCCCTTTCTCCTTCTTCTTCTTCTTCTTCTTCTTCTTCTTCTTCTTCTTCTTCTTTCTGGTTTATTTATTTAGAGAGTGAAAGAGAGAGAGCAAGGGAGGGGAAGAGAGAGAGGGAGAGAGAGAAGGAATCCCAAGCAGGCCCTGCACTGTCAGTGTGGAGTTGGATGCTAGGCTGAAACTCATGAACTGTGAATCATGACCTGAGCCAAAGTCCAGAGTTAGAAGTTTAACCGACTGAGCCATCCAGGTGCCCCAGAATAATTTCTATGTTTAGGGTTAATTTTAATGATTTTTCTCTGAAATGAACTTCCTTTTCATCATATAATTTTTAATTTTCTTGATTCTTTATGATAGTTTTTAAGCATAAGATTATCAGTTTATGGGCAAATTGTATCTCAAGAATTCTTTGTGATATCTAAGTTTGCATCACGTCTGAAAATCTTCTTAACTCTCAACTTACAGAAGTGGTACCAATATTTTTGATTTTTGTTTTATAAGAACTTGATTCATAAGAAATATACTTTGCGGGGAGCCTGGGTGGCTCAGTCGGCTAAGCATCCTACTTCAGGACAGGTCATGATCTCACAGTTCATGGGTTCAAGCCCTGCGTAGGGCTCTATGCTGACAACTCAGAGCCTGGAGCCTTCTTCAGATTCTGTGTCTCCCTCCTCTCTGTCTGCTCCTCTCCTACTTGCTCTCTTTCTCTCTTTCTCAAAAATAAATAAACATTAAAACATTTTAAAAAATAAGTATACTTTGAATGCGGAAGATACTTAAGATAACAATTCATTGGAGCCAAAACATTTCTATATATTTTTTTACACTTGTCAATATTTTCATATTGAAAGGAATAATTTTTTAATACAAAAATAAGTCTGACTATCTGTCCCTCATTCCTCCTTCCCATCCTCCATGCCTCCTGATTTTTTTCCTTCCTTCCTTTCAGCAGGTATATGTTAATCAATTATCACATACGAGGGCATACAATAGTGCAGTTTTTCCCCTTCCTGCTAGAACCACGTATCAACAATTATGATTTTTCTCCTGAGGGCTCACCACAGGTCTTATTTTCTGAATAAGCAGGAGAAATACCAGTAATTGTCAGCAAGTTTTCTAAACAATGATTCCTTAAGGCCCGTGGTGCATTATCAGACTTGTCCCTAAAACCTTTCCTTTATGTCAAAATTCATCTTGTAACTTTTTCAATCATATAAACAGGTATTATAAAGGCATGCAAATAACTATTTCTAAAAAATGACATATAAGCAAAAAAAAACTTGCTTTCAAAGTCAGTTTTCTAAGGTTTTGAGAGCCACAAGCATGGAATCCAAGTTCAATGTATTGATTAAGTTTTCTCATGTCTTAGATCTGGTTCTGTTATATGAGTACATGTTAATTTGGGAGGCAAAGAAAAAATCCACTTATTTTCATTTTAACTTTTAATACTAGCCTAAACTTTATCAAAATCGAATATTATAAGGTTGTTATAAAAGTCAAAAACCCCCGATGCTTTTTACCCAATGACTTGTGTAATAGATTGTATACCTGTTATTAAGTGTTGGTAGCTATCAAATACTGGACACATTGGAATTGACAATGCAATGTTCCATTGTATTAATTCTGTACTCTAGCTTCAGGCTAATTATAGATAAATGCATGAGAATGGATGTGATCATAAAAAAATTCTGTGGTATTTTAGAAATAGTGGAACTATTCTCTATCAAGCAGGAAAGGCTTTTTTCTTACTATTCCTAAACTGTGTACAATCGTTAGTCTTAGTTTTGAAAATTTTCTAATTATTAACTCACACACAAGTCCAAATGTCATTTGATTACTAGATTGAAATTTGTCAATGATTATATTTTAAAGTGTATCTGAAAGTACAGAAATAGGTGACGTGTACCAGATGATTTGGGCTGCCTCTGTGCCTAACAGTTGGTCCGTGAGCCCCAATAACCTGGAAGTAGTCATTTTTAACAAGCTCACCAGTGATTCTTACAGACTCAAGAGCTTATCTACTTTGTCACTTCATCATTTTTACCTGGGAGATGTAAACAAATCAGACACATAAGCTTATCTAATGTGTAATCTATTTTTACCCTGATACCTAGATGGCAGGATGGAAAAAAGAAAGAAAAAAAGAAACATTCTTTTTTTAATAAAGTTATTTATTTATTTTGAGTGAGAGATAGCTCAAGAACACGCACAAGCACAAGTTGGGGAGGGGCAGAGAGAGAGAGGGAGAGAGAAAATCCCAAGCAGGCTCCACGCTGACAGCCCAGAATCCCACAGGAAGCTGGAACCCACAGGTGGTGAACCTCGAGATCATAACCTTAGTCAAAATCAAGAGTCATGTGCTTAACCTATTGAGCCACCCAGGCACCCCTAAAAGAAACATTCTTAACTTATGTGAGAAATACTTTATGTATTATTACTTCTATTATACAGATCATGACAATGTGGTCCTAGTTGGTCAAATATTTTTCTCAAATTTTAATAACTTCATAATTATTTTTTATTGGCATTCTTGTACACTGCAAATAGGAAGTAACATGGAATAATCCTTTAGAAACTAAATGGCATTTTTTAAAAATCTCAGAATATTGAACACAATTTTAATTAAGTTTATCAATCTATTTATCTTCCCAGAGAATTGAAAAATGTATGTGCACACTCATAATTAAATCAGGGTATTTTTAACTTTATTTAAAAAAAAAAACTAAAAATTTAGAAATATCCTAATTTTCCACCAATACAATGGCTAAAAATGGTGGAATACTTATGCAAACAGATTTCTACTCAGTCATAGGTAGAAACAAAATACTGATGCATGCAATTACAGGGATGAATCAAAACCACTATGCTAGTCAAAAGAAATCCTATTGTGTAAGTCAATTTATAGGAATGTCTAAATTAGGCACATCAGCTAGAGTGAAATAAATCAAAACAGTGGATTCCTCTACAGTGTGGAAAGTGTGAGAAAGCAATGGATTGTAAAGGAACATAACCAACTGACGTGACAGAAATGATCTTTATTCTGTAATCCGCATAGTGGTTTCATTGCTGCATACATGCTTTCATATTCATCAATCTGTAGTACTTAAAATATGTGAATTATGGTGTGTGTAAGCTAAAACCCAAATAACAAAAATGGCCTTCTTCAGACATGCTTTTTTTTTTATATGAAATTTATTGGCAAATTGGTTTCCATACAACACCCAGTGCTAATCCCAACAGGTGCCCTCCACAATGCCCATCACCCACTTTCCCCTCCCTCTCACTCCCCATCATCCCTCAGTTTATTCTCAGTTTTTAAGAGTCTCTTATGGTTTGCCTCCTTCCCTCTCTGTAACTTTTTTTCCCCTTCCCCTCCTCCATGGTTTTCTGTTATGTTTCTCAGGATCCACAGAAGAGTGAAAACATATGGTATCTGTCTTTCTCTGTATGACTTATTTCACTTAGCATCACACTCTCCAGTTCTATCCACGTTGCTACAAAAGGCCATATTTCATTATTTCTCATTGCCACGTAGTACTCCATTGTGTATATAAACCACAACTTCTTTATCCATTCATAAGTTGATGGACATTTAGGCTCTTTCCATAATTTGGCTATTGTTGAGAGTGCTGTTATAAATATTGGGGTACAAGTGCCCCTATGCATCAGCACTCCTGTATCCCTTGGGTAAATTCCTAGCAGTGCTATTGCTGGGTCATAGGGTAGATCTATTTTTAATTTTTTGAGGAACTTCCACACTGTTTTCCAATGTGGCTGCACCAGTTTGCATTCCCACCAGCAGTGCAAGAGGGTTCCCGTTTCTCCACATCCTTGCCAGCATCTATAGTCTCCTGATTTGTTCATTTTAGCCACTCTGACTGGCGTGAGGTGATATCTCAGTGTGGTTTTGATTTGTATTTCCCTGATGAGGAGTGACGTTGAACATCTTTTCATGTGCCTGTTGGCCATCCGGATGTCTTCTTTAGAGAAGTGTTTATTCATGTTTTCTGCCCATTTCTTCACTGGATTATTTGCTTTTCAGGTGTGGAGTTTGATGAGTTCTTTATACATTTTGGATACTAGCCCTTTGTCTGATATGTTATTTGCAAATATCTTTTCCCATTGGTTGCCTTTTAGTTTTGTTGATTGTTTCCTTTACAGTGCAGAAGTGTTTTATCTTCATGAGGTCCCAATAGTTCATTTCTGCTTTTAATTCCCTTGCCTTTGGAGATGTGTCAAGTAAGAAATTGCTACGGCTGAGGTCAGAGAGGTTTTTTCCTGCTTTCTCCTCTAGAGTTTTGATGGTTTCCTGTCTCACGTTCAGGTCCTTCATCCATTTTGAGTTTATTTTCGTGTATGGTGTAAGAAAGTGGTCTAGTCTCATTCTTCTGCATGTTGCTGTCCAGTTCTCCCAGCACCATTTGTTAAAGAGACTGTCTTTTTTCCAGTGGATATAATTTCCTGCTTTGTCAAAGATTAGTTGGTCACACATTTGTGGGTCTAGTTCTGGAGTTTCTATTCTATTCCATTGGTCTATGTGTCTGTTTTTTTGCCAATACCATGCTGCCTTCATGATTATAACTTTGTAGTAGAGGCTAAAGTCTGGGATTGTGAAGACATGTTTTTTCTAAACACGGCATATTAAACATTATTGTACACCTAATACAGGCTACTATATCTCTGTGTATTTATTTACATTTTACAAAATTGTTTTATCTTATCTACTTTTTCATTGAATTTTTGAAAACGATGAAGTTCACAAACTGCATGAAAATATTACAGATTACAGAGTAACATAATCTTTCCAAACCTGTCTCTTGACTGTTCCATCCAATTCCAACGCATTGATTGTTATTCATTTCTTTTGTACAGTGCTATAGATAATTTTTACATATAGAAATATAGGCATATGTACGTCGTTCTTTTCCCTAAGTATAGGTAGGAGAGAATTCCAATTCTTTATACACAGTATGTGACAATTTTAAAACATATCTGTAAATACTTTAAAACTCCTTCCATCAAGAGTTAGGGTCTGTAACCAACCCCCTTCATCAAATCTGGGCTAACCTTAATGACACATTTGTAACTAATTTCTGGAGTTAGGTCAGAAAAAGTCATTCAGCATCTCTCTGGCTTAACTCCATTGGAAGTTCAGAGGGAGACTCCAAGGGGCACAGCAAAATCCTTCCCAAATTCCCGATCCCTGAAGTGTATGCAAAATACAAAATTGTTATTTTAAGCGATGAAGATTTGTGGTTGTATATTAACCACTGTACTGATGTGTGTTTAAAACATTGCTATATTGTACATGTATATAATATATTAAAAATAAAGTTTTCTTTGGGGTGCCTGAGTAGCTCAGTTGGTTAAGCATCTGACTCTTGATCTGGGCTCGGGTCATGATCTCACGGTTTGTGAGATTTTCTCAGGTGACGCCTGCTATAATGGTCTATTTTGGCACTAGGCAATTAAACTCAGGATGGGGTAGGGGAAGAGGTACCACTGACTGAGAAAAAATGGATAAGATAGATGGCTTGGTTCCCTACCAAAATGAGGCTCCGTGTTTTCCTGAATTCTCTGGTCAGGCTTACTAGATGGTCAAGACTGGGTATTCAGTAGTAAATGGGACAATGACTTAGCTTCTTGCCCTGGCAGGGCAGTAGGACAGGATCCAGGGCCTATATAGCTCATTGTTTGGGAACCCAAAACAGGCTAGAGTGTGCATTAAATTCCCTGGTTAGGTGAGGCCACGGTTTTACTCTGTAGATGGGGAAAACCATGGGTTGCACTCTCTGTTCAAGTGCTCACTGTTCTGTATGCAGAGGTGTTGAATGAGCTGTACAGCTTTTCATGTGCTCCGATTAGGTTCCCTGGTAAGATAGGCTGAAGGTTGCATTCACAGATGAGTAGGGCTATGAATTAGATTACCTGCCCAGGAGCAGTGGGAGAAACAGTTCTATAGGCAGTAAAGCTCTTTGTTGTCCTAACTCAAGCTGACCCACACCCCAAGCTCCTGACTGTATAGGGCTACCAGCTTTTCTCTGTAAACTAAGAGCCCTTCCCACTTCCTATGGGCACAATGGCTTCCAGGAGTTGTCTTCTTCTGATCAGATGGATCTCAGGACACGCTCCACAGCTGGTGGGATAATGTCCCTTGCTGGTGGAGAGGGAGAGGTTAATCCAGACTGCTCTCAATTTTCTGAGCAGACTTTCTGACTGGGAGGGGCTGGGAGCCACCTTCAGCCTTGGCAATGAACCGATGCCCCTCCTTGTACATAGCACAGGAACACTCCACTCCCAATACTGGCTTTGCTTTTCAGGCAATCAGATCTGCTTGCCTGTCACTCAGTCTGAGTGCCACTGGGCTGCACTGCCTCCAGGAGTTGTCTCCAGTCCTTCTGGTCAGATGGGGTTGGAAGACACTTTCCATAGGAAGTGGGGCTGTGATTCAGTTTCTTACCTGGGTGTGGCCAAACCAACTCTAGGGCTGGCAAAACTCCTTCTTTGAGGTTCTAAATAGGGCAGGTAGATTTGCCCTCCACCCTACTCCCAGGTTAGAGTGCATCCCAACTTGGTTCTGCAGATGAGCAAAACCACTGATTGGGATCACTGCTTGAGCATTCCAGATATAAACCGAATCCGCCAAGATCTGTATGCTGGTTGTGGCAAGTCCTGTCCCCCTTCTCCATCACAGTCAGATTCCTAATGGTTGAGCCCTAGAGATTTCCCTACAACCCTTATGGTATGAGATAAGAGTAGGGGCTCCCACAAAGAGAGGGGAGGAGACTCTGGAGGTCTCTCAGCATGGTGCTATGTTGTCCCTGGGTGAGGGGCAATGGGGTCAACACATAGCAGCTTCTCTTACCCTTCAAATGAAGTCTGTCTTGGTTTCTGTGGTGCCGGGTGCACTTAGCCTCATCCATGTGTTCTAGAATTCTCTCAGTGGTGTCTTATTCTTAAGTAGTTGTTAGTTGTTCTCGTGAGGGAAACTAAAGTCAAGAACAACCTATATTGCCATATTAGTGATATCACTTCCCTGCTGATATTTTTATTGACATCACCTTAAATGTAAGAATGTACTAAGGGAGAATAAAATATTGTATATTTTGAATGTCTACCAAATGCCTGTCCATTTATTCAAGTGTCCTTCTATGTTCCTTAACAATGTCTTTAGGTAGATTTGTAGATTCATTTTGTACTTATTATTTGATATATAATACTTCTATTGCTTTGAAATAAATTCTTCTACCATGGCTGTTGTGTATATGAATATAGTGATTATATTATTTTTGTATTATCATTTCATAATTCTCTTCTTTAGTAACATATATTTGTTTAGCCCTTCCAGTTTTAAGAATATAGTCATGTCTTCTGCAGAATTAAAAAAAAATATCCTTACTCATGTTTCATATTTCTCATCTTTCCTCTGTTCTAAATATATTGGCTAGTAATTTCAAAGACATGTTATTACTTGGCTCATAGTGCACATTCTTGTCTTGATCTGACTATAGTGGGTGTAATACTTGTGCTTACTCACTAAAACAATTTTGGCTTTAGGGGATGAATAGATAATGTTTTGTTTTGTTTTGTTTTGTTTTGTTTTGTTTTTTAACTAGTGAGAATGTATTCATATATTCTTAGTTTATTGAAGGTGCATGTGTGTGTGTGTGTGTGTGCATGTATGCATTCAAGAGTGTTGACTTGACTTATTATTCTTCCCTCCAAATCAAGAATTTTTCTAATTATATATTCAAAAGAGCATCTTTGTAGTCTCCCCATCTGTTCCAATCCTGAAGACCATGAAATCAATTAGTCTTCTCCACAATTCTCTGTTGATCAAATCACTCTGATTACTAATCTGTACCTGTAGCCTGGTTATGGTAATTTCATCCACCATTTATTCTACTGGGCTCTCTGAAAGTTGAGTGCTACCAACTGGCTCCTACCACTCAGAATGCTCATTATTTCCACCAAAAGCAGGGAACCCAATTCCCTTACAACATCTCCCATAATCAGCCCTTGCCTGCAAAGAGCAAAAATAAACCCAAACATTTTCAGAGATGATGGTTTCCTTTCCCTCTTCCACTCCCCCGATGCATTTTTTAGTTTCTTCAACATTTCTACAAGTTGAAGGAAAAATATTTCATACCTTGCTATAGAATATAGTTGAACAGGATATTCTTGAGCATAAATTGGACCCTCATGGTTTATCTAACTTCAATTAACCAGCCTAGAGACTATTAATGTCACTCACATTTTTTTAAGCCAACACATTGTCTCATTTCATTACACCAAGATTTGCTGCTTCTTTGTTAGCTTAATAATCTTAACATCAACTCCCTACATGATCCCAGTATCCTGCCACCACAAATTGGTAGAGCTCCGCAACTCTTTCAAAATATAGACATCTTTTTCTGGACTAGGTCCATCTGAAAGATGATTAGGTACTAAAGGCGACTGACATCCCTTTGTGAGACAAACGTCTCAGTTAATGCCATTAGAATTTATTTATGCAGAGGAAAACTCAGATTGGAGATAGGACATGCTTTTCTCACTAAGCAGTATTCAGCGATAATTAAGGATTCTCAGCCCCATCTATGTCCACCGCAGTGTCTTAATTCCATTATTCAAAGACTCAATACCCCTCAGATATATGACCATCTCAATTCCTAAATCCCAGTTTTAAGATGGTAAACTCCAAAATCATTGATGATTGAATAGGAAAAGATGTAATGCTCAAATAGGTATGAAGGATATATTTACTAGGGTGTGGTATTATCTAGGGGAATCAATAAGAGTAGGCAAGGAAACCCAGGGCTTGCAAGAACACTTCTGTGCCTAAAGGGAGAGGGAACCTTGTAGAAGTGGGCTTTCTGACAAAAGCTGCAAGCTTCAGTAGATTCAAATAGTCTATTAGGAAGAAGGCAGAGATAATAAATGCCCAACCTCTCTCTTGCCCCTCCATTACAGACCTCACTGCCTCCCATTAGCCAAACCTTATCACAGAAGGCAAAACTGTCCTGTTGATGCAGAACAAAAGTGTCATCCTGTCTAGAAACAAAGGAGGTGAGAAAAGGGATGTGGAGGAAGGGAGGATAGGATATGTGGCTCAGTGACACTTACCTGGCATCTGTTGCCTCCTGCATAATGGGTCCAGAGAAGATCTTGCAATTAACTGGTATATACACATTTCTTTTGCTACAAATAAAAAAATTTAGGTTTTTTTTTTTTTTTTTTTTTTTTTTTTGCTCATGGTATGCCACTCATCTTTAATTACAGTATAATGACTGTTTCATATGAATCGTTGGATAGGTTTTGTTCTGTGTCTTAGTTCTAGTTTCTTCTGCATGCCCCATGATCTAACGTCATGACTTTTGGGAGCTATAATCCCTTTTGGGAGAGGGTCTGGATTTTGGCTGGTCTTGAAATTCGCTTCTCATTTTTCGTGTGAATATGAAATGGAAAGAAAAATGCTGATTTTATACCACTATATTCATGCCAGAAGTACTCTCACCAAATAAATGTTTTCATAAAGCTTCCTTTATTTAATGTGAGGACTATAATATACTATATCAAATAGGTCAATATTCCTTCAATTAACAATGTGCCAAATTAAACTATCAATAAATAAAAAGGAGAGAAAAATAAAAATTCATATAAATTGGCAACAAGAAACTCTTTCAATATTATAAATTTATATTTAATGATCTACTTACATGCTAATTTCCCACATCAAATTGTGCATTCTTCAAGAACTCCAACACCTAGGTGATCTAAAGTCCTCTGAAATGTTTAAATATTATATACAAATTTAATAATATTTCAACTTAGAATTCAGGGTTAAATCAAATTTGGAATTATTTAAGTTGAAATTGAAATTATTTTGAATTGTAAGATTTTTTTTTTACTTTAATAAACTAAATTTTGCTAAACATTACAGGTATTTTAAATATCAACTATTTCAAAAATATTAATACTATGGGTATTATTTACTTAAACTTTTCCTTTTCTAAATGTTTATTTATTTTGAGAGAAAGAGAGAGAGAGAGAAAGAGAGAGACCACTTGTACCTGCACAGGAGGGGGCAGAGAAGGAGAAAGAATTCCAAGAAGCCTCCGTACTATGAGTGCAGAGCCTGACGTGGGGCTTGATTTCACGACCATGAGATCACGACTGTGGGATCCTGTCCTGAAATGAAATCAAGAGTCAGACACCTAACTGACTAAGCAACCCAGACACCCTTGTTTACTTAAACTTTTCTAAATTTAATTCTAAATTTCCTTGTAATTATAAGTTGATTATCTACTAAAAAAAGCAATTATGCTCTTTAGAACCGCCAAGGTTACCATTTATGCTTACCCAGCTCTCAAGACCAGCATAGGAATAATGATTGGTTTGTTGTCTGTTACAGTGATGGGCACAAAAAACCCATATAATAGTCATTTGTCAAAGATTCTGTAAGCTAAAGATGATTACATCGTCCTTTTCCCTATATTATACTTAGTGATATTAGCAGCCTTTTGAATGATTAAAATATTGTATTTTTCGTGGCGTCTGGGTGGCTCAGTCGGTTGAGCAACCGACTTCAGCTCAGGTCATGATCTCACAGTTTGTGAGATGGAGCCCTGCGTCAGGCTCTGTGCTGACAGCTCAGAGCCTGGAGCCTGCTTCTGATTCTGTCTCCCTCTCTCTCTGCCCCTCCCCCACTCATGCTCTGTCTCTGTCTCAGAAATAACTAAACATAAAAAAAAAATTAATAAAAAAATTTTAAAAATTTATTGTATTTTTCTACTTTTGGTTATTAAAATGTATAAACATATTCTCTCATTAGATATTGATATCAAACTCATTGTTTTCTATCTTTTAAAGTTTTATCTGATAATGGAATCACAATTTCTAAAGGCATCATAATGACAGTACTTGTTTTTTTTGTTGTTTTCCTTTGCCCAATTCCAGAACCAGGGTGAGTCATTTCATTAGCTTAGGACATCTTTATTATAACCAAGAAAATATATATAAAATTACCCTATTTACAAGAAAAGTTTAATATTCATTTAAGATATTTTTCAATCTATGACATATGGACCATTTGTCATATCTAATAACCAATCCCAGATTACTAACATTTTAGTTCACCTTTACAGGATCACACAGTTTAACTTCAAACAATATTTTACAATGGAGATATGCTCCATAACTGTAGCAAGATTTATTCCAATGAAGTAACTCGCATGTATTTTTAAAGGTTGTCTTCTGGTGTTAGTAAAATATGTTCTTAGATGCTTTAGCTAGATGCTACATTAGTCATTCCTATTACAATCAGTCCTCTATTCATATGCTCTCTCACTCTTTCTCACACTAAAGAAAGTATCCTATGTTTTATAATGATGAATATTTCAGTGATAAAGATTTTTTTTAGCAATGTCATTGAAAAGATGAATAACTCTAGCTTACTTAAACCCTGGCATGAATTAGAAAATCCAAGCAAAATGATATATTTTTTAAAGCTTTCAAGTAGAAATGTAAATGACTATATCTAAAATTAGTAACATATTTAGAACTTTTACCCTTTCTCCATTCTGGAGCATATGCTGTTTTAAAGGCTTTTTTATTCCTCCAAATGTTACTTTTATTTACTTATTTGCTTCTTTATTAGTTTATCCTTATTTTTTAATTGAGAAAAGGATGCTCATATCCAGTATGATTTTTATTTCTTCTGCTATCTGGTCAATAAATAATAATAATAATAATAATAATAATAAAATAGAATACCAACAATTATCTACTTGAAGGTAAACTGCACAATCTCAAAATGAGTTGATGTAATAGAGGTAGAACCTGATTAGGCATTGTATTCATGACTTGGCAATTTCTATTTTTTTGTGTGTGTGTTCTGACCTAGAGAAATATTTACTTTTTATTTCCTAGCTTTCCTAACCATCACTTTTAATCATACAATAAGCTAGATTGTAGATTATTCAACACCACTCACACTTTTAAAATCAAAAGAAAAATACCTAAATAAAGAGAAGAATAATTCAGATAATACTATGCAAACTAACTTTTGGAGGACATTGCCTCATTGTCTTCTTATATATGAAAAAAAAAAATACATCTCCATATGTATTCATTCAGTAAATGAAGCAACGGGCATTCTGTGGTAATTAATGGCATCTATCATGGAAATACATCCGGCAGAGTGTTCAGCAAAGAGCAGTAACCCACTACAAATGTGTTGAACGAGTGAAGGAACACCAGAAGGAAAAACAAATGCTAGTTCTAAACTGTGGAATACAGCATAATGGCCATTGAAATAGATTAAGCTATCATTAAAAGAGACATATGGCTTTCTTTTAAACTCACAATAATGGAGAACTGGGAAATGCCAGAAATATCGTATCAGGCAAATCACAAATATTAAAATAAGTCATGTGGATGCATTTTATGTTTATCATAATTTTGTAACCTAAAATTATATTTACTCGCAATGTAATTACTTTGTAAAAAATCAAACAGGGTAGCGTTTCTGGTAAGAAGCATGTTGGGTCTGCAGGCATATTTGAAACAGAGAATGTATTTTATCATCTGACATAGAAAGTGTTGATAACAGCTATCATTTATTAAGTGGTTACTTGATGCCAAGCAGTGTGACAAGTGCCTACGTGTATATTAGTTAGTCAGAATAGGCTACTTGCCATAAAAAAAATATGTAAAACTATCTGGCTTAACATCATAAATGTTATGGCTCATTCACATCATAGTAGAATAATATTGAGAGGGAGATTATTGGAGGAAGATTCTGCTTCACATTACATTTAGAGACCCAAATTCCTTCCACCTTGTGGTATTTCATCATCTTCAACATGTAACATCCAAGTTTGCCAATGCTGAGAAAAGAAGAAAGCGGAGAGAACATACTCTCTCCTAAGTACCTGGGCTCAGGGGTGATACACCTCATTCATGTCATCTTCAATGGTAAAAACTAATGATCTACAGGCAAAGAATCAAATAATCATATTTTAAAATTTTGTCCAAGAAAAGACAGTATGTTTGGTGAGTATCTGATTTCTGCCACACATGTGAGTGATCTCATGTAATATCATTTAAATTTTACAGTCAATGTTATGCACAAATAGTAGATTTTCCCCCCAAAGCCTGAAAAACATAACCAAAGGTTATGATACTTGTAAATCTATGATAGAATTAGACTTTGTAAGCATAAGTTAGCCAAAGAGTAAAACATCTAATAACAGAAAACCTAACTAGTCAGTTCAAAACAACTGTGAAAAAAAAAAAAATTAACAAAGGTTTGAGTTGGTCTGGTGATTTGTTTCACAAAAGAGGTTTATGAAATTTCATTAGGAATCATCACTTCCTAGTATTTAACCTAGCCAATTGGAAAGGACTGTCTAGACATTTCCAAAATGTATCAATGCAATATAACAATATCTCAACAGCTCTTAATTTGCATAGATTCAATGCTTTCAATTTATAATAAATATTTTTAATTTTTTTACTATGCTGAAAGTTAATTAACAAATCATCTAACTGCATAATGTGTGTATTTTTTTAATTAATACAAGGATATAACGAAAAGGAGAAATTTAAAATGTAATGTATAATAAAATACTTATACAACTCAACATGCAAAATCTTAGCACAACTATAATTAAAGCACAGTGGAATTATTAGATGCTTGTATCACATATAAAAAAGTTTGGATATAAAAAATGTAATTTTGGGGGGCACCTGGGTGGCTCAGTCGGTTGGGAGGCCGACTGCAGCTCAGGTCATGATCTCACGGTCTGTGAGTTCGACCCCCGCGTCGTGCTCTGTGCTGACAGCTCAGAGCCTGGAGCCTGCTTCGGACTCTGTGTCTCCCTCTCTCTCTGCCCCTTCCCTGCTTGCTCTCTGTCTTTCTCTCTCAAAAATAATAAACGTTAAAAAAATTTTAAATGTAATTTTCCATTTAAATAAATATCGCAACACATTATCTTTCATTTTGGCATAAATGTTGAGTAAGTATTCTGCATAGCAACAAAAGCAGCATTGCTATTGCTATTACTACTGTGATGGCTGTTTTTGTGTATCACTTGGCTGGCAAACAATGTGCCCAGATATTTGGTCAAACATAATTCTGCTGGTTTCTGTGACAGTGTTTTCAGAAGAGATTAACATTTAAACTCTGGATATTAAGTAAAACAAACTGCCCTCCATAATGGGAGTGAGTCTTATTTAGTCAGTTGAAAGCCAGAATAGAACAAAAAGAGTGACTTCTTCAAAGCAAGAGAGAATTTTCCACTAGACTGACCTTGGACTTCTGCAACACTGGCTCTTCTTGGCTCTACAGTAAGTAGACTTTGGTCTCAAGCTGGAACATCACCTCTACTGGATCTCTAGTCAGTCAGCCTACCCTACAGGTTTGGACCTGTCAGTTTCCATAATCATTTAAGCCAATTTAATCTAAATCTTATTGTATATATGTTTTTACACAGCCCATGGTTCAGTTCTCTAGAGAACCTACATAATTGGTGATATATTTTTCCTGATTTTGAACTACTCATGAAAACCTAGATCAAAATAAAATTATTGCCTCAGTTTATTACTGACAAATTTTGGAGTGCGCTAATGTGACACAACAACATTTGTATCATTTAAAAGGAAAATGGAAATATTGTCTTAGATAATGTAATAAGATTTTAAGCTACAGGAATAACTAAGGAGACAGAAATTAATGTAGTCCAAGGGACAAACATTTATTTTAGTGAGACTTTTCTGTACGTTGAGTTATATACAGCTTGTGTGCTTAGGTGGCTCAGTCGGTTAAGCGTAGGACTTTGGCTCAGGTCATGATCTCATGGTTCATGAGCTTGAGCCCGGCGATGGGCTTTTTGCTGACAGCTTGGAGCCTGGAGCCTGTGTCAGATTCTGTGTCTCCCTCTCTCTCTCTGCCCCTTTCCTACTTGTGTGTGGCTCGGGTGTGCGCACATGCTTTCTCTCTCTCAAGTTGAAAGAAAAAGAAGAAAGAAAGAAAGAAAGAAAGAAAGAAAGAAAGAAAGAAAGAAAGAGAAAGAAAAGAAAGAAAGAGAGAAAGAAAGAAAGAGAGAAAGGAAGAAAGAGAGAAAGAAAGAAAGAAAGAAAGCAAGAAGGCATTCAGCTTGCCTAGGTTTTGCCCTATGTCATTCTAGGTGCCCAGTTCAGCCTCTTCACTGTTTTATACATGCACGCGCGTGCACACACACACACACGTACACACACACACACACACCTACACACACACTCTGGGAAGGTTCATAAGAGAACTGAACAGAAGTATTATCCACAAGTAATACTCTTTGAGAGCACTGCTTTTTCCTCACATATTTTCCTTAAGGAAAATGAAGGACCCACAGTTTAAATACCCGCTCTGCAACTTAAAAGTAATAATAATATTAAAATGCTAATACTACTAATAGAAAAAGATTCTGCTACTGATTTCATAACTTTAGGTAACTCTCTGGAATTGCATTTTCTCACATTTCATTATGGGTATATGCCCACTAAAAATAAGACCAGAAGGGTTTCAATTACCTGATGATAAAGTCTTGGTGAAGTCTTGAGCCGGTCAGGTAACTTTACTCATATATCTTATTTGTAAACATCATCACCCTTATGCGGTATTATAAGTAATATATCTCAAATGTAAATAAATTCTACACCAGCCATTTTGGGAATTATGAATCTATAAAAATATAATCCCTATTGATTATATTGGAAATTCAGAACTCTCTTAGGCATAAAGCCACTGAGTTGAGAGGTGATATCCTCTAACATCTTTTTGGTTAAGGCTTATTATAAAAGTTTGGAAATATTTAAACTTCATTTGTAGTGATAACACTAATGAAGATATATAAAAAGAAAACATATATTTATTATAAAACATTCACCCCCTGTGTACAGTTTTTAGTTCAACTGGACTTGTTATTAAGGAACATAATCTTTTTATGGATTGTAATTTGCTAACCTTGATATTACTTGATGGCCAGAATTTAAGGCACTTTGAGAAATTCTAACAGAATTTGTAAGTTACTGTTTCATCTTTTGCTTCAGAAAGTGTTAACAGTTTTGGAATGTTTAGGACAAGTGAAAATCAATTTTTTTCATACCTAAGAGTAAAAGCTATTCACCCCATGATATTCAGTACTTCCAATCATTCTTAAGTGTATGGTAAAGAAAAGCACTTATAACACATTGATCAACTGATGGAAAGAGCTAAAATGGGAGAAATGTTGCTGATTTCACATCAACTAAGACTCAGCAAGGATTTTGTTCCACTTTCCTTTCAGATACATTTGATATGTAGCAAAGCAATGCATGTTTATTAATGCGTATTTATAATGTTTTAAAGATATTAAAGTAGTATATTTGGGTGTTGTATGAAAAAAAATAATCAGTTATATTTAAATATGATAGCATAAATATTAGATGTTATAAAGATAAATCACTGATATTAAGAATCTATTTCTCACCAGCATGGGGACTATAAAGAATTTGTTTTTCTTGACATTAACACTGTTTTTTACTATCCATGCAATAGAGTCATCTAAGATCAAAATCTCAAAATATAACCAGTTAATAGATATTTTCTTTCAGCATCTCAGAAAGCTGCTAGCCACTTCACTGCAATGAAATATTAGTAAAACTATTGTTTTCAATGACCAAAGGATTTTTTTTCAATTTCTTCAATGTTTATTTATTTTGAGAGAGACTGAGAAAGTGAGAGATGACAGATGGTGCATGAGCAGAGGAGGGGCAGAGAGAGAGAGAGAGAGAGGGAGAGACAAAATCTGAAGCAGGCTCCAGGCTCTGAGCTGTCAGCACAGAGCCCGACATGAGGCTCTAACTCATGAACCATGAGATCATGACCTGAACCTAATTTGGATGGTTAACTGACTGAGCGACTGGCACCCCAAAGATCAAATGAGTTTTGATCAGAGAACTTTATTAATTCAATGACAGATATGAAGGCTAATATGTAATATTATTCTTTCTTATTTTAAGTGAATTAAAGAAGGGTGAGTTTGGTCTCAAAAAGTCATCATCTTAGAATTTTACACTATTTCCAAAAATAATGTTTATAAATATTTCTCTCCAAGCCTTCTAGCTCTACAGTAAAAATCTTAAATACTGAGGTGTTCTTTCTGATATTTTGATTATAGAAAGAAGGGAAAAAAAAGGAGAAGCAAGTTCCCTTATCTATTCATGTATCCATGTCATTAGTCATTAGCATTGCTCTTAAAAATAAACAATTTAATGATATTTAAAGTTTTGTGTAATCTTATTTTTTCTATTATAAACCATCTTTATTTTTGATTGACAGTTTCTATTTAATGTTTTGTTAAGGCATAATTGATATACATTATGTTAGTTTCAGGTGTACAACATGCTGAGCCAACATTTGTGTTTACTGTGAAATGACGACTACAATAAGTCTAGTTAGGATCTGTCACCATGCAAAATTACAGAATTTTTTTTCTTTGATGAAAACTTTTAAGATCAAAAAGTTTCATGCAGCTTTGATGTTATGGGAAAATGTCAATGAGCGGAAGCCAGTGTCACTCATATAACATTGGACATAAATTAACACTATAAATCTGCTTTAGCATGATTCTGAGCTACTGTTTTGGAAGTCTATTCATGTTAAACCATTAGCTTTAATAAAGTTGATTGTGGTAGATCCAATTGTAGTTTGCACTTAAGGCAGAAAGTATCTGTTTTAACCAAAGGAGCTTAATATTTGACTGCTAAAGCCTATGAGAGAAATATTCTAAGGAATATTCAAAACCAAAGCAAAACCAAATAATAAAGACGGAGTCACAGAGATGTAGACAGACTGTGACATAGACCTAAATTCATGGGGCAAATCGTCGGTAAAGATGTCAGACAATATTTTGTAGATCCGTGGATAAATGTAAATAGGTGCAATCCCTAAAATAGGAAGGGGGTAATTAATATAGGTAATGGGACAAGGTGGGTTTGAAATTCACTGAAGAGGATACAGATATGATTCAATAAAGAAGTTCCTGATAGTTCTCTGGATACGGTTTATCATCAATTGCTTTTTTTTTTTTTTTTTTTTTACAAAGAGACAGAATCTGTCAGCCCAGAGCCTAATGTGGGTCTTGATCTCAGGAACCATGATAGCATGACCTGAGCCCAAATTGAGAGTTGGATGCTTAACGGACTAAGCCACCCAGGCACCACTATCATCAATTTCTTAATGAAGAAGAACCAGCCACTCATGTCAGAATACCCTGAGCACTTTAAAATTTTTCCTTTTAAACATTCCAGTATATAAGTGTTTATTTCATGGCTTTCGATAGTCATTTCCAGCCATATTCTATATTTTAATTTTAAATGTTTATTTATTTATGTTTTAAAGAGAGCAAGTGGGGGAGGGGCAGAGAGGGAGGGAGAGAGAATCCCAAGCAGGCTCTGTGCTGACAGCATAGAGACCAACGCGGGGCTCTATCTCACCAACTGTGAGATCATGACCTGAGCCGAAATCAAAAGTCAGATGCTTAACTGACTGAGCCATCCAGGCGCCCTTCCAACCATTTTTATAAATCAATTGCAAGTGTTAAAAACAACAGGCCCCAAATGCTAAGCCCCATTTTAACAAAGTGAGACTTAATTACTGTTTAGGTCTTCCAGAAATGTAACCTTATACCAGTCAATCAGGATTCTCCTGATCATCAATAGGTTATCTGCCTGATAGACCCCTGTTTTCCCCTAAAAGAAGGTAAATTTATAACCAACCTGCTTTTGCCTACTATAATCCCTTGTTCCTGCTCCCTTCTGCCCATAAAGTTTCATTTTGTAAAACCCCTTATGGTTTCTTTGTCTGGTACATTGGATGGTGCCCAATTTGAATTGGCTTTTGTTAAAATAAACTCTAAAATTTTTAATGTTCCTCAGTTTATTTTTTAACACAAGGAAATTTTTCCCTTTAAATATATGTTAGAAATGGATTCCTGAAATCTGAGGACCATTCTGTCTATTAGTCACGACACCAGTCTCAATCTGGTTAAAACTACAAATGCCTTGGGGCGTCTGAGTGGCTCAGTCGGTTAAGTGGCCGACTTCGGCTCAGGTCATGATCTCGTGGTCCGTGAGTTCGAGCCCCGCGTCGGACTCTGTGCTGACAGCTCAGAGCCTGGAGCCTGCTTCAGATTCTGTGTCTCCCTCTCTCTGACCCTCCCCCGTTCATGCTCTGTCTCTCTCTGTCTCAAAAATAAATAAAACGTTAAAAAAAATAAAAAAACAAACAAAAAAAAACCAAAAAAAAACTACAAATGCCTTAGCAAGTTTAGGCACAGGAAGATTTATTTCTGATATTTGACAAACAAATAGTTATATTAATCATTATTAACTCCTGTCGGGCAAAAATCACGTGAATTAACCTGCATATATTCCAACTTGCCAAAGATTTTCTCAAAAACCAGAAAGTTGGGTATACTAAAATCTCTCTATTTTCATTAGATATATCACTTTTTAAAGTATTCATGTATACTTTAGAACTAACTTTCAGAACAGTTATACATGAAGTGTTTCATTGAGGAAATGTGACAGCTATGTCCTTTCAGAGACCAAGGGTACAGCAATTTCCATTTTGTCAAATATGCTAAGTTTTTCGCAAATTGCCTTACATTATTCATTGATGTATCCTTCATCTATCAAGGAGTTATTGAGCACCTGATGTATGTTAAATACTGTATTAGGTTGTATAAAAGTCATCAGTTGTCATATGTCACACCATATCATATACCAAAAGTATATAGTAGTGGCAGAGGAAAACTGCCTGGTTAAGATTGTTGAAAGAAGTTACTTTGTTCAGCACTGCCAGAAAGCAGACAGAATTAGCGATCGCAAGAAGAAATTCAACAGAGAATAAATCGAAATGAAAATGAACTAATTGAGCCCTATCCCTAATACGTGCCCAGATTCCAAAACTCCTTCTTAGTACCATGCCTCAGAGAATAGAACAATTTTGAGCAAGAAACATAGGCAGAAGAAGGAATAGGTATGTGATTTAGGTTCCCTCTGAAAATATTCAGCGGGACTATCATAACGGTGCCCTTTGGGTTTTGGGGGTACTGTTACAACATTCACACTACCTAGAAGCAAAGAAAATGCCATCTGTCATTTCTTTTTAAAAGCCCAGAATCCCATTCTCCATAAAAATCAAAATTAATTTTCTATACTTACAACGAAATGACATAGTTGCTTGAACACAGAATCAAGAATATGGGAATAGTGCAGAATATTGGAATAGTGCAGAGCCTGAATTCAGTGTGTGTGCGAGTGTGTGTGGCAAGAACAGTATGATCATTCTCATGTCTGATTACACCCCCTAACTTTTAAGACTTCTACTCCTACCCTCCAGTTTGCAGCTTTTAAGAAACAAGGGGACAGGAGGAGAAAGAAAGAGGGGAAAAGAAAAGGTAAACAAGTGACAGAAACAAAAGCACCAAGAATATGGTGGCAAATAATGAAAGATAGATCTCTTGCCCCACCGAAAGTGGAGGTCAAGCCTAAACTAAAAAAAAAAAGCTTTAAAGTGATCAAAATACTGTTATATTAAGCTGCGTATCTTTTAATATTTGATACTTTAATATTTGATACTACAAAGCACAATATTTATAACTAAAACATTTGTGCAAATAATATAACATTTATAGCTTGGAGCATTATGCAGTGGCAATAGTGGGGCTATGGCTAAGAATAGGGCCTCCAAACAGGGTTGTCTGGGGATTAAATTCCAGTTCTGAGTAACCTTGTGCAAATCTTTCTCTTTATTGGTTTCCTTAGCTCTAACTGGAGACTCATAAAAGAACTACATCACTGGAGAGTCATAGAAGGACTACATCATAGGGCTGTTATAAAAATTTACACATGTCAATTTGTATAAGTTGCTTATAAGAAATCATGGCAAATAATTAGCATTTAATAAACATGAGCCATGCTATCCATAACACCTCTTTAGGCACTATACTCATTGACACCTTTAAATAAATACAGTGAAAAGTTAAAGATCATCAATAGCATATTTTGACTTAAAATAGGAATAAAAAGTACTTTAGAAGACGATGGAAAGAGTCCCATATTTTGAAGCATTATAACTCCAATTTTCTTCAAAATATTTTAAAGTTGACATATTAGAGGGAAAATTATATTTGGTTACATGCAAATCTCTTACCTACAAGAGTTTATGATTAAAGTTGATTGATTCATTTCCCTATAAAGGATCAAATAAAAATTAAGTGGGAGACTATTAATTTCCCACCCTTGAATCTGCAATTGTGTCCTTAATGTTTCCATAAGATTAAAAACTGAAAAGCAAAGTTGCAAGAAGAGACTTTTTAAAAATCTCAACTTTCCAACTAATGTGAGATCAAAAAGTTTTCATTATTTGGTGCTGAGAGTAAATATAACAAGGCTATCATGGAATTTTAAGGATCAAAAAAGGCAAAGATGTAAGAGGTCATCGGTTTTTCCTTTCTATAAATTTCTTTCCATCAGATTTTTCCCATCCATTTTCAGACATCCCACCCAGCATTTCTAAAATTTCCCAGGGGAAATAATATGGACTTAAATTACAGGCATACAACAGTTCTCATATCTAGTAACTTTGTGGAGAGCACAGTAGAGAGGGTGATATGATACCATAAAATGCCTTGGGATAAAGAAAATGGAAAAATGAATTCAGATTTCCTTTTTAACCATTAACATTCTAGATAAGAATCACACAAGCTGACGAAAGTTACAGTCATGCATCATGAATTCATCTACAATTGCCCCTTCCTTAACTACATTACTTTTGAGGCCCCAGAAAATTCAGCAGGATTGCTGGTGTTTTAGAACAACTTCCCGTCACAAATTTCCATTTGAAACGGGTCTATGTCATGTTTCAAGGAAGAATTGCTCATCTGTATGTTAAAACACATTCAGACCTCATGCAATGATTGTGTCCTAAACAGTATTCCTGGAAAGATCAAAGGAACAGCATTTCACAGTATCAATATACTTGCTCTCCTCATGTTTTTCTATGCACTGGAGCTGACATGCACAGGGATATCTGAGAACTACCTCTGCAGATTTAAAATTCAGTGGCCAACAGTCTCGAAGATGAGGAATCAATTTCATTATTCTTTTTAATTCTCTAGTACATTCCAAACAACAATTCCCTGACCTTACAAATATTGTCGCAAACAAAGTTGTTCAGTCAAGCTGCACAATGCAATTCCTTTGCTCTCCCCCTCATCTATCAATGCCGGCATTAATTTATTCATTGCATTTATACTTCTTGGAACTCTAATTTGTCTGGACCTTTTTGTTACTCTTGTGCTAAAAAATGAATAGAGAATACTCAGTTAGTGCATATTTATGCAGGATTTTAAAATAGCGTGTTTTGATTTATAACTAAGGCCGCAGAAAGCATCTTTTAAAATGAAAAGATAAAGCAGTCTTTTCAATATTTGGACTATTTGAATGAATGGCTATATTGAGCTTGCTGTTAAAATTGTTTCTTCTTATGGCTGATAAAAATGGGCCAGAAACCACTTCTTTCCCTAATTCACAAGATTGTTGTAAAAATCAAAAGTTGTAATATATGTAAAAAGCACTTTGAAAATCATAAAACACTGTATGCAGGGAAGGCACAGCCATTACTATTAATAAATGTATGATCTACTTCTAGGAATATCCAATGAAAACAAGAGAAAGCAAGTGCTAGAATTAAATGCAATGAACATACATCTACCTTCCAGAGTGAGCAATGTGCACATTGCAGCCTGTCCTATAGTAGGAAGAAAATTTCTCTCTCTCTGTTGATAGCACCTTATCATGCATCCCATTGCCAGTGCTATAGTGAGCACCGTGTATGTGTGCATTCACTTTCTTCCCATTTGGCTTATTCTGTAAGACATTATTTTAGATAACTTGGTGAATATAAAGATATCTGAGATACAGCCGAAGTTATCAAGGTGCTAAAATATATGAAAACTTGATAAGTCACGTACACAAATAACATAACGCTGGAAAACAAATTTTTGTTCGTTAGTTTTTGTTTGTATTGTTTCTTGGAGAAGGAGAAGCTCCAGCTGAACCCGGGAAAAAAGGACAAGCTTTTTCACGGGAAGTGAGGGATGCAGAGGGCACCTACAGGCAGGAATTTGCAGGCCTTTTTCGAGAATTAGCAGTCTGTTTTCTGGGAGCAAAGGTGTCACAATAGAAGTCTGGAAACCCAGGTAGGCAGCAAAAGTGGTACAAAGGAAATCCAAAAACCCCTATGTGAACAGGTTCCAGAGGCCAGCAAGCAAACAAATGTGTCAGTATGCTTTACTGAAGGTCTTTCTATGAGAATATCCTTCCCTTCCTAGAAATCGCTAAAGACTTCTTAAAGCAGGTTATAAAATGTAGGACAACAAGCATGTCCTTGATTTTTTATAAACCCCTGCACCAAGTCACTGCAATTTTAGAACAATAAAACTATAAAATACGTTTTTTTTTAAATTTGTTTTCTATATATGAAGTTTATTGTCAAATTGGTTTCCATACAACACCCAGTGCTCATCCCAAAATCTGCCCTCCTCAATACACATCACCCACCCTCCCCTCCCTCCCACCCCCATCAACCTAAAATACGTTTTTTAACGTAAGATGAACTTTTAAAGCAAGATAAAAAACATAGTAATTATGATGTAAAAGATAGATGTATATGTAATGATATAATTCTTAATTGAGTAAGATATTTTCTGACATACCTTTAATGTCCTTTTTTTTTAATTTTAAAAATTAAGCCAATGAAAACCAGGAAAAATATTTGCAGCATATAGGACAAATGATACATTATATCTACTATGCACACTATTCCTATAAGTGTCTAATAAAATATTAAAGAATAATAAAAACTTGGTAGAAAAGCGAGTAAAGTTTATGAATAGTACACAGATAGGCCAACCAAATAACCACTATTGAAAAGAAAAAAACAAAATGCAAACTAATTGGTGAATACTATACCCTTTTTTGATATTAGACTGAGTGAAATTAAAAAGAATTATAATATGTCATCTGAGTACTGATATAAGTGAGGAAAAAAAGAACATTCTACATTTCTGAAGGCACTGTGAATTACCACAGTCTTTTGAGAATATAATCTGTTAATTCATGTACAAATGGAAACTATTCTCAAATCATGTACTCCTTCTTCCAGGAATCAAGCTAGTGGAATTAAAAGCACCATTACTTAGACTATATGTAAAATTGTGTGCCACCACAATTTTGTATTTGGGAAATGTTGGAAACCACTTGAAAGTTTCATAGCAATAAAATGTTTGAATAGTTTGGGAATATTATATAAATATTGAATAAAATAGGTTGCATTTACAGTTATTGTGTCTAACAGATGTCCACATATCCAAGATACAGTATTATTTGGAAGAAATGTTGCAGCAAATTGACAAATGTCATTTACATTTTAATGTGTATATTATGATTTCTTATTTTCCTCTATTTTTTGATTATGTACACACACAAAACTCTATACACCTGCAAATTTGTGTTTTATAAACGCGAAAACATGGAAAAGTTGTGAAGAAATATATAGCAGCTGTTATAATTAATGGAACTAGAGAAATGCAACAAGGAGAAATAGGTGTTTGGCTACAGTCTAAAACTCTATAGCAAAGTTGGAAATTAATTAAAAATTAGAAAACAGAATTCTCTACATAACCAATATTGAATATATGAAATTTAAGAATGATTATGTGCCAAAATTAAAGTATGGTCAACTGAAAACAAATTAGGTTATGAAAAGTTAAATATTCAGGATTTTAGGTTTCTGTCATTCTTAAAAACAAACTCTTCCACGGCTACCGATTTACAGTTCTTTGTTTTATATGTTGGAACAATTTGGATAGAACATTTCTAGTTTTAACTCTAGACTTCTCTTCTTGGATGAAAGGTATATGTATTTCCATGCTTTTCTTTCTTTTTTCCTATATCTTACGTTTTTAAAAAAATTTAAAGGTGTGTTATAGGAGCTTGATATATTTTCCAAAATCAATGCTATGTTCAAATAAACAAAATATCAAATTAAAAATCAGACTAAGTTTATGGGGAGCCTGGGTGGCTCAGTCGGTTGAGCGTCTGGCTTCGGCTCAGGCAGGTCATGATCCCGCTGTCTGTGAGTTCACGCCCCGCCTCGGGCTCTGTGCTGACAGCTCAGAGCCTGGAGCCTGTTTCTGATCCTGTGTCTCCTCTTTCTGCCCCTCCCCCACTCATTTTCTGTCTCAGAAATAAATAAACATTAAAAATTTTTTTAAAAATCAGACTAAGTTTAAACAATGGCAAAATATTGCTAAAATAACACATTTGTTTTTAGAATACCTTTTTACGCAAAGAGTTTTTTCAGCATATCTAAAACTTACATGCAGCATTGGCCTGCAATAGAGTTTAGGGGAGAAAATAGTTTAATAATTTTTTGGAATACAAATTAGCATACATTTTTCGTAAGAATTATATAAATTCCTATGTATACTGTAGCTTCTAGAAGGTATGCAAATTCACTAGGAAGTCCTCATCTTATTTTATTTTTTATTTTTATTTTAATGTTTATTTATTTTTGAGAAAGAGACAGAGCATGAGTCAGGGAGGGCCAGAGAGGGAGGGAGACACAAAATCTGAAGCAGGCTTCAGACTCTGAGCTCTGAGCTGTCAGCACAGAGCCTGATGCGGGGCTCGAACTCATGAACCAAGAGATCACAACCTGAGCTGAAGTCGGTGGCTCAACCGACTGAGCAACCCGGATGCTCCAGGAAGTCCTCATTTGAAATTGAAGGTGAATCTATGAAGAACAAACTAAGTATAATCTGTAACTATGTAGTTGATAGAGGGAGACAAACTGATAATTTACAGGTTAAAATACTCATTCATGTCCCTAATAATCAAACGGACTATATTATTACTGAATCCTGGTTTCCTTTGATGATATTTATTACCTAATAGCAATACTTCTATTTTGAAACTTCCTTGAATGAATAGATATATTTTAAAAGAAAAAGGTAAAAAATAGAACTAGTATCTCCCTGGGGGCTACAAAGGAAACTCAACTCACAATTTCTGATTAGGACAAAAAAAAAAAAAAAAATCTGTGAGATTTCCCTGTAGAAAAAGACACTGCCTTGGGGAAAAGTCCCCAGTCAATGTGAAAAGCCACAAGAAAAAGATTGTTCTCTCTGGAAATTTAAATCCGCTTTCGAGAGAAAAAATGGAAAAGCTTACTCTATTTGACACAGAAATTCCTCAGGAAAGGGACAATCTGATGTTCTTAAGAAATTTTCAAATTCATATGTTTATTTCTAGGACCTTTGAGAAATTATTTTTTAATGAGAGATACAGCAATGATGAATTTAATTGTTCTATTTAGAGATTGTGGCTAGAGATGTAAAAGATACATATTTTGAGATTATTCTTTCATCCTGAATAATTAAATTGAAAAACAATTAAATCACAAAGTTGGGAATTCATTTTTATTAAGTTGAATATATTTGACAAAATATATATTTTAGAAGTAATGGTCTGCTTTCTTTTTATTTTCCTTGCTATAATCCATGAACATAATTAATAATTCTGCTACTTTTAAAGTTTAGTGCCTTGATCCGGATAATGAATCATTTAAAAAGAGGAAAACCCCAGGGAAATAAGAGTAAATTGATTCTCTACTCCATGGCTAAGATGGTTGAGACATTTTAGATTAGAATATATTCCTGGTAGGTTACATAAATTCCTGTGAGTACATTAGCCAGCAACTAGACTTAACCGAGCTTAAGCCACATTTGAAATGTTACAGAAACCTGAATTCTTCCTCAAGATGGCAATTTCATTATCCTATTCCATACGTGGGGAAATTGGGATTCCTGAGCAAGATCATTGAAGGGTGGTGATAAGGATTTAGAATTACAATCAAGGACACAATCTATGGTTTTCAGGCCTGAAACTGAGGCAGGAGAGCTTATCCAATTTGAAGGGATAGCTTAAATAGCTTTTCTGTAAGAACACAGAATTATACCTTAAGTTCTAGTATGAAAATACCTTTTTTTAATTGGAAAGAGAAAGTAAATCGCAACAATTTTTAAATTTTAGAAGGAGATGACTACCACCAACTTCAGAAACATCCAGAAATAGCATAATACTTTTGTCTTTATAAACCTTGATTGTCTCTTTACAAGGCAAGAAAACAGAAAAATCAATCAGACTTTCCTCTAGGTTGGTTTGTTTAGAAGGGTGTGAGGGCTCAGGAGTACTCCTGGCTGGGATGGCCAAAGGTTGTAAGAATGTTAACACTTTTCTATTGTGCACAGCATCAAATTGTGTGCGTATTAGGGTGATGCCCATACATGATTGTGTGAACCATATAAATATACACCTACAGTTCCACACCAACGATTTATATTTGACTTTCACTTAATCCACTAAATGCCAGCAGCTAATGCAATGCTATCAGACACCAGGAGGAGTGTGATGGACAGGAAGCTAGAGTGGAAAAAAAGTTAGCAAACTCATTCATTCATTTGTTGTTAAAATGATTTTATTTTGCAAATTTATTTTAAAAAGTAATCATAAAACATAGTGTAAGTCCAAATCTTAAGCTTCATTAACTGTAAAGTAATCAAGCTTATTGTTTTTGGTTATATTCATTAGAACACTTTGAAAAAATCCTGAAGTAGATGCTTTCCCATAAAATAAATAATTGTCACAGGGAACAAAATATGCAAAATATGGAACAGACCTAATAGTTAAGTATTCTCTCTTCCTATATTCCTGTATGTTTTCTTATTTGTTACAACCTTAAACTTTTGGTTTGAAAATAAGTTCCTAACATCATAATTTATATATTAACCTATCAATTATACAAGAAGAGACACATGCAAGATTGGGTATCCCACACATACAGAAACTTACATGAAGTTAAAAATCAATGTAAATATAAAGGTACAGGAATTGATAGAGACACAGAAGATTACAATAAAGCTAGAAATACAGTGATAATAGTAACATTACGGGATATGAAAATTATAGGCATGATGTTTTTAAGTCACCTTGGTATTACCTTTCCTTTTACCTAGAATCATTATTTCAAAGAGTAGGAGTTTTCTCCTCCAGTTTTTGTTGTTGGTGTTATTATTGTTGTCATCGATGTAATCCTTTAGCTCACATCCCTAAACATATCCAAGATTCTGCCAGTTATAATAAAATTTGTAACCACCAGTAATAAATAGCAATTCAAGTGGGTAGTTTCTCTCCACCAGGTAGGGAATATTAAAAGCCCTAATACATTTTTGAATACAAGAATAAATTTTAGGGATTTTATGTATTTAGGATCATTTTTAAAAGTCATCGAATTGATTTCTTGTTAGGATTTCAATTCTCAGCAGGGACGGAGCTAATGGTCTCCTCAGATACTTACCCTGCAATTACCTCAAAATCACATTAGTGTCATCCTTGTCAAATACAAATTCTTCCAAATATATTTTTAAATATATCATTTTCCTGTAACTTCCAATGATCTTGAATATATTAAACTATTTTTTAAAAATAAATATCTGTTGTTTTCCTTATACTGACAATGCTACACATATTATGAAGTTCAAAAATTCAAGAGTTTATAGAAGTATTTTCTTCAGACCAATTTCACCCTCCATAATTAAATATTGTTCATAATATCTTGTTTATTTTTCCAACTCTATTTCCCACATTTTGAAACAAAAGTGACAAAGTAAAATAAACATTCTGGCATCTTGATTTTTTTCATTTATATAAGCAATATTTTTATCTTACTACTTTTGGTGATTTTTATAAGACTATATATGCCAATTTACAAGGTAAAAAAAGAAAAAAAATAGTGTTTTGAATTTCACTTTATGCATTGAATCTTCTAAATTCATTCATTTATGAATAAGATCTCTTTACTGATTGATGTTTAATATATTAAACGATAGTATCTGAAAGCAGATTTGCCCTCTGTTTTTTAATTTTTCATCACTTTATACCATCACATTTCTTTGGTCCAGCAATTCAAATAATCTTTGTAAAAGAAGATGATGATATTTATTTAGTTAGATATGGTCTTTATTTTATAAGTGGCCTTTTTAATTGACACAGCTCTTAAGGCCCCTTAAATTTTGACATCAGAAACTAGTGTCTCTAAGTATTACAAAATAGCAATTTATGTTGTAATATTTAAACTACTAATTATATTCATGTGTTTAGGGAAGTCAGTATGGAGATAAAAGTTATAGTACATGATATAAGATATTTACACCTGCATGCCAATTTGCATATAAGAATTTACATGCATGTATATAAGTAATAAGCTATCAAAGCCAATTTCTTTTGAAAATTAAATGAGTTATTACCTTCCAGAAGTATTTATCTACATAAGAAACCCAGTAATAAGAGATTTAGTTGCACAAATTCACAAATTCTAACTTTATTTGATCTAAGAAAGGAGATAAACAGATAATGAGTTAAAATTAGATTTTTTAAACAAAATGCTACTAAATCCAAGCTAGGTTTTATTGTTAACTAGCTGTATTCTCTTTTAAAAAAATGCTTATTTATTTTGAGAGAGAGAGCATGCACACATGCAAGTCTGGGAGGGACAGACAGAGAGAGGGAGAGAGAGAATACCAAGCAGGCTCCATCCTATCAGCAGCATGGCACCCCAACGAGCTGAGCCACTCAGACTCAACTAGCTGTATTCTTGTTACATCTTTCATAAGCGTGGGAATCCTGATGTAGGGGATTAAGACATGGAAGGTAACAGTATGAAATTTGAATCATGCATGTGTGTTTGAATGCCAGCTTCGACACTTAAATGTGCGCATCTGTAAAATAACAACTTCTACCTAGTAAGCTTACTATAAATATTAAGAGATAATATATGATATTAAAGTTATTACTGCAAGCCACATACATAGAAAGCACTCAACGTATGATAGATACTTTAAATGGCTCAGGTTCATCTACAAAATTATTGAGGACTTTGTATATTTTATATTCATGAAAATATTTTCCAATAAAAAGTATTTAATTCATCCCACTTATATTCATACTTAGTTCTATAGTGACATTAAGGGCTTAATATTCAGAACATATGTACAGATAGGTAAACTAAAGATTTGCTGTTCAGAGGAAATACCCATCAAGCATTATAGTTATTTCATTTCTTGTCATACAAATGGGATGACATCTATTATTTGAGACTCAATTGTATATTACAATATAAGCCTTGACATGTTACAATCATATCATTATTTAGGCTATGGTATATTATAAGTCAAATCAGCTGGGGCATCCAAAATGAAAAATACCTTTTTATAAATTCTAGTTAAAAAACAAACAAACAAACAAACAAAAACAACAACAAGGCAATATTCTTCCTCTGCCTCTCTTATCATATTCAGCAGGATGATAAGGACAGATTATCACAGATTTGAGAGCATATGATGTGTTTTAAAGAGATCCTATATCCTTGGTAACCAGCTTATATAATATTTTAGTTCTACAGTCCAATTAAATAATGGTCTATGGTCTGAGCTCATTGTTAGGCATAAAACTTTACATTGTAATGCTTGAGAGACATCTGGGGTGGCTCAGTCAGTTAAGCATCTGACTCTTAATTTTGGCTCAAGTCATTATCTCATGTGAATTCAAGCCCCCCATGGGGCTCCACGCTGATAACAAGAAGCCTGCTTGGGATTCTCCTCTCCCTCTTTCTCTGTCCCTCCCCTGCACGCATGCATGTGCAGGACCTCTCTCCCAAAATAAATAAACTTAAAAAATTTAAAAAAATAAATAAATTGTAAGGCTTGATGCAGCTGACTTATTTGTGATTCCTTAAGTCACAAGCTTTTAATTCCATATTTTCCAATGTGTGTAATTTATGAGTATATGCACACACACAATATCTACCTATCTATCTCTCTATCTGAGAGATAGATAGAGAGATAGATAGGTAGATATTGTGTGTGTGCATATACTAATAAGTTGCATATTATTATATACTATATTACATAGTATATAATAGCATATTATATACTATATTATCTCTATAGAGATAGATATATATATATATATATATATATATACACACACATATAGTGGTATCATTCATTTATAAATATATATTGATTTTCTTTTCTCTGTACCTCCAATTGAAGCTATTTTCCAGTAGGAGCTAGCCTGTCATAAATTCTCTCAAAAACTATATCCAGGAGCGCCTGGGTGGCTCAGTCGGTTAAGCGTCCGACTTCGGCCCAGGTCATGATCTCACTTCCCTGAGTTCAAGCCCCGCGTTGGGCTCTGTGCTGACAGCTCGGAGCCTGGAGCCTGTTTCAGATTCTGTGTCTCCCTCTCTCTCTCTCTGACCCTCCCGCATTCATGCTCTGTCTCTCTCTATCTCAAAAATAAATAAACATTTAAACAAATAAAAAAAAAAAAACTATATCCAGTATCACACATTTGAAATATTATTAATCTGGTTAAGAGCTCATCATGTGTCCTTTAAATCTACAAAGCACTGGGTTTGCATACACCATGTTGTAATAAACTAAAATGACTATTTCACTCAATTGAAATGATATTTCATTAGAATGAACTTATTTTTTTCATGGTTGTATCACTGATATGGGATAAATCTCTTGCATTGAATAGTCCTGAAAAAAAAAAAAAAAGTGGTCATTCTTGCTGAAATGACAGTTGAGGGATGATATAGTAGAATGCTGTGGAGGCATTAACTTTCTGTGAAATAAAGAATTCAGGTTTTTAGGGTTCAGCTATAGCCTGCAGGGAAGATCCAGCAGTTACAATTGTGGGTCCAGTGGTCCTGTTCCCTACATTCAGCTGGTGTAGCCAACAGGAGGGAAGAGGACAGGATAAGCACTAAAGCAGGGCATGAAGCTTGAACCCTTTGGGCTGAAGAAAGACACTGGAAACAATAATGAGAAATGATTATGGATACACTGTGGATAGACAGTGGTCTTTATATAAGACAAATAATGACCTTTCCTCATCAATAACAATGGGGATGGGCTATCTTTGGGTTACCCTTATGCCAATGAAATTGTGTTTATCCATCATATGCCATCAATGGCATTTACCTGAAACAGATTATATATTTAAGAAGCATAGCTTTAATCTGAAAGGATTTTTGCTTTTTCATCTTGGCCATATTCATTTCTATCATTCATATCCCAATAAAATAAAATTATACCCAGCTAAATCATTCGGGTCAATTCAAAAAGTACACAGTGAATGCCTACAATATGACTTGAAGTGTTATGAATTTGGGAGTTTGACTTTGAATGTTTTCTGAAGTAATGAAATGAAAAGCAGCAGAGTGAATTCCTCTGCAGTTTGGTAAGGAGAAAGAAAGGAGACCTGGAGAGGGTTTAGTCCAACTTATGAGATCATGGAGGAGACCCCACGGGGCATTGATATACTCCCAAAGTGCAGTTTAAATGATGAGTGAGAGTCAATAAGACAAAGATGGGGATATGTATGTCATTGTTTTCTTAAAACGTTCTATTTTTGGGGGGCGCCTGGGTGGCTAAGTCGTTCAGCCTCTGACTTTGGCTCAGGTCATGATCTCGCGGTCTGTGAGTTTGAGCCCCGCGTCGAGCTCTGTGCTGACAGCTCAGAGCCTGGAGCTTGCTTCGGATTCTGTGTCTCCCTCTCTCTCTGCCCCTCCCCAGCTCATGCTCTCTCTCTCTCTCTCTCTCTCTCTCTGTCTCTCTCTCTCTGTCAAAAATAAATAAACATTAATAAAAATTTTAAAAAAACATTCTATTTTTGAAAGTAGATTCAATTAGAATTATTCTCTAGATTCATCTATCCAGTGAAATCTATTCACTGATCATATATATGTTTTTTTAACTACATAATTTTATGACATGTTTCTATAGTATTTATCTAGAGTTTAGAAAGTAAAGGATTCGTTATATAAATACCTAATATTCATGTGTTGTTATTTCTCAGAAAAACGTATCTTTAAGAGCATAGTACGTTTACTTTTTAATCTTTATCATGTGGCTTTTTATGATTAATAAGTGTGATATTATTGAGACCTTCAATTGATGTATCTGTAATATATTTTCACGGGTATAAGTTTACGTCACCATCATGCATAATTTACACAAATATTTTGCAAGACAAAACTCATGGATGGTTTACAAGTTTTAATGCTGCAAGATTTTTACCTTTGTAATTTTGTTTCCTTTTAGGATAGAACAAATCTATCCAGTTAATAAAGGAAATTGCATGTGAAGATTTTTCCCACAATTTCATATTTCAAATTACAATGACATGATTTCAAAATTATATTTTCCTACAGTGTTTGAATACTCCCAATCTAAGTTTTGAATTTCTATAGTATGTTACAGAACAATCATGGAGGATGTCATTAACCAAAAAATGAGTACTGGGTTTAATTTATGGGATCATGGAAAAGGTACTTTCTTTTGCAAACTTTAAATACTAAAGGCTCACTGGAATCTTCAAGGTTTTTTGTCATCTTATTTGTACAATATTTTGACTGTAGATTTCCATTTGTTTTTGAACAAATACAAACAAAATTTTATACATTCATTTATTTAAAATGTTAATATCATTGTGGAACACACAGGGTGATTTACAAGTTCTTCAAAGACTCAAGTGTTTCTAAAATCATACTGATTATCAGAAATAAAGGGTGAAGGGTGCCTGGGTGGCTCAGTTGTTAAGCACCTGACTTTGGCTCAGGTCATGACATCATGGTCCGTGAGTTTGAGTCCCACATCAGGTGAACACGAGCCCTGCTTTGGATGAGCTTTGCTCCTCTCTGTCTGTCTCTCTGTCTTTCCTCTCTCCAAATCCCACCCCCACCCCCTCAGGATTCTCTCTGTCCCTCTCTCACTTGCTCCCTGCCTCCAAAAAATAAATTTAATTTAATTTAATTTAATTTTAAAAAAAGAATAAAATCTTTTACTCTAAGGTGATATATAAATACATATAAAAATATACATATATATGCATATATATATATATGTCTTCCAACAAGTGTTTCACAAGTTTTGTCATTCAGTTACTATAATGATAATACACACATATACATTTACTGAATGTGTGTGTATGTGTATATATATATATATATATATATATATATATGCCAATTAGTAACATATCATAGCTTTGGGGAAAGAATTGCAATTTATATATGTACTATAAACAATGCCAATTATATTTCCATTAATTATATGTGTGAACTTGGAGAGTGTTTTTGTTTTGGATGATATTAACATTTAAATAGGTAAGTTTTGGGCAAAGTAGATGGCCCTTTATAATGTGGGTTGGCCTCATCCAATCAGTCGAAGGCCTGAACAGAAAGAACAACCAAGACCTGCAAGAGGGAATTCTCCAGTAGACTGCCTTCAGACTTCATCTGCACAATTGACTTTTCTGGGCCTTCAGCCTACCAGCCCACAGATTAGTCCTGCAGATTTGGATTTACTAGTTTCTGTAACCATGTGAACCAGCTCTTTGTAATAAATCTCTTTGTAGATACACAACCTATTGGCTCTCTTTCTCTGTAAAACCCTGACTAATACATGAATCATGAATTTCTAATTTTGTAGAAATATTGCTTTTACCAAAATAATTATACTCCAGATGTTGTATTGCTAATATCAGTGAAACCAAAAACTTCATCTTTATGTAAATGCATAACAGGATTCAGAATATTTGTTTTGACAGAGTAACCTCAACATTTGGTTTGGAAGATGAGACTGATAACGAGACACACACCAAGAGGGTATTTAAAGATTTACTGTGCCTGTGAGACTTTCTGGAGAGAGCAGGGGAGGCTCTTAAGCAGGTGCCAAAATGGCTTGAGCAAAGGGAGAGGTGGAGGGGCTCTGGTTGGCTTTGTGGTTATAAGGTGGGGGGATGGGCAGCCTACCGACAGGGATACCCATTGTATGAGGTTAGGCCAGCTGAGGGAGTATGTGGGCTTTTTTATCCTTTTGCCCAAAAATGGAGCAACAGAGAAACTGGGAAGGGTAGACCTGGAAAGCTGTCAGTGATCAAACATCAAAAATGTGGGGTCAGCCTGGGAATCCACAAGTTGGATGACATATCAACTGAGGCTTGGAATTATTCTTTGTTTGAAAGATCTGATGGCACCGCTATAAAACTGACATTACTTAACCGTTTACAATCTGTTTCCTCCTGCTAATGAAGCCAACACATTAAAGCTACCCCTTACCTTTACTTAGTTGCATAAGAAAACTTGGAATTAAAATAAGTAAAATTAATTTTAAAGAACGGCATTTTTAATTTAAATGTCAAGTTCTACTTCACAGAGTGATTTGTAAATGCACATTCTGCTTCTGAGTGAATTTTACCATTTTAAGCACAGTGTTAAAAAGGTAACTGTTTCTTTTCAGATTTTTCTTCTCAATATCACGGATGGGGTCAATGATATCACTACTACTCCCTCGAGAGATGTCAAATGTCTTCAAACGTTTTGTGGAAATTATTCATTCATCATAGACTTCCTGAAGAACCGAAGCTCTGTAATTTATTGTTAATCAAGCATGAACTTCCTTCTTCATTTGTTTTTAGAGTCCATTGCTTTAAAATCTAAAGGATTTTAACTTAACAATTAAGAAGTATCACTAATCAAATAGTAGAATGAACACTTAGTAGTAGATTTACTACTCAATAAATGGCCCAAGACAGTAGTAAGTCTTGACGTCACTCCCTCCATTGATGGAAGACTGCTGAGCCTTTATATGCTGAGAGTATTTCACGAACTTTTAACCTGTAAATCTTCACATTTCTTCACATCATAGTTTGAGGTCGGCTATGAGGCTGAGCAGCAGGGTATATGGTACGACTGGCTGGGACTCCTAGGACCAGCAGCGTGGAAAACTCCCTGCATCACTCAAGACAGCAAGGGGTAAGCTTCTAAGGGTTTTCCTATCAGCACAGTTCATTGTTGGCAAACACTCAGCCCACTGTTCTTGAAAGAGAGGTTTTAGTTCTGTTTATCTGCAAAGGGGTAGAGATGCTTGTAGTGATATACATCCTTTGGATATAAATACTAGTTAATATGAAACCATATGCATATGCATATGAAATACCCCTAGAGAAAACAATAGTGCAAACTGGAAGAAGTGAGGGATAGCATGTCCACACTGGCTGTTAATGCCGGTATTAATAATTTTTAAAATTTATGAAAATTTTGAAATGCTGGGTTAATACTATGTTTAATGGCAGGCTAGGACAACAGTGAAAACAGGGACGGTGTCAAAAAAAAACACAAAAGGAGGTTCGCTGCATTTATGAGGAAAGTGGTACTATCATCATTGTTTCCAATAACTACTTTTCCCAACATACTTCAAACAGTAAATGCCAGAACTTATACTTAGACTCATGCATTTTGATGCCAAAACTTGCCTTCCTCACCATTACATTTAATGTGGCTTGAAGATAGCTATGGTAAACTCAACAAAAGCATTGCAATTATTTAGAAGGAACTGAAAAATGATTAGTCAGGAATATCAAGACAGGATGCTGAAGTGGGAGCAGGTGCCTAGTAATGGGTAATTTCTTTAATGGAATGGCGGATACTGCAAAAATTGTATTGTCCTGACTCTTCAGGGGCCAAATTTCTGGGAGTCTTAGTTCAAATAATTTATCCAGTCATTTAATTAATACACAGGGTATTGGGGCACCTGGGTGGCTCAGTAAGTTGAGCATCCAACTTTGGCTCAGGTCACGATGCATTTGATTTCGCAATTCGTTCAATGCTTCTCAGGCTCTGTGCTGACAGCTAAAAAGCTGGAACCTGCTTCGGATTCTGTGTCTCCCACTCTCTAGGCCCCTCCCCTGCTTGCTCTCTCTCTCTCTCTCTCTCTCTCTCTCTCTCTCTCAAAAATAAATAAACATCAAAGTATAATTTTAAATAATAATAAAATACACAGGGTGCTACTGACTTTGTCAAACTTTTCTAGATGCTATGGGTAAATCAATCAATGATGCAGACATAGTTTCATGGTTTTTATGACATGGAAAATTCCACAAGTATCCAATAAGCACCATTGTCTCAAACTTTTTTGATAAAATACCAGTAAATTACTTAAACATGCTTGAGAGAGATTTTAACACATCTGGGGAACTGAAGAAAGGCCAGAATCACTGAAGCAAAGAAATCAAGGGGCAAGTGATAAAAGGTGGTGCTGGGGAGGTAGGTAGCCATGTTCACTTCAAAGCCATCTTTGAAAACCATGACTTTTGGATTCTGACCTGAAGATAGTAAGCATATACTGAAAAAAAAAATCTTTAATCAGGAACATAATTTAATAGGAGCTGAACTTTTAAAAGGTCAGTTTAAAAATCTTAGAAAATTTGTATGTGTGCAAAAATAGACGTAAACAAATGAATAAGAGGTCACAATATTCGTGAGAAATGTGATAAGGACTCTGTTCAGGGTGGTGGCAGAGCATGTGGAGAATACTTTAAGTGACTGGACTGCAGAATAGATCGAATTGCTGTGTTCAAATATAAGCCAAAGAAAGGGTGGGGCCTGGCACTTGGGTCAGTCCCTTAAGGCTGCCCTGACAAAGTACCACAAGTCGGGTGGCATCGACAACAGAGATGTATTCCTCACAGTTTGGAAGCTAGAAGTCCAAGATCCTGGTGTTGGCAGGGTTGATTCCTTCGGAGGGCTGAAAAGGAAGGAGTGTTTCAGGCCCCTGACCTGTAGATGACCATCTTCCTCCAGTGGCCACGTCTCTTCTCTGGTTTTCCCCTCTATGCATCCCTCATCCTCTTCATGTGGCATTCTTTTTTTTTTTTTTGGATACAGGTCGCATTGGATTAGGGGACCACTCTATATCAGTATGGCCTCATCATAACTAAGTACCGCTGCAAAGACCTGATAAGCTCTTCGAATAAGCTCATATTCTGAGGTACTGGGGGTTAGGACTGCAACATATGAGTTTGGGGGAGAAATAATTTACCCATGTGGCATCCCTCCAGAAGAATATGGCTACTGTCTGATTTATTGTAGGCATTGAGTACTCCAAATCATATGGTTATGAAAACTAGTCCAAAGGGCAAGCATAGGCTAGTAACTGCCTTGGGATATTTACACTTATACTTAATAAGCAAGAATAACTTGTGTGTGAGTGTATGTTGGTGCGTGTGTATGTATGTGTGTGTTTGTATGAACACGTGGGCATAAGAAAGGGCCAGTATCACCACTATTTTAGTGGTTTTCTATGAAAGAAAAACACTGGAACCTCTTATTATTGGATTTTCTGGTGATCAGCAATATAAATATCACCCAGAGATAACATCTTACTCAGTTTTCCCCAATCAGAGAAACAAACAAACAAACAAAACCAAACAAACATAAAAAGTACCTTTTGGAGGTTCCTGGCTGGCTCAGTCAGTAGAGCATGTGACTCTTGATCTCAGGGTCATGAGTTTGAGCCCCACACTGGGTGTAGAGATTACTTAAAAATAAAATGTTTTTAAGTGCCTTTTGGTGGCACTTATTTTCTCTTTGTTCCTCACAAGTTGTGGGTAGTATGGAGATAGAAACTTAGCAGTGGAGAAGGTCTGAGGAGAATGTAGGCAGTGAGGTAGTTATGGGGAAAGAGAGGGTCAAGTTGCTTCAACATATGCTGAGTTAAGATTCAGCGGCTGCTTCCCCCATCGATGAATCAATCTTCCCTTGCTCTTCTATGACCCCATGCGAGGCAGAAAAGCACTCAACTGCCCACATAGGATTTTGTCCTTGAGAATGATAGTTATCAGCTATAGGCTTGCCCTCAAGGCTGCATCCGGCTTGGAAAATTTTTTCAGAGTTTGTACAAAATTCAATTACTCTAGTTAAAGAGGGAAGAAATGTCGACATGTCTTTATCATCACCATTTCAAGTAAATATAATATTTTTATTTTCAGTCCTGAATAAAGAAAATTTAACATCTCTATCTGTGGGAAAAATAAAATGAATAAATAAATAAGTAAATAAACCTGTATGTCAGCTGCACTGACTGCTACAATAATCAAACTGATCTACAAAACACTGCCTGAGTGTCTACTTCAAGGTCTGCTCGATTGTTCGCAAGCAATCCATTACTCTTTGTTAATAAATGGGAGTATGAATGAATGTTATTATATAAAATGTGTTAAACCATAAGGAAAGCAGATAAACAAGAGTTAAAATCAGTAGGAGGAAATAACGTAGTAAGTCAATCAAATTAGCATGAACTTAAAATAAGTACCTTTTATACCTTTATACACAAAAGCAGCTATTGAGCTATCTAAAATGAATTAGATCCATTTGCATTTATCAACTTTTAAATATACTAAAATTTATAAGCAAAAAACTAAGGCTAATTTTTAACCTATAGGTTACAGATGTTCAAGAGATTTAGCCAGTTTCCCAAACTTCTCTGAATAAAGTTTCTCTAGATTTGAATTTTTTTTAATTTTTTAATGTTTATCTATTTTTGAGAGAGAAAGAGAGAGACAGAGTGCGAGCTGGGGAGGCGCAGAGAGAGAGGGAGAGACAGAATCCAAAGCAGGCCAAGGCTCCGAGTTGTCAGCACAGAGCCCGACGTGGGGCTCGAACCCACAAACCATGAGATCATGGTCTGAGCCGAAGCCAGACATTCAACGGACTGAGCCACCCAGGCACCCCAAGTTTCTCTAGATTTGAAATATAAAAATGAAATAAGCAGCTTTACCAAACTCTTCGACTCATAAATTAAATGCAACTGCTACATAGTTTTTGAAGATAAGAAATCTTTGTTGGTTTGAATGTCTACCATCGTGTTATTTTTATATGTTTGATATCTAATGATGCCATAATTATGAAAAAGCTGTGGTTGTTCAGGCAGCCAGAGAATTTCACTATTATCTAACCACAGCTCAGAAAAATAAGCTTTTGTATACATATGCTGTTCATTTTATTTTTGAACCTAAATACATATTGCTTATATTGGCTATGTAAGTATCTCCACAAATATGTGACTTGTCCCAAGGTTAATTACGAATTCTTTTAGGACAAAGCACAAGTACGTAGTAGACACACAATAAACACTCTTATTTCATTTTATTCTGAGAATATATTTTATAAATAATTAACTAAAATAATGTATGTAGTTAAATCCTACAATTAAGTGAAGCAATGAATAAATGGTGCTATTAATATTGCCTATATAAAAATTTGCAACCAATTTAGATTGAAAGGATACTGTTAAAATTATCTTATTAAATTCTTATAAAAATGTTCATAAATATATGAACACTGTTCATATATACTTTGAGAATAATAAAAATGCATTCAGTGGCTAGACATAAAATAAAATTTTATTTATAGGTTTTTATAGATTGATTTCAGAGTAAAAATTTTATGTTCTTTTTTATCTTGTGTCACCAATGAAATGATCAAGACGTTTAAACTAAATTTGTGACCTAGTAAATGACAGCAGTTACAGCTGTTTTGTAATCGGAATCATCTTTTGCAACCTTAGATTTATTTTCTGTCACTATGAAAATTAATACACTACAAAATAAAATCTCTGCCCTTGAACATCTCATGGTGTACCTTTCTAATAGACCACAGTGCCAGTTTTATAATACAATATGGATTTTTTTCTTACCTCAATTTTCCTGATTTGAAAAGACTATGTTTATTAAACCTACAATGAAGAAAGTTGAAATGCTCAGATACATGCTTCAAGCTATAGGTTGTTATTCCTAATGAATTATTGTTAATAGTTCATTGTTGAAATATATATGTAATTATATTACCATTAGGACTGAACATGTATTGAGTTCATATATCCTTGACATTTACAGATCAGTTTCTATGCATAATCTCATTTACAATGATACTGACCTAGTGAAGTTGATACAATCATTATTCCCATTTTACATAAGAAGGAAATCAGGCACAGAGAGTTTAAGAAGGAAGAAATTGATAGGAAGAAGTAAAAAATTTGAGAGAAACAGACAGAGAAAACCAATAACACCAAAACATTTCCTCTACAGAGACTCAACAGTGAAGATTTCCAACTCATATTCTACTTTTAGAAAGGACAAAGTATTATGACAGTGGAGCAGTATTTTCAAGAAATTAAGGGAAAAAATGAATGGAGCAAGGACTCTACCCAGCTAAGCTTTCCTTTAAATCTCAGACATAAAAAAAAACAATGTTGAATATCAAAAACATTGAAGAACAGCAGTACCTTCTTTCTAAGGAATCCAGTAGAGGGTGAACCTTACCCAATCAAAAGATGACTGTGAAAACCATGGCAAAAAGAATGGCATGGATCATTTTATGTGATTAATTGTTGAACTAAGACAACCACAAGATTGGAGTCATGGGTTAAAGAATTATATGTAACCCTTATGCAGTCTGACAAAGTAGAAAGATGCAACTAGAAAATTGTGAGAGAATAGGTAGAAAAAGATGAAATTAGAATAAGATTATTGATTTATATGTAATAAGTGCTCGTCAAAAGATACAATATAAACCAACATAAATGATAGTACAATGTTAACTAAGAAAATACTTTAAAAAATATGCACACAAGGGTAACCACTAAAATACAAATACAAACTATTCCAAGCACTAAAAAATATTTTTAAGGAATCCAAAGACATAGCAAATGGTGAAAGATACCTAGTAAATATAGTCCTCAGAGTAATTACATTAGACAGTATGTCAGACCTGAGACCAAACAAAACAGGTCAATAAATGTGAGTGACTTTATATGCCTATAAACAATATTTTCTCAAATTTATTCATAAAGCAAATTCAACTTTATGTTCTAATCAAGAGTCCAATTTAAATCCATCATTGAAAAAGCCTAATAAAAAGAATGGAATAGGCAGGTATTTGTCAGCCACAAAACATTGAAACAACAGGCTTGCGGTCTTAATACCAAAGTAGGATATGAGTCCCAAAGCTTTAACTGAGATAAACAAGTTAATGTTAAACGGCACATTCCATAGTGAAAATATAACCATTTTGGATACACAGTGTCAAATAACTTGGAAAACACTTACATAGAACAAAAACACAGAAGATACCATTAACATACCATTCTAAGTATGAGACTACTGAGGTAGACCAAATTTAGATTAAATTAAATAAGAGGGTAGAAAGTGTAAACAACATAATCAACTTTTTGGATATTCATTGAACAATATACTCCAGTAATAAAATACATTTTATTTCCGAGTGTGTCTGGAAAGTTCAAAAAATGATTATATACGAGTACACAAAGTAAACATCAATAGGTCACATAATGCAGAAATAGAATAAAACTCAATCTGGAAAATAAAATTAACATCAAATCAAAAGACATTTTACATGGGAATTAAAATGTTAGCTATTAAATTCCATTTGCATAAAGGGGGGGGAATACACAGATATTATATAATTCAGGAAAAACTCTGATAATGGAAACAATACCTGCAAAAAGCCATGGCATTTATTTAAAACAGTGATCAAAAGAAATTCTGTAGTCCAAATGATCTACATTAGTAAAAATGTAAGACTAATAGCTGTATAAATTGAATTCCAATCGTCAAACTTGGAAAGGGTAACAACAAAATAGTCTGAAATAAAACACAGATGAAGGAAATACTAAAGATAAAAGCAAAATCACATGAGGTAGAAAACAGAATAATGGATCAAATTAATAAGTCAAAGACCTGGACCTTCGAAAACAATTAACAAAATAGGGAAAGTACTAGTTAATAGGAATGCAGTAAGAAAAATTCTATAGTGAACAATGTTAGATTAATTGCTAAAATAATAGTATCAGTACTAAATTAAAGTGTTGCATCTATCCTAAATTTACTGAAGTTGATTAACTGTAGTATAGTTATATAAGAAAATGTCAAAATTCTTATAAAATATGTACTAAAGTTTCTTGAAGTTAAAGGTATGATTTGTAAATGGGGTTCAGGAAAAAATGTGTCTCTCAAGAGAAATAGAAAGCAAATGAGGTAAAATGTTAACTCTTAGTGAATCTGGGAAAAGAGTATTAGAGGTACTCCTTGTGCTTTCTTATTTTTACAACTTTCCTGATTTATTCCATCTAAAATGGTTTAAAATTGTTTTTCTTTTTTTTTTTATTTTTTTAACGTTTTATTTATTTTTGAGACAGAGAGACAGAGCATGAATGGGGGAGGGGCAGAGAGAGAGGGAGACACAGAATCGGAAGCAGGCTCCAGGCTTTGAGCCATCAGCCCAGAGCCCGACGCGGGGCTCAAACTCACGGACCGCGAGATCGTGACCTGAGCTGAATGAAGTCCGACGCTTAACCGCCTGAGCCACCCAGGCGCCCCTAAAATGTTTTTCTTAATGCTCATGATAATGTACAGCAGATGTTTTTTTTGAGTCCATCACTTCTGTTTGTCCCATTTATGACTGTGTGGACCCTAACAAGAGTGTATCTCATACCTCTCATTTTTCTTTTTTTTTTTTTCAAAAATTTTTTTATCTTGATTTTTTTTTTTTTTTAAATTTTCGAGAGGCAGGGAGACAGAGTGCAAGCGATGGAGTGGAAGAGAGAGAGAGGGAGACACAGAGTCTGAAGTAGGCTTCAGGCTCTGAGCTGTCAGCACAGAGCCTGACGTGGGGCTCGAACTCACAAAGTATAAGTTCATGACCTGAGCTGAAGTCAGACATTCAACTGACTGAGCCACCCAGGTGCCCCATCATACCTCTCATTTTTCTATGTCAGGACTTTCTGAGGAGTCAGAAGACAAGCTCACCCAGGCCTAAAATCAGGAAATCAGCCAGTGGATAACTATTCCAGCATTTGTCTTTATATGAACAATTCTGGCAAATAACCTTTATGGTTCAAAGAGGCTCCAGAGGAGTCAAATCTTGTTGTCTACAGGAAGGGCCTTACTAATACATCTTTTATTTCATTTTCCCCCTCTGGTATCAGTTTCCCCACTCATTTACTTTTGCTTCCTGGAAACAACCCCCAAATAAACTATTTGCATCCTAGTTCATTTCTCAGTCTATGCTTTCAAGGAAATTCTAACTATAATATATTGCACATACTAGTCCAACATGTATAAAGAGAGAGTTAATAATATTTCCTCTCCCCTTTTAGGAATGGCATGATAACTGCCTGATATATATCTTTCTACTACTTTCTCATTGTTCAGAAATTCGTATACAACATGGATATACATAATATACAGGGAGATCTTTTGTTGTCTTTTACAGAAAAAAATGAGAACATATTAACACATGTAGCTGAGTTTAATTCATATTATTCATTTAGTATCTTGATAGTAATCTAAGTAAATATGTATTTTACCAATTTTTTACCAATTTTAGTATGTGTAATATTCCATAATATAAATATGCCACATTCTTCACATATCGAATGCTTCACTATTGATAATTACCTTGGTTGCTTCTCAGTTTGTTTTGTTTTCTTTTCCACTACAGAAAACCCTTCATTAAACATGATGGTTTGCTTTGTATTGTTTTTATTTGTAGTATTTTCCCAGAATATTGTCCAATGTCCCAAAATGCACTATACTTTGTATCTCAAGCATACACACACACACATATGTATCTCGAACATACGTATCTTGAACACACACACACACACACACACTCACACACACACACACATCAGCATTTCAGACATGAGTACCTATTTGCCAGCTTAGTAGGAAAAAAGAAAAGTAGATAATATGTAATTTGGATTTAACTTAGAATTTCTACACAACTGATATAGCTGAGCAAAATTTCACATGATTATTAGCCATGCAGGCTTTCTCTAATAGGATTTAGTTGTTCATGCCCTCAGTCATTTAACTTTAGGATTACTTGTCTTCTTCTTGCAGATTTTAGGAAGCCTCTCTACGTGAGCATTATTGCCCCTTTTAACATTTGCAAACACTTTCTCCACATTCTTCTCCACATCACATCTCTTGGGGCTTCTTCACACACAGGCCTGGCACATAGACTGGCCTGACCGGAACACAGTCCGTGTCATGAGTACAACTGCTGAAAATCCTTTAAAGCAACAAAGATCAGTTTTTCCAATTAAGTGATGACATTGCTTGTATTATCCAATATAGTCATTAAAAAGCAAGCACGGATTTTGGATTTTATTTTAAAGAGTTGAGGGGCAGTTTAAATTTTTAATGCTTATTTATTTTTGAGAGAGAGACAGAGAAAGCAGGGGAGGGGCAGAAAGAGACGGAGAGACAGAATTCCAAGCAGGATCCATGCTGTCAGCGGGGCTCAATCTCATGAACTGTGAGATCATGACCTGAGTTCAAATCAAGAGTTGGATACTAAGTCGACTGAGCCACCCAGGCGCCCCAAGTTTTATTTTTAAATTGAAAAATACTGCCCCATAAAATATGCTTTTAAAATTAATTTAACTGCCAATATTTTTAAGATTTCCCTTAAAATCTACAATTCTATTTGGCTTAAAAATAGCTCTAGTAGCACTGGGCTTGCATTCATATCCAACAATAAATGGAAGGAACTTCCCAACCCTCTGGGTGAAGCATGCACTCTGAGTTTTGGCACAATTTCTCCCTTTTTTATTGCATCCTCACTTCAAACCGACTCTTATGTTTTCTATATCTAAGCCTGCTTGACTCATCAACTCATGGCACTGAAAGATTTGAGTATTCTCTTCTGGGCCTGTAGAATAAAATCAGGAAATAAAAATGAAACTTAGAAAAATTAATTTAATCCAAGGAAGAAGAATGTTTCAAAAATGGGGAATAATTAATTCTGTTAATGTTATTTTTCTTGCAGGTAAAAAAAAATTCTTGCTTAGCCAAATAAGACTTTAAAGGCTCTGCATACAGGGTTAATAAGGCATGAACAAGATTTCCAGTAGAGACCATGATGAAGCAAATAAGAGAAAGATTAAAGAAAAGAAACATTTATATAATTGGTGGCAAATAAAATAATAAAGTGTCATTATATGGGACAGAAGTAACCCAGAGTGAGAAACATAATGCTTACAGTAGCTTTCTTGCTTTGAATGCTGATGATTTTTTAAGATTTTTCTTTATTTTCTTAACTTCTATGTCATGAATTTATATGACTATATAATCATTAAGTATATCATTTCTAAAAAGTAATCTATTGTATATAAGATATCTCATAAAGAGATTTTTCCAAGATTCTCCAATTCTTCAAAACAAGTTAAAGTGTCCATGGTACGCTGATTTTATCTACAAAAAAAGAAAGCTTCAAAATCCCTAGACATCTACCCAGCTGTTTCTAGCTTCTGTTATATTTACACTGATTTATCTAGCATGGCATATAATTAGTTGTTTGGGTTATTGAATAAAGCCTGACTGTACTTGATTATGATTCAGAACACATTATTTATATTGTCATTATGAAGGCAGTTTTGAGCCAAGGTGCATTTTAACATTTTTTTTTTTTTACTAAGGAAAACATGGAGAAAAAATGGTACACAGCCTTCTCTAAAACACTATAAATTGTTTGCTGTATGTGCTTAATGAAAACATTATGTGTTTTTAATTAAAAATAAATGTGCTTAGAGAGTTCTAAAATACCCATATCCATGTAACAGTATTTGCCTACAGAAGTTTTTCACAGCCTTTAAGACTAGCTCAAAGTCCATGTTTACATAAATTTTCCTCTTCAATTTTATTAAAAGGAATTAATCCATTTATATTTGTAATGCCTATGGTATGTTTTACAGTTCCATGTATTTGTAATAATGGGCACAGTAATATTTGTAGAAAAGCAAAAGGGAGAAGCAGGAAGAATAACTGACATGGTTTCGTTCTCCTTTAGGACCAAATTTTTTATATATATCAGCACTTTATCATATTTCACACCAAATATAAGACGATATGCTTGTTCATTGTTCTCTACGTCAGTGTTCTATACTGTTTGCCAAGACTTCAATTGTTGCGCTTTTTTTTTTTTATTTTGTCTTCCAACTTCTAAAAAAGTATGTCCAACTTCAAAGTAACTGAAATGAGTTTTCTTTTAAGAACAGCGGTGGTTCCTATGCATATGAACATGACTGATACACACATGTTTAAGGCAAACCTTCAGCTACAGTTAGCCAAGAAATCTGATTTCAGTAGAATATTTTATAAAAGTTATAAATATGACACCAAATTTGCCTTCTAATTTTCCTTCAAGGGTTTCACTAAGAAGTCACAGTATAGCTTAGGAGTCAAAAAAGTCTTTAATTTATATATCAAAGCCTGCTTTCATTTGGGCCGGGGATCTACCTAGCATGCATGATAAGCGTTCCCCAATTGCTCATGCAACTACACAGAGACAAGAGTACTGAGATTAATTGCTTTAATGCTAAGCCTAACTCAGCTATTCTAGAGGTCAGATGAAGACTGGCAAAAGTATGTGAAGACTCTCTGGAAGCCCTTAATTACAGCAAACTAGTGTGAGCAATTAGTTAAGATTTGCCTGTAACTTCTTTTTCAAACACCTGGGCTGTTAGAATTTTGGTGGATTCCACTATTCCTGCGTACTTTGGAATGACACCAGCTCCCATCTTTTTATTGGGCAATCTGATTCGGGATTTTTAGCCACAGCCATTATTCTTGCTATATGAGGGAGATAATACTGGCTTCCTAGTTGAAGTAAAATGTATTTCATAAATTAAATTTTAAAATAAGAGAAGTTTGTTGCCGGAGCGTGATGAGTGTAAATGTAGGATGTTCCTCCTCTCTCAAATTCTGCCATTATAACTGTCTGCTATTCTTCACTAATATTGATTTCCATCAAAGGCGTCCCTGTAGTGAACAGCCTAAGAGCTAAGACCTTGCCTGCATAGGCTTCCTTTTTCGCACACCTGAATCTGTCCCGAATGAAATGTGTTTTACAAGAATCATGTCAAGATTTTAGTTTGCGGGCTAATACTCAGCCCACGTACTTGTACAGATTAGGATGCATCTAAAACTAATTATGTCAAATTCCCATCTGCGATACAAAATGTCTACTGCCAAAGTGTAGTGTCACTTTGCCCGTCTGGGATTAGGCAAAACTCTTTAATCAGAAGCAGGGGCACTCTTATAGGTAGAATCACCTCTGTGATTAAATACTTAAAAACACAATGACAGGAGGTTGTAAAATTGGATACAAAAAGCAAGGAAAATGTGGGCACACCTTCCATTTGGTCACAATTATTTACAAGCATGAAGAAAAATTGGGATTCTTAGAAGGAGCAGAGTCCCCAGATTCATTATTCTACACTACAGACAGCAGGTCCCCCTGCTTTAACTTCATGTCAATCTTCATATAAACTGGTTTCGCTGAAGAGCAGTGTACGTGTGTTCTAATTCATTTGCTAATAGACCAAACAGCCGTATCAAGTGGACACGGAAGCAAGTGTTGGCTAGTTTGGAAGTATGTGGTGATTTAAACAAAAACAAAGACAACAAAACGAGTTTTCCTTGACATATTTCATGCAAGTAAGGAACTGGTCCTCGAGACCGGAAGTTTCTTTTTGTTTTTCAGAGCCAAGTTTCTATATAACCTCTTGTCCACAGAAAATAGCAAGGAAAAGCATTTGCTGTCAAGATGGATTGACAATTTATAATAATTAACATCATGAACAATAGACTGCTCTGCTTACTTCCACTCACTAAGCAAAGTATTCAAAGTCATTGAAACTGTTTGAGAGATAATAAGGACTAAAGAACTTGCAGGTGTTACACACAGAGGCAATGAGCAATGCAGCCATTACACCACTCTAATTCCAACCAAAACAATCTCCCAGACAGTTGCACAGGAACTTAATGGTGACTCACTATAAGGAGGAAGGTTCTTAAGTGTAGCCTTGAGCCATAAACCTTTGGAAGGAAGATTAGTAGGCAATTTTTGGCCTCATAGTTATAACCTTTATGGGTGATTCTACCTGAAATTTGGCTTCTGTCTAGCTATATGTCGGATCCCTTCAAACACCTGTGTGCCTGCGATTTGCTGTGAGGGTACCATTGCCATTTTCAGGAGAAGAATTATGCCAGCTGCTTTGGAATTGGTAAGGGATCTATTTGAGACAGAAAGAAGCCTAGGAAATGACTGAGAGTGAGAAAGCATACAATCTAGTTTAGGAGTCATGCTTTTCATGTCACATAGATGGGATTTTCTTTCCCAGGGTTGTCTTTTTGAATTCCTCCTTGAAATAGCAGCAATACTGAACTCTGATGAAACAACACCTGTTTCAATCCCAGGGCAGGCTTTTGGACAGTAATCCTTTTGGATACTGATTCATTCAAGTCTGCTAAATAATTAGTGAGTCAACTTTCCTAGTTGATTTCCATTCCTATGGGTAATACTACTCTTCTCTGATCTAAATGCTTTTATAAGATAATTCCAGAACATAGCTTATAATAAATGAGATCTAAATTTAAAAATATGATTTTCCTTTAAAAAACTTAAAGTAATATTTAATTTTGAACTTTCGTTTTAACTAAGAATAAAAACTCGCCAACTTTGTGTACTACAAAGTGTCACTTTTTACATGGAAAAAGTCAAAATATAATCTAGGACTCTACTCAATCTAGCCAATACATTCTTATGACAGTGGTTACCTTATTTACATGTATTTTATTATTTTAATATAATCACTTAAACATTTGAAAATGACATCTCTTTGTTGATTTCCTGTGAACAGTTTAGTCCATCAACAACACCCTTCACCTAACTAGTACCATCAAGAAACATGTTCCATGACCTAAATTCAGTTACATAATTTTAAAATTAAAGCAATTAGAGAATTTGCATATACTAATGTATAAATATTAATATACACATGTGATCTATAAATGTTTCTATGTTTTTGTCATATAAATTGATGCTTTTAACTATTTGACTTATATACATTTTCAATATATTAGAGATTTACAAATAATTTAAAACCTTTAAGTCTTGTGTCTTATATATACAAAATATTTAAAAGAAAAAACTCAGTTACCGTTTTTAGTGTAAATTATAGGCCACAGGCCAAACGTAAGAACAAGGGGATAATAATAATTTTAAATGAGATGTAACTAAAATATTACATATTTCAACTTCGCTGAGAAATCACACAGATATTCGTTGACTCTCTAATCCTCTTGATTCACTGCAATGTCCTCCTGTATTTCTACTGAAATTCTTCATGCAGAGATCTTCAGTGATGTCATTTTTAAAAGACCTACATGATGACATGCAACACAGAAGTGTGAAAACCACATTGAACTATTTTTAATCCACATTGAGGAACATTAGGCAGGTGGAATCCCTGTGCCATAGAAGTATGTGATGATACAAAATGCACTTCAATATCTGAAATGAAGCTTTTTGAATAGTTTGTTTTGACTTGTCCAATTTATATTATAATTAAAAACATTATACTAAACTTTTAAATGCTAGTGTAAGTCCAGAATAGAGACACAGAGAGGGATAGAGACAGAGAAAATAAAACCAAGTTACAGGCCCACAGGGGAAAAAATTTTGTAACACATTCTAGATTTTAGACAATGACTACTTTTAACCAGTGGGTTTCGCAATGAATTTTATTTTACTTGCTACTTTTTCTTGTCCATTTTAAGTTTTATACAAGCACACATAATACAAGCAACAATGAGATTAAAATAAAATTGATGTATATGATATGAAAGAGAAGAGGTTAATGCCTTAGCTAATTTTAAACTAAAGAAAACTAATTGTGTGCAACTTTTAAATTTAATATTCTAATCTATGTTGCCTTAATATGTTTTTAGTATTTCATATTTTACACTGTTAAAATGCTGATTATTCAATAGAAATGAATAACCATCACTATGTGGAAAGAAATCAGATTTCAATGTAAATTAAACATTTTAAATAATTTACCTGAAATTATGACTATCAGGTATTGGACATTATTTTTTTTTCACATATGCTCTCAAAATTATGTAATATTACATTGCAATAAATTAAAGCTTATTAAATTATTTTAACATAATATTTGAATTTTGAATATTGCTATCATTATATTCTTACTATTATTATTTCTTAAAATGAATATTTATTTTTAAAGGGAAAGAAATATGTACACATACAAAATTAGCAATAGAGCTTTCCTGACTGTTCAAATCACACTCAATGAGTTTTTCCTCTCTCAGGCGTGACCCCTGTGAAAATGATACTGGCATAACGAACTAAAACACCATTCCGAAATGTATTTGAAATAAAATGTAATTTTTATCAGCAACTGTAGACGTTGGCTGTTGTTTATTTTAAACTAGACTGTTCTGAGAATGACCTGGTGAGGTATCTGGAGAACTATTAGTAATCTCTTTGAGCACGTTAGAGAGTCACGTGATATGGAAGTTAACAACACGGTCACGTCCTGGATGCCGAGGCAACGTTTATGGAATTCACATCTCACATATTTTAACTACTACTCACATACAGTAACTTGGCATTATTTTTATTCAGAATTCTCTTAACTCATCTTTACTAGGGTAAAAGAAACTATGTTATCTTCATTTAATGTAGAATGCTAATTAAGATAAACATCTTTATCTTAAAAAGATAAACATCTCTTTTGTGGGTTTAATCCCATCCAATCTCCGTGATGCTTAACAATTTGTGAAGTATGTGCATCTTTTGCACCAAAAAACATAAATATGTGGTATTTAATATAGTAGAAATGTTTAATGTAAAATCATTTTTTACAAAGCTTATGATACATAACACAATGGGAAAAACGAATACATTTAATAAATACCATTGCAATATGTTTTGATTTGTAAGGATCTATTTTATACTAAGCCCCAACAAGAGTAATGCCACTTAACTTTTGATCAAAAGTGTCTATCCTTATTTTTCATGCATTTTAAGTGAATACATTCTTTAGTGTTTTGAGGCCTACAGCCACTTGGAGTGTATTCTCAGAGGGTTCAAAATATAACATTAGACTTCTGTTTCACTTTGATATTTTCTTTTATGGCAGCTATAACAAATAACCTAAGGCGGTTCTGTTCTGTGATAAGGGAATATTAATTCCCAGGAACAGATGTGAATTTCTCAGTTTTCTTGCCAGGTACAATTTGGAAAATACAGTTGCTATTTTTTTTTTTTTTTTTTTCACAATTTCACTTTTGCTCTTCTGACTCAGCACTGGTTACATAGCTGAAAACGGGATATATCTTTGGTAAACTATTTGAATAGAACTGTTAGAGGGCACTTTCAAATACTTTTCTGGTTTTTATTTTCTGTTGCGTTTAATTTCCAAGCACCTTTTTGATTGACAATATAATATGTTAGAGACATCTAAGTAAACATTTGCAAGTTATGGCCAACTACAAATTTTTAAGGCAACTACAAACTTTACAGTAAACAGTCCACACAAAACTGCTCTCTTCTCTCCTTTTTTTAATGTTTATTTATTTTTGAGAGAGAGAGAGAGATTGCCAGTGGAGGAGGGGCAGAGAGAGAGAAAAAGACACAGAATCGGAAGTAGGCTCCAGGCTCTGAGCTGTCAGCACAGAACCAGATGTGGGGCTGGAACCCATGAACCGTGAGAGAATGACCTGAGCCTAAGTCGGACACCCAACCAACTGAGCCACCCAGGAGACCCAAACTGCCCTCTTTTCAGACTGCAACTGCATGTTGGAGGAATGGGGTTTACATAATAGCTACCTTTGTGTTTGACAATTCACTAGAAAATCTCACAGAATTCATTTAAGGTGATTATATTTGTGACTACAGCTTATTATGAGGAAAGAACTTTGCTTGAAATCAGTCAAAGGAAGAAGTACATAGGGCACAGTCCAGGACAAGTTTCCAAACATGGAGTTTCCGATATTCTCAACTCAGGTGTTACAGACAAGTCACTTTTCCATCATTAATATGTAACAGTAGACATTGACTATTGGTAACCAAGGAAGCTCCTGAGTCTTTGGTGTCTAGAGTTTTTACTGGGGTTCAGTCACATACTACCCTCGTGGCTGAACTTTATTCTCTGGCCCCTGCTGAGGTCAGGTTAAAACTATTATTCTTCAGTGTATTCTTCAGGTAGAACTGATACCATGTGGTCCAATGCCCCCATCATGAAACATGTTGTTAAACTGTTGTTGGCCAAAGTCCCCAGGCAAACAAAGTCACTCCCATCAGCAAGGATATTCCAATTGCCTAAGGACCATCTTGAGAACAAAGGCCTAGTCTATCTTAGGGTAGAGTTAACTCTTCACTACATAACAAATAACATAACTAGAACTGAAAAAAAAAAACCAAATATTTAATTCAGCAAATGTGTAATGTAATAATTTTTATTATCATTTCTCCCATATTTGGTCTTTCCAATAATTCCTATCACTTAACTCACAATTAGAGCAAAACTATGATATAATTCCGGGAAACTGCCTTACATATTATTAAGACCTTTCTCTACGGATTTAGATGGTCCTGGTTTTGCATCTCAGGTCAGTTTTTAAGGGTGTGATATTTAAAATTCCAGAACAGGGGCGCCTGTGTGGCTCAGTCGGTTGAGCGTCCGACTTCGGCTCAGGTCACGATCTCGCGGTCCGTGAGTTCGAGCCCCGCGTCGGGCTCTGGGCTGATGGCTCGGAGCCTGGAGCCTGCTTCCGATTCTGTGTCTCCCTCTCTCTCTGCCCCTCCCCCGTTCATGCTCTGTCTCTCTCTGTCTCAAAAATAATAAAATAAACATTAAAAAAAAATTAAAAAAAATTTTAAAAAATAATAAAATTCCAGAACAGAAAGTGTTTTCCACTCTTTATTTCCAGAATCAGCTCCTAAATTAAAGAGAAATTCTCATGAGTGCATCCTTCAAATCTCACTTCATGGGGATACTTTCCTAGTGGTTTTTTCCAAAAAGAAAACACAGGGAAGAGAAGCACACATACCTCCAATTCCCTTCCCTTTCTTGCTTCTCTATTTCCCCTTTCTCTGAATAGAAAATCCTTCTTCTACATGAACTAGTCAACTAATGAATGAAACTTGTAGATCCTTATCATCCACACAATGCTCACAATCAATAAATGAACGGCAGGCAAGTTTGGGTATATAAGATGAGGGTACATAATCACAAACAACAAAGAACTCCTAAAAAACAAGAAAAAGACAATGATCCTACAGAAATTGGAAAAGATTATTAACATGAAATGCACACAAGAAGACATACAAAAACGATGAAACACAAAAAGATGCTCAGCTCCAATAAAAAGTAGAGAAAAACAAATTATAATGAGAAAAAACTGTAATTTTTGCAAAGTGTATTTCTAAGAACACATATTATTGAATACAATTATTAGTCTGAGATCAAGAACCGTGTTTACATTGTCTTCTGATGTATCCAAAGGATTAACATGCATATAATAAACACTCATTGAATATTCATTAATGCATGAATAGATTTCAAAGTATAAATCTGAAGTGAATACATTTTGTTTCTGATTAAGACAAATTCCTAAGCTGTGATCATGTACTGAACCAACTATAATGTTGACATTTTTATGAAATTTGAAGAGCTTACCCTGGACATATTGCTAACTGTATGTCCAGCCCAGCCCTACATGGAAGAAGTAGATTGTAGTAAGTGCCCAGATAATATCAATGCAATTAAGCCACCAGAGCACAAAGCTACTTGCAAAACCTAATTATAGTAACTAAATCCTTGCATGTATACAGTTATACATTTATATACATATATATCAAGTATCTACTTGTGATCCTCATCATAACATGGTAAAATTCATGGTATAGTTTGGTTCTGCAAACACAGTGAAACAATGAAACAAATCAACTTAGAAGCATTGAGTAATATAGTCAAGGCTAGACAAACTTAGTTACTAACAAAGAAGCTAGAAGAATAACTGTCTTCTGACTTTCAGCCCATTACTCTGCTTCCCCAGCATAAGAAATCTTTTTTTTTTTTAATTTATTTAATGTTTATTTATTTTTGAGACAGGGAGAGACAGAGCATGAGCAGGGGAGGGGCAGAGAGACAGGGAGTCAGAATCCAAAGCAAGCTCCAGGCTCTGAGCTGTCAGCGCAGAACCAGATGCAGGGCTCGAACTCACGAGCTGCAAGATCATGACCTGAGCCAAAGTCGGACGCTTAACCAACTGAGCCACCCAGGCACCCCAGAAATCTTTCTAATTAATTCTAAAAACCCAAAAGTTATAATCACACATACAAAGTAGCATTGAAAATAATAAAATAGTAATAAAATAAAATGTATAATTAAAGAAGAGATAAAACTAATTTTGCATCTATCTTCTATCTATGTATCTATCTATCTTTATAAATATTTTTCAACTAGTGCTTTCTAAAAACTAATTTCACACCTAATGCATAAGATATAAAAGGGGAAAAACAACCATGATAATGGTTTTCCCCTTTCTCTTACTAGGTTATTACTTTATAGCTCAGTTCTTTTTTCAGCACTTTTTCAGAGTATCAGCCCATTGGAACTAAAGGCCCATTTCTTCCTGAGATTACCACGTTCCTCTAACTTTTTTTTTTAATAGACTTTGTTCTTTAGAGCAGTTTTAGGTTCACAGCAAAATTAAGCAGAAGGTACAGGGATTTCTCATATACTCTTGGCCCCACACATACTCAGCCTTTCCACCTATGAACATTCTGTCCTAGAGTGATGTTATCTTTTGCAACCAATGAACCTATGTTGACACATCATTATCACTCAAAGTTCACTGGCTACATTAAAGCCTGTTTTTGATCTTGTAGATTCTACAGGCTTGAGTAGATGTATAATTACATATGTCCACCATTACAGTATCCTACAGAGTTGTTTCGCTGCCCTAAAAATCCTCTGTGCCCTGCCTTTTCACTTCTCCCTTCCCACACCTCTGGAAACCAGTGTTATTTTTACTGCCTTTCATAAACTGTCACACATAATTGGAATTGTACTTTATGTAGCCTTTTAAGATTGGCTTCTTTCATTTAGTAACATGCATTTAGGTTTCCTCAATGTCTTTTCCTGGCTTGATAGTTCATTTCTTTATAGCGCTGAAAAATATTCCAACCATGGTCTTTTGGATAATTATTCTTTCAATCTCAGGAGGGCTTTCTAGTCTTTATGCTTTCACTGTATATTAATTTTAATCAAAAGAAAATAACTAGTAGGGAATAGTTGTTCTATCTCTGTTTTATAACAGAATAGACTTAAAATTTGAAAGTTAATGATTTATCAAAGGTTTAGTCAAATAGCTCAACCAACTTAGTATATACTTGATATTCCTGTGGTCTTGAGAATGTTTTATTCTCCTAAGTTCTACTCAATTTTAATTCCAGATTTCCATAAAACTAAAGTTCTAACAAGTATGAGGGTCATCTTTTGTTCTCCCATTGCCATATAACTCAATAAAATCAAATAGCCTTGATTTATAAGGAAGCAAATGTGTGTGTTCATTTCTGTGTGCGTTACTTATCTATTACAAACTGGCCAAATACTTTATCGACATCAGCAATATTATTATTATTATTAATACTATTTCTATAACTTTCATAATTGTCATCATTATTTTATTACTTTTCTTCCAAAGTCTATCAAACGCACAAGCTAATATATCATTTTCACTTTAAAAATTAGAATCATAAAACACAATCTATTTCTCCACATAATATTTTAGAGGGTTATAACTTGTTCAGTTTTTAAATTTTAACAACCACATGAATTCTTTTTTTAGATTTTTGACTCATAATGATACAGTATGATAAATAGTTTTTGCTCATTTTCTGAAGAACAAGCAACATATTTCTGGATACAATTTCATTGAGAACTCATGATTTCATAATACTTTTTATTAAGAGAAGTTAGGAATTCTTAAAAACTGAGCATTATTTTTTTTTCTGACCCCTACATTTAATTTCATTGGCAGGTATTATAAAACAAATACATTACATCAATACAAATATTTGAATTGTGCTGCTTGACCAGGCTAAGTCAATACAATATATTATGATGGAATATTTCCATGTCATAGAGTCACCAGAGAAAATGAAATAATTATTAAGAAAATATCTTAATATTATCAAACCACCTCGTTCAAAAGAAATATATTTGAGTTTTAACTTTCAAAAATAAAGTTAGCTCCTGCTATCTAAATTCTCTGTTGAACACAGGCACGAAGGCTTCAAAAGGCAAAAATGTGACATGTTCATGGGGAAATATAAGATGATTCTGTCTTTCCCTCAAAGTTAGGTAGAAAATATTGAATAGATTTATCTCTATAATATAGTTATGTTGACAATATCACATATTGCATTATGTTTTACCAACACTGTTTTTCACAATTCAAGATGTTCAGGGTCAATTCAGCATCTATTGATTTTACATACTTTGAACAACTCTTTCTCTCTCTTAATATCCTCTTCCCTCTCCTCCTTTTCTCCCTCCTTTCCTTCCTTTCTCTGTCTTTGTCTCTGCCTCTGTCTTTGTCTCTGTCTCTCTCCCTAGGACTGCACTGCATCTTTCTATGCAGCTGCAGATATGTATCAAGTAACATTGATTTTACATGATCAACATAGCTACTATATACCTACAACCTAATGAAAATTTGTTGACGAATACAAAATGATTTTATTAAGACATTATGAGGCCATAATGTACAAGCATACAAAGAAATACAAACAAAGGTCTATGCTGGAATCAGCTAGAACGTGCAAAAAAGGCATAGCAAGAATCTGAGCTGCTATTGAAATGATCTTTAAAGGAATTTGAGTTCAAAGTGGAATACCAAGTCGTTTTGTTTTCAAGTACAATGTTACTTTATCTTACAATTTGACCTTAATGGCTAAACTAATTTCGCTTTATAAATGTAAATAATAAATAGAGCAATAAAGAAAGAGCAAAAGTAGGCATCATCTCAAAGAGATATCACTCATTTTTACCTGCATTAGAGCTAAAAGACAAAGTGCCCCCAAATCCCTGGTATCACTTAACACAATAAAGGAGCTATGTATATTGTTAAAATCTGTATCATTGTCTTTCTTTTAAAATATATTCCAAAATTATGTCATAAACTTTTTAAATGTCGAAAATAAATATTGGGTATCAAAGTAATAGCAAAATGAAAACAGAGATGCTCTTTGCCAGGATACCTGAGTGAGGCAGTTATATATTGGCAACAGAGTTCATCTGTAGACAAAAACATCTGGCAACAAGTTTATCATAATAGTCTATTGATGTCAATTACTTGAAATTTATGACTTGAAAACAAAGCAGGTTAATCTTTTTTCTTACAAAATTTTAATGAGTAATACTTTTGTTGATAGTTTAATAGTTTAGGTGGACCTAAAGTAAAAATATCCCCCATATAACAATCCAGTCATTTAACACAAAGTTACAATTTAGTTAATCCATGGGAATAGAGAAAAAAGGCTGTCTAAATTCTAGAGTATCATAACTTGATTGGTAGAAGCCCGCTGAGGCATTCAATAGATGTATTAAAACGCTGTTACATTTTCTAAATGATCTCCATTAGGCTTTTTATACTAACAAAACATAAAAAGGTAGAGTGAAAACAAAGAGTGCCAATAAGCAATGGAAGAATTTAAATAGTTACTTATTAATTTTGTTCCAGTGTATTTTGTTCCCAAATTTTTAATTAGAATATAACTGGGGTTTATGCGGATTTTGAAATAGGCCAAGGTGAGAGGAACACAATCCTGAAAGGTATTATAAACACAAAGGCAGTGTTTACATACGGGAACTGCTTTGATGATGGTGAGCAGAGAATTTTGTTCAAAGAAAAAAACGAGTTCCATTCATGTATTCAACCAGTGGGATAATAGCGAAAGTAGTCCAATGATAGATTCATTGAAATATTCAAACATTTGTAATTTAAGATTTAGTCCAACTTAATATAATTTAAAATAGTTTCAAAAACACAAATCTTTTTGGGGCACCTGAGTGGCTTAGTGGGTTAAGCTTCCGACTTTGGCCCAGGTCATGATCTCATTGCTGGTGAATTCAAGCCCCAAGTCAGGCTCTGAGAGCTCAGAGCCTGGAGCCTGCTTCCGAATCTGTGTCTTCCTCTCTCTCTGCCCCTCCCCCGCTCACGCTTTGTCTCTCTCTCTCTCTCAAAAATAAATAAAAATATTATTTTTTTAAATACACACCTTTGCTCTTGTATTTATTCCAACTGTGGGGCATTTAAAAATACTCATTTGTGTGGCGCCTGGGTGGCTCAGTTGGTTAAGTACCCGAACTCGGCTCAGGACATGATCTTGCTGTTTGTGGGTTCCGGCCCCACATAGGTCTCTGTGCTGACAGCTCAGAGCCTGGAGCCTGTCTTGGATTCTGTGTCTCCCTCTCACTCTCTACCCCTGCCCTACTCATGCACATGAGCTTGGGCGCACTCTCTGTTTCTCTCAAAAATAAATAAACATTAAAATATATACTTTTTTTCTAACTTAAAATCATTCAATTATGAATGCAAAAGTGTTACCTGGTTATGAAGTATAAATTACCTTAATTTATTAGTTTATCTCATTTAGAAAATCTATATAAATCATCGGACACTTGGGCAGCTCAGTCGGTTAAACGCCCGGCCTTCAGCTCAGGTCATGATCTCCTGCTTCCTGGGTTCGAGCCCCACCTCAAGGTTTGTGCTGACAGCTCAGAGCCTGGAGCCTACTTCCGATTCTGTGTCTCCCTCTCTCTCTGACTCTTCCCCGCTCATGCTCTGTCTCTCTCTGTCTCAAAAATAAAGATAAACATTAAAAAAAAGTTAAGTGGATGTGTCTATCTTCAATAACATGTTTGTATACATGTATGTATATTAGTATTCATATATATAGTATATATTATAAATATATGTATATGCATGTATATATTTGTTAGTTTCTTCTAGACCTCATAAAAAAAAGAACCCCATGTTTTCTCCCTCGGGTATTACTCATCAATGAAAAACTTTAATGGTCTTGTTTGCTTTGGTCCTTTGTGAGCACCTGGATGGATGTGGGGAAGCCTCTAAGACTTGCACAGGTACAAACCTGGGTTAAACCAATAGTGCTATTGATCACTTAAAGTTACTAGTAGCTTCATACGCAAAGCAATAATCATAAAACTATTAGACCCATTAATGGTTATAATGAAGAATTGTGTTTTAAAACTAAGTTTATTTAAAAAAGAAACAAACGGGCGCCTGGGTGGCTCAGTCGGTTGAGCGTCTGACTTCAGCTCAGGTCACGATCTCACGATTCGTGAGTTTGAGCCCCGCGTCAGGCTCTGGGCTGATGGCTCAGAGCCTGGAGCCTGCTTCCGATTCTGTCTCCCTCTCTCTCTGCCCCTCCTCCATTCATGCTCTGTCTCTCTCTGTCTCAAAAATAAATAAACATTAAAAAAAATTAAAAAAAAAAGAAACAAACAAAAACTGACATCATATCCAGTCCTAAAAGCAAATTTATGCAAATCAAAACATGAAACGTAAGGCTTTTCATGAAAATACTACCAATACTAAGTGATCTCTTGTTAATCCTTCTAATAGGACATAGCAGACACAAAGAAAAAACATGCATAAAAACTTGTATAAATTTATATTCTTTCAGGAATATACCATTTATAATTACATCAACAACCTTATTTTGAAATAAAATTCAGAGCCTTAGTTTTTTAATGACATATATCTTAGATGTGAAAAATTCATGTAGTTCAATTTTTGTTTTTTTTTTTAAAGATAAGAGCAAAAAATTTATTTTTTCCCTCTAGTGAGCAATTTCTCTATAGCTAGGACACAGCATACAAAAACCAACATTGTTGCTGGGTGGTATGTCATAAAAACCCATTTTGGGGGCACCTGGATGGCTCAGTTGGTTGAGCATCCGACTTCGGCTCAGGTCATGATCTCACAGTTAGTTTGTGAGTTCGAGCCCCGCATCGGGCTCTGTGCTGACAGCTCAGAGCCTGGAGCCTGCTTCCGATTCTGTGTCTCCCTCTCTCTCTGCCCCTCCCCTGCTCATGCTCTGTGTCTCTCTCTCTGTCTCAAAAATAAATAAAACATTAAAAAAATTTTTAAAAACCCATTTTTAAATTATGTGTGACATATGTGTCTAAGGTTTTATTAAGCAGAAAAAAAATCCATACTTCCAAGGGGAAAATATACTGATAAAGTTTTTGCTTTTGTATTTTAAATAGATTTTAACTATTTTAACCTTTTCCCAATGTTAGAGTCTTACACTGGAATATGGTTAATATGATCTGTACATGGAAATGGGTAGAGCAAGACAGCTTTGTTCCCTCTATCTACTCTTATTATTTTAGAATGAATAGTGTATATATCCAGGTAAATTATCCTTAGTATTCAACTTTGTCACTTTCTCTTTTTCTTTCTGACAGTCGTTATCTATTTCTATCACTCGCTATGCAATGTGAGTCTCAGATTGGGTATTCACTACAACTGTTGATTTCCAGTACCTGATCTGAAAACCAAACATGAGAGAATTCAAAAGGAGAGAGATTCTAAATATCCATTCAGAGAATATCTCCCATGCTTAAGATTTTACTCTAAATGGTGTTACCATTTCAATACAAAATCAGTCTGCAGGATTGTACAGTGAGCATGACATGTAACTGTCAGCCCTGACACAACCTGTTTCAAAATCTCAATAAAGGATTCAAAGTAAAATATGAAATTTCCTTATGGTGTCTTTGAAAAGGACTGGTAAATGATTCCCAGTATCTGGGAGATATTTTCACTAACTGTAATATCTATTGAAAAGAGTTGAACTGAAATATAAGTAATTTAAAACATCTCTTGCTATGCCATGCTATGCCAATGAAAACTATAGAAAGTTATCCCAAAAAAGAATTAGGTGAAAGGATCATCTCTTTTTCCTTAGTCTGTTAAACCTCAGCCTCGGATTCTGCCACTTGAATAGAAAAGACGATGAACTCTTGTGCTCCTTGGGCAGCACCTGTACTTGAATTGGAACAATACAGAGATTAGCGTGGTCCCTGCACAAAGATGACAGCAGGATGATGAACTCTTAAATGTAAACTCTGGAAAACATTTGGCTGTAGGACTTTTAAGGTGTAACAATTAAACTCCTAGGTAAACCAATGGGATTTGATGAGGAGACATTAAAGGTTACACTACAAAGTGAGGTATAGAGTGATTTTCAAAAGTTAAAAATGTTTAAGCAAGCCAGGATGATTTAAGGCAGACACATTTTCTATATCCTATATATGAAGTACCTTTTTATGAGACAGGTGGAGGAGTTGGGATTAAGTTTTGTCTCACATTGGAAAATCTACATAAACTAGATATTTGCCAGATGTTGGGAAAGGAAAGCTGTACATATCAGACCGCTTTTATGTGAACATCTGAAAACATTATCCCACCAGCACAAATGTGGATAATAAAATGGGTCCATGACAACATAGGTATCCTATATGATGACGCACAATATCTCAAGGTTAAAAGCAACTTGTTCTCTGATAAAGGAGAAAATAATCATTCAGACATAAATACTATTGGGAAAGCAGGAAAAAAAAAGGATAAAAGAAATTTTCCTGAGGAGTTAGAAGAAAAATAGGTCTATGAAATAGGATTATATATTACAGAAAATTAAATATGTTTTACAATTGTGTAACATTGTTCTATAAAAAGAAAAAAAAGGGATAGAAGAAGATATAAATAGGAAAATTGAGATTAAAAGCACAAGTTGAAATCCAAAAAGAGAATGATATTTAAGTGAATTAAGTCTTTGCTGCTGGCCACATTTGAAGTGACCAAATAGTATTTATGCAATGGAACAGAGAGTAGGATAAATATAACTGCAAAATCTTCCCCCGCTGCTTCCCCCCAAAAAGATAGTAACAGGAATGAAAGCTACCTTGGAAACAAAAAGAACAAAATTCTGACAGTGGAAAGTGGAATTAATATAATGGTGGAAAACTGAAAACTATCTGCAAGAATTCAGGAAGAAATGACAACAACATAAAATAACAAGAGTAAGGATAATAAGCATTAGGATAACATTTGGTGATGACATAAAAACAAAAGACATTCTGAATAAAAATATGAAATATTGAAATAGAAATAAATATCAGATATTTTCAGGGCTTAAAAATACATGGTATATGCAGAATAAAAATTCTTAACACAGGAGAAAATCAATAAAATTCTACACATCCTTAAACACATTATATCATATTTTAGAAGAGAAAAAAGAGACCCTTGTGAGTAGGATTTTTTGTACCGTATTCTTTTTTTTTCTTACTTGGTAATCTCTGCTGTAAAGAACACTGTTAATATTTTTATACAACATTCTTATTAAATTGTTTTATTATCTGGTCATTCATAGATTATGTTGAAGTTTCTATATAAATAACTACATTATCAAAACAATTACATTATATAGAAGTAAGCACAAGTTTTGAATGTTCTTTCAAATTCATATGGAATCTAATATCTGGCTTCTGCCTTACTTAGTGATGAGGACATCCAGTACAAAACTGAATAGTCGGAATAACAATTCACATACTTACATTGTTCCTAACATTAGTAGGGATGCTAGTGAATTTCAATATTAAGTATAATGTCTTTTAAAAAAATTTTTGTAGATACTAAAGAATAAAGTCAACCAAAGTTGTAGAAGACCTTAATGTTGAAAATTACAAACTATTATTAAAGAACAAAAAGTATGTCTAGAAAGAATCAAAATTATAAAGATGTCCTTTTTTGTAGTTAACTTATAAATCCAGTGCCAATTTATCAATACATTAATGAGATATTTTATAGAACTTGAGAAAATGACTCCAAAATTCATATAGAAGACAAAATTAATTGTAAAAATACAATATGTCTAACCAACGAGAGAGAATCACATTAGAACTGAGAATATAATTTTGACAAAAGTATAAACTGCTAACCAGTGAGATAGAGAAATAAATACATATAGTTATTTGCTATAGTCACATATGACATGTGATGTAAGAGACATTACATATTAGTAAATTGAGTGTGAAATATCTATCACATACAAATATACATATATAAACATACATATATATCACATAAATACATATATACACAATTGAATCCCTACTTCATATCATATAGTATAAAATTCCAAGTGGATTAATATATAAATAAGAAAAATAAAAATTTAAATTATTAAATAAAAATATAGAAGAATTACCTCATTGATATTCTCACTATATCTCACTATATGAAAAGATTTAAAATAATACAGGAACAGAAAAAAGCCTAAAGAAAAAATATTCATTTATTCATTCATTCAACAAATATTAAACAATTGCCCTGTTACAGAAATTCTTACAGATGCTTAGAATGCAGCAGTTAATGCAAAATTTTCTGCATCCATAAAGTTTAAATTTTTGCAATTAATAATTTAACTGCATTCAAAAGGATGTACAAATTTGAAATGAGAAGACACATTTGAAACATATCACCCAAAGAAACATTATACTCAATTTAATTTTTTTAATTAAAAAAATAGAAAACCAACCAAATAAACAACAACAACAACAACAACAAACAAACAAATATAAGGGATACTATGGTATTCACCATTTGCTTCTCTCCAATTATTCCTCATCTCTCTACCATTCTCCATTTCCCAGGACACTGAATTTTGTATATTTTATCAAGGTGATGCCTTACTTCTAGCTTCACATTTGGGTTTGGTCGATGGGATCCATCGATCAACAGGAGATGGGAAGGTAATGGGAAGAGGAGGACGAGGAAGTTACGTTTCTGACTACCTGCCTTCTTGGACACATTGTGTTAAGTGCATCCCTCTACCAACGGCACATCATCTGTGAGGCAGACATCTCCTATAACTCCTCTTTCCATGCATGTTCTAGAAATCACTTTCTCTATCAGATACGCTAGTATCAACAACTCCCTTGATGTTTTTAGCCCCAGGGTGCTTCAACACTTCTTGTTGATTTGCCTGAACACCGGCCATGTCTGTGTAAAGTGGTCTTTTCTTAAACTCCTCAGTTATCTCATTTGAGTATACATCAGTTTTCTGTTAGAACCCGCCCCCATAATAATTGACAATAAAAACGAAGAGGAAAGTCAAGGAAAAGCAAATCTTATTTGTCAATATACCCATACAAAATCAAATTAAGCTCAGTAGGAATCATCAGAGAAATAGAACACAAAACAACCAAAATTTGGCAGCTCCAACCCATTAGAAAGGCAGTAATTTAAAAATCTGAGAACATCATCAAGTGCTGACAAAGATATGGGAATGCTCGTTGGCAAGGGTTTTCTTGTTTTAATATGAGAAAGAGAAAGAGAGAGAGAGAGAGAGAGAGAGAGAGAGAGAGAGAGGCAGGGAGGAGAAGCAGAGAGAGAGAGAGAGAGAAAATCTTAAGTGGACTCCATGCTTAGCATGGAGCCAGATGCATGACTCAATCCTACGACTCTAGGATCATGACCTGAGCAGAAATCAAGAGTTGGAAGTTCAACTGAGTGAGCCACCCAGGGGCCCCTACAATCACTTTTAATGATCAATTTGGATATATATAGCAGAGTTATATACTCTATATGTAAACATGTGTACTATTTATATACTTTATGTATATAAATATAAGCAAGGGTGTGTATATAGATGTATCTCCTGAGTTTTTGCATATGTACAGAACATTTATTTCAACTTTGTTACCAGAAAAAGCTATTTTTCAAATAATTTAAAATGCAGAATAATTACTCATTGGTTGGGGATGCAAATATAAATTTTATAATATTTATGAAATGGAATGAATTAAATAGTTTAAGCATTTCATGTTTCTTAGAAAACAATAAGCTCTCCATTAAAAACAGACAAATAGTATTTGAAAAGTTTAAAATATCATCATTGGTAGGTGTGATAAATGCAACACTACTCATGATGGAGCACAAAGATGGAAAGAATCTCTTTGATTGCATAGGTCAGCATGGGACTTCAGAGTGATCAAAAACAATCCCTGTTGCTTGCCTCAGTGTGACTTAAATGTTCCATAAGTTTCCATCTAAAAATGTTTCAACATACATTGGAATAAGTCCAATATTTATAGTAATAAATCAATAAGAAGGATATTATTCATCAATTCTACTAAAAATCTTAAAACATAATAATATTGGTAGCCAGCTGTTACTTTGGAGAACTTTATACATTAGAGTAACACTTCGAACGTATGTGCTTTACTCCTTCAGTATTATCCTGGCTAACTTTATATATTTTTTTAACGTTAATTCATTTTTGAGACACAGAGACAGAGTGTGAGTGGAGGAGGGACGGAGAGAGGTAGGCACAGAATCCCAGCTGTTAACACAGAGCCCAAAACAATGCTTGAACTCATGAACCGGGAGATCATGATCCGAGCTGAAGTCAGAGGCTCAAACAACTGAGCCACCCAGGCACCCTGGTCCCGATAGTCTTTGCCTTTTGTTTCCATTGCAAATATGGAATTAATTTGCCCATCTCCAGAAAACCCTCTGTGAGAATGTTGAATAGAATTGCACTAGATTTGGAGTCTTTATTTTTTATGTTATGTTATGTTATGTTATGTTATGTTATGTTATGTTATGTTGTTATGTTATGTTATGTTATTATTTTTGGATGTTTATTTGTTTTTTTCAGAAAGAGAGGTAGAGAGCAAGCAGGGAAGGGGCAGAGAGAGAGGGAGACAGAATCCCAACCAGGCTCCACGCAATCAGTATGGAGCCTGTTGCGGGGCTTAAACTCTCAAACCATGAGATCGTGACCTGAACCAAAACTAAGAGTAGGACACTTAACCAATTGAGCCAACCAGGTGCCCTGGACTCATTATTTAAAAAATTATTTTATGTTCCTTGCTATTAACTTATTAATTAGGCATCACTTTACTATTATATAAGTGTTTACCCTAGACATGTCAACAGACTTCCTTCATTTATTAAAGTATTATACAAAATGGTACTTCTTCATTTCCTGGGCAATGCATGGGTTAATTAGAAAACTTAATATTTATTTCTTTTTTCTTAATAAATGTTTTATGTATTCATTTGATATATAATTTAGGGTCTCAAAATATCATTTTTGTTTATCGTCAGTAATCAATTAGATATGCCACCATATTTACTGTTGTCTTAATTTTATATTTACTGATCATTTCCTCCTGCATCATAAACCTAAATGCAATAATTCTTTTGCCTGAAGAAGTCTTCAATCACTATTGAATAAATTCTTACTGTTTTACTTTGTCTGGAAATGTCTTCATTATTGACATATAATTTGACTCGATGTTGATTCTAGATTAGCAGATATTTTCTTAAAGCATTCTCAATAGAATATACCATTTTATGCTAGCTCCCATTTTTATATTGAGAAATTAGCTAGAATTCTTATTTTTATTCCTTTAAATATAAAATACCTATTTTTCTTCTGGCTGCTTTTAATATATCCTATCTTTTGGGGGGGTTTAAAAGGTTAGCATGCTATGACTTGTTATTATATGTGTGTTTGTTCATTTGCTAATAATTTAATGCTGTTAAATTTTATAGTGATTCTTGAAATAATGACTTAATGTGTTTCATCAATTTTAAAAATCTCTTATTTGTTATCTCTTCCCATTTACTTGTGTCTACATTCTCCCTATCCTCATCTTTGGGAAATATAATTGTATGATTAGATGCTAAAAGATATTATACTTTTAAAGTATTTTATATTTCTTAGTTTTTCTATATTTCCCATCATTTTGTGTTTTCTAGAAATAAACTAGTAAACATATATGTTTTCTTTCTCTCTAGCTGGGTTTAATCTACTATTAAATCCATAAATTATTAATTTCAGATTGTTTAATTATTATAATTTGTATTAGAATCATTTTAATTTTCCATTTATTTGCCCCCAATTTCTTATCTGGTCACTCAATTACTGAAATATTTAATTGTATTTATTTAGAAGTCTTAATCTAATCATTTCATTAGCTTTACCTCTATCTTCGTATTGTCTCTTTTGTCTGTTTTTTGGAAAGGTATTGTCTTCCCTTATGCCTTGTTATTTTTTACTGTGCTCCAGATTTTTTACTATGTCACAGCAGTTTTCTGAGGATTTGAAAGATATTATTTTTACATATTTGTTGAGTTTTTCTGGCTATTCTTAAGATGGTTAGTTTATAGATGTATTTATAGAGCAGGCCATCTAAAATATATACAAATTACATATTTAAAGAGCTATGTAATTGTTACCTCTTTGAGAGGCTTTAGCTTTCTTAATCTTTAAAGGAATGTAATGAGAATAAAAGTGGAATGTCATGATATAAACAGTTTTCTGTGAGTATTAACTAGTGATTTGCAGTAAACTAGAAGGTGCTAGAAGGGAACATTTGAAAATATTTGAATAAGCATATTTAAATAGACTTCTTTCATCAGAGTTTCTCTAAGATATTAATATGGGAAAAGGTACTATAAGTCTCCAAGAAAAGTATGTTATCAAATATTACTAACAAATTTACTGATGTAAAAAATTTCTATTAATTGAACACCTTACAAGATAAAATTCCATGCCATAAACTTTGGGTGTTAGCCTAGATGAACTTGAAAGAAGATCCATCTTTTCCATTATGTGAATTGAAACAATTAAATTTAAGATTAAATAAGGGGTCTTGTTAGCAACTGTCTTTAAGTGCATGAATTGTTTTTCAAAGGAAGATACTGGCCATCTGTTCTCTTGCTCCACTGAGAATAAAACAAAAGCATGTGAAACTTATGTTTGAGAAAGGGAGAGTCAGGTTAGATGTAAGAAACAACTTATTGACATTAAGGTTGTTTAAACACAAAAGTGCATTACCAAGGGAATTTATATAATGTCTTTCTCTGAACATCAGTAAGAATAAGCCAGACAACCATCTGTTTTAGTGGCTCAGTTTGTAGCCCTGCCTGAGAGCACAGCACTGGATTATAAAGCCTCTGGAGATACCTTCCATTTTATAAAGATGTATCCGACATGGAAATGGCAGGAAAAAATATATATCATGTAAAGGGAGTGCTCTGATTACATGATATATTCTAAGAACCCTGGCATTTAAAAAAAAAAAAAACATAAAGAAGAGGAACATTTTAATAAAGTTTTAAATGAAAATTTCATGTTAACAAATATAATGCCAAAATACTACATTTTGTCTTATATTCTAAATGTTATTCATAGCCTGGAGCCTGTTTCAGATTCTGGATTCTGTGTCTCTCTTTCTCTCTGCACCTCCCCTGCTCATGCTCTCTCTCAAAAATATAATAAAAACATAAAAAATTTTAAAAAAATTTATTAAAGAATAATTGACATGCAATAAAATGCCTGTTTTAAATCTATCAAAGATTTTCAACAATCATACACCCTTTTAACTACCAACCAAAACAAAATAGAGGAATAATTTTTATCATCCCAGGAAGTTCTCGTGCAGACCTATAATCAGTCACCAGCCTACAGGCAACCACCAATCTGAATTAAATCACTGTATCTTCATTTTGCTTGTTCGAAAAACTTCATACGTATATACATAATATATTCATATTATATATTATGTTCCGAATTTTATATATCCATATATATTATTTTTGTCATTCCATGTGCTCAACTTAATTATTTGAAATATATCCATTTATTTGCATCACCAGTTTGTTCCTTCTTACTGCTTATACTTATTGCTTTTTCAGCACATACAAAGTAGATGATTTTCCGTTGTTTGGCTAAAGCACACTTTGAATATCCATTAACTTATTAATAGGCATTTGTATTATTTCTGATCTTTTTCTATTATTAGTAGATCAACTTTAAATATTGCTATTATACAAATATTTTGAGGGTACAAAGGTTTTCTTTACTTGAGTAGATATCTATGAGTAGAAGTCCTCAGTTACAGAATAATTATATTTAACTTTATAGGTAAATGCTACAACACTTTACCAAAGTGGTTTTCCATCTCACACTTTCACCTACAATGTAGAACTCGAGTTGCTTTGCATCCTTGACAACGTTTGTTACTTTCAGTCTTTGATTTTAGCTGCCCCATAAGTGAGTGACTGGTATTTCCCCATTAGTTGCTGGCTTTGGACTCTTTTTATTTCCTTATTGGACATTCATAGGCATGCTTTTCTGAAGTGGCTACTCAGTTATTTTTCACATTATTTGTCTTTTTATTATTCATTTGTAGGAGTTTTATATATATTGGCACTAAAGTCTTGTCAGTTACAACTGATGGGTGTGCTTCTTCCCATTCGGTGCCTTGCCTTTTCATTTCCTTTTCATTTCCAGTGTCTTTTATTGAGAAGTTTAAAACTTTTTTGAGTACAGTTCATCATTTTTTTTCTTTTATTAATAATGATTTCATGTCCTAAGATCATCTTTAATTACATACAACATGGATGACTATTACAAAAATTATAATAACATCTGTAAGTATATTTGATTGGTCTGTTTTGTCCTTTAGTCTTAATCCCTGCTTGCATTCCTACATTTTGAAGGTGTGTTATTAACTGAATATGTACTTCGGATTATCCCGGTCTTTATGAGAAGTTTCACTTTCTCATTATTCACATTTTCATAAAAACATTTGTTTTTCTATGTGTCTGGGATGCTTTTAACACTGAAGTCTTTTTTTTTTCTTTATGTTATTAGAGCCTCACTATCTTTCTTGTGCTTACTAATTACAGAATACATTTTTATTTTCTTTTACTTTCAAGTGTGAATCTTATACATAACATATAGTTGGATATTGCATCCAGTCTGTCCTCTTCTGCCTTTTAATTGATGGTGCTTAATCTTTTATTTAATGTAATTATTGAAAAAGTTGGGTTTATGTCTAGTTGTTTTCTTTTTCCTTGTATTTTTGTTCTTTTGTTCTTCCTTTACTCCCTTCTTTTGAGTTAACTGAATATTACTCCCATGCTTTCATGGTTTTTTAATATATTGCACACTTTGTATATAAGTCACTCCAGTTACATTTCAGAGAAAGTAAGAATGCAAAAAAGATACACATGAGAATTAGGTAAAGGATTGAAGAAAATAGGCCTTTAATGTGAGGTTTCCTAAATGTGGCCATGTGGCTCTAAACTGGATTAGGTTTGCTAGATCCATAGCAGCCAGAGGCTTTAGCTTCTTTATGTATTTATTGTTGCTTACTTTTATTTTTCCTTTTTCGTATAGTCTCTTACTATTACTCCAACAACTCCTACTTTAATAGATGTAATGTTAAGTAAGGTGTGGTAGAGGGTAAGCATTCTATAAACTTATGATTAAATATCAGTCTTTTAGTGGATCTGAGTCCCTGGGCTGAAACTGTCAAAGGTGCTTTGAAGCATTATTTCCAAATTTAGGTAAGACAGGATGGAAAGAGGAGAATAGACTCTGAAAATGGTTCTTCACCCAAGTAGATAAAATCTAGTAGTTTCCCTGGGAAAGTAAGCCTTTGTCATGGAGAATTCTCTGATTAACCATATGGCAAAACATTTACCAATGCCTCCCACCCCACCGTGACCAGAAAGGTGGGATTTTTCTGTGATCTTTATTGTGAGTACCTGGTGGGGTCCCTGGAGGTAAAACTCACAAAAATGTGGAGTTCTTCCCACTAATAGGAGTTTTCCACTCTCCAGTTAATCCACATTCAGCCTCTAGTAATTCATTCAGGAGGCATATTTGTGTTCCTACCAGTTTATAATAAACTGATCTTGATGATGATTCTCCAGATTGCCATGTGATGATTTTCCCTGTGACCTCAATTGTCTGACAGATCTAAAAAGAGTCACTGATTTAGGTTTTTTTCTGCCTTCTTTCTCATGGTAAGAACAGGAGGGACAACTTTCTGGGCTCTTGTTGGAGCAGAACCCGGTGTGTGCTACCTCAGCCATTGGCCCTAGGGATAAAAGTGATCTTTGACACTAAAAAGTGTTTACGTGACTTTATAATTTAGTTATTTTAGATATCATTATGTCCAACATTGTTCAAAGGCTTTAAAGAAATTGTTTTTTGTTGTTGTTGTTTATCCTGTAATTATCTATTACTTTAGTAGGAGGGACAATCTTTTACTATCTTCTACATTCCAACCAGAAGGGGAACTCAGTTTAACTGTTTTTGTTTTGTACATTAGAGACAACGCACACAAATGTAAGTGGCAAAAAAAATGAACTGAGATTAAAAAACAACAATAAACAGCCCTAGGTCCAGTCCCTTACCAACGTTTGTTGTACTAAGAAAGCTTGGTTGAGTTATTCCATATTGTTTAGAATTTAGCCTAAAATTCTAATTTTTCTAATTTGAATGATTTTCTTTTTTCTTCCCATTTACATGAATTAGAAAACAACTACTGAATTATGTTACAATAAAAATTTAAAGCTCTGTAGATACTATCTAGAGATACATTCATTTTATTTTATTTTATTTTATTTAACATTTATTTATTTTTGAGACAGAGAGAGACAGAGCATGAACGGGGGAGGGGCAGAGAGAGGGAGACACAGAATCTGAAGCGGGATCCACGCTCTCAGCCATCAGCCCAGAGCCTGACGCGGGACTCGAACTCACAGACCATGAGATCGTGACCTGAGTTGAAGTCGGATGCTTAACCGACTGAGCCACCCAGGCGCCCCAAGATACATTCATTTTATACACACTGTGTATTAGCTTGCAGAAAACCATACTCCAGAGGTGCTTGGGTGGTTCAGTCAGTTAAGCCCCCAACTCTTGATTTTGGCTTGGCTCATCATGTCAGGGTCATGAGATTGAGCCCTGTGCTGGGCTATGCACTGGGTGTGGAGCCTGCTTGGGATTCTCTCCCTCTCCCTCTGTCCCTCCACCACTCATACTCTCACTCTCTCAAAAAAGAAAAGAAAGAAATCCATATTTCATAATACCGTCCCATAGATTAGTATATGTCCATAATTGAGGTAGTCAATTTATCCAACTGACCTTGATCTTTCCAACTTGGTCCACTTGCTTTGGTTACCAATAGGTAGGGATATTGATACAGTTAAGTAACAGCTGATAGTTGTCCACAGTCAAGCCCTCAGCTTCCATTATGTGAAAGATATATTTCTATTGCTTCTTCTTTTTCTTTCTTTAATTTTTTTAATTTTTTTTAAATTTTTATTTATTTTTTATTTATTTCTTTTTGAGAGAAAGACAGCATAAGTGGGGGAGGGGCAGAGAGAGAGGGAGAGAGAGAATCTCAAGCAGACTCTGCCCTGTCAGCACGGAGCCAGATGTGGGGATCAAACTGACAAAACCGTGAGATCATGACCTGAGCCAAAACCAAGAGCCAGATGCTTAACCGACTAAGCCACCTGGGCTCTCCACTTCTTCTTTTTCTTTCTAAAATACCATTCAGAAATTATTACTTAATTTTTTTGAGAAATGATATTGTGTGTGATACCCTGTGTGATATCCAGTGACAATATTTGAGATATTATGAACTTTTCAAATATTCACTAAATGTATATTTTGGATCCTCTATTTACAAGTGATGAAGAATAAGAGTGGTTTCTATTCAGATGGAGATTAGACTCTTTCAACGAGAGAGAAAGAAATATTAAAATAAATTGTGATAAGAGCTATGACAGAGAAATGCAAAGTATTAAGTAGAAAGCTTACCTAAGTTATTTTGGAGTTATTTCTAAGTTCCTAGGGCTGCTCTAATGGAGTACCACAATCTGGGTGGTTTAAAACAATAGAAATTAATTGTCTCACAGCTCTAGAGGCTAAAAGTTTGAAATCAATGTGTCATCAATACTTTGCTGCCTCTGAGGCCCATAGAGGATCCTTCTTTGTCTATTCCTAGCTTCTGGTCCATCTGCTGACATTCTTTGACATTCCTTGGCTTGTAGATACTCATTCCAATTCTCTACCTTCACATGCCATCATCCCCATGTATCTGTGTGTTCATAGGACTGTCTTCTAATAAGGACATTACATTCCTATTCCAGCATCAGTTCATCTTGACTAATGATACCTGTGGGCTCCTACTTCCAAATAAGATCACAGTCAGAGGTACTAGGGACTAGGACTTCAGCATATCTTTTCATGGGAAACAATCCAACCAAAAAAGATTATTTTAAATATTCTAGAGGTAATAAACAATTAAAAAATGAGTCACCACACCCCACTATATGAGTGATGTATTTGAATTCTTCTTCTGAATAATGATTCTAAAAATTAATATTTAATGAGCATATGCCAATTTTTGGTACCAGCCCTACTTATTTAACTAGGCTATATATATATATATATATATATATATATATATATATATATATCAGTCATAGGATAGTAGATATGAAAATACTTAACAAACAAAAAAGTTAAGAAAATGAAATTTCTTATTACAGCTATAAAAAATAAACACATGTTAATAATATATATCTAAAAAGTGACTTTGGCATCTGACCTAATTCCATCTATTCTAAAATCCTACAACAAAGTTATAGTGCAGAATTGAAATTTTATTTCTTCCCCACTATAAAAAAAAAAAGATGTTCTCTAATATAATAATGGTATATGTTGAAGTTTCCATTGGATTTTTTCGTCAGAAAATTTACATTACTATGCCACAAATAACGAAAAAGGAATAAACTGCCCCACAAATAATATGTACCTCAAATTGCTTTTTTACTATACTCAACATCTGCCTAAAATTTGAATTGTATGACCATCTATTTTCACATAAATATTTGACATTACTAAGGCAAAGAAACCCAGATTCTTTACTAACTTCTTAGATATGTATTTTTTTAAAGTGTACTTAAACTTAGGGGCACCTGGGTGGCTCAGTTGGTTAAGCGGCTGATTTGGGCTGACGTCATGATCTCGTGGTCTGTGAGCTCCAGCCCCGCGTCGGGCTCTGTGCTGATGGCTCAGAGCCTGGAGCCTGTTTCAGATTCTGTGTCTCCCTCTCTCTCTGCCCCTCCCCATTCGTGCTCTGTCTCTCTTTGCCTTTCAAAAATGAATAAATTAAAAAAAAATTAAGTTTACTTAAACTTAAAAGAGAGAGAAAGAGAGAGCAAGCATGGGGCAGAGAGAGAGGGGAAAGAGAAAATCCCAAGCAGGCTCTACACTGTCAGAGTGGACCCAGATGCAGGGTTTGAACTCATGAACAGTGATATCATGACTTGAGCCAAAATCAAGTCAGATGCTTAATTGGCTGAGTCATCCAGGCCCCCCTTGGATATTTTTATAAACAGATATTTTGTAATTTTATTTATTTTATTTTATTTATTTATTTTATTTTATTCATTTATTTTATATTTTATAATTTTATAATTTTTATAAAGAGATATTTTATAAAGAGATATTTTCTTGTTTAAAATGAAAATAAACTGTATACCTTGTAAGAAAGGTTAGTAAAAAGAATGGTCTCCCTCTAAAAATATAAATTATTATTGTCCCTAGGGTTAAAGAAAAAATTCTACTTGAAAATATTTGTTTGTTTTTTTTTTTTATGTTTATTCACTTTTGAAAGACAGAGAGAGACAGAGCACAAGCAGGGGTAGGGCAGAGAGAGGGGGGCACAGAATCTAAAGCAGGCTCTAGGCTCTGAGATGTCAGCACAGAGCCCTACACGAGGCTCGAACTCATAGACCACGACATCATGACCTGAGCTGAAGTCGGACGATCAACCGACTGAGCCATCCAGGTGCCCCTGTTTGTTTGTTTTATAATGTAATCATAAAAAAGAAATACGTAAATGTCTAAGAATATTTAAATTACAAAATTCTATATATAATTCACCCAACACAAAATTAAATTTCTCTGGTTCAGTTAATATTTTTTTTTCTTTTTCTGAGCACTAAACTGGATCACAATTAAAAATATTAGGTGTTTATTTGGTATTTCATAAAAATAACTTTTAAACTTTGAGAGTAAAAATTGGGTATCATAAATTTCATAACACATTTTTTGTTTTAAAGTATTCAGGATAAGAAAGATTTGATGGTACACACCATTCTTACCCACAAGTGCACCCTTACAGTAGTATATCAAGCTTTTAATTGTTAGGGAGGCTAAATACAGGATAAGCTAACAGTTTTAAACGGGTATAAAATGCTATGTAGATATCAGCTTTAAAAATGAATCTTTGATGTGTGTCTTCTTTTCATTTTTGCAATTAATTTTAGCTTTTGAAGTTATTTGGCATCTAATTTAAGTCCACAGAGTATAAATTTATGCATTAACTTGAAGATAGATCCATATTTAGCACAAACAAGGTTGGGAGATCAACAGGATTAGAGACAAATGTTAATTTCAAATGTATAAACTCAAGTTTATTGGGGCTTTTAAACCAACTAGCACATTTGTTCCTAATCAAAGGCTTTAATTTAATCATCAGAGACTGTAAGATGCTTTTCAATTCTGCCTCTCATACGGGACAGACTAGCATTTATTGTCACACAATTTGAGCAAAAATCTACAGATGAATCTAAAATAGAAATCCAGAGACACTAAGGAGTTTTGATGAACATTTTATCTCTTTGAAGTGAACACCATTAGGAGTTGAGAAAAAGAAGCAAAGGAATAACTTTGAATATACTATTTTTCAGAAATAAGAGAGGAAGGTTCCAATGTCAAAGACCCTTTACATGGATACAGTGACAATATGACATTCCAGGGGCGTATTCGAAGTGAGCAACACGTTGCACAGGTATGGGACAGAATGAGGCAGAGCCAGAATCCTCAATCCTAGATTAGTTTCCTCTGGTGATCTTTCCTGCATTTGCACTTAAACTCTAATAGGCTGTGAAGTAGCAAAAGAAATCTCTCTTTGATCAATCTATTTGGGGAGCTCCATTATTGAATTTGATTATCACACTTTTTATCTACCTAATTATCAGACAACTAATTAAGTTTTCAGTTGAAAATGCTAGAACCAGGGGCGCCTGGGTGGCTCAGTCGGTTGAGAGTCCGACTTAGGCTCAGGTCATGATCTCATGGCTGGTAAGTTCGAGCCCAGCGTCGGGCTCTGTGCTGACAACTCGGAGCCTGGGGTCTGCCTCGGATTCTGTGTCTCCCTCTCTCTCTCTACCCCTCCTCTGCTCATGCTCTGTCTCTCTGTCTCAAAGACAAGTAAACATTAAAAAAAAAAAAGGAAATGCTAGAACCAATTTTACTTCCTTTTATCGATTAAGTCAAAGTCTTCGGACATTCTATACAGATAAATCAAAATATCGTAGAGTAACTGCTAGACAAAAACTATTCCACCTGCACTACTTTATTTAAAATCTAAACATCTATATAAAATATGTATTATATTTCCTGTTATGAGGGATGATATATTTAGGAGGGAAGCTTCAAAGAACTGACAATGTTCTTGATTGTTCATGCACTAAATTTCTGGAAAGGCAATCATTAATGTTCCCATGTACACCTACTGATTGATTTCCTCACCTTCCGATTTCTCTGGCTTCTCACTTGCTTTCCTATGAATTTTAGAGTTATTAAAAATACTTTCATAAACACTTTGAATCAAGTAGTGTTCTCAAGTGGGCCAATGCCTTTATCATAAAAATCCATTTCCAAATTCTCTTTAAGGAACAAAGATTATTACCACTGCCAAAAAAAGAATAATGTTTTGCATGAAGTATGATATCTAATGGATTTCAACAGGGCTGGTATCTTGATTGATATAGAGATACTTCAGAATGGCAATACAAAAGAAAGCCTCCAGAAACATGCTTCACTTAGCTGCTACATTTTTCAATTTCCTTTTCAAGTATTTACATTTATGAATCTTGTAGAAAACAATATCCCCGCTCACATTTGCACTGAACTCTTTTATTCATTAGTCGCAATCGGTGAACAATGTTTTATGGTTTCATCAGCCACTTGCATTTCCTGAATAAATGCAAGACAATACAAATGAGCAAACAGATAAAGAAAATGTAAATGGCACCAGAGCAAGTCATATATTAAAGAATAATCATAGATAAATAGCACAAGGAATGCTCAAGCCTGCCTAATACGTTTAGCTGAATATCTGTTAGTAAATAGTCAATATAAAATCATTTTTCTCTCCTTAATAAGAAAAACACATTCAGGAGAGTAAGATTATCCTTTGACTTTTTTGCCTTTAACTTTGTGCAAAAGTCATGTTTAGAGGGATTTTCCTTGATACCAAAAATGTCTACCTTTTTAATCTTACAACTTGTTTGTTTTAGAATTTTCCTTACTTGGTGTTTATGAATTTTTTCCTCTAAATTAATTTAAAATTCCTGTGCTCTTTGAAAAGACTGTCTTCTTCCTCCTGACACAATATTGTTTCTGCCTGAGGAATATTTAATGATTGCTAAATTCATTCTAAAAACAAGTATTAACTAATATTTTTCACTTTTTTTTTCTGGAAAATAAATATGCATCACATTTATGTGTAGGCTTCTGGAACTAAGTATATGTATCCATGACAAAATTGTAACCCCTAAAATTGAATTTTTAAAACTGAAAGCATTAATTGAAAACATATTACTGATACAAGTAGCAACACCTAGACTATGAATGATAAATATGAGAAATTCAATAGAAGTAAATTTAAGAATGCACCACATTAAATATAAAACGAAACAGGAAGTAATCCACCACTGTCATTTTCTGCTTTATGTGATAAATATATTTTCCCATTTCGAGAATAATATATACCATATTTCTATCCTCTATTTTTTAAGATCAAATTATAAAATGTCTGAAATAATCTCATTTAACTAAAATATTAAGTACCTCAGTATTACTTCAATTTACAAAGTAAGATAATATTCTTTTTTTTTCTTTGATGTTTATTCATTTTTGAGACAGAGAGAGACAGAGCATGAATGGGGGAGGGGCAGAGAGAGAGGGAGACACAGAATCGGAAGCAGGCTCCAGGCTCTGAGCCATCAGCCCAGAGCCCGATGCGGGGCTCGAACCCACGGACCGCGAGATCGTGACCTGAGCTGAAGGCGGATGCTTAACCGACTGAGCCACCCAGGCGCCCCAGTAAGATAATATTCTACAATGTACTCCATTTGCTTTATTACATACATCACAAATACCTATTTATGTTCATTCTTCACGCGCAACGGAAGAAAACCACTATTAAAATAACATGCTATTGTTTAGCATCTATCACTACAATATACAATTGTTCTAAAATGAGCCTGTCTTCTGTCAGTTTTTATATTTGCGAAAGCTTCTCTTCTTCTTCAATGCAACTTGGTTTTGTTGACGCTCACCAGCCAAAGGCCACCAGGAATACAGCTACAGTAAAAACACAGTATGGTTCATTGAATTTTCTGTGTATTGAATTTGAAAACACATCAGAGAGAGAATAGAGCATCTTTGTAAGAAGTAGTTTGGGGGCAATTCTGATAGAATTAGAGCTTGTGGCGAATGAATACAAGGAAGAGTTTAAGGAAAGGAGGTCCAGTTCTGGACTGGATGCTACCAGAAAACAGGAATAATTTGACAGCTAAGAATCACATTACTTTTGGATGATGGAGGAATAAAGCTGGGTACAGGTTTATCACCGGTAAAGAAACAATTATAGGTCATGATGGAAAAACATGAACATTACTATTGGGGTTGAAGAAAGCCCTTGTGTCTGATTTGTTTCACTTCGAATACAGAGTGGCCTGCCTGATCATTCTTCCTGTTCTCTGAAGACTGTTTATGTCCAGTTGGTAACATCAAGGCTGTTGTTGCCAAATGCGAGCGCCATTTCTTGATGGGCTTGGAGTAGAATTATTGTGTACAAGAAAAATATCCAAGCTTTTTTTTGTGTGAGATTTCTTTTTACAGACATGTTCTAAATTATTCTAAACAGCACTAGAATATAATGAAACTAATGGAATTTTTTTGTTAGGTACAAACAGTCCTCATTTTACATGGTAATAGAAGACTGTGAAAATATCCATGCACACTGAAGCTGTACAAAGTGATCTTAATAATAAATAGAGAAATTAAAATTGTTCTGTGATCTTTAAAAATAATGGTCAAAATATTAAAAACTCTTTTACTAGTGGGTTATAAATGTGTAATGCATTGGAAAAATAGTCAAATTAATATTTACTGAGTGCACTGGATTTAAAACATTAGAAACACCGAGAATTAAAGTGTTGTATTTCTTTGTACAAACTTATTGAAAGTAGTTTGAGCAGTACCTTTGTGTTTTCTTCTCATCATAAAACTTATAGAGTAAAAGCCTTTTCTATGCCTTGGTGAACTGTCATATTCCTTTCTAAGACTATATCCATTTCCAGCATTTTGTCCTTTGTGCTTTTATTGATGTTAAATATCTCCAAGAGATTTTATTTTTTGACAGGGTCACTGCCTCTGTGACATATTCATCCTTTTCATCACAGTCACTTCTCTCATTTACATCAGTGAGGTTTCCTTCACAAGATCCTGAGGCTGCATGGAGCATCTCTCCAACTGCAGCAGTGTTGAACTGACACGACTTGAGATTTCTGCCGTATCTCCGTTTTGTATTCAATTTGGATTTCACTTTCGGGATTATCAGTTTCTTTCTTGCATGCATTTTTATCTTTAGTGACCAACCCCCTCTTTTGATTTTTCCTATCTATAAACTGGCATGTGGATGAATTACTGGGAGACAAAAGGACGACACAACTACACTTTTGACTCTGTACGAACTAACAGCTGTACAGTGACCAATCACCAACCAACTTTGAAAGAAAGGTGTAATGGGTCTTTGCTCATCACGCATATCTGTGAGTTACACAGGGACTTGTGAACTTAAGTGCTTTGTAGCAAAGTTTCACTTTATGCAATTACTCTTGGTTACCATAGCATGGTAAATAAAATTTGAACCATATAGTGGGGGGCGGGGGGGCGCTGATTTTATTCAACTAAACTGTGGTAACTGGAACACATGTATAGCAGAACCAGATAAAGTGAGGAATATATGCATTTATATATTTCTAATGATCTAGTCTTTGGTGCATTTTCAGTTATTTTATAAAAAAAAGCCATCTATGCTCATTGCTTTTGTATATTATCCTAACCATGGGTATTTTATGGAGATGGGAAGAAAGCTGATGAAAAGTTTAATATCATTTTGTTAATTATATATGAAAAATGTATTTGCTATAGATTACAGAAAACCAAATAAATATTAAAAGCTATATCACCCCTCATAATAAGAATTTAGAGTGGTTCTAGGGTTGATTAGTACAATGACTTGATGTCATTTTAAATGAACCCAAGTTCCTTCTGTGTTTTCCATTCTACCATTATAGCTGTCGGCTTTGTCCTTAAGGTCTGTACCCCTTGTATGAGTTTCCCAAAACTACTGTAACAAATTAGCATAAACTGGGTAGCTCAAAACAACGCAAAATATTTCTCTCACAACCCCAGAGGCTAGAAGTTCAATATCAAGGTATCAGCAAGGCAATCTCTAGTTTCCAAGTGACTTGATTTCTTTCAGTTTTTCTAGCTGTTTCCTATCTTGCCTTCAACCATCTTTTCAACACTCTAAGTTTCTTTCAAGTATTTAGAGATATTTTATAGTTTTTAAACCACATGCCCTGCAATAAGAACTGACTAAGTTGAAAGAGTTAATACTGCTTGGAGATTGTTCCAAAGATTTTTTTTAGTATATTTATATCCTCTGAGATATTAACATACTTTAGCTTCAAACTTTCAACATAAAAAGCTAAAAATAAAATAAAAAAACTTCAAAGTCTAATAATATTCAAGAATGTATTCTTAGTTTGATTTACTATTAAACCAGTTTTTCTACTGTTATTAATATTGTGTATAACATCCACTACATGCATTTGGTGTAACAAGAAATGTTATATTCGTGAATTTCAAATTAAGACTCATTGCAAACTCATAGAATCACAAAAGAAAAAGTCTTAGTCCCAAGTCTTCTATCTCATCCCCAAATAGACTTTCTTCTGTGGTGGTCACTCCACATAATGTATGGAAATTTACAAGTGTACCTTGTTTTATTGTGCCTTGCTTAATTGTGATTTATTGTGTTTTTTACAAACTCAAGGTTTGCAGTAACCTTGTGCCAAGAAGTCTATTGGTGTTATTTTTTCAACAATAGTGGCTCACTTTGTGTCTGAGTCACATTTTGGTACTTCTTACAATATTTCAAAACTTTTCATCATTATTACGTTTATTATGATGATCTGTGATCAATGAGTGATCTTTGATGCTCCTACGATTGTTTGAGGATGCCATGGACTGTGCCCATGTAAGAGGTAAACTTAATAAATGTGCGTTTTGACTGCTCTACCAACTGGTGATTTCCCCAATCTCCTTCCCTCGCCTCAGGTTTCTCTGTTCGCTGAGATACAACAATACTGAAATTAGACTAATTAAGCACCTTATAATGGCCTATAAGTGTTCAAGTAAAAGGAAGAGTCACATGTCTCTCATTTTAAATCAACAGCTAGAATGATTAAGCTGAGTGAGGGAGACATGTGGAAAGCCAATACAGGGAGAAAGTTAGGCCTCTTATACTAAACAGTTAGCCAAGTTGTGAAAGCTAATGATAAGTTATAAAAGAAATTAAAAGTGCTAATTCAGTGAACACATCAATAATATGAAAAAGCAAAACAGACTTATTGTTGGTATGGAGAAAGGTTTTGTGGTCCGGATCAAAGATCAAACCAGCCATAACATTCCCTCAAGCCAAAACCTAATCCAGAGTATGGAAAAAGGTCATAATATCCACATTAACATGTATTTAGAAGAAGTTGAGCGGCACCTGGGTGGCTCACTCAGTTAAGCATCTGACTTTTGATTCTGGCTCAGGTTCATGATCTCATGGTTCGTGGAATGGAGCCCCACATTGGGCTCAACATTGACAGTATAGAGCCTGCTTGGGATGCTCTCTCTCCTCTCTCTGCCCCTCCGCCCCATTCACACTCTTTCTCTCTCCCTCTCTTTCTCCAAAAATCAGTAAATAAATATTTTAAAAAAAGAAGAGGTTGATTCTAATCCTATCTTTTATGGGTGCAAGACTTCACTAGAGGAAGCAACTACAGATGTGATAGAAACAGCAAGAGAACTAGAGTTAGAAGTGGAGGCTGAATATATGACTGAATCGCTGTGATATGACACTAAAACTTTAATGGATGAGAGTTGTTTCTTATGGATGGGAAAATAAAGTGGTTTCTTGAGATGGAATCTATTCCTGGTAAAGATACTATGAAGGTTGTTGAAACAAGAACAAGGGATTTAGAATATTACATAAATTTGGTAAAGCAGTGGCAGGGTTTGACAGGATTAACTCCAACTTTGAAAAATTTGTGGGAAAAATGCTATCAAACAGAATCATATGAGATAGAGAAATCATTCATGAAAGGGAGGGTCCATAGATGTGGCAAACTTCATTATTATCTTATTCTAAGAAACTGTCACAGCCATCTCAACTTTCAGCAACTATCACGCAGATCAGTCAACAGCCATCAACATCAAGACAAAACCCTCTACCAGAAAAATGATTACAACTCACCGAAAGCTCAGATAATGGGTTAGCATTTTTTAACAATAAGGTATATATACACTCTTTTATAATAGTAATAATAGCTATTGCACACTTAATAGACTACAGTATAATGCAAGCATAAATAAATAAGAGTGATAGCCTCTGAGGAAACCATACCCAAAACTGTAACTGTCATGTAGAACTATTCTTGTTCAGATTGAGGTATAATAATACACAGAGGGAACTTCCACTTGATTTTGTTTTGTTTTGTTTTGTTTTAATATAATTTATTGGCAAATTGGCTTACATACAACACCCAGTGCTCCTCCCAACAAGTGCCCTCCTCATGCCCATCACTCACTTTCCCCTTTCCTCCACTCCCCATCAACCCTCAGTTTGTTCTCTGTATTTAAGAGTCTCTTATGGTTTTACTCCCTCCCTCTCTGTTTGTAACTATTTTTTCCGCTTCCCTTCCCCCATGGTCTTCTGTTAAATTTCCCAAGATCCACATATGAGTCCACTTGATTTTTTTAACCTACAGAATATTTTAGGTGAAGTTGTATTAAATCACATTGAAGAATACATTATATACAAACTAGTCAACCTTACAAATATGCACCCAGAAAACTAACAATGATATTTAGCTTAATTCTGATGTCATTGCCCAAATTTTCATCACCAAGAACCTAGACAAACAACTGTAAGCTCATGAACTGCTTCTTTCTGGTCTTTAATTCCCTCAATCCTCAATTATCTTCTCATTTCCCTTTTAAAAAATTCAAAGGAAACATAAAAATAAAAAAAATCTATGAAATAAAAACACGTTTTTTGCAAAATAATTCATACTTATTTTTGTAAGACTGGAAAATTCTTAAAAGCAAAATTAAATAAAATTAATAAGAAGAAATACACTTATATATCCCACTATACAGAGTTTATCAGCAGATGTTGAATATCATAACTTCTAAAAAAATCTCTCTGGGAGTCATGTCTGTAACCCTCATTAGCCCACAAATTTCATTCATTACATTTGAGAGACATTTTTGCCTCTCTGCATTTCTCTAGCTCTAGCTACTGCTGTTTTTAAAAGATAATAAGCAAACCTGGACAATTAATTCTAGAACATAAGGCATTCAGCTGTTCTTCAGGTACAGTCTAAATAAAAATGCCCATTGCATTTGCTTTTTGGGTCAATATTCTCAATCTGTGCGCTAAAACCTTTTTACTGGTTCCCTTCTCTGTTTAAGTGGCACTTCTTAATGAGTTCATAGTCAATTTCACCTTTTTGCAGGAAAAGAATAAATTGGGGGTGCATAGAGTGTAAAAAAAACTCCTAGCCACACAGAAGTCATTGATTTTGTGTTACTTCATATGTCACATAGAACATTATCAAACATCCCTGCTGGCTATAGTGGACTATGACTCTACCATTCAACAATTTTATATCTGTTGTGCGAAAAACTTATAAACTCTTTGAAGTAAATTTGCATATCTACACCTTTGCCATTGCTATCTCCAAAAGCATAATGTTGCATCAATACAGAATGTGGACTGAAACCTCTGTGCAGTCCTTTCATTTGAGTGTTAAGGGGAAAAAGCATTTTCTTCTTTCTTTCAGATTTATTATATTGTGTTATCCAATCACTTAGGTTATGTCTAACTAATTTAATTGGATCTTGGAGGGTACATGAGTAAGCTAAACTTTAGTCGTACATAGACAACCCACAATTTGGATGAAAAATCATGAGTTTTAAAAATGAACTGTGAACTTTATCTTACTTTTAGTGTGACATAGTTGCAAAGTTGGACAATAATTGAGTGATACCACCTTTTAATGATATTAATTCTACACTATCTTTATTATTATTAAGTTTGTAGTATAATTGAAGTCTTCAATTTAGAAAAACGGTGCAATAGGCCATATGGTTCTGGAAACTACTTGGTCACTAGAGAGCATAGACAGAATATTAGGGGAATTAAGAAGAGAAGAGCCATGCATGCTCTGTGGAAATCTATTGACTAGTTTCTGTGCTGACCCCAGTGTACTTGAAGCAACTAAAGGAATCTTCATACTTTAAATCATAATGAAGAATTTAAATCTAAGGTATCTAATTGAATAAATAAAGTTTCACTCAATCCAAATTCTAATAGCATCCATACATGAAATAGAGAAAATAAATTCAAAGTAGCCACTAAAAGCAACAGAGATGAATCCAGCTGATCAGTATGATAAAAAAACTACCTGGAAGTTATGAGGCAGAGAATGAAGATAAAACCTAAGGAAAGTAGAGAAAGTGGACAACATTGAACACAAAATTCAATACAGAGGAAGAGAAGGAACTCAAATATCAAAACCAGTGGTGAGTGGGAGAAAACTAGCAAAGGGAGACCAATCAAGTGATTAATTAAAGAATGAGGGGATAGTATCTGATAAATGTACATATTAGAAAAAAATGGAGTAATGTCTTCATTTCTGAAAATTGTTTTTAATATGAAATTTTTAGCAATCTGTTTGATTTAAGAGAGGGAAATGAAATATAGTATTTTTAGACATAATATCTTTCCAGCAAGGAGCTGTGATAGAATTATACAGAAATGTTCTTTTTTTTGTTATTATGCATAGATGTTCTTAACCAGAGTGAAAAATAATTCCACATACAGGGAGATACACAGGAAACACTGTTGAGTAAAGAAACATACAAAATTTATAGCTAACTAAATTAAGGCTGGAAATCTTAATGTAACTTTAAAGATTTTTTTAAAATTTTTAAGTTTATTTATTTTTTGAGCAACAGAGAGAGAGAGAGAGAGAGAGCAGGGGAGGAGCAGAGAGAAAGGGAGACACAGAATCCAAAGCAGGCTCCAGGCTCCAAGCTGTTGGCACAGAGCCCGACGTGGGGCTCAAACTCACCATCAGTGAGATCATGACCTGAGCCGAAGTTGGACGCCCAACCTACTGAGCCACCGGCACCCCTAACTTTAATGTTTTTTAAACTGGAATTAAAATGTTTTTTTCATTTTTTTATATAATTTATTGTCAAATTGGCTAACATACAGTGTCTAAAGTGTGCTCTTGGTTTTGGGGGGAGAATTCCCGTGGTTCATTGCTTACACACAACACCCAGTATTCATCCCAACAAGTGCTCTTCTCAATGCCCATCACACATTTTCCCATCTCCCCGACTTCCCCGCATCAACCCTCAGTTTGTTCTCTGTATTGAAGAGTCTCTTATGGTTTGCCTCCCTCCCTCTCTGTTTGTAACTATTTTTCCCCCCTTCCTTTCCCCATGGTCTTCTGTTAAGTTTCTCAAGATCCACATATGAGTGAAAACATATTATAGCTATCTTTCTCTGGCTGACTTATTTCACTCAGAATAATACCTTCCAGTTCCATCCACGTTGCTGCAACTGATGAATGGAGTTATTATTTTAGATGATTGCAACAAAATATAGGAGCAAATTTTGAGAGGTTTGAAGCAAAACTATAGAAAGAAATTGTATTTTGGGTAAGAGATGTGAGCTAAAGGCACTTAATATTGTGGGAAATGTTAAAGAAAAATAAGATGCATATCTTCCTAAACAATGGAGTTAAAAATAAATATATGTGTGTATACACACACACTCACACACACATGTACACACACATATATACCTGTATTACAGCCAGAAGTATTCAAAAATTTTAGGGGCCTCTGGGTGGCTCAGTCGGTTAAGCATCTGACTTTGGCTCAGGTCATGATCTCATGGTCTGTGAGTTCAAGATTCATGTCAAGATTTGTGCTGACAGCTCGGAGCCTGGAGACTGTTTTGGATTCTGTGTCTCCCTTTCTTTCTGCCCCTCCTCCACTCGTTCTCTCTCTCCGTCTCTCTCTTTCTCTCAAAAATAAATAAACATTTAAAAAATTCAGATAACATGCATCATATATATGAAATTTATCTCTCTCTCTTTGATATATTATACACATATATTATGAATCAGAGATAATGACAATAAAACTTAAGGAAACTTGGAGAATTCAAGTTATAGAGGAGTATTAGGTATTTCTTTTATTCATGTATGACATCATAAAATTCAATAAAGATAAAGGACATAATTCAAAGATCAAAACTAGTGGTGACTGGGAGTTTTCTATCATCTACCTATCTATCATCTATCTATCTATCTATCCATCCCTCTATCACCTACACATATCCAGAATTGTATACACTAAATTTTAACCAAACCTACTTGTAAAGGAGAGAGAAACGCGAGGTCTGTGGCAGTAAGGAGTGAAATAGGACTTTCCTTTTTTTTTTTTTTAATTGAAATTTTAGTTGACATATAGTTCAAAATTCGTTTCAGGAGTAGAATTCAGTGATTCGTCACTTACATGCAATACCCAGTGCACATCACAAGTGCCCTCCTTAATACTCATCACCCATCTAGCCCATCTCCCACTCACTTCCTTCCATCAACCCTCGTTTTGTTCTCTACAGTTAAGAGTCTCTTGAGGTTGGGGTGCCTGAGTGGCTCAGTCGGTTAAGCGTCTGACTTCAGCTCAGGTCATGATCTCACAGTTTGCGAGTTCAAGCCCCATGTCAGGTTCTGTGCTGACAGCTCAGAGCCTGGAGCCTGCTTTGGATTCTGTCTCCTTTTCTCTCCCTCTGCCCCACCCCTGCTTGCTCTCTCTCTCTCAAAACTGAATAAAGATTAATTTTTTTTAAATAAAATAAAAGATGAGAAAACACGGGGTTTGGAGGTTTCAGACAGACAGGTCAGCATGTTAGAAGTCTTGGAGAGGGAAAATTATGGTCCAATCAAGTCCAGGCTAATTTCCCTAGACTTGTGTAAATGAGATGAGGTTAGAGAAGTAGAGGCGTTCGACTGCAGGGCACTATTCCAAGTTCAAAGAGAAATGACTGCAATTTTAAGGCGGGCATCACAATACTATTCAAGTTGAAAATACAAAACAACTGCAAAAATCTCCCACTCAGGCACCTGGGTGGTTCAGTCATAAACATCTGACTCTTGACTTTGGCTCAGGTCATGATCTCATTGTTCCTACGTCTGAGCCCCCGCTTTGGGCTCTGTGTTAATAGCATGGAGTCTTCTTGGGATGCTCTCTCTCTCTCCTTCTCTCTCTGCAAAACCCCCAACTTGCTCTCAATCTCGCTCAAAGTAAATAGGTAAATTTAAAAAAACAATAATTATTAATGTCATCATCCATTCTAAGGACCAAAAGGCTATTCAGATCTGTGACTCACTGACTCCCTTCCCACAACTGCTTTTCCTCTCTCAGTATGGTCTGCTAGAATGTGTCTTTTTTTTTTTTTTTTTATAGTGGGCACACAATGTTACATTAGTTTCAGGTATACAACTTAGTGATTTAAAAATTTTGTACATTATGCTATGTTCACCACAAGTGTAGCTACTGTCTGTCCTGTTAATCCCTATCACACTATCATTGACTGTATTCCTTACACTGTGCCTTTTATTTCCATGACTTATTCAGTCTATAACTGGAAGCCTGTATCTTCCACTCCCCTTCACCCATTTTGCCTCTTTACCCCTCTTCCTTCTTCTATGGCAACCATCAGTTTGTTCTCTGTATTTATAGATCTGACTCTGCTTTTGTTTGCTTATTCATTTATTATTATTTTTTTACATTCCACTTACGAGTGGAATCATATGACATTTACCTTTCTCATCTGACTTATTTCACCTAACATAATACTCTCTAGATCCATCCATGTTGTCTCAGATTGCACAAACCCATCCTTTTTTATGGGTGAATAATATTCCGTTATATATATATAATATTATATATATATATATATTACCTTTTCCATATTCATTTGTCTATTGATGAACACCTAGGTTGTCTCTCTATCTTGGTTATTATAAATAATGTTTCAATAAACATAAAGGTGCATATATCTTTTTAAATTCATGTTTTCATTTTGTTTGGGAAAATGCCCAGTAGTATAATTATTGGATCATATGGTATTTCTATTCTAATTTTTTGAGGAACTTCCATACTGTTTTCCACAGTGTTTATTTGTAGTAATTTACATTACCACCAATAGTGCAGTGTTCCTTTTTCCCCACCTCCTCATCAACACTTGTTTCTTGTCATTTTGATTTTAGCCGTTCTATCTGGTGTAAAATGATATCGCTTGTGGTTTTTATTTTCATTTCCCTGATAATTAGTGATGTTGAGCATCTTTTCATGTGTCTATTGGCTATCTGTATGTCTTCTTTGGAAAATGCATATTCAGGTCCCTTGTCTACTTTTTAATCAGATTGTTGTTTTGTTTTGTTTTGTTTTGTTTCTGAGTTGTATAAGTTATTTATATATTTTGGTTTTTTTAAATTTTTTTTTAATGTTTATTTTTGAGACAGAGAGAGACAGAGCATGAGCAGGGGAGGGTCAGAGAGAGAGGGAGACACAGAATCTGAAACGGGCTCCAGGCTCTGAGCTGTCAGCACAGAGCCCGACGCGGGGCTCGAACTCACGGACCGTGAGATCATGACCTGAGCTGAAGTCGGCCACTTAACCAACTGAGCCACCCTGGCGCCCCTATATTTTGGACATTAATCCTTATTGAATATTTCATTTGTAAGTATCTTCTCCCATTCAGTATGAGGTCTTTTTGGTTTCGTTTGCTGTGCAAAATCTTTTTATTTTGATGTAGAAATAAATCACAAGAAGAAACTGGAAACAAATACAAACACGTATAGACTAAAAAACATGATACTGAACAACTAATGGGTCAATGAAGCAATCAAAAAAGAAATAAAAGGTGTGTCTGGGTGACTGGATTGGTTGAACATTGGACTTGAGCTCAAGTCATGATCTTGAAGCAGGGATGCTGTCAGGGCAAGGCCCACTTCTGATCCTTTGCCCCTCTCTGTTTCCCCCTCCCGTGCTAGTGATGGCTTTCTCTCTCTTTCTCTCAAAGATAAATAAACATTAAAAAAAAGAAATAAAAAAAATACATGGGACAAATAAAAAGGAAAACACAATGTTTCAAAACCTTTGGGACACAGTGAAAGAAGTTCTAAGAGGGAAATATATAGTGATACAGGCCTAAATCAAGAAGTAAGAAAAAGCTCAAATAAGCAATTTAATCTTAAACCTAAAGGAAAAAGAACAAACAAAACCCAAAGTGAGTAAGAAAAAGGAAATAATAAAGATTAGAGCAGAAATAAATGACATATAGGCTAAAAAATAAAATAAAATAAAATAAAATAAAATAAAATAAAATAAAATAAAATAAAATTAAGAAAATCAATGAAACCAAATACTGGTCTTTTGAAAAGAAACAAAATTAACAAACCCTTAGCCCAACTCATAAGAAAAACAAAACAAAACAAAAGGGAAAGGACCCAAATAAATAAAATCAAAAACAGGAAAAATAAAAACTGAAACCACACAAATATAAAGGATTATAAGAAAAGGCTATGAAAAATTATATGTCAACAAACTGGACAACCTAGAAGAAATAGCTAAATTTCTAGAAACATACAATCTTCCAAAACTGAACCAGGAAGAAATAAAAAAATCAGAACAGACTGATTATAAGTAATGAAATTGAATCAGTAATCAAAAAATACACCAAAAAAATACAAGTCCAGGTCCAGATGGATTCAGAGGGGAATTCTACTGGACATTTAAAGAAAAGTTAATATCTATTCTCAAACTATTTCAAGAAAAATAAGAGGAAGTAAAGCTTCCAAATACATTCTACAAGGCCAGCATTGCCTTGACACTGAAACCAAAGACAGAATCAAAAACAGACTACAGACAGTAACCTTGATGAGCATAGATGCAAAAATCCTCAACAAAAGATTAGCAAACTGTATAGAACAATATATTAAAAAGATCATTCACGACAGTCAGGTGGGACTTATTCCAGGGATGCAAGGAAGGTTCAACATTTGCAAATCAATCAACATTGTACACCACATCAACAAAACAAAGGATAAAAATCATATGATCATTTCAATAGATGCAGAGAAAGCATTTGAAGAGATTCAATATTCATTCATGATAAAAAAAAAAAAAAAAAAACCCTCGGGGCACCTGGGTGGCTCAGTCAGTCAAGTGTCTGACTTCGGCTCAAGTCATGATCTCACTGTTTGTGAGTTTGAGCCCTGCGTGGGGGTCTATGCTGACAGCTTGGAGACTGGAGCCTGCTTTGGACTGTGTGTCTCCCTCTCACCCTGCCCCTCCCCCACTCATGTTCTGTCTCTCTCTGTCTCAAAAATAAATTTAAAAAATTAAAAAACTATATATAAAAAATAACTTTCAACAAAGTGGGGCTAGACGGAACATGCCTCAACTCAATAAAAGCTATTAGTGAAAAAACCTTCAGGTAACATCATACTCATGGGGAAATACTGATAGCTTTCTCTCTAAGATAAGGAAGGACAAAAGGATCGCCACTCTCACCACTTTATTCAACATGGAACTGGAAGTCCTACCCACAGCAATCAGACTATATAAATAAATAAATAAAAGCATCCATATTGGTAAAGGAGAAGTTAAACTGTCACTATTTGCAGATGACATGATACTGTATACATAAAGAGTCCTAGACTCCACCAAAAGATTACTAGTAGTAATAAATGAATACAGTAAAGTGTCAGGATTCAAAATTAGTATCCAGAAATCTGTAGTGCTTCTAAACACTAATAATGAAGTAGCAGAAAGAGAAATTAAAAAAAAAAAAAAGAAGAAAACATTTACAATTGCACCAAAAATGATAAAACACCTAGGAGTAAACGTAAACAAAGAGGTGAAAGACCTATACTCTGAAAACTATAAAACACTGATAAAAGAAACTGAAGATGGCACACAAAATATGGAAAGATATTCCATGCTCATGGATTGAAAGAATTCATATTGTTAAAATGTCCATATGACCCAAAGCAAACTACATATTGAATGAAATCCCCACCGAAATAACAACTGTATTAAAAAAGTCATATTGTCTTAGAGAGAGAGAGAGAACACAAGTGGGGAAAAGCAGAGAGAAAGGAAGAGAGAGAATCCCAAGCAAGCTCTGTGCTGTCAGTGCAGAGCTGAATGTAGGGCTCGATCTCATGAACCGTTGAGATCACGAGCCAAAATCAAGAATTGGATGCTTAACCGACAGATCCAACCAAGTGCCCCTCAACAGCATTTTTCACAGGACTAAAACAAATAATCCTAAAATTTGTATGGAACCATAAAAGACCTCAAATAGCCAAAGCAATCTTGAGTAAGAACAAAGCTGGAAGTATCACAATACCAGAATCCACAATACACTACAAATCTGTAGTAATCAGTGTAGTGGCACAAAAATAGACACATAGATCAATGGAACAGAATAGAGACGCCACAGATAAACTCAGGATTATATTGTCATTTAATTTACAACAAAAGAGGCAAGCATATACAATGGGGAAAAGACAGTCTCTTCAAAAACTGGTGCTGGAAAACTGGACAGCTACCTGTAAACAAATGAAACTGGACCACTTTCTAACCCCATACACAAAAACTTAACATGGATTAAAGATCTAAATGTGAGAACTGAGACTGTAAAAATTCTAGAAGAGAGTACAGACTGTAATTTCTTTGACATAAGCCATAGCAACATTTTTCTCAATATGTCTCCTGAGGCAAAGGAAACAAAAGCAAAAATAAACTACAGGACAAGAAGTATGTTCTCACCCTAATATCTTCATTACTTCCTTCTCCTAACCCAATCCATCCTACATATGGTCAACAAAATTATTCTTCTAAAGCAGACCCAGATCTTATTATCCAGCTCAGAAAGTCCACAGAAGCTTACAAATGTTTGGATTCTTCTTTATGACATTAACTCTTTATAATCTATTAACTCTTTCTCAAGCATTGTCTACACCATCTCATTTATCAAAGACTCCAGTCATACAGGGATAATTGTAAGACCTGCTTTGTTTTGTTTTGTTTTGTTTTTCCCATTCTTCAGCTGCTCAAGTTCAAATGTATCTTATTCTTTATAACTTTTTCTATCCTGAAGCAATCTTGCTTTCTTCAATTTTCTCAGAGCACTTATATTTACCTTTCTTAGAACAAATCTGTTACACTAAATTTACTGAGTTTGTTTTGCCTCGTGTTTTGAAAGCGTTTTAGAGCAAATATCATACACATATATCTTTGGAACTTCAATGTCTAACATCATGCTTTTCTTTTTTTTTCAATTTTTTTTTAAGTTTATTTATTTTTGAAACAGAGAGAGACAGAACATGAACGGGGGAGAGTCAGAGAGAGAGGGAGGCACAGAATCTGAAGCAGGCTCCAGGCTCTGAGCTGTCAGCACAGAGCCCGACGTGGGCTCAAACTCAGGGACCGTGAGATCATGACCTGAGGCGAAGTTGGTCGCTTAACCGACTGAGCCACCCAGGCGCCCCATATCATGTTTTTCTTAATTAATGTTTGCTGAGTTGAATATAAAAATTTATTTTATTATAACAATGAATCTATTAATTCTGTGCATTTCCAGCCATAAATACACATTTTGTGAGATTATGTATTAAAAACTTGCTTATTGCTATTTTTGTAATATAGTTTGTTTCTAGGCTAAAAGTAAGTACCCTCAGGATAAAAGATTGCCAATTCTAAGTGTGTAATATAATACATGAAGTGATATAAAGGTTTTAAATGCTTAAAATCTAATACTTTAATAAACAGACTACCATATTTGTTCTAAGCAAAATATATTTGGTGATTTTTTTCTCAATTGTTTTAAAAATAGGAGCCAGGGGTGCCTGGGCGGCTCAGTCAGTTAAGCATCTGACTCTTGGTTTTGTCTCAGGTCATGATTTCACCGTTTGTGGGTCCGAGCCCCGCATGGGGCTCTGTGCTGACATTGCAGAGCCTACTTGGGAATCTCTCTCTCCTTCCCTCCCCTGCTTACTCTAGCTCTCAAAAACAAATAAATAATCTTAAAAAAATTAGGAGCCAAATATCAGGGTTTTTTTATTTTTTATTTTTTTATCTCACTATTTTATTCTCTACTTTTTCTGGGTGTCGAGATGTCTATCTGCTTGCTTATTACAATTCACCACATCACTAACTTGCCCTATCTAATACACAGTCTGCATATGGTGATGATATTTATGGGAAATGCAATGAAAGAAATTGTGACTTGCCCTCCCACCCTTATGCTACAGAGCCCTTCAAATAACATGATAGCCAGAGCTGAAGAACAATACACCAGATGCTCACCCTCAGAAATCAACAAAGGAAAGAAAGCTTCTAAAATACGATCAGCAATATAATCTCAATTTACATTCAAAATAATCATTATGATAATTAATAATCCCCATTAAAAGAAAATGGTACAGATAGAGACACAACAGGCAATTTCTCATTTTAGATGGAAATCTATGCATTTTGCAGTCCTAGCGCTTGGGTCAGAAATGTGATAGCTGCAATGTAGTATAAAAGCCACAGGAAAGAGAATAGGAGCAAAATCTACAGATAGAATGAAACTCTAATGTAGATGTTAGGAGAAAGTAGAAAATGAAATACCATGATCCAAAGCACACATTTTTAAGCACAATATGGAATACATTATGCAGGGTAATCAATAGGTAGTGGGATATCACTTTGTGCATTGTGTCATTAGTTAATTCACTCAACAAACTTTTGTGTGCTTCTAAATTCTGGGCACCATGTTAGATGTTAGAGTAGCAAATGCAAAGGAGAAATGTCTTAGACTCTTTGAACCTCACAGTGTAATGTAAAAAACATGGAAATCAATTTAATAAAATAAACATAACACATTTGGGGAAAAGTAAGAGTATTGAATATCTTTGCCTACAAGTTAGAAAAAAAGAGTGCAAGTCTTCAAGAAATACGACACATTTTACTTGACTCATGAATGATGGGAATGAGCTTGCTAAGTAAAGGAGTGGGTACTTCAGACAAAGCCAACTGAAAATTCTCAAAGTCATCACAGGTTTGAATGAGAAATAATTGTTAATAGTGATTATGAAGAATAGATGAATATATTATAATTAAGATTCCCACATTGAGAACAAGTTTCTCAATGAAGATTACAGCAAGTTTTTTTCTTTTTTGTTAAAAAAATATACATACATATGCATGTGTTCACATGTATGCACATATCAGCTATCCCATCATTTGGGCATATATGCATTTATAAGCATGCCACAATTTATGTTATAGTCATTATAAAATCAGTTATTTCTGAATCTCAGCCACTTTCAAAATGAAAATTATATGATTCTCAGACTCTTCATACATGTTTTTAGGTATCAGAATTTAAAGAGATTTAACCATTTATTAATGCAAGGCATCAAATTTTCTCATCTTTTCTAAAATGTCTTTGCCTCACAGTTAGCCAGTTATCATGGGCTCTAACAACTCCAATAATGCATGACCTTCTGAGACACTTTTAATAATTCCCTTATAAATAAATAAATAAATAAATAAATAAACAAACAAACAAACCTGTTGGGACAGTCTCATGCTTGTGCAGTAGTTTGCCTTCTTCACTGGCAGAAGAATGCACCTGGGGCCCGGACCACTTCCTTATCAAGAGCTAAGGACCCCACAGCGTGTACTGGGCTTATCACCTTGGGTGACAATATCTTTCCCTGTTTTAGGCCAAATGAGTGTTTTCTCCCCTTTACCTAAAGCAGCTAACATATAGCACCTCACCAGCTCCACACTGCTCGGTCTGTCTGTCCTCGGCAGGGAGGGGACAGGGTTCTTTCCATTGTGCCCTAAGAGGAATGCAAATGGTTCTGTAATTGTTACTGTAAGGAACCCACTGGCCTTGAGGGAATGACACCCCTAATGAAGCCGATCTTGCTCTCTTTTCTATGTAAGTAAAGCATTGTTCCTTCTAGTGCTTTACGACTGCAGGTATTTTTCTTGGCAACTCTAATACCAAGATACCGTGGGCAGAGCATTTAGAGTCCTCCCTGGGATGAGTAACTGGTGCCTGGGGTTCTGCTCCTTTGAGATTGATAACTGGTACATGGTATTCTGCTAAAAATGGGGAAAGAAAGTTTTGTTATAATTACTATTACAACTGTTAGCCAACTACTTCTTTTAAGTCAAACTGTCTTCAATAAATTCCATTCTGTCACTCATATTTATGCTCCCTCTTGATCTCCACAACAATCAACTCCAGTCCCACTTTGAACATACAGAAGTAACCTAATCCCTTTTGTACACAAAAGCCCTTTAAACATATGCTTTGCACTCACCCCGTCTTCACGCCTAGCAAGAGTGAAGTTGTATATTGAAATACATGATATCAAAACCATTCGCCTAGATGGTCTTTGACAAGTTATGTATTCTCTCTTTTCTTCATTCTTACTTGTCAAATGGGAGTAATAATACCTACATCACAGAATTTGTATGATGACTGAATGAACTAAAATGTAAAGTGCTTAGCAAATTGCCTGGCCTGTATAGTGTGTGCTCAGAGAGCATTGGCTCTTATATTAAGAGACGAAAATCTTTTTTATTATGTATTGTTTTTCAGACATTATTCTAAGAATTATTGGGTCTTATCTCATTAACTCTTCAAAAATGGAAAAACACTGAACATCTATTTATTCTTTATTAAAATTGTTACTAAAACCAGGATATTCCAGTAGAGTCCAACTGACTAGAAGCTCTACTCTAAGACCCACTTCCCTTTAATAATGAGGATAGACTCAAGTTCTTATTCTCTAAAGAGGGAAAGGCAAAGCTAGGCCAGGGAACTAGAGGGACACTTTTTAAGGATCCACAAGTCAGTGGGCAGATTCCTTGTTCTTTAGTTTGCCTTGTTCAGTCTAATCTATCCATAGAGTGCCCCCAAAATAGTCACAAATCAGTTGCAAGTTTTCCTTGAAAAACAATGTCTTTTTTTTTTTTACTATTGTAAAATAGTAAAGTATGTACATAATAATAGTGTAAGTAGGTACATTATAATCTGTTCTTCAATGGGGTCATAAGAAATGTAAACTGAGGGGCGCCTGGTGGCTTAGTTGGTTAAGTGCCTGACTTCAGCTCAGGTCATGATCTCACGGTTTGTGGGTTCGAGCCCCACGTTGGGTTCTGTGCTGACAGCTCAGAGCCTGGAAACCACTTCAGATTCTGTGTCTCCCTCTCTCTCTGCACCTCCCCAACTCATACTCGGTCTTTCTCTCTCTCAAAAATAAATATTAAAGAAAAAAAAGAAATGTAAACTGAATAAATGATATTTAAGAAACGTCCAGTTCAAAATAATTCGACTCTAAAATTCAGTTTAGCATCATAGTTTCAAAGACCAAAAGAAGTTTCCAAATCTTATTCCCAGGTACTTCAGCTATTATTGATGGGTTGGAGATTCTTATTCTGATTTATTTTGTTTAACATGTTTTGGGAACTTTGCTATCCTGTGTCATTTCTTTTTCAATTGCAGCAAAGTTATTTAAAGAGAATTTCTATCAGCCACCTTGTTAGAAATAACACAGATTAATGCTTAGCTTTTATTATTATTATTATTATTAATATAATTATTATTGCTGTCAATATTAACTACTGAATTACATGACCTTACTAATGATTAGAATAGATCTAATACAAAATATGCTATATTTGCAGCACAACTTATACTTATCTAGTTAAAGTATTTAATGTCTCTCAGCTACTTACTCTTAGTTCTATGTGCTTGATGATCATTAATGCTAGGCAGGACTAGGAGGCTGCAAATTGCATTTCCAAGACTTTGTCATCAAATGGTTTTCATATGAAAGGAACACATTATTGAAAAGGAACAAACTATTTATAGAAACAAAAAAAGATTAATAATCTCAAAGCATTAAGTGAAAGGAAAGATATCACAGTCAAAGGTTATATATACTGCAAGATTCCATTTTCCAAGGCAAAACAATGGAGATAAAGAACAGATTAGTGATTTCTAAGGTCTTGGGGCAAGAATAAAGTTGAACTTCAAAGGAGCAGCACAAAGGATTTTAGATGCAAAGTAAATGACCTCTAGAATGAATGTGAATTTTGTTAAATGAAGTTGTTCTAGAGGAGCAGAATTTTAAAGATGAGTTTTCTGAGTTGGTTCTGGGTTTTCTGGAATTGTCTATTATGCATTGACTTGTCATATTACTATATTGTATACCTGAAGTTAATGTAACATTTTATATCAACTATACTTCAATTCAAAATTATAATTTGAAAAAAAATTATATTGTTAATCTTTCTCCCAGCCTTCTCCAAAAAGACTTATGGTCTTTTGCTAGTGTTACCTGTGCATTGTAACAAAGAAAATAATCAAAACTTTCAAGGACTATTGGGCAATGGCTGTGAACTGACAGTGATTCCAAGAGACCCAAGCTATAATGTGATCTCCAGGCAGAGTAGAGGCTTGTGGATGTCAAGTGAACAGTGAATGTTTAGCTCAAGTCCATCTCATAATGTGTCCAGTGGATTCCTGAACCCATCCTATAGATATTTCCCAAGTTCCAGAATGCATAATTGGAATAGAAATTCATTGCTTCCCTTACTTGTGGGGTGAGGGCTGTTATGATGGGAGAAGCCAAGTGGAAGACATTAGTATTGTCTCTACCTAGGAAAATACTAAGCCAATAGCAATACCACATCTCTGGAAAATTGGCAGAGATTAGTGTCACTATGAAGGACTTGAAAGATGAAGTGGTGGTGATTCCCACCACATCACCATTCAACACTCCTATTCGGCCTTTGGGAAGACTGATGGATTTTGGAGAATGACAGTGGATTATCATAAGCCTAAGCAGGTGGTGGTTCTAATCATAGCTACTATGCCAGATGTTGTCTCATTGTTTTGGTAAGTTAATTCATCCCCTAATAACTGGTATGCAGCTATTGATTTGGCAAATGCCTTTTTATCCATTCCTGTCCATAAGGCCCACCAAAAGCAGTTTATTTTCAGCTGGCAAGGCCAGAAAATATACTTTCCCTATCCTACCTCAGGAATATATCAATTCTCCAGGCCTATGTTGTAATTTAGTTCACAAAGATCTCTGTTGACTTTTTCCTTCCAAAAGATATTCACACTGGTCCATTCCATTGATGAAATGATGCTGATTAGACCAAGTGAGTAAAAGTAGCAACTGCTGGACACTTACTGGTTAAACATTTGCATGCCAGAGGTTGGGAATTAATCTGATTACACTTCAGGGACCTTCTACGTTAGTAAAACTTCTAGAGGTCCAGTGGTATGGAACACGTCAAGATATTCTTCTAAGGAAAAGTTGTTGCATTGGCCCCTCCTATAAACAAGAAAGAAGCACAATGCCTAATGGGTCTATTGTGATTTTGAAGGCAACATATTCCTCATTTAGGTGTGTTACTCAGGCCCACTTACCAAGTGATCCAAAAAGCATTAGTTTTGAAAGGACCCCCAATTAATTGAAGGCTCTAAAGTAGATTCAGGCTGCTGTGCAAATTGCTTTAGCACTTGGGCTGTATGATCCAGCAGATCCATTAAGTTCTTTAAGTGTTACTGATGGATAAGGATCTATCTACAGTCATTTGACAGAGAAGAAGAAGATGCAAATGGTTCTGCATGATATGCAAATACCACTCATGATATGCAAATACCACACATGAATGGCTGCAGCACTACAACCCCTTTATGGGACATCCTGGAAAAACTGGTGATGGAAAATACTTCTAGTGGGCAGAACTTCAGGCAGTGAACCTGGTTCTGCTCTCCTGCTAGGAAGAAATGGCCAGCCACACAATTATGCTGGTTAATGGGCTGTGGCCAATAACTTGCTTGGGTGGTCATGGACTTGGAAGGAACATGATTGGAGAATTGATGGAAAATAGATTGGGAAAAGAGATAAGTGGATAGACCTCTCTGCATGAGCAAGAAATGTGGAGATATTAGTGTCCCATGTGAATGCTCACCAAAAAATAACCTTAACAGAGGAAGATTTTAATAATCAAGTGTATAGGATAACCTGTTCTATAGATATCAGTCAGCTTCTTTCCGTAGCTCATGAACAAAAATGCCCATGGTCACAGGAATAAAGGTTACGCAAGGGCTCAGAAAGACATTCTACTCACTAAGGCCAACTTTGTTGTAACCACCACTAACTGCTCAATCTGCATAGCAGAAAACAACAAAGTCCCCACCTGGCACAATTTTCTGTTATGATCAGCCAGCTACTTGGTGGCAAGTTGATTACACTGGAGTACTTCTATCATCAAAGGGGCAGTTTTTGTCTTTATTGGAATGAACACACTGGATATAGATTTGTCTTCCCTGCGTGCAATGCTTCTGCCCAAATTATTACCTTAGATTTATAGAATGCCTTATCCACTGCCTTTGCTTCTGATCAAGGAACTCATTTCTCAGCAAAAGAAATGTGGCAATGGGCTCATGGTCATGGAATTCACTGGTCTTACCATCTCCCCGTCATCTCCCACCATCAGGTAGCTGGCTTGATAGAACAGTGGAATGGGCTTCTGAAGATTAAGTTATAGCATCAGCTAAGGGGAAATACCTTGCAGGACTGGACAGGGTTCTCTAGAAGACCATATGTGCTCTGAATCAGTGCCCAGTACATAGTGCTGTTTCTCTCCTCGATAGGATTTATGGGTCCAGGAATCAAGGGATGGGAATGAAAGTGGTACCACTAATTATTACTCCTAGAGGCCTACGAACAAAACCTGTTTCCTGTTCCCATGAATTTATGCCCTGCTGACCTAGAGTCTTAGTTTTAGAGGAAGGAATGCTTCTACCAGGAAATACAAAAAGGCTTCTATTAAACTGGACGTTAAGACTGTCCCCTCCAAGACACTTTGAACTCCTCATGCTTTTCTTTTTTCCTTTTTTCCCCTTTTAGTATGAGAGCGTCTCTCCTATACCTGTCACATCATCATATGTAGGGAGGAAATAACATGTTTGATTTCACAGGTTCACAGCTAGAGATCCATTGGCCTCAGAATGAATACTACCGTGAATCTCACCCATATTCAAGTTAGTTGATATTTAGATGAGATTTCAGACTTCAGACTTTTGAGTTGATGCTGAAATGAGAGAAGATTTTGGTGCTTTTAGGAAGGAATGGAATTCATTTTTGCATGTGAGAAGATATGGATTTTGAAAGGCAAGGGAAAGAATACCGAATGTGTCCTCCCAAATTCGTATGTTGAAATCCTTTGTAACGTGTGAAGTTACAGTGAGAAAAAGGCCATCAGTGAGGATGTGGTCCTTTGCCAGACACCAAAACAATGGACTCCAAAAACAAATTCCCTTGGCTTTGAATTTTCTACCTTCTGGTACTATGAGAAATATTTTTTTGTTGTTTGTTAGTCGCTCAGTTTGTGGTATTCTATGTAGCATTCCAAACAGATGAAGATACAATACCCTATGATTTGTCAAAACTTATATGTAACAACAAAATAAGTGAATTTAACTTGATGTAAATAAAAACTAATGAAAAATGTAGGTGGTGAGTGTATATTACTCACTGTAAAAGTCTATTCTATCTGGTATATATTTTAAAATATGTATCATAAAATATTTTAAAGGAAAGTATAAGATGTACAGAACATTAAATTGTTGATTGATGTTGTGCAGAACAATGTGCATATTTTTCCTAAAATGTTTCTATTTTTACTTCATTTGAGTGATTATTTCTTTATTTCCAGCTCATCCAATGACTGCTCAACACAGTATGAAAATCTGGTCTCCTCACCCCAACTTGGGACAATTCTGAATGGCAAGCGTTTCTAAGGGCTTAGCTGAGATCTTCATTGAGATTATAGCATAATCCAGTGTTTTTCCTCTTTTCAATCCTACTTTTTTTCCTTTTGTATCCCTTCTGCAGGTGGTGAAAGCAAGAATATTCCTTAATAAACTTCCAACACACAGTTCTCTATTTCCATCTCAGATTTTACCTTCCTGATAGTCCAGTCTATGACAAGTCTTTCTAGATTAGGAAACAAAAAAAAGCAAAACTATTTTTTATGCAGTGAATTGAATAATTAAAAATGTAGAGCTCCAGAGGCTCCTGGATGGCTCAGCTGGTTAAGCGTCTAACTTCTAATTTTGGCTCAGGCCATGATCTCATGGGTTCATGAGATAAGAGTCCTGCATTAGGCTCTGTGCTGATGGCAAGAAGCCTCCTTGGGATTATGTCTCTCCTTCTGTCTCTGTTCCTCCCCTGCTTTCTCACTCTCACTCCCCATCTCAAAATGAATAAATATTTTTAAAAAATAAAATAAAACTAAAAATATAGAGTTCCCCCTAAAAAGACAATAGAAAGCAAAAGATTAAGTATCTGAAAACTATAAACAGCCATCCTTTTTGAAAATAACATAAAAACATCATCTTAGTTGAGTCCTAAAATTGTCTTCATTCTCATTTGGTCAGTTACTATATATATAATATATATATATATATTATATATATATATATATAATATATATATTACATATATATACACATATATACATATACATATATACATATATATACATACATATACATATACATATATACATATACATATATATAATATATATTACATATATATGTATGTACATATACATATACATATATATACATATATATGTAATATATATAATATATATGTAATATATATATTATATATGTAATATATATGTAATATATATAATATATGTAATATATATATTATATATGTAATATATATGTAATATATATATTATATATGTAATATATATGTAATATATATATTATATATGTAATATATATAATATATATGTAATATATATATATATTTCATCCTCAAATGTCCTCATAACTTCACTATAATTTCCTTATGAAATAATTTTAATACAAAATACCAGAGAATTTATTTTAGTTGACAGTAGCCTTGAATTTATTGTTTGAGAATTCTCACAAATTACTGTATAATTTTCTTTTTTACTCTAGCTAACATATGATAATTTAAGTTTCATTTTTTTAAGTTTTATCCGGGCATGAAAATATTGGAATTGAAAAAGAAAATCCCAAATCTGAATGAATGATTTAGTTTACCTTAGCAACAATCCCAAGCATTCAATTTGTCTGCTAAGTAGAAAAAGTAATAACCCCCTTACTCTTTGGAGATCAGCTTATTGCAGTTGCAACATGAGTATTTATACGTGAAGATTTTTAGTCTTGAAAAATGTACTGTTGGGTGATTAAGATAGAATAAAATGTGTAATCTTTTTGAATATTCATGATGAACTGAAACAAAGTAAAAGAATATTTCCATACAAAGTTAATAGTTGGATCGTGAGTTGTGATGGGGCAGGGAAATGAGGAAGAAGACATAAATTACTTAGGCAGAGAAGAAACAAATTCATAGAGAGAGGTGGTAACACATTGTCAGGAGACAGCTTAAGGCAAAATAGGTGGAAATCACAGAGCAGAAACATGTAGCACAGAAAGGGAAACAAAATTGCAGAGGAGTAGCAGAAGCAAAGGCTTAATAGTTATTCTGAGTGCGACATGTTGACAGCATGCCAAAAAAATTAGGATCTAATCAGTCTGGAGGCCCAAAGACTGTGAGGAAGAGGCAGAAGCAGATAAATGGAGTCTATAAAAAAAAGTCAAGGGAACAAACTGATTTTGAAGGGAATATTATGTTCTTGCCAAAATCCCTTGACTCAAAAAAGGAGAGACAGATGATCCCTCCTATTAGATGACAGTTGGGTCATAATCTCTGTTTTATGCACACATAAGAATGACACCATTTTTCAGTCAACCCACAGAAGATCCAGGACACCATCTATCCATCAAGGGAAAGGTTGACCCTTTACTAAAGAGAAAGTCTTGAAACAGTAATCATGAGCTATCTTTTCAGAACAACAACAAAAAAATAGTCCTACATATAGTGCAAATGTATCTGTGATTTAAGCAATGTTTCTAAGCACTTGAATTAATAACAAGACTTCTTAAATTTTAAAATGCAATAAAAACTCTTACCTGACTTAACACTGAACTGACTCACCTGATGAACAGGAACTTCACTCACTTCACCTATAAATCAACACATTTCTGCTCCTATCAATTCATTTTATGCTTGCCAATTTTGGTTGTGTTTGTTCTCCAATTTGTTGACTACAGTATTACCTAATGTTATAATTATACAGTATTATATAATCATAAATTATAAACATAAACGATGGATAAAACATGAAGCTATAAAGAAACGTTGTTTTATAACTAAATATACCTGTCCAATTCTATAGTGCAAATGAGGAATCATTTGTACCAGGATTCATGAAAACAGTATTACTATTACTCTCAATTTAATATGAAAAATAAAATAAAAATTTTAAAAAGTCCTCTGTACCTACTTCAAAAAATATTTAGGTCTGCCTCTTACTAAACTTTGTGATCTTGGGCAGATTATTTTACGAAACGTGAGCCTCTGTTCCCTCAATTTTTAAAGAGGATTGTATTTTGTACATATGGTTTCAATATTATCTATTCCCCTTCTTACATGTTCCTTAAGTATGAGTCATTCTTCTCCCCACAGAGGGGTGAGTTCAATGTTCTCTCTTCTTGAAATTCAGAGGATCTTTGTGACTGCCACAAATATATAGAATGTTGAACATGACAATGTGTGACTTCTGGGCAAGATCGTAAAAGCTCCCACTTGATTCTTTTGGGACTCTTGCTTTTGAAGTTCAGTCACATGTTGAAAGGAAGTCCATATTAGCCCTTATTAGAAAACCACATAGAGAGTCCAAGCATAGTAGAGAGGAGACCTCTGCTCTCAGCTTTGGCTGAGAGTTCACTCAACAGCCTGCACCAAACTGGCAGCCATGTGTTGTGAGCTATCCAGGCCTCAGTCAAAGCTGTTCCCGTTGAAACTGTGAGGAACAGAGATAGGCCTTTCCTACCTAATCAGTCTGCAGTTTCCCGGCATTTATAAATGATTATTTTTTAAAGGACACTAAATTTTGAAAGGTTCATAATGCAACAAAACTGAACTGAAGCAAAGATAATAATCTCACTCACTGTATATGATTGTTATTGGGATTGACTATAATGATAAAAGTTAAATTCACAGCACCCTGCTGAGTACAGAGAGTAAACACAGCTTGTTATCATATGAAAAATACTATATTCAGTGGCAGGGTATATTCATCCAGAACTTGATACGTTTTGCAGAAAAGATTTACAGATGTTTGAATTTTGGCTGACACAATGTTAAAAAATCATCTCAAGGACTAGCATTATTCTGATAAAATCTGACGAAGACTGCAAGGAAATTCTTCGTGCTCTAATCGTATGTAATGGTGGGTTATTCAAGACTGGAAAGGTTCACCTGAAACATACTACGTGTAATAAATGCCATAATAGGAAAATGTTGATGGTGACTTAGTTATCAGATTTGCCAAAGGATGACACATGCACATTTAATTTTTTGCTAATATATGTCTGAACTATTCAAAAAAGTTAATCGTATTTTTTTTCCTATTTTTCACAAAGGAACTTGTTAAATGTGTTAAAAAATCAAAAGAATAGAATTGAGAAATTATCTTATCAATTCAAATTACATACTTTGCACTCGTCAACCTATGTTTTGGTGTATTTCTTTACAAAACAAACCAGAAAAGTATTTTCATTTTCTTGTAGTTTAAAAATTAATATTCAGTTTACTAAAATAAACTTAAAAACTAAATTTCTACTTGGAAATTAAAATTATGTAATGCTATTATCCTATGTAAAACTCATAAAGCTTTGATATCACTTTGAGGGGTTTGCACTTCGGTAAATAACTTTCTCAATAAATTTAAACTTGATCAGTATGTGAAATATATTCAGCTGTCCTCTTCAAATGCCTCAATCTAGCAAAACCATTCCAATTATTTAGATGCGTGCAGTTAATAAAGTCAAATCATATAAATATGGGTAGTCTTAGGTTACTTTAAACATTTCAGGAAGTCTGGTTTCTGCTCGTCCTCACAGCCTCTACACAGGTTGCTTTTACCGCTTCAAAAGATTCAGCTGCTCTATATACCAGGTGACTACCTAGATTATGTTTATCCTTTAAGTAAAATCTTAGCTGATATTATCTTATCTTAAATGATATTAAATTGTAACTCCTACAGGATTCTAATATACACATCATTTAACAATCTTTTAAGCTTTGGGGCACCTGGGTGGCTCAGTCAGTTGAGCATCCAACTCTTGGTTTCGACTTGGTCATGATTCCAGGGGGGGATCAAGCCCTGAATCAGGCTCCATGCTAGGCATGTAGCCTGCTTGAGATTCACTCTCCCTCTCCCTCTGCACTTTCCCCTGCTCACACACTTTTCCTCAAAGGAAAAAAAAAAAAAAGAGAGAGAGAGAGAGAGAGAGAGAAATAAAAGAGAAACAAAGAAACTGTAAAGTTTTAGTCTTATATATATTAATATTAATGTCCTTATTAATTGAATTATAAATTTATAAATATAATATTCATTTATCTGGAGAAAGTACAGGCAAGGGAGGGGCAGAGAGAAGGGGACAGAGGATCATAAGTAGGCTGTGCACTGACAGGCTGACAACAGCGAGCCTGACTGATGCGGGGCTCGAAGTCATGAACCAAAGATATGACCTGAGCCAAAGTCAGACACTCAAGTGAGTGAACCACCCAGGTGCCCCAAGTTTTTGTCTTGTTTTATACTGAATTTTTCTAACGTAGGTCTTTTAAACATCTTTGAAGTATATGGGAAAATAATATTTAAGCTTTTTGTAAGAACTCGTAAGATTACTAGAGATAGATACATGCATACATGAACACACATATACACGAGTATACAAATATATAATGTTTATTTGTAAGCACGATTTTACTTTATAGAGCTAAGGGAATTATGGGTAAAGAAAAGACTCCCACATTGAAGAAGGCCTATTATGAACTACCCAGTTATCATTATATATGTTATCTGTTGCTGTATGTATTTCACAAATAAGGATATGAGCCTGAAGGAAATCAAGGCACTTGTTTAAAGTCACACAGTCTGGGGTGCCTGGGTGGCTCAGTCGGTTGAGCGTCTGACTTTGGCTCAGGTCATGATCTCACAGCTCATGAGTTCGAGCCCCGTGTCGGGCTCTGTGCTGACAGCTCAGAGCCTGGAGCCTGCTTCTGCTTCTGTGTCTCCCTCTCTCTCTGCCCCTAACCCACTCACATTCTGTCTCTGTCTCTCTCGAAAATAAACATTAAAAAAAAAATTTTTTTAAATTTAAAGTCACACAGTCTGTAAGTTCACGTTAAATTTGAATCTGTATATACAGATCTCTTACGCTATGATATTTTCATAATATCATAATAATGTTATTTTGCAAGAAAAAGAATAATATGAAACAGATTAACATCATATATAGGCTCAGTACTGACTAAAATATGATCTGAAACAAATTATGTCTCTAATCATCAAATTTTTCACTAGGAGACTAGGAATTCATAAGAATTCCACCTCTGTATTTCAAAGATGATTTTTTTGGGGGGGAGGTTGATATTAAATTGTAATCATATGTGTGAAAAATATATAATCATTTATATCTAAAAATCTTTACTATAATCTAATAATCTCCCAATATTTTGATAAATATACACATACATATATAATGTATGTGTGTACATTATACACATAATGTAATGTAAATGTGTATACATATGCTCATATGTATTATGGTATTAATATTCTTCAATTTTAGGGATTACTGAAAGAACTATCAAGAAAAACCCGATAACTCCAATGGCTGTAAATTCTCCTACAACCAAATATAACCAGGAATAATTAAAATGGAAATAAGCCATTCTCGATTCTTTTTAAATCCATTATGTTTGTGAGGGTGTTAGAATTAAATCAACAAATTGGCTATGCATCTGATTTTAAATTAACGTGACTAGAATTTAAGCTATGAGTCTTGGAAAAAATTCAAAAATTACAAATTTTCAAATTAAATAAAATGTACTTAGCATGCTATAATATTGCTTCATTAAATGTATTCCCACCTACCCTTTGGATCTCTGTAATGTCATTTTATAACATTTCTCTCAAACATGAATAAAAATCTTATTTGGCAAATCATTTCAGTGCTACAATAGGCCAATCAGAGGAACTACAAATTCACATTAGCTACTACCAGCCAGGGACTATGGAGAACATTTCCCTTAATACGTAACAAAATTATTCTCTGTCTTGTTTATATCATTATTCTGTCTTATTGTACTTTAAAATAGAGACTCTCTAACAGTTTTGTCAAAAATGCTAGTGAGTATATACAATTCCTCAAGAAAATTTAGTTATGAAATTTTATTATCAAAATATTGATAACTGACTTTTTATCTTAGATAATTAGATTGTACTACAGAAAAAATATTTTAAAATGCATTTAGTCTTTATATTTAACTTTAGGATATTCAGTTAAATTCTATTTTGATAACTCAAATATTTAGAGAATTTAACTTTTTAAAAAAATTCAACAATGTGTATTTTGGGATTAAACAGTTTTGAAAAATATCAAATTTAGAGTGTTTTGCAGTATCAATGTTTTCATCAAAATATATATGAGAAACGTATATATATGAGAAACGCATTGCCTTGATGATGATATTCATTCCTTTGATGTAATATCTTTTAACAAGTGAATGACGTAAAGCATATAACCTAAAAAACCTCATCTGAGAAAATGTTTAGTCTTTTTGGAGTTTAAATGAAATAGGTTGAAATTTAACAAATAAGAGTTAACATTGTTTATAATGATTTGCCTTGTAAAGGAACACAAAGAAAAGTGCTTTTCTCTAGGGGCACCTGGGTGGCTCAGTCAGTTAGGCATCTGACTTTGGCTCAGGTCCTGATCTCAGGTTTTGAGTTTGAGCCCTGTGCAGGTCTCTGTGCTGACCAATCGGAACCTGGAACCTCCTTCGTATTCTGCCTCCTCCCTCTGCCCTTCCCTCTCGGGCTCTCTCTCTCTCTCTCTCTCAAAAATAAATAAACGTTAAAAGAAACTTATGAAAAAGAAAGAAAAAAGTCCTTTTCTCTAAAGGATGGGGTCTTCCATTTCACATTGTAAAGGAACACATAGTTCTAAAAAATAAAAATCTTACTTAATGTTGCATTATTTTTTCCATACAAATTTGTGTGTTGTTCACATAAAATCACCGGTAGTATCACACTATGTACAATACTGTGTAAGGTTCTTTCTCATTTATGATACATAATGGTTTAAATTCTTAATTCACAATATCTGAATATGTTACCACATAACTCACAACAGGAAAATTAACTTGAGATATATTTAAAGACTCTTGGATTATGCTTCTTTTCTTGCCTTATATTTAAACTCCTCTGTTTATTTGTTCCTTAATGCAATTAAGAATCTTTATCCTTGATAAATATCAAGGTGAAATAAAATGGTGAAAATATATGGATTTTATGATGAATTCTTCAAGGAACATATATTTGAGGTGCCTTCATTGTCCCTACATTCATACTACAGCTTTATAATAGTATGTGATGTTATAAATATTATTGAACTTTACCAGCCACTTTATTTTCTCATATGTAAAATAACAAAAATAATAGTGTAATCAGTTCTCCTTATGATGTAACCTGTGCCTTCCTAAAAAAATCAAAGCAGTATGCAAAATTACAGAGTAAAGACCATAAAGCTCGTGGGAAAAGTGGAGTTAGGATATACTATTCAAAAGCTTTTTCAGTGACACATAAAAATAAAAATACAAGAAATTATTACAAATGGTAGCATAGTTTTATACTTGTTAAGCGATTAACACAATAAATGTGACACTTTGCCTTGAAAAAGAACCGAAGTTTGTCATGGAAGTGGAAGTTAGAAGGATTGCAACTTAGGACTTGCACTTATGAGTAATTTTGAATTGGTGGAAGGAAAATTATTGGAGTGAGGGTTATTGATGTAATTAAGATATGAAGGGAAATGTTGGAATAGCTATAGACATCAACCAGATTCAGGCATTTGGGAATTGCACGCAAGGTTGTAAAGTTAGGCCTGTAGCTAAAGAAAACGAGAAGTCATATAGTCAAATGGATATAATTTCATTGGAACTTTAGAAAGATTTCTAGATGTGCAGTGCAACAAATGGATTGATGTTGAAAATCTCTTTGGTAGGAAGTCCTATAAGAGGAATAAATAATAAAGGATTAGGCGAGGTCTAAAATATGTGATCTGAGTGAAGATGATAAATGAGGTGATAGATTTAAATGAAGGGATTTGAACAATGTTTACTTAGGAAATGTAATAGAAGGATTTTGATGGATTATCTAACATGGGTTGGGGAGGTAAAGGGTGGGTCAACAATGAGACAGGTTTCATGGAAAACTGAGTAGACAGCAAACTAAAACCACACACAAGGGAACTGATTTGCTGGGGGCGAAAAAATGGAGAGTGACATCTTTTTTAAAAATTCCCTGAGAACCATCTAGCTGGAGACCTCCAATATATAATTGAACATATGATATGACTCTGAAGGAACAGAGTTTGCTATGAAAAGAATCAAGATATCAGAGCATGAAGTGCTGGTTAAGCATATCTCAAATGCTGCCAAAGTAAAAATTGAGAAAATGACTGAAAAGTTCATACTTGACTAGTAATACTGAGGTCGTTTTTGACCTTTGAAAAGAAAACCGAAATTAGGAGCACAGGTCTCAGGACACATTGAGTTGTGTAGTAAGTCTAGGAGGTAAGGAGTGCAAACAACTCTCTCAATAATTACGAACGTGAAGAGACATTTAGTTGGAGAGAACTTAGGGTAGAATTTGTTTTATTGTTGTTTGTTTAGTGGATTGATCTTTATCTCCTCAGTTGTTAAAGAGAAGAAAGTCCCAGCAAAAAAAAAAAAAAAAAAAAAAAAAAAAAAAAAATTGATTTTTTATGAAAAGGTTTTGTCCATGGTGTACCAGAGAAGGGGGAAAAAAAAATGTAGCCCAAACATAAATAGAGAAATTACTTCTGACACGAGAGATAACACTTCTTATATAATTGAACAAAGAATGGAAGAAGTAGATTGACACACTTGTATGTCACTATTATGGTAGGTGGTAAATTGAATGAGGTCTCTTGGGATTCCCTTACTTAATGGAAGAGAATATGATATTTGACAGTAAAGGAGAGAGGGACTGGGCTTTCCACTGATCTTAAACAGTTTAGAAGACTAATATATAATCTTTATAATGTCCTATACATTTTTGGCATAAGCTATGAATTGCCTTATATGTCTACCAAGAGAGTGAGAAAGGTTTTTCTTTTCTTTTCTTTTTTTAAAGTTTCTTTATTTTTTGAGAGAGAGAAAGAAACAGAGCATGAATGGGGGAGGAGCAGGGAGAGAGAGACACAGAATCTGAAACAGACTCTAGGCTCTGAGCTGTCAGCATAGAGCCCTACACGTGGCTCCAACCCAATAACTACAAAATCATGACCTGGATCAAAGTTGGATGCTTAAGCCACTGAGCCACCTAGGTGCCCCTGATTTCATCTCTTTATAGATAGAGTTTAGAAACAATGTACATCTTTAAACAGCCCATCTTGTCATAGGTTTTATGGAACATTAAACACGTTCTAAAAAACAGTACATTAATTTGAAATCTTATAATAATAAGGAGACATAAGCCATAAATCAATATTGCAAAAAATTGAATATGTGTAACAAATGTCAGTTGCTTAAGAAAGTGTAGCTTTATCTTCTAACTAATGTGTTTTTTACTTTTCCAAATTATTCTGTAAATATTTTATTTAATTCAAAACTTATTAAAAGATAGTTGCAATAATATCTATAAAAGATCTTTAAAAAAGTCAGAGGAATACAGTTTGTGGTAGCACAACAAACAAAAAGTTAAGATGGAGTCTGAAAGCTGTTGTTACACAACAGTTTGTAGAAGTGTCAAAAATATGTGGCAGAGGGAAGAAAAAGTCCTTTTCTCTAAGTTGTCATCTGTGGCTCGTTATACCAGTACATTTATTTAGACACTTTCAGTGAGTTATCATGGGATCATATCCCAGAGTCATGTGTTGTTTGGGAATTCAAGCAGAGTGACCTGATGTACTAAGTATTCTGGTTTGGCTAATGAGCAAAATCTTGGGAAGAAAATCTGGTCTGTCAGCTCCTTGATTTTGAATAGTGTGACTTAAGCTCACATATGCCAAGGTCTCTGCAATGCCAGGAGGAAGTTTGGGGGGATTTGATGCCACAGATATAGTTATAATTAATTTGGTTTAGCCTCATTAAGTCTCCTAAGTGTTCTTTGCCACGTTACATATATTAGAATAAACTAGTCCAGATATACTGTCTACATGTAAATGAATGTATACAGATATGCAAATATACACATATATATTCCTTCAAGCATTGTCAGCTGTAATCTTTGCGAGTTATAAGCTTAAATAAACCAAGATAATTTATAGCAAGAATAAAATAGAATTGTTTTGTAAAAGTTGGTTCATTTTAGACATTTGATTCAATTTCCAATTTGCCAGAAGTCTTTAGCTGTTTTACAGATAGTAAATAGATGATGCCTGAGTCAATTCTGCTGAATAATACCTACAGGCATTACAAATGTCCATATGTTTTTTTATATCAGTAACAGTGATTTTCCTACTACTTATTTTGGATACCTGGCTTTAAAGCATATAAATAAGTGTATATCTAAAGGAAAGCATATATATATAGGAAATAATATATAAATATACAAATATATGATATAAATAAAAATCATATAAATATAACCATATTTAATATAATGGAAATAGAAATCACATATACAATTTCCATTTTGTAGAATATTAATTATATCAGTATAATTAGGTTAGAGTTTAATCCTGACTTCCAAGTAAATAATAGATACTCACATATTTCAATCTTTCAATGCATGCAACTGATCTACTTCTACTGTTCTCTATTAAAACAAACAAACATCAAAATAAATCCAAAGATACTTTTGTTTTATAAAGTTAAATGTTTGGTGTGATAATTACATTTATTCTACCATCCTCTTATTTTTCTTTTGTTATAGAAACTCCCTATCCTCTGCTTGTACATCTTAGTTGTCCTCTGACTCCCTAGTTAAATACCATATTTCCCTGCCTTTCATGCAACTATGTGTGGCCATGTGATTAAGTTCTTTTGAATGAAATGTGAGTAAAAGTAAGTAACTCTCAGGATATTCACCCTGAGCTTTCATTCTTTCTTCTCTCCTAGATCCAGGAATATGTATGTGGTGGTGACTAAACCCTTGGTTGCACAGACAAGGGTAATACTATTAAAGAAAAGGAAGCAATAAGATTGAGAGACTGCAATTTTTTTAAGTCTATTTATTTATTCAGAGAGAGCATGAGCACGGGAGGAGAGAGGGATAGAGGGAGAGAGAGAATCCCAAGCAGGTTCTGTGTTGCCAGCACAGAGTCAAGCATGGGGCTTGATCCCACAAACATTGAGATCATAAACTGAGTGGAAACCAAGAGTCAGATGTCCAAAAGACTGAGCCATCCAAGGTGCCCCGAGAGACTGAAGTTCTTAAGGAGCCGATTCATTTCTTTTGAACTGTTATGTAAAAATAAAGATAAATTCTGTCCTATTTAAACATGCATATTTGAGATACTTTATTAAGACACCTTACACTATACTCTAAATAATCCATTTGATTTAAAGAGAAATATGGGCATAATAGATTACTTCAAATAATTTCCAAAATTCTCTAGGAAATATGAATAGATAGATCATGTAGAGGTTTTCTGGTGATAGTTTTACTACTTTCAATGTCCTTGAAATTGTCTATGACCCTTTATATATTTAAGAAACATGACTGAGAAGCATATATGTATCACCTTGCTTTTATTTAGTTTTTTTTTTTTTTCAAAGTGATGAGCTAGTGTAAGTAAGGTTTATTCTTCTCTAAAGGTGAAGAGAATGTAAGTAAGTTTTCATGTAAGATTTCCATAATTTTAACTCTTCTTTCAAAAAATGTTAACATTTTTTCTATTATGATAAAATATGTATAATATCTAAAATTTATTTCTATTAAATAATAAGTCAATTGAAGAGACACGGTGAGATAATTTTTTTTTTTTAATTCTCCATTAAAACAAGGGAAGGCAAAGAAAGAGATCAGAAATCTACAGCTAAAATCATACTTAATGGTGAGAAAATAGATGCTTTCCCTATAAGTATGGGAACAAGGCAGAAATGTCTTTCTCACCTCTACTCTTTAGTATCTTACATAAATCCAAGCCAATGCAATGAGAAAATAAAATAAAATAAAATAAAATAAAATAAAATAAATAAAAGAGATATAGATTGGAAAAGAAGAAATAAAACAGTCTTTTTTCATAGATGACAGAATTTCTAATCAGAAAATCCCAAAGAAATGACAAAACAAAGCTCCTAGAGCTAAAAAAAGAGATATGGCAAGGGTGTGGGATACAAAGTTTAAATATTTTGAAATTAAAAACAAAATACCATTTCTATCAGCACCAAACTAAAGGAAATACTTATATACAAATATAACAAAATAATTAGAAAGAAAACTATAAAACTTTGATGAAAGAAATCAAAGCAAATCTACATAAATGATGTGATTTTCCATGGTAATGCCTATGAAGAGTTGATATTGTCATGCATCAGTTTTCCCCTAACTGATCTGTAGATTTAATGGAATACCAATGGAAATCTTCATGGACATCAAAAAACTGATTATAAAATTTATACTGATTCAGGAAGAACAGTCACCCTTGGTAACACAATACCGAGAAAGAAAAAGTGACCGACTACTCAGTTTCAAGATTTAACTATAAAACTACAACATCAAAATGGTATGGTGCTAGTTGGAAAATAGACAAACTGATGACTGGAACAAATTGAGATACCAGAAATCTTTGACAAAGGAGCAAATACATTTCATTGAATAAAAGTTTGCCTCTCAATAAATGGTGCTGGAGCAACTGGAAATGTAATTTATCCAAAAAAATATATATATATATATAATATATATTATATATGTTATATATAATATATTACATTATTATATCTAATATGTATTACATATTATATAATAATATAATATATAAAAATATATATATAATATATTATATATAGATATATATTGACGTCTATATCTATATTTATATCTATATCTATCTATCTATCTATCTATCTATATATCGATGCAGACCTTCTGCTTTTTGAAGAAAATAAAAAAACTCCAACTGGATTGTACAACTAAATACAAACTGCAGAACTATGAACCTTAACAACATATCCAGGGCTTTAGATTCCACAGTGATTCCTTAGATAAAACAACAAAAGCACAATCCATAAACAAAAAAGTTGAAAGTGAAAATTAAAATTAAAACCAAAATTAAAATTTTCTATGCTGTGGAGACACCATTAAGTGAATGAAAATACAAGCAATGGATGGAGAGAAATCTTTGCAAAACATCTATCTGTAAAGTACTGGTATCCAAAATAAACAACTCTCAAAGCTCAACAATAGGTAAAACAAACAGACCAGTTAGAAAATGTACAAAAGATTTAAACAAACACCAAAGAAGACATATATACAGAGGGCAAATATACATATAAAAAGAATTCAACATCATATGTCATTATGGAATTGCAAATTATAACAATGGATTTCATTACACATATATTAGAGTGACTAAAATCTAAAACACTGAAAATATCAAATGCTGGTAAGGATGTAGCAACCGGAATTTGTATTTGTTGCTGGTGGAAATGCAGATAGAATAGCCACTTTAGAAAACAATTTGATAATTTCTTATAAAGCTAACTAACTAGAGTGTTACCATGGGATTCAACAATAGAAACATTGGATATTTACTCAAATGAATTAAAAAAAATATCTCCACACAAAAACCTGGACACAAATGTTTACAGCTGCTTTCTTCATAACTGCCCAGAATTGGAAGCAACTAAGATGTTCTTCAATAAGTGAATGAAAAAACTGTGGTACATCCATTCAATGGAATATTACTCAGCAATGTAAAGAAATGAGCTAACGAGCTATGAAAAGACATGAAGAAACCTTAAGTTCATATTTATAAGAAGCCAGTCTGAAATGTTACATATTATACTTCTATCAATATAACATTCTGGAATGGCAAAAATGTATACACAGCAAAAAAATCAATGGTTGCCAGGGGTTCAGAGAAAGGAGCAGAGATGAATAGGAGGCAAACAGGAAATTTTAGGGTGGTAAAATTATTCACTCTGATACTTTAATGGTGGAAACATTAAAGACCATATAATAAAGCCTACTGTAAACTCAGTACTTTATCTAATAATAACTTAGTGTCAATATTGGTTTATCATTTGTAAAAACTGTAAAAACTGTTCCACACTAATGCAAGACTTCAATAATATAGGGAGCTTAATAATAATAATAATAATAAAAAGAACTTTATGTGATTGAGGTAGAGGGGGTATCTCTGGTCATTTAATACTTTCTTTGCAATTTGTCTATAAAACTAAAAATGTTCTAAAAATACACTCAATTTAATAAAGTAAACAACCTGATTGGTGAAATACTAACATGTTTAAAATATCTTTAAATTTACTCATTCACATATTTGACAATTTTACTATTTATATGTATCTTTAAAATAATGATAAGGAATTGTTGATATTTTTTCCTTCACTCTTTTTGGAAAACTCATTGATCTTTCCTTCTTACCACATATTCTGTACTAAAATATTGCTGTCTCCAATTATTTTTCTCCTGCAATATTAATAAAATAAAATATTAAGCAAAGGAACACTCATTTCTAAGGTTTTAAAATATATGAAAGCATACCTAAGGAATGTAAAACAAGGAGAGATTCAACTCCAAAATAAAATAGCTACAGGATGAGAATTGGGGGAAAAATATGCAAAGCAAATGGAAATTAAAATGTTGAATGTAATACCTTGTTCCTTTTTAATTTAATTTTATTTGTTTTATGTTTATTCAATGTTGAGAGAGACAGAGACAGAGCATGAGTGAGGGAGGGGCAGAGAGATAAGGAGACACAGAATCTGAAGCAGGTTCCAGGCTCTGAGCTGTCAGCACAATGCCCGCTGTGGGGCTCGAACTCGTGAACCATGAGATCATGACTGAGCCGAAGTTGGATGCCTAAATGACTGAGCCACCTAGAAGTCCCTTTAATACCTTGTTCTTAATCCAAGGCAATACCCAGGAAATAATATTTGATGAGTTTTTAAAATATTAACTATTTACAACTTTTAAAATATGGTATGCAAATGTAAAACTTCTGTCTCTCAAGTGTCATTAATAAAATCCAACTGATAAAACCTCTTTCTATCTGCCCAACTGTTTTCATCTAATGTTTCCTTCACTTGTACCATATTCTGCTATTATCTCCTCTTTGTTTGTTTGTTTGTTTTTTTGTTTTGTTTCATTTTGTTTTGTTTTCACTGCCTTCAGAATTACACTTCTCACTGGCTTTTTCCCCCGCCTTAGTAAAATATTCTAATGTCTGTTGTATTCTAAGTCCTTGGTATATATCAGGGGCAGAAAATAATTAGAAGAGGAGTGGAATATAAATCTTTGATACTTTTTTGAATATTTCCCATGTGGATGAGTTGTGGAAGTGAAATGAGAGAAGAGAATCTGTAGCAGTCAGGTTGAAAGATGTACAAAGGGAATGCCAAGGACCTCTGACTGAAAACGTCTGTATACAAGAGACATCGAAAATCATTCCCTGTGGGCACAGACTCCAGGAAGGAAATTTTAGGCCAGGCTGGTTGCCAGTGAAGGACTCCTGTGCTTTGAACTGAAATCCCTGAACGGAGACTGTGTTTGAGTAGTTCCCTTTTAAAACTTTCCTTAATACTGAACTTTACACTTAGATGAAGATTTAGATTTCCAGGTTCTAGCTGGACTTTTGTATAAAGATAAAACTCTATCATCTAAAAAATAAATCTGTTCTACTCTCCTTTAACTCTCACATCTTCCCTTTCTTATCTCTCAATTCAAATATCACTCCTTAGTCATTCTCACTAGGAAGCCAAGTTTCATTTATGATTTCTTCATTTTCCTGCTCTTACATCTAAATTATACATTGAACCAATAGACGCACCATATACTCTGTACTTAAAATTAGCTTTTTAAAATTATTGGCAAGGGAACTCAGAGACAGTGAATCTTTCTCATTAAAGATTACCATGTTGTTTTCCTTAATATTTGGTTGCAAGTTCTATTTGGGCAGGAGCCATATAGTTTTGCTTGCTACTGAGTGCACAGCATTAAACATAATGCCTGGGATAAAGTTGGGATATAAACTTTCTGGAATGAATTATCAAGGAGTTAAACATTATTCAAGAGCAAGAAATGATCTCCACCCCCAACCCACACCCTTGTAATAAAACTAGGCTGTAGATATGGGAAAACCATTTTAAAAATCCATTTTGAAAAATTATTGTTACCAATGTCCGCAAGTGGCATAGACGTTTCCTCCTGACGATGGAAATCTGCTATCAATAGTCTGTAGTGAAAAATTTTAAGTAACATTTAGACTGAAAGATAGATCAGAGGTCTAACTTGGGAAGAGGAATGGGCAGGAGTGCAATTTGCTCCTCATAGAGTAAAAATGAAATGGGGGCTACAGGCTGGCCCACAGGGAGATGCCAGAAAGAAGTAGTGAATAAAGACTGAAAATAATTCTTTTGGAAGAAAGACAAAACTTAAGGAGGGATGTCCTATGAGAAACTTCCCAACTGGAAGAATGATGGTTTTAAGTTATATTTTATGTAGTAATACCATTATATTGCCCCAAATTCTATTATACAGGTCAGCCTTGTGTCAGCTATGTTTTAGGTAAATGAAAGAACCATCAAGCATCCAAAACCTACATCTCAATTCCATTATAGATTTTCTACAGACTATATTATTTAAATAATTTAAATTATATTAAAATTAATTATACATGTATTTATTAGCAATATATACAAATTAAATTAAAATATGACCATGGATTTATTTATAACACATGGATTTTATTAAATCAGAAAAAAGAACAAATATCTGGAAAAATGGAATTACATATTTACTAAATTATATTTTTTTAACTTTTACAAAATTGTTAAAATAAAATTATTAACATTTCTTAAAATTTCAGTCAAAAATCTAATTTTAAGGTGTTCTGTTCAAACTGTTTATATTAATTTTTTATTATTTTATATCCTTTCATAAAGATGACCAACTGATATCAACAATTTAATTTCAGTTTTCAGACAAACCTTTTGACTATTGTAATATACATCAGCAAGTTACAAATGCCTCTTGCTGTTAGTTTATTATGAACTTTGTTTACTGTAATTATGTAAAGTTTTGATTACATATGATTAATTTCATGAATGTACTTATTAAGAATTCAGGTTATGCCTGGTGAATATTATAACTTTATAGATATCCCCAACAAATTCAGTTTGCATTTTAAATATTGCTGTTTAAGTATTCTTTTAGAAGATGAAGACAATCATACATATGAACCTTTCATAATAAATGTTGTGCATATTATGATACCGAAAATGGTTTCTTTGGTTAACTAGATAAAATGGAATCTACTAATCCCTTCAAAATGTTTTAAAACCAATACGGTATTACCCATTTCACTCATTGCCCACAAACCATGCTAGCTTCATAAATGTGTACTCCTAAATACACATGTAAAGGAATATTGAGTAATGGGAAAAAGCAGAAGAAAAAGAGAAACCCTAAAACTGAGGGAACTAATTAAGAGTTGTAGGAGACAGAACAAAATGAAGTAGGAAAAGAAAATGACTATATATGTGTGTGTGTGTGTGTGTGTGTGTGTGTGTGTGTGTGTGTGTGTATTTACAATTGGCCACTTACCCGCCTCTGCATCTTGGTATAATGATTAATTCTGATTGAAGAACAAAGACTACTGGATTGATGTGCTTAACTAGCTGAATTCCTGAGAGGAAATGAACTGACAACTAAAAAGAGACTGACAATTTTAATTTTAAACAATCTGAAGTCTAACTAAATGTTAGTAGTGGCAAAAATATTAAAAAGTATGTATTTTCTCATATTAAGTTGCTGTATTATATTGTTATGAGTGCTTTGTAGCTATTTACTGATTTCCCAAGTTAATTTTATCACTGTTATCCCAGATCCATTACTGGTCTTGAGTGTAGGCATGTGTCTGGGCTACTGTAAAAAACACATTTTCAGAAAGTTTTTTTTCTTTTTTAATGTTTTTTTTTTGTTGTTGTTGTTGAGAGAGAGAGCAAGCGAGCACAAGTCAGGAAGGAGCAGAGAGAGAGGAGAAAGAGAATCCCAAGCAGGGTCCAGCTGTCATTGCAGAGCCGGATGTGGGGCTCAAATTCAGAAACCATGAAAATATGGCCTGAGCAGAAGGCAAAAGTTGGACACTTAAGCAACTGAGCCACCCAGACACTCCCAATTTCACAAGTATAAACATAATTTATTTTCTTCACACTTTGAACATTCTGAAATTATAATGCAAGTTGCAAATAAATGTCAACATATACTAGCTATTAGCAGAAGAGTACCTTGTGATTTCCAACTGTTGTCATTATGTGTACATGAGCAAACTTAGCAGTTGTTAAATAATTCAACTCACGTAATTATAAACTTTGTTGAATTATTTTTATTGGAAGCATAACAATCAATTTGATTTAAGCCAGGGTCCTTATTTTAACTCAGTATTATACTGAAATTATACTGAAATTCAGTATTGTACCCAAAATTCCTTAACACATTATAGACAATGTAAATAAGGGCAATGAGATAAACTGTGATTTAAAACAATTAAAACAGCCAAAATATCATGGAATTACTTAGGTTTGTTTCTTTGGCAAGTAATAGAAATCCTTAGCAAATCAGAATCATTAACTCTCACGCAAAGTTAAGCTTGGGAAAATTAGGGATGCAGCTTAACCAGATATTAGAACACTTTAAAAGCTTTCATATCTGGGGTGCCTGGGTGGCATTTCTGGGTTTTGGCTGAGGTCATGATCCAAGGGTCGTGGGATTGAGCTCCACATGAAGCTCCAAGACTCTCTCTCTCTTTTTCTCTTCCCCTCTCCCCACTCATGCTTTCTCTCTCTCTAAAATAGAAATAAATAAATAAATAAATAAATACACAAATACATAAATAAATAAAAGCTTCCTTTTCCTTTGTCTTCTTTTTTAGCTGGGGGTTAGGGAAGAGAGAGAATGGGATTTGAAAGTTAAAATCCTTGGGGATCTCTTTTGCCCATCTTAAGACAAATAGACAATCCTGGATCAATTAACCATGACAAAGGAAGAGGACGGTTATTAGCCTAATTGAAGTCAGGTACCATCCTAAGACTAATCAACTGTGGTGGCAGGTAGGTTGACATTGAAAACATGAGCATTCTAAGCTAAAGCTTATTGTTGGAGGAACAGCTATGATAATAGCTAGGATGAAGAGGTATCCAGTTTCATAGATTTAAATATATCCTGTATTTGCCATATGCCCCTAAATCATGCTGCCAGTCTTAAAATATACTAATCATGACAAAATCCTATGATTTTTGTGATTATTACTATGGGTTATAGAAAGCAACATGTCACCAGAATAACCTGAGTAATACCCGAGAGACTAAAAAATTTAAAAAAAAAAAAAAACTTTCCTGATGCTGAATATGATAAAGATTATTCACAAAGTAGTACTGAAGTACTAAGGAAAAAATAACATCTAATTTTATGGATAAATCAATGCTATTTATTGACTTCCAGAACAAGATGGTACAAAGAAGACATAAAGAAACCTAACTCCAGAAATGATGCACAGGCTACAAAAACGAATATGTGAATATAAATCTGAAAGAGACCAGAAATTTCGATCCATGCATAAAAAGAACATGCAGTCAGGTAACACAGTGGTCACGTGGTGGGTCACCGTGCTCCCAAGAGCCTGGGTGGGGAGCTCTGTTCTCAGATATTGGAGCAAAAGTAATAATGCCTGAAAGTAAGAACTGATACAGCCCTATGTACTGCTCTACATATGAAATTTAATAATGGCTTTGAACTGGTCCATAAAGGACATGTAATTGCTTTTTTTAAAGTTATACAAAATACAAACTAAAAACAATAAAAATCAATAAACAAAAATACAATGAAACGCATTTATAGAGAATAAAAATGGCCTTAGACCTGTGATAGGTACTCATTGCATTCAGAATAAGAAATCTGTGCACAATTCTGGATACAGTTGATAATTTTTAATGTAATAGAGAAAACTCAAAATAACATAAAGTGAATTTGAAATTAGAAACAAAATGCAATCTTTTACAAAATTATAAATATAAGAAAATTAGTCCAAGACAAATTGGAATCTTTACTAGATGAATTATAATTAAAATCAATGAAATATGTGCTGAATTATAACAGCCTAAATGATATCAGACCCAGATGGGATGAACTGTGGCAAACCTTCAAGGAACAGGTATTTTAGGAGAAGAGAGCAGACGAGAATGAAACTAAAAGACAACCATATGTTTGCAAAATGAAGCAGAGAAACTACATAGTTATACACAGTAGGAACTTAAAGAATACTTTTCTATTTTTTTAGTGTTTATTTATTTAGTTTGAAAGAGACAGAGAATGGGGGAGCGGCACAGAGAGTGGGAGAGAGAATCTCAAGCAAGCTCTGCACTGTTAGCACAGAGCCGAACATAGGACCCCATCCCACAAACCATGAGATCATGACCTGAGCGGAAATCAAGAGTCCATAGCTTAACCAACTGAGCCCCTAAAGAGTAATTTTCTGTGACTAGGGAAGTTAAATTCCAGGTAACAAAGTGGTTCAGCATGGTGCAATTTACTAAACGTTATAGTGCAATTTACTAAAATAACAGTTTAAAAGAGAAACTATATATGATCATCTCGACAGATGGAAAAGTTGACAGAAATCATTACTAATTCTTTTTTTTTAATCATTGTGAATTTAAAATAAAAGTAAATGTCCTTAAATTGACAAAAGCATCTTTGCAGGTATCACATGTAAGGAGTACCTATTGTCACCCGTATTGTTATATGGTACTTATGTTCCTACCTGATGCATTAGGATAAATAAATAAATAAATGAATGAATGAATGAATGAATGAATAAATAAATAAATAAATAAATAAAAAGAAAGAAATGAGAGATGTAAAAAAGAAGAATGGAAGTCATTAGACTCTGCAATATAGTGTCGTAGTTTAAAGTAATCACATAACTCTGGAACAACACTGCCTGGTTTGAAATTCTGTCTCTGTAATTTGCTACCAAATAACAGTGAGCATGTTACTTGTTACTGAATATCCCTCTGCCTTTAATTTTTCATCTTTAAAGTAGGGTTAGTAACATCTTCGGCCTTGTAAGTTCCCATGAGTTTTGAAGGCATTCGTTTTTACACAAGGAGCCTTAGAACAGCTTCTCGTTGGTTAATTTTATAGAAGTTTTTTATCATATTTTTTAACATTTATGGGTAATACGAACATCTGCAGAAGAAAATGTAAGACTCAACTGGCAAATGTAAATGCTCAGAAACATTGAAATACTGTCAGAGGGAAGTTCAGAAATAAGTTTTCAGGCAGCAACTTTACTAATTAAAAAGACTAGAATAAAGGCCTCATTCATACATCCCAAAGTGCTCTTCCCTGCTGCTGACCTATTCCCCTGGAGTCTTCCCCACCAGAGTACACGACAGTGTCAGCTGTCCAGTTGCTCAGGCCAACAAACTTGAAGTTATCCTTGACTTTCTTCTTCCATATTCTACTCCATTCCATCAACAAATACAAAATCGAACCACTTATCAGCTTCACTGCTACCATTCTCATCCAGGATAGTATATTAATCACCAGTATTACTTCCATAGTCTCCTCACTAGCTTCACTTTTGACTCTTGTTCTTTTTTTCATTGTCAATAAAGAGGTCGGCTACTCTTTTAAAAGAGAAATCAACTCAAAATATTCTTGACTTCCCATCTCATTCAGATCGAAACTTTAAATTTCCAACAATTTCTTCCCCGACTTCATCTGTCTCTCCCCTTTGTGCAATCCACTGGAGCCTCACTAGAACCTTGTTATTCTTCCAATAAGCCGAGCATTTTCTTGCTTCAGAGGCTGAATACTTGCTGCCTCCTCCTTCTGAAATATTATCCCTCAGATACTTGCAAACTTTGCCTGCTCACTTCAGATACTTGTTCCAATATCATTAAAGACTTCCCTCACCACTCTGTATAAAATTGCAATCCCAAACACCCAACTGCATGCTTCCTACCCACTAACCCAGTGGTATTTTTCTTGATAGCAGTTAAAACCATATCACATGTTATGTTTCCTTGATTGTTTATTGTCTGTCTTCTCCATTAGAATGAGCTCTGTGAGTTGAAGGACTTGATTGTTTGTGGGTTTTTTTTGTCTTTTTGTTTCTTACAGTTATATCTCCAGCACCTAAAACAGTGTGCCTCTCAGGAATCAGGCAATCAATGAATATTTGTTTAAGATGTGAAGGGATGAATATATAAGTAAAGTAAAAATACCAAAAGTCTAACAATAAAACAAGAACAACAACATGTAAGACTGTTATGAAAGAACTGTATGACTTTATTGATAAGACTTTTAGAAAGAGCTGTAAGTTTGGAGAAACATATCACATTCATTATATTGTAAATACTTCAGGTGTCTCTAAATTGATATATAAATTCAGGGTAAGTTCAGTCAAAATTTCAAAGAGATATTCATGGAAGCCAAACCAATCTGATTATAAAATTCACACAGAAGTTTAATATACAATAACAGAAAGGGAAAAAAAAGAATAAGGGTGGGAAATTATCATACCAAATATCAAGACATATTGAACTGGATAGCAATTTAAAGAGTGTGATTTGGCAAAGAAAAAGACATATAGATCAAAATTCTGAAATAAGTTCATGGACATGTGGATATTTAGCTTTTTCCAAATGTGGGAATTTTAAAAAGGACATATAAAGCGTAGACTTGTCCATAAAAAGTGCTGTGAAAATAAAATTTCAATCTTAGAGCATACACTCAAAATATCCCAGATGGATCAAAAACACATAGGTGAAACAAGATTAAAATTACTAAGGAAAATATTAAAGACTATTAAAAAAAACTTCTAGTAGGAAAACCTGTTTAAGGAAAGAAAAAAAATACAAGGAAAATACAATACAAGAAAGAAAAAGAACACGAGTTTCACTACATTCAAAGTAAAATTTTCTTCACAATGTCTGTCAAAACACACTGTAAAAAAAATTAAAAGCCAAATGACAGACTACAAACAAATGCTTTCAGCTTTACAACTGTTTTCCTGCAAAAACCACGAGTGTATTTAGCTACAAGTATCAACGTGAAGAGTAAGGACAATCTTATACTTAATACATATTATGGATTGAACGTTTGTGCACCCCCTTCCAAAATTTATTTAGTGAAATGTATGCCACATGTGATGGTTTTGGGAGGTGGGGTCTTTGGGAGGTAAGTAGGTCCTGAGTGTGGAGCCCTCATGAACGAGATCAGTGCCCTTATGAGAACAGGCCAGAGACCTAGCTTGTTCCTTTTCCCGGAAAAGTCAGTTGTCGGCAAGAGATCGCTAACTAGAACCAGACCTTGCTGGCACCCTAATCTCAAACTTCAAAACTGTGAGGAATAAATTTCTGTTGTTGATAAGCCCCCCATTTTACGGTATTTTGTTCTAGCAGCCTGAGCGGAGACAATAGAAAATGGCCCGATGGTACAGAGAGTAGTTCACAGAAAATCCAAATCCAAGTGCTCAAAAAAAACACTTAGAAATAAGTGTGTGACGATTTAATCAACTTTACCTGTCCTGAGGAAATGTGTCAAATGAGCAAGAAGAATGGGTAACATCAAGTGTTGGCAAAACTTTGTGGCAAGTTCTTGTTTACAACAGGTGGATGCGTAAGTTGGAGTATTCACTTCACTGGACAACTTGATGGTCTCTCTTAAAACCAAAAGCATGGATGCCAGTGACTCAGTCCACAAAAGCCCCTTCATAGTTATTTTAGGTAAGGAAGCATAACCATGGAAATGCTGTTGATAACAGCAAATATCAGAAAACCACATAAATAATCATCATGTAGGAAACAAATAAAATAATAGTGTAACCTAATAGCGTTAAAACAGAGTAAACTAGTTCTGTGTGCATGAACTTGGAGATTTCAGAAAAATTTTTAATTCAAACCAGATAGATATGCAACTCTATGCATTCTGTATCTGTTATATAGGCATGATTTCAGTTATCTTTAAAAGGTCATTATGCAAAATAAAATGATGTATTTTGTGTGGATGTAGCTAACATTACAGAGCGAGAACAAAAAGAGCTTGTGAGTTTACAAACCAACCTCCAGCAATTACCTGTGGAGAAAAGAACAATAAAAGAAATTTGTCCAAATTTGGTATATTTTATTATGACCTAACTTGTTAAAGCCATCGAATTCATGTTTGAGAAATTATATTGGTGTCCTCAAAATTAATTTTCAAATCAGTGATGTATAGTGGGCTAATTAAAAAGAAGATATATCTTAATATTTAATGTAGTGCTCCTCTTTTTCTGCCCTGTGTTATTAAATTCATGGTGCATTTTACTTAGAGTCAATGACACTTAGAAATCAATGAAATACAAGATTTCACTTAGAAATTGGGAGGAATTACATCAGAGACCCCTAAAGAAAGACAGGAATAACCATGCTATTTATGGATTAAGATTTCTAAATATCCTACCACTGGTGAATATACTAGTGTTACAGTTTATGGATAATTTGGCTTTAAAATTAGCATGTAGGGGTGCCTGGGTGGCTCAGTCGGTTAAGCATCCGACTTCGGCTCAGGTCATGATCTCACAGTCTGTGGGTTCAAGCCCCGCATCGGGCTCTGTGCTGACAGCTCAGAGCCTGGAGCCTGCTTCCGATTTTGTGTCTCCCTCTCTCTCTGTCCCTCCCCTGCTCATGCTCTGTCTCTCTCTGTCACAAAAATAAATAAAAGCATTAAAAAAAATTAGCATGTAAATCTAATAAATTGTTCACATTAACTCCTGAAAAATTCCTTCTGAGAGCAATAGATTAGAAATAAGCATATATTCCTTCCATAAGCCCAGTGCTATATTATACTTTCCCAGTATAGAACTTTTTCTGTTCTATGCTTCCTTTCTTCTCTTTTCCTCTCCACTCGTTTCCTTTTCTTTTGTTCCTATCAGGCATAAAAGACTTGTTTATAAAGAAACAAAAAAGAAAAGAAAAAGAAAAAAAACACATTCACTTAAGCACTGGAATCCCACTCATTCCACTTAGATGTTCATATTTTGACAGGGCTGGGGAATGAAACGGTACAAGAAACACCACGGATTCCAATCTTGTGAGACCCTGTTCACCGAATGAAAAAGTGATGCAAATTATTATTTCTCATTTTGTTTAATTTATCTTTGATTTGTTTTCAGATCAAGTAAAATGTATCTCCTGAGGCCATACATATGTACATCTCACCATAAATGAGAAACTATTCAGACTCCAGACATTGAGAAACATAAAAGAGGAGAATACACTTAGAAGAGAAGCTTATCACTTGGTTGAAAAGGCAATATACCTGAAAAGGCTTGGAAAAATCAATCATCAGCACACACACAAAATACTAGCTGATCCTTGTTGTATTCCTTCAGGAGCTCAAATCCCTTGCATGAAATGTAGTAAAGTCATAGCTTCACAATTCCAAAGAAAACCCCAGGGGAAAGCATCCTGATATTCCCACTCAGGAGTTTTTTCTCCTGAAGGTATGTTGCCTAAACATTGTGCGGGTGGTCATTTTACTTCTGTGACTCCTTTTTAGTCCCCTTGTTAGTTGATCCCAAGGCCACCAGAGAGTATTGTGCTAGAAGTGTACTATACAAGTCTAGTGGGTGCTATTTACATTATATTCTATATCCCCAACCTCTAAATGTCAGAGTACTCCAGGGATCAAGGCCTAGAGATCACATATCCTTGAAGTCTAATGCTAATGTCCAAACAAATACTGATTGTATCCCAGTGACACCCAAAGTGTATCTCCAAAGCAAACAACTCCAGATTCCTATGCTATTATTCTTCCCTTGCTCATAAATTGTTCCCAGTCACACTGGCCGATTCGTAGAAAATATCTAATATGCACCTGCCTCTGGGCCTTTGCACTTGCTGTGCCCTGTATGTGGTACATTTCTTCCTTATGATTATGAATCATGGACCAGCATTTATGAAATAGTAGCGAGCTAACTTGTTAGCTTGCAAGTTCGTAGTTCAGGCACTGACACAGGAATACTGACAGAGACATTGCTTTCTGGAAAGGAGGCAGGTCCCCATGAGCCAGGTTAGAGGATTTAAGAGGGCTCCTCAGGATCTAGTAGTGAGTACTATCATTTAAATGGTAAGAGTCATTAGGCAACTCACTATTCTACCTGTTAATGAGTGTCTCTAGGCTGAGTGACAAGAGGTAGGATTTTTGAAAGCTGCCCAAATGGTGACTTTATGTTGCTTACTCTTCTCTAGGTGGGAAGAAGAAAGGATATTATCATGACACTAGGGCAGCAAGCTTTGTGGTCTCAGACAAAAGGCATTGTGACTGTAGCTTCTGAGTCAAAAGTCTCTAGATTAAAAAAAAATTGATGTTGAGAAGGAGATAGGCAAACACAGGTGTGTTTGGTTGAGCCATGCAAATGGCTACTCAAACCAAAAGTAAATGCCAATCCTCATTTACTGGCAGGAAGCCACTGTCTGTGTCTGTAATATTTGATGCCTCCTTTTTCCTTTCCCACACTTCCAGCTATTTTAAGAATAAGAAAACTGGCATGGGACCAACATATTCCTGTCCCCTAGGGGAACCAAAGTCCAAAGACACGCATATGACTACTTTGAGGAATACTGGGGAAGGGGGTGATCTAAATTTGGGGGTTCTGCAGGATACAGGTATGCAAGTTACCATCTTACCTGTACCACAAGTGAAAGTGTGCCTGAATAAAGCAGACGAGGTTTCAGCAAGACTCACGGGAAGGATGGCAAACTAATGTAACCTTGTGTGTGACATGTGTGTGTAGCCCTTAGGGTTTATTTCCCAGAATATTGTGACTTCCATTGCTGAAAGTGTATTTGGTGCTGATGTTTTCCATGCCTGTATTATGAGTGTTCCCAAGTGGCATAAGATATTAGCCCATTTAGGAAGAACCACATATAGAAAAGTGCCAGTACCTTTGGGATCTCACAACCCTAAATACACTTTTGAGTTACAAGTCTCTTTGTCTAATGATTTTGGTAGTTGGAGTCTCTTTTTAAAGGGGTGCCCTTTTTCCAGTGGTACACTTTGAAGCTCATTGCTTCCGTATGGTTGCTAGATATACTCCATTTTATAAAGCAACTATTAGTTTGCTAACACCCCTTTTTCAAAACTAAATTTTTAAGTCAAGAAGTCTTAGTAACTTTTGAGGAGTTTGGCTCCTGGTCAAATATCTTTTTTTTTTTTTTCCAAATCTGACCGTAGGCAATTACCAAGGCAGGCTTCATGGGAATAACTGTCTTCCTCTTACAGATTTTGTTCACAGCCAATGTGTTACAGTCCCATCAAGGACTCAGTCCCCTCTGGCTGGTCATACTCTTCACATATTTACATTTCTATATTCCTAGGTCACTTTATCTGAGGACTTAAGCAGACATCTTCTTCAGTCACCTCTGAAGGTTTCCTTATAGGAGGATGGGAAGAGAAAGATGACCCCCATGTCTGTGCTGATCTACCTGACCCTCAACCAGTGTACCATTTCATGGGGGAAAATGGAAGAAGGAGAGTCAGAATCTTCTCTAGTTTTAGACTCTTTCTTATACCTCACACGAAGTGATTAAAAGCTTAAGTCTTTGATTTTTGGCTCATTGTTACTTTGATTGCCACTCAATTATCTGACCGCTCAGCTGTCTCTCCTAATTCAGCTGAACTCCTGGCAAGTCTTAGAACTGAAAGTCCCACTTAGGGATAGCTCAGCTGGAAGCAAAAACTACCAAGGTAGGAAAAATCCAACAAGCCTCAATCAACAGAAATCAGAATTGATATATTCCAAGAACTCAATAGGCTTTTTTTTTCTTTTTGAAAAAGTGGAAGCTATGCCATTAGGGGGAACTTTATTCCTATCCCATAAAAAATGGAACTGAAGCAAAGCTCCTGGCTCACAGGGGCCTTGATTCATGAAGTTCTCTGAAATGCCTGGGGCATGGCTCACCGACAGATGGGTTAGGCTGATACTCAGTGTGTCTAGTGTGTTCCCATTAATGTTCAACCTCAGCAGTAGCTAGCAGAATTGAACTGGATATGGCTGCTCTGCTTAGTGTGTGGAAATCAAAGCTATTCTGATAGCTGTGATAAATTATTTTCTTGATGAAACTTGTTATATTTTTGCTGATAGTTGAACTATTGCCAACAGCCTAGATGTTTGGTCTGCCACTTGAAATACTCCAGAATGGCAAGTTAAAAACATATCTCTATTTAGGGCCACAAACTGTAGAAATAGATCAGGGCTGCTGATTGAACGATCTGGGTACTTCATGTAGCATCTATGGTAAAGACTCCTTCTCTAATAAAACCAACTGGAATCAAGCTGCTGTTTGAGTTTGCTGCCCATAATGCCACCCTTGTGCTTTTGATCTTCATGGCAATACATCCACCATCATAGACTAGGCACAAAGAAAAGAATTCCATGTTTCTGGAAGAGGGGTTACCACTGCATAGGTTTGTGACGCTTACCAAGTTGATTCAGCTGTTCATAGTGGAGGAGGTCAAATGGCATAGTTTTGCCTCTGCTCACTCCTGATAAAAAAGGTAGAGTCTGTGTACTTGCTAATACACCCTCCTGTACCTGGGTTAGTGCCTCTGGCCAAGTGAAAAGGTTAATACAGAAAATTAAGGGCGAAACCATTCAGCTTTCCAAGATAAACTGACGATTTGTGGGATTTGTAGAACTGATTGTGTTAAGGTCCCTTTGGGGTAGAGTGAGAATAATACTGCAGGTTGGTCACATCTTGATGCTTGAAACCTTTTTCATAGTAGCTTTAATTAAATGAAACAATTGGATAGATTTGGTCTCAGCCTCTCCTACAGAGAGAATGACAGACAGAATGATGTGCTCACAAAAAATTTGGCTAGAAACCAAGATGAGATATAAACAAGAAGATGATGTAGTTGAGAGACAATACTCCATGCATCTCTCATAAATTCTGCACATTTAATGAGCAAGGCACTAACCGCACTTTCCTCCTAGATTATCTTCTCAAATATTTTTGTATAACAATTAGCCTTGGAAGCTAGAGATACTGTCTCCCTCCACAGCAAATGGTAGATCTGCTTGATTGTCCGATGTAATAAAGTAATGTTTGCCTCTGGGTAAAAGGATAAGTTTGCTTAAAGCCAATTATAAAAGATTGGAGTTTCCAAAGCTCAGAGCTCTCTATTCACAATGAACCCTTCTGCCTGTGCAGGTGCCAGCTGGCCTTTTTCTCTGAGTGGGCATCAGGCCCCTGGGAACTGGTGAATAAAAATGTTGAAACTGTGATAACTGCAGTTGCTGTATGTAATCAACTGTCCTTTGTCTCTGACCCAAGATTCTTGTGTCATTTCTCTGAATCAATGAAACTGTGGCAGGCTAATGTGTTAGATTTCAGTAGAAAAAATTGTCAGATATTTCACATTTCATGTCATATTCTTCCCTGGGCATGCCATAGTTTTCAACATCACCTCTTTGCTTTTCTGTTGTTTTTTCAATGCCATCCTTTTATCGAGGCTATAGTCACCTTACCTACAATTATTCCCCCACACACCCACAGTTCCCATGCCCCTTCCTTGATTTTCTTGTCTCAATGTCTGTATCTAGCAATCATATTCTACTGTATTCTACTTATTCATGTAGTTTATTATATCACAACCAAAGAGAAAGTGTGCTTTCTGAGTGACTTTGTCTGTTTTCTTCATTGATGAATTCCCAGTATCTGGGACTGTGGCTAAAACGTAGGAGCTGCCCAATAACACACTTTGAATGGTTAATAAGGTGGCCTGGAAAGAGTTACTAAAAATTCTGAGGAGATGAAAGGAATATGTTTGGAGGCAATGGATGTAAAATGCGCAAGACAAATATATGCCAAATGTTAAAGTCTTAAAAACCAGACAGAGAACTACAGATTTCTCATCATGAATTTACTATTTTTGATAATGAAATCACCATTCACATTTTTATCATTCTAGATACCCTAGAATAACCTAGTTGTTACTTTTCCACCTCATTTTGGTACAAACAATCCATAGATCCCATCAATTTTACCACATACATATCTCTAGGATTATACCTCACCCCCTAAGATTTAACAGAACCTTACTTTACATCTCGATTAATGAAATGGTCCCCTAATTGCTTGTCATGACAAAAAGCCTTGACCTTAAATACAATTCTCAATACCAGTCTAACCATGTCATTTTCCTCATTATTCCATGAATTTAGCCCAGAGCTGTATGGCATTTATGTCATAACATACATGTCTTCATGATTTTATCTACAGTTAATCCAGAGTCTCAGATTTAACCACTCTTCACTGCGTTTTGCATTCACCAACCTATTTAACATATTAATTCAAACACACTGGTCATTCAAATCACTCTGTAGCTTTCCTTATCTACAGTTTCCTCTTCTACAGTTTTCACTTTTCCTTATCTACAGCTTTCCCTTCATCACCCTCTTGGATTTCCTATTTCCTATTCATCGTTCAAAACTTAGCTTGAATATATTCTCCTTTGAAAAGCTGTGTTGAACATCTTCATTCATCCAGAAATATTTATGTTACCCAGTGCCCCCAAGAACCACATGCTAAAGTTTTCCATAGAAATCACTAATTCAAATTGAAATGTTCTCTTACTCTTTCATATGAGAGTCTAGAGTAGAAGCTACTTCAACAGAAAGGACTACACTATTTTTTTTTTAATTTTTTAAATGCATCTGTGTTTCCTATACCAGTACCCAGCTCATATCAGTAACAGAATACAAATAAAGCCAAGCATACTGATGTAAGGTATTTTACATCACACCACAGCTAATTCTAACACCAAATATACTTATAAAGTCCACCTAAAGTGAAGTTTGGTTTTGTTTCACTGAATTTTGTGTAAAATATCATTATGACAATATCTCGGTATGCACTCAATACTGTGTAAAATACGCATTGGCTGGGAAGTCATTGTAAATCTGTGGACTAAATCATCAGAATTAATGAGATTTTGCAGAAGACAAACTGTGCTCACTGTGCTCATTCCTTTTCTCAGTCTTGTTTTCTTCATACAATTTATCACAATCTGAAATTATGCTATGAGTCTGTTTGTATGCTTATTGTCTCTCTCCTACCACAAGAATGAGCAATTCATGACAGCAAAGGTCTGTCTGGGTCGCTGCTATATCCCCTGTGCTTAGAGCGAGGGCTACCACCTAGAAGACATTAAATAAATATTATTGTTATTTTTCCAGTTGCTTTATCATGTCCCAAGAATAGTTTGAGTAGATTAATGATATCAATAATTATAGAGAAGTATGATATTAATTATAACGATTTCTGAGAAGTTAGCAAGCTTATTTCTTATGTCTTGTAAGGTAAGTTGATTTTTAAATGGATAGTATACGGGTTCTTATTCTGGAAAATAGAGGTAGAAACCACATTTAGAAACATGTTATTTATAGCCTTCCTAGAACTCTTGAAAAAAGCATGTATTTTCTTCTTATAAATGGCATGTAACTTGTAGAAAAGTTTAAATTTGTTTTTTTCTCATGCATGAAGCCTCAATGATTCTAAATATAAATTATTTGAAATGTCAAAGAATTCAGCACTGGTAATGAGAAGATTGGAGTCTCTGTGGGATAAAAACTATAGGTTGTTGCAGTAGCTACTATACACAGCCTCTTCTGATAATACTTCATCTACTCATGTTTCCTTCATACATATGGGTGGAAATAGTGGTAATATGCTGTCAATTTTTTTAAACAACAAGATCACTACAGAAAAAAAAAAAAAACAAGGACTTATATGCCACTTATAATTTCTATGGTGAAAATACCCCCACCATTGTCGATTTCAAGTAGCTGATGCATTAGCGATTCACAAAATTCCTAAAAAAATTTAAGTTTTCTTGAGCCATTGGGATATGGCTCTAGAAAGCAGCTAAATATGTTTGGTGGGAAAGAAAAGAGGAAATTAAGCCTATAAAATTTTCACAAAAATTTGCTTTTTTGAATCGTGCTTGGCTTGGGAATTACACTTACTTTATTTTTTTAAGTTCTTATTTAAATTCCATTTAGTTAACATAGAGTGTAATATTATTTTCAGGTGTACAAACGTAGTGATTCAACACTTCCATACATCACCCAGCGCTCATCACAAGTGCCCTCCTTAATCTCCATCATATATTTAACCCGTTCCCCTCTCTCCTCCCCTACTCCCCAAACCATCAGTTTGTTCTCTATAGTTAAGAGTCTATTTTTTTTGATTTCCCTCTCTCTCTGTCTCTCTCTCTCTCTCTCTGTCTCCCTCTGTCTCTCTCTGTCTCTCTCTCTCTTTTTCTCTTTGCTGGCTTGTTTTGTTTCTTAAATTCCACATGTCAGTGAAATCATATGGTGTATATCTTATTCTGAATATTTCACTTAGTAAAATGCTTTCTTGCTCCATGCATGTTGTAAATGGCAAGATTTCATTCTTTTTCATGGCTGAGTAATATTCTACATCTTTTTTCTCCATTCATCTATCGATGGATACTCGGATTGCTTCCATAATTTGACTATTGTAGATACTGTTGCTACATATATATATATATATATATATATATATATATATATATATATCAGATTGCATGGATCCCTTTAAATTAGTATTTGTGTATCATTTGGATAAATACCTAGTAATGCAATTGCTGGATCCTAGAATAGTTCTATTTTTAATTTTTTGAGAAACATCCATACTGTTTCTCAGAGTGGCTGTGCCAGTTTGCATTCCCCCCAACAGTGCAAGAGGGTTCCCTTTTTCCACATCCTCACCAGCACCTGTTCTTTCTTGTGTTGTTGATTTTAGCCATTCTGACAGGTGTGAGGTGACAGCTCATTGTAGTTTTGATTTGCATTTCTCTGATGGTGAGTGATGGTGAGCATCTGTTCATGTGTCTGTTGGCCATCTGTATTCTTCTTTGGAAACATGTCTATTCATGTCTTCTGCCCATGTTTTAATTGGATTACTCATTTTTTGGGTGTTGAGTTCGATAAGTTCTTTATATATTTTGGACACTAGCCCTTTACCAGATATGTCATTTGCAAATATCTTCTCCCTTTCCCTAAGTTGCCTTTTACTTTTGTTGATTGCACACTTTACTGTATAGAAGCTTTTTATTTTGATGTAGTCTCAACAGTTTATTTTTGCTTTTCTTTTCCTTGCCTCAGGAGACATATCTAGAAGGAAGTTGTTATGGCTGATGTCAAAGAGGTTACTGCCTGTGTTCTCCTCTAGGGTGTTTGTAGTTTTAGGTCTCACATTTAGGTCTATAATCCATTTTGAATTTAATTTTGAGTTTGGTGTAAGAAAATGGACCAGTTTAATTCTTTTGCATGTAGCTGCCTAGATTTTGAAGAGACTGTCTTTTTCACATTGGATATCATTTCCTGCTTTGTCAAAGATTAATTGCATTCATTTCTGGGTTTTCTATTTTGTTCCATTGATCTGTGTATCTATTTTTATGCCAGTACCATACTGCTTTGATCACTACAGTTTTGTACCAGAAGTCCTAGCCACAGCAATCAAACAACAAAAAGGAAATAAAAGGCATCTGAATCGGCAAGGAAGAAATCAAACATCCACTATTTGCAGATGACCTGATGCTCTATACAGAAAACCTGAAAGACTCCACCAAAACACTGCTAGATCTGATAAATGAATTCACTAAAGTTGCATGATAAAGAGTCAACATACACAAATTTGTTGCATTTCTATACACCAATAGTGTAGCATGAGAAAGAGAAATTAAGGAATAAATCCCATTTACAATTTCTCCAAAAACAATAATATACTTAGGAATAAACTGAACCAAAGAGGTGAAAGACTTATGCTCTGAAAACTATAAAAAACTGATGAAAGAAGTTGAAGGTGACACAAAGAAATGGAAAAACATTCTCTGGTCATGGAGTGGAAGAACAAATATTGTTAAAATGTCTATACTACCCAAAGCAATATACAGATTTAATGCAACCCCTTTCAAGATACCAACAGCATTTTTTACAGAACTAAAACAAACAATCCTAAAATTTGTATGGAACCACAAAAGACCCTGAATACCCAAAGCAACCTTGAAAAAGAAATGCATGGCTAGAGGCATCACAGTTTCAGATTTCAATTTATATTCCAAAGCTACAGTGATGAAAACAGCATAGGAATTAGCCTGACTTTAGAAAGAGGCCCACATGTGAAAAATTTTGTAAGATTTTCTCATCCAATGATCTCTCTTATCAAATTTTCCAGCACTTCAAAAGCATCATGGTCAGAGAGAGGATGGGTTCTAATAACTTTAATCATTTAATGATTAGATAAGTAAATTCTATATTGTCCTTTGTTACATGAAATGGAATGAAACATCATGGAATTGAAAGGACTCAAAAGATGGAATTTAAATTCTAAACTTGCTCTGGGATATCCGATGTTAAACTTAGTCCAAGTTAAATTCTTAAGGTTGAGCATTCTTAATAAATATCTGTTACATACTTGAATGAGAGTGTTAAACTACATATACATATAACAGTTTAATAAAAAGTGATGTTCCTCTTCATTTGTGTAGGTTAGTAAATAACACACCTTGCACAGATAGAGACTATATGAGGAGGTTGTTTATGAGAAATGCTCAGAGAAAAAAGCAACACAGTTGGCCAAGAGCCAGGTATAGAGAAGCAAGGTGATGAGAGCAATATTTTAAAAGTAATGTGTTATACCAACAAAATGCATATTGAGTCATAGCATGATAGGGCAAGCTGGTTTCATTGATTTCCCTATCTAGCAGGGTTTTTTGTTTGTTTGTTTGTTTGTTTGTTTCTGATTGGAACCAGGTCAGTAACTTCATTTTCATCTTGAAAGCAACTAGTGTCTTTTAAATTAAGCATTTGTTAAATTTTAACTCATTTAAAAATGAAAAAGAATGTTTTCATTTCCCTTTTGTGCTTCAAAACCGTATGTGAGATTTGAGGACTACTAAATATACACTTTAATGCCAAATTTTACTGATAGAAGTTTGAAGATAAAAAAAATTATGTTAAGAAGAATTTAAGAAAGGATTTTTCTTCATTAAAATTGTAACTTGGATTCTCAGGAGGACAGAAAAAAATGCAGTAGTTTCCTCCACTTGCTCAGTGCAGTGATATTATGAAAATGATAAAAGAACACATTTCCCGACTTCCATCTATTTAAAGTAAAAAATAATCAACAACTCACAACTTTTGCTACCTACTATGATGACATGAAATCTGATATGCTAATTTTATGCAAATACTGGTAATTTGAATAACATCAATACAATTAATTATTATATTCTATTCCTAATACACATATTAAAAGGAAGTCCAATATATTATTAGGAAACAAGTACAGATCAATTTTGCGTTAAGAATAAATTATCTTCAAGATAATTTCCATAAAAATACAATATCTTTAGATGTATTAAATTATTACTTTGCAATACATTTTTACCATCTACATTAATCATAGAAATCAACATAAATTTAAAAAAAAATAAGAAACAAGGACAATTTTATCACTATGTAGAAATCAAGTTCCAGTTAACTTTGAATGGATACATTTGTAGGAGTGATAGTACACAGCAAGGAGATTAAAATTCCTTTCTTTACATTAATTAAGGCGATTTTAGTGTAGATAAATAAGTAGCAAAAATTAAGGGCATACTGAGGGCAGCACTCTTGATTCTGGTTTGAATCTAAATCTAGCCCTAAGATGTTTAATTTATGCTGGTGATTGGTATAACCAGATGTCAATACCTGGAGGTAGAACTGCCTATGTAGATCAATAAAATATTTGAAGAGCCACTAATTTCTAATTTTCCTCATTGGAAAAAAAAAAACACAAATTTTTTGAGAAATGTTTATCAGTTTTTCTTTAAATTATTCTATAACTAGTTATAGAATATATTTAGTGACAGAGTTCCTACTCTGGTTTTGTTTTATTGTTTTTAATGTGGCCCAAGTCCCTTGTGGTAAACATGATTATGACTAGCTACAAAATGTATGTTACTTTCCATTTATTAGACTGGAATCTCTTGGTCCCAGAATCTTTGGATAAAACCATTTCTTAATATTGTACAATTTCAATGTTTAGTATATGGAATAAACCACTGTTCTACTGGCATTTCCCAAAGGAAAATTATATAATATAATATAATTCCCACCTATGTAATTTAAAATTTTCTAGTAGCCATATTAAAAACAATACAAAGAACAAGTTAAATTAATAGTATATTTGATTTCACCCAACATACCCAAACTATTTTTATTACTATTTACAATCAATATGCTAATTTATCAAAATCAGGTATGTATATTATACTCACAGTGCATCTTAAACAAGATGTGACATTTGCAACAATTCAAGTATTCAGTAGGCACGTGTGTCTAGTGACTACCCTAGTGAGTATCTCAGCTCTATATAATAATGTGGCAATAGAATATGGAGGAAAATGTAAAAATACACACCTGAAGAGATAATATATATCCATACATATTTACAGGTTTTTGGTTTTTTTTTTTTCAGATGAACACGAGTTAAATTTTATTCAATTACTTCATGAAAGCCAATGTATAATCTCTACAGTCACACTATGATCTGGATTGCTTTACTCTCAAAGTTTTTGAATTTTTTTTTTTTTGTTGTATATATTTGAATTAAATTTTGGTGATAGAATGCTACCATTTTGTGTACCTAACTTTATTAATCAAAGTTAAATCATGGTCTCTTTCTTCTTCAGAAGGCTTGACACCTAATTACAAAGAACACTAAGCAACAACTTTATTTAAATTGAGAACTCAGTAATATTTAAAAATACAATTGCAGTTTTTCATTGGATTGACCACAAATATGATAATAAATTAACCATTTAAACTGCTTTTCATATGTAAGTAAATGTCAACATCTACTAATATTACACTTAAATAAAAGAAACATTGTAAGGGTTTAGGAGTTAAGAACAGGATCAAAGTTGTATACGTGCATAAGACCTAGTAGCAACATTGGGTAACTAAATAGAGTTGCTTTTACAGAAAAATGTGTATTTTTAATTACCTTGCTGAGGATACATTCTGTGATTTTAGTTGTTATCAGTTGCTGTGAGTGATGACATGAAGTCCCATTGACTCCTCCAGTCACAATAGGCACCAACTGCCACGCTGTAATTCTACCATAAATTACATTCTCATAGTCTCCTGAAACTGCTCCATTTTCTCTGTGAGCTACATTCTTTCAGGGAGTGTAGTTCAGATACTACATCTGGCTCCTTGCCCTGGATGCTGACCAGTTTGCCTCTGTGACATTAACCTGGTGCCTGAGAGTCTGAGTGTCAAGAAGGTTGACTCATTTACAGTTTTCCATTATGTAGCTCTAACATTTTATGTTGTTTCCTAAATAATAGATGCAGTAGAGCTGGCCTAGCCCTGATAAAAATGCAGCTATTCTCAGTGGCTTTGTAACAATGTTCTTCACTGTGACAATCAGGTATATGAATATATGTTTTCTTTGTTTCCTTATTTTTTGTTTAACTGTAGCCTTAAAAGAAGACTGAAACGTGAACAATTAGAAAGGGTTCCCCTTTTTCCCCCCAATCTATCACGCTTTGAGCAAGTGAACAGGAAGTTATTCTACTTTGATATATTATCATCTATGGTATTTTATATAAATTAAGTCTACTATACAAGTTTATTGCATACCAAACAGAAAGCTATAAAAAGATCAATGATTCTACAGACATACTGATACTTTTTTTCTATAGTGTATTAGTAAAAAAATGGTTATGAAATGTGACAAAGGTTTTAGCTAAACATATATCAGAAATTTGGATCTATAAACTTATATATTTATGTATGTTTTTCTCTATATTAAATAAGTTTTAATTAGTCAAAAGGAAAAACAAAATCAATACAACAAAACAACAGCAAAACAGAAATACAGTGTAAAAAAGCAAATAGTGCTTTTGTTTGTTTTCATTTTAACCATGAAAATAACCATGTTTGGATAACTGAGCTAAGCATGTCTCTGTGTATATTCTCTAACTTGAACTGTGTTTCCTTGAATTAATTCTGAAAACAGGCATGTAAATATTAAGAAAATCCTGATATGACAACAGAATGTATAGAATTGTTGCCATGTTAGAAAAAAATATTAAGAATTCATGGAATATCATTTTTAAGGCTAACTTAAAAATATCAATACATATGGGGCGCCTGGGTGGCTCAGTCGGTTGGGCGTCCGACTTCAGCTCAGGTCACGATCTCGCGGTCAGTGAGTTCGAGCCCCGCGTCGGGCTCTGGGCTGAGGGCTCAGAGCCTGGAGCCTGCTTCGGATTCTGTGTCTCCCTCTCTCTCTGCGCCCCGCCCCCCGCCCCATTCATGCTCTGTCTCTCTCTGTCTCAAAAATAAATTAAAAAAAAGTTAAAAAAAATTTAAAAAAAAATCAATACATATTCTGTTGTCCAATCAGGATGAGTATGTATATATATATGAGAAATATGACACTGTTTCTTTGGCAGAAATATTATAGTGCTGTGTTAATGATGATTTTTAAAATTTTGGTAAATAATGTGGCATAGGTGGACAGAATGTTAAAGCATTTCAGTAATTCAACTAGAAGTTGACATATCTCTATGTGTGCTCCCCTTTAGTCATTACTTCTTATCACTATTGGAAAATGTGCTTGAATACAAGAAGCTATTTTTCAATAAGACATCCAGCTATCAACACTTACTCTATTGTAATTCAAAGTTCCTTTGTCTTTTAAGGAAATTGCTCTTAAATTATAGTCCTAGACCATCTCTAATAGCACAGTTACTAAAACTGATTTTTCATACATATTCATAACTAAAACCATAAAGACCATTGCAGATTTCAAAATGATGCATCAATCAATGTCATAGATATCTGCTTAGCAACTCAAAAAAGAGAAAGCATAGCCTAATATTTTCTTTGTAAAACACTTACTGTGCACTTTTATGCAAAACATCAAAAACCAATTTGTCTTATGCATATATATATATATATATATATATATAAAACTCAATATCACAAATATATACAAGGGTGATAAATAAAATGCTAAAAGAAAAAAAAAAACGCTTCATGAAACTCTCTGCCCTTCAAAGTTAACACTCTTTGAGGCAAGTAATAGAGTTCTGAAGGGAAAAACTAATATAGCCCTGAGCTAGGGTACTGTCGAACTTGATTTGTCCCAAAGTAGTAAGTGGTATTCTATATCTTCTCATGATCCCTCAGTAACACATTTTTCTCACCTAAAAACCCCAAAACCTGAACCTAATGTAGGAAATTTTAGTTTAAAGAGTCTTCTATTGAGGCCTTATGGAAGAAATTGCTTAATATAAAATTGTTTACTTTTCTTTTCCAAGTAGAAAAAAAATAAAATGAAAATCCAGCATAATAGCACAAATAAGCAGTATGAAAGGAAAAGAGATACAGGTGTTCGACAAATAAACTTTAATCTTATCAATAACACTATTAAAATATCTAGTGAAGTAACCTGATCATCTTATTAAATGACACTTTGAAAGTTCTTATTTTTGATTTTTATATCTATCATATTATGTATTCAAGCATTGAAAACCTCAAAAGCTACTTTAATAATGTAAAAAAATATTAATACAAAAATCACTTCAAACCTTTATGAGTTATTTTCAGTAACTTTCTTCTTCTATCATAAACTGTATATAAGTTTTCATTATGGTAGACATAAATAATAATTAAGAATTCAAGAAATACATCATTTTAGAGCTAACTGAATAATTTCAAAGGTTTAATAATTCCTACTCATTGTGTCAAGGCATATGGGAATGCATGTAATGTGCCTTGCTGGACATCTAAATTCCTTCAACTTTGCTCTATTCAAATATTTTCATTTTATTTACCTTACTTTTCCCTGATGGTTATAGATTTCCTTCCTTGCTCAACTAAGTTTCCAAGGCTAACTTTTCCAGCTTGTGTTTTCTTGTGTGTGTGTGTTGTTTTTTGTTTTTTTTTTTTGTTTTTTTTTTTTTTAGTTCATTTATTTATTTTGAGAGAGAGAGAGAGAGAGGAGAAAACGAGCACAGGTAGGTCTAGGGAGAGAGAGAGATCCCAAGCAGGCTCCACACCATCAGTGCAGAGCCTGACGCGGGACGTAAATCCATGAACCGCGAGATCATCACCTGAGCAGAAATCAAGAGTTGGCTGCTTAACTGACTGAGCCACCCAGGTGCCCCACTAGCTTGTGTTTTTTTTTTTTTTTTAACATATTCTTCTTTTTCAGCTGATTTGCTAGCCTTCAAACACTTCAAACCCCCCTTAGTTTAAAACCAAAAATCAATGAATACTATCACCACCACCACCATCATTGCCATCAATAATAAATCTACACTCCCATTTTCCTTGTCATCTAAGGACGGTGATCTTGAAACCAGTTCCTTATTTAGGATATATTTCTACCTGGAATGTTTTCCATCCTTTCATTCTTCAAGGCTCATCCTAAGTATAACTTTCTCTTTTATGTGGTCATACATTCTTTCATAAAGGATGCTCACACTAATAGTGACCTACAAATGCATGTCTAGCTTTTTTTTTATATTGCTAATGTCACAAACATATTCACAAGGTCTTCTACACAAATCAATAAACATAGGAGGTGGCAAGAGTTTTAGAAATTAGCTCACATTCATTTTACAGAAAAGAAAATCCAGAGTCTGAAAAATGAAGTAAATTTCCTCAAATCGTGCAACTAATCAGGTTGAGTTAAAATTTGAACTCATACTTTCTGACGTGCAGGATTTTTTTTTTTCATAACACCACTTTATTTTTTTTCCATGTGTTAAATGACGTATCTTAGATCACGCACAAATTACACCATAATATGCATTTGTTATGATATCTTATAGACTTAAATGGTAATCAAAAATATATATAAAAGAGGTTTTTCCATGGAGGTAGAGATATCCTTTCCATGACTTTGCAGACCCTTTACCTTAACCTCAATTTGGAAACTCTATCAGTGAGACACACAGTCAATTTGTCAATTTATCAATTTTAAGTTTCTCAATTTCAATCACAAATAAGATTTCCTCCTATCAGAATGTATCACAGCTGAGTATTCAATACCTCTAAAAATGTAAAATAGTGTGATCAGTAAAAGCTATACCATCATTTTGCCTATAATATTTTCACTTGTTTATTCAAAATTGTTCTGAAAATTGTTAATATGAATTTCCATATTAAAGTGGCATTTGACTCACTGTTGGAAAAAAATTCTTATGGTAGAACTATGATACAAAGTTTTTCTTTCATATTATAGTTATTAATTTTCCAAAGACATTTGGACAATTAGAATAAAAACCCAGACACTAGTACATACGAACTTTGTTAATAATGTTAGGTAATGTATGATGATTAAAAAGAGAACTATAGTATTTCTGATGTAAAATCCTATGTATTCAGCAGTGTCAATGTTTACAGATCAAATCCATTTTAAATGCAACCACCTATTTGCTATGACATATAACTAAATTGTGTATATCTGTACAAAGATGTGCATATATATAATTCACATATACATAAACATCAAATGCTGAGAATTCCCATTAGATGTGCCCCCACCCCCACACACTTGGGGAATCTCAACTCAACAGATTCTGAGACAAATACATTTCATACATGTGTCGTTTCCTCGTGCATGAGATATAGAAAGTTTAGGTGAAATGACTGCAGAAAATAAAAATATCCAAAAGAATTAAACTCACTCCTGAAGGAATGCCTATGCAGTTGGGTAAAGGCTGATATTTGAAAGGAATGGTTCATTTTAACTAAGAAGCCATAGTGCCTGAATACAGAACATACTTATAATCGTGTTCAGATTTGTGCCAGGTTTTTAAAATCTAATATTGCGGTTCTAATGTGCAATGGCTAACGATTATAAAAATGTTTATATTAACTTATAAGTGAATACAATGTCATTTTGCTTTTTGAATTTATTTTATAAGTCATCATACTTCACAAAACATTCTAGTTCTATTGTGTTCCGTTTGCTTATTTCCACATTTGTAACTTGTCCAAACTGCTTATTCAGTTCAAAAATTTCCATTATTATGTCCATTCTCAACATTTCAAAGTTTTTGAGCTGAGAGTTTAAAATCAATCTCTCTCGGGGCGCCTGGGTGGCTCAGTCGGTTGAGCGTCCGACTTCGGCTCAAGTCACGATCTCGCGGTCTGTGAGTTCGAGCCCCGCGTCAGGCTCTGGGCTGATGGCTCAGAGCCTGGAGCCTGCTTCCGATTCTGTGTCTCCCTCTCTCTCTGCCCCTCCCCCGTTCATGCTCTGTCTCTCTCTGTCTCAAAAATAAATAAATGTTAAAAAAAAAAAAAAAATTTTTAAATCAATCTCTCTCTTGTCTTTCTTTACTCCCTCTCTGTCTTTGTCTTTCTGTCTGTCTCCCTCTAAAGAAAGACACATAATGCTATTCGTTTCCTGTTGTGAGTACTACAATAGTTTTAGTACTAGGGATAGTAAGGTCCTGTTATGTAATACTGCAAGAACCTAGTACTGTTTCATGTCTCCACACCTCTTTAAAATAACTCAGGCAGCAGTGAGAAAAGAATGGTCCTTACAAATTACAAATACATGAATTACTTATCTATCTATTAGCTCAACTGCAGAAACCAAACACAAAGAGGATATCCTAATTTCTACTGTCAAAAACTGCTCAGGGTCTGAGCTTCTATCCCACTTACAAGCTAATAAGCTAGTTTGTTACTGTTCATGGACACTGGGAGAAGATGTGTGACTGCTGAGTGAGAGACAAAAGTTTTAGGTCCCAGCAAGGGCAGGAGCTAGAGCTTCATAATAGTTTATGCCAGTGCCACCTGTCCCCCAAGAGGTCCCCTCCGTAGAAGTGATACAAAGGGCCCATTAAGCATGCTTGGAGATGTCATAGGCTATTTTAAGGAGTTTGCGCTTGTTTTTGTGGTAGGTAAATGCAAGACTGGTTTTTGAGTTGGAATTGGGGGGGGGGGGCTTACCTCATTTATTGAGTTTACTCGCTGTAAGCACAACCATAAGAAATGTTCTAGGAAAAGGTGGTCAGGTACTTACAGACTTGCTATGTCTATCTGCTATGCCTATCAAGGTCCCTGGAAGCTGCCTCTCTGAACCTTTCTTTGTTAATTTCTATTAGATTTTAATTAAGATTCAAATCTATAAATTCTTACGATCATGAAATTCAAGATAAATTTGGGTCTTTGAACTGGCATGAAAGAGGTTGAGAAACTTTAAGGAATAAGAAACTCAAACTATTCCCCTGATAATTCACCATTATTGGGGTACTGAAAATTAGGCATAATTTTTATCCTAAGTTAGAAGAGAAAAATACTAAAGAAGGCTTGACAGGTTATTATCAGGAAAGAGTTTTGTTGGTACCATTCTGAATTCAAAGAAAAGAAATGTTTCCAATATCCCTAGTGCATATTAACTCATAATGCTGTAGGCCATGGTCAGAAGATGACTAAAGCTATGGCTTATTAAATAGTTTTTTAAATGGTTATAAAAATTGAGGTATAAATAAGTATTTTTATGTGCTTGTCCTTTAGAAAGGTGAGGGAGTAGACATTTGTCTTTTTAATAGTCTATTATTGCAGTCTAATTCATTAGAAATATGTGTGTGTGCATACGTACTTTTTTCCTAAAGTAATACTATTTTTATTCTCTTACTGAAAAATTTAAACAGCTTAACATTACCTTAAGGCAGCACTATTTTCTTATGCCATTTTCTACCATGACACTAAAACAGAGTAAATTAACTTTATTCAACCCTTGTGTCTTTAAAAGGATAATGATTTCATCTAGTTAAAGCTGTCCTGGGCAACTTTGTTTATTTCAGGGAAGAAATTGCCTGCTCACTCATGATAAGACAATTTGTCACCTTGGAAATTAAATTACCCACCCCTTTTTACCTTGAGGAGTTGTGCTATATAATACCTACTTGTCTGCTACTAACTTTATATCAGAATGTGCCCAATTCTACAAGAACATGTGTTGTATAATCAAAGACAGTTTACGGGAAGCCTAAATAGAATATAAATCCTGCTTCCTAATCTAAATTGAACATGATATATAGAGAATGCTTATTGAATCTCAAAAGAATTATCCAATTGATAGGATCTTGTACAATTAATATTTGTTTCTCTAAGAGAAAAAACTGTATTTGTGACATTAAATAAGAAAGAGAGACATAGGAGTTGTTTTCTTGAATGGACATGCTAGAGATCAAGCTTTAAATACTTCCAAGTTAAAAAAAAATAGGCTTCTTATTACTTGGTGAATATTAGAGCCTTAAATATCCCTGATTTCCTTAAAATTTAGAGATTTAGATAGGGAAATACTTATGATTGCCTGTATTTTTTTCTTTTCTTTTCTAAAATAAAAACATAAACATCTTTGATCATATTGCTCTCAAAATTTGTTGCAAAAATAGATTTACAGAGAACAATCTTTTAGCTATAAAGTGTTTTTTAATGGTCTAAATAAGCAAATAGGTAAGGAGTTAAGTGAATTCTTTTATCCTTTTTCTGTGAGTGGTACTGTTTTAAAGAGTATGGAGAGGAAATCTCTGTGACTGACAGATGACGAGAGTCAGGAAGTAACTAAAAGATTAAGAGTGAACTTTAAGTCCATTTTTTATATGATGGTGTTCTGGGCTGAACTGTGCCCTTCCAAAATTCATATGTTAAAATCCTAACTTCCAGTACCTCAGTGTGTAACCTTATTTGGAAATAGTGTCATTGCAGATATAATTATTTAAGTTAAGATGAAGTCATACTGGAGTAGGGTGGGCAGCTGATCCAATACAACCGATGTCCTTCTATAAAGAAGAAATTTGGACATAGACATGCACACAGGAAGAATGCTATGTGATCTGCTTAACAAGCTAAGAAATGCCAAAGATTGCCAACAGATCACAAGAAACTAGGAGAGAGGGCTGGACCAGATTCTCCATCAGAGCCCTCAGAAAACAAAAACAAAAACAAAAATATCCTACCAATACTTTGATCTTGCACTTTGAGCCTCCAGGACACTGAGACAATACATTTCTTGTGTTAAAGAAGAAGTACCAGTTTGTGGTACTTTGTTACAGCAGCCCTATCTAACTAGTAAAAGTAGCAATTGCTTTCTCTTTGGGGAAAAATTAATTATTAATGTCATATTTGTATTTCATTTTTCAGGTGATATAGTTCTTCACATACATTGCTACACCTGATTCTCGGAATAATTTTTTGAGGTTTTCAAGCTGGGTATACTTATCCTTATTTCACACAGAATTAAATTGTTAGTTTGACAATTTAAGAGGACTGCCAAAGTAACAGGATTAATCAAAACTGCAGGAAGGACTGTAAAGTAGGTTGCAACCTCACACTCTATGTTATTTCTTAATCCAAACAGGTAACATATATTTTTTAGTATAAGTGTCTTTTGCGTTTCTTTGTTCCTTTTCCTAGATCAGAGAGAAACTCCCATTGTATACCTAGTGTCCGCTTCTAAGGAGATACTGGTAGGGCAAAATAAGGTGACATGATTGTTTAAGCATCATGGCAATGATTTTTTTTCTCTTTAGATTAAAATCTGGCATTCTAACTAAAATTGCAAAGTGGAAAAAAGAAAGGAAAATCAAGAAAGATTCTTAACTGTGGACAACAAACTGATGGTTCCCAGAGGGGAGGTAGATGTGGGGATGGATAAAATAGTTGATGGGAATTAAGGAGTGCACTTGTGATGAGTACAGGGTGATGTATGGAAGTGTTAAATTACTGTATTGCAATCTGAACCTAATATTACATTGTACATTAACTGGAATTTAAATAAAATTTTTTTTCAACTTTTTTTTTTTTTTTAATTTATTTTTGGGACAGAGAGAGACAGAGCATGAACGGGGGAGGGGCAGAGAGAGAGGGAGACACAGAATCGGAAACAGGCTCCAGGCTCCGAGCCATCAGCCCAGAGCCTGACGCGGGGCTCGAACTCACGGACCGCGAGATCGTGACCTGGCTGAAGTCGGACGCTTAACCGACTGCGCCACCCAGGCGCCCCTAAATAAAAATTTTTAAAAAGTAAAATAAAAAAATGAAAAAAATAAAATTTCCAATATATCTCACATTCTGGGAAATGTAAAAGCAAATAATAAGAGGGTCTGAGTGACCTTTCCCCCTCAGCTGTTATATTTCACTTCCTAGTCAGTGTAGTAGAAAAACATTTAAATAGGAAACACAAGTTTTATGCTAAGAGGAAATTGCTCTCTGCAGTCTGGAAAACCACGTTTCCGAGATACAAGGCTGAGACAATGTTTGTGTTTGTGGCAAATTCAAAAAGGAAGATTCCCTGTGAAGATCAGTCTTGGTAGAGGGTTGAACTCTCCTTGTGACCACTCTTTATTACATTTTCCCCCAAAATGACCACAGAGTATCCTGCATAAATATTTCTATACATGAGTTTTAAATATTCTATATTCAGAAATTTCAGGAATTCATCTTGGCAGCTTTTATGCTTATGTAAAGAAAGGAGAAAGGATAGGAATCCTTTAAGAAAGGACAGGAGATGTTAAATAAGATAACTTATTACCTGGTAACTGGAAGATGCCCATTGGATTTAACAACATAGTGATCACTGATAAACAAGAACAGTGTCCATGGCATGGTCAGGATGAGAGAAGGAAGAGAAAAATAAATCCCCTTTTTAAAGTCGACTGTAAAGGAAAAAAAAAAAAAAGTCATATACCTGTGGTTGGAAAGGACTTTTTATTACTTTTACTAACATATTGCTTGAGGGTCAAATAATTTCTTTATAAACTGAATAAATATATTCCTACCCTGTTTCAAAGTATATATTAAGTGAAAGAGATTTATTTTCTGCATCCGGGTGAAAAAAATAAAGGAGAACTGTGATATGGAAGACAATTTGGTCGACCTTTTCCCTACCGTAATCTTGACTTCCACCATTAAATTTATAAGAAAGGAAAAACTAGCCTCCAAAAAGTTAAATGTTGGCTTCAAGGCCACACAATTAACTCGGATCATTATATATTATAGAATGCTTCATGTTTCACGATTAAAACTGCCAAACTTTTCTAAATGTTTTCATGTTTTTGCTGAGTTAAAATTTAATGATGTGATAAATTTTCATTTGCCACCATCTCTAAGACACTTTATCAACAATGATTCTCAGGTCTTTTGACAAAGTTAGGTGATCTATTCCTGGATGGTGTTATTTTCAGGGAAAAAAGATATATACATATGTATGTACATACATATATATCTGTAAGTGTAAGTTATTTTTTAAAAATTCAAAACTTTTTTGTAATTTTTTAAATGTTTATTCATTTTTGAGAGACAGACACAGCTAGTGGGGGAGGGGCAGACAGAGAGGGAGTCACAGAATCTGAAGCGGGCTCCAGGCTCTGAGCTGTCAGCACAGAGTCTGATGTGGGGCTCGAACCCACCAACTGAGAGATCATGACCTGAGCTGAAGTCGGACACTCAGCCAACTGAGCCACCCAGATGCCCCTCAAAACTGTCTTAAAGACCATATTTATTTTCATTTCTCTTAATTTTCAGAGACTTTGAGCCTGTTTCCAGTTCACGGTTTTTGTTTGGTTGGTTGTTTTGTCCTGTTTCACCTTTTATTCTATTCAGAAGAATCATTTATTCTTCTTTCTCCAGACAAATAATCTTGTTGTTTGACTTTTACTTTTTAACTTTGAAATTTCCTGTTCTCCAAAATATTATTTGTCAACATCCTTATGTCTTAAAAAAAAATGTAGGGATGCCTGGGTGGCTCAGTTGGTTAAGCGTCTGGCTTGGGCTCAGGTCATGATCTCGTGGTTCGTGAGTTCAAGCCCTGCATCAGGCTCTGTGTTTGCATCTCAGAGCCTGGAGGCTGCTTCGGATTGTGTGTCTCTTTCTCTCTCTGTTCCTCCTCTGCTCACGCTCTGTTTCTCTCTCTCTCTCAAAAATAAATAAAGATTTTAAAAAATTAAAAAAAATATTTAAGTGCTTATTTATTTTTTAGAGAGCGAGCAAAAGTGAGCAGGGTAGGGGCAGAGAATCCACAGGGCCCAATGCGGGAATCAAACTCACAAACTGTGAGACTGTGGCCTCAGCCAAAGTAGGACGCTTAACCAACTGAGCCACCCAGATGCCCCAACATCCATGTGTCTTTTTAAAAACAAGTGTAGTAACCATCTTAAATGAAATTTGGCAGCTATGTCTTCCTTCATAGTCTCTGTTCTCCCCCAGAAACTTTTAGAAACTTGTAGAATATATACCAAAAATTGTGCTATTCTTTCTAAAATGTCCTTATGAAAAAATGTGTAACAAAGGTAGTCTCTTTTGCATTCAGAAAAATAATTATAATATTTTTTTCCCTAAGTTGGAATGGAAAACTTGACTCCTTCTATTTATATGGCTTTTTTTCTAACCTGACTCATTAATTTGAATTATACTTTACCAAACTTCTTCAGCAATATCATTATGTTAAAGGCTTGAAACTTGAACATAAACCTAGTATTATCTGTAAAAGTATGATTTTTTTCTTATCTTACCAGTTAATAAAGTTTTGTTTAACACTTAATTATTAGCAGTATTATATATTTTGAAGACTTTATAGTACTTCTAAATTGCTTCAATTTATGAATATAAATATTAATAAAGGTTTTATAGATTGTTACACTTCTATATGCCTTTGTGTCTGGTTATGTCTATTATCACACTCTATGATCAGGATTTTCATGAGTTTGAAGAATTCTGGGATGCTTTTTGTCTAAAAATTAATCACTATCATGGAAATCTTTAGCAAATGTGAGTATTCACCTCTAGAGAGTTTTATAGTATGCATTCACTATGCTCTAATTTGTAAGACAATCGTAAAAAAAAATTCCCAAGATACTGTAAATTTATGTATTACGTTTTGAAAATAAACAAAAAACTTTTTTTTAGCTTGTCAGCTTTAAGCTATATTCTAAAACCACACTTTATTTGAGATGATTGATTATGGAAATTTAGTACACACATATGTATGAAATTTAACATCATATTATGTTCCATGTTTTTCATATCTCGACATGATTTATTACTTTGAAGCAGCTGATGCATCTAGCTGTATGTGCTCAAACTAAGATTCCTTTTGCTAATGGAGTTATATCAAGTCTTATTAAAGTTTCATGCTAATGTTATTTCAATAGGATTTTAATATTACTTAAATAGAATTAAAAAAAATACTACCAAATCTCCCCAAAGAACAACTTCTGTTGGAAAAAAATAAACATCAACAAGCTACTGCCGTTGAAGTAAAAATGACATAAGGTTACAATTACATTCTATAATCATTGCTTACTCCTTCATCTCTACAGGTTAGATATAAGTACTAAGCACATTTAACAAAAATAGCAAGAAAACAATTTAGCTTCCCTCCCTCAGTTTAAAAATACTAAACAAACAACAATCCATTATTTTATAGAATTTAAAGTAAGAAAGAGAGCCTAAATTTTTCACACATTTTCCAAACTTTCCACAATCTTTCTGTTAATTTAAAAAACATCCTTTCTTCTAAATATTAGCAAACTCTCAAATAAACATGATGTAGATGCTGCATGGTTTTGTAGATTTCACTGATTAGTACTAAATAATTATTTTTTAATTGTCAAAAGAGTCTTTTTTAACCTATAACTCACAAAAATTTTTCTAACTTTTAACATTTTAAGTTTCTATATTACGTGTTTCAATACTATTGTTATCACCAAAATTTAAAAAAAAAATTAAATCCATAAACCTACACTTCATTCAGTATTTCATTACCAGGAAATAATTAATACATGCTATTTAAATGTATTACATTACAATTTTAGGCAATTCTTTGTGCATATCCTTGTGTAATAATCTTGATCTAGTTTCAGAAAATACGATGTGACTTACACATATCTTATAAAAAACATTATTTTATTATTTTAAAATATGTTACTACAAAAAAACTTTAAGAATAAAACAATAATAAAAAATAATTTGTTATTACCTCAACATGTTTCATTAGAAAGCACATACTTTAAGATTAGTTGATGATATTTGAGTTGATGATAATCTCTAATTATTTTAAGGCAGATACCTTGAGAAACTTTCAAAGCATAATTTACTTTGAAAACTACCTCTTTACCTATAGGAAAAAGTTACACTTAAATCTTCCGTCTATCAATATAATTCCACATTTCTTTACAGGGATTCTATAAATAATTGGATTAAGTAAATTAGCAGAATCAAAACGTAATTAACATTGTAATATATTTAATTTCCCTCAATTATGCCATGTTGTTATTCTAAAACTTTGACGTATTGAAAATTTATTGATTTCTGTAATTATTTGGGAAACACTTTTTAAAAAACATGTAGAATTGGAATATATTATTTATAAATTTACCAGAATTTGAGCTTATAATTTGATACATTTTATGATTCTCAAAATTTTTTGCTAATTACACTATTTCTTCAAAGTTAAGAATTTGACAAGTTTCTTATATGGCTAAATTCCTTAGTAGATCATGATTAATCTTTTAATAACTTTTAATGGCCTTATATGATTGTCCAAGAGGATAAAAAATAAAAGAAAATGAGGTAGTTTTTAAGAGCTAATAATTTACATGATATAATAATGTCTAATGTTTATTAATTATGTCCATTTTTAATTTTTTTTAATGTTTATCTATGAAAGAGAGAGAGAGAGCACTAGTGGAGGAGGTGCAGACAGAGAGAGAGAGGGAGACACAGAATCCGAAGCAGGCTCCAGGTTCTGAACTGTCAACACAAAGTCCAATGTGGGGCTCGAACCACAAACTGCAAGATCAGGAACTGAGCCAAAGTTGGACACTTAACCAACTGACCCTCCCTGGCACCCCTAATTATGCCTAATGTTTGATGATTAATAATGTTTAATGCTTATTAAGTGTTTACCATTGCCAAGAACTATCCTGTTGTATATAAACCGTCTCATTTAATCCTCATAATAATGCTATGAGATAGGTACTATTATGGTCATGATTTTACAGATGAAGATTCTGAAGCAACCAGTGATGAAATGAGTTATCAAAATTTATACCATGAAATTAAAGCCAGAATTTGAACCTTTACATAATGATCTCATATTTGAAACTTTTTTTTTAAACTTTTTAATGTTCATTTATTTTTTAGAGAGAGAGACAGGGCACAAGCTAAGAGAGAGAGGGAGAGACAGAATCCGAAGCAAACTCAAGGCTCTGAGCTGTCAGCACAGAGCCTGACGCGGGGCTCTAACTCACAAACCGTGAGATCAGGACCTGAGCCGAAGTCTGACATTTAATCAACTGAGTCACCAGGTGCCCCTCATGGCTGAGTCTTTTAATCACAAACATGAATGTAAATATAAGAAAGGCCTAAAGCTAAGTACAACTATCAAAATGTTTCAATGGAATAACTAGTGAACAAATGGCAGATTTTTCTTTTCGTAGATTGTTTCGTATAACTGTTCCTGGAGAAAGATTTGACAGGAATGCTAATGCAGACAGAAATAATAAGTTAAACAATACACATTAACACATGAAGTGCATATTACCACTCATTGCTTTTTGTAACTAGAACATACACCCTGAAAATGGTACAAGCAAGAATCAAGACCATTATATGTTTGTAGTCAAAGTGTGTTCCACTTAAACGAATACAAAAAGGAATAAAATTAATTATAAATAAAATGAGAAATCATTGAAGACTTTAAAATTTGTATAAATAAATGGTGTTTGGCTGTCTTAATTTTTTTGCATTTGTTACATTGTATGAGAAAAAATAAAATTAAAAAGGCACAAACTTGATATTAAACAATTAAGCATCAGTGATGGGATCCACTTGGGCCCACAAAAGTAGTATGAAGATTATTTTAAAATGAAACATCTGAAGAAATAGCAGCCATACACACACACATATATACAAATCCTTTTGCTAACTTAAACAAGCCTCTAAAAGAGCTATCATAAATTCTTTCTCCAGGAGGTTTACAGCCAGAAAGGGGACGGGACACTGGTACCTGCATGAGAAATTACGTACACAAAATTTTCCATACCTTCCACTTGGTTCTCCCCCATTGTTACTCATTAGTTTCCTGCTATTTCACTTCCCTTGAAGTCTCAACCCCCCTTCTTATTAAGATGATAAATCAACCATTATCTCTAGCTGTCCAGGGAGCCACTTCTTTGTACACTCACATGGACATGAATAAACTTTGTGTTTTCTCTTGTTAATATGTCCTTTGAATTTTGACAGTTAATTCAAAGTCCCCAATCACTGAACCCAAGTGGGTAGATGAAAAAGTTTTTAATTCCTTCCAACATCACACTGATGGAAATTAAGTAGTAAACATAAGGTTTTTTTTTTCATCCTTTCTTACAAGTAAGATGCATTGATTCTCACTTTACACAGAATAGCATATAGTGTAGAAACACTACAATAATTTTCAATATTCCTTGGCAATTAGGCAAATAGATTGACGAATTAATTGATAATTAGCTTTGGAAACTGTGTTTCCCAAACAAAGGATTTTTCCCCCGCTCCATGCCTGTAATATTCAGGGATAAATAGAAACCCAAATATCTCACTAATTTTAGGAAATTTTATATTTTGCTTTCTGCATTCTTCCCCACCTAACATCCAACTTTTTGAAAGTTATCTCCACCAGTGAGGTTTCATTCTTCACCTTCACATCACTCCTCCACCCACCGAGGCGTGCCTTCTGCTCCCAACTAAAGTATTCAAATTGCCATTGTCAAGGTTAACAAAAAATTAGCTCTTGCTTTCAAGTCCAACTAATCTTTTGAGTCCATTTCTTGACCTTCTCTATTTTTATTATTTATTTTTTTTAACTTTTTAATGTTTATTTATTTGAGAGAGAGAGAGAGCACAGCAGGGGTAGGGCAGAGAGAGAGAGAGAGCGAGACAGAGAATCCAAAGCGGGGTCTGTACTATCAGTGCAAAGCCCGGCATGGGGCTCAAATTCATGAACCGAGTGAACATGACCTGAGCCAAAGTCGGAAGCACGACCTACTGAGCTACCCAGGCTCCCTGACCTACTCTATTTTTAATTTTAAAAGGTGTAAATATATCATCTAAGCGTTTTTAATAAAAATAAAGTGAACAATTTACACCCACTACTCTTGCCATGTTTTTACAACTATTTTAACCTTAAAAGTTTAAATATCTCCCAAGAGTTTTACTACTTCCCTTTGACTTGATAGATGGATGTTTTCACATTATTCTCATCACAATCTATTTGCACATCCGTGTGTTCAGTTTTTCCTTGAACAACTCTCTTCTTTTTGCTTCTGAGAAAACACACTTTCTTCTTTTATTTTTTTCAAGCTTCCCTTGATTCTATTAAGTCCCTTTTCCAATTAAATTTCTTCTGCTTTTTTATGTTATTTATATTATGTTATTTCATTTTACTTCTTTTCATTTGATTTTTAGTATTTGATACGGATGCTTCCTTTTTCTTACCTCTTCACAGACTAATTTTGCATAAGCTTCTTTTCCTTCAAGGCTCAACTTCAATATATATGCTGAAGATTCAAAGTGCTAGTCCCAATCCAGAAATGTCTTCATAATTTCAGACATACATCTGAATGCCAATAGCATCTAGAGGTATACCTCATTTTATTTTGCTTTCCTTTATTGTGCTTTGCAAATAATGCATTTTTACATTGAAGGCTTGAGATAATTCTGCTTCAAGCATGTCTGTCGGTGCTGTTTTTCCCACAACATTTGATCACTTGATGTCTCTGTGTCCCATTTGGTAATTCTTGCAATAATTCAAGGTTTTTCATTATTATTACATTTGAATCTCTGCAATATCACGGTAAAACTGTAATAGATGAGTATTTGCTTCTTATGGATGAGCAAAGAAAGTGGTTTCTTGAAAGGGAATCTATTCCTGGTGAAGATGCTGTGAAGATTGTTGAAATAACAACAAAGGGCTTAGAAATTAGATAAACTTAGTTGATAAAGCAGCAGCAGGGGTTTGAGAGGATTGACTCCAATTTTGAAAGGAGTTCCACTGTGGATAAAATGCTATCAAATAGCATCACATGCTCCAGAGAAATTGTTCATGAAAGGAAGGATCAATCAATGCAGCAAACTTCATTGTTGTCTTATTTTTAAAAATTGCCACAGACGTTCCAATCTTCAGCAACCACCACCCGGGTCAGTCAACATTGAGACAAGACCCTTCACCAGAAAAAGCTGAAAGCTCAGACAATGGTTAGTATTTTTTAGAAATAAATGTATTTTAAAAAGTATGTATTTTTTTGACATAATGCTATTACACACTTAATAGACTACAGTATTGTATGAGCGTAACTTTTATAGGAACTGGGAAACAACAAAAAAAATTGATTTGACTTGCTTTACTGTGATATTCACCTTATTGTGGTGGTCTGTAACTAATCCACAATATCTCTTACGTATGTCTGTATAAGAAATTGCCAGTCTTGATATGTCAGTATTTGTATATTCAACCAGTTTTCAACATAGCCACAAAACTACTATAATACAAAAGCTAACTAATTCTCCACGAAATGTTAACTAGAATAACATATTCCTATTTTGCAAATTGAATAATGCCACCCCATATATATATATATATATATATATATATATATACATACACACACACACGCACACACACTGTATCACACACACACACACTATATATATATATATATATATATATATATATATATATATATATATATATATAGCGGTTGCCCTGGACAGACAGAATAAAATCTAACTCCACACTGGCACAGAGTGCCTGGGAGAGATGACCATTCTCCTTTAGAGCTGCGTGTCTCAGAACCAATACTTCACAGTGGCTCAAAGGCCATCCTCTGTGAACAAACTGCCTGTGATGAATGACTACTTCACTTGTTTCCTAGTCTGCATGGAGAAAATAACAACAGCACCTAGTTTACAGACTTGTGAAGAGAATGCCAAATTCAGAGAAAGCATCCAATAAATAGTAGATGTTATTATCTGGCAGCTATTTAAGTGTTTTTTTTTTTTATCCTCTATCTTTCTTATATGATCTTTCCGTTTTTCATCAAAAATAGCTTTTTGAGATATACCACATGCCAAGCCCTGGGATAAGAAACATGATATCACAATATGCGATTGATAACTCGGTCCCCAGGGAACATACAATCTAGCCTGGAAAAGAAGAAATTTTTAATAATATGTAATTACACAAAGGTTTGCCTAATTACAAAAAGCTTATTTAATTACAGCTGTGGTAAGGTTACTAAAGAAACAAATATTCAACAGAACCAGTTGCAAGGGAATCTAATCTGGAAATGTGACATTTAACCTGAGATTTAAAGCATGAGCAGGAAATAGATGAGTAAGCTTTAGGGATAGAGAATTGGTATGAGGGGAAGATATTTAGATTTCCCTTTTTGACCCCAAACTCTCCTTTATTCTTTATTGCTCAACCCCTAGGTTATTGTTGTTTTATGATTACCCCATTATTGTCAATTGTATTCACATTTCTTTGCCATCCAGATTTGACCTCATCCCTCTTTTATTATATTATGTTTTCTCATCAAGAATACTGTTATCTTTTCCTTGATCATCAGGAAGAAAAAATGATTTAAATTACCTGAATTCCAACTACCCTGACTTCCCACATAGTCTCTCCCTCCCAATTATTGATGACTTACTCTCATTCTTGAGTAAGTTGATATCACACTCATGTTGTTGATGCCTTCCTGTTGATGACTTCCTGGACACTGTTCTGTCTTTCTTTTTCTAGGTATTTCATTGTTGATTATTCAGCCAATTATGGAAGTGCAAACTGAATAAAGACATTTAAATTATACTCTACCACTTACTGGTTGTGTTTTCAAGGGCATTTTTTTTTTTTTACCTTTTTGTGCCTCAATTTCATCAGGTGCAAAAGTGGACTAACAACCATACCTCTTCATGCTTTTTATTTGCTTGAGGGCAAAATGAGATTATATATTTGTTGACATATAGTAAGTGCTTACTAACACTATTGTTTTCATTAGCTCATCTTCTTTTGATATAAAATAACAGATTCCAACCTGCATTAATTCTAAAGCCTATCTTATCCTTTAGTTTATATTCATATAGTATAACAAGATTGAATTCTCTGTCAACTTTTGCCGTTCTTACCTCTGGTAGGAAGGCTTTTCCTTAAGCCTAATAAAATCCTGTGAGAAGCACACTCATTTTTTACATATGTAACAAGTTTTTACTTTGTAGAAATTCCTCTCAGGAAAATCCAACACTTCCCTCACACAGAGCAATTTAAGAATGCATCATTGCTTCTTTGGGGAGAGCTAAGTCGAGGGTCTCCAAAGTAATGATCAAATAACTTCCATTACATCACTCAGTGATTATTACAGCCAAGTAACTTAAGAAGTGCACGTATTTTAGAGATAAGAAAGCTCAAGCTAAGAATGATCAAGAAATGTATTGAAAATTATACAGGTGAGTGAGGAGGTGTCTGATTATTAAGTCCAAGAGTATATAATATGGGAGCATATTAGAGAGGGAAAACTATGAGTGATAATATTTACTTGTTTATCTAAATAATGTCTATTAGAATAATCTTGTTAACAGATAACTGCCATGGGTATTACATTCAAAGTTATTAGTATTTTTAAAGGATTGATTATTTAGGATTTATGTGTCTTTTGATTTAATTAATGATACTCTTTTGAAATAACTGTCAAAAATAGAATACCAAAATTCATCAGCTTAAAAATAATTAACCCAGATTAAAAAAAAAAAAATAGTGTGGTGTGTTATACATGGAGAGAATCATCCAAAACCATCAGTGTTGTGATTGCTTGTAAGCTGTAAAAAAATAAAGAATGCTAATAATGGAATTGCATTGGGGAAATTATTTAAAATGTCACAGTTAAATGCAGCAGTAAATTATATATTTTTATTAAGTTACAACATTTTCTAGTAAACAATTACAAATATGCTTATAAAATTTTGATATTTTTTCATGATCTTTGTGCTGTTTTGAAAAGACTATATTTTCTTGCACCAACAGATAGATGCCATTAATTTATTTATTCAAGTATAATTAACATACAATCTTAACATACAATTCAGGTGCACAATATAATAGTTCAATGGTTCTACACATTTCTCAGTGCTCAGCAAGATAAGTGTATTCTTGAGGCATCTCGGTGACTCAGTCAGTTAGGTGTCTGACTTCGGCTCAGGTCATGAACTCACGGTCCCTGAATTCAAGCCCTGTGTGGGGCTCTGTGCTCTCAGTTCAGAGCCTGGAGTTTGCTTCGGATTCTGTGTCTGCCTTTCTCTCTGCCCCTCCACCGCTCACACTCTGTCTCTCTTGGTCTCTCAAAAAATGAATAAACATTAAAAACAAAATTAAAAAAAAAGATAAGCATACTCTTAATCTCCTTTGTCTATTGCACCTATCCTCTGACTTATCTGCTCTCTGGCAACCATCAGTTTGTTCTTAACAGTCTGTATTTAACATTTTGTATTTAACAGTCTGTTTTTGTTTATTTCATTTTTTATTTGTTCATTTGTTTTGTTTCTTAAATTCCACATATGAGTGAAATCAGGTGGTACTTGCCTTTCTCTGACTGATTTTTTTCACTTACCCTTTAGAGCATCCATATTGTTGCAAGTGGAAAGGTTTCATTCTTTTTTTTATGGCTGAATAATATCCCATAGTGTATATACCCCACATGTTTTTTATCCAGTTACCTATCAGTGGACCCTTGGGTTGCTTCCATATCTTGGCTATTGTAAACAATGTTGCAATAAACCTAGGGGTACATATATCTTTTTAAATTAGTGTTTTTAGATTCTTCGTGTAAAAACCTAGTAGTGGGATTACTGTATCATATAGTAATTCTATTTTTAATTTTTTGAGGAACCTCCATACAGTTTTCCACGGTGGCTACTGTACTTTGCATCCCCATCAACAGTGTAAGAGAGTTGGTTCCTTTTTTTTCCACATCCTCACCCACACTTGTTATTGTCTTTTTTTATTGTAGCCATTCTGACAGGTATAAGGTGATATCTCCTTGTGGTTTTAATTTACATTTCCCTAATGATTAGTGGTGCTGAGCATCTTTTTGCGTTTGTGTTTCCTATCTATATGTCTTTGGAAAAATGTCTATTCAGATCCTTCACTTACTTTTTAATTTGATTATTTATTCTTTTTGGCGTTGAGCTGTAGATGTTCTCTATATATTGTAGATGCTACTAATTTTTTAAAGTGTGTTTCTGTTGTATACGTTTCCAGAGAGACTCTCTATTTTTGGATATTCAGAATAAAAATCTTTTTCCCTTCATAAGTGCTTATTTTTCTATTCAGACACACTTTTTGCCAAAAAAGTGTTTTGCTCTGTCCACTTGGATGCTGTCTATATTTCCATAGTTTTATGCTCTGTCCACTTGGATGCTGGCTATATTTCTATATCAGGTTTATTGTCGGAGAACCATTTGATCTGCAAAAAAGACATTTAATCCTCAGTATTTAACAAGAATTCATATTACTTGTGAGATTTGGGGCAAGTTATGTAAACTCCACATACTTTCCCTTCTGCAAACCAGTGATAGCAATAGCATTTGACTCATAAGTTTATTGTGACAAGTAAATATATTAATTTAATCCAAGAGTTGGACACTCCCTGGTATGTGATAAGCATTTGGGGGGGGGGGTGGATGTAAGCTATTAGAGTGTCTCTGCCTTACATAAGTGGATTTTTTTATTCTCTCATAATTGAAACTGTTAAAAAATGAACACCCCAAAAACATAATCAGACCTATCAACACAGAGAACAAACCGATGGTTCCAGAGGGAAGACGGGTGGGTAGATGGGCAAAATGGGTGAAGAGAAGTGGGAAAAACAAGCTTCCAGTGATAAAAGGGATAAGTCATGGGAATAAAAGGCACAGCATATAATATAGTCAATTGTATTATCATAGCATTGTATGGTAACAGATGGTAGCTACATTTGTGGTAAGCATAGCATCATAGAGATTTGTTGAATCACTGGTTTACACCCAAAACTAATGTAATGTTGCCTGTCAACTACGCTCAAAAATACAAGTAAAAATTAAAAATTAAAAATGATCACTCCAAACCTGCTGCTAACCACCTTTATCATTTTACTTTGAGACCTTATTCCCATGAATGCAAGAAGCGATTATGGGTTACTCCTTCTTCTTCACCTTTACTGTTCAGAATTTTAAAATACAGGAATAGCAGAGGTGCATTCCTTTAAGTGAAAAACCTAATTTTTAGTTAGCATTAGTCCTTGATACACTAATCTGTGGCTATAAATTCACAAGGGAAAGATGTACTTTTTAATTCTCCTCTTATTAAAAGGTTGGTTTGCTGTTGTTTTAGTGAATGGTCAACTCCTTCCTTCCAACGAATGAAAATTCTGTACAAATTCTGGGTCATATCTGTATCTTAATTTCTGTGTACTGAGTTAAAAGTTAAAAAAAAAATAAACAAAAACAAAAACACAGAAGGGGTTTCAAGCCAAATGCCAGTTTCAACTAGTAGTCTGACTTTGTTATTTCATGGTAAAATAGTACTACTTATGGTTTTAAACTTCTGATGCTATAATGAGTAGCTGCAATGTCATTTCAACCTTATCATGTAGTTTTTGACAGGGACATATTTAAAATACTTAACTTTCAGTAGAGTTCAACTACATTTTGTTTTTCATGTTTTAACATCATTAGAAATTAAACATCTATAAAGAGTGTTCTCATGCAACAGCCTTCTATTTCTGGAAAGTAGGTTATTTCATTTCTTAGGATCCCAAGATGAGATTTCACTCTCATACCATCTGGCAAGATAATAAGATAACATCTAAAATCAATACTTTAATATGATCCTGGCTAAAAACTAGCCTCAATGAGAATTAATGGCATATGGCTAAAGCTTAAGAAAAAAGAAAGGGCTAATGTTACTTTTAAAAAAAAGCACATTCAAAGAAAATAACTTACTTTTTTTAGAAGGAGAAAAACAAAGTATAAAGATACTTTATGTAATTTTTTATCAATTCAGAAAGATTACTGATTTCATGATTAAAATATTTTTACAAAAATCTCTTTTCAATTATATTATGCTTTGTTTACAAACCTATAATCTTTTAAATCAAAGAATAAAACTATTTTAATTAATAAGAATTAAGTTAAAGACAAAATGAGACAAGAAGCACATGTAAAATATCTATACTTAAGGTAAATTAAAAAAAAAAAACAACTTAAAAAAATGAAATTATAAAAACAAAGAAAAAGAACAAAGATCATAAAAAGCCAAATCTTGTATTTGTATTTCTGTTCCGTTTATGCAATATTTTAAGTTGAAAGGAGAAAAGGGGGAATGTATTTAGATCAATTCCTCAAGTGTGGATCTTAATCTCCAAGCATTGTTATGTGCTCCTTAGGGATGGGATATGAGTAGAACTGATATTTTGCTTAATTATATTGAAGTTGAGAATAAAATCTATGATTTCAGCCATTTGGCATCTGTTGAGTTTGTTTTATGATCCTATATGTTGTCAATATTCTAAAATGTTCTCTTTGTAAATAAGAGTGTCTTCTGAAGCTATTCATTCTGTATTTTATGCTGGTACCTTAGATTGGGCTTGTTATTTATGTTATTCAGACTGTATACATCCTTAGTGATTTTTTAATATACTTTTTTTTTAAAGTCATTTAGGTTCACAACAAAAGGTACAGAGATTTCCCATATACCGCCTGCTCCCACACAGGCCTAGATCACCTCCCTCAATATCAATATCCCCCACCACAGTGGTACATTTGTTGCAATTGCTAACCTACTTTGGGACATTTCATAGTTTATATTAGAGTTCCTTCTTGGTGTTTTGCAGTCTCTGCATTTGGAAAAATTTAAAATGGCATGTGTCCACCTTTATAATATCATACAGAGTAGTTTCACTGCCTTAAATCTTTTGTATTCTGCCTATTAATCCCTCCTTCCCTTCAACCTCTGACTACCACACATGTTTTTATTGTCTCTATAGTTTTCCCTTTTCCAGAGTCATATGGTTGGAATCATACAGTATTATTTAGTTTTTTTCAGATCGGTTTATTTCACTCAGTAGTATGTATTTAAATTTCCTCTATGCCTTTTCGTGACTTCATAGCTCATTTCTTTTTAGTGCTGAATAATATTCCATTTTGTGAACATATCACACTTTATGCACTCACCTACTAAAGGGCATCTCGATTGTTTCCAAGTTTGGGCACTTATGAATAAAGCTGCTATAAACATCCAGGTACATGGTTTTTGTTTTGTTTTGTTTTGTTTTGTTTTTGTGGACATTGGCTTTCAATTGTTTTTTTTTTGGCAAATGCCAATGAGCATGATTGTTGGATCATATGGTAAGCCTATGCTTATTTTTCTAGAAACCACCAAACTCTCTTCCAAAGTGACAGTACCATTTTTCATTCACACCAGCAATGAATGAAAGTTCCTGTTGCTCCATATCCTCTCCAACATTTGATGTTGTCAGTGTTCCAGATATTGGTCACACTAATAGGTATACAGTGGTATCTCATTTTTGTTTTCATTTGCATCTCCCTGATGACATATGTTGAGCATTTTTTCATATGATTATTTGTCAAATCCATGTGTTCTGTGAAGTGTCTGTTAAGATTTGTGAGACCCATTTTCTAATCAGGTTGCTTGTTTCTTGATTGTTGACTTTTGATACTACTTAACAAACTTTGAATGACAATCCTTTTTCAGATGTATCTTTTGCAAATACTTTCTCCCAGTCTATGGCTAGTCTTTTTGTTCCTTGGTGTATAATTCTTCTTATACATTGTCAGATTTGATTTGTTAGTATTTTGATGAGAAGTTTTATATGTATGGTCATGGGAGGTATTCCTAGTTTTGGTATTAAGATAATGCTCACTTCATAGAATAGGTTAGGAAGTATTCCCTATCCTTCTATCTTTTGAAAAAGATTATAAAGAATTGGTATAATTTCTTCCTTAAATGTTTGGAAAAATTCACTTGTGAACCCACATAGGACTGATATTTTCTGTTTTGGAAGGTCATTAATTATTGACTTACTTTTTTAACAGATACAAACAGATACTTATTCAACTTGTCTATTTCTTCTTGTGTGATTTTTGATAAACTGTGCCTTTCAAGGAATTGGTCCATTTTATCTAAGTTAACAAATTTGTGGGCATAGAGTTGTTCATATTTAATGACTTTTTTTTTATCTGCTTAAACAATAACTTAAGGAATGTATCCATTTCTTTAATAAGAACTAAGACTGTCTAAATCTTGTATTTCTAATATCTTTTGCTGTTTATATTTTAATCTATATTATTAGTCCATACAAGTTTAGAACTGTCTTAATTTTATGTTGCATTGTTTTTTATTACGTGGTAATTTTTGATAGTAATTCTGTTATCTTATACTTTATTTTGTCTCATGGTAATGCTATGATTCATAGTTTCTTGGTGTATTTTTTGTATAATTTTACTTTCACACTTTACGTATCTTCCAGTTTAATAAATGTTTCTTAATAGTATGTAACTTTTTTGCTTTTATTTTCTCTTTTGAAAAATTTCCACATATATTTATGATAGTGACATAAATTTGGACTTAAGCATACAATGCTATTCTGTCTTTCCTATTTGCCCAATTGATCTTTTATGTTATTTTAATTTTTTATCATCTTATACATTTATTTGAATACAAATATTTCAGAGTATTTCAATGCTAACCAAGATCTTTTTTGAAATTATATGCTACTGGTTTCAAATATTTAAATTCCAACTTATTCTACTACACCCATCAAACATTATTTTTTATTGTTTTATAAAATCAGTGCTTAAGAGACTTAGCTATACACTTGTAAGTTTATTCGGTCTTTTTATGAAGTGAATATTTGCTCCCCTCCCCTAATTCATATGTTGAAATCCTAATCCTCAATATGATGGTATTAGGAGTTGGGGGTCTTTGGGAGATAATTCGGTGATTAGGAAATAAATTATAAGAGAGGAAGGTTTCCTAAAGGTAAACAAACTGCATTCTGTACCTGATCATTGGGAGTCAAAATTATGAGTCATATATTGGTGAACATGTTTGCTCAGAGCATAAACGCACATCAAGAGTGCTGATGTTGATTACCCAAAGACAATGGGAGTCTAGGCTGTGGAGGTAGTTTAAGAATGAAAAATTCAGGTTCAATGGAAGATAATGACTACTGGAAGCTTTTGCAGGATACCTAGTAAACTGCTTGAATTCTAGGCATAAAGGTTGAGTATTATGGACTAAATTTTTGTGTCCCCCCCAAAGTCATGCTAAAATCCTAACCCCCAGTGTGATGGTATTAGGGGGTGGGGCCTTTGAGAAGTAATTAAGCTGTGAGGGTGGAACCCTTAAGAATGGGATTAAAGCCTTTATAAAAGAGACCTTCTTATCTCTTCCTCCATATGAGGCCCCAGGAAGAAGATAGGTCTATAACACAGGAAGCACATTCTCACCAGATCCTGAATCTACTAGCACCATGATCTTGGACTTTTAAGCTTCCAAAACTTTAAGAAATATATCTTTGTTGCTTAAGCCACCAAGCCTATGATTGTTTCTTATAGTAGCCAGAACAGTTCAAGAAAGGTCTTTATTTCTTTCTGCATTTCATATTTCTCAGCCAGTACATATTCTGCTCCTGAGATCCTCCAATGGCAAACACAAATACAAACTGCATTTTCCTTGCTATAGATTTCTAGGTTAACATTTTGATCTCTAGCCCGTTAAAAGACACCACTCTACTGTCTTCTGGCTTCAGTTGTTGTTGAGGAGATAACTATTGGTCTGGTGGTTGCTCCTTTAAAAGCAATTCACTTTTTCTAATTATTGCTCATTGACTATTTTCTGGTTTTGTTTTCTCTGATGGTTTGCATTTTTTCAATATTTGTCTAGGCCCAGATTTTTTTTTTTTTTTCCCTGATCCCACCTGGAATTTTCAGAAAACTCTGGAATTTGTGGATTAGTGTCTTTCTTCAGCTTTGGGGTATGTTCAGTCAATGTATCTTCATATATTGTCACTTCTAACATTCTCTTTCATTTTCCTTCTGAATCTCAAATTAAATATATGTTGGATGGTTTACTGGAATTTTCTAGAACAACTTATCTGTTTAAATTATTTGAGACCTGAGATAAAGGTTTACTTTTCAAAAGGAAATTTGCCTTTGTTTTTCAAAAGGAAATTTGTGTGGAGAACCATTATTGTTGAACATATCATGGTAAAACCTTTACTAGATAATGACAATGTAAATTTGAGTTATTAACTCTGGTGAGATATTCAAGAGTAACACTTTAGAAGGGACTTTCCTTTCTTTTCCCTAAAGTATTCCCATATGCCTTCTGCTTCATCATTGGAGGTTCCCCATTACACTTAAGCATACACTGAACTTGGTTTTGTTTTGCCCTGAGCTCATAAGGCCATATAATATGGTATTTAAATCCATTTGAGAACCAAGGATAAAATACTCTTATTTAAAAATACTTTAAAGTATGAATATGTGACTATAATGAAAATACATCTGTATTATAATTTTAAATTTAAATCAAATATAATACAGAAACTCTTTTACCAAATATGCTTTTTTTTCAGTTGACTTAAAGAAAAAGTATAATTTGTCTCTTTAGTTTGCACACTTATTTTTGTTTCCATGCATTATTGCATCAATGACAAGGAAGTGTAACCTGGTGGGAAGATTATGCTTAGAGCCCTCAGGTTACTGATATGACTAGATTGTCATGGTGGGAAATCATGTTGGCTATAGCGTGACATTTGTTAAAATGATACAGTAATAAAGATAGTAGTTAAATACCTCTGGGTGAATAGTTATGGTAAACAAGACTTAAGAGCGTGACAGAATCACTTGAGTTTTGGCCAACCCTATAGCTGGGCTCCACTCTAAGAATTTTGCTATAGTAGGTCTGAGATGGGAACCTCAAAGTTTCATTTTTAAGAAGTTCCCAAGCACTGCTAGTCACTGTGGTAGAATATAGTAATGTGTAGGAAATTAATTTTAACCTAACCTAACTGGGGATTGCTGAAGAATGTGACTAATCATGTGTACAGTCAAGTAAATGTAATGTCAGGGACAACCATAGGAGGTACTGATAAAAATTTATATAAAACAAGTTATCAAAGTAGGCTTAATGTATGTATTGATGCAAATTGAGTAACTTCTTACTGCTTGCTAAAGCTTAACGGTAGCATTATTTTTTTTTAAACACTTTTAAAGTTATTTATTTACTTTTTGAGAGAGAGACAGAGAGTGATCAGAGAAGGGCAGAGAGAGAGAGAGAGGGACAGAGAGAGAGAATCCCAAGCAGGCTCCGTGCCATCAGCACAGAGCCTGACATGGGGCTTGATCTCATGAATCCATGAGATCATGACCTAAGCCAAAATCAAGAGTCAAATGCTTAACTGACTGAGCCACTCAGGTGTCCCAACAGTAGCTTTACTTACAGAAAAATAGTACTGAAAATCCTTTATGAATTTTTACTCACGTAGCGACCACCTACATACATGCACCATGATTTCTTTTATCAATAATAAACTTAACTAATACTATAATTATGAATTGGCATATTCCCTTGGGTAGTGATTTCTTGTTTCCCTAGAATACTTCATAAAATGTTATGAAGTAACATCAGGAGAGATTTTTCACCTGCTCTCTTGCCATGTTCTCCCCTGTGTCTTTGTCTGTCTTGTCATTTTCTGTTTCTTTTCTCTGCTTCTCCTGTTCTTTTTTGCCTCAACACTACCAAACACTCTTCCATTGGTTTTAGTTACTTCTTAGAGACATAGGAACAGTGACCTAATGTGCTAGCTTCATGAGGTGAGGCAAGAAAAACCATAATGCCCTTCACTAACTTTTCTCCGAGGAAGATATAAATCTCTCTTAGTTCTCCAAAGTACAAGTTACATAGCTGTTATGGCATTGACCACTTGGCATTAAAATGAAGGAAGACCACTGCAAAGAAAAACCCAGCATTGAACCTGTAAGATGAATATATAAACCCTCAGAGCTCTGGAGCACAATCTCCTGCAGAAATTTCTTACTTCTAGTTCCCAGTCCAGTTGTAAGCTAATGCACTACCTCAGAGTTTGTCTTCTCTGTCTGCTCTTCCCACAAAACTGTCTCCAGTCTTCTGCTCAAAGGGGCATTGGTCTTCTGAACTTTCCATTTTGATCTGTGAGGATCTTCTTTGACAGACTAACCATAATTGTATGGGAGTAGGGGAAAGAAAGTCAAAAGTTCATATAACTATGGTATATCAGAGATGTAATTATCATGAAAGTAATGAGATTTATGCCTTAGGGTCCTTTCTTTCATGGGCATGTTCCAAGGTTTGGGGAAGAGTCCTAGCAATGTGTCTGTAAGTTTGTGTAACATTTGCAAAAAATAAGATATTTTAACAATAACATGTTAGCTAAATCTACTATCACTTTCCACTCTCTTATTTTTTTCTCTGTCAGATTTCCTCTTAGTGAATGGTGGTATTGGAATGATAAAAGCCTTTTTTTTTTTTTCTTAGAGATCAAGCTTCAAGGAAAATGAGTAAGAGATATATTTAGTTTGGTTATAGCCTAATGCTACTTACACATATATTTATCACTGGTTGTCCTCATGTAGAAAAGACTTCTAGGAATACTCTACCTTCCACTGTGCTAAGTCACCTAGCATTGTGCACAGGAGGTATACCTTTGTAAAGAAAAACAAACAAACAAACAAAAGGTTGTGATGAACAGAGTCAGAAGATAGTGAGTGGAAAAGCCTTACAATCAACAGAAAAATATGAAGATATATATGAAGAAGTCAAAGTGGAATTTTTACCTGCCAGAAAAAGAACTTGCTATTGCAATGAATGAATTGAAAATTTAATAAATCTTTATTAAAATCATGAAATTGAACTTTTTTTTTTAGAATTCCTGTGTTTTTGGGGAACTCGAAGCAGTATTGTAAAAATAAACCCAGACCTCTTAAAGGAGAACAGCATGGGCTGTTTATTCAAAGATTGCTATAGCAAGGGAGTCAACCACTGTGGAAAGCAAGATGAAGTCACTCATGTCAAGCAGTAATTTATGTCAAGCAGAGATGCAAGCATCCAAGAAGCTAAGACCAGATATCTCTGAAGCCAGCCCTGCCTGATAACACTCACAACTGATAACCAGCAGAAACAGAGGAGGTCGGTGAAGCCTCAAGACTGATTAAATCCCTTTATAATGGGAGGAATTTTGGAGCAAACTGTCAGACTTTCTTGACACTGACTCCTTCACCTCTGACCACATCAAAAAGGCAGCTGCCACTGAAGGCTCTGAATCTGCCCAGTTGATCTGTGAACAGAACAGAGATCCTCCACTGCTTAAACATAATAAACAGTAAGTGCCGAGAGCCGATCTAGACCAGACCAAGGCCTTATCTCAACTAATGCTCATAGACTGACTTTGCATTAACCTCCTACCCCCTTTTCCTACCCCCTGTTCTATCTTGTTTGTGTTGTGGAACTTGTCTTGTGCTTTGCTTTGTGTGATGTGTGAGAAGCCAAGTTTAAACACGTGGTGAAATGTAATTGAGTTTGGAATCCTGAATCTGCTTTATAATTATGTTAACCTTGCTTCATGAGTGAATAAAGCTGACATTGTAGAAAGATACAGATCATGTGTGCGCCTTCATAGTGTGCTCATGACAGCCACCGTTCTTGAGTTTGGCAGAGATTCAAAGACAGGCAGAGGGTGGGAAAGACTTTATAGTAGGATGTAAAGAAGACTTCGGATGTGCACTGACTGACAGCCGTTGGCATGGAGAAGCTTAATAGAAGCAAGACATCCTATGCGATTAGTAAAATCAATATTTGGCTTTCCCCAGTGCCTAAGTTGGAAAAGGAAGCAAAACTTAGAGGAGCTTTCAGTTATAAATCAAAACCCAGTTGTGTGGGACCAAATAATATAAGGATTGTATGTTAGCCTCTGGGAATGGCTGTTGGCTATAGTAGTCTGACTCCCTATTCTGATTATTATAGATAGTAGGTTGACTTCCTGGGTTCATTGCTGAAGATTATGGGTTAGAGTTACAGATATAGATATAGATAGATATAGATATAGATAGATATAGATATAGATAGATATAGATAGATATAGATATAGATATAGATATAGATATAGATATAGATATAGATGTAGATAGACATAGATATAGATGATATAGATAGACATAGATATAGATACAAATATAGATGATAGATACAGACAGGTAGTCTGACTTTTGTCCTTTTGTATATTTAATCTCTCAGTACAATAGAGAATTTTTATGTTGGAGTCCAACATCACTTGTTTTGGGCATCCAAATTATTTGAATGTACGTGCATCTGATGCTTCTTGCCCTGATGACATATGATGTTTTGGAATGGTGTTCATAGTATCCATCAACTTCTTTACATTTGGAATTTGTGGCAATTACCTTCTCATTGCAAACAAATACTATCTTTTATGTCTAACTTTTATATTCATAATTATGTATAATATTTCCTATGGATCCTAACCACCAGATATAAAAGCTTCAGATCCAAAATTTTGGGTCTCTTTCTGCTCAAAGACTTTTGTGCAGTTGGGCCTTTAGTGCTATTTGTCTTTATGCAAATTACTAAGAAAGAAAGATACTGAGGATATGAATGTACAATTTTGATTTAAATACATTCATCCCTCAATACTTATAAAACTTACTTAAACAGAGTTGTTAGTTTATGTTTTAAATGTAAGAGTCTAAGGGTGCCTCGTTGGCTCAATCGGATAAGCCTCTGACTTTGGCTCAGGTCATGATCTCACAGTTTGTGGGTTTGAGCCCTGCATCAGGTTCTGTGCTGATAATTCAGAGCCTGAAGCCTGCTTCAGATTCTGTATCTCCCTCTCTCTCTACCCCTCCCCTGCTCATGCTCTCTCAAAAATAAATGTTAAAAAAAAATAAAAAATAAATAAATGTAAGAGTCATTGTTTACTAAAACACATGGTTATGAATAGGATCACACTAGGAAATAATGCAAATAGAAGAGAGCTTAGGACAAAGGTTTAAAGTTTGTCAACATTTTTAAGTTTTGTTGAGGAAAAGATTCATTTAAAAAGAGAGAAGTGGGTGAAAAAGCACTGTAACCTCTCTGCATTGCTTGAATTCACCTTTGGAGTAAAGGGATCTCTTGTTTGAATCAAACATTTCAGTAGGCCTTCTCTGTTCAAAGTTAAAATCAAGATCCTATTCAGGAACATTCAATAGGGGTCTATCTGTTCTGCATAATAATATAAAAAGATTTCTTTATTGTGTGCCTGGTAATAGGTAACATCTTTCACATGTGATTGCCTTTAGGAGCATTTCCCCTTGATATAGATTTGTACTTTGCTGCCTGTGTAAATTGTTATTAGAATCAATTGTATTCTCTCCAGGAGATTAGGAGCAAATCCATAGGAAATGGGGCTTATCTTGAACACATATTATTGGGGCACATAGGAGTTGACCAGACTGATAATGTCAAACCACTCTGGACTTTTCCACTGTTTTCCTTATAAGGGCACTCTAGGTTGAATAACTCAGGCTTTGCAGAATGCATTATTATCAGCATTATCTTTTAGTAATTTCCCCCCTGAAAGGAATGACCATTCCACCTGTCAAGTAAGACACAATTACAATTCAGGGCTTGGTGGGAGAAGTATTTAGTAATGAGGTAGTATAAAAAAGTGACTGCAAACAGATGTGCAGGTCTGAGGAAGGTTTCTCTGAAGAACTGACTTCCAAATTGAGTGTTTCGTTTGAAAAGGAAAATGAGATAGTGAAGAGTGTGGGGGCAACATTCCTAGCATAGATAATAGTATAGACAAAATTCTATAGGCAAATGTGATTGTAGGGTTGTGCCACTGAGGAAAGGAAAGGACAATGAATCTGGAATAAAAGAATTAAAAAAATGCATTATCAAAATTTGCTGTTACCAGGCTAAGCAGGGGTAATATCAGAGAACCTCTATGGGGACATGGCATACTAAATTTGAGAATTTAAATTTTTCATAAGAATTCCTTTATATTTGGTGATAATGTTTACATTACCTTGATATATGACATAACACTTCAGAAACTGTGATAATTTTGCCAAAGGTGTATTTTGTGTCAAAACATAAATCAGGACTTAAATGAGAAAAAACTACTTAAAAGGTTTATTGCAGGGTCCAAGGGGGAGGAGAACTATTCTAATAGGAAGAACACACTGACCACAGGATCAACAAATATCTCAAATGTAAGGCAAAAAGGACTTTTTTAAAGAGGGAGGGTTGAAAAAGATTAGAAAGAATGGGTATGGTTAAGTGGGATAAATACGTGATCCAATCAGATAGTTGATTAGGGAATGTTTTCCCCAGAGATAGGTTTCTGTTCTGGAGGAGCTGTTGAGAAGGGGTTATATGCCTACTCAGGGTGGGGAGCAGGGGTCAAAGTCCAGGCAGCAGGAAGTAGGAAAGAAACTTAGCTGAAGTTTGGTCAAGTCAAAATAGCAGATATTTTATCCAGATTAGTCACTGAGTCTGAACAATTCAATTAATCATTTATGAGGCAAAGAATGGCATTTTGTAGGGCCTGCATCTGGCCTTCTCACAGGTAAACAAATGAAATATTCTTGGGTTTTACTTAAGTCATATAGGGAAGAATGATACCTTGCTGTAATCCATTCCTGGAAAACAAAGGTGTGGGAAAGGGGGTTTATTTAATTATAATGTTTTCCAGGATCATGGGGCTTGAGCTAAATTCAATTTTGTCATTGTCATGCTGGTGGGGATACAGAGCAGGAGACAGACAAATGTGAACAATGAAAAAAAATAAAGACTTTTACAAGGGCCAAGATTGGAAGTTTTTATTATTTCAGTGATAGACCAGGGCTGGGAATTTCAGAGAAATAATAGACTAATTAACTCAACAGAATTTAAAGGCAATTTTACTGATAGCACAGAATTCTACAAAATGAATGTTAAGAAATATAATCCTTCCAAAGAGTAAAATTATGTTTAGCAGGAAAACAAAGATAAAGATTAAGATTTCATAGGTAAAATAAATATAGTTTATAAAAAGGAGCAGTGTAAGGCCAAGAATGACTTTCTGAATGAAGACAATTGTGATTGGATTATCTAATTAGACATTGAGTTTTTCAAGTATGCTGGTCAGAATAGGCATAAGTAGAGGGGGCCGGCAACCTCAGTATCTCAGTGATTTAAAATAATAAAATTTTATTCCCTGATCATGTATGACTCTTATGGGTTAGTAGAAGTTCTGTTTGCTACCATAGAAAGATTTTTAAGATCATCTCTTTCTTGTAGTAATTTAATAGCTATAGCCAACACATACTAGCATTTGTTTACCAACCTCTTGTCTAGATTTATGAGTTCATAAAATACATTTCCTATCATAGGTAAGAATTTCACTGTTTTGCCACTGTATAATAGGTATTGCCATCCTTCTAGCTTAGCCTAAGAGTTGCTCACCACCTGCAGCCAATTTATAAACCAATACTACATATGTTAATTCTTCTTTTATACATTACATAACAATATCTACATTACTCAGTGGCTGGATAGGACAACTTATGCTGAGTTATCAATACATATAGTTCAGTGGCTTAAAACAACAAAGGTTTACATTTCACTCATACTACTAGTCCTTGACAAGTCTGCTAATGTGCTCAATTTTTCATAACCATTTAGGAATCTAGCTGAAGCAGTAACCATTATTTTAATTTTTTTAACCATAAATTCAATTATTGCTTGTTGACATACTAGTAGGAAAGAATACTATAGTATCACAAATTGGCAATTAAATTATCTGACTAGGAAATGACAGATCACTTCTGCTCACAACTCTTCTGCTAGAACAGGGGAACTTGCATATTATCCTAACATGTGCGCAGAAGGAAGAGAGAACAAAATACTTGGTGACTAACATTAATGACCATCATTGAAATTATGGTGTTAGAACTCAGGAAAAAAAAGGAAAGGAGGAGATAAATGTCGAGGACTCTGATTATTGTGGAAAAATGATTAGGAGGCAAGACATTACTGGAATAGACTAACCGAGATGACCTTCAAAAACATTATTTTTTTTTACTTGTTTTATTTTTTATTTTTTAAAAATTTACATCCAAATTAGTTAGCATATAGTGCAACAATGATTTCAGGAGTAGATTCCTTAGTACCTCTTACCCATTTAGCCCATCCCTCCTCCCACAACCCCTCAAGTAACCCTCAGTTTGTTCTCCATATTTATGAGTCTCTTCTCTTTTGTCCCCCTCCATGTTTTTATATTATTTTTGTTTCCCTTCCCTTAGGTTAATCTGTTTTTTCTCTTAAAGTCCTCATTTGAGTGAAGTCATATGATTTTTGTCTTTCTCTGACTAATTTCAATTAACATAATACCCTCCAGTTCCATCCACATAGCTGCAAATGGCAAGATTTCATTCTTTTTGATTTCCAAGTAATACTCCATTGTATAGATATACCACTTCTTTATCCATTCATCCATCGATGGACATTTGGGCTCTTTCCATACTTTGGCTATTGTTGATAGTGCTGCTGTAAACATGGGGGTGCATATGTCCTTTCGAAAATAAATTTCTTTCATTTATCCCGTGGGTAAATGCCTAGTAGTGCAATTGCTGGGTGGTAGGATAGTTCTATTTTTAGTATTTTGAGAAACCTCCATACTCTTTTCCAGAGTGGCTGACCAGCTTGCATTCCCACCAACAGTGCAAAAGAGATCCTCTTTCTCCACATCCTTGCCAACATCTGTTGTTGCCTGAGTTGTTAATAGTAGCCATTCTGACCGGTGTAAGGTGGTATCTCATTGTGGTTTTGATTTCCCTGATGATGAGTGATGTTGAGCATTTTTCCATGTGTCAGTTGGCCATCTGGATGTCTTCTTTGGAGAAGTGTCTATTCATGTCTTTTGCCCATTTCTTCACTGGATTATTTGTTTTTTTGGATGTTGAGTTTGATAAGTTCTTTGTAGATTTTGGATACTAACCCTTTATCTGATATGTCATTTGCAAATATCTTCTCCCATTCTGTCGGTTGCCTTTTAGTTTTGCTGATTGTTTCCTTCCTGCTCAAAAGCTTTTTATTTTGATGAGGTCCCAGTAGTTCATTTTTGCTTTTGTTTCCCTTGCCTCCAGAGACATGTTGAGTAAGAAGTTGCTGTGGGCAAGATCAAAGAGGTTTTTGCCTGCTTTCTCAAGGATTTTGATGGCTTCCTTTCTTACATTGAGGTCTTTCATCCATTTTGAGTTTATTTTTGTGTATGGTGTAAGAATGTGGTCCAGGTTCATTCTTCTGCATGTCGCTGTCCAGTTTTCCCAGCACCACTTGCTGAAGAGACTGTCTTTATTCGATTGGATAGTCTTTCCTGTTTTGTCAAAGATTAGTTGGCCATACGTTTGTGGGTTCATTTCTGGGTTCTCTATTCTGTTCCATTGATCTGAGTGTCTGTTCTTGTGCCAGTACAATACTGATTTGAGGATTACAGCTTTGTAGTACAGCTTGAAATCTGGGATTGTGATGCCTCCTGCTTTGGTTTTCTTTTTCAAGATTGCTTTGGCTATTCCAGGTCTTTTCTGGTTCCATACCAATTTTAGGATTATTTGTTCTAGCTCTGTGAAGAATTCTGGTGTTATTTTGATAGGGATTGCATCAAATATGTACACTGCTTTGGGTAGTGTCGACATTTTAACAATATTTCTTCTTCCTATCCAGGAGCATTAAATCTTTTTCCATTTTTTTGTGTCTTCTTCAATTTCTTTCATAAGCTTTCTATAGTTTTCAGTGTATAGATTTTTCACCTCTTTGGTTAGATTTATTCCTAGGTATTTTATCATTTTTGGTGCAATCGTTAATGGGATCGATTCCTTGATTTTTCTTTCTGTCACTTAATTGTTGGTGTATTGGAATGCAACCGATTTCTGTTCATTGATTTTGTATCCTGCAACTTTGCTAAATTCATGAATGAATTCTAGCAATTTTTTTGTGGAATCTTTTGGGTTTTCCATATAGAGTATCATGTCATCTGAGAAGAGTGAAAGTTTGAACCCCTCCTGGCCGATTTGGATGCCTTTTATTTCTTTGTGTTGTCTTATGGCAGAGGCTAAGACTTCCAAATCTATGTTGAATAACAGTGGCAAGAGTGGACATCCCTGTCTTGTTCCTGACCTTAGGGGGAAAGCTGTCATTTTTTTCCCCATTGAGGAGGATATTAGCATTGCATCATTCAATGATCTCGAGGAATTTTTCTTCTATCCCTACCTTCTTGAGGGTTTTTATCAAGAAAGGATACTGTATTTTGTCAAATGCTTTCTCTGCATCTATTGAGAGGGCCATATGGTTCTCGTCCTTTCTTTTCTTGATGTGATGAATCACGTTAATTTTTTTGCGGATATTGAACCAGCCCTGCATCCCAGGTATAAATCCCACTTGGTCTTGGTGAATAATTTTTTTAATGTATTGTTGGAGCCGGTTGCCTAATATCTTGTTGAGTATTTTTGCATCCATGTTCATCAGGGAAATTGGTGTGTAGTTCTCCTTTTTAGTGGTGTCTCTGTCTGGTTTTGGAATCAAGGTAATGCTGGCTTCATAGAAAGAGTTTGGAAGTTTTCCTTCCATTTCTATTTTTTGAAACACCTTCAAGAGAATAGGTGTTAACTCTTCCTTAAATGTTTGGTACAATTCTCCTGGAAAATCATCTGGCCCTGGACTCTTGTTTTTTGGGAGATTTTTGATTACTAATTTGATTTCTTTACTGGTTGTGGGTCTGTTCAAATTTTCTATTTGTTCCTGTTTCAGTTTTGGTAGTGTATATGTTGCTAGGAATTTGTCCATTTTTCCAGATTGCCCATTTTATTGGTATACAATTGCTCATAATATTCTCTTATTATTGTTTGTATTTCTGCTGTGTTGGTTATGATCTCTCCTCTTTCATTCTTGATTTTATTTATTTGGGTCCTTTCCTTTTTCTTCTTGGTCAAACGGGCTAGTGGTTTATCAATTTTGTGAATTCTTTCAAAGAACCAGCTTCTGATTTCATTGATCTGTTCTACTGGGTTTTTTCGTTTGTTTGTTTGTTTGTTTTATTTTCTTTTTTTGTTTGTTTTTGGTTTTGGTTTCAATAGCATTAATTTCTGCTCTGATCTTTATTATTTCCTGTCTTCTGCTGGTTTGGGGTTTTATTTGCTGTTCTTTTTCCAGCTCCTTAAGGTGTAAGGTTAGGTTGTGTATCTGAGATCTTTCTTTCTTCTTTAGGAAGGCCTGGATTGCTATATACTTTCCTCTTATGACTGTCTTTGCTGCGTGCCAGAGGTTTTGGGTTGTGGTGTTATCATTTTCATTGACTTCCATATACTTTTTAATTTCCTCCTTAACTTCTTGGTTAGCCATTCATTCTTTAGTAGGATGTTCTTCATTCTCCGAGTATTTGTTACCTGTCCAAATTTTTTCTTGTGGTTAATTTTGAGTTTCATAGAGTTGTGGTCTGAAAATATGCATAGTATAATCTTGATCTTTTTGTACTTACTTAGGGCTGATTTGTGTCCCAGCATATGATCTATTCTGGAGAATGTTCCATGTGCACTGGAGAAGAATGTATATTCTGCTGCTTTAGGATGAAATGTTCTGAATATATCTGTTAAGTCCATATGGTCCAGTGTGTCATTCAAAGCCATTGTTTCTTTGTTGATTTTTTGATTAGATGATCTGTCCATTGTTGTGAGTGGGGTGTTGAAGTCTCCTATTATTATGGTATTACTATCGATGAGTTTCTTTATGTTTGTGATTCATTGATTTATATATTTGGGTGCTCCCACATTGTAAATGTTTACAATTGTTAGGTCTTGGTGGATAGACCCCTTGATTATGACATAATGCCCTTCTGCATCTCTTGATACAGTCTTTATTTTAAAGTCTAGATTGTCTGATATAAGTATGGCTACTCCAGCTTTCTTTTGTTGACCATTAGCATGATAGATGGCTATCCATCCCCTTATTTTCTATCTGAAGGTGTCTTTAGGTCTAAAGTGGGTCTCTTGTAAACAGTATATAGATGGATCTTGTTTTCTTATCCATTATGTTACTCTATGTCTTTTGATTGGAGCATTGAGTCCATTGACATTTAAAATGAGTACTGAAAGATAGGAATTTATTTCCATTATGATGCTTGTGGAGTTGGAGTTTCTGGTGCTTTTCTCTGGTCCTTTCGAATCTTTGTTGCTTTTGATATATATATATATTTTTTTTTTTTTCATCTTTTCTCCCCTCAGAGGGCCCCCCTTAAAATTTGTTGCAGGGCTGGTTTAGTAGTCACAAACTCCTTTAATTTTTGTTTGTCTGGGAAACTTTTTGTCTCTCCTTCTATTTTGAATGACAGCCTTGCTGGATAAAGAAATTCTTGGCTGCATATTTTTCTGATTCATCACACTGAATATATCGTGCCACTCCTTTCTGGCCTGCCAAGTGGCTGGGTCTGCTGCAAACCTGATCTGTCTTCCCTTGTAGGTTAGGGACTTTTTTTTTTCTTTTGCTGCTTTCAGGATTCTCTCCTGGCCTGAGTATTTTGTGAATTTGGCTATGATATGCCTTGTTGATGGTCGGTTTTTGTTGAATGTAATGGGGGTCCTCTGTGCTTCCTGGATTTTGATGTCTGTGTCTTTCCCCAAGTTAGGAAAGTTTCCTGCTGTGATTTGCTCACATAACCCTTCTACCCCTATTTCTCTCTCTTCCTCTTCTGGCACCCCTATGATTCTGATATTGTTCCTTTTTAATGAGTCACTGATTTCTCTCATTCTTAAATTGTGCTCTTTTGCCTTCATCTCCCTCTTTTTTTCTGCTTCATTATTCTCTGTAAGTTTGTCCTCTATGTCGCTGATTCTCTGTTCTGCCTCATCCATCCTTGCCGCCACTGCATCCATCCATGATTGCAGCTCAGTTATAGCATTTGTCATTTCATTCTGGCTATTTTTTACTTCTTTTATCTCTGCAGAAAGGGATTCTAATCAGTTTTTGACTCCAGCTAACATTCTTATTATCATGATTCTAAATTCTGGTTCAGACATCTTGCTTGTATCTGTGTTGGTTAAACACCTGGCTGTTATTTCTTTGTGCTCTTTCTTTTGGGGTGAATTCCTTCATTTTGTCATTTTGAAGTGAGAAAAGGAATTAGTGAGGTAGAAAACTTAAAATTAAAAAATATTAAAAAAATATTAAAATTAAAAAATCAAAAACACACACACACAAAAAATCTAATAAATGATGCTAAATCCTAAGTGTGTTTTGGTCTGGGTGTTGAAAGTGGTTTGACAAATTAGAGGAAAAAAAGGGGTGGGGAGGAAATCATTTGAGAATTTGAAAAAATGAATACATTGAAATAGACTGAAATGAGACGATGGGAGTGAAATAGAATTTGAAAAAAATTACACAAAAGTAAACAATATAGTTGGAATAAAATTAAAGAAAAATATTTTAATGAAAATTAAAAATAAAAATGATTTTTTTCTCTTTCTGTATTCAAGAAAAAGAAAAGAAACAAAAAAGAGAAAAAAGAGAAAAAAAGAAATCATTTGAAAATTTGAAAAAGTGAATACACTGAATTTGACAAAAATAAAATGATGGAACTAAAATAGAATTTGAAAAAAATTACGTAAAAGCCAAAAATATAGTGAAAAAATTAAAGAAAAATATCTTTATAGAAATTGAAGGTAAAAATGAAGTTTTTCGCTTTCTGCATTTAAGAAAAAGGAAAGAAACAAAAGAGAGAAAAAAGAAAAAGAAAAAAGAAAAGAAGGAAATCGTTTGAAAATTTGAAAAGGTGAATTCACTGAAGTAGACTAAAATAGAATGATGGAAGTAAGATAGAATTTGAAAAAAATTACACAAAAGTAAAAAAAATAGTAAAAAATTAAAAGAAATATTTTTATTTTATTATTACTATTATTATTATTTTATTTTTGAGACAGAGAGAGACAGAACATAAGCTGGGGAGGGGCAGAGAGAGAGGGAGACACAGAATCTGAAGTAGGCTCCAAGCTCTGAGCTGTCAGCACAGAGCCTGACGCGGGGCTCGAACTCACATACTGTGAGATCATGACCTGAGCCGAAGTCAGGCGCCCAACTGACTGAGCCACCCAGGCGCCCCTAAAAAAATATTTTTAATAAAAATTGAAAACAAAAATGAATTTTTTCTCTTTCTGTATTCAAGAAAAAGAATAGTGTAAAAGATAAAAAGAAAAAACTAAGAAAGAAAATTGAATAGCTGGACCTGCTAACAGATTGAAATAGAACTGAAATTGCTTCGTTTTCCCCTAGAAGTCAGACGATGTAGCACTTTATAGTCCATAAACTAAGTAGGCGGTGAGACTTGTGTTCTTGAAGAGAGAGGTTGGCCCAGTTGGGCGGAGCTCTGTGTAATGGCTCCATTTTCCACTAGATGGCACTGCTAGGCTACCAGGGTGTGTTGTTGCAGAGCAGGTAGGTGCGTAAGCGCATGCGCGGTAGAAGTGAAAATGGCATCACTCAGTTACTCTGTCTCTCCTATGGGGACTCTGTTCTCTGCGATCAGCAATCACGCACCCATCCTCTGTCTTCAGCTTTTATCCTCTCCCTGCTTTTTCACTGTCTGTGACCAAGACTCAGGTAGTACCTCTCCCGAGTTTTGTCTCAGATGCAGGTGTTTTCCCTGGCCCCTTACTTCTGAAGAACTGCGGCTTTGGCCCTTCCGCCCCTCTGTGGGAGGGTCTCACTGAGCAATGGACGAATGTCGGCTGCACCCAGGAACCCTTGCTGAACCCTGCTGCTGCCGGTGCCCTGAGACTGCGGCCAGGTGACAGCCCGCCCCGGTAAAAGTTCGAAAGATAGTGTAACAGCAGCTTTTCAGGGATTATGGAAAATCACCGCACACATCTGGCACCCGGCTTCACTCGTAGCGACCTTGTTCCAGCACCAGCGAATGTGGCTGTTCTCTGGGTTCTGCTGTGACCAGGCGCCTTCAACAGTCTCTACCAAATGTCCTTCCAGCAGTGGAACCGCTTTTCTCCGTGTGGCCTGAGAACCTCCCGGACCCCACTCTGTTCCTGGGGATTCACCTTTCCTACCAGAGCACCGCCAGGTATTGAGCTGAGGCGTTGCAGCCTTTGCTCTCCCCTTGTTTCCAGTCTTAATGGAATTTAAGCCCTCTCCTTTCTCCTTTCTCCCTTTTTAGTTTAGTCCCTGAGTCTATTTCCAATTTTCCACTTTCTCTCCAGCTGCTTTTGGGGAGGGGTGCTTTTCCCGTATTCTCCCCCGCCCCAGTCTCCGTCCTTTCTCCACCTGCAAAGGCCCTGCCTGCCGCCGGCTTCTCTCTCCCCAAGTTCACCTCTCTGCGCCACGTACCTGCTGACTTCTGTGGTTCAGGTTGTGCAGATTGTTGTGTTAAGCCTCCAATCAGTTTTCTAGGTGTGTAGGATGGTTTATTGTTGGTCTGGCTGTATTTCATGGACATGAGACACACAAAAAACTTCCATGCTTTTCTGCCATCTTGGCTCCTCCTATTATTATTATTATTACTTATTTTATTTTTTTACATAAGAGTAGAGAAGTAAAGGTTCAGAAGTGGCACTAACAAAGTAATGCTGACTCCCTCACCTCCATACTTGCCTGACTCGTTTATTCTGATGGTGTAGGTAAATGATGGTGTGTGGCCCTGTACTAAAGAAGGCCTTTAACATGAAGAACATCTTTAGCAAATTTTTAAGTTCAATTAGGAAAAAAAAAAATAAGATCATTTTATTCTACAAGCTTTATTATATTATTTGTAATAGGAAGGAATTTTCAAGGGGTATAATGGGATGGAGTTTGGGTTAAGGACATAGGCGGAATAATTCAGACTTGAAATCTCATATATAACTGGTCAATATACAAAATGATACAACCATTAGGAAAAATAATGTGGTAGTTTTTTATAAAGCTAAGCATATAATTATGTATGCATTCCAGACATTTCATTTCTGGATATTTATCCAAGGGGGAAAAAAATCTGTGTTCACACAGATACTTGTATGATTAACAGTTTTATTCAAATCACTAACAGCTGGAAACAACTCAAATGCCCCCCACCTGGGAAATGGATAAACAAATGGGGGCATATCCATAATGAAATGCCACTCAGCAATAGGAAGGAATGAGCTATTGATACACAAAATAAATTATCCATAGTCAGATTGCTGGTGTTTTTCAGAAAACATAAAAGTGACTTTCAAATCTCATCATGGGGTCAAGGATATCTTCTAAAATACTGATTTGTAAAGGGAATTGTGTAACTTCAATGAATATAAAGGGCCATGATACATAGGACTCTGTATAAATCTTTGATGAGGAGGTAATTTTTTAAATCCCTGATTTAAAAAGAATAGAAATAGATATTGACATTTTTAGAATTATCCAGAACAGGGAATGCTGTTTCCTTATAATATGGACTACAGGTCCTTAAAGGGCGATAACGCAACCAGGAAATTCATATTAATTTGGAAAGCTAAATAAATCTAAGCTAAGGATATTTATCAATTCAAGGATTAATTAGCATTCCACTTTTAATCAATTCCTTATTTATTTGAGTAGTGCAAATGGGTACAAGAATTTAATTCTGTATATAATATTAAACGGGAGTGTAAGCACCCCATTCATGTTATACATGAGAAGTGGCTGACACCTGTCATTAGTATCTTCAATTGTCATCCAGAATACAATCAATACTAATTATTATTATTACTAGCAGTAATAATATCCACCCATAAAAGCCCCTACATTCTTCCCTCTTAGACACAGATTTACTCACTAGTATCCTCAACAACAGAGCAGGAGAAGAACACCTCCAGTGTGTCCTTGCTACCAGGTTCCGTGTAAGAGGGACTGACATCATCTGATGTAATCTACATAACATCTTTATGCAGTAAATTTATTCTCTATTTTTAAAATGTAGAAATTGAGGTTCAGAGGGTTTATCTTATCTAATTCACATACCTAGTAAGTGTTGGAGCTTAAAATCCACATGATAATTGTGTTCATATCTCATTGACCACCCCCCTCCAACTTGAAGACTTTGAAGAATATCTGACAAATATCTCAGCAAATCAATTTTGTTAATTTCATGTAACCAGCAGGGAAGGGCAGCAGAGTGGCATGACAGAATCTTCTGAGAAACTAGGTATAAATTTATGATGAGAAAATAAGTTTAGTACTTTTTTTGTTAAATTGTATTGGTAAAATTTAGGCATAGCCTATCTAATCTACAAAAATATACATATACATGACCATATATTTTTCAAGATAGAATACTTTCAAACACTAATTTCAAGCCAACTATTCTTTAATTCATTGGATGGATTTCAATGAAAAGTTTGAGTAATTATGAGTAATTAACATTAAAACTATCTTATTTTAGAGAGTATTCTATTTTTTAAATCTTGTTTCACCACATATTGCTGACGTCTGTCTCTTTCTCATGGTGAGAGACTGAGCTGGCTGCAAGACAAAGAGAGATTAGTGAAAGGAAGAAAAATTAAAAAAAAACAAACTCTTTATAGTCTCATAAACAGCATTTATAAGCCTGAATTTTAACATTACAATGGAGTAATTACCTATTGGGAAGGAAAGAAGTAATAAAATACGTCAAGTGATAACTCTAAGCTATTACATCTTCTTTTAAAAGTTTATATGGTCTGGTTTAGCTAGTTCAATTTTTTATGTAACTATTCATATTTGAAGGCTAATCAGCCTCCACTTGCAGACTCAAGAGCATTTATTTAAATTATTATTTATTTATTTTTGTGAGAGAGAAAAAGAGAGCATGAATGGGGTAGGGACAGAGGGAGAGGGGACACAGAATCTGAAGCAGACTCCAGGCTCTGAGCTGTCAGCACAGAGCCTGATTAGCAGCTGATCTGAAAGTTGGTCTTGATCATTCTTTTGATATATTTACTTATTTCTTCTTCCTCCACACCACTGGCAGTCAAATTTCTTAGGTAGCACCAAATACAGGAATTAAAAACTTGAACTGCATATTGAATTTAAAAAGCCTTTATGGCAATGTTTGTCATCTTGGATTCAAGTTAGCTAGTATTCCTTCCAGCAATTTGTCACAAATTTCCATGTATACCATGTCATCCTTATCAAAACTTCTAATGCAGCATTTCATCCAAAGAATAAGTGAGGTATCCGAGGCACTTAACAAAGGAGAAAAGTTCATTTGGAATGGCCTTTAAGACATTTGGAGTTATCACGTTGCTGATTAATGCTGGAGAATCCCACAGCTTGCAGATCTTTCATTTCAATTTCATCGATAGCATTCAGTAATCCTTCCACAATCATCTAGGGATCTTTTATGGTTGAACATGGGTCCATGAAGAGATGTTAACTGTGCAAGGCACTGCAGAGAACCTTGTGCCATATCTGAATCTTTGATTTTTCCACGTACTGTGAGGAAAAGATTCAAAACCCTATTGTCCAAAAGACTCTTCTGCCTGGGCTCTGTTGGCTTTAAGAACACATTTTGTGAAGATTCAAACATAGCTAATAGTGTATACCCAAATTTGGAGGGAGAAAGTTCCAGCTAAAGGCCTGGTTGGTGAGTACAAGGTAACTGCTGCTGAAATACTTAAGACATCTGAATACTGAGTCTGCCCCACCTGATGAACTCCTGTAGAATGTCAACAGTTACCATGAAGATGTGACAACGTCTTCTTCCTGAAAAACTCTTCTGTAATCCCATATTCAGTTCAATGTTGCCCATGTTACTTGAATTTGAGTGTTCACTCAATAGTGCAATTAGAATAAAACAGGGCCGTAGTTTGCACAGTGGGATTGCCACTAATCAACTAGCTGACTTCATGAAAAATGCTTTTGTAGTTAACAGATTTATCTAACAATCCTCCTTTTACAATTAATGCCACTGCAAATAGAATCTGTTTTCGATCATACTTTTGGAGGTTAGGCCTAGGTTAAAAGAAATGTTGATAGTGACTCGATGCTAGCTTTTTCCAAAAGAATCCACTTTCAGACAATTGCTTCCAGTATGGCTGTGGCAGCTTGAAAGAGGACATAGTCCATTTTGCTTTATGCCTTTTATGTGTTTATTTGGAGGGGGGAGAGAGAATCTCTACTCATCATGGATGCCTACGTGGGGCTGGATCTCAGGACCCTGAGATCATGACCTGAACAGAAATCAAGATCAGATGCTTAACCCACTGAGCCACCCAGGCACCGTTGTTTTTGTTTTTTAATCCAGTGACCTTGCTCTAGTACCACAAAGAGGTTAGTGTCTCTCAGAAGATACTTTGGGCAGGTGGCAGCTCATCACCTATTACAATCTTCACAAACTTTCCTCTCCTCTCTTCAGCTGTTACTTCCAAAGAATGAAGTATGAAAATATGCTTATAAACTGTAAATTGTGACACTGATTTCCTAAGCGACAGAAATGTGCTACGTATGCTAACATTGCTCGTTACTGACCTGGGAAGGTGGTGATAGCAGAAGGTGGTGATATCAGCACGCTGGCCAGGTTCTTGAGCTGAACTGGTGAGTTTCACAGCTTTGCTGGAGCCATGATGGTCTGTCATTAATGATGCACTATGCACCGCATTATGGGAGCAGGTGCCAGGGCCAGCCCGTCACACGCAGACTAAATCTCTCGCACTGGCAGAGGTTGTCCCCGCTGCCATAAGTGCCATCTGCACAGCCATGTTGGCGGCCTGAGCTCCGGGTTCTGTGGGGCAGAGACGGTCGGCATAAACAGACTGTCTTGGTGCGTGGCGAGAGCCTAGGTGTCTTGCAGTACAGCACCAGGTGTGGCCAATGGCCAGTATGTACTGTTCTAATCCAATTTCTTTCTTTTTTCTTTTTTTTTTTTTTTTAATTTTTAAATTTACATCCAAGTTAGTATATATTGCAATAATGATTTCAGGAGTAGATCCCAGTGATTCATCCCTTATGTATAACACCCAGTGCTCATCCCAACAAATGCCTTCCTTAATGCCCCTTACCCATTTAGCCCATTGCACCACCCAAAACCCCTCCAGCAACCCTCAGTTTGTTCTCTATATTTAAGAGTCTCTTATGTTTTGTCCCCCTCCCTGGTTTTATATTATTTTTGCTTCCATTCCCTTATGTTCACCTGTTTTGTATCTTAAATTCCACATATGAGTGAAGTCATATGATAGTTCTTTCTCTGACTAATTTCACTTAGCATGATACCCTCTAGTTCCATCCACATAGTTGCAAATGGCAAGATTTCATTTCTTTTTTATTGCCAAGTAATACTCCTTTGTGTGTGTGTGTGTGTGTGTGTGTATACCACATCTTCTTTATCCACTCATTGGTCAATGGACATTTGGGCCCTTTCCATACTTTGGCTATTGTCAATAGTGCTGTTATAAACATTGGGGTGCATGTGCTCCTTTGAAACAGCACACCTGTACCCCTTGGATAAATACCTAGTAGTGAAATTGCTAGGTCAAAGGGTAGTTCTGTTTTTAACTTTTTGAGAGACCTCCATACTCTTTTCCAGAGTGGCTGCACCACTTTGCATTCCCACCAGCAGTGCAAAAGAGTTCCTCTTTCTCTGCATCCTCGCCAACAACTGTTGTTGCCTGAGTTGTTAATTTTAGACATTTTGATTGGTGTTAGGTGATATCTTATTGTGGTTTTGACTTGTATTTCCCTGATGATGAGTGATGATGAGCATTTTTTCATGTGTCTGTTAGCCATATTGTCTTTGGAAAAGTGTCTAATCATGTCTTTTGCCAATTTCTTTGCTGGATTATGTGTTTTTTGGGTGTTGAGTTTTATAAGTTCTTTATAGGTTTTGGATATTAACCTTTTATCTGATATGTCATTTGCAAATATCTTCTAAATAATTTGAAGATTAGATAGATGAAATGACTTGTTTTGGTGACTGTGTGTGAAAACTTAAGTTGAAACCTGAGTTGTGCTTGACTTCAGCACTTGGGTTCCTTTATTGGTTTTTCTCCAATAACAATCCACCTCACCTAAAGAAATTTGTTAACGTATGATTTTGAATTTTTTTTCAAATTTTTCTTTTACAATTCCTCTTTTCCAAACATCTAAGTTTCTGATGCCACAGAAACAGGATATTTTAAAGTTAGCAAAAACTCAACACATCATTGTTAATTGGATGAATAAATCTCTTACAATCTCATTCTTTTACTGATGAGGCAATATATAACTTTAAAGGAATCAATATTATATTCTATATTCACAAAGTACTTTACAGAAGCTAAATTTAGAACCTAAGCTTCTTGCCTCACCTGGCTATATTCTAGTTAATAAACAACAGCAGCAAAGATACTATAAATACAGATAAATATAATAAAGCACGTTACTTAAATTAGCTTAAAAGTAATGATTGCATAAAGTAGTGGGTGACACATTTCTGTTTTGACTTAGAAAAGTTCTTCACAGATTATGCCATTAAGATAGACACAGAAAAATAATATTAGTATGGCTCAGTGAGGTTTCCGACCTAGGCTACTTGTGCCTAGAGGAGACTACAACAGGGGTTCCAGGCAGATGAGGCAACTGACTACCCAGGCCTTATTGGACCGCCCTGAGATACTGAGACAATCAGCATCTCAGCACACCTAAAACCAGGCTGATAAAGGTTCAGCATGCTTTTTGAATACACATCGTTTATTATACTATTAAAATTCTCCTACTCCGGTTGGTCAATAGCCTGTTTCCCAAATCCCCTGAGTGCCCCTCCTACCAAAGAGGCTTTCCAGTCCCAAATCTCTATATTTCCCTATCATACAACACCAAAAGGTAAATCCTAGGCAGGAGGATGCCTCCTGGATTCCACTTCCTTGTTCGTCCTCTGCCTGTGACCCAGCACTATGTCCTGACACACTGGTTAGACAGGGCGGTGTTAGAGATTTTTGATTAATTATTTATTTTGAATCCCTATTAGTCATTCTAATATAATTAAATGTTACTTGGAGTAATTAGCTAACCACTGACTATCTCTTAATAGTAGAGTAATACAGTTATAAAATATTATGCATAAGATTTTTAAATCAAATATTACAATAAAATCACTACATGTGCAATGGGTGGTGGGAAGTACATGTTGTTTTAAATCACAGACTAGAGAACGAGACAGATCTAGTTTTGAATATTGTTTCTATACTTAGCTAACTCTATGGTGGATGAAAGTTAAGATTCCATCACTTTATTTATGAAATGGAGATAATCTTAAATGGCCCTTTCTTCGTCCTCCACACCCATGTTCCCTAATGGATCCTGAACCAGAGGATTGCTATGTAATACCTAACATTTTAAATCTGAATGGAATCTTAACCATGCATTTCTCTTTATTTTTTTATTTAAATATTTTTTTAAATATTCAAAATTCCTCTCAATGAAAGTAGAATATTATAGATATCTCTCTGGGAAAAATTCAGCTGATAGTATTCCTTATAGAATATTTCAGAAGAAACTTTTATGTTCTTAAAAAGCTCATGTTCCTCAGAATATGAGCTTGTTGTATTTATCAAAGGATGTATTTCATTGTCCTTTATTTTATTTTTTAAAATTTATTTATTTATTTTGAGAGAGACAGAACACAAGCTGGGGAGGGCTGAGAAAACGAGAGACAGAATCCCAAGCAGGCTTAATGTCATCAGTGCAGAGCCAGTTTCAGGGCTGAACTCAACGAACTGTGAGGTCATATTTCATTCTCCTTTAAGTCGAATCTTTCCTGCTAAATAAAAAGGGGAGAAAATTGTGTATGTTAGAATAGATGTGGATAATCTTCTATTGCAGTCTTTTTTGTGGATACTTTTCATGAATGGTTATTCTGAATGAGGTTAGAGTAAAACTAGTCATATTATATCCAGTGGGGAAAATGATAAATAGATCAAGTTTTACATTTTTATATTATGCCACCTATTTCTATAAATACCAATAAAATGTAATGTCAGTATGTTCTTGATCTTTTCAGTATATTTGGGTAAAAAAGTTGATGTTCATGAAATGTCTCTTTTTATTTAAAAATTATGTTAACATATGCCATAGAAAAGGACACGGAGTGTTTAGGTGTTTCTTTGCAAATACTATATGGTCAAAAATATCTATGGCTTCTGAATAAACTATAAATATTTGGCACTTTCAGGGTATGACCTGGTAAAATTATTTACATGCTAGAAAGCATTATTTAAAATTTAAAAGTATGCCTTTAATTAATGAAAAATCATAAGAAGGCAAAAAAGCAGAAAAAGCAGAGATGGTAACATGAACTCTACAGATAAGAAAAGATTAGATTTGTAGAGAAATCATTAAAGGAAAACAAAAATATTAAAAGCTGTAAAGGGGGGTTTTCAAATCATTTTTAAATGGTAAATCAAAGTAAATTTTGATGCAGTTTTAAAATCTACACTTGATTTGGGTTAAATGAAACCAAATTCAGGTAGCTGTTATAGGCTAATTGTAGGTTTCCATAGGAGTTTACTGGAAAGGAACTAGTTGTATTAATGGCTAAGTGATTGATATCAAAACTGAATCTGTATCTAGGATGCTTAGAGTTTAGTCAGATTAAAGGAAGCATGGTTTGCAAAAAGAAACCTGGGCCAAGGTCAAGAGGTTAGAACACGGGGAGATGGAAGTTGGGGTGCCTGGAACTCAGATTCGGGAGTTTTAGAATGGGAGAAGGTGTTGAAGGACAGGGAAAAGGGAAAATGAAGTTGGATAAGTAATGGAACAGAAACACAAAAGTAAATGAAGTGTCTTAAAAACATATTAATCAGTTTGATTTTAAGTAAGGTAAAAGAGAGTGTATTACAATAGCAGAAGAGCGGCATGATCTAATTTGCTTTGTGGCAGAATGAGGAGAATGTATCAAAGGGAATAAGACTGGAGGCTGGGGGAAAAAATAGAAGGTAATTGTGGAGTTTAGGTAGCTATGATGTTAAACTAAGCTGAAGAGGCAGCTGTGGGCAGTGGAGAGGAGTAGAGATTGGAGAAAGATTTTAGAAAATAGAATGAATTGCACTTAGCTACTGCTTAGAAGAAGAGGCCTAGGGGAGGGGAATGAAAAAAGATTCTTCTTAAATCTCTAAAATCCTTTCCAAAAGAATGTTGGTTTCTTATTACTCTCATTTGGGACTTTTATTTCTTAAAGTGGTTAAGACAGCATCTAATTTTTGGCTAAATTTGCATTTTCTTGTTCTGACACTAGTAGAACATCAGAGAACACAGAACATTTTCCAAAATATATATCAATTGTTTTTTACTATTTTATAACGTGAAATCCTTTGCATGTTTTTCAGTAAATGTTTGGAGAGGCGAAAAGACTATATAATCTTATATTTTTAAAAATATCTATTTTTATTAAATTACCTATGACTATTTTCCCAATATTTTTATTTGTCTTTTAAATTTATATTTTCTTTTCTAATTTTCTTTAGATAATTAACCTTTTATCTCAGATATTTTTTTTATTATATCCAATGGAAGAATATCCTTCAAGGTTTAATTTCTATTAAGTCATTCACACAATTAGAAAACATACATCAAGCACCTATTATGTGCCTATAACTGTGTGGATCTTCAGAAACACTTTGTTTACCTCTAAGTAAGAATTTATGGACCCGATCATTCCTCTATAATGGCAATATTAATAACATTTTCATCTTTACATTAGTTCATTTAATTAATCACTTTATGTTTTTCTAACCACTAATCCAGGCTCATAGAAAGCTTTAGTAAAATAGCTTTAACTCAATAACTATATTTAAACCATATCTGCATATTTCAGTACTTTAAATAGTTTCTGATGTTGGTGACCAAAATTTGTGCAACATAATTACCACCATCAGTGACACCAAATTTTGATTTATCTCTCAGTGAAACAGAAAGTAACTTTCAGTGAGATTTGTGTGTCTCAGAACTCTTTTGCCTTCTTAAATGTTTGGCGAACTAATTGCTGGTAAAAATGATACAAAATGTTAAAATCACATTGCTGTGGCTGTTACTCTAATTTAGTAGCATGTACACTCTTTGGTTTCCCAGATTAACAATGATCACAGAAAGATTCAGATTCAGCTAACTTAAACAAATGAAAGAGAATTATATGAAGAATAGTGAAATAGTTAAAGCTAAATATCCATGTCTGAGGAAAGGTAGCTCAGGGAAACACTGGGAATGACAGCAGAGTTAAGGGCAGTCTCACCAGGGTGAAGCCTTAAAATAAAGTAATTTGATAAATCTTCAGCCTCTTTATGATAGATTAATATTCACAGAATTGCATATTATATGAGTGTCAGGGGCAGGAGATATTTTGAGCCAGTCTGCATCACATACTGCCTCTGCCTGTTTTCACAGATATTGGGATCTGTTTCCAGGAGAAGAAGGGGTAACAAGCAGGCAAAAACAATAGAAATCCTCTTCCATACCCTACCTGTCCACAGTCTTAGGCAGATACTCACTCACTCTTTTTTCTGTGTATATAATGCCTAAAATATTCCTGTTTTACACAGTGTGTCTCAACAGTTGAAAAAAAAAATCTTATTCTATTTACCACAGGAAAAAAAAAAAACAAAAGTGATTTTTGGTTGCTACTTCCAAAGATGAAGCCTGTGTTCTCTGGGTTATGTCTATTTCTTGGTTGCTCGATCATTATAGTATCTCAATATTCTGTGATCTGTGGACAAATTCAGCCAATACACTCTGTGTTTAATAGTGGACAAAAGCAAGAGAAAGGACATAGAGTAAGCATAAACAATGCTGCAAATGATTAGAGGAAGGAAACTTGTCACTGATTTTTTTCCTAATTTCTATTTCATATAACTTTATCTTTGGTCAGAATATTCTCAAGTCATATTTCTTTATTTATTTAACTTGTGAATTGAACTAAGTTATCCATCCTTTGTTATTGGAGCCTCTGTGGATCCTATTACATTGTCTTATCTAATATTTATTAGTAGGCCTGTTATTACATGGGAACACCCCAGAGTATTGCTTGGATTCTACTCCTATTTCTGTAGCAAAATCTCCACTTCTTCTTGATCATCAGATAAGTCATTCTACTTATCTGCTATCAGATAAGTCATTCTCCTGGAACTATAGCTGAATCTTCATTAATTTTTTTAATAAAGACAGTTGCTTGAGTCATTGGAGTAGCAGAATAAATGGTTTCAAAGCATTGTTTCTTTAATTTCAAGTAAATTTCATTTATTTATTTATTTATTTATCTATCTATTTATTTATTTAAAATGTTTATTTATTACTGAGAGACAGAGAGAGATAGAGCGTGAACAGAAGGGCAGAGAGAGAGGGAGACACAGAATCCCAAGCAGGCTCCAGGCTCTGAGCTGTCAGCACAGAGCCCGACGCGGGGCTCGAACTCACGGACCGCGACATCATGACCTGAGCCGAAGTCAAGTCGGAAGCTCAACCGACTGAGCCACCCGGTTGCCCCATCAAGTAAATTTCTTAATTGGAGACAATGCTTATGGAATAGGCATAATAATAATCTTTGAAGCATTTAGTTAATCCAAATTTGGAGGTTCCTGAGAAAGCATGTTTATAGTCTGAAAATAAAATCCACGTCTACAATAAATTTCTATCTGATTAAAAAAAACAAATCTTCACCACACCACACCCCCCCCCCCCCAAGCCATGGAAAGTTTCTAATGTAAGCATCAGGAAGCCACCACATAGCTGGCGATTCACCTGAAGTATTGAGACATATTGAGGTATAAGATTTAATTACTTTTGTTGTTAATTGCACATTCATTACTGTCTGTGGCTAGGGTATCTTGAGAAGAGGAAATCTAGTTTTTAAAGTTCCTTTCTACCATCATGCACATTTTAATCATGAGCTTATTATGCAAATTCTGGTCTTCATAGAAGATACTGACATCTAAAAAATCTGTTATCCCGTAACCTGATTATTAAGATATTATTCTACATAAGAATAGATACATTTTCATGTTCTGGGCCCACTCCTAGAGGTCCAACTACAGGCTTCTTCCAAAAAATTTCTTGAGATTAATTACTTATTCACTGAAATTATTTGGCTTTTTATTTGATAACATCATACATTCATAAAACTACACAAACCATCGGGGCACAGCTCAATGAATTTTCACAAACTGGACACATCTGTACAAGAAGCACTGAGAACATAAAATAAAACATTGCTTATGCTTCAGGAGGCCCCTAGTACACTTTCTTCCGGTTTCTATATCTATAAGAGTAGTGACCCTCCTGCTTTCTTTTAACATAGATTAGTTTTGTGTGGTTTTGAACTCTCTGTGAATATAATAAAATAGTTCTTTTTAATTTTATATTTTTTAAGTTTTTATTTTAATTACAGTTAGTTAACATACAGTTATATTAATTTTAGGCATACAATATAGTGATTCAACACTTCCATACATCACCCTGTGCTCATTACAGCCAGTACACTCCTTAATTCCCATCACCTATTTTACCTACTTGCCCACCCACCTTCCTTCTAGCAACCATCAGTTTGTTCTCTGTGGTTAAGAGTCTAAGAGTCTATTTCTTGGTTTACCTTCCCTTTTTTTTTCCCCTTTGTTTATTTTGTTTCTTAAATTCCACATATGAGTGAGATCAAATGGTATTTCTCTGACTGACTTAATTTGCTTAGCATAATACTCTCTACCTCTATCCATGTTGTTGGAAATGGAAAGATTTCTTTCCTTTTTATGGTTGATCAATATTCACCACAACCATTGAGTACACACACACACACACACACATCTATATGTATATAACATATCACATATAATATATGTATCACATCTTGTTTATCCATTCATTAGTCACTGTACACTTGGGCTATTTCCATAATTTGGCTTTTTTTCCCTTTTCTTTTCTTTCTTTCTTCCTTCCTTTCTTTCTTTCTTTCTTTTTTTCTTTCTTTCTTTCTTTTTGTGCTTGGCTTCTTTAGCTCAACATTGTATATTTGTGAGATTCATCCATATTGTGTTTAATGACCAATTATTTAATCTTCTCTCTTCAAGTTACCCAAACAAACCATTAGCCATTGCTTAGGAATCAACATAGATGCTCATTCCAGGCATCACTCCTTTTAAACCTAGTGAATGTAAGGGCACCTGGGTGGCTCAATTGGTTAAATGTCCAACCTCAGCTCAGGCCATGATCTCAAAGTTCATGGGAGTCCTGCCTCAGGCTCTATGCTGACAGCTCAGAGCCTGGAGCCTGCTTTGGATTCTGTGTTTCCCTCTCTCTCTCTCTGCCCCTCCCCTGCTTGCTCTCTGTCTCCTTGAAAAATAAATAAAATATTAAAAAAAATAGATGCAGTGAATGTAGAATTCAAAATTCTTCCTCTTATAAGAATTTTCCTTTTCCATTCATGGTCAAGTCACTCTTAAGAGAGAAAGTAAAAGTTGTCTATTTCTGAGTAATGCCAATGTAAGTAATAAAACATGTGTATATTATGTTTTATATTTGTAATTGTTAATTTTTGCTCATGCATTTATTAGTTATCTCTTATAGTTTGAAGTTGATGGGAGGGGAGGTCCTTTAAGAGGAGATTGTGTCCTAAGAGTGTGATAAACCTATTCATTCAAATAATTCACTCGTACCTTCAAAGCCTGGTAGGGACTTTCATATATACATTGGCACATAATGGTGGAGTACTTCTGGTCATGCCCAAATGTATAGTTAGGCAGATCAAAAAGCACTGAGAGCATGATGCCCTTACTTGGGTATCCCAAGTCAGCATATTCAGTTTTCCCTGAAAGGCAAGTATTATTTTTACTTTATTGTTTATTTTGTTTTTCAAAATTAGAATATTCATTGATAATTTTTTTAAAATTCAAATCCATTTTAAATCCATTTTTTAAATTTTTTTTTAACCTTTATTTATTTTTGAGACAGAGAGAGACAGAGCATGAACGGGGGAGGGTCACAGAGAGGGAGACACAGAATCTGAAACAGGCTCCAGGTTCTGAGCTGTCAGCACAGAGCCCGACACGGGGCTCGAACTCACGGACTGCGAGATCACGACCTGAGCCGAAGTCGGACGCTTAACCGACTGAGCCACCCAGGCGCCCCATTTTTTTTTTTTAATCCAAATTTCAGGATTACCTGCTATCACATTCTTATTTGTGTGTTTTACACAATACTGATCTGCCATCAACACTTCCTTCAGCATAGACCTGTTAGGTCATGAAGAAAGAGTAGTAGAGCTGCTGACTCTTGTCTTCACCAGGTCAATTGCTTCCTTTTTCTCTGAGCTTTACTAAATAGTGAACAATTTTCAAATAACAGAGTACAAGGTAAAGTCCATGGGCAACTTTTTTGGATGTGGGTTTAAGGAACAATACAACCTTCACCTTAGAGAAAAACTGCAGACATGCTGCGATGTGCAGAATTCCCACAAGTGATGGACATGCCCTGTATGATTGATCCCCCTTAGTGTGGAAGGAACTTGTGACTATAAGATCTCACTATTATTCTCTGGCAAAAGGATGGGCCTACCCTAATCGGAGAGCCATTTAAAACTAGAAAACAGTCAAAGGGTAAACATTAAAAATGAAATTATAAAATAAAGACAGAGCATTTTCCCCAGCTGAATGCAGAGAAGGACGTCTCACAGACGCTCGTGTGCTGGCCTGAAGGAAAAGAACAGCCAGGTTGGAGGCTCCTGTGGCCAAGAATTGTAGGTGGCCTCTAGGCTCTAACGATGGTAACTTACTGACACCTAGCAAGAAAACAGGGGCATCAAACATACAACTGCAAGAGATGACTTCTGCTGAAAAACAGTGAGCTCGGAAGATAACCCCTAGCCTTAGATGAGAATCACAGTGATTTCAGCCTGGTGCGATCCTACGCAGAAGATCCAGAAAACTGTTCTGAGACTCCTCACCTCTGGAAACTGTCAGATAATAAGTTTGTGTCGTTTTAAGCTTTTGGGCCTGTGTTAATTTATCACACGGTAACAGAAAACTAGGAGTACGCTTGCTCAGGACCACTGCGAGTACTGACATTGTCAAGAAACATACTTTCCTTTTTCTCTCATGTGTGTTTTTATTATGGCATAATGGGAATTTGTAAATCCTGCCTTCACTAGTAGTTATTCATAGTGAATAAATGCCCAGCTTGACATCAGATGGCCTGGGGCTGAATCCCATTCAGCTCCTTAGATGTGATTGCGAGCAAGTTACTTAATAGCCCTGTGACACTTGCTCCTCAATTAAAAAAATAAGAATATCATGTTAACTCTTTCATTGGGCTTTTACTAAGAATTAACTGAGTGTATTAAATATGTTAACAATAAATATTTGTTGGTGCTATTATTGTTATTGCAGATTCAGATTCATGTTGATATCAACATGATGTCAACAATATAGTGGAAGTAATGACATCCTATAGGATGGTGAATCAGATAACTGAAAACTGTATTATGGCAGAGAACTAGAGGGCTGAAATATCCCAGAAGCAGAATATCTCAGAGGCCATCCTGCCAGGTGAAAGCAAGCTACTCTGTTTTAATTTGTATTCCACTGAAAATGTAATTGCTAGATCAATAAAATCATACCAGTTGCCAAGTCATATATTTACATGCTCTAATAAGCAGAATACATCTGAATAGCAGGCACAGTTGGACTTATTAAATAAGTCTACAGTAATTTATTATTAAAGATGTATTAGTATTTTACAGTAATTGAAGTAGTTAAGAGAATAAGGATATGCCATGAATCACAAGGCTGGCATCTTTCAAGGTTTTTTTTTTTTATGTTTATTTATTTATTTTGAGAAAGAGAGAGAGAGAGAGACAGAGGATGCACACGTTTGCCAGTCAGGGAAGGGCAGAGAGAAACAGGGAGAGAGAAAATCCCAAGCAGGCACATTGTGAGCCCAGAGCCTGATGTTCAATCCCAGAAACCATGAGATCATGACCTGAGCCGAAATCAAGAGTCAGACAGACACCTAACTGACTGAGCCACCCAGCCGCCCCCTTCCAGGTTTTGAAGTTTGCAAAAGTCTTTAATTCTCTCAGGTAAGGAAAATAGCAACATTTTGTTGTTTTTATTAAGTGTGTCCTCCCTATCACAAATTGGCTAGATTCCAAAAGTTAGTTAGCCATCACAGGAGTGCTATTATGTACCAAATATCCCATTCTACTTTTAGACTGAGGAATTGCTAAAAAGATCACATTGGATTCAGAAAATCACTGCAATTAATGTGAGACAAATTTTGTTGGAATTTAAATTATCAATTTACTCCTCACAGTACCCATTCTGCACACTGAACTTCATTTAAATTCTGGTTTCCCAGAATTAGTATTAGCCTGAAGCTTAACTACAATTGCCTTTAAAGTCTTCCTTTTATAAGTACATGAGATATAGAGTCTCAGTTTGTTGGAGAAGGCTATAAGAAAGACTAAAAGAGGTTGTTACATGCATGCTTTCTTAAGGTATTTGTTTTCTAATTCTCATCCTTTATTTATTTGTATTTTTCAAACCTTTCCAGACTCGTATATATTTGGTACACTTTCATTTATGAAATGTTAGAGTCTAAAAATATTGTGGCTGTGACTACTATAATACTCAAATATGGCCTTTTTGATATTTGAGCGCAAATCTGAAGGAGGTACAGGAGTAAGCCACATGGATAACTGTGCATAGAAATTTCTACACAGAAGAGATAGTTTATGCAAAGTTCTGAGGCATGCTCCATGTTCCTGCCACTTTAAATGTTTTTCTATAGTGTTGATATTTCTCAAGTTTCATATTTTTACATACTGATGCAATACTACAAAGGATCACATTTCTTTTTTATTGCCTCTGACCACGTTGATTCAATTATTGGCTGATATTTCTCATCACAGCTATATTCTGTGGTGGTGAAATAAAGAGTAAATGTTAGGTTACTTTCACATCCTATAGTGTATGCATCTGTGAAGGAACAACAACAATAATAATAATATCAAACCTTAACACATGATCCTCAAGGCACATTTTTTGTTCATTCATACTTGAATGAAAAGATATTTATCTGGTACTAGAGAGCAATCATGGTCTCTAGATTGTCCTAGCCCAATTATAATCAATACTGGTGCAGAAGAATTCTAGTAGGTATTCATAAATCATTAGCTTGCCTTCTAGAAAGCCTGCCTACAGAACCAGTAGAGGAGATTTCAGCCATTGATAGCTTCCTTAGCTGCCAATGCTGCCAGCATTGCCTTATTTTTAAATCCTCCCAGATTCCTTTTAGGGTCAGTTTTTCTTTCTTTGGTCTCAGGATTTATAGAAATTTACTTTTCTTATTTATTTCCTGGAAAGTATAAAAGTAAGTTTAGAGAATGGGTTTTAAAAACTTGCCCATAGGGGCATGTGGGTGGCCCAGTCCATTAAGCACCAAACTTTGGCTCAGGTCATGATCTCATGGTTGTGAATTCAAGCCCCACATCAGGTTCTGCACTGGTTGTGTGGGGCCTGCTTGGGATTCTCTCTCTCTTCCTCTCTCTCTCTCTGCTCCTTCCTCACTTGTGTATTCTCTCTCTCTCAAATAAATAAGTTAATTAAAAAAAATAAAAACTTATCCATAAATTGTCATTATTTCTCTTAATGGAGTTTTCCTTTTATACCATCAAAAGAAATTGAGAATTGTAAAATCTGTTCAATCTGTTGGTTGAATAGTGTAGTAGACTCTAGTAGACTTATATGGCAAGACCATTGGGTTACTTCTAAGAACAGATAATATCATTCTTTCTCCCCATGTACAAATACAACAGCAGAAAAATTTACCAAAGTACATATGTTTTAGGCATGAAGAAAGCAGACAAGTCAAGACTTGAGAAACAGGGTCCCAAAGAGTAAGAAAACAGACAGAAGTGAGCTCAGCATCACTGTGACAATTTCTCTCAAGGTACTTGTCAATTAAATGTGGCATAGCATTTAGAGGTTAAATGTTGAACATAAAGTTCAGTTAAATGTGGCAATATATGAGAGGCTAAAAAGTTGAACATATAGCAAGTAGTACACAGGGTTTCAGAAACTTAGTTGAGCTCTCAACAGCCTCTAAAGACAGAGACAAACTTAGTGTTCATGACTACTTTCAAGTGCAGGCTGCACTTGATTTTTGAGAGAAAAGAAATACATTGAGGTGGTTCCAACTTTCTACACCTTTTCCTGAAGACATTATCCAGTTCATAAGCATCCAAAAAAGTAAGAATCAATCAGGAAACAACAGCTATAATGGCATATGAGGGCTGCCCAGGTGGCTCCGTCAGTTAAGCATCCAACTTTGGCTCAGGTCCTGATCTCATAGTTTGTGGGTTTGAGCCCCCTGTCAGGTTCTGTGCTGACAGCTCAGAGACTGAAGCGTGCTTCAGATTCTGTGTCTTCCTTGCTCTCTGCTCCTTCCCTGCTTGTGCTCTCTCTCTCTCTCTCTGTTTCTCAAAAATACATAAATGTTAAAAATTGATGAAAAATAAATAAAAATAAATAAAATGGCACATGATCCTGGTTAGATAAAGATTAGAGATTAGCCAAGATAGAAAAGTCTTACTCAAAATCCCAGTAAACACAGTTTCCTATAGAAACACAGTAGGATCAGTCACAAATAAGAAATATACCAACTTTCAAAACAATTTTACTTCAGGTTGAAATAGGAGATATATCCCTACTCTAATTGCTCACCATAAGTAAAAAATACTCTTTGAAAGATGACAGTTCAGCTATGCTTCAAATTAACTATACATTTTAATGCACCACGCTCAGCATATAATAAAACAATTTTCAGGAATGGTAGACGATGGGACCAAATTTATAAAATATAAAGGAGAAAATAGATTTGCGGATAATCTCAATATTGAAATTATCAAACATTTATTTTGAAATGTAGTTAATACATAAAGAAAATGGAGTTGAGGTGCCTGGGTGACTTGGTCAGTAAGTATCTGGCTCTTAGTTTTGGCTCAGGTCATGAGATCATGGTTCATGGAATCGAGCCCTGTGTCAAGCTCTGTGATGACAGCATGGAACCTGCTTTGGATTCTCTCTCACTCCCTCTTTCTCTGCCCCTTCCCAGCTTGTGTGCAAGCTCTCTCACAAAATAAACATTTAAAAAAAAAAAAGAGAAGAAGAAAAGAAAAAAAGATGAAGTCAATATGTAATATTCATGACTGAACTTAAAAAAAAATTCAAGTGATAATACTTTTTTTTAAGTTTATTTATTTATTTGGGGGGGGTGGAGAGAGAGAGAGAGAGAGAGAGAGAGAGAGAGAGAACTCCAGTCCAGGCAGGCCCCACACTGTCAGTGCAGAACCTGACATGGGACTCAAACTCATGAACTGTGAGATCATAACCTGAGCCTAGATCAAGAGTTGGATGCTGAACTGACTGACCTACCCAGGTGCCCCTCAAGTGATAGTTCTTAAACTGGGAAAAAAGTCCCTGTAATTAAAAGCTGAAGAAAAGACTTAACAATAGATTAGAAACAGTGGAAAAGATTATAGTATCAGAATATATAATGATGGACAATTTTCCAATGGAGACATGGATGTAAAATACAGAAAAAATAAGTTGAATATAAGAAACATAGTATTAACATTTGTTTGGAAACCCAGAAGGATAGGAGCAAGTATACGGGTAGTAGCAATATGAGAAAAGGAACTAGACCAAATGGTCTGAAAGTGACGAAAGACATTAAACCACAGATTCAAAAAGCTCAATAAAACCCAAGTGAGATAAATACAAAGAAAACATATCTATACATGTCATAAGAAAAATGCAAATAACCAAAGACAGGGAAACTAAGCAGCCAGATGAAAACAAACAAACAAACAAAAAGACATAGTTTACAGACCAACAATAAGATTGAGAAGTGTCTGTTCAGCAGAAACAATGGAAGAAAGAAAACAAAATAAATATCTTTAAAGAAATAAGAATTAAAGCTTCTAATGAATCTGCATTGTCTGGGAAGTTAAAAAGCTATGCTGATTTATGTTAGACTGCTCTAATTCAAAGATTTTTTTTTTTTTATGATTTCTAGGATAACCACTAAAAGAAGAATAAAATAACCTAAAGTAAAAGAGGAGAGTATAGATTGATAAAATACTTTAATAACACAAAATGTAGAAAATAGAAGAAGAGAAAAAGGACATAATAGAAGAGAAAAAAAAAGAGACATAAATGACCAGTGCAAATAGCAAAACGATAGTAAAGTAGTAAATTCAAATTCCGACATAAATGCATCATTATCTACATTAAATGTAAAACAAGCAAATACTCAGTTGCACTATGGTAGGAATAAAAACTCTATATTTCACAAAACAAAGTTCAACTATATGATACTCACAAAACACTATTAAAATATGAATACAGAAAGTCTAAAAAGGATAGAAAAAAAGTCCGTGCAAGTACAAACCAAAAGGAATGTGGTTTAGCTACAGTAATATAAGAACAGCATAACAAGGCAAAAGCATTAGTGAAGTTAAACACAAGCATTTTCTAATGTTAAAGGATCAACCAAACAAGAAGATATAATAAGTCTAAATTTTTAGGTATCTATAATATAGCCTTAAAATTTATGAAGCTAAATCTGACAAAATTAAAGGAAGAATAGATAAACCAAAAATCATAATAAAAGTTTTAAATTGGTTTTCTAGTACTTTACAGAACAGACAAAAGTAGGTAAGGATATAGATCGGAAATTGGCAAACTACAAACAATGTGTCTTTCTTGCCAACATCTATTTTTGTATGACCCACAAGTTAAGAATGGTATTTATATTTTTAAATTTTTGTATGTTTATTCATTTTCGAGAGAGAGAGACAAAGACAGAGCATGAGTGGGGGAGGGCAGAGAGAGAGGGACACACACACAGAATCAGAAGCAGGCTCCAGGCTCTGAGCTGTAAGCACAGAGCCCGACATGGAGCTCAAACTCACTAACTGCAAGTTCGTGACCTGAGCCGAAGTTGGATGCTTAACCAACTGAGCTACCAAGGTGCCCCAAGAATGGTATTTATATTATTAAATGTTGGAAAAAAGTCAAAATAATAATGTTTTATGAAAATGAAAAGTATATGAAAATCAAATAGCAGTTTGTGTAAAGCGCTTTCTGTAAAAGTTTATGGAACATAGTTATGCTCATTTATTTATATACCATCTATGCCTGCTTTCACACTACAATGACAGAATTGAATAGTTATAACAGAAACTATGCATGGTACTCATCACTTCAAATATTGGTGTAGAGCATAATCGATTTTAGAGAAAGAGTTACAATTAGATTTTCCTCTTGGCTTTCAAAGCCTAATTGACATATATAGAATACTAAGCTCAAATGCATATTGTTTCTCCCAAATCTACATAGGAAATTTCAACAATTTTTATGTTGAAATATTTGAGAATATACCCACTGTTCATAAATTTTTAGAAGAAAAGAAGCGCAAGATGATAATTTTTTAGAAGTTTGTAAATGAAGCTACACATTTCTAAATAACTGTTGGATCAAAGAAGATATAACAATAACAATTAGTAAAATTGGATAAACTGTGCTTAAGAAGAAATTTATATACTTAAATACATAGAAGAAGAAAGTGTAAAAACCCACTGTTTAAGTGTCTCTATGAATAAGTTAAAGTACAAAAGATATATGAAACCAAAAAAAAAAAAAAACAAGAAAAAGAGCATAATAAAGATAAATCCAGAAATGTATAAAATAGAAGATAAATATATAACAGAGTTTTTTTAGAGACTGAAAAAATTGATAAACTGACAAGTGCGATTACTACAGATACTATAGTCTTTAAAATTGAGTTGATATTTTGAACAACTTAACACTTACAATTTGAAAATTAGATAAAATTGTTCATTCCTAGAGAAACGGGACAATAAAAATACTATGGTTAATCAATACCTATTAAAGAAAGTGAAACTTAAAGCAAAAGCTTCTCATAAAGAATTCATAAATAATTTTACTTATGATTTCAAACAAACATGAAGAAGTAATAATAAGATCAAGTATACATAAAGCCTACCATGGAAGAGAAAAAAAAAATGAAACATTTTCAACTCATTCTGTCATACTAGCATAATTTGTACAGCAAATGTGACATCAAAAAAAAAAAATCTATATACATAGGTTCACAAATACTTTTAAAGCTATCAAAGAAATCCATCATATATGAAAAGAATAATATGAAAGAGTTCAATTTTGTCCAGAAATATCATTTAATTATATACAACTTCAATGTAGTTCATTGTATTTAATAGATTAAATAGAAAAAAAAAATCCTTCATGTTCTTTTTAGTGGATATTTTTAAATAAATTGATAAGATCTAAATCTACTTATAATTTAAAATAAAGAGTAAATAATAATTAGAGAAAAAAATTAAAATTTAATAAATGTGAAAATCTAACAAATATCTAAATTGATGGTAAAAATACTTAAATCTATCTACCTGATAGCAAGAAGAAGACAAAGATGACCATTCTTATTTCTATTCAGAATTCTACTAGAGCTATGTCATATTGTTATATATAGAGAAATATATATTTAGTCTTCCTCACCATTTCTAGTGTAGAGCTCTTAAAATTTTGGCATTTCCGTGGCAAGACATTGAATCAATCACCAATGACCAATGATCTAATCCACCATGCCTGTGTAATAAAATCTCCATAAAAATCAAATAGGATGGAGTTCACGGAACTTGTGAGTTGGTGAGCATGTGGAGATTTTGGGAGAATGTATGCTTGGAGAGGGCATGGAAACTTCACACTTTTCCCCAAACTAAATTGCTTGGTCGTGTGGGGAAACCACATGAAATGGGGAAATGGTGATCAGAACCTTTAAAGCTACAACAAGATAATAAAGAGAAAAAGAGACGATGTTCAGAAAGGAAGGGATAGCACTTTTAGTATTAACTATCTTGTCTTGATGGTTGTACACCAAGAAAACCAAAAAGAATCTACAGGTGAATTATCAGAATTAATAAGTATTTTTTAAGATAACTAGATATAAAATCAGTATAAAAGTGATTTATATTTTTATATCCTAACAAAATACAAATAATAGCTGCAAAGGTAAATTATGATGTTTACAATATAATGTTTTAAATTTCAAAGATCTGTAAATAGGAATAACAGAAGTGCAAGCCCATGACAAAGAAAACTCTAAAGCATTTCTGGGAGACATTGAAGAAGACTTAAATGAAGGTAAACACCATATACATGGAAAGATTCTTAGTGAAATATATCAAATTCTCCTATTTGATCTATGAAATCAGTGCAAGGCATTTCAATCCCAATTTTCTTGGAGCAAAGTGACAGACTGATGTTACAATCACACTCAAGTAATAGGAAAATGCCAAAGAAATAAAGACAAGAAGAAGGAAGGAAGGGGCAGGAGAAGGGGAAAGGAAGGGAGAAGAAAAGAAAGAAGGAGCAAGAAAGGAAGGAGGAGGAGTGAAAGAAGTTTGGAGGCATACACTACCACATATAAAATATTTTTATAGAATTATTGAAATGAAGACAGTGTCATTGATATAGGCTTGGAAAAAATGGAGAAATAGAAAAAAATTGGGGAGTTCAGAGATAGCCCCCTTCTAGTATACAGACATTTGATTTAAGACAAAGTTGAAACTTCAGACAAGTGGAGAAGGATGATCTTCTTACTAAATGACTACATATTCATAAGGGGAAACAAAAATATCCAAGCATAGCATAAAATCCAGATATATGTGTGTGTGTATGTATGAATATATACATATATATTATATATAATACATATATATAAATACATAGTATCATCCCTGAGCTCTATACATTAGATGTCAATAGCACAAATCCCTGGTAGTGATAGTAGAAAAATGTCTCCAGATACTGCCAAAAGTATCCAGAGGGGTGTGTGTGTATGTATATGTGTGAAATCATTCCTCTTCGAGAACCACTGTTCTAAAAGATAAAATTGGAAATTAATCATGACCTGAGAGTAGGCAAAATTTTCTTATACAGGAAAAAAATTGATAATGGGAAAGAATTTTAAGCTATAGTACATTGAATTAAAAGAATCTGTTCAACAACAACAAAACACTAAGTGAGTGACTAAAGTAGTTACAAAATCAAAGAATGTATTAACAATACATATAAAAGAAAGAACACATAACAAGGTTACATATAGAATTTCTATAAATCAATTGGGAAAAGAAGATAACACTCCTCCCCACTTACCCCATAGATATATACATAGACACAAAGCCTAGTGCCCAATAAATTACAAATTATGTGAAAGTGTTTCAACCTCATTAATAATGAAGTAAGTGTAAATTAAAACCAAAATGAGATACTACCTTGTATTCAAAAGAATGCCTACAATTACTAAAACTGACAACACCAAATGTTGACAAGGGTTAGAATCAAGTGGTGTCATAAATGCTGGTGGGAGTGGAAATTAATACAATGACTTTGGAAATCTTTTTGTCAGTAACTACATAAGCTGATCTTATAACTTAGTGGTTTTACTCCTGGGCTTACACACAGCACAATGCTTATAAATGGGTATCAAAATTCATGTACAAGAGTTTTCAAAGCAGCATTATTCATAATATCTAGAAACTAGGAAAATCTGAAATGCCTATCAATGATAAAATGGCTAAACAATTAGGTGTATATTTACATAATGTAATGCATGTCAGCAATTAAAATGAATTAAATTCTGATGGATATTTATATAGTATGTGATTCTTTAATAGCAAAGAAGGCATATAAGAGTAAATATTTTTCTAATTTCTTTAATGCTAAACAGAATAGCAAGCATAGAAGGTATTAATAAAAATGCATTTATGCAAGTGATTATCTGCTATAAAATAGCAAATAATTTGATTTGGTGCAGGCTTATAATTACGTGCTGCATGATAGTCCTCAATTCACCCTAAAAAGCTAAAATTGAGCTATTACACGAAACTCCATGTAATGCTGAATTATTGTCATACATGTTTTGTGGTAGGCCTATATTTCTTGAGTTTATTATTTTATGGGCGAACACTGGCACACAAATTCTTAAATCCATTGGATTTTTATACTGTATATTTTATAACCTTGAATAAACGTGTTATTATACTGAGTTATACTGAGAACAGCAGCAATTCAATATGCTTGATATCTTTCCATGTAAATTACTCAATTATTACACCATACCTTAATTTAAAAAGATATGGAGACTGTACTTTTCGAAATGGTCATTATTGCTAACCTCAAATTTGAAGTTCAGATTAGGTAATCAAAATAAGAAGTATTGTCCCATTATAAATATGTATGTGCCTGTTTGTTATATAAATATGCCCATATGTTTGTACAGTGTTAAAAAAAAAGTAGTAAAGTTGAAAATCTCTCAAGAACAAAGCACATGTATAAAGATGAAAACTGCTCATTAAAGTAGAAATAATTCAATTTTCATATCATCAGAAGCTAGAGAGAACCTTTTAAGTAATTAAAAGCTGTATCTCCACATATAATCTGTAAGCATAGGGTGCAGGGCAAGATTACAGTATGTATAGTAAGAGAAATATTTAAACTTAATTCTTTATAGTTGTAACAGCAAATCAGACTTAGTGTTATTTAACTAGCTTTAATGTTTACTACCAAATATTCTCATCAAAACCAATCACAGTTATGAGTCCCTCATGGACCCTGTATTAGTCATCTATTGCCGAGTAGCAAGTTATTCCAAAATTTAACAGCTTAAAACAAGTATTTATTGTCTATACTGTGTGTGGACAAGGAATCTGGATGTAACTTAGCCAGGTACCTTTAGCTCAACATCTCTTATGATTTTGCAGTCAAGCTGTTGGCCAATGCTGCAACCCTTGGAAGCTTGACAGTAGCCAAAGAATCGGCTTCCAAAGTCACTCCCTTGGCTATTGGCATGTGTCTGTTCCTTACAGGCTTTTGGACTTAGGACACCACTTCTTTACTATACATCCTGGGCCTCTCCATAGCTGGAGATCTCCTCACAAAATGACCCCTTATTTCCCCTAGCATGAATGCTCCAAGGGAGATTTAGAGAATTGCCAATATGGAAGCCACAGTCTTTTTTTTTTAGCCCAATCTTGATAAATGACATAACATTATATCTGTCATATGCTTTTCATTAGAAGTGTGTCAGTAAAACCTGCATACATTTAATGGGAAGAGATTGCATGAGGACACGAATACCAGGAAGCAAGGATCATTGGGGACCTTCTTAGGCACTGCCTACTATAGACTCGATTTTCTCTCAGTCTCTAGGATTTTAACATTTTTTTAAAGGTTAGAAAAATTGCTCACTTCTCTTGGTCTTAAATAGCTAATTGCTCACTTCTCTTGGTCTTAAATAGCTGAATGTGTAATTTAGTGGCCTTCAAACAATAAGGGAGATTTAGGTATAAAATTCTGGGTGACATCAATTTCCCAGAAAAATCTTAAGAGTAGTCTGTATAATATTTCTCTGTGCTCTGAAATTCTAAAATGTATACTTTTCAGCACTGTGTCAATTCAAATTATTGTTGTCTCAATACAGCTTTGAATTTTGCGAGTCCATCATTTCCTAAAATCTTTAAGGGCCTTTGGTCTACTTTCACTATATTTTAGCATTTGAAATGACAAGACCTTTTTTTTTTATCTTTTTCTAGACTTAAAGTTATATTTTGTTTTATAGAGAAATATGTGTAAATCCTTTAATTTAAGTATCATTTTTGGCATGTCAGTCTTATATTTAGTGCAAATACTTTCCAGATTCTGACATTAGTACACAGTCGGGATAGTTTGTACTGATGTGTTTTGACACTTTTTTTCTTTTGTTTATAGATAATTAAATAGTATTTTGGAGTGCTCATTTCAGACAATGTTTTTAATAATAGCTTCATTTATTCTTATGTAAAAATTATTTTCTCCACCAGAAAAGGAAAGGAAAATGAGTGTTTTGTGCTTGTGTACCATAGAAATGAAGAAATTCTGAATCCATTTGTGGGGGCCAAGGGCAGGCAGCCCCAAGAAGGGCCACACTGGCATGCAGACTATGCCTAGCTGAAAATAATCAAGGCCTAAAAGACTCAGAAACTTTGACATCTCCCCCAAAACTACCCAAAAAAAACTAAGAAACAAACAGATGAGCAAAAAGGGGGGGTTGGAGAGAAAGAGAGGCAAAATAAAAAATAGGCTCTTACCTATAGAGAACAAACGGATGCTTACCAGAAGGGATGTGGGTCGGGGGATGGGTTAAATAAGTGATGGGGATTAAGGGGAGCACTTGTTCTGATGAGCACCAGGCGGTGTATGGAAGTGTTGAATCACTGTATTGTATGCCTGAAGCTAATATTACACTGTGTGTTAACTAACTGGAATTTAAATAAAAACTTAAAAATTTAACTGTTGTATACTTGTCTTTTTTTCTTTCTGGATAATATCTTTTGGTACACAAACATTTTTAATTCTGATAGAAATCTGCTTTCTATTTTTTTTTTTTTTTTTCTTTTCTTGCTCATGCTTTGGTGTGACATACAGGATAGTGTTACGAAATATTTGTTCCTGAGGGCATGTTTACAAAACCACAACAGCAACATATAAATAAAAGACTCACTCCCTGAAGAGAGCCATCACCAGGTTACCACAGATAACTATGTTATAATATAAACTAGTTATGGTAGATAGTGAGGAACCTAGCAGGGCCTGTTTGATCATCTTCTCTGTCTCTTTGTCTTTGAACATCTCAGCAAACATTTGTTTATCAAACATGCACTCTTTCACATCTTTCTGTGAATTGCATTCCTTCCCTTTGAAGTCCTGGACCCCTATCCCTTTTCTTTGTTCACAATGAAACGTATTCCTCATTTGGCCTGATTGTCTTTGGAATTTCATGTCTGTGTGAATTCCCAGTTGGTGCAAAATTAAATTTTATTTTCTCATGTTAATCTGTCTCATGTCAATTTAATTCTTAGTCTAGTGGAAGAATCTCAAAGGACAGTAAAATTTGTCCTCCCCTACACATTCATTCTCATTTCCTAAATCCCTCTCTTAATAGGATTTACCTATTAACATTTAATTTGTTAAAGTGTCAATATTATATATTTGATCTCTAACAAGTTATTTAGCCTCTTTGTATTAATAACATCACTGTTTTAATAAATGCATAAAACCTATTTCTTTTCACATAAAAATACATATTTTCTCATGAAGTAAAACAAGAAGATATTACTGAAAGAAAGCTGTATATTTGTCTATATTCCCATCTGAATTCATTCTGTTGTTTCTCTCCCCACCACCAATATCCAAACATTACAGTGACATCCCTAATATAGTCATTACCTTCTGAGGTCAACTGTGCCAAGAGGTTGACCCCACGTTGGGCGCAGAAGAAGTTGAAGCATCACAGTTTTAAGATACATACCTAAGAGAAACATCATTTATTTCTGTATTGTGGAAATTTAAAAAAATGTATATAAATACACATCTTAACATGATTTGAACATTATGCCTTCTCATTTTGTTTAGTTTGTTTCATAAAACTTGCTACTGACATATGTTAAAAATGAGGTATCAGAATGCTGTTCCATTTTGAATAATTTTTGCAGAGAGACTCAGTGGCATTCTGGTTTGTTCGTGGCCAGAGATGCACCAGAGCTAAGTATATAGTCAGGAGAAACAGCTGAAGTAGGGGAACCACTGGAGTGCACACATTCTCCCATTAACCTCCCAGAGGAGACAAAAACCTGAATCTGAAAAAGTGATAGAATTGCCAGGATAATGCTGTATCAGTGAAAAATGATCAAACTTAAGTCACGGTTTTCTTTAGTACTTGGAAATATGCAGATATTATATAAAAAAATCTAACCAACCATGTCAAAGTATTTTATGTTATTCTAAATATCCTGCTCATGCTATACTTAGATCTGTGGATAAAAATATCTTCCCCACAATTTTATTGTCACTAATAAATACAAAATTATATTAAAGTGTTCTTTTGAAAAATGCAGCATACTCAAAATATATTATTTTTATAGTATAATATACCAAATAATGCTTTTCTTCAATGTATGCCTGTACATCATAAGTGCTTAATGATTGCAGTGGAGGAAAAATGTGTATTTGCTGAATTATCTACTTTGTGCCAGACACCAGGGTAGGTACCATTTTTCTGATAACATCTTTATAAAAACTTTATATAATTGCTATCTTAGCCTGGATTCCAAAGAAGGGAATTGAGACTCACAGAGAATATACAAGCTGATAAGGATGAAATATATAAATGATTGGGTTGATATTTAAGTTTCCATTGAGAGCTAATGGAGATTATGGCGATTATAGACTACTTCTATAAGCAGAAGTTCTGACCACTCCTATACAGGTTGTCGAATAGAGGTATCGACTACTTCTATAAACTACCTGTCAAACATGGGCTTATATCTATGTAGGATTTACAACACTGCATTGAAAAATCTGTTACTTATCTTTATCTGTTTTAAAAGTGCCATGAAAATTTTCTATTGCCTAGCATATCATAAGTATTTAGTATATTAGTACATTATTAGTACAATGGATGAACATTGTAGTAGGTCACAAAAGCCAAGGGAGTTTACAGAGAGGTTAGGGAAAGATGGCAAGGGGGTGGTTGGGGAAGACTTAAGTTTATTAGGTTGGTGGTTTTAATAGTCACCCCAAACAAAGATTGTTACTTAAGCAATATTGGCAACTGCCCTCAGTGGGTCATGTTAATTTGAAATAATGACAAAGACTAAAAATATAATAATGCACTATTTATTTTTTACATTGTCAGTATTACCCTATTTATAAATTGATTCAGTTACTGTAGTTTTCTAGAAACTGAATCTAAAAGTTCAAAATTTAAATTCTAATTTATTTATTATAATGCTCAACACTGAAAAAGCCTTGCTATTTAGTATTTATATTTGGACCATAACTTGGTCATATGACTTCTTTTTCCTTCCACTGACAGTCCAGTTAACTTTTTTTTTTCTTTTATCTTGCTGAGACATGCTTTCTTTATCATATTATGAAGATCTTCTAGAATGTAACTCTAGGGTATTTAGTCAATGCAATTTATTTTATTGTATATTTCATTTTAAAGTAGAATTGTCTATTACATTCCTGTTCTAACTTAGAATGATTACTGTAAGGATTATTTCAAAGTCATCCTCCTGGGTTTTCTTTTCATTCTCTTTATATGTCTTCTGTCTTTTATAACTTATATAGTAATGTATATTCTACTTTCCATTTTTCTCTCCTTATGAAAAGTGTCCCTTATTTATTTATTATTTTTTAAATGTTTGTTTATTTTTGAGAGAGAGCGTTCGCATGCACTCAAGTGGGGGTGAGGGGTAGAGGGGGACAGAGGATCTGGAACTGGCTCTGTGTTGACAGCAGTGAGCCCGATTTGGGGCTCGAACTCATGAACTGTGAGATTATGACCTGAGCCAAAGTTGGATGCTCAACTGACTGAGCCACCTAGGCACCCCTATTTATTTACTTTTATATGATTTAAAGTTGGAAAAATATATATATTTTTAAATTTTATTGGAGTATAATTAACAAATAATGTTACATTACTTGCAGGTTTACAACATTGTAATTCAATGTCTCTATACTTTTTTTAAAAATTTTTTTAACATTTATTTATTTTTGAGAGGGAAAGAGAGAGACAGTGCGTGAGCGTGGGAGGGGTAGAGAGAGAAGGAGACACAGAATCTGAAGCAGGCTCCCAGCTGTCAGCACGGAGCCCGACGGGGCTCACCCACAAGCTGTGAGATCTTGACCTGAGCCGAAGTCAGCCGCCCAACTGATTGAGCCACCCAGGCGCCCCCAACTTCTCTATACTTCTTTAGAAGTTAATTACTTGAGAAGCGCCTGGTGGCTCATTCAGTTAAGCATCCAATTCTGGATTTCTGCTCAGGTCATGATCTTAAGAGTTGGATCTCCCTACTGACAGTGCAGAGCCTGCTTGGGATTCTCTCTCTCTCTCTCTCTCTCTCTCTCTCTCTCTCTCTCTTTCCCCCTCTCTCTGTCCCTTTCCTGCTCACATGCTCTCTCTCTTTCTCTCAAAATAAATAAAAAAAAAATAAATAAATCATAAATCAATAAACTTAAAATTACTTGAGCCTTACATGTCAAGAAATCTTGACTTATTCTTACATGTTTTGTTGTTTTTTAGTTTTTTCTTTTTTTTTTGATGGATATTGACTTTTGAGTTCAAAAGTTCAAGATAATTTTTTTAAGATCTTTGGTTCATTGTTTTTCTAATGTTTGGTTTGTGTGATAACTGGTTTCATGTCATTCCAATTCTTATTTCATTTGTATATTATATTTTCCCAACTCTGATAGATGTGAGGATTTTCTGAAAATTCAGCAATATGCGGAAAATAGTGGTCTTGTTCAATTCACCCTGCCTGATACCAGCCTGTCTTTTGTTGTAAAGATTCAAATCTTTATATAACTCAGAAATATTCATTATTGCTTGTTTAATGATTTTTCACTTTATCACTTATCTCTTCTTGGAAATCCTTTTAACTTATATGTTGGATATTATAGTTTTGTTCTCTGGTCCTTTTATATTTTTTTGTTGTGCCACTTTTCTATTGGCTCAACATTCTTAGAGATATACTTAATTTCTCAGGTTTTCTTCTGTTTTTATTACTATACATACTTTTTAAAAAATATTTAATATTTATGAAATTTATTATGACTTATCCTACTAATGAATAAGATTTAAAATGAACTGTGGAAATATCTCATTGAAAGTAATAAAAAAAAACGACTTCCTTGTTCAGAGTGTGCTTATAAATGTCTTTGTAAATTTCAGGCTAGATTTTACAGATGATCAATGGTATAATCTACTTTTAAATATTTTTAATATTTCAGAAATAACTTATATTTAACATTTTCACACCACATTACAGACAAAAAATGTATGTGAGGTTTGTCAGTGAAAAAGAGATCTTATGGGCAAATGTTTTTCAGAAATGTTACATCATTATATTCCCATTATAGATATTCAGAATTGATATTATAGTATTAAATGTGCGAAGTTTTTCAATAAAGAATCCATCTGTTGTGGTTAATATTTTTCAAAAATTATTTGATATTGGATAATTTTTCAATGCTTGCTAATATTTCTGATCAGGGTAGAACAGTTTGAATAATTTTCCCCCAAAATAATAGTTGTAGGTGGTGAACACAAATTCAAGTAAAATTGTTTTGCAAGTGTGTATGTAAGCTGATACTGTAAAAGGAAATAATAAAAGATAAGTATTTTGGAACTAAAGGGTTTATTTTTTAAAGTGTTTGTTAAGTGTTATCATATTTTTTTTGAAGCATTAGGAAAGCAATTTTGCCCTGTGTGTTAATAGACAGGACTTTATTTCCTTTCTTGGCAATGGAATATACTTAACATGTTTCAGAATAAGCAATAAGATATGACCTTATTTGACAGAGATATTAAATATTAAGTTTGAGTCACTCTGTGTTGCTGAAGACTTAATGAAAGAGAGACTCAGGTCAGTAGTTCTCAGAAAGACATGCATAAGTGTAACTTATGAGACAGAGTTAGGATGAAAGAAGTCTTCTCTTTTGAAACAGTTGATTTTGTAAGCTAAAAAAAAAAAAGTACGTATGTACACAAGTAATCAACAAGTATAGTGTGCAACATTCACTCTTCTTCATAAACTAGAGCTCTACAGTCATCACTATCAATAGGCAATAATCTGTTTAGAATCAAAGATATGATCAAGTTTAGTCACATGTGTTGAATTTTAAATAATACAAACAAGTTACCCTAATTGCTTCATAAATTCTTTCAATAAACATGCAACAGAGTAATCAGAGCAATGTGCATTTGCGTATTTGAAGACCATATTTGCCCTTCAGAAAAAAAAATATATGTCAGCATGTCGGATAGTACATTTTTACCTAATCTTTCCTGATGGGAATTTTAATCTATGCAAGTGTTTACACCTATAATGTAGACAGTTTGTTCAGAAGCTAAAGGTAATATAATTGTTTATGGCTATTACTCTAATTATAAAATTTGTATTTATTTGTTTATAAGTCTGTGATTATGTGTATTAGTTCAACAAATTCAAGGAATTTTTATTCTACATATGTAGATAAAAAACGAAAAGAAATATCTGAAATATTTATTTCTACCATTTTTTTATTCACATTTCACTTAAAAGCATTAGTGCACAGAAGGAAAAAAACATCATGGGATATGAATATAACACTATTGCGCTGGCTTTTATGTCCACTCATCAGCGTCATATAATGTTTAATTTTTTCAAGCCCCACTTTTCTCTCTCTCTTTGTCTCTCTTCCCCTCTTTTCTCTACCCTCACCTCATAGCTCTGAATATTCTGAATTTTGGACCTGTACAATTGGTGATACCTAACTATTGCTTTTGATGAGCAACCATTATGTAATGGTTGAAATTTCCTTTACATATATGATATTAGTCTGAATATTTTCATACCCTTTCACCTCAATTATTTTACCAGCAATTTTTGTAACATAATTTTGGATTTAATTGCTCTTCATATGTCTTACAAAAAATGACACTGGGCATTCAAGAAAATGATTATTGGGTATGTGTAAAAGTATGAGAAAAAATCAGTAGAATGTAATTTGATGTATCAGTAAAGAAAATGCATCCCAATGGACAGTAACTATCATTCCATATTTATTTGCAAAGCAACAATATGATTATAGGACTGACTTAGAAAGGAAGATAACAAATAGTAGTTGAAACCATAGTCTATTTTGTTATTGACATACCTCACGTTAGGCAATAAAACTGAAGGTGAAAATACTGACAAATTCCTTGAAAACTTCTGAATGAAATTTCAAAGCAACATTAGCCTAGGGAGAAACATCTTGAGAATGCATCATTAAGGTGTGGTGTCAATGCTTAATTGATAGTATCATTATTATCATTATCATCATCATTATTATTATTATTATTACTATTTTGTAGTCCCACATGTGAAAGTGGTGCATCTTTCAATTGAGGGTATCTTAGATTTGAACAAGTATGGTCATCATTATACATTGCATTCTAAGTACCTCCATTTATTGCCCTCATCTTATGAGTACACTTGGCATAATATATTTATAAATCCCATACTGATTCAGTGTTTTCTCTTTAATTTCTATTTAACTTTGCCTGTACCCAAATCATTAATTTCTTAATGTGAAATGTCATGTCTAGTCATACTTGGTAAAGGAAATAATTTTAACCATATAAATAGGCATGAAATAAATTAGGGTGGATATAATAGAAATTTAATATAATCTATTGTTTCAACTTTGTTAAATTAACATGTGTTAAGTAGAGGCCAGGCTGTCAGATGGTGGGCCATGTTCAACGAAAGACCACAAGGGAATTGAAATAGAGAAATTTATCACTCACAGGTCCTGGAGGAAGTACACAGTGGTCTCAAGGGGCCACCCACAGGGAAGTCAAGGCAGAGTGTAGGCCAAGAGAAATATGGGACCTGGGAACACATTCCTTTATTAGGGTTTGAGGACTGAGTACTTTGGGTTTCCAAGCTAAGGTTGAATGATTCACTTCGAACCCAAAACAGTGGGCTTTTGCTAAGCTTAGGGGAAGGTCTTATCTAAGGGGTATACCAAGGAAAAACCTTCAGCCTGTAAGGGAGACTGCTGATCACAAGGGCACCTAGGGAGTCATATCAGGAACGTATATTTACTTGTGACTTCAAGCTGTTATCTAGGGCATGTGCTTGTAGGAGCGGCTAATGTCAGTTTAGTCTCCCCAGTAAGCAGCTTGGCCACAGAAAATGGATGTCAAGGCAGCAACTTTGTGGAGAAGTTTAGTTAAAATCTCAACATCTAAATTTCATTTTATTTAAATAAATGTGAGCTTAAGACGGAGTTATATGTATATCTAAGTGGTAACAGTCTGTTCAATCAAACAACCAATAAACATGGCCTAGTTTCTACGTGATACAGTAAAAATTTCATTTTAGTGTCTTCTTATCACTGAAAATAATTTTTCTCAGTATTAAATTTAGCAAGCCATTAGCAATGGTTAGGGGAAAAGAGTAACATGAATAAAAGGAGAGGAAGCTCAGGCAAGTTTTATAAAAAAAAATAATAAATGATAGATTTAGTAGTGTATCGAGAAAACTGATTTTGTTGAGTTTATGAAATATTTAATCCAAAATCTACAAATAGTTGTCACTGTCTATATATCTCAGTCTCAGATGTTAAGCAAATTCAGGAAGCTAATAGTAAACACATTTTCTGTTGGTTAACTGAAACTATGGGTGTATTTAGGCTCACAATGCTTGGGTGTTAGCTTTTCCTGTGGGATTTCATTTTACCTCTCCTTCTTCCCTCAGATCTTAACTCTAACGTTGAAAAACTAAGGAAAACACTACTGATCTCACAAAGGCTATTATCAGGATCAAAATAGGGCAGCATATGCAAAGGGATTTTGTGAACTTTATCAAATGACCACAAAAGAGAATTAGACCTGTGAGAGCAATGAAGATGCTAATTAAGTTGCCATGGCTGCTACCAGGTTAAGTGTACTGCGAACATTACAGATTAGTACATTCATTCATTTAATAGATAGATATTTATCTCCTAGTATTGTGCTAAGCACTGGCTATATTATGGTGAACAGAAGAGATAGTCTTTGTCTTCATGATGCTAACCCTTTCAGTTGATGGCAATTATTAAATGGCAAGATAGAGACAGTATTGGATGGCATCATGACAGATTAACCTTAAAACTCCAGATGAAGTATGGCAGAAGGGGGAAGTGTATGTGGAAAGCTCTGAAATGTGACTAAATGAAAACCAATGTAGCTAGAGGAAAAGGAGGAAGAATGAAAGGCAGGCGAGGTTCAGATATACTTAAGAGCTAGCTTAAGTAATTAGGAATTTAGTCTGTTAGACAATGGAAAGCTATTAGAGGATTTTAAGCAGAAGATTTATATTGTGTAATTTTCACGTAAAACAAACAAACAAAACAAAATCTTTACGTGGCTTAGAGATTTTAATGGGATATTTATCACTGCCAGTCTGAACTGAGTTTTTCCGATACAAAATAAAATTTGAAAAAAGCTTTGGTGTTAGTAAAGGGCAGTAGAAAAGAACAGCCATGCCAATGAAATAAGGTTTCACATTTTAAAGGAAACCCAAAGCTTATTTTAAAAATATGTCCAGGGGCGTCTGGGTAGTTCAGACAGTTAAGTGTCTGACTTCAGTTCAGGTCATGATCTCGCAGTTCCTAAATTTAAGCCCTGCATCAGGCTGGCTGCTGTCAGCACAGACCTCGCTTCAGATTCTCTGTCCCTCTCTCTCTCTGCCTCTCCCCTGCTGGTGCCCTCTCTCTCAAAAATAAATGAATATTAAAAAAATAAAAAATTTAAAAAATAATATGTCCAATTATATAAATGGAAAATTAGATGTATTATGCTATTTGAAAAGACAGCTAGTATATCCAATGGACAGGATTATTAGGAAAAGTAGTTGGAACTCCTTTTTCTTTATTTTTATATACGTGTATTCATTTACTCATATTTATCACGGAAATAAGTTTAAATTTTATTGCTTTCTTTTTTTTAAATGTTTAATTAAATGGTCATATTAAATATCCTAAAGGTGCTTTAGACTGTGTGTTATGGGTTGATTTATAAAAGGCCCAAGGCTATCTCAGACATTTAGAAGTATCTTGAGATGTTTATTAATGGACTCATAAACTGTGTTCACGCTGTTGAATACTTGGTGATTGGAAAAAAGACACTCTATTTATTATCACATGAGATCACAAAATAGTCTATAAACATATACATTACTAATTTCTGATATATATGAAGCTATGAGTTTTTAAATCATCAACAAAGATTAATGTACAAAGAGCTCACATAAAACATGAATCTGGGACTGAGAAGGCATTATTTTCCTATTCACAGGTTAAGATCATTATTAAGGGCAATCAGTGGCTACTTTCAAGTATATTTTCAGCATTTATTTATCTCTAAAGTAAATATAAAAATTATACAATAATTTTCTTTGCTCAATAAGATTAAGAGGTGTTTCTTTAAATTGTGTTCAAAATTAATCCGTAGTGAAGTACAGATATAAATAATTTTTAGACTTTATTTTTATCCTATTGTTGATTGCCTGCATAGGTACATCACAGATAGGCAATTTATTAGCAAAATAAATAATTCCACTTATTTTTAATGTTTTTGGCTAGTAGGCAAGTTACTGTGGATGCAACGCTGAGCAAAAGCAGATCTGGTCTCTCCAGTATCTTGTAAAGTCTGCACTTAATGGTGCAGAGCAGCTTTGGAGAATAGAAAAAAATTTCGATCAATTATAAATTACCATGGAAATGGCAGATATAATTAGACTCTCAGGAGACTCAGAAACACCATATAGAGTAGTGATGTATTAGAGTTCTTATAAGTGGTTTCTGTTTTCAGTGACTAAATTTGACATTATCGCTTTTGGTCATACATAGTAAAATAGAGAAAAGTATAGGAGAAGCCGTAAATAACTAATATTGCTTTTTCTGGGATAGATAAAAACTATCCAATTATTATAATCAGTATATATTTTAAATATAATATTATCATAATTGATATATATTTTAAATTTTCTGAACAAATTCTCCCATGAACCCTACCATGTACTTGTATATTATTAATCTATCTAGTATACTGGAATTATATTCCATATATTCAGCCTTAATACCTGGAACTGTTAGCTTGAAAATTGGCCATATTCATAATGCTTATTAGCATAGACGTTTAGTACTTAACAAAAAAGCTCAGAAAACTGTAAATCTCCCAAATTGGCAAACCATAAATGGTTCAAGAATCCGCGTGTCCATTTAGACAGATAAAATTCATGAAACACACACTAGTAGCTCAAATTTTTAAAAAAATATCTAATCTCTTCAGTTGCATCTAGTTTTGCGGATTACAGTAATCTAGAAATCATTTTACTTGTCTACCTACAGACAAAGGGCATAATTATAAAAGTAACAGTCACTTTATTTCTCTTAAAAAAAGATTGCCGTAAATCAGATGAAATAGAGATCATCTTTAATTAAGGTATAATAATAAAAATAGTATATGATACATAACACCCCCTTAAAGACTAAGAGATTAATAAAACTGGATAAGGGAGCCAAAAATAAATAAATAAAAGAACCAAACACTAATTCCTGGATGTCTTCTTAGTGGAAAAATAAATACTCCCAAAATATAGCTTATGTAATAATTTCTTGTTAGACTATTAGAAATATCTTTCCAAAGTGTTTTCGTTGTTGTTGTTGTTGCTGTTGTTGTTTTATGGCTACACTCGATCTCTTTTATTCATATTTGAATGGCTACTTACATCTTAGTTATTCTTCTTTTTTTCTTCCTGTGTATAATTCACTTTCGAGTATGCAGTAGTAACTCAAAATGATTGATTTGATGAAACTATACTGGGCCATATTTTATGGGAAGGAGGTAGAGTGACTAATGTATGCAAGATACACAGAAATCCCTGCAGAGGAAGGAGATCGGTGCAAAGAAAGCACTGAAAACAATATTGATGGAGCACAGGAGGATGTATAACTAGGTGAGGTGGAAAATATAGGCTGAGGCCACCCCATGCAAGGCCTGGGCAATACCGTACGAACAGTAGCAATGCATTTTAAATACAGCATTTAAGATGACTGGATCAAAACAGTGATTTTGATAAATAAGGTCCCATTTCTGGAGAAACCATATTTTTTGAGGACTATGAAGCTATGCTTGGAAAAGGAGACATGAGTGTAAATTAGAAGCCTATGAGGCTGTTTCTGGTGACTGGAATTGAGATAGTGCTTTGAAGGAGGAAGGAGAAGTTGATATATAGGAGATATATTGGAGGCATTTGCACAGGATTTCTCAATGAGCTTGTTGTAAGAATATGATGCTGATACTTAATAGCTCTCTGACTGCAGTGTCCCATGGATGGTAATAACTATGAGGACGCTAAACTTTATTTTTCAAGTAAAAACACTATTATGTAACTTCCAGCTCCTATATGTAACTGGTTAGTCAACATTTACATTTCACTGTCTCAAGTTACCTTGAATTCATTAGAATATAGTGCTGGTTTCATGATCTTTAACCCATTATTGGATATTTTCAATATTTTCTTTTTGGTGTTTCCTATTTTAGTGAAATATTCCCTTTCCAAACTCCACCCCTGTTGGCTGCCTTCACTTCTTGTTTTAATGTATGGGAGTAGGGGAAAGAGAAAATTCTTCTTTTGCTCCTAAAGTCCTCAAGGAGACTTAGCATCAGGTACATCTCTTGGATGGGGCAAAAAAGAAATGGAAGACCGTCTGAGTCATGATGGGTATGATACACAGGATGAACAGTAAGATGTGGAAACTTAATCTCCATTCATAAACACTATCACATTTCAATTTTCAATTTTTTTCAGTGAAATTATCAAGGGATTATTGAAAGATGCTCCTGGTATGATATCATTTGATGTATGACAATGTTGAGTCTTTTCAGTTAGTTAATGGTTTTGGTCTTTTCCATAGTTAATAACTTTACCAAAAAAGAATTTCAAGTAGATCCTATTTGCCCTATAATGATACCCCTAAAAAACAACATGTTACTCAGAGTCTGGACCTAGACTTGATTTACCCTATCATCTTAATACAAAGATTGATTTCAAAATGTAAACAGTGGGAAGCCTAAATGATATATCACTGGCTCAAGTTGATAAATCTTTAACCTACTTTCCACCAGATCTGCACTAGTAATAACTGTGCTGCATATTGTATGGTATATATAGAATTAATACCCAGTGAGTTTAATATATAACAGTAGTATAAGTGTAAGTTAACAATAATTCAATGTGGGAAAACGGGGAGATTTTTATTATTAATAGATGTTTACTAGTACATGATGGGCATATAGAAATAATGGAACAGAATGAAGTTTCAAGGCCACTGCTGAACTGACAATTTCCTGGAAAATGGGTATTGGCTCATCATGATAAAGAAGAGGTATCTTTATTTTGAAAACCAAGTGAAAGACTCTTTCTTTTGGCATTTAAAAAATTATTTTGAATTTGAAAAACTTTAGGAGAAGGCATAAATTTTACTATGCTTTTAGTAGGAAGTGTGACCTCTAAAATGTTGAGAAACATTAACGTAAACAGAAAGACTGTACAGAAACAACCTAGTATCAGAAACAGGACAGCTATTTAGAAGACAAGGTTTGGGATGAATGTGAGTTCAGGGCTGTTTCCACTAATCACTTCGGTCATACAATCATTGAATTCAGACAACCAGTTTGACTGGCTTTTTGACCTTATTAACATGATGTTTGACCAAATTGATTCAACAATTCCGTTGAAGTGGCAGGATTACAAACAGTGTTAAGGCTCTGCAAATGCTATCTACAATTTCAAGTCAATGGACAGCATTCACTGTGTGCAAAGGGTGTGTATAATGCAATAATTATTTTGAAACTTTTCTCCTCTCCTAAACCTGCTAATCCTGCTTTCCCCTTTTATTCTCAAGAGATCACCTTGCTTCCGACTTCAGAGAGAAAATACACCAAAAAGTTTTTAATAATACATGCCACTTGCAGACATCTTAACTGCCTACTGTGATTTCTTTTGACAAATACCCATGACTTTCAGACAACTCAATATGCTTATACCCTGATGACTCTCTTTATTATTATTGTTGTTGTTATTGCTTTCATTTAAAACATGAAATGTGAGGATTCTTTTCATGAAGACTATTCCAGGATCTCCACAATCACTTCACTGGAATATTTTTGTCTTCTGTGAATACAGTTGTATTCTGGACTATATTTCTTTTCACTAATTAAACCTTTCTCCAGTATTGTAAAAAATCTCTGACATAGTGATTCTATAACTGGTATTACTAATTCCATTTATTTTATTTTTTAAACCAAAAGCAGAAAAGACAAAATGTTAAAACAGAAAAATAATTTGTAATTTCTTTATTGTAGATTTTGTAGCATATACTTTCACACAAATGTGAGGCATATAAGGTTAAAAATGTAACGGGGACTCTTATGGATAAAACTAAAATTTTATGGATAAAACTCATAACCCTAAGATTGTTTCAGTACAGAGTTAAAAGGTACAATTCCCAAATTGGTATCTAATTCAACATTTGTGTGACTTCAGCATAATTTTGGATTCATTCAGGGAAATACTTTTTCTTTATTCTTGGTAGACAGTAATATGCAAGGTAGTCTATTGAATATAACATAGATACTGTAATAGGATGATTACAATCTGTAATCTTAAAACTAAAATTGTAGCTGTAGTCACAGCATCTTTGTTCTGGGAAAAGCCAAACAATTCTTGTATAAAGGGAACAATGGTGTTCATCAGATCATATTAAAAACACAAAATGACATGGCCTGTTCTACAGAAGTCTCTCTACAGAATTCACTCAGCCAATCAAAGATATATTTGTTTTGCATTTGAAAATGTTCATACTTTAATAGGAACGTCGCATGAATGGCATCAAAGATAACTACTCATAAAAATGTTCACTGCCTGCATATTTGAATAAACCATGCTTTTCAATTAATGGAGGAAAAATGGGTCTGTCAACTTTGATTTAAACTTTTCCTTGTGTTTTACAGAAGAATAAAATAAACAATAGAGTTATCCACTAAATGCAAAAAAAAAAAAAAAAAATCTCCCAATTATAAACCGCAGAAAAACAAACATAAAAATAGTAAATTTGCTCTAAATAATAGCCAATAATAGTCCATGCTTCACGTATTAAAAGAAGTTAGTGAGGTTCATTTATTATTATGGGAAAGGAGAAAAACAATTCCCTTTGCCTCTCTTTCCCTCAGACACAGGCAGTTCTCTTTATCCCTGGCCACTAACAAAAGAATCACCGTGTTACTAGTAGCCTTCTCCCAGGAACAGACGAATAAGCCCCAAACTAGTACTTGGGATCATGACATTTGGCCCTACCTCTTGTCTATTACTCTCTAGGACTTAGTTTACTTTTCTTTTCCACGTTCTTATTTCTGAATGATGAATAAAATTGTTCAATTGATTCAAAGATAGAATAAAATATGTATGAAAATATTTTTATAAAATGAAGAAAGAGTCAAATCAGGTAATCATAACAATTTGCTTTTTAAACTGAGACACAGAAAAGATGGTCCTGAAAAACACCTTGAAGTTGGGTTGCTAAAAATATATGCCTATTTTTAGATGCTTGATCTGTTACTGTTCAGTATTGTTTAAGGACTATTCACCCAACAAATGCAGGAGCAAGACTACACATGTAGAACTGGAACATTGTTTTCCTTGTACTTCAATAAGTATTGTTTTCTTCCATACAAAAGGAATTACATGTTATTGTTTCCTAATATTTATCATCTATGAACCATACTCATTTCTTTCACAAAATATGCATTTTCTTATAAATTTAGTAAAAGGGAATAAACATTTCTAAGGAAAGAATACATTAGTTTGTAATTAAATAAAATCCTATGAGTCGGAGGCACTGGAATCAGAATAATGTCTCTGTTTCTTACAAGCTTTAAGCAATGAGGCAGTTACTTAAGTCCTATCAGGTCCAATTAAGTTATAAAAAATGTTAATGAAAATACCTAATGTGCAAGGTTGTGAGGATTAAATACAAAAATGTATACAAACATTTGGCACAACAGCCAAAAGATATTGAGCATATAAAACTGGCAGCTATTAGTATTTTAATCTGGTTTCTAGTATTTCACAACCAGTATCAAGTTTAGTAAACTTAGGTAAGTTATCTAATCATTCATATATCAAATGAAATATTGATGGGGTAAACGCATTGATGGTCACTTCTAGCTTCCTGAATCCAAGAACCTCCATCTAAGCCAAGATGTTGTTTTATAGTGACTACCTACTTCAATTGGAGAAGGGGTTTTGCCTCCATTTAACACAGGAAGCAGACACCTGGAGGGATTAATCACTTACTTGAGTACATGTAGAGAAGGGTTCTGCAACCTTTTTCTGTAAAGGGCCAGAAATTTACTATTTTTGGCTTTGCAAGTCCATAAGGTGTCCGTTTCAATCACTCAACTGTATTATAGTGCAGAAATAGCAATAGACATTATGTACACCAGTGTTTAATAGAATTTTACTTATGGACATTAATTTGAATTTTGTATAATTTAACATGACACTAGATACTATTATTTTGATTTTTTCTTGAATCACTTTTAAAAATATATAAAAAAAAACATTCTTGTGTTACTGGCCACACAAAACAGGCAGCAGACTAGATTTTTCTTGTTCCATAGAGCATTAAATGGTTAGTTGGGACTAAACTGTAGGTTTAAGTAGGCAAAATTCTTCGCCTATTGTGAAAATTTCAAATTAATTGACTTTATTTTTAAAATGTCTTTATCACAGAATATATATGATAGATATGGGTATCTATTTCTTGAATCATATTATCACTGTCAGTTCAAAGACTAAAAAGTAGTTGCAAAATCAGTGTAAAATTACAAAAAAAATCAATAATTGTTTTCTCGTAAAGAATAGTGCTGTTTTCAGAATGGGAAAGAAAAAAAGTGAAAAAATTGTATAACCTCTTCATGTACATGTACTTGGCTTAGTCTGATGGTAACTGTGGGGTCTATGTCAGTATGCAGCCACACCTCATTACACACTGAGACACTGTTGATCATAATATCTCCAAACTGCGGCAGGACCAAAATGCTTGTAGATCTTGGGAAACCAGCACAAACCACTGTTTGCATAAGATTCACGAAAAGAAAAACAAACTTACTGATGACATTAGTTAGCAAATTGTTTTCAGAAATGAATAAAAAAAAGAGTACTGTGATTTTTCAAATCAAAAGGCAAAATTCAGTTCCAGTTAGTGACTGGGATATGAGACGCATGGTGATATGTTGTGCCAGTGGGTTACTTACCTTGACATGTTTATTAAGAAGGAAAAGATTTAGAAGGTACTTATAAATTAATGTATCACTTTAGTCACTTTGTTGAGGCGGTTTCACGGCTGTTGCCTTTTTATCTTTTCTTCTTCTATTTTTTGTAGGAAACTTACTTTTGTAGGGAACTTTTCTTTCTAAAAAGAAAAACCCACACTAGGAGAAACTTTCTTTCTTTTTTTTTTTTTTTTAAATTTTTTTTTTTTCAACGTTTTTTTTTTATTTATTTTTGGGACAGAGAGAGACAGAGCATGAACGGGGGAGGGGCAGAGAGAGAGGGAGACACAGAATCGGAAACAGGCTCCAGGCTCCGAGCCATCAGCCCAGAGCCTGACGCGGGGCTCGAACTCACGGACCGCGAGATCGTGACCTGGCTGAAGTCGGACGCTTAACCGACTGCGCCACCCAGGCGCCCCTAGGAGAAACTTTCTTTATTCCTCATTGAAACAGTATTGATACAATCCACAAAGCAGGCCAGTGACCAGAGACAGTCCCAATCTAATTCTTTCCTTTGCCTTCTGTTTTTCATTTAGAACAACTATATGTTTTCAAATCTCTGCTGGAAAGGCCAGTCATATTCGTGATACTGTGTAGAAATGTTAGAATTATTTTCACTCAGGCGTTTGCCACACTGAAACCTACAGTTTGATGTAAGTACTGGCTAAACTTCGCCTCAATTCTGCTAGATAATGTGTCATTTAAAACTATTCCATGGGGAAAGAGTCTGAGTTTGACAGCTGTTGTAATGGAGCACAGGCATAGCTTTCCGACATGTGAGTATTGCTGGCATGGAAATTTGGCATACAAAATTATTAAAGAAAGTTTAGGCAAAATTATTGCTTCAGGGACTTCTTTATTCTGGAGGGGATTCACTATTCCCTGATTCTTTTTGTGTACCCCACGTTTCTGATTTGGTCCTTAGTATCAATTGTATATTTTTACGCCATTCATAAATGAGCCACTTTAGAAAATTGACCACTTCCTTACTGCATTTGGAGGGCATTACTGCCAATAGAAGAAAGGTGTAATTGTGCACTATGAGTCTTATAAAACCAACCTGATTTTGATCTGTTTCTGGCTCTTGAGAGGACAATAAAACGGGAAAAGTCCTCAATCCAAAAATCCTCACCCACATCTTATTTGACCAAACTCAGAACCAGTTTTGGGAGTGAATTGCTATATGGAGTAATGAAATGGTGGAGTAATGCTGAAGTGTAAGAGAAGCATGCAGGGACTTCTGAGAGGCTAGTGTGTGCTAGTCCTGCATAGCGATTAAGAGGCCAATGCCTGTAACCAAGAAACCTGGATCCAAATCCTAGCTCTCCCAATCCATGTAATTATGCAAATATATTTAAGAATTCCAAGTTTCCAATTTTTTTAAATGTTTAGTTATTTTTGAGAGATAAAGAGAGATAGAGCAAGAAAGAGACAGAGCATAAGTGGGGAGGGGCAGAGGCAGAGGGAGACACAGAATCCGAAGCAGGCTCCAGGCTCTGAGCTGTCAGCACAGAGCCGGATGCGGGGCTCGAGCTCACAAGTAGTGAGATCATGACCTCAGCTGATGTCAGACACTTAACCAACTGAGCTGCCAATGTACCCCTCCTTTTTTCTTTAATATTTATGAGAAGATCTCCCAATTTCTAATATCTCACTTAAGAACAACTGATCACCTAATCCATAGAATTAAAAGGATTATAAATGTGATCATATGTAACAGCATTTTGAAAGCTGTGGGGGAAAAAAAAAACAAAACAACCCTCTCCACTTACTCCTGGGATTTAACCCAAAAGAGAATTTAAAACTAGAATGTTAAATAAATAGCAATCAAAATATTGGCTGTATTATGGTCAAGTGTGTATCTTATAAAATCACAAGTGCAACTATGCTTTAGAAATGAAACCTACAGGAATCTGTGATTCTCTCCCCAAATTGGTTTTGATCCCTGCCATTGGTCTACAAATATAACTTTGTAGATTCAGGACTGAAGGTCTTCTACAATCTGGGCAGAGAATGGAGATTGGCAGGGGTTGGAAGGGTGGAGGCAGGTAGGAGATGCCAAATACCAGAAGATGGAAAGAAAAGAGCCCATAATGGGAACCAACTGTGTCTGTGTGGAGGGAAAGGCAAAACAGCAGGAGAGCAAAGCAAGCGGAAGTAAAGACTTACTTTGTGACTGACATCCTCCAGAAAATATAGCTCAGTATCGGGCCCTGTGTTAGAAGAAATGTTCTTTCTATGTCAGGAAATAAAGTGTTCTCTAGAGGAAAGAATATAGTGAGTTCCTTTCTCTGTGGATTGAGGCCGATGAACAGCGGAAGAAAAAAAAAATCCTCAACTACACAGAATATGTTTTATTAATTAATTTCTTTTGAAAAAAGTTCATCTCCTTACTTCTAGAAATTGTCACTGAAAACTATCCTAAAATTTCTGTTTCTTTTTTTTTTTTTAATGTTTTATTTATTTTTGAGGGAGAGAGAGCACAAGCAGGGAGAGAGGGAGACACAGAATCCAAAGCAGGGTCCAGGCTCTAAGCTGTCAGCACAGAGCCCGAATGTGGGGCACAGATCATGGGGCACAGGGCTCAAACCCATGAACTGTGAGATCATGACCTGAACCAACGTCAGATGCTTAACTGACAGTGCCACCCAGGAGCCCCTGGAATTTCTATTTCTTTTCGACTTTATAAAATACCTACTACTTGACATTGCTAGAATTGAAAATACATTATAAGAGAGGAAGAGGATCCAATATACATAAAAATCTTGGTACTTTTCCAAGGGAAAACAAATAGTATTCCATACCTGATCATTGGGCATCAGTCAAAGTCAGGAGACATGTATTGGTGGGCAGGTTGCCTTAGTGCATAAAAGTGCAAAACTCCTGATGTTAAATTACCCGAAGGCAATGGGAATTTAAGCTATTGAAGTAATCTCAAGATAAGGACTTTGGTTCTTTGGAACTACCATCTACTTTGCATGAGATTGATGCCAGAAGCTTTTCCAGAAGACCAAGTACATAGCTTGAGTTCTAACAATAAAGGCTGAGAATAAGTAAATAAACAGAGAATGGAGGTCAGCAAAAATAAATTTAACTACACTTGATGTAGAGAGAGTTAAAATCTCTTTGAATATAGGATTATGACAGTTTGTGCTGGATCTTAGACCAAGAAGGCCTTATTACAAAATGGACTGGTAATGGCTATTGTTCTGTGGAGGACTAAAGTTAGGAGCATCATGTGACACCAAGGAAAAAAAAAAACAGGGAAGAAGAATTTCAGTGATGTTTATTCTTTAGATGTATTATTTCAGTTAAAGTGTGGAAGTCATTCAAGTCACCATTAGGAATTCCATAACCTTGCATAGTTTGGGAAAATCTGAAGAGCATACCAAGAGTTATGGGATTCATCCCAGTTTGATACGTGGAAGATTCATTATATTTTGTATTGAAAATAAAAGATGTGTGTGGAACTTGTGCTCTGAATTTGTAGAGGAGGCCATACTTTGCATAGCCTGATATATGTCGAGTACTTAAGAAAAGTCTACTAATCCACATGCTATATCTAGAAGAACAGAATCATTACATTTTGGGAAAGATTTTGGCTGTAGACCTCATGGAGAAAATAATAATCAGAGCATGAAAGTGGACTTCAGTATTAGTCAAAACAAAAACAAATCTCTATATTTCCAGGTTGGAACTAGGGTGATGTGAGAATAGACCATTGTCTGAAAGGGATACAAAATAGGTACATAATGTAAGTAATATTTTAATGCAATATTGTCAAAAATAAAAATAATGTAAAAAAAAACTGTAAGCAAAACTGCAAAGGCAATTTGACCCTGCACTTGGATGGCTATGCCTCATTTACATCACCCAGTCCCAGTGCTTATTTCAGTAGAACTTTATATACTGAAAAGAGAGGACCAGCCCAAATTTCAGTGATTTTTTTGATACTCCGTGAATATTATATATCTTGATTACTGACTTCTGATGCTGTCTTAAATACTGTGTCCCAAGGCAAGTACCTCATTGACCTCAACCTCATCCCTGACTGGAAAACATCATATTTTAAAAATAAATACCATTAATTAAAGCAACAAAACAGAAAGAAAGCCAAAGGAGCCAAAGATGTAAAAGCATAAAGTAGAAGAATAAAAAAAGAGAAGATAAAATGTGATAAGAATTTAAAGGAAAACTAATGGGGGGAAAGATAACTATGAAAATCATGCAAAATAAAATTCCCCAAGACTATGAATATTTTATTTATTATTTATTTATCTTATTGATTTGTTTTTGAAAGACAGAGAGAGAGTGGGAGCAGTGGAAGGGCAGAGAAATAAGAGAGAGAGAATCCCAAGCATGCTCCACACCTGAGCCAAAGTCAAGAGTCAGATGCTTAACTGACTGAGCCATCCAGGCGTCCCAAGACTAGGAATATTTTAAAGGGAAAGAGTAATCAAATATACCCTCAGTCAAAATGAATATAATCAGTCATTCTCTCTTTCTCTCCCATAGACACCTCTGAGTTAGGCACTTTTTCAGAGTGGAGTGGAACACCAAGGGTGCTTGGAGATGGGGGAGGAGGGTAAGAGAGAAGTAAGCCAGCCAGATCCTTCTTTATGTTTTCCTGAGTCTCTTTATCCAAAGTGAACGTTTTTTCTTCAGAGATAGTAATTTAACAGTTAAGAGATGAGCCTTCCATTCACACATCCCTCAAATGTTCAAACGTTAAAATTCAAAATTATGTAAAACCCTAGTGGGGTTTTAATGCTGAGTCTTTCTCTTAGTCCTACTAAAAAGAAAATAAAAATTGTTTGAGATGATTGAAGTGAAATTTCTGAAAACTGCTACTCTTAAGCCTTGTTTTGGTTTTATCTTGAAGCAGCTAAGAACAAGGGCTCTATAACAAGACCACCATCACTTAAATACCTGCTTTACCACTTATATAATGTGACCTTGAACATGTGATCTTGAACAGTCTTTTCTTTAGTTTACTCATCCGTAAAACGGGGATAATAAAACTTATATAGTTATAGTTAATATCAAATGAGTTAAAGCAGGTAGAACTTTCTCCTGGAACATAAGTAAGTAATTTTATAAATTGCATTATACTTGGGATAATTCGTTATGTTGTTATGAATAAAACATAAGTTGGAGATAAAGTAATCGAAATTGCAAGAAAATGCATAGTGTTTTATGGTGTAAGAATTCTGTAACAAATCAGCAAACAGTGGGATAGAAATGGTTAAATATTAAAACCTTAAACAGCTATAGACAGAGATGCTTAATAAAGATATATTTCTTTATAATAGGGAGTATGTTTTTTAGCTTGTAAATATTTGGATTTACCCTTTTTTGCCCAAAGGAATGAAGCATAAAACCAAAACCATTAAAGCAGTGTTGGCAGAAGACAAAGAAGAGAGAGAGAAAAAAAAAAGGAAAAAAAAACAATATTGAAGGTAGGCATTATACAAGCCATTTTTTTTTTACTCAACCCAGAGTAAGAAAGTATTTTACACTGCAACTAAACATATGCACATACAAAAATCAGTAAGTTTCATTAAATAACAGCTCTATTATTTGTTTTTGCTGTTCTTTTCACTTTTCTTCATCTATGATATTCTAGCAGCAATTGTTTATCTAAAGCTAATTAAAAACAAATGCATGAAGACATTCTTATGTGATTGCAGTAGTAGTAACAACACTATTTAAAGAAAGCAAACATGGTAAAGGATGACATATGACAAGAAAGAAAGAAAAGGAAGAAAGAAAGAAAAGGAAGGAAGGAAGGAAGGAAGGAAGGAAGGAAGGAAGGAAGGAAGAAAGAAAGAAAGAAACAAGAAAGAAAAAGAAAGAAAGAAAGAAAGAAAGAGAAGATAGAAAGAAAGGAAAGTAACAAGAAAGAAAGAAAGAAAGAAAGAAAGAAAGAAAGAAAGAGAAACAAGAGAAAGAAAGAAACAAGAGAAAGAAAGAAAGAAAGAAAGAAAGAAAGAAAGAAAGAAAGAGGATAGAAAGAAAGGAAAGTAACAAGAAAGAAAGAAAGAAAAAGAAAGAAAGAAAGAAAAGAAAAGAAAAGAAAAGAAAAGAAAAGAAAGAAACAGCAAGAGAAAGAAAGAGGGAAAGGAAAGGAGAGGAAAGCAAGGAAGGAAAGAAGGAAGGAAAAGATAGAAGAAAGGGAGGGAGAGAAGGAGGGGGGAGAGAGGAAGTAAGTTACTAGAATTTGAGCAATGATAATAAATCTAAACTGGAGCAAAACAGTGATATTTCCTAGACCCTAACAAAACATGATGTATGATGTCTTTACCAATTCCATAGGTAGGTGAAATTTCAAACTAATATTAAAATAGATATTCACATGGCTTATATTGTGTTTTATGTAATTATGTTTAAGTCCATATATAGAGATGATTTTCATTACATATTTAATAATTTAAGTCATAAGGCCATATATGAAAGATCAATGTCATTGTCAATGACCCCTTGAAAATCATTAAATATAAATTACAGGGTGTTATGAAACAACTGTAGCAGGCAAGACTCTGATACCAAGTTGAAAGACAAGTAAGATTACTTAAACTAATGATTCTTAGACTTCACTGAGCATCAAAATTACCTGCATGGCTTATGAAAACACATATTACTAGGCTCTATCTCTAGAATTTCTGGTTCATTAGGTCTGGGATGGGATTTAATTGCTTTGCATTCCTAACAAACTCCTCATATTCTGATGCTGTTCTTCCCAGGACCATACATTGAAAACCACTGTCACATAATGATTTATTCACAATGGGCTACACATAACACTTCAATGTATGTGCTCAATTTTTTTTACACATTATTCCTAGGAGTTAGGCGCTATTATTATCTATCATTGAGAACAGATAGACACAGCTAATAAATGAAAAATCTTAAAACCCTGATTTTCTGCAACCAAATTGTATAGTGTCTACTATTTTAAAATGCAGAGAAGGAGGGAGTGATTATCAGCTTAGGGTATTGAAAAGGGAAGAAAGAAAATCTCCTGTGGCAAATTAGCTAGAGAATCAAAAACAAATTAATTATAGGCTTGATAAACAGCATCATGAACACAATTAAAATGGAATGGGATTGAATTTGTAATGATCAGTTGTATACTGTTTTTCAACTTCAAACAATAAATGAAATATCCTGATGGGCTACTGTTACTTCCAACAGATATATACCCATCTTTTAGATTAGAATAAAAATCTGAAGTTACTAGCAGAACCTTTGTATCTATTCTATTCTATCTGGGTATGTATTTATGTGTCCATGTATCACTGATGGGTAAGTTAAAATTAACTTTGGTATCTAACACAGAAAATATTACTATTATTGTTGCCTAAAAACATTATTTTGAATTTTGACATATTTGAAACAATCATGACATAGATTTAAAAAGAAATGTGGCACTTTAAATGTCTTAAGCTTTAATATCTATTTCTCAATATGTATTGAAATTAATGAAAATTAAATTACAATGGCATGCACAGTTGCATAAGATACTATAAAAATGAATTCTGGTTTGGCTTTTGGTCAAATTAATTCATCAATCTGTCAACACAATTTGGAAAGATTGAAGATATATACACACACACACACACGTGTGTGTGTGTGTGTATATATATATATATATATATATAGTTATGATAATGTTATATATAGGTTGCACTCTTAATCAATTTAAATGAAGAAGCTATGGCCAGAGATATTTTCTAAATTGTTCTTCCATTTAGTGAGCAGACATAGCCAATCTCCTGTGAAAATCTGCAAAACCCAAACAGTGGGCATCTGTTCTTCCAGAATAGACTGAAATGCCACTATCACAGCAATAGGAACACACAATTCAGTATTAAGAAAATGGATTTTGGACACTCTCCAAGGGATTTTATTACTATAAACACCAGCAGTTCCATTCATTGCACTCTTTAACCCTCAAGACTCTGAGAACAGTGTTATATTCAAACTTTCTTATTCCTATAAGTAAATACTTTTATAAAAGCTAGAGAAATATTTTTCAGTTCCTTTCTGGGGGTGGGGGGTAGAAGGGGAAATAGTTGAATCTGCTGGTTGCAACTATGAACATCTATTAGTAGGTACAAATTATCTCAGCCTATGGGACACTCTGACCAACGTGTTTGACTACATCTCAAAAGACAATATGGAACATAGGTTTTCAAAGTTAATAACCATCTGCCTTCATATTTCTTTTTTGATGGCTTGAAGTTGGTAGTCAAATATTTTTAAAAAGCTAAAGTCAGGCTTTTACAATGCCCTTTAATCAGCCTAAAGTGATTAATTTATAAAATCTTGCTATTGCTTTTGTGATGTACTGAATAGAAACAGATCTCTTTGTTTATGTATACAACTATACTTGTTAAATATTTTATAAGAGATACTAATTCTGTCTGGTATTACATGATATATTTTATAATACTCATATTTTGAATTACTAACAAAAGAAAACCTATATTTTATGCTTTTAGTTATATTGCTACACTTATGAGCAAACCACGATATTAATGTTTCACTATATTCAATTGCTTCTTCTGTTCCAGGTTTGCAATGTTATCCAGTTCTATGTCATTCATTAGATGTTTAGTCAAAGAAATCTTATACCCAGAAGTAACCAGACTGTCTATTAAGGTGAGTCTAAAACAGTAAAATTATATTCATATTTGTAGTTGATTGTAGAGATAATTATGTTATTCACATATTACAGTATCTGCTATCTTCCTTTAAGAAATGAAATTGTACATTGCATAAAAAGAAAACAAGTAAATATTAATTTGGCAATATTAAAAAGTAACCAGAAGACATTTTAGTTCTTGCCCACACATTTTTTTTTTCAAAATAGCAATAATTGCATGAATTATCTCTTAGTTTGTACACCTTTGCTCAGTTTGGAGAAAAAGTGAAAATATTTGTTCCAGCTTTAGCAAATTATATGATCAAGTCCTTTGAAAAATGAGAATTTCACATATAGATTTTTGATGTGAAATGTTAAATTTTTATTTAAAGAAGTTGCCGAAAGCCTTTAAATATCTTTCCTATAACAAAATTGTAAAGTTAATGTAAAATTGATCTCCATGATTTTGTCACCTTTGAAATGGTCCCTCCAAGTACTAAGCTTCTCAGAGGTTCAGCAGGATAAATAAGCTTGGTGGTTTGGAGCTATCCCTTTCAAAATGCCTTTACATTAGACACACTGTTATTCGTTAAATTAGTTCATGATTCTATTGCTCTGGATAATTCAAAAAATCATTGAAATCATTGCTTTGCTCTCCTCTCCTCTAAAGTCTTATACTTTTAATATTCCTGTACCATAATTTTAGTGAGATGTTGGGAGAAAAAGTGGTTAATGCTTGTGCATAAGCTGCCTATTTCTTAATCCCCATCTTGTTATTTTCAAAACACTTCTGGGCCACCTGGGTGGCTCAGTAGGTTGAGCATCAGACTTCAGCTCAGGTCATGATCTCACAGTTTGTGGGCTCAAGCCCCGCATCAGGCTCTGTGCTGACTGCTTGCTCAGAGCCTGGAGCCTGCTTCAGATTCTGTGTCTCCTTCTCTCTCTGCCCCTCCCTTGCTCATGCTTTGTCTCACTCTGCTTCTCAGAAATAAATAAATGTAAAAGAAAAAAATTTAAAACACTTCTTAATTGTCCACCCCTTAGATATGTACCAACTGCATAACTCCCTCTCTTTTCAGAAAAATATTTTTTCTCATGTTCATGCCTATTGTCTCAGTTCCATCCCACATTAGTCCTGTTTCTGAAGCAGAACAACAACAACAAAAAATCTGGAAATAAATATTCTTTACTTTATATTTTTCCCTAATCAGTGCTTATTGCAAATCCGATAAAGCAATAAGTGGCATGCAGTTTGTTTTCCAATATAAACAACTAGAAATCTGGAAAATAACATGAAATAGTGTTTTTAATTATTGGAATATGGAAATTATTGGGATACAGAATGATAGAATGATAGAATTATGTTTCCTGAGATAATGAGGTGAGCCCTACAATTGCTCTGCTTTTCTGTCTGGAAGGAGGAAATTTCTGGATTGCATTTCAAGAAAAGAGAAGCAAAGCAGAGCGTGAGAGTTGTGTTGGGTTGAAGAGACACGGACTGAAATTTGGGGAGACTGAGGCTGATAGAATTTGTAGGATAGACTATCAGAAAGAATAGGGCTTGCAGAAAAATATATATAGTGGTGCTCTTGGCTGAATATTAATGTGCATATGCACAGGGTGAAACTTCACAAAGCCAAGTAAAACCAACTGCAAGCAATTTATAAAAACACTAATTCCCAGGATGTACATAGGGTTGAAATTCAAAGTTTGTGCGGAGAGTAAAGAATCCTTATTGAATGCCCAGACAATGAGTAGAAACCTTTGATGGATCACAACTGGGTAGTAAGACTATATTAACATTTGAGTAAAGACTACTCTGGACCAGTTCTAACAAAAACAACAACAAAATAATAATAAAATAAATAAAGTTTTTCCATATAATTGATATACCTCCCAAAACAAACTTCAATACTCTTTAAGGACGGTAACAAAATTTACATATTCAACAGCCTGGCACATGCAATGTTGGGATCTAATGAAACAATCACTAGCTGTGCAATGAAGAATTGTGAACCACATAAGTAAAACCTTAAATAGTCAAGATTTTAAAGAAAAAGAAAAATATAATGTAAAAGAGAAATGGAAGATACATAAATAAGAACCAGATGGAACTTCTAGAGATAAAATTATAATATCTAAGTTAAAATATTTACTGAGCGAGGTTAGTGGCTGATTACACATTTAACCTTAATTAACTCCTCATAGGCCCTATCTCAAAATATAGTCATGATAAAGATTAGACACTCACCAGATCAGTTGGAGGTTGGGGGGGCAGAATTCAGTTCATAGCAATACCTAAATTAAAGCACACACACACAAAACAAACAGAAAGAAAGAAAAGAAAGAAAGAAAAAGAAAAAGATAGATAGAAAGAAAGAAAGGAAAGCAAAAAAAAAAAAAAAGAAAAAGAAACAAAGGTTCAGTGGCCTCTGGGACAATAGCAAAGTTCTAAAACAACTCGATATTCACATGGGAAAACAACAACAAAACTACTACTACATATTTAATATTTAATATTTAATAATTTTAATAAAATTTTAGCTTATTTATTTAATAATATTCAATAAATAATATTTATTAAAATATATTAAAAAGAAGAAAACACAGAAGAAAATGTTTTACACTTTAGAATGAGCAAAATTTCATAGGGCACAAAAAGCACATAACAGGAAAAAAATAATAAATTGACCTCCATAAAATATAAAATCATCTGGTCTCTGAAAGACAGCATTCACCATTTAGTACATAGAAAGACAAACCACAAATTAGAAGAGAAGGTTAGCAATATGTATATCTGATAAGGGACTCATATCCAGAATTTATAAATAAAAACAACCAATTAAGAAAATGGGCAAATTACTTGAACAGACACATCACAAACAAGATATTAGATGATCAATAAACATATGAAAAGATGAATAACATCCTTAGTCACTACAGATTACTACTATGAATCATAGAATGACTAAAATTATAAAGGCTGAACATATCAAAAGATGCCAAGATGTAGAGTAACTGGGGTAATATACTACTCTTGATTTTGTAAAATGGTACAACCACTTTAGAAAACAAATTCCATTTTGGACTGCACAACATGTCCCAGAAATCGCATGCGTGGGTATTTGTCCAAAAGAAATGACAATGTTTGTCCACAAAAAGACTTGTAAAAGAATGTTCATAGCAGATTTATTCATAATAGCCTAAAACCGAATATAAGTCAAGTGTTCAAATGCAGGTAAATAGGTAAACAAATTGTGATATATTCGTATAATGGAATATTATTCAACATCGCAAAGGAACAAAATACTGTTACACAGAGCTTGGAGGAATTTCAAAAAGCATTAGGTTAAACAAAACAAGCTGGAAAGAAATAACACATAATGTATGATCCCATCTATATACAATTCTGCATCAGGCAATATTAACTAACCTTTAGTGACAAAATGTATCAGTGGTTGTTTGGGACTTGAAAAAGGAAGTAACTGCAAGAATACACAAAAGAACTTTTGGGGGTGATGGAAATTTCTTATATTGCATGGTAGCAGTGAAGACATCAGCTTTCAACTTATTTCAACTCACTTGTTTTGACAAATGAATGTAATTGTAGCAGAAATTTTGAATTAAATTTTGAAAGTGTATAAGTAAAATAGATAATTGTGTGAAGTAGTTCTAGGGTACCAAATTCGGTAGCCACTAGCCACAGGTTGCCGAAAAACTTTGAAATGTGGCTATCCCAAATTGACATGTGTTGTACATGTAAATATATACACTGTATTTCTAAGACCTACTGTGAAAAACAATTGTAAATAGTTCAAAATAACACTTTATATTAATTGCACATTGAATTGATAATTTTGGATTTATTAGGTAAATTAACACATATATTTCATCATTATTCGATATATTATATATCCACTCTATCATGTTCAGTATGTCGTATATATTAAATATATCATTTCACCTATTTCCTATGGATTGTACTTTAGATTGTATTTGGATTACCATTTGGATTATATATTTTTTCTCACTATAATTCTTTAATTTTTTTAAAATTTACATCCAAATTAGTTAGCATATAGTGCAACAATAATTTCAGGAGTAGATTCCTTAGTGCTCCTTACCCATTTAGCCCATCCCCCCCCCCACAATCCCTCCAGTAACCCTCAGTTTGTTCTCCATATTTATGAGTCCCTTATGTTTTGTCCCCCTCCCTGTTTTTATATTATTTTTGTTTCCCATTTGGATTATATTTTTAACCAAGCAATTAACTATACACTTAGATAAAGGTAAATACCCCACTTTCTCTGAGAACATCATGAAATATTTAGAGAATTTGTACTTAGAAATATTTTAAGGTAGCATTTTCTAAAGTGTTTGGTAATGATCAAAGTATCAAGAGACTTTGCTTAAAATGTAGCTTTTAGAAAATGTGTTTAGGAAATGCTGGATTAAACAACACTGAAAAGGTTTGTAAACAGCATGCCTTTTAAAAATTTTATCAAGCTCATGTGTGCTATGAGTCTTCAGAAAAGAGTCTGTACTATATTCACTTTTTTCCTTGACACAGTCAATAGATCCTATTCAAAATTTTCTACAATGAACTATGATTCCTCTATAACAAAATAAGTATCTAAGTTATTTCAGAATAGATATACACATATGCCGGAATTCAAATTCAGAAGGTCTAGAATTACTTCCATGGTGACTTGGATGAAAATTCACCATTGAGTTGATTGATTTCTTATTCTTTGCTTTTCTACAGAGGCTATTCTCCAAATTTCAAAACAGCTTTGTAAGAAATAAGAATGGAGAATAAATTCAAGCTTATTATGTGTCTTCTGATCCCAGTTTGCTTCTAACCCAAAATACTTTTAATTTCCAAAAGGGATTAAATATCATCTCTGAGTGATAATTTTGAAGATCACTTTTACATTTACTCAAATTATAAAACGCATAAGGAAATTAGCTTTCTCTAAATAATATTTTTGTTTATATCATATATTTCTACACACTGCCAATGAGAAATTAATTTCTATAGGACTTTGCAATTCAAGTATACCCTTAGAAGACAGTTTAAAAATGTTTTTGTTGTATTAATATAGTGCTAGTAAAATTTCACTTACTGAGCGTCGTAAATAGAATCATAATAAGATATAAGTAACAAATATTTTATAACTGAAAATAATCACCATGTTTCACATACATGCAATGAGAATTGCTTACATATAACAATTCAAACAGAAGTGTCAGATTTCAATTTATAGAACATACAATGTATAGAACTCAAAATAATAATTAACAATGGCCCATTTTACTATGAATTATTTTAATTGTAAACAGCCATACTGCTGATTAATTTCTAAAATCTCGTAAGCCTTCTGCTATCTGGATGTTTGTAAAAATACAGCAACCCAAAAATATAATGGGAATGATACAGCCAATAAATTGCTGATATTTTTGCTATAACACTATTTTGGAGATATTCAAATCTTTGCAGTTTCTTTATATTTGCCAGACTTTCTAAATCTTTTGATTGAGATACTTCGGAATGATTATGTCCAGAAAGAATAAGTAGAAAGGCATGGCAGTAAAGAGTCCAAGGCCATACTGACTAGATTTGAATCTCAGGTATAAAACTTACCAGCTCTATAAGTTTAAGGAATTATCTCAATCTTTCTATGCCTCAATTTCTTCATCTGAGGATGGTAATAGTACCATTTGTGAGGAATTGTTGAAAAATTAAATATGTTAAAAATTAGACAACACTTAAAACATTGACTTTTTATTATCCTAAAATATTAATATTATTTTACAATTAAAGGCAATCTAATGAAATTATCAATATAATCATGAAATTGTCTCATATACTTTCTAGTATGTAGTCTCACTTTGAGATCTTTATAGTTCTGTCATTAAATGACCTATAACAGAATCTATGGTAAATATTATTCACTTTCCTTTTTTTGTATAAATCAAAAGTTGCTAAAACATAGCAGTAAGACTTTAGAATTGAAAAATGTAAGACATTACTTTCCTTGGCAATGGTGGGTGCTGTGGAGGAATAATGATGCCAAAGGATTTTTCTACTTCCCATGGAGGGGTTGGTCTAGTTCCCCTCCTTGATATGGACTGGTTTGTAATTGCTTTGACTAAGATGACAGAAGTAACATTATGCCAGTTCCAGACTTGGTCTTTAAGAGCCACCATATATAAATAGTCACCTGTTCTGTAAGAGAGACCACATGTAGAGGCCCTACGACTACATGGAGAAGGGAACATGCCTAGTTAAGCCCAGCCTGGTAGCCTTCTCACCAAGGCACCAGGCATGTGAGCGAAGGTCACTTAGACCTTCCAGACCAGTCCAGATGCCAGCTGTGAACCACTAAGAGACTCTAGACAGTGCAACATTGAACAGAAGAACCACCTGACTGAAATCTGCTCTAATTACTGACCTTTCAAATGTGAAATAAAATATAATGGTAGTTGTTTTATTTGGTGCTGTTTGTTGCACAACAGATACTCAAAACCAAGTTTTGTTTTATTTCAGTAGCCTAAGTGATCCAGGTAGAAGGATCCAAAATGTATTAGATGAACCAAAGAATAAAGGCAAGAATCAATAAGAGAAGATTATAGCAATAGTACCACATGCTGTGAAAGGTAGTAAGAGTCAATATAGTAATAAAAAAATTATCTGGAGACACCTTAAAATTCGAGCCTTAAAAATATCACAGAATGTATATCTATATCTATCTATATCTATATCTATATCTATATCTATATCTATATCTATCTATATCTATGTCTATATACAGATATATATATTCATTGAGAAAAAAATTTTAATGTTTATTTATTTTTGAGACAGAGAGAGACAGAGCATGAAAGGGGGAGGGTCAGAGAGAGAGGGAGACACAGAATCTGAAGCAGGCTCCAGGCTCTGAGCACAGGCTCTGAGCCTCAGCACAGAGCCCAACGCGGGGCTCCAACGCACGGACCGTGAGATCATGACCTGAGCTGAAGTCAGACGCTTAACCGACTGAGCCATCCAGGTGCCTCTCATTGAGGAAATTTCTCATTGAGAAAATACCCCATGTATTTTGTGGTAAGACTTGAGGGCAAGCATCTAAGCTTCACACTGTTCCTAACTCTTACTATTCAAATATGATTACTAAAGATCAGAGTCTGGTTATTAAATGAGACTTGGAAAAGCTTGCCATTTAAATATCTTGGTTCTAGTTTACAATAAGATGTACAGACCAAGACAGAGCCAGGAAAAGATATTATCCACATCTATGCGTGCAAACACATACATGTTTATATGTATAAATAGACACACAGGTGTGCCCACAAAAAAAAAACAAACAAATCCATGTTTATATGTGAGTTTGGGGTGTGTGTGTGTGTGTGTGTGTGTGTGCGTGCTTGTGTGTGTTTAATAGCAGCCATTTCTCATTATACCACAAAAAAAAATCACTAAATTTCAAACTGTAGAACATTCCACATTATTGTTTAAAAAAAGTAAAACACTGCTTGTAAACCAAGTTAGTACTTACTTATATTCAGAATAGCATAGATGTTGTTGGCTAAAAGCAAAATCAACATTTAGTAAAAATAATAGTTTGAGAGATAATTTTGAAGAACTCTAAGAGGAATTCCTTGCACTGTACTACGAATGTAGCACTGACTACTTGGAAATCTTAGAAAACACTGTGGAACAGCTGAAAGTTCAGCAACACCTCAAATTAATTATAAACACCAGGTGAAATTTCATTAGTATCCCCTTAAGAAGTGGCAGGTCATTCTGGTTGAGGTTTTCTCAGGCAAAGGTTATTGCTTATCTCGTTGCTGTGTATAACTTTGCAGAAGCTATCAAACTTTCTTGAAGTTTTTATAATTGCCAGCAATAATGTTCATATGTCATATATATTTCTAAAAGATATATAAATGCCCGTATATGAAATATGGTTTATTTTCAGACCATTAAGTTAGGTGTTAGAACCACACGTTCTCAATTGTGTCTTTTCGATAACACAGAGGACTCACAGTGTTCTATGACACAAAACCCTCAGTTATGGCTGTAAGTGGTTGGAAGACTGATCAACTTAGAAGTCAGATGTAACCTCATCCATGTCTCTTCAACTTCAGATTTAATATAGAAATGAAAACGTATGAATTGCATTGAAGGGAAAATCTAAAATCTACTTTATTCATTGATATTTTAATATCCACTTATTTTTGTTTAACACCTACAAGGCAGACACTCGACAGCTTCTAATTGTCCTGACTGAAGTTGGGACCCATTGGGTAGGATATAAACCAAAGCTGTTTAAAGAAATACACTTGGGGTCGATAAGCATGATCGCAGATTGTTTGTGGGCAGATAAATTTGAAAAATATTTTGTTAAATACTTTAAGTGTTTAGGACTCTCTGGCACAAATGTTTGGTTTTAATCTACTAATATGCCTTATAAATTGTCAAGAGATAGATATAATTTGCAGTTTCCTAAACCTATTTGACCACATAACTCCTCTACCACCACCATTATTATTTTTCCTTAGAGTATTTTGTAGAACAAACACTCTGGAATGTATTTTGGGAAATGGTGCAAGATTCACAAATTCTCTTGTGTTTTTAAAATATTCAGCATTAAAATAAATAAATAAATAAATAAATAAATAAATAAATAAATATTCAGCATTGCTAATGGATTCTATAAGAACATGATGGAGGTTTAAAAAAAAAGAACACGATGAAGGTTTTATAATTATTTATTGATCAGAAAAGAAAACCTGCCATAAGACAAAATGCATTTATTCTATTATTTGTCTTTAAAATGGCTCTCTGTGATAAGCTACTTTCATCATATAAAGAGAATGAGAGTAATTTAGAATTCTGAAAAAAATACTTGGTAAACCCCGAGAGGAAGTATTTAACTCAACAATTCTAGGTTTACAATCAAGCTGATCTTTTTGAAGTAATGTTTTATTCTTTTGTTTCTTATTGGCTCTACATTTTTCCCAAAACATGCCTCATAACTTGAAAACTGTATGTGCATTTGATGTAAGAGGTTGCATATATTCTTTTTTTTTTTTTCATGTTTATTTATTTATCTGGAGAGGGAGAACGGTGACAGGGGAGAAGGACAGAGAGAAGGAAAGAGAGAGAGAATCCTGAGTAGGCTCTGCACCATTAGTGTGAAGCCCAACTCAGGGCTTGAACTCACAAACTGTGAGAAAATGACCTGAGCTGAGATCAAGAGTCGGATGCCTAACCCAACTGAGGCACCCAGGCACCCCAGGGTTGCATACCATCTCTATCAGAATTTTCCTTACCTAATTATTGAGAAGTGATGTTTTAATCTGTTTTTCAAAGTGCACTTATTGGGGTACGTGCATGCGTCAGTCAGTTGAGCTTCTGACTCTTGATTTCCGCTCAGGTAATAATCCCAGGGTCCGCGGGGCAGAGCTCTTCATTGGGCTGTACTCTCAGCATGGAGCCTGCTTAAGATTCTCTCTCTGTCTCCCTCTGCCCCTCTCTCCCACTTCTCTCTCTCTCTCTCTCTCTCTCTCTCTCTCTCTCTCTCTCTAAAACAAACAAATGAAACAAAAATCAAAGTGTACTTTATCTTGTTAAAGTAGGAAAACCCTTCCAATTCCGTTTCTGATATCTCACCTTAGCTCAAGCGAGGAAAAGAATGCCAGTGTCAAGGTACAGATCTTTTTTTTTCAAAGTTGAGAGAGAACAGGGCAAGGACAGAAGGTGAGGGAGAATGAGAATCCCAGGTTGACTCCGTGCTGTTAGTGTGGAGTGCTACGACGTGGGGCTCGAACTCATGAATCATAAGATCATGACCTGAGCTGAAGTCAAGTCAGTCCGTTGAACGACTGAGCCACCCAGGCCCCACAGATGAATTCTACTAGAACAATGTTTACTATTATTTCAGTATGGGAATGAAAAACATACAAAATACAGGTTTTCAGCCATCCTGTGAAACCTTCTGTAAGCTGAAGTGGTGTAAAATGAAGAAACAATTACCATTAATTTGTGTGGAAGGTTTCTTTTGAGTGTTCCCAGACTCAAAAAACAACCCCTCTTAGGCTTTTTTCTTTTTTTTAATGTTTATTTATTTTTGAGAGACAGAGAGAGACAGAGAGCAAGCGGGGGAGAGGCAGAGAGAGAAGGAGACACAGAATTGGAAGCAGGCTCCTGGCTCTTAGCTGTCAGCACAGAGCCTGACACAGAGCTCATAGCCACGAACCGTGAAATCATGACCTGAGCCAAAGTCAGATGCTTACCTGAATGATCCACCCAGGTGCCTCTCTCTTAGGCTTCCCTCTTGCCACCAGATGCACAAATTAGATGAAGTGCAGATGTTTACAGGCACAGTTCAAAGCGACGGGCACTTGATGTGATTTGCCTAGCAGAGCTCCCCAGGAAAAAACCTGGCAGTTTCAGTCTGCTGCTTGAGGTACACGTTGCCTCTGTAATGGCTCGCTGCACAGCAAACACTGAACTCTCTTTTTTACTTTTACTTTTCTCTTTAAAGTGAAAATTCTCTTTGGATTCCTTTCAGTCAGTGAAAATGGGTACTCATGTAGATGTTTCACAAAAGCAAAGCGGTGTAACAGGAACTTTCAAAAAGTGGGGGATACCCATATATTAATATTGGGATGCCCCGTGCTTTGGCAATGGGTCCGGACAGTTAAAGTTAATTTAACTGTACAAGTTCCTAGGTAGGATTGCCTAGTTATAAAAAATATTTTGACATTTAAGAATCGCCTATTTATCTTTAAGGATTATAAGCAATTTTGAATAAAAAGTTAGTTTACATAGACATACAGGTACAAACAAACACCCATGCAGTCCACTCCTCCGAATGTGCTTTCGGAGTAAATAAGCCAAAGGGAAGTGTGTCTGCATTTCTGCTGGGGTAATAACATCACGGGATATGAACCGATTCAGGCACCGCCTTACTCTGACAGGAGGACGATGACACTGTAAGAGGGCTGAGCTCTGGTCAAGAACTGGAGCAGCTATGGGGTCAACATGTAAATTTTGAAGGCAAAAATCAAGATAACTCAAACATCGCAGAGCAAGCTAGTGAAAAGTGAGTTCCAGAAGCAGACAAGTTATTCCCCAAGGCATGCCATTAACCTAGCAGTGTTGACCTGTCATTGTTTTCCACAGATTTCAGATTTAAGGAACTTGACAATTCTAGGGAATCTTCTTGCCTTTGGATCAAGAGATCAAGAATAAAAGAGGCAGGCATGTGTTTATACTTTTACCTTTCCCTCTTGCACCCAAGTGTAGGCCAGAGTTTATTTGTTAAGGGCCTAGTACTCAATTTGTCTGGCCTATATAGATGGGTTAAAGAACGGGATAAACTCTTCACCTCTTCCGAATCCCTTTAGCCAGTGAGTGAACCTTCGAGAATAATTTATTTATTCAGTTAAAGAAGCTGTCATTTCTTGCCAAATAAGTTCATGCATTTTGTTTACTATCAGTATTTCATGAGTGTTTGATAGTTTGCTTGATATTTATGTTGGTATGTGCCTTTGTTTGAGCAACAAATTCCAGAAAACTTTTCTAGTTAGTGCTCTGGGTATGATATTTCGATAGGCTATATTTTATTCTATGCTCCTGGGAGATGATATTTACAAAATCTAAGGCCTAGATAGAAATGATTTTTGTGGAAGAACCCTGAGATCTGGGTCCTCTTTTAACACCCATGGAAGGACTTAAATTTATAAAGATTCATTTGTTTCTTTTTAGGGAGACAGTAGCATCAAATGTTTTTCAAAGTAGTGAACATATAAAGTATACTTGTTGAATGTTTATGTTTGAAACTTAAATATGCAGAAAAAAGTTGTATGAATAACATATATAAGCGTATTTAATCTGTGTATTTACATTCATGTTGCAAAATTTTTCGTACTTTCAAATTACTAACTTTATTTCAATGTTACATGATCTGTGTGTGTGTGTGTGTGTGTGTGTGTGCGTGTGTGTGTATAATTCAAAGTAAACTACATTTTCCTTTTTTGTCCCCGTTCATGCTCCCTGTCCCTTCTCACAGACTTCTGTACTTTAAACAGAGTTGTAACACTTATTCAAATATAAATTATTTGTTGTCACTCTTTTTGTTAAAATAAAAGTAGGAAATTAATTTTAGGCATGACTATTTCAAATTTCCTCTTGCCAGCTATATAGCTAAATGTAAATCATTACATTTTAAGGATTCTGAGACGTTACCCAAAATGAGAATTGAAGTAGTCAGAATTATACATACAGAGAAAATTCTATGGAAAATCAATTGTATAATGATGGCCTGAGACTAATGGGTAACAGTTAATGACATTTACCCCAGGGTTTTTCATGTAACATAAAAGCGCAATCTTGGGAAACTTGTTGCTGTTCTAAATAAGAACCAACATATGGAGGGATTTGATCCGGGTTAAAAGGAAAAAAAGTAATTTAAAGGGAAAAACTGAGGTAGAGGACAGTTAGTGCATTCAGTATTTGATTTAATCCCATATTCAGTTCCATATGTTCACTTGAGAGGATCACAGAGAGCCAAGAATACAAATTACCATTTTTCCCCTAATCACTTAAGCATGGTTTTCAAAGCAGAAGCTCTTTACCCACCAATTTGAATCAGAATATTGGCATCTAGTTCATTGGAAATCTCCATTGTCCTTTAATAGCTGAATATTTAGAAAATAACTATTCCAACCAATGGAGGCATTAGAAGAATTTTATAAAAGTCTTCAACTTCAAAGAACTTGCAGGTTCACTAAGTAATTTGAATTTCTTTTAAATATTTAAAGCAAGATGAGTATTAGTGTTTACCAGAAAAAAATGTGATGTGGTTTAAGTCAACATTTTTAATGTTCAATGGATATAAAATAATGGTTATACAGATGCTAATATAAGTGTGTAGGCATTAAATTCCATTTTCCTTGATCATGACTTTAATTTTTTTTTTTTAACGTTTATTTATTTTTGAGACAGAGAGAGACAAAGCATGAACAGGGGAGGGTCAGAGAGAGGGAGATACAGAATCTGAAACAGGCTCCAGGCTCTGAGCTGTCAGCACAGAGCCTGAGGCGGGGCTTGAACTCACGGACCGCGAGATCATGACCTGAGCTGAAGTCAGCTGCTTAACCGACTGAGCCACCCAGGCGCCCCGATCATGACTTTAATTAAATATTTCCTATTGTAAGAAAATCATTAAAGCAGGTCACATGTTGAGGGCTTAAAAACAAGAGAAGATTATAAATGAGGATCAAGCAGGGGTTCTAATAAAAACCTTATTATATATTATAGTTTATTTATTATTTTGAAAAGAGTATTAAATGAATAGTTCTGGGTTTTCTCTAATTACCAGAAAACCCAGAACCACTAGAATGGTTCTAGAACCACTAGAATGATTCTTTCTATTAACTAAAGAACCATAAGGTAAACGTCCATATTTTTCAGTAATACATATAACATCACAATGTCACGATAGAAATATTATTTTCTTTTCAAATTAGCATCATGCCCTAATCTCCACCCCACTGTCCCATTACTGAGGATTGTTCCTTTCTTCCATTCTCTCAGTATTCCAACATCACAATATTAGTACTATAATACACTTCATTAGTTTAAATCTTACTAGAAAATGTAAAATGACATGTGTTGCAGCTGTAATGGACACAATGAGAGGTCCAGACAGACAACAGAATTCCTGCTATCATGGAGTTGATAAATCAAGGGAAGAACCAAGGCTAAAAGCTGATTGAAAGAACACAGATTGAAAATAAGGGGAGAAAACTGGATTGTTCTAATTCAGAGTTCTCCCAATTATTTACTTGAATTTCATGACTTTATTTTTTTTTTTTTATTATTTATAAAATGTTTGGCTCAAACTATTCAGTCAAGTATTTTTTGACTTCAGAAGCAAATACTGACATATTTTTAAATAAATAAACCATTAGATAATAATACTGCCTGAATGTGTACAACAAAATGTACATAGTACAGACAAAAACTAATGATTGACTATCTTCTGTGTGTTAAATATAAGTTATATGTTTTCACTTATATTATCTCATGAGGTATTCAAAAGAATCATCGGAGATGGTACTTAAAACCTTGTGAAATATAACAGTGCCTTTCTCTGAGTTGAATCTAAAAGTTTCTTGTCATGAAGGCACTTTAAAGAGGCTATTTTGCTATCCCTTTTCTTTTCTACCTGGACAATTTTTTAAAAATCTTCAAGTATTACCTGCAGCCTTCTGCTTAAGATGTTTCTCTTTTTTGTTCCAAATGTTCCCAAATGTGTAATGATTCAAGATCCATGAATCTTTTTTAAGAGCCAGATTCTATGATGGCTATTTGAGATCCTTAACACCAGAAAGGTAATCTGACTTCCTTTATTGCTTCCACAGAGGGGGAAAAGATGGGCCATAGTAATAAATATCCAGCACATTACTTTATTCAAGACACTAAGATCCCTATTTCCTTGTCTTTTCTATTACTTAATAGAAATTAAAAAAAAAATTTGCAAACAAACATAATTATTGCACAAAGTTCTCAAAGATATTTCAGTAATGGTGGCATGTTGGGAAAGAAGGTAGAGTCTTGTATGTGGCTTTGGAAACAATAGTTGAAATTTGCTAGTTCACTGTTTTTCAACAAACACAATTGACCACAGCTTGGAATTAAAAAAAAAAATCCCAATATTTTATGGGATATTTCATTTTTGTAATTTTTATTTTTTGATTTGAGTATAGTTGACACACAGTGTTAACATTAGTTTCAGATGCACAACTTCATGATTTGACAAGTTTATACATTATGTTGTGTTCACCACAAGTGTGGCTACCATCTGTTCTGTTACACTGATTGTATTCCTCATACTGTGCCTTTTATTCCCATGACTTATTCATTCCATCACTGGCACCTGTATTTCTCCCCCCTTCACCCATTTTGCCCATCCCTTTCACCCCCGTCCCTCTGGTAACCATCAGTTTGTTAAGTCTGATTCAGCTTTTTGTTTGATATTTCATTTTATATGCATAGGTATTAATATTCCTACATACCAGCGGAGGTATTTAAGGTTTAGCCATATCACGTGATATGTCTGAGGTGACAAGTTGGAATCAAATGGAGACATAGAATAATCTCACTTTTTTACTATATGACTGATACCAAAGAGTAAGACTTTTGTAAATGAAGCAGGAGATGAAATGAGAAAGACAAGAGACATGTATATTCTTCTATAAAGTTTTTAAACAGTATGAAATATTTATATTAGAAATCTGGCATAACCAGGATGTGTGGGTGGCTCAGTCAGTTAAGCGTCCAACTTCAGCTCAGGTTATGATGGCTAGCTAGTGAGTTTTAGCCCTGCTTCAGGCTCTATGCTGACAGCTTGGACCCTGGATTCTGTTTCTCTGTCTCTCTCTCTCTCTCTCTCTCTCTCTCTCTCTCTCTCTCAAAAATAAATAAACACTAAAAAATTTAAAAAAAGAAATCTGGATTAACCTACTTAAAAATTCTTTGGTTGTACATAAAGAAACTGAAAGCAAATTTAGCATAATTTTAAAAGTTATTTTTTTTTTTATTTCATAGATTGAAAAAGGATTTAATAAATGTCCAAAGTCTTAGTTGCATATATAATGACTGTTTCCATTGATTTAATTCCAGTGTTCTTCTAGCCCGATTCCACAAACCACAGAGATGTTAGGAAACAGAGTAACTGCCCTCTCACATGGTGGTTCCTTGGTTTTCACATTTCCTCTTTAGATTATTAGCATTATTCAAATGAGAGGACTTTGCCAATATTTGATAAACACTGGAATGAATATTTTATACACTTATAATTGAACATTCAAAGGCTAAATGGTAGAAAATTCATCGACTTAAGTCAGATAGTATAATTAGATTACTTTAGTTCCAGTTATAGGATAAAGAAGTGTGTGTGTGTGTGTGTGTGTGTGTGTGTGTGTGTGTGTGTGTCTACACATGACTTCAAGCATCAAAATGCAAGCTATACAATAGAGGTAATATCAGACAACAATAAAGGAAAGAGTAAGCACTACGTGTCTATCACTGGGTTTACGTGTTGTGTTTGTCATAAATTCATAGCAAAGTTTAAGCATATAATTTATTTAAAAATTAGTATCAGCTAAAAAAGTTTTGTAGAATTATTTTATCAATAAATTAAATTTATGAAGGCAGAGCAATTTTTCAAACATCATCTTTTGAGAAATAACAAAAGTTACTTCACTGTAAATTGGGAAACAAGATTATCAAATTTGAATGCTTTATCTGAATCGGTAATCTATACATATGAAATAACAGATAACATCTTGACATTAGGCATTGGATTAACACTTTGTATATGAAGACCAGTATTCATATATTACTTAAATATATATATTTCAGCTAGGAAGTTGCTTTAGATAAAGATAAAATATATTTGGTTATAGAGGTACCAGAGTCATTTGTAGAAATTGTTTTTAATAATAAAAAAAAAAGCTTTAATAAAGATGTCAACTTTTTCACTTCAGCCTAACAACTTCAAGAGCATATCAGTTTCAAAGCCTAGTTGGAAGCCTTTAAGTTCTAGTACCAATAAGAATGGATAATTTAAGTAACAAATATTGCAAAGAAGATGAGAGGCTTTTAAAATGCTCCCTTTATGTTCATTCTTTTCTCCCCAAGGACAGGCTCTTTGCTTACATCAAAGTAAGACTTGGTGGTTGGTTACACTAACTCAGCTGGAAACTGATTAATATTTTGTTCTGCTCCTTCATCCTTGAAATTTTATTTTTAATTTTCTCGTCTCCTTCCATTTATAACAATTGGAAAGGAGAAGGTGCACATGGCTCTTTTGCAGGCAAGCCCTTTGATAAATGCTATTATAATTATTACCTGTGGCACAGGAATATGGCCTGGACATTTCACAAACATGTGGTCTCTATTTGGAGGGAGTCCTGCACTTCATCTGTGGAACTACGATGTCATATTAAGGAATTAATGCATGTTGAATAAAGACCACAATTCACCCGAGTTAAATTCAAAGTTGTTTTTTCTGTACAGAGTTACTATTTTGACTTAGTATGGACTTAAATGAAGACTAGAATGATTGTATTAATAAAACATATTGTTGGAGCACATTGTAAAATATAATGAAGAAATTTAATATTTCATACATTTCTATTTTCATACTTTTATAGCCATGAAAGCTAATCAGATTTTTCCCTTTAGAGATCATTATGTCAGTGGCTAACATTATATGACTAGCTATTCTCTAAATTGTTATTGACTGCATGTAACAAATTGTTATATCCACTTTTTTAACCACGTTTGGTTATATTAATTTTACATATTTTTAAAAATTTTATTTAAATCCAAGTTAGTTAACATATAGTGTAATAATGGTTTCATGAGTAGAATTTAGTGATTTATCACTTATCTATAACACCCAGTGGTCATCCCAACAGGTGCCCTCCTTAATGCCCATCACCCATTTAGCCCATCCTGCCACCCAACAACCCTCCAGCAATGCTCAGTTTGTTTTCTGTATTTAAGAGACTTTTATGGTTTGCCTTCCTCTCTGTTTTTATTTTATTTTTTCTCCTCTTTCCCTATGTTCTTCTGTTTTGTTTCTTAAATTCCACATATGAGTGAAATCATACAATATTAATCTTTCTTTGACTGACTTACTTCATTTAGCATAGTACGTTGTAGTTCCATCCATGTTGTTGCAAATGGCAATATTTAATTCTTTTTGATCACTGAGTAATATCCCATTGTGTGTGTGTGTGTGTGTGTGTGTGTGTGTGTGTGTGTGTGTATCTTCTTTATCCATTAGTCAATTGATGGACATTTTGGCTCTTTCCATAATTTGGAAAAAAGTTTTGCATTTTGTTGAAACTCCTGTTATAAACATTGGGGTACATGTGGCCCTTCAAATCAACATTTTTGTATCCTTTGGATAAATATCTAGTAGTGCAATTACCAGGTCACAGGGTAGCTCTATTTTTAATTTTTTTGAGGAACCTCTCTCTATATACTGTTTTCCAGGGTGGCCGCACCAGTTTACATTCTCCCCAGCAGTGCAAAAGTGTTCTCCTTTCTCCACATATTCACCAACATCTGTTGTTTCCTGAGTTGTTAATTTTAGCCATTCTGACAGGTGTGAGGTGTGTCTCATTTTGGTTTTGATTTGAATTTCCCTGATGATGAGTCATGTTGAGCATCTTTTCATGTCTGTTAGCCATCTGGATGTCTTCTTTGGGAAAGTATCAATATGTTTTCTGCCCACTTCTTCACCGGGTTATTTGTTTTTTTGAGTGTTGAGTTTGCTAAGTTCTTTATAGATTTTGGGTACTAACCCTGTATCTAATATGTCATTTGAAAATATCATTTCCTGTTCCATCGATTGCCTTTTAGTTTTGTTGATTGTTTCCTTTGCTTTGCAGAAGTTTTTTTTAACCTGATGAGGTCCCAGTAGTTCATTTTTGCTTTTGTTTCCCTTGCCTCCGGAGACGTGTCTAATAAGAAGTCGCTGTGGCTGAGGTCAAAGAGGTTGCTGTCTGTTTTCTTCTTTAAGATTTTGATGGTTTCCTGCCTCATATTTAGGTCTTTCATCCATTTTGAGTTTGTTTTAGTGTGTGGTGTAAGAAAGTGGTCCAGGTTCATTCTTCAACGTGTCTCTGTCCAGTTTTCCCAACACCATTTGCTGAAGATACTTATTTCCACTGGATATTCTTTCCTGCTTTGTTGAAGATTTGTTAGCCATACGTTAGTGGGTCCATTTCTGGATTCCTTATTCTGTTCCATTGATCTGAGTGTCGTAATATTTTATTAGACTTTTAAATGTATTTGTTCCATTGCACCAATTATTGTGTAGTCAAGTAATTGCATGTGGAAATACATTTCTTAAAAAAAAAAACACATCAGCAAATAATGGTGGGTGGCTTTGGTAGAAATTAATTAAATATAATCATCAGGAACATTTTTATTAAGTTGTTATGTTATGTGGAAATTGTCAAGCCCCATGGTAGAAAATAATTTAAGAAACATTGCATGGTAAGTCAGAAGGTACTTACATAAAAACTAACTTATGTGTGGTTTGTATGTTTGTGCATATAGGGGGTATATATTTATTTTTAATGTATATACTGAAAAGCTTTTAAAATAAGCTAGAATGGTTGGAGGCTACTTAAATATAATAGTGTTTTCAAACATGGTATCCTTTTTACATTTCAAATAAAACACAAAATAGTAGCAGAAGTAATTAAATAAAGCATTGTAAACTGTAGTTTTCCAAATTTGAGAAAGCCTAAGAAAATTAATTAACTGGATACTATAAGAGAAGCAATAAATTGTCTATATTCTCAAAAGAAAACATAATGATAGTGGAAAAATTAGTAAAGTTTATTTTCAATATCTGGAAATGCAGAAAGTAAGGAAATGTTTTAAAGGTAAGTAATTACAGCTACAAATGAATATCAGGAAAAATTTCATAAAATATAATAATAAACAGATTCAGATAGAATCAGATCTTGTCCAAAGAATAATTTGGGAAAATTTTCTTTGAATCTGTTTGACTAATCTAATCCAAGGTACAATAATAATGAAGTAAATATTTGGTATGAAATATTACGATATGCACTTTGAAGTAGATCTATAGGAAGGAGATGGGATAGGAAAATTAATGAAGGAGAAGGTGAGCGTTACATAGTATGTTCAAGAATCATCTCATTTATGGGATAATACTTGATCAGGGAGCTGAAGAAACTATTCTCTGCACCCTATTTGGGGAAAAGTTTTATTCAGAGGAAACTACAAGTAGTATAAAGGTCCATGGGTTAAGTACAGGCTTGGTATGATTGAGAATTGGCAAGCCAATTCCATTGGTTTGAATGGAATTACAGGAGGGAAATAATAAGATGATGAACAGATATAGTGCATTTTGAGAAACAGAAAAAATCTAGGGAAAGAAAGGCCGAACTCTGAGTAAAAGGAAGGGAAGCCATGGGACAGTTTCAGGCAGATTCATCTGATTGACTGAATTTTCAAAGGTCATTTTGGTACTGAATTGAGGGAGTGTACACTTTAGATGAACAACAGCAAAATCAAGGAGGACACTTTGGGGCATGTAGAATAATCCAGGTAAGATACAGTGGTGACTTGGATTCGGGCTAGTAGTGCAGGTAGTAAAAAGTAATTGGACACTGGATATGTTTTGAAAATAGAGTCAACAGGATTCACTGATCATTTGGGAGAAAGAGCGGAAAAGAAGAGAAGAGCATAGGATAACTCCAAGTATTGGGTCCTCAGAAATTTAAATAACATTATCCTTTACCAATGGAACAGCTGAACGGAAAAATTATTTCAGAGTTTTTGAATGTGTTAAGTGTGAGATACTTAATTAGATCGATGGGGGAACATGTCAGAGAAGCTTCTGGATATACGTCTGGAGTTCAAAGGTGAAGTCTGACTTAGAATTTTAAATTTTTGAAATGTTGCTATATGAGTGGCATATTTAAAAGCAGTACAAGCTGCTTGAGATAACACACATATATACACACAGGCAAAATACTAAAAGCTTTCCAAAAAGAAGCTCTGGATTTGTCTAAAAGGTCAGAAGAGACTAGAAAGGAGCAACTAATGAGGTAGGAAGGGGAACTAAGTGAAGAATGTGTTGTAAGGAGGAGAATCTTATCAACTGTGTCATATGCATCTAATAAGTCCAGGAAGATAAGGACAAAAAGTGAACATTTAACAAAATGGATATCCCTAGTACATGCACAAAAGTACTGGAGTAGAAGACAAGAACAAAACCTGCATATACAGGGTTCAAACCACAATAACAACAACAAAAAAATAATTTGAGACAAATTTAGGCTATTTTTTAAAGAGATTTGTTGTAGAAAGGAGCAAATATATATAGAGTGATAGATGGAGAACAAGTATGGTAAGGGGTGGACTTTCTATTTTTTATTTTTTTTAATGTTTATTTTTGAGACAGAGAGAGGGAGAGAGCATGAGCAGGGGAGGGGCAGAGAGAGAGAGAGAGATAGAATCAGAAGCAGTCTCCAGGCTCTGAACTATCAGCACAGAGTCTGATGTAGGGCTTGAACTCAGGAACTGCAAGATCATGACCTGAGCTGAAGTTGAACGCTTAACCAAGTGAGCTACCCAGGCATCCAGGGATGGACTTTTTAAAGATGGTAAATATGGTAGCAAGTTTGATGCAAATGGAAGGAATCTAGTAGAGAGGAGTAAATGATAAAAGAGGTATAAGAGATATTTGAATCAATTATTCAAGTGATATCCTGAATAAGTAAAAAAGAATAGATGGGGTCATATCATAAGTGGAGAGTTTGGTGCTAGACTGGAACCTAAATGGTTTATCTAAAATAAATCAGTAAATACATTCATTCGTGCCACACACTTCAGACTATCATTTGTGCCATTATTGTGTTAGATAATAAAACTATAAAAATGAGTGAAATAGGGTCTTCATCATGGGGATTAAAGTCCTCTGGTAGAGTTAGGAATGAGCATAATTCATTTTAATAAGTTATGATTTAAAAAGAACGCTACTAGAGATTAAAAATACAATGGTATCATGAAAGAGAAAATGTGTGCATTTCAAGAAAACAAGTGAATACTGATGAAGGAAGTTTTTAAAAAGACTTCATACAATGTGACAATAAGTTTCAATGATGACTAAATTAGAATGAAGGATGGAGAAAGACTAAGCAAAACATATAGTAATTTCAAAGTCGGAGAGGTGTTACAGGTTTAATGGATCTATAAATAATGTGGAGTTCTTATGGTACATTTATGGAAGTTTAGCAGGAGAGGCCAGTGGTGGTCACATTCAAGATTTTGTGTACCATGCTTAAAATAAATTTTATGCTGTGCTTGTTGGGCTGAAGAATATAAGTGGTTAAGGATGTCTGTTACATTTCTTAGGTGAAAATTACAATACTAATATAGGGATTACTAGAAGAGAAAGTAAGAGTGTAGATATAAATTCAGATTATATATATACTGAGTTTGGGATGCCTGAGTGAATTCCTCCCTGTTGAATGCACAGATAGCTAGGTGGAAATTTCTAAATGATATCACAGATAGGCATTAGAACACAGATCCAGTGTATACAATCAAGAGAAGGGACTGATGCAAGTTTTGCAGTGCCAGAAACTTCTATAATTTTGGAGACCTTTTTAAAAATATAAATTTGAGGGGCACCTGAGTAGTTCAGTCGGTTAAGTGTCTGACTGTTGATTTCTGCTCAGGTCGTGATCTCATGATGGTGAGATGCATCCCCGTGTCAGGATCTGTGCTGAGCGTGAAAGATTCTGCTTAAGATTCTGTCTCTGTCTCCCTCTGCTCCTTCCTCACGTGCACTCTCTCTCAAAAAAAAAAAAAATACACACACACACACATACACACACACACACACACACACACACACCACATATATATATATATATGTGGTGTGTGTGTGTGTGTATATATATATATATATATGTATATAGTGGTACAGCGTCTGTCAATGCGACCTATGTAAATGATGTTTTCTGGAATGTAAACTTTATTAAAACCCTAGTAAGTCATTTATAGCAGAAGTTGTTGGGGCAGGGAATAAAAAGCTATGGACTTAGATAAAGAGATTTAGGTTTGAGAGAAGAGAGAGAAAGAAAGAACACAAACATCTCAAGAGTAACCAGAGTGAAAGGAGCTGAAGAAAAACACTGAGAAAAGCAAGTCAAAGAGGAGTTAAAGAATTCAAGTAAAGATTTCCATAGAAGTAAAATTATGCATGTTCATAATGTATTAAATGTTATAGAGCCTTAAAGCTACTAAGCAATTTTTTTTAGTTACAAGTAATTTGTTAGATATGTTTGCTTGTGTAGAAGTAAATTGTTGCAAAAAGATGAGATGAAAAATAATATTTTTTGAAAAAATTTTGTTTATGTGTATTTATTTTTGAGAGAGACAGAGCAGGAGCAGGAGAGGGCAAAGAGAAAGGGAGACACGGAATGCGAAGCAGGCTCCAGGCTGCTGTCAGCACAGAGCCCAATGTGAGGCTTGAACCCACGGACCATGAGATCATGACCTGAGCTGAAGTCGGACACTTAACCGACTGAGCCACACAGGTGCCCCGAAAAATAATTCTTTTTAAATAAAACTAAAAGGTCATCTGACAGATGAATTTTATTCTGAGGCAAGACGTTGATAAATTTCCTGGATAAAGAATCACAAAAAGTACCATACTTAAAATATATTGTTAATTCACCATCAAATCATATCTAAAACTGGCGGTATTTCCGTAGACTTAGGAATAATATCGACAATATCAGCCATGTTTCTGTATTGTTTTAAACCTTGGCACATGATTGATTGTTTGCAGTTGAGTGCCGTGAAAACACTAGTGCAACTTTGGTGAGGCTTTTAAAATACTACACTTGTTGCATCTCGTTATACTGAGAATAAAAATAACTACTGTCTTTTGAATACCTCAAATATGGCAAGTAATAAAATTATAATATCATTATAGAATAGGTTTTTTATTCAAAAGTTTATTTCCATTCCATCTGCCAATTTATCTATTATCAACTGATACACCCAGAGAGTGTTTTAGTGGAATGTAGAACAGGATGAAAATTGTTCTTACCTCTTCGAATGTGTGTGTGTGTGATTCTGCAAAAGATAAAAGGTTTTCTTGAAAAGGATTGAGGCAGCTGCACTCTTTTCAGACTGCTTCCTTTTTCATGAATACAAAAGTAGCATTTAACTTATCATTGTACTCAAGGGCTTATTTTAAAAGCAATAGAAAAGCAGCTGGGAAAATGATTTTGTTACTTTTATCATGGCTAGGTAATTAAAATTTTCTGGATTAGAGATATTTGAGTGTTTTCCATGTTGCTGATGATAGTTCTTACTAATGATATTAGTGAAGTAATTTTCCAATTTCAAATGTTAAGTATTTTTGTGTGGTTAAGTGATTTTGTTGAGTCATATAGATAAATTAAGTATGAAATGGAAGCCATGAACATTTGCAGGATATTTTGCTACTGTATTTCCACCTGCTCAAAACTTTGACAATATTTCCCACCTTTCCTGCCCCCCTCCACCTTTTTCAAACAAAAGTAGTGTATGGGAAGGTCCAAGGAGCACCAAGTACCACCTTTCTCCTGTCACCATAGAAACAGGAAAGAGAAATTATACCAAAAAGATAAAAGTAGCAAAGTAATGGGTGAGACACACAGCTGGATCATAGAAACTGATGTTATGGTGGAAAGAAACATTGAGAGGTCAAATATCTCATTTCCTCTTCATCAGGAAATACCTCACTCATGTCTTCCATAAAAACAAACAAACAAACAAAAACAAACAAACAAACAAACAAAAACACTACTTTATCTTCTGATGATTTACAGAAATGAAAATTTTACATCACCCCCACTGATTGATTCAAATATATAATTACTGTATTTGTGCAGATTACATAAATTTATTAAAAATGAAAGTTAACTTGAATTCTTTGTAATAGTCTTTAATATAAACTGGAGATTTTGGTTGTCCTGATAATCCCCCTTTTTCTAAACAAAATAACAGCTGTTTCTTTGCATTTATACATAGAAATAAAATTTATCTTTTAGTATATTACCTTAGATTTGAATCCTTTAAAGTCAGAGACTCTAATTGGAATAGTGATCCCCAGTTTTGTTTATTTCAAATTGGATTTAATCATTAATAAGTCACAACCAATCCAGTGAGGCTTTATTCAATGAAGTTATTGTTTGTATTACCATATATCAATAAGAAGAAAGAATAATAGGACTATATTAAGAGAGTTTTAACTTCTCTTGGGATTATGGAAGTTGACACTTTACATATTCTCAAAAAACAAACAAACAAACAAAAAACCACATACAAATCAAAACAAAACAAGTAAAATCAAGCCACCCATAGCCTATACTCTATCAACAGGGCAAAAAACACCATAAAATTTAATTTCTATGTATGTGGGGAATGGTGAATCTCTGTCCAGCGGGTTGAATTTAAACCAGAATGGAGTTAGGCAGGGACTGGGCTGACAAGAGAGCAGCAGAATCCTGATGATGGAGGAAAACAGAAAACTTTAACCAGGGTTATCCCACGAGAAAGAAGCCCTCTCCTTGACTGTAAAAATATCAGAATTAGCTCTGTGATCTGACAGGTCAAAGAGTGGACTACTTGCATTTTTGGATAGGCACTATGTCAGGGAACAGAGGAAGAACCTTAGAAGGAAAAGTTTTTCCCATCTATCATATGGTAGTAAAATATGAGTGCTACCAAAATCTGGTAATATCAAAGATTCAGAAGAAAACTATCAAAATGAGACTCTATTTTAATGAAATGTACATAGAGGTGGAACTATGACACACACAAACTGAGAACCATATTAACTACCCAAAATTTCCCACTTTGAATTGCCTATTGGTTTAGAACAATCCAATGTGAATAAACACCAATGGAAGAAAAGAAAACAGCTCTTAATTAAAAACAGTGCAAAAAGATGGGGTGCCTGGATGGCTCAGTTGGTTAAGCATCTGACTTCATGATCTCACAGTTTGTGGGTTTGAGCCCCCCATGGGGCTCACTGCTGTCAGCACAGAACCCACTTCGGATTCTGTGTCTCCCTTTCTCTGCCCCTTCCCCCTTCTCAAAAATAAATAAACATTAAAAATAATAGTGCAAAAAGAAAAATAAAATATAGTACTTTCAGTAGATTGAATATACATCAGTAGCACACCTGCGTATACTGAGACATGAAACAAAGGGAAACTGGGATTTCATACCTGCTTGAATCAAAAGTAATTTAACCCACACCAAGTATAAGAAAGAGTACTGAAATCAGAAATTCATAATTTCAAATGGGTAGGATAAATCAGAAAGATACAAAATGATAACTCATTCCTCAGAAAGGAGACAGTTAATAAAGGTAAAAGAGACAGTTTAAAAAGATAAAGTGTCTCTAAAATGAGGCCTGAATTACATGGTGGGTGTCCAGTGCAGAGGAGAATTTTGCATGAAAGTACAGTGATGAATATGTAAAATAGAACCCAAGTATAGCTTCCTTCCTTGCACTCTAATGAATTCACTCCAAAAGGCATCCCCCTACTCTGTCTCACAAAACATCTGATGTGAAGAGGATCCATAAACTTTACATTGGCAAATCCATTGGATAGTCTTTTTTATTCTTTTTAAGAAATGAGCAGCATTTCACCACACAAGTGGCCTTTTAGTTCTCCTGGAGACTCTACATTTTCTCTTTATTTTCTTTCTTTCTTTCTTTCTTTCTTTCTTTCTTTCTTTCTTTCTTTCTTTCTTCCTTCCTTCCTTCCTTCCTTCCTTCCCTCCCTCCCTCCCTCCCTCCTTCCTTCCTTCTTTCCCTTTCTTTCTTTCTTTCTTTCTTTCTTTCTTTCTTTCTTTCTTTCTTTCTTTCTTTCTTTCTTTCTATGTTTATTTATTTTTGAGAGGGAGAGAGACAGATTGTGAGTGAGGGAAGAGCAGAGAGGGAGACACAGAATCTGAAGCAGGCTCCAGGCTCTGAGCTGTCAACACAGAGACGGACATGGGGCTCGAACTCACAGACCGCTAGATCATGACCTGAGCCGAAGTCGAACCCTCAACCAACTGAGCCACCCAGGTGCTCCAAAAGACTCTACATTTTTAATTTGGCTTTAAAAACACAACACTTTGTTGGTTTCCCTCCATCCTCTGTGACCACAGCTGCTCCCATCTCACTGATGAAGTGGAAACCAAGGGTGGTTGCAAAGCTCAGTCCTCCAGTGTCATGTTCTATTTGCACTCAATTCATTCGTTGATTTCTTACAGTCTGTGGCTTTCACTAACAAGTATCAAATGCACAAATCCAATCTCAGTATTTCCACGGAACTGTGCTCACTTCCAAGCTTCTCCAAACAACATTTAAAAATTTTATATCTCAGGGGTCCCTGGGTGGCTCAGTCGGTTAAGTGTCCGACTCTTGATCATGATCCAAGGGTCCTGAGATCAAGCCCTGCATCTGGTTCTGCACTGTGTGTGGAGCCTGCTTGGGATTCTCTCTCTACCGCTCATTCTGCCCCTTCCTAGCTTGCACACATGTGCTCTCTCTCCCAACCCTAGAACTTGATATCCACTGTCATTTTGAGTTTCTCTATTAAGTTAATCACTCTTTTGCATTTTGTATGTTTAATTATTTATTTCTTTATTGTCTGTCTTCTCTATAACGTAAGGTCTAGATCTCTAGTGCCTAGTGTTGTGTCTGGTATACAATATATTCTCAAAACTAGTTTTTGACTATCAATAGTGATTGATAAACTGTTCAACCTGGGGCTAAAAACTCATATTTATTCAACAGGTATATTATTAATGTACATAATTTACCACCACATAAGGTTAATTTAACATTTAAAATAAGTTTCATTTAAAATAAGTTAATTTAACATTTAAAGTAAGTTTCATCTGACTTACTCCACTGGTAATTTAATTTTTTTCTGTGAGTTACTTTCAAAAAAAGGTTTATATTAAAATACTATGAGATTAGATACATGTTTTTGGTAAAGTGTATAGGATTATGTTTGGCTAATCTTCTTTGAATGTTTTAATTGTAGATTGATTAGATTGTGCTTCATTTTGTTAAGGATAAAAAACGTTGAAAAAAAAAAAATTTAAAAAAAAAAGATGACGTTACCTTCTATGTGAAGCTTATTGTTTTTGCAGTAAACAAAGGATAGACATACCTTGTTACTTTTTAAAATAATATTATCAAATTTTGTAAGGCCTGAAAGGCGTTAGTTAGCTTTCATAATTATTTTTGTGCACTTTGTTTCGCCAATGAGAACTTTTATTGTCTTTGTTAAATTTTTTTTTTTAATTTTTTTTCAACGTTTTTTATTTATTTTTGGGACAGAGAGAGACAGAGCATGAACGGGGGAGGGGCAGAGAGAGAGGGAGACACAGAATCGGAAACAGGCTCCAGGCTCCGAGCCATCAGCCCAGAGCCTGACACGGGGCTCGAACTCACAGACGGCGAGATCGTGACCTGGCTGAAGTCGGACGCTTAACCGACTGCGCCACCCAGGCGCCCCATTGTCTTTGTTAAATTTATAGAGTTCCCTCCATACATTTTTATATTTCAGACATAAGTAAGTGTATGTATATATGTCTATATATCTGTGTGTGTGTGTGTGTGTGTGTGTGTGTGTGTGTGTGTGTAAGTAACACTAGAAGTTCCTAAATTCATCTAGTCCATCGGCTCCATAGAAGTAAACACAGATTAGAATCCTTCATAGATGCTATCAGTGTCCTGCTTACATCCTCTTAATTATGCTTCGGTGTACAACAGGTAGACTCCCAGAACTTCCAGCTGAAGTTATTTGCCCATGGGCTCTCTCTTGCTTACCCATGTGGCAGTCCAAAAGTACCAGGAAATTACTATTTTCAGAATCAGCCATCAATAGATGATTTATTGGAATTCATGTATAAAACTCACATATTTTTCATATCTTGGTAGGGAATAGAAAAATTCATAGGCATATATTCCAAATGCTCTCAGATTTATCCAAAAGCATCAAGCACTAGATATATATAGTGGTAATTTAATTGATAATGATATTGATTTTTTTTCCCTATCTGACTTCCCCACTCACTGTGCTGTCTTGGATCACTTCCTATTTTTTATTGCGGCTGTAACAAATTATCACAAATTTAGTGGCTTAAGACAACACAGATTTATTATCTTATAGTTCAGGAGGTCAGAACTGTAAAATCTGTTTCACCCGACTTAATACAAGGTGTTGGCAGGACTGTTCCTTCTAAAGGCTCTATGAGAGAATCTGTGGCTTTTGCTTTTCCAGTGTCTATAGGTCACCTTCATTCCTTGACTCGTGACACCCTTTCTTGCATCACTCCTTTTTACTTTGTTGTCATATCTCCTTCTACGGACTCTGATCTTCCTTCCTCCCACTTAAAAGGACCCTTGTGATTTTGTCTGGCCCACCCGGATAATCAGGATAATCTCCAATCCCATGATCCTTAAATTACTTAAACCTGCAAGTCTCTTTTACCATGTAAGGTAACATAGTCACAAGTTCCAGGGATTAAGTCCTGGATATTTGGAGTCGTTATTCAGCCTACCATACACTGCATATAAATTACATGCAACTGATACCTACCCTTTGTCCAGAATGGTCTGTGACATAGTGCTTGGTAATTTATCTAAATTTGGAAATTTACGAACAGCAAGGACCTTCATGTTTCACTACAGTTCATGCTAAAAATCTTTTATAGAGCAGTTCAATAATTTTTAAATTACTTTTAATTTAATTTAAATTAGTTTAAGTTTAATTCAATTTTAATTTAATATTTTAATTAAATCAGAGTATAATTCTCTTAATTTTGAGTAGAGAATGGGCATGCAGAAACAAAGTTTTTCTTGTACAATTCTAGTATCTGGAGAATGGTGTTAGAGAGGGATTTTTGTCTTTACATTTGTTCTATCAAAACCTTAGAGGTGCTTTTATCCCATAAAGCTTCACTAGTTTTCAGAATCCAAAGTGAACATGCAATCGCTATAAGAAAAATTTTTAAATAAAACAATGAAGATAATATTAATAGGAATAAAAATATTAATGATAAGAACCAACATTTACAGAGTAGTTACTATATGCACCACAAAGTGTTGTTGCCTTCTGTGCACTGTACCATTCAATATTCTTAACAATACTTTGAAATATTACCTCCATTCCTCACATGAGATCGTTGATGTTAAGGAACTCTCCAAGGTCATATGGATTGGAAAAGAATACAGAACTAAGTATCCAGGCCTTTCTGAGAAGGCTCTCTGCTGCTATACATGGTGCCTTTGTAAAACAAAACAAAACAAAACAAAACAAAACAAAACAAAAAATGAAAAAAAAACAAAAAACAAAGCAAAACAAAGCAGCCAATCTGGCAGATGAATTGGAAAATATGCCCTGCTTGCTGGGAAAATTAATTAGTTAAAACGTCATTTCTTCCTCCAAAATGACAGTAGATTCCAGGCTGGATTTTAGCCTCCTTGGCCAGAGGCCCTTGTTCTGGACATAAGATCCACAATCATTCACACAAAAAAGTCTCTTACAGTAATTAAGGGGCCTTTTCAACTTAATGTAACCAGTGTCCCAGTTTTGCTTATTTCGTCTACTGCTCAGATTAAAACACATGCTGGCAGGTGATTGACAGAAATATATTGCTTGAGAAAATAAGCAATTTCATGAATGTAAGAAAAAGAATCCGAAAAGAAGAGACACTGAATCATGAAAGTGTACTCCAGTCACTAGTAATAAACATTTAGTGATCTGAGAAAAGAGAACATTTTATGCGCTCATCCTGTAAGTTATCCATCTTTTCATTTATTGAGTAAATAGTAATCATGAACCAACAATAATTATTCTTAGCTCTACCACTTACTAATTGTTTGACTTTTTGTATATTTCTTTTGCCTTCCTCAGCCTCAGTTTGCTCATCTGTGAAATTGGAATACTAGTGCTACATAACTCATAGAATTTTTATGAAGGTTAATTAATTTATTATACCTGAAGTGCAGTAATCACTATATTTAAAAATTAATGATAAATAGGAAATACGTCAGGTAACATATTAGGCACATACATAAGTGCTCTTTCCACTTTCTCTCAGGTAGAGAAAGAACACAACTCACAAAATGATTATATTTCATGCGCCAAGTGATGAGAAATGAGTAAGTAAAGATTGTTAAGATAGCATAAAGAGGAAAAACTTACCTAGTGTTTACAAATAAAATGATGCCTTAGCTAAGATACGAAGGAAGATGTGTCATATCAATAAAAATGTAGATGGAGGGTGCTAGTGGAATTTCTATGCTGAGGGAAATGTATTCCATAAGAGGCAAGAATGTGTGCTAAGGACTAGAGTTGAGAGTGAGAAAATCTTCAACATCCAGGGAACTGCAAGTAGTTCAGTGTGAGAGGAACACTGTGGGAGACATACAGGTAATTAAGAAAGATGTGGCTTGAAACTGAAGCACGGAACAGATTCTAATCTAAATGGTCCTTTACATTATGCCGAAAGGGGAATATGGAGTCATTAGAAGAATTAATTAGAGAATGTAATGATAAGATTTGGATGTTTAAGATAACTCTTTGTAGAATTGGAAAATGACTTATAGTGAGAAAAGCCTGAAAATTATTCGGTCAAGATTTGGTAGTCACAGAGAAGGAGAGTGGTAGTAATGATTGGGGAATAAAGGAAGAAAAATGTCACAAGATAATTAACGATGTAGAACTGAGTTCTCACTGACTGAATGTTAGAGTAAATGATTCATAATATGGTTTGCTATGATAAGACACATGGAAAAAGAAGCAGAAGTTTGTGAGAGAAGATGAAAAATTAGTGTAACATATTTTTAGATGCCCTTGGTACACTTATGTGGAAACTGCAGTCCCAGACTTCAGGAGAGAAACCAGGCTGGAGATGTAAATTCAGAAGATGTCAGTGTCTGGTAACATTTAAGTTATAGGAATGGACAAGTTGTACAGGGAGAAAGTGAGGACTGACAGTGTAAGAGCATCAAGGGGAGATATTGGAAGGGCTCAAATACTAACAGTCTAGTACAGGAAGCTTCCCCTGAGCAGGATGGGAATGATGTAGAAGAAAACCAAAGAGAATTTGTGGTGTCGATGTCATGGGAAAGAATATTCCTAGGAAACATGATGAAGCTCAGTGTAAGTAACGGGAATAGGGGTTTAAGCGGGATAAGGGAGTAAAGTCAACAATTATTAAACTTTCTCTAAAGAATTTTGACATCAAAGTATAGGAGAAAGCTAATACTGAAGGTAAAGTTGGCTTAGAGTTGTGGGAGAGTTTTTTAAGACCACTGGTACTTGAGCTGTCTGTCAGTGGCATTGGGTATGAACACAGTGCGTGCGAAGTAGAAGATACAGCATGAAACAGGTATAATATTTAGTATGAGGTTTAATACAGTCTCAACAGGAGATAAGATAAATGGAATTGTGAATGAAGGTGAAAGATTGAATGTTATTTATTTTTTACTTCATCGAATACTTGAGTGTCACTGTGTCAAGGTCTGTTCTTGGCATTTCGGATTAAAAAAAAAAAAGTAAAAAAACAGGGACGCATGAGTGGCTCAGTCGGTTAAATGTCTGACTCTTGGTTTCAGTTCAGTTCATGATCTCACGGTTCCATGAGTTCAAGCCCTGCATCTGGCTCTGTGCTGGCAGCGGGAGCTTGCTTGGCATTCTCTCTCTCCCGCTCTCTCTGCCCCTCCCCCACTTGCACTCTCTCTGTCTCTCTCAAATAAATAAACTTGAAAAAAAATACAGACAGGGCTTCATTCTTTGATGAAAGTGGTAGAGAAACAAGTGAAATCAGTAATGTATAATAAATAAGTAAAATAACAGTACATTATAAGAGGGAAAATGCTATGAGAGGAAAAAGCATGTAAGAGGGATCAGGAAAGCTGCCACTGGTTTTGCAGTTTAAAATTAGGTCATTGTGGGGGCGCCTGGGTGGCTCAGTCCGTTGAGCATCCAACTTCAGCTCGGGTGATGATCTCACAGTCTGAGTTCCAGCCCCGCGTCGGGCTCTGTGCTGACAGCTCAGAGCCCTGGGGCCTGTTTCAGATTCTGTGTCTCCCTCTCTCTCTGCCCCTCCCCTGTTCATGCTCTGTCTCTCTCTGTCTCAAAAATAAATAAATGTTAAAAAAAATTTAAAAAAAATAATAAAATAAAATAAAATTAGGTCATTGTGTAGCCTTCAACAAAAAGGCAACATGAAGGAGAAATATTTAGCCACTCAAATATCTGAGAGAAGAATATGTCAAACATAGAAAATGATTATGGTAGAATTCCTTAGGGAGGTCCAAGTATGGCTGGAACAGAGAGAACAAAGTTGAGAGTAAGAGAGAGGTGAGAAAAATTAACAAGGGCCAAGATTGTCTAGAGCTTTGTAGGTCATTGAAAGACTCTGTGTTTTACTCTTATGGAAATGGAGAACCACTACATGGTTTTGGAGGAATGACATCATCAGATTTATACTTGTGAATTATCTTTATAATTGTATAATATTCGTATCTTTGGTGTTGAGAATGTACTTTGGGGGTAAGAGTTGATGTCTTAGTATGTTCAGGCTACTAAAACAAAAACCATTGAATGAGTGGCTTCCAAGTGGCAGAAATATATTGCTCATAGTTCTGGAGGCTGAAAGGCCAAGATGTGTGTCAGCATGGTTGGTTCTGGGTTCTGGGTTCTGGGCCTCTTCTGGGTTGGAGATGTCCAAATTCCCTTTGTATCCTCACATGCCAGAAAGGGCAAGAGAACTCTCTTGGATATTTTTCTTTTGTAAGAGTACTAACACCTAAACACCTCCCAAAGGCCTCACTTCCTGTTATCATCATATGGGGCATTAGATTTCACCATGAATTTTAGAGGACACAGACATTGAGACCATAGCAGTTGGAAAGAGACATGAAGTTACAGCAGTATCTAGATGAGAGATGATGTCCTGTACCAGAGCGATAGAAATGGAGATGATGAATAGTTCCATTCTGGATAAATTTAGAAAGGTGATCTGAGAAAAGAGGAAAAAATGGCAAAATACTTATCTAGGAGCAAGTAATTATCAAGCCATGGGAGAGTGAATGGACTAAGTATAAATAAATTTACTGTGACTGGAATGCAATATTTAAGGTCATTTGCGGTTCATGCCAGAAACGTAATGTGACCAGTCTATATGATTTTATCATTTTCTCTAGCCCATGTCTGCTATAGGGAGCAAGTCCAGAACAAACTAAGAGTTGGGTTTAATCAGGTTTGTAGTTTCACCTAGTAAATACTCCTTAGCAAGAGGGTAAAGGAGTCAATGTATATGCAAGGAGGGTGTGATATCAATGATTGGCCATGAATTTAAGTTGCATAAGGAGGAAAGAGATCACATTAAGGCTACAGAGACAGCAGAACCTTAATAGGATTAGTGTATTGGAGGTCCTGGTTGGCCAAAGAATCATCCAAGTGGGATAGTAGAGGACATGGTGAAAAGAAAGGATGCTATGGAGAGAGTGCCGATAAATGACATGAGATTAGCTCGGGAAGATTTCAGGCAGGCAATGGAGACCTTAGATGTGAAGAAGAATACTGCTTATAAGAGGAGACAAAGAATCGGAAGGGATAGGACATGCTGGCATGTTTGAAGTTTTGGTGGTGTTATGGTAGAATGTTATTGAGGTGAAAATAAAGTTACAGAAATGAAAACAATGACCCCTGTATGAAAATTTGTTATCAAAGTGGGAGACACTGAACATGAAAAGTCTGCTAAGCAATGACAGGTCTCTAGTTGAGATCAGTAACCATGATTTAATGTAACATCAATTGCCTGAATATCTTGCTTTTTTTTCCCTTTAGCATTGTTGGAGTGCTGATATAGAGAAGTCAGATATTTACATCTGTCCAAGACCAGTTTCTAAGTATGGGTGATAAAAGGAAAGCTCATGCCAAGGTCCTGGACAGTTTGGGTTTCCAATCAGGAAGAGATGTTCCACAGGGTGAAGACACAGTAGTCGAGACTTGGTTCTGGGAGCAGCAGTGGGATACTAGAAGGAAGTGTGGGATACTGATAGAAATGAAGTGTGAAAGGCTGAGCCCCCACCCCTGAGGGGGATCCCAAGGAGAGTCTGGGATTCAGTTAAGGCAAAGAAGTGGACAGAGGAAAAGTTCTACTGAAAGAAAAAGCTGAGAGTTAATGCAATTTACTAATGGTGGGAGCAGGATTTCTGTGAGGGGGTGGGAACTTGCATCAAAGGCACCACAGCCAATCACAGAACTTCAACCAGGAAGAAGATCCAAGCACATACTGTGCGGAGATACTGGCATGCTTCAGTAGAGTGCATGCTGGAAATTATCTAGACAATGGGTCCGTGAGACTTTCTGGGTTGTGTGTGTGTGTGTGTGTGTGTGTGTGTGTGTGTGGTGTCAGGGGAGGGGGTAGACACTTCTTTCATGTATTACCTGGCAAGCAAACAAAAATTCTGCTGTTGATTTATCTTCTTCAGTGTATAAGAATAAGGAAACAAAAAAGTAAGGACATACCCTCAGGTAGTTTCAAGAATTCTTACATATAAAACTGACATTTACGTTTTCAGTCACCCATTGCACATTTATTGAGCAACTACTATGTTCCTTCAATAGAGCTAGGCACAAAGGAGAGGGGTATATTAAGTTGAATCATACGGCATTGCCATTTTCAGTTAAGTAAAAAATGGTTGAAAATTGACAGAGTCATACAGTTCAACATCATGAAAGGTACAGTTCTTTCCATTAAGGAGCTCATAATCTAGTGTAAAACTCAGACGAGAAAACATTGTGTGATAGATTTTACATTTATTAAAGTCTTTTACTATGATTTTAATTCTCATATAAAATATAAAATGTAAGCTGCATTGACTAAATGAGGCTTACATTCATAGATATAAAGCATAGATAATTTTTTAAAAGATTTTTTTTTCATTTTTAAGTAATTTCTATACCCAACATAGCTCTCAGACTCAAAATTCTGAGATCAAGAGTCTCATGCTCGACCGACTGAGCCATGTAGGTGCTCTAAGCATGGACATTTTAAGTGCACATCTCAAATAAATGCTGGAGTTTCATAGTGATGCATTAGTAGAAAACAGCAACAAAAACCTTGAGGGTCTTTATGAAAATTTTAGTGAACTACTATTAGAAGTTGGAATATATGTGTGCATCTAATTAACATGTTGTGCACCTTAAACAATGTTATATACCAAATATATTTCAATAAAGAAGAAATAGAAGTGTGGCATAATTTGACCTGACTATGCTTTAAAAGAGAGAAATCTAACCAATATAAATATATTAAATATAAATTATGTGTAAGTAAAGCTTTATAATTTCTATGCAAAGAGAAACATGAGATAGAATTTGTGCATATAGCAGTTATCTACAGGAGAGATGTTCCAAGACTCCCAGTAGATGCCTGAAACCACAGATTGTACTGAATACTAGACATACTCTTTTTTTTTTCCTGTGGATACATACCTAAATAAATTTTAATTTAAAATTAGGCACAGTAGAGATTAACAACAATAAGTTACAATAAAATAGGACCATCATAACAATGTACTATAATAAAAGTTGTGTGAATGTTATGTGATCTTTCTTTCTCAAAGTATCTTATTGTACTGTTCTCATCTTTACTGTGATGATGTGAGATGATATAATGCAGATGTGATCAGATGAAGGGAGGTGAATGACACAGACACTGTGATTTTCTGACTCTATGTCAGAAGGAGGATTATTTGCCTCTGACCACGGTTGACAGGGGTAACGGAAACAGAGGAATGTGAAACTGAAGATAAGGGGAGACTAGTATGTTTTACAGAGAAGAACTCTGCATTTGGCTATTAGGCATTTAGGACTCGAACATGAGTATTGGGATATCCTTGCCAATAATGTATACAATTCTGCTTTTTCTTTTCTCTTCGTATGTATGGGGGCAGCAGGGGCGGGGTGGAGGGATGTTTCTTTTTCTCCATCACTTCAACTGTTTCTTCTTCTTAGCAAATGAACTGCTGTGGATTTGTGTCTGCTCCAGAAAGGAGGAAATGGAATTTACGTCTATAAAACAGCTCAACTGCTATTCCATTTTACATATAACAATTCTTATCCTCAAAATATAAAATAGAATCAAAGGAAGAGTTCAGTAAACAAGGGTCACAAGTCAGGAAGTGAATATCAAAAACAACATTGGAATCAGGAATATTATATTTCTTTATGTCATTTTGTCTTACTTAGTGTCCTCAAGTCTATTTTTATATGACTTGTTAATATCACAGGTAGAAACACTTTTTCTTGTTTCTTTTTTCCTATGTATTCTATAAACTGTCTTCAGTCCCCAGAAGAGCTGTCTCCTGGATTGTGTGTACCCCTTTCTTTTTTTGATAAAGAGCAATTTTACAGATGAGTAAAGAAAGTTTTCATCTTATGAAATTCTGATTTTGAATTTATTCCCTCTTCGAATTAATTACTTCATTTCACCAGAGGGTAAACTCCATAAATAGAAGTTAGGGAGGAATAATTGATGTAGCAAAACTCAAAACAAAATTTATAAATTAAAGCTTTATAAAAAAAATGTGTATTATTTTCTTTAAAACAAAACACTATCCTGCCTACGGAAGTGAAATAATAAGGATGGATTTCTTTTTCTCCTCCTAACATTAGTCCAAAATAGGATTTTATAAAAATTTATTAATGATGTTTACAGTGAAAGATAGTAAATATCATAGTTTATAAATATTGATTTCTAACCTCTCCAATTAATTATGCATATACTAACACTTTCAATATAGATATTCAGATATTATTATTGAATATGATTAATATTCAAAGATGAATAAATCATAATTGAAGACTAAATTCTATCATTAGTGAAATTTAAATACTGAGCATCTTGCTACACTTGATTTCACAGTGTCCTGATACTTGAGAACATCGTAACACAAAATTCAGTGAACATGTGCTGAGATTCGCATGGTTCACATTAACAAAATCAATTAATTGTTTTTTTTTTTCTGCAAGTTGTTTACTTGCTGCAGAATGAATTTTCACAAGTAGGAAGTGCTGTAAGATCAGAGCCCCTTGCAATTTTGTGTAATGTACAGATGTGATTAATTTATTTGTGCAACAGGTACTTGAGATTCTTTTATGCAAAAAGAAAATATGCATTGATATGACACTAATACTGAAAATCATGGCTTGGTAGGGGATAAAAGAAATAGGCCCTTATAACTCAAAGCTAAGGAATAGAGAGAAAGTAGTATTACAGAGGTTATTTAAGGCAAAGAAAATCATGGAAAATTTTGCAAAGCAGTTTTTTTTTTTTTAAACAGGCTTTGAAAAAATAAAATATAACATGAGAAAAAGGCAGTGTAGTAAGAGGTTATAATCAGCAAAGATACAAGAGAGTATCATAGATGTATAGAAAGTGATAGATACTTTATTTTTGTTGAACATATGAGGGAGAAAATTCCGGAAAAAAATATCTGGAAACTAGATTTCCAGGAGTGTTTAAAGGTAAGCTAAAGTTGTGGGAATATAATATTTCACTTAAATATAGATAAAATTAAATTTTTAGAAGAAAATAGAATATTTTAGAAGAAAATATTTTTATATATGAAGCCTACCAATTCAATGTCATGCTAAAAAGTGGGATTTTTACAAAGGCTATCAAAAGTGAAAGGATTTGGAACACCTGGGTGGCCCCGTTGGTTAAGTGTCTGACATCAGCTCAGGTCATGATCTCATAGTTTGTGAGTTCAAACCGCATACCAGGCTCTACTGTCAGTACAGAGCCTGCTTCTGATCCTCTATACCCCTTTCTCTCTGCCCCCAACTCTGCTCCCTCTCTCTCTCTCTCTCTCTCTCAAGAATAAATCAACTTTTAAAAATGTGATTTTTACTTTTGATATTATATCAAAATAATATTTCTAATAGTAAAATTTGAAAGCAACTTAACTGTTTCCTGTATGTAAATGACTAAGTGCCACCTATCCATATGGAGTAGTATGTTTCTTCCAAAAATGACATTTTTCAAAAATAATAATTAATTTGTAAAAGTCCTCTGACAGAATAAGTCAAAACACTGGTCATAAAGTTCTGTGTAGGTGTCTTCATATTTACATCCATGCATTTTTCTATATATCACATTCATATATGTATTTTTACATTGTGTCTTTTTATCAGGAAACCAAAGGACATTACACCAAAATTATCTTTAGATAATGAATTAATGATTTAGTAACATTTTATTAACTGTTACAAAAGATATGTATTAGTTTGGGAATCAAAGAGAAAATAATAATTCATTATTTTCCTAACAATAATTTTTAATGTAAGATTTTATTCATATATAACTGGAGAGTATAAATAAAATATTGGATTTCATTTTTATAATTCAACAACTTGTATAAAAATATAACTTGGAGTGGTCAATCCACAATTGAATTAAAAAAAAAGAATCATTCACAATCACATCAAAAAGAATAAAATATTCAGAAATAAATCTACAAAAGAAGTGCATAATTCATACTCTGAAAATTATGAAATATTGTTGAAAGAAATTAAAGACCTAAATACATGGAAAAACATTTTAGGTCCATTGTTAGGAAGACTAAACATTGCTAAAATGGCAATATGACACAAATAGGTCTACAAATTCAATGCAATTCTGACCAGAATCCCACCTAACTTTATAATAGAAATTTACATGATGATTCTAAAATTCATATGGAATTACCCAAATTCCCAAAACAATCAAATACCCAAAAACAATTCTCAAAAAGAAGAATAAAGTAGAAAGCCTCATACTTCCCAATTTCAAACTTACTACAAAGAAATGGTAATCAAGACAGAGTGTTGTCACAAGAATAGAGATAAAAATCAGTGAATTAGAATTAGGAGACCAAAAATAAAACCATATATCTGTGTTCAACTGATTTTTTGACAAGGGTACCAAGACCACCCAACAGGGAAAAAAGAATCTTTTCAAACAAATGATGCTGGGACACTGAATGGCCACATGTCAAAGAATGAGATTTGGATCCTATCTTCATACCACATGCAAAAATGAACTCAAAAAGAATCACATACCAATTATAGGAGCAAAAACTGTAAGATTTGTACAAACATAGTGGTAAATCTTTATGAACTTCAATTTGGTGAGAGATTCTTAGATATGACACCAAAAGCATAACAAGTGAAAAAAAAAATAGATCAATTGAACTTCATCAAAAATTTTAAACTTTTGTGCTCTAAAGGATACCATTAAGAAAGTGAAAAACAAAAACAAAACAAACAAACAACAAAAACAACAACAAAACACAGGCGCCTGGGTGGCTCAGCCCATTGAGCGTCCAACTTTAGCTCAGCCCCACGTTGAGCTCTGTGCTGACAGCTCAGAGCCTGGAGCCTACTTTGGATTCTGGGTCTCCCTCTCTCTCTCTGCCCCTCTCCCACCCACGCTCTGTCTTTTTCTCTGTCTCTCAAAAACAAAATAAATATTTAAAAAATTAAAGAAAGTGAAAAGACAACCCACAGAATAGAAAATATTTATACATTGCTTATCTGATAAGAGACTTGTATCTAAAATATATAAATAAGTCTTACAGCTCAGTAATAAAAAATAAATAAATAAATGACCCAGTCAAAAAATGGGCAGGGAATATGAATAGACATTTTTCCATGGAAGATACACAAATGGTCAATGGGTACATAAACAGATGTTCAATATCATTGGTCATAAGGTAAATACAAATAATAATCAGAGCAAGATGCCATTTCACTCCCACTAGGATGGTTAGAGTCAAAAAGTTGGCAATGACATGGAAAAATCAAAACCTCTTGTGCACTGCTGGTGAGAGCCTAAAATATTGCAACTGTTTTAGAAAAAGTCTGGTAGTTCTTCAAATGATTAAACATAGATATAGCCAAGTGACTCAACAATTCTTTTAGGGATATACATAGGAGAAATGAAACATAATTTCCAATAGAAACTTGTGTGTGAATGTTTATGGTTGTACTATTCAAGGGGTAAAGACAACCCAAGTGTCTGTTGACAGAAGAATGGATAGACGCATGTGGTGTCTCCATATAATGGAATATTATTTTTTTTAATTTTTTTAATGTTTATTTTTGAGAGAGAGAGACAGAGTGTGAGTGGGGGAGGGGCAGAGAGAGAAGGAGACACAGAATCTGAAGCAGGCTCCAGGCTCTGAGCTGTCAGCCGCGATGCGGGGCTCAAACTCATGAGCTGTGAGATCACCACCTGAGCTGAAGTTGTCCACCAAACCGACCGAGCCACCCAGGTGTCCCCATGATGGAGTATTATTTGTCCATAAAATGGAAAACAAAATACTGATACACTCTACAATATGGATCAGCGTTGAAAAGATCATGCATAGTGAAAAAAAAAAAAAACAGTCACAAAAGAGTATATAAGATTTTTTCATCTGAAATCCCATAGTAAACACAAAGTAGAAACACAGTGTCTATAGCATAAAACTTGAAACTTTAATCAACTCTGTAATTGTATGGCTCTCAGTTGATGATAAGAAGGATTCCTCTCATCTTAATGTGGATTTCTGAACTTGTAAGGGACTGTTTCTGTTTTGTGTTTGTTTAACTAACCCTCGCTATAAATCTATCACTATCTCTGGAGTTTTTCTCCACTTGCTTCCTGATGATCTCAGACAACTTTTCCTTGAACATTCTTCATTAGCCCTTTAGCCTTTCAAACTCCCATTTCAAAAGCTGAGAACTAGTAACCTTATGCAGAATGATGCTCTTACAGCAATCCATAATTCAAAACCTTTCCCTTTGTTTAAAAAGCACGACATCTTTAAACTGCAGTTATTAAATTATAAAAATAACGATGCAGATATATTGTAAACAAAGTATGTGAACAGTACTTGATTGCTTCTGCTTTTAAAACTGTTTTCTTTAAGAAAGTATTCCAAAGATGTAAAAGATCTGTATGCTGAAAACTATAGAAAGCTTATGAAGGCAATTGAAGAAGATATAAAGAAATGGAAAAACATTCCATGCTCATGGATTGGAAGAATAAATATTGTCAAAATGTCAATACTACCCAAAGCTATCTACACATTCAATGCAATCCCAATCAAAATTGCACCAGCATTCTTCTCGAAACTAGAACAAGCAATCCTAAAATTCATATGGAACCACAAAAGGCCCCGAATAGCCAAAGTAATTTTGAAGAAGACCAAAGCGGGAGGCATCACAATCCCAGACTTTAGCCTCTACTACAAAGCTGTCATCATCAAGACAGCATGGTATTGGCACAAAAACAGACACATAGACCAATGGAAGAGAATAGAAACCCCAGAACTAGACCCACAAACGTATGGCCAACTCATCTTTGACAAAGTAGGAAAGAATATCCAATGGAAAAAAGACAGTCTCTTTAACAAATGGTGCTGAGAGAACTGGACAGCAACATGCAGAAGATTGAAACTAGACCACTTTCTCACACCATTCACAAAAATAAACTCAAAATGGATAAAGGACCTGAATGTGAGACAGGAAACCATCAAAACCCTAGAGGAGAAAGCAGGAAAAGACCTTTCTGACCTCAGCCGTAGCAATCTCTTACTTGACACATCCCCAAAGGCAAGGGAATTAAAAGCAAAAGTGAATTACTGGGACCTTATGAAGATAAAAAGCTTCTGCACAGCAAAGGAAACAACCAACAAAACTAAAAGGCAACCATCAGAATGGGAAAAGATATTTGCAAATGACATATCGGACAAAGGGCTAGTATCCAAAATCTATAAAGAGCTCACCAAACTCCACACCCGAAAAACAAATAACCCAGTGAAGAAATGGGCAGAAAACATGAATAGACACTTCTCTAAAGAAGACATCCGATGGCCAACAGGCACATGAAAAGATGCTCAACGTCGCTCCTCATCAGGGAAATACAAATCAAAACCACACTCAGATATCACCTCACGCCAGTCAGAGTGGCCAAAATGAACAAATCAGGAGACTATAGATGCTGGAGAGGATGTGAAGAAATGGGAACCCTCTTGCACTGTTGGTGGGAATGCAAATTGGTGCAGCCACTCTGGAAAACAGTGTGGAGGTTCCTCAAAAAATTAGAAATAGACCTACCCTATGACCCAGCAATAGCACTGCTAGGAATTTATCCAAGGGATACAGGAGTACTGATGCATAGGGGCACTTGTACCCCAATGTTTATAGCAGCACTCTCAACAATAGCCATATTATGGAAAGAGCCGAAATGTCCATCAACTGATGAATGGATAAAGAAATTGTGGTTTATATACACAATGGAGTACTACGTGGCAATGAGAAAGAATGAAATATGACCCTTTGTAGCAACATAGATGGAACTGGAGAGTGTGATGCTAAGTGAAATAAGCCATACAGAGAAAGACAGATACCATATGGTTTCACTCTTATGTGGATCCTGAGAAACTTGGCAGAGACCCATGGGGGAGGGGAAGGAAAAAAAAAAAAAAGGAGGTTAGAGTGGGAGAGAGCCAAAGCATAAGAGACTGTTAAAAACCGAGAACAAACTGAGGGTTGATGGGGGGTGGGAGGGAGGGCAGGGTGGGTGATGGGTATTGAGGAGGGCACCTTTTGGGATGAGCACTGGGTGTTGTATGGAAACCAATATGACAATAAACTTCATATATTGAAAAAAAAAAAAGAAAGTATTCCAAAAATACTGTAGAGAGTTGTATGCTAAAATCCCTTTTTGTGATATTATAGCTTTATTACATTACGTGGCTGAATGTATTGTATTCTTCAGTAGGTGACTTTACAATTAACCTTGGTGGAGAGGGTGGATGATTATTAGAAAGGAGGTGAAAAGTAGTAAGAGGAAGGTAGTAGATCTTGCTGAAAGAATAGCTTCTAGCAGCCACCTATATCGATGTATCAGTAGCATAATCATATGTGAGATAGCACACTGCTAGGCGTGATGGTCAATATCTTAAAAATAATGTATGTATTGCTTATAATAGTTCATATCCTTCAAAAGTAAAATTTTAATTTTGTAAAAGGTAAATATTTTATGCATAAATCTTTCTCCTTTTGTGATTGGGCCGAAGGGGCTAATTTTCCTGTTTGCCCTTGGTTTATAGTAATATGTTAAGTGAATTGTCTTTCTTGTGTAATGCAAAATAAGTTGTTTGGCAGCTAGAATATATTTGGAACCCATGTGATTTTGACCTATATGTAGGAATGGTTAAGTCAGTTATATTATTGTTTTGGATAATGCTGTTGGTTGTTGTTTTTTTCTCCGTCTCCCAAACAACTCTATTTCTTCCTTTGCTGGCACTTTAAATACCTGTGTTTGCCAACTGTCTTCTCACTTTGCACATTTACCTATACTTATAGCATTTATATAGCCTGACGATATAAACTCTAGCAAAATGTAATAAAATTAGAGCTCTGCAAGCCTGTATTGGGTTCAATAAATAAAAAACTGCCATTTCTGTAGGCAAAAATGGTAAAATTGGCAATTTCCTGTAGTTCAACCTGAAAAAATGTACAACACTTACTGAAATTGGCTCTTGTCCCCAGTACATGTTGAACATTTTAAGAGTGTGTGTATCTCAAATCTGCTTGCGCCAATGTGTTTTTCTCTATTCCTGCAAATACTTGAGGAATTACATTACTGAGATAATGAATTTGGCAAAGTATAGTGGAATTATTGAAATTCAAATTGAAAAAAAATCCCAAAAGAGGTCTATTTGCTTTTGATCTGATTATTACATATTTTAACCAGAGGAGATGACTTTGATTTCATTTTTTAATGTAAGATTGACAATGATTACGTAAACTCTAAGATGAAAAAGCAGAGGCAGTGCTTCATCTAACCTATAAGAAAGAAAAGATAAAGAATACAAGTACAGGCAGTGAACATTTTCGGAAATACAGCCTAATTTAAGATTTTAATTTGCAAGTTCCTCTGAGTACTATTTCTGTCTTAGTCATTGAGTCTCTGAATCCTAATTTCATTTAAAGAGTAACTAAACTATTTCCAGCAAAATAAGAAGCAGTAATTTATTTGATTCAATGTGTTCTGGTATTTCCCCCCTTCAGTTATTTGTTTTCTTAATTCTAGGCATTATTTCAATAAGGTAGCCCCTAACATATATGTCTTAGTAGCTATTTTCAAATGGCATTTACTAAGTGCTAATGAGTTGTTTTTGTTCACTACTTTCATAAGTACTACTTTCATAAATTGATTTTGTGTTGAAATGTTTTAAACTTTCTCAGTGAGAATTGTCACAGATCCTTTAGGAATAATTATTATTTAAAAAAGTGCCTATAATCATATATCACATTTTAAAGTATGTGTAATATTTTGGAAAAAAATATATTGCGATTCAGGAAAAACAAGTATTAAATTGTGTATGCCACTGGTTATCCTTTATCAGCTATCTATACATATTAGTTTTCTACAAACACGTTTTCTCAAACCCGAAAAACAAAGGCATTAAGTTAGCTCAAATCCTAGGTTATTAGATTAGGTGAATATATATATACACATACATATGAATATTAGGTGAATAGGTATACTAAACCAAACTGAAATAAAATTTAGTTAAAATTATAATTTTAATTAAATTGTGTCTAACTTTCATACTAGCCTGTGATATATTTGAGGGTGCATGATATGCTTATTTTTGTATCTTCAGTATCTAGCTCAGTACCTGGATCATAATAATGTCTAGATATGCATTTATGAATTTAATGAACATGTATAAGAAGGATATAATATATAATATATATAGATATTATATATAATATATAGATATATCTAGACATATGATGAAATATATGCATATATACATATATATATCATCAGTTCTTTACTGGTAGGTTTGGGAAGAAGACAGTTAAGGAGGGGCAGAAGACAGTATCATATGTCTCTATTAGCTGAATTTTCAGGAAGATGGAGCAGAATTGAATATATTGAGCAAAAGTCAAAAACAGTTTGTGCCCCACTCTCTATTTAGAGTTCTAGGTGGATAGCACTCTGCAAGATGGTTTAGATGCAAGCACAAAAAGTTGCAGCATATTAAATAATGGCAGTGAACTATGGTGGGCCACCAAGGGCCTGAATTTGATCTTTTGAGACCCCATAGCCCTCGTTTGGCATGAAAGGAGTGAGATATTTCTACCCTCTCCACAGTACAGGCAAAGTTTATCTGAGTTGGGAGCCTGAAGACTTGTCAAATTTTGCCATCATGGCAGATTCTATAAACTCTACAGAAGCCATGATGAGATAAATGAGCTAGAGACTGGATGGAAAATGTGGCCCCCTTCACTGAGGTCTGTAGAATCAACAAGGGAAAGATTGAGACAAGTCATAAGGAAGACCACCATCCTCTATTCAAAAAAAAAAAAAAAAAAAAAGGCACACAACAAAATTTTCACAAGCCAGCCAGACTGCAGCATGTACCAACAATTAACTAGCAATTTGAGGCCCTTTCCTCCCCCACCTTCTGGCACAGGTGTTGAAACCCTATTCCACATCTCTTAGATATTAGGAGAAGCATAGGGAAGGGAATGAAACCTGAGACATAGTGAATGCCTCTGAAAAACAGAATTACCCAGATGAACCTGTCTAAAATCAAAGATGCCACTAATTCACAACTTTATAAATCCTTAGATTCCCTTTTCTCTACCACCCAACTACTGTCTGCATCAAAAGCACAAGGAGGCAAAACTAGCTCCGTTGTTGAAAATAGAGAGGTCACCTTGTATAAATGCATTATTCTGTTATGTATGCTACGCATTGATAATATTTTTGTATTTTGAAAACTCTACCTAAACCAATTCTCTAAAATGTCTTTATAATCTTCTTTCCTTGTCACATACACTTTGCAACTCAATTCAAAATTATTGATTTGGGCACTGGTATGAGATGAATTATGGGCCCCCAAAAGACATTGAAATCCTAACATCCTCAGTGCCTGTGAATAAAGACTTTTTTGAAAATAAGGTCTTTACAGATGATCAAATTATGATGAGGTCATGAGAGTGAGGCCTAATCCAATATGACAGTATCCTTATGAAGAAGTAATATTTGGAGTAACAGACAAACTTAGAGAGAATGCTGTGTGAAGACTGGAATTAGGCTGCCACAAGTCAAAGAACTAGCAGAAGCTAGGTAAGAGATCCTTCTGGAACAGATCCTTCCTGAGTGCTTTCATGGAAGGCATGGCCCTGACAAACACCTTGATCTCAGACTTCTAGCCTTAAAGAACTGAGCCCATAAACTCCTTTTGTTTAAGCCACTCAATTTGTGGTACACCGTTACGGGAGCTCCAGAAAACCAAGGCAGGTGCTGTGCTAAGCAGTCTCAAGTCTATGCAGAGAAACTGGGGATATAAAATAGATACGTGAGAAATTCTATACTTTCATTTCTCTCTAAGCATATTGACAATTTATGCTATTTGTTAATGCTATTTGTTTAGAATAATAAAATATTGTTTTATGATAAAAAATGTTGCTACTATACATAGACATGGAACTAAGGAAACCAATGTGAAGACAGAAGTTAAAGATATCCTGCACTTCTCTTAATGCTCATCAAATGCTTATCTTCCCTTGTATACAAGCAAGCTATGGCATATGGTCTCTATTACAGCTATCCAGTGCTTTATTAGTTTCCTGTAGTTACTGAAACAAATTACCACAAATTTTGTGGCTTAAAATACAGAAATACATTCCCTCAGCATTTTGGAAAGCAGGATTTTGAAATCTGGGTGTCAGTGAGGCCACACCCCTTTCAAGGCAAAAATAAACTTATTGGGACTGCAACAAAATAAAGAGCTTCTGCACAGTGATGAAAACAAAACTAAAACTAACAAAACCAAAATCAGCCTACTGGATTGGAGGTGTTTACAAATGACATACGCAATAGATGGTCAGTATCCAAAATATATAAGGAACTAGTACAACTCAACACCCAGAAACCCAAATAATCCAATTAAAAAATGGGCAGAATATATGAGTAGACATTTCTCTAAAGAAGACATTCAGATGGCCAACAGACATATGAAAAGGTGCTCAACATCACTCATTATCAGGGAAATGCAAATCAAAACTACAATGAGTTATCACTTCACACCTGTCAGAATGGCTAAAATCAACAACACAGGAAGCAAGTGTTGGTGAGGATGTGGAGAAAAAGGAACCCTCCTGCACTGTTGGTGAGAATTTAAACTAGTACAGCCCCTGTGGAAAACAGTATGGGAGTTCTGCAAAAAAGTTAAAAATAGAATTATCCTATGATGAAGTAATTGTAATTAATCAAAAAATATAAAAACACTAATTCAAATAGATACATACACCCCTATGTTTATAGCAGCATTATCTACACTACCCAAATTATGGAAGTAGCCCAAGAGTCCACTGATAAATAAATGGATAAAAAAGTTTATAGATACAGATCGAGTGATAGATCAATAGATAGCTATAGATACATATATGTGCACACACATACATATACAGTTATATATGTATATACACAATGGAACATTATTCAGCCATAAAAAAGAATTAAGTCCTACCATTTGCAACAACATGGTTAGAACTAAAGAGTATAATGCCAAGCAAAATAAGTCAGAGAAAGACAAATACCCTACGATTTCACTCATATGAGGAATTTAAGAAAGAAATGAGCAAAGGAGAAAAGAGAGACCAAGAAACAGACTATTTTTTAAGTTTATTTATTTATTTTGAGAGAGAAAGCATGAGCAGAGGAGAGGTAGAAAGAGAGAGGAAGAGAGAATACCAAGCAGGCTCTGCACCACCAGCACAGAGTTCGACGTGGGGCTCTGTCCCATGAACCATGAGATCATGACCTGAGCTGAAACCGAGTCGGACGCTTAATCAACTGAGCCACCCAGGTGACCCCCAAGAAGCAGACTCGTAACTATAGAGAACAAACTGATGGTTACCAGAAGGGAGGTGGGTGGTGGAATGGGTGAAATAGGTGATGGGGATTAAAGACTACACTTACTGTGATGAAAACCAAACAAACAAAGAAAAACCAAAGGCTCTGGGAAAGAATCCTCTTTTTAGCTTCTTCTAGCTTCCCACAGCTCCAGGTGTTCTTTGACTTACAGCCTGAAATCTCTGCTTTCTTCGTTTGGTCTTTCCTTCTGTCTTGTCCTCCTCTCTCTGTGTCTTCTCAACACTTCTTATAAAGACAATAGTTATTGATCCAGGCCCCACCCTGGTAATCTAGGGTAATCTCATCTTGAAATCTTTAATTTTATTTGCAAACACTTTTTTCAAATAAGGTCACAGTTACAGGTTCCTGGTAGACCAATCTTTTGGGGGGCTATTATTCGAATGACTACAGATGCCACGTCCCCAAAACTTGGATGGAGCCAGTGACTGAAAAGGCACTGAATAAATATTTATAGAGTATATGAATAATAAGTGAGACTCAGAATAGAGGCCGAATTATCACCAGAGAAAATCTTGGTAAGATTCAGAGAATAAGCAGTGGAAGTTGCTTTGGAATGAAGCGCTACTTATTTCTCTAAAAAAGATGAGAAAAAGCAAGAACCAGTATGTGCAGATATTTTAGACCTGGAAAATAGAAACCTGAGGTGATTAGTGCCTTATACATAAACATAACATTATTAGCAAATGAAAGATTTTCCCTACTGTATACTTACAGTTATAATCTCTGAGATTAATTAATGCTTTTTATTTCTATTATTCTTTTCTTAAGACATGGAGATAAGCGTGACTGCATCCATGGCTCATTCAATATGCTCATAAAGTGAAAAACATATGCTTTCCCATTGTAACCATTTTATACAATGGCAAATATTTTTAGGTCATTTACTTTCTTCTTTTAATCGTGCCTTCTTTAAGTTTGGAAAAGAAAAATCTTTATTTTGCCTGCTATTACCCTGACACTTTGATCACTGTAGGAATCACCCATATTTAGCTCTCTTAACCAACCAACACCTGCCTTTCATAGTGATCTTTTCAATATCTTATTTTTTATTAAGTCCAGTGTTCTGTGATTTCTTAGATTCAATATTTAAGTATTTGGCCTCCAATCATCACAGGACCAATTATATTAATTGTATTTTCTTGTTTTCTGTATTCTTTTTTTTTTTTCTGCCCTAGAAAATGAAGCATTTATTCTGCCTTATAAGCACCTGTTTTCTGTATTTTTGATGCTCTGGCATTTGGGGGTTTTACACACCTGGGAGAGAGACTGCACTTCCCAGGGCTAGCTAATTCCTAAATATAATAACAGCTTGCCTGTGAGCAAGCCTTTCATATGGCGAACAAACAACCAATCCTGGATCTACAGCCTTAACCTTCTTCTTATCTCACACTCACTACCAACCCTATATATGCCCTGCCCTGAATCATCCCAAGGCCAGACGCCAGGCAACTGGGGAGACCACCCGTATAGCCCAAACAACTGGGAAATTATTCAAACTAGCCAATCCCAAACTGTAAAACCTGTATACTCTGTCCTGCCTTGCATTCCCACGGAAAGCACAGTAACAGCCTTGGCCTAAGCTTTCCCCCTCGTTCTGGTTTCTGCCTCCTGAAAAAAAAAAAAAAAAAAAAAAAAAAACAGTGCATCTCATGTGGCCCTACAGGGTGTAGCTTACTTCCTTTTCACAGGAAATGTTAATAATAAATACAAATCTTTTTTTTTTTTTTAATGGGATTGGCCTCCCCATGTCATCACTCAGTCATCTTCATACATTAAAATCCCATGAGTACAAATTTTAGGACATCCTGCAATTTCTGTCTCTCTCTTTTTTTTTTCTTCCCTCAAATGAAGTGTTGATACCTATAATGTCAAATGATAATACAAGACTGTGGAAGAAGATAAAATTTGACCGGAGAAGAGGGCTGATAATTAGAATTAGAGTAAAGTTGACTAGAATTGGATATTGTAGCCAAAACATTTAGAATACATTGTTCTGGTATGTGACATATTATATTTTACGCTATGAGAAATATTTTCAAGCTGCTATTTAAAACTAGCCTTTCTCTCCTCTCCCTGGTTCCCCCAACCTTCCCTATCTGTCATTTGAATTGGTGGCTGACTTGGCTTGCTGTCAGGAGAGAAAATCAGGCAGCAGTGTGAGGCTCTATTGGGACTGTCAAAAAGAGAGATAGTGATGAGGATGTCAGAATTTTTTTTTCTCTTCCTTAGAATAATATGGTCAGGGGCTTTTCACCTAGAAGATATATAATGCAATCATAAGGAACAATACTTCATGGAACCTTCTCAAAGTTTGTTTAGTACAAACTAGTATAGTAGTATACTTCAGAGTGGCTCAAAATATTTTGAAGAAAAAAAACAAAACAAAACAAAAGACCGAGTCAGTAAGACATTTTTTTACAGATTAATGATTCATGCGTATTGCCTTAACCTTCTTTGTATCTTGTAATAATGACAAGAAATGTAAATGCAGTTACCCCGGTATATAAATAAATGTACTCCATTTAGAATTTTATTCCTCTTCATCTGGGTCTTGATTTGTCTCCTCTAAAATTTCCTCTTTAATCCTCTCTATTGCTCTTGCAAACATTTATTCTTAATCATTGAAATATGTGCTGTTTTTTTTTTAATTTCACAAGTTGACTTAAACTATAGTAGTGTAGGAATCCTAAAATTCTCTCATAGCAGTTGTGTTGATCTTGATAATGAAGATTCTTTATACTCTGCTATTAAAGATACAGAATAAAATCATTCTGTATCAGTTTTCAATACAAATTCCAAAAATGACACTCTGAAAAATGAAGTAAAAAACTGAATAAGGAATGAATAATTAAATAAATAGAAAGAGTAATAGAATAAGATATTGATTAGTGTTATTTCCACAGGTATGTCACTTAGATGAGTACATGGAGTTGTCACAGCTCAAATGAAAATATGCCCAAAGCAAGCATTTTCTGTAAGTGATATTTCAGTGTCAACTAGAGTTGAATGTCTGATGTTGTGACATCACTTCAGGCAATCTTTCATGAAGGACTGTAATAACATGGCAGCTTTTTGCAATCTTGAATCCCCTTAGGAAAATCAGGTGTCAGGATGATATGCATACAAGTAGAAAGTCAGATTATTCTCATGTCCGAGTTTACCAGTACTAGAAAAGGTTGTGCTAAAATTTCAGGGCAAAAAAAAATGTGAAACGAATAAGGAGCATCTTAGGAAAATGTAATTTGTCAGGCACTCTTCTTAAAGATTGATCCCAAATCATTTCATGTGTAGCTATATTAAGTGGTGAGAGCCAAACAATGTATAAAGAACTACCCAATTCTACAAGGTAGCTATGAAATGATCTAAACAAAAAGAAAATTCTCATCATGTCTGTCAATATGCTCTAGGGAAAAAAGGCATCTGTGCCCCACTGGACATATGAATGTAAATCTCTATAGAGTGCCCCTGAAAGGATTCACTTGTTTAAATAAAAACAAAAATAAGCAAACAAAAGATGTGCTCGGTAGTAGAAAATAAATGACAGGTACTGACCAAAATCCCAAGGAAAGGATACAAGCAAACACAGAACAGACATATATATATATATATATATATATATATATATATATATATATATATATATGTATGTATTAAGAACACAGCCAGGCATTCAAATTTGCTTAGCCAAGCCACTTGAGACTTAATTCTTTTTGTCATTTCATTTTTCTCATTTATTCTGCCTGCCCTTGGGCTTTTTTCCCTTATGTGTTCTACAAAAAATAAAAAGAAATAGAAGATTCTTTTCCCATAGATAAAGAAAAATCTATGTGTACACATTTATTCATTTCTGTTATTTTCTAATATTTTGCCTTCCCCCCCCCAATCATGCCCATAATGAAAACATACCATTTGATCAGTACACACTTTTTAAATTTTATTTTTCCTCCAGCACCTGCACCCTAATCTCTACTGATAACCACCTTCAGCTCATGCTGATGTACACAAAGTTCAGTGTGGCCCTCACAAGGCAGGCTGTTGCTGTAATATTCCTTCTCCACAATTCAGAGCTATGCCTCCATGGAGCTTTCAGGCTCTCAGGTCTAGCTCCACGATTGTCTGCAATTGTCATTCAGGAAATTGATTTTATCATATCATCACCAATCCTGACGATGCCAAGTTATTCCCTCCACGTGTTTGGGAATATTGAACTAAACCACATCTTCCTTTGCCCTCTAGTCTGCTGCTTTTTGTTACGACATATTTGTATTATGACCTTTTTCCTTTCACAGATCATCTCCATGATTACAGGTAGTATTTACTTTGTTGGTAATTAGAGTTAGTTGCTTTTGAAAGCTTTTCAAAACAGCAATTTCTATGTGTATTTAAATAATATCTCATCCTGCCCAAAGTTATTTTAGAATGCTACCCAATGAGAGAGCTTCCTGAATTCAGTGGTGAAATCTCAGAAGCATAAGTGGTATTTTGTATTACAGGATTTAGTGCTTTTAATGCCTGCAGGCAAAAATCTCCCCAAATTTCTCTTGGATGAAAGTACCTGAGAAGTGAAAATTACTCAAGGAGCACTTTTTGCATGCTAGAAGGGGATTTGGAGATTTCTAAAAGCTAAGAAAAAGCCTAAAATCCATTCTGAAATATTTATATCTTCTCTTTCAGATAAATTCTTTTCTGAACTCTCAGTGTTTTTATTGCATGGATCTGCTTTACGTGTTTTAAAGATAATAGTTGGGATAGTGTACACATCTATATTAACTCCAAAGACATACATTTGTAAAACTATTGCATTCTATGTAAAATAGCTAATTTTCCATATACATGAACAATTTTCCATATGCATATTCTAGAGGCAGTCTCTCCCAAGAGAACAGGGAATTAATATTCATTTGATTTTGATTTTTAATCTGTAAAATAGGTAATAGCTAAATAGCAATCAACCAACCAATAACTTTAATGATGAATTTTTGCACTGCAAATGATGTCTTGGTAGACACACACACACACACACACACACACACACACACAGTAGGCTGAATGATGGCCCCAAGATGCCCGTGTCCTAATCCCCATAACCTAATCCCCACAACATATATATTAAGTTACAGGCCAAAAGGGCTTGGCAAATGTAACTAAATTAAGGATCTTGATTTTTCTGGATTATGTGGATTATCTGGATGTGCACATTGTAATCACAAGGTTTTTTTAAAGGGAGCCGTGATTGTCAAACTGAGAAGGAAGTATGATAATGGAACCAGAGTCAGAGTTTAAAGATGCTATTTCACTGACTTTGAGGTGGAAGAGGGAGCCACAAACCAAGGAATAAAGAAAACTTTGAGAAGCCAGAAAATGCAAGGAAATTGGATGCAGTCCTAAAGCCTTATGGGGGACAGTATCCCTGCAGGCTCATTTTAGATTTCTATACTCAAGAATTGTAAGATTATAAATCTGTGTTGTTTTAAGTTACTAAGTTTATTGTAATATGTTTATTGTAATTTGTTATACATATATTATATATAGACTATATATATAATGTGTGTATATAGATATGAATATAGATATAGATGATGGTATAGATATAGATGATGATAGATATAGATAGATATAGATATAGATATAGATATAGATATAGATGTAGATGTAGATGTAGATATAGATATAGATATAGATGATACAGATATAGACTGTATATGCTGTGTGTGGTAAAGTAGTCCTTGCAAGGGTTAGCATCCAAGCCCCCAGTCATTTGGATTTTAAATTATCTGGGTGACCCAGGCAACCTCAGGCATTTAATGTGGTTTAAGGTGATAGCAGCATATTGTTCCAAATGGAATTGAATAAAATTACTATTTGAAGGAAGATACTACTAAAACAAGCATTTAATTGTTCAAAAAGAAAAGTTTTTTCCTCAAACATATAGTCTAACAAAAGGAAGGTAAGGAAATATTACCTGTAAATAAGTGCCACCAGAGAAATAAATGACAACAGAACTAAACATTTTTCACCTTAAAAATATTTTCAACATTGCCATTATTGTATAACTGTATTCACAATGAGTAGTCAAAGTATGTAACATTTTAATTTTCTCCATGAGTTTTTCTTTTTCCCCAAAAATATAAGTTTTCTATTCTTTGATTCTTTTATTAGATAGAACATTTTATCTGTTTTCTTCAATAGATATTTGATATTTATGCATAAAATATTTAAATGAGATAATTTTCTAACTCAGACATGAGCAAAATGACTTTCAGGTATGCACTGTCAAACATGAATGACACTCCTTACTCAGTGAGAATTCTGTACACAAACTTTTCCTCTTCTAGACTTGGTAAATACCATTCTATAGTACTCTGTTATTTGTACTTGACAAGGGAAAGTTTGATGTTTTGCATTACCCTTTGGTAGGAAGTCTGCTTTTTTGCCTGGGTTTATCTATGATTTAAAAAAAAAAAATCTTTCACTGACATTATAAACCTTAACAGAGGATTCTATTTTGAAGTGGATCACAGGTTATGTTTACATGTTTATATATAGAATTTCTCCTCCAGATATATAGGGCCCCTCCACCATATTTTTCAGTCTTACCCCAGTATTGCATTTTGAAGGAGTTCTTTCCTGGCCATATTATTTAAAAGCACAAATCATCTTTTCTCTTTCTAGCACTTTTTTTTTTTTACTTTTTTATTTTGCTCCTTAGCATCTATTGTTTTCTAATGTATAATTTACTAATTTTACATGTGTGCCTTTACTGGGATTTAAACTCCATGGGAGTAGGGAAATTGGTCTGTTTTGTTCACTGACATATTTTCAACATCTAGTATATTTGGTGAATGAGTAAGTATCTGAATGGATAATTTTGTGAATTTATTTGTTATATTTTTCCTGCATGGCTTCAACATCATCAGTGTAAAGACAAGTCTTTCTAGGGACACCTGGGTGGCTCAGTGGGTTAAGCATCCGACTTCAGCTTGGGTCATGATCTCAACTGTTCCTGGGTTTGAGCCCCGATAGGGCTCCGTGCTGACAGCTCAGAGCCTGGAGCCTGCATCAGATTCTGTGTCTCCCTCTCTCTCTGCCCCTCCCCCGCTCATGCTCTGTCTCTCTCTCAAAAAAAAATTAATATTAAAAAAAAATTTAAAGACAAGCCTTTCTTCAGGTCATGGAAGCTTTGTTCTATTATTTAACTGTTTTGTTAATACATTCAGAGATATCATGGTGGCCCTTTCATCTAAAATATTTTTGTAATAGAGTTGGTAAATTTCTGCTTATAAATAGTTCAGTATAAGGTTTGAAATATATATTGAAATTTTTATATCCTTATTTCAACACTTCATTTAAATTAAAGAGACTGAAAATAATATTTACATTTTCTGGGTTATACTGTGTTAACCAACATATCTATTAATCTGAAGATGATCAAATAAGTCAAAGCTGAACTCACATGCTGCCTGATTTTTAATATCTTTGTCATTTATTTGTCATGGGCTTATTAGTTAACTGAAACAATAATTCAATTATTTGTCTGCATCCATTTGCCTAGTTCAAAATGAGCCAAAGCTGTGCTCCAGTTCTATTCTTGTATAGCTTCCCAAGTGAACTATACACTTGGAATAAATTTTCCATGGCTTCACCACTCTATGTAGCTTTTGGGTTCTGATGAGGTTCTTAATGATAATACTGGAATCCATGTATGATCTAAGACTACTTTATGACCTGCTTAATTAGTTTTTAAAGAGGGCTCCTGATCTTAACTTTGGACTAATCTTTGTCTCAAACACAGGCTTTTCGGATTGAGCTTTCAATATAATTTTTCATGATAGATATCTCAAATTTTGTGGCATGCAGGTTTTCACCATTTCCTAGTTAGTATGGAAATGTTTCTTGTTTGTTTTTCAAGCCCTAATACATAATGACAATAGCTGCATGTGCTCATATCAGAGGTAATGAGAACGAAATGGGCATTTCATTTCATCAAGTTTGCACGTGTATGAAATTGTCTAGTTCAGTTTAAGTGCCTTAAAGATATAATCCCAGCCTGGAAAATTCTATCAAACCATGTCTACGCAGGGCAGTCTTGAGAATAGTCAGTTTTTGTGGAGTTAATTCTGTAATAGATCTTTAAACTTGGTTTTATTGACTTTTCTAATTATGTTGAGAGCTTTTCTTTTTTCAAACCAGTACACTTAACCATTTCCCCCATTTTATAAAGTATCTTAATTTTCTCTTTCCCAGGCTCTTCAGACTGACAACCTAATGGTTGTAGTATTTACTTTTATTTGCAGACATAAATTCTTTATATTTATATATGTTTTCTCAAGTTCGTAAAATATCATTTTCTAAATTCATAGCCATTATGCCATGGCTAATATTTCCTACTATTACTACTAGACATCCAATCGTAACAATTTTTTCAACAGAAATAAAATTAAATGTTGAATCAAATAGCTGAACATAAGTCCACATGTTATCTATGTGATTTTATATAAGCCACTTAATCTCTGAACTCAAGTTTTCTTGTGTGTAAAATGTGTAGATTCAACTAGATAATATGAAAGCCTCATTCAAACACTAAAATCTCATAAGTTCCATGTTACCCACCAATTCTTTCCTTGTTTGATTGAATTAAGCTAAAAATAAAATCCTTTACACTGACTTATGAGGGTATGTAAGGTTTTTTTAAAATGAATCTTGACATCATTAATGCAAATAACAAAAGCGAGGTTGTTAGGTGAGTGTTTTTTTTTTCTTTTAATGACACCTACAAAAGGGAACATTCATAAACATGGAGAAATAAGATTTATCTGAAGATTCCATGAATTTCAGAGAATAACAGTAAGAAGAAAGAGGCATAGAATGGACTGAGGTTTACAAACTATGCAACAAAAACAGATAATAGTGTTTGTTTTTATTTGAGATTAGAGAAAGAACACATTTCCTAGTTAGTTTTCTTAAGAGATATTTGACAAACCAGAATGTTAGGGTCTTTCATCTCCGTTAAGGAAAATGATCTTTATTCTGGAGACTTAAGTCTTAAAGTGTAAAGACTAAAGTCTTAAAAATATTATGCTACACACACATGTGTGCCCACACACTTGTACTCAAAAACTAAAACAATTGTAAGAACAATCATACTATAATAGCCTGGCTGCTACCATGGCCCAATAAATTTCCAGTCTTGCAGCTGAGATCAAAACAAAACAAAACAAAACAACTACCCCCTGCTAATTTGACCTTTATATCCAGCTCTGAAATCAACCCATTTACTAATATTTTATTTGCCCTAAGCTACCAGATTGGTGGTTCCAGTAGAAAGGCAGCCTTGTGATTGGTTTCATTCTGGTCTTGAATCTTGATTCTCAAAATCATGTGCTATGAATAGGCTATTATGCTAGAGCTATCTGTTAAGTCAGCAACCACCTACTTGATGTGAGCAAAAGCCATGAAACTAAAAATCATACAGGCTGATCTTAAAACCAATTCTCACTTTTAGAAACTTCTTTCACTGCTAATCCATGTGAAAAGATTAGATAAAAGATAATATCAACATAATATAATAATAATATTTGGGGTGTCAAAATTGGCAGTCCTGAAGTATATTTCTGGAGTGGGAACTTACCGTTGTAAGAACAATTACCCCCTTTAATACTTACTTATTAGTTTCTGTCCTCTGATATTTTAAATAAAAACTGAAATTACCCAGTTAGATTTTTCTCTGTTCATGTAAAATATTGTAAATCATTGAGAATAAAATGAAGATTAATTTTTTTCCAGTCATTGTCCACCTGTGGATGCTTAGAAAATATATGTCTTTCTCTTTCTTTCTTTCTTTCTTTCTTTCTTTCTTTCTTTCTTTCTTTCTTTCTTTCTTTCTTTCTTTCTTTCTTTTCTCTGCACTTAGTGCCATGTATTAGGTGGGGTCCAGGGAAGCTAAATATTTTATAAAGGTTGGAAACCTAAGAGTTTCTTTCTCAATTTTTTAAAAATTTTTTAATTTCTCTTAATTTCCTTTATTAAGATGGAAGCCCTCTAAGACTAAAATCAGCCTGGGACACCTTGGTGGCTCAGTCGGTTAAGCCTCCGACCCTTGATTTTAGCTCAGATCATGCGGGCCTCTTCGCTAACAGCATGGAGAATGCTTATGATTCTCTCACTCCCTCTTTCTCTGCCTCTTCCCTGCGCTCACCCTTTCTCAAAATAAATAAATAAACTTAAAAAAAAAAAAGACTACAATCAGTCTAAGGTGTATGCAGTGCTGCATTATGCCCTGAATTAAAATTAAGGAATATAGTACCTTCCTTCTGATAACATTTTCCTAAATTTTTGAAATTTAAAATAAACTTAGTGGATAACTGAGGGCACATGGAGCATTGGCATGGTTCACATATTTTGATATGGAAATTGTGAAGTGCCATCATGTTCTTTTCAAACCGCCCTTTCAGAGATGTTATAATGCGTGACGGCGCTGGAATCTGACTAGGTTGGGAAAGTCGTTTGTTCTCAGGTGCATTTTCTTTAAAGAGCTTAAAAGCTGGAGAAAGTTTTAGTCATGCCCTCTAAATTGAGGGGGTTGGACTTGCCAGATCTAAAGATCTCTGCTGACTCTAAGATCCTACGCTGTTAACTCTACATAGCAGTAGCCAAAAGTGGAATTTGAAAAAAGGAGAGGGAAGGGATGATAAATACATTTCTAATGAGGGAAAAGGAATGCTTGGGGAAATTTTAAAAGGGCAAAAAGTAATATGTAATCTTTTGTTTGGAATTAAAGCCTTAATGGCTTTTTTAAAACTTCTTTTATAACAATATTGTAAGTAGACTGTAAGTTCATTGAAAGCTTTGTCTATAATGTTAGTACTTCCTTTATTCACTGCAGCCACTTAGGGGCATTTAATAATTGTTTGTCAAAATACACTTAACTCTCTATAAAACAGTCAATTCAGTACGTTTTTGCTTTGAGAGAAAGATTTAGAAAAATTTCTTACAATACCTTTCATGACTTGGCATTCTTTCTTTATAAGGAGAATATTTTCTTAATGTTTTAACTAGTTTTATTTTGCAACTAGAATGGCTTCTCTTTTTCTTAGAAAATATGTTTTTCTAAAAAGTTGAACCCATAATAGAGATATTATATGTTTTCTTTACTAGTAGCTACTTTTACTCCTATGTGCTCTGTGGTAATATACCTATTTTGACATAAGCACCAATGCTATTTTTTTTTAATTATTTTAGCCAAGTATGACTTAGAGAAAACGAATAAAGATTATCTGGTGTCATAGGAAAGATGGTCCCCCTAAAATTTCTATGCCTTAATCCATGGAACCTGTGACTATTTTACATTACATAACAAAAGGGGCTCTGTAGATATAATCCATGTTGTAGACTTTAAAATAGGGACATTACCCTGAATTATATAGATGGATCCAAACTAATTACACGAGCTTTTAAGATCAGAGAACTTTCTCAAGCTGGAGGCAGAAGTGGAGAAGAAGAGAGATTCTAAGCAGGATAAAGAGAAGATCTGCCTTTTTTGGCTCTGGGAAGAAGAGTCCTATTTGGAAAGACTGGAAAAGGGCCTCTAAGGATTATGAATGGTTGTCAGTTGACAGTGAGCAAAAAAATGGTGACCATCACTTTACAACCAAGTGGATTTGGCTAACAACCTGAATAAGTTTGAAAGCAATTTGTTCCCATGCCTCCAGAAAGTAACACAGGTCTGTGATACATTGAGCTCAGCCTACAGATATTTTAAGGATAGGACTCAGGTGAATCACATTGAACCTGTACCTCTGATGTAAAGAAACTGTGATATAATAAATTCATATTTATTCATATGAATAAATTCATAAGCTGCTAAATTTATGGTAGTTTGTTATGGTGGCAATAGAAAATTAATATACCTGATGAAGCAATATTCCTAGACTCACTTTTTATTCTTCTTAGATCAAAGTATAAATCTGGAAATATGGTTTTATTCTTTACGATGCACAATATTGTGTTAGAAACTGAGAAAAAAAAAGGATAATTTACATAAATCCTCCATAGGAGCTTATTGTGTGGCTAGAGAAACACAACTACCATGCTTTGGATTTTTTCTTAAGTTTTAAACATTGTGGTGCTGATTATAAAGTTTTTCTTTATAAGGCAAATGTGAATTTTAAGTGAGTTAGATGTAAAGTACTTCGTATAATACCTGGTCCATGATGAGCTCTATGTGTCAGGTATTGTGATTTTGAGGAGAACATTTGATTAAAAGATAATGATTATTGCTAACTGTACTGTTTAGGATAAAGCTTAACTGGACTAGACTTGAAATAAGCAACTGGAAGAATGATGAGAATTTTGCTAAGCGAGTAGGAGGAAAAAGAGTGCTCCAGGATTTAAAAATGTAAGAGGTAGTGTGTGGGGAAACGAATACCTCTGTTATGAGTAATAGAAAACATGCCAACCTAAATAAGGTGACAGGAGCAAGAATTGGCAGTCTCTTACATGGTGACAACCATAATGATCTTCACTTTAAGTTATAGTGCACTTACTGTGCATGTATCTGCGGAAGAAAAGGATATATCCATAATCCTTATCCCATGTCTGTTGAGGTTTGAAATTCAGCTGTTATGAGATCTAGGATATAGTAGCTCAGACAGGCTGCAGACTTCCTTAGTTGCATCTGTCTCCTTGGTAATAATGACAAGCACTAAGATTGTCAGCAAATTCTAGATCATTTCGTGGGTCTCAAATTACCTTATTTCCTCTACTTATCCCACTCTTGTTCAACTCATTTTGGTCAAGATGTTTTCCTCTGCAAAGGACATAGACCCAAGTAAAAGTAATTAAAGCAACAATAACAATAACAAAATTATTGGTTTATTTTATTTGAAAAGTTCAGGGGTTCAAACACAGCTATGCCCAGGTTTTCAAACAGTGAACTCAGAGATCTTTCATTTTTCATTTGGCAGATTTGCATTCCTCTGTACTGAAAAAATTATGTCAGGTTTCCATATTAAGGTTAGAAATATAGCCTTTAGTATTAGAAAGCTTACATAAAGTTCGAGCTCACGATCTCAGAAAGAATCCCTTGACTGATCCATATGAATCCATGTAAAAAGATTTTGATTGAGGGGCGCCTGGGTGGCTCAGTTGGTTAAGTATTTGACTCTTGGTTTTGGCTCAGGTCATGACCTAACAGTTTCATGAGTTCGATCCCCGCATCAGGCTCTGCATTGGCAGAATAGAGCCTGACTGGGATTCTCTCTCTCCCTCTCTGTCTGCCTCTCCTCTGCTCATGCTGTCTCTGTCTCTCTCAAAATAAATAATAAATAAACTTAAAAACAAAGATTTTGATTGGTTCATTTAAGGTCACATGCCTAACATTAGTTCTCATTTATTTCTGCCCACCCATTATGTCTCCTACTTGTGTCAGCCTAAGTTGTTAATTGAATAGGTGCTTGGATTTATTATCTTTGGACTTATTGTCTTTTCATTCTCAATCTATTAATACTAGCTTATGATTTTCACAATTCGATATCCATAGGTAGAGCCCTTAATATTAAGAAGGCAGGATTCTAGACAGATGTGTACAATACAGTTTAGGAGGTAATTACCACAATTGGGGGTGCGAAATAACAAAGTGAAGAGAAAATATAAAATGCCAAAATGGTACAAAGAGAGATACAAAAGAAATTAGCCTAACAAATAGGTTTAAATTCTTCCCCTGTGTTCTTGGGGCAGGAGTCATGACAGTGAATGCCTCTGCTCTGTATGCAATTAGGGAGAGAAAAATACTGTGCAAACAAGCAAGAGAATATATAAGAAAGATATGCAAATCTGGAATAAGACATAGTGAGTGCTCTCAGTTGCAAACATACATTTGCATCATAATTTTCTTAATAATACAGACAGATATTTGGAAGTACATTTTCCACGTCTGTTTACCAAGGTTGAAATTATAGTAGTAAACATTCAGTTATTTTAAACCCAGATTAACTCTTTTTTGTCAACTATTTGCATTTTTTGGCCTTCTGATTTTAAATTGCAAAGATGAATATCAAAAACTCCGTGCCACTGTAATGAAGGGAGTAAGAGGAGAGATAATCTAAAGGCAGACTCTATGCCTGCCATTCATTGGCACACTGGTGCCGTTTCATACGAATGTAGTTCCAGAAACTCATTGCTCAGTTTGCCCTTTAATGTCAGGTAAATCACAGTATTATGGAGAAAATAGCTCAGATCAAAGAAAGCCAAAACATTCAAGTCAATTAATTCATGAACTTCAATAGCCAGTGGATGGTAAGTCTCTAATTTATTTTAAAATGTGACAGTTGAAGCAGAAGGACGCTAGTTTAGAAGTTGTATGTGTGAGGCATTCGCTGAAAGAAGCAGGACTTTGACTGAAGCACTGATTTTGGAATACTTTAAAACTCCATTCAGCAGTATCAGAAAGATAAATGAACAAAGAAAAATAAATGAAGGAGAGGTAGAAACTAAGAAAAAAATCTGATAAAGTAGAAAATTTAAACTTCACTGTTGTAATATTTTCAGATTCTGTTTTATGTGTATTAGAAGAAGTTGTATTATTCATCAAAAGTGAAAAGGATTAAATTAAAATGAATAAGCCATAATGCTCCTTATTGGATTCATGCTTTAGAATTTTAACGAAATAGCAATTGAATGGACATTTTCTATAAATAAAGAAAGAGAGTTAGTCTAAACCCTATGTTAAGGGCCACTTCAATGCTACCAGTTATCAAGTATGTATTAAATAAAGTTTCAGACAAAGCTCATATTGCCTTACTGATTTCTCACGCCATAATATGCCCACTCATTTGAAGTATAAATGCAAATATTTCGTGGTTGAATTTAGAAGTTGCATCTATAAAATAAGGATAAATAAAATCATTTGAACGTTTTCATCTAAAAATACAATAATAAGCTGTGTAATATCAGAATGCCTTTAGTATTTATAGTGATAGGTATCTGTTGTGTTATATTACTGGCAAACAATCAAAGCTAGAAATATTGAACTCACAGGATCCATGAGGGAAGGGAAAGTTTTATGCAACTTAGGATGTTGGTCCATGTTAGTAGAACATGGAATTTTCAGGATATGCTATCTATGTATGATTGATAATGAGAGGGAAGAAAGCAAGGGTAACATAGTCAAAGGGTCCCCCACAGGACTAAGGAGATATTGGGGAAGTTCCAGATTGAGAAGTCTGTGCTTGGCAGTGTACAAAACCCATTAGAAAAGTGTATTAAGGCTGGTTAATATAGGGAGGCATGAAAGCAAAATGGTTAGGCTCAGAGGCTCTTGAATCAGACTACATAATTTTAGGTCCTAGCTTTACCACTTACCAGCACTATGACTATGAGCAAAATAATCAACTTCCTGAGTCTAGGTTTCCTTATCTCTGAGATAATGAGAATAGAATTATCTTCCATGAGGCTTCTGTGAAGGTCCAATGACATAATATATATAAAGTACTGGTACATAATAAACACTCAGTAAATGTTGGGTTTATTACAAATTGCTGTTGTTTTCATTGTTGCCATCATCATTAAAATGTCTTGCAAGAGATTTGGATTTAACCAGAATTCTCCTCAGAATGAAGATGTTTATTTTTGATATTTTCTCAAATGGAGTAGAAATCTGCAAGGTGAGAGCAAATCATGATGTCCATCTACATTTACCGTAACAAGGAGGTTTTAGAGAACTACAACAACATACAGAAATCTGTTGCATTTCTTTTTTTTTTAATGTTTATTTTATTTTTGAGAGAGGGAGAGAGAGACAGAAAGCATGAGTGGGGGGTGAGCAGAGAAAGAGGGGTACAGAGGATCTGAAGCAGACTCTGCGCTGACAGCAGCAGCTAGATGTGGGGCTCAAACCTATGAAATGTGAGATCATGACCTGAGCTGAAGTCAAATGCTCAACTAACTGAACCATTGAGGCACCCCTGTTGCATTTCTATATACCAATAATGAAGCAGCAGAAAGAGAATTCGAAGAATTGATCCCATTTATAATCATACCAAAAACCATAAGATACCTAGGAATAAAGCTAACCAAAGAGGCAAAAGATCTGTATTCTGAAAACTATAGAACACTAAAGAAAGAAATTGAAGAAGACACAAAGAAAAGGAAAAATGCTCCATGCTCACGGATTGTAAGAACAAATATTGCTAATCTGTCTACACTACCTAAAGCAATCTATACATTTAATGCAATCCCTATCAAAATACCTCCAGCATTTTACACAGAGCTAAAGCAAACAATCCTAAAATTTGTATGAAACCATAAAAGACCCTGAACAGCCAAATCAATCTTGGGAAAGCAAAGCAAAGCTGGAGGCACCCCATTCCAGATTTCAAGTTATATTGCAAAACTGTAGTGATCAAGGCAGTATGGTACTGGCACAAAAACAAACACATAGATCAATGGAACATAATAGAAAACCCAGAAACGGACCCACAACTTATGGTCAAATAATCTTTGACAAGGCAAGAAAGAATAAGCAATGGAAAAAAAGACAGTCTTTTCAAATGGTGCTGAGAAAACCGGAAAGCAACATGCAAAAGAATAAAACTGGATCACTTTCTTACCCCATACTCAAAAATAAGTTCAAAATGGATGAAAGACCATTTTGATGGGGACCAAGAAAATCCTAGAGGAAAACACAATCAGTAGCCTCTTTGACATCAACCATAGAAACTTCTTATTAGATACGTCTCCTAAGGCAAGGGAAACAAAAGCAAAAATAAAGTATTGGGACTTAAAATGAAAAGCTTCTGAACAGTAAAGGAAACACTTACCAGAAATAAAAGGCACCCTTCATAATGGGAGAAGATATTTGGAAACGACATCTGATAAAAGATTCATGTCCAAAATACATAAAGAACTTACACATAAGAACTTACATATAACCCAGTTAAAAAGTGGGCAGAAGACCCGAATAAACATTTTTGCAAAGACATACAGATGGCTAACAGACACATGAAAAGATGTTCAACATCACTCTTCATCAGAGAAATACAAAAGTACAATGAGATTTCACCTCACACCAGTCAGAATGGCTACAGTTAACAACACAGGAAACAACAGGTATTGGTGACGATGTGAAGAAAGGGAACGCTCTTACACTGTTGGTGAGAATGCAAACTGGTGCAACTGCTCTGAAAAACATTGCGGACATTCCTTAAAAAAATAAAAATAGAACTACTATATGATCCAACAATTGCACTACTAGGTTACCCAAAGGATACAAAAATACTGATTTGAAGGAATACATAACAGGCAGAATTTTATAGTAACATTACCAACAATAGCCAAATTGTGGAAAGAGCCCAGATTTCCATTGATTGATGAATTCATAAAGAAGTGGGACACACACACACACACACACACACACACACGAGGGAATATTATTCAGCCATAAGAAAGAATGAAATCTTACCATTTGCGATGACATGGATGGAACTAGACAGTATTATGCTAAGTGAAATAATTCAATCACAAAATGATAAATACATGATTTCACTCATGTGTAGAATTTGAGAAACAGGACAGAAGAACTTGGTGTGGAGGGGAGGGTCAAACTATGAGACAGACTCTTTTAACTATAGACAGCAAACCTAGGGTTGCTGGAGGGAAGGTTGGGTAGGAGGATGCATTAAATGAGTGATAGGTTAATGTGGGCACTTGTGATGAGCCCTGGGTTTTGTATGGAAGTGTTAAATCAGTAAATTCTAAACCTGAAACTAATATTATACTGTATATTAACTAACTGAATTTATATAAAAACTTGGGGGAAAAAGCCTAGTTATTCATGTTTTTTACACCCTTCCCAACTTCCTCAACAAATTTTTGGAAAGGGATTTCGGGTATAGGAAACCTCAAGAGAAAATAACAATAATATGAGAATATTACACAGGGTATTTATAAACATGACACAGGATGGCATTTAATTCATATAATTCCTGTTTTTCTTTTTTAATTTTTTAATGTTTTTTTTTTTTATTTTTGAGAGAGAGAGAGAGAGAGAGAGAGAGAGAGCGCATGAGTGGGGGAGGGACAAGGAGAGAGGAAGACACACAGAATCCGAAACAGGCTCCAGGCTCCGAGCTGTCAACTGTGAGATCATGACCTGAGCTGAAGTTGGATGCTTAACCGAATGAGCCACCCAGGTGCTCCTCCTTTTTTGAATACACATACCATGTCTATTTTTCCTCTAAAAGGTAGAATAGAATACTTTTCATGTCTTTGGAATTCATGACTGAATGGAAGTGAATGTACACAGCTAGCAAAAGCAAAACCAGTTGACTGGTTAAATCTAACTCTGGTATTCTTTCAGGTTCAAGTCTTGAAGTTAAAAAAAATAGCCAATATTCTTCAACGTCTCTTTTGGTTTCACAAAGCTAACAGGTACCTACATAAGTCCTGACTAGAGATGACTGATAGTTGTGTTTTAGGAAAACTTCATATTTAACATGACTTAAAAAAATGATTAAAAGCTTTTAGAAAAGTTTTTAAACAATCTGCAGACTATTTACTGAGGGAAGGCATTAAATTTCATTTTGACCATTGTTAATTTAAAACTTGAATACCAACTCTCAAGCGCCATACCTTTGTTGTTTTTTTTTGTTTGTTTTTTTTTTCTTTTGCCTGAAGGAAAAACTGACTTTCAGAAATAAGCTGGAACAGAGATCATTCCTGTGCATGTTTCCATGTTAGCACTAAACCTCCCTTTTGATGGCCTTTTAAATAGGAATGGGTCTTTTGTAAGTCTAATTGTTCACACACAAAATAAAGGACCTTTTACTGCTCTTCAGATAGTTTGTTACTATAACTTGCAGTTATCAAATAATAGCTTCAAGCTCTTAGCATTTTCCTTTTTTCTATTTTATTGGCCAGATCAATAAAGTGACTTTTAAAAGACATTAGCTACTTGTTTTGTTTTGTTTTGTTTTGTTTTGTTTCCCCCTGGAACATAAAGAGGTTTTACACTGGCTATCCAAGCGATCCTTCACTTTCTTTCCCCATTGCCTCCTTCATCTCTTCCTCCCGTTATGTCTGAGTTTCTTTCTATTTCTATTAGTCTCTGTTTTCTGTGTAATTTTAAGAAGTGTGAAGATTATCTCTCTCCCCCCTTGGTCCCCTGATCTGTGGAAAAGTGGCTGTTAATCAAATGCCAGTTTTAAAACTGTAGCTTGAGAAGATCCACTGTAAGAAAGATTTTCTTGGAATTGGCTCACTCTGTACTGGGATTTAGACCCCGTGTGCTTCCATTTGTTCATTTATAAAATGGAGTAACAATTGCCTCATTACATTATTATAAAAAGTGCCCACCAGAATACTTAATGCAGAGTGATTCTTGGTAATTGTTAATTAATTCCACTCTGTGGTAGAAGATTGCTTTTTGTCTCAACTTTTCATGTAGCATCTTAGATACCGAAAAGCTACGTGAATGTTGTGTGTCAGAAAAGAACAACACTTTGATTAGATCCACTATGCAATGCAAAAACAATGATTAGCTGATATTTCTTTGATATTTACTTTCAGTGAGGACTTTTTCTTATGCATTAAATTATGGTTTGTTAAATAGATTTTGGATATTTATTACTCAATCATATCTGTATGATTGTGTGCCGTTTATAAATTGAACACTTCAGTGTGGTAGGTAATTACAGCTGAGGAAAACTAAGACTCAGGTATGTTCTGATTTGTTTGGCAAATTATCTCAAAAGCAGCTCTAGATATCTATTCACATCGAGGGCATGAGAAGAGGTAGCTTTGTGGAAGATTTTATGTTCTGGCACACGGGGCTAATCCAAAGAATTTGACAGGCATTTTAATGTTACTTCCCAAATCATATATGCATAATGACCTAATGTTATCCCTTTAGAGAAAGTGTGAGAACACACAGAGCAAATGGGAAATATGGGAAAATAAATCTTATGAAAAAGATATGGGATAAATTACAGAGGGGCTTTTTTCAGGCAAAAAGTGCTTAAATTCTTTCATAACGTCAGTAGAAGGTCATTGAGGACATTTAAGCAAGGCAGTGATTATACATACTTGCTTTTGTAAAGAAGAGCCAGGAGATATGAATCGCGTAATCTCAATTCAGTGATGTCGTAGTATTTAAACAGTAATTAAAATCAACTTTAATATTGCTAACTTCATTAACTGTGTATTAGGTACAAGAGAATTTAAGTGTATCAACAAATGGAATCTCAGAACTCACCAAAAAAATTGCACCCGCAATTTTTTCAGATTTTAAAACACTCTAATTTTGGATAAATATTCAGTGAAATTTAAATATTATCTCTTGCTTCTGTCATGTTGACTTTTTTTCTCCAAGACCCAGGTTATTACTGGATTCAGGAAGCTACTAGACAGGCAAAGGTGGAAGCATGGTTAGACCTAGTTTGGTTTTTAAATTTTCATCCTCACTTTTGCTTTGGGTGAAGAAGCAGGGAATGACAGGGGGAAGGGGTTAGCAAATAAAATACTAGCCTAGATAAGAAAAACACATTGGTTGCAACTTTTCAGGCTCCTCCCTTGTTGGCTATAGATACTCTTCTCTTTTGCCATTGGCTTCCAGAGTGCTCTTGGTATCCACATGCTCTCTCCCATTGGGTGTACTTGTTTTTCAGGCTGTCCCACAATGCCTCCCCCCACTGTCTGCCATGCAGGTCTCTCATTTTGGTGAACAGATCAACGTGGAAATGCTCTTTTTGCCGCATTCCTATAATGCTCCTTCTATCTCATACCCACTTGATGCGGGTGCTCAGTGATCATGTGCTCTCTGTGCTCCTAGGAGAAACACATATACCCTCGCCAGCCAAAAAGTGGTAATCACATGGGGCGCCTGGGGGGCTAAGTCCATTGAGCATCCAACTTGGGCTCAGGTCATGATCTCGTGGTTTGTGAGTTTGAGCCCCACGTCAGGCTTACTGCTGTCAGCCTATCAGTGTAGAGCCTGCTTCAGATCCTCTGTCCCCCTCCCTCTGCCCCCCTCAACTTGTGCTCTCCCCCAAAATAAATAAATATTTTTTAAAAAGAAGTGGGAATCACATAGGCTGTAATCTCAGCTTTACACTGTCTCTTATTCCTTTTGCATGCCCATATCGCCACAGAAACATCAACAATGTGAAGGCTTATCAAAATTCAGTAGTTTTCTCAATTTAGGAGTGAAAGAGAGTGGAAAAGGTGGTGGCAGAATTTGACTCCACCCACCCTATGTATGAAAGGAGGAGGGAAAGTATTAATACCATGTGAAATATTCTTAAGATGACAATTCCCTTCTCTTCCTTCTCGCAAAAGCAAAACAAATGTGGCTTAGTAGGAAAATTGATGTGGATTATATGGGTCTGGCACCAGAACTAGGGTCATATGGAGCATGGTGTCTTTCTTTGCAATTTTGTATTATTTTTATAATGTAGCTATACCTTCTGCATGTTCCTCTCCTAGGAATAGTAGCAGGGGCATGCCGGTCATATTCCTATACACATCCCTCTGGCTACCGTTAGAAGAATTGGTAAGAAAGGAATGAGAGAATGCAATGAAAACAGTAGGGAGACTGTGGCCATAATCCAGGGGAGAAACAAGGTTGACTTCAAAGAGAATCATGATACTGAAATTAGAGAGAAGTACATAGATTCAATAAAAAGATTTAATATATCTTATATATAATACATATATATATCTTATATATAATATATACAGAGAGACAGAGAGAGAGAGAGAGAGAGAGAATCTATAGTGCATGGTGATTTATTTCTTTTGAGAGTGAGAGAGAGGGAGGACCATAACACTCAAGAGTATTATTTGATAAACTAGGTGAGTGAATGAACAGTGAGTGAGTGAATGATGCTGATTAGATTGCCAAAGATTTTAAAACGTGAAGTCGTCATGACCTGAGGTTTGATTGGAAATGGAATTTAAGAAAAATATGGACTTGGTGAATATGAACCATATTTTAAGAAGTTTATAGGAAGAGGGTTAAAAGTTTATGGTGAGCGAAGTAGGGATTTAGATTTGGAACAAACTGTGAGAAGAGAGTAGAGCCCATAGAGAGTAACTAGTCCAGGATAAGAAGACCAAGACAATACTGAGGGGTCAATGGTCAGTTTATGGGGATGGGGAAGGGCCTTGTCTTGAACAGGTTTTAGTCTTGAAACCAAATAGTTGATGAGAGATTGTTTTTACATAAGCTGTAGCCTTAGAGATGGAAAAGAGGAAAACAAGAATATGAAAGGTGCTAATCTTAACCTAGTTTATATTCAGTGAGAAGAAATAACTGAGCAGCATTACTTATCTTTTAGATCAGCAGCAAACATCGATTTGTTCAGCTATTTGTTTATTTATTGGGTAGTGTCTAGGGCCATATGTATGTCAGGAACTATGTAGAAAAAGAGGGTCAACTTTTAACAGGATGGCACGGTTTTCTGATCTCAACTTACCTATGATTGGTTGTATGATTTGCAAAGACATGATCTGTAAACAGCTGTAGTCTAGATTTAGGAACACACTGTTTGAGGTAAAACACTTGGTTTTTAAACTTAAGTTTTTACTTATAAAATTTGTTGCCTTGAGAATTTACATACTTTCTCTCTCTGCTTCAGTTTTATTTTCATCTAAAAAATGGTGCCTCTAGCATGTTTAAAACTGCTTTAATAATTAATTGACAGTACTCCTATAAAGAAGAGCCAATATCATTAGCAGTAGTAGAAGTATATAAACTTCTGAGGACCAAGATCCATTATTAACCGACATCTATATTTCTCCTCCCAGGAATACATCCTGACACACAGTAACTCCTAAAAATATTCATGTAATAAACAAATATTCATTGTTGATAAATTAATGAAGTCAACTATCTTTAAGGATCTAAAACTTTGACTTTAACAACATTAGTGTCAGGAAGGAGCCAAGATGGTGGAACAGCATGGAAGTTTCTTGTGTGTCTTGCGTCCATGAAATACAGCCAAACCAACACTAAACCATCCTGTACACATAGAAAACTGATTGGAGGATTAGAACAACAATCTGCACAACCTGAACCCCAGAATTATGCAGGTTCATGGCACAGAGGGGTGAACTTGGGGAACAGGAAGGGAGGTGCTTTTGCAAGTGAAGAGAGGATGGAGACTGGGCAGGGAGAGAATATGGGAAAAGCACCCCTTTTCAAAAGCAGCTGGAGAGAGTGGAAAATTGGAAACAGACTTAGAGACTAAACTAAAAAGGGATAAAGGAGAAAGGAGAGGGTTTAAATTCCATTAAGACTGTAAACAAGGGGAGTGCAAAGGCTGCAACTCCGCAGCTCGATACCTGGTGGTGCTCTGGTGGGAAGGGCAAATCCCCAGGAACAGAGTGGGGTCTGGGAGGTTCTCGGGCCACACAGGGAAAAGCGATTCCACTGCTGGAAGGACATTTGGTAGAGACTGTTGAAGTCACCTGGTCCCAGAAGACCCCAGAAAATGACCACATTCTCTGGTGCTGGAACAAGGTTGTTAAGTGAGAAGCCTGGTGCCAGATGTGTGTTGTGATTTTCCATAATCCCTGAAAAGCTGCTGCCACACTATCTCGCGAACTTTTTCTGGGGCGGGCTGGCACCTGGCCGCAGTCTCAGGGCACTGGCAGCAGCAGGCTCCAGCAAGTGTTCCTGGGGGCAGCCGACATTCGGCCATTGCACATTTGGCCATTGCTCGGTGAGACCCTCCTGCAGAGGGGAGGAATGGGTCAAAGCCACAGTCCTTCAGAAGTAAGGGACCAGGGAAAACAGCCACATCTGAGACAAAACTCGGGAGAGAGGTACTGCCTGGGGCTTGGTCACAAACAGTGAAAAACCGGGGAGTGGACAAGAGCTGAAGACAGAGGACAGGTGTGCGATTGTTGATCCGGGAGAACAGAGTTCCAATACTAGAGGCTGGGTAGCTGGAAGGCGCCATTTTCACTGCTCCTATGAATGAGCATATGCACCTACAAGCCCACAACACTCCACCCCAGTAGGCTAGCAGCGCCATCTAGTGGAGAGCAGAGCTGTTACACCTGCCCAACTGGGCCAACCTCGCTCTTCAAGACCACAACTCTCACCACCTGCTTAGTTTATGGACCATAAAGTGCTACATAGTCTGACTTTTAGGGGAAAACGCAGTAATTTCAGTCCTACTTTATCTGTTAGCAGGTCCATCTATTCAATTTTCTTTCTTTTCTTTTTTTTTTCTCTCTTACGCTTCCTTTCTTTTTCTTGAATACAGGAAGAGAAAAAATCATTTTTATTTTAAATGTTTATTAAAAATATTTCTCTTTACTTTTTATCATTATATTTTTCTATTTTGTGTAAATTTTTTCAAATTCTATTGTACTTCCATCATTTTATTTTAGTCTACTTCCGTGTATTCACCTTTTCAAATTTTCAAATGATTTCCCTTTTTTCTTCTTTCCTTTTTTTCTCTTTTTCATTTCTTTGATTTTTCTTGAATGCAGAAAGATAACAACTTCATTTTTACTTTCAATTTCTATTAAAACTATTCTTTAATTTCTTACTATATTTTTTGCTTTTATGTAATTTTTTTCAAATCTATTTTACTTCCATCATTGTATTTTAGTCTACTACAGTGTATTCACTTTTTGAAATTTTAAAAATATTTCATTTTTTCTTTTTATCCTCTTTTTAATCATTTTCATTTCGTATCTTATTCTTGAATACAGAAAAAGAAAAATTCATTTTTATTTTTACATTTTAAGAAATATTTTTCCTTAATTTTTTCTACTATATTCTTCACTTTTGTGTATATTTTTTCAAATTCTATTTTACTGCCATCATCTCATTTTAGTCTACTTAAGTGTATTCATTTTTTCAAATTCTCAAATGATTTCCTTTCTTTTCTCCCCCCTTTATTTTCTCTAATCTGTCAAATCACTTTCAACACCCAGACCAAAACACATCTAGGATCTAGCATCATTTATTCTTTTTTTGTGTGTGTGTGATATTAATTTTTTAATTTTAATATTTTTTCATTTTAATGTTTTTAATTTTAAGTTTTCTACCTCACTAATTCCTTTTCTTCCTTCAAAATGGCAAAATGAAGGAATTCACCCCAAAAGAATGAGCACAAAGAAACAGCCAGGGATTTAACCAACACAGATACAAGCAAGATGTCCGAACCAGAATTTAGAATCGTGATAATAAGAATACTAGCTGGAGTCGAAAATAGATTAGAATCCCTTTCTACAGAGATAAAAGAAGTAAAAAATAGAATGAAATTAAAAATGCTATAACTGAGCTGCAATCATGGATGGATGCAACGGTGGCAAAGATGGATGAGGCAGAACAGAGAATTATGATATAGAGGACAAACATATAGACAATAATGAAGCAGAAAAATAGACATGAAGGCAAAAGAGCACTATATAAGAATTATAGAAATCAGTGACTCATGAAAAGGAACAACATTAGAATCATAGGGGTCCTAGAAGAGGAAGAGAGCGAAACAGAGGTAGAAGGGTTATGTGAGCAAATCATAGAGGAAAACTTCCCTAACTTGGGAAAAGACACAGACATCAAAATCCAGGGAGCACAGAGGACTCCCATTCGATTCAACAAAAACCAACCTTCAACAAGGCATATCATAGTCAAATTCACAAAATACTCAGGCAAGGAGAGAATCATGAAAGCAGCAAGGGAACAAAAGTCCCTAACCTACAAGGGAAGACAGATCAGGATTGCAGCAGACCTATCCACAGAAACTTGGCAGGCCAGAAAGGAGTGGCAGGATATATTCAGTGTGCTGAATCAGAAAAATATGCAGGCAAGAATTCTTTACCCAGCAAGGCTGTCATTCAAAATAGAAGAAGAGATAAAAGGTTTCCCAGACAAACAAAAATTAAAGTTTGTGACCACTAAACTGGCCCTGCAAGAAATTTTAAGGGGGACTCTCTGAGAGGAGAAAAGATGAAAAACAAAGGTTAGAAAGGATGAGAGAACATCACCAGAAATTCCAACTCTACAAGCACCATAATGGCAATAAATTCATATCTTTCAGTACTCACTTCAAACATAAAAGGATTCAATGTTCCAATCAAAAGACATAGTGTAACGGAATAGATAAGAAAACAATATCCATCTATATGCTGTTTACAAGAGACCCACTTTAGACCCAAAGAAACCTTCAGATTGAAAATAAGGGGATGGAGAACATTCTATCATGCTAATGGTTAACAAAAGAAAGCCGGAGTAGCCATAGTTATGTCAGACAACTAGACTTTATTTTTTTTTATTTTTTCTTAATATATGAAATTTATTGTCAAATTGGTTTCCGTACAACACCCAGTGCTCATCCCAAAAGGTGCCCTCCTCAATACCCATCACCCACCCTCCCCTCCCTCCCACCCCCCATCAACCCTCAGTTTGTTCTCAGTTTTTAACAGTCTCTTATGTTTTGGCTCTCTCCCACTCTAACCTCTTTTTTTTTTTTTTCCTTCCCCTCCCCCATGGGTTTCTGTTAAGTTTCTCAGGATCCACATAAGAGTGAAACCATATGGTATCTGTCTTTCTCTGTATGGCTTATTTCACTTAGCATCACACTCTCCAGTTCCATCCACGTTGCTACAAAGGGCCATATTTCATTCCTTCTCATTGCCACGTAGACCATTGTCAGACCTGATGTCTGCCCCCAGCCCACCGCTGGCGCCACAGTCAGACTGGTGTGTGCCTTCTCTTCCCCTCTCCTAGGGGCGAGATTCACTGTGGGATGGTGTGGCCCGTCTGGGCTACTTGCACACTGCCAGGCTTGTGGTGCTGGGGATCTGGCGTATTAGCTGGGGTGGGTAGGCAAGGTGCACGGGGGCAGGAGGGGCAGGCTTAGCTCGCTTCTCCTTAGGTGATCCACTTCAGGAGGGGCCCTGTGGCAGCGGGAGGGAGTCAGATCCGCTGCTGGAGGTTTGGCTCCGCAGAAGCACAGAGTTGGGTGTTTGCCCGGAGCGAGCAAGTTCCCTGGCAGGAACTGGTTCTCTTTGGGATTTTGGCTGGGGGATGGGCGGGGGAGATGGCGCTGGCGAGCACCTTTGTTCCCCACCAAACTGAGCTCTGTCATCCAGGGGCTCAGCAGCTCTCCCTCCCTTTGTCCTCCAGCCTTCCTGCTTTCTGAGCAGAGCTGTTAACTTATGACCTCCCAGACGCTAAGTCGCGCTTGCTGTCGGAACACAGTCTGTCAGGCCCCTCCGCTTTTGCCAGCCAGACTCGGGAGCTGTGCTTGGCCGGCGAGCCGCCCCTCCGCCCCGGCTCCCTCCCGCCAGTCTGTGGAGGGCGCACCGCCTCACCGCCCTTCCTACCCTTCCTACCCTCTTCCGTGGGCCTCTCGTCTGCGCTTGGCTCCGGAGACTCCTTTCTGCTAATCCTCTGGCGGTTTTCTGGGTTATTTAGGCAGGTGTAGGTGGAATCTAAGTGATCAGCAGGACGCGCAGTGAGCCCAGCGTCCTCCTACACCCCACCATCTTCCAAATGATCCCTATGTCAGACAACTAGACTTTAAAATAAAGACTGTATCAAGAGATGCAGAAGGGCATTATATCAAAATCAACGGGTCTATCCACCAAGAAGACCTAACTGTTGTAAACATTTATGTACCAAATGTGGAGCACCTATATATATATATATATATATATATATATATATATAAATCAATTAATCACAAACATAAGAAAACTCATTGATAGTAATACCATAATGGTAGAAGACTTCAACACCCCACTCACAGCAATGGACAGATCATCTAATAAAAAAGTCAACAAGGAAACAATGGCTTTGAATGACATACTGGACCATATGGGCTTAACAGATATATTCAGAACATTTCATCCTGAAGCAGCAGAATATACATTCTTCCTCAGTGCACATAGAAATGGAAAGAAAACTTCCAAACTCTTTATATGAAGGCATCATTCCCTTTATTCCAAAACCAGGCAGAGACACCACTAAAAAGGAGGACTATAGACCAATATCCCTGATGAAAATGGATGTAAAAATCCTCAACAAGATATTAGCCAACCAGATCCAACAATACATTAAAAATATTATTCACTACGACCAAGCGGGATTTATACCTGGGATACAGGGCTGGTTCAATATCCACAAAAACAATTAACATGATTCATCACATTAATAAAATAAAGGACAAGAACCATATGATCCTCTCAATAGATGCAGAGAAAGCATTTGACAAAATACAGCATCCTTTTCTTGGTAAAAACCCTCAAGAAGGTAGGGATAGAAGAGCATACTTCGAGGTCATAAAAACCATGTATGAATGACCCAATGCTAATATCATCCTCAATGGGAAAAACTGACAGCTTTCCCCCTAAGGTCAGGAACAAGACAGGGATGTCCACTCTCGCCACTATTATTCAACATAGTATTGGAAGTCTTAGCCTATGCCATCAGACAACATAAAGAAATAAAAGGCATCCAAAATAAATAATAGGCATCCTCCAGGAGGCCAAACTTTCACTCTTCACAGATGACATGATACTCTATATGAAAAACCCAAAAGACTCCACCAAAAAACTGCTAGAATTTATTCATGAATTCAGCAAAGCTGCAGGATATAAAATCAATGCACAGAAATGGGTTGCATTCCTATACACCAACAATGAAGCAACAAAAAGAGAAATCAAAGAATCGGTCCCGTTTACAGTTGCACCAAAAACGATAAAATACCTGGGAATAAATCTAACCAAAGAGGTGAAAAATCTATAAACTGAAAACTATAGAAAGCTTATGAAAGAAATTGAAGAAGACACAAAAAAATGGAAAAATATTCCATGCTCCTGGATAGGAAAAGCAAATATTGTTAAAATGTTGACACTACCCAAGCAATCTACATATTCAATGCAATCCCTATCAAAATAACACCAGAATTCTTCACAGAGCTAGAACAAATAATCCTAAAATTGGTATGGAACCAGAAAAACGCCGAATAGCCAAAGCGATCTTGAAAAAGAAAACCAAAGCTGGAAGCATCACAATCCAGGACTTCAAGCTATACTACAAAGCTGTAATCATCAAGACAGTGTGATACTGGCACAAGAACAGACACTCAGATCAATGGAACAGAATAGAGAACCCAGAAATGGACCACAAATGTATGGCCACCTAACTTTGACAAAGCATTAAAGAATATCCAATGGAATAAAGACAAACTCTTCTGCAAGTGGTGCTGGGAAAACTGGACAGTGACATGCAGAAGAATGAACCTGGACCACTTTCTTACACCATACACAAAAATAAACTCAAAGTGGATGAAAGACCTCAATGTAAGACAGGAAGCCATCAAAATCCTTGAGGAGAAAGCAGGCAAAAACCTCTTTGATCTTGGCCACAGCAACTTCTTACTCAATATGTCTCTGGAGGCAAGGGAAACAAAAGCAAAAATGAACTACTGGGACCTCATCAAAATACAAAGCTTCTGCACAGCAAAGGAAACAATCAGGAAAACTAAAAGGCAACCAATAGAATGGGAGAAGATATTTGCAAATGACATATCAGATAAAGGGTTAGTATCCAAAAATCTATAAAGGACTTATCAAACTCAACACCCGAAAACAAATAACCCAGTGAAGAAATGGGCAAAAGACATGAATAGACACTTCTCCAAAGAAGACATCCAGATGGCCAACTGACACATGAAAAAATGCTCGACATCACTTATCATCAGGGAAATCAAAACCACAATGAGATACCACCTTACACCTGTCAGAATGGCTAACATTAACAACTCAGGCAACGATAGATGTTGGCAAGGATGAGGAGAAAGAGGATCTGTTTTGCATTGTTGGTGGCAATGCAAGCTGGTCAGCCACTCTGGAAAACAGAATGAGGTTCCTCAAAAAACTAAAAATAGAACTACCCTACGACCCAGCAATTGTAGTACTAGGCATTTATCCAATGGATACAGGTGTGCTGTTTCGAAGGGGCACAGGCACCCCTATCTTTATAGCAGCAGTATCAACAATAGCCAAAGTATGGAAAGAGCCCAAGTGTCCATCAATGGATGAATGGATAAAGAAGATGTAGTATATATATACAATGGAGCATTATTCAGCAATCAAAAAGAATGAAATCTTGCCATGTGCAACTACGTGGATGGAACTGGAGGGTATTATGCTAAGTGAAATTAGTCAGTCAGAGAAAGACAAAAATCATATGACTTCACTCATATAGTCATAAAGTCATATGAGGACTTTAAGAGACAAAACAGCTAAACATAAGGGAAGGGAAACAAAAAATAATATAAAAACAGGGAGGGGGACAAAACAGAAGAGACTCATAGAGAACAAACTAAGGGTTACTGGGGGTGTTGTAGGAAGGGGGATGGGCTAAATGGGTAAGGGATCTACTCCTGAAATCATTGTTTCACTGTATGCTAACTAATTTGGATGTAAATTAAAAAAAAATAAAATGAAAAAAATAAAATAAACAACATTAATGTCATGGCTACCATATTCCATAGAGCTTCTATAATGCCAATATACATTATGTAATTCAAAGGTATTTCATACACTTGATCACACAACCTGTATCTTACAGGACATCTCTTGACACTATTCTGATAAAGGATGACTTTGAGAACTGGTTAAGTGTGTAATATATAAACTATTTACTGGGGAAAAAAAATCATCTTTTTTTGTTTGGGACTGCAAAAGAAATCTAGAAAAGAAAAAAATGTGAAGATATATTTTAAGATAAGCATTATACTTACTATGAATGTATATACTTTATGGAAGTTTTTCCTATAAAACATATTTGATATTAATTACATACTATAGGAATATATTTTTATTGAGAACAACTTACTTAAACAAAAAAGATATTTATCAAGAGGATAAATATCCTATTGACGAATGGAAATGAGAATACTCTAAAAATTTTGTATTAATATAATGAAGAGAAACATCTTCATTACTCTATTTTAATGAAAAGATCTCTAAATATGGTACTGGTATTTTATAAAAACATAAGGTAAATGTGACATAAATGATTTTAATATTTTGAAGAAGTAAATTCTTGCCTCTGGGATACTGAGAATGATGAAAATCCACAAAATATCCTATGAGCTAGATACATTTTAAAATAAGAATGGAGAGGAAGGTTAGATTGGGGTAGGAGGCAGGCAGAGAAAGAGACAATTTTAATGTTGACAGGCTTTATATACCCTGACTAGAAAAACTGTATTAGGCTCTCAGCGCTGTTAGAAAAATTGGTCAGGGCACAGGCTTTGGAAAATTATATTTTAACATGTTTAAGTGCACCAGTTTTCCCTTTAGAATTCCACAAAGAAGAAAAATGGTTAGGGGGTGGCAGGGATTATAGTTTAATTTAGGAAGCATTGGTGGGAGGAATTTTTAGGAAACTTACAACCAGAAAATCTTATTTTCTGAGAAAGAAACTCAAATATTAGACATTAAGTATTCTAGCTTGGTGATGGAAGCTTTTAGAAGTTCAATAATTAGCTTTCTCTTCTAAAACAGAGTTTTATTCTATAACTTGGCAATTTGGCTTAATAATGAATGAATATTGAAGGCTATCATATCAGACTCATTTGGGAAGACAAATATTTTTCCGTACGCAAATAAATAATTTCCTGAATTTGATACATCTCATGCAGCACAGCACCGCATTTTATTATCCACCTTATTAGTACATTGAATGGAGAATAAGCTTACTTAAATCACATACATTTTACAAAACTGAACACCCCAAACAGCAAATAATCCAGTTAAAAAATGGGAAGAAAATATGAATAGACATTTTTTTCTTTAAAAAATTTTTTTAGCATTTATTTATTTTTGAGAGACAGAGCATGAGTGGGGAAGGGGCAGAGAGAGAGGGAGACACAGAATCCAAAGCAGGCTTCAGGCTTCAGGCTTCGAGCTCTGAGCTGTCAGCAGAGAGCCCCACGCGGGGCTCCAACCCACTAACGGTGATATCATGACCTGAGCCGAAGGAGGACGCTTAACTGACTGAGCCACCCAGGCGCCCCAAGTAGACATTTTTTCAAAGACATATAGATATCTAACAGACACATGGAAAGATGTTCAACATCACTCATCATCAGGGAAATGCAAATCAAAAGTACAATGAGATATCACCTCAACCAGTCGAAATGGCTAAAGTTAACACAGGAAACAAACATTGTTGAGGATGCGGAGAAAAGGGAGACCTCTTACACTGCATATGGGAATGCAAACTGGTGCAGGCACTCTGGAAAACAGTAAGGAGGTTCTTCAAAAAGTTAAAAATAGAACTACCCTACATCCCACAATTACACTACTAGATATTTACCCAAAGAATACAAAAATACCAATTCGAAGGGATACATGCACCTGGATCTTTATAGTAGCATTATCAATAATAGCCAGATTATGGAGAGACCCTTAATGTCCATCAGCTAATGAATGAATGAAGAAAATATGATACACAGTCACACACACACACACACACACACACACACACACACACACACGTGCACACACAAGGGAATATTTTTCCACCATAAAAAAAGAATGAAATTTTGCCATTTGCAAGGATGTGGATGGAGCTACAGATTTATGCTACGCAAAATAAGTCAGACAAAGACAAATACTATATGATTTCACTCAAATGTAGAAGTTAAGAAACAAAACAAACGAACATGGTGCAGGGAAAGAAAGGCAAACCAAGAAACAGACACTTAGTTATAGAACACAGAGTTGCTGGACAGAAGGTGGGTGGTGGGATGGGTTAAGGAGGTGATGGGGATTAAGAAGGACACTTGTGATGGGCACCATCACAAGTATGTAGGTGAGGAATCACTAACGTGTACACCTGAAACTAACGCACTGTATGTTAACTAGCTGGAAGTTAAATAAAAATTTGGTGGAGGGGCTTCTGGGTGGCTCAGTTGGTTAGACGTCCAACTTCGGCTCAGGTTCGTGGGTTCCAACCCTGCGTAGGGCTCTGTGCTGACAGCTCAGAGCCTAGAGCCTGCTTGGGATTCTATATCTCCCTCTCTCTCTGTTCTTCCCCCACTCACATTCTGTCTCTCTCTGTCTGTGAAAAAAAAAAAAATGGGCGGGGGGAAACACCTGAGGAAAGGACCGAAAGAAGGTCACAGGTCATGCCCACTCTTCTATAATCTCTGTGAGCACTCATGATATTTGGCAGATCCACTAGGATCACACTAAGGGGTCACACTATCTTTCCTCTTCTGAATAATTCTCTCCTGTTCCAAAAGAAAACTCCACAAAAGAGAGAAATATGTTTTTTTTCCATTGCTTTAAAAGAAATGAGAAATTTGCTTTAAAAATCAAATACGATTGGATTTATTCCTTTTTTCCAACTCTGGAATAAATTCAGTGTAGCTTGAAATCATATGCTAAATGCTTTATCTAAAAATTTGATAAATCTAGTAACTATACTAATACAAATAACTAAATAACTACCACTATTAATAATAATAGCAATAAATAAGAATTTGCTAGACACTAAGTGGGTTATTTACATGTCCTAAATTACCTCATTATTTCTCACAACAATCTTATGATGGATGTTTTATTAATGTTTATTTTGCAATGGGAAAACTAAGATTTAAATAGGTGAAGCAGCGTATTCAGTTACACAAAGCATATTCAAGGTCAGTCAGCTGGTAAAAGGAACAGCTAGGAAAAAGTCAGACTTACCTGAAGATTGTGTTCTTAAACTTGATAGTATAAAAGCATATAATTCCACTTTCAGAAAAAAAATGCAGTGCAGCTCATACATTTATTAAAGCAGTTCGATTTTTTTTGTTTGATCCTAAGATACCAAGAAAATTACTTAAAGCTAAACAAAAAAAAAGTATTCCCAAATAAAGTAAAATTGTTTTTTTAAACTCTAAATCTCTTTTATGCTCAGGATCTAGTCTTCCTTACTTTTAAGACCTGAGGTGTATCATTTCCAATCCATTTTTTCCTGAGATACTGCTTTTACTCTGTTAGATCAGATCTCTCTTTATCTTCAAGTCTCACCATGGTTACCATTTTTTTTTCTGTCCTCCAAAATTCTTGATTCAGCCAAGAGAAGATAGTTGGTTTATGGGAAGCATGAGGTGAGAAGATCACTTTTCCTATTTTCCATCCATGGTTCTCAGAATGATAGTTGAAGTGGCAATTAAACTACTTTTAAAAATGTACTTATCTAAAGATATACTTTAATCTTGGACATCCCATTCCTCCATGGTGAGTGATTTTTTCTACTGTTTTATTATGTATGAGCAAACATGTCTCTAAAGGAATTCTGTTGGAACAAGTAGGAACAGAGGCCAAGTACTTTATGTATAACTCTTTATATTAATCATGCAAAACAGGTAACCTTTTTTATAGATGAGCAAATTAATATTCAATATACTTAAATTTTATATATCCCATGGGAAAATAAACCCCATGAAGAGTTTGTTTGTATATTGATTTTGTCAATGTTGTATCCCCAGTGCCTAGTACCATATATGGCACATAATAGCTACTCAGTAAATAATTGTTAAGTGAGTGTACAAATAAACTAGCCTGGCCATTCAGAAATATATCTTGGACTCCAAGTCATCTGTTTTCATCATCTAAGATGAAAATATTCTCTTTTGTTATGTGCATTTTAAACATTATTTTTAGTTACATATGATTGTTAAATGTCTTGGAGAAAAGTTTTAAGTTGTTCTGAATGCTTCAGAAACCGTTGATCCCAAATGAGGGAAATAGCTCTAGGTAGTTAGTTCCCCATGACCAGGTCCTCAGGATATTCACCATGTAGCATCATTTATCAGGACAAATAAAAGACCTGAAACAAAGGGAAGCATTCATATCCTGGCTGGAGGTTTTTGAGATTCTTGGGCTTTACAGTTCTGTCCAAACGAGCAAATCCATTATGGTTGCCAGCTGGGAGATACAAGCAATGGAGAGGACCAGAAACTGGGAATTACTCTCAACCAAAGGAGATGTTTCACCTTAAGCCATGCCCTTTTCTGAGACAGGCCACATCCCCTGCTCACTGGGGGGAGACAAAGGCAGAGCCCTGTGCCTCAGCTGGAGATAACTTTGAAAGGTTATAAAGGTTATACCAGCTACAGAACATGCATTCAACTCCCCTGCCCACCCTGCCTCCCTCTCTTCCTCACAGCTGTTGTTTCCTAGAGCATTGCTACATATCTGTCTCGCAAAACAAGCTCCAACTCAGTGTCTTTCAGTGGAAACCAATCTGCTACATCAGAATCATTGGAGACAGGCGCCTGAGAATACATATCTTTATAAATTTGTTTTGGTGATTATAACTTACCCAGTTTGAAGTAACCACTTCCCTCAGCAATCTTACATTTGACATAAAGATTACCAGCTAGAAAAAAACAAGTGACAAACAAAGAGGTATCCAAGAGGTACATATGGAAGGAGGCAACTTAAATTTTAAGACAAACTATGCTAAAAATAAAGCTGTATAGCAAAGAGGAGGAGAAAATCATGATTGCTATAAACTTTATTTTCCAGCTTTGCATATGTCAGCTTTAAACAGAAGCTATAGTTTTAAATTGGTTATTACAACCATGTAGAATAAAGACAGAAAATAAATTTTAAATCATATCCTAATTCTGATCAGTTTGTAGGGGCTAGATTAGAAAAGAGCAAGACTGGGGTAGTTCTGTAATTACCGGGGAATAGTGCATGGCTTATTAGTGACTTCTGAATGGAAGGAAGGAGCAGATATTAGAGACATGCAGAATTTCTCATCTAGAAAACAATAATAAAAATATTAATGCATCTCCACTGATCTCATTAATGAATCCATCCTTTAAAGGATACTACAAGCCTTTAACTTTAGCAGAATGTATTCACTGTGTGGATTACTGGATATTTTTCATGGCAGGGTGAACAATCCTTTATTCATTGTTGTGTCTTTATAACAAATGGCAGTATCTCCATGGCATCTACACATACGTGTTTAGATCAGTGTAGCAGTAAAACTGTCATTAAGGAGGAGGACAGGTAAGTTTTACACCATAAAGCACTAAAATGAACCAAAAAATGAATGCACTTAAAATCACCAGAGTCAGGGGCACCTGGGTAGCTCAGTCGGTTAAGCGTCAGACATCGGCTCAGGTCATGATCTTGCGGTTCATGGGTTCCAAGTCCCTCTTCGGACTCTGTGCTGACAGCTCAGAGTCTGGAGCCTGCTTCAGATTCTGTGTCTCCCTCTCTCTGTCCCTCCCCCACTCACGCTCTATCTCTCTCTGTGTCTCAGAAATAAGTAAATGTAAAAAAGTAAATAAATAAATCGTCAGAGTCAGTGACATCATAATGAAGAAAATCACCTCGTTTACTAATTATTACTTCTAAAAATTGTTCTTTAGACCCAGAAACTCTATATTTAAAAAGGTATAAAAATCCAAACATCATGACTAAATTATCTTGCAAATCAAAGAGAGATACATATGTCATTTAGTTCTCACTGTTGAAATTCAATGAGTGTCCAAAACCTGCTATAAATACATAGGTAAGGGAAGTTTAAATCACAGAGCAGATAATATGGTTATTTTTACTGGGATTTTATTTTTGAATGTGCAATATGAACACACCTTCAGGTATTTGTTCCCTTAGCTGGCATGGAAACCAGATGTATTAAAGAAAGTTCAGATAAAACACACAGAAGATAACTGCTTAAAGTTTTTGATCTCAGTAGTTGTATTGGTTTACGTATTTTTCAGCTTTGATCATACATCATGTGCTTTAATGGATGAAATGGGTAATAGCTACAGTTGAAGGCAACTTGTGTAGACTGCTGAGCATAAGTATAGTTAGGTTTGACCAAGTCACTAAATTAACATTCTCTGTTACATGCTTAAGCATGAATAAAGTCTTCATCTTGTTTTGAAAGTTCAGATAAGCAGAGAAAATACTGGTGACAGAAATATTCAAAAACAAAGATCAAAAGGTAACATATATTTTATAAATGCCTTCTCTTCTTTGCTTTGATGATGTTAAAGCCTTTCCAGAGCTTTTTACATGTCTGCAGAATGGCAGATGGCAGGTTTTGCAGAAAGGCCAATGGTGATATAAATATAGCCCAACCTCAGACAGGAAAGTATTTCAGTTTATACTTTTTTTTTTTTCTTTTGGAATACTGCCTATAACACCATACCAACCAACTCATTAGCATACAGTCCTACAGAAAATATTATTTAAATCAATGACTTTTATTCTCAAGTTTAGTTTGGTAGTTTTTGCTCGCATATTTAAAATAAGATGTCAATTAGGCTATTTAATTTCAGGACCCTACCCCTAGATTATGTGCTAAAGGAATTTACAAAGATTAGATTACCAGGAAATAAATAAATTACTTTTATAATGACTCTAATCTTTTTTGTCTACTCAACTCAAACCTCTTTAAAATGCTGGGCTCAATGTAAATAATTGCTTTGTTCTGTTTTTCTTTTAGGAATTTTATATATATCTATATATCTATATATCTATATATCTATGTATCTATGTATCTATATATCTATATCTATATCTATATCTATATCTATCTATATATCTATATATATATATATATATATGTCAAGAGTTTAAGGTTGTTTATTTTGCCTAATTATTACATAGTTGGAGGCCATCTTTACCAAGTATATACTCATCAGATATCATCAAATAATTTATGAGTAAATAATTGGCTTCAGTAGGTACAAAAAAGCATTTTGGCATAGTATTCTGGATAGGTACCAAACTCAGTCAGGGATCCGTCTGTTGTGTCAGACTGGCATGGCATATATCATTTGAGTATTTTTGAACACACAGTTGTTGTTGTTGTTGTTGTTGTTGTTGTTGTTTAATATTTTGAGTACAATTGATAAAATCATGAGAATTTTATTTTCTGAGTGAAGAGAAAGGAAAAAAAAACAAAATAGGAACAAAATAAGACAAAAAAGAAAGGAAATATGACATAATTATTAATATTATATTTTACTAGAAAATATGGACTTAAAAAGTCTTTTACTGCTTTGAGGTATAATCACTGTGAAGTATCACAACATATTTCTTGCATGTTTTAAAACAGAAGGTATTCAGCCTCATTTGAAAGCATATTTCTTTAATTCATAATGTCTTATTCAGTTCACTGAAGTTTATCTTTTCATGAAGAGACAAGCTCATAACTTGGATCTATACAAAGACAAGTATTTCCAAGCATCCAATATTATTTGCCCCAAGACAACTATTCCATACTTCATTTTGATGTTACACACATAAACGTTAAAAACAGAAGAAGAAAAAGGAGAAAACATGTAATAAGCAAATGCTGTTCCATTCAGGAATGTCCCAGCAGATGTCAGTTATAGGCCAGTTAAGGAGCTTTAGGTTGAGAACATATTGTGTATACTGAAAAGACAGAAGGAAATAGTGATAGGGCAAACATATTCAGTTCAGCTGGGAATGGAATGTGAAAAAAAGCTAAGGGATCCCAAGTCAACCTGATAACTATTTGGTGATTTTACCCTCAGGGGCTTTGCCTGCCTTCTTAAACTGTTCTCTGCTCAGACTCTTAGGATTCAATATTCTGAAATAAAGCATCTTAAATTTTTGTTTCTTTTCTCTCTCAGCAACTGCTATTAGCCAGCCTTTAATTATAATTTGAAACACAGTAGAGATGATATATAACACCTGCAACATAACGTATCAGGAAGAGGAAAGAGATGATCTCTGGAATTTCTTCTTTGCCTTTTGCTCCTAGTGTTTCTCTCTACTCTCTTCAAATGTATTTCATGCACATATTCACATTTTCCTAATTTTCTCCTGTATCAATTAGATAAATACACTGTATTCTGTTCTAGGCTTTTCCTGCTATGTCATAACTTAGAAAACCTTGCTTTATCATTAATCGGTCTTCTTTTCTTCAGCTTCTCCCTCCCCAGTTGGACCTTCATTTTGCTTTTATGAATATGTTCATGACCCTTTGGTAAGTTGTATGACTGTGCTATGTATTCCCTGCCCTTCAAAATCAGATTTTTTCAACAAGTAGTATGCTTTACGGTTTCTCCCTTATAGCATTTCACTTTCTCTGCATCCCATTGCAACCTGGTTTCTGGCCTTATCTCTCTGCTTAATCTGTTCTCAGTAAGGTGACCAAAAACCTGCAATAATGCCAATGTCTTTAGGCACTTTTTTTAACTTTATTTTATTGAACTCTCTGTGGTATTTTACATTGTTCATTATTCCATTCCTTCTAACATTTTCTTTTTCTTTAGTTTCCATAATATTCCAAAATTCTAGTCAATCTTCTCCATCTCTGGCTCTGCCTTTGTTTTTTGTTTGTTCATTTTTAAAAAAAATTTTTGTTGCTCATTTTTTTCGTTTCTGTTTTTTGTTTTGTTTTGTTTTGTTTGTTTTATAGTGGAATTTCTTTCTGTCCACTGTTTAAATGAATTTCCATTCATAATCCTTCATATATTTTCCTCTCACTAAAGAAAATAAAAAGTCATATGGTTTCAAATATTTCTGCATTCTGAGGACATCTTTAGAAAAGATTTACTTCTTATGATCAGACACAGACCTCCATGTACTTTTTTACGCGGTTACATGTGCATGTCTGTGTGTTCATCATCTTCTCTTCATATCTTCATATCTAAACTTCTCCCAGTGTTCATCATTCCACTAATTAATGCCACAATCTCCTGAATTAGAAATATGGGAAGCATCCTACGGGTGCCTGGGTGTCCGACTTTGGCTCAGATCATGATCTTGCCGTTCCTGAGTTCGACCCCCGCATCAGGCTCTGTGCTGACAGCTCAGAGCCTGGAACCTGCTTCAGATTCTGTGTCTTCCTCTATCTCTGCCCCTTCCCCCCTCACGCTCTGTCTCTCTTTCTCTCAAAAATAAACAAACATTCAAAAATTAATATATATTTAATAATATAAATTATATATTATATATAATTAAATATATATAATATATAATTATATATGTACATATATAATTATATATATACATATATATATGTGTATATATATATATATATATATATATATATGAAGCATCTTAACTTCCTACGCTTTCTTCCTAAGTTCAATTGGTTACTAACTTTTGGATATCTATAGCCTAAATATTTTTCACTTTCTCTAGATCCAATTAAAAAAATCTAAGCAGTCTCTGCCTATATTTGAAGCATTAAACTGCTACTTAAAAGCTCTCTTCACTTTTTTTTACTGCTCTTGTCTGAGTCCACTGGGTCATTACAATAGCCCTCCGAGTTGTCTCTCTGTCTCCAATTTTCATTATTTCCACTCTTTCCTCATCTTAAATTGAACAATCATCCTTTTTTTTTTTTTTCCTATCAAAGTGATAAGCCTGAAGCCACCCCTCTAGTAAGTGTCCATCAACAGCTTTGGTAGGCCCAAGAATAGAGTCCAGTTTTCTTAGTCTGGCAAGTAGGAGTCTCCAACATTCTACCCTTGCCAACTCAAACCTTATTTACTACAACTCTCCACCTGGCGAATTACACACAGACTAAGTTGAAGTAACTAGAATTGCTATATACTTGATATAATTTCTGCCTCAATATTTTCACACATTTTTTTTCTTTGCCTACAGGGTTTGTCCTCCTCTTTCTGCAAAGTGTCAAGACACAGCTCATGTGCATGTGTCTCCTTCATTAGCATTCATAAGTCCCTTCAGTCAGAAGAGATGATTTCATCTGTGTGATTCTCTGGTGACTTGTGCTTCCCTATTTTGAGAGTGTTTCTACATTATTTTAAAAGTCTCTAAATTTAAGAAAAACAATGAAAGGTTAACTGACTTAAGATTGTGGAAATGTGTGTTTTTTCTCCTTATTTCCATATATTCCAAAATTTTTGTTGTGATTATATATTACCTTTATAATATAAAGACATGGTATATAAGACGTTAAGCTTTTACAGTTACGTTTTTTATTTTTTTTTTTAATTTTTTTTTTAACCTTTGTTTATTTTTGAGACAGAGAGAGACAGGGCATGAATGGGGGAGGGTCAGAGAGAGGGAGATACAGAATCTGAAACAGGCTCCAGGCTCCGAGCTGTCAGCACAGAGCCTGACGCAGGACTCAAACTCACGGACCACGAGATCATGACCTGAGCTGAAGTCGGACGCTTAACCGACTGAGCCACCCAGGCACCCCCAGTTACATTTTTTAATAGAAACACAAATAAACATTTCTCACTAAAGAGTAAATTTCTTATAGACAGACATTTCATTTTATTCTTCTCTTTCTTTTTTAAAAAATGTATTTTATAATCTATCTCTATTTCAACTGGGAGAATACTGACTAAATTATTATTACAAATTAATAGCATAGTATGTCAAATAATGAAACAATAGATAAGTTTTAGCAAATTAGATTTTTAAAAGCAAATGAAAACACAAATATGGATGGCTAACCTAACATGAAGACCTGAAGGACAAATGACATTTTAAGATTTTTCTCTGTACATTTTATAAATATACTCGATGTTTGTTATAGCATACACCATTTTGTTGATATTAAATGTGCTGGCACTTAATCCAGTTTCTAAATTTAGGATGTATTTTTTACAAAGCAGTTTTGCTTGTGTGTGTGTGTGTGTGGTTTTTTTTTTTTTTTTTGGATTTTTTTATGTTTATTTATTGAGAGAAAGAGAGAGAGAATACGAGTGAGGGAGGGGCAGAGAGAGGGAAAGAGAATCCCAAGCAGACTCCACCCTGTCCTGCAAAGCCCAACATGGGGCTCAATGTCACAAATTGTGAGATCACGACCTGAGCTGAAATCAAGAGTTGGACGCTACACCAACTGAGCCACCCAGGCACCTGAACTTGCTTGTATATTTTGAAGTTTATTTTTCATCATGTTTTAGACTATTTAGTGTGTATGTATTTATGTTTTACGTGTCCCGGCCCTCTTTAGTTGGTCATAGTTTGCTTATCTAAACTGCCTTTCTTGGTGCTTCTCCTATTCAGGCCATGTCTCTTGGTCGCATATTATTGCCTCCCAATAAGGATTATTAAATTTGATCATCTTCTTATATCTTCCATAGTCACTCTATACTACAATTTTATACTCACAAATCTTTTTTTTTTTTTTTGTACTTCACTGCTCATTGTTTCATCAAAAACAAGTCTTATAATCTAGCAACATTTTCACGGTTAGCTTATAGCTATTAGGATATAATTTTGAGATAGTCTTTAATGTGTATTTTCAGAGTGGCCTTATGGGTAAGTTTCAACACATCATTTTACTCTGCCATTGCTCTATATAACATTAGGGATATAATTCCAAATACGAATTTGTTGTAGCTTCAGTTAGTACTTAATACATCATGAGCAGATCTTTTTATTGTCCTCCAAATTACAGTCCATAAACATCAGATAATTCTTCCTCTGTGTTCTCTTACTACAATGCAGAGGAGGGGTGTATTAATGAAACCCAGCATAAAGGAGAGGTATGATCATGATACAGTCTTTGCCAAGAGTTACAGTTATCATTTGTTTTAGAGAATGATGACACCATCTGTCAACTGCAAAAGAGAATTATTAGTAGGAACCTACATTTCATAGAATAACAACACCAGACTCTAATAAAATAATGCAGTGTTTAATGGCTCATTGACTAGTGAAAAATGACCAGAACTGTTTGTAATACATTTGATTTTCAACTGAGTGATATTTTTCTATCATGTTTAAGAAAAGAAAAGAAAATATTGTCCTCTTTGATACCCAAATATTTCATTCACAGTTTTGACTTCCTTAAAGAGGAATTGTTTCCTTTTATTATTATGTTAAGAATAAGAGTAACTGAAGCAAACTAATTTATTTTAACTCATAGTATAGGTTTTCCAAAAAAGTGCAAATAATTAAAAGGAGAGGAGTATGAAATATTTGTTTTTATGAATATTTAAAATATTTTTGGCTTATTATATATAAATTGTAAATAAAATACAGTGTATGACTTTTTCCATTCATGACATTTGAGTTCTATTAAGTATATATTATAAACAATGGAATAGTTTAATACTTATAATTATTGGGAAAATAAATGTTTTAAAAACCTTTAGTAGGGGTGCCTGGGTGTCTCAGTCAGTTAAGCATCCATGATCCAATGATCTCATTGCTCATGGGTTCCAGCCCTGTGTTGGGCTCTATGTGGAGAGTTCAGAGCCTGGAGCCTGCTTCAGGTTCTGTGTCTTCCTCTCTGCCCTCCCCGACTTGTGCTCTGTCTCTCTCTCTCAACAATAAATATTGAAAAATTAAAAAAAAAAATCTTTAGTAAAATAACTTTAAATTGTCTTCCCAGAATTAATAAATGAAATTTTACAAATTAAGCATATCAAAAACATTTTCAATATGGAAAGTAACATAAATACAGTAAAACTATGAAGGATAAATTGGGAAACATAAGATACAACTTTGATGGGGCGCCTGGGTGGCTCAGTCGGTTAAGCATCCGACTTCAGTTCAGGTCACGATCTCACGGTCCCTGAGTTCCAGCCCCGTGTCAGGCTCTGGGCTGATGGCTCAGAGCCTGGAGCCTGCTTCCAGTTCTGTGTCTCCCTCTCTCTCTGCCCCTCCCCCATTCATGCTCTGTCTCTCTCTGTCTCAAAAATAAATAAATGTTAAAAACATTAAAAAAAAAGATACAACTTTGAAAAAGTCAAAAGGGGAAGCAATTCCTTAGAAGAGTGAGAAATTGATAGATCTGGTAATTTTTATAAAGTAAATGTAAATGATCAATAAACATATGAAAAGCCCCTCAACCTCACTCATAAATAAATGAAAATTAAACTGGGACACATCTTGGGGTGCCTGGGTGGCTCAGTTAGGTTAAGCGACCCAGTCTTGGTCTTGGCTCAGATCATGATTTCACAGTTGGCGACTTCTTCTGGCTCTGCACTGAGGGCTCGGAGCCCGCTTGGGATTTTCTCTCCCCTCTATCTCAGCCCTTCTCCTGCTTGCACTCTCCCCTCTCTCAAAATAAATGAATGGACTTTATAAAAATAATGAAAACCAAATAAAATGGGACACTGTTTCCACCTGAAAATTAGCCAGTATAAAAATTTTGATAATGCGTCTCATATAAGGTTGTCACTCTTTCAGGAGCATTTTATTTGGCAACATTAGAATTATAAATGTTATATCTTTTGATGAATGTTTACTGTTTGTGGTATCATCAATTGAAAAAATAATAAAAATATTTCTAAATATTCATGAATAGTCTTTATATGGGTTGCCATTTATATCAGATTCAACTATGTATATATCCTTGTGAAATATTAATTTATTTAATCCTCATAACAACCTTGTGACACACTTACTATCATTGTCTCCATTTTATACCATGATCATAGAGCTATTGAGTGAAGTAGTGACCTAGTGAGTGCAATTCTAACATTAAAACCCCAGGAGTTTGACTCTAGAATCCGTGTGCTGAACCACTATACTATGCTGCTCTGAATAGGGGGTAAGTTATACGAATAATAATTTATCCATGTAATGTTGTGTAGATGTAAGAAATAAGGTAGAAATGGATAGTAAATAGTTACAAAATTCAAAATCACTTGCAAAATCAATGTATGGCTGATGTATATAATATGAACATTTTTTAATGTTAAATTGAAGACAGCAAAATAGAGAAATGTGGGGAGAAGAGGGAAGGAGAGGGCAAGAGGGAAGTAACAGACTCAGATTCTATTCTGGAATTTTATTACTATCTGGTCTTGAGCAAGTCATTGTTCTTACTTGGGCCTCCATTTACTCATTTATAAATTGGAAGTGCAAGAAAAAACCTCTCTGACCTCAGCCACAGCAATTTTTTACTTGACACATCTCCAAAGGCAAGGGAATTAAAAGCAAAAATGAACTGTTGGGACCTCATGAGGATAAAAAGCTTCTGTACTGCAAAGGAAACAATCAACAAAACTAAAAGGCAACCGATGGAATGGGAAACGATATTTGTGAATGACATATCGGACAAAGGGCTAGTATCCAAAATCTATAAAGAATTCACCAAACTCCACACCCGAAAAAAAATAATCCAGTGAAGAAATGGGAAGAAAAACATGAATAGGCCCTTCTCTAAAGAAGACACCCAGATGGCCAATAGGCACATGAAAAGATACTCAACGTCACTCCTCATCGGGAAATACAAATCAAAACCATACTGAGATATCACCTCATGCCAATCAGAATGTCTAAAATAAACAAATCAGTAGACTATAGATGCTGGAGAGGATGTGGAGAAATGGGAACCCTCTTGCAGTGTTGGTGGGAATGCAAACTGGTGCAGCCACTCTGGAAAACAGTGTGGAGGTTCCTCAAAAAGTTAAAAATAGACCTACTCTATGACCTACCAGTAGCACTGCTAGGAATTTACTCAAGGGATACAGGAGTGCTGATGCATAGGGGCACTTGTACCCCCAATGATTCTAGCAGCAGTTTCAACAATTACAAACTATGGAAAGAGTCTAAATGTCCTTCAACTGATGAATAGATAAAGAAATTGTGGTTTATATGCACAATGGAATACTACGTGACAATGAGAAAGAATGAAATATGGCCTTTTGTAGCAACGTGGATGGAACTGGAGAGTGTTATGCTCAGTGAAATAAGTCATACAGAGAAAGACAGATACCATATGCTTTCACTCTTCTGTGGATCCTGAGAAACTTAACAGAAGACCATGGGGGAGAGGAAGGAAAAAAAAGTTAGAGAGGGAGGGAGCCAAACCATAAGAGACTCTTAAAAGCTGAGAATAAACTGAGGGTTAATGGGGTGTGGGAGGGGATGGGAGAGTGGGTGATGGGCATTGAGGAGGGCACCGGTTGGGATGAGCACCGGGTGTTGTATGGAACCCAGTTTGACAATAAATTTCATATTTAAAAAAAATGGAAGTAAGAATAGAACCAATTGCATGGGGCTGTTATAAGGATTAAATGAAATAATGCATGTAAAATACTTGGGACAATACAGAGAATATCATTTGAATTCTGGAATTATTAAAATTTCTGATTTGTTTTCCATATCACAGGATTATCCAGTTATGAATCGTGTCTTATGCTCTCTTGTATTAAAAGAAACCCACTTTTAATTTTTTATAATTAACTATTAAGTAATCATTCTCTTCAGGAATAATGAGAATATATCACAACTTTAATTTATGCTGGAATATTTATTTCATATTATCCTATTGTAGGTGACATTCCTAGGGTATTCCCAAAGTTAAAATCTTATAGAATACATGACTTTTCCTCTTGAACTTCAAGGAATTATTAAGTTTATCATGAGTTGGATTTTTTTTAAGTGTGGCATTAATCTCAGGAAGGTATTTAAAACTGTACTTAGTAGGGGTGCCTGGATGGCACAGTCAGTTAAGTGTCTGACTTCAGCTGAGGTCATAAACTCACAGCCCTGCCTCCAGCTCTGTGCTGACAGCTCACGCTTTAGAGCCTGCTTCAGATTCTGTGTCCCCCTCTCTCTCTGCCCCTTCTGTGCTCCAGATATATCTCTCTCTGTTTCTCAAAAATAAATAAGTGTTAAAATTATATAAAAAAACCTGGATTGAGATCAGTCCAACCCAGCACCTTACTACTAAAAGAAATATTTATCAGCGAATAGCACGAATCTGAACTCTTACAACTGGCAAGCACTGAGGAGAACTGTCACCTGTTGATGGGACAGGTGCATTTTTTCCCCCATGGTTCTCACCATTTCCAGTTTTATTGCTGTCACTGATCTTAACAGCTCTCATTTGTCATCATGAAACAGGCCTCTTCATTCAGAGACTAATATCAGACATGTGGAGTATGGTGTTTGTGAAAACTGAACAAGTGTCTAATCATTAGATGATCTATGCGACCCTTTTTCATTACTTTTCGTGGTTCTCAATAAATGATAAGAACCTCTGTTGATCTACATTCCAAGTATAAAGACAGGAATGTTCCGTATGATTTAATGGGTGGAAAGTATGAAAAGAATGAAGTGAGGTATTCTAGAAGAAAAACAGTCAAAAGATATCACAGAATCCTTTAACTTAAGGAGAACTTTGAGTGTAATACTTCTTTGCATTTTGAAGAAATATTCTCAACTTCCTGACTGTAATTGGACATATTGTTTCATCTGAAATATAGACCTGTTTTGATGAGAATCTGTGTACCCCCACTTTCCATCTGAGAAATAGTTCCTAGTATGGCACTTATGTTTGCATTCCAAATAGACAAACAAGCCATATATAATAAGACATTTGGGGAGAGGCTAGAAGAAAATATTTTTTTGTATCTAAAATATATCTATTTTTTTTATCTTTTGTTAGTATATAGGCTGATCAGCAGTGGTGTCATTTACTTGTTCCTGTCCCCCCAAACCAGCAGATTCTGCAAATGCTTTGGCAACTGTTTTCAGAACTTTGTTACCATAAGATGATCATAAAAACAAAAGGTCATAATTCAGTTCTGTGTCTCACCAAGGTAATTTTTTACATCAAGATGAAGTTTTCAGCAAATGTACTTGAAAATATTCTGCAAAAGTTATCAGAATATATACCCAAGAATCCAAATCTGGAAAAAAAAGTGGGAAACTAATTCTGCTGATACATTGGAACTTCTGGAACTACCTCCAAGAATAGTGTGACGCCAGCTGTTTAACCTGAACCACAAAGCTCTGATAAATGTTGATGGAAATGATCGTCCTCTTTATTTCAAGTTAATCAGTGAGCAACACAATTCACTTAGTCAGCACTGAGGGTTGACATACCAATGATGGAATATAGTATTCTATGCAAATACTCGTCTATTACTCAATCATAGTTTGTAGAAGGTGACAGTCAAGATCGATGTGCATGCAGTGTGTACCTTTTTAGTTTAATAGCAAGCCTGGTGCTGAAGGACAGATTCTGCTATTTATATACGTTGAATTTGGAGATTTCTTTTTTCTCTCACTCTCTTAATTCCCTTTATTTTTTTCCACCCCACCCATAAGAAAACTCATGAATATAATAAAAAATGCCAGCAGAGTATAAAGATGATTATTTTAAATAAAAAGCTATGCCTCCTTTCAGCATAGGAGAATTCTTCAGAAATATAGGAATGGATTTAATAGTTATTTAATCTCTTACTAGCTACCAAAGGAAATCCTAGCATTTAATAATTCCTTAGCAAATATTACGAAGTAAGTGAAGGGGTTAAGAGTGTGAGCTTAGGAATCAGATCCCTTCATTCATCTCTTCTGTGCCACTTGCTTGCTCTGTGAGTTTAGTGACGAACGTAGCTGTTCTCCGTCCCAGATTTTTCATCTGTTGAAAATGGGAAATATTGTGTCTGTATCTCATATTGTTTGCAAATTTAATGAGAAAAATTTATAAAATTATTATAACTCAAAACACAAAAAGAACATGACACATAGAAATTGTTAGTGTCTGCATTTTACAGTTAATGGAATTTCAGGGATGTTAGGCGATTTGCCATAGTAACAACGCAAATGTTTGAGACTGGATTTCAAATCAGTGTATTTTTTTCAAAGTCTACATTTTTTTTCTCTCCAGAATATTCTTGACAATTTCTTTGGAAAGAGATAAAGGGAAAACAACTGCACTTTTTGGTAAGGATAATGAATTACATCAAACTCCAAGGAAATATCCCCTCCATCTCCTTATTCTCTTCTCATCTTCTTCACAAAAATCTGAACTTTTTAGACACAATTTGTTATAAATAAAGTATAATGCAACACTTTAAATGGAGTAGTAAATTGCCATTGGTACACTTTACTCCCCAAGGGTTTCCATCATTAAGAACCCTTTCGGAGAGATTTATAACTCTGCATTACATATTTTCTCCCAGCTAAAAAAGGCCTACAAGTTCTCAGCTCAATAATTGTTTGATTTTTCTTTCTAACATTTTTCCTTGAACGAAAGCATTAATTACAGTTAATATGTAGGAAATTCTATAGTGTAGTCTTTTCTGTATTTTTAATTACCATCTCCTTCTGGCACTGCTGGTTTTGCAGTATATTTTTCTGGAATTGTATTCCTTTATAGTGATACCTTCAAGGCAACATCACTGTACAATAATAATTTATATGTATGATTACTTAGTTGAAACTCTACTTTTCTAACAGTGAAATTTTATTTCTTTTCTTTTTTTTTTTTGTTACTCCTATCACATCACCCTTGGGCTTAACATTTTTACTGTAGCATGAGACACAACAAGTCTATAAAATAACAGTCCATAATTTAAGTGAGCTTGCTTTACAAGAGCTAACGTGGAAAATAATGGGGATATTTTCACCACGGAAATTGGCAAATCCTACCAATCAGGGCTTATCTTTCAAAGAGCCAGGGGTTCAAACATTTGCTAGCATACTGATTTATACAAATAAATAAAATCTTGCTTGCCTTGGGCAATAAGGGAAACAAGTGAGCAATTTCTCTGATGATCATTTAGCAGTGATATTACCCCTTTCCCTGTTCCTCGACTTTACCTTCCTCTTTCTGGTCTATCACGTGAGAATAAGTGCTAAGGGACCAAAAGAAAAAAAAATTATATATATATATTTTTTTTTTCCAAGCCTTTTTTTTTTTTAACTTTCAATGAAAGGATGGCAAAATAACTCGGAAAAATGGCACATAATAAATTTCTGTGTATTTTTATAGTGTTAATAGAATAAGAATTTTAATTACTCTCTTTTAAAAAGAGATTAGAATAGAGGGGCACCTGGGTGGCTCAGTCGGTTAAGCGTCTGACTTCAGCTCAGGTCACAATCTCGCGGTCCGTGAGTTCGAACCCCGCATCAGCCTCTGGGCTGATGGCTCAGAGCCTGGAGCCTACTGCCGATTCTGTGTCTCCCTCTCTCTGCCCCTCCTCCATTCATGCTCTGTCTCTCTCTGTCTCAAAAATAAATAAAACATTAAAAAAATTAAAAAAAAATAAAATAAAAAGAGATTAGAATAGAAATAAAAATTCTAAAATATAGGACACATATATTTTCTCTCTTTAGCTCACATTGGATAAAGATGGAACCATACATTTTCAGTACTCTATGTTAAATAGAGTGTCATTCATTAGATAAATATTTATTAAGAATGTAGTATGTGTTAGACATTGTACTAGGCTCTAGAGCTACAGGAGTAAAAAACATAACCTGCCTACCTTCTGTCATTTACATTCTTTCGATTACCTATTTTAATTCTACCACATCAGAAGTAAGAAAAAAAATAAGATTCAGAGAAACTTATCCTCCCATATCCACCATACTTGAAGACTATTTAAATTTTCTTAGTTTATTCTCTTTTAAGTTTGAACAATGAATTTCATCTTGCTTGACTTTTATAGTTGAAAATCCTAATCATCACTGAGACTCCCAGTTAAATCTTCTAAATTTTATCAGAGTTTGAGGATTGATGATTAGAGTCTAATTCCACAAAATCTGAGGATAACAATTATTCATGGTGGCTTTTTATTACACCTACTAGACTCACTTTGGGATGACACAAAGGACCTTCTTTAGAAGGTTCTTCTTGGGGCGCCTGGGTGGCTCAGTCGGTTAAGGGTCTGACTTCGGCTCAGGTCATGATCTCACAGTTCGTGAGTTCGAGCCTTGCGTCAGGCTCTGTGCTGACAGCTCAGAGCCTGATGCCTGCTTCAGATTCTGCATCTCCCTCTCTCTCTGCCCCTCCCCTGTTCATCCTCTGTCTCTATCTGTCTCAAAAATAAATAAATAAAAAAAGAAGGTTCTTCTTATGTTAAGAACCTTCTTTAGAAACAAAAACCTACTAAACAAACAACAAGAGACTTCATTCTTATTCACATTGAAGAAGATTCACTAATATCCAGAGTGTGTGAAATATATTCACTATAAGCACGACCAGCTAACACCTTGATGATTTCTAGATGGAAAGCCCCCAAACTAGCTGTCACAATTCCCTGGGTCCCAAGAACCACCTAAAATCTACTGAATCAGATTCTCTGTGAGTGATATCCACAAAAGTGTATTTTAAAATTATCACTCCATGGAGAAACCACTAATCTAGAATTTAACTGTTGATCCACACATTAAAAGGTATGAAATCACCCACAGCTTTCTTCAATTCAAAATTAATTATTTTCATTACATCCTGTTTCTTCCCTGGCTATTAAAATCAAGAGGGGATAATTTGGTTTGGTGGTCTTATTATCTGTGTATTAATTGTGACTTTTATAAACCATTATAAATAACACTAACTGCTTTTATTTTCCCTTAGATCTCCTAATTTAAATATCCCTTTCTTAGGGGCACCTGGTGGCTCAGTTAAGCATCCAACTTTTGCTCAGGTCATGATCTCACAGTTCGTGAGTTCAACCCCCACTTTGGGCTCTACACTGACAGTGTGGAGCCTGCTTGGGATTGTCTCTCTCCCTTTCTCTCTGACCCTGTCCTGCTTGTGTGCTCTCTAAATAAATAAATAAATAAATAAATAAATATCCCTTCTATAATGTTTCATTGTAGGTAAGAAACAAGATCATTTGGAAAAAATGAAATAGATGCTAAAACTAGTTCTTATGAGAACTAGTTTATGAGAAAAATTTTCTTATGAGAAAATTTAAGGGAAAAAAATGTTATGGATGCCTGAGTGGCTCAGTCGGTTAAGAATCCAACTTCAGCTCAGGTCATGATCTCATGGTTCCTGGGTTCAAGTCCCACATCGGGCTCTGTGCTGACAGCTTAGAGCCTGGAGCCTGCCTCAGATCCTGTGTCTCCCTCTTTCTCTGCCCCTCCTCCACTCTCATTCTCTCTCTCTCTCTCTCTCTCTCTCTCAAAAATAAATAAAACATTAAAAAAGAGAGAGAAAGAAAAAATGTTAGTTTTATGTTGGGTCAGTTTACAATAAGAATTGAAGAAACAGTTTGCTTTAGAGTAAAATGTAATTTTTTTAATTTTTAGGTTTTATTTAAATCGTTTTCCATAGTGTCTCTTTTAATGTATCCAACCAGCAATATAGTGTGAGAATTTGTATAGTCTGTACTTTCCATGTGCATTGCAGCTGATGCTCCAGATTGATGCTCATTGCTAAAAGCATGCGGTAGTTACATGTGATCTATTATGTTTTATTTGAAAGCACTATTTATGTATCTGTACCCTTTCTTTGACAGTTTCTGTCCATCTCTTTTGGACATCATAACTAGTTGTCCATCCACTCTCTACCTTTTCTTTATCCATTGTAAATTCGTTGGTTCCTTTTTCATCATGAGTTACTTTGTACTAATGTTATACACCATGTTATAGAAGACTATGATGTATGTTTAGTTAGGAACCTATCCCATGTCTCTAAGGTACATTTTAATACAATTTATTATAAATAGGATGCTTCTCATGGTAAGTAGACTTAATGTTCATTACTTGTTGAAAGTATATTTATATTAGTAATATATTTATTAGCAGGACTTGAAAAGATTAGTTAATACCCAGTTAATGATGTGTTTCCAAAAGTTTTATTTTTTTATGTTCAAACAGTAAAATGGCATAGGAGCTATAGTTTGTTTTTGAGCAAACAAATGGAGATGCCACACTGAGACAATGGTAAACGGGTTCAGTGGTATAGCTATAGCACCTAAAATTTACTAGGCAAAAGTTTATATAAAGATCACTATTATATATATATATACTAAACTTAAACATGGTTAATGAAACAGGGTCTCTTATGTCTAAGTATTTTTATGTTGCTATTTCCAGGCATATCTACATAAATGAACAAAGGGGATCATCTTCTTTGCCAGTGTTTCAAATGTACTAGCTGGTATAAAACAGCTATAGGTGAGGGAATTAAGTCATGAAGATGTTTAGTAACTTGCTTAAAGTAACACAGGGCCAATAGGGCAAAGATGGGATTGAAAATCCAAATATGCGTATTCTTTCTTGTGTGCAATGCATCATACTTAATAAATACTGTATATTGTCTCAACTTTTTGTATGTGGATAACAAAGTAATCTTTACTATATTTCTATCCTTGCCCTATGTTAAAGAAAAATTGTATGTAGCTGTTGGCTTAATAAAAAATAAAATATAAAAATATACATTTCAAAATATAAGCTAATAGGGGTGTGTGAGTGGCTCAGTTAAGCACTGGACTCTTGATTTCAGCTCAGGTCATGATCTCACAGTTCATGGGATTGAGCCCTTTGTCACAGGCCATGAGCTGTCAGACTCTCTCTGGAATTGGGATTCTCTTTCCGTCTCTCTCTGCCCCTTCCCCTGCTCACATGTGTGCTTGGAAGTGCCCTCTTTCTCTCTCTCAAAATAAACACTTAAAAAATGTAATATAATAGAATAGAATATGTAATCCACCATGTGAAACTTGAACTAATGTTCTGTTTGCAGGGACTTGGATTTTGGGATTTTGTATGGATTGACTACTATTTTTAATTTAAAACAATTGTTTTCTAAAGTTGACCTTTGGGTCTATTTTTAAAAATCAACATTCTTTGTCATTCAGTGAGGAACACTGAAAAAACATTAAGAAAAAAGCAACTTTTATAGCACTCTTAGCATGGTTGAGTTGATGAGGGTTACTTTTGAATGAGTAATATCGTTATAAAGATTGTGGCTGCATTTTTACAAATGGCTTATGATAGTTCAATTAAACAGGACTTGCATGTAGTTAAAACAGAGCTTTCTTTCTCAAAAACATTTAAAGCAAATTTAATTAAAACATTTCTAGTAATATGAAAGCATAATGAAAACAAAAGGATGGTTCATGTGATTATGTAATTCTAATAGGTGCTCTGATACTGCCCTGCATATATGTACAAAAACTGCTCACATCAAAGAAACTAAAGCAAAAATAACCAAAAATAACTTGTCATAACTATTGCCAAACAAATGTTAAAAAAGGAAACTTTCTGAAAACAAGGATTTCTTTCTCAATGCTGGCAGCTGAGTTGCACACAAAATAAGGTGCCCATTACCCTGTCAGCAGAAGAGCTGGAAGGAGCAGTCTTCATTGGAATGTTGTCCTAAACACTTAGAAGAAGCAGAGTTTAAAGGCTTCAAAGCATTTGAGAGCAGATGCAAAGTACCATGGGTTTTTAGATATCCTGTGTGTGTGTGTGTGTGTGTGTGTGTGTGTGTGTGTGTATAAACTTGGGTCTGTGCTTTTGATAGATGTTGCATGATTAGTAGAATTACTGAGTGAGTGGATGACAGGGTATATTTTGCTTGACACAAAGATTTTATTTAGCACTTGCCATGTTGAGCTAAGGACAACATAGCTAAAAGATTCTTTGAAAGATTTTCTTTGCAGTTATTCACATTCTGTTTCTTGTTGAATTGGGGCAAGTTATCGAAGCATAGCACAAATTGATGCATCATTCAGTTTTCAACTTCAAGTGTTAACTAAAGACACTTCAAACTTTATTTCCCTTGGTAAGCCATCCAGAACTACTGACTTTAAAATACTCCCAATTCCAAATGAAAGTCAGAATTTGATAGATGTTATAAAGCATTTTAGAAAACTCTACCACCACTGTTCTTAGGTAAACTTTTTTATTTCCATTATATTTAGATCACACTTGAAGACAGATCTATAGCACTTTAGTTCAACACATTTCTACAAATATTAAGAATGGGATTGCATTAAAACATTTTGTCTCAGTGACACAAACTAGCAAAATCATCATCAAGCCTAGGTGGCTATAATTTAATTTAGATAACTTGAGAAACTTTTAGCTGTATAAAATAATAAGAGCTTTTTAAACATTGTAGGTAAAATAAGATTTAATATTTAGCTAGTCAAATATAAATAAAGTTACCTAAAACAACATCCAGAGTCATAAAATCCTGAACTTGAGTTAAATTAAAGTACCACAACTGAGAACAGCCCTGTTTATGATGGGAAGGAGGAAATTTCTAATGTTATCCTCATCATTATTATGTATACAAGCCTAGCTAATACAAAATCAGGGAAAAGATTAGCACAAACAGTATAGACAACAGCAAATAAGTCTCCATTCACTTTTTCAGAAATTATTTATTTTGGATCTGGTAAGTACCAATTATGGCTGTTCCGACTCTGGAAAAAAGAATTAACTACTACAAAAAGATACTATCTGTCAAGAGCAGAGCTGAGCTGGAGGGAGCCTAGCTGCCAGGTTGGAGTAGCTGCTTATAGCAATAGGCCAAAACGGAAGAACAGTTAAGCCTTTAATCACTGCAATAGTATAAGCAAGAGGCTTAACTGGAAAACTCCTTCCCCACTTTTCCATTTTCTCCATGGAACAGTGCAGGGTTAAGGTCTAGGACCTGTGGAGAACTGGAGAACAACTCACTAATGAAGGAGCCCCAGAAAGAAAGGTTCCTCTCATTTTATGGACTCATGGCTCATTTTATGGCTCAGGGAAAGGAGAGAGGGAAAGAGCTAGGAGGGGTAAATTATTCAGTAATGAGTCAGAGACAGAAAAATACCTTTAAGATTCCCCAGCCTCCACCAATGAGGTCTGGGCAGAGGCACCTGAGGAAGACCTTGGCCAAACACCTCCGAGGAGGCCTCCAAATGGTAGTGACTGGTCTTGGAATGCTGCTGTACCTGAGAGCCTCAGAGGCCAGGAGGGCCTGCATCCTGGACTGCAGCTGCTTTCTGAGAATGCAGTCCACTGGGCTGTGCAATAAGGCTGATGTGTGAAGGACAGTTTTCCTCCCCGTAGAGGCATGCCACATGTAAAGCCTTTGGAAGTGCCTACTGTGGAACCTAAAAACAAACCACATGTGACCTAGAGCTAGACTCGTCCTCATCCACAAGAATCTAAATAATAATTTTTGAGAGAAAAATAGAGAAAATATTTTTAATCCTTATATTTATTTCACTCATTTTCAAAAATTATAAATAATACTTAATCAAAATAAATTGGTATAAATAGACCGTTGCAGATGATTAAAGAAAAATAAATGTAGACAAGTATACATACTTACTAGTATATACATATATATATGTCGAAAAATTTTCTAAATTTTTGTAAATTAAGCTCACTAGAATGACTTGATATAAAATTACATATGAATAACAAGGCACTAATGAAATCAAAAGACTGTGACTGCCTTTTAAAATTATTCAAACAACAACAAAAATATTGTCTCAATGAAATTACAGAGCCTAAAATAACAAGAGGCAATTAACATATACTAAATTCCATGTAGTGTTCAGTGGTTTCACATCATTGCTACTTGATTTATTTAAAATATCTTTTTAATGTTTATTTATTTTGGAGAAAGACAGAGTATAAGAGGGGGAGAGACAAAGAGAGCAGGAGGAGACACAGAATCCGAAGCCGACTCCAGGCTCTGAGCTGTCAGCGCAAAACTGGATACGGGGCTTGAACTCATGAACCGTGAGATCATGACCTCAGCCAAAGTCCTATGCTCAACCGACTAAGCCACCCAGGTGCCCCTGCTACTTTATTTATTTAATAAATAAAAATGGGAAAAAAATAGTATAGTTTGGTTGGAAAACCAGAAAAGACTATGGAAATAGCATGTGGCACTTATGGGATAATGAAAAGGCCAAACTGGATAGTAGAGAAATGCACTTTTAGAGAGATTGTATTGATTTGGGGGGGAGGGGCAATAAATGATAGAATGAAAAATTAAAATTTTATCTGAAAAACAAGTTGAAGCTCTGATAAACACCTTGTTTAAGGAAGGCAAGTAACAAAGTAATAAATAAATAAAAACATATATATGTAGTTAAGTCCATAAAGATAGAATATCCTTATTGAAATAAAAATATATCAAACATTCACACATCCTTTAAAATCAACCATTCATGGTTTTTAGTACATTCAGAGTTGTGCAACCATCACCACTGCTTAATTTTAGAAAATTGTCATCACCATGAAGGAATTATTTCAGGGAAATTAATCTGACAGCAGAATACATGGGTGGAAGAAATTATAGCAAGTAGATTAAAAGTGATAGAAACTCAATTCAAATCGGACTTGACCTAAATGCCCATGAACTGCCAGAGAGGTTGCATATTACAGAAAGTCCAAGAATTCATCTGGGTTTCAGCAATTGTTGGCCCTTAGAGTTGTATAACATCAATACTTATCCACCTCTCCTTCTCTGTTTGCTTACTAAAATGTGTCCTCTTTCACTGCTTTGCTGTGGCTTCCTTCATTTGGCAAGATTAGGGCTGCAGACTGGGCATACATAATAACGTGTACCTTAAACTCCAAGAGAGACAGAGACAGAGAAAGACAGAAAGAGACTTTTTTTTTCTTTGCTGCATTAAAAAAAAAAAAAAAAATCTGTGGTCGGTGCACCTGAGTGGCACAGTCCATTCATACCCAACTCTTGATCTTGGCTCAGATCACAATCTCACAGTTTTTAAGTCTGAGCCCCACATTGCTCTACACTGATGGTGTGGAGCCTGCCTGAGATTATGTTCCTCCTCTCTGCCTCCCCATCCTCCCCCTCTCCCCAGCTTGTGCTCGCTCTCTCTCTCTCTCTCTCAAAAATAAATAAACTTTTTTTTTAAATCAGTGGACAAATGCACTTTGGGTAATGTGCTATCAATGATAGGATTTATCAATTATAGATGAGAACAACATCATTTTAAAAAATGGAAGAACTCACAGAACACTCATGATGAAGTGAGTAAAAGAGCAGGTTTGAGATCAAACTATCAGTTTTGGATAGCTCAGATGAATTAGTAAACTGTATTCATGTCATGAACTAATGACAATGTGAAATGTGAATTCACAAAATACATGAGTTGTTGTTAGCTGTTATATATATATATATATATATATATATATATATATATATATAATTCATGTTTATATATATATAAATGTGAATTCGCATTTCACTATATATATATATATATATATATATATATATATATATATATTAGTTGTAGAAGTAATTGGAAAGTAAATTTATACAGTATAAAAAGAAGCATTGATCAGTGAGCTTAATATTTTCAAACTCTTAGAATTTTGAAGGAAAAACAAAGTGCTGATAATTTAGAGAGCATGAAGTTAGGATTGGTGTTCAGAAAGAAGTATGTTCAGCTAGGATGTGATTATGAGTGACCATGAACTCTAATAATGTTAGAGAAAACAAAAAACAAAAACAAAGTTACGGTCACAAAATTGTATAATAATAATAGTAATAATATAATATCCCATTCAATAACATTAAAGAGGTGTACCAAACAATGTCAAAATGAACAAATTAAATAATGAGTTGGTGAGTTGGGCCTCTTGGCTAGACATTTAGAAATGATTATGAGCAATTAGTGACACCCAATTTGTAGTCATAGAAAAGTAAAAAAAAAAAAAGGCTAAAATCATCAAATGAATAATTTGAAAATGAGTTAACCCAGGATGTGTTTACAATGTTGTTTGTAAAACTTATTTTTACTTTTAATATATAAAATGTGACTACAGTACAAATCTTCATTTTTTTTTCAATTTAGGTTATTTGATAATTTATGCAGGCCACAAGGAGAATGAGATCTGTTGCTGTTAGCACAAAAATGTGGACCACCATGTATGTTTAATATTAATTTCAACGGCTACCAAATTCTGTAACAGAAATAAGAAAAGGGGGAGATTTCTTCTGGTAGTGATTTTCTCAACATTATGCCTTGTACAAAGCAACAACTCAGAAAACATTTGTAAATTGAGCTTAATATAATGAGTTGATATAAAACTACATATGAATGTCAATGCACTGAAGGAGTCAAAAATATGACTGTCTTTTAAAATCCCTCTATAGGGGCGCCTGGGAGGCTTGGTCGGTTAAGCGTCTGACTTCGGCTCAGGTCATGATCTCACGGTCCGTGAGTTCAAGCCCCGCGTCGGGCTGTGTGCTGACAGCTCAGAGCCTGGAGCCTGTTTCAGATTCTGTGTCCCCCTCTCTCTCTCTCTGCCCCTCCCCTGTTCATGCTCTGTCTCTCTCTGTCTCAAAAATAAATAAACGTTAAAAAAAAAAAAATATATATATATATATATATAAAATCACTCTATAAAAACATATTGTCTCTTTGAATGAAATTTCAAGGCCAAAAATAACATGTGGCAATTAACATGTACTAAATGCCACTGAGTGTTCAGTAGTTTCACATCATTGCCATTTGATTCATTTAATAAATAAAAATGAAAATAGAAATGCCTGTTGCTTTGATCATTCTTTGCAAAATATTTAGCTTATTTTCTCAAGTCCTCAATTGACTCTGAGCGTTTAAAAAATAATTTCTATGTTCAATTGCTTTGGAAAACATGCTATTATAATTTAGTCTTGTTAAATTTGTATTTACAAGTGTTGCTCTTTATGTCAAATTTTCTTGTTTCCTTAGCACTTCTTCATTTAAATAAGAAAAAAAAAACAAACAGCTTCTTTTATCCACTTATTTAAATTTTTATCTATGTAGTGCCAAAACATAAACATTTAACACTTCTGAACTGACTTAGGCTGCTTCCAAGTGAGAAATATGCACATGAAGGTCAATGTAACTGATTCTTAGTGGAGAAAGTAAAAGTGGAAGAGAGGTGGGAAAACATTTTTGTTCAGATCTGAGTGTGAAATATGACCACATAACTACAAGCATCCCTATCTGTTGTGCACGGTGATCTGGACCGGCTCTTCTTTAGGAAACACGTTCTGGCAATCTTTTAAAAACAGGTATATTTATGGGGCGCCTGGGTGGCTCAGTCGGTTAAGCGTCCAACTTCGGGTCAGGTCATGATCTCACGGTCCGTGAGTTTGAGCCCCGCGTTCGGCTCTGTGCTGGCAGCTCAGAGCCTGGAGCCTGTTTCAGATTCTGTGTCTCCCTCTCTCTCCGACCCTTCCCCATTCATGCTCTGTCGATCTCTGTCTCAAAAATAAATAAAACATTTAAAAAAAATTTAAAAAAATAAAAACAAGTATATTTTGGTGAAGAGGTATTTCAAAAATGTTTCGATTTTTAAAAGGTGTCCTTGCTTTAGGAACACTTCAAAATTTTGCAAGCGTGACTTTTTTCTATTGCTGATTTCATTTCCAGCTGAAGCATTGATAAAAGGAATAAAGGAGAGACTGAGAAGCAAGCTACTTGCCCTATACCATTGGGCTAATCTTTTTACAAGACAGATATTTTGGCCTATAAATTTCTTTGAGGTGGCAGATTTAGGAAAGGGAATGAAGAAACACCTTCCCAATAGTTAATGTACACTAAAAAGGCATCTTAAAGTATGAGTATACAATGGCAACATTTTCTCAAATGCACGAGAAAACAATGCTTAAATCCCATGAATTAGGTATGATGATGATGACAGTCATCATCATTTAAAGTGATTAAACCAGATCATCTCCAGATTCGTTTTCTTTGAATTTTTACATTTTTGATGTGATTGCTTTCAGCCATTTTGAGGCAATCCAATAGTCACTTCAGAATTATGCAATTATATATATCCCCAAAGTTATCTCAGAGTTTATAATAAAACAGAATTACACGTTCTATATGTACCAAACCTCTCTCAGGAGTCTCAACTGAAAAAATACTTTAATCAGCTTAGTTGGCTTAAATGTTTTTTAAAAAGGCAAAAGGCCAGGAGAGTCTTTTGAAACTGTTGTGTACCCGTCTAAAAATGTTTTAGAAATGCACAGCTCTTACATATTAAAAAAAAGGCATTTTGGTTGCACTTTGGAATCAAGGCGTTAAAATGTACAGCTTGTATGACTTTAGTTTAATGGGCTGTCAACTGCCCAGGCAGCTGGAGTACAAAGCTAGGCATGTCTTTAATCTTCAAAGAAAAAAAAAAGTAAAGAGAATAAATTCAGCTATTAGCTTGAAGGTAAAATAAATGAAAGGAGAAGGTGAAAGCAAACAGTATTAGAGTTACTTAGTTTTGTGTTTTTTTTCTTACAAATGTGAAATTATATTATCAATGTATGGTAAGTTTTATATATATAAATATTTATATTTATATATATTTAATTATATATTTAAATATGTATATATAGTTATATATACATATTTATATATATAACTGTATTTATACAGTTATATATATAACTGCATATATAAATATTTAATTATATTTAAATATTTAATTATTATATTTAATTATACCTAGGTTATATATATATAAATATTCATATTTATAAATATGTATAAATATATATATAAACCTACCATACATTAATAATATAATTTCACATTTGTATATAATATATATACAAATATATATACTAAATATAATATTTGTATATGTATAAAATACCATTTTCTAAGATAAATTCTATAATAAATTGAAATATATATTTTGAGCAGATTTAGATTAGTCAAGGTTTGATTGTTTGATTTTTACCCATGAAAATAAATAATTTTTCATTTTTATAACTTACAATGGTTTTGTGTAGTTTTAATATAGCCATACTATTAATAATTGTATTAAACATTACTTCTGACATTCTTGTGATACAGATCTCTGATTTCTCACTTTTCTAAGATCTTTAAAAGGATCCTTAAATCTTTACTGCATTGTCTATTCAAAAAGCATTCTGCCTCTTAAAATTTAGTTATTTATAGCTAATTCATCCTTTAGATACTAAATAAATTCTTTTGATTACCTTAAAAATACATGCATTTTAAAAAAAGAAAATTTTAATAGGTATATATTCCAAGGTAAAGTTACTTTTCTTCTAAGTATTTTTTATTCTGTTCATAATCTATTTTTTCTAATTTCATCTTCAAATTAAATATTTCTACATTTCATTATAATGCATGAGTATTTTTTTTATATTTTAACTTAAAATTTTATTTCATTAAATAAATACATATGCATATATTTTAGTCCATTTCACAGGTCCATCCTCCATACAAATGTTTATTCCAAGACACCATTTACACCAAGACACACTAACATATTGGTGATATGTTCAGTAACTTTCTTTGAAGTTTGCTAAAGAGGTAGTAGGATGTATGGATGGGTGGAAGGATGGAGGGATGGATGGATGGATGAATGGATGGATAAACTGATTTTTGAACAAAATCAGATTTAGTTTTCTTATTCTTGTGTCCAGTAAAGACACACACACACACACACACACGCACACACACTTTTTTCTTCAAATTTGTCAAATACAATTATGTTACTGTTTTTTTCTTTACCTTCATGATCTTCAGGTGTTTACATTTGTAAGCTTTCATTGTGCTGTATAAATAAAATATAAGCAATTTGCTATAGGTTTGCTATATTTCAGTAACAGAGAAATTAATTATTTTAATATATGAATGAATAAGTGGCTTGCTATATATGCCCTAGTAATCATCTTTTATTCTCTAAATGTAAAGCAAACCTTATATTAATTAACTTTAGAACATTTAACAGTAGTCTTCAGTTTCCAAATTTCATTCCTTCAATTTCAAGTATAAAAAGATATTGTACAAAGTTTTTATGTGTCCTTGTAATGACATATAGGCTACTTTACTATTGTTCAGATAAATATTACTTCCCTATTAAATATTCTTCCAATCTTCTCCATTATCATAAAGTTTAGACAACTTAACTTGGAATTCAAAGTCATAGACTTTCTGAAACTGTAGGCCATTCTTTTTTTTTTTTTTTCTGTTTCACTGGACAAATAAAAAAAATTAACTAGATAGTCATAAGATATTACAAAATGAATATGGGAAAGGGTCAAATCTATAAGTGTCTCTAAATCTATCCCAGATGGTGAGAAGCTTTTATTTATTTTTCTAAACATTTATTTCACAATTACAAAAGCAAAACCAAACCAAAAAAAAAAAAAAACTACTAAAATTCAAACAAGAAAATAATACATAACAAATAATAATTAAATAATAATTGTTTTTTCCATGTAAATATCTTTCAGTGACCAATCATCATTGAGAGTTTGGCCTATGTGATGTACACCTTTTAGACTATTTACTATGCATTCACAAGGTTTATGCATACATGTTCACAGGTACTTGATTTTGCAACTTCCTCTTTTTCATCAAAAAAAAAAAGTCATTGATACATTTCTAGGTCAGGGCTATCCATCGACCTTGTTCTGTTTAACATCTCCATAGAGTTTCTTACTATGTCTAGAGTTTTATTTAATAATTTGTCTCTTTATGAATAATTATTTATGAATACTTATTATTTTCTATATTAAACACTCTTAGGGATTTTTTTCCTTCATTGCTAACTGCTGAAAATTCTGTGGTCAAATCCTTATCCATTTCCCAAATATTTGTGCAGGTTTCTCTGAGTCTCATTTATGCTCCCAGTGTCTCTGAATTTCTGTATCAAAATACCGCTTACTTCAATGCAATTTTATATTTATAATTTTACATACAATATTAGTGGGTAAGTCCTTTGTCAGCAATTACATTCCTAAAATACAATAGACTCCTAGGAAATGTATGTTAATTGAAAGATAAATGAATAAATGTATTTCTTATCACCAATTTACCTTTGTCCAGTTATCAGATAAATAATTTCTTCCTGGTTAATACTGTTAAAATTAACCACTATTATATTATTTTTATTTTTCCCTTTATGCATATCCTGGTAACGTTTCTCCTTTATTTTTCTGTGTTTTATTTTTTCATTAAACCTAGATGCCAGTGAAAACAGTTAGTGTCAGAATGGCAAACACTCTGCCTTCATAATCTTAAGTGAGAGATAAGAAGTAATCACACAGGTATATATGTATGAACTTTAATATTAAGGAAAACTGCAGCATTATAGTAATCCATAGTGAGGAGACATAATTTAATTTATCAGTCACCATATTATTACAGAACCTTGTATGTCAAATTTTTGTATGTCTCTTAGTAGCACTGAGATCAACTTAATGTTTTTATAGTGAAGTGATAGGCTCAGATTGTGATTTTGAAATATAACTCTAGCTGTAATAATAAAAAAGACTGAAAGGATAAAAGTAAATGTAGGTATATAGGAGAATGTTGCATCACTACTGGAAAAATCGTATAATAGCTGGATTTTAAATAGTCTGGATGGGATGGAAGGAAATTCATACATATAGGGGTAAAATTGGCAATACTTGATGTGGTATTAAATATGAATATGATTTACCAATTGCAACAATGTGGATGGAGCTAGAGTGTATTATGCTAAGCGAAATAAATCAGGCAGAGAAAGACAAATGTATGATTTCACTCATATGTAGAATTTAAGAAACAACAGATGAACATAGCAGAAGAGAAGAAAAAAATAAGAAAAACAGAGAGAGAAGCAAACCATAAAAGACTCTTAAATACAGAGAACAGACTGGGGGCTGCTCTAGGGGAGGTAGATGGAGAATGGGATAAATGCGTGAAGTGTATTAAGGAGGGCACTTGTTGGTATGAACACTGGGTTTTATACGTAAGTGATGAATCACTGAGTTCTAGTCCTGAAACCAATACTACACTGCTACACTGTATGTTGACTAACTTGGATTAAAAAAAAAAAAAAAAAAAAAAATTAAAAAGAAAGAAAGAAAAAAAGGAAATAATATAAAATAAATAAATAAAAATAAACATGAGTATGGGGCTATAAAAGAAAAAGAATTATCAAGGATTGGCTCCACCTTTTCCATTTGAGCTTTGACATCTGAACAGATGAGGGGAAGAACCTTGGTTTGAGGGAAAAGATAATGAGCCTACATAGGTAGATGAATTTTATGTTCCTTTCAGGCAGTCAAATTTATAGATACTTAATAAGTAGTTGGATAATTTGGTGTGTAATTCAGTAGGTTCTCACATAGGTGAGAGAAATTTGGCTACAAGACTCCAGCTTCAAAAAGTAACAAGAATTGAAGTAATTAATAATTGATGAAGCATGATTAAGTGTATGGGCAAAATGAGTCATAGAATTTTAAAACTAGGTTCTTCCTAAAAGTTACCACAGATAAATAATTACCAAATAAATACATATGGAACATGCAGAGAAAGTTAGAATACTATTTTAGTTATGTCTGAATTTTTGACAAAGACAATTTAAATTTAAGCCTTTGGAGTCTGTTGTGATTTACTATGTTTCAAGCTTTAGCCCATCTTAAATGGTCCCTTCCTTATTACTTTGGATTCCATAAATGTAATGAGTTTGTGAATACAAAATGGCTTTCAGTTCATGGTGCATTGGTGGAAAAGAGGGTGAAAGGATTATATGACATAACTTGACTTAGAAATGTGTGGATGATTCCATTTCTTTCTATGTTAACTGTTATTTGAAAACTGAATCCAGATATGACCAGTCTCTATTTTTTCCATGTAGAGTAGTTCAAAGATAAGATTTCTCAAAGCAGAGCTTTGATGTTTACTCTGAATCAGCAAAAAGTCATTCCCTTCAGAAGTCTAAAGACTGCTTTCACTTTTATTATTTCTGACTGCTGTCTCACAGTATCATCCCCCCAGAAGAAACATTATATCCCTCTGATTTACTATAGTAGGTAATAATGTAAAAAAAAATATGTGATAAAATTGTCACATAAAACTAAAACTTTTTAGATTCCTAAAGAGTAAAAAGAAAAAAATTAGATACTACCTTTTTTAATTGTACAATTTTCCACACACATATATTTTCTATCCAAATTATTGATGAAGTTTCATTTATTTTTTTTAAATGCTTATTTTTTTTGAGAGAGAGAGAAAGAGCGAGCAAGGGAGGAACAGAGAGAGAGAGGAAGACAGAGGGTCCAAAGAGGGCTCTGCACTGACAGCAGCTAGCCCGATGTGGGGCTCAAACTCATGAACTGTGAGATCATGACCTGAGCCGAAGTCAGCAGCTCAACCAACTGAGCCACCCAGGAACCGCTATAAAGTTTTAATTTGTTCAAATTTAAGGCCAGTGTTCCATATGATGTCTACCTAATCTTTAATATCAGAAGGAGGTAATTTGTTCATTAAGAGTTTTTTTTCATTTAGATTTCATGAGCTACATTTTAATGCAAATGGCTTTTCACTTGTAAGAAAAGTAAGTAAGTCTCTTCTTAATAGGTGATTTCATTTTAAGTTTTAAATAGAAAATAATACAATTAACACTTTTTCATGATAATGGGATTTATGTTAAAAATGTGAATCTCTGAAATAAAACTTTATGCTTTTTCTTAAAAAATTATATACATGATTATATACGTGATACCTGAGAGTAGAAACCTCAGCTAACATACTTAATGTTCTGATATACAAGTTGAAGATTTGATCACAGTCGCGGATATTTGAATTTAAAAATATATTGTGAGGTTCATAACTGAAAATCTACAGCTGAATATGTTAAGAATAATAGGCAATAATAATAAAAGTGAGAGTGCATTCTTGGAATAAAAAAGGGATAAAGAGTCAATCATTTTTGTTTTAAGTCTCTCTGTCTAAAAATGACACAGAAAATTTACTTTTCTTGAAGAGGACTGTGAACTCAAAGGGTTAGAATGATGTGAAAATGGGGCACCTGGGTGGCTCAGTCAGTCGGGCGTCTGACTTCGACTCAGGCCATGATCTTGCGTCCGTGAGTTCAAGCCCTGTGTCAGGCTCTGTGCTGACAGCTCAGAGCCTGGAACCTGCTTGGATTCTGTGTCTGCCTCTCTCTGCCCCTCCCCTGCTCACGCCCTGTCTCTCTGTCTCTCTGTCTCTCTCTCAAAAATGAATAAACCAAAAAAATTTGAAAAAAGGATTATGTGAAAATGAAAAGCATGAACTGCCAAGAGGCAGAGGGGGCAGTCCAAAATAGAGACACGGCAAGATTCAGAACTCATTTCCTCCCACGGACACACCAAATCTACACTCATAGATGGAACAGTTCCCCTGGAAAAGAGGTGAAAACTAGTTGAACTGCTCCTTCACAACAAACAATAAAAGGGCCACAATGAGATGGGTAGGAGAGGATGAAAAGGGGCCTTGCCATAAACCCCACCACTGACACAGTGATCCACAATTAGAAGGAATCTTACAAATCTGGCAATTCTACCCAGGGAGCTAAGGGTTTATATTCCACATCAGGCACCCGGTCCTTAACACTTGCACTGGAGAGATGAGCCATCAAAACATCTGGCTTTGAAAACCAACAGGGCTTACATCCAGGAGCCCAAAGGACTATAAGGAACTGAGATACTGCTCTTACAGGGTTTACACGCGGATTCACTCAACCAAGGGCCCAGTACAAAAGCAGGACTTCGAAAACCGCTAGACTATACATCAAGGGGATGCATTTGCTAATTTTCAAGTTCTGCCAGAGCAGCGGGGTCTGTTGGGACTCTCCACAGATGGGGGTGCTGGTGGATGCCATTTTTGCATTCTTTCTCTACCTTGCTAGTGCCAGTGGCTGCCTGCAGTCCCCGCATACTTCCACGTTGTCACTAAAGCAGGTGCAAGCCTTGCACTCCCTTGCTGTTACTTTAACGCTCATAAGTGTCTGCTGGCTCTGTGCTCCCATGCTGCCTTACTAAAGCTGGCAGGCACACCCTCGTCCTGTGCTCTCTCTCACTTTGCTAAAGCCAACAGAGGTATAGAGTCTCCATAGGGATGTTCCTTGATTGCCTGGCTCTGGTGGCTGGGGGGTGGAGGGACTTGCATTTTTGGGTCTGACAGGCTAGCAAGACTGGCTAACAATTGGAAAGACGTTTTTTGGCAGGCTACTGCTCCCAGGGCACCACAGAGACAGCAGACTAAAGGGCATCTTTGGTCTTTCGATGACATAGCCCTATTTCGTTGCGCTGAAGCTTCAGCCTGAGGAGCAGACTTTAGGATTGTCACACATCTAGAGGCTATGGATGTGCTCTCAGGGAACGTAGGCCAGAAAAATGTTATCATTTTGATCTCCCCCTGCTTCACTGAGTTCTCTAAGTGCCTCCCAGAAAGGAAATTACACATTCATATGGAAACCTGATTTTTACCACACTTGCCCAGGGGATACTCCCAGATTGTGGCAGGGCTTATGATTGTGGTCCCATAGGACTGTATAATTTGCATACTTTCAAAGCAGCTGCCTGAAGGTCTGGCTTGCATCCAGTCTAAAACTAGATGCTGACTAAGATCACTCCTATTTAAACACTGACAGGGTTTGGCACACCCTCAACAACTGAGATCTGTTAGAATAAACCAAACTGCTTGAACAATCACAAAGATGCAAGAGACAACCAAGGCCTAGAACAAGATTGAATGATAAGTTTCATTCTCTACACCTGACTATTTCCTCAAAACTGAGAAAGGTAGCTGTTTTGCCTAAAACGTAGAAACAAACATAAAGAGCCAGGCAAAATGAGGAAACAGAGGAATATGTCCTAAATGAAAAAAATAAGATAAAACTCCAGGAAAAAAAAATTTAATGAAATGGAGATAAGTAATTTACCTAACAAAGATTTCCGGATAATGTTTGTAAAGCTAGTGACTGAACTCAGAGGAAGAATGGATGAGCATAGTGAGAACTTCAACAAAGAGATAGAAAATATAAGAAATTACAAAATAGAAGTTAGAGAGTGAAACAACACAATAACTGAACTTAAAAACATGCTAGAGGATTTCAAAACCATATTAGATGAACAGAAGAAAGGTTTAGTGATCTAGAAGAGAAGGTAGTAGAATTCATGCAAACAGCAGCAAAAAGAAAAAAGAAATTAAGAACAAGTGATAATAGCTTAAGGGATCTAAGGAACAACATTGAACAGAATAACATTCACATTATAGAAGTCCCAGAAAGAAAAGAGAGAGAAAGAAAAGTGCAGAGAAATTATTTGAAGAAATAATGGTTGAAAATTTCTCTAAACTGGGGATGGAAACAGACATCCAGATCAACATATCCCAGAGGAATTTCTAAAAAGATAAACCAAAAAAAAATGACTCATACTAAGACACATTATAATTAATTTCAAAAGTTAAAGAGATTTTAAAAGCAGCAAGAGTAAAACAACATGTTATATACAAAGGATAAGACTATCAGCAAATTTTTCAGAAATTTACAGGCCAGAAGGGAGTGGCACAATATAGTCAAAGTGCTGAAGAAAAGAAATTTCCAACCAACAATACTCTACCTGAAAAAGTTACCATTCAGAATTGAAGGAGAAATAGTTTTTCAGACAGGCAAATGATAAGGGAGTTCATTTCCTCTAAACTGGATTTACAAAAAATGTTAAAGGGATATCTTTAAATGAAAATAAAGGGCACTAATTAGTAGCAAGAAAACATATGAAAATATAAATCTAACTGGTAAAGGTAAATTTGTAGTAAAATGAGTGGATTGATCACTTGTAAAAGTAGTCTGAAGGTTATAAGACAAAACTAGTAAAAATAACTGTAACTATAATAATTAGTTAAAGGATACACAAAAAAAGAATGTAAAATGTGACATTAAAAAATACAACATGTGCGTAGGTGGAGAAGATAAAAAAGTAGAATTTTAGAATGCAGTCACATTTAGGTTACTATCAATTTAAAATAGACTGTTATATACAGGCTGTAATTTATGAGCCTTGAAGTAACCAAAACACAAAATATCTATAGTAGACACACAGAAGATAATGTAAAAGAAATCTAGGCATAACACTAAAGAAAGTCAAAACACAAGAGAGGAAGAGAAGAAAGGAACAGAGAAGAACTATAAAACATCCAGAAAACAATGAAGAAAATGACAATAAGTACATACCTATCAACAATTACTTTAAATGTAAATGGATTAAAGTCTCTGATCAAAACACATAGAGTGACTGAATGGGAAAAAAAAAATCTCATGGCCCATTTATATGCTGCGTACAGGAGACTCACTTCACATGTAAGAACACACAGAAACTGAAAGTGAAGTAATGGAAAAAAGATTTGACATGTAAATGGAAACCAAAATAAATCTGGGGTAGCTATACTTATATCAGACAAAATAAACTTAAAATAAAGACTATAATATGAGGCAAAATAGAGCAGTACATAAGGATAAAGGGATTATTTGAACAAGAGGATATAAAATTTATAAGTGTTTATACACCCGACATAGGATCATCTAAATATATAAAGCAAATATTAACAGACCTAAATAGAGAAATAGATAGCAATATAATAACAGTAAGGGACTTTAATAATCCACATCCATAAATGGATCAAACATCCAGGCAATTTTTTTTTTTTTTGACAGGAGAATGTACATATTTTAATTTTTAATGCTTTGTATTTCTAATAATAAGATAAAAATATAAAGAAAAGATTACTAACATTTAGAATATAGCAACCTAATTATTTTTATCATTAAACAAAAATACTAATAGCTAATGTTTTTTTGTTTTTTTTTTGTTTGTTTGTTTTGTTTTTTTTGTTTTTTTTTTATTTTTTAATATATGAAATTTACTGTCAAATTGGTTTCCATACAACACCCAGTGCTCATCCCAAAAGGTGCCCTCCTCAATACCCATCACCCACCCTGCCCTCCCTCCCACCCCCCATCAACCCTCAGTTTGTTCTCAGTTCTTAACAGTCTCTTATGCTTTGGCTCTCTCCCACTCTAACCTCTTTTTTTTTTTTTCCTTCCCCTCCCCCATGGGTTTCTGTTAAGTTTCTCAGGATCCACATAAGAGTGAAACCATATGGTATCTGTCTTTCTCTGTATGGCTTATTTCACTTAGCATCACACTCTCCAGTTCCATCCATGTTGCTACAAAAGGCCATATTTCATTCTTTCTCATTGCCACGTAGTATTCCATTGTGTATATAAACCACAATTTCTTTATCCATTCATCAGTTGATGGACATTTAGGCTCTTTCCATAATTTGGCTATTGTTGAGAGTGCCGCTATAAACATTGGGGTACAGGTGCCCCTATGCATCAGTACTCCTGTATCCCTTGGATAAATTCCTAGCAATGCTATTGCTGGGTCATAGAGTAGGTCTATTTTTAATTTTCTGAGGAACCTCCACACTGCTTTCCAGAGCGGCTGCACCAATTTGCATTCCCACCAACAGTGCAAGAGGGTTCCTGTTTCTCCACATCCTCTCCAGCATCTATAGTCTCCTGATTTCTTCATTTTGGCCACTCTGACTGGCGTGAGGTGGTATCTGAGTGTGGTTTTGATTTGTATTTCCCTGATAAGGAGCGACGTTGAACATCTTTTCATGTGCCTGTTGGCCATCCGGAAAACATCCAGGCAATTTTAAATGACATATTAGACCAGATGGACTTGACAGATATGGTCAGGACATTCCATTTAAAAACAGCAATACACATTATTCTGAACTGCACATATGCTAGACCACACAAAAAACTTTTCAATAAATTTAAGATTACATTACAGCAAACATCTTTTTTGAATACAAAGTTATGAAACTAGAAATCAATTATAAGAAGAAAACTGGAAAATCACAAATATGTGGAGATTAAACAACATGCTACTGAATAACCAATAAGTCAACAAAGAAATCAAAGGAGAAATAAAAATATCTTGAGACAAATGTAAGTAGTAACAAGCATACCAAAAACTATGGAGTGCAACAAAAAAAAAATTCCAGAGGGAAAATCATAGTAATATCAGCCTACCTTAAGGAACAAGGAAAACATCAAACAAACAATCTAACTCTAAACTGAAAGGAACTAGAAAAGAACAAACAAGGTCCAAAGTTAGTGGAACAGATGTAACAAAGATCAGAGTTAAATAAATAGAACAGAGACTAAAAGAGAATAGAAAAGATTGATGAGACTAAGAGCTGGTTCTTTGAAAATGAACAAAATTTACAAATCTTTGCTAGATTCACCAACAAAAAAAGAGAGAGTGTTAAAATAAATAAAATCAGAAATTAAATACATGTTACAACTGATACTACTGAAATAAAAATGATTGTGGACGTCTATGAACAATTATAGATCAACAAATTTATCAACCTGTTTCATGGAAAAAATAGAAAATCTGAATAGACTGATTATTAGCACTGAGATTGAATCAGTAATTAAAAAAAAAAAAACACACACACAAAAAACTTCCTCACAAACAAAAGTCCAGGGAAAGACGTTTCCATTGGTAAATTCTACTAAACATTTAAAGAAATTCTCCTCAAACCTATTCTTCACAAATACCTATTCTTCCCAAACTCATTGTACGAGGGCATCATGACCTTCATACCTATACCTAAACCAGACCAGGATACCACACACACACACACACACACACACACACACACACACACACACACTATATATAGGTCTATATACCCTGATGAACACAGACATAAAAATCCTCAACAAAATATGAGCAAAAAATATTAAACAATATGTTAAAAGGAAGATACCCCATTCCAGGTGTGATTTATTCCAGGGATGCAAGGATGTTTCAACATCCAAAAATCAATCAGCATGATACACTACATCAACACAATGAAGGATAAAATTTATATGATCATCTCAATAGATACAGAAAAAGAATTTGACCAAATTGAACATCTATTCATGATTAAAACTCTCAGCAACATGGGTATAGAAGGAAATAGCTCAACATATTAAAGATCATAGATGATAAGCCCACACCTAGCATCATAGTTAATAGTGAAAGCCTGAAAACTTTTACTCTAAGTTTGGGAACAAGAGAAGGATGCCAACTCTCACTGCTATTGTTCAACATAGTATTGGAAATCCTAGCTAGAGCAATTAGGCAAGAAAAAAGAAACAAAAGGCATAAAAATGGTAAAGGAAGAAGGAAAACTCACTATTTTCAGATGATAAGATTTTATATATACAAAACTCTAGAGACTCCACCAAAACTAACTAACAAACAAGTGTCAGAACTCATGGAAGAATTCAGTAAATTTTCAGGGTACAAAGCCAATAGAAAAAATTCTGTTGTATTTCTATACACTAATGACAAACTAACAGAAAAGGAACTTTTTTTTTAAAAAAAGCACATTTAAATTGCATTAAAAATACCTAAGAATAAATTTTATTGAGGAGGTGAAAAGCCTAAATACTAAAAACTATTATTTTTTTTAATATATGAAATTTATTGTCAAATTGGTTTCCATACAACACTCAGTGCTCATCCCAAAAGATGCCCTTTTCCATGCCCATCACCTACTCTCCCCTCCCTCCCACCTCCCATAAACCCTCAGTTTGTTCTCAGTTTTTAAGAGTCTCTTATGCTTTGGCTCTCTCCCACTGTAACCTCATTTTTTTTTCTTCCCCTCCCCCATGGGTTTCTGTTAAGTTTCTCAGGATCCACATAAGAGTGAAACCATATGGTATCTGTCTTTCTCTGTATGGCTTATTTCACTTAGCATCACACTCTCCAGTTCCATCCATGTTGCTACAAAGGGCCATATTTCATTCTTTCTCATTGCCACGTAGTACTCCATTGTGTGTATAAACCACAATTTCTTTATCCATTCATCAGTTGATGGACATTTAGGCTCTTTCCACAATTTGGCTATTGTTGAGAGTGCTGCTATAAACATTGGGGTACAAGTGCCCCTATGCATCAGTACTCCTGTATCCCTTGGGTAAATTCCTAGCAGTGCTATTGCTGGGTCATAGGGTAGGTCTATTTTTATTTTTTGAGGAACCTCCACACTGTTTTCCAGAGTGAACTATTAGAAAATGATGAAAAAATATATATAAATGAATGGACAAATATTCTGTACTCATGGATTGAAAGAATTAGTATTGTTAAAATATCCATATAACTAAACACAATCTATACATTCAATGAAATTGCTATCAAAATGCCAGTGGCATTTTCCACAGAAATAGAATGAACAATCCTAAACTGTAAGGAACCACAAAAACCATTAATGGCCAAAGCAATCTTGAGAAATAAGAACAAAGCTGGAGACATCTGCTTCCTGATTTCAAACTATATTATAAAGCTATAGTAAGCAAACCAGCATAGTACGGGCATAAGAACAGACACATATTCAATAGACAGAATGGAGAGCCCAGAGATAAACTCACGCATGTATGATCAATTAATTTATCACAAATAAATTAATTTGTTAATTAATTTATGACAAAGATTGATTTATCATCAATTAATTTATTTCTTTTCCCATATGAAATGGGAAAGAAAAGTGTTTTTTCAAGAAATAGAATAACTGGACAGGTACATGACAGAAAATAAAAGTAGAGTACTATCTTACACCATATACAAAATTATTTCAAAATGGATTAAAAAAGGACTAAAGGGTTGAGTATAAGATCTGAAACCATAAGACTCCTAGAAGGAAACATAGGCAGTAATCTCCTTGACATTAATCTTGGCAAAGATATTTTTGGATCTGACTCCAAAAGCAAAGGGAAAAGAAATGAAAAACAAATGGGACTACCTCAAACTAAAAAGCTTCTTCACTGAAAAAGAAGCCATCAGCAAAATGAAAAGACAATCTACTGAGTGGGGGAAAATATTTGCAAATCGTATATCTGGTAAGAGGTTAATTAAATAACTCACACAACTCAAAAGCAAAAAAAAAGTTATGTTAAAAATGGGCAGAAGATCTGAATAACTCTTTTTTACAAGCACATGAAAAGATGCTCAACATCACTAATCATCAGGAAGATGCAAATCAAAACCACAATGAGATATGACTTCCCACCTGTTGGAATGATTTTTGTCAAAAAGGTAAGGAATAACAATGTTGATGAGGATGTAGTGAAAAGGAAACCTTCTTATACTGTTGCTGGGAATGTAGATTGGTGCACCTGCACCCGCTATGAAAAGCAAACTGGAGGTTCCTCAAATCATTAAACACAAAACCTACTACGTAATTCAGCAATTCCACTTCTGAGTATTTATTCAAGGAAAATGAAAGTACTAATTTGAAAGAATACACACGCTCATATTCATTGCAGCATTGTTTACAATAGCCAGCATACAGAAACAAACTAAGTGTTCATCAATACATTAGTGGAAAAAGAAGTTTTAGGGTGTGTATGTGTGTGTGTGTGTGTGTGTGTGTGTGTGTGTGTGTGTGTGTGTAATGGAATACTCTCAAAAATAAGAAAGAATGAAAGTTTGTCATTTTTGACAACACGAATAGATCTACAGGGTATTATGCAAAGTGAAATTAGGAAAAGAAAAATACCAGAGGCGCCTGGGTGGCTCAGTTGGTTACGTTTCCGACTTCTGCTCAGGTCATGATCTCACAATTTGTGAATTCCAATCCCGTATTGGGCTTTGTGCTGCCATCTCAGACCTTGGAACGTGCTTCAGATTCTGTGTCTCCCTCTCTCTCTACCCTTTCCTCACTCGTGCTCCCTCTGTCTCTCTCTTAAACATAAACATAAAAAAGAAAAGAAAAATATCATATTATTGTCTTTATACGTGGGATTTAGAAAATACATAAATGAATAAACATAACAAAATAAAACAAAGCTCATAGAAGCTGTTATATAGAACAGATTGGTGGTTACCAGAGTGGGGGAGGGTTGAGGGATAAGTAGAATTGGTGAAGGTGGTCAAGAGGTATATACTTCCGGTTATAAAATAAGTAAGTGATGGGTATATAATGTACAACACGGTGATAATAGTTAATTATATTGTATCGCACGTTTGAAAGTTGATGAGAGTAAATCTTAAAAATTCTTATCACAAGAAAAATAAGTTTTATAACTTTCTATGGTGATTAATGGTAACTAGACTCACTGTGGTGATCATTTTGAAGTGTATACAAATATGTAATCATTGTACTGTAAAACTGAAACTAATATAATATCCTATGCCATTTACACCTCACACACACACACACACACAAAAAAGCTAGAGCAGACACTGAGTAAAGCATTACTTATTTCAATCTACTTAGAATTAAACCCTGCCATCTTTTCAGTCTCCACTCCTAGTTTACTAAGTTCCTCAAAATATTTGTCCTGTTCCTCTTTTAATGCCTACAGAATATACGCACAATAGATATTTTAAACTGGTCTCTGTTATGTTTATACAAAATTATAGAAATCAAATCAGATAATTTGAACAACTCAAGGGGAAAATAATGTCTAATGCTCCACGGTATTACCAAAAGTAGCCAGAATCAGTTTCATAATATGTTCACTCATTAATTCATTTATCATTGAAGCCCATTACATGTCGGGGTCTATGCTAGATATTTGGGAGCATTTTCACAATTTGGGCAATATACGGAGTTCCTCAATGTCAGGTGACTGCTGTCACAACCATAGGGAGAATATATAAATAGAGACATGTAGCGAATATATGTATACTGCCTCAAACTCCTTGCACCAGGACCAGAAAACATCCAATAATGGGTATTTGGAACAGTATTTGCAACTATTTTATAAACCGTTGCTTTAGATATATTTGGGCTTTTGAGTTTTTTGCCTTGTTTTGTCTTAGGTTATCATCTCTTTTCAAAGTCTAGTACATAGTGTTTTGTATGAGAATATTGAGAACAGATTGCACAGTGCAAGGGGTGAGGGAAGAAATATTTGGTTGTATATTTTCTTAGGTTGTTCCTGAAGCTTGTGGAAAGCAACAAGAGGAGGAAATCATGAGGACAGAAATCTTAAAGAAAAAAAAAAAAGCTTTTTACAATGTCAATAAAATACAGCATGATGCTCTGTGCTTTGGTTATGTTGTAGAGAAAAATGTTTAAGAAGACATAAATTTATGTGAACTGCTGAGTTTTTCTGACAATTTTTATTTCTTTTACCTTGCAAGTGTAAACAAGGTAAAATAAATATTATGCTTGTATTACTGTTCCATTGGCAGAGATGGATCTTATAAATATTATCACAACGAAAATTCTTGATGTTGGTCAATGGAAGAAAATTGATCAAGTTCAACTTTTCAGTTTATGTAAACCAAGGAAGCAAGAGTAACTTTTTATCCCATTATCTTTCTACTTAATTATAAAAGCACTAAAGCAGCCTCATTTGTCTGGTGATGATAAGCAAATTAACTCATACAGTAAATATTGAGTGTCTGCATTATTCAATGACATTCAATGGCTACATCATGTCAGTGATCAAGACTAAAATCCAGGGGTGCCACCTGACTGGCTCAGTCAGTGGAGCATCCAATTTCAGCTCAGGTCAAGATCTTACGGTCAGTGAGTTCGAGCCCACGTAGGACTCTGCTAACAGCTCAGAGCCTGGAGCCTGTGTCAGATTCCGTGTCTCCCTCTCTCTCTTCCCCTCCCCTGCTCACTCTCACTTTCTCTCTCAAAAATAAATAAAAATTTTTTAAAAATTAAAAAAAAGTCTGGTATCCAAGAGACACTTAATAGACTGCTTTTCGAATAAGGTATTATAGTAGATGCTGTTGACGCCCCACCCAGATCACCTGTGCGAGGCTGATGCCCCCATCCTCCAGCTTTTGTAAAATACTGGCTGCTAATGCTCAAAGCTGCTCCCTTTCCTAGATAATTGCTTCCACCAGCAAAAACCACCTTTGTTGTGAGGTTATTTATGCCCCCATCTGCTTTGGGGGCAGTCTCTATCCTTTGAATGGCTAATATAAAGGTATCTTTGTTTCAAGAAGGCAAAACTCTACAGTAAAATTTTTAGATTTTTATTTCAGAGTTCCCCTTCTTTATGGAGTAGGCCAAGTAGACTTAATCAGAGTTGATATCCTTCTCACTCTTATCCTTCCACCCACTTCAGATTTTTTTTTTTTTTTTTCATGAGAAGGACTCCTTTAATGTATCACTAGTACCCAAATCTCCTTCTCGGGCTCTGTTTCTAGGTATTCTGAATTAAGGCAGATAGGATGAGCTCCTGAAGTAATGCTTACTTTATACCTTCAAATAAATTATATAATCTGGGGGTACATAACACTTTCTCGGACCTCCTCTTATGTTCTTTCTTTTTTGGTATGATGACATGAAGATTTCTCAGGAATCACTACATATCTGACTTATTCATTGAGCATGTATTCTATGATGGGGTTAGCATGTTTTTTTTCCTGTAAACATCCATATAGCAAATATTATTGGCTTTATGGGCCATAAAGTCTTAGTCACAACTACTCAACTCTACTGTTGTAGTGTAAAAAGAGCCATAGATAATACATAAACAAATGCGTGTGGCTGTGTGCAAATAAAACTTTATTGACAAAACAGAAGACAACAAGATCTGGCCATAGTTGACCTATGTTCTATGGTATCAGTCCAATTTACTCAACCTAAATAACTCAGGGTTATACTTTCAATACATTTTACGAAGCATCAAAAGAAATTTTGATTCCAATCAATGGTTAAAATCTGCATACTTGCTGTTATGTTTTGTTTCCTTTCGTTGACTATGTTTTAAGCATATTTTTTTTTCTATTTTGTATTCTTAAATTGAAGCTCTACTGTTGTACTGGTTATTAATGTTTTTGTTACTGTTTTGCTTTAATTATTTTCTTGTTTGTACTCTATCATTGATCTCCTTGCTCAAGTTTTTTATTCTTCTCCAGTCGTGGTTGTTCTTGCTTTGAGGAAGAGAATAAGTCCCATAGGGAATATGATGTTGTATGTAGATTAACTATTGGCTGGATGATTATTCTTCCAGGAAGAAAGCAAGCTCTGACACATTTTATTTATGGTGTACAATATTCCATCTTGCCCCTCCCCCTAATTTTTTTCTAGAACAAATTTGTTTCTTCTCTAAGTCTGTTTCTAGATTTACAGTACAGTGATATATAACCTCTTAGTATTATATTTACACAATACTTTAATACAGAGTAGGGATAAAAATATTAGAAGAAGAAATTCATCATTAAATTACTCAAACTGTATAGACTCCTATTCTAGGGGTGTTGACTTATGGGGTTTGTCTTTCATACTATTCTATCAATGGTATCTAAAGTTTGTATTTAAAGATAAATAAGTTTTTCCTCTATTCTTTTTTTATACCCCAAAGTCATCTTTATCCAAAAACAGACTATATAAATACACTTTATTACAGTTTCCAAAACTCCTTAATTGGATGAACCATTATTTTTATTACTGCTACCTACGCTTGTTCTTAACAGTTTAATTTATAAATAAACAGGTTCTACTTAGTTTTCATTATTTTTTGTTTCACAGATATCATTGGTCTTCAATTGGTAATGATGATCCACTATACATTTTCATTTGTTTTATTACTAGATATACACTATTTTATCCATTTGCTTTTTGGAATACGAGAAAGTTGAAAATTAGTGTTTTTTTTCTCCTCATTTTCCTTCTCCTTTATTTTATGAAATTAAAGTTTAGGAAATATCCAAGACAATGATATAAAACTAAGGGGAATAGTTCAGTAAAAAAAACTATTTTACTTTGAAAGCATTTCTGTTATTGTCACTTGAAAACATTTAGCACAATTGCATAATTTGATATCATTAAGGCATTTTTCAATAACAAAGCTTTTTTTAAGTCTGTTGATGGATTTTTACTTAAATTATTAATATTTTTTATGTTTATACATCTTTCCAATATCTTAACAATCCCTTCCTAAATTAAGACCAAACTAAACATGCCAGCATATTAATGTTTTTGTCACAATTCATGTATTTTAAACATATGGAATATGGCTGAGCTAATATTAGAATCAAAGAAGTCTGAAATAAAATGGTATTATAAAACCTTCTGAGTTACAGTTTGAATACTGCATGCTTTTATGATACAGTATTTCATATAGTGAACTATGTTGTATGTTGTTCATTCACTAATTTATTTCCACAACTAAGTATATATTGACAACTATTTCGATGTTACTTGTTTCAGATGCCAACATTTTGAAAAGGAGGTACAAATACAAAGATAAATAAAACATAAGTTCATTTCTGGAGGAATTTAAAATCAAAGGCAAAAAAAAGGATGAAAAAGAACAACTCCAAAGTAAGGCAAAAATGAGTAACTAGAGAGACTTACAAATAAAAGGCTATGAGGATTAAAATATTGAGGAGAATGCACCAAGTTTAGAAATCATGAAACCTCCTTAAAGAAAGCACTGTTGAATTGAGAGAATGAATGAAGCTTGTCCAAGTAGTGATAGTAAGGAGTGCATACAAGATGTAGAGGTGATTCTCAATTAAAGCACAGAGGCAATCGAACCAGAAACATAAAGAAATAACAGTTGCTGTAGTTTGGTATGAAATGTATATGGACAGGGATAGCATTTCCAGCATGGTGGCACAAGGAGTTCCACAGATCCTTGCCTCAGAGTAATAACCCTAATTGGTGAAAATATGGGGGGAAAACATTTATAGTGTCTTAACACTATTCTAAAGGCATACACCAAATGGAAAAACATTTATTTAAGAGAAGCTACTAAGTCTCAGTAAAAACAGTGAGAGTTGGTGTCATCCGAGCCTTGACCCATCCTGGTCTCTCCAGCACAGCCTGACAGAACTTTGTCCCAGGTATGTACAGCTGATAAGACTGGACTACTTCTCTCCTTAGCTCCTAATCTAGAGCTGTCACTTCTCCCTGCAATGGGTAGGCCACTACCATTCCTCATCCAACCCACCTAACTCCCACCCCATCCAGCTTCGTGTTGCAGAAGCCCAATTCCATTCAAGAATAGCATCAGTGGAGACATCCATGGCTCTCTTCTCCCACTCATTCTTCATCCATAAAATGAAAACTCTACCCTTGGTGGTAGGCCAGGCCAATAATCCTAGGCAAGGATCCTCCCTTATCCCAGCTCATTTGTATGAAGGAGTTTCCTCCAGGTGATAAAAGAGGTTACCTTCCCCTGCCACAAAAAAAAAAAAAAAAAAAAAAAAAAATCAAAGAAACCCATTTAAAAAGTAAGCAAAGGCTTTGAGTGGACATTTCTCCAAAAATGATATACACATGGCCAATAAACATATGAAAAATGCTCATTTCATTAGCAATTAGGTTACTAGGAATGTAGAAATGTTAAGCTTGCTAGGTGAAGGCAAGGAACTATAAAGTTTTGAGAATCCCAGTATGATTGGAACCCAAAAGGGCATAAAAATAGTTATAAACTTTCAAGAAAGATTAAAGTATGCTTATCTTTTCAGAACTTATGGTAAATAAGAAAAGATTCATAACAGAACTCTATAATTTGTCTTCTAGCATGATTAGTATCATGGGAACACAGATTGAAGACAAATTTTGTTTGAGGGAAATCTTTCTAGTAATGTTTATCAGAGACTTAAATGGTGAATAGGTTCCAGGAAGATGCAGAGAGGGTCTTGGTGTATACACAGCCTGGTCAGAAGGCATACAAAGTTGTAAAAATATATGGTACATAGGAGTTCCAAATGCTTACGAGTATAATTTAGAGTTTATATGAGTAGTGACAAAAAATTGATATTGCTTTGGTAGACACACAGACAGACAGACCAGCTCATGAATGTCCTCTAAACTCCATAATGCTTATATTATGGAGTTATATTTTGCTTAAACCCCATAAACTCATTTGCTTAGTATGAGTGATTATTAGTAGGTATACAACTCCTTGCCATATCTTAAATGTATTTTGTCTGTTTGTATACCCTTCACAGTTAGCATAGTATCTCCTGCATGGTGAGACTTCAGTCAATATCTGTTGAATGCATGAGATAATGGCTCTCGGTGTGTTTCCTTATATATGGGAACTATATGTTTTCTTCGTATATAAAAGCTACATCATTTTTATTTTGTTGGGGGCCAAAAAATAAGGATGTTAGTGGCTGACTCTTGCTGTATCTCATCATTTCTCAAGGCTTTTCTGAATGTATCTTTATCTCTATGGTTATAAAACTGATGTGATTCACATGATAAATATAATGGGTCAAACTACTCTATAATGAGGCCATACATACATGTATAATAATATATAATATGAATATTATAGGATGTGTGTTAATCAGTTCAATGACTAAGTGAATGCAAGCATTAAATAGACACTTATTTTTCTTGTATCTAAATCAGAATTCTATTACAGCAGCATTTTCCTGTGGGTTTTGAAAACAAGGCTACTTTCTAAATTTCTTCCAGTAACATAAAATATGATGTGTGGTCACACTTTGTTAATCTATGAAATCATATTTTAAAAATCTTGGATTCTATCAACCAAGGATGGAATTTAAATATACAATCTGGCAGCTGTTCGATGCTCATGTTCCATATACGATGGTTTGTCGGCTTTGAATCAATAACTTCTGCTAAAGGTAAAACTGGGTTGGATGGTCCTACGGTTCTGAGGACCTTGGAGGGGTGGCAGGGACTGCTTGGCAAGACAGCTGTTGTTTCACCTGCATAGCCTGGAACCATAGAGCCTCTTCAAGTAGCCATGAAGGTTGATTTGAACAATCGATCTTTCTCTCTGTGTGTTTCCATGATACCTAGTAGCTGAGTTTTTATGCGTTTTTATGAAATGTATTAACACAGTGTAGAAATGCATAGAAAAAGCCTGTCAGAACAGGAGAGAAGTAACTCTGTCTCTATCCACTGGTAGTGTATTAGTTGAAAGAAGTATTGATCAAAGTTTAGTATATGCTGTTTGATTTGACTGCTTATGGAAAAAAAGTTTTTAATAGGCCTAATAATTTGATAGTGGAATTAGTAAATTAAGTTGGATTTTCTAAGAGAGTTTTAAAAGTTTGGCTAAATACCCCAAAAGTGACTCATACCATTTTTATAATAACTTTTGGGTCATAGTTATGATGTTCTTTAGTTAGGATGTATAACATTCTCAAATGTGATTAGGATTGATAGGCCTTCAAAATAATTGGCAAAAAATGGTTTTTTACTTACCAAATGTATCGTGTGTATTTATCACACATTATTAGTGTTTTCAAGGTTATACAGTCTTCAAATGTTTAGTATTGTTCAAAGAGTAAGCTTAACCCATCAACGTAATGTAGAAAAAAACTTCAAACTGAGAAAAAAAAAAGTGTGTATTTTTGTTCTGACTCTGCTGTTGACTAGCTTGGTTACATTGAACAAATCTGCCTATTTTCTGGGAGGCACCTTCTTTTCTATAATAAAGAGTTTGGAGTGCAGAGTCTATTACCAGTTTTCCACTTCCAAAAGTTTATCTTGCTAGAAGTATTTCTATGAGTAAAGTACATGTTAAAATCATTTATGTGAATTTTGACCAAAGATGAAGGGATAATTACTTTTTTTTTAGGTATTCGACCTTCCCACATAAATGTATAGGTTATCTTTAATACTGCAAGTGAGCAATGAGTGATACTGTAAGAGAAAGACATCAATTAGTTCTGTTCTGGAGCAAAATGCCTTATAATTTTTATTTGCTATATGAGATACAGTTCCTGTTTTTCTGTCTTTCCTTCACTCATAAATTCTTTCCTTTTTAAAAGTATCAAAGATATTTTTGTGTATGGTGTAAGAACATGGTCCAGTTTCATTCTTCTGCATACTGCTGTCCAGTTTTCTCATCACCATTTGTCGAAGAGACTGCCTTTTTTCCATTGCATATTCTTTCCTGCTTTGACAAAGATTGTTGACCATATAGTTATGGGTCTATTTCTGGGTTTTCTATTCTGTTCCATTGATCTATGTGTCTGTTTTTGTACCAGTACCCTACTGTCTTGATCACTACAGCTTTGTAATATAACTTGAAATCCAGAATTGTGATGCATCTGACTTTGCTTTTCTTTTGCAAGATTGCCTTGGCTACTGGGGGTATTTTGTGGTTCCATACAAATTTTAGGATTGTTTTTTCTAGCTCTTTTAAAAATGCTCGTGGTATTTTGATAACGATTGCATTAAATGTATAGATTGCCTTGGCTAAGTATATTTTAACAATATTTGTTCTTCAGTCAATGAGCATGGAATGTTTTCCATTTCTTTGTGTCATCTTCAATTTCTTTCATAAGTGTTATATAGTTTTCAGAGTACAGGTATTTTACCTCTTTGGTTAGATTTATTCCTAGGTAAGATGGATGAAAGTCCTAAATGTGAGACAGGAAACCATCAAAATCCTACAGGAGAACACGGGCAGCAACCTCTTTGACCTTGGCCGTAGCAACTTCTCACTAAACCTGTCTCCAGAGGCAAGGGAAACAAAAGCAAAAATAAACTATAGGGAAGCCATCAAGATAAAAGTTCTCTGCAAGGCAAAGGAAACAATTAACAAAACTAAAAGGCAGTCTACAGAATGAGAGAAGATATGTGCAAATGACATTTCTGATAAAGGGTTAGTATCCAAAATCTATAAAGAACTTAGCAAATTCAACACCAAAAAAATGAATAATTCAGTTAAGAAACGGACAGAAGATATGAACAGACATTTTTCCAAAGAAGACATACAGATGGATAATAGAAACACGAAAAGATGCTCAACATCACTCATCATCAGGGTATATAAGTCAAAACCACAATGAGATACCATCTCACACCTGTCAGAAGGGCTAAAATTAACAACACAGGGAACAACAGGTGTTGGCAAGGATGCAGAGAAAGAGGAACCCTCTTACACTCTTGGCGGGAATGCAGACTGGTGCAGTCACTCTGGAAAACAGTATAAAGTTTCATCAAAAAGTTAAAAAAAAAAAGAACTATCCTATGACCCAGCAATTATACCACTAGGTACAAAAATATAGATGTGAAGGGACACATGCACCCCAATATTTATAGTAGCATTATCAACCAAGGCCAAACTATAAAAAGAATTCAAATGTCAATGAACTGATGAATGAAAAAAAAATTGTGTGTGTGTGTGTGTGTGTGTGTGTGTGTGTGTGTGTGTATAATGGAATATTTCTCAGCCATCAAAAAGAATGAAATCCTGCTATTTGCAATGACGTGGATGGAGCAAGAGTGTATTATGCTAAGTGAAATAAGTCAGTCAGAGAAAGACAAATACCATATGATTTCACTTATATGTGGAATTTAAGAAACAGATGAACATAGAGTGAAGAAAGAAAAGAGAGGGAAGCAAACCATAAGAAACTCTTTTTTGTTTATTTTGAGAGAGAGGGAGAGAGATTGCACATGCACACAAGGAGGGAGAGACAGAGAGAAAGGGGTAGAGAATCCCAAGCAGGCTCTAAGCTCAGCACACAGCTCAACGCGGGGCTCAGGCTCATAACCATGAGATCATGACCTGAGCCTAAATCAAGAGTAGGATGCTTGTTCAACTGAGACACCCAGGCACCCCATCTCTTAAGTATACAGAACAAACTGAGGGTTGATGGAGGGAAATGAGTGGGGGCTGGTTTAAGTGGGTTATGGATATTAAGGATACCCATCCAGTGATGAGCACTGGGTGTTATATGTAAGTGATGAATCACTTAATTCTACACCTGAACGAATTTTACCATATATGTTAACTAACTAGAATTTAAATAAAAACTTGAGAAAAATCATAATATATATCTGATATATTTGATTCTTCATCTTGTAACAGATAAACAAAAAGGAGGTCTGATCCCAGTAAAGATCTTTGGATCGCTTTTTCTCATTTGCTCTGACTTATAGTAATGTCTTGTTTTAAATCTCAAATGATTAACAATGATGCCATTTGATTTCATTATTTTTTTCTTCTTTTTAAATTTTTTTAATGTTTTTATTTTATTTTTGGGAGAGACAGAGACAGAGACAGAGTGCCAGTGGGGTAGGGGCAGAGGGAGAGGGAAACACAGAATCCAAAGCAGGTTCCAGGTTCTGAGCTGTCAGCACAAAGCAAGACACAGGGCTCGAACTCACAAACTGCGAGATCATGACATGAGCCGAAGTCAGATGCTTAACTGACTGAACCACCAAGGCGCTCCTCATTATTATTATTTTTTCTTATTTGATTACCAGGGGGCAGGTTTCCTCTATTCTTCAACAAAGAGCTTCAAAGTTTTGGGTTTTTTTTAAGTATAAATTCACTTGACATAGTTATGATATAAAGGGAATGTCTCAAATTTGGTCTCTGTTTTTTGCTATAAATTACTTTTTGGGAATTGAATAAGCTAAATTATACTAGTTTTACCAGCTCCAAATATTCAAAAATAAGGGAAGTGTTATCACCTGGCAAAAGAACAAGGAAACCCCTCAGCCTAACTCAGCAGGGTTGTGCAAAGGCCTGCTGACATAGGCAAGTAGCAAAAACAAACAAACAACAACAACAAACCAGCCACTACGCTCAAGGCATTCACAGCAAAATCTGGGGAGATAGCACTAACATACAATAAACTATACACAACAGGGTAATGTAAGATTAGTTGATAAATTGTATGGTACAGCCTTTAAATATTTCTGATCTTAGAAAATAGCTTCAAGTTAAGTTTTATTTGTATCCATTTGCTTAGTGTGATATCTATATAGATTAACTTCATGGGTCAGGTATGTATCCACCAGCCACATGTGGCCATTTAAAGTTCATTTTAAATGAAATATAATTAAATTAACAAAAAAAAAAAAAAAAAAAACTTCAGTCTACATTACACTTGCTACTAATGGTTGATAGTTGCCATCATGGATGTTTCAAAAAAACAAAAACCAGGGGCGCCTGGGTGGCTCAGTCGGTTAAGCGTCCAACTTCGGCTCAGGTCATGATCTCACGGTCCCTGAGCTCGAGCCCCGCGTTGGGGCTCTGTGCTGACAGCTCAGAGCCTGGAGCCTGTTTCAGATTCCGTGTCTCCCTCTCTCTCTGCCCCTCTCCTGTTCATGCTCTGTCTCTCTCTGTCTCAAAAAATAAATAAACATTTAAAAAAAAAAAAACAAAAAACAAACCCTCAAACTTCCATTATTGCTGAAAGTTTTATTGGATTTGCTTGAGTAATTAAAAAATAATTAATTATGTCATTAAGTAATCAAAAACAATTTGAGAAACTAATAAAGATAAGAACAATGAAATAATTGAGTGTTAGGTGAGATGTGTGTAAAGTGCTTACCTCAGTGCTTCTCATAAATGTATAAATATAGCATATTGCTATTGTCATAATTATGGACCGAGTTATATACTGGATGAGTGATATATGTTATCTGTAGTGATAATTGCTGCATTTTCATGTACTAGGAAATTTGAAATATTCTATATTTTTGTAGATAGGAAATATATTTTGTAGATAGGAAAATTAGATGTGGTAAGTTCACCTAGGTTAAACCCCGGGCACAGACTGGGGTTGGAACCCAGATTTTCCTAAAATAGAAGCTCTTGTCCCTTTTACTGGATTATATTCTCCCCCTAGATTAAAAACAACAAGTAAACATCATGCATCTGCTTTGAAAAATGCCAGAGGAAGACAATTTATTGAGCATCTCCTATGTGCCAGACCTGACTTATAAATTTAATCATCACTAGAATCAAGTCTGATTTTCTCTAATTTAAAGACTATTAAATTTAGACTCAAAAGTTATCTCTTCATGAACTAACACAATTATTTTTAACAATTGTCTCCAACAATATAGTTTGTACTCTTTTATAAATTTTATTCTTTTTTCAAACTTTGTTTATTTTTCTAGAAGATCAAATATTTTCTCATTGTATCCTAAATATTTCTAAATATTTTATGTTACTCTTATGGAAATGCTCTGCCAAATACAAACTAAATACACAATGTATGCATATAACAGAAATGAATTAAAATGTATGTATATGTGTGTGTTTATACGTGGTATAGTCATACATGTATTAATTTTGTGTGCTTAAATGGAATTTGAGGGACAGAGATTTATACAGCAATCATGTGTTAAATGGAATGAAGCACCCAATAGTTTACTCAAGCATTGTTTAGAGTTCCATAAATAAACACAGGCTATTTGCATTGATGAATATGAAATGTGCTAAGATGAACAAACAACAGACATAATTATTAAATGGGAGTGACAGGAAATAGATAAAAACCACAGCGTTCTTCGGATGCAAGTTAAAAAGAAAACAGACATATTCAGCTAAACCAAATGCAGATGAATATCTGTTACATTTTTAATTTTAGTACGTTTATGTCAACATATTTCAACACTAGATGTCAATATTTTAAATTCAGACCAGTGTTTGCTAAAAGAAACTTTCATGATATTTTTATAACATTCAATCTACTCTAGAAAATATAATGAAACATGTAGTGTTGGTAAAAATAAAAATTGTATTTGGTTTCTGTTAAGTAATTACATGTTTAGAATGCTTGCAAAGATGGACATTTGACCACGGACATTGACCATGCCAGAAAGGTGGTGTTCAAGAGGTGTTAGTATTGCCTGTTTTATTGCCCAGTCTCATTTTTCTCTTATATTAACCACAGGGGCTAGTCTCAGAGAATAGTCTTCTGGTAGGCCATTCCCCTCACTTCCTTTCTTTTGGTGACCAGTTTGGAAAAAGGAGCATGCACTGATAGCTGCTCCATTCACCCCAACCTTTGCACAATTGTGTGGGAGGGGCCTAGGCTTTAGCCTGCTTAATAAAACAAAAACAAAAACAAACAACAAACAACAACTACCACCACCGCTGGGCAAATTTTTCCTTGCTTTGCATTTTTGTCCTGTTCCTGCTACAGAGTTTCCAACCATGTGACTCAACCCATGTGAATAACTGGAAGAAAATTGTAAACTTATTTATTGTGTTCATGTTCCTTTGTCTAACGTAAGTTTCACATTAAAGTGATTTTCTAGTAGAAAAGCATATCTCTGGGGAAACATTTCAAATAGACCTTTCTTATAGCCTTCAACATAATGAACAGAAATAGAAAGCTAAAGAAATTAATTGGCAAACTAGCCACTTATATCCTGATGTGTATAAGCAAAGCTACTGCTAAAACAGAACAACAGTAACTGTGTATTTCTCATTGTGATTTCTCGGTGAAAAAATATTTCTATTGTATCTACGCACTCCTTGGCATGTGAGAGTCTCTCAGTGTGACTATAAAATATCTACTTATAATCATTTTTCAGTTAAAAAAATCATAAGAATTTCACAGGTATTCTGTTCATTGGCGAAATTTCAGGGCTAAAGAATGTGTTCTATTCAGATTCTTATTTCTCTTTCTCCTATACCTTCAGAAGAAGTAGGGAAGTTAGCTTTGGCCTAATCAAGCCCTCTGTTGCATTAAAGAAAAAAACAAACAAAATATTATATGCTGTTTTAAGCATTTTAAATAAATGGTTTTATGCTGAGTCATCTTGCTGCTTTGAAATAGTTCATTTGAATCATTACAAGTTCACGACTATTTCCAATAGTGAGGAAAGGAAATGGGAGATGGAAATGCTAGAGGAAGAATAGGACCCCACATCTTTCAAATGTGCAGTCTGTGGATTTTGATGAATAGTTTTCTCTCTTAAAGTTTCAGTTCTGAAATTTTACCCTCAGGAAAATTCCACTCCCTATAATATCTGCCTTTCTTACATTTCTCGAAATGTGAAGGGCAGAATTGTGAAAATTTACAACTATGAGAATAAATACTTACAAATGCCACATGCAGATATACATACTGAGTGAAGCAAAAATGAGTTATTATGGCTACAGCAAAGATGCAAATCAAACAAAATAGAAATAAATGACTTGTGTCACCCCCTTTAGAGCAACACACTGTGATAATACAATCTTCTAGGTCACCTTTGTCTCCTTGTTTCATTTTATTGTAATTTTTTTCATGAAATATTCTAGTTACATGATCACCATGAGCTTTGTGTGGGTATTCCCAAATTCATCTTTCCTCAGTCAGCCATTATAATCCTAGAAAATCATGATAAAGTTTGAGTTACATTTGATGATCATTTGTTGAGCACTTGCTTTGCTCAAACTGCTCTAAATACAGATGACAGAAGGATGATTAAGGACTGATTATGTTCTTTTTTTTAATTTTTTTTAATCTTTATTTATTTTTGAGAGAGAGACAGCATGTGAGCAGGGGAGGAGCAGAGAGAGAGGGAGACACAGAATGCGAAGCAGAATCCAGGCTCTGAGCTGTCAGCACACAGCCCGACGCTCGAACTCACAAACTGTGAGATCATGACCTGACCGGAAGCCGGACGCTCAACAGAGTGAGCCACCCAGGCGCCCCAAGGACTGATTATATTCTTGTTTCTTATGGTCTTGCAAGGAAGCTGTCACAAATCATTTCATTCAAGTGTGTTAAGTATAATGGTACGGGGTAGAAACATGCAAAAGGGGAACGCGTGACCTAGCTTCAGTTGACTAGCATATAAGAGAAGTTTTCTAGAAAAGGATTCAGTCTTAGCTGTGTAATATCAACTGATTATAAAGAGGGCACAAAGTTTCTCCCATTCATGTAGGCATATGCCCCTCTTTCCATCCAGCTGGGAGTCATTTTCCCATTGTCTTGAATGTGCACTGGTCCTGAGTCGTGTTTTAATTAATAGAAAATGATAGGAGTGATATTGTATGACTTTTAGGCCCAGGACTTACAAGATCTAGCAGTTTCTGTTAACTTTTCTTGGAAGGTACTCATTGTAAAGAAGTCTAGATACCTTTGGAAAGAGATAGTCTTTGGAAACAGAGAGACCCTAAATAATAAGACTAAGAAAGGGAGAGAGAGAAGTCGACCCCTAACCATTTCAGCTGTACCAGATGAGGCAAGACACTTATCAGTGACACCGTTTTCTGTGCCCAGCTCTCGATGAGTTGTCCCAGAAACCACATGAAATGGAAATGCATGAGTCGTGCTTGTCTTCCCAAGGAGTAGAATGATGAGCAAATAATTTTTTGTTGTCATTTTAAGCAAGTAATTGTGGTGATTTGTCACATAGCAATAGATAAGTGAAAACACGAGCAATGAAAATATGCAAGAATGAGGAGATGGAGGTGGGAAGTTAGAATGTAAGATATAAGGACATTCCAAACTCTGCAATTTCATTTTCTATGGGCAACATATGACTATATCCTTAACAATATAACCAATTATTTGCCATGAATTATAATTTAACTGGATAACTTTAACTCATTTGTACAACATTTGTAAGTACGCAAAATTGTGTCTTTTCAGTAAAACTGGCTGTGCTTTTCCCCAGATGTCCTTTCTTGCTTTACATTGTAGAGGCTTTCGTTGCAAGACACATCTGTCCTGAGAATTTTCAGGTGCTTACTTGAGGTGGGATAGGGGAAATGAAGTAACATGGATTTGCATTCTAAAATGTTATCTTGATAACTAATAAATCTAACCTTTCCAGGCAGATGTATGGAGGTAAAGGTACTAATTGATCATGTTGGCACTGAGGTGGTGTTCATTCTGCAAAGGCCACGTTAATTCAAATTGATGTGATTCAAATTAACCTTAATCAGCTTCTACAGACTGTGATTCCATTACAGGATACATTGCAATTAGACTTCTCCTGTCTTTATCTGCCCCATGGCCTTATTAAAGGGTTTACTTTTTTTTTTGGCTTTTTAAATGTAAAAAAATATTTAATAATAACTGTTTACTTATACCTATCCTGTTATCATTACTGGCTTCAAGATGGGCTCTTTACATATTTACTTTTTTGGTTTTGTTTACTTGAAAAAAATTTCAAAATACTTAACTTAGTGTGACCTACATTAACCTTAGGCATTGTTACTTTGCTAGAGGATAGGGTGCTTTAGGAGAAGAAAAGCAACAACGTGTACCAGCTCTCATTTTGTTGTTCACAAACCAAATGCTCTACATTTAGGGAGTCAGGTGGTTAAGAAACGTATAAATTTGATCATAAATCATAATATGTGATAAATGCACCTTGGAAAACATAATTGTGAACATAAGTGGTTAAGATGGATATGGCCTTTGAGAAGTATGGCTATTTCTACTTTAATTATATAAAGTGAAGCAATTTTTGTGATTTTCTGTCTACTTTGTTTCTACCACACTGCTCTTGGAATAATTTCTGAAGTCAGTCCTTTCCTTAAGGATGCTAAATTCTTCTTTCATATGATATATCTCAGAGATTTTGCCTCCAATTTTATTCTAAAACAAAAAAAAGGAAGGAAATAAACTGTTCTTTATCATTTCCACGCTTAGAGCTCTGATCACATATTCAGTAAATACTGCTGAGAGAGATGTTGGGCCCTAAAATGCAAGAGCTGGCTTGCATTTGAACATAACTCTACCCTAAGTAGTATGACCCTGGATAAGTCACTGAGCCTCTCTGTGCCGCCATCTATAAATGAGTATAATACTACCCACGTCATAGAATTGCTCTGAAAATGAAATAAGCAAATGCATGTATATTTCCATATCCTATGTAAGCAGTGGCTTGCCACAAATTATAAAGCATCTGCTAGCCAAGTTCATTAGAATCTGGTACTTCATTCAAATAATTAACTGTGTATCTGATACGTTTCAAAGCAAGATTAAAAACCATGGTTGTGTCATGCAGTTTATCATACAACAAATGATGATTTTACGTTTTTGAATTTATTTCTATGAAATCTAAAGAGACAATTTAAGACATATTTAGCTATAGTTTGACAAATCCCTTTCATTGTATAGGATGCACTTTCATAAAACAGAGCCTTATGTGAATTTCATAACATAAATAGTTTGGCTTATACTTCATATGCCTTTCCCCAGTGTGAAAGACTTGAAAGATAAATAGGAGAAGTTTGATTAATTTCTTTTTTGTAAAAAAAAAATCTTTTTTGCAAAATTTGTAAAAATTTTGTAAAAATACAGTTTAGTTTTTAAGATGTAATAACTATGTCCTTTCATATTTTTGACCTCATGGGAAATAATAGTCTAATCTCAATATTTTCATTATTAATGTATCCAGTGAATACTACTGAAAGAGATAGAAGAAGGGATAAAGGCAGAATTGGTAACATTAGAAATAGAGTAGATTTAGTGATTAAAGTTCTTGGGAATTTGTAGCTGAAACAGCTGAGGTCTTTGGAGTAACAGAGCTCAATGAATGAGAAAGAGATCACTGGATATCTTGTCCACGGATAGTACCATTAGCAAGAATGAGCAGGGGACTGGGGTGGCAGGAATTATGGTCATTTAAAAAAATTTCTTCTGATGTTTATTTATTTTTTGACAGACAGAGAGAGACAGAGCATGAGCAAGGGAAGGGTAGAGAGTAGGAGTCACAGGATCCAAAGCAATCTCCAGGCTCTGAGCTTCCAGCACAGAGCCTGTCCTGGGGCTCGAACTCACAAACTGCGAGATTGTGACCTGAGCAGACACTTAACCTAGTAGGAGCCAACAACTGGAGAGCAGTGCATAGTCACTGACCATGCTTTCAAAAGTTTGCCTTTATTTAACTCTACTTAAATTCAGCAAAACTTAATCTCCTTGAAAATGCTCTGAGGAGTCTTGTAATGACTACGCACTACTCCGGTTTTCTCATTGCTTCATGATTCTCTAGCCTTACATCCACCTAACATGGAAACTTATATGTAATAGGTGCTAAGCAAATGACTAAAGGATGAGCGCTTGAATGAATAACATGTCATGATAATTTCCATAGGCCAGAGCACAAGATAAATATTAGATGGCATTAATCTTTTCTCACTTCTTCCCATGGTGTGTACACTTCCTTGGAGCTAGTTAATTTACACTCTTCTTTTGTATTTACCTTTTCCACAGTGCCAATCTTCATCAGAGCAATGAGTTGGAGTTTTAATTAAAGGAAAAATAGCATATCAGGTCAAATCTTCTACAATTAATTGCATGTGGCAAACAGCTCAAAGGTGTACATAATACATTCAGCAAACAAACATGAAAATTAATTATAAAAACAACTCCAGTCAAATCCAATTATAGTATAGTCTACTTAAGTATTGGAGTCAAACTATAATTGGCATTTATAAATCAACAAAACTAAATCTATACAATAATTACATGAAAATATATTAGACAACATAGAGAAAAGGGAAAATGATCGTATTTGGCATAAACCAAGTGAAATGTATCACCTGTTTGTAAACTAAAAGAGGACTCTGTTTGGGCTGAAGTTTTCTTTACAAAATCCTCCTCAAAGAATTTTGAGTGCATAATTTCTGAAAGTAAATAGTTTGCAGTCCCATAGCCGAAAGTGTTAATAATATACTGGGGTGAAGAGAAGTGCTTAAAAACAAGCAAACCGATGAAAAAAAATACATAAATAAAATAAAAGCAACATGCTGAGATAAAGTCTTTAATGAATTTTTTTAAAATACCTTTAAGGGCGTTAGATCAGTTTTTAATCTAGAGCTCCTAGGGATTTCTTGTTGTCTACTCAATTTGGATAGCAAATAGAAGCATTCACTTTAAAATACATGTTCTATGTTTTAAACCACACATATAACGTGTATATATATATATATATATACACGTTATATGTGTGTGTATATATATGTGTGTGTGTGTGTGTGTGTGTGTGTGTGCGCGTACGTATTTATCAGCACAGTCTAATAGAGAATTGCTGCAATGTTGAAAGTTTTCAATATCTGAATTGTTCAAGAGGCAATCATTAAGCACATGTGAATATTGAGCACTTAAAATGTGGCTAGTGTGGCTCAGGAACTATATTTTTCATCTTAACTATGACTAAAGTTTAACTTTAAAAAACAAAATGTAACTATGGAAAACACAGACTATATACATAAATTAGTATTTTATTGGTATTAAATTGGTATTATATACATATACATAATATCTTAATTTAAAGCTGAATATTGGCTCTTTTAGTATTAAGTATGTAAAAGAAAGAAATTCTGAGAATCATACAACAGATATCACAAAGTTTACAACATAAAATTTGAAGTATTTAAACTGTCTAGTTATCATATTTGTTTAGCTTAATCTTGTTGGGATTCAGTTTATTTCTTAAACAAGCAAACAAACAAAAGTTTGCCAAATGATTTCTGGTGTTATGGCTTTAGGCAAAATTCAAGCTAATAAGAAAAAACTCTAGCAGCCCTCAATTTGGACATCAGGCATTTCTGTCTAAGTCAAACATGGAGACATATGTATAAGAATTTTTATATCGGGGCGCCTGGGTGGTCAGTCAGTTAAGCATCCGATTTAGGCTCAGGTCATGATCTCATGATTCGTGAGCTCGAGACCTGTGTCGGGCTCTGTGCTGACAGCTCAGAGCCTGGAGCCTGCTTCAGATTCTGTGTCTCCCTCTCTCTCTGCCCCTCCTCTGCTCATGCTCTGTCTCCCTCTCTCAAAAATAAAATAAAACATTACAAAAAAATTAAAAAGAAAGAAAACAACTTTTATATAAAAATTAATCTTCACTCTTTAACTTTAAAGACAATATTTAACATTAACAAAATTGGCAAAATTACCACAAAATTATACTTCTACTTCCAGAGTTAACAATTAAAGGACATTTTTGAATATTTACAAAATAGATCCCTAAATGTGTAAGTGATCTTGCCATCTAAATTACATTTAAATAATTATTTTTTTAATTTTTAAAGTTTATTTATTTTGAGAAAGAAACAGAGAGAGTAAGCATGGGAGAGGCAGAGAGACAGGGAGAGAGAGAATCCCAATCAGACTCTGCACTATCAGCATGGAGCCTGATGTGGGCTCAGGAGCTGTGAAATCACGACCAGAGCCAAAACCAAGAGTTGGATGCTTCTTGAACTGCCCTAGCCACCGAGGTGTCCAATGTTTAAATAATTTACAACCGTTGCCTCAATTTGTGAAAAAAGTTTCAAACAGATATGTTTAACATTAAGGACAATAATCAAGGTCACCTAATAGACAAACAAATCTGCTTGTACCACATACGTGGAAAACCTACTCAGATACTGTTGAATTCCTTTGTTGGTACAGTTATATATATTGATTTAAAGTAGCCAATAACTGTATTTCAAATGTAAAAGAAACAACAGATATCATAATCCACAGCATTAAGTATAGTTTGACTTACATTTTTGTACAGTCTTCCAAAGTCATTTATATAGACCCAAATTTAAGAATGAGAGAGATGAGCATAAAGTAATATACTTTTTTTTTTTACAAAGAGATGATATTAAGAAGCACAGCACAACAGGATGTGAATTATGATGTAATAACTCATACGCTTTGCATTGTTAGATGTAAGACTACACTGAGCTCCATTTAATGCACAAGGTGTGAATTATGGGGTAATAATTCACACCATGAAATGGTTTATTGTGCTTATAAACAAGCCCCTATACATTTTTTTATTAAAAAGAGTAAAATGTTCCAATGTTACATGTTTTTAAAAGGAAATGTGAGAAAACAATAAAAATGGGAATTAGAATAATATCAAATGTTGTTTTGAGTCTTAAACACAGCTTTTTTTTAAACCAACATATATATTTTTTTCTTTTCTTGACTGATGTTCCGACCCAGGAGGTTTTTTAGCAACCAAGTCAGTTTAACTACCCTATAGATCCCGCCAGAATCATCCCTTTTTTACAATTCTCCTCCCCTGCTAGGTCTTTTACCATCACTTCACAGACACATAGCCCCCTGAAGTTTCACTTGTACCTTTTAAAGCCTGCCAGTTTAGTTCTTGTGCACACACACACACACACACACACAAATCCTGAAAGCCTCCCAGCTGTTTCTGTTGAGTTTTAGATGACATAATGGCATGGAGTTGAAGCAGGCATTTACCTTTGAACTTGTGACTCCTGTAAATGCTCTTGATTGTGAGCGGTTAACTCTACTGGAAAACAAGTTTCCCTCAACTCTCAGCGCTCTACCTCTGCCTCTCCGGGCTCCCAAGCTAGTTGTCAAGCTAGAAATTTCATTTATACTGGGGTTCACTGAGTCCTTTTAAATATAAGTTCACGTTAAAAATGAAATACCAAGTTTTCACATATGGAAGGTAGTGAGGCTACTTTGGGACAGTAAGTATGGGTTAAACAGAAATCTTATGGAGCAAAAGTCTCGGATAATTGCTTGGAGAATTTGAAAATTTCCTTGGAATTTCCACCGAAGAGAGCCCATCTGGAGCCACTGCTATATATAAAAGATGTAGAACCAGAAGTTCAGAGTCATAGCCTTCTTTTTCTGCCCCTAGCTTCTCCACTGGGCCATGGATATTAAAGAGACAAAGATGACCAGCAAAGTTATAAGCAGTGAACGGAGAATAGGTGATTAAGCTAATGATATCCCCAATGCTTTTGAGGGCCAAGATCTGTTGGATGGTAGGATACGAAGTTAACAAGGAAAAAAATGAGTGACAGTAAGGTTTATTCATTTATGGTACACTCCGGAGACAAGTCTAGCAATGTTTTTTTGCTTTATTTGTTGTTGTTGTAGTTATTGTTTTGTTTTGTTTCGCTTTGTTTCATTTTCTGCATTTTTGGAGGTAAAATACATATAGGATAAAATTTGTTGTTTTAGCTATTTTTAATTATGCAATTCACTGACAAAAGTATATTTGTGATGTTTTACCACCATTACCACCATTCATTTCCAGAACTTTTTCATCATCTCAAACAGAAACCCTGAACTCATTAAACTACTGTATCCCTTCCTCCAAGCCCTTGGCAAGTACTGTTTTACTTTCTATGAGTTCCTTTGGTTTTTAATTGGATTGTGGCACTGTATACTTTAGTGTGGGCACCATAGAAAACTATAATCTTCCCTAACTGTTGATGACTAAGCCACAAAATTCTCTTAAAGAAACATGACTCAATTTTTTAAAAGTGGACATGCTTTTATAAAACATAAATTTAATGAAATATTAATAGCTCCACAAAATTTATACTTTGATTTTTCTTAGTAGGAAAATTTTTGTATTCTTGATGGTACCTGTCATAACAAAGATGGGATGAAAAATATTGATTTCAATTATTTTAGGGGTTGTTATGCAGATTTTACCCCATAGGGACCTGGAACTGTATCCAAAAATATATAATTTTTACAAGGAATACTTAGTACAAAGATGAATCCTCCCTTGTTAACTGAAATCAATGTGATTCTTTTCAGATTTTACTAGAGTCTTCAAAATTTTTAAAGGGACAGACATGATTGGTTGTATTTTCTAACAGCCATATCATTTATAAGATTTGTCTTTTAAGGTGTATAAGTTGGACTGTTCTCATTTTTATATCAGCACTCCTCTCCTAACATATTTTAGAATAAGATATGTAGTCATTATTAAATGTTATGAAGGATAATCTCAAAATGTGAGAATATAGAGTTACCAGTTTTAAATCAGATTTTAATAATCTTTAGTTGATTAAGACCTACTTTATTTGTGTTGAATTTAAGTTGCTTCATATAAGATATTCCATGGTACTAAAAAAAATCGCTAGTACATTAGCGGAGGTATTAACCGAATTTCAGAATTACTGTGTATTTTGTGGATAGAAAGTAAAACTAATAATTACATTTTTAAACATTCTATCAAGATAAGATTACTTATAGCTTAATAAATTCTATTAATTGGGCTGTGTGAGGAAAAAAAGATATCCTCTGCCCTTCAAGGTCCTTCTAGCTGCAGCAATGGCACTAAGAATCAAATTGACATGAGAAATATTAACAAGGGAAGTGAAATGTAATTTTGTATTTAAGGGAATCCACACAAACATTTCAAAGATAAGCAAAATGAGGTGTCTACGTCATTTGAACTAAGGAGAAGGAGATAGAGATCTAGGACTTCAAAAGGAAAAATTCAATTCTCAGAAAAATGACAAAGAGAACACATTTGGCAAACAATTTGCTGAGCCTTTCAGAAACAATGAGACATAGAGAGGACTTTGCTCAAACAGGCTTTGCTAGGTTCCTCCCTGTCTACCATACCAAGTTCTTATTACAACATATAGATATCTATGGTGATAGCTTTCTTCTTAGAGCCTTAGATAGCCTTCTTAGAGCAGGTCCTCGATATAAATTCTTTTTAGACGACCAAAGAGGAAGTAAAGAGCTTTTCCTGAATCTGCTGGGTTTTGATTGCTTTTAACTCAAAATAATCTTCATGCCAAAGTGGTGCATCTTGGGTGGCTTGCCCTTGATCCCTACAACTGGGAGTCACTTAAAACATCTTCTCGTCTAAATGTCTGATGAATAAAATGGAAACTCATAAGCATATTCTGAGGAATGTATGAACTACTTTATGTAAAGAACTTGGAAAAATGTCTGCCTTCGAACAGTTTCTGGTGCATAAGAAGTGGTATGTAAACGTCAGCAGTCATCATCATTGCTATCATTATAGCATATTATTACAAATTATTACAAATAATTATTTGTCTTAACAAGCTTGTACTTTACCCTGGTATTTGACTATAGATGGCCTGGTGGAAAGCAGGTATTAATTTAATCATATACAGTTAGGCTTAGTCTAAAACATAGTCATATAGAGAATGAATATTTGTTGACATAAAAAAAAACAATTCTACTAACTTCCATGATACCTTTTAAGTAGTGATATTACTCTATGTAGCAATATATTTCCCTGTGTATCTAGATCTTTCTAAAAATTAACTCATACATGTCCCACAAGCAACATAACCACAACAACTATTAAATTATTACTGTGTATCACCCCTTTTTTATCACCCCTAAAAACCTGCCATTACTCTTTTATTCTTATTTTGGATAAAATTATATCCAATGTCATATTAACCATCCCAGACTTCAGGAAATTTATCACTAATTTCTATCCACTTAATCATATCATTTCCCTGTTTCTACCTCTGATATATCTCTTAAAGTCATTTCCATGTCAATGTTCTGGGTGTGCTTTGGCTATACCTTCAATATTGTTTACTAACACCCCTGCCTCTACAGTATCTAATTCTACCTGCTGTCAGACTGACTCTATTTTGCCTTATTCATCTTTTTACTCATGAATGATAAAATAATATCACCATGTCATTGTGCTAAGTGTCAACTAAATGGTTATTAATTGAGATGTTTAGTCTTTTAAACAATGCAATTTCATATATATATATATATATATATATATATATATATATATACATATATATATATATATATATATATATATATCCTAATTAAAACTGTAGTCACAATAAACCAAAAGCTAGTTCTTCAAAAAGAGAAACAAAATTGACAAACCTTTAGGTAGACTAAAAAAAGAAGCCTCAAATACATAAAATTAGAAACGAAAAAAGAGACATTATAAATGATACTACAGACATACAGATAATTATAAGAGATTACTATGAACAATATATGCCAACAAATTAAATAGCCTAGAAAAAATGGATACATTTCTAGAAACACACAAACTACTGTGACTGAATCAGGAAGAATTAGAAAATCTGAACAGACCAGTAATGAGTCAAGATATTGAGTCACTAATCAAAATAAGTCCCCAAACAGAAAAGCCCAGGGCCAGAGGGCTTTAATAGTGAATTCTACTGAACACTGAAAGAGGAATTAGTACCAGTCCATCTCAAACTCTTCCAAAATACCAAGGAAGAACCAACACTTCCAAATTCATTCTGTGAAGCCAACATTGCGTTGATACCAAAAGCCAGACAAGGATTTCACATGAAAAGAAAGCTATAGACCATTTTGAATATAGATGCAAAAGTTCACAAAATATGTTAGGAAACCTAATTCAAGAGTACATTAAAATGATTATATACTATGACCAAGTGACATTTATCCCTGGAATGCAAACAGGGTACAACTAATGCAAATCAATAAGTGTAATTCATAACATCAATAAAATGAAAGATAAAAATCACATGATGGTCTCAAAAGATGCAGAAAAAGCATTTGACAAAATACAACACCTTTTCATGATTAAAAACCCTTAATAGTTTGGGTATAGAAGGAATATACCTCAACATAATAAAGGTCATGTACTACAAATGCACTGCTAATATTATAGTCAATGGAGAAAATTTTAAAGGATTTCCTTTTATATCAGGTACAAGACAAGATTGTCCACTCTCACTACTCCTACTCAATATAGTTCCAGACGTGCTAGCTAGAATAATTAGGCAAAGCGTCCAAATTGGGAAGAAAGAAGTAAAACTGCCACTGTTTGCTGGCAATATGATCTTATATATAGAAAATTACAAAGAGCCAGTTAAAAACCTGTTTGAATTAATCAGTGATTTCAGATAAGCTGAAGTTACAAAATCAACTTACAGAAATTAGTGGGGGACCTGGGGGGCTGTCGGTTAAGTGTCTGACTTTGGCTCAGGTCATGATCTCGCAGTTCACGAGTTCGAGCCCCGTGTTGGGCTCTGTGCTAACAGCTCAGAGCCTGGAGCCGGCCTCAGATTCTGTGTCTCCTCCTCTCTCTGCCCCTCCCATGCTCACGCTCTGTATCTCTCTGTCTCTCAATAATAAATAAATATTAACTTTTTTAATAAATTAGTGTAATTTCTTTATATTAACGATGAAACATCAGAGAAAGAAATAAAACTGTCCCATTAACAATAGTATCAAAAATAGTAAAATACTTAGGAATAAATTTAACCAAGGAAGTGAAAGGTCTATAAAGTGAAAACTTTACAAGATTTTGCTGAAAGAGGTTGAGGAAGACACAAACTAATGGAAAGACATTCCATGTTCATGGGTCAAAGAATAAATACTGTTTAAAAAGGTTATACTACCCAAAGCCATCTCTAGCTTCAGCATTATACCTATCAAAATACCAAAGGCATTCCTCACAGAAGTAGAAGAAACAATCTTAAAATTCATGTGGAACCACAAAGACCACAAATAGCCAAAGCAATCCTGAGAAAAAAGAACAAAGCCAAAGGTATCACGGTTCTTGATTTCAAACTATACTACAAAGCCACAGTAATAAAAACAACATGGTGCTGGTACAAAAATAGATGCATGGATTGAATTAGATCCCAGCATTCGCAGTGAACCAGTATTTCACAAGGGGGCCAAGAATGCCCATTGGAGAACGAATAGTCTCTTCAACAAATAGTGCTGAATAAGCTGGAAAAACACATACTGAACAATGAAACTTGCTCCTATCTCACAAGATTCACAAAAATTAACTAAAAATACATCAAAGACTTACACATAAGACCAGATGCCATAAAATTCCTGGAAGAAAATATAGGGAAGAAACTCACAGATACTGGTCTTGGTGATGACTTTGTGGACAAAGTGCCAAAAGCAAAAACAACAAAAGCAAAAATCAAGATGTAGGACTACATCAAACTCAAAAACTTCTTGGGGCGCCTGGGTGGCTCAGTCTGTTAAGCAGCCGACTTCGGCTCAGGTCACGATCTCGCAGTCCGTGAGTTTGAGCCCCGCGTCGGGCTCTGTGCTGATGGCTCAGAGCCTGGAGCCTGTTTCAGATTCTGTGTCTCCCTCTCTCTGACCCTCCCCCATTCATGCTCTGTCTCTTTCTGTCTCAAAAATAAATAAACGTTAAAAAAAAATTTAAAAAAAAACTCAAAATCTTCTTCACAGCAAAAGAAACATTCAACAAAATGAAATGGCAGCCTATTGAAGAAAATTTTTGCACGCCTTATTTTGGATAAAGGCTAATATTCAAAATATACAAAAACCTACTCCAACTTAGCAACAACACCAATAACAATAACAACTGATGTGATTTTAAAATGGGCAGAAGACACTGTGAAGGAGACCATCAATAAAACAAAAAAGAATCTGCCGAATGGGAGAAGATATTTGCAAATGATATATCCAATAAGAAATTAATAACCAAAAAATATAAAGAACTTATACAACTCAACACCATAAAAAACAAATAATCCAATTAAGAAATGGACAGAGGACATTTTTTTCAAAGAAGACATACAGATGGTCAATGGACACATGAAAAAATACTCAACATCACTAACTATCAGGAAAATGCAAATCAATATCACAGTGACACATCATCTTAAACCTCTGTCAGAATGGCAAGAATAAAAAAGATAAGAAATAACAAGTGTTGAGGATGTGGATAAAAAGGAACCTTGTGCATGGTTGGTGCAAATGTAAATGGGTGCAGCTATTGTGGAAAACAGTATGAAGTTTCCTCAAAAAGTTAAAAATAAAAATACCATATGATCCAGTAATTCCACTGGTGGGTATTTACCCAAAGAAAATGAAAAAAAAAAATTGAAAAGATGCACCTCTATGTTTATTGCAGCATTATGTATTTATAATAGCCAAGATAAGGAAGCAACCTAAGTTTCCATTGAGGGAGGAATGGATAAAGATATTTTGTGCATGCATATGTGACATATAGGTATAGATAGATAGATATAGATATAGATATAGATATAGATATAGATATAGATATAGATAGATATAGATACAGATAATCTTTTATAGCTATATAGATATTCTTTTATACATAAACTTTATATACTATAGATATTCTTTTATAGATAAACTTTATATATTATAGATATTTTTTATAGATATATTCATTTATATATAGGTATTTTACATATATATATGAATATTACTCAACCATAAAAAATGACATTTTGCCATTTGAAACAACATGGATGGACCTAGAGAGTATTATGCTAAGTGAAATAAGCCAAAGAAAGACAAAATTGTATGATTTCACTTATATGTGGAATCTAAAAAAACAGGATAATGAATAAAGAAACAAACAAACAACAACAACAACAACAGACTTTTAAAAACAGTGAACGAACAGGTGGTTGCCAGACAGGATGTGGGTAAGCATATAGGTGAAATCTATAGGAGAATTCAGAGGTACAAACTTCCAGTTATAAAATAAATAAGTCACGGAAATGGAAAGAACAGAATAGGGAATATAGTCAATAATATTGTAATAAGTTTGTATGGTGATTAATGATGACTAAACTTATTGTGGTGAGCACTGAGAAATGTATAGAATTGTTTGTTATGTTCTACACCTGAAACTATATAACACTATATATAACACTTTAATTATACTTCAATTTAAAAAATGGTCAGAAGAACTAAATAAACATTTTTTCCATAGAAGACATCAAAATGGCAAACAGGCCTATAAAGAAATGCTCAACCATCATCAGTAAAATACAAATTAAAACCACAGTGAAATATCACCTAATACCTATTAGAATGGCTATCATCAAGAAAACAAGAGACAACAGATACTGGCAAGGATATGGTGAAAAAGGAAAACTTTACATTGTTGGTGGGAATGTAGATTAGTCCAAACACTATGGAAACACAAATGAAAGTTCCTGAAAAAAATAAAAATAGATCTACCATATGTTCTAGCCATTCCAATTTTGTGTATATGCTAAAGAAAATGAACAGACTTTTGATGAATGATATATACACCCCTGTTATCACAGTATTGTTCACAATAGCCAATACTAAAGTCCCCAATACTAAAGTATGTATTAAAGTAATATATAGTCTTTTGCACACACAATATTACTCACCAATCTCTACACCTTAAGAAATAAGACAAAGTCTGTTAAAAGACTAATTGTTACTTCTTTTTCTTTTAAATTTTTTTCATGTTTATTTATTTGTTCTGAGAGAGAGAGAGGGAGAAGGACAGAATCCATGCAGGCTCCACACCATCAGCACAGAGCCTGAAGTGGGGTTCAAACCCACAAACCACAAGATCATGACCTGAGCTGAAATTAAGAGTCAGATGATCAACTGACTAGGCCACCCAGAGGCCCCTAATTTTAGCAACTGGACAACAATGAACACATTGACACTTGATACCAAATGTCCACTTAAAACCAGGATATTTATGCCCCTCAAATTTTTAAAATAGCATTCCTTATAATGCATTGGTAGGAAATGAATCCTTGTGTTTTAAAAAATATATATATTAATTAAAATGTAATAGGGGATTAAATAGAGTTTCTTTCTCCAATTAAAACAATTTAGTTAAAAACAATGATATTTTTCTTTACAATTGCATATAATATAAGCAAGAAAAATGTTTTACATAAAATGTTATTAGAAAATGTGTTGTGGTTAAATGGAAATTTTAATGTCTGCCTATACTATATTAAAACTATTTTTAAAACTAAATCGCCAGACATATTTATTCTTGATTATACGTAGCAAAATCAATATATTGAATAATTCATGCAAGACTTAAGTAATATTTCTTTTTACACAACCATGGTGTATAAATTTTAATACTTACTATTAACCAAGCTTAAATTTTACTATTAATCAATGCTTTATATTTTATTGCATCTTTCTTAATTAAGTTTCTCATTTAGTTTTTTATCTTTGGCATAGTGTGTATAAGACCATTCAGAGAGAAAAAAAATCCATGATATAAATGTAACTTGCAGTTTCCTTTGCTTATTTTCTCTTGGAAATATGCTCTAGGACATATTTAAGACATGACATTTGTTACATTTTATATGTAAGTTTTGTGATACATTTAAAATAATAATGTGAGTTACTATGAAAATAAAGAACAAACAGATTTTAGCAAAGTGTCTATGCACTTATCTATTTCTCACTCACATCTATAATTCTATGTTTTGAAGTAAGAAATGAAACATTTTTTTTTTCCTGTAGCCCAACCTGTTGTTTGACATCAGCTAAAGGAGTGGCTGAGAAAGTCTGGCAAGGATTATCGAAGAAATACAGTTAATAATTGCTTATGTTTTCATGATTCTATTTTAATTTGGTTAAGAAAGATTTGGAAACTCTACTGAAATGCTATTTCTCACTAAAATATTTTGATATTTGTCATGTAAGTTAGCCTGGTGGTATTTAGTTGTACAATGTTGGCTCATTTCCTTCTTTAAACGTAATGAGTATATTCTCAAACGCAGGATAGAAATTTAATAATTAACAATTTAAGGTTTACAATAAAATCTGTCTGTTGTGATTTTACTTATGTTTCCTAAGACACTGATTCAAAATAAAATTTCTGTTTCTTATTAGATACAATTTAATTTTTAAAAAGTCCCAGTCAAGGATAGGTGAAAATTTCAAAAGCACATATTCCAAGATGACTGAGAACTGCCATGGTTAGACTGTATCAGATTGTTTTATTCCTCTTCTGTGTAGAACTATGTGGCATAAGACATGAAACAGCATACATTCTAGAATGCAATTATAGCATTTGATTTCTAGAAGTCCTTGAACATTAAATCAGTTCTAATTTTCTTAACTATATTGAATATGGCAGAATTTTCAAATGAGTCAAATTCTTTCTTGCCTTGAAAGAATGTGAAACTGAATAGGATGTGATGTTCTTAAAACTTAGCTCTTACCCAAATTAAAGAGAGAGAGAGAGAGAGAGAGAGAGAGAGAGATGCCATGGACTTAAGAATTCTGACTGATTTGATTTTTTTTTTCACTATTCTTTTTTTTTTTCAGTAGTAGAATTTATTTATTTATTTTTCTTTTTTTTATTTTTTAATATGTGAAATTTACTGTCAAATTGGTTTCCATACAACACCCAGTGCTCATCCCAAAAGGTGCCCTCCTCAATACCCATCCCCCACCCTCCCCTCCCTCCCACCCCCCATCAACCCTCAGTTTGTTCTCAGTTTTTAACAGTCTCTTGTGCTTTGGCTCTCTCCCACTCTAACCTCTTTTTTTTTTTTTTTTCTGACTGATTTGATTTATAGAGAGAAAGATAAAACATTGTTTTCTGTTAAACTTTCTTTACTTATTTTGAAAGAAAGAGAGGAGAGAGAGAGAGAGAGAGAGAGAGAGAGAGAGAGAGACAGAGAGAGAGACAGAGAGACAGAGAGAGAGACAGAGGAGAGAGAACAAGAGCAGGGATGGGCAGAAAAAGAGGGAGAGAAAGAATCCCAAGCAGGCTCTGCACTGTCAGCAAGGAGCTAGACAGGAGGCTCAAACTCATGAACCATGAGACCTGAGCTGAAACCAAGAGTCAGACACTAAACTGACTGACCCACCCAGGCTCCCCAAAGAAAACATTTTTTTTAATGTTTGTTTTGTACTCAATTTTGTATACATTCTTTTTATTTATAATCCACTGAAACCCCCTCACATATTACCAGGTGTTACAGTCCCCAATATATAGAGGATGCTGTTATGTAAAGAAGGAAATTGACTTGTCAAATGTCAATCAGCTAGGAAACAATGGAATTAGAATTCAAATTCAGACGTATTGGTTCAAATCGCTCTTCTTTCCCCTTGGTATATATTGTTATTTTAAAACTACTTGTTAAGAAGAAAAATATTTGATCAATTTTTAATATCTTCATGAAATGATTAATCCTCCAGATGTACCTTCTACCCTTCTATACCTGGTTGGGATCTAAGAAGGCTGTCCTGTATGGGTTGCATCCCTGGAGACTTTCAAGGGGATTTGGCTAATGTGAGTCATCAGAAGGACTGAAGAGTAGGAGAAGAGTGGGGTCAATCTAACAGCGTGTTCCATCACTACGAGGTCACATTGGTTGACCATATGCATGACCAATAGTGTGTCTTCACTGCATACACTGAATCCCTCTGCATACAGCTCACATCTCTGGCTTCCAGTAACCTCTCCCTCATCTTGCTCCTTTTGGCCTAGAGGTAGTTACAGCTCTCCCCACTCCCCTTGCTAGCCTGATAGTATTGTAACATCCCTTGGTGGTTTTTGTAAATGCTACCTATACATTGTATTTATCACTTCATTAAAGTGCCCTCAATTCTAAGTTGCCAGTCTAATTATTATCGTCTGGGACTCTTAATAATATAATCAATTTTGTTATATTGTGCTGTCTTTGATATTTTAATACATGGAATGCATTTATTATTTTTGTGTTCATTGTCATAAGATGACGTCGGTTCATGGATAATATCATAGTACATATTTTACATGGTACATTTTATTTCTTCTCAGGCAAATGGCAAAGAGGTTTGAACTTCTTCAGGGATAGATAAAGTTAATGCTGTGTTTATAGTTGCAATCTTTCTAGACTAGATAGAAACATACCTTGTATTCAGAATAAATTATACAAGTAGCACTTCTATTTTTGTAAGTAAGAAAATTGAATCCCAAGAAGTTATGCAACCCTGAGATCAGAGCTAAAATGTATATATGTACATTTATACATTTATTTATATGTATATAAATCTATATAACTATTCCATTCTCATTTATGCATTTTCTGTTTTATTTGAAGTCCTTACTAGTCTTTGATATTTTCGGAATCTCTTAACATATCATTTCATTTCAAGATATGTTTCCTAATTTCTTTTCAAAACATTCTTATAAGTTTGTTTCCATAATTTCTAGAATCATCTCATTTATCAGTGGTTTGAGTTAATACTTTTCTTTTGCATTCTTTACTTGCCACAGCAGTCTTAACAAAACTTTTCTCTTCATTTCTTTCCCTGTTAAAATATACCTCAGAATTAATGGGATCAAGTCTATGTATACAATTATTCATTGAAAAGACACTTCCACTTTCCTCTGAGTTCTTCTTATTCTATATTTATGTCCTTAAATTCAAAGATGCCTATCTATGATTTTAATATTCAGTGTTCTCATGAAAATGATGCTGTCACTTGTTACTGAGACATCTCTAATAATGACTTCGCAAACCTTTTAGTACAAAATCAACCAGCTCAAGAAATATCACTTGAGCCTAGAAACACTTTTTTTGAAATATTAGAATTTTAAGCGGTGGAAACCACTTTTGTAGAAGCATTCACTTACTTTAAATCATTAAATTTAGTATATCAAACATAGTAATTCATCTCACATAATTGAGAAATAAATTCACTTGTCAATTTCTTTCAGATAAATCCATGGCATGTATATCTTATTTGTGAAAGAAAATATATGTGAAGAAATAAATGGATAACATTTTTTTTATTTTCAATATTGAATTTTTATTTTTATTTTTCAATTTAATTTATTTTCAAATTGGCTTCCATACAACACCCAGTGCTTAATCCCAACAACTGCCCTCCTCAATGCCCATCACCCATTTTCCCCTCTCCCCCACCCTCCCATCCACTCTCAGCTTGTTCTCTGTATTTAACAGTCTCTTGTGGTTTGCCTCCCTCCCTCTGTTTGTAATTTTTTTCCCCTTCCCTTCCCCCATGGACTTCTGATAAGTTTCTCAAGATCCACATGAATGAAAACATATGATGACTGTCCTTCTCTGCCTGACTTATTTCACTCAGCTGAATACCTTCCAGTTCCATCTACATTGCTGAGAATGGCATGATTTCATTCTTATTGCCAAGTAGTATTCCATTGTATATATAAACCACATATTCTTTATCCATTCATCAGTTGATGGATATTTAGGCTCTTTCCATAATTTGGCTATTGTTGAAAGTGCTGCTACAAACATTAGGGTGCATATGCCCCTATGCATCAGCACTCCTGTATCCTTTGGATAAGTTCCTACTAGTGCTGTTGCTGGATCATAGGGTAGTTCTATTTTTAATTTTTTGAGGAAACTCCACATTGTTTTCCAGAGTGGCTGCACCAGTTTGCATTCCCATCAACAGTTCAAGAGGGTTCCCGTTTCTCCACATCCTCTCCAGCATCTATAGTCTCCCGATTTGTTCATTTTAGCCACTCTGTCCAGTGTGAGGTGGTATCTCAGTGTGGTTTTGGTTTGTATTTCCCTGATGAGGAGTGATGTTAAACATCTTTTCATGTGTCTGTTGGCCATATGGATGTCTTCATTGGAAAAGTGTCTATTCATGTCTTCTGTCCATGCGTTCATTGGATTATTTCTTTTCTGGGTGTTGAGTTTGGTAAGTTCTTTATAGATTTTGGATACTAGCCCTTATCTGATATGTCATTTGCAAATATCTTTTCTCATTCTGTCAGTTGCCTTTTAGTTTTGTTGATTGTTTCCTCTGCAGTGCAGAAGCGTTTTATCTTCAGGAGGTCCCTATAGTTCATTTTTGCTTTTAATTCCCTTGCCTTTGGAGATGTGTCAAGTAAGAAATTGCTGTGGCTGATGTCAGAGAGGTTTTCTCCTGCTTTCTCTTCCAGGGTTTTGATGTTTTCCTCTCTCACATGTAGGTATTTCTTCCATTTTGAGTTTATTTTTGTGTATAGTGTAAGAAAGTGGTCTAATTTCATTCTTCTGCTTCTTGTGGTCCAGTTCTCCCAGCACCATTTTCTAAAGAGACTGTCTTTTTTCCATTCGATGTTCTTTCCTGCTTTGTCAAAGATTAGTTGGCCATACTTTTGTGGGTCCAACTCTGGGTTCTCTATTCTATTTCATCGCTCTATGTGTCTGTTTTTGTGCCAATATCATACTGTCTTGATGATTACAGCTTTGTAGTAGAGGCTAAAGTTTGGGATTGTGGTGCCTCCCACTTTGGTTTTCTTCTTCAATATTACTTTGGCTATTCGGGGTGTTTTGTGGTTCCATGCAAATTTGAGGACTGTTTGTTCTAACTTCAAGAAGAATGCTGGTGAAATTTTGATTGTGATTTCATTGAATGTGTAGATTGCTTTGGGTAGTATTGACATTTTAACAATAGTTATTCTTCCAACCCATGAGCATGGAATGTTTTTCCATTTCTTTGTATCTTCTTCAATTTCCTTCATAAGCTTTCTATAGTTTTATACATCCAGATTTTTTACATCTTTGCTTAGGTTTATTCCTAGGTATTTTATAATTCTTGGTGCAATTGTGATTGGGATCAGTTTCTTTATTTGTCTTTCTGTTGTTTCATTTTTGGTGTATAAAAATGCAACCAATTACTGTACATTGATTTTGTACCTTGCAACTATGCTGAATTCATGTATTAGTTCTAGGAGTCTTTTGGTGGAGTCTTTCGGGTTTTCCATGTAGAGTATCATGTCATCTGCAAAAAGTGCAAGTTTGACTTCCTCTTTGCCAATTATGATGCCTTTTATTTAATTTTGTTGCCTGATTGCTGAGGCTAGGACTTCCAACACCACATTAAACAACAGTGGTGAGAGTGGAAATCCCTGTTGTGTTCCTGAACTCATGGAGAAAGTTCTCATTTTTTCCCCATTGTGGAAGATACTAGCTGTAGGCTTTTCATAAATGATTTTTATGATGTTTAAGTATATTCCTTCTATTCCAACTTTCTTGAACGTTTTTATGAAGAAAGGATGCTAAATTTTATCAAATGCTTTTCTGCATATATTGACAGGATTATATGGTTCTCATCTTTATTTTATTAATGTGATTGAAGAAATTAATGGGTAACATTTTTAAAATAATTTTTTTCCTAATATGTTAGTCCTAGTCTTTTAAAATATTATCATGTCATTATTGATAATAGCACAGACGTTTCTAATTTGAAGACTAAAAATCACGAAAATAATAAAGTAACTTTGATTTGTTTTGATTTCTGAAAATATTTACTTTTTGTCTACTGTTTGATTTAACATAATTTAATGGTTAGTAACATTTATCCAAGCCAACTTATGTCTCTTCTTTATCAAATGAATTTTACCTATGTTCAATTCTTCATTCTTTATGGATAATGCATTATTACTCTTGATGTGTCTCTGATAATTTAATTTGTTGAACTAATTCAGAATGGATGTCATAAATGAGACTAAAAAAAGAAATTTCAGAGCTCTTTTGTTTGACCTTCAACAAAGAAGAGTACTTTCAAGATAAGAATCAACTTATTTTTAATATAAAACATACCTTTACAAGTGGTATATTTTATATATTTTGATATAAATTATTTGATTATAATTTTTACTTTATTTCTAATACAGGAATAAAATAAAAGTGAACAAAGAACTGAAAAATAGTTTCTAATTGTGCTGTCTTAATGTTTAACCATATCTATGATGATTTGACTTTCATTGTAAAGTAAGGCTTTTTATTATTGCATAATTAGGTGTTCTTACTGTCAAATACCTGTATGAGTGTGGGTCTGTGTGTGGAATGAGTGATACTACCATGAGTATAAATACATAATTTATTAACTTAGACCAGCCAATAGTAAGTCTATAAAACCCTCAAATTCTACTGGAGACATGCTTAGAATAATGTAGTTACACTCACCGAAAAACTCCCCCTACTTTCCTCTCTCTTCGTTCACTTCATCTACACTGAAGTCCTAACTCTGAAGTTTTAGGAAAACAACATATACTAAAACACTCAAATTTCCAACACTTTCCACATAGGAAAAAATGATTTTTGTCATTAAACATTCCACAGTTTTCTGTTAAGGTCAGGGCTCTAGCAGAACTTAGTCTGAACTGAAAGCAAAATGAATTAAATATTCAGATTATTATTATACTATTTTTATAATATTTTCTGTTTTACCTTTAATTCTTTTAGGCAAAAGACTCCACCCACAGAACCAAGTTTTTGCCTATGCAAGTATCTGTGTTGAGCATCAATTATATCTCATGTACTGTGCTAGATGCCAGGCTATTAAAAAAACATCTCCTTGTTTCCATGTTGCTTTGGTCTAATAGCAGAAAAAGACTTATAAAGCACAAATTAGAACATTTTGTGACATATTTAACAACAGAGATATGGTATGTGGATAGTATAAAAAACAAATCATTAATTATGATCAAGGTCATTGGGATTCAATTGTAGAGATATAGTCAAATTGATTTTGAGAGGGATTAATGGAGGTACAGTATTTTGAAGGATAAAGACAGATAAGAACACGGAAATATTTTCCAAGGAGATTCATGCCTGCTGTTGAGAAATTAGATGATCTTTACAGAAACTCAAAGGGGTTCATCATGTTAGAAGGCAGATTTCTAGAGTAAGTAATGGGAGAAGAGGAAGGAAAGAAAGATAGAAGCCAGAAAAATCCCATGGTCTTCCATGCTGAGTTAAGTAGTATGTTAAAGGAGGAAAGGAGAACTCCTTGAAGGATTTGAAAAAGAAGTGTCACCCTTTTTGGAAAGACTATTCAGACAGAATAAGGCATAAAATGGGTGGGAAGTCATAGTAGATATAGACAACTTAGAAGGTATAATATACGTTGAGGCTGGTGATGAGAGACAAAGAAATGAGCTAGAGAGCAGAAATAAATATTGACTAAGGCTAAGGATTAAAAAAATGGTTCAGAATGATGGCTTGACTTCTTCTCTGGGTAACTGGATACATGATATTGCTATCAGACAAGTGCGTTACCAAAAGAAGAATCTTATCTAGGATCCTGGAAAAGGAATGTAGTTTTATGCACTTTGAAGTGCCAGCAGGCAGTTGAATGCAAGGTAAATATCATGAACAAGATTTCTCAAGCATAATCTCCTTTTTTGGAGTAGGGAAAATCCATAAAAACCCAAATTTATTATGGCTGACATAAGAAGGTATTCAAATAGGTATTAAAAATCTCTAAAGCTGTCTAGTCTATTCCCAGGGACCACAGAGGAGAATAACGCTTTGTGAGAAGTTCTTCTTCACTTGACTTTAATCTTGAAATTGCTGTAAGATAAATTTTTCAAATGCAAGATCTATTCATATTGTACCTTGGGGGGAAAAACTCTTAAATTTTTTTATACCATCTGATATACAAACTTTTTGACACTCCAGGCTACATCATGGCTTAAAACCTTATCTCCTTCTAGTTTTTTCTACTTACCATATGCTACAGCAGAAATGAAAAACAAGCTATCCCCTGAATATCCAGTTAATCTTCTCTCCCTGATCCTTTGCCTTTGATTTAGAATGCACTCTCTATAACTCAAACAGTAAAATCCTCCTTGAATATGATCTCCTTCTTGGAAAATCTTTAATTTTCCCCAGTTCACTTGTTCACTCCATGATTTAACACCACATTGGTATTGCTGTTTCTCCCTCATAATTTACATGTGATAAGATACATTCTGTGGTTATTCTGGTTATCTTCTTTACTTATTTCTTTACTACTAAATCAAAATTTCTTTTAGAGAAGAATGCGTATTTTTACTCATTTGGCTTTCTTTCAATAGTTTGCTCATAGTATGTGCTCAATGTATCTTTGAAATAGTAATTTAAATGTAATACAGTTTATATTTAATTGAAAAAAATAAGTGGAAAACATACTTCAATTTAAATACATAGCTAATGTGTATAACTTAAGTATTGTGAAATCTTGAACTGGGAATGTACATTTTATCAGTAAGTATGTGAGAATTATTATTTATACAATTATTTTCCCAGCCACTATGTCAGATCTGTTTAATAAGGTCTTTACTTAAAAGGGTTATCGCTGTATGGAAGTTTGGAATAAAATTGGTTTCATAGTGAGAAATAGACTAAAAATTATCATTCTCTTTAACATTTAAGTATAAAAAACAACACACCAGTTTAAAGCTAAGGCCCATTTTATTAATATGTATATGTATAATATGTGTTTTATGAAGTAGTAAAGTTAAAATGCACTGGAATCTGTGTATTATGGAAAATAGATTAAAAAGACCCTCGAGCAGAAAAATCATGTGTGTCATAATCAAACAGAATAGAGTTAGATTCCTTGACTTAGAAGACTAAGGGGAAGTTATTTGACTTCTTTAAGTGACAGCATCCTCATGACTAAATGCATACATATCTGGGGCGCATGGGTGACTCAGTTGGTTCAGCATCTGACTCTTGATTTGGGCTCAGGTTCTGGTCCCAGAGTCATGGGATTGAGCCCCGCATTGGGCTCTGTGTTGGACCTGGAGCTTGCTTTAGATTCTCTCTCCCTCTCTCTCTTCCTCTGCCCCTCTCCCCTGCTCGTACACTCTCTCTCTAAAATAAAATAAACAATTTTAAAAATTTAAATAAATAAATAAATAAATAAATAAATGCATACATATCTTTCAAGGGTTACTATGAGGGGAAAGAAACACCATAATGTGACGAGTGTATAGTTGACATAGTTGACTCTCAATAAACAAGAACACTATTATTGCTAGTGTATGCGATTATTAATCCCATTGTTATTAATTACATTATCATTAACAATACCATTGTTATTAACCAATACAAGTGTATCAGTGATATATATTATTATATGTGTGCATATATATATATATATATAATTGTAAGGGAATATGAAAAACGTTTATCTACAAAAATAAGATTATAAATGCAAAGTGACTGACATATCAATATATCAAATGTATATTTAGAGCATAATCATAAGCCTATATGTTTTCAGTAACTAAGGTATTTTCTTTTTTTTAATTTTTTTTTTTTGTTTATTTATCTTTGAGAGAGAGAGAGCACGCACGAGCAGGGGAGAGGCAGAGAGAGAAAGCAACACAGAATCTGAAGCAGGACCCAGACTCTGAGCTATGAGCACGGAGCCCGACATGGGGCTCAAACTCACAAACCGTGAGATCAAGACCTGAGCCAAAGTCGGATGCTCAACCGAGCCACCCAGGTGCCCCTATTTTCTTAATTATATTAATGCATGATATCAGACAGTAGTAAACTAATGTAAAAATTAGTAATAACTTAGTAATTACTAAGGTAATTGCATAAATGCACTTTGCTTTTCAAAATTATCTACAACATTTTTGGAAAATAGGCAGTTTTTTAAATGAAATGGTTAATAATGAAATGTCACAAATTTAAAGAATATTAAATAACTACCTGGTTAAAAAATATGCAAGACTAGGCAATAAAATCATCCCTATAAAATTTAAACGTTATTCATTATAAGACAGTTTCCATTACCTATTAAGGTCTTTGGTTTGAAATGTATAACTATGTAGCCTAAGATAACATAGACTTACTAGGAAATCCGAAAGTACTGTCTGTGCTTCTGTATACTACACATTGTCCCATTCGGCTCCAAGAATCTGCTCCTCTATCTCAATAGATTTCTCCCCTAAGGACCTCTAATTTATGAAGCCCTAAATCAAAGTTTACAACTAGAGATACTATCAGCTTAAATCAAAACATTTTAAGGTGAATCTTAAAGACTTAATTTATTTGTAGGGTTTTGCCTTTATTCTGGCTTTTAAAATTTTGAGTAAAGACAAACTCCTTAAAACATTACTGAGTTTTATTTTTTTTCTTGCCTTTTTACTGTTTGGGGTTTCTTTGGCTGTTTTGTTTTTGTTTTTGTTTTTTGCTTTTCCAATCTATAGAGTAAAACCTATTTGTTGTTAATAATTTGAAAATGTAAGAAAGTATCCTCTGGGAGGGGGGAACTTCTTAGTTCTATCCTCAGTTATTTTATATAACTGAGAAATCTCATAGGTTGTTATTGTTCTCACTGAAAAATAATATAGGCAAACACTTTTAAGAACATTTTGAGTATTTAAGTATTAAATGTATATAAATGTCCAGGCAATTTTTAGATATGAAACTATTTAGAACACTATACATGAAGCCCCAAATCTACATCAGCATATTCTCATTATTTCTTGGTTATTCTTCAAAATTAAATCAAGAGTAAATATACATTATAAGAAATTATTACCATATATCATTATATGAAATCTGGATAAAACCAAATATATTATGGGAGAACTATATTAAAAAAAAACCACTGGGTGTCTATCTTACATTTTCTTCTGCATTTTGTTTTATTAGAATAAAAAGATTATAGTCTTGTTTTAAAATAAAGTTTAATATTTCATTTGACTTAACTAATAAAATTACACAATTATTATATACTCTACTGCTATACCAATTTAAAACTCTAAAGCATGTAAATACATAAGATTTTTATAGGTATTAACAATTATTTTAAGATTTGTAACTTGTGTGCACATTACAATTTTGTTGGATAAAATAGAACTACTTTATGATCCAGCAATTGCACTACTAAGTATTTGTTCTGAGTATACAAAAATACTAATTCAAAGGGATTCCTGCACCCAGATTTTTATAGCAGTGTTATCTATAATAGCCAAATTATGGAAACAGCCCAAGTCTTCACTGATTGATGAATGGATAAAGTAGAGGCGGTATATATACACAATGGAATATTATTTAGCTGTAAAAAAAAGCTGAGATCTTGCCATTTGCAACAATATGGATGGAGGTAGAGAATAATATGCTAAACAAAATAAGTCAGTCAGGGAAAACATATACCATATGATTTCATTCATATATAGAGTTTAACAAACAAAACAAATGAGCAAAGAAGTAAAAAAAAAAAAAGAGAGAGAGAGAGAGAGAGAAAGAGGCAAACCAAGAAGTAGATTCTTAACTATAGAGAACAAATGGAGGGTTATCAGAGTGGAAGGGGGTGGAGGGATATAGTGAAATAGGTGATGGGGATTAAGGAGGGCACTTGCTGTGATGAACACTGGGTGATGTATGGAAGTGTTCACTCAGTAAATTGTACACCTGAAACTGATATTACACTGTATGTTAACTAACTGGAATTTAAATAAAAACTTAAAAAAAAAAAAACAAGGGCAGATGCATTACTATTTTCTAAATGAGGAAATGGAACCCTGTTATGGTAAAATGTGAAAGAGAACCTAACATATGTAGCAAAGCAAGAAGCTCGAGTCTAAGTGTAGGATTAATTTTACCCATGGACTCAATGTACTCTTTTGGCCTTTATTTTTCCTGTATCTTTATTTTTTTATCATAGTAAGGAATGAGAGAGGGCATAAATAAGTAATCAAATACATTAATAAATGTAAAACATGGGATACATTTTCCAAACAGAGGTTCACATCTAGGCATAGTCACTTACTATTTGTATGACCTTGGATAAACAATGTCTCTGACCCTTGGTTTTTACATCTATAAAACAGAGATGATGAGGTTAACTATTTAAAATGGTGGCTATGATGATAATTAGGTGAATATACATTCCTTAGCAAAATACTTGGTATGCAGGTCCTAAGCCCTTGGTTGAGTTTGGCTGTAAACTTCCCTCTCCCCCAGCCAAGTTCATATCTGTTTGGAGAAGATTGGGAAAGGGCTGCTACAGGTGTATGGAAGACGGTCAGAAATGAGCTAAATGACAGAAATAGCACACAAAGCACAAAGGGGAAGCAAACATCTTTCACTGAAGTCCTAATGAAATCTGTTTGTTGGACAAGAACAAGTTATTGATATGTTTTATTTATTTATGTAGTCATTCATTCATTCATTCATTCATTGTTTTATCCAGACTCATCCCAACTTGATGCTACTGCTTTTGGTTCTAAAGATTCTGCTTTAAGCTTCTGTCAGGTCTCACTGTATGTTGGCAACTGAAAATCAAATCTCTTTCCTCTGGCAACAGAACTACCCCATCGATCTATCTTTGATACGTTGATAGTGTTGCCCTCGTGCTTCTCATACATCTCAATAAAGGAAAGTGTTATTTCCTATCATGAATTCAATTATCATCTTTTTCTTCAGTTTATAATCAACAGTGGCCTTTAATGTTTGAGAAGATTTGCGATGTGAACTATATGATATTTACAAAGAGAAAGGCAAATGCACAGGGAGAGGAGAAGAGAATGTTAGAGCTTGGTGCGGTGATCTAATTTAATACATTCATTCACAAGCAAGATACTGTTTCCCAAACAGGACAGATTATTTGTGGGAAATCATATAAATATTCAGTGGCAGAATAAGATCTAAGACCCAGACTTCTCATCTCAATGGTTTGAACTTTTTTTCCCTATTTTTATGCTTGTCTCCTTACAGGAGAAAATAAAGTTGCCTTTATAAGGTCTGCCATCAAAAGGACACAACCCAGGATTTAAAGAGCAGTCATGGAATTCTGACAGCCTATTCTCTGAATTTACAAAGTAGAGGAGAGGAAACACGTGCATTCTCTACACATTTGTAAGTTCACACATGAATTAAATAATTTATAAATTTTTATTGAGTTATAATTTACATATGACATTATATAAGTCAAAGATATACAATATGTTGATTTGAAACATGTATACATTACAATATGATTACCATTGTAGCATTGGCTAACGCCTCTGTCACATCATAAAATTGTACTTTTCTTTCTTACCCTCCTCCCCTCTTCTTTTTCCTTATCCTTTTATTTTTTCCTGTATTTTTTCATGTAAAGCTTCATTTGATCATGGCTCATGAATAGTTGGAGGAAGACATAATAAAACTCATGATAGATTCATGTAACCATAAAAATACAAAAAATATCAGAGCCCTAAAGTCAAAGTGATAATTCGTCCTTGCCAACCATATTGGCACATTGTCAATTAATCCTTTTCTAATATTTTCCATTCTGCTAATGATAGCTCAGCACATAAATTACCAAATGAAAACCATCTATTTTCTACAGGAAAATACTTCTATATTTCTCCTATAACATATTTTTGTTTTATTTAACTATCTTCAAAGTCCTAAGTAGCCATTTTATTTGCAAATACAGTCTAGAGAGATGAAATGAGTGAAGTAAAATAATTAGATTAAATAATTATGTTGTAAACTATCAAAGGGAATGAGTTACTTGTGAGGTGGCATAAAGCCAGTAAAATCCCAAGCACACTAAAGTTATAAGTAACCAAATGACACCAGTTTTAAAGTCCTAACTTTGGGTGACATACATTTTCTTTGCCAGAACATTTCTATTCATGAGAGAAAGGAAGGAACAAGAAAACAAAACAAAACAAAACAAAACAAAACAAAACTTCAAGAACTTCAACCAAACAATAGAAATGACTAAAATATAAAACCAGTGAGTAGACTACTTAGATAAGGGATAAAATGATTGCGAATAAATCTCTAAGATGAAGGGAATTGTGAGACCTTGGCTCCTTATAGTCAAGCCATTTTGTAATATGTATCAAAGGCATAACATATTTTGTTTGAATGAACAGGTTTGACAGATTACATAAGGTAAATTAGCCAGATAATTGTGAATAATAAATTTTAATGTCTCCATGAAATAAAATGTGTGTTGAAAGGTTTCAGATGTATTTTGCCATCTTGCTTTTAATAATCCAGTTGTCTACTATTGCCAGAATACTATGAGGAAAAAACAAACAAAAGATAAAATGTTTATTTTGTAGAGTTACTATCTCTGCCTAGCAAGAGGAAACTGAAAAAGAAATAATTTTCAAAATTATTTATTTTTAAATAACTCTAAAGTCAAGGAGTGGCACCTCAGTAGCTCAGTCAGTTGAGTGTCCAACTCTTGATTTCAGCTCAGGTTATGATCTGAGGGTTGTGGGATCGAGCCCTGCATCAGACTCCAAACTGAGTGTGGAGCCTGCTTAAGCTTCTCTCTCAGCAAGCCTGGGTGGCTACGTCAGTTAAGCATCCGCCTTCAGCTCAGGTCACGATCTCACAGTTTGCGAGTTCAAGCCCCACATCTGGCTCTGTGCTGGGCAGCTTAGAGCGCTGAACCTGCTTCGGATTCTGTGTTTCCCTCTCTCTCTGCTCCTCCTCTGCTCACACTCTGTCTCTCTCAAAAATAAAATAAACATTAAAAGATATTTTTAAAACAAGATTATCTTTCCTTCTGCTCCTCTTCCTACACTCGTGCTCTCTCTCTTTCTAAAATATAAATAAATAAATAAATAACTCTAAAGTCAGGGAAATATTTTAGTTGATAACAATAAGAATTTTGATAGCTAACAGATGCTTCAAATTTGAAATTTTTAAAACCGAATTCTTCCCTGTAGATAAGTGGTACCACCATACATAGTTATTACAAGTAGAAACCTGGAAGTAATTTCTGACACCTATTTCCCTACATTGGATTCATCACCTGATTTTCTGTGTCTAAATCACAAACTCCACCTTCCTTACCCAAGACAGTAATAACATCTTACCTGGAACACCGATCTTCCTAAGTGGCTCACTTTATATATTCTTGACTTATTCCAATCCATTTTTCACATGAATAAAAATAAATAAAGGCATAGATAGCATAATCCTACTTAAAGAAAACCTTTCAAATTTCTTTTTTTACATAGAATAAAATGCACATACTGCAGTGACATACATAACTATCTGATTTGAACCCTGTCTGAGTCCACACCTCGTCTTGAATTCAACTCCTTTTCTTTCTCCATGAACAACCACATGCTACTCGCATTTCAGTCTTGAAAAGTGGCCAATATCTTTCCGGCCTCAGAGGCTCTGTGCAACCCTGTTTCTGTTTTGTTTCAAAATTTCTCCTTCTTCCAACTCCTTACCTGCTAGCCATCCACGATCTAACTGTTTCTCCAAACAATTTTTCCTTTGCACACTTCAGGTCTTGCCTAAAAAATAGGAGTGGTGGCAAACAGTGTGGCAGTTCCTTAAAATATTAAACATAGAGTTGCTACAATCTAGAAATTTCGCCTCTGGGTATGTACCCCAAAGAATTGAAAGGAGGGATTCAAACATATATTTGTACCTCAGTGTTCATAAGAACGTTATTATAGCTAAAAGGTGGAAGCATCCCAAATGTCCAGTAGATGAATAAACAAAATATAATCTATACATACAATGGAATATTATTCAGCCTAAAATGGAATGATTTTCTGATACTTGCCTACAAAGTGGATGAACTTCAAAAACATGACGTAATGCTAAGTAAAATAAACCAGACAAAAGGACAAATATCATACAATTCCACGTATATGAGATACATAGAAACAGACAGTAGAAAATTGGTTACCAGGGACTAAGGTGGGGGCATTGGGGGTGAAGAAGGGGACTTATTGTTTAATGGGTACAGAGCTTCATTTGGGATGAGGTAAAATTTCTGATAGGGTTGAAGGTGGCACAGCAATATGAATATACATAATGTCACTCAATTGACATTAAGTATTTAATAACATTAAGTATTTAACTTAGGTCTATTTAGGTACGCCTAAATATTGTTAAATGTATGCTACATATGTTTTATTGCAATAAAAAAATACCTAAAAAAAATCACAGAAGCATTCATTTAAAAACATATCTTTCTCAGCAAACTTCTCCCTAATTAAATGCATCATTAAATTTTAAAATTCAAATATTAAAATTTATGATTGTATATCTGCTTTTACTCTTTCTATTAGTAAGCCTTCCATACTAGCCTGCAAGTTCCATGAGAGTGGGAACCTTGCTTTTTGTATTTTGAGTTGTATTGTTTGTTTTTCATTTTCCACTACCCAATTTGTGCCAAGCACCAACAGCCACTGAATAAATATCTGCTAAATGAATGGATAAGACCTGTATATATGATAGATTCCAATATGAATTTTTTTTGAAATACTCATTTTATTTTGAGATACTTGTATATTTACATAGAATTCTCATATGTTCCTCTCCCAATTTCCCCTAGTGTTAGCATCTTATATTACCATGGTACTTTGTCTAATTAAGAAAAGCAATGTTACTATATCACTATTAAACGCCCTCCAGATTTTATTAGGATTTCTCTACCTTTTCCACTAAATTTGTTTTTCTGTTCCAGCACCCAATTCAGGAAGCTGGCACTTTTGATGGTACTGATACAGAGTGATAATTTTCTGAATTACCAGAGTAATTTCCTGAATAAGACTACAATCTCATGAAGGAAACAAAATACATATACACCTTGCATTATCGTGACAGATAATTCTGTTATGTCATTCTTTAGTACTGTCTGAGCCTTCTGCTAATTACATAGTAATATATTTTTCTTTATTTCCCAAGTCAGTGTTTGTTTGCTTATAGAAATAAAAAGAAACCTTTCCTTTAAATCATTTCCAAAAAAAAAAAATCCCATCCTTGGAATTATAATTTAGCATGTAAAACTTGCTTTCCTCTCTCCTTTCTTATTTTTTTAATACAGTTCCTTTGTGCTCGCATATTTTAAATGCCTCTTAAACTCGAAACTGTGAATATTTAAAACAAAGGTATGCTTTATTTGAAAGTGCTTTTATCATCTTTCGTTACTTAACAAATTTAAGCATTCGCATCTAGATAGATATCCACACATCACATGCTCTGATTCTCTCAGATGGGCACACTTGGTAGAGAAAACAGGTGCAGAAGAATCAGCAACAGCAGCTGTGAGCTAACGCCACACAAAACCAAGAATGGTTTCCAACAGCTGGACACCAGTTTAAAGACATCCGAGGAATCACAGGAACATCACATGTTTTAGAGACAAGTGTCAATGCCAAGTTTCTTCTGTGGAAAAGGAAACGGTTCTCTCTACCACTTTCTTCTTCCTTAAACAAAAAAGCCAATGCCAAAGAGATGTTTTATAAGTATTTAGCCAGAAGTTTTAATACAAAAATGATTTTTAAAATATCTCTGGGTTTTTGCCTAGGAAGAAAAATCAACACCAACATTCCAATCTTTTTAGACTTCATGTTTTGTTTTAATATTTTGTTGGCAAGCTAAGATTTTAACTGCTTAAAAGAAGTAATATTTCCTAATTTGACAACAAGGAATTTTATTGTAATCTTAATATGAATAACTTGCTGTTTTACCAATGTTTAATGATTTAAAGCAAACTAATATTGGGGCACCTGGGTGTTTCAGTCCATTAGGTGTCCAACTTCAGCTCAGATCATGATCTCACAGTTTGTGGGTTCAAGCCTCTGCGTCAGACTCTGTGCTGACAGCTCAGAGCCTGGAGCTTGCTTCAGATTCTGTCTCCCTCTCTCTGTGTCCTTCCCCTGCTCACGCTCTTTCTCTCTCTCTCTGTCTCTCTCTATCTCTCTCTTTTTCTTTTTCTCTCTCTTTCTTTCTCTGCTTCTCATGGGATTCCCTCTCTATCCCTCTCTCTCTCTGCCCCTCACTCACTTGGGCCTTCTCTCTCTCTCAAAACATAAATATGTGTTATGGACACAGATATGGATTCAAATTATATCACTGATACAAACCTGTGTGCATTGTGGCCAATTTCCTAACTTATCTGGCCCTCTGTTCTGGACTATTGGATACATTAATATTTCTCCCATATGATTATTCTAAGATTTACAATGAGATCATGCATACAAAAGTCTTTCAAAGTCCCTGGGCAAGAGTAAACTTTCAATATATTTTAGATATTCTTTTCATAATATATTTCATATTTGACCTTCACTTAAAGCTATCAAACAAATTGGTGTTCCTCAGCTATGTGAACCAAGGTAAACTTACGTGTGAATTCCTAAAAGGAATAAATTCACCATTAAAGATTTTTTTTTAATATTTACATCCAAATCAGGATAATATGAAAAGATACTCTCAAATAAGATGAACACTTTGTCTATACGCATGACCCAATCAACAATTATCACCCAAGATTCAATGGCAAAATATGCAGGAAAACCTCCCCCAAAATGCCTTTAGCCTGGTATTCTAAATGTTAGCATAACATTTCCTTTCTTTCACATAATTGATATGGTCAGTCATATTCAGCAACTTAGTTCTTTTTTTCTAATAAGCCAGTACATGAATTTACTTTCTGAAGCTGTATAAAGGAAGAAATAATTACTTGTTACTTCTTTTCTAACAAGTGTCAACTTTTCCAGCCCAAACAGTATAAATAATTGCCTCCACATCAAGAGGGAAAAGGTTTTTGTACTCAGGGTCTCTTTACCTGACCTCAAGAAGAGCATGGGGAATAATGCTTTACTTCTCTTTGTGTTTTTTACCTTGGATAAAAATGTCCTCATCTCATATTCTGTTAAACCTACCATATTTTTATACTTTATGTAACTTGGAAGCATATAAAGAAAACTGACAACTCTAAGTTAAAATAAGAAAGAATAGTAGTCTTCTATGTTCGATATTAACTAATTACCTTTATTCTATGTAATTTTCCCTTGTTATAACAATGTAAAATGAATCCAAATTTTCTACATCACGTATAAATTTGATCTATTTATTTAAAAATTATAAACTGACACTGAGGCAGAGATTCAATATAAAATACTAAGAGATAATCCAGTAGAAGAGAGCATTCATAGCAGGACCAATGTTATGCTAGAATCCTTCAAGATGGGTTTTCACATATGTTACATGAATCAGAAATATTTCCTTCCTCTGTACTATAAGTCACTATTCAAAAACATCAGGTGGTGTTCCTTGTTATATATTAGTATATAGTATCAAGATTTAGTAATGTGGTAATTTCAGTTTTGTTTCTTGAAATGTTTTAACTACTAGATATAATAGCAGAAAGAATTTTGACACCATATTCTTTTCTTTGAGTTTGGGTATTAAGGCAATATTAAACATACAATGCACTTTGAATGTATACTTCGAATTTAACTGATTGGAGAAGTCAAATCTTCTGAAGCAAGACTATGTTTTTCTTCATTAAACTTCCTGGTCTGGGCTTGGACTAAACTTGAGATATTTGTGACTGTTTATAATTCATGGTCTTCATGTTGGAGAAGTGAAAAAAAGCAACATACAAACACCTAGTTCCTATAATATATTACTTTCCTTTATCATCAAAAATTAAATAAATAGCACCTTCCACTAACTCTTGTGCTATGTACAGAGACCTTGTTATACTAGGGATTAAATTCAGGTAACATCTCTTGGAATTTTTTCATTCTCTTTGTAATCCATAAGATCCTAAGATGGATATCCATTTTCATATACGACAACATCTGTGTGTACAGTGTTCAAATCTAACAATTCAACATATACTTATGCTTTTATTACATTTAGACATAGTGACTAGGAAGGTAGTTCAAGATGGCAGCATAGGAAGATCCCGAACTCACCTCCTCCCATAGACACAACCAAGCTGTAGCTACATATGAAATAATTCCCTCTGAAAAAGACCTGAAAACAGTACAACTATACAGTACAGTGCAGCTTTTCCACAACAAAGGATAAAAGAGCCACATCAAGATGGGTAGGAGAGACAGAGATTTGGTCTCCCCCAAATCCCACTCCCACTGCAGTAATCCACAATTAAGAGATTTAACAAATGCAGCTTCCTCCCTGAGGAGCACAGAGTTTGTGCCCCACAGTAAGCACCTCAGTTCCTGGGACCAGCCAAGAGAGACAAACCCCCAAAATGTCTAGCTTTGAAAACCAATTGGTCTTACATCCAGGGAAACCACACAGTTATAAGGAATGGAGATTCTGCTATTAAAGGGCTCATTTGCATACTCACATGTCCTGGGACCAAGCACCAAAACAGTGGTTTGGAAAGTACCTAGACTCATAGCTAACATTATGCTCAATGGCAAAAAAAATTAAAGATTTTCCTTTAAGATCAAGAAAACGACAAAGACACCAACTCACACCACTTTTATTCAACAGAGTATTTTAAGTCTTAGAGTAATTAGATAGGAAAAAGAACTAAAATGCACCCAAATTGGAAAGGAAGAAATAAAACTGTCAGTATTTACGGACAATGATCATATATATAGAAAAGCTTAAAGAGTCCACAAAACAAATGAACAAACAAACAAAAAGCCTGTTAGAAATAATAAACAAATTCAATAGTTACAAGTTACAAAATCAATATACAAAAATCTGTTTTGTCTTATACACTAACAACAAAATAATAAAATACCTAGTAATAAGTTTAACCAATGAGGTACACTGAAAACTATGAGCCATTGTTGAAAGAAATTAAAGATGACACATGTGAATGGGAAGATATTCCATGTTCAAGGATTGGAAGAAAAAATATTGTTAAGCTGTACAAAGCAATTTATAAATTCAATGTGATCCCTGTTAAAATTCTAGTGGCATTTTTCACAGAATTCTAACAAACAAGCTTAAAATTTTTAGGAACCACAAAACACCCCCAAAAGTTAAAGCAATCTGGAGAAAGAAGAACAAAGCTGAGGGCATCATGCTTCCTGATTTTAAACTATATTACAAAGCTATAATAACCAAAACACTATATTGGCATTACAGCAGACAGATAGATCAATGAAACAGAATAGAGAACCCAGAAGTTAAACCATGCACACATGGTCAGTTAGTTTACAACAAATGAGGTGAGAATCTATAATGGGGAAAGGGCAATGTCTTTAGTTGGAAAAAATGAACAGCCACATGGAAAAGAATGCAACTGGTCATTATCTTACATCATACATAAAAATTAACTGAAAATGGATTAAAAACTGAGTGTAAGACCTGAAATCATAGAACTCCTAGACGGAAACATAGATGTTCAAGTCCATTACATCAGTCTTGGTGATATTTTTATGGATCTGACTTTAAAGGCAATGGCAACATATGCAAATATAAACAAACAGGACTACCTCAAGCTAAAATCCTCTTCACAGTAAAGGAAACTGTAAAAGTAAAAGGCAGGCTTGAACAGGAGAAGATACAAGTGACCTTTGAACAAAGTGTGTGTTAGGGGCACTGACCACCCACACAGGCAAAATCTACAAATAACTTTATTCCCCCATAACCTAGCTACTAAATAGTCAACTGTTGACCAGAAGACTCAACCAGTAGCAGTCAATTAACATGTATTGTGTATATGTATTATATACTGCATTCTTACAATAAAGAAAGCTAAAGAAAGGAAACGTTGTCAAGAAAATCATAAGGAAGAGAAAATACACTTCTAATACTGTGTGACATTTTGATAAAATGTTTTTGATAAAGCATCCACATGTAAGTGGACACATACAGTTCAAACCAATGTTGTTCAAAGGTAACTGTATTTGCAAATCATGTATCTGATAAGAGATTAATATCCAAAATATATACAGAACTGATACAGCTCAATAACAAACAAATAATCCATTTAAAACATGGGCAGAGAATCTGAATAGAGAGTTTTCCAAGGAAGACCCAAAGAAAGCCAACAAACACATAAAAAAATTCTCAACATCACTAATTATCAGAGAAATGCAATCAAAACTATAATAAGACATGACTTCACACTTGTTATAATGGCTATTATCAGAAAGACAAGAAGTAACAAATGTTGAAGAGAATGTAGAGAAAAGGGAACCCTCATACACTGTTGGTGGGAACGTAAATTGGTAGAACCACTATGGAAAATAGTATGCAGGATTCTCAAAAAAAAAAAAAAAAGAAAGAAGGGAAGAAAGAAAGAAAGAAAGAAAAAAAGAAAGAAAGAAAGAAAGAAAAAAAAGAAAATAAAAGGAAAAGAAAAGAAAAGAAAAGAACTACCATATAAGCCAACTATTCCACTTGTGGGTATTTCCCCAAAGAAAGCAAAAACACTAATTTGAAAAGATACATGCACCCCTATGTTCATTGTATCATTATTTACAATAGTCAGGACATGGAGAAAAACAAAAACAAAAACTTGTGTTTATTGACAGATGAATGGATCAGTACAAAATGAGATACTACTCAGTCATAAAAACAATGAAATATTGCAATTTGCAGCAATGCAAATAGACCTTGTGATTACTATATTAAATGAAATAAGTCACAGAGAAAGAGAAATACTATATGATTTCAACTTATATGTGAAATCTAGAAACCAAACTTCACACATTCAGAAAACAGATCGGCAGTCACCAGAGGGCAGGATGTTGGGGGATGGGCAAAATGGAAGAAAGGTATCAAGAGGTACAAACTTCCAATTTTAAGATAAATAATCCATGAGAATGTAATGTACAGCATTAACTATAGTTAATAATATTGTATTGCAAGTTTAAAAGATGCTAAGAAAGTAAATCTTAAAAGTTCCATCGCAAGGAAAAAAATTGTAATTTTTCTATGGTGACGGATGGTAACTAGACTTATGGTGGTGATTGTTTCTCAATATATACAAATATGGAATCATTATGTTGTGTACATGAAGTTAAGGTAATATATGTCTATTATACTTCAAAAAAAACCCCATAAAGACCTATGTATTTAGATACTCCTCAAATGTTATACTAGTAATAAAATCAACATCCTTCATAACTGTATGAAATAACATTTCCAAAATCATTTTTAAAAATTCCCTCCTAAATGTCTCATTAGATTCATCTGCTTTATGGATATGATAGTATAATTCTTTGGAAATAGTTCTAAATTTTAGCTGGATGTTTCTTCACCATAAAGTACCATAAACTGAAATTTATTGCTTCTAGTAAACTGATTTATTTTTGTAAATGTGGTTTTTCATTAATCAGCACACTATATTCATTGGCCATTCAACAACACATTATTTAGTTTATGAATATGGGAATCATACAAACTTATATGAAGGATATCTTAAAAATATAAATGTTAGTGCTTTATTCTGGAATCATTATATACACTACTCAATATACCTCAGTATTTGTATGTAAATAGTTAAGAGAAATTATTTTTATAACAACAATCCAAGTCAGTGATAGATTTGAAATCATCAATAAAAATAAAACTTGATCTACATACTTTATTTCCAAAGACTGAATTTATATTTTGCACAAACTTTTAAGAAGAAAGTTTAAATGAAAAAAAAAAAACTACTTTTTAAAATTCTGTATTAAAGAAAATATTCCTTTATACAAACATACCCCTTAAATCCATTACTTATTTTCTAGTGTTTTGATCTCAGAGATGATGGAATATTTTATCATTTTATTTTGTTGTTATATTTTTATGTGATATTAATTTGACTTCAAAATTTCATTTTGTATTTATCAATAAAGTGTCATTTAATACCAGACATGATATAGAAATAGATATGAGCCTTTTATTCTTTTGTGAAAGGCGTTATACTGGAATACAGATCATTACTTTCTGTAATGATTGAATTTTTTCTATTTAGAACAAGTAAACAGAAAATGTATACTTCTTGGTGTTTAGAAAATAAAATGAAAGGTCCCAGGATGGCCTTCTCTTTAATTTCATATTTTAAAGACTTTATTGTAAAGCCATTTGCTCTTAGATCCAAGAGCGGTTTTGTAGATTGTCTTTAAGCCTTTCTAGCCTTCGCATGATATAGTGCATGTGATTTTAAAATATAAGGAAAGTAACCCTAATCATTTTCCATAAATTTTGGAACTTCCTTCACAAACCTAAGAATTGTTTTTTTTTTTTTTTTTTTTAACGTTTATTTATTTTTGAGACAGAGAGAGACAGAGCATGAACGGGGGAGGGTCAGAGAGAGGGAGACACAGAATCTGAAACAGGCTCCAGGCTCTGAGCTGTCAGCACAGAGCCCGACGCAGGGCTCGAACCCACGGACTGTGAGATCGTGACCTGAGCCGAAGTCGGCCGCTTAGCCGACTGGGCCACCCAGGCACCCCATGAATTCTTGATTCCAATCCCATCATTCTGCTCTTTTGTTATAAAATGGGTATTTATGCTACTACTTTTAAAGAATAGACCACTGGGTCTTGAAGTTCTGAATGGAGACACTGTTTTACTTAATATTTTGATCATGCCTAACTACACGAGGGCAACAATCAAGTTAGCTTCATAATAGCCAGAAGAAATATCTCTAATCCAATTGGTCACAGGGCAGCTATCACCAAAACCAATTTCTTTATAATTAAAAGGTGCTCCCAGGCGCTGTGAAAACTTGGAAGTTGCCCATGGATTTGGGAGAAGAAGGGGAATTTTTTTTTCATAGACAGAAACCACATTGAAGCAATTTCTGAAACACACTGATAAGCTTTGCTTTTGAATTTATATTAAAGAGCTCAATAGTTGCTACCTATGAGAACAGCTCACACTTCTAAACTGACTCATGTCCTGTAGAGATTAAGGACAGAGGCCTCTAGAAGATTAGCATGTCTCTTGGTTTAAGTGACATACAATCCATTTTATTGACATGGACTCCATCCTGCAAAACAAGCACTTTTGGACTGAAACATAATGAAAATTTGGTGTGCTTTTTATATAGGCCAGCCTACAATACATTTTTGCACATTAGTGCTAGCTGATATAGGCAGAGTCTGTAAACGAAACCAGCAGTCCTCTTAATGGATGGCGTGTAGGCACATGCTTCAGAATGCTAATTCAAAGGAACATACTCAAGAAGCTTTACATTACTTTTTAATTTTACCCAAGTCTTGCCATAGTCCAAAGTTATTAAGCTGTATTCATTGAATTCGGCAGGCTATTACTTTGCATTGTTACGATTCTTACTGAATCTCGGCATTCAATTGCGAAGCCAAACAGGTTTTGATTTGATTTCTAATTGTTTGTTTTCAGCAACTTGAACCTGAGTTCGTTGCTTCTGTGTAGAGCAGAAAGAACATCAGTGGGCAGGTGAAGAGTTCTCTCATTTTACTTTTAATGCTGTTTTAACAGGAAGTGTGGTCTGGATTCCACGTCTGTTAGAATAGAGTTACATAACAGAGATGTGAAATGCCACTGAATTTAAACTAACTACATAGGAGAGCTGACATCTCATAACGTTTCTGCCAGCTACTCGGACTCCATTATTATGAGGAAATAGCCCTGTGCCAACACCTTGGAAAATAATTCTACCATGCTTGCTCTTTTGTTTTTGATCTGTAGCATACAAGCACTGCATGTGCTGAGACTGAAAGAGATCCGAAAGCTGACCTACCATGGCATTATGGGAAAATTTCATTAGAGAAAACACACTAGACAGCATGAAGACCATCACTTCCATAAAGTATAGCCACTACTTAAAAATTTTTGGAAATACATGTATAGAGGTAGAGGGTAAGGAAAAGATAATATGTTGTACCATACTTTGTTAGTCACTTTAAGTTACATTACTGCAACTTAAGTTAAAATTTAAATTGCAGTAACATATTATTAAAACTAGGTCGTATGTGCGAATTATAATAGAAAGGTCCTTTTTAAAGTATTCATTATTTTTGCAATAAACATCTTGTTTATTTTTCATAATGGAACATATATGTTATTTTATTTATTTATTGTTTCCTCCTTCACTTCATGTGTTACATCACAGGTAGAAGGTAATTATTTTCTTTTTTTTTTTTTTTTAAAGGAGGCTTCATGCTCAGTGCAGAGCCCAGTGTGGGGCTTGAACTCACAACCCTGAGATCAAGACCAGAGGTGGATGCTTGATCAACTGGGTCACTCAGGCGCACCCATAGAAGGTATTCTTAAGTCTGCCTAGTTCCTGAATACTTATAAACAATTGCCACTAGTTATTGTTTCTTGTTTAGCTTCATCTATTAGAAACAAAGCTGTGCAGCAGAACAGCTAAATCTGAACAGGTAAGCACAGACTATTCATCTGAAATAAGCCCTTTGCATTTGATAGGTAGACCTTTCAGTTTAATCCTTCAGCAGTAAACTCTGGAGAGCATGGATGGCTTCTTTTCTTGGCCTTCTTGGGATCACTCTAATTTAGCTCTATCTTTGTTGTTTGATACAGCCCACCGTTTCTAAGGGATTTATCCCATGAGATACACAGTTATTGTGGATGCTAGGTTCACCAGGACAGTGTAATCAAATGAAATAATTACCAGACCACAGAGGAATTGGAGTTTTGCCATAAACTATATCTGTTACAAAACATATGACACTTAATGCCTCTGAGACTCAGTTTCCCTGTCTGTAAAATTAACAGATTTCATTATATGACACTTTCTGGTAATAAAATTCCATCATTAGCCCGAATTCCCTGCCTCAAATGAAATCAGAAGTATATTTGAATAAGTTAATAGGGCCAATTTCTTGGCTGTCTCATGACTAGCACCCTTTAAAGTTATCTATGCACTTCACTCCAATGATCTCATCAACCTTGAGTCTTTCAACTAGTAGAATGGAAGGCCATATATTACAGCAACCTTAGGATTTTTACGTCTAACTTTTATGGAATGTTTTCTTATCTTTGGGAAGAAAATGGTGTAATATAGCAGAGAGAGCACAACCAGAGACTTTGGGGAAGTAGCTTAAACTCTTTAAGTCAGGTTCACACATGCAATGAATTGGAGACACATCAATCTACGTTATGGTGTTGTAAGGATTGAATAATATAATGTGTTAAAAATTTGGGGCACAGCAGAACTCAGTGTTCATTCTCTAGTCTTTTTCCTTTCCCTTTCCATCCAAATATTTTCTTTTCATTTCAATTAGTGGGGAATTGGGAGAAATAGTCTGGGACTCAAAAGTTTGAATACTGGCCTTACTTGAGAAGGAGAGCCTAGAATGTTCTGAGGAAAAATGAGAGTTTCAGAGAAATGATCAAGAATTGCAGTAATTCTTCTCTCATTGTCAACAACTGTATTAATAGTTACTGTTTGTTGTGTTTGCAAAAAGCATCCGATCCTGCAATATTTTCCTTATACCTTCACCCCCTAATTGTCTCCCCCATCAATTGTCACCCCCCAATTCTCACCCCCCATCTGTCTCCCTCCCAGATGTTAACAGAATTTTGCTACATAATGAGACAGTAGAGAGAACAAGAATGGGGAAATACACAGGATGATAATGAACTTTGTCATTTTATTAAATGAAATATGATGTAATATTCAACACTTGTTAAAAAGTTGAGATTATAAATGCTGATACTACTGCATGTAAAAGACACATATTTAAAGCAAAACCTTGCAAAATGCCTTTATGTGTACTGAAAATTTATACGACAGTCCTACATAATAAAATGGCAACTGGAATAAACTCTGAGTAATGATAATATGGTAGAGAAAAAGAGGCTGAGTAGGGAAATATTAACTATTGACTCTATATCCCTATAGCTATGTTAGAATTCTAATATTACTCTTATATTACAACTGTTAGAGAAAATTTTATCAATAAGAAAAAGAATTTCTCTTAACATTTTCTTTCCTTTTCTTTTCTTTTCTTTTCTTTTCTTTTTTTCTTTTCTTTTTTTTCTTTCTTTTCTTTTCTTTTCTTTCCTTTCCTTTTTTTTTTTTTTTGCAGAAAGAAGGATGTTGTTGAAGTTGAAGGATGCAACTTTGCACTTTCTTTTGCAGAAAGAAGGATGTTGTTGTTGGAGATAGAATATGAACTTGACCCCTGAGAACTCCTCCTCCACCCAAGATGTACGTGTTAGTAATAGGGGAAGTAAAGGGAAGTTTTGAGGCAAGAGAAGTAATTCTGTTCTTAACTCTTAGACCATAAATTCAAAGAAGAGACATAGAAAGTGTGAAGACTCAGTTAGACAAAAAGAAGATATTGGCAATTTGGAGAGATAATGAAACCTCACAAAACGGAATAGTTAACAGATATTTTGAGAAAACAATGTTTCAGCTCTTACTGAAGGGTATAAACACTCTCTGTCATCTTAAAATTTTTATTTGAATCTAAGTTCTTCATGCTCTGGGGACTGTCTGTCTCTCTCTATCTCCCTACCTGTGGATCAACTGACACTAGTGAAAGGAATGAATTTTTTCCCTGGGATGACATGGTACAAAATAAAAATAACATTTGTGGTTAAGAGATGTGAAGGCAGGCAATCCCTCTCAAAATAACACCAACATTCTTCACAGAGCTAGAACAAACAATCTTAAAATTTGTATGGAGCCAGAAAAGACCCCAAATAGCCAAAGCAATCTTGAAAAAGAAAACCGAAGCTGGAGGCATCACAATGCCTGACTTCAAGTTGTATTGCAAAGCTGTAATCATCAAGACAATATTGTACTGGCATAAAAACAGACACTCAGATCAATGGAACAGAATAGAGAACCCAGAAATGGACCCACAAACGTATGGCCAACTAATCTTTGACAAAGCAGCAAAGAATATCCAATGGAATAAAGACTTTTCAGCAAATGGTGCTGGGAAAACTGGACAGAAACACACAGAAAAATGAACCTGGACCACTTTCTTACACCATACACAAAAATAAACTCAAAACAAATGAAAGACCTAAACGTAAGACAGGAAGCCATCAACATCCTAGAAGAGAAAGCAGGCAAAAACCTCTTTGAGCTCAGCCACAGCAACTTCTTATTCAACATGTCTCCAGTGGAAAGGAAAATAAAACAAAGATGAACTATTAGGACCTCTACAAAAAAAAAAAAAAAAAAAAAAAAAAAAAAAAAAAAAAAACTTCTGCATAATGAAAGAAACAATCAACAAAATTAAAAGGCAACTGACAGAATGGGAGAAGATATTTGCAAATGATATATCAGATAAAGGTTAGTATCTGAAATCTATAAAGAACTTATCAAACTCTACATCCAAAAAGCAAATAACCCAGTGAAGAAATGGGCAAAAGACGTGAATAGACACTTCTCCCAAGAAAATGTCCAGATGGCCAAACGACACATGAAAAAATGCTCATCATCAGTCATCATCAGGGAAATACAAATCAAAACCACAATGAGATACCACCTCACACCTGTCAGAATGACTAACATTAACAACTCAGGCAACAATGGATGTTGGTGAGGGTGTGGAGAAAGAGAATCTCTTTTGCATTGTTGGTGGGAATGCAAGCTGGTGCAGCCACTCTGGAAAACAGTATGGAGATTCCTCAAAAAATGAAAAATAGAACTACACTATGACCCAGCAATTGCACTACTAGGTATCTATCCAAGGGATACAGGTATGCTGCTTCAAAGGAGCACATGCACCCCAATGTTTATAGCAGTACTACCAACAATTAAGTACATATCAAAAGAATGTAAAGAGCCAAAATGTTCATCGATGGATGAATGGATAAAGAAGGTGTGGTATGTATATAGAATGGAGTATTACTCAGCAATCAAAATGAATGAAATGTTGCCATTTGCAACTACATGGATGGAACTAGAAGGTATTATGCTAAATGAAATTAGTTCAGTCAGAGAAAGACAAATATCATATGACTTCACTCATATGAGGAATTTATGATACAAAACAGATGAATATAAGGGAAGAGAAGCAAAAACAGTATAAAAGCAAGGAGGGGGACAAAACATAAGAGACTCTTAAATATAGAGAACAGACAGAGGGTTGCTGGAGGGGTTGTGGGAGGGGGTATGGGCTACATGGGTAAGTGGCATTGAGGAAGCTACTCCTGAAATCAGTATTGAACTATAGAATAACTAACTTGGATATAAATTAAAAAATAAATTAATTAAAAAAATAAAATAAATTGAAAAAGAGATCTGAAGACAGAGTGTATACCATAGGAACATGGTTCTATATAAATTCACTGAAATCCAGAGAAGTCTGAAATGTACTGAAAGAGGCAGCTTTAGGCAAGTCTATCTAGGTTTTACAGGGAAGAGTGAACACATCTGTTATATTAGTTGTGCTAAAAAAAATTTTTTAATTAAAAAAAATAAAATAAAATTTAAGGTGTTTTTTTTTTAAATAGAAGAAATCTTGGATGTAACTACCATGAAAATGAAAAACAACCTGAACAGTGATAAAATACATGAATCTATTAAAAAGCAGGAAATAATCCATCCTAGGGTCAAAAGATGGACAAACCAGACCTCTTCTTCTCCTCTACTTCCTGGGTAAAAGGGGAAAGAAAGTATGGGTGATAAAGAGCATGATAAAAAGAATGGGATAAGAATGCAAACTAGTCCTTTGTTGTCATTTCAACAGTTTTCATGGCATCTTCCCCAAGAGTAGATTCGACCTCAAGAAACCACTTTGTTCATCCATAAGAAACAACTCCTATTCTGTTAGAGTTTTATTATGAGATTGAAGGAATTCAGTCTCATCATTAGATATACTTCTAATTCTAGTTCTTTTGTTATTTCCACTACATCTGCAGTTACTTCCTCCACTGATGTCTTGAACCCCTCAAAAATAATCCATGAGGATTAGAATCCACTTCTTCCAAAGTCTGGCTAATGTTGACAATATTTTGACCTCTTCCCATGAGTCACAATTGTTCCTCATAGCATGAAGAATGGTGAATCTTTGCCAGAATATTGCCATTTTACTTTGTCTAGGTCCATCACAGGAATTGCTACCTATGGCAGCTATAGCCTTATGAAATATATTAGTTAAATAATAAAATTTAAAAGTCAAAATTATTCCTTGATCCATGGACTACAGGTCCAGAAAGGATGTTGTGTTAGCAGGCTTGAAAACAAAAATATCATTGTCCATCTTGATCAGAGTGCTTGGGTGACCAGGTGCATTGTCAATGACCAGGCATATTTTGAAAGGATTTTTTTTTTCTTTTTGAGCAGTAGGTCACAACAGTGAGCTTAAAATATTTAATTAATCATGCTTTAAACAGATGTGCTGTCATCCAAGTTTTTTTTCTTTCATTTACAGAGCAGAATATAAATATCAGGCAGAATATAAATATCATAATTCTTAAGGACCTTAGGATTTTCAGAATGATCAATGAGCATTGGCTTTGACTTAAAGTCACCAGGTGCTTTAGCCCCTAATAAGAGTCAGCCTGTCCTTAGAAGCTTTGACGCCAGGCATTGACATCCCCTCTCTAGCTAGGAGAGTCCTATGTGGCATCTTATTCCAACAGAAGGCTGTTTTATCTGCACTGTGAGTATGTTGTTTAATGTAGCCAGCTTCCATTCATTAGCTAGACCTTCTGGAGAACTTGTACAGATTCGATATCAGCACTTGCTGCTTCAATTTGCACTTTGATGTTATAGAAACGGCTTCTCTCCTTAAACCTCATGAACCAACCACTTCTGGCTTCAGACTTTTTTTCTACAGCTTCCTCACCTCCCTCAGACTTCATAGAATTGAAGAGAGTTAGCGCCCTGCTTTGGATTAGGCTTTGGCTGAAGGGAATGTTGTGGCTGGATTGATCTTCTATCTCGACCTCTGAAATTTTCTCCGTATCAGCAATACGGGTGTTTCGCTTTCTTATTATTTATGTGTTCACTGGGGTAGCACTTTTAATTTCCTTTAAGAACTTTTCCTTTGCACTCACAACTTGGCTAACTGGTGTAGGAGTCCAAGCTTCCAGCCTATCTTAGCTGTGGGCGTACCTTCCTCACTAAACATAATCATTGCTAGCTTTTCATTTAAAGTAAGACACAGGCAACTCGTCCTGTCATCTGAACACTTAGAGACCTATGTAGAATTCTTAACTGGCTTCGTTTTAATTTCCCTGTGTTTCAGGGAATAGGGAGGCCCAAGGAGAGGGAGAGAGATACGAAAACGGCTGATCAGTGGAACTGTCAGAACACACAGAACATTTAACAATCAAGTTTGCAGTCTTAAATGGGTATGGTTCATAACTCCCTAGGACAATTACAATAGTAACATCAAAGATCAATGATCACAGGGGTGCCTGGGTGGCTCAGTCAGTTAAGTGCTCTGCTTTGGCTCAGGTCATGATCTCACGGTTCCTGATCTCCATCCCCACGTGGGTCTCTGTGCTGACAGCTCAGAGCCTGGAGCCTGCTTTGGATTCTGTCTCCCTCTCCCTGCCCCTCCCCCGTTCGCACTCTGTGTCTCTGTCTCTCAAAAATAAATAAACATTAAAAAAAATTTAAAAGATCAGTGATCACAGATCACCATAACAAATACAGTAATGATGAAAAACTTTGAACTCGTAATAATTATCAAAATGGGACACAGAAACACAAAATGAGCAAATGCTGTTGGAAAAATGGCGCTGATACACTTCTTCAGGCAAGGTTGCCACAGACCTTCAATTTAGAAAAAATGCAGTGTCTGTCAAGCCCCCTAACGTGAAGCATAATAAAAAACTTATGCCTTTTCTTTTAGTTAATTTTCCATCTAGTCCTGGTAATTTGCAGTAACACCTCTGTTATAGTCATCTCCCATGCATGCACTGATCTGCTTCTTAGATCTTTATCCTGTCCCCCTGCTTTATTTGTCTTTTCTTGTACCATTTACACAGTCTTAAATATATATAGTTTTAAAATAAGCTGTTACATGTGGAAGTATGATGACTTGTTCCTTGTTTCTTTTTAGGAAATTCCATTATTGGTCTTGGTCCATTGCTCTTCCAAATTAATTTTGGAAAAAGCTGTCAAATAGAAAAAAAAAAAAGCATACTTTTGTGATTGTGATTAGAATCATATTAAGTCTGTACTTCAATTTAGAGATAATCATCATGTTTATAATACAAATTTTTAACCTATGCATATACTGTTTTTTCAAAGTATTTTAAATGTTTTTGAATAAATAGTACAATTTTCTTAAAAAGAACTCACAGTACTGCTATTACTCTTTTATAACTTCTTTCCATTTTGATATTGCTCTAAATGATTTTTTTAATCGTATATTCTAATTGCTTCTTGCTAGAGTATCAAATCCTTTTTAATTAGTACATTAAACTTGTATATGGTAAAAATCACATCTTTGTAAACTTGAGTTTCATGTATGTATACAATCATTGCATCTATAAATACTGATATTTTTTTAGATTCTTTTCACCTCCAATGAATATTATTCCTTTTTATTTTCTTGTTGCTGTGGCTAAAACAATCAATGACATACTGAATGTAAGTGATTATATGGTATATCTTTTATTCATTCATGATATTCAAGGACACTAATTTGAAACCACACTTTTATGCTTGCAATTGTATTTTTGGCTTTACTTTATTTAATTAATTTTTTTATTTTGAAATGATTGTAGAATCATGTTCATTTTTCAGAAATAATACAGAGAAATTTCAGTGTAGCCTTTTAAAGATTCTTCCTTTAACCATTCATCAGTTGATGGACATTTAGGCTCTTTCCATAATTGTGGTTTATATACACAATGGAATACTACGTGACAATGAGAAAGAATGAAATATGGCCTTTTGTAGCAACATGGATGGAACTGGAGAGTGTTATGCTAAGTGAAATAAGTCATACAGAGAAGGACAGATTCCATATGTTTTCACTCCTATGTGGATCCTGAGAAACTTAACAGAAGACCATGGGGGGAGGGGAAGAAAAAAAAAATAGAGAGGGAGGCAGCCAAAGCATAAGAGACTCCTAAAAACTAAGAACAAACTGAAGGTTTATGGGGGGCAGGAGGGAGGGGTGGGTAGGTGATGTGTTTGAGGGCATCTGTTGGGATGAGCACTGGGTGTTGTATGGAAACCAATTTGACAATAAATTTCATAATAAAAAAATAAAAAAATAACAATTCTTCCAATGGCAACTTCTTATAAAACGGTATCACAACCAGGATATTGACATTGATACACTCTGATGATCTTCTTATTCAGCTTTCTCCAGTATTACATGTATGAGTTTGTTTGCATTGTATGTTTTTGTTCTATGTAATTTTATTACACCTGCAAGCTTATATGTCCACCACCATAGTCAAGATGCAGAACAGTTCTATTACCACAGTGATATCCCCGTTTTTTTTTTTAACCTTATTTATTTTGAGAGAGACAGAGCATGAGCAGGAGAGGGGCAGAGAGAAAGAGAATCCCAAGCAGGCTCTTCAGGTTGAATATTTCATTTCTACAAATGAAAAGTGTTTAAATGCAAATATAAAAGTGGTTAAACTCACAAAACTCTGAGATCATGACCTGAGCCGAAATCAAGAGTTGGATGCTCACCCAACTGAGCCACCCGGGAGCCTCCCCCCACCCCCAAGATATTTTTTTATAACTACGTTCACCTTCTTTATTTCTTTTCCTCATTCTTAACCTCTAGCAATTACAAATATGCTCTAGGTTTCTATAATTTGACATTCTAAGAATATTATATAAATAGAATCATCCGCTATGTGACCTTTTGATATTGACTTTTCTCACACAACATAATTCCCTCGAGGTTCTTCCAAGTTTTGCACCATGTTTCAATAGTTTGTTCCTTTTTATGATTGAAACATTCCATGGTATGGATATACCACAATGTGTCTGGGTTATTTCCAGTATTTGATCATTATGAATAAAGCTACAATGAATTGTACACAGGTTTTTGTATAAACAGAATTCCCAATTCTCTGGGTTAAATGCTTAAGAATACAAGTGATATGTCATATGATAATTGCATGCTTGGATTTATAAAAAAACAAACAAACAAAAACCCAAAAAACAACCATAATGGCTATAACATTTCATAATGGCTATAACATTTTACATCCTCACTAACAGTATGTGAATGACCCAGTTACTATCCAGGTAACTTGCAACAGTTGCTTTTAAATTTTAGCTCTGGGGAAAGTCAGCCATCATAAATCACACCCTGAAACTGCCATACTGTGAAAAAGCCATGCCACGGAGAAGTCTTAGAAGAGAGATATCACAAGAGACAGATGAAAACATCAAAGTGCCAGGGCTCTGAGTGAAGAAGTTAACTTTGAGGTGGGTCCGCCGGCTTCAGCTGCCATCCCACTCCCATGTGGGTCAGAGGTGAACACACAATTAGCCCTTCCTAAATTCCTGATTTACAAAATTATGAACAAAATAAGAAGACAATTTTAAGCCACTAAGTTTTAGGAATAATTTGATAGAGATGTTAGACAAACTAGAGAAAAAATATATAAAATGTTACTTAATATTAGTATGATTATTTACAATAATTAATCCTTGATATTAATATCCTTGGTTTTACTAAAGTACTTCTACAAATGAAAAGCATTTAAACGCAAATATAAAATTGGTTAAACAATATGAACACACAATTAAATGAAGAAACAGAAAGGACAAATAAGCATCAGCTTAAGGAATCATGCTTCATTATTAATAGAAATTGAAACTTAATAAGATGCTACTTTTGGCCCGAGATATTGGCAAAGTTTTTAATACACACACTATTCATGAGAATTAAAAAAATATGATATACATACATATGTATATATATGTATGTATAAGATGTATGTATTTTTACAAATATATATAGAGAAATTGCTATATATTTAACTTCTGTAGTTGATTATTTCTCTATTATATGCTTTTAATTTTATTTTTCTTTATATATCTCAAAATCAATAAAGCATATGTCCAGAGAAATATGTAAGATTGTGAATTCTAGACTCTACACAAAATGATTAAGTTAACAAATAAAACTCAAGGTTTATTTATAACAGTTTCTGAATGTTAACTTTAAGCCATCAGCAATAAACATGGAAAGTCGGTAAGTGTTTGGATTTCTTAGGCTGATATTGTGAATGGGTTGAACAATATTTTGAGGGAAAAAATAAATGCTATGAAAATGTATTCTCATTTTTGAAACACGTTGACTTTCTTGTCATTTGGGGAGGATAAGAGAATGAGTTTCTTGGAGGAAAAGTTGTAAATCTTTTTCCTGGTAATTACATCAGGAATTCATTACCTAGAAAAGTATAGTTTTAAAAGTCTAGAAGAATTCATTCTCCCTCTACCTCTGCTCATGGAGAATTGTGTACATCAGTCTCCTTAGATTTTTTTTGATATCATATTTTATCATCACTCCTGTGTATTTTGGAACAAATAAAATATAGTACAGTCAATATTGATAAAAACATTATTGTAACTTTTAAATACCTTAAAGTTAGTGTGTTTTTGTTTTAAACAATTTCTTTTAAGTATTCATCTTTTGACATTACTTTTATATATTCCTTTTGTGAGTAATACAGCAAGCTGCAACTTAACATAATTACCACAGGAGAGAGAAACCATCTCTTCTCTTAAAATTTTAAGTCTTCCTTCCTACACCATAAACATTTGCCACCAACTCTTTCCTTCCCCCATGGATAAGGCACTAAACTAGCATTGGTTGTATGGTGTTGAAGAATAGAAAAATAACTTAATGTCCCAAATACAAACTTACATTTCTATAGAGAAGATTGGCTTTAAATATATGTGTGCTTACTTAAGAGTAAAAATATATTGTATCCCTCAACAAAGTAGGTTTAGAGGGGACATACCTCAACATTATAAAGGCCATATATGAAAAAACCCACAGCTAATATCATCCTCAATGGAGAAAAACTGAGAGCTTTTCCTCTACGATCAGGAAGAAGACAGTGATATCCACTCTAGCCACTGTTATTTAACATAGTATCGCTAGAACCACATAGACTACATAGAGGCTAAAAGTCCTAGCCTCAGCAATCAGACAATAGAAAGAAATAAAAGGCATCCAAGTCAGAAAGGAAGATGTCAAACTTTCACTATTTGCAGACTCTATGTAAAAAAAACCCAAAAGACTCCACCAAAAACTGCTAGATCTGATACACAAATTCAGTAAAGTCGCTGGGGCGCCTGGATGGCTCAGTTGGTTGAGCATCCGACTCTTTATTTTGGGGAAGGTCACGATCTCACAGTTTGAGAGTTTTAGCCCCGCATCAGGCTCTGTGCCAACAGCGCGAAGCCTGCTTCAGATCCATCGTCTCCCGTTCTCTCAGCTTGTTCCCTCCCCTGCTTGTTCCCTCCCCTGCTTGTTCTCTCTCTCTCTCTCTCCCCAAAAAAATGAACACTAAAAAAACCCAAAATCAGCAGAGTCGCAGGATACATCAGCATACAGAAATCAGTTGTATTTCTATATATCGATAATGAAGCACCAGAAAGAGAAATTAAGGTTATCAATCCCATTTGCATTAGAACCAAAAACAATAAGACACCTAGGAATAAAGCTAACCAAAGAGATGAAAGACATTTACTCTGACGTGCTGGAAAAGAAGTTGAAGAGGACAACAGAAAGAAATGGAAAAGTATTCCATGGTCATGGATTGAAAGAACAAATATTATTAAAAATATCTATACTACACAAAGCAATCTACACATTTAATGCATTCCCTATCTAAGTGTCAACAGCATTATTCACAGAGCTAAAACAAATAATCCTAAAATTTGTATGGAACAACAAAAACCCTGAATAGCTAAAGCGACCTTGAAAAAGAAAAGCTTCGTTGGGGTCATTACAATTCCGGACTTCAAGTTATATTACCAAGCTGTTGTGATTAAAACAATATGGTACTGGCACAAAAACAGACACATAGATCAATGGAACAGAATAGGAAATCCAGAAATGAACCCACAACTATATGGGCAAAGCAAAAAAGAATATCCAATGGGAAAAAGACATCTCTTCAACAGATGGTGTTGGGAAAAATGAACAGCAACATGAAAAAGAATGAAACTGGACCACGTCCTTACACCATACACAAAAATAAATTCGAGATGGGTGAAAGACCTAAATGTGAAACCATAAAAATCCCACAACACAGGCAGTAACCTCTTTGATGTCAGCCATAGCAAATTCTTTCTAGATATGTCTCCAAAGACAAGGGGAATAGAAGCAAAAATAAATGATTGGGACTTCATCAAAATAGAAAGCTTCTGCACAGTGACAGACAGTCAACAAAACTAACAGACAATCTACAGAATGGGAGAAGATATTTGCAAGTGACATATCTGATATAGTGTTAGCGTCCAAAATATGTAAAGAACAAACTGAACACCCAAAACACAAATAATCCAGTTGAAAAGTGGGCAGAAGACATGAATAAACATTTTTCCAAAGAAGACATCCACATGGCTAACAGACCCATGAAAAAGTGCTCAACGTCACTCATCATCAAGGAAATGCAAATCAAAACTACATTTAGATATCACACCCATCAGAATGACTAAAATCAGCAATACAAAAAAACAGCAGCTGTTGGCAAGAATGTAGAGAAAGGAGAACCCTCTTGCACTGTTGGTAGAAATGCAAACTGGCGCAGCTACTATGAAAAACAGTATGGAATTTCCTCAGAAAGGTAAAAATAGAACTACCCTATGATCCAGCAATTGCACTACTAGGTATTTGCCCAAAGGTTTCAAAAATATTAATTCAATGGGTTGCATGTATTCCAATGTTTATAACAGCATTATCTACAATAGCCAAATTATGAAAATACCCCAAGTGTCCACTGACTAATGAATGGAAAAGAAATATATATACTTATTATATATAACATGTTATATTATATATAGTATATATTATTACATTATATATTTTATATCATATATTACATATCACATTTCACATATTATATATATATATGTGAAATATATATATTTCACATATATATGTAATATGTATGAATATGTAATATGAAGTATGTAAAATATATATGTAATATGTATGAATATGTAATATGAAATATGTAATATATATATATATATAATGGAATATTATTCAGCCAGAAAAAAAGAATGAAATCTTGCCATTTGCAACAATATGGATAGAGCTAGAGAGTATAATGCTAAGCGAAATAAGTTCTTCAGTGAAAGACAAATACCATATGATTTCACTCATATGTGGAATTTAAGAAATAAAACAAATGAGCAAAGGTAGAAAAAGAAAGATAGGCAAGCTAAGAAACAGAGTCTTAACTATAGAGAATAAACTGATGATTACAGGTGAGGAGGGTGTGGGTGGATGATTAAAATAGGTGATGGGGATTAAACACTGGACTTGCTGTGATGAGCACTGGGTACTGTATGGTATTGTTGAATTACTATATTGTATACCTAAATCTAATATTGTACTGCAGGTTGACTAACTGGAATTTAAATAAAAACTTAAAAAAATAGATCTTACCGGTAAAAACAAAGAATCCTTATCAGGATTCTTGGTGTCTATAAGAAACAAACCAAATGCTTAAGACAGAGTATCTATATCTCATACTAAACCTGAGACATTTTTCTATGTTTTATTTTTTCTTCATAAGATATAGCATGATTTCCTACACAAGGTCCTCAAAAAATACCTAAAATAAATCCACTGCTTTCGTACGAGTTACTTAATCCAGAGATATTTTTAATCATCTAAAAGAACATATTTTTTAACTTTATTTATTTATGTTGAGACAGAGAGAGAGAGAGAGAGAGAGAGCAAGCAGGGCAGGGGCAGAGAGACAGGAAGAGAGAGAGAATCCCAAGCTGGCTCTGCACCTTCAGTTCAGAGCCCAACATGGGGCTTGAACTCATGAACCATGAGATCATGACCTAAGCCAAAATCAAGAGTTTGTTGCTTAAATGACTGAACCATCCAGGTGTCCGTTTGTGTGTGTGTGTGTGTGTGTGTTTGCGTTTAATATTCAACACAAATCTTACATATTTTGCTTTTCCCTAACACTGGGTACAAGAGATTTTCAAATATTACTTTTTTTAATAATGTATGGTATTAATATATTACACAGACGAATAAGGTATTTGCTTTAACAGCCAATAGTAGATAGCATATATAAATGTAAATAATACATAGATGGCATATAAGTATATAGATAAAACTTCCTGTGTGCTTGTTTTGTCTTTTATGTTATTTAGATTTATTTAAAACTAGGAATAATATGTTTTGACAAGGAAAATCCCCAAACGTTTCTACCACACTAAAAAAAAATTGGTATGTTTTTGATAAAGTTATATGATAATAACAATAATAATTAATAATAATAATAACAGAATACATATTTCAAAATGAATAGTTTCCACTGCAAAAGTGTACATTCTGTTGCTATATTTGGTTGTACTATAACTGTCATTTCTATACTCTTTAGAAACACTCATGTTTAAATCCCTTCAGCTAACATTTATTTAGTATTTGGAATGGTCTAGCTGGTGTTCAAAGTGTTGTATCAATAAAAATTCATTCAATTTTTATAAAAAGCTTACTATTATCCACATTTTATAGAAGGAGAGACCAAGTCACAGAAAGGATACATATCTTGATCAAGGTCATCTGCTTGCTAAGTGACAGAGCTGGGATTTACTCCGTGATATCTATCTTCAGCCTCTGAATATTTTAATTATGAAGCTATTATGTTTTGTAAATAAACCTAAGGCAAATTTTCCATATATTATCATTGGTGACAACTCTTTTTTTTTTTTTTTTTGAGGATGCTTTTGCTACTTGGAAAGAGCCAAATGTAATTAAAAATTACATCTGGTGAAAAACACGGATATGCATGCTTGGCAATAGCTTAGCCATTTAAAAACTCAGTTTTGAGGAATGAGATGAATTTTTATATGGCCTGTAAACAGCTCTTACAACAGTTCTAAAAAGAAGCAAAATCCAAAATAGTATTTAAAAATCATCATTATACATAAAATTATTTTGTAGTGTTACTAAGAAACTATTGCTAAAGTTAAAACCCTCACATAGACATATAGTTGAAATTCACTCTTTGTATTCTCCTAATTAGCACAATGCCTAGAAAGTTTTTAATTTTGAATGCTTTATTTATTAAAATTACCCATATATATCTTGCTAAGAACATTTTCTTGGCAAATAATGTTTTGTGAGAAAATATAATATTTGAAATCCTTTACATAATTTTAGCATATAAAAAAGTAATGTAAATTACCTTTCCATATTTGAACATTACAGTAAGAAAAACATTTTAAATGCCTAACCAAATCATGTAAAAATTATCAAGGATAAATAGTGAGATTGTTTTAGTTAAGGCTCCCCCTGTAATAAAAAAAAAAGACACAAAGTAACAGAATATTTTAATAAAGGGATTATTTGCAAAGGTTTAGACAGGGTTAAAAGAAAGCAAGAAAGGTGGAGAAGCCTACAGTGGAAAGCCCTTATCATCTCCAGGATCTTTTTGCTAACTTAAGGCCTGGAAGGGGATGCTGAGCTAGGAAAATAAATAACTTAATATCTTTCCCTCTTCCCACCCTTACCTCCCTTTCATTTGGCTAAACTCAATTTCATGAAGTCAGAGAGTAAGGGACCATTGGTTGATGCAGCGAATAGAGATTAACTAAATGAGGACACAGACCAAGTTGGACTAGGGTAGAAACTCACACAACAGGTCCCTGAAGTTGGGTTAAATGCAATTTTTTCCTATGATATGAATGGATTGCATTGGGGTTGCACTCAATCCATGTTTTATCTTGGGATACTATAGATATGCCGCCATACTCAAGCCCATAAAACAAGATTATTTACATGTTACCTTTATACAACAACCTGAAAAAGCAGTACACATTTTTTTCCTTCTGATTCTTTTCCTTTCATTCTCTCTTGAATCTACTCCAATCAGAAATTGCACCCAGTATGACATTGAACTTGGGCATGTTCACAGTACCCTCCGCATTTCTAAATTCAACGGCAATCTTTCAGAACTTGACCTAGCTGATCACTCATTTAACTTACAGGACACCACTCCATGTCACACACTTTTTATCTAAGTTGTAAAATTTACAGGGCACAGAGTGGTTCACTCTATTGGCTTATCTCCTTGTAGTTTCTATAGGGTTTGTAGTAATGTAATCTTTTTATTCTGGATACCAATGTTTTGTATTTTACCTCTGTATTTCTTGATCATTCTAACTAGAGTTATTTTATTTTTAAAATTCTTTTCAAAGAACCAGCTTTTGGTTTCATTGAATTATCTTGTTTGACTTTGTTCAACTTCTTTCATTTTGGCTTGTTTTTGGCCTGAAAATTCTTTCAGATGGTAACTTACATCAGAAATCAGCAAACTATACCCAAATCTGGACTATTGCTTATTTTTTTGTGAATAATTACTGGACTCTAGCCATGCACATTCATTTATGTATGGTCTGTGTCTGCTAATTTAGGAAGACCTCTTTTAGAATTAACCTATGAACTTTTACCCCATCCTTGTTGGCAATAAATTGATTCTTCACTCAGTTCTTTGAGCTTTCTATTGATGGTTTTATTCAAGACCCACTGGGGTCTTCCCGATGTATGTTTAGTGGGCTTCCCAGTATTTGGGAAAATTTTAAATGCAGATCCCTCTTTTAAAGGGATCTTTCCATCTGATCTTCCAGCTCTGAAAATCTGTATTCTGACATCTCATCCAATAGCCTCTGCTTTTGTGCTGTCTGAATTGTGTGCAGAGTGGGGAGTGTCCTATAGCAGAGAGCTGTAAATTCAAAATATTAGCTTTACACTTCCTATCCTTCAAGAATAAAAATTTCTAGTGCTATCTTGTCATCATTCTCCAGTGCTTTCAAATAATTTTTTAAAACTTTTTTTCCATACATTTTATAATTGTTATCTATGGGAAGGTTAGTTCAACTAGGGTGAATACCATGGCTACTGCCCATAAAGCTTTTTTTTTTTTAATTTACTTTTGATATTTTCTATGGAGGGTAGCATAAATTATGCACACATTATTTGATTTTCAAAGAAATGTGTGGTGCTCAATCTAAAGCCGTGTTGTCCAATCAAAATAAACTATGGAGACTCACCTATAGATCTTAATTCAGAAGATTAAAAAAAATACTTATGCTAGACTGATTAATAGACTTAAAAATCAACTGCTTTTTTTTATGTTCTTGACAGAACATAAAATAAGAGCATATCTTACTAAAAATATATTCTTTTTCCCATCAGTAGGCTCATCATGAGTCAATTTCTTGGGAGAAAGATCCCTGATCTCCAACCCATAATGTGTCTATTTGTGATAGTAATGGAATAAAATGGAGGTGAAAGTAGGAGATAGTTATAAAATTCTTACATTTTGGAAATAATTACTATTTTTACCTTCTGTAAGTATGTCCAAGCTGTATCCTCATTTCAACTAGGTGAAAAGTGAAAGTTGTATTCTTACTTCTTTAGAGTCCTGGCAGATGTTTTAGTTTTTAATAATCTCTTAAGTTATTTCAATCATGCCAAGATGCCAAAGGACCCAAACAGGGAGTCCTGAACTAATAATGTTTCTAATCCTTTAAAATATTCTGACTGGTTATCTACAATATAGATATTAAGACTGTGAATCAGAGAATTTGAGTAATTAACTCAAGATTACACACATAATAAGGGATACCACTTGGATTTAAACTCATTTTTGTAATTATTAAAGTCTTGTTATTTCAAACCTACTGTGCTAATTTTCACTATATTTCTTTCTATTCTTGATTTTTCTTCCCTATTCTTGATATTTTTCATATTTGGAGCAATTAACCAGGGAACAATAATTGAACTATTTGTCTTTTTCTCTTTAGCTCTCTCTTTTTCATCTCAATCCAATCAAATTTCAAATACTATATTATTTTTTTAAAAATTGTGCTAAATCTTACTTAATCCCAGAGTTACTATCATCTTTCATGTGGAATGTTAAAACAGCCTATGCTACCTTTCTTTCATCTTACAGTGCTCTAGGAATTATTAAAAACAACAACAACAACAACAACAAAAACTAAGCAATGCTTTTCTTTTAAAGATTTTGATTAATTCCCTTTTTATACATGGTAATGCCCAAACCTATTGAAATGGCATTAAGTTTCCTTCAACATCAGCCCCCTCTCTTCCTCTTCTACATTATCTATTACTTCTTTTCACATCGGTAACTTTTTTCCCATTTCCCACTTTAATTTCTGACCGTTCTGAAGTAGACTAAATCCTTACTGTTGAGTGCCTCAGCATGTGTTGTTCTTTAGCACAGTATCTTTTTATTTTCTCTCTCTCTCTTTTCATACCCATTAAAATCTGATCCTTTTTTAGCACTCACCTAAACTCCATTTATTTTCTGTGATTCCATGATTTTTCCCCTGAGTTTTCTTGCATTAATAATGGGAATAATTGTACCTTTAACATTTCTACTCGTGTCGCCTCTAATTTCCATGTTAACTGATCAACCTGAGAGTTACATTTCTAGTAACTTCTTCATTTCCTCATTCATTCTCAGAGGGGAGGTGACTAGCTTAACTGAACAGTTCACTTAGTACAGATAAACCATGCATACTTGGAGCATTTTCTCCTTTCGTTGTGAGCTACCTGTCCATAGGAAGTAAGCATCCTGGAATGTTCCTTCCTGCTACTTTATAAGGAGACTCCTCAAGTAGGAAGAGCTGAAGATACACTGTCCTGTCGGTGACACATATGGTAAAGACTGTTTCTTTGTAGAATTCAGTATTAGGAATTCACTGGCTCCCAATATTCTCCAACAGCAGATTTATTACTAACAGAAATGTCACTTTCTTCTCCATCTTTCTTTGCCTCTTTCAGTTGGTTCAGAACTCAGGAGGAGAGGAGGGATATTGTCTTGAAACCCCCAGAATAGCCTAATATCCATTAGTACCTAATACTGCTTTAGCCTCATGCATTGTTTTACTTAATCTCCAGAACATTTCTGTTTGGTAGGAATTGTTATTAAATTTCTCACTCTAGAAATAATGGAGTTGGGTCTTAGGAATGTTAAGTAACTCGCCCTAAATTTCTCATTAAGTAAGCAATAGATACAGGATTGATTCATATATGACTCCACGAGTACTCTTTACACCTACACTATTCTGTCCCTTAAACTATTTGTTTCTTCCCTTTGCTTCTGGAAAAAAAAATGTTCACATTTGCACACTAATACAGATCATGTTCATTTCAGGATTTCCTATTTATAATTCTATTCTTTGTCACAGTAGTTTTTTTGGGGGGTGGGGTGGGGGGAATATATCATATCCCAGGAAGTATAGTAAACTTTATATGTAGTTAACTCTGGAATCAAATTACGTAGGTTCAGATCTGTTTTTTACCACTTCTAGCTGCGGGACTTTGGGTAAGTGACTTAACTAAATCTCAGTTTCCACATATATGAAGAAATAGGCTCCCCCAAACAGTGTCTGACACAGAATCAAAAGCAATGGATAAAACTTAATCACCACTAGTACAGGGTCTGGTGTGTGCAGGTATGTAATTTATGGCTGTTGAATATGTAAGTGAATTAATGGGATGGCCGCAAAATGTCAAAAGTAGTTTGTTCAAACATCCGCTGGCTTATACTGTATATTGTATTGAGCACTTTAATTCAGTGCAGTGACTTCCAATAAAATGCCTTTGTTCCAAAGTACTTACATTAAAAACCAATTAGCGCTTCCCCTTTTTAGTCCCCTTTTGATAAGTTAAGCAAGAATTTCAACCTTGCATAACATTGCATATTTCATAACGTTTGTTATCTCTAATCATATTATCTATTTTGATTCTCTCTTATTCACACTGTAGTCACTAAATTTAGCTTTCTGTACATGGCACTATTTACAAACTTCAAACAACACTCAAAAGCTACAAATGGTTAAATGCTGTAGCCCTGAAGACATTCCTAAAATAGTTCTTACTACACTGTGAACGCTGGATGGATGAGGGAAAAGCCTCTCAGATCACACTTTGAAGTGAAAAATATCTACACAGTGTATAATTATTACTGAAGGCAGTAAAATTTATTTACTTATATTCTGCCCACATATGAAGAGCTATTACTTAATTTTTACACATTTTCTGTTCTTTTTAGATATATTTTCCTTTTTTGTTATTTTATTTGTGTTACTTTGTTCCCTTTTACATTCCGCAACACAAATGATAACGAATTCCAAATTAATACCAGGTTTCATTTGTGTCTTAATTTTATCCCACCAATATTACCTTGCTTGATTTACTCTAAAGCAGACATGGGCTTTAAGCATGGCAAACCTCCTTTTATGCTAATCCCCTCTGCATATTTATCTTTATTAAACATGAATTTTCAATAACCTTTGTTTGAAATAAGAAAAGGAACATCTTTCCATTTAGAAAGTGCTAAGTTTCCAAAGTTTCATTCACTAAGCACACACTTCAAAGAAATGAATGTGAAAGAACATGGGCACATCATTCTCAGTTTCTTCAAGGAAACTAGAAAAATTGATTTTGGACTATCGCCACATTGTCAAGGGATGGGATCTTTTCTGGCATCTCTTTCAGACCATAAATAGGTCATTACGACATGCAAGTCCTAGTGTCTTCATGTCTTCCTTGTAACCTGTGCCATAATGGTAGCTCAAAGGCTTGCAGTAGATCCGGCAGACTGAGGGTCCCAGTTCTATCCAAGACAATCAATCATCAATTACTTCATAAATCGCATCCTCAAAGTCTCCTTTTAGCAACAATGGAGAACAACTGTTTTCTCTTGTTCCTTCTTGAATAATAACTACACTATTCACAGACCACTCGTTCAGTCTTCACTATGTGCCATGGATTGTGCTAAGTACGTAAATTTTGTTTCAAAAGATTTTTAATGTGTATTGATTTTCGAGAGAGAGAGAGAGAGACAAAGTACGAGTGGGGGAAGGGCAGAGAGAGAGAGACAGAAGGAGACACAGTATCCAAAGCAGGCTCCAGTCTCCAAGCTGTGAGCACAGAGCCTGACACAGGGCATGAATTCATGAGCTGTGAGATCATGGCCTGAACCAAAGTTGGACGCTTAACTGACTGAGCCACCCAGGCTCCCCGAAGTAAATTTTTATTATTAAATTGTTTTGCCTACTTTCAAGAATTAATGCATATAATAAGAGACAATGCAGAGTTCATTTCCCTGTCCCCATCCTCAATGCATGGGCCAAACTTCAAACAATTTCCTTTTACTTTAATAACATTTTATTTTATTTTGTATTATTTTCAAACTTACAAAGAAAATGCAATAGTATGAGGAGCTTCCAGATACCTTTCACTCAGATTCACTCATTCTCACACTTTAAAGCATTAATTTCATCTCCGTCTCTATGTATGTATTTATATGTACACATTTTCTTTTTTCTTAACTATTTGGGATTACGTTGGGAATACTATACTCCTTTACTTCTCGATGGCACACGTATTTTGTAAGAACAAGCACATTCTCATATATAGATATAATAGGTGATAAAAGTCCAGAAATTTGAAATCAAAACAATATTATCTAATCCACAGTGGAAACTACCACAGTATCCCCAACGAATTATTAATTAATTGCAGCACAGAAAGGGCAACTTGGCAACAGAGAAACCTGACAGAAACTACCCTACATATGTGATTAAAATTAATATCACCAATATTGCAACAAACTAATATTATACCATATGCTTCCTGAAATAATAGTGTGCTATCATTCGTTTGAAATCCTGCCTGAATCTGAATATGAGGATACACCAACCAAACCCAAATTGAGAGGTATTCTGCCTACAAATTTGCTGTGTCTGTCAAATATGTCAAGGTCAAAAAGACAAGGAATGGGTGACAAATTGTTCTAGGTTAAACACTTGCTACTGAGTAGTAATTGTTATAAGTGCAAGTATGTTACTTCAGTTCTCCTTTTATTTATCCATATATTATTGGCTGCTTCTTCCTCTCACTTTATTATTTTGGCATACTTTGGTATTCTTGTTTCTTTTAATGGTTACCTTTATTAGTTTAAATATAATTCATTTGCATTCCTGTTTGATTTATGTAAATGCTAGAGCACATCGAACCTCAAATATAAAATGGGAGGTCATTTGGCTAATTAATATTCCTTTTGTCTCTCTATGTGTGTTAGTTTTATTATTCTTATTTTATTTTATTTTTTAGTTTAGGTCACATTTATATTCTCTTCTGGAGCTATAATTCAGGTTATCAGGATTTTTCTATGCGGTACCTCTAAGAATTAAACATTGATAAGTAACATTTATAGTAGTATGATTACATAAACATTATTCATTATAAAAACTAATTAACGTAATTGGACCAACTGCCATCTGCTTTCTCCTGGGAGTTTTTCCAAGCTTTTTCGTATGTTCTTATTTTTCTATGCCTCATGGTTTTCTTATTTTATTTACTTATTTCTCCTTTACATATTTTCTATGACTTCAATATGACCTTTTAAGAGTGGAGTGATTATATGTAATGACCCTGCTGGTTTGAATTGGAATCATTCTTTATATACATTATGTTAGTCAATTTTCTTAAAAGTTCAATGGCTCAACTCCAAAGAAGTGGAACCTTAGACTGTGGTATCATTTATAAAATGTTTCCTGTTTTGCCTTTATAACTTCAACACCTTCATCAATTATGCCCTGTCTGATAATCAAGAAAGAAAATGATAATGTAATTAGAAATACATTCATTTAATCCATTTCTTAAGAAAAAAAATAATTGTAAAAGACAAATACCTACAAGATAGCAAAAATGTCAAGAAGTTTATTGTTAATTCCTGACACTGGGTCTAATTTTCCTAACAAATGAAATCTATACACTTTGTAAACTTTTTTTTTAAATTTAGCTGATATAGACATGAACTATATTTGTTTTTTCTTCCCCCTCGATTTTTTTTCATCAACTTCTAAATTACTTAAGATTTTCAAATAGAAAAAGCCAGATAGTGAGAAAATTAAAGAGTGAATGAGCCATGGAGGGAGAGAGTAAGGGAAAATAGGGTGAATGCATAGATAGGTAGATAAATTGTTATTAGACATGGATCTGTATGTAAACTGGTTCATCACAGTTTCGCTGAGCTGTTAAACTTTGGTATGGGTTCAATGGGAAGGCTGGTGGCACTCATTCAATTGTCTGGTAGAGGTCCATTAGGATCGTGACTGAATTAACAACAGGCAGAGACGGATACCTTTATAACTTTTGAAGGTGAGAGGACCCTTACTCAAAGTATCATTGCATCTTATCAGACTAAGTTGTTAGTGGATGAAGTACGAAGATCCTCGCAAGGGTGCATGTGGATACTGAACAGCAGGAGGATGGTCTGGGTCAGTTATTTAACATTTTTATTTTCTATTTGCGGGGCTATGCTGGAGCACTGACTTTCTGTTAGGTTTTGCTGATACAAGCCTCTCAGAAAATGAAAGCACGAATAGCATTTGCCATTCCTCTTAGGGTTGTCCCTGCACCGAACATATTTTGTTACTGCTAGAATCAGCCTCATCATGTCTTCTCAGTGTTTTACGGATGTAAGATATGTTTGGATAAACCAATAAAGATAACCGTTAAAAGAAAACAGAATAACAAAGTGTGCCAAAATTAAAAAGTGAGAGGGGCAGGCAATCAACAGTATACTGACAAATAAAGAAACAGACAAATAAAGAAACGGTATCAGATTCGCACTTAGAAAAATTACCACCTAACGGAATAGGATAGCACCGTATCTTCAGAGGTCTGAGCCTCAACCCCGTGGGAGCCCTTCTCCAAAGAATTATTACTGCATTTCTGTAAAATTATTCGAAGAGCAATACTTAATGATGATATTATTTTTACAATGTTTACATTATGGAGATTTCTGAAAACATTAATGACTCAGTAATAATTGTACTTTGGAAATTCTAAATTTTTGAAAGTAGTTTGGCTCCAAGTTAGATATTTAATGCATCTTAAAGACTTTAAAACCAGTTACTCAAAGGTGAAAGGTTGTATGGAGACAAATACTTCAGTCATAAAAATAAAGGTCAAACATGAAATTGAATTTGTATTAAATCTGTAGCAAGAGTGGCTTAAATGTTGATCTACTTCATTCTGGGGCATCTTGGAAAAACACATATTAAAGTATGTCTATGGAAGATAAATGACAAACCAAGAGAGTTATGTTTCTGAAACTTGAGGTTAGAAACTTCCAGGAACAAAGGAAATTTATAGCAAACTTCTTATAAAACAACGTTCTCTCTGGCTTCTCTTATCTACTCTAATTCCCTATCACCTATCTTGCAACAAGGACATTTATCTGCATCTCATTTTGTGTGGATTGCTTTGCAAAAAACTCATCTTACACAGAAGCAAGCGTATTTTGGTGATATTTAAATTAATCTATTTTATTCTGTTACTTTTTCTGTGAAAATATTGTCAAATAAAATCTTAAGAGAAAAAAATCAAGAAAATCACTTTAAAATTGAAAATAAGTATACTATTACTGAGGTTACAGACTGGCACTATATACATATTAAAATAAATATTTTCTACACCTCTCCAAAACTCCATCTATACTGCTAAAGATATCAAATGTAGGCACCTATAAAATAATCAATTCTAGAAAAAAATGTTTCAACCGTAAGTACTGAGACAGTTTTGCAAAGTAAAGTTGATTGAATTTTGAAGTACTAGTTTGGTTATATAAAGCATAAAAAGCTCATCGAAGAGCAAGCTGAAGTCTTTAAAACTGGACAGAAACATATTTTAACAACTATGCTTCATGTCGCTCCACAATAGATATGATGTGGTTTATGAAAAGCATAAAATATCTTTAAAGTAACATTACAGTATAAAGAAATTTCAGGTGAAAGAAAATATAGAGAGAAATCTGGTAAAATGAAGGATAAAGTTAGCACCTAGGAATCCATGGCATTTCATCCTATGTGATTTGCTAGCGATAGGCCAATTATTTGATTAAATTGTATGATATCGTGAACCTTTCCTTCTTTCTAGAAGAGTCTGAGGATATCGTCTCCAGACTCCAATTAATCTGAAAAGCATGCTATCTGAAACAGCTATACCCATCCTACACAACTTGTTTGCTAGTTTCAGCTCTTATATTTTAGAAAGTTATCTAGCAAAAAAGGAACAAAACCAATAGCTCTTTGGTGTTTTAGAAGACTGTCTACATTTTAAGCTAGCATAGATAGATAAGATTATATAAATATTCGCAGTTAAAATTGTAAGATTATCCTATTTTCTGGCTTGCCTTTTTTCCTCTTTAGACATAAGTGAACCCAAGGGAAAAGTCTGAAAATGAAGATTCATGTTTGAATATTATATAGCATATATTGAATAGTAGCTTCCTCTCATCCCCTCCCGCACTCCAACACATCAAAGTGCATCTTCAGAACACGCTTCTAAACTTTTAAGAATAAAAAATACAAAAATCACTCCCTTGATGTTATATTCCTTATTCAGCTAATGAATATTATGTTCTAAAACTTGGGTGTTTTTTGTTTGTTTGTTTGTTTGTTTGTTTTTAGGATAGAGGAGGAGAAAAGAAAGTTGGGATTCAGATGTATAAACTCAATATTCTTCAAAATGGGTGCAGAATCAGTTCCCCTTCTCGGTTAGGTTTCTTACCGGAAATGAATACCAGTGCCAAACAACAACAAAATACAGTACCAACATTTTTAATTCACCATATAAAAGCACAGTAACACTCAAATGTACAAGAGTGCCTATTATCGGGAAATTGGAGAACACAGTTTGGATTCCACACAAACATGGAGCTTCTTTGTGTTAATCCTGTCCACCATCCATCTACTAACCCAATGGAGTCTAACTTGTAGGATTCTCTTGTTGCAGAAATTGTGTCTGAGATGAAGACACTTACCTGGACAGCTACATGGGGGGGATCAAAGCAGCTAATAAATATAACAGAGCAGAAAGTACAAAAGAGGAAAAGAAGTTGGGCCTGTCAGAATCCTAGCAATTGTCACAGAATCAGATACAATGGATTCCTGGTGGCTCTGGAGGGTAAGAAACAGTCTGGGCTGCTTCTGCTATTTAGATTTATTGCAAATGACTCTCCATAGGTATACACACTACATTGGATATGTGTCAGTGGATGTCATTTTCTCACCAATTTCACAATCAGATCAAGAATTTCTCCTTACATAAGAGGGACCAGGAAGTGTGCAGAGGAGGAATAGAAAATATCTAGCCTGATATGAACCCTCCTGAGGAGGGAGTCTAATAAACCCCCTACTCTCTAAAATAGTGAAAGATGGAGGCAATGACTATTTCCCAACCCTAACCTCACACACCACAGCATGATGCTCTAATCAATTAAGTATATCATGCTTATTGACATGGGGGAAATGATATTTTAAGTTCCTTTGATGTTATATATATGTCATATTCTGAGGCATTGGGGGAAATATTTTTAAAACACATTTAACCTTTACGTATTTTAAATAAAGCATAAGAATTTTTAAATGTCTCTCAACCTAAAAATAAAGTTTCACTTGGTTATTAAGTAAAGGCTCCAAAACATCATACTGAAACAAAAATTCCTTATTTTAGCAGGCCTGTTCAAGAGCAGAATATTATTTTTTTAAGCAATGTTGACAAAGCATTCTATCTAGAACTTCATTTTGTAGTTAACTTTGAAGTTAGGTGACATACAGGTGAGACTTACCATGGAATGAGATAAGCATAGATATCGTGGGGCATGAGTTTTTGTCCTGGTTCTATAAAAATCTGGCTAAGCTAGGTGATATAAGTATAAATATTTGGGTTTGAGTTTTATTGTTATTATCATTTTGTCTTATTTTATATTAAAAAAATAATAAGTTGAAGATGATCTCTGGGGTCATTTCCAGTTTCAATACTTGGCTTGGCATATATATCTTGATAATTTTTATCATTAAAAAAAGACAACTTGTTAATGGTACTTGTTCATGTCTTAATTTTTTCCAAGTATTAATAAAGATATAGAATAAGAATGAAACTGTCTTATTTCTAGACCTCCATTCTCAGAATTATATATAGCAAAGAGACTGGGACAAAAGAAATGGTAGAGAGCAGATAAAATACTAGTGTAAGAAAAATTTAATTGATGATTACTGGCATCTTATAAAATATAAAGCTTTTGAATCAATATTAACTAAAACCCCTGTTTGTATTGGAAAATCGTAGAGAATGGGACTGATGTGAAACAGACAGGAGAAAGGAGTATTAAGTTCATAGAACTGTACCCACATAGTGTGGCCGATGTGGTAGACATAATACATTCTGCTTTTCAAAAATCCTGTGACTGAAATCTAAGTCTATTTTATACAATTTTACCTGGATATGGAGATTTGGAGGTGACTAGCATAGTCAAATTATTCTGGGCATAAATGTGTTGGCAACTGTCCCCAGGCAAATACACCCAGACCTGAGAATACTTTTTCCTGGAAGCAAGACAAGGGAAATGGGTAATGGGCTTCATGTCACAATCTGATCTTCTTTCTCCAAAGTCCTAAATAATAGGCCTGTTTCCTATCTGAATATCCTGGTTTGAATGACAGATATATTAACGTGTTTGTGTTCTTTGTGTTTGTATTTGATGGGTTTACCCATAATCTTAGTTTCTCTATTTAAAACAAAGTCACCCTTGGGGCGCCTGGGTGGCTCAGTCGGTTAAGCATCCGACTTCGGCTCAGGTCATGATCTCACGGTCCGTGAGTTCGAGCCCCGAGTCGAGCTCTGTGCTGACGCTGCAGAGCCTGGAGCCTGTTTCAGATTCTGTGTCTCCCTCTCTCTCTTTGACCCTCCCCCACTCATGCTCTGTCTCTCTCTGTCTCAAAAATAAACAAAAAATGTTAAAAAAATAAAAATAAATAAATAAAACAAAGTCACCCTTAAGATGACTCAAGATAAGGGTGGTTCTCTTTTTACTGTCTACCCCATCCTAATATACAATACTGTGCTGTGTAACTTAAGTTTTTTAGAAGCCTTCTGGGTACATAAAAGCATTTTGCAGTGATTATTAGAATAATCAATGCTAGATGAGCACAGACAAACTCACTGTTTACGTTCTCTTACCATTGTCATAAAACAGGAGGGAATAAAAGATTTTATACAATGGGTGTCTGAACTAAAAATCTTCTCGGACTAAAAGGATTAATAACAGTACTCTAGTCTTTCCCAACAAACACAGTGTTTTCTAAACATTAAGTTTTCTTATCTCCTTGGTCTCCCGACTCCCTATATCCCAAGAGTTGTAGTTTTGATGAAGTTTCCAATGATTACCTAGATCTCTCAAGGTCATTTCAGCTGCACCCTGACATGGTTTTCCTCACTCAGTTTCTCCCTCTTCCATGAAATCTGAGTCCTGTCACACAAATTAGAAGTGATAGACTTATGTTGATGAAATTAGCTCACTTTTTCAGTAGAGAACCCCTAGCTCCTCTGCTCTGCCTACCAGCCACTCGGGCTCGGCCGGTTGTTAGACATTATATTGAATGACCATGTGGCTAGATTTTCAGTGAGTTAGAGCATGTAAAAACATGAAATGTTGTTTTAAAGAAATATATAGATATATTAAATGTTTTATATATGCCAAGCACATTGTATGAGTTAGGAAATGCGAGCAGCAACTCGATTTTACAAATTAAGAAAGTGAGACATGAAGAAAGGAAGTGACTTGCTTGTGGTTACATAGCTCATAAATGCTGAGCTAAGTTTCAAACTAAGGACTTTCAGATCTCCAAGGAGTCAGTGGTTGAGAAAAATGGATTTAATTTACCTGTTCCTTGTATCCATGGACATTTTAAATCTGTCTATTTGAACCAACACTTTATAACTTAGGGGGAAAAAACATTTTTAAGTAAGTTGTTTAGGAAATCATAGATTTCCCACACTGTCATCATCCTCCCAAATAAAATCCTTCCAACTTTTTGTGTTTCAATTAGTCTTGGGATCCTTACTATTTTCATTCAATAAATATCAGATGGCTAAGAAGATAGAATTTCAGCACAGTAGGCTAGGAAGAGTGAGGGAGAAGAGATTTATATGGCATTAGAAAAAATAATACTTGGAATTTATTATTGATTTCTCAACCAATTTTTATTTCCGTAAGTCAATAAGCCAAATACGTTTACATGTCTTTGTTACAGGTAAGAAACTTCCATTTTCTTGTTTATTCAAAACAAATTGCTCACAATTCTTTTCAACTCATAATATACCATAGTTTACGGTCTTAGTATTTCAGAGCAGATATTCTTTTTTTTTTATTTAATGTTGATATATTTTTGAAAGAGAGCAAGCAGGGGAGGGGCAGAGAGAGAGAAGGACAGAGGATGTGAAGCGGGCTTCCCACTGACAGCAGATAGCCTGCCGCAGGGCTCAAACTCAGTAACGGAACCGTAGCCTGAGATCATGACCTGGACTGAAGTCAGGTGCTTACTGGACTGAGCCATCCAGGTGCCCCTAGAGCAGATATTCTTACATGGGAAATCTAAATGTCATGCTTCAGAAACCTGTTCTTACCAACAGATTTGCAATATAGTAACCAATCAAAACTGTGTCTTTATTTATTTGGTTAACTAATCCTATTTATCAGAATTGTTGACCATAAAGATACTGCACTAGTAATTTAGCAATTTAGCGGTTCATGTAATCAACAATATTTCTTAGACTTTCACTTTACCTAGATCACTCAAGTAATCTCTGGGTGTGATTATAACAGATGAAAACAAATGTAAGTATCTATTACTATTTGAGAGTGAGTGATAGGTACTAATAATGAATAAATATGCATTAATATTTTATTATAACATTTTATTTAGATATTTATATCTAATATTTATATCCTTCCACTATGCTGTATACACCTGTAGATAAGACTTGTATCTAGCATCACTCTCCCCACCCCCCGCATTTAATACAATGCTTGGCAGGTACCAAGCAAATGTTTGGTAAAAGCATGTCTGAGTTGATTACTACCATTTTACATATGTATTGAAAATCACCTGAAATAGCACATCCTCAAATAAAGGAGGATTTAACATTCGGATACACTTGTACATTTCCTATATATATATTTTTTTTACTTTCTTCGACATAAAAAATACACGCACAAACATTTAGCTATATATAATCCATAAACATCTGTGCATAAAATATATGCATATATATTTGTAAAGAGTTTTAGTTTTCTAAACCCAGAGTTTATACTTGCAAGAAGAATTATACTAATTGCCCTTGCAAAAATCAAGCAGAATATTTACTCAAGTAATCTGAAGATATTTAAATGAAGGTTCTGAGAATTAGAGATATTGGCATTGCTCCTTGGTACATGTGAAAGTGAAGAAAGAGTGGAAATAAAATGTTGCTGCCGTATTTTAATTTTAGCAATAGTTATTAATGATGTTGCTTTAATCAATCTTTAAAAGAAAACATTTTTATGAATATGTATCTGTAGTTTATCTTTACTGAAAATACTACAGGCATAGAAAAAATGTATAGTAAACAAAAATATGGACTGAATACCTAATATTCTCTTAAAAATATCTTTCTACTATAACCAAACACCCAATAGACATGAAACATTCCTATACATAGTTTAGCTAAACTTTTACTCATTTTGAGCACTGATTCTAAATTTTAATTTCATGCTTCCACAAAATTATAAAATACACCACAAATAATAACGTAGGAATAAATCTTAGCATCTTCTATTCCAGCCTCCCATGAAGTAACCCCCCTTATCTCTTTTCTGTTGTGTATTTATTTAACTTCTGCTTGAATACTTACAGTTGTTACTACAAAGAAAACCCTAATTTTCATTTTAAAGTCCTCTAATTTTTAAGGAATTCCCAAATTGTACTAAAATGCTCCTTATATAACTGTTACTAGTCCTGCCCTTTAACATAAAGAGATTAAGTAGGAACTCAGTTTCTCAAAACAATTATGAGATTCTGTGTGAATTTCCTGTTTTCCAAGCTAAATTTCCTTGTTCCTCCAAATATGTGTCTTATGATAAGCCCTATTTTTAGCTTGTTCTATCTACTCTTACTTATAAATAAGTCATGAAGGATTTTTGACGTTTCTTAGAAGAAAAATTAAAAAGCAATTTTGTCACTCTATAGTGCTAAACAAAGGGCAAATATCAATTATAATAATTAGACTGCGATTTTCAAAACAGCACTTTTTTAGTAGCACTTGTGAGCTTCATAAGAACCACATGAATTGTTATTGCAGAAAACAGTTAGTATCACTTAAATATCACCTAGATAAAACATAAAATATGGTTCACAGACAGAGGAAGTAGAGATAATGCTGAGATTGTCAGGGAAAGAGAAATATAGGAATCACTGAAGAATTTTCCTTTGGGAGTGAAATTACTGAGTTTTACATCTTCACCACAAATTGCACTACACTATACAGGATGATGTAAGTGTCTGATCAAGAAATGTATTGTGTGTGTGTGTGTGTGTGTGTGTGTGTGTGTAGTGAATAATTCATTCAAAATGCATAATGACCATAAAAGGATTGAAGCATCAATAAAACAAAAAGTACCTGCTAATAATCAATAAAGGAAGACAAAATAAATTGTGGTTTACTAGCAAAAAAGTAACAGGTTGAAATGTTTTTCAAGACAAATTATATTGGTGAAAGAATAGATAGGGGGTTGTGGAGGACATTTAGAATGCACATGACATAAAAAAAAATCAATAAAAGGTTGTCATAGCCTAGAATGTCTGCCCACAGAAATTGTGTATCTTACTCTTCTAACCATCCAGTTCTCCTTCATTGTAAGAGGGGCTGAATGTCTATCCTCCCCTAACTTGCATTTTAGATGTGGAATGGGGATGAGGATCATGTTGGTAAGATTGAAACTAAGGGAATGGTGAGGAAAGTGTTTGGGGCTAGAGAGAGTGAGGTGCATGGAGAGTGGAAGCGATGGTGTCTTCAGGGCAAGGGAAATCCTTCAGTGGCTCACCAGTGTATGGAGTAAAACCCGAGTCAAGTAATGGGGGCCCGATTATTAAAAAGTATTAAAGGGCTATAGAGAGGGTTGTAGGCAAATAGGTAAACCAAGTGAGTGTTTGAATCAGAGCCTATTGACTAGTACTGGCTACGATGTAAAGGAAAGCTGCAGAGGAAACCGGAGGCAGAGTGGACACCCTCACCCCACTACCTTTCCACGAACAACCTCAGAATGGCCATTCAACAGTGTCTGAAGTGAAAGGTTTACTTCTACAACATTTTTGCCAATGAAGCCAAGAACTGACCCTAGAGTCAGGCTTTCTAGAGTTGCATCCATATGACCTTAGGCAAGTTATTGAAAGTCAGTGTGGCTTGCCATCTTCATCTGTAAATGGAACTAAAAATGCTATCTACCACATACTGTCTTATAAAAATTAAATGAGGTAATTCACTCTTAGAATATGGCTCATAGTAAACACTCAATAATTGTGGGCTTTCATTGTTATATCAGGTAATTTTGCAGTCATACATATGTCAAAATTTCTCCTTCACAAATGGAAAAATCAATCCCAGAAAAAAATCATAAAAAGGATTAGCCTTACCTCACTAGAGAAATAACCTTTTTCCTCAGATTGACCTAAAATGATTCCAGGTCTGTTTTATTTTATTTCTGGAACATAGCCATTTTTTCAATATCATTTTTTTTCTCTCTCATCTGTTTCCTTTTGGATCATCTCCTCTGAAAATTTCCTGAGTGGAGGACTTTTTGTGGTTAATCTAAAATTAGCCTGTATCTCTTCTGGGCACAAAACAGCTGGAAAGGATTTTAGCTATGTCGGTGTGAAAAGTCCAGAGGGCCAAGGACATCCCTGGGCTTTTATTAGCTCAAAGTCCTTGTCCATCGAAGTGGTACATCTTCCCAGAATCCCCTGAAATCTCACCCATGGTCTGTTGATGCATTTTTTTCAGTGTCTCCTTGACACATGGTCTGTTAGGAACCCACATAATAAGGTCTTGCAAATTGTTTAATTAGTTAACTGATGGGAGGAAGAGATGTGGTAGCAAGGTATAAAAGAAAGGTAAATTAGAAAAAATACCAGGAGTAAAGGCACAGAGAATGAAGACAGAATATTGTAAATGGCTACTGGATTGAGTCAACGAGTGGGAAAACAAATTCAAGGGATGATGGAAATTGAAAATTTCTTGAAGCTATGGTCTCATTGGCTTTTGGTTTCAAGATGCCTACTGGAGTAAATTAATTATTATTAAATAGAGATGGACCTCATAGAGATTATAGTCAGCAATACTATATTATAAAGCTCAAGGTTGCTAGGAGACTAGATCTTAATTGTTTTCACTACAAGAAAGAAATGATGATTATATGATATGATAGAGGTGTTAGCTAACACTACCATGTTAATCATAGTGCAATATATAAATGTGTCATCAAATCAACATGTTGCTGTACACCTAAAATTTATACAATATTATATGTCAATTAAATCTCAATAAAAAATAGGCATGTTTACTGAGACATCAAACACATATTTAAAGTTAGTGCTATATAATCGAAAGAGCATGAATTTGGCAATTAGAGATACATAGATTAAAATCCTCACTTTCTTCTCTTTCAATTAGAGTAATCTTTCCTAATCTGTGGGTGATAATTTCAAGACCCCCCTCCAATAAATGCCTGAAACTGAGGATAGTACCGGATTCTATATATATGCTTTGTTTTTCCTATATGTATATAACCACAATAAAGTTTAAATTTTAAATTAGGCACAGTAAGAGATTAACAATAGCTAATGAAAAGAACGACTGCAACAAAATATTGTAATACAAGTTAAATGAATGTGGCCTCTCTCTCAAAATATCTTATTATACTAGACTCACCTCTCTTCTTGTGATGATATGAACTAATAAAATGCCTACAGGATGAGATGAAGAAAAGTAAATGGCATAGGCATTGCAATGTAATGTGAGGCTACTATTGACCTTCTGAAGAGAAGTCAGAAGAAAGATCATCAGCTTCTAGACTGTGGTTGATGGCAGGTAACCGAAACTCAGGAAAGTGGAACCACAAATAAGCAGGGGCCACTGTACTAGATAACTTATATAAAGTTTCTGAGTCTGATATACAAATGTAAAACAATAAGAAATATATCTCCCTTTTAAGAATGATGTCAAAAATGAATAGGAAAAATATATAAAACTGAGAATAATGAAATATATTTTAAAAAATAATAGCTGTTGGTTGAGCGCTTACTCTGTACTCAATTCTTCATATACAAATACACAGTTTTAGAGACACAGATGATGTGCAACAATACATAGTTGCTTTTAGTAGTTAGATACTAAAATTTTATTAGAGTAGTTTTAGCAAAAAAAAATTATAATTCAGATTACATACCAGTTTTATCTCTTGTATATATAACAACTTGAAACTATTTTAACTCCCAGTGCCACTGTCTTAACTCAGTTCATTATTCGTAATTATCCAAATGATTGTGTGGCTTTCTAGGATATTTGTTTCTTTAAGCCTTTGTTCTTTCCATCCTCATACTTGGTGGAGCAGACTTTTAAGAATGAAACATTAGCATTGCATTACCTTAAAAAATATTATGACATCAGGGTGCCTGGGTGGCTCAGTCGGTTAAGCATCGGACTTTGGCTCAGGTCATGATCTCACAGCTCATGAGTTCGAGCCCCACATCAGGCTCTGTGCTGACAGCTCAGGGCCTAGAGCCTCCTTTGGATTCTGTGTCTACTTCTCTCTCTGCCCTTCCCCTGCTCGCACTCTGTCTCTCTGTCTTTCAAAAATGAATAAACGTTAAAAAAAATTTTTTTAATATTATGACAAATGGCAAGATTCATTCTTTTTCATGACTAATATTCTGTATTCTGTATATATATATGTATATATATATATATGTGTATATATATATATATATATACACATACACAAACACACACACACACCACATCTTCTTTATACATTCATCAATCAATGGACATTTGGGCTATTTCCATAATTTGGCTATTTGCAATGACAATAACTAGAGAGTATTAAATACTAAGCAAAATAAGTCAGAGATTTCAAAAAATCATATGATTTCACTCATATGTGGAATTTAAGAAACAAAACAAATGAGCAAAAAGAAAAGAGAGAAAGAGAGAGAGAGACAGAGAGAGAAGCAAACCAAGAAACAAACTCTTAACTAAAGGGAACAAACTGATGGTTACCAGAAGGGTGGTAGGTGGAGGATGGGTGAAATAGGTGATGAAGGTTAAGGAGTGCACTTGTGATAAGCACTGGGTGATGTATGGAATGCTGAATTACTGTATTATACACCTGAAACTAATATTACACTGTATGTTAACTAACTGAAATTTAACTAAAAACTTAAACAAATATATTATTACATAAAGAGGTAATCAAAGTTAACATGGAAAAAAATGTGTTTTGTATGTACTCCTCTTGGAAGAATATCAGGATCCAGGGTCAATGGGTTTAGTTGGCCTTGACCACAAGAAGTGATACAGGAAAAAACAGGGCTCCTGAGGAAGTAGAGAACTAGATAGGAAACAAGAAAGGGATACTAATGAAAAAAGAACTCTGGTTTGCCCTTTGAGACTGGCTCTGTGTATCTGAAGGTGATTATGATTGGTTATAGACAAAAACTGAATTCTTCCTGATCAATGGACCATAATTGCTCATAGTTGTAGCCTTCGTAGGACATAATGGTAGGTTTGGATTTGTGATGTCCTTCCCTCAGGGTTATTGAACTCTGGTGTAGTAACTGACTACCCCAAATCAGGTTGCATTTGTTATAAACTGTTAGAAGAATTTTGCAACAGATTAGTTATAGATATACCCTTAGAAGTTATGACTCCCTTTAGGATATAGGAAACCAAAGTTGACATGTGTCTTAGCACTAGGACAGCTGAAGGACTATTGATTTAAAACAAGGAATTTCCAACTACAAAGTCAGCCAAGACTATGTCTTCTTTTATTTACATTTATTTGTATTATTACATTATACAGAGAATTTTCTCCATGAAGTATTAGGAAATGAAGTCCATGATGACTAATGCTAAGATTCCAGACATTAAAGATATATCAATGTCTCATTCCTGGAGAAATAAAGAAGTGGGAAGTAGACCATGGTAAAGTTAATGGAAGAGTTCCAGTCAATTCTGAATTGTACCCCACCCACCAAGGAATCATGAGCTTTCAATCTTAGAAAGGAAATAATAGAAACAATCAGATGCTCCTCAATATATTCATGTTGTAAAAAGTCCAGGACTTTTGTAGGGCATAAGTAGCAGGTTGTTTGACTTCAGAGACCAAAATGAAATATTCCAGAGGCTGAAAAACAAGACTATGGAGACATTACAGGCTTTCGCTAAGGTTGTGGTAGAAAGACTAAAAAAAATACTCTTATGTAAGTTTTTGATGGAGTAGAAAATGCCAAAAATGTACTCTCAACCCAAGAGTTTTTTTCAATTTTGTTGTGAGCCTAATGCTAATTTTGCTAAGGGCATTAGGAACAAAGAGGACTAAGGAAACCCACTGAAACTTTCAAAATAGAGAATTACAAAAGAAAGGGACTAAAAGCCTCATACCAGGCAGCTACCAGACTTACTGATTACATTTAAGTGCATCACATTTTGCCAGCGGAGATGGAGAAGTGGTTCTGAGTGAAGGATGAGAATACAGAGACATACTGGTAAGAGAGAAGAAAGGGAAAAAAAATGCCAGTGAGTAAGTGTTACCTTCCTTAAAAGTCATGAGAAGTCTGCTCTATATATGGCAGAGGTTATCCACAACTTAGTCATGTATTTGTTCAGTGTCAACAACTGAGAAAGCTTTGATTTTACCTGCCTTGCAAAGTACTCTCCTGCCAAGTTAACATCCCAGTTTCATGGATGGTGGCAGAAGATATAAAATTCCTGAGTCAGATATAAAGGACTTTATCACTCACTGCAGTAACAGCAACTGGAGTGTAAACATTTTCTTCTGGCCGTTCTCCAAGCACAGTTCCCAAAGGGTTACGTGAAAAGAGTCAGGTGATCCCTAAATATCGAGCAGGTTTCATTAATGGAGGAGAACTTGAGCTCAGGGAACTGACATCTTTTATAAAAGATAGTTAGAAGGCTTGTTTTTGCTTTGGATAGAGACACTATCTCTACCTTCCAAGGCTGTTCACTATATAAGCAGCCTAGAAAGTCTGGAAAAATGGTGGTCAGTGTCTGTGCTCGCAATTCATGCCAAAACACAAAATAACCTTGGAAAGTCATTCCTTATCAATATCCACTTCTTAGTTCTATATCATCTTGTCATCTGACAAAATTTCCCATGAGTATACTACTTTTTTGGCCAATCCAACCAACAGAGGCTGGAAGCAAATTCACTCAATTTGTTCCATATTTATTGTTGATATTAAGACTACTACCAACAAGACTCCAAACAACAGGATGAGGCAAACTTGTAATATTCCTTTCAGCCATTTATACCAGAGTTCTAGATCCAACCAACTGAATAACTCCTACAAACCATCAGGCCTTCCCTTGGATGGAAAATGACTTTCTTCTTATTTTTCTTTATTGACCTTTATATCTGGCCTGAGATACTAAACCCTGGTATGGTAGAATATAAATGTGATTGCACAGAAACTGCTGTGGCTTGCAAGGACAAAGTCTGTATAATTCTGTTATCAATAACAAACTTGGATGGTGAGTTGCAGCTGATCTGAGTGTCATCCAGGCCAAAATACTATATTAATCACTTCAGATAGTCAGGAACAAATATCATATCACCAATTCTAATTGGATGACTCACATTAGAAGAATAATTTTCCATAGGTTGCACCTAAATTAGAAATCATTTACCTCTCTGGGAAGATTATCCATGAATTTCCTCATTTTGGAGAACTTGCCACAACTGTTTGACAGCTACATGATATACTGGCAATATTTCCTTAAACACTTGAAAGTCTCTTAAGGCCATTTCTAAGGTGCAAATTAACGTGTTTTCAGGAAAAGGCCAGTGAAAGCCAAGCTTCTAAACAGAAGTCCATTCCTACAGGTTTACATAATACCCCTAGAAAGAAAGTGCCATTATAATTCTGTCCCCTTGTGTAGGACCCGCATCAGTCAAGGTCAGAGGTAGATAGGGCTTCTGATGTGTCCTCCTCTCTGCCTGGTGAATCTTAGCATTGCTAGTTTAGTTCAAACAAGTTTTTGTTTGTTTGTTTTATTTTTTGTTTTGTTTTGTTTGTGTTTCAGGAACTTCCTGGCAGCAGCCAGTCCAACCTATTCTTTTGGTCTGTGCCAACATCTGGGTGGCATTCGTCTACCGCATGGAATGATTGAATAATAGCCACGGAAGAGGAAAAAGGGAAAACATCTGAGATGTTGACAATTGTTTTGCATGGGATAGTGCAGGAGCCAAGGCCATCTCTTGCTGCTTTCAATAGTCTTTACAATGAGATTAAGGGTAATGGCATTTGCCTCCTGGGTCAAAGCCATGCGACAGGGACGGAAGACAAAGCTGTTGGTTAAATTTAAAGTGCTCTCAACAATTTGGGAGCAGCACACGAGGGTGTTTTTCTTCATGAGCAAGTGTCTGGGATGAATATGAAAGGCAGAGATCACTGATGTTCCTCTCTTCACCACACCTCTTGGAGTCTGAGATATTCCCTGGGTACCTAGGTTGGTACTCTCTTGTATTTTGCCACAAATTGCCATGTCCCATTTCAGGAGCTGTACCTTAACCCACATCCCAATTATTTTCTATTTGCACCCAGACCTTTCATCCATAAAGGCCAGGTACCAGAGAGACAGTGCTCCCTATTTTGGTTGGCATGGAGCACAATGAAGGGACTTGGAGAGTAGTGTACCACTGACAAATGGTCATTATTTTTATGATCTAAAAACATGCCAGTCTAAGAAGAATATCCGGGTCACTGAATTAGAAGAAACTTTGAATACCTTGAACCCCTTTTGGCCAGGCTACTACTTGGAAAGTGTATTAACCATTCGGGCCTGGTGAGGACATTAGGGGAAAGAAACAGCAGCATGGTCAGGAATGGGCAGAGTGGAATGCCAACTATTCATAATGAGTCTATATAACCTGCCTCCTTGACCCTGATCATTACTCAGGAAGTGGCCAAATGAGATGATCACTTGCTTTGGGCAGTCATAATTGGCGACTAAAATCTCTGCCTAAAGGTGTAGGTAGACCAGGAGGAGTTGAAGAAAGTAGAGTCAGAATCATTTTGAGCTGATTTTTGAGAAGGACATTCTAATTGTCCATAATAGCAGATATCGGTGGATATTACACAACATGGAAAATCCATTGAATAGCATGATTATCAACACATTGCTTAGCGGCATTTGTGATAACAGGTATTCCATTATCAAACTGTTAATATTCCTGGTTTAAAAAACAAAATTATGGAAATTTAGCTTCAGAGGCCACAATGGTGCAGGCACAGTGGTGCAGACTGAACTTGAACAGTAACCCTACAACCTGATAATGTGTCAAAGGTATGCGTACTGCTCCAAGAAGGGGTAACCCCAATAGAGGTGTCCAGGAGTGGGCAGAACTCAAAGCAGTGTAACCTTTCTCACCTCAGAAACAAGTCATGAAATGTAACATATAATGATGGACTCAAGCAGCATTGGTGGCGATCTGAGTTTTGGAAGTTTAATCATCAGTTTGTTTGCTGTCAGTCTCATGAGTGAATGACCCTTAATATGGATTTTTGTATGAGGGACCCAGATGTTTCATTAAGGAACAGCTATTTACGTATGAAGTGCAGAGCTCCCAAAGAGGATTGTCTTCCAAATTTGTAGGAATGTCCACCTAACACCTACATTCCTAATATAAATCCTGTTGTAAAATCAGCAATAACAGATACTGAATTGTCCTAGATGACCCACAAGATCCATTCAGCTTTTCTTCCCTACCATGAATAATGTCCACACCTATCAGTTGGATTGGGACACTTCCTTCTTGCAAAAAGTAGGTAATATTGTGACTTGGGCATCAATATCCAACAGAGCAATCAAAATTTGACTTTCTCCCTTACCCTAAAATATTTCGACATACTTGAATGGTTCCATTTGACAAGTGGATTCCCTTTGTGCACAGTGGAGACTTGGGCCAATCACTAATTATCTTGTTCATTAAAGTGATTGAGGTGGGGCTCAAGGTAGAGAAAAAGATCTGTCTTGGCATATAGAGAAAGCTGCACCTTGCCATAAAATAAGACTTTGGGGGGGGGGGGTCCCTGGGTGGCTCAGTCAGTTAAGTGTCTGACTCTTGATTTCAGCTCAGGTTATGATCTCATGGTTGTGAGAATGTGCCCCCATCAGACTTCCCTCTGAGCATGGAGCCTGCTTGGGATACTCTCTCTCCCTCTCTCTCTTCCCTTCCCCTGGGTTCATGCAATCTCTCTCTCTCTCTCTCAAAATAAATAAATAATCTTTAAAAAATATAAAACTTCACATTTATCATTGGGTTCAAGTGGTCTGTTAGTAGCTTGGGCTTCAACTAAATGAATTTCCAATATTTTTAGCCTGCTCAAAGATCTTTATCAGGTGGTATGTTCCCAATGACTAACACCATCTCTTTCAGTCATGGGGGGCTCTTATTAAATAGCCACAGCCAGGGGCGCCTGGGTGGCTCAGTCGGTTAAGCGTCCAACTTTGGCTCAGGTCATGATCTCGCGGTCTGTGATTTCGAGCCCCGCGTCGGGCTCTGTGCTGACAGCTCAGAGTCTGGAGCCTGCTTCGGATTCTGTGTCTTCCTCTCTTTCTGACCCTTCCCCATTCATGCTCTGTCTCTCTCTGTCTCAAAAATAAATAAATGTTTAAAAAAATTAAAATAAATAAAATAAAATAGCCACAGCAAAATACTTGCAGTTGGGGCTCCTGGGCTTAGGTGCTGGGTTTAGTTGGGCTTGCCTCACAGTGTGATAGCTTTTTTTAAGGAATAAATCTGAGGCATTTGTTGCTCAATTGTTATTATATCTCTTTAAGTTTTCACCTTGTTTTATTTTATTATTGTTTTTAAATTTTATTTATTTTGAGAGAGAGACAGAGAGCGTGAGTGGAGGAGGGACAGAGAGAGAGACACAGAATCCGAAGCAGGCTCCAGGCTCTGAGCTGTCAGCACAGAGCCCGACATGGGGCTCGAACCCATGAACCATGAGATCATGACCTGAACTGAAGTCAGACACTTAACCGACTGAGCCACCCAGGCACCCCACACCTTGTTTTAATATAAGAGTTACATTAAAGACTTTTCCAGAATAGTAGAAAGGGGACTGCTGCAAGAATTTTGTATACATTTCATTTAATCAGTGATTTATTCTCCAGTGGCTCACCTTCCTCAAATCCCATACTGGCCAATTACTTATCTATAGTTTCTCACAAGAATACTTCTGTCTCAGGAAAATCAGGGGGCCAAAACTGTTTTCTAGTAGTCAGTCTCCACCAAAAACCAAAGGAAAAACTAGAGATGCTTTATTCTTGTGGCCAAATGAATCCGAGGTTGGTATGATAGGCTACAAGAGCAGCTGAGGCAGGAGATGATGTGCTGTTGCCATTTTTCCTTGACAAGCCTTACATCTTCCACCCCATCCTCATCCACCACGAGAAACGGGCAAAGTCTATTGATTTTCTTGTTAATGCCTACTGTGGTCATGGATTTCCTTCTTTTTACATTCAGTGGAGATACAAGTTTCTGAAACTGTTGCCTGAAAATATCAGAACCGTCTGCCAACCCTGGATTAATTTTAATATTAGTTGTTTCAAATGGATGGGCCTGAGGCTGATTACCAGATTAGTGAGGAAATCTCCTTACCAGAGCACCATTTGGGCAGCTGAATTTGTATCTGTTTCCTTATTAGTACCCTGAAGCCACCTGCCCATTTCCTCCTGTTTAGCAGCCAAAACACTGAAGAGCCATTTTTTTTTGTCCTATAGGTGATATTATTTGGTCAATATGTTTTGCTGCTGAATCCCATAGACTTGCCTCAAATCCCATTAACCTGCTTGTGAGGCCCTTAACCTTCCTTTCCAAAAAGCTATGCCTATGTCAGTTTTCATCCTCATCATCAAAACTGTCAAGGACTATGAAGAGTCTGAGGTTTCACCTTTATTGTAAGCTACAAGTTTAGCTTGCTACAGTTTTATGGATAATGGTAAAATAAACAATGGTCCTGGGTGAGAGACAAAGACTTTATTACTCACAGTAATAATGTTAGCAAGGATATTAGCGTGTTGTGTATGTGTGTGTGTGTGTGTGTGTGTGTGTGTGAGAGAGAGAGAGAGAGAGAGAAAGAGAGAGAGAGTTTTACAAGCCCAAATTCCCATATGGTGATGTGTGAACATCCAGATAATACCTGCACTCACAGTGGTTTGCTTAAGAGGAGAGTAACCCAGTGCTTAGACAACCTGAATATTTTATAATGGAGAGGAAGCATGCCTGTTTTATGCTCCAAAGAGAGACCTATCTCTTGCAAGTCTCTGAATAAACCTGTACTTTGTTTCAGAGAGAAACACCATCTCTATCTTTCAAAGCTGTTTGCTCTATAAACTTCATTTAAACTATAGTCCAGAACAAAACCCCTCAGTACCTCATTTACAAGATGTGCAGAATTGTAAGAGATCCATGAGTAATAGTTGTCTACCAACACTCAAAACATATGCTTTGAAAACCTACTGTATGCCAGCTCTTATTCTAGGCATTTGAGAATATGGTGGTGACTAACTGAGACACAATTTTTGCCTTCATGGAATTTACATTTTAGAGATGGTGGTGGTATGGTGTGTGTGTGTGTGTGTGTGTGTGTGCGCCTGTGTGTGTGTGTGTGTGTGTGTGTGTGTTATCAGGGGGCAGTGACAGATAAATGAAATACCAAATGAGTCTGTATGAGTTGTGCATGTGGTAGTGGGATTGAGAAGGAAAATATCACATAGAAAGTAGCTAAATAGGACAGTTCCTACGTCAGTTGACTATTTCTGACAGTTTGGCATAACGGCAAGTATCAGAAAATGCAGTTACGCACCTATGCAAGATTGCAGGAATTGCTACCCGAGGAAAAGATGTTGCTCTGAAGACAGAAGTTAGCAAACTGCAGGAAATGGACTTTATAACTGGAAGACTTTTGTGAGTATTTGAGTTTGGCAGATAGAGCCTGAAACGGCGACCAGGCAGAAAAGTTGTTGCATCATAAAATGTTTTTACCCAATTACAGAAATAGGCCTGGCACAGGGCAGGGGAATGATAATTATCCACTCTAAACTGGTAACTGCTTGCTCACATTACTTAATAAGGCACTCTTAATATGCATGAAATAGTGAAGGGGAATAAGGAAAAATCAGTAACACCTAATGATCAATTCCTAGTGACCCTTTCAATCTTGTATCATTTCTTCTACTGCACTGACTCCTACAGATCTTAATGCAGAGACCTTCAAGGTTAAGCCTATGGAGTCTGGAACACTGTTTTCTAGGTAGGAATTTGACTGAATGATGGCTGCAGTGTAGACAAGACTATGATGAGCAGAAAATAATCTCTGTCCAAAGCAGATGACAGTTCCCCACAATAGGTGTCAGAAAATCATCCCTGGGTGAATGACCAGTAATGAATTGAACATCTCTGTGGACGATGCTAGACCTTCCCTGGTATGAAGAGTAAAATAGTAGCCCTTCAATCCCTCTCTTTGTTAAGTCACAAAAGACAAGCAAACAGGTTCCATTAAGAAAAGAGAGCTAGCCAAAGGGCTCTGACACTTCCACTCCCTCTATTTTTCTTTAACTTTACCTTGGTGAGGTTCGGAAATTTTGGCATAAAAAATATGATGGATTTGTAGTTATGAGAAATGATCAGAACTCGGAAGAATCTGAGAATACAGAGTTGAACAGTTTTCCAAGCTTTGGCAATGTGGGACAAACATAAGATGAAATAGAGCTCTGGATCAAGAAGAGGATAGAAACAAAGTAGGGAAGGCACAGTCACAAAATTAAAGGTGTTTGGGCACGCTCTGAGGGCAATCAGATTACAAATCTAAATGTTTTCACCACAGGGGTGCCTGGGTGGCTCAGTCAGTTAAGTGTCTGACTTCGGCTCAGGTCATGATCTCACAGCTTGTGAGTTCAAGCCCTGCATTGGGCTCTGTGCTGACAGCTCAGAGCCCGGAGCCTGTTTCAGATTCTGTGTTTCCCTTTCTCTCTGCCCCTCCCCATCTTGTGCTCTGTCTCTCTCTCTCAAAAATAAATAAACATAAAAAAAAATAAATGTTCTTACCACAAGTTGTGTCTTAATAACCACCATATTCTCATTTTTAGAACTATTTTACCAGTGGTCACCTACCTCAGGCAGTGATTCATGAAAACTTCAGAAAGTACTTTGGTCTAATTAGTATAACAGAGTTTTATTTTGAAATGCATGCTCATATTCAAAATGGTTCGTGATTACGCATCTTTACATTATTTCTGCTTCCTGTTTCCATGACTCCATGTCTTTCATATTACCTTCACATTACCTTTTTGAAACATGGTATAAACACATTCTTCCACCAATCATTCCAACAGCTCTCATTGAGAATGAAGCCTGTGTCATAGCTAGGCATGTGAAGAACTCTGGTTTATTGCCCTTGTCTTCTCTTGCCTCAATTCCTGCTACTTCCTTCTTCACACTTTGTATTCCAGCAATATTAAGTGGCTACTAGTTGATATTAACTTTACTTATACCTAAATCTTCCTGGAGTTCACAAAAAGATCCCAAATCTTCTTTAGCACCATTTTCTCTGCAAAGGCTTTTTTAATCGTTATAGGTAGAATTATTCACATATCTTCTGTGCTAAATTTCTATTTTACCTTTTGTAGATGATTAATTTTACATTGTTTTATTTTTTTTAATTTTTTTAACCTTTATTCATTTTTGAGAGACAGAGACAGAGCACGAGTAGGGGAGGAGCAGAGAGAGGAGACACAGAATCTGAAGCAGGCTCCAGGCTTCTAGCTAACAGCACAGAGCCCGAGACGGGGCTCAAATCTACAAATCGTGAGATCAAGATCTTAGCCGAACTCGGACACTTAACTGATTGGGCCACCCAGGTGCCCCAGTTCTACATTGTTTGAAATTGTTGTTGTTGTTGTTGTTTTTTTTCCTAATAAAACCCATGAGACTCTTGCAGAAAGATGCTGTCTTATTCAGTTTTAATTGCAATGATGCCTGATGTTTTTTAGTAGTAAGTGATATTTTGGATTGGATTGAACTTCTAATCAAGATTTACTAGTAATCATACATTAGTTATTGTGTGTGACATTTCAAATGTCCCATATGGGCAAGGCTAACTCTGATATTTAAATCACATACCTCATGCTAAAGAAGTTAACACTACATTTGGGTAAAAAATAAAATAAAATAAATGCGAAAGCAATTAAAACTGAAAAGAGACCATAACTGTCAAGTGAAATTGAACTCAAATAATCTGAAAGATACAATGTACTTTGGACTGAATATTAAACATGGCACTCTCAGAGTATAATGTAAGCAAGTTTTACTCATGGAATTACTTTCAATTAAGACAATAAAGATCACTTTGAGCAAAAATAAAGAAAATTTTATTAATAGTTGACTACATCAGAGCAATGATTCATGTAGTTGTCAGAAATTACTTTGGTCTAATTAATGCAACTGATTTCTATTTTAAAATGCATTATAATACATTTATAGCTATTTATTTATTTATTCATTTGTTCATTTCTTTTTTTCCAAGTTTATTGATTTTGAGAGAAACAGAGAGTGTGAGCAGGAGAAGGGGGGGAGAGAGAGAAAGACAGGGAGAGAGAGAGAGAGAGAGAGAGAGAGAGAGAGAGAGAGAGAAACCCAAGCAGGTTCTGCAGGGTCAACACAGAGCCCTGCTCAAATTCACTAGACCATGAGATCACGACCTGAGCTGAAATCAAGAGTTGGATGCTTAATTGAGTGAGCCACCCAGGTGCCCCGCTATTTATTCATTTCTACACAATAAATACCAAAGTAAGCAACGACCTGCATCGACATGAAGATCAGTGAATAGAAACACTAACAGTTTTCCTGTCATTTAGGCAAAGTAGCATCTTATTCCCGCTTAATTCTGTGAGCCACCCACGTAACAAATCTGTACATTGAAGAGACAAGTGAGCGAAAAGAAACATAGACAAAATTATAACTTACTTCAAAATGAGGCAGAAAAGTGGCACTTAAATGAAATATGTTCAGAATATTTGAGGAAGAGGACATTCAAGTCCGCAATATACATAGCTGTAACAATTGGCTAAGAAAAGCATAAGACAACATCATGGGTGATATCAATTTTAAGTCCAGGTTCATCAAAGCCAATGAACTCATGCCAAAATTAGTTTCATATACACAATGAATATGTTAAATAAATTGTTTCACAAAAGGAGAAGTAATCAGTGCCGGTCAGCTGGGCTATTGAGAGAAAAAAAAATATGGGCGCAAACAGAGCTGAAGAATGACAGAATTTGGATAATCAAAGAACTGCATGTGCATATAAAACAAATGAAGGGTTAGCTTGACAAAAGATGTATGCAGCTCTGATTGGATTGATTTTGCAAAGTTTTGGAAGCCATTTGTTATTTTTCACTAAAATCTTGTGGAAGGAATCTTAGCAAAATTAATTCTGGCAGCAAAAGGCAAGATGGACCGGCATATAGACAGACTGGCATCTAGGCAAAAGAGGATGAATGAATAAAACGAATGCAATAATACACAATGAAATGGGGCAAAGACCATGGCAACTGGAATGGAAAAACAGGGTAAATGGAAAGACCACCCAAATTAAGAAATTAGTGAATGAACACAACTAACAAAAAAAAAAAAAAAAAGAGAGAGAGAGAGAGAGATAGAGATTTAGAGAATTAAAGAGAGGAAAGACCCATAGATGCTTTAAAATTCTTGCTTGGTTATAACATAAAAATAAAAACAGTGTAATACACAGAATAAATAGAAAGGATCATGGGGGCGCCTGGGTGGCGCAGTCGGTTAAGCGTCCGACTTCAGCCAGGTCACGATCTCGCGGTCCGTGAGTTCGAGCCCCACGTCAGGCTCTGGGCTGATGGCTCGGAACCTGGAGCCTGTTTCCGATTCTGTGTCTCCTTCTCTCTCTGCCCCTCCCCCGTTCATGCTCTGTCTCTCTCTGTCCCAAAAATAAATAAAAAACGTTGAAAAAAAAATTAAAAAAAAAAAAAAAAGAAGAAAGGATCATGATTAGTGGTAATGTAACAAATTGAGCTCGGTATCTACTGCACATAAGATGATTAGAGTCAATAATGTTAAGACTAACTTCTGAATTTGGAAACTTTTCCTCCCGTTTCACAGTATGTTGAGTGAAGATCACATAAAGTAAAATGAAAATCTCATGAGTTCTTGAAATATTTTGGTATCTTGCTATAGTTGAATCACAATTATACAAAGACCTAATATGATCTTAGACAGTTTTCCTAGAAATAAAATGTCTTGTGACAAAATTCACAGGAAATACATAGGTAAGAACTTTCTTTTTCTTTTTTTTTTAAAGAAAGTGATAACATTGAGGTGCCTGTGTGGAACAGTTGTTTAGGCATCTGATTCTTAGCTTTGGCTCCGGTCATGATCTCACAGTTGGTGAGCCGGAGCTTGATTGGGGTTCTGCACAGATAGCATACAGCCTGCTTAGGATTCTCTCTCTCCCTGACTCTTTCTATCCCTCCCCTGCTCACGTGCATGTGCTCTCTTCCTCTCTCTCAAAATAAATAAACTTTTTAAAAAAGTGATAATAGTGAATCTGATGGTCGCTTTTATTTATGCTATACAATGCCAAACAGTGTCTGAATTTTTAAAGCATGTACTGGAATGTTGCTGCTATCCATTGATGTATCTACCAACTACATGAGTGGTCTTTCTTCCTTGTTTGAAAAAAATTTGTTTTATTTATTTATTTTGAGAAAGAAAGGGCACGTGCTGATGCACGAGCAGAAGAGAGGCAGACAGAATCTCAAGCAGGCTCCACAATTGGCACAGAGCCCGCATGGGGCTTCACTTTAGGATCATGAGATCATGACCTCAGCAGAAATCGAGTCAGTTGCTTAACCAACTGAGCCACTCACTGAGTGAGTGGGTGCCACTCTTCCTTTTTTAAATTGTAGCCTTGAGGATATGGTTGAAGAAAAGATTACTTATTTGAACTAATGATTTTACAGGAACAACAAGTGATAAATTTCACAAACAGTAACCATTAATCAGGATTAATTTGGGAAGAATCATGGACCTATTATTCCATTTTAGATATGTTAAAAGCAATTTGGATTTGATAATGAAAACCCCACTCTAATTTTGGTGGGTTTTTTTTAAATAATATATTACTGACTGCTAGAGTGTCATTATCTTCTGAAAGAGAAATATATTTTTTGTAGTTCTTACTTTAGAAAAATGTCACCATTAGAAAAGATTTAGAGTCACTAATTTAGCTTCAAGTTTTGATATTTAGCATTGTTCACAGACCAACAGAATTTGCATCACTCAGGAGCTTTTTAGAAAGGTAGAATTTCCAGTCCAAGTTGCTACATCAGAATCTGCATTCAAACGAAATCCCCAGGTGATTCCTATGCCCATTAAAGTTTGAAAAGCACTAAATTAGCCTTGTATAAAGTGGTCCACCCAACTCAGGTTTGCAGGTGACTATCCCTAAGATGTGTTAGGATGAAGATTTTAAGGTTTTATGAGAATGATGTTAAGGAATTTATGTAAAGCTACGGTAAATAAAATCAATGCTACTGAAAAGCTATTACTGTCAGATACTGTGCTAGACATTTCCAGATACATTCATTCATCCAAGCCTTACAACACTCTCTGTGGCAAGGGACATCATCTTCATGTCCCTGCGCATGAACACCGGCCTCAGGTTAAATATCACATCCGTTCCGTGCAATCAATCCATTTAATAAATATTGAGCATCCCATTTCTGAAAGTTCCGGAATTGGGCCTAGGAATAAAATGGGCATGGCCCCTACCATCATGGAATCACATTAGATTGTAATTAAACAAACGCTATGAAAAGTGCAATGTAGCGTAAGTTTCTAAGAGCAAAGTACAAACTTTCAGAAGTCACTTAAGGAAAATTTCTATTTGCAGAGAGCATTTAAACTGATGGTTGAGAAGCACATTCTTGTAAAGGTGGCCCTGGGGAAGAAAAAGAAAAAGAAAAGAAAAAAAAGTCATGTCATGGATTTTATTAAGGGAAACAGAGCAGCAAGTTGAGACTGGAACTGATACTGCAGAACTTCAACTTCGTACAACAAGGTGAGGATGTTGGGCCTCATCCAAGAGTCAAAGGAAGCCACTGGAGGGTTTTCAGCGAGGAAGTGACCAGCCCCGATCCACAGTCGGAAAAAGCTCCTTCAGTCAGACCCGTGCACAGCCCCGCAGGCGGGTGGGTTTATTAGGGCCACTCCCCTAGTCAGCCTCTCTCCACCCCAGTCACCGCCTCCTGCTTCTCAGCGTAACTGTCCAAGGGAGGTGGGAAATGTGTGAGAGGGGCGGGGGGAAGACAAACATTCTCAAAAAATATTAAAAAGAAAACATCCCACTTGGCAGCGGGTGCGCGGGAAGTTCAGCGCGCGAGTTCCGGGTTTCCCGCCAGCCGCCAGCCCGCCCCCCGCCGGCCGCAGCCCGGGTGAGCCCCCAGCCCCTGCTCGGGCCGCAGCCTTGCTGGGCCGCGTCCGTCGGTCTGTCCGCTCCCCCTCCCCCCCCCACCCGTCCATCCCCGGGCTCCGCGCCGGGTCTGCGGTTCCGAGAGCGGCCGGGGTTTTTGCCAGGGCGCCCGCAGCCCGCTTTGGCCCCGGCCGCGCCTCGGCGGCGGCGCTTGCAGGACTCGCCCGCCCCCCCCCCCCCGCCCCGGGCGGTTCGGGGGGTTCGGGTCTCGCCGCGGCCCCGCGCCCTCCGCCCACGCTCCGCGGCCCCGGGCAGCCGCCTCGAGCGCCACTTGTGGAGTTCTTCCCCCGGAGGCTGTAACTTTATAGCAGCCTGAGCGAGGCCTATTTTTTATTCAGAAACCAGCAACCCGAGTGTCTGTAGAAAACGCTCAGATTGGGGGCCAGCCCACCCCCTTGAAGATCTCTCACACATTGGTGGGCAAGAAGCGTCTGGTTCTATCAGCCTTTCTTGGAGAGCTCAGAATTCTGTTGCCATCTTCCAAATAGAGCCGAATTGGTTGCGGGGCTGGGCTGGGCCGGGGTGGGGGGTGGGAGTGCTTTTTGATGAGGCTGTTGCTCTTAACCTGGTGGAACTGTACCTGAACACCATCTCACAGCTTCTAAGCGGTGATCCTGGGGCCACAACGCACGAGCCAGGCCCAAACCGTGTCCTGGTGACCCCTCCTGCAGGAATCGCACTGAGAGCTCCTAGGGACAGGCTCGCGGTGGGGAGGAGCAAGGAGATGAATGTGGCAGCGAAGTACCGCCAGGCGTCGCTGTACGTGGGTGACCTCCACGCAGATGTCACCGAGGACTTGCTGTTCAAAAAGTTCAGCACCGTGGGGCCTGTGCTGTCCATCCGCATCTGCAGGGACCTGGTCACCCGCCGCTCTCTGGGCTATGCCTACGTGAACTTCCTGAAGCTGGCCGATGCCCAGAGGGCCCTGGACACGATGAACTTTGACACGATAAAGGGCAAACCCATCCGCCTCATGTGGTCTCAGCGCGATGCCTACTTAAGGAAGTCGGGCATCGGAAACGTGTTCATCAAGAATCTGGACAGATCCATTGATAACAAAACCCTCTATGAACATTTTTCAGCCTTTGGGAAGATCCTTTCCTCCAAGGTGATGAGTGATGACCAAGGATCTAGGGGCTATGCCTTTGTGCACTTTCAGAACCAGATCGCAGCCGACAGGGCCATCGAGGAGATGAATGGGGCTCTGCTTAAGGACTGCAGGCTGTTTGTCGGCAGATTCAAAAACCGTAAAGATCGGGAAGCCGAGCTCCGCAACAAGGCCAATGAATTCACCAATGTTTACATCAAAAACTTTGGAGATGACATGGATGATGAGAGACTGAAGGAAGTTTTCAGTAAATATGGTAAAACCCTGAGTGTGAAGGTGATGACAGATTCCAGTGGGAAATCCAAAGGCTTTGGCTTTGTGAGTTTTGATAGCCATGAGGCTGCCAAAAAGGCCGTTGAAGAAATGAATGGAAAGGATATAAACGGACAGCTGCTTTTTGTAGGCCGGGCGCAAAAGAAATCCGAGCGACAGGCCGAGTTAAAGCAAGTGTTTGAGCAGCTGAAACAGGAAAGATTTCGGAGGTGCCAAGGCATGAAGCTCTATATTAAGAATCTCGATGACACCATTGATGATGAGAAACTGTGGAGGGAATTTTCTTCATTTGGATCAATTAGCAGAGTCAAGATAATGCGGGAAGAAGGGCGAAGCAAAGGGTTTGGCTTGATCTGCTTCTCCTCTCCTGAGGAGGCCACTAAAGCAATGGCTGAGATGAATGGCCGTATCTTGGGCTCCAAGCCACTCTACATTGCCCTGGCCCAGAAGCCCTAGGAGAGAAACACTTAACACGGCAGCCCGTGTTTGCATCAGCCTTGGGAATGACAGTGATCTCTGCCTGAATTAGCCTCAGAAACATTTCAAATCCCAGCTGATGGTCCCTTAATTTAGTAAACTTTGTGGTAAAAGGTTTTGTATATGAAGCTATTTTTTCTTTGGTGGAAAAATAAATGAATCTCGGCAGCTTGATTCATTTCACAGGGGCACATCTTCTAATTACAATATTGTATATTATTCTGATTTTGATTTAGTATTCATAGCAATAAGAATAATTAGATATATTTTTATTACATTTTGAACCATCTGCAGTGAGGTAATTATTTGAGTTCATATCATATTTTCTTTCTTATTTTAATAATATTGCTAGCTTTAATTTCTTCTGTGAAAATATCCTAAAAATAGTTCTTATACCTAAGAATCACAAAGTGATTTATTTTTACAAACAGAAATTTTCTAATTTCTCATTTCAACTTTTTAAAAGAAACCAAAGGTTTAAGAATTGCTAGTGTAAATTCAGTATGTAATTTCATTCTGAATTAATGTTTAACATACTAGGAAGTAGTTCAGTTTCTTTTCAATTTATATACAGATATGATTGTTTTTCTGATGGCTGAAATTAATGATGGAGTTTTTTAATGTTGCCTACAAATCTGATTGATAGGATATTTTGCTGTTCTTTCCATTGGTAGGCTATAATTCAGGGACTTGTTGATTATCAAAATTGGGACTTGAGTGGTAAAACTTTAACTTCAACATTCCTTATGTTATATACTTGTATCAATTAAGGTGACAAAAAGTAAGCTTTATCTTAATTCTCTTCCTGTTTGTACAGTTTAGGATTATGCCTTAACTTTTTGCCAGGCACCAATATTAATCAAAGTCCTATATAGAGAACATAGAAATTCTTCTTAACAAATGTTTCTCAATCTATATTTTATATTGGTCGATGTAATGATATTATCTCAGGGTTCAGAAAGTATGTTTCTTTGTTTCTATTAACTCATGTCTCTTTTTATTAGACCGTGAGTGCTACTGAATTAACATTCAGTATTAGCCTTGATTTATCAGAAGCTCACTGATTTTCTAACAAATTGAGATTTCATCAATTTGCCTATTTTCTAGTAAAATTTTTATTTTGGTCCCATTTCCAGATCTCTCTTTCTCTCCTACCTTTGATCTATATTATTCAACTTTGTTTTATACTTTTTTAAAAAGGGTTTTATTATACTGATTTTTATCATGTGCTATTTGAAATCCACCTTGGAAACCGAGACAGGAGTTATTTATTTACATTTGAATAATTACTTTTAAAATTCTGTTTTACCAAAGGTCTCTGGAGAATAAGTTTGTTGTTCTTGTTGTTGCTGTTTTATTTTATTTTATTTTTTTATCTGCTTAGTGGTTTCCTGTAACCATATATTCAAATCTTCCATTTCTTATATTATCAATACAAAAGATATATTAAAATATTTTCTTTGGCAATACTTTAGCTATGAGAGAATGAGAAAATCTGTTTCTGTTTATTTTCATATAACTATATGTTTATTCTGGCACATTTTCTAAATTAAAAGTCTCTTTTAATGAAAAAATTATGGAAAACAAAAAAATTTACAGCAACATATGATACCATTATGCAGACAAATCTTCTGTTAAAATTTGTTGCATTATCTTCCCAAATTTTATACAATACACATAGATACTTTTACAAAAAAAGAATATTATAACTTTTATAAATTATTTTCTTCATTTTACAGTATGCCATAGTCAACTTGCATATCCACAAATAATTATCTGCATTATAATTTTAATGAGTTTTGTTCCTTCAATGTTTGTACCATAATATAATGAATTTCCTCTTGAAACACATGTATCAAGATTGTTAGATTGTTTCCTATGCCCCCCCCCCTTTTTTTTCTGTCATAGACAGCTTGGAGATCAACATCCTTGCAAATTTACATATGGTGATATATCCAATTATTTTCTTACAAAAATCTGTAGTTCATTGGAATTAATGTTTAAAAGGTGAGCAATTTTTAAAATAACTTTGTTGAGTATTGCCCAGATGTTCTCCTGAAAATTTGTGCCATTTCCATTATCAGTGTGGAGGATTGTCCATTTCCATATTCTCCCAAGAACAAGGGATTATGTTTAAGTTGTTATCTAATTCAACATGATGCATAAAGCAGAATATTTCATGGTTACTTTTTTTTTTATTATACAAAAGTTAAACAGCATTTCTTCTATCTGTTGGCCATATGCGTTTTCATATTTGTGAACTAATGTTTCATGATTTTAGTTTGTTTTTCTTTTGGGTTGTTTTTCATTTGTGTGGATTTATGACATTGCTTTACATATTAAGGACAAAATGTTAGACTGTTTTCCCCCGATATTTCCACTTTGTTTGTAGTTTTGAGGGTCATTCCAAAGTTAAATTTTTAACTCAGATTTTTTAGTCTTTTACGTAGATGGCTTTGATGTCATGATTCAAAACACTTTGAACCATTCAAATATACATGCAGACACACACACACACACACACACACACACACAGACACATAATTAATTGGTATTATCTTCTGTTACTTTCAGAGTTTTATATTCTCAACGATTTCTAAGCACAACTTTTGTCTGTGGAGTATTTTATCAACAGCCTATAGTAAATCCTTTAAAATTGTCTTCCTTTTCAACCTTTATTAATATGTTTGGTAAATACCTACCTTCTGTAAGAATCTCTGTGACACTCATACCTACTGTAATTCACTGGGCCTGTGAATCACCGTGTGAAGTATTTACTTCAAAAGCACAGCATTACTGAGAAGGAGACTAGGCAACAGGGCTGGGAAGTGTAGTGGGCGTGTCAAGCCTTGACATCTCTTTCTGGATAATCCAGTCTATCGAAGTGTTCAAATATTTGAACAATATTTCATCATGCTTGTAAATGGATTGTTGAGATAATATCAGGAAACGGAGTTCTCTGCTATGTGCACAAGGAATTAATAGGACATAAGATCAGATGTCTGGATGAATAGTAGCTGTAACTTCGTGACACTATATTCTACCATTTTAGGAGAATTTGCTTATTCTTAATATTTACTGTGAGAAATGACTAAGCTCACAAAAATACATAATCCCGTGGATTTTCCTGATTAATTTATTTAAATGTTTGCTTTCTCAATTGTGTGCGTGTGTGATAGTATCGAGTAATCCTAGTTGGCAGTGTAAGTTCATTCTTTGAAGACAATTTAATTATTATGCCCAAGTGTCTTGAGAAATAAGAATCTTTACTTTTCTGATAAGCATTCCAGTAAGAGCTAATTTCTATAGGTGCCTTGAGCAACTCTATTCTTGCCTCCCTCTCCACACACACATTGCCAACTTTGTTGCATGGATGCCTGCTTGCATGCACAGCCAATTCAATAAATGTGCCTTCTAACATTTATTTAAACATTTAAAATTATTTTGGGGCACCTGGGTGGCTCAGTTGGTTAAGCGTCCAACTTCAGGGCAGGTCATGGTCTTCACGGTTCGTGGGTTCGAGCCCCACATCAGGCTCTGAGCTGATAGCTGGGAGCCTGGAGCCTGCTTCAGTTTTCTGTGTCTTCCTCTCTCTGTGCCCCTCCCCTGCTCACGCTCTGCCTCTCTCTCTGTCTCTCTGTATCTCTCTCTGTCTCTGTCTCTGTCTCTCTCTCTCTCAATAATAAATAAACATTAAAATAAATAAAATTTTTAAGTTTTTAAATATTTTTAAATTTTTAAATGAAAATCTATAGTTAGTAAAAATAAACTTTAAAGTGGTTTAGAGTTGGTAAGTTCACGTTCATAATAGTTTTTATAAATCCATTGAGAAAAGGTCAAATGAGGTTTAATCTCTCATGGTAAAGACATATCTAAATGATGTTTTATTTAAGTTTTAAGTATTTCTAATTTTCTAAAGATATGTTTCTCTTAGGAGTAAACTGAAAACAACTTCCATTTTTAATGAAGATACTCATACTTCATGTTTCTAAAGACCAACTCCACATGAATTAATACTTCTTATACAGTTTTTATAATTATGGGACCATGATTGAGAAGAACCACTAATATAGACCAAGTTTTCATGAGGAATAATGGACTATATTTAAAACACTTCTGCATTTAATTGCTAAAATAAAATTCAGCTAAAAATCCTCTATTGAGGATTTCTAATTAGATTACTTGTATTTAGAAAATATACCTCCTATAGTATAACTTTTTTGGTAGATAAAACAGTACATAAAAAAACTTTAAAAAAAAATCTTCATTTTAAAGAGTAGAACAAATTAAATATCCTCATGGTATCTTGAGCTGACAGAAAATTCCAACTCACACTAGAAAAGGAAATCTTACCTAACAAAATATTCAGAGTTAAAGTATCTTCAGGCATGGTATACTAAGACTTCTGTTACCACTTTGGAGTCTCTTGGCTTTTCCCCCATTCTATCTCAGCTCTACCATCAGGAAGTGTCAAGATGGCTGCAGGAATTCCTGTCCTACTGAGACACAACATTCAGAAGGTGGTGTCTTTCCTGGAAACCTTTTAACAACTTTCCTCCTCAGTTCTCATTGTCCATTACTGATGTAAAGATTAAACAAGATCTGCCACTAGAATTGAGGAAGTAATCAACTTTCCAAGTTCTGTCCAGAATACAGTTACAGTTAGGACAGGAAGATCCAAGAGTAGAAATGGATGTAGGAGTATGTATCGACTAAATCCTCAATATTTTTTATTATTTATATTTAATTTTGAATTTCAGTACTTATTTGATTTTTTCTTTTTTCTTTTAATTGTTTGATTACAAACAGTTCTTAAAATTCCATTTTGTCCTTACTAGTAATTTCAATGTGTGTCAAAAAGGTGATTTTTTTTTCTACCTACCTCAAATTGTACAATCCTAAGGAACAGATTATGCAATCTATTGTGTATAAGATTAAATTATTTTTTGTTTGGTAATGGGACTTAGGTTTTTACATATCCTACTCTATTAGGTCTAAATTAAGCATCTGCTGAAGATATTAACTGAAAAAGTCAGATTCAATTTAGCCACCCACATGGGTTTTCACCAAAAATGATTGTCAACAGATTATAAATGGTCAAGAGTTTTTCAAAACAAATCTACATTTAATAGGTATTGGTTTCTTGATTTTTAATATAAGGTAGTCTAAGCCACATATGTTTTCATGCATGCTAATGTTTTAGAATCATACCACCAGAGGGAAAAGACTTAATGTACTGTGTATACAAGCATACCTCATTTTATTGTGCTTCGCAGATACTGTGTTTCTTTCAAGTTCAAGGTTTGTGACAACTGTTTATTGAGCAAGTTTATTGGCACCACTTTTCCAACAGGAGCTGCTCACTTCATATCGCTGTGTGATATTTTGATAATTGCGATATTTCAAACTTTTTCATTATTCTTATGTTTGTTATGGTGATCTGTGATCATTGTTTATCACTTGCTAAAAGCTCAGGTGGTGGTTAGCATTTTTTTAACAATAAAGTATTTTTAAATTACAGTATGTACATTGTATTTTACATTTGATGCTATTGCATGCTAAATAGACTATAAACTTTTATATGCACTGAGAAACCAAAAAAATCATTTGACTCACTTTGTTGGGACATTCATTTTATTACGGTGGTCAACAAACAAACCCACAATATCTCTAAGGTATTCCCATATCACCAACTTTATATATTCTATATAAGGAATTTTTAAGAAAGTTCCTACTGACAATATCATGAATAAATCTTGGGAAAAATCTAGAACATCATATGCTTATAAAATATAACTCCAATATATAAACCATCTTAACCACAAAGATAAATTAATAGGTGCTAGTTTGCTTTACTAAAATATTTGTTATTAGGTCATTTAGTACACTTAAATTATAGGAATTAACAAAATTGGACTTACCCACAGCTTTTCAATATATTTATTTCTATATACATGAATGTGGTATAATTTTCAGTCATTTTAACCCTGCAACCTATATTTTAAAAATATAGCTGTACTAAATTCTGAGTTACAATTACATTTAGATTTGAAAAAAAAATACAGATGTACTAAATTGTGAGTTATAATTACAATTAGATTTAAATCTAAGGTCAGATTACTCTCCAGGTTTGCTCAGAGGAAATAATTATAGCTATATGTTGGTTTTGTCTCATGGTCATGTCTTAGTGTTCACAGAATGCTCTTAAGTATTTTTAAGTTCCCTAAATGAAACAATCCATCAAGCAAGAGAAGAAAAATTATTCTACTAGTGGGATTCTTTGCCATAGTAGAGAAAATGCTTAGCTTCTGAGAAATATTGGCAGTTTGTACAATGATATTGCATCAGATTTTGTTAAGCCATTTATATTTACATCACTTAGATATTAAAAATATACTCCGCTTGAAGTTCTGCTAAGTACCAATAGCACATTTGAGTTCCAAAGGCAATGCCACTGAAATAGTGGATATTATATACATATTTTTTATGTAGAGTGAATATTGCTCATGATTCATTGTGGTGTGTGTGTGTGTGTGTGTGTGCGTGTGTTTGAGTATTTAATTTGATATTTCCATTGGGATTTTCTTATCTCGGGAAACCATATCTGACAGTCTATAGTGAATCACAATTTTGATTTCCATTTCATCGTATCTTTGTACATGTGCCAGTGGCATGCCAATGCACCACAGTTTGACATACTGCCAATCCTATTTCCTTGAAATTAAAGTAAGCCTTTATAATAGTAATTCCAGCAAATCTTTGGTAATCAAAGAAGTGCCTCAATTGCAATGCAAGCCAAATATTAGAATCACAACTAGACTATTTTGACACATTGCTATTTTACTAAAATACCAAGGGAGGTGTTAGAAACAATAATCTAGTGGGGCGCCTGGGTGGCTCAGTCGGTTAAGCGGCCGACTTCGGCTCAGGTCATGATCTCACAGCCCGTGAGTCCGAGGCCCGCGTCGGGCTCTGTGCTGACAGCTCAGAGCCTCGAGCCTGTTTCGGATTCTGTGTCTCCCTCCCTCTGATCCTCCCCCGCTCATGCTCTGTCTCTCTCTGTCTCAAACATAAATAAATGTTAAAAAAAAAAATTAAAAAAAAAAGAAACAATAATCTAGTATTATTCACCACTCTATTCACTAATGTTTTATAGATAGTACTTACACAAATGACATTTACATTGTATAGATTACAATTGGTTAAAAGCAATTGGCACGGACGTTATGTGGTAATCTTATTTTATTCTAATATTTATTTTGATTTGAACCAAAATGATACTCTCACATGCAAATTTGATCATGTCATGCTGGTTAAGAACCTGTCTTGTCCTCCCATTACTCTTAAAGTCAGGTGTAAATCTTCACCATGGTTGAGGAGACCTGGCATTCTTTTGTCCCTGTGCATCTTTTAATCCTTTTCTTATGCTACTGTTTCCCTAAATCGACATGCTGGAAATAAACTGGTTTTATTTCAACTTCTTTAGAGTATCAAGTTAATCCCTGACTCATTCAAAGCTTTAACTTTTTATCAGATAGTGTGCTGTCTATTGCAATAGGTAAAAGAAATCTTCCAACTGGTTTATGAAAAAAAAAACTGATGAGGATTTATTGCAAGATCAAAGTAAGTAAGAGATCTTCTTTTCAAAATGGAAGTATTTTTCTTTTCTTTTTTATTTTTTCCTCACAAGGGTCAAGGAAGGCTCTGAATAGGATGCTATACTACAGAGGCAGCAGAAACTTTTTTGAAATTCGACCACATGGCATAGTGTTTCAGGGAGAAAAAAGCAAATCTTTTGAGAAGGTCAGAGAAGCTCACCTTCAAACATTTAGAATGTTATTTTTAAATATTTGATTATTTTTTAAACAAAAGCTCATTATCTTCCCTACCTATGCTTTTTCATGTTTTAAGATATGGAGTGGATATATTTCTTTTGTGGGAGATCTGATCTTATTCTAGAAGGAACACTAGATGGGAACTGTCCTGCCAAAAAGTAAAGCACGTTTTAAGTCCTTAAGAAGAAGAGATATGGGGTAGAGAAATCACATCCAGCAGCAAGTCGATTCATCTTACCAAATATGCTGCTGGGTATTGTGTAAGGAAGTACACACATAGAGCGGCATTTACCTAAGCAAGTATGGGTGAATAAGTTTGGGGAAAGATCTACATATTGATGAAGGATATTTACTTAGTTCTTTTCAATTATTTTAAGTTGTGGTTTATATACACAATGGAGTACTACGTGGCAATGGAAAGAACGAAATATGGCCCTTTGTAGCAACATGGATGGAACTGGAGAGTGTGATGCTAAGTGAAATAAGCCATACAGAGAAAGACAGATACCATATGGTTTCACTCTTATGTGGATCCTGAGAAACTTAACAGAAACCCATGGGGGAGGGGAAGGAAAAAAAAAAAAAAGAGGTTAGAGTGGGAGAGAGCCAAAGCATAAGAGACTCTTAAAAACTGAGAACAAACTGAGGGTTGATGGGGGGTGGGAGGGAGGGGAGGGTGGGGGATGGGTATTGAGGAGGGCACCTTTTGGGATGAGCACTGGGTGTTGTATGGAAACCAATTTGACAATAAACTTCATATATTAAAAAAAATAAATCTGTATTAAAATATAATGTGCATCTAGAAAAATGTAGAAATTTTAAGCATATAACTTGGTGAATAATACAAAAGTAAGTTGATTTATGTGATCACCACTCAAGCGAAGAAACAGTACATTACCGACACCTTCCTACTCCCTCCTATATGGACTATAAGTGAATAATGCAACTGTGAAAATTATTATAGATATCTTTTTCTTTTTTTGAGCTATAATTCATGTACCATAACATTTGCAATTTCCAAGTGTGCACTTCAGTTTTTTGTGTGTACTTACAAAGTTGTACAACATCGCCATTATCCCATTCCAGAACATTTTCATCATTTGAAAAATCCCCATGCATCCATTAGCAGTCATTCCCTATTCTCTCCTCCTTCCAGCACCCAGAAACTATAATCTAATTTATGTAGATAAGGATATGCCTGTTCTGAATATTACATATAAATGGTGTCATACAATGTATGGCATTTTGTCCCTGGCTTCTTTCACTTAGCTCTGTATTTCAAAGTTCTATCCATGTTGCAGCATGCATCGTAACTTACTCCTTTTTGTGGATGAATAACATTCCACGTTCTGTTTATTCATTCAACATTTGTGTTGTTTCTACTTCCTGGCTATTGTGAATAATATTGTTGTGACATTTGTGTGCAAACTTTACTGTAAAAATGTATTTTCAATTCTCTTGGGCATATTGATAGAAAAATTTTGTTTACTTCTTAAAGGAATCAAATTTGGTTTCATTAGTTTTCTCAATTATTTCTCAATTTTTTTCTTTGTATTGTGTTTTGTTTATTTCTGTTTTAATTATTTCTTATTTCCTTTCTTCTGCTTTCTTTGGATTTAGTGTTCTTAAAAAAGAGACTACAGGCGCAAAATGGAGTTATTAACTCCACATCATCAAACCAAGACTTAATTCCTAAGCTAACTGGAACTTCAGACTCTCCAAGGATTTTCGCCTTTAGCCAGTTGATCTGGAATTACCTGCTCAGCACTAGTGAGGTAATCCACTTGATAGACCCTCTTCCATTCTCCAAAGAAAAGTGACCTTGCCTGAAACAATACACTACTTCCCTTGTCTTGTCTCCTTTCTGCTTTTAAAAGACTTCCATTTTGTATAGTTCTTCAGAATTAATTTCTGTTTGTTAGATGAGATGCTGCCTGATTCATGAATTGTTGAATAAAGCCAATTAGATATTCAATTTTACTTAGTTGAATTTTGTGTTTTAACAGATTTGGTGGCAGCAGCAGGACAGAAGGAGACTTCCCACAGCACCGAGGACAGTAAGAAACACAACAGTGGTGCCCACAAACCCTTTTGAGTCCTCTGTGTCCAAGGGCCATGGTTACATTCCTCTTGGTCCTGAGCTCTGCCCTCTTTGCATTGAGCTCCCAGTCTAATTGGCTTTCCAGTCAGGTCCCCATTTGACTGAAATTCTTATTCCTCACAGGGAACTGCTAATAGTTCAGAGAGCAATTCCCCATTTGGTTGGAAACCCCAGCCTGTGGTTCTATGCCCAGGTTCCATGCTGGGAAGTGCTACAATTTGGTCTATGATTCCCTGTTTGTTTGACATCATTCTCCACATTCCATGTTGGGAATTGCTGGTGACAGGTGCAGTTCCCCATTTATTTGTAATCAGTCTGCACTTTCCATTCTTTGGAGTCTGCTCATCGAATTCTTACCCCTAATCCCCAAAGTGGGGAATTTTTGGTGTTGTGCACAGGGCCTTCTCCTGGCCAGGCCACAATTACATCTGTTGGTTACTGCTGGTATGTTAATGTGCACAGGAGGTTTGTCCTATTCTGTGTAGATAAAGGTTATTGCTAAAGGGAATCTTGGAAGCCAAAAAAAAAAAAAAAAAAAAAAAAAGGCTACAAAGGTTGGTGGGCATGGGTTGAACGCTAAAAAGATGTTAGAACACCTTTCAACTAACTCTAGACTCCTATGTTAGAATAAGGTGGTCACAGAACAGGTCAGACTGACACTAGGTCATTAGGTCACCTGCCCACCTCAAGAAAATTTCCACGCAACAGGGTATCCTGTAAAACACCACACAATCTCCAGCCCAATGGCACATCTCCCTTAAGTATTAGTTTGGTTCTGAAAGACCCAAAGGCTTAGCTTAAAAAAAAAAAAAAGGAAAAAGAAGATGAAAAAGCAATGGAATCCTTAAACTCCAAGGAGTTAGGCTTGCCACCTTCTGGCCTACCTGCTTGTTTTATGTGTAAGAACCATGGTCTCCAAAGCTATAAGTATCTACAAAAATGGCAAAATCTTTCTAAAACAGCCTCAAATTGCAATGGCCATTATGGAGTATGTTCCAATTAGACAAGATTATCTATGTAAGAAGTGCACTTGAAAGCAAAGATTCCTGAGTTAAACGAATAGAATGGGATACCTATTTTTATTGGTATGCAGAAACTTCCGAAAGTCTTCAAGATTCCAAAATAGACTATTTGAAAGATTTGTTGCCAAAGTAGAATGAAAAATTAAAGATACAAGAGGTACCTAAAACAAGAGCTATAAGACTAATGTAACTCCTGTTGTTCCTCTCCATGCTCCTTTACCCAGTACTCACTTTTTTACTAATTTTCTGTCTTAACTGCCTTTCCACTCTGAAGAGACTATTCAATAGTTACCTTGTAAAAGAAACCTGCCTGAGGTTGCAGGCAATCCTCCTCAGGTATCTTTTACTCCTTGGTCAAAGAGTGAACTACAGGCCATGGTTAAAGAATTTCCTAAACCCGAGAAGGATCCCCAAAAATGTTCTGAAGAATTTAGAGTCATTGTCAGGGCCTATGATCTTGGGCGGCCAGAACTTTGTCAACTTGAGCGCATACTGGTAGGATCTGGTGAAGCCCAAAAATTGATGCAGGAATCAAAATGGCAAAATCCTGAGGATTTTTGAGATCCTCACTCTTCAACATGGCCCCCTCATGGACCAGAATAGCAACTAATATTTTACGGATGATTCCTTCCCTGCCCACACTAATTGGTTTATTCTTTAAACATGCAAACAAAAGAAAGATGAATCTGTGTCAGACTTCAAGCCTGTTTGGAAGCTTCTTATGACATTCCAGATGTGCTCTTTGTAAATAGGTAGGTGGGTGGATAAAAAGGCAGAAAATAAGATAAGAGATCACCAGTCTGACTAAACACATGACCATAGCTGGACACTTTGAAAGGACTTTGGAACAAGATCATAAACAAAAGTCCACCAAACTATTGGCCTTCCAACTATAACAGCTTCAAGGCCAAAGAACTAAGTTAACACTGGGCCTCTCACGTTGCACCTGCTAGGGACCCATCACCAAAACACTGGCCCACGGACTGATAACTGATTTGTAATCAATTGGGACACTGGGGAAAAGAATGTTTCCAAGGTCCTGTGCAAATACTTCAGTTCATACAGAGTTGAGTGCCCTCATATCTACCCCTAACGCAAAGCCCCCATATGAGCCTCTTCCAGAGTTGATGGGACTTTGAGAGGTCCTTCTGTAAACGGATACCAATAATTCCATAAGTAGCTAAGGGGGAACTCCAATTAAAATTAATGGGAAACCTTGCCAATTTATAGTGGGTATCAGAAAGCTACACTCACTACTTGAAACTTCACTCTCATAGGACAACAAATTTTTCAAAGAAAATCCTTCAGAGTGAAAAGGTTTCCATAGTGAGGCTATCTAGTAGAATTTGGAGAGAATTTCTGACTCAACAAATGACTCTGACACCTTTTACTGAAAAATATTCTTTTTTTGCTATGTGATACAGCTCCAAACTATAAAGGTAGAGCTCTTTCTAAATGAGAAAGGCCAATATATTTTGCCTCCAATGGAGATCTTACCTCAGAGTTCCTGACCAACCTGGACCTGAACTTTCATGTTCCTTAAAATCGGCCCTTGATAGAAGACGAAGAATTCCAACAAAAGTCTGCAAACGTGATCAAGGTGACTGAAAAGCTGTAGGCTACTTCCAATACTGATATAGGGAGAATAAAAATGCAGAACCTATAAAAACTTAGATAGATATAACTAAACCTCTTCCCAAATTACCTCAATATTCATTAAAGCCTGAGGCTATACAAGGCTTCACAACAATAATGGAAGACCTAATTGTCTAGGGGTTCACCCTGAAACAGCCCCTCTAACACCAGCCATCCCAGCCCAAAAACCTAATGTGAGGGGATGGCGATTTGTCCAGGACTTGAGAGCTATTAATAAGATAGCTATCTCCTTATTCCCCAGTTCTTCCAAAGCTGAAAAGCTTTTTGTTATAAGTCTTACCACGCTCAAAATGGTTCACTGTTACAGACCTTTGTTCAGCCTTTCTCAGCATCCCTGTAGGCCCTAACAACTAATATCCATTTGCCTTTACTAAGAACAATCAACAATATACCTGGACAGTCATGACTCACGGGTTCACTGAGGCCCCTTATTATTTCTCTCAAGTACTCCACCAAGATTTGAATACCACCCAGTTCCCCAGAAAAATCAACCCTTTTAGGATGCGTAGAGAATCTCTTGCTAAACTCAGTTACTGGTCCATAAAGGTTTCTATTTATTTGCTACAATAGTTAACTGAAAAGAGACAAAGTATCTAAAGAGAAATTGCAATTGTTCTGAGACACTGTTTACTACCTAAATCATAATCTAAATACTAAAGGATTCCAGCTATCTCCAAAAAGAATTAAGCTCATCCACGAATTTCCCAGGCCCACAAGCAAGCAACAGCTTCTTGGATTTCTAGGGTCTTGCTAGCTATTGCAGACCTTAGGTTCCTAATTTTTCTTTATTTGCTTCATTCTGTAAACTTACTAAAATTTCAGTCCCTGAACTTCTTCCTTGGAAAAAGAAACATGAACAGGTCTTTTGTAAGACTAAAAGAACTGCCTGCCCCAAAGTTACCTAACCATTCAGAACTTTTCACCTTATTTGTGTATGAAAGAGACAACCAAGCCCTGGGAATGCTCACACAAGAACACAGTAATAAACACAGGCCTATTGCTTATTATAGTACACAACTTGAGTGGGTTGTTTGTGCATATCCAAACTGCCTTAAGGCTATAGAGCTGCAGCTGCAAAATTAGTAGAAGCCTCAGTGGATTTAACCCTAGAAAATGACATTTACTTACAAACTCCACATGCTGTCCAAAAGTCTTCTTAATTCTGAATTGACTCAACATTTCTCTCCAAGCAGACTAACTTCCTATGGGATCCTTCTGCTTTCACCATTTAATTTAAATCCTTAATGTTGCAACATTCTAAATCCTGTGACATTGCTACCCTTGCCTGACAAAGGCCAGCCCCATAACTTTGAGGTAATAATATCCTATTTTGTGACATCACATTTTGATTTACAAGACATGTCTTTGACTAATCTTGATATGGTCATTTCTGTTGGTGGGTTATATTGTAAAAATAAAAAAAAAAAAAAGTATTTCCAAGCTGTTACTTGGAAAATTGTTGGTAACCTGCTACTACCCCATATGAACTGTTTGAGAGGGGAAATCTCACATAAGCTAAATCAGTCCAAAAAATAGAGCCCCAACCCTTACGAGAACATGCCAATTATCAAAAGGACAAGTCATTAATATTTATACTGATATGCCATTGGAGTCATTTATAATTTGGGGATGTTTTAGAAACAAAGGGGTTTTCTTATGACCACTGGAACCACAATCAAAAATAGACAACAAATTATTCTCTTATCTTCTGAAATTGTTGTCATCAAAATTGAGGCCTATTCTAAAAACACTGAACCTGAGTATCAGAAGAATGCCCTAGCTGACTTTCATGCAAAGGCAGAAGCAAAGAATCTATGAAAGTTGTAGCAAATGTGTTGAATTCTATTTTGCTTTTGCAAAAATGACTTCATGTGGCCAGACTTTTGACCTCCTGATAGCCTTACAACATGGCAACAGTCTAGTCCTGAATCAGAGAAATTAAGAAAAGCAAAACAATGGTTAAAGTTCAAAGGGCAATGGGAGTTATGGGAAACCCAAGAAGGCTTGTTTCTTCCCACTTCCTTGGAAAACCCCATTTTTTGGTGCTTACATACCTTCACCTACCATGGTGCATTTAGGATGACTCAAATTATGAATAAACATTGGTGGAGAGACTCATTCAAAAATGTAAAAACAGTTTACCACCAATATGTGGTCGGTTAAGTTCATAAACTTGCAAAAACTATTTTCCATGTCAATCCTTCTTTCTCTGGCCCCTTTGGGCACCTATAATTGGCTCTCTTTCAACTCCCACCTAGTATGGGTTATCAATATATTCTTCTTATTATATGTATAGATATGTTGAAGCCTTCCCCTGATGCAAGGGTGATGTTTTCACAGAAGATCAGTAAAAGCTATAAGAAATATAGAGCAATAGCTGAGAGTGGTGTGAAATGGCTTAATTTTGATCACATCTCAAGCTGAGAGTATGATCAAAAGAGGGGAAATTGTAAACAAAGAGACAATGGGCCCAAAATGGAGTCATTTGTGCTAAGCCCAACATCAGCAAACCAAGACTTAATACCTAGTCTGAGTTTCAGCCTCTCCCAGGATTGCAACCCTTAAAAGTTGACCTAGAATTACCACCTCAACACTAGTGACGATATCCACCTGATACACCCTTTCAATCCTCAAAAAGAAGGTGCCCAAAACAACACATTATTTTCCTCGTCCCCTCTCTGCTTTAAAAGCCTTCCATTTTGTGCAACTCTTTCTATTTGTTAGATGACATTCATGAATTGTTGAATAAAGCCAGTTCGATATTCAAATGAACTGAGTTATAAAGGAAAAAAAATCAGATTGCATTAATTTTCAACACTAAAGTCCTGTGCCAGAAAACCATGCGATTCATTTAAGAATCTAAAGGAAACAACTCTGATCAAAAGATATACCATCTAAATCGAACTTCTAGTCTGAAGACCATGTACAAACTTTAAGAATATGACAGAACTCAGGGAGTATTGTTCCCATAAGTCCTTCCTGAGGAAATTAACTAGAAAATTATTTTTAGAAAACGAAAACAATTAAGGACATCACCTTAAACTGGTGATAAACATTGGATATATATTTATTTGTAAGAAGTGATAATCATAAGGAACACCGATAAAGCACGTGTAATTTAAACGGTCTGACATTTTAGATAAATGTCACAATTAATAAATTCATGAATTTATTAATAATAATCTAATAATAATATTAATAATGATATTATTAATAATAATTTAATAATAATCTCACAATTCATAAAATTGAGAGAGCATGATTTAGCTAACTGCCTTCTAAGTATACACTAGGAGTAAGAGACATTACTTCAAATTGGATTTAGAGGTAAAGGGGATGAGGAAGAAAAAGTTTTGAGTGAAATTCAATATTGGTCATAGAGGGGAATAATGGACAGAATCCAAAAAAAGTTAGAAGACCAAGAATACTCTAAAAAAAACATTACTATAAAAGTAACCATTAATCTAAAACTACAAATCTTTATAAATCTCCAAATATATGATGAGCTAATAAATGACCACGAATTGATATATCTCTATGTAAACAAAGCTTTCAAAATGTAAGAAACTAGAGGATAAATATATCAATTGTAGCAACAATTAAATGGGCTTTTATCACCAGTAGGAAAAAGAAAAACCTTCTTACTGGCTACAAATTATCCCCCAAAAACAAACTAACCTTAAGAAGTTATAAAAATAAAAAAGATGCACAGATATGTCCTACTCAAATGCAATTGAAAGAAAGTGCAGGTTAAATCTTGATATTTGAAAAGAAAATCTTAGACCAAAGAGAATATAAAATGATGAAATTATAATTTTCTAAATTTAAGAAATATTTCTCTGTGAAACTATAATGATCATGAATTTTTATGTAAGCAACACAATGAGTTTCACTAAACAGCAACTACAGCAGGTACAAGGAGAAATAGACAAAAACAATTAATAAAGGTAAAATTTAACACATCTTTCTTGGCCCAAAGAGATCAAATACACAAAAATTTCAAAACCATATTGAAGTACTGAATATTTGTTATCAATAATTTAGCCTTTATATATTGTAATTTTAACTCAGATAAAGATACTAACTTCTCTTAAATGTACAGAAAGTGTTCATGAAAACTGACCATTTTTTATGTCACAAATGAAATCTTAAATACATTCTAAAAAACAGAAATAAGGAATGCCTGGATGGCTCAGTTGGTTGAGCATCTGACTCTTGAATTCAACTCAGGTCATGATCCCAGGGTCATGGGATCAAGCCCTGCATCAGACTCCATGCTGAGTGTGGAACCTGCTTAAGATTCTCTCTCTCTCCCTCTGCCCCTCTGCCCTGCTTGTACTTGTGAGTGCTCTCTCTCTCTCTCTATCTCTCTCAAATAAAAAAAGTTTAAAAATAAAAACATAGAAATAAGACGAAGAGAATTCTCTGTACTCTTTTCAATAAAGCTAGTAATTTATAACAAAATAGAAAAAGAAAAAAAAATTCTTCTACTTAGAAATTAAACATGCAGTGTTAAACAACTGTTGGATGAAACTGGAAATTGTAACACTTCTCAAAATATAAATGAGACCTATCAGAATCTGAGATATAGCTAAAGGAATTTGATAGAGTGAAATATATACATTAAATATCTACATCAATAGCAATTAGAAAAAATAATATCAAATAATTAAACACTAAACTTTTAAATAGTTATTTAAAAGCCAACAATAAATTAAGCCAAAAGAAAATAGAAGAACTTGAGAGAGTTGTCACCCAAATTAAAGTGTGCCTCAACACTGTTTTAGGATATTCATACTAAAGCTGTGAGTAAATAGAGTTCCTAACCTTTTTCACATGATTTGGATAAAAGTCACTCTGGGAATGCAGGTTGTTAAATCCCCAAAGCTGTAGTGTTAAGGTAACAATTATTAATGCAATATGCCCACAATTTGACTGTATAGATATAAATCTTTAATATTGCAATTTTAAGATTGGTCAATGGACATAGTATTCCACAAAATAAATCCCACTTTCTGGAATAATTTCCTCATATTAATAATTTTCAATATATTTACAGTATATTTCAGGAGAGTGTTTTTTTCCAGAACCTATTGAATTTTTTTTTCCGTGCATCCACATTCATAAGAACATTTTGATAGATATGATGGTTTCTGTTTGATCAATATTAATTTAAAGCTGCTGGATATCCTTGGAGAGCTAATCAAGAAGGTAAAAATTTTTCCACATTAATGTTGTCAAGTGACAGTAGATTTAAGAGGTAATGAACATTATTTACTTAAAAAGAAAATGTTTTCCCTTATGCAATTACTGTTAGAGGAATCATTAGCCACAACAAAAGCTCTATGAATCAGTTAAACATATGTCTCATTCCATAATTTATACCTCTCCCTAACAGTCTGTGATCCCTTGGGTCAAGATTACTTTAGAAATACAAAGAGAACCCTAAATCTAAATAATTTCTATTATAAGATGAACATGTAAATTATCTGCTAAATTACTGGTACTTAATTAGTAATTTTGCATAATGACATACATTCTCTTTGGGTCTCTTCAGGCTCTGACAGATAACACTTTACAAATGTTACTTAAGTTCCAATTACAGCACAAACCTTGTAGAAATGTACTATTAATCTAAATATGCAAACGTGAGCAATCCTGGTATTCCTTCGGCAAACTATAATTCAACATTTCTGCTAAAGGGTACCTTGGCTTATTCTGAATGCTGTTTCCTATGTTGTTTCTTACATGAGAGACTAAAAATGTCAATTTTTTGAAGTTTCTGAGTGGAAAACACATTGTACCCTTATGAGAATAAACTCATTTGACTTTCAGTTTGGAAATTCAAAATATAAAAATTATTTTTTTTATGTGAAAGCTGTCTCTTTTTTTGGTGGTTAAAATTAAAATAACCACGTAAGACATTGCTACTACTAATCACACTGCAGGGTTCAGCTTGAATTGTTCTAATCTTGTAATTACTTTGTGTCTTCAGCTATTACATAGAATTCACTTAGAAGGACAATATATTTATTGAAATAAAATGCTCAAAGAGAAGTTATTTATTTATTTATCAGGGATTTATTGAGCACCTATAAGGTGTCCTTCTCAGACTTAGAGGTGCTGGCTCAATGGGGAAGGCAAAGTATCTGCTCGTAAGTAGTTCATATTTAGAGAGAGCGTGGGCAATGCCTGTGTGTTGTGGATGTGTCTGGATGTGTGTGGAGGAGGGAGAGAGATAATGTTCAACATTTTGGCAAATCATTTCACCACGGCAGGACTGCTTGTGGTATATGAGTTGTCAATACAGCCCCATGCACTGATGTACAACAAAGGTGATTTTAGATCTTATTTTAAAATATTTTATATAGAGAGAAAAATGTCTACATTATTTGGTTGAGTTTTCATTCTTGGGTTTTATCACTGCATCCCAAAATGAACATCATGGTTCTATTTAATCGACTAGCATATTTTTCCTAATTAAGCAACAAAAATATTGAGAATACATGCAGATTTTAATAAAGAAACACAATAACCAAAAAATTCTAAAATATAAATACATTTCAAAAAGTGTTATTCAGTCAGTAAAATGTTTACAAAATCCATTTTGTACTTAAATCCATTACTGTCAAGGTTTTTCTTTTCTTTCCTATAAAAAGCAAAAATAATACAAAGTATGATCAAGTATACAGTATTAGAGAAAAATTAATACTGTTAGTTGTATGTGAAGGTATTTGTACTACGATGAAGATAGTTCAAATGTGATACAATTTTTTCCTTTTTATTGAACAAAGATACTGTTTTTAGATGATTCAATGAGCAGGTATACAAAAGTGAAGTATATAATAAATTAAGCTACCATATGCACAGTTCAAAAAGAATTTTAAAGTAACAGAAGAGAAGTCATTTGGAATAACATACTATAATATGCAGAGCTTGTCAATATTTTAAACCTTTAAAATTAGTTTACAGGAAAAAATACTCCCTTTTCCAATGACATAACTTGTACAACAGATGGAAGAACACTAATGGGTTAGTAGGTAACATAGGTTTATGGCCAACTTAAATAAGAAACACCAGGTGTTTTAGCAAATTATTGCATTATTCATCCACAGTATTTAGTTGCCAAGAACTTTGAAAAGGACTTCAAAAATCAATGAAGTTACTGGGATAGTAATGTATAAGGTATAGCAATAATGTAAATCATTTCTGGAATCAGAGGTTATTTGGTAGATTTTTATTGTACACATTGAAGTATGATTCTTCAAAGAACCTTTTCTAAATACTTTTTACTATTTTGTTGTATTTTTGATGAAAGATTTAAAATTGCAATTAAAGTGCAGCAAATGTTATTATCAATTTTTCAGATACATTTGCAAACTTAAAAGAGGTGCTTCTTCAGCCACATGGAATTGAGGCATATCTCACTCATTGACATATATCTCGCTCAAATGTAGAGAATGATCAAGGAATTACTAAAAACAACACAATACAAAAATAGCTTTACTCCTGAGAATTTTTTCAAAAGTTTTTAGTTAAAATTCGGTTAGTTAACATACAGTGTAATATTAATTTCAGATGTATAATATAGTGAGAACTCCATACAACACCCCGTGCTCATCACAGCAAGTGCACCCTTTAATCCCCATCACCTATTTCACCCATCCCCTCACCCACCTCCCCTCTGGTAATCATCAGTTTATCCTATTTGTGACAATTTTTAAAGTTTCCCATGTTGGCTGAAATTTTACGAGGATGGATTTAAATGAAATGATTTGGAAACATCTTGCTGTAACTTGGTTGCTTTTAAAAACATAATAATTCTAGGGGCGTCTGGGTGGCTCAGTGGGTTGGACGCCCAACGTTGGCTCAGGTCATGATCTCACAGTTGGTGGGTTCAAGCCCCACGTCAGGCTCTGTGCTGATAGCTCAAAACCTGGAGCCTGCTTCAGGTTCTGGGTCTCCCTCTCTTTCTGCCGCTCATGCTCTGTGTCTCTGTCTATCTCAAAAAAGGAATTAGTATTAAAAAAAAATCAAAAACAATAATTCTAAGTCAGCATGAACTTAGAATATCTTACTGAGTAATTGACATTGCAGACTCTAGTACTTAACAAAAATACTTCTGAATACCATAGCATGACTAAGAGGTGAAAAGAAAAAAAAATAATTAAAAATAGTGAACCAAAAAGCTATAGGAAAGTTGTGAGGCACACTGGCATATATAAATTACATATATATTTGCAGCTACCTATTGTTTGAAAATAACTTTATTTTGATAGTTTAGTTATTATAACAAAACCAATTGCAAATACAGAGCAGGATATTTGAGATGATTTTTAAGAGAATTATTTTTAAAGAAAATTTTAACAATATTAAATTAGCAGACACTAATGAAAAGTAATGATGATATTGATATTCATAATAGAGCTTGTTTAAAATATTATCAGCTTATGTTTCTTTTATTTTTGTACAAAAATAATAAATCTATGTTATAAAACATAGCATAACGTGTTATTGAAATTGTTTATTTTTATTTTTATTTTTTTTTGGTTTTTATTTTATTTTTTATTATTTATTTTTTTTTTTAACGTTTATTTATTTTTGAGACAGAGAGAGACAGAGCATGAACAGGGGAGGGCCAGAGAGGGAGGGAGACACAGAATCTGAAACAGGCTCCAGGCTCTGCGGGGCTGGAACTCACAGACCTCGAGATCATGACCTGAGCCGAAGTCGGACGCTTAACCGACCAAGCCACCCAGGCGCTCCTTTTTTGGTTTTTAAATACAATCACAACTTTCTTATAGCTTTTGGGTATTAGAACTGAAAAATATAAACTCAAGTCCTGGATCTGCCATCTTCTATTTGATTTAACTTACGAAAGTTCTATTCACTTTTAAGAGTTTTTATCTTTTTAAAAATTCTTTTAATGTTTTATTTATTTTTGAGAGAGAGAGAGAGAGAGCAAGCGAGCAAGCAGGTGAGGGGCAGAGAGAGAAGTAGTCACAGAATCCAGAGCAGGCTCCATACTCTGAGTTACCAGCACAGGAGCCCGACGGGGCTCAAACTCACAAACTGTGAGATCATGATCTGAGCCGAAAGTCGGACACTTAACCGACTGAGCCACCCAGGCACCCCGAGTTTTTATCTTTTTTAATAATATGATACTATTGTTTCTAGATCCAAAAGTTGCTGTTAGAATTAGAGAATGACAAGAAAAAGCGCTTTGAGTAGCTAAGTATTCAGGAAATTTAAAATATAATTTTTATTATTAATTTGAGAAGATATAAGTTATTAGGATGTTGATAGATATACATTATTTTCATTAGAAAGTACACTCTAGAATATGCTCTTATTATATAATGAAATGTAATAAACATAATATTTTACTGAAGAAAACATTTTCATCACCTTACCTAAATCAAAAATGTAAATATGTGAGAAACTAATCATAATCACACCTATTAGAATTACACTAAAAAAAAAAATAAAAGGTGTGAAAGGACAAAAGTATTAACTAACATTTTTGCGCTATTCATTTTGCAATTATATGTGCATCCAATCATCACGTTGTATGCTGTAAATTTACATGTTATATAGCAATATCTCAATGATGCTGGAAAAAAATAGGGAATGGTTAGATGTATGGTATATCTGTATTAGCAATTTTAGAAATGTGAAAAAAAAAAAAGACAAAGGCGGAGATTTTAGTGATGTGTCCTAATCAAGAAATCCCTAGGGCTACTGAGAAGCTGGAAGAGGCAAAGCAGGGATCATACTTCAGAACCTCCTTCAGAGGGAGCATAGCCCTGCTGATAGCTTGATTTTGGACTTCTGGCCTCAAGAACCTAGAAGAGAAAAAAATTCTGTGTTTTAAGCCAAAAAACAAAAACAAGAAAACAAACAAACAAAACACTAGCATATCTTAGTGGTGCTATTTTACATTTCTGAGCTTCACTTGCCTCTGGAATACAGGCACTTACGTAGTATATTACTAATTCGATGCTTCTTTATTAGATTTGGATGCAGAAATGAACAACACAGGGTCACATCTGTACACTTGTTTTAGCAAGTAGACAGGGACTCATGTCATTCTAGGACTGTTGTGTAGCACATCTGTGATGTAACTAGTCCTGAGAGTCATACATTTAGAAGGATAGGTGACACGTGGTTTTATTTGAGTTGATGAACTGCGGCACCACAGTTAGTTTTCTCCTAAATACAATGAACCTGCTTTATGCCCGGTTGTACAGTAGGTAAGCATGACTGTATAAGGCACTCCTGCGATGCCTAATTTTTTTTAAAGAATTATTTTCTGCCTAGATGGGCTACATGCAGTCTGTAATAATAATTTGCAGATACCTAGACTCATTTCTCCATTTCTTGATTTACCTAATTAGGTGGTGACCATTGACATGCCGCTATTAGAGAATGGTTATCACATTTATACAATCACTCAACTTATATTCTATTTCCCCTTACAAATATTTCAGAAAGGTTTTGTTCTTCATTGATTAGGTTTACATTTTAAATTGTAGAACTTTCCTCTTAACTCCACATATTCTCCACATGAATACTCCACATGAATTCTATACATAGTATAGAATTATCTAACCTAAGTTTCTTTCCATATAACCTCACTCTCCATAAATATCCCAATTTCTAATAGTCATATCATTATTTTTTAGTTGTCGGAATTTAGAACATTTACATTCTATTCTAGCCTGAATGTGAAAATACTGTTATCGGTCTGCAGGAAGATTCTGAAGTTTAAGATCCAAAACCACAGATTTACAATATTATGACTTATTAATTAATGGAAGTTACAGAAACAAGTATTGTGAACGGACTTGCAAAGAGAAGAAAACTTTTGAAACCAAATTTGTACCACATAACAAAGTAATATTTCAAGCATATGAACAAAAGCGTTTGTTTTATTATCTCTCTTGCTAAAATGTATTTTATTTCAATTTGATTCATATTCAGATTGTACCTTTTCAGGACTTTTTTTTTTTTTTGCATAGAGTTCATATCTTCACTTTTTCTTGAGTTTTTAAAAATAAAACTACTTTCTAAATTATTTTCCTAGGCCTAGATGCAGAGGAACTAAATACTCTAAAACTTTCCATGTCTGAAATATTTTTTTAAATTTTTTAAAAATGTTTATTTATTTTTGAGACAGAGAGAGACAGAGCATGAATTGGGGAGGGTCAGAGAGAGGGAGACACAGAATCTGAAACAGGCTCCAGGCTCTGAGCTATGAGCACAGAGCCCAACATGGGGCTGGAACTCACAAACCGTGAGATTATGACCTAAGCCGAAGTCAGACACTTAACCAACTGACACACCCAGGTGCCCCTGAAATAATTTTTATGTCTCATATTTTTAATGGTTTAAGCATTTTTAAAATTCTGTATCCAAAATATGCCCCCTCAATAATTTTGTATTATTATCCCAGTGTCATATCGTATTCATAGGTCCTGATTAGATTCTATATTAATTCAATTCTCATTCTTAAAAAAATAATTATTCTTTCTTCTTATTACTTCAGTAACCTTTTTTGATCCTTAGTTTTATCAGCTTATTCAGACATGTCTACATATGAACACCATTCATTCTTCTATTACTCATTTGTGCCTTTCAAATTGAAGATTCTTGGTGTTTTCCTGCATTTGGAAATTCTTCTCTGAGGTTTTTCCTTTCCCTCTTCAAATATCTGGTAATCTAAACCTCTTTTTACATGAAAATTGGAACCCCTAAATCCATCTTGAGTGTCTCAGACGTTTTTTTTCTATTTACATATCTATTTAGGGAATGTTTTTAACTTCTTCCAGTCCTTCCATTTTCCCTTAAAAATTGCTCATATTCTTTCTTATTTGCTTATTGTTAAAACATTAACATGTATTCGAATACAAGTTAATTTAAAAAGTTAACTCCTTAATCCCTAATATGGCCAATTCAGTTGTTCGTACTAATGATCTCACCTATAATATAACAAAGATTACATGAGGATACTGTAGATTGTCATCCACTTGTCAATGTTTAGGAACTTATTTTCAGGAAGGTCAAGCTACACAAAGAGCACTTAAAAATCTATAATCTATTTTAGTGACCTAAGGATTTCGTAAACTTTTATATAGAATCTGCCTCCCTCCAAAGAATATATCATTTCCTCAAACCTTTACAACTCATTTAGTACCAAACACAGAAAAGGCACATTAATCTAGTCAAGTAAATGAAAAGGTGAATGAGTGAATGAATGAAAATAAAAAGTATAAATCATCTTTATATAACCTGTATTTGAGCAATTATGGGCCTCATTTTCTTTATTCCTCACTTACTGAAGATTTTTGGGAAATAAACTTCTATATCAAGTTAGTGGCATATGAAGTACAACACTCAGGGAGTTAATATAATAAATGTGCTATCCCATTAACCATATAAATTACTAGTGGAATGTAACATGGAATAGCCACTTTGACAGTCTGGCAGTTTCTTACACAACAAACACTTAGCATTTTACTTAGCTAGGCCATTTCTAGGCATTTACCCCAAATAAATGACCACATTCAAGAAGATCTGCAAACTAGAGGAAATTTATTTTTTTTAAAATACCACATATCCTATCAGGTAAACTTTCCAAGGTGTACTATTTTTGAAATTTCTTACTATTTTGTCAAAATTATGCTCTGTGTTTAATATTTGGCATCAACTTGATAATGCTGAGTTCAATTCTTTACCTATTGAATAGGGGACACATAAAATGAACAAAGGGGGAAAAGGCATATCACAATAAGACTGCTCTAAATAAAGGACAAAAAGAAAATCTCAAAAACACTCAGAGAAGAAAGGAAAGCAAGGTAACTTCAGAAGTGCAACAGTATGACTTACAACTAAGTTTCTAGCAAAAACAATGAAGCCAGAAAACAAAGTAGTGGCATGTTTAATGTGCTGAAAAAAAAAAAAAAAAAAAGAAAAATAGTGAACAACCTAATACTGTCTAGCCAGTGAAAATAACACTTAAAATAAAAAGAAATATGAAGTTAAGATTATTTTAGTCAAATAAAAAAAGGTAATTTATCACCAACAAATCTTCAATGCAAGAAATATTAAAATAAGGTATTCACAAAGAAGGAATGTGGGTATACATTATATATAAAGAGAAAACAGATGAATATAAATTAATATTAATAGTACAAAGAATTTAGTATTTGTAGTGTTATGTATATGCGAATTAAATATCATGCAAATGAGTTTTAAAAGGTAAGAAAGTAGTAAATGGGTTGAAATAATCTTAAGCTTCTTGATCTACCTGGGTACTGATAAATTAGTGGCATGCATCAATGCATCATTTGTCCGAAATGCATGTTAAATACTAGATTAACAGCTAACCAATTGAAAAATTGTGTCTAATAAGTAAATAGAGGGAAAATGATGAAATAATAAAAATAATAAACATTTTATTAATCCAAGAGAAGCGAAAGTAGAGAAGAAACAAAACCTCAGGTAGGTCAAAAAATAATAAAATATTATAGACACAAATTAAAGTAAGTAATAACTGCATTCAAAGTAAATGCAATGAATATTTTAATTAAAACTGACAATGTCAGACTGGGTAAAACCAAAAAAAAAAAAAAATCAGCATCTATTGTTTATGAGACACATCTCTTCCATAAAAAACATTCATAGAGTTTAAGTGCAAAAAGGATGGGGGAAAAGATAAAGTCTGTTTATCTGTATTAATATTGCACAAAATATTAAGGCCATTTTTTCCCAGGGCACCTGGGTGGCTCAGTCGGTTAAGCATCTGCCTCTTGATTTCAACTCATGGTTTGTGAGTTGAGCCCTGTCAGTGCAGAACCCCCTTAAGATTCCCTGACTCCTTCCTTCTCTCTGCCCTTCCCCTGCTCCTGCTTTTCTTTCTATCTCTCTAAATAAATAAATAAAGATTAAAAAAAAGACATAATCTTCCCTTTTTTATCACAAGAATTAACTGTTAATAATGGAACCTATTATATATAAGATTAAAAACAAAATCCATAATAAAATAATAATGTTCAGTTGATAATAACATTTTTAATGAAACTGAAAAGGTGTTCTGACTAGAGGATGAAGACATATAAATGGCCAAAAAATTGATGGTGATCATGATTCCTTAATTGTCAGTATTGATCTTACATAGGCAACATTTCCTAAAACTGAAATGTTAATATAAATAGTGATTATCTCCAAAAGTCATGAAAAATTGAAAAAAATTTAAATTGGCAATTAAGTTTTAAATTCAATAATGGGAATTTGCCATGACTTATTTTCTTTTTTAAGTGTTTTTTTTTTTTTTATTTTTATCTTGAGAGAGAGAGTGTACCCACACATGCAAGTGGAATAGGGGCAGAGAGAAGAAGAAAGAATCCCAAGCAGCCTCTATGCTGACAGTCCTACAAACCACAAAATCATGACTTGAGCTGAAACCAGAAGCTTAATCAACTGAATCATTTAGGTACACTGGGATTTTACCAAGAGTTTTATTATGCTATAATAAGTTTAATTATCTTATTTTTTTATATTATTCTCTTCTCCAAGTTTTCCCTTTGCTTATTTTAAAGTCAAAGGGTTTTTTTTTGTTAATTTTATTTATTTATTTATTTGTTTGTTTATTTATTTATTTATTTATTTATTTTAGAGAGAGTGAGAGTGGAGGAGAGGGGCAGCGAGAGGAGACAGAGAGAGAGAGGGAGATATATATATATATATATATATAGAGAGAGAGAGAGAGAGAGAGAGAGAGAGAGAGATCTTAAGCAGACTCCATGCTCAGTGCAGAGCCAGATCCCAGGACGACCCTGGGATCATGACCTGAACCAAAATCAAGAGTCAGACACTCAACAAATTGAGCCACTTAGACCCCCAAAGTCAAAGTATTTTAAGTTTGGTTGGAAAATAGTAAATTTTGGATTTGATTCTAGAAATACATGGTAACATTTAATATTGTTGAAGTACCCCCACTATTAATTGCATTCCCTTTATTATTAGTTCATAAAATACATATTTGGCAATGTATTTGAAAAGGTATAATGAAATGCACTATTTAAGTGCAAGTATTCTGACAATTCTACATGTGTTGACAGAGTAGACCGATATTATTGAGTTAGAAAATGGCCTTATGTTGTAAGTTTCCATTTAAAAATAAGATGATCAGGTCCCTGGGAGCAAGACGGGTCATTGGGGCAGACAGCACAGAGAGGGGCTCAGGGGGAACTTGGTGCACCAGACCTTGCAGCTTAATAGTCACCCTTGGTGTCTACAGCTCCCTTTTTCCTTTTCCCCTGATGATGAGATCCAGCAGCCAGAAGTTAACGATGTCTAGTCTCAAGATCTATGCCAGAGAGATCTTTCACCCTCATGGGAATCCCACCGTTCAGGTTGATCTCTGTACCTCAAAAGTGACAACTGGTGTTTATGAGGCCTTAGAACTCCTTGACAATGATGTAAACATGCTAGAAGGGGAAAGGCGTCTCAAAAGCTGTTGAGCACATCAACAAAACTATTGCACCTACTCGCCTTAGCAAGAACCTGAACAAGAGAAAGATTGAGTGATGATAAAGACAAATGGAATAGACAGAGGGGTGTCTCTGTCTATCTTCAAACCTGGAGCTGTTGAGAATGGGGAACGGGGTGCCCCTGTAGCTCCACATTGTTGACTTGGCTGGCAAGTTTAAAGTCATTGGTATGATCAACAGTGCTGGCAAAGAGCTGGCCATACAAGAGTTAAGATCCTCCCATTTGGTGCAGTAAATGTCAAGAAAACCATATGCATCAGATGGAGGTTCACCACAACCTCAAGAATGTCATCAAGAAGAAATATGGGAAAGATTCCACCAAATGTAGGCAATGGAAGCATGCTTACTCCTAACATCCTAGAAAATAAAGAAGCCCTGCAGCTGCTGAAGAATGGAATCGAGATAGCCACTTACACCAGTAAGGTCACCATTGGCATGGATGTTGCTGCTTTGGAGTTCTTCAGAGCAAGGAAAGTGAGATCTGGACTTCAAGTTGCCTGATGACTCCAGTAGGTACATCACATCTGACAAGTTGAACCAACCTGTACAAGTTCTTCATCAAGGAAATCTTGCAACTGCCTCTTGCTTAAAGTGAACCACATTGGCTCCATGACCAAGTCATGACCAAGTCTTCAGGCATGACTAAGTCTTTTCAGGCATGTGAGCTGGTCCAGGAAATACATGGGGCTTCATGATGGTGTTACATACCTCTGGGGAGACTGAAGACACCTTCACTGCTGGCATGGTGGGTGGGGATCTGCTCAGGGCAGATCAAGACTGGTATACCTTGCTGATCTGAGCACTTAGCCAAGTACAGCCAGCACCTCAGAAATCAAGAGGAACTGGGCAGTAAGGCTAAGTTTGCTATCAGGAACTTCAGAAACCCTATAGCCAAGTAAACTCTGGGCAGGCAAGCCTCTGAGCCCTTCAGTCACTACTGGGCTGATTAGACCTCTGGAACTCTCTTGGAAACACCAGCTCTGTAATCATATAATTGACCCAAATCACTATTTTTCTGACCTTGAGTCTCATCAAGTATCTGGAGCCATGTGTACCCACAGTGTAATCTCAGAGGTATCCAAATGGCAAAACCCCTAATAGTTTTGTGTGCAAAAGAAAAGAAAGACCTCAGTGACCGATTAAAAGTACTAAGTACTAAAAAAAAACCACAAAAAACTATTAACCATGTTTTGAGATAGAATGATTTGCTTGTGTAATTGTGACATCTTAATTTCTGAAATTCTTTTGTGAGCTCTAATATGTTACACTATATACAACCCGATCATACAGCTCCATGATTTTCACAGAAATTTCTATGTAATCAGAAATAGGTAAAGAATAGGCCTTTGCCAGCATTCTAGAATTCCCTTTAATGTTCCTTCCAATCACAGTCCCACTATCTTTCTTCAAAATAGACACTATTCTGAATTCTGACATAATACCATAGTCTTGGCTGCTTTGTACTTTAAAAAAACTTTTTTAATATTAATTATTTTTTGGGCGCCTGAGTGGCTCAGTCAGTTAAGTGTCTGACTTCGGCTCAGGTCATGATCTCACGGTTAGTGGGTTTGAGCCCCACATCGGGCTCTGTGTTGACAGCTCAGAGCCTGGAACCTGCTTTTGATTCTGTCTCTCCCTCTCTCTGCCCCTCTGCCGCTGACACTCTGTCTCTCTCTGTCTCTCAAAAATAAAGAAACAGTAAAAAAAAAAAATTAAATATTTTTGAGAGAGACAGAGCTTAAGTGGGGAAGGGGCAGAGAGAGAGGGAAGGAAACAATTCAAAGCAGGCTCTGGGCTCTGAACTGTCAGCATAGAGCCTTATGCGGAGCTCGAACTCACAAACTGTGAGATCATGACCCGAGCCAAAGTCAAACGCTTAACCAAGTGAGCCACCCAAGTGCCGCATTGGCTGCTTTGTACTTTATCTTGGAATCATATAGCATCTATTCATTTGGATCTAACCATAGTTACTTGACATGCTGTTTGCGTGATCCATCCTCATTTTTGAGTTATTTCTCTGTAGGTCATGTATTTTCATGGCTTGTGTACTAATATACAAAAATTTATAGATAAATCCAACTGATCATGAACATTTGGGTTATTTGGAATTTTGACTATTAAGAAGAATATTACAAAGCATCAAAAACATCAATGTAAAACATCAAAAACATTCTTGAATATGAAATCATCATTCATGAGCATGTATTCCTATTGTGATAGGATTTAATTAATTAATTAATTAATTAAACCCTATTGCTAATTCTAGGTTTCTAGGAATGCAAGCATGGGGAAGTTCTGTACTTTGAGTTGAAAGTTGGAAGATCTATGCACCAGGAGTCAAAATGAACAACGACAACAACAAAAACCCATGGCCATTAAAGGCACTGTAGCACAGCTTTGAAACATCTCCCATCCCTGAAATTAGCTTCATTGAGTTAATTGTTCAAAATTATCTATAGAATAGTGTCAGTATAAACATTACTGGCCGAACAACTCAGGGGAAAATTAGTCCTACAAATAGGCCTGCAATACATGAGCAAAGATGTAGTACATGTTTACTAATTGTAGCTTTGCTAAAACACCAAATAATAAAACACAAAACCAAACAAAAAATAGAAAACAACAAAAATATCCTATCCTCAGTTACCCTTAGTTACATGTAGTCCTAATGAAAAGAAAGACCATAATAGCTAGCTTTGTGAATATGCCTGGGCCCAACAACATGGGCTCCCTCTCAACTGAGCCTGTAATATTGCCGCTGAATGCTGAATGCTCAGTCAATAGGCAGTAGAGACTAAGCCTTAGGTATGGCCTCTTCCTTTGAGGAGTTCAGTTCGCCAATGTGTAGACTGTGATCGATTGATTACATTGGATCCTTTCTACTCCTGAATGGCAAATGATTCATTCATTTTGGATTGATATATATCCTGGGTGATCAAGACCTACCTTAAAGCTCTCCTCAGTTTGGCTAAACTTCAGACACTTTTCTTCCAGACTATCAGCCCCTAACCTTTCTTTTTTCTTTTTTTTTTTTTTTTATAGCATTTACTTTAGAAAACTTTCAATTATAAATTTTTGTTCTGTCCCTTTGAAATGTATGCAAACTTTCTCCCCAACTCTTTCCAGTTTTGTAACTCAGGAAATGTCTGTCTAAGGACCTAAGAACAATCTCTTTGAAATGTAAACATCAAAGGAGATCATTCTCCTATTACCTAGTCGCTGAAGGAGGGTAGGAGCCAAACTTCAATTAGCAGCAATTAGCAAATGTAGAAAGATTGAACACAGAGAAAAACATTTGCAATCTAAGGAATAACTCAATGTGCTGGACATATACCACTGATGACCCTACCCCTACGGTCCTCTAATACTTTTCTCCTAGATAATCCCAATGCATAAAAACTCTCCAGTCTTTTGTTTTCATGGACTTAAATTCAGTCCCCTTCCCTATTGTAGTAATCTTAAATAAGGCCTTCCTTGCTTGCTTAACATTGTCTTGTGCAATTTTTGCTTTGATATGCATATGGCTACGTGTTTGTGTTTTCCTTCTCTGTCTGTGGTGCCCTCGCCAGCAAATTTACTCAGGGACAAGTTGACAGATTTATTTTAATAGGATCATGAACAGTCCCTTGGGAAAGCAATCCACAATATGGCAAAGGTGGTATAATAATGAGGACAATGTCCATGGACTGCTTTGAAAATAATACCTGTAATATTCCTGATAGAATATTTTTGCCTTTTCGCCATTGTTACCAGTGACACAATTGACTAATTTTTACCTCATTGAGCAACTTTTGGCATTCTGGATTAGAGGTGTTAGTTCTGAGAGGAGGGACATGTTTACTCAAGAACATATGAAGGATTTCGCGAAACTTAAAATTATCGACTTAACTTAGTTATCTTGAGCTCCTCATGCCAATAAAAGAACAATCAAAAAGGGGTACCTGGATGGATGGTTAAACATCCAACTTTTGATTTCGGCTCAGGTCATGCTCTCAGGCTTGTGAGTTTGAGCCCCATGTCGGGTTCCATGCCCAGCATGGAGCCTACTTAAGACTCTCTCCCTCTCTCTCTCTCTCTTTCTCTCTCTCTGCCTCGCTCTCGTTCTCTCCTTCTCCCTCTACTTCTCTCCCTTGTTCTTTCTCCCCTCTTTCTCAAAAAAAAAAAAAAAAGTTACTATACTGGCAGAAATACCTGACCACAATTATCACAAGGGTATGGTGTTGCTATTGTGCAGTGGTGGTAGGTAGAAGTATATCTGGAGCTCAGGAGATTCCTTGGGGGACCTCTTAGTGCTTTCATTCAGTCAAATCTTAAATGACAATTGCAGGAAACACACTCTGACAAGGACATGGTAACCAAAGGATTGGAACCCTCAGGCATGAAGGTATGATTTATCACACTGTGCCAGTGCTCTTGGCTAGCTAAAGGGCCGACTCGAGCTGAGGGAAATTTAACAGGAGCAGTAGAAGAGGAATATAAAGAAAATCAGCCGTGGCCAACCTCAGGACCAAGTGTAGCAGTTCGTTATATCATCTTATAATTTGTGGTTGGTTGTTGTTTTTAATTACAACCAACATTTAAGAAGCAATAATATTAAGAGAGTTGGGCATTTAATATAAGGCCTGACTAACGTAAGGTAAAGACAGTGGCTTTTATTGCTGTGCTCTGCCCAGCACTACAAGTAGTTCAGTATATTATGCCTAGTTTCCAGGGCCGATCTCTGCATCCTTGCACCTTAGGACTTTTTCTGGAAGCACAAAAGCCTTTTGTCTGTGAACTTTTAGTGCTGGGAGTGTTTTGAGGTTTCAGCACACCCTGAGAGTGGATGGATAAATATATAGTTCCCTTGCCTCTCAAGTGAAATAATTTTGAGGTATGATTTTATTCCACTTTCTGGAGTTTTCTCAGTGGATTCAATTCTATTTGCAGATCACAATAGCCAACTGAAATGCACCCTGTAGGACTACCTTCTTTTCCCTATCATTTATTCACATTTCCATCATGACATTTGTACGCCAAAATAATTCTTTTACACTCCAATTTATATTTCAATATCTGCTTCTAGGAAAAAAAAGTAACAAGCGAAAAACCCTAGCACACGCGCACACACACACACACACAAACACACACACTTATATGTATGGTCTCTGACCACTCACTGCTAAAAGGTGGGGGTAATTTCTAATTCCCCATGATAGGCACAATGGTGGGTAGTGTATAATTTTTAAGATCCTGATTGAATGGTATTTCTAGAACAAGTTTAATTTCCTTGTCTGTCTTGAAGTCATGAATACATATAATAAATGTGTCTTTTTATAAATTTATACAAACACAATTTTCTATATAATAAACAAACTTTCACAATAATATAAAGGATACCTTGATTACTTACTTAATCTTAGTTTCCCAGATAAATTTCTCAAATTTCCTTTCTCAAAAACAAATTTTAACAAAATAGTTAAGTTCTTGGTAAATTGTGTGGGATCAGAAGTATGTCTTGGAATTAAGGTAGAGAAATTTAAATAAATACCATGCAAGATTTGTTGATGAACACTGCCTTTCCTTTAAATTCAAACTAGGAATCATTCTTATGCAAGAATATTTACTAGCTATTATTTCACACATAGTTAAAACCGGAACTGAAGAGTTTTAGATTGGGTCAGCACATGTTAAAAAATGTAGAATTATGTACACTGATAATGAAGCAGTGGAAATAATATATCAGAAAAAGTCTCCTCAACAAACGGTGTTAGGAAAACTGGACAGTAACATGTAAAAGAATGAAACTGGACCACTTTCTTACACCACACACACAAATAAATTTAAAATGGATTAAGGACCTAAATGTGAGACCTGAAACCATAAAAATCCTAGAAGAGAGCACAGGCAGTAATTTCTCTGACATAGGCCATAGCTACTTTTTTTCTGGATAGGTCACCTGAGGCAAGAGAAACAAAAGCCAACATAAATTATTAGGACCACATCAAAAAAAGCTTTGCACAGCCAAAGAAACAATCAACAAAACTAAAAGGCAACCTACCAAATGGGAGAAGAAGATATTTGCAAATGACATACAGATGATGGGTTAGTATTCGAAATATATAAAGAACTTATAAAATTCAGCTTCTCAAAACTGAATAAACCAGTTAAAAAATGGGCAGAAAACAACAGACATTTCTCTAAAGAAGACATACAGATGGCCAACAGACCCACGAAGAGATGTTCATCATCAAGGAAATACAAGTCAAAACCACAATGAGATATCACCTCACACTTGTCAAAATGGCTAAAATCAACAACACAAGAAAAAAAAGATGTTGGTGAGGATGTGGAAAAAAAGGAGCACTTCATGTGTTGTTGGTGGGCACGCAAGCTAGTGCAGCCACTGTGGAAAACAGTATAGAGTTTCCTCAAATAGTTAAAAATAGAACATGTATCCAAAGGGATACATGCACCCCTCCTAGAGCAGCATTATTTACTATAGCCAAGATACAGAAGCAGCCCATATGAAAGCGTCCATCCATTGATGAGTGAATAAAGGAGAGGAATATATATCACTTCTTCTTTATACATATATGTATGTAAGTATGTACGTATGTAGGTATATATATACACATATATATGCAAGTATAAAGTATAAGGTATATACATATATATGAATATTATACATATACATATACATGACATATACATATACATATACATATACATTCATATACATATATATGAATATTATTCAGCCATAAAAAAGAATTAGATCTTGCCATTTGCAAGGACATGGATAGAGCTAGAGTATAATTTAGCTAAGCAAAATAAGTCAGTAAAAGTAAGGCAAAAACCATATGATTTCACTCATACATATGTGGAATTTAAGAGCAAAGGGAAAAAATTAAAAAAAAGAAAAAAAAAAGAATGAGAGAGACAAACCAAGAAACAGACTCTTAATTGTAGACAACAAACTGATGGTTAGCAAAAAGGAGGGGCATGGGAAGATGGGTGAAATAGGTGGTGGGGATTAAGGAAGGCACTTGCTGTGATGAGCATGGGGTGTTGTGTGGAATTGCCGAGCCACTATATTGCACGCTTGAAACTAATATAACACTGTATATTGACTAACTGGAATTAAAATGAAAACTTAAGAAAAAAATTCAACTTCAACACAAAATGTGAGCAAAGAGCAAGACCAATTTTCAGGAAGAAAATATCACATGAATAATAATCCTATGAAAATATGTTCAGGGCACCTTAGTGCTCGGTTGAGCGTCCAACTCCTGTCTTTTTGGCTCGGATCATGATCCCAAGGTGGTGGGATCCAGCCCTATGTCGGGCTCTGCCCTGAGCATGGGATTCTCTCTCTATATCTCTGCCCCTCTTCCCCACTCATGCTCTCTCTCTGTCTCTCTAAAATAAAATTAAAAAAAAAAAAGAAAAGAAAACATGCTCAATTTACCAGTGATCAAAGAAATATACACTAAAATGAAATACCAAGTTCCATTTGCCAAAGCTGCAAAGACTTTTAAGCGTGCTATTCATTCTCCAAACGGGTGGAGTACAGGGAAGTGGACAAACAATGCTGGGAAGGCAAAAAGTGAAGCATGTTATAAATCTGCTTGAAAAATAGTGTGATGTTCTTAAAAAAAATGTAAAATATAAAAATACAGAATTATGATGTTTTCTAACTCACAGAAGCTGGAATTCTTAGTTCAAATGTAAGTGACATAAACAGCACAATTGGTTATGTGAGAAACCCTGATTTATGGAACAAAAGTGCATTCTTTTGTAATGATATTTTGTTGCGTTCTTTATCAGGTGAAAATATAGCATACTTCACTTATTGGCTTATGTGTTCCTGGTTTTCACTTATTTTTTCCATAATGAATTTCTTATATGGGAGAAATATATTCATTTTGCTTTTTTAATCATTATATTTCACTTTAATTAAAATTGTTTCTTTCAATCATTTTTATTATCTTATCGTTTTACAGGAGTAATATTATGGCCATTAGACACGAGAATCTTTTAACCCGAATTAAAATGCATTTACCCTGATTTTATTATCTATGCAATTGATCCACTTTAATGATTAAGGAAGCTCAAAAGAAAACATCAACACTGTTTTATTTAGCCGTTTGTATTTTATGAATATAATCTTTGAAGTTGAGACAGGGAAACCGAAGGGACCTCATGAAAGAAAAAGCTGTTTTGGTTTTCTCTTTGCTTCATTTCCTGCTTCTCTTCTTGCTAAGACCCACACTGCAGCCCTACACAGGGCTCATTGTTCTCCTTGTAAGAGACAAAGAGATACTGACATCTTTGGTGTCTTCCAGCACAATAGATGATATCTAAGGAATGACCAGGCGGATCCATTGTGTGCCTATTCCAGACCACTGGAGCTAGATATCTCAAGTTTGAGACCCCTGGACTCATGGAATGAGTGACTTATGAAGGACACCTGGATCCTGTACTTGTTCTGAACAGGTCCCGGAGGCCTGAAAGGATATGTATATCAGAATATACCAATTGCCAATAAAAACCCCAGACCCCAAGCAAAAATGAGATACCCTTCTTTCCTTTCTGAGTCACCGGGATGCTCCAGCTATCTCTCTCTCTCTCTCTCTCTCTCTTCAATAAAACTCTGCTTTCACGTCCTGCTGGCTTGCATGTTATTTCTGTCCTGCTTGAGACCAAAGACCCTTTTGGCTGGTCCTGTGGGACCCCCTCTGTGTCCTCAGAACTGGCCTGCATGCTTCAAAGTGATTATTATTGTTATCAGTTAAGAAATTGTACACAAAGCCAAGATAAACCCAACACAAAACCTTTCAGATTTTTGACTGACAAAATGGAATAAAATATGGTGTATCTCTAGGTGCACATTTCTTTAATTTTATTATCGAAACAATAAAGCATTTCCCAATACAAAATGCATCCACAGCCATATCATGTCTTAGAAAGGTTTAGGTATAGACTATTCCATGATTGGATGTATAAAAACTACATAATCACTGACATTTTCAACACACAGAAAAATGATTATTATTTTAGAACTACCTTTTCAATGATTTCTTCACTCTTGAGTTTAAATTCCCAAAATTAAATGTTTATAAATGTCTAAAGGTAGGGATATGCCTTCTGATACAATGGAGATAATGAGTATTTAATATAGTCCTAAAGAATTATACTGACAGTGAATTTCTATTCTAGAAAACATGTTATTCACTTTATATAAATAGGCATTTTTAAAAGTACTAGGAATCTGTTTTTTCCTATGTATTAGAATAATTACTAGCAAGTCCCAGAGACCAAATGGATAACTCTATCTTAGCCCTTATGTAGTTTTTCTCCATGACCTTCAGAGACCTCTTTGATTATTAGCATAACATTTTCTCACCTCTTAGGTCTCCATTTATGCTTCAATAGCCTCATTTACATTTAGCTTACTCACTCAGCAATACTGCAGAGCTTCATAGAAGGAAATAAGCTATCTATGGACAGGAAATTTAAGCAATAGCTCTAGATTTACATTTTTTTAAATATCTCTATTTTCATTCCTATCAACATTCCTCTGGGACTTGGCTCTTTTCCTCTATTTATTGTTTATGTCAGCCTACATTTCTCCTCCTATTTTTACTCCTTTTTTCCTTTTTTCTAAGTAGGAGTAAAGTTTGCAATCTGTTTTATCCTGTTTCCTTTCTTTAAAGTCCTTTGTTCCACCCACACGATATTTATCTATAGACAGCCTATCGTCAGAATTCTTTTGCTAACATCTTAGAATGGCTGTGCATCAGATCGGCTTACCAAAGCACTAGAGTATAGTATAACTGAGTACTAATTATACTTCGGAAAGATCATGCAATTTGTTTACTTGGTTTTGCAAATACTTGAGGGTGGTATGGAAAGTTAGATCATTGATGTTCGAATCATTTCAAATAACTTCAGACTGCCTCCTGGCAGTCATTTTATGTTCTGTCCCTCACAGAAGTTTTAATTAGATAGATCAAAGTTGGATCTCAAATCATAAAAAAAAAAATGAAAAAGTCCGCATGAATTTTTATACAAACAAGGGCAGAATGATTCAGATTAGAAAGGGGGGAAAAAGAACTAAAAGATGCAGTTTAGATTAAAAATAATTTTAATGTAATTGAATTGAAATATGCAAATATACTTAAAAAACTGATGAAAGTGCATCTAAAAGCAGATCCTGAATCACAGCAGGGTCCTTAGTATAATAGAGAAGTCAATGAGAAAAATAATTATAACTGTAAATCCATAGTCTATAGTAGGTCTAAAGAAGTATTTATTTTATGTAAACAAGACTGAACTGCTTTTTAAGCTAGTGGGCAATGGCTTAGAGAAAGCTTATTAAGCTGTTGCATTTTTTTCTGTGTCCCTGCATCTATTAATGACAATTTAATTATAAATACAATGATTTATGAAATCTATAGATACATATTAAAATTAAATTTGCATCCTTTAAAGTGTAATTTGTATAACCAGTTGGATAGATGGTAATGATGTCCTACCTGTGGAAAAATCAAGTACATATTGTATTTTAGGTGCTAAAAAATAAGAAAGTATAACGGCAATAAGGAAGCTACTGTTTTGCCTGTTATGATTATTCAATTGAACCCAATTCTCTACCACTTTCTTTTATAAGTTGTTGCTAAACTATGTGAAATGAATTCAGATGATCAAATAGTTTTATGAATACTTAGAGGGGAATTTCACAGTGATTTTGAATACCACAAATGAAAAGATAACGTAGCGTGTTTTAAAAATAAGTAAGTGCTGAATTCTGATAGAACATGACATCCAAATCTTGTACTATTTCAGCCCTTCACTGAGAGGTTACTTTAGGGATTAAGGCATATGATCTTTTCAAATAAAATGAATTGTCACCAGAAGATCTATTTTGCATATTTCTTTTTGAACATTTCAGTTGTCATGAGTAAAATATGCCGGTGAAATGTATAAATAATAAAACCAGAGACATTAAAAACCCAAGACTTCTTATTTGTCTAGTGGTAGAAAATATAAACTCCTATTAAAAAGACATTTTAGCTTTGTCTGTAAAATTCCAGAAAAGCAACTTAAGCCACTTTTGAAAAAAAAGTTTTAGTTATTTAATTATCATGATCTAATATTGAAAGTATTTGAAGTTCCTTTTATATTTAGCTGATTAATGCATCTTTATAATTTACTTACGAACTCTAATTGATTCAAGTCTGAGTTGTAAGACTTACTTTTTCTTACAGTTGATTTTATTTGATTTATTTCGTTTTACCTCACTCAGAGTAATAGAGGATAAAGACACAATGAAATTATGCCTGGGGATATTCGTGTTTGTTTAGAAACAAAAACTTAATCTATACTTAGATGGTGGTGATCTTAACACATTCTTCTGGCTCAAAAATTAAGGTTATTTATTTATCAAGTGGATCCAGTCATTACTATCTTTCAATTATTTCTTGAAAACAATTGGAGCTCTAGCAAGAAAATGCACCACTAAAAAACAAGAATTAGTAATATTTTTAAGAGATATTAAAAAAAGCAGCTCAGGAAAAAATGCATGCAAAATAATAAGTACACCTGTTCGTTTCTCCTTTTTAATCAAGAAATACAATAAACAGAAAGATTATAGTGTTGGTTACATCTTATGCACGTAATCATAGACAGGAGAAGAGAGGGTGTAACCAAACCAACATGAGTTTGCTCCTTGGTGAGTCAGAAACTGCACCCAGGTCAGCTGTCACATAAAGAAAAGTTTTATTTGTAGCCAGAAGAGATCACAGGGTAATGGCTTCCAAAGCCATGACTCCTAGAGAGAGGGTGAATGTGTTCCTTTTATTTAGGGTTAAGATGAATATTTAGATAGGAAAGCCTTGTCATCATATGTAGAGGTCGGCATAAGGTTGCATGTGTGCCTTAAGGAAACATGCCTACACATACATTTTATGTTATGTCAATTAGGCTGAGGCTCCTCCTTCGGTGGAGATTTTAGTGTTATAATGAGGTAAAGGTAATTGTAGGTCATTCCAGAGGTCATTCCATGGTCCATTTGTGCAGGCATGAGTTAGGTATAGATCAAATGGTCTGGGAGGTCTGGGCCAGCAGAAGATTTTGTCAGGACAGTCGCCATTACCTGACGAGTGGATGTAGGTTTCATTTGCCTGAGTTAAGAGGAAAGCCAGAAAGAAAAGCTTAGGGGTAAATGTAAGATAAAAGTTAGTAGGTATAAGTATGTGGTCAGTAAAGGCTAGGTCTTGAGGTCTAGCTGGTGACAAGAGTTTAAGAAAGGAGGTAAGGAGTGGCTGCACCTCAAAAAATTAATAATAGATCTACCCCATGACCAGCAATAGCACTGCTAGGAACCTACCCAAAGGATACAGGAGTGCTGATGCATAGGGGCACTTGTGATATGCCCCGATTCAAGAGACCCCCCGAAAACAAACCACCAGAGTCCAGAGTCAAAGCCAAGCGGCAAGGGTCGTTTATCGCAGGTTTGAACCCGGTCCTCCGCGTACTCGTTGCCGGTGACGCTAAGAGGCCCCGAGCAAGGATCTTGCAGCTTCTTTTATAGACAGGCACAAACAAGTTAGGGATTTTTTTTGAGGTTACAGAGCTGTTATTGGTTGACATTTAAATTTGAACGCTCAGCAGAACTAGATTGGTTCCCACCTTTATTTCAAACCACTCAGCAGAACTTGATCGGTTCCTGCCTTTAGGTCAGACTACAACCGGGCACGCCCTGGCTGGTTTCGGGAATGGTGGGGGGGGGGGGGGGGAGGTCTTTTCTTTGCAGTTGTGAGTACACCTGGTAATTTTTCTCTTAGTCTCTCACTTGTTCCCCAATGTTTATAATAGTACTTTCAACAATTATGAAAAAAGCCTAAATGTCCATCAACTGATGAATAGATAAAGAAGATGTGGTTTATATATACAATGGAATACTACTTGGCAATGAGAAAGAATGAAATCTGGTCATTTGCAGCAACATGGATGGAACTGAAGGGTATTATGTTAAGTGAAATAAGTTAGGCAGAGAAAGACAGATACCATATGTTTTCACTCATATGTGGATCTTGAGAAACTTAACAGAAGATCATGGGGGAGTGGAAGGGAGAAAGCCCTCAAGCTATTTTTAACTTTTTTAAAAAGTTTATTTATTTTGAGACAGAGAGAGAGACAGAGCGTGAATAGGGGAGGGGCAGAGAAAGAGGGAGACACAGAATCTGAAACAGGCTCCAAGCTCTGAGCTGTCAGCACACAGCCTTATGCGGGGCTCGGACTCATGGGCCGCGAGATCATGACCTGAGCCAAAGTCGGACGCTTAACCGACTGAACCACCCAGGCACCCCTCAAACTATTTTTAAAAACCGAAAAAAATGGAACACTTACTAATTCATTCTATGAGGCCAGTATTATCTTAATACCAAAGCCAGATGAAGATGAAGATACTAGAAGACAGGAAAAATAAAAAGCAATATCTGTGATGAATACTGATGCAGAAATCTTCAACAAAATAGTAGCAAACCAAATTCAACAGCACATTAAAATGGTTTTACACCATGACCAAGTGAGATTTGTTCCTAGAATCCAAGGATGGTTCAATATATGAAAATCAATCAATATATTGCATTAACAGAAAGAAAGAAAGGGTGGGGGGAACCCACATGATCATGCCAATTAATGATGAATGCACATTTGACAGAATTCAGTACCTTTTTGTGATAAAAGCACGCAACAAAATATGAACAGAAGGAATTACCTCTAGATAATATAGTCCACATATGAAAAACCCACAATCAGCATCATATTTAGTGGTGAAAGACTGTAAGTTATTCATCTAAGATATGGGTTAAGGCAAGAATGTATGATTTTGCCACTTCTGTTTAACAAAGTATTGAACATCCTATCTACAGCAAATAGGCAAAAAAGATAAATCAAAGGCATCCAAGTTTAAAATAAAGAACTAAAAGTATTTTCTGTTCACATATAATATAATCTTACATGTAGAACACCTAGAAGAATCCATAACCATTAGAGCTAATAATAAAAATCAGCAAAGTGGCAGGATATAATCAAGACACAAAACTCGATTATTTTTCTGTGCACTAACAATGAACAACAAGGAAAAAAAATTTTCTTTATAACAGCACCAAGTTTCGAATTATATTTTGATTTAATTCTACTTTCCTACTTCTCCAAATTACTTGACATTCAAGTAAAATGTACTCAAATAATTCTATTAAATATTTCATGTGTAAAATAATCACATTTTTTCCTCAAAATCTTTCCTCTGTTTCCTGTTTCTATCTGATATTTCCTATAGATAGATAATTACAATAATTTCTATAAAATTTTGGTGAGAATTATTTGGGGAGAGATTAATTGCTATTTTTCTGAGCAAAGGTAATTTAAAAAATAAGTCAATACTCTAAACAAAATAATAGCAATGTGGATGGACTGAATAACAACACCATGTCTTTTAACAGGCTGTGAAGGTAACTATCACATCACATTGTGCTTCAAATTATATAAACAGCAATGAAAAATGTTCAATGTTGCCAACTTTCTATCTTAGCAAATTTTAATCATTCCTATTATTTTATTTCTATTTTATTTAGGACTATAAATAAAAACCAATAGAAATAAAACAAATCTCAGTAGAAAGTTGTAGCATGGGGTCATGCATTGGAGAAAATTATTAAAAAAATATGCATTTATCTTAACTTTGTGTAATAATTTAATATGATTTCCCTGAAACTCCAAATGGATATTTATTAAAATCAAACAAATATTTCAAAATCCATTTGGAACAACAAACAAGTGACTATTATAAGGCAAATTAAGCAGTGGAATAATGAGAGAGTTGGCACAAATATTCATAAAGCTATAATAATTACGACAGGCTACAGTTACAGAATAGATAGGTCGACGGGAAATAGTAATCTCAGTAAACAATGTTAACAATTGTATGCAACAAAAAAGATGTCTATTATCTATGACATTTTTTAGAAGGAACTTTGTGAGATCAAGTTATGATTTATATTTTTTACTACGTCCTACATGCTTCTCTTGACAAATAGAGAAAAAAGACTGAGTGTCCAGAAACAATAGTTAGGCAGGTGAATGATGTTCTGAAAACAAGCATAAGGGTGTATGTTGGGGGTGAAGAGCTCAGAATGATGGGAAACTATCAAAGAGAAATTTTAGCATTTGCCTTGAGGGAAACATTTAGAGAATTGGAGAATAGAATAAACAGGATGTTTAATGAGACTATGTGAGAAAAATCTCCTTGAGGAGATTTAGGATAAAGCTCTATATTGCTCATTAAGGTTTCTGGTTTTAATTGTGGTATCTTGGAAAAGAGATTGGGTCATGAGGGGCCCAAGGTTTTTTCTATAATATGTATTTAAAATTTCATTATTAAAAAAGATGATTTAAAAGAAAAGTTAAACACAGAACATAGAGATACAAAATTAGAAGTAAATATAAGTGAATATTTAAAAGTTTAACATAAAGAAAACTTTTCTAAGCATCAACAGAGGTAATATACGGTGGGAATGATGATTAATATATTTGTCTACTATAAACCTTAAATGATGGTATTGAAAACTGGATGAATATCAAAATCAAAGACAAATAACAAACTGAGGAACATAATGTAATTCTAACATTAAATAAGTAATTCATGAGTTAATATATAAAATAGTGAGCAAAACCCTATATTACCATATAAAATTTGGCCAGAGGAACAGCAAGCATTTTATAAAAGAAGAAATATATAGACACACAGACCAATGGGACAGAATTGCAAGCCCAGAAATAAGCCTCTGCATATATGGGCAATTAGTTTATGACAAAGAATCCAAGTATATAAAATGGGGAAAGGACAGTTTCTTCCATTAATGGTGTTGGGAAAACTGGATAGCCACATGCAAAAGAAGGAATCTAGAATACTATTTTATGTCGTATTCAAAAATTAACTCAAAATGTATTAAAGATTTCAATATAAGATGTGGGGGCATTTGGGTGGCTCAGGTGGTTAAGTGTCCGGTTCAGGTCATGATCTCACAAAGCCTGCTTGGAATTCTCTCTCTTTCCTCTCTCTCTAGCCCTCCCTCTGCTCATTCTCTCTCTCTCTCTCTCTCTCTCTCTCTCTCTCTCTCTCTCTCAAAATAAACATTAAATAAATAAATACATATAAGACCTGAAACCATATAAATCCTAGAGGAAACATAGGCAATACGCTCCTTGACATTAGTCTTGGAGATGAATTTTTTGCTTGTGACTCTAAAAACAAAGGCAACAAAAGCAAAAATAAACAAGTGAGACTACATCAAGCTAGAACGTTTCTGCACAGCAAAGGAAATTATCAACAAAATGAAAAGGCAAGCTAGGGAATGGGAAAACATATTGCATATCTAATAAACAGCGAATATCCAAAGTATGTAAAAATCACATACAACTTAATAGAAAAAAAAAGACAATTCAGTTAACAAATGGGCATATGATCTGAATAGATATTTCTTCCAAGGATACATACAAATGGCCAACAAATATACTCAAAGATTTTCAATTTAACTAATCATCGGGGAAATGCAAATCAAAATCACAATGAGGTATCATGTCACACCTGTTAGAATGGCTATCATCAAAAAAAAAAAAAAGAAAAAGAAAAAGAAAACAAAACAAACAAACAAACAAAAAAAAAAAAAAAAAAAAAAAAAAAACAAGAGAGAGCAGGTGCCAGGGAGGATGTGGCAAAAGGCAGCCCTTATACACTGTTGATGGGAATGTAAATTAGTCCGTCTAACCACAGAAAATAATATGAATGTTTCTGAAAAAATTAAAATAGATCTACCATACAATCCAGCTATTTCACTGCTAGATATATACACAAATAAAATGAAAACAGAATTTTAATGAGATATATACATAGCCATGTTCATCGCAGCATTATTCACAATGATACGGAAATCATGGAAATCATATTCCAAGATATGGAAACAGTTTTAGTATCATTGGTGGATGAATGAATAAAGATGTGTGTGTGTGTGTATGTGTACAATATTATTTAGCTGTAAAAAAAAATGATATCTGGCCATTTGCAACAACATAGATAGAACTTGAAGGAGTTACATTAAGTGAAATAAGCCCGACAAAGACAAATACTGTATGATCTCATTTATATGTGGAATCTAAACAAACAGAACAAAACCAAGCTCATACGTACATAGAACAGATTGGTGGTTGCCAGAGGTTGGGGATGGAGGGAGAGGTGGGTGGTTGAAGGGGGTCAAAACGTAAAAACTTCCAGTTATACCATAAATAAGTCAAAGGGATATAAAGTACAATATGGTGACTATAGTTAATAATACTGCATTGCATATTCAAAAATTGCTAAGGGAGTAAATATTAAAAGTCCTCATCACAAGAAAAAAAAACACTTAACTTATGGGAATGGATGTAAATTTGACTTATTGTGGCGATCATTTTACAAGATGTATGTACACGTATCAAATTTTTATGTTACATACCTAAAAGTAATGTAATAGGTAGATTATACCTCAATAGAAAAACAATATAAATAGTCATTATATGTATAAAAGGAGAATAATTTTTTAGTAACCAAGACATGACAGTTATAAAATTGAAATGAAAATAATAAAAAATAAAATTTCAAAAGATAAAAAACAAATAACTAAGTATTATATGTTGACATTTATATAAGTTGAAATGAGTTGTTATTAAAATGTTATGTTCATGGCTGGATGAGAAGCAAGTCGTGGCCTGATGAGAGAAACATTTTGGACATAGTCATCATATTGCACTTGAAATGGCAGTACCAATTTAATATATATTTTTAAATTAATTTATTTATTCTGAGATAGCACTAACAGGAGAGGGGAGGGGCAGGGAGAAAGGGAGAGAGAGAATCCCAAACAGGCTCCATACTGTCAGCACAGATCCCGATACAGGGCTCGAACTCATGAACCATGAGACCATGACTTGAGCTGAAATCTATGCTTAACCAACTGAACCACCAGGTGCCCCATTGAAATAGCAGTACCAATTCTTATTTGTATCCACAAGCATAAGAAACTCCTAACATGGCATGCATTCTTTTATCTAGTGAGTAAATATATATGAAGGTGTCCTAAAGAAATAGATATATAAATACAAATTTATATACATAGTATCTCCATCAGTAATGTCATCAGTGTTCTTGTAAACACTTGTAAAGTTTTATTGTAGTAAGAAAAATATTTAGACAATCTACACAGTCTAGAAAAGGTAAATTGTAATTTGGTATATGTGTAGGACTACAGAATTCATGCCTGTGAAGCCAACACTAGAGTCTATGTCAACATCTGTCCCTTACACCTCTAACCAAAGTAGGAAAATCTAACTTAAAGGGCCACACTGGAAGCACCTATCATGCCATCTCTTCTGCCAATGCCCCTACCTCTAATTATAGCATATGTTTTTCAAATACAACTGTTTACCTATATGGCTCACTTTTCCTGTAAACAATATTTTTTCCAGCTCCTTGAAACTGCTATGTCTCTAAATGCTGGAATTCAGCTAAATGGGAGTTGAAACTTGCATAACTCCAAAGTCTCTTATGATAGATTTATCTCAAAGAAATTGCCTACATCTAAAAATTAAATTTGTATTCCATAAAACATGAGAATGTTGGAATCTTTAGTATTGTCATTTCCTCCCATTTCTACTATGTTTATTGGTATTTCAGAACACTGGGGACTATTATTTATTTATTTTTTTTACCCATGACCCCAGATTTAGGTACTGTGTGTTTCCTACCCTCAAATAATCTTATAGAGTAATGGCTTCTTGTGTTTGGGATTGGTATATAGTAATACCCTTAAGCATATCTGCTCAGTTAACAATGCCCCAGTTGAAAATTTCTTCATTTCTAGCAATCTTCATCATACTTAGATCTTACCAGAGTGGGGCCATCCACACACATTAGTGTAAGAAGAGGAGTTGGCCACACCAGCAAGAGAAATCATATAATTTAGGGTGGGGGTTTTGGGCCAAGTGATACCAGCCCAACCTCCATGAGATTGCTGGAGATTAAGGTTGATCATATGGGCAATAAATCAATCATGCATATATAATGAGGCATCAATAAAAACTGTGGACGTCTTGGTTCACAGGAGATTCCCAGACTGACTATATCCTATGTATATTGCCACATTTCAGTGCTAGGAAAGTAATGCATCCTGAGGACAGTGGAAATTACCATTTGTAACTCACTCAAACTTTTCCCTATGTCTTTCCATAGCTATTTTTTTTTTCTTTTCAAATTTTTATTTAAATTCTAGTTAGTTAACATAGTGTAGTATTGGTTTCAGGAGTAGAACCCAGTGATTCATCACTTCCATACCACATACAGTGCTCCTTGAAACAAGGGCCCTCCTTAATACTTTTAATGTATCTTTTCCCTGTAATACATATGAGTATCATAAGTTTCAGCAAGTTGAGTATTGTTAAGACTCAACTAGCAAATAATTTCTAGCAAATGATTAAAATTGAGGGTGGTCTTGAGAAACTTGCAAATTTGAAGTTGGTGTCAAAAATTAGGATGTTCTCGTGTAGACTCTTCCCTCTAAGTTTGTAGTTGGGCCCTAACTCCTCACAGCTGGGCAGACCTTGCAGTCTGGAGAGTTGTGTCCTTAACTTTATAGTTTGGTTAACTGTAGGATAGGGCCCTTTATTGTAATTCTGTCCTAGGTTCCACAAATATCAGGGAAGAAGCCAGGAGCTTCAAACTGAAACATAAGAAGGCATAAGAGGCATTTCATTTGGGCTGAAATATTACTTAAGATACTCAAGAAACTGGGGCGCCTGGGTGGCTCAGTCGGTTGAGCCTCAGACTCCAGCTCAGGTTGTGATCTCGCCGTCTGTGAGTCGAGCCCCGCCTCGGGCTCTGTGCCAACAGCTCAGAGGCTGGAGCCTATTTCGGATTCTGTGTCTCCCTCTCTCTCTGACCCTCCTCCGTTCATACTCTGTCTCTCGCTGTCTCAAAAAAATAAACGTTAAGAAAAAAATTTAAAAAAAAAAGATATTCAAGAAGCTGAGTGATGACCTTTGGACCGGATTGTGGTGAATGTGAGGGGGCTGGTGCAAGAGGTTTCATCAGGTCTGTCTTACTTAGTTTATATGTGAATAGTCACTGTGATTGTTATGTGAGATGGGAATGTATGTGTGACAGAAGATATGGCTAATATCGGCAAATATGTATATATATAATGTGTGTGTATATATATACATATATATATATATATATATTACTTAGATATATAAAACTTGCTGAGGAAGAGGTGGGAAGGAGGTAGCAATTAAAGATAAACTCTAAAAAAAAAGATAAACTCTAAGTTTTGCCTTAAATCACTAAATCTAATCAAGTAAAAAATAAATTTCTGTCCAAATTTCAAGTACAGTTACGTTGTATTGGCCTTTCCACATACCATTGTTCAACCACAAGAGCTCTGAAGGTCATCTTGTGGCCATACCAATAAGTGCCCTCCCTTGGAGGGTGAGAAGGATTTCATGTTCTGGAAAAAATTGGAGGATGTCGGGTATCTGCCTGCAGAACATCTGGTATCCTTATAGGCCAAGCCTTGTTTGGTTGAACACAGGTGCTGGATCCTACAGTGAACAATGATGAGGAATGCATCTTGTCAAAGGTATCTGCAAGCTTTGTTTCTACAACTACTCCTTCAGAAAGATGTTCTCGAGTGAGAAAAAGAATGTCTCTATACATGAAACATATAAAAGAGTGTCTTTAGGCAAAGAAGATTCATCTAAGTGGATGAATTCAAACATTTTTTTTTTTTTTGCCAGGGGCAACTAAACTTTTACCATTTCAGGTAAAGAAGGGTGTCTTTAGGAATTTATAGTTTTTAATTCACTGCGTTTCAAACAATCAAAACTGTAATGTACTGGGAATATCAGAGAGCTAAAGAGATACTCAGCTCAGAGAAATCTTTTGCCTAGAGAATATTATTGCCCTTGAACCACAATATCAACAGAGACAAGCTCTGCATTCAGCGCATAGACAACCCTGCATAGCATGACTGTGCAGTCATCTGATAGGATTTCCAGGTGGTTTTTAATTCATTCATTCTATAAATTTATTCATTTATTTATTGAGTCAGGCACAATTCTAGATGTGGGATATACAATGCAGGGAAAAAATCCTTTATCTCCAGAGCTTACAAACTAGTAGGGAAGGCAGATGAAAGAGAGTAGGAAACCAAGAGAGAAAGAGAGGGAGAATGAGAGGAAGAGGAAAGAGAAAAGGCGAGAGGAGGAAGGAAGGAGAGAAAATAAATATGCAACTAGTGATAAGGAAAGAAAGAATGGTAGAAGTGTTGGGGAGGGATAAAAGTTCAGAAAGGGCAAGTCAGGGAGTTCTTTATTTTCACTCTACTTTGCTTCTGGCCCTCTTATCTGGATAGTTTATTCTGAAGCAGCGAGGGTGGCTTGACTATGTCTCAAAAGAGCTTTCCTATGAGAATGGAATGAAATAAAATTAGTCAATAGTTTTGAGGCTTATTGAAACAAAGTTTAATGATGGCAAAGAGAACAGTATTAAGTAGAGATTGAAGGTTGTGGACTGCTGGTCACATTACAAGGAAATCAGTTGCAGTCCTTAGAAAATGAAAATAAAACAGGGTCAAACCTCTGGATATGTGAAACTGCAAGGAAGCACTACTTAGTTGTAATACAAATAGGATTTCAAAAAGGTTCTTCTTTGCTTGTCTGCTTTTTGGTCTTAATTTTTGGTGTTGAGCTTCAGAACCGGAAGGGTAGTAAGGGCAGAGAAGACATTGGTAAACTGGAGGAAGAGGTCAGTTCCTGCACAGACTTGGGGCGCATCATAAAACACCCATATTACTTGGGGAGACGGACATACAGTGTGTCAGTGCAGGTGGAAGGCGACAATACCAATTTAGATAGCACAAAAGAGTACACTCCATTATAAAATCAAGGGATTGCAATAGAAGGAGGCAGCGTTTGGTAATTTTGCAAGGGAGTCTTTGAGGAAAAACAAAGGCCCCCCACACAAACCTGCCATGCTGCTCTGAGAACCAATTGGACCTGGAATTCCTTTGAGTATGGACTTGCTTTAGACTGATGAGCCTCTACAGTCTGTCCATCTGGCCATCCAAAAAGGTAAGTCTTGGGGCGCCTGGGTGGCTCAGTTGGTAAGCATCCGACTTCAGCTCAGGTCATGATCTCACGGTTGGTGAGTTCGAGCTCGGGGTCGGGCTCTGTGCTTACAGCTCGGAGACTGGAGCCTGCATCAGATTCTGTGTCTCCCTCTCTCTCTGCTCCTCCCCCACTCACACTCTGTCTCTCTCTCTCAAAAATAAATAAACATTAAAAAAATTAAAAAAAACAAAAACAAAAAGATAAATCTTTAGATAAGTGAAGCCCTTCTCTTGCATATGAAGAAATAGTCAAGCAATGGATGACAATGTACTCCTTTGTGCGTACTAGCCATGCTCTAACAGCTGTTTAATAACCTGAGTATCTTTTGTCTCTTGTTTAAAGAAAACTCATGGAAAACCTGTGAGCCTCAGAGCACTAAGTTGTTTTTACCTCAAGGCATTTGCTTGAACTGCTAGTTCTGCTCACTCTCTCAGTCCCTCTCCACATCACCATCTCAGGCTGATCTTTGCTGATTATGATACAAAAATACCCTAACATCTTTGCTCTCTCTTCCCCTTGCTGCTCTCTCCTCCCACTACCACACCCAGCAGTGTGATAATGTATTTACGTGTTTATCTTCTGCCTTCCCTTCTGGGAAGTAAGCTCCATGCTGAGAGCAGCGCCTAACACCTAGCAGGGAAAGATTTGTTCTGTAAATCAATATGCAAAATACGTAGCAAATTCTCCATATCAGTCAAATAAGAGTTTGGGGATGTGCTTCTATGCAGTCTCACATGAGAATCCTCTTGGGTTCAGCCTGCTCATCATCGATCTTCATCTTTTTATTGTCACCAATCTTTTTTATTGCCTCGATAGTTTTGCCTTTTCCAGAATGCCATTTAGCTGAAATCAAATAGTACGTAGCTTTTTCAGATGGGCTTCTTCCCTAGTGATAAGTATCTAAGTTTTCTCTGTGTCTTTTCATGGCCAGATAGTTCATTTCTTTTTTATTGCTGAATATATTCCATCTTCTGGATGCTTACTGAAGGACATCTTGATGCTTCCAAGTTTTGGAAATTATAAATAAAGCTGCTGTAAATATCCATGTATGGGTTTTTGTGTAGACACATGATTTCAACTCCTTTGGGAGAATGTCAAGGAATGCAATTGCCGGATCATATGGTAAGAGAAAGTTTATTTTGTAAGAAACAGCCAAACTACTCCGAAGTGGCCGTCCCATTTTGCATTCCCAATGCAATATATGGTTTCTGATGCTGACCCACATCCACACCAGTATTTGGTGTTTTCACTGTTCTGGTATTCACCATTTTTATGGATGTGCAGGTATTTCACTATTGTCTTAATTTGCATTTCCCTGATGACATATGATGAAGAGCATCCTATCATATGCTTATTTGCTATCTGTAAATCTTCTTTGATGAGGTGTCCATTAAGATCTTTGGTCCTTTTTTAATAGGGTTGTTCATTGTCTTATTGTTGAGTTTAAAGTGTTCTTTGTATATATTGGATAGTTGCCCTTTAACATATGTGTCTTCTGCAAATATTTTCTTTTAGTCTATGGCTTTTCTTTTTTATTCTTGACATTGTCTTTCACGAGCAGAAGTTTTTAATTTTAATGAAGTCCAGTTTATCCATTATTTCTTTCATGGATCACGTCTTGGTGTAGGACAATGGCCATACCTAAGGCCATCTAGGTTTTCTCCTTTGTTATAGCCTAGGAGTCTTATAGTTTTGCATTTACATTTTGGCTCATGATCCATTTTGAGTAAACTTTTGTGAAGGGTGTAAGATCTGTGTTGAGTCATTTTTATGCATGTGGATATCCACTCGTTCCAGTATCATTTTTTGAAGAGCCTATCTTTGTTCCATTGTATTATCTTTGCTTCTTTGTCTAAGGTTGCTGACTATATTTATGTGGGTTTACTTCTGGACTCTGTTCTGTTCCATGAATCTATTTATCCTTTCTTTTCCCAATACCATATTGCTTTGATTACTGTAGCTTTTATAGTAATTTTCAAAGTTAGGTAGAGTCAGTTCTCCAACCTTGTTCTCCTTCAATATTGTGTTGGCTATTTTGGGTCTTATGCCTTTTCACATATACTTTAGAACCAGTATGCTGATGTCCATAAAACAAAGGTTGTTATTTCTTAAATCTGAAAAAATCAAGTATTAGTATTTTCCAGTATCATGGAGCTATGGTAGGATAGTCAGTGTGGTTAAAGTAATATGATATTCACTTATTATTCCTGTAGCTCTGCATGAGAGAATTTTTAGTTTTTCAGTTCACATATATATGAATGAGATTCATGAAATCTATTTCCTTCGAATGGCAGACTATAAAACTTCAGAATTTGTGTGAGAGATTATTTTGTCATTTATGCTTTAGTACAATATAATCTCTCACACAAATTCTGAGGTTTTATAGTCTGCCTTTCGAGGGAAATAGATTTCATGAATCTTATTCATATGTATGTATATTATTTGAGGTACCAGAAGTCTGTGGTCTTTTATGGTCAGTCTGATTCCTACTCAATGTAAGGAACTCAGAGTTGTGCCAATCTAAGTAAATAGAAAGGCACTGTCTAGAGACTGACTAGACAAGTCCCTACTAGATTATCCTAAGGCTCTACAGGATTGGGATAAGAGAAGTTGAACCTGCTACAAATAAATGTTAAGAGAATAACTATTGCAAAGGCTCTATGCTAACTTACTATTTCTTTTATATTACTGTTCTTCATTGGTAAGTTTTCCATGTCTACATCAAAACTTCCTACTGAAGGAATCTTACTGATGCCGGAGGAGGTATGTTTGAGTCTTCATATTAAATAAACTAAACCACTTCCTTTCCTAAGTACCTTGGTAGTTTATGTATCTCTTAATTATACCAATAATTATTTGGCATGCAGTATTGTTAGTTGTGTACATGTCCAAAGTGTCCAATTCTATTGCAAGTTCTTAACAACAGAGAACAAGTGATTTTTTATAACTTCAAACAGTGCATTGAAGATTACTTGCATATAATATAAGAAATACTTGACCAGTAAATGCTTAGTTGGAACATTCTTCTATACAAATCTTAAAGGCACTAGATGGATTTGCCAATTTTGACAATTGCTGAGTCAAGGTTCTCCAGGGAAACATAACCAATAGGATGTAAATATATATAAAAAGATGCTTTATAAGGAACTGGCTCATGCAATAATGGAGACAAAGTCCCAAGATCTGTAGTTGGCAAGCTGGAGACCTAATAGTGTAGTTTCAGTCCAAATGATGGCAGGCTTAGGATCCAAAAGTTGATGTTATAGTTTGAGACTAAAAGCAGGGAAGAAACAAAAACAAAACAAAACAAACAAAACAAAACAAAACAAAAAAAAAAAAACACAGTGTCTTAGCTCAAGGCAGTCAGGAAGGAGGAGTTCACTATTATTCACAGGAGAATCAGCCATTTATTCTATTCATGCCTTCAACTATGGATGAGACCCACCTGTACTTGGGAGAGCAATCTGCTTTACTAGTTTATCAAGCCAAAGGTTAATCTTATACAAAGCACCCCAACAAAATAATGTTTGAATAAATATCGGGGCACACTCTGACCCCGTCAAGTTCATATGTAAAATTGAACATCACACCAAGTAATTAATATTTTTATAAGTAATTCTCACACTGTTCACATGGATTATGATGCTTAGATCATCTCTTCCCTGGAGAAAATGTGCCCCTTACCCTTTCATTGCTTCATGCTGGAGAATAGTCCTTATTTCTTATACTTTCACTCCCACACATGACTAGCTAAAAGAGATATTTTTGAAAGATCAATTAATCTGGGTTTTGTGGTTGTTGTTTTTGAAAATTCAGTGTTTTAAAAATAAATGTTCTGTTTTTGCTGCTGGATAAGAACTAGAAATCTTTGGAAAACTTGAGACTACTTAGTTCTCTTGATATAGCTGAGATCTTCATGTTGCATATACACATATTTTACTCATTTGCATCAATCACTGTATTCATTTTTATACATTTACTTTTTTCTTTTACATAAACATAAATGTGCCTTTCAATGCATATTGTGTATCTCCTACTTGTACCAAGGCAATTATGAGGGTGGGGAAAGACAGATAAGGAAGACAGCTATTTTCCAAAGACAGAAGTGACAGCCTTTTGCTCTAGAATGCCATTTGCATTTATGCGATATTTTCTGATGTGTCTATCAGAGCAGGTTAGCAGTAAAATATTCTATATTTCATAATGTTCCTGTAGTTTTCATCTCTGATGACCTTTTGACATGGCCTTTATACGATTTAAAAGAAAGGCTCTCAACTTCTCTATTACTCTAGCAGCTGATATTTATAAAAATATGGAAACATAAAAATAAAAGTGAAAATCAAGTATTCGTGCAGTGAATTTTGGAAGAAGAAGATAACATGAATGAAAAAGGCCTAATTATGTTCAATTGTGGTCTAAATATGGATTAGAAAACTTGTAAAAATTTAACAATAACACAGAAATAATTGCTGAATAGTAAAGATTAACCACCTCCAAATTCATTAGCTACATATGCTTTAGGTGTATGTAGGGCATACAGATTGAGCAAGATTGAACATCAATGCCTTTTATTTGATTAGCAAAACTATTATTTTTCAAATATTTTCCCTTACTATAGGAATGCCAACAAAGTGGGGAAAATAATCTTTTTCACATTTTGAAAAATTATTGCCTACCAAAATAGAGGAGAAAAAAGCATATGACTTTCTTCTCTTGTTGACTGTATCTCTCACTTTAGCCTTTCATTTTTTGGTAGCTTTATTTCAGGGAATAAATTTTACCCACTATTTCTGTTTTCAACAAGCCACAGTTCAAAAAAGCCCTAGGGAACAGTTTGTATCCTTCTGTCATAATTCAGGGGATCTGATTCTTTTGAGACCTCATGTTTTGGATCATCTATAGTGTGAGTGGGTTCATTATCTCCCATTTTCAGGAAAATTATATAACTCTAAGGGTTAATTTACACTGATAGTACAATGTGTTTTCCCTTGGCTCATTTCCTTCTACCATAAAGGATGAAGTTAGTGACTTTATTCTAATTCTCTTCTAAAGAATAAAAATCCACACACTCTAATTTCAAATATATGCTTGTTTACTACATAGAAAATTTTCAAATATTCATGATGGGACCAACATAGTGAAGCAGAATGAGCTCTAGATAGATTTAGAAAATCTGGGTTATATCTTAGCTTAATCTATTTTTTTCCTTAGGATTTATTTGATTTCTAATAATCAGTGGCCACATAGCATCCATGTATGCCGTCCAGTCAACTTGTAAGTGTTGTCCATTGTCTAAATCTATGTTCAACACAAACTACTCCAAACATCTGCATATTAAATCAGCATATGATTATCTTTGCAAATAAATAAAAGTACATAAGTAGTGTTTTTACCCTTTAAATTATGTATCAGCAACATATATCAGGGTTTGGAAATATTCAATTTCATTAAAAATTTCTACATGTATCTACTCTTATATGAAGTAAATAACTGACATGTAACTAACATTAACTCTTCTCTTTATTATGCATTACAGTAGTAAAAACAGTAAAGTCAATGTGGCTGAAAGTCACTATAGTATACTTCACACCATCCTATTTTGCCTATGTATAAACTGTTAAAGAGAAATGTTATATAAAACTGATCCTTTATCATGAGTAATTTAATTTTGCTTTGGACTTCAGTCTTCAAGAGTTATTTTAAGCTTCAGAAAAAGCAGTAAAATAATCTATAATTACTTTGGTTCTAAAATTATCTTTGTCTCTTTTTTAATTTTCTTATAAACTAAAGGATAAAATTGACACAGTATAAAAACATGTTATCTGCTTCATGTTTAAACTCATCACTTACCAAAAAAATAAATGCATCACCTACACAATTCACAATTTTTGCATTACTGTGATTGAATGCACTGTATCTTATAAGAAGCATCCTGCATTCTCAAGAGATCTAAGTTTTCATGATGCACAAATGCTATATAAAATTGTTTGAACCTTTTCACACCACAATACTCCTTGTTTCTAGTATTATTTGAAAAAAAATGAAGGTTAAGCCCACACATCACTTGTAAAGCATAGCTTTATGCTGTAATTATGTATGACTCTACATATATTCATATTTGTTGACTTAGAAGATACTTGAACAATAAAAAAAACATTACTTGGAAGGCTCATTACCGAGTAGAGTTATGAAGTCTGCCTTTTGATTAATGAAAAGATCCAGTGTTTTTAGATCTTGTAACTATTTGTGCCTCTGCCTCTACCCCTTTACTTATAAGCTGGTTGACACATTTGTTCAATTACAGCTACCTTGTTTTTAATTGCTGCATGCCAAATTGATTGATTGTTGTCAATTTCTGGCAGTCAGCAGCAATGTGTCTTTGCTTCCTGTCATGAATCAGTTTACATTTATTTGACTTCTTCTGCCCACCAAAAAGCTGCTGCTTGGAAATCCTGTTATTATCATGAACCACCCATTATCTAACTTCAGTGTATTTGAGATTCAATAAATATCACTTCAACGTTAGGGGGACTGACACTGTTCTAAAGCAGGGAACAATTACTCATACTTTTTTTTTTTTTTTTTTTTTTATTTTTGAGACAGAGAGAGACAGAGCATGAATGGGGGAGGGTCAGAGAGAGAGGGAGACACAGAATCAGAAACAGGCTCCAGGCTCTGCACTGTCAGCACAGAGCCCAACGCGGGGCTCGAACTCACCGACTGTGAGATCATGACCTGAGCCGAAGTCAGACGCTTAACCGACTGAGCCACCCAGGCGCCCCTCATACTTTCAAAGCTAACTATGAATTTGGCCCTTAGCAAACTTTTGTAAAATGGATACAAAATAATCTCAGAAGAGCATTTATGTTCTTTGTGTAGTGTTTAGTTCCTCCCGTACTGATGTTACACTCTAGAGTGCAGCAAAGTTCTTGCGCATCTGTGGGTGGTAACTATCCAGTGGATGGATGACCGTTTGTTTATACCACATTAACGTGGGTGTGATTGGATAATGAACATGATCTGTATCTTAGCCCTTCAGAGCTGAGTTGTAGTACTCACTCCATTATGTAGCAGCTGCATTCCTTTCTAATATTTTCTGTGAGCTTCTACAGCCACATCTATGAAGTTGGAACAAAATCTAACTCTATAGATTTTTTTTTCATTTTTTTAGGATTAAATGAGATTATAAATGTAAAATGGCTACCATATTGTTTGCCACATATTGAATGCTCAGTGAAACTTATTTTATTTTTCTTCCCTAGCCATCTAATAATGTTTTTAAATGATAGAAACTTGATTTTGAAAATTTAGTATTGATAGCAAAGTTAGTGTATTGTTAACACAATGCAGACTTAGAAGTTTTTCGTATCTGCCTCCAAAGAGAGTTACAGCTCTTCAAAGGGCAAGTAGTTATTCGTAGTCATTTTAAAGAACAGAAACTGTTTAGTATACCTAGTACGTCATGGAACACATTGCTTACATATATAAGGGACCACTTCTGGCTGAAATGTAGCTTTATCATTTCAAAGGAAGAAAATTTGAAATTAGAATGCATAATAAAATCAAACCCTGTTGGGCCACTGGAAAACACATGCAACTCTAAACCATGAAATTACAGATTCCTTGCCAGTGAAAATGCATTTATATCAAATTAAAATAATATTAGGTAAAAACAATCTTGAAATGTTTCAACCACACTTTTAAAAACTATAATTAAAATGACCCCATTTTAACGGTTCATAAAAATCAATAGACAGTTACTGGAGTGAGTGGGAGAAACAGATCAGAAGTGTTCCTTATTATGCAGCTCTTGGATGTCTCATTAATTTGAGTTTCAGTGGGAATATTGTAGGAAAAGGGATAATTTTCTTTCCATTTATTTTATTTTTGTTTCCAATTGGTCAGGGCTCCCCAACATTAAGAAATGTCAAACGAGAAAACGTAGTTATCCGCTTATTTATGTTCTAATATAAAACATTGTCAGTAGCTTTTGGCAATAATGAAAATCAGGAAGCCCACCTAGCAAGTTTATTATGTTTTTTTTTTTTTATTGAGATATCATCTAGTATGGAAGGAAGCTTTAGAAAAAAAAAGTTTATAATGCCCCTCTAGATTTATATTTTCATAATGAATTTATCATCTTAATTATCTGAAAATGGAAAGCATACACTTCATATATTAGCTTAGAAGTCATATGGAAAAAAATATCTGAAATGATAGAATGGGAATAGTTAATTCTGTCAAATGTAGATTCAATTCCTGGTTCTGCCCCTGATTAGCTAGCTGTTTCATTTGGGCCATGTTTGCAATAACATGAAAGCCACAAAATATCTGAGGGTTAGAGAGACAAATAAAATGCATTTTGCATTATTGGTAGCAATAAAGACTTGTTTCTTTGTTATTTTCGAAAGTTAGGTGGATTAGTGGCAAAAATTCTAATGAAGTGGTTTGCCTAGTAGTCCATTATAGAAGGGATGTAGGACGGAACTAAAAATATGTATTTCAGAGATTAAAAAAAGATAAAGAATCATCAAAGTATTTTCAGGCACAGAACTTATGTACTTCAAAGAGTGATTGTATGTTGGCAGAGAAGCAAGAGCAAAGAGTCAAAAAGAACTTCAGTGATATCCTTAGATTAGCAATAGAACTGAACTGATTTGGAATAAATAGTGATTTGGAATGAAAAGTCTGGGAATTCAGGCTCTTTGGGAAGGCTGTTTTAAAATGTGCCTTAGAATTTGACTTTCCTAAAACTTAATGAAAATCAGCCTAATGTGGTAAGAATAAAAACAAATAAAACCGTTCAAGTGGTAATCAAGTAAAGGATAAAGCATATACTATGCCTTGTACTTTTAAAGTCTGAATGTCAAAGTAATAGAAACTTCTTAAATAGAGGACAAGCACAGTATTCCACCCCCTGGCACCAGCAGAGTTGAGTTCACACTACCTTAAGAATCCTGATTAACACTCTCGAATCTGGGGAGAAGCAAAACAGAATAGCACATCATTTATTTTCTCTTTTTGTTTGAGAATTAGTGGAAACAGCTGCTGGGAATAAGTAGGTAGGCTGGGGAAAATAAATGAAAGAGATGACTCTGTCTGGATAGAATAAACCCTCTGGGAGTCTTCTTAAACTGAGTAAATGATAGGGACCACATAAAAATTGTTCTCCCTTCTCTGTCCCTGACCCTTATGCAGAATAAGCTTCTGTACAGATATTTTTAAAACTCTCAGAAGAAAAAGAGCATAGCTCATTTATTCTTAAATAGATTTAAGCCTTATGTACTCATGTGAGATTTCCACCTTCTCTCCCCTTCTACTCCAGGCCATACTTAGCCCTCAGACTGTAGCTCAGAGGGGAAAACAAACTGCCCTCAGATACTGTGGGAAGAGTGACAAGAATTCTCACACAGTCCTCAAAAAAAATTCAATGTTGGATGGATTTGACCTCAAATAAGGAAGCCTACAAAAATAAGAGCAGGTAATGAACAAAATATCATATGCCAATAAATGAAAAATATGTTAAAACAGATGAAATAATAATAATATTCTAAAGTCTAAGAAGCCAGTTCAAGGAAAAAAAAAGAAAATTTCTTGCAATAGCTTATCGCTACAGGAATCAGCATAATAAGAATACAACATAGCAAAATAAGAGCTCAAGCATTAAATGATTAAACAACAGAATGAGATACAAAGGGGATTTCAGTCTTGAGAAACTGAGAATTAACACAACATCAATTTGGACTTTATAGTTAGAAAAGAAAGAAAGAGAAAATACACTACTAAAAATCAAATCATTGTAGTAGAAAGGCTTGAGATGACTGTAATCATTGCAAAAACATTTAAGGACAAAATGCTTAAAGAGATATTATAATGTATTTCTAGAGTTCAAAAATATAATACAGAAAATAAAATGCACTTTCTTAAAATGAAGGAACTAATTGTCAAAAAGTGGGTTCTATGTTCTTTTAAAAATGTTTATTTATTTATTTTTGAGAAAGAGAGAGAAAGAGAGTGGGTGAGTGGCAAAGAAGAGAGGGAGACAGAGAATCTCAAGCGGGCTCCACGCTGCCAGCCAAGACCCCGTGAATCGTGAGATCATGACCCAAGCAAAAATCAAGAGTCGGACCCTTAACTGACTAATCCATCAAAAGGAATCCTATCTCCTAAAGAATTTAAGAAAACAGAGACATATTTCAATACAACAATTATTTTTCAAAGATGGAGGAAAGAAAAAATATTTTGTAATACAGTCCAAAAAAAAAAAAAAAAGCAAATTAGGTGAAAATGATCAAGCCTGTCTCTCTCTCTCTCTTTTTAAAGCAAAGAAACAGAATGAATGGTAAAAGACAATGTAGGAACATCTATAAAATCTGTGGGTGAGACTACCTTGAGAATTTATCACCAGTATGCCGCCCATTTAGGATTAAAATCAACAGACAGACCTCTCCAATATGAACAAATTCAATAAATATAGCACCCTTGAGTTTTTCTTCAGGGCAAAGCAGAATATCATCCATGTGACCACTGTATTTAGTCAAATGAAAGATGAACGTATATATTAAACTTGGTAAAGGAGAGGTTGTGTTAAAGAGCTAGTAGTAAATTTTGAGTTGATACAATTTTCTGTAATGATACTCCCTTCATATTCCTAAATTGGGTCATGGTATTTGCTCTTATATTTCACTGTCATCTTCATGCTTCTTTTGTAATGTTTGAAATTTTTATAATAAGAATATACCACTTTTGTAAAAACAATTGAATAATCCTGTAGCAATTACACCACAATATCAGAAGAGTTTAAAGAAGGTAGTGGGAAAATGAATATTGTTCTTTTCTGTACTTTTATTTTTAGGAACATCTATTTTTTTTTTTTTAATTAGAAAACTTAGTAGAGGATATATTAAGTTTGAGGTGCCTTTAAGATACCCTGGGTAGATGCTTCTCAGGCATTTAAGAACAGGAACTGAAGGTCAAGTGTTGAGATACAAATTTGATAAGGATTTGACTGAAAGTGATAAATGAAATCCATAGTGGAGATTATTTTAGAAAAGTACCAACAGAGTATCTGAGGCCAGAGACCTGAGGACATGACTCAATCAAGAAACAGATGGTAGAATAAAATCAGAAAATACCAGAAATCTTGCTCACTTACTCCTTTAAATTGGTGACTGGGTTGGGGCGCCTGGGTGGCTCAGTCAGTTGAGCGACCAACTTTGGCTCAGGTCATGATCTTACAGTTTGTGAGTTCGAGCCCGGCATGGAGCCCCGTGTTGAAAGCTCGGAGCCTGGAACCTGCTTCAGGTTCTGTGTCTCCCTCTCTCTCTGCCCCTCTTCCACTGGCACTCTTTCTTTCTAAGCAACAACAACAACAAAATTGGTGAGTAAACTGCAAATTGGTGAGCAAAAAAGTGACAAAAGCCAACAGAATAAAGATTCTTTTCTAATACTGGTGTATTTCCCACTTCAAGGAAGTGTATTTATACCTGACTAATTCATGGTGTCGTGCCAATGGCAGCCTCACTTATTAACGTTCCACAGGTCTACTTCGCCTTCTGCAAATGTTTTATCATGCAGTTGCCCTATGAATTCTCTAGCTCCCATTTCTTCCTGACTGCTGCTCTTTGCAAAAATAACTGTGAGAATATTAAATTTAAGCTACAGCTCCCCTTTTCTATTAATTTCTTGTTCCTGACACCTGGGATTCCAGGTTCTGCTCATGGATTTAATCCTGCCCTGTCGTCCGGGTCCTCAGCAAATGTATTCAACTCCCTCTCAATTCAGTCTCCAGCAGGGAATTGAAAGGGCAGAAAGAAAAATCACTTTTCAGTTTGTTTTCCCAAAGAATAATACAATTGCTATTTATTTATTATTTATTAAGAAAATACTTTCAAAAACCATGTTAGTTTGTGCAAGTGAAAATCCTTATTAGGTTAGAACATATTTAGAATTATATATCATGTATATTATACTAGTTTTAAATAATCTATTTTAGCATCAAGTTCTTATATAACAGATCAGTTTGAAACTGACGTTTATGTTAGGATCAATTTGTCTTGATGTTTTGAAAGTCATATTAATTTATTTAAATCGCTTTTATTAGAAAACAAAATCCTCACTAAACTATAGGCTTGAACTGCTAAGAGTGAGATTTAAACTCACACTGTTGGGGTGCCTGAGTGGCTCAGTCAGTTGAGCATCCAAGTCTTGATTTCAGCTCAGGTCATGATCTCAGGGTTGTGGGATCAAGCCCCATGCCCTGCGAATGTGCTATGTGCAGACCATTCTTAAGATTCTCTCTTTCTCTTTGCCCTCCCCCCACACTCATGCTCTCTCTCTTCCTCTCTAAAATAAAAATAATATAGTTAACATGAAAATCAGATGTTTATAAGAAAGGAAAATTACATCTATTTTATTTTGATATATGAAAAACTCTGAATTATCATTTAAGTCCTATATTTAAATTTCCAATAACCTTGATATCGTTAAAATTATTTATCAGTGAAATATGTATCATGGCTCACCTAGGCAAAGCAGTTTCTCCTTTCAGTGTAGCATTACATTAAAAATTAAGAATAACATCCCTTTTATGTTAAAAGCATACTATTGTTTTAAAATACAGTTTGACAACCTTAATACAAAGGTTACCCTGAGATCTTTGAATTATCAATGACTTAGACCTAACCAAAATAAATTCTAAAAATGTTAAGGGAAAAAATAAAAGGTATTGCAAATGGAATTTTCTTACAGAACTGAACAGATGTATCATTGGTATGAACAGAAATTCACTAAAAATGTCTAAATACATCTGATAACCAAGTATTGCTCGAGACTGTTTAATTAGCATAGAGTACAGCAGGAAGCCTGCGGACGGCAATCGTCAGTGTTAGAGATACAGATTCTTAACCTGGTAATAAAGAATCAAGGCATAATCAGAAGGACTGTGAACAGTGAGAACGGCAACTCTACCAGCTGAGGTTAAAACCCAGACTCTGGTCTTTGCAGAACCTAAAACTGGGATTTGGCCAGTGAAGCACCCTGGTCATAGGCAAGGCATAGATGTACAAGTTCAAGTTGAATTCTCACATGAGGCCCAGAGGGCACTCCTGGGGACTCAACCCCACAATCCACCAACTTGGTTGAAGGAACATTTTAGTATTTGCTCTAAATAACTGAACTTATCCTTGAGGAAATGTGTTGCTTGCCAATAGGTAGATGGCATGGAAGTAGAAATGTGGGACTCAGTATTCATTCTCTCTATCTGTCTCTCTCTCTTTGTATGTGTGTTTAGAAAATAAAAATCATGATTTTATCAACAACCTTGCAGCAGAACATAAGGCCTACAGACATCAAGTATTTTCAATATGCAGGGCTTGATATCCAGGCATCTACCGAAATGCTCCCAAATCATAGTGGCTTGAAAGTTATTCACCATTTCCTGAGATACTGGACAGTGCAGCCCCAGAGTATATATGGTTATCGCAATGTGCACTTTAAAGCAGTAGTGTGTGTGTGTGTGTGTGCGCTCGTGAGTGTAAATCAACATTATAATTAAACAGTTTTTTGGGGTATTAGATGAGTGACTTTATTATTTAGCTATTCATTAAACCTTATGATTTTCTGATTCTTTGGGAAAGCAGTATCCCAGATTATTTTATTTTATTAATGTACGCTTTGAAGACATGTTTTGGATATGACCAGTAAAATTTAACAATAAAGTCAGATATATAGTCACTGATTCAAAAATAGGTATCTATATTTAAATGTTAACAAAAATATTTTGGTTGCTGATCTACCATTACATCAGGATTACTTTTTGATTTTTGTTTTGCTTCATATAATAATGGTCTTTCAAACTGTTTAACTTTAAAAACAAACTATAATGTCCATGTATAGTAACTTCTTAACCCAGGCTACAAGTTTATAATGAAATGCACATCCAATAATTCTGAATATAAATGTCTATGAAACGTAGAGTTCACACTACTCTTTTAAGAGGAAGCCATGGTTGATTTTTGAAAGAAAAATATACAGAAGCACAAGTAGGCAAGGAACCACAGAAAACTAGAGAGAATATCTAGGTTCAATAATAAAACTCTCGGGTTTTTCTTTTAAGGTTACATATTTTTTATTTTGCATTTTCCATTTGTGCAGGAAAAACATGCAAACTGACGTAATCTGTGGGTATTTTATGATTGCGCAAGATTTCTTTTAAAACCCTTGTTTCTATTCCAGCACTATACTTTAATACCCTAGGATTAATAGAGGTCATGTCCTTTAATCTTTATACCACCATTTCTTATATGCACGAAACAGGAATGCATGATCAGATGGCTTGCATTATCTTCAGTAACATATATTCGAGCAGAGATGATGCAATATGGGTTATTTGGAATGCTTTTAATACTCTGTATCCTTGAGAAGAAGAAAAGCAGCCCCTCGTCATTAGCAACAGCCCTAGCATTATCAAGTAGGCATTGATGTTGCTAGGAGATGGCTAGGGCTCACAGCTTGGTCTTGGCATTCACCTACTGAATATATATGCATTTTGCAAAATAGCAGGATAAGGCAAGGCCACTCTGTGAATATGATGGATCAAGACAAAAGTAAGACTACTCCATAATTATGATTGAACTTAGATAAGGAAAAAACAAACAAACATGGTCTAAACCTTGAACCTAACCAAACATTTCTCTCTCGTGGATAGGTGGCTGCTGCCTCCAGCACATATTATAGTTTTAACCTTACTACATTCCTCCTGTGTTTTAGATAGGATTTGTTAAAATAGGTCACCATAGAATTACCTCTTCTTCCTGACTATATCCAATCCAGAGCAAAGTATCACGTTGTTAAACTTGCTCCCCCAAATCACCGAACATAAGGCCAAAACTTTTTTTTCAATATATGAAATTTATTGTCAAATTGGTTCCCATACAACACCCAGTGCTCATCCCAAAAGGTGCCCTCCTCAATACCCATCACCCACCCTTCCCTCCTTCCCACCCCCCATCAACCCTCAGTTTGTTCTCAGTTTTTAACAGTCTCTTATGCTTTGGCTCTCTCCCACTCTAACCTCTTTTTTTTTTTTTCCTTCCCCTCCCCCATGGGTTTCTGTTACGTTTCTCAGGATCCACATAAGAGTGAAGCCATATGGTATCTGTCTTTCTCTGCAAGGCTTATTTCACTTAGCATCACACTCTCCAGTTCCATCCACGTTGCTACAAAGGGACATATTTCATTCTTTCTCATTGCCGCGTAGTACTCCATTGTGTATATAAACCACAATTTCTTTATCCATTCATCAGTTGATGGACATTTAGGCTCTTTCCATAATTTGGCTATTGTTGAGAGTGCTGCTATAAACATTGGGGTACAAGTGCCCCTATGCATCCGTATTCCTGTATCCCTTGGGCAAATTCCTAGCAGTGCTATTACTGGGTCATAGGGTAGGTCTATTTTTAATTTTTTGAGGAACCTCCACACTGTTTTCCAGAGTGGCTGCACCAGTTTGCATTCCCACCAACAGTGCAAGAGGGTTCCCGTTTCTCCACATCCTCTCCAGCATTTATAGTCTCCTGATTTGTTCATTTTGGCCACTCTGACTGGCGTGAGGTGATATCTGAGTGTGGTTTTGATTTGTATTTCCCTGATGAGGAGTGACGTTGAGCATCTTTTCATGTTCCTGTTGGCCACACGGATGTCTTCTCTTTTTTTTTAAATTTTTTTTAACGTTTATTTATTTTTGAGACAGAGAGAGACAGAGCATGAATGGGGGAGGGGCAGAGAGAGAGGGAGACATAGAATTGGAAGCAGGCTCCAGGCTCTGAGCCATCAGCCCAGAGCCTGACGCGGGGCTCGAACTCACGAACCGTGAGATCGCGACCTGAGCTGAAGTCAGACGCTTAACCGACTGAGCCACCCAGGCACCCCTGGATGTCTTCTTTAGAGAAGTGTCTATTCATGTTTTCTGTCCATTTCTTCACTGGGTTATTTGTTTTTCGGGTGTGGAGTTTGGTGAGCTCTTTATAGATTTTGGATACTAGCCCGTTGTCCGATATGTCATTTGCAAATATCTTTTCCCATTCCATTGGTTGCCTTTCAGTTTTGTTGGTTGTTTCCTTTGCTGTGCAGAAGCTTTTTATCTTCATAAGGTCCCAGTAGTTCATTTTTTGCTTTTAATTTCTTTGCCTTTGGGGATGTGTCAAGTAAGACATTGCTACAGCTGAGGTCAGAGAGGTCTTTTCCTGCTTTCTCCTCTAGGGTTTTGATGGTTTCCTGTCTCACATTCAGGTCCTTTATCCATTTTGAGTTTATTTTTTGTTAATGGTGTGAGAAAGTGGTCTAGTTTCAACCTTCTGCATGTTGCTGTCCAGTTCTCCCAGCACCATTTGTTAAAGAGACTGTCTTTTTTCCATTGGATGTTCTTTCCTGCTTTGTCAAAGATGAGTTGGCCATACGTTTGTGGGTCTAGTTCTGGGGTTTCTATTCTATTCCATTGGTCTATGTGTCTGTTTTTGTGCCAATACCATGCTGTCTTGATGATGACAGCTTTGTAGTAGAGGCTAAAGTCTGGGATTGTGATGCCTCCTGCTTTGGTCTTCAAAATCACTTTGGCTATTCGGGGCCTTTTGTGGTTCCATATGAATTTTAGAATTGCTTGTTCTAGCTTCGAGAAGAATGCTGGTGCAATTTTGATTGGGATTGCATTGAATGTGTAGATAGCTTTGGGTAGTATTGACATTTTGACAATATTTATTCTTCCAATCCATGAGCATGGAATGTTTTTCCATTACTTTGTATCTTCTTCAATTACCTTCATAAGCTTTCTATATTTTTCAGCATACAGATCTTTTACATCGTTGGTTAGGTTTATTCCTAGGTATTTTATGCTTCTTGGTGCAATTGTGAATGGGATCAGTTTCTTTATTTGTCTTTCTGTTGCTTCATTATTAGTGTATAAGAATGCAACTGATTTCTGTACATTGATTTTGTATCCTACGACTTTGCTAAATTCGTGTATCAGTTCTAGCAGACTTTTGGTGGAGTCTGTCCGGTTTTCCATGTATAATATCATGTTGTCTGCAAAAAGTGAAAGCTTAACTTCATCTTTGCCAATATTGATGCCTTTGATTTCCTTTTGTTGTCTGATTGCTGATGCTAGAACTTCCAACACTATGTTAAACAACAGCGGTGAGAGTGGACATCCCTGTCGTGTTCCTGATCTCAGGGAAAAAGCTCTCAGTTTTTTCCCATTGAGGATGATGTTAGCTGTGGGCTTTTCATAAATGGCTTTTATGATCTTTAAGTATGTTCCTTCTATCACGACTTTCTGAAGGGTTTTTATTAAGAAACGTTGCTGAATTTTGTCAAATGCCTTTTCTGCATCAATTGACAGGATCATATGGTTCTTATCTTTTCTTTTATTAATGTGATGTATCACGTTGATTGATTTGCAAATACTGAACCAGCCCTGCAGCCCAGGAATGAATCCCACTTGATCATGGTGAATAATTCGTTTTATATGCTGTTGAATTCGATTTGCTAGTATCTTATTGAGAATTTTTGCATCCATATTCATCAGGGATATTGGCCTGTAGTTCTCTTTTTTTACTGGGTCTCTGTCTGGTTTAGGAATCAAAGTAATACTGGCTTCATAGAATGAGTCTGGAAGTTTTTCTTCCCTTTCTATTTTTTGGAACAGCTTGAGAAGGATAGGTATTATCTCTGCTTTAAACGTCTGGTAGAACTCCCCTGGGAAGCCATCTGGTCCTGGACTCTTATTTGTTGGGATATTTTTGATAACTGATTCAATTTCTTCGCTGGTTATGGGTCTGTTCAAGCTTTCTATTTCCTCCTGATTGAATTTTGGAAGAGTGTGGGTGTTTAGGAATTTGTCCATTTCTTCCAGGTTGTCCAGTTTGTTGGCATATAATTTTTCATAGTATTCCCTGATAATTGTTTGTATCTCTGAGGGATTGGTTGTAATAATTCCATTTTGCTTCATGATTTTATCTATTTGGGTCATCTCCCTTTTCTTCTTGAGAAGCCTGGCTAGAGGTTTATCAATTTTGTTTAATTTTTCAAAAAACCAACTCTTGGTTTCATTGATCTGCTCTACAGTTTTTGTAGATTGTGTATTATTTATTTCTGCTCTGATCTTTATTCTTTCTCTTCTTCTGCTGGGTTTAGGCTGCCTTTGCTCTTCTGCTTCTATTTCCTTTAGGTGTGCTGTTAGATTTTGTATTTGGGATTTTTCTTGTTTCATGAGACAGGTCGGGATTGCAATGTATTTTCCTCTCAGGACTGCCTTCGCTGCATCCCAAAGCATTTGGATTGTTGTATTTTCATTTTCGTTTGTTTCCATATATTTTTTAATTTCTTCTCTAATTGCCTGGTTAACCCACTCATTCTTTAGTAGGGTGTTCTTTAACCTCCATGCTTTTGGAGGTTTTCCAGACTTTTTCCTGTGGTTGATTTCAAGCTTCATAGCATTGTGGTCTGAAAGTATGCATGGTATGATTTCAATTCTTTTATACTTATGAAGGGCTGTTTTGTGACCCAGTATGTGATCTATCTTGGAGAATGTTCCATGTGCACTCGAGAAGAAAGTATATTCTGTTGCTTTGGGATGCAGAGTTCTAAATATATCTGTCAAGTCCATCTGATCCAATGTAGCCTTCAGGGACCTTGTTTCTTTATTGACCGTGAGTCTAGATAATCTATCCATTTCTGTAAGTGGAGTGTTAAAGTCCCCTGCAATTACCACATTCTTTTCAATAAGGTTGCTTATGTTTGTGAGTAATTGTTTCATATATTTGGGGGCTCCCGTATTCGACGCATAGACATTTATAATTGTTAGCTCTTCCTGATGGATAGATCCTGTAATTATTATATAATGCCCTTCTTCATCACCTGTTACAGCCTTTAATTTAAAGTCTAGTTTGTCTGATATAAGTATGGCTACTCCAGCTTTCTTTTGACTTCCAGTGGCATGATAAATAGTTCTCCATCCCCTCACTCTCAATCTGAAGGTGTCCTCAGGTCTAAAATGAGTCTCTTGTAGACAGTAAATAGATGGGTCTTGTTTTTTTACCCATTCTGATACCCTATATCTTTTGGTTGGCGCATTTAGTCCATTTATGTTCAGTGTTATTATAGAAAGATATGGGTTTAGAGTCATTGTGATGTCTGTATGTTTGATGCTTGTAGCGATGTCTCTGTGTGACTTTGTCTCACAGGATACCCCTTAGGATCTCTTGTAGAGCTGTTTTAGTGGTGACGAATTCCTTCAGTTTTTGTTTGTTTGGGAAGATCTTTATCTCTCCTTCTATTCTAAATGACAGACTTGCTGGATAAAGGATTCTCAGCTGCATATTTTTTCTGTTCATCACATGGAAGATTTCCTGCCATTCCTTTCTGGCCTGCCAAGTTTCAGTAGAGAGATCGGTCACGTGTCTTATAGGTCTCCCTTTATATGTTAGAGCACGTTTATCCCTAGCTCTTTTCAGAATTTTCTCTTTATCCTTGTATTTTGCCAGTTTCACTATGATATGTCGTGCAGAAGATCGATTCAAGTTACGTCTGAAGGGAGTTCTCTGTGCTTCTTGGATTTCAATGCCTTTTTCCTTCCCCAGATCCAGGAAGTTCTCAGCTATTATTTCTTCAAGTACACCTGTAGCACCTTTCCCTCTCTCTCCTCCTCTGGAATACCAATTTTGCGTAGATTATTTCTCTTTAGTGCATCACTTAGTTCTCTAATTTTCCCCTCATACTCCTGGATTTTTTTTATCTCTCTTTTTCTCAGCTTCTTCTTTTTCCATAATTTTATCTTCTAGTTCACCTATTCTCTCCTCTGCCTCTTCAATCCGAGCTGTGGTCGTTTCCATTTTATTTTGCAGCTCGGTTATAGCATTTTTTGCTCCTCCTGACTGTTCCTTAGTCCCTTGATATCTTTAGCAATAGATTCTCTGCTGTCCCCTATACTGTTTTCAAGCCCAGAGATTAATTTCATGACTATTATTCTAAATTCACTTTCTGTTATATTGTTTAAATCCTTGCTGATCAGTTCATTAGCTGTTGTTATATCCTGGAGATTCTTTTGAGGGGAATTCTTCCATTTCATCATTTTGGATAGTCCCTGGAGTGGTGCGGAACTGCAGGGCACTTCCCCTGTGCTGTCTTGAATAACTTGCGTTGGTGGGCAGGGCCGCAGTGAGACCTGATGTCTGCCCCCAGCCCACCTCTGGGGCCACAGTCAGACTGGTGTGTGCCTTCTCTTCCCCTCTCCTAGGGGCGGGATTCACTGTGGGGTGGCGTGGCCCGTCTGGGCTACTTGCACACTGCCAGGCTTGTGGTGCTGGGGATCTGGTGTATTAGCTGGGGTGGATCGGCAAGGTGCACAAGGGCAGGGGTTGGGGGGGCAGGGTCGGCTCACTTATCCTTCAGTGATCCTCTTTGGGAGGGGCCCTGCAGCACTGGGATGGGGTCAGACCCACCGGAGGGATGCATCCTCAGAAGCACAGCTTTGGGTGTTTGTGCAGTGCAAACAAGTTCCCTGGCAGGAACTGGTCCCCTTTGGGATTTTGGCTGTGGGATGGGCAAGGGAGATGGCGCTGGCGAGCACCTTTGTTCCCCGCCAAACTAAGCTCTGTCGTCCGGGCTCAACAACTCTCCCTCCCGTTGTCCTCCACCCTTCCTGCTCTCTGAGCAGAGCTGTTAACTTATAACCTTTCAGATGTCAAGTCCTGCTTGCTGTCAGAACACACTCCGTCAGGCCCCTCCGCTTTTGCCAGCCAGACTCGGGGGCTCTGCTTGGCCGGCAGGCCGCCTCTCCGCCCCGGCTCCCTCCCGCCAGTCCATGGATCGCGTACCGCCTCGCCGCCTTTCCTACCCTCTTCTGTGGGCCTCTTGTCTGCGCTTGGCTCTGGAGACTCCGTTCTGCTAGTCTTCTGGCGGTTTCCTGGGTTATGTAGGCAGGTGTAGGGGAATCTAAGTGACCAGCAGGACGCGGTGAGCCCACCGTCCTCCTATGCTGCCATCTTCCTCACAACAAGTCAAAGCCAAATCTTAAGATTGCTTTTGAACACCTTTTTAGTGAGCCATTCCCATTGGTGTGTGTTTTCCCTCAATGCAACAGGTCATTCAGCCCCCAATTTTTTTTTTCCTTTTTTTAATGTTTATTAATTTTTGACAGAGAGAGAGAGACAGAACATGAGCAGTAGAGGGTCAGAGAGAGAAAGGGAGACACAGAATCCAAAGCAGGCTCTAGGCTCTGAGCTGTCAGCGCAGAGTCTGACATGGGGCTGGAACTCATGAACCATGAGACCATGACCCCAGCCGAAATCAGACACTTAATTGACTGAGACACCCACCCGGCCCCAATCATCCCAACTTTTTTTTTAACTACAGGTGTATTTCTGGTAGACTTTGGCTGGATGCCACTGAAACCTCTTCTGGAAGGTGTTTTGTTTGTTTCTGTGTGTGTGTGTGTGTGTGTGTGTAACAGAACTGTCAAATATTAGATATGTTTACATCTAAGATTTCTTCCATATCTTCTTCCTTAGGCAGTTTAGAAAACTGGAATTTTAGCTTTCAGTTAAATTCAAGATTTAAAGTAGTGTTGTTCAGGACATTTCCACAAGTCAAAAGATATTAATATGAATTTTCTCTCTCTCTCAATTGCGGGGCTCTTTTATATCTAAGTATATGATAGGAATTTATATACATTCTATTTTCGTTATTCCTAGATTCTATATTTTTGTATTTATCTACTCACTGAAATATATTTGTAATTCTCAAATCAAAACTTGTGGCATTTTTATTTACATTTGTGGACAGGTACAGTGCAGCAAAACATTTGAGATGCTTGATAGGCATGTTTCCAGCTAAGGACAACCAAAACAATGCCCTGCCTTATTGTCTCCATTCTCATACTGTAATCAAGTGTCCTTTTGTTGGCTATTGACTATCACATTATTCTTGTTCTTTGTGCTTTTCGTTAACGATTTTTTTTTTATTTAAAGTAGTCTTCAAGCATAGTGCTAAGGTGCTGTCTAGTGTTCCTAAGTGCAAAGATGGCTATGATATGCCCTATGGAAAATCTGTGTGTTACAAAGGCTTTGGAAACAAGTTAGAGTGCTGCGGGCCATAGAGTTTAATGTTAGCAAATCTGCACTATATGTTAAATAAGATGTCTTTAAAAAGAAATGTAAATGAGCTGGGGAAAATAAATATATGAAAAGGAGTATAGGGTCTCCTGTGGAGTATGGGTCCTGGAAACAACCCAGGTATTTAAATGAGACCTATGAGATATTGTGTCCTAGGAAAAAATTAATGACTACAAATCTACAAATAGCCCAATATTTAAAAGCTTTAAATTTAGCTTTGAACCAGTTCATCTATTTTGGCCTAATATGATATGCCCCTACACTAACTGTATGTAATATATATAAATATATATATATATTTATATATATATATACACACAATTTATACAGTTTATTATTAAAATGTCTAGCATTCAATAAAAATTGCAAAGCATGGCAAAAGACATGAACTGAAAATAGAAATGAAACAATAAAAATCAGATAATATAAACAGATTCATGGGTGATCCAGATATTAATTTTCAAACACAGGTTACAAATTGATTAATACAAAGTGTATATTTATTACCTTGTAATTTTGAGAAAACTGATGACAAACTTGAGAATTTCATGATAAAATTGAGATTTATGAAGAATTATCTAGAATTCTAGAAATCGTTGAAATACAATCATTGAAATTAAGAACTTAATATATGGGTTTAACAGCAGATTACACTAGCAGAACAGAGTTAATAGAGTGGAAGGTGAAGTTGTTGAAAGTATACAGAATAAAACAGAGAAAAAAGATTTGGAATGAGGGACAAAACAATATGAATCACATCGGAGATGATGAAAAGTTCAAAATAAATGTACGTGGAGTTTCACAAGGAGAGAGGAGAGGCAGAATTTAAGAAAAAAATATACAAAATGATGAAATGCATCAAGCCTCAAATTTATGACACCTAACAGATTACAAGAAGAATAAATACCAAGAAACCATTTTTAAGCATATCATAGTGAAACAATTTGAAAACAAAAATAAAAAGAAACATCCAGTTCAGCCCCAATGAAATAAAAAGGACACATGACTGTCAAAAAAGCAAAAATTAGACTGATAGCTAACTTTATAATAGAAATGGTAGAAGAAAGAAAACAATGTAGTAATGTGTTTAAAATTCTGAATGAAAATAAGTACCAACATAAAAGCATGTAGTCGACTAAAGCATCCCTTAAAAATGAAATAAATAATAAAAATATTTTCAGAAAAACAAAAATAAGAAAAATTTTCACCCATAGCGCTGCATTAAAGAATTTTCTCTTTCAGGGTTAATAAATCAAGTGACCTCTGATGGACATACCAGAAGAGGAAATAATGAAGACCACTAAAAAGGGTAAATAAATGATTAAATCCAAATGAATATCACCTGCTTATAACCTTAACAATGTTTTTGAATGTTTTAACACATGCAATATTAAAATGAATATTAAAATAGCCCATATTGGAGACAAATTCAAGTTAAAAACACTGAGATACCACTGCAGCTCATTAGAATGGCTAAATGAAAGAAAGAAAGAGAGAGGGGAGAGAGAGAGAAAGACAGAGAATGAGAGAGAGAGAGAGAGAGAGAGAGAGGAGAGAATAATATGAGAACAGAAAAGCAATAGTAAGTATTGGCAAGGATAGGAGGATAGCGGATTTCTCATATAGTACTCCGGTGGGTATAAATTGGCAATTGGTAATACTAATTTGGAAAACTTTTCGTCAATATTGATACCGAGCTTATGTATACACAGTGATGTAGAAATCCCACTTCAAGATACAGTACCAACAATGAGTGTGTGCGTGCATGTGTGTGTGTGTACCAGAGGACATGTAAAAAAAAATGTGCAGAGCACTACTGAGAACACCTCAAATTCAAATGGTTGCCATCAGTGTTAGAATTAGCTAAATGCCCATCAAGGCTGCAATAGATTTCAAAACGTGATCCATTCCCTCAGAGTGCAGCAATATACATTTACAAAATACTGTTCGGAAAATGGGTAGATGTATCTTCCTAGCATAATGAATGTCAAGAGAAAGTATTGAAACATGAAGAGTACATTCCATGTGACATCATTTCAATGACATTTTAAGACATATAAAAAGGAAAATTTCTGAGGAAAAAGACTAGTGTGCATTTTGAAGAGCGTAATGACAGTGAGAGGGCCCATGGGTAGTTTCTGGGTATTTGGTAATTAATATCTGATACGCTGATTTGTGTGATCCTGGTGTGTTGCAAGGTAAAAGCCATTGATCTGTCAATGTAAGATTTGTGAATTTTTCTTCGTTATACTTAGACCTGAAAAAGTTACCAAAAAAATCTATTTCTACCAAAAAAATTTAAGATTATATAAGCTTGTATTCAGAAAACTTGTGTTTTTAATTCCTTTTTAATTTTTTTAATGTTTCTTTACTTTTGAGAGAGAGAAAACAAAAACACAAGCAGGGGAGGGACAGAGAGAAGGAGAGGGAGACACAGTCTCTGAAGCAGCCTCCAGGCTCTGAGCTGTAAGCACAGAGCCCGACATGGGGCTCAAATTCACCTGAGATCATGACCTGAGCTGAAGTCAGAAGCTTAACTGACAGTCACTCAGGAGCCCCAGAAAACTTGTATTTTAAAGGTAGCTCCTTAGTGTATGATATTGAGAAATGAACCAGTGTCATTTACTCACTTATTTATTTGTTTATTTATTTCTTTGTTTATTCTTTAGTGTCATCTGTGTTTAATTTGTACTATAAAATCACTAAGTTCTTCTCTTGTTTTAGAATACTTGAACATCTTGCATGTAACTATATATAACAATACTTGTTTAAGAAACATATGTCAAATTTCATAACAAAATATTTGAAAATCGAAGCATGTAAATCAAAGAAAAAATATTATACAGATTAATAATACGAAGACTTATCACTGATAATAATGATTACATTTGTATCTTGTACCTTAATTGGGAGGAACTTAAATCATTTTAGAAAAATAGATGCTGTAAATCAAGAAACTATCTTCATATCGTTCTTGGGACACAAGTAATTTACTTGATAAAATTGTCTTTAACCATTTTGCCCCAGTCTATATTTCAATTTATGAATCATATTATGACATATAAGAGACAATCACATTTTAAAAAAAAAGATGGTAATTGTCAATTACTAATTGAGATGTTTCCAGGCCATTGAAGCAAATGAGGGAATGAAATGAAAGGTAGAAATTAAGGAAATAAGGAGCAAAGAGAAGGCCTTTTGTGAATTCTAACACCAACAGATGGAAACCAGCTACAGATAAACCAAACTTTAAAATATCACCAATTAGGGGAAAAATAAAAAAAAATAAAATAGCAACAACAAGGGAAAATTGATTTTTTACCTATTGTTTGAAACTCTTGATCAAACAAGATAAAATCAAATTTTTACCCAGCGATCTAAGTGTTGTTCTAGACTGTCATTAATTTCAATCATACTCTTACACTATCATTAAAAATATTCCAAAAATTGTATTTTAAAGCAATTGTTTTTAATTTCTCATTAGTCGAAAACAGGCAGCCCATACAACCATGAAAATGGAGTGTGTTACCCTACATAGTCCTGAGAAGCTATAAAAGTCCAAATGTGACTTCTGCTGAATTGTTCCTTAATCTAGTTGCAAACTAATGAACCAGACTGCCATTGCTTCATGAGTGCTGACCGAAGGCACTACGCTATTGGTTCAGAGACAGAGAACTTTATTACTCATGGCAGAGTAAGCAGGATGCTCATTACATTGTTGGTGCTGTGAACAAAACCCTGGAAAATGGATTCCTGGCATACTCAGCAAGAACGTTCAGGGATGCTCAGGGTCCACTGCCTCTCCCAACAGCCCTCTTGGCTTCCCAAAACATATTATGTTTAACTCTGTGGTACTGTTTACAGCGCATGGCCCTTTCGATGCATTAATTCTTTTCTTCCAACTAGACTGTGAAAACATTGAAAGAAGAGTCCGTGCATTTTTGTGACCTTAGCATCTATGGACATTAACATGAATTTGGTCTTTCCTCTGCTTCTCTATTGCTGTGTAGTGAGTCACTACAAATTTAGTAGCTTAAAGAAATAATAATTTCACTAACTCTCCTTATTTCTATGATCAGGATATCACAAAGGGCTTATCTGCGCAGTGCTGGCTCAGGATCTGAGAAGTTTGTAGCCAGATAGCTACTACTGCTAGTACTCTGTGAGCTGGAGAAGATAGGGACGATCTGGTAGTCTTCTCATTCCATGTAGCATCTGTTTTTTGTTTTTGTTTCTGTTTTTTTTTTTTTCCATCTGGTCTCCCATCGGGAGTAACTGTGGCTTTTCACAGCATAGATGTCTCAAGGTACTCAGATTCAGTGCTCCAAAGGGGAGTGACCCCCAAAGTGAGACAGAGACATTTTTTCTCTCTCAGTTACTTAGCTTTAGAAGACACTCCCTTCCTGTTCAGTAGCCTACCTAGATACAGGAAGAGAACATAGGACTTCTCATAGCATGGCAGGAATAACACAATTACATTTCAACAGAGAACATATTGTGGCCATGCTTGAAAAATACAAATTGCTATATCATTTTAGACGTTATTGTTGAAAGAAAAAAAATAGAAGACAGGAAGTATGATACTGCGATTCAAAATAAGAAATACATATTGGTCTTCTCCATTTCTGGCACATAGTTCCTAAAACCTTTTGGATTTTTCGAATGATAAAGTTTTCTTAATATTCATAACAAATCCCTTTCAACTAGACCTGTTATATTAACGAGGTGACATTTGCAGGATTCCTAAGGATGGGGGCTGGTTCCCAGGGGAACCAACCACTGATGAGAATGTTGGAACTTTCAGTCCCGCCCACTGACCTCCAGGGAGGGAAGAGAGCCCAAGATTGAATTGACCACCAAAGGTTAATGATTTAATCAATCATGCCTAGGTAACAAAGCCTCTGTAAAAACATAAAAGGATGGGCTTTGGAGAGCTCAGAGTTTGGTGAACCAAAATGATTCCATGGGCCACCATGCTGGGCCCAAACTCCACAGAGACAGAAACTCCTTTGGTAAAAACCTCACCATATGTATTTCTTCATCTGGCTATTGATTCCTATCCTTTAATACCCTACATAATAAACCAGTAATCTAGTGAGTAAACGGGTTTCCTGAGTCCTGTGAGCTGTTCTAGTATATTAATCGAACCCAAGGAAGGGGTCATGGGAACCTCTGATCATAGAAATATAATTATAGTGACAAGGAAAACTATAAAACATGCATAAAATTCCTGTGATTGCATACATTTGATTATTTTATTCATATGTCGAGTACAATCGTCAATAAAATTTATATCAAATGAAGAAACTAATGGAGGAATAAAAGATTGAAAATATAATGAAACACGATTGAATGTTTTAAAAAGAAAAATAAAATATGAATCTCCTAATTCTAAAATAAATTCATACATCTTAACATTATTTTACATTTTCCTTCAGGCATTAGTAGCATAGTATTATTTCGTTCTTACTGAATACTGGCAATAACTAGTAGTCCCAATAAAATAAAAAAAAGCTGTTTTATTACCAGAACCGATAGAAAGGAATGAATTAGTGGAAGAGAGAAAGAATAAATAAATGAACAAATTAATTAATTAACTAATTAAATAGATGGGCACACCCAATTTTAAATTTCAATTGGTTAACAGGTTAGACTTTTTCTCCCACACTAGAATGAATTTTTAGTGATTCCAATTGCCTTTATTTCTGAACAAAGGGTTTGTGGAGTTTCTAATACATTTTTGAGTCTTTGAAAAACATCAGAGCTATACCTTAAAATAGATATTGTCTATGTCTTATAACATTGTTGGTCAGTGGGCTTTTTATTACTTTTCTTTTGACCTTTGCAGCATTTCCTGAGAAGTTTCTACTGTTGTAGACTGATAGGCAATTTACTTACATGTAACGTGACTCTTCCACTTGGCCCTGTAAGCGTCAACTTCTTTGAATGCCACCAGGAACTTCCCAAGTGGGTGTGAGTGACAGGTCTGCTGATAATGGAGGTCATGCCACGTGGAGATGAGGTGTTCTGGCTTTGCAGTCTTTGATGCAGCTTCTGCCTATCAATTGTTCTTTCTGCCTTGATTGCCGAGTGGGAAACCCTGTGTCTATACGGAGATGACATTATCTTGGAGTGTTTTCTGACAATATATTATGCTACAATTATGTCTATTTTTCAAGCATGTCCCTTTCCCTATGCAAACATTTCAATCCCTTTAATCAGTTTTTCAGTTAGCACATTATCTTTTTAAAAATGTAATCAGAGAATGGTATTCTTTTACAGAAATAATATTTACTTAATTTCATGAAATACCATTTTCCTCTTTCCTCTTCAAGTCATTTTCATATTCCCTATATTTCCAGACGTGATAATAATTAGAAATATTTTGATTTAGATGTTCTTTCTTAAATGGAGTTTTGCTTTAAGGGTATTTTGGTTTCACTACATGAAACTTTTTTTCATGAAACTACATGAATTCTTTTTTTTTTAATTTTTTTTTTTAACGATTATTTATTTTTGAGACAGAGAGAGACAGAGCATGAACAGGGGAAGGGCAGAGAGAGAGGGAGACACAGAATCCGAAACAGGCTCCAGGCTCTGAGCCGTCAGCCCAGAGCCCCACGTGGGGCTCGAACCCACGGACTGTGAGATCATGACCTGAGCCGAAGTCTGACGCTTAACTGACCAAGCCACCCAGGCGCCCCTCACTACATGATTCTTAAGGCAATGCTCTTTACGTAGTAAACATAATACTAAACTGGCATCCTTGGCAGCGGTGACTCTCTCAGTATTTCTCTCTTCACCATCTGTTTTCCTGGCCAACTGAACTTCTTTATTCCTGGAAGTTATTGTGTTAGCTTCCGCAGCAGGACCTTCAAGAGGTTCTTCCTTTTTTTTCTGGAAAAATTATTATTCCTTTGACTCCAAGCAGTCCCTAAATACTCCTTCCTCATATGCTAGTTCTCCTCCTAAACATTCTTTTTCTGAAGACTTACATTCGTAGCAGTATATTATGTTCTGATTCCATGATTCCCCAGAAATTCAAAGCCTCTCTCCCTTTTCTTCCCTTTTCCCCCTCCCCTTCCCTCTCCTTCCATCAAAACTTCCTTAACCCACTCTTACTTGGTAGACTATAAGCTTAGTGGGGACAGAAATCAGGTTTGCCTCATTACCACAATGCCTAGTTCACTATAGGTGCTCAATAAATGATACATGAATACATTTGAGCTCAATATTGATCCCTCTTCCTAGCCTGTATCAACATTTTGAAAAAGTGCTCTCTGGGAAAGAAGATAAAGAGGGAGTTGGGGAATTACAAAGAGAAAATGTCAACAGAAAGGAGGTGTCAGAATGGAAGGGAAGGTAGAAATGAGAAATGCTGAGGGAGACAGAGTTAAGACAAGTATGTAGTGGTCTGTTCTCTATATAAAAGACATGAGCTATAATAGGAGTGACTGAAAAGACTTCAGTTTCTAACGATAAATCTGCACTTAATAAGACTAACACCAAATATTGTTTACTTTTTAAATTTTGCAGGGTGCTCTGACACATCCAATCTAATACGTCCTTATATAAACAGTGTGAATGAGTTTCGTATTTTTACCTGTGTGATAAGCGTTAGAGGTGAGAGTGAGTCTGCTCTGTGTGAATCGAGGTCTTGGTCCTTGGACGCCCCGCGAGAAAATTTACGTGAGGGTCCATGCTCCAATAAAGACAGCCAGAAGGAAAGTAGCAAACACATAACAGTTTATTGAGGAGAAAGTACACTATCAAGGTGGGAGAGAGGGCAGGTTCTATGAGGCAAAATCGGGCCCTAGGCTCTTTTGGGATTGGTTATAATCTGGTCTTTCTGGGCTGGGAGGAGTTATCGCGCTCAGTGGGTGGCCTCTAATGGACTTCCTATCATTTGGGAAATTCCCCATGCAGGTTGCCAGGGAGAGTTTTTAACCCTACAAAGTTTGTGCTGGGACAGTCAGGGCAGCCTTTCTGCACCTGCCTGGGGCTGTGCCCGCATGCATTGTAAGGAGTCCAAGGGTTACCCTGGGGCAGAGGTGGAAGAGAAGAGCGCATCTGCACCTGTGACTCTTGGTCTACCCGCCCCCAAGGTCTCCAAAGCAACAATGTCAAGATGTTAAGCATCCCCACCCCGCCCCCAATTTATAATGTGTAGCTTTTTTTTTTTAATTAAAAAAATTTTTTTTTAATGTTTATTTATTTTTGAGACAGAGAGAGACAGAGCATGACCAGGGGAGAGTCAGAGAGAGAGGGAGACACAGAATCCGAAACAGGCTCCAGGCTCTGCATGGTCAGCACAGAGCCTGATGTGGGGCTCGAACTCACGGACAGCGAGATCATGACCTGAGCCGAAGTCGGCCGCCCAACCGACTGAGCCACCCAGGTGCCCCTATAATGTGTAGCTTTTATCATCGTCCTTACCCCCCAATCCTGTCTCCTTCAAGGACTTGGGACTCTCCTCGGGGTGTTCCTTCTACGTAGACCCTCCTGTCTAGTTTCTACCTAACGTGGGTACAAAGAGTCTCTGAGAGTGTCCCATGCTTGTGGAACATGCTGGTTATCTCCTGGTCCGTTTCTCTCCTGCCTGTCACCGTTTCCCCTTGCTTATTCTAGCTATTTACCATATTGCAAAAAGAAGTTTCAAATAGCTTCCACATGTCTCTTCACTTGCTTTCGTGGCCACTCCGTATCTTCCAAGGTGCTTCCAGAGTGCTCTTCTAAAATTTAAAATTTATCATTTCACCCAGCTTTAAATCTTTCTGTGGCTTCCCATCACACTCAGGTAAAGGTTGAGTATAATTTGTTGCCTGTCTTATTTATATTCCATTTTCCATTATGCCTCCCTCTTCTCCCAACACTTTTTGATTATTTATAGATGCTTGAGAATGACCTTCTCTCATACTCCTCTGGGCCTTTATACAAGTTTCTGCTGTCTAGCATGACTTTCTCCCACATTCTGCACTTGTTTAAATGCCACTTATGCTCTAACATGCAGTTCAAGTATCATCTCGGCTCACAAGTCCTTTGTATCCCTTTAACTGAATGAGTTCCCTTTCTTCTTTAGTCTTCCAAAATATGCCCATTATATCCTGCATTATAATATTTTGGTCCTTATTATAATACTCCACTCCTGTACTATACACATTTACTGAGGGCACAGACATTTCTCTGAACATATACATAGTATGAGTACTTGAATCTTGACCTGGCAGAGCACATGCATCGAGAATATGGGCTGACCACGGTGGTTTTAATCCAGATTCTTTAGGGTGTGAATGATAAACATCCATTTCAATGCTGCTTAAATAAAAGTTAACTGTATAAGAAGTGAATTTAAATGTTTGATAGAATCCAAATAAAAGTTGAACAAATAGGAACTTGGAATGATGTTTTTCTTTTCTTTTCTTTTCTTTTCTTTTTTTTTTTTTTTCTCCGCTTTTCCTTTGCTTCTGGAGTTTTAGTGCTCCAGAGGGCATATGGCCACTGCAAAGCTCCCGGTTTACACTGCTTCACTGGTACTGAGAGTAGTTAATTTGCTTTGCTGAATTCCAATTCCAAATTCCTATAGAAAGAATTATTACGAAACTTTCATAGAGATTAAACCATTTGTCACATGGCCACACTTTGGTCACTTGCTGGCGTTGAGGTAAATTCAAGTAGAATTTCTTGGATAGAATCATTCCTGTTGGCTAGAACAGCTCTCTTAGAGAAAAAGGATTATTAGAAACTGAGTAAATAATTTTACATTGGTCACTAGGTTTCTCTTCTCTGCCCTTTTTTTCTTTCTTGAGGTGCCGTTCTGGTTCTTTTATTGTTTGCTAGATTCCTTTTCACGTATTTTTCTCAGATGGGGCGAGCGATACATTTTCAGTGTATATACAAATAAACTTCTTTCACTTTGTCAAATGAGTGACATCATTATTACATGTAGGATTCTGGAGGGCAGCTCTTTCCTTTTGGTCACTGTAAATGTTATTTCCCATCTTTGGGTTCCAGGGTTGGTGAAAAGAAACCAAATTTACTTATCAGGTAGCTTGTTTTCTTCTGAATAAGAGTCCTCAAAATTGTCTTTTAAGTTTTGAATTTCTTAAAGTTTGTGCTGTTTTGTTATCAGTCCTACTCAACCTAATGGCATCGCTTGCATATCCAGATCCTTGTGTATCTTAGGGACATTATTCTCCTTCTATTGGAACAAATATTATCTCAACTCCATTCATTTCTTTCCCCCCCTCTTGTTATTTGTATATTTCCTGGATTTATCTGTCATTTTTCTTAGTTTTTCTCTGCAATTCTTATGTCTTTGATTTTTTCCTCTCCTATGTTTGTCATTATTGTATTTATTTGATATCCAAAGTCTCTAATTTAGGCCTTGACTGTAATTATTCTCACCTGCTACCAAATATTTTTGTGGGAAAATCACATATTTATATACGTAGATATGTACATATACATTAAAGACATATTGTGTATATGTGTATATACCCAAAATATAAAGATTGTAATTTGTGTTTAATTAAATGGGATTTTTTCATGATACATGTCGTCTTTGCATCTTGCTTTTCTATCTTAATATTTCCATATGGAAAATACTAGGTACTTTACGAGTCAACTAATAGAGGTGTTTCTGTGTTTTTGTTTAGAGTTGCATAAAATATCTTGAATTAAGTGTACCTCAGTCTGTTGAACTGTTTGCCTGGCATAAGTCTTTATTTCTCAACTTTGGTTCATTCCTTTTAAATAGGGAGGTATCAGAATAAATTTCAGAATGGCTTTGAAGTGGGTCAAGTATGTCTGTTGAATACAGCATTAGGCATTAAAAACATATTTAAACAGACATGTGAAAATATTCTTGTTGCCTTTGTATTTGTACAAAACTGACTGTCAAAATAGTCTGTTTTTACAAAAAGACTGAAAATACCATCCCCAAATCAAGAAGAAGAAGAAGGAAAAGATTAGAGATAAATTAGAATTAAATCAGTTAAATGTTTAGTTCAGGACAAGTGAGACAGCCCAGAAAATTAACCTCAGAAAAAAAAAAAAACAAAAAAAAACAAAGAGGAGTCAATGAACATCAAAGTTCATACATGGAAATCATGATTAAAATCATAAACCATTCATAATCAAGATCCCACAAGACAAAGTAGCAACTATTTCTAACACCCCAGTTTATATGTTCTTGAAGGGAATTACTAAATATATTTATAAGGATTAATTGTAGAATCCATACTCTTTCCTTCTTATTCTTAGAGTGGTCATATGCCAGACTAATGTTAGTAATAATATACCTAAGTATTCAATTTTCTTTTCAGTTTTAATTATTACATTGAGATTTTTGTTAAATTTGATTAGAGGCTTTGTCAGTGTCAAACATAAATAAGAAAAAGAAAATTTTAGGCAATTTAAGAAAATCTGTGTTAAAATTCTCAATTTTTTCTGTGTATAAAAAATAATTACTGTGCCTTTTCTTTTAATAGGCTGAAATAAATAATATCTTTGAGAAGTGAAAAATAATATTAGTGCATCTTGTTATAATATGATAACTAATCTTTGCAGGTTTTTTTTTTTTATTTCATCCTCAGTTGGGCTAGAATAGCATACATTTCCTTTTGTAAAGTTCATTTTATGGGTTAGAAGATGAATGTACATTTTGGATTGAATTCAGTTAAAGATACTATGCATTCTAATTTTTGTCCACCAAGGCTGCATTGATGTATATGCACAGGTTTGCATGCTTATATCAGATATTTATAATACCATTTATTTATTTGTGTAGTTAGTGTAATTTAGTGTATTTTTTAGTGTATTAAGCTTATTCCATGTAATTCAGCTTTATTCAATCTCAGCTTTCATGTAGTGCTAGGTATAAAATAAAACTAAGATGTTTGTCCTTCATAATTGAAAATCAGCCATTGAGAATTATAGATATCTTTGGTGGTGAAATGTGGGTGTGACTGAAAAATGAATGACATTTTCTGATACAGTGGGATTATATGTATAGTCCATAGGTCAAATCCCGTCAGCTGCCTATTTTCATATGTCCTCAAAGCTATTGCTTTCTCATGGGTAAAAAAAAAATGTAATGAAGAATATTATTTCATGATACATAAAAGTTACATGAACTATAAATTTCAGTGTCCATAAAGATTGATTGGAACACAGCCACATTCATTTATATTTTCTTTGGTTGCTTCCATGGGTACAACCACAGACTTGAGTAGTTACAGTGAAGGTTGTATGGCTTGCAAAACTACAAATACTTACTCTCTGATCCTTTACAAAAAAGTTTGCTGACCCTTGTGATACAAGATATAACACACACTTTTTACAACTGAAATTATATTTAAGATCTAGCTTTCATTTGAAGATCCATTGCTCACTATTAACCATGGCTTGTAATTCTCTGTTTGTTCTCAGTATGAATTTTGAAATGACTAGATGAAGGCAAATTGTATGTATAACAAATGTAGGTTTTTAAAGAAAATTAAGAAATATAATAAACTATAAGCTGGATTTTTGGGAAAAAAACAGTGTATATTGATTATAACTTGTGACATTAACAGAACCTGCATAATAATGCTGGCATCAATCTATCTTTGAATGAGAAAATGTTTGTTCCATGCATATCATATGCAGGATTTAGAAGATGCTGTGGAGAATAAAAGGATGAGTAAGACAGTTTCTGCCACAAGGTGGTTAAATTCTAGTAAAAAAGATTGTATAAGTGTGACTAATGGATATATAATAAAAATCAAAATAAGAAATACAGGGGCACCCAGATGACTCAGTCGGTTGGGCATCTGACTCTCAGTTTTGGTTCAGGTCATGATCTCATGGTTCCTGAGATCGAGCCGCCCCTCAGGCTTTGTGAGAACAGCATGGAGCCTGCTATGGATTCTCCCTCTCTTTCTCTCTCTGCCTCTCCCCTACTCTCTCTCAAAGCAAATAAGCAATCTTAAAAAAATACATTTTTAATGAAAACATAAAATATAAGAAATATATTTATGAAAACATCAGTACTGGGAAATTCAGAGCCTGTTTCTCTATGTTTTGTGGGGTTTATAGAACGTGTGTCCCTGATGAACAGCTTCCATATAAACAAAAGAATAAAAAACACCTTTCAGACTCATTTTGTAAGAAAAAAAGCATTACCCAGAGTGTCATATTGCTTTTATTGAAATAAGAGTTTTTAACAGTCCATATCAAAAGTTCATTATATTTGAATAAAGTGACTCTTGCAAATACCCGATTTTATATAAAGTAAATGGCTACAATCTTGGCTTCTATCTTCTCCCTAAAGACTTATGTAGAAAACAATATTAGAAAGTACCAAAGTGTAATTTTTGTGTCCATGTTGGCAAGAAACACTTTTCTAACACTTCTATACAAACAATGCATCTTAAAATAATTAGGGTGAATATATTTCACTACTTTTCTAGGAAGACCCTTGTTAATTCAAACAAAATTAGTAAACCTCCACTCTTTACCTCTCATAAATGTCCTGGTTTAAGTGATTAATTATACAATCACTCAAATTATTATAGCAACTCTTCGAATAAAGGATAGTGGGTGGTTTTAATGCTGGAAATTTATTGCTAATATCAAATTTTAATTGCTATTCTTAATTTTTGGTGGACTTTCAATAGTGGCATTTTTAAAAAGTTTTCATTTATTTATTTTGAGAGAGAGAGAGAAGGAGAGGGAGAGGGAGGGAGGGAGAGTATGTGTGAGTAGGGGAGGGGCAGAACGAGGGGGAGAGAGAGAATCTCAAGCAGCCTCAGGCCACCATGGGGCTCCAACCCACCAAGTATGGTATCATAATCTGAGCCAAAACCAAGGCTCTGATGCTTAACAGACTAAGCCACAAATCCCCGTATTTAGTTGTTTAAAGATGACACAATTCTAGTACAATAAACCTTTCCTCAATCTTGCCATCTGCTTGTCAAGGCAGAAGAAGCTCTTCAACTTTCTTAAAATACAACTCAACATCATACAAAATTAGAGGTATCACTAGTCTTATTTTGACTTCAACCACATAATTTTGCTTATTTTAAAGTATGGGTCATTTTTGTAGTAACCATAATGTGATATCACAGTCATGAGGCTAGGTCTGTATATATTGTCCTGTGTATGATCATGTATCTCTTCCTGTGTTTCATAAATTAGGGATATAAGAACATAAGGATAACACCACTTCCCTAATTTTCTTTTGTTTTTGTTTGTTTGAGTGAGAGAGAGAGAGTGAGAGAGAGAGAGAGGGTGAATCAAGGGCAGAGGGAGAGGGAGACGGAGAGAGACAATCTTAAGCAGGCTACACATCTGGCACAGAGCCCTGGCAAGGAGCTCAATGTTGGGCTCGATCTCATGACTGTGAGATCATGACTTGAGCCAAAGTCAACTAATTGAGACACTCAGGCTTCCCCAATCCCTTGTTTTTCTAATTAAAATTAAATTAATTCTCATTTATTTTTTTTAAATTCCAGAAGTATATATGAAAATGGTCTTTATTTTATTACTTAAAATAGCTAAATTGTTCTCTTTACTTAAGCTTTAAAATAACAAATCTCTGAATCACATCTCTCCTTCATAACTGTATGATTTCAAAAATAGGTATAATAAAATGCATTTGCGGCCTATATGAAATTTAGAAGGCATTAGAGGCTATATTTAGATGGAAGGCTTTAATATTGATGTTAAGAATATTTAAAATACAAGATGAAGCAACAAATCTTATTGAGTATCTGGAACTGAGAATCCATAATAATGTATCAAATCATGAGGTTTTTAATAAAGAGATACTTGAATATAAACCATGTTATTTAAAAACTGAAACACCTTGATGGGTGCCTGGGTGGCTCAGTCGGTTAAGCATCCAACTTTGGCTCAGGTCATGATCTCATAGTTTGTGAGCTTCAGCTCCAAATCAGGCCCCCTGCTGTCAGCGCAGACCCTGCCTCTGATTCTCTGTCCCTGGCCCTCTTGCCCCCTCTCTGCCCCTCTCTGCCCCTCCCCTTCTCTCCAGCATGCACACACACATGGGCTCTTTATCTCTGGGGAAAAAACAAAACTAAACAAAACAAAAAAAAAAACTAAGCTAAATCACCTTGAGTAAATTACTGATTAATTTGAGGTTTTGTTTCCTCGCCCCTAAAATTAGGTAGGTGCTATCTAGTGAAGAAGACTGCTGTAACAAAATAATGTAGAAAAATTCTTGGCAAACAATGCTGAGCTTGAAATACTCAAACTAGTGATCTTTGCATGTTATTCTAAATAGTAGAAGTTCTAAGACTTTAATGTGCACCGTGCACCCACTTTTTACCTGGCATTTTATAGAAATGTTTCCATTATTGCCTTTAATTAAACCAGCTTGAACTAACTTGAGAGATAATATTTTATTATCTATGTCTGAAAAGTTTTATTAAGCATATTAATAAAGTAAATGTAACATTAGGATTCTTATATCAGTGAAGACAATATTAAAGTATTAATCATGGTATCTAACTTTGGAAGGGTCCTTAGAGATCAAGTATCTATCTACTTTATAGATGAATAATGGTTAAATGATATTTCCAAAATCATTTTGCTAAATTATTCTTATGTGTTTATGAATTTTGCATATACAGTAGGCAGATCTTTTTAGCTCTGTGAAATTAAAAAGGAAATAAATAGAAAAAAGAAGTTGGAACTCAGTGAAAGTGAAACAAAGGTAGAGTATTTGATGTGCTTTAAAAAAGTTAAGTCATAAAATGAATATGTTATTGTCAAGAAATGATAGGTTTTCCTACTAGGTAAATTCTCCACTTAGTTTAGTAAACTAAGCTGCTCGCTTAGACTTAAAAGAAGCAATGTCAAATATCTGCCAGCACTCTATATGCCTGTTATATAAATGGGTTAAAGATGGACCCTGTATATTGACCCCATATTGTTTACTTCTTCAAGGCAGACTGAAACCATTAGTGCCAAAACCCAAACTCCAATTTTTATATATCCAGTTGCTTTAAATATAGCTAAAATCAGCAGGTATTTAGACATGTAAAGGCTTCCTTCTTTGCAAACCTCACACACTACACACAACACCTGCTAATCATAGATAAGATAAACCCTGGGACCAAGGAAGACCACGTGCCAGGGCTCCTGGGTGGCTCAGTCAGTTTAATGTCCAATTCCTGATCTCAGGGTCATTAGTTCAAGCCCCGCATTAGGCACTGCACTGGAAGGAAGGAAGGAAGGAAGGAAGGAAGGAAGGAAGGAAAGAAGACCTCGTGCCACTGCTGCCCTTCAGAATTCTCTGATTCCGAAGTCTTCCCTGTGCTACTAAACAACGTCAACAGGACATGTAAGCTCCCTGTGTGATCCCCTCCGAACCCAGAGCTCCCGTCCCTTCCTCCCCTTCTGGTTGGTAGTGGCTCAAGCTGTTGCCTCTAGAAGGTCACAGGCTGTGAGGGATTCACCCTCACATGCAACCTCCCAAAGCTGCCCCCAAATAAAGCTCATTATGTGCTATTGCCACCTTTTATCTTGATCAGCCCTAAATTCCTTTAACTCACTACAGAGTAAAACTTAAAAACACAGATCTTTTCACTTATTGAATTAATGAAATGTATAAAAATGTAAATGATATTTAATTTTATTTTTTAATTTTTGAAACTAACTAAACCTAAATAGTCATAGATCACATTCCCCCACTGTTTCTGTGAACCAAAAATTCTCCTGAAATTATTCTGATTTACACTCAAGTGAAAGAAAAAAATCTGATGCAACTGGTTTAGGTAACCAACGATGTAGTAACAATGCACCTGTTTCATAAATAGTATTTTAAGGATTCAGAGCAATAACCCGTAACATACTTTACACATAACATACATAACATGCATTGCATAACATTTCTCATACAATCATCATTCTTAACCCTGTCACTAACCCATTTGGTACACTTGAAGATTATAGAATTGAGAAATTCCATGGTAATAAGAGAAGGAAGGCAATTTCTTCCTTAAACCGCTAAACAAATCTTGCACTTTTGAGTATCAAAAAGAATAAGACTAAAAAAAAGTTGCATAAATTCCTTCTCATTGCAGAAGTCTCACCACACATGTTATCTTCCTTCAGAAATTGTGCCTGAAAGACTTCCTCACTCTGTAAGTTCCTTTCTTATGTTTCCCATTGATTATGGCAGTTATTAAACATTTCTAAGCTATCTATTTTCTGGCTTTTCTCCCTCACTAATTGTTATATTCAATAAAGTCAATGGTCATGTCTTTTATCTCTTCATTCTTATAATGTGTTACATTTCCTTTTATTGTTTCTGGCATAGAGTGCTCCTTTTTTTCTTTCCTCTTCCTTCCTTCCTTCCTTCCTTCCTTCCTTCCTTCCTCCCTCCCTTCCTTTCTTCCTTCCTTGAACAGATTTTCTTCATTTTTTTTTCCTTTTCACAACGAAATTGAACTTAATTCATTAGAATAATTTTATACAAATATTTAATTACGAGATAATTGGGCCAACACAATGCCCATCATGGTGAGAGGGATATGTGGAAATTATATCAGAACATCCTAATATTTTAAGAAAATTAAAGGTAAATAGAAATATAAGACTTGATCAATCATAGCTTTCAGTTACGATTTTGGTACTAGGTTATGAGTCATAACAGTCATGTCACATACAGACATTGAGTTAGTTAAGGCATGTATGGAAAAAAGCAATAGGATAGGAATAATGTGACTTTGGAAAAGAATTGAATCGCTAGAAAAATGTATAACCAGGAAAGTGTAAAAAAGAGTAGTTTTCTCTTCCAGTTTTTTATTTTTTATTTTTTTTTACATTTATTTATTTTTTGCGAGACATAGAGAAGAAGAACACAAGTTGGGGAGGGGCAGAGAGAGAAGGAGACACAGAATCCGAAGGCAGGCTCCAGGTTCTGAGCTGACAGCACAGAGCCCCACGCGGGGCTGGAACCCACAAACCGTAAGATCATGTAAGATCTTACGTAAGATCATAAGATCATGACCTGAGCCGAAGTAGGGCGCTCAACCAACCGAGCCACCCAAGCGCCCCTCTTCTGGTTATTTATAGCCATCTCTTGACATGTCCCTGGTTCTGAATTATTTAAAAAAGTCTTTTCATCTCTTCCTCCACAGTTAACTTTTCAAAACCTAGGTCACATAATTTCCCTTCTCAATAACCTCGTATTACTTATCATTGATTAAAAGATAAAGTCCACTAAAGACTTTCCACAGCCAACCATTTTGATCTAATTCATTACATCATTTTACCCACTGGACAAATGTTCAAAATTGTCTTTGTGTGTTGCTAGGGATGAAGTCTAACCATATCTTAGAAACAAACAACTCATCCTATTGGGTTTTCAAGATGTGTGTATGTGAAAAACACAGATACTTAAAACTTTTAAAATGTAAATTCAATTTTTTTTTATTTTTTTAAATTTTTAACGTTATTTATTTTATTTTTTTTAATTTTTTTTAACGTTTATTTATTTTTGAGACAGAGAGAGACAGAGCATGAATGGGGGAGGGTCAGAGAGAGGGAGACACAGAATCTGAAACAGGCTCCGGGCTCTGAGCTGTCAGCACAGGGGCCTGATGCGGGGCTCGAACTCATGGACCGCGAGATCGTGACCTGAGCCGAAGTCGGCGCTTAACCGACTGAGCCACCCAGGCGCCCCTTAACCGTTATTTATTATTAAGAAACAGAGACAGCGTGAGCAGGGGAGGGGCAGAGAGAAGGGGAGACACAGAATCTGAAACAGGCTGCAGGCTCTGAGCTGTCAGCACAGAGCCTGACGCAAGGCTCAAACTCACAAATCGTGAGATCATGACCTGGGGTGAAGTCGGACGCTTAACCAACTGAGCCACCCAGGCACCCTGTAAATTTAATTTTTAATATCCAAAGAGTTATCATTTAAAATATGCCAATATTTGACAAAAGGAGGCATCTTTGGAATCTAGAATATTTCAGTTTTATTGGCTTGTTACAATTAAGCAAGTACATATACAGAAAATGCTTAGCTGTATATTTTCATATTAAAATACCTCTTATTTAAAAATGTCATCTTAGGAAATTTGTCACTTGTTTTGAAATATGGCAATGCATATTTCAAATGCTTAAAAAAATCTATGTCAGAGTTTCAAATACTGGACTGTTTCATGAAAAATATTATTTGCCATAGAGATATACTTTTCAATTGAAGTGTGTATATCTCTGCAAATTGAAAATGTCCTTTTTAATATCTCAAAAGAAATGTTCCAGAATCTGACAATATTTGCACTTGATTTTAACTTATGACCTAATTTTTCACACCTGCAGTTAATGTCAGAATAATCCCGTCACTGTGATTCATTGATAGAGACCTACTTAATCACATGGTTATATTAATAATTTTTGTTACACTTTATACCTTACTGATTTTAAGAGGTCAACATTTATCATTCTGTATCTTGTCGGGCAACATTTCTCTGAGAAAGGCTAAAAATTGAATTGAGTTTTCAACTTTATTAAGACATGAGTGCCCTGGTAATGCGTAATTGGTCATGCTTGTCTCCTATTTGCATTTACCTCTGAGTGTTTTTTTTTTTTCTGTGCGGTTTGCAAAACAGAAATCTGCATTTGCTGTAGATATTGACAGGTTTAGAAATCATCTAGTAGATGTTCTAAATGACTGAGGTTTGAAGATATCTGGAAACAGTTATAAAAGAGAGAAATGGTTGAAGTAACCAGAAAAGTTTGAACTGAGAAGAGAATAATTAAATGGGATTTGGTCATATTTTCGAATATTTGAGAACCAGGAAAATGGAATAGTGTTATACCTTTGATGTGTGGTTATAGATGTACCACAACCAAGTAAGTACCTAGGAGCTCACCAACAGAATTTGGAGAGATGTCTCAAGGAGGTACTGAATTGTGCAGAAACATAGTATGTCCCAAGGATAAGAGCTTTCCAAACTTTAATGTCCATACAAATCACCTGGGTGTCTTGTTAAAATGAGGGCTGTGACTCATTTTGGATCTTGGGTGAGCCCTTAGATTCTGAATTTTTAACAAGCTCTTAGATGTTATAAATATTGCTGTTCCAGAAAGATCGCTGAGTAACAAGGCCTAAGATAACTGCCAAAGAATTACCACCTATGTTCACCTGTTGGTAGTCAGGGGCAGGGAAAGGAAGTACTCAAAGATTATTAGCACTCTGTTGAAGTCCTCCCAGAAAGAAACTTTTACTGAGGAAGACACCAGGGGAGCTTTCACGGAAGCTTGAGGCTACCTAAAGAAATTTATAATCATGAGAAATCTAGGGTTTGTTTCATTCTGACTGGTGAGACTGAAGGAGTAACTAGGATCTGAGTTCATGTAGGTTATTTTGGGGATAAGCAGAAATTGCAGTTTAACTCTGTTACAGATTCAAAGAAGCTGGATATCCACGCAAATATAGAAAACAGCAGTGCCCAAAGCATCCAACTGAATGAAATGAAATATTCAAGTAATCCTGGATAAAAATCAGATGACATTTAGTATTGCATGAGAAAAAAAAAAAAAAGTTGTCAGCCTCAGAAACAAAATGAACCTGCTGACAATTGGCAGGATCTAAATTTTGGAGCATCTAAGAAAATTAATTGATTTTTCCCCCCATAACACACATACCACAGTTTGTTTATTAAATGAACTATAATACTATTTACCTTTGTATTAGAACATATCTACAGGGGCATCTGGGTCGCTCAGTCAGTTAAGCAGCCAACTTTGGCTCAGGTCATGATCTCACAGTTTGTGAGTTCGAGCCCTGTGTTGGGCTCTGTGCTGGCAGCTCAGAGCCTGGAGCCTGCTTTGGATTCTGTTTCCCTCTCTCTCTGCCCTTCCCCGCTCAGGCTCTGTGTCTCTCTCTCTCTCTCAAAAATAAACATTAAAAAAAAATTTAAAGTATATAGAATGTATTAAAGTCATGGAAGCAGTAGAATTAGGACCAGTAGAAAATAAAACAAAGCCAATTCAGCTGACTATAAGAAATTATCTTCTTAAAACATAATGAGTGTGCTTAAAAACAAAACAAACAAAAAATCATAGTGGATGGCCTTACATTATGGTATACACTGCAGTTTTTGAAAACCATGGAACCACTCTACCCTTAATACATATAAGAATAGGAATTCCTGTTTTAGATTAAAACAAAAACAAAAACATACATTTAAAAATTCTTTTATATTTCTGACTTTAAGAATTTTATAATACTAAGTGAAAGCTATGAATTGTTAAGATTTTTATCATTTTATGGTCCCCACTGATTTCTACTGATGCGCCGTGCCACGATAGTTCATAAAAAAGCACCTCTAAATTGAGAATATCACCCTTTTATTTTGAAATGTCCAGTAGATCTCTTTTTGACTCTGACAAGTGACTGTAGGGGAGGAAAACTAATTTTCTCTCTGTTATAGGTTCCTTCTCTCTCTCCCTCTCTCTCTGCCTCTACCTCCACCTGCCCTCTCTAAGAATAAATGAATAAACATTAAAAAAATAAAAAAATAAGAATATCCCTGGTGATTCGTATAGGCAGTGAAGGAAACTAATTACTCTATAAAGCTTGAGAAACAGCTGAAATGTTTTGTTTCATACCTCATTTATGAGCTTCTCAGTGAAGATAGCAACTTAACACATCATAGCATCATTTCTTTTATTTTGAAGATCATTTTGCTTCATCATATATAAGAAAAATAAAATATATTTTGAAGAAAATCATATAGCAGACTTGGGGATTAATGGTTGACATAAGAATTACCTTATTTAACATAGTTGAAGATATTCTCTGTCCAATTGCATGCAGAAGTCTGCATATTTTAAGACATCTTAGGTAGAGAGGGATGGTAGAAAAAATAGGTTTTCAAATGAAATTAGATTTGTGTGAGCTGGATCATTTAAAGATAATTTGACTCAGCTTTTGAGAAGTGGAATATTTTTAATTCTATTAAATGAAAAAAAAAAGCTAGTCTGGGTAGCAAATGTTGATATATTTTAAGTTAAAGCATGGATTGAGTGAAACATACACATCTTTGTATATAACCTAAAATCAAATGCAAATTGAAGGGATAATCTATTTTTAGGTATGATAGAAACATTGCCATTTATTTGGAACAGAATTTATTGGTCTTGTTTCATATTTTATCCACACACATACTGAATAAATGACACTATTGTAATTTCACCGGTCAATCTAAACAAAGAGGCTATTGCTGCTTTTCCTTTTCCTGACTTGTTTGGTTGTTAATTCCCACAGTTGTATAAGAATAAAAATGTTGTTTACAATCTGAATTGACAGTTTGGAGCATCATGAGAGTTTCATTTGTTTTAGAAAAGTAGAAAATAGAGAAGATTCCTTTCCTTTTTACCATTTTCCAGCTTTAACTGTTCATGTAATATACCCATGACTGCTTCAAATAAACCCAATGAAAATCTTATTGAAAATAAAAAGTCATCAATAAGAATTGTGTTAGTTACCTAAATTAAAAATCTCAGTAGAGTCAAATCTTAGTTGCCTAAAATTTACTGTAATGCAATATTTCAAAATGCAAATACTGATACAACATATTAGAGTCACAGTGTTCCACCTTTGAGTTAAATGATCTTCTCTCTCTCTCTCTTTTTTAAGAGAGAGAGTGCATACTAGGGAGGTAGGGGCAGATGGAGAGAGAGAGAAAGAGAATCTCAAGCAGGCTCCATTCTCAATGCAGAGCCTGATGTCAGGCTTGATCTCATGCCCCTGAGATCTTGACCTGAGCCGAAATCAAGAGTTGGATGTTCATTTATTTATTTATTTATTTATTTATTTATTTTTTCAGTATATGAAGTTTATTGTCAAATTGGTTTCCATACAACACCCAGTGCTCATCCCAAAAGGTGCCCTCCTCAATACCCATCACCCACCCTCCCCTCCCTCCCACCCCCCATCAAGGAGTTGGATGTTTAACGGGCTGAGCCACCCAGGCATCCCTCTTCTTTTTCTCTACCTGGACTTCTGATTTTGGATACAATAAATATATTAACAAATAAACAGGAACATTATAGTACAGTTAGCAACTTTACTAATCATCATATAAAAATATTGCAAAATGATTTATATAGGTCTTTATACTTGAAAATACAGAGATTCCAGGGCTGATTCAATGTTAGCTGCTATTATTTTTCTGTTTCCTTCCAAAAAACTTTGTTTTTGACAGGAAATACGTATTTCGCTTAGAAGGCAAAAGGAAAACAGCTAGAGGAAATGTATCACTAAAAGTGATATTTTATGTCTTCATTTTGTTATAAATAAACTCCCAATTAAAGCTCTATACATATGTTTATTCCTTCCTAAAAATGATTACTTGCTGGAATTTAGATAGTCCACAGAGTAAGCCTTTTTCCAAAATTGTAGAAGAATTTCCTTCGGAGAACAATTTGAACTATTGACTGATCTGGCATTATAAGAAGTAGTGTCATATTTGACTTTGTTCTATGGGAATAGTTCACCTTTAATTGGTCAACTAAATGAGACGAGATACCTTAGCATGGTACAATCCAGGATAACATTTGATCTATGTTATAGGGTAGGCTTGGAAATAGTAAAAATACCCCAGCTTCTTCTTCTTCTTTTTTTTTTTTTTTAGCCCTTTTCCAAAAACAGATCGAATAAGTGCATATACATTTAGGCTGCATTATCATATTCATGCATTCAGTACATACATTGATTATCTTTCAAATATAACACTTCTAGTAGTGATTACCAAGGGACTGAAATCAACCCTTCTTTATAACACAGGGAAATCCAAACAAAATGCAAGGGTTTTGCTTAATCACATTTCAAATTTATACGAAGTAAATAATGTGCTATTTTCTTTCTGAATTGTAGTGGGTGTGCCCTGGACACTTAAAAGTTGTTAAATTTATAAAAATTCAATATTCCAACAATGTGCTGCTTCAATCTTAATTCAATCAGGATGAATTTGTATTTCAAGGGAAGAGACGGACTGTAATTATGAAGTTGTTTGATGCTCTTAAATCGATTCAGGGGCTGATGCTTGGAGCTCCAGCTGCATTATCAAAATGTCGTGTGTGGCTCTTGAATTTTCCAGAGTACTAAGGTAGTTCTCTGAAGGACAACAAAGGATGGGAAAGGAGAGAGTGTGGCTGCTGAAATGAATGCAAATGGATCTCCATTCATTTCATTCACAGCAATCTGTCACCTTTTAGTTTCTCTTTCCAGATAGAAATAGGGGATAATGCTGGAAATAGTAATGCATAAGTGGACAGGGCCTGACCATTAAAATGTTTACCGTTTCCAGAATGATGCCTGCAGATGTTACAAAATTGAAACTGGATAGGTGTTAGAATTGCTGCCGGCTTCTATTCATTTGAATGGCAGCAACCCAGAACTCTGTTTTAAGGTTTCATGTGGAGGGGCAATCCATTACCTTTTTTTTCCTTATCTAGGATCAAATAGTATTTTTGTGAGGATTACATCCCTCTGCTAAGCAGCAATAGAACCAATACTATGAGGTTTGAATGTCAAGCTTATTTCCAAATTCAACTCCTTTACAATTGCAGAGTTGACTTAGAAATTGAAATCCCAGTTATGTAATTGATTTTTTAAAGTTTTGAATAGAAAAGTCTTCCTTCAAATTAAACACTGAAGAGACTCATAGGAAATAAAAAGTAGCGGAAGGGAAAAATAAATGTTTTTGCATCGTTAGAATTCTTGAAAGATTGTATGGACACCAAATAACCGGTATGATATACCGGTTTACACATACCATTTTGTGCAAATAATTTTATCAGCAGTTTTTGTAAATTGCGAAAGTGAAGCATAGAAAAGATAAGTGTATTTTTTCTCCGAAAATTTACACACTTGGGTGGCTTGAGATTATAAAACAGTGATTTTTGGAGACAAAAGTCTACCTGGCTTTGAACGTTGCACTTAATATCAAGCCCAAAGAAAATAGTCATATTTGTAGAAAGACAGATTTTTTTTCTGTAATAAAAGATGGAATGAGTTCAGTAGGAAAAAGAAGTACAGAATATTGTTCTCAGGCATATTTTAAAATAATCTAGAATATTATGCCCAGGAAACAACTCTTATTGACTCATTTGCAAAGGAAGACCAGATTGTGTATGAATGGCTTCACTGTTTCTCTCCAGCCCTCCTTTAGTCCAAATTCTATAAAGAGCTGTTTATACTTACTGGTTTCAATTTTCTTTTTTTTTCTTTCTTAAACCCACTTGATTCAGGCTTTTATCCCTAGACATATGTAAATATGCTTGGCAAGGTTATCAAAAAGCTCCACATTGCAGACTCCAGTGATCAGTTCCTAGTTCTCATTATATGTGAGTTAGCAGTATTTGACTCAGTGGATCACTCTTTCCTTGTTCAAACAGTTCTTCTCTTGGCCATTAAGACATCACAAGCTCCTAGGCTTCCTCCTACACAGTAGCCTCTCTTCTCATCCTCCTTGTGAGAGTTTCTCTCGGTTCCCCACCCTCTAAGCAGTTGAGTAGTCTGACTACAATTCCTATCTCCGAGCTCTTCCTAGAGATCCTTTTTCATAATGCTAAATGTCTCTATATGTCAATGAGACCTCATTGTTTACCTAACATCCGAGTATCTCCCACTAACACCAGAGCTGATAATTCCACTTGGAGTTCTAAATAGGCAACTCCAACGTAACGTGTTTGGAATCAAAACCAAAATCTTAATTTCTCCCTCCTCCCAACCAATCTTGGTGCTGTCTTCCCCATCGCAATTAATGGCAACAACAGCCTTCCAGACATCTGCTCCCTTAACTTGTCTTCTCCTTCTTTCTTCCTCTCTGTCACCTTAGCATATCCTACTAGTTTTATGCCTGCCTGTAAATTTCTGTAATAAACAGTACCTTATACTCACATAAAATGGTACTAGTGTTATGTGACCACACATATTGGCTTGACACTAGGCAAATGTACTTAAAGTTCAATGCAAGGCCCTGGCTACGTCTTCCAAGCAGATTGCTGTTCTTAAACTACCTTTAGAAATAGTAGGGAGCGTGTAAGACCATTACAAGTATTCAGAGCCTCAGAGTTTAATGAATACAAATAGTTTCCAGGTCTTTAAAAAGAATAAAAAATATAGATAACATGGTTTAAGATAATTAAATGCATTGCTGAACATCTTCCTATCAGGCAGAAAGCTTAAAAAGAAATAAATCTATCTGCTATTTTCATCCAAATTGCTGATGATAAACAAAGATAGTAAGTCCAAACTAGCTTCTTAGTTAGGAACAATGATACAAAAAGAAACAACAGAATCAAATGGAAGTAAGAGAAGTCATGGTCAGATGGCTTAGGAGGAAAAAAATAACATGGGGCAATGAGACATCTCAGAATGTAAACTCTGTAGGAGTTTTCTGCTGAATCGACTGGTTTAAGAGGATGCCAAGCACTGGATGGGCATCCAAGTATTTGCCGAATGAATAAATGTTGCAGTGACCTTTTCCAACCCCTGAGCGTGCATTTTCACATTTGCTCTGGATTCATTTAGAGGAGCTGAGACAAGAAGCAGAATTCAAAGCTGAATTAGGAGTATATAATCTCAAAGAGGACATTTTCAGAAATTTGATTCTTTTTTTTTTTTTTTTATTCTAGTCTGATGTCTTTGATTGGTCTGAAAAGTGTAAAATGTGGCAAAACTGTTTTCCTTTTGGCATTTGTAAGTTATTTAAAAATATAGCAGCTTGGACATAAAATCCTGTTTTTCCCCCTTTTTTTCTCAGGTCTGATGTTCAGTGGTTTAGTGGATGCAACCTGAGTCTCTTCCTGAGTCTTTTTTTTTTTTCATGTAATCTTTGAATCTTAAAATGTATGTCAAGAATCTTGAAGATTTTAATTTTAAAGTGTCTTCAAACATTGTACACAACAAACTGTAAGCACTTCCTCGACTAGTAGACATCATTTGACAAGGTGTATTTTTTTTTTTTTCTTGATAACTGTTTCTCTAGGCTTGGGCAGGTAATCAGGTTCTGGTAAGCATTTTCTTCCCAACTAAAAATAATAAAACAATTACAATACACATTACTTGCTTCCAGATTGCTCCCATTGAACAGGATGAGGTGATTTTTCCACCATCTGATGTTTTAAGCATCCATGGATAATTGCTCCATAGTCTTATATTTAAATGATCTTTAGAAGATAACACTTTCTAAATCTCCTTTCCAGAATGTTATGCAAGTAGCATTTTTACATAATCTGCATAAGAATATAGAGCCTCACTAAAAGTTGCTGGATACCAAATGTGATGTAAAATGTGTTATTAAAATGTAAGCTCAATTTGGCAAAAATATATTTCATATCTTTTCTTATGGCTTGGCATTTATTTCTTTAGTTTCTAAAAACCTGTTTTCCTTGAGGCTAATCAGGGTCCCTACTTAGAGACGTAAGGAAGTATATGAGATGTTTACCAAAAGGTGTCTTAACGATCTCAGGGAAATATTGAAAATATCTTTGTAGAGTTGATAGAGATATTACTTTGGAAGACAGTGAACATTTTCTTTGCATTCTCTAATTTAATAATAGACCATTGGAAATGTACAATACCCAGAATGAGGCTTATTATTTGAAGGAATTCTACATTTTGTAGAAGGAATGTGCAGGCTACTGTGTATTTTTGTGAATGATTTACCCCTTAACTGAAAGTTCAAAAATTAAGCCTGTGTTGTTCTTAAGGCACAAGTGGTTATCAATCAAAGTAAAAGTTTTACAAAATAAGTTTGATTTTTTTCCATAACCATATAAAGCCTATATTGTCCCCCTAAAAATCATTGTGCAAACTTCACTTCTATGTGTTTACCCTTCAATCCACTTTGATCTTCTAACTTACTCTGAAGAAACCCCAAGTTTTTTCAAATTATTTTCTTGTATTTGATACGGAGAAGGCAATAAAGTAAATAAAATTTGAATAACTTATTTATTTATTCACAAAGTGTATTGGGCACTGTTGGGGAGCAAGAACTCCTGTCCCCTTCACAGGTCCTTCTGGCTGGACTAAGATTCAAATTGCTGTGAGGCAGATTAACAGAAGAAAATCAAATTTAATAGCATACAGAGAATCCACACAGGCATGGAAATTCCAAAGGCAGTCATGCAAAATGAAGTACATATGTCATTGTGAACTAAGGAAGAAGGGACTGGAGGTCTGGGACTTCAGAGGAAATGAATGTGCTTCAAAAGGTGATAAGAAAAAGAGTGGATATTTGGTAATTAGACATTTGCTCTGCCATACAGATGGGTCATTCAGATAAATTTATATCTGCTAACAACCCTTATTCTGGGAAAGACCCCAATTTAGTTTCTTCTATGTAGTGAAGGAAGGCACAAAAGTTTCTCTTGAGCCCATAGGCTTTCAGTTGCTTTCAAGTCAGCATAATCTTCCTGCCAAAGTGGCCCATATTGGGGCTGCAGACTCTCAGTCCTTACAGCACTCTATTTTGCAAAGAAAAGCTTTAGGTCCTGGGGCTACAGTAATAAAACAAACAAACAAACAAACAAACAAACAACTGTCAGAATCTCTGGTTTCAAGGGGCTGACTAATAATAAATATTGTAAAATAATGCTAATGATGATGAATGTATTCAAGAAAAACAAGTAAAAAGTAGAGTAGAGGAGTGACTAGGAGTGTCCTCTTAGGGTGATTTGGAAGAAGTTCTCTGTGGGGAGGGTGTGACATTTTAGCAGAATCCTCACTGAAGCTTGGGAGCTAGCCAAGAGTATAGCTGGGGGAAGAAAATGTCCCCTAAAGGAAAAAAGAAATGCAAAAGTCTTGAGATAGGCATAGGCTTAGGTATGTAAGAGAGAGAGCAAGGAAACCAATGAGGTTGCAGAAGAGATAAAAATGGGAGGTAGGGAGCAATGAGCCAATCATACAATGCTTTGTAGCCTAGGATTTTTTTAAGGATTTGAATACTATCTGAATGCTATTGTTAGCTTTAGAAGGTTTTCAGAAATAGTTGTCTATGACCTCAAGTTTGAGAGCCACTGACTTTGGGTGCCTGGCTGGCTCAGTCAGTAGAGCATGAGACTCTTGAGCTACAGTTGTGAGTTTGAGCCCCACACTGGGTGAAGAGATTACTTTTTAAAAAATCTTAAAATTACTGATTTGCGGCTCCCCCAATACAGCTAGTTCATTGATTGCTATTACATGTTTTCAACCTCTTCTAGACTAAGTGTAGCCTTTTTTCACCTTTACATAACACAGAGATAGGCACAATGATGATGATTACCTGAAAACGATATGTAAGAAGCTAAGGCAACTCAGATAAAATTAGCTTTGAAGTGGTGACTCATGAAAAGTGAAAATCGACCAAGATGAAGAAATAACGACATGCTTAGAAGTTGGTGATTTGGAGGGGCACCTGGGTGGCTCAGTTGGTTGAGTGTCCGACTTCGGCTCAGGTCATGATCTCGCGGTCCGTGAGTTCAAGCCCCGCGTTGGGCTCTGTGCTGACAGCTTAGAGCCCAGAGTCTGTTTCAGATTCTGTGTCTCCCTCTCTCTCTGACCCTCCACCGTTCATGCTCTGTCTCTCTCTGTCTCAAAAATAAAAAAACGTTAAAAAAAAAGAAGTTGGTGATTTGGATACCAAAGTTATAGTAGGCCAAGGATTCAATATGAGAGCACTGTCAGTAAGTGTAGAGAATATATAGGTTGTAGTTATTAAAGATAACCTGAAACATGTTTAAAAAATTAAGAAGTCAAACAAAAACGGATCCTAATCTGGCAGTGCCATCCCAGACATGATTAGGAATGTGACACCAAGAGGAGCTTAGAGAGAGATTTGTAGAGAGAAAAGGTGGAAGCAAAGTAAGAAGATGGTTGATTGGCCCGTAACTTAAAGCCCCGTTGGCTGTTTGTGATTCGTTATCCTTAGGTTTTAGTTTTCTCACCTTGAAGCGTCATAGGCTTAGGTCTGGGTGCACTTATGAGGGCTACCATAACATCAAAGCCACCTCAGCCTAGTGGCCTCCTGTTTAAGTAGTTTAACAGGTGAATAATCTATTTAATGTTTGATCTATTATTGGAACATCATTATTTTATGTTCATGTTATTTTGTGAAGAGCAGAGTTTTATGTGATCATGGAAATCATTACATAGGTATCAATATACACATTCAGATAACACATTGTTATGAGTATTTTAAAATTCCTTCTAATCTATGGCCATTGTATAATAGTAGAGTGAGTACTTCGTTCTTTGAAATTGCTCTTTGAGAGGTATCTTTGAAATTGCTCTTTGAGAGGTAACAGAGAACGGTTAAGTCTGTTATACATTCAGAACCATATTGTCAGATGGAAGACATGTGGAGTATATTATCAAGCTCTATATTACAGATCTCTCCTAAAATCTGAAGGTAATTAGGCAAAGAAGATAAAGAAGTAAAAACATGTTTATTGAACTAAGTTTACCAAGAATATGGATAAAATTGGAAGAACAATCTGTTCTGGAAAGAAAAAACTGTTACCTTGAAATAACAAACTTTAAGAGGCTGTGAATTTTAATGGACTTTTCGTAACTAATGTCTGGTGATCCTAATACAAAATGCTAACTTAGTTTTTCATATATAATGCGCCTAATCTTTTACCTAGTAGTGTTTATTCGTTTGTTTGTTTGTTTGTTTGTTTTTTAACAGGTTAGCAATTTTAGTATCCAGGAACATAACAAAGGAACTAACAGAAGATAAATCAGTCTTTTATGTTCTCATAAGCAATTTATATTTCATATTTTCCTAATGAGATTAATGGAATCATTGGCCTTCTTGGGTATTACTTCAGGGTATGCCACTGTAATTTACAAGTAACATTATTTTAAAAGAAAAATACTGCTTTTAATATCACTTTATTAATAGCATCTTATTTGTTAAATATCTGCTGTGTATTTTTCAGTGACTTAAACATATTTTTTAGTTACTTGACAAATGGTGAAGAAATCTGTTATTATAAGCATAAGGTAGACATATATACTTCTTAGGCTAAGAAAGCCATAATGATATGTTTCTATAGCTGAATAAAATTTAATCAATGCTTTTGAAACTAATTTAAAACCATCACTTGAGCTAAAGTGCTTTATGCCTCCAGTTGTTATATGATATTACTTTGCATTGCAAGTGAATTTATTGGTCAAGAAAATGGTATAGAATGGATGCTTACAGCTATCGTTATCTTTATAGATGAAGGTAAAAACCAAACAAAATATTCAGCAAACATAGAATTTTGATATTACAGCTTCTTTTATACTCTGTAAGTTTGAGTCTACCTATGTTCTAGTACTGAATTCACCTTCATTGCATGGGGTGGGAGAGTTACCAGTGGTGGGCTTACTCACGGGTTCAAGATGCCTTTCAATAAAAAAAAAATGGAAAAATTGAACGAATATAGAAATGGAAAAAGAAAAGAAGATGGCTATAACATTTCTTCAAGCTTCATAACGCATCAAGGGTGTTATTTTTTTAAGTACTTTAATGTTTATTTTTGAAAGAGAAAGAGCCCGCAAGCACCAGTGCTCAAGCTAGTGGGGGGAGGGGCAGAGAGAGAGAGAGAGAGAGAGAGAGTGACAGAGGATGTGAAGCGGGCTCTGTGCTGTCAGTGAGCCCTATGCAGGGCTCAGCTCACCAATGGTGAGATCATGACATGAGCTGAAGTCTGATGCTTAACCTGACTGAGCCACACAGGAACCTCAAGATTTGTTATTTAATAACTATGTTTCCCAGCAAAATCATTGAAATTAAAATAACACGTGCACTAGTGTCTGGAGTGAAACAAAGCTATTTTTGGGGGGGTAGAATTCCAAGGCATAGAGGCGCCTGGGTGGCTTAGTCAGTTAAGCATCCGACTTCAGCTCAGATCAGGATCTTATGGTTCCTGAGTTTGAATCCAGATTGGGTTTGGATCCTCTGTCTCCCTCTCTCTCTGCCCCTCCTCTGCTCACACTCTCTCTCTCTCAAAAATAAATAAACATTAAAAAAAATTCCAAGACATAACATGCATGGTGACAGATTGAAAGATGAAAGAAAAGCAGTTGGATTTCCCTGGGTCAGGCCACAAAATTTTTTTAAGTATATAAATGTATAATAAATATTTAAACGTATCTTATAAAATATAAATAAAAAATGTAAACATAAATATAGTCTGAGAACTGCTTGTAGGGCTTTTAAAGTATTAGGAGTTAAATCTTTTTCATAGAAGAGCAATAGAAACTAAAAAAGAGACTAGAGCCATATGGTTAGCTTACATTAAAAACATTGTTAATAAAAAGCAAAATAACAAACCCCTCCCAAAGCAAACCAGGCATTTGAACATTAGGATTACTCCAAATGATTTCATGAGTAATGCTATCTGAATTTCCAGTGACACTGATGGTGTTCTTATAAATTATTAGAAATCAAGGGCCCTACTGGGGTGCCTGGGTGGCTCAGTCAGTTTAGCGTCTGAATTGGGCTCAGGTCACGATCTGGTAGTCGGTGATTTCGCGTCCCACATTGGGCTCTGTGCTGATGGCTCAGAGCCTGGAGGCTGCTTCCCATTCTGTCTGTCTCTCTCTCTCTGCTCCTCCCCTACTCGCGCTCTCTCTCTCTCTCTCAAAAATAAATAAACATTAAAAAAAAAAAACACAAAAAAAAAAACAAGTGTCCTAGTCTTTGATAACCTTAATATGTCACTGGAAGGACTACAAAATACAGATAAACCATGAAAAATAAAACCAAATACAAACAAACAAACAACAAAAAGAAAGACAATGGGAAAGAGCCAAGTCAAAAAAGAAATGGATTCTATTAAAAAATTCTTGGATGAAAGGGAAAATACAACTGAAATATCAGCATAATGAAAACAATAGAATTTATGGGCTTTAAAACAGTGAGCAGAGGATACTTTATAGCTGTATGTATGTTTGTTATTAAAAATAATAGGATGAAAAATAAAAGGATGAAAATGAGTAAATTAAATCCTCAGATTAAAAAACTCAGAATAGCAAAGTAAGTTGGAAGAAAGAACAAGAAAGACACTGGGGCACATGGGTGCCTTAGTCAATTAAGCTTCCGACTTAATTCAGGTTCACGTCATGATCTCATGGTTTGTGGGTTTGAGCCTGCGTCAGGCTCTTTCCTGACAGCTCAGGTCCTGGAGCCTGCTTCGGATTCTGCATCTCCCTCTATCCCTAATACTCTGTCTCTCTCACTCTCAAAAATAAATAAACTTAAAAAAAAGAAAGAGAATGATAAAGAAAAAAGCAGAAATTAATAAATTGGAGAATGTAAAAAGAAATTTATATATTAAAAATTTATTGTTTGTTTTTAAATAAATCACTAATTTGATCAAAGAGAGAGAGATACAGATGGACAACATTATAGAGACAGAGAGTAAAGACGTGGCAAAGGGAAAATGAATATTTAAATAGAGAAAATTTAAAGAAATTCACAGAAGGTGCCTTGCAAATGAAATGAAAAATTTCCTAGGAAAAAAGAGTTTATCAAAATTATTCCACACAAAAAAACTTATACAGTCAATTTTTCATAAAAAAAAAAAAGAGTAATAATGAAATCACCTTGCAAAAAAGAACCAGGCCAAGATATTTACACAGGGAAATTTTTTTTTTAACTTCCCAAGACCTCTCAGTCTCAACCATGTTTTAGGTTCTGTGACATATCAGTCATACCATCTTGAAAAAGACAGATTTGGGGATACACTATCCTATGTCTTGAATGTTAATGTTAGTTTCACCGGGATCATTCTGATCCTAGGATAATCTTACCCTAGGATAACATTCACTAGGATATATTCTCATCAAATAATAAATGGGGCTTTTTTGAAATTGGTGCATTAACAGGAAGAGACATGCTCACGCTTTAATGTTGAGGAAAACACACTCCAGACAGAAGGGAAAAAAATCAGCCCTGAACAAAAGATGACGGTAAGGCATACTTCTACTCCTCGGCAAGGGTCTGCTGTGAACATTTATCAAGTCTAAATTTAAAGACAAAACATTAACATCTTCACTTCCTAACAGTAGCAGAATCAAAATACAGTCTCTTTCATCCTGGTAATAGAATCTCAATGCAGTTGTTAGAAGAGAGAGTACAAAACAGATTATCCGTATGGACTAGCTGACCTTTCCTAACCTTTTGATTTCTCTGGGCCTGAGAGTGATACTGGTCCACAGGGCTAAATTCTATCTCTAAATGTAAGATCCTATATAAAAACAAATGAGCTTATTTTTCTCAAAAAGTAAAAAAACCACATGCACGTATACATCCACAGGCTGTCTTCTCATAGAGATTCGAAAATGAGAATTGCGGACTATTAAAACTTGGTTTACAATACCTCCTTGAAATGAAAAGTAATCTACTAAGACAGCCCTTTAATTCTTTTAATTTTGTCAGAAAGCCGTTCACGTTGTCTTCTGCCTATTTGCCGAAATGAGTGATGTCCCTTAACCTTTTTAGAGCGCTTTATTTCCGCTTTCAGAAGTGTCATTTCACTTTTCGTGGAGCTAATCAACATCCATCACACATTTGCTCTCAGGCTGAAAATATACACAGGGAGTTTTGAATTTTGTGAACTCTTCTATTATTAAGTTTCGTCAATTGTCAGCATCCGTATTCCATTCTGATGATGAATAGAGGCATTATATTTCAGCATTAAAATGCAGTTAGGGTTGTAATGAGCATCATTAGGGACTCTAATGGAAATCAGGACTGTATGTCATTTCATTCAGGTTTATTTTTAAGTTTATTTGTGTTTTATACTATTTTTACATGTTTCTACCAAGCAGGTGGGAGTGGAGCACTGCTGTGATTTTAGATGTACATGTATAAACATCATTCTGAAACATCTACTCAAAAAATACTCTGTTTCTAATCCTATCTAGCTTATTTAGTCTTACCTTCAGTAGCCTTTTTGTGTGGAGCAGGGTAACAGTCCTTCCTAACATCAATATTTGCTTCCAATTCTTTCTTATAAATCAGGTCTGAGCTTTTATTGAATATATATATATTTAAATAAATATTGGACATCTGTATACTTAAATCTGAATAGATGACATTATCCACTATAGACATGAAAAGACTTGCTTTGAAGTCTGACTCATAAGTGGCTCTTTGATTTTGCTTTAGAAATTAGCATATATGTTTGCAGAAGTTGGTGAGATAAACTTTGTAACTCTTCTCAATCTCCTGTGTGATACATTGTGTAGTTCTATACAGATTAAACATGGGTTAATATTCATTGTCAATCTTTGTCTGAAGCTCATTTTCAACGTGTTAAAGTTTTTGCTAGCTCTTAGAAATGAAGAAAACTATTCTTTAAAGGAAAATAAGTTTTTTTAAAGGAAAAGTTTTGTAAAGGAAAAATTAAGTTTTCAGAATTTAGTCTTAATTCCTTTATTCTGTAATTTCCTACAAATTTTATGTAAATATAATTTTGAAACTTCTGTGATAAATAATGATGTTTATTAATCAAAAAGGTTGGGTGACCCCTTTCTATTTCATAAACCAAGTTTACTATCATGGTACTTTTAAAGCATTAAAGATCTTACACTTACTCTGACGAATTAACCCTACTCCTCTGAAAAATAGATTTTAGTGGCAATGAAAGAATAAAAGAACTCCCAAATGAAATATCAAACACAACTTAGACATTCCAACCCTTGCTGCTGTATTGGGAACAGAGGTGAAAATCAATGTCTGAGAGAGCACCAAATGCAAATTACCAATGAAAGAGAAACACTGCTCTGGGTATAACAGCAAAACCGAATAAGGTGACATCTGAGAGGTGACAGACTCATAAAGGACACTTTTTAGATTCTCTTTTGAAGTAAGGCATCTGATAAAAGTAGTTTAGGTAGAAATAAGAGATCAAATCTTGATTTCTAACTCACACTGCATAATTCAAAATAGACACAAATTTAAGGACAAGGAATATTTCCCCAAATATTCTGAAACACCATAATAAACCACATGTATTTTTCTTCATAGTCGAAGTTATGATTATTTCCAGTATGATACAATCATTATATTTGAAGCATAACAAGTTGGCAGGTGAAAACAATCTTTAATGAAGAAAAAAAACTAATACCAATTTTTATATTTGTTTGATCAATTATATCTTTCTGGTCACTTCAGTAATTTAAAATTTTTTCCTTACAGTTTAATTTTACTGAAAATCTGTTACTCGAATAGCTGTTACAAATACATATATCATTTTATAAAAACTGTTTAAAATTAATTTTAGAATTGCTATGATTTTTTGTAGATCTTAGCTGTTATCACATCCAGTGACTAAATAGAATGATATTTTATCTCTATTTCTGTGAAGTAACAGAAAAATGTCACATGCACACACACACACACACACACACACACATACACACACACAGGCAGTCATACATTGTTACAATAATTTTTAGAAGATAAAAAAATTTAAAAAGTAAATGCTGCAAAGTATCTCTATACGGAAAATTCAGCCTCCTAATGCTGGGACTACAATGGCTATTTTCCTGTCACTGAACTGTTTATTCTAGCAGAGTCTAACAACTGAGTAATTTTATTTTCCAGGAGACTGATCAATGCTAGCCCACCATGGCATCCTTTTTAACCTTTTCTTTTTCTTTTCTTTTCATTCTCTCATTCGTTCGTTCTTTCTTTTTAACGTTGAGCAATAGAGCAAGTTCATGTCTTAGGAACAGTGGTTTTCATTTCCTGTTTGAATAACCACTTTCTTTTTAGATCCTTTTAAATACACAGTATGTGACACATCCACAGGTGATATTAACCAGAAAAGAAAGCAGCCCACGTCTGTTATTTTTATGCACATGCTTTTGGGGCTCATTATTCCATTTATGGAAAAGTTCAGGGAATATGTTATGCCTTAATTAGGAAAGTAGGATGCATGAACATGGCTGAACTAATTCAGATAATTCCTGTGCCTGGCATGAGTATAGAGGTATTTATGTAAGCTTTTGCTTTAGTGTTAGTTATGTAAAATATGGGAGGGGTCATTTTAAATTAATTATCATCTATCTTAAATAATTGCATTTCTAATGAGTTGTTTTAGATAAGCAGTTTCATGCTCATACTTTGTTATATCTTTTTGGTCCTAAAGGTATGAACTTCTGTTTTTCTTTACTTCCTTAAACTTTTTTTTTTCTCATGGACATTTACCAAGACAGTGATATTCTATGTAATTTAGTTAAAGATAAATATTTAATTGCAAAAGCATGATCGAAATCTACATCTCACATAATTACAAACTTGATGAAAGCAATTTGAAGAATATATGGAAATAGACTCATACTAAGTATTTTTTTAAAGTTTCTTTATTTCTGAGAGAGAGAGAGAGAGAGAGAGCGAGCAAGCATGAGCAGGGGAGGAGCAGAGAGAGGCAGACACAGAACAAAGCAGGCTCCAGGCTTCCAGCTGTCAGCACAGAGCCCGATGCGGGCTCAAACTCTGGAACTGCAAGATAATGACCTGAGCTGAAGTTGGACGCTTAACCAAGCTACCCAGGCACCCCTCATACTAAGTATTAAGAACAACCTTCCAAGAGTGCAAACAGGCATAAGAATTTCTAAAATAGGAGAAATAAAATGATGAATGAGGAGGGTGGGAAACAAGGTATAGAAAAAAACCCAGAAAGAATATACAAAGTTTTGGGAGAGAGACTTTTTAGGTAGGAGGTGAAAACATGTGCACGCTACTCTGAGAAATCACTTACAGTTTTTGTTTTATTGCTAATCCACCTATCCCAAAAACATACCTTGTTTATCAAACCCCACCCCATGGGTTAAGCCCCATAACCAAGACCAATAATTTTATCTAGGGTTCTTTGATTTGCACAATGTGTTGAAGCTTCCTATCCCTCTTCTGGAACTCTAAAACATTGAATGAAACGGTGGTTATTTATTCATTTATTTATTTATTTATTTATTCATTTATTTTTGAAGGAGAGATGGAGAGCAAGTGGGAGAGGGGCAGAGAGAGGAGACAGAAACCCAAGCAGGCTCCGCCCAGTCAGCGCAAAGCCTGATGGGAAGCTGGAACTCACAAACCATGAGACCATGACCTGAGTCGATGTCAAGAATCAGATGATCAATTGACTGTGACCCCAGGAGCCCTTATGGTGGTAATTTTTATAGCAGCAAAAATACAAGTGCCTTTTTAGCCTTTCACCAAAAATCTTACTATTGAGTAAAAAAAATACTGTGTGCGTCCAGATTGCCTATTTGTATGGCTGCATTGGATAAATTAATATAAAGAAAACAATGGTTAATAAATGTACCAGAAAGTTATGTAATATTGGACAGAAGAGCTCAAGACTGAAAATTTCATGAAACTGAATTCAATCATATATGGTACAGAAAACACACATGCACACAATTTAAGCAATATAGAAGATACAGAAAAAGGTCACACAGCAAACTTTTCCCAGAGAAGTTTGTTACCATGTATGATAACAAATACGTACACAATAAGCTGTATATGAGGTAAACTATTAGTGCTATAAAAATGTTACAATGGGCAGTAGTAGCACAGAGGTGGAAATATAGTAAGAGATAAACAAATATAACAGGTCATTCATTATTATGGACATAAGTGTCATCCACATGATGACATTGTGCTCGCAAAGTATTTACATATACATACGATACATACATACATATACATGCATATCTTCATTCAGATATATAATGTATACACATACATATATACAAATATGTAAGTAATTTTAATTTAATTAATTAAATTTAATTTAATTAATGTATTTTTTTTTTTAAGTAGGCTTCATGCTTAGTGTGGAGCCCAACATGGGGCCTGAACTCATGACTCTGAGATCAAGACTTGAGCTGAGATCAAGAGTCAAACGCTTAACCAAATGAGCCACCAAGGTGCCTCTGTAAGTACTTTTACATGAAAAAAACTTTTGTGTGTGTATATATATATATATATATATACACATATCTAATTTTATGTTTTGAGCTATATCTTTATCCACATCCGTATCCAAAACCAATGTCCCCTCTATGCTTCAGACCTCCATGCCCAATTGCTTGCACGACACATCTTGTTGGATATCTCACAGACATCTCAAATTTAACAGGTTCAAAGCTGAGCCTTTAATTAATTATGGCTTCAACAGATTCCCCTCCCTCAGTCTCACTTTCTCACTAAAAGGCACCACTAGTTATTCAGCTGCTCAAGTCAGAACCTACATATCTTATGATTCTTTCTCTTTTCTAATCCCCAACATATAAGCCAAACTGCAAGCACTAATGATAAGGTCTTCAAAACATGGGCCTATTCTTTCCACAGTTAAAGTGTCTTCATTTCACTGTGATTGCTGGCCTTATGGTTCCTGCGTCTATCAGTCCATTCTGTACTCCTAAGGGAATGTGAGCAAAAAAGTAAATCAGATCATGCCACTTGCTAAATCATCTCACATACTTCCTATTTCAGTTTTAATAAATCCAACGGCCTTATCTTAACTCAGCCTATCTCCTAAACTCATCTGTTGTTAGGGTGGTTGTCAGAGACTTTTCAGACTCTCTTTCTTCCTCAAGGGTTCTTTGACCATTCATAACCCTAATTTTCACTTTTTAAATTTCCTTAACTTCATGTTTCAGCCAAGTCACCTTCTGTGAAAAGTTTTTTTTTTTTTTTTCCTGAAAATTCTACCAACATCAGATCTCTAGGTCACTAATCAAAAAGAAAAAAAAAGGAAAGAAAAAAAAAAAGGAGTGTCATGGTTCCTCTTTCTTTCTTTCTTTCTTTCTTTCTTTCTTTTTAGGTTTTATCATAATTAATGATTTTTCTGTGCATTTGTTTATTTTCCTATTTCTTGGGAAATGTGTCTTATTAACTAACTTATCTTTATCACTGAGCTCATAAATGTCATAGACAATATATATATATATATACATATATAGACATAGACAATATATATATATTATATATATATATATATTGTATATTGCAATATATATATATTAGTATAATATATATATATATTATTATATATATATTAGTAATATATATTATATATATTATATATATTATATATATTATATTATAATATATTATATATAATATATATAATATATAATATTATATATATAATATATATATATAATATATTATATATATATTAGTAATATATATTATATATATATATATATATATTAGTAATCTCTATGCCTAATATGGGGCTTGAACTCACCACCCCGAGACCTAGAGTCACATGCTCTACCAACTGAGCCAATCAGGCATCCCCCAGTATATATTTCTGAATAAATAGATGGATGTATGTAGAGAGACATTACATGAGTACAGTGAGGAAAAAGTAGATGCTGTAAAATGCATAAAATGTTATCTGGTCAACTGAGAATAAAGAACAGTAATGGATGTGTAATAGAGAGATGAGAAATGGGGCTACAATAATGGAAAATGAAATTATAACTAGATTGTGGAGGGCATTATATTGTATTTTTTGAAAGCAGGAAGTCATCTTGTGAGAAAGCACATTATGAAAATAACTGATGCCAGCTTGGGCAATATGTTGAAAAGAGCTTAAAGTCTGAGCACAGTCCATTTAGGAGGCTATTAGAATCATTCAGATAATTAGTGATATTTGTTACTCAATAAGTACACAAGTAGATTTGCTCAACAGATATCAGTCTAGTTGAAGTTTCAGAATATGAAAATACTATGTTATCTATTCACTAATTCATTAATGTATTCACTTCCTAAATGAAGATATTGGTTTAGTTGTTGTTCATCTTAAGAGCTGCCATCAGTCTAGACAAGTTCAAGACATAGACGATCCATTCAAACCTTGGCCTCTCAGCTCTTTCACTTCAATGAATTTTCCTTTTTCAGCATCTGCCATCAACTCCCACATTTATATCCTCTAAGTTGTAATCACTCTAAAATGTTCCAGCTCTGACATCAGACACTCTCACATCCGAATAGACTATTTGTTGAAAAACCCCAACATCACCTGTCTTTGACTTTCTGGGAACATCAAGTACATTAACCTCTGAGTGCTTTCCCTGCTTATTAGACACTTTTTTTGTCATCAGTTCTGTTGTAGAATACCCTTGAACAAATTCTCACATGGGGTTAATATCATTTGACATAAACATGTAATGATTTTTCCCTCTCATTCAAATGAGAGGTTAACTGACGTGATTATTGTCAGTTGTTTTTATTTTTTATTTATTTATTTTTTATTTTTTTTTAATGTTTATTTTTTGAGAGAGAGAGATAGAGCACAAGCAGGGGAGGGGCAGAGAGAGAGGGAGACACAGAATCAGAAGCAGGCTCCAGGCTCTGAGCTGTCAGCACAGAGCCTGACGTGGGGCTGGAATCCACAAACCGTGAGATCATGACCTGAGCCAAAGTCTGGCGCTTAACTGAATGAGCCACCCAGGCGCCCCTTGTCACGTTTTTAAACAAAGTTAACCAAGATGTATGAATTTCTTTGCTGAGAAAATCCATGGGAAAATATCTAAATCTTTAAACCTCAGTCCTTAAACTTCCCACTTTTCAAGTTGCTATAAAATACAGGGAAATGCATATCTTATCATTCTAAGGAAGTAAAACAACAACAACAACAACAACAACAAAACCAAACATTTGACAGGATATCACTTGGAGCCACACGTTACACCCTCAGAAAAATATAAAATGGATATAAGCACTCTACCTGCTTCTGGTTCCAGGTCTAACACCTTACACAGAATTAGCTAAAATGCTTGGGAGGAAAGCTGCCATATGACCACATGGTTGATACATTCACACCAATTCTGGGGCCAAAAAATATTCAGAGCCTTGGAGAATCTCATCTTTATGGTAAGTACTGGAACCAGTGTTAATAGGTTGGTATTATGGAACAATGCATTTGATAGGGAGCAAAGGAAGATGAAGATATTTGCATGATTTTTCTTACTCTTATTCTTTACTCATTTCAGACCAAAAAAAAAAAAAAAAAAAAATCAAGCATGTTTTATTTCCAGAGGAAAACGATTTCTAATTTTTTGGATCCTATAATGTATTATTGAAATATGTTTATATTAAGTTGTCCATAAGTTCATTTATTATTTACCCAATCATGTTAAGTCCTTGTATATGTTAGTCTGTCATTCTTATAAGACTAAAACCTACCTTCTAGAGGATCCCCTAGTTCTATTTCGTCCACACTTGTGTCTGAATTGCCAAGAATCACTAAAGATAATCACTCGACAAGGCATCTATAAAGTTATCCTTTATAGGATATTATATTTAACAGAAACTATCACACTGCTCAGTAATTCCACAAGATTTCTCTAAATTGCTTTACTCTCTGGTTCTCTGTACTACTTAAAAATATTTGCTCTTTCAAATATCTGATCCAACCTTCTCTTTAATTCTTTGCAAATTATTGTGTTTTCCAATTTAGAAAGAAAATGAAAAACCTCCATTTTAAACTACCTCAACTTCCGGTCAAATCTATACATATTTAGCCTTCCTGCTGTGGTCTCTGAGTTGGATATTTAAAAAAATAATTCATAAAAAAAGGATTATTTCTGATAGTCATTGTCCAAAAACTGCCACTCTTGTTCAGCAGATACTTTGTGACAGTTCACCTTAGAAACCACTGCTCGGAAATGCAGTTAACCCTGGAGCAATGAAAGAGTTAGAGGCAATGGCAGGAGAAATTTCAGGTATAAATTTTGACTCAAAAACAACTACTAATAGCCTACTGTTGACTAGAAGCCTTACCGATAACATAAAAGTCGATTTACACGCATTTGTGTACGCATTATTTACTGTATTCTTACAATAAAATAAACTAGGGAAAAGAAAATGTTATTCACAAAAGTAAGGAAAATACATTTTCAGTGCTGTAATGTAAAAATATGCATATTAAGTGAATCCATGCAGTTCAAACCTGTGTTGTTCAAGGGTCAAATATAGATAGATAAATGGATACATAGATAGGCAGATATAGACATAGACATAGATAGATAGATAGATGGATAGATAGATAGATAGATAGATATAGATACAGATATAGATATAGATAGATATAGATACATAGATATATCCCCCTGAGTTGCTTCATCCAGAGAGATAAGATCATGTCTCACATAGTAAAGTATAAGCTTCCTATGCAGTTTTATGAGGGAAATCAAGTACATAAGTTGTGGGAATGGATAAGAAATATTCAAATGCCACTTTCCACAGTAGCTGTAAGATATTGAGCAATTGACCTGCTTGCTGTGTGTTAGGTTTTGAAAATGGAAATTGTAGCCATTACCTTTCATGTTTGTCACGAGGATATGCTTAATTCTCACCATGTATCTTATAAATGTGTGACAGAATTGGTTCTCACTACAGCATAGAAGTTATTTCAAATATTGTTATCCATATGCATACAACTCCCTATAGCTCGGTGCTAAGTAGAACAGTCTCTCTCAGGACAGGGTAGTGTGAAAGGCACCAAGAGCAGTCATAGAAATCTAGTTAGAAAAATATACAAAGACCAAAGTATTTTAATAATAACTGGGATGGAGGGGAGATGGTTGATCAAAATTGTCAAACCCTCCCATGGCCAATTAGCATAACTTGTCACAACAGCTATTTCTATAGGGTCATGAATGATATTTCATCCTATAAGAAAGGTGAGAGGGGGCGCCTGAGTGGCTTAATCACTTAAGCATCTGACTTGATTTCAGCTCAGGTCCTGATCTAATGGTCATGAGATCGAGCCCTGTGTGGAACCTGCTTAAGATTCTCTCTCTGCCCCTCCGCCTCTCCTGCTCTCTCTGTCTCTCTCTCTCTCTCTGAAAAAAAAAAAAAAGAAAAGAAAAAGAGAAAAAAAGGTGAGAGAGGTAAGCTTTGTCTTTGTAAAGACATCATATTTTTTTTTTAATTTTTTTTAACGTTTATTTATTTTTGAGACAGAGAGAGACAGAGCATGAACGGGGGAGGGGCAGAGAGAGAGGGAGACACAGAATCTGAAACAGGCTCCAGGCTCTGAGCCGTCAGCACAGAGCCCGACGCGGGGCTCGAACTCACGGACCGCGAGATCATGACCTGAGCCGAAGTCGGACACTTAACCGACTGAGCCACGCAGGCGCCCCAAGACATCATATTTAAATAATATGTATTATTCTTCTCAAAGCAACTCTAAACCAATATATTAGTTACAGCTCTGGTTATCAATTAATATCAACCAACTGGTTCTCATATTAGTTTTTGCTCTTTCTCTTTAATACAATTTGTGAATATGTTGAATTATATTTTAGAAATTAGATTTAATAATAAAGTACCCTGAGACTTTTTGTAGACACTAATCTCAAATTTCATAAATTTCACTTTTGGAATTTGATTAAACTGATTTCTTTTTGGCGTTCTGTTCATTGGGTTTCCCCTAGTTTTTATTGGGAAACAAGGCCAACTCTTAATTTGCACAAGCTAACATTCATTGGATTTAGGTAATATCCCTCCCAAATTTGTATTACAAATTCTAAATATGTTTAAAATATCTAATTATCATACATAATGAGTTTACTTCCTCATTGTTATTTTTTTTTCTAAGTGGGGTTTGTCTTGGAACAAGGTAAAAAGCAGGGGAATTGGTGTTTTAAATTAGTGAAGGAAAAAAATAAAGAATAATTTTTAGATATTTCATTCAATATAGAGTCACAAATCCTGATTAATTTATCCACTATCAAAAAAAATATTATAGGTTTGTTTTTAAACAAACTGAAGTATAAGGAAAGAAAAGATAGTCAGGGAAACTTTTATCCCATATCTAAAAGTAAGAACAGTGATATAGCTTTAGTAAAGACAAATATCCATCCTTTTCTTTTTTCATTTTTCAGGTTATATTATTTGTTTACTGACTAGAATGAGAAGGTTTTATGCTTATATTGTGTCTGAGACAATATTACATTTTAACACAGCATTTGAACATTAGCACACAATTTCCTTACCAAAAAAAAAAAAAAAAAAATGCGTGTGGTACATTTCTACCATGATTCCAACCTTGGCTTTTATTGGGCTTCTGCTTTGTGACCCAACATACTGTCAATATTGGCAAGTGTTTTATATTATTGTTAGCATATGTTTTAAATCTTTATTTTAATTTTCTTTGTACTATTATTTTCTATGAAGTACATATTAATTTAGGTTTACTCCCGTATTTACCTTTCCCTTTGTTCCTCAGCATATGGTGTCCTGATTTGCCCCATCTTGCTCCTTTCTTTTATGTTGACAGCACTGGATGAAGACTTTAAAAAGAGAACAAAAAGTTCAAGTGGAGATGAGATTCAAGAGAGCCCTATTAATAATGAATCTTTTCCTTGTCACGCCCCGGAATCTCAATTTTGTCCCCTCAATCCAACTAGTCTATTAAAAGCTCTGCTTAGCTTAGAATTTCGCACACAGCCTTCCTTTCACTATGGCAACAGATAACTGTTTCTAGTTGAAAGTTGCCCTAAAAGATAAGCTCACCTCTCTTGGCCTTTCTCCTTTCCTGGACTTGGGATTCACAAGTCCTCACAGCATTGATTGCTTACTAACACCTTCAAACAGAGTCTTTAAGAAGATACTTTAAACATTTTGTCCATCTCTTCTAGCTGTTAAATGAAACAAGATTGGTTTGAAACACCTATTCCATCATTACCAGAAGTAAAAACCAGAGGTAATTTTTTTAATTTTATTTTAAATCTTTTTTTTTAATGTTTTATTTATTTTTGAGAGAGAGACAGAATGCGAGTCGGTTAGGGACAGAGAGAGAGGGAGACACAGAATCAGAAGCAGGCTCCAGGCTCCAAGCTGTCAGCACAGAGCCCCACAGGGGGCTCGAACCCATGAGCTGTGAGATCATGACCTAAGCCGAAGTCGGAAGCTCAGCCAACTGAGCTGACTGAGCACTGGTCTGATTTTTTTACAGGGATGTCACCTAATTATTTTCATAATATGGAATTTATAATCCAAGTAAAACAGTAGTATGTCCTAAAAATAGTTTTCACGATTTGCCATTTTTCAACTTAATGACTTTTAATCAATTTTGTTGAAGTTTAAGGATTAGAACCCTGTTGAATTATAATAGCATTTGTTACCACACCATTATTTTTCACAGCAGCACCACCAGTGTTTGTAATTCTTTCTTTGTTTGGTGCCTTGAAGTTTTTTACACATTAGCGCAATGCACTATATTAACAATTGAGAATGCATAAGTTTGCCTTTCTTTTATAAAGAGAGAAAGAAGGATTCTGGCAGGGCAAACGGGAAAGTACAACTCATATTATAAACTTTTAAGCAGGTCAATTTAGGAAAGAATACATATGAAATTTGAGAATCTGAAACTAAATACTTGAAAAAGAATCCAGGCCTGATAATCCACGGAAAATTGTCATGCACTCCCCTGAGTGATGGTTACCTAATTTTGAAGAAAACTGACAGGTCTCCACATGCTGGAATGTAAGTAGCTTCAGCCCAGGTTCATCACTTTTTGCCTCAAGATATAAAAAAAAAAATAGTGCTGGCTAGGTCTAAATGCCTTTGAAGCAGGGAGAATTTCTAAGATTTTTTTTTTTTTTTGTCATGCACTTCCTATCTTACGCCACTCAACTCATAAATATATTCATATGATATACCATCAAGTATAAGATTACTATTATGAATGTTTCTGGCTTGGATTTCCAACTTTTATGTTTATTATACTTAATTCATGATGCACAACTGGGATCCTTTGAGTGCTGATACATAGTATATTTAACAATCTATGATAGTTAACCCCTGATGCACAAGTATCATCCTGTGAGAGCTGATTTACAATATATTTAACAATTTGTTAAATGTTTCTTTTTCCATCACATTCTTCCCTTTCTCCTTTCCCTCTCTCCTTTCTTTCTCTTTTTTTTCTTTCCCTGCCTCTTCCCCTTCACTCTTTCCTCCTTCGCTCTCTCCCTCCCTTCCTTCTTTCCTTCATTCCTCCTCTATATTTTCCTTTGTTTTTTTTTTCAAAGTTTATTTATTTATTTAGAGAGAGAGAGTGTGTGAGCAACGTAGGGGAAGAGAAAGAAAAGGAGAAAGAGACAATCCCAAGCAGGGTCCATGCTGTCAGCTCAGAGCCCGATGCGGGACTTGAACCCTCAAGCCCTGAGATCATGACCTGAGCCAAAACCAAGAGTTGGAAGCTTAACCAACTGAGCCATCCAGACACCCACCTTTATTTTTCTTTTACAGTGTTTTCCTGATTCAACATTTAACAAGCCAGGAATACACGGCCACTTTTTGCTTCACTCTTGTTTTGGATTTCTGTTAAATCAATCTTATGTTTCTCTTCCTCTTGCTTCTTCATATTCCCCCCACCCCACATCTGTTTTGGTGAGTGAGCACTTTCTATAGAAGCTTCCTGAGAAAGGTAACAATTTTTAAAAACCCCCATAACTCCATGTGTATATCTGTCAATCTATTGATCTATAGATCTTTATATAGATTAAAGATATATCTGTCTTTTAACATGTATATAGATGTATATATATTTATATATACAGATAGATTACAGATATATATGTATATATATGTATATATACATATATATATATATATATACAAGATAGATGCCATTCTGCCTCTTGATTCTTTTTATATATTTGCTTTTGTTTTTCTTCCCTCTTTCCTTTTCTTTCTTTTTCTTTCCTTCTTTTGTTCTTCTTTCTTTCTTTCTTTCTTTCCCCTCTCTCTCTTTTCTTTTTATTCTTTTATTTTTCTGTCCTGTAAATTTTTTGGATCTTATCTTTATTCCAGGGTTTTGATTTCATAATGATGCCTAATGTGGCTTTGGGTGAGACTGGCATTTACTGATCTGCCAATTCTTCAGGTCCTTTAGCATTAAAAATGTATCTTGGAGCCCTGGAAAATTTTCTTGAATTATTTCTTTGATCATTTTCCTCCATTTTTTGTGAAGGAAATGTTTTGAAAACATTTTCTTTATTTTCTTATCTTTTCTCTCCTTTTTTCATGTATTTTCCATTTGTTTATAATTCTGGTTATTCCTGAATTTTCCTTTGAATTGTTCTATTGAATTTTGTTAACATTTCCCTATAATTTATTTTTCATGTTAGGAACTAAAAAATATCTTTTTTATTTTGTGGTATCTTGTTCATTTATTGTGTATGCAATATGTTCTATTATATATATATATATATATATATGTATTTAAAACATCCCTTTTTATAATATTTACATTATAAATATATATACAATGTATATATATATGTGTGTGTGTGTGTGTGTGTGTGTGTATATTCCATACATGAAATTCCACGATGACACTTATAATTGCATGTGTGTATGTATATATACTTATACATAAACTCTATTAGCTATAAACTATAGCTTTTGCTAGCGGAATTATTTCTGCTTCTTCTGTGTATTTTTTTTTCTGTTTATTTCTTTCATCCTTGACCTTTATGGTAAAAAAACAAAACATTGTTTAACTTTCTGGTGAATCTTTCAATATAGTTTGGAGCTTTATGTACATGAATGAAACTAGATAAAAACAGGGCTTCTTGGGGCACCTGGGTGGCTCTGTTGGTTGAGGATCTGACTCTTGATTTCTGCTCAGGTCATGATATCATGGTCTGTGGGATCGAGACCTGAATTTCATCCAGCACTGACAGTGCAGAGCCTACTTGGAATTCTCTCTCTTCTTCTCCCTGCCCCTCGTCTGCTCTCTCTCTCTCTCTCTCTCAAAATAAATCAATAAGTTAAAAAAAATAAGATTTCCTTTTAGGCAATCTCATAGTAATATGATAATTTCTGGAAGAAATCATAAAAATTTACCCTAGATTAGAAAGTGGTAATTGCCTGCATATTTTGGAAGAGAGTAGGAATTCTAGAATAGACTATATAGACTTAACTGTCACATATTTAGCCCTACCATTTACCACCCCACCCCCATCCCTTGAGGTATTGATCCCGCCAATAATTGAAACTTTCTGGATTTTCGCAGTGCAGTTCAGTTTGATTTTTCCTGGATTCTCCTATAGTACTCAGGTTTCAATGTTCCCTGGTGTTCTATATTAGTTACCAGTCTAAACTGTTTTACTCTTCTATAATTAAACTCACCTCTCTCATCTGCTGTCATCCCTTCTCCTATTCCATTTGTCTTTTTTGGCTTATGAAATAGTATGTCTTTAGTTCCAGTATGCTGAAGTTTCATAAAGGAGAAAATATAAACATGTTTCTTAATTCACTCTATTTGTTTTTCAGGAGAATTATAGTTGATTTCAAGATCAAGGGTATTTATCTATTATTGATGTGGAGAGTAAACATTTCATTTTTCAAAATATAAAGAAGTAAATTTTGAACAAATTTATCCTGCCTTCGCACTCAGGATGTCATATTATCAAACTGCTTAAATGATGCACCATAATATAACGAGACTGAGAAAAGGGCTATACACTCATTTGAAGTAAAAATCCTAGTTTATCATATAAAGTGCTTATCAATTTTTTTTAGTATATATTTGCAAAACTATGTTTAGAGAAGAATATAAGAACAAATGAATGGGATATGCTATTTTTGCATAGATTTGAAAAAATAGCAAATTTTTTTTGCTACTGTTTCTCAGATCGTTTCACTGTTATCTTCAAAGTATTTTGTCTTTCTTTTCTTGCTCTCTCTATATTTTTTTTTCTTTGCAATCTCAGCTGTTTTCACAATTGACCAATAACTGACATGCAAGTAGCATTCAAATTAAAATTTCTGGTCCAGTTCAATTCTCTGAACAGCATAACTACATTCCCCAAATCCCATTTCTCACTGGGTACTTCAACCTTAATATTTTTTCATCAACTAATATTAGAAAATGCTGTTTTTGTCACAAGTTGGATGTGATTATAAATAATGAGACGTTGTTTTTCTGTGTCTCATAAACGGTCTTTGAATTTACCCCCAAAAGGGAAACTCAATTTTTCTGCTTCCAGAATTTCAGATGGAATAAATGTCCTTTTCTCTATTTCTACCAACAAGCACAACCAAAGTGTAACTTAACAAGTATATGTGTAAGGCTGATGTGTGAAGCAAACTTTAGAAGATTGAAAGATAGAGAGAAGGCTGATGGGCTAGAGCCAATGGGATGGAGGGAGTGATATGGTGATGAACTCCCTAGGTTTTATTTTTGCTTCATGCATCTCAGGTTTGAGGCTGAAGAAGCTGGTCACCCCCAAATGCAAGTAGATGCAGACAAAAAAAGATAAAACAAAAGCCTCTCTCTTCAACCCAGGGACCATGAAAGGGGTATCCTAGCAAAACAAACTTTCAGATAATTACCACAATACTCCTGGAAAACACCACAGTCAACCCCTACCCATGCCTGTGAGGGCCAAGCAAAAATCATACATGTCCACTGTTGCCAAGTTGCGACAAGTCACCCTTAATGAGGTTTCATAGAAGGCTGGATGGGGATCCTGGACTTCTATTCCCAACCAGTAGGGAAAAGGCACTCCTCCCCCTCACCACTGGGATAACAAGAGAGGGCTGGAGGAGGCCTCATGGATAGACAAGTCCTTCATCATAGCCCGATAGCAAAGAGGCCATCAGCATCCCTTCCCCATGGCATCAGTGGAAACCATGTAGGAAGCACTGACAAGGCACTTCTCACCAGGAAACTATCAGTGAAGGTTTAATGGGGGAGACAAACTTTTACCTCTACCTAGTAGTGACAAGTCCACTACTTGAGGTGTTAAAGGTAGTATATGAGAAGGTGAACTTTTGTACCAAATGGCAGTGAGAAAGTGGACCATTCCCCGCCATGCTGGAGCAATTAGCCTAAATATAAAAATCCAAAATATCATAATATAGTGTGTGTGTGTGTGTGTGTGTGTGTATTATATATAACATATGGAGATTTCAATAGAAAATCACTCATACAAAGAAATGGGGAGGTTTCAAATGAAATGAAAAAAGGCAATCAATAAATGCCAAACCAAGATGACAGACATAATGGAATTATCTGGTATATTTTTATTTTTTTATTTTTTTAAAAATTTTTAATGCTTATTTATTTTTGAGAGGGAGAGACAGACAGAGAGTGAGCCAGGCAGGGGTGGAGAGAGAGGGAGACACAGAATCCAAAACAGCCTATAGGCTCTGAATTGTCAGCACAGAGCCCAAGGTGGGGCTCGAACTCGTGAACGGTGAGATCATAACCTGAGCCAAAGTCGGATGCTCAACCGACTGAGCCACCCAGGCAGCCCAAATTATCTGATATATTTTTAAACAACCAACATGAAAATGCTTCAATGAGCAATTACAATCACATTTAAAACAAACCAAAATGTGGTCTCAATAAAAAATAGAAAACATCAACAGTAAAATAAATGATGTAAAGAGAATAAAATGGAAATTTTAGAACTAGAACATACAATAATTGCTATAAACTGAGGGTTGATGGAAGGAGGGAGGTAGAGAATGGGCTAAAAAGGTGATGGGTATTAAGGAGGGCACTTGTGATGAGCACTGGGTGTTACACGTAGGTGATGAATCACTAAATTCTATACCTTAAACCAATTTTACCATATATATTAACTAACATGGATTTAAATAAAAACTTGAAATAAAAATAAAAAAGAAATTCAAAAGATGGGGTCAATAGAATAGGAAGGATAGAGGACATAAGCAGAAATAATGAGCTGTAAGATAGAACAATAGAAATTACCACTTGAATATCAGAGACAAAATATCCTGAAAGAAAAAAAAAAGCCACAGAGGTCTCTGTGACTATAAGCAATCAGCACATTACTATCACTATAGTCTTGGGTGGGGGGAGGAAAGAGAGAGGAAAGAAATACAAATTAAATGACCAGACTCTCAATGCAGAAAAAAGCATTTGACACCCATTATATGCCTATTCATAATAAAATGTCTCAGAAAAATAGGAAATGAGAGAAACTAACTCATCTTAAGGAAATTTACTAAAACAAAAACAAAACAAAACAACAAAAACCCTACACCTAACATTATATATAATGATGAGAGACTGGCTGGAGGTCTTTTCTCTAAGATTGAGAAAAGGACAAGAAGATCTGCTCTCACCACCCTTATTTAACATAACCATGAAAGTTTTTGTCAGTGCAATAGTGGACGAAATGGAAAATAAAAGGCATAAGAACACAAGAGGAAGAAAAAAATTCTCTAGTGTAGATGACCTGATTGTGTAGAAACTAAGAACTTTATACATGTAATTCCCAGAACTTACAAGTAAGTTCAGCAATGTTGAAGGATAACAGACAAATGTTCCAAAATCAGTTGTATTTCTATATACTAACAATTAGCACATGGACTCTAAAATTAAAGGTGTAACACAATTGCTCAAAAAAAATAAATACTTAGGTGTAAATCTAATGAAAACATAAGATTTGTATGCTGAAAACTAGAAACCTAAGGAAAAACAATTAAAAATATATATATATAAAGATACATGCAAACATATGCTCATGCGTTGCAAGACTCCACATAGCAAAAATGTCAGTTCCCTTCAAATTAATATACAAGTGTGACATGAGAAATGCATATTTAGTCTCTGCCTCTGGTTCTTGGCACAGGGCTTCTAAACCCTTGGAATTCTCTGAGTGGTAGGGGTTTGAGGAGTACCTTTTATTTTTCATCATAATCCCATTCCATCCACAGGTGAGTATGTGCTAATGAGGTGACTCTTGGAAGATGGGATCTGGTTGCGAGAGAAGCCAACCATGTGATTACAGGTTTGGAAATTTCAGCCCTATCCCTCTGACTTCAGGAGACAGGAAAGGAGTTGGAGGTTGAGTTTAATCACCAATGGCCAAGGATTTACTCAGTCATGCCCACATTATGGATCTTTATTAAAACCCTAAACAAAAGGGTTCAGAGGGTTTCTGGATTGATGATCACATGGAAGTACCGGGAGAGTGGTGCATCTAGGGAGGACACAGAGATTCTGCACCGCTTCCCACCTATCTTGCTCTATTCATCTCTTCCATTTGGCCATTCCTGAATTATATTCTTTATAATAAACTGGTAATAGTAAGTAAAGTGCTTTCCTGAGTTCTTTGAGTCATTTTATCGAGTTACCAAACCCAAGAAAGGAGTTGTGACAAGCTCAGTTTATAGCCAGTCAGTCGGAAATACCAGAATCCCAAACTTGTGATTGGCATTTGGAGTGGGGAGCAGTCTTGTGGGATTGACTTTAATACCCTTTACCTCACCTTTAGTGCATCCCTTTAATCTGTAGGGTCTGTACTAACTCCAAGTAGTTAGTGTCAGAATTGAATTAAATTGTAGGACAGTAGTCAGTTTCCACCAAGAAGAGAGAATTTCTTGGTGTGGAACAACCCACACAACTGGTGTCAGAAGTGTATGAGTATAGGAAAACACAAGTTTAACTTTTTCCCAACCAAAATCACAGCAATATTTTTGTAGATATACACAAGATTATTCTAATATTTATAGCGAAAGGCAAAAGATCTTCAATCACTAAAACAATTTCAAAAAGAAAGTTTAGAAAGGAATTGATCTACCTAATTTCAAGAGTATGAGATACCTGGAGTACTCAAGAATGAAATGTTGATAAAGGCACTCTGTAGTATTAGTGGACATATAAACATATAGATCAGTGAAACAGAATAAAAACCCAGAAAAGTCCCACAATATGTACCCAAGTGATTTTTAATGAAAGTGAAAAAATATTTCAGTGAAATTAAGATAACCTTTTTAACAAATGGTGCTGGAGCAAACTGAACATCTGTAGGTACAAAAAAAAAAAAAGAAATTTGACCCAAGTTTCATACATAATACAAAAAAATATGTATATTCAGAATGGGTCACAGACTTATATATGAAATGCCAAACTGTAAAACTTTTAGGGAAAAAAGAAAACATCAGAAAAGTTTTCAGAACTAGGGTTAGTCAAAGAATACTTAGACTTGACACTAAAAGCATAGTGCATACAAGGAAAAATTGGTAAATTAGACTTCATCAAAATTAAACTTTTCTCGGTAAATACCTGTTAAAATGATGGAAAGACAAGCTACTGTAGGGCTCAGAGCAAGTCACACCAAGATATGCCACTTTGTCATGCAGATTATTTTGAGCTGCAAAGAAGGTGCAAAGGATGCAGGAAGAACTTTTGACCTTCTTCTAATTGGTTAAAAAATTGAGATAAGGGAACTACTCCAGGAATAGGGTTATCACCATAGATAACTATAGTCTAATATGAAATGGTGGTGCTAGATAGGGAGGGTTGTAGCAAGGGTGATTTGTTAATTCTTTTCTATATCCCACTGTTTCAATATGGCCCAGAAAAAATTTGTTTACCAAACTTTTATTCTGTTTCACCTTCCTGGGAATTGCTTTCCTTTCCATTGAAGTCACAGACCCCTAGCCCCTGTACTTAGTTCAGGATGACATGTATACCTCATTTTACTTGACTGTCTTTGGAATCTCATTTTACATGGATTCCCAAAATGTATGAAGTTAAATTTTATTTTCTCTTATTAATATATCTCATATCGATTTGATTTTTAGACCACCCAGAAGAACCTCGAAGGGTAAACAAAAATTTTCCTCCCCAATAATATAGTTTGGGACAAAATATTTACAAACCATATATGGCACAAAGCACTGGTATCTAGAGTATGTAAAGAACTCTCAAACCCCAGCATTAAAAAAATTATTCCAATTAGAAAATGGGCAGAATACATGAAGAAATATTTCACTGAAGAATATATACACATGGGATATGTATTAGTCTGCTGGGCTGCCATAACCAAGTATCACACACTGGGTGGCTTAGAAAAAAACAGATATTTATTTTCCCACAGTTCTGGAGGCTAGGAGTCTAAGATCAAGGTGCTGTCAGGGTTTCTGGTGAGGTTTCTTCCTGGCTTGGGGACAGCCACTTTTTCCCTATCTCCTCACGTGAAATTTTCTCCATCTATGTGCAGAGTGAGAGAAAGAACTCTCTTGTTTCTTTTCCTCTTCTTGTAGAAGGATTCCAGTCCTATCAGATTAAGGCCCCACTCTTAAGACCTCCCTTAACATGTATTATCTCTTGGGGCACCTGGGGGGCTCTAGTCATTTAAGCGTCCGACCCTTGATCTGGGCTCAGGTCATGATCTCACGGTTTCTGAGACTGAGCCCTGAATTGGGCTCCCTGCTGATGGTTAGGAGCCTGCTTGGGATTCTCTCTCTCATTTTCTCTGCCCCTTCCCCACTCACATGCTCCCTATCTCTGTCTCTCTCTCAAAAATAAATAAGTAAATAAATAAATTGGAAGATGATAGGATAGATAGATAGATAGATAGACATTAAGAAAAGATTTATTACCTCTTTATTGATCTTATATTCAAATACAGTCAACTTTGGGATTAGGGTTTCAACATATGAATTTTGGAGGGACACTGTTTAGTCCACAACAGCATATAAGACCATGAAAGCTGTTCAACATCATTAGCCATCATGGCTTTTAACTTTTAATGAGGTAGGAATAGATATATTTGTGTCATTAGATTTAATGCAGAGAATTGAGTCTCTTTTGTTTAAAAAATGCAAAACAATATTTTGAGCAAAGGCAATACAGTTGAAAAATAAGATCATAGGCTTCAAGATGACAACTTTAAAATTGTAAGTTTATTTAGAGCAATGTCTTTCTTACTTTTCTTAAAGTATATTTCTTATTTAGAAGTAAGTTACACAAATAACTTCTATTCATTCCTTGTTTGTCACTGTAGAGATGTGCTTAGATGGCTACAAGCAATTAACGCACAATTTTTTTTCATAAAATTCTTGGTTATATTCACTATTAGGAATTTGTGTTTAGAGTTCTTTGTTTGGGTATAATCATTGTACTAAAATGTAAGAATCAGGTGGAAGCATCAGGGCCTGTTTTATAGATATGTAGACACGGAATGAATATTATTACATGTTTTTCATTTTGATAGCTCACAGAACAAGAATAAACACAATAATCTGAACTTTACGTCCCTTTTCCTAGTGATTAACTGTGAAAAATATTGGTTAAAATATCTAGTTTCTACTCTCACTTAAGACATTTACCAATGCCCTCTTAATCAGTTCTGGATTATCATATATACATCAATCACAATTGAAATAATGTCCTTGACCTTAAAGCAAGGATGGTGGGGTATAGATACAATTTAATTACAGTTTGGGACAAATGCTAGGGACTGGATGAAATTTTTGTTGCTGTTGTTGTTGTTTTAATCCCAAGTTTTTCCTAAATATGTTATGTGTTGTACTGAATTTTCCAGATAATTACCTCCATTCTCTACGGGGTGGTTTCTATGGACTTGGCCCTGTGTTTGTTGATTTTACCTACCTTGCTTTGAATGCCTATAAAGAAGTCACTGTGACCACTGAAGCATTAAAGGCCCACAGGTAATGATTCATTTATGTTACCCAGTGAGAAGACACTGCTCTATACCAGTAAACAAGCTACCAACCCACACTCAGCAGCACTTTGCGACTTTACTAATCAAAGCAATAGCTAGCAGTTGTGCATATAAAACTAATTAAAAAATGTACCAAGTTCATTTCTGAAAACTATTACAGATTCAAGGCTGATTAAATTGTATGTTTTTTTTCCTTGTGGCTTTAGGAAAGAATTTGTTGAAGTTGAACTAAGTGAGAAATACAATTGTTCCTATTTAGTGTGGTCAAGCTCTAATTTGTAACTAGGATTTCAAATCCTAATTTGGTGGGTCCCAATTGGTGGGTGCATAATACATGTCATTTAGTCACTCCAAAGTATGGTTGTGGATAGTTGAGGTAACAATCTTTAAAAAGGAAGATTATTATAGCTATGGTTGAAATGAAAATAATGAATTTAAAATATTTAATATGTCTACTTAGTCTTCATGCTAGAATACCAAAAATGAATTATTTGTGAGCATAATTTGTGAGAGGGAAATATAAAACTAAACATTAAAAAAGTTCCTTTCTTATGAAGTCTCAAACACTCTTGCATCAGGTTTATACAATGCCAGTCTTTATTCTTGTGGTGACTATATCATTTTTCATTCAATTATATTAAATGTACACTTAAAAAGAACTTAAGAAGAAAGCCAAGAGGCAGTATTATGGGATTTTCCTGTTATGACTCATTTCCAAAAGGATTCATTGTCATTTTTAGTTTACAGTTGACCTTTCTTCATTATATGTACCGGGTGAAGTTAACTGACCATGGGTTTACTTGCATAGCAAACTTTGAGATAGATCGTGGAACACACAATGGTCTTCCCTTTTTGATGATGGTGCCATCTTTTTCAAAGAAAAATGTAAAAACCAAACTATTTTTACTTGTTAAAATAGTTGATGAAATCATGTCGGTTGAGACTGTTGAATTACTTTCTAAATATTAGGGAGAAAATATTAAAAATACATCTTTGTTACATGTAAATTTAAACCTTATACAAATGTGAATGGACTAAAAAGAATTAAAGGGTTTAATTAAATAATTAAACAGGTAAATTTAGAATATTCTGAGGGCTACTGTAATTATGACTTCCACAATTTTATTTTTATTTTTTTAACATTTATTTGTTTTTGAGAGACAGAGAGAGACAGAGCAGGAGCAGGGGAGGGGCAGAGAAAGAGGGAGACACAGAATCCAAAACAGGCTGCGGGATCTGAGCTGTCAGCACAGAGCCTGATGTGGGGCTTGAACTCATGAACCATGAGATCATGACCTAAGCCGAAATTGGATGCTTAACAGATGAGCCACCGAGGCACCCCAACTTTCACAATTTTTAAGACATGGGGCAATGAACAGACTATTTTGAAATTGAGCTAGGGAGATGGTGTATCCCATGAGTCTCAAGGTCTTTAGGTAGGTCCAGTTTCTTCAGTGGACATTTACAGGCCCTTTTTGGTAATCAGTTGGTACCCTACTTCCATATTGCACAGACAAGCAGGTATATATAATTTGGCAAAGGATAACAATGACTCTTGCTTCTCCTCTTTCTATAATAGACCTTACTTATTATTTATCTGAAATACATACAATGAAAGGAAAAACGAATCCCATTTAATTTATATCCAATTCTGCAACCCATTTTTATTGGCTCAGGTTATGGACACATATAACATCTGAAGACATATATAAACATTAAGCATTTTCCTGGGTTCATTAAAAGTCAGCAAAATAGTTTACATCAGCTAAGAAAATTAAATTATGACTTCACATTAAAAGGTGATATTTCCTTTGTTCCAGAGAGGCTATAAAATTCTATACTATAGTCACAATCAATCTAAACTTTTGACATGGAATTTTGCTGCTTCGGTTCTTTTCAGACTGTGTCATTAGTTGAAATAACTCCCCAAGGCTTATTTACACTTTAAGGATTTTTTTTCAATGCTTAAAAAGAACATTTTCTAATAAAATTCCTTACCCTGAAAGCTAAAATAATCAGTGTATATAAATTTGTTTCGACTACATCCATTATTTAAAGCACTGCTACCCAGAATTCCTCACTGGCAATGGGAATTCTCATTGCAAGCTGACTCTGTCCTGGATTTAAAACCTACTGTGGTTTTGGTTATCTTTTGGTTACAGTCTGAAAACTGTTAGCAGTATCATTTCACCAGAGTCTTTACCTACACTGTGATCAGAACAATTATAGTCTAAGTTTAAATGGGCACAGTAGTGTTATAGGCAAAAAAAATAAATAAATAAATAATAAGGTTTAATATTCTTATTTTATTGACAATTTGATGTAATGTGTGTTCTACTTTTGACCATGTCACTGGCTCATAGGCCACTCATATAAAAGAAATACCTTGCCTAGAATAATGGACAATAGTATTTTCAAATTTGGGTTTGATAACTTGTTGATTCTTCATGTATAATTTATAATTTTACATACCTTAATTGAGAGATTTAGAAGAATCATGAGAGTGTGAATATTGCCATTCTCATAATTACATTTCATGCTATTGAATTAGTAATCTTTAAAAATTATAGCTTTTATTATATGCTAGCCAGAAAAGCACAATAGCTTTAAACATATTAAACAATAGAACAATTAATTAAAATATGTTCAAACACAACATCTAGTATTGGGTGAGGAGTATTTACCACCTTCTTATAAACCCTTTTACAAATATGGGCACATGGAGAAAAAAAATGGGCCAATAGAGTTGTTATGAGTTAATTGTCAGGCCACATTTGTGACTTTTCTACCCATAGCTTAACACTCAATAAAACTCTGATCTTTGAGCTTTTTTTATTATATGTTAGGAAACTTGTTTTTTTTAAATGTCCGTCTTTAAGAGAGAGAGAAAGAGAGCATGAGTGGGTGAGGGGCAGAGAGAGAGGGGAAAACAAGAATCTGAAGCAGGCTCGAGGCTCCGAGCTGTCAGCACAGAGCCTGACATGGGGCTGAAACTCACAAACCATGAGATCATGACCTGAGTCGAACTTGGACGCTTAACCAACTAGCCACCCAGGTGCCCCATGGAATTGTTTACCTATCTATGTACCTACTGATTGTCCTCCACTACTTTTATAAATTGTGCAGCATTTTTCAATACTTTAAATATGTCAGGAATGAATTGATGTGTCATGAAATTATTTCATTGTCATCTGTAAGAAACAGTATGGAATAATTTCAGATAGAGCCTGTGATTGTGTCAAGCTGTTCAATATTTAAATTAAGAAATGTCTTTTGAGCATTCCTGAGACTTCTTCATTAAATGACTTTCCAACCTGTCCCTAGGTTTCCTTATTTAAATATCAAACTCATGACGTTGAAGAGGCTTAAAACAAAATGTTATTTAATTTCTTACCTTTTATTCATCATCTCTGCTTATTAAATAAGTTTAGCACTATACTTCATCTAATCTTAAGAGTGCAAGTCAGTTAATCACAACATATCAAACTCTTTAATTAAATTTATTGACAAGACACATGAACCTGATCCCACTGGTGAATAGAGATCAAAGCGCTGACATCTTACAAATGCACTAATTTTCAGAATACTAGGGGAACTTCTCTGCAGTTATGAAGTGACATTCATTGTATTTTATAGTTTAGTTAAATTGTCATAGGTGAAAAGAACTGAATTAGACTCCTTTACCATTCTTAGTTCAGATAGCTGAATATCAGATAACACTGGTACTAGAAGAACATGTTGATTAAATAACTTGCAAATTAACTTAAACATTGATAAAAAGCAATGTCAAGTATGCAAAAGGGAATATACAGTCCTGATCCAATAATAGGGGATGCAGTAAGATGTGGTAACAAATAGCATAAGTGGTAAAAATGAACACTGCCAGGTAGTCAGCTCCTGCTGTAGACTGAATGTGTTCCCCCCAAATTCATATGCTGAAACCTAACCACAAAGAGATGATATCAGGAGGTGAAACCTTTGGGCGGCATTTAAGTCAGGAGGGCAGAACCCTCATAGAAGAACCCTTATAGAAGAGACCCCAGGGAACAATCCTTGTCCCTCTGCCTCATGGGGACCCAGAGAGAGGATGGCCATCTATGAACCAGGAAGTTGGCTTCCACCAGATATCTAAGTGTGTCTGCTTCTTGATCTTGGTCTTCCTGGACTCCAGAACTTGTTGTTTGAGTCTGTGGTACGTTTGTTACAGCAGATGGAATGCACTAAGACAGCTTCTCTGTAGCTGTTTTCAACCGGTACGTGTTGAATTGCCTGTTACTCTGGAGGCTGGTCTTGAAGTGTTAAAATTTTCAAAGTTGTTCATGTAATCTTTGCTGAAATCCTGATAGTATTAGTATGCTTTGTCACAGGAAGGAGATAATTCAGCACAGATAATAAAATAGGAGATATCCAATTATTATGTTGGCCTATAGCCAGATTTTTTGTCCATTGTAGGCTTCACAAGAAAAAAAAAATAGCACTTGTTTTCTTGCTGACATGGTAATGTCTGTTTAACTGACCTAGAAAAGAGGAAAGACATCTGTATCTTTGAAACTTTGATAATTTTGTTGTTCACTAAGTTACTGTGATTAGTGTGACATTTTTGAATAATTTATAGAGTCTTTCATTGTCATTCTCTCAAAATAATGGTTTTGGTTCCGTGTAGGTTTGATGCTAAGTGATTTGTTCTCATTTGAAAGCATTAGTTCAACTCTTAAAGCATTAATTAGTATTTTATCAAAATGTGTAATTGGAGAGGTTGGGATCAGATATTAGTGGCCACTTAGTTATTTTAATTTCTTCATGCAGACTTGGGTTGTGACTTCAATCCTTCCCATTGCAGGTGAAACATTTGATGATGAGACTGTGACCCAGAAACCCTAAAAAATGTATGTTATACTTGATTCCAGAATTTGTTCTTATTTTTACACAATTATTCACACACACGGGAAAAGTAAAATCAAGAAAATTCCTAAAACTTAGGAATTTGAGAAAAATAGAAAGTGTATCCACTTCCTCAAAATGCCCACTCTCCTGCCCCAATGCAATAATTAATATTCCTCTCCCGACATAAAACAATTCAGATGGAATCTCACATCATTAAAGAGGTGTGATGATAACATTGATATATAGTGTTCTCTGTTTTAATTTAATCATACTGTAAATAACTCAAGATCAAAAGGAAGTGAAAACAGAAAACATATGACTTGAACCACAGACAGCAGACTATTACATCTATAAGCAAGAAAGAGAAAAAAAAATACAGGAAATAAATAAAAGAACCCCAAATATAACAATTATATTTTTAATAGTGTTGTATAATTGACACACAAAGTAATTAGATAAGTGTAATATACTGTAATGTTTCTTCCACTGTTGCCTGTGAAGAAGGACTGGAAAGGCACAAGCTCAGTCATTGCTTTAATTATCAGATATTCTCCAGCTCAAGTAGATTGAAATGAAAACATAAATACATCCCTCATGATACTACACCTCACTTAAATACCTTCAGATAGCATGGGTATATCATTGTGTTACATGTTGAAAGAAAATTTCAATTGAGATGTGTTTTTATAATGGTTATGGTTCTACAGGGCCAAGGAAATGTCTGGGCTATTCTTAAACTTTAACTTCAGATTTAGGTGTTTGCAAAGAAGTCTCTTAAGTACATCTTCTTAGTTTATTTTACTTTGGTATATGTAAATGTTAACAAGATAAAATTCATATGTATATCTTCAAATTTATATAATCTTATGAAATCATTATTTTAAACAGAGAAAGTATATTGGCAGGTTCTTATGTTTATCCCTTGTCTTCAGGAAGACTTGTAAATAGAGTCGTATTTCCTGATCTTTTTTTTTAAATAAAACTTTTGGGAAAAAACACACATTTTATCATGTTTTTTAAAAGCTTATTCCAATGGTTAGCCATCTTTGCCAGCAGAAAATTTCAAAATTAATATAGCAGTCTTGCAGCATAATAAAGTCTGCAAACTCTCCTCTACACAGTTTAAATACAGAATGAGTTTAAAATACAGAAGGAGACATTTCACATGTCCTGACACATTATAAGCATGACCATATCAGACACAACCCCAGGTGAAATTGTAGCATAAAAAAATCAGAATTGGTTTTAGACTCACTGCTGGCTGCGTACCTCAGGCACCCTGGTTCCGTATACTTCAATCACAACCCTCAGGAGGTCAAGCTTCACTGCGGGATTCTTTGTAGACCTTCCCTTTCCACCCGGTGCTGTGTATGAGATATTTGCAATTTCATGAAGCAAAACTGACATTTTTTCCCTTTTATTTGCAGAGCCCTGAGACCACAAATTCTTTAATTTTATAAAGTAAACTGTGACAGTGTGTTAATGAAGCCTGAACCATTTGTATATTTTAACAGTGATTTTCTGAAGATAATTATTTCACCTCAATTCAAAGAAGTGCCTCTAGCTATGGGAATTTCACCCCACTCGTAAACAGAGCAGGGCCCCATGGTAATCTGAAACTCTCACTTTTCTATCATCTTTGTCTGTATTATTCGCACTTGTTGTTCTTTGTTCAGGGTTGGAGACAGTAGACTTGGGGATTGTGAAGGGATCTGATATTATCCAAAACACTTTCAACTCTGTTGGCAAGACACTTAACGTTAAATTGGGGACTCCAGTAGTGACTATTCTTTCTTTCCTGGGTCACCATTACAATATGAAAAGAAACTCAAATTTTAAGCATAATCTAACCTTTCAATCACTTTCCTTTCCCTTCCTTCTCCCTCAAGAGGATGCTTGGCCATGCTTTAATCAGACTTTAATTCTGAGCAGCAAATAATGGTGGAAGGAAGGCAGGCATACTTGTCGACCTCGACTCTTGTTTTTTCAATTCTGTCCAGACTGTCGTGTGATTACAAGCCAGTCAATGTTTTTTAGTCATCAGAGCTAAAAAAACAAAGATTTATGATATTTAGTGAAAATGGAAATAGGGGAATTCTGATACTTTTAAGGTCCCCTATACACGTGATTTTATAGTGAACGGATTAGAGGACATGGTATGAAAATGATGTGCCAATATGATCTCTCAGAAAAAAAAAATAATAAAAGTCTGCATAATAGCAATGCTACCTACTCAGCACGGGGGACTGTGTTGAAGAGGAAAATTATCAGGAAAGGGGGTGGGGTTAAGCTCAAAAGGATAGAACAGAAGAGTGGTTAGGACAGCAGAGGTGTATATAAATATTAGCAGAGGTAAGATCATAAGAACATAGGCCCTTTATGAAAGGACATGGTTTCGGGAAACCTATCTGGAAGGAATGAATAAGAAGTAGGTCCACACTGCAAGAAGAAAGACAGATAAACCCTATCTAATCTCTGTCCTGGAGCTCTATGCCCTTCTCCCCATGGTTTCACATACTCACACTATTTAGATACTTCCAAATTTCATATTTTCATGCAACAAAAGTCCAGAATCAAACAAAAACAAAAACGGAAACCATTGGTATTCTAGTTCTCCCAGCAAGAGATCTAAAGACCCTTGAGTTATACCCTATGAACTCCCAAATCAATCTCTAAAAGCCAGATGATATTTCTATTCCCACTCGACAGATGAGAAAACTAGGAATGAAAAAGTAATAAATAAAGGATTCATGTTTCTAAACAACCATGAGGGTTGTTTTGCATGGGGAAGGGAAACTTCTTTTAGGATTAATAATCAGAAATATTTGTCTAATAGCTTAAGAATTATTCACATTTATACACCTAATCAATTTTATCTTTACTATTTCAGAAGATAACTATTTCAGAAGAAATGCATAATATTGGTAAGACTGTAAAGTTCATATGTACCGTTGCATTTTTTTTTGGTATTTATTTTTCTCTTGTGATCAAAGAATAAAGTAAAACATACAGTTACAAATACCAACTTTTAAAACCACTGTTAACCGGCTAAATATTAGAGAAATATTTAACTTGAAGGACGCATTGCTTTACTCATGATGGCCTGTGTGAGGAATTATCTCATCGCTTTGGTTCTTTCTGTCAAAACAAAATGGGAAATTATGTATTATAGGAGAATCATAATGCCGTACAAATCCTAAGTTATAGAGAGAAAGTAGAAAATGATATGCTGCTAAAGATAAATTTTATAATTCTAATGCTAAGGCATAAACTCACAATATCAATGAATGTTGAGAATGTCTGCCAGCATTCAGTTTTCACATTAATAAGTATTAAACATCTCCATATTCTTTTACTCTGAGTTCTGGGAACTCAGTTGTATTTCATATCTAATCTATGGCATGATTGGAAGAAGGATATATAGTGCAGCTAAAATGAGTGGTGGTGATGCTGGTCTTAATATCTGTAAAAAGTATTAAGTTACCAGTATATATCTCAGAAGATGTATACATACATAGAGTATATGATTTGAAATATCTATCAATACACCTTAATCGCCATAATATTGTCATTTATGTAAATTCAGGTTTGCACTTAATTTTCTTTGTTCTCATTCAGAAATCAGGATCAGGTATCTGTTATTTTCACAAACAGCAATAGTGTGCTTTATTAAAATAGTTTTAATGGTTATTAACACTGTCTCATTTACAGATGTGTCTGTTTTATTTCATATTTTTAAAAAAATTACATTCCCAGATCGTTTTAGTGCTCAAATATTTTCTAACACACACATTTGATTACTAAAAGTAACTTTGGTACCTACTTCCAACTATGTTCTAATAAGCATCATTTTCCTTTTTTTTAATTAAAAAAAGTTTTTTTTAATGCTTATTTCGTTTTTGAGAGAGAAAGAGTAAGCGGGGGGAGGGGGAGAGAGAGAGAGGGACATAGAGGATCTGAAGCAGGCTCTGTGCTGACAGCAGAGTCCTATGCGGGGTTCAAACTCGCAAACTGTGAGATCATGGCCTGAGTCCAAGTTGGACACTTAACTGATTGAGCCACCCGGGTGCCCTTAGCATCGTTTTCTAAATAATACTTTCTAAAACCAGCTGACTGGGTGAATTTATCAGTATCATTTCATCTTAGAGACAAATCTATTATTAATCACACAAATATTTACTGAACACCTGTTATTATAAACATTCTCCAGTCATTAGGAAAAAGTAGTGACAGAGGAAATTGACAGAGGGAACCCCAGCCCTTAAATAGCTCATATTTGAATGAAACAAAACAGTCAACAAAGAAATATCTAAATAAATAAGTAACACCAATTCATCTAACATGGAGAACACATAATATGACTTCAGGAGATAAAATAAAATTTGTGATGTGGAGTAAGGGTGTGGGGAAGGGAGTGTGGGAAGCATTTTCTCTTAGATATGAGGACTGGAAGGAGGTCATTGCATCACTTGATGAGAAAGAAAACAAGGATATTTTCTATAAATTAATACTGAGAAATGTGAACATTTGATAGAAATTCAAGGATCCAAAAATTTTTTAAATAATCTGTGAACAACACATAAAAGACCATCATTTTGGGGTATTTGATGATGGAAAGAAGTCAATGTGTCACCAAACTCCAAGCTTTCCATTTTAATGTCATACCAAACACAGGAACTGGGCAATACTGCATAGAGGATTCAGGAAACTATTTTGACTGCCTTCCTTTTAAGTACTCTAAAATGACTCTGTTCCTTTCCAATGAGGCTTACTTGAAAATGCAACCTAATTTTGTCTTCACTGTTCTTTGTTTTAATGTATCTGTTTGGCAAAATGACTTGTGTGTTGGTTAGAATCAGAAAACTGATTAAAAATTCCTTTTCTAGATCAGAAAAACTCTACCTAACAGGACCACAAGTACAGACTTACCTTGAGTAACCTGATTCAAGACTGTTGTTTGGCATAATTACTAACAGTGTTCTTTTCACCCTCAAACTATACTGATTTAGACGATACATTTGACAGTCACCTCAGCTATACAAGTCTTTATCCTCTGTTGAGATTATGGATAGACTATGAATAGCCCTCAATTATTTATGCGGTTAAGAACATTGAATTTTTTAAAAATAAAGAGAAGTTAGTAAGAAATGTAAAACTATATCCAGTATGAGACTTTTCGAGAATGCAGTTATATAAAATTATGCCATTTCTTAAATTTTCTCATTTATTCACTCTTTGAAAGTACTTTGAAAGCATTTTTCTTTTCAATTTGCAGCCTATTCACAGTTATCAAAGCACCTAACATAGTTTCTACAGATGATGTGCATTCAATAAATCTTTTTGAGTGAAAAAATAAATTAATATAGAGAAGGTCATTTCTTGAGGATCAAAAATCTAACATTAAGAGATGATATAAGTATATACTATATAACCAAATGTTTATTAGTTCATGTGTTTATTATGAATATTAAATGTGTAAAAAACAAAAAAAAAATGAAAAAAGACAAAACGTTACAGGGACGAAGTTTTTCTCATCCTGGATTTTCTTCATCCTGATAAAGCTAAAGAACTTACACTCTGTGAAACAAGTAGGTAATGCATCTTTTTTTTTATGATTATTTATTTTTGACAGAGAGAGCATCAGCACGGGAGGGGCAGAGAGAGAGGGAAACAGAGGGTCTGAAGCAGGCTTGGTGCAGACAGCAGAGGACCTAATGTGGAGCTTGATTGAACTCACAAACCATGAGATCATGAGGTCGGACACTTAACTGAATGAGCCACCCAAGCATTCCAGGTAATGCATCTTGTTCAGTTATTCATAGACAGAGTTGTAACTTATAACTATTAAATGAGTTTTTAGTAGCCAAACTTCATATGCACAAGCAAGCAGACTGAGAGTTTGAATAAATAAAGATGAGTCTAATATTATGGTGTTATGGGAGCAATATAATTTAAACAAAACCACTTTTAGGAAATGAGAAAAAGCAAATCAGTAAACAATCAGGGAATATATTAAAGGAGGAAATATAAAATCAATCAGATGAATGAATGTATAGTAAGACATGATATGTCTTATGTAGAAGTCTGATTATTTCAACCATAATATAGCCACATGATAATAAACTCATTAGTAACTGAGCCAACTTCCCTGAACTATCGTATCTAGAAAGCGAGTAAGGACTGATGACCATACTTCAGTATATTTATATTTCTTTTTACTCTGGTAATACACTGGAAAATAGAAATCTTTCTACTTTATTGGGGCCCATGACTAAGGGAAAATTGGGTTAGAAATAAACTTTAGATCTTATTCTCCTCCTTGGAAGTTAATATGCCATAGATTATCATAGAACCTCATAGATGAAGAAAACTTATATTATAATATGAATTTAAATCAACAGAAGACTCAACAATTATTATAATTTGATGCAAGTGAATAATCTTATCCATTCCTTTGAATAATCAAAGTAACACCACAAAAAATATTTACTCAATGTTAAAGATGATTTACATGTTCCTTTAAAATATATGTTACATATTTAATCAGAAATGAATGAAGTAGCTTTCGTTCAAAGCAGTTTGCATTGGTTCATTTATTTATTTATTCAGGAAAATGTTCATAGCTGGTAATAAGTGCACAGAATTTCAGTTTAAAATCTTACAATAAAAATAAAATATCACCTTTCATCTAAATATCAGATTTGTTACTGTTTTCTAGGAAAATCATGGGAATTTTTAAACTTACAACTTGTTTTTCCTTGTCAAGTTGGATGTTAGATAGTTCTTCACTCTGTGACAGTTATTTCTTAAGTACAGACCGCCTCATATTATGCAACTTGTATATCAAACTATCCAAGCTTCATCTTCTTTTCCTAAAGTTATTTTTTTCTTTTGCTGATTTCTAAACACATTTCACTTTGCTCTATACTGTGTGCCTATTTATAAGTTAGCTTTTGCTATTTTCAAACGCGTCACAGTGCAAATTTTTGCAAACAAATGATTAAGTACAATAAACAGTAAATATATGATTACAGAAAACAAGAAAAGTACTTGGTAGAGTGTGTTTCTCAATCACATCCTCCTAGTGTTTCTTCACTCCTGCAGAATCGCAAGGAGGTAGCCTTGTTTTGTGCATCATGGTTCACTCCCCACCTTCTCACATCTTGCTCTCATCACTGGAATTCATAAACCTTTTTTGTTTGATAAGTAGAGTTAACGAAATGTATCCTGTGCCTAAAGTAAGCCATTTTAATTTTAAGTAGAACACACATTACATGGTTGATTCTTTTTAGGTTATCAAAACAGTTAGGGTGGCCTCCCAGAAGGGTTTGCACTCTTGTTATACAATGAAATAGGTTGCTTTGTGTCAAATTGTTCGAAGCATGTGACTTTTCTCTCCTTCATCCTTTATTCTCTGTATGTTTGATTATGAGGAGAGCATCGTCACCCTATATTCATACATAGAAAGATGGAGGTCAAATAAAATTAAATAAACTAACCTGCAGAATAATAAGAAAAATGTGATTAGAGAGATACAGATTTGTATTTTTCTAACTTTCTTAAAAAATGCCTTTATTAATATAAATAATTTTTATTTTTGGGGTAGGTATAGGTTTCTTACAAGAAAAAATTTCCCCACAATTCATTACTGAAGTTTAAGTAATTTCTCACAAACAACATTTATTCATTCAGCCCAAAATCACTTAATGAAGATCTGCTCTATTGTAGACGATTTTGGGGTGGGGACCTCTTGTATCTTCACATACTGTTTCTACTCAGTCTAGCAGATGAGGCCCAACTAGAGTCTACATCCTCTAGTCTTCTAACGAGTTACATGGAGGAACCAACATTTACATGGCAGGAAATATGTCCAGCTTATCTTAACTCAACCCTGAAGTTCACAAACCAGGCTGAAGGGCAACCAGTGTCAACAGATATTGTCAGTTCTGAGCTCATCCCTCTCAAGGCCCCAACCCAGCATGCAGCTTACTTGATCTCTTCCCCAGAATCTCCCCAGACCACCTTGATACCATAGTCTGGGATGAAAGAAATCATACCTGATATATAGCAAGTGTCCTTGTGGACCTGCTGGGGCATGACGGCAGGTGTCTACTCTGATTGTCTTGTTGTCTATAAGATGCTAAGAGTTAAAAATGTTGAAAACAACCCCTAAAAAGAAGTGTTGCTCATTTGTTTGCTATTTAACTATATCTTAATATATTTATAAAATATGTATATAAAGAACATGACCATAGTTATTAAATAAAATGTTTTCTCAATTTTTTCATAACATTCTTCTCCTTAAACATTGTTATGTGTTAATTGGAAAAATTTCAGCTTTATGCTTTAAAATATACTCCATGTTTGAACAGGTTTCATTGCTTTTGGAAAAGACGTGATAAGCAGTAGATGAAGACAAAGACAAAAACAAATTTTGCTTTAAAGTAGAACTTGAGGGAGCTCTTGGATGGCTCAGTTGGTTAAACGTCCAGCTCTTGATCTTGGTTCAGGTACGGATCTCATGGTTCATGAGTTCGAGCCCTGCATTGGGTTCCATGCTGACCTTAAGGAGCCTGCTTGGGATTCTCTCTCTGTCTCTCTGTCTCTCTCTCTCTCTCTCAACATAAATAAATAAATAACAACAACCTACAGAGCTGTTTTAAATGAGATAATTAGCTAAATGTACATGTCTGTACAAAGAGTGCTAACAAGAGTTTGCATAAATGTTATTACTACTCCATTGAAAAATCAGCTTGTTAATTTTCATATTCTCCCTCCCATGCCAATATTGTTCATACTCTAATGAGTTTACAGTCTGTTGAGGGTAGGGGCATACTGCTAAATAATTGCACAAAAAAGTGTCATGTTCAACGATGACAAGTGCTCTACAAAAAGTACATAAAAAAGAAGGACCAAAATGAATAAAATCACAAATAAGGAGGATAAATCACAACCAACACCACAGAAATAGAAACAATTATAAGAGAGTTTTATGAAAAATTATATGCCAACAAATCTGGCAATCTGGAAGAAATGGTTAAATTCTAGAAACATATAAACTACCAAAACTGACACAGGAAAAAAACAGAAAACTTGAACAGACTAATAGTAAGAAAAGAAATTGAATCAGTAATCAAAATTCTCTCAACAAACAAAAGGCCAGAGCCAGATGTCTTCATAGGAGAATTCTACCAAATATTTAAGGAAGAGTTAATACTTATTCTCAAATTATTAAAAAAAATAGAAATGAAAGGAAAGCTTCAAAACTCATTCTATGAAGCTAGCATTACTCTGATTCCAAAACCAGATGAAGACTCCACTAAAGAAGAGAAATATAGGCCAATATCCTTGATGAATATGGATGCAGAAATTCTCAACAAAATACTAGCAAACTGAACCCAACAGTACACTGAAAGAATCATTCACTGCAATGAAGTGGTATTTATTCCTGTGTTGCATGGGTAATGGTTCAATATTTGCAAATCAATCAATGTGATACACCACGTTAATAAAAAAAGGATAAGAACCATTTGATTCTCTCAATAGATGCAGAAAAAGCATTTGACAAAGTACAACATTGACTCTTGATAAAAACCCTCAACAAAGTAAGGATTGATGGAACATACCTCAACATTATAAAGGTTATATATTAAAGGCCCACAGCTAATATCATATTTGTTGGGGGAAAACTGAGAGCTTTTCTTCTATAGTCAGGAATACCACAGGGATGCCATCTTTCACCACTGTGATTTAACATAGAACTGGAAGTGTTAGCCTCAGCAATCAGACAATGGAAAGAAAAAAAAAAAACGGCATTCAAATCAGCAAGGAAGAAGTCAAACTTTCATTATTTGCAGATGCTATTCTTTAAAGATAATCCAAAAGATTCCACCAACAAATTGGTAGATCTGATACATGAATTCAGCAAACTTGCAGGATACAAATCAACATACAGGAATCTGTGGCATTTGTATACACCAATGATGAAGCAATAGAAGAAAAAATCAAAGAATTAATCCCATTTACAATTACACAAAACCATAAGATACCTAGGAATAAACCAAACCAAAGAGGAAAAAGATCTGTACTCTGAAACTATAAAACACTATTGAAAGAAATTGAAGATGACACAAAGAAATGGAAAAAAAATCATGTTAATGGATTGGAAGAACAGATAGTGTTAAAATGTGTACACTTATCCAAAGTAACCTACACATGGAGCGCAATCCCTATCAAAATACCACCAGCATTCTTCACAGAGCTAGAACAAACAATCCTAAAATTTGTATGGAACCACAAAAGACCCTGAATAGCCAAAGAAATCTTGAAAAAGGAGAGGAAAGTTGAAGACCTCACAAACTAGACTTCAAGTTATATTCCATAGCTATAGTCATCAAAACATTATGGTACCTGCACAGAAACAGATCCATAGATCAATGGAACAGAATAGAAAACCCAGAAATGGACACGCAACTATATGGTTAACTAATCTTTGACAAAGCAGGAAACACTATGCAATGGAAAAAAGTCTCTTCAACAAAAGGCATTGGAAAAACTGGACAGCAACGTGCAAATAAATGAAACTGAACCATTTTCTTACATCTTACACAAAAATAAATTCAAAATGGAGATAGGAAACCATCAGCATCTTAGAGGAGAACACAGTCAGTGACCTCTTTGACATCAGCCATAGCAACTTCTTTTTAGACACATCTCTAGAGGCAAGGGAATCAAAAACAAAAATGAACTACTGGGACTTCAACAAGATAAAAAGCTCTGCACAGAGATGGAAACAATCAAAGGCTAACAAACAATCAAAGCTAAAAGGCAACCTTCAGAATGGGAGAAGATATTTGCAAATTACATATCTGAAAATGGGTTAGTATCTAAAGTCTATAAAGAATGTATCAAACTCAGCACTGAAAAAAACAAATAGTCCAGTTAAAAAAGTGGGCAGAAGACAAGAATAGATATTTTTTCAAGGAAGATACATCGTTGGCTAACAGACGTATGAAAAGATGTTTAACATCACTCATCATCAGAGGAATACAAATCATACTTACAGTGAGATATCACCTCAGTATGTCAGTCAGAATGGCTAAAATGAACAACACAAGAAACAACAGATGTTGCTGAGGATGCAGAGAAAGGGGAACCCTCTTACTCTGTTGGTAGGAATGCAAACTGGTGCAGCCACTCTGGAAAACAAGTGTGGAGGTTCCTTAAAAATATCAAAATAGAACTACCCTACAATCCATCAACTGCACTTCTAGATCTTTACCCGAGGGATACAAAAATACTATTTCCAAGGATACATCCCCTCTCCCCCGATGTTTATAGGAGCATTATCCCCAAGAGCCACATTATGGAAAGAGCCCAAATGTTCATTGAGTGATGACTGGCTAGTGTCTTTATGTATCGATCTTTAATCAAAAGTCCTGTCACTTTTTTGTCTCTAGTTTTAAAGTAAAACAAACTCATTGTTTTGAACCAGCACTATTATCCTGTTGCCTATAACTCAGAGTCATTATTTCAACTCATCTCTTTTTTGTTACCCTTCACTGTTTAGTTTATAGAAGAAGCTCTCATGGAGGTTGCATTTCCTTGACTCATTGATGGTTGAGAATTTCTGCCTTATGTCTTTACAGAACAGGGGCAAATTGCCCGATTATATAATACTCTAGATTTTTCCTCAGTATTTCATGGCCGGTTTTCATTTGTTTTCTCATGATAATGTCCGTGTCTAGATGCTTATGTTTTTCTTATCTGGGTGGCGGAAGAAAATATCTTTATAGTTGAATAATAATATAACTTGAATGTGCTTTGAGGCTGGCAATTTTGAATCAAATTATCCCCTTATAATTTAAATTCAATCAAAGTATTCATTTATTCCTTCATTTCATAAAAAAAAAACTTGCTATTATGTATTTGAATTTTCTATTTTGTTTATTGATTTTTTATCACTTGTCACAAATTAACCTTGTATTGAACTAGTGCTATCTGTTCTCCTTATCTATGATTTTAATCATCTTGTCTTTTTCCTGCCTCTGCATTATTCCATGCATGACATTGATTTTGATTTTATTCTTTAGAGGCAGTGTACCATGGTGGTACTTTGTTAAAAGCAGTATCTCTGGAGACATACAACAAAGATTTGTATGCTTCCTTTATAATGCACTATCCTAAGGAAAACTTAGGAAAGTTGTGTAGCCAATTTGTGCCTTATGTTTCGTAATCTTTAAAATGGAAAGACTAGTATTTTGAAGTATTACTGTGAGGACTAACAGTGGTAACACACGCAAGAGTTCTTGGCATATAGTAGTTACTCAATAAATATTAGGTATTATTGTTATTTTTCAAGTTTATTTAGCAAGTAAATGGTGGTTCAATAGATTGTTCTCAATTTATTTCCCTAGTTCAGCTCTCTTATTCATTATTTTATCATCTCCTTTTTGATCCTATGTATAATGGAATTAGTAAATTCTTCAAAACACTAGGGAAATCAATTTCAGCCTTTTGGAAAATATTCTTTTCCAATGGGAATTATTCATCTGCCTTTATATTCTTTTTAGCCTCTTTTTAGCTTACTATTGTGCTTACACAATTTTCAGGCTATTTATTTTATTTTAATATGGCAAAATGTGACTAACTTGGTCCTGATATTATACTTACATTTGAATGTTGTGGGAAATTCATTCTGATACTTTTTCCATCTTGTCTGGGATTAGTTTGCATTGGCTCAGGGAACTTTACCAGGATGAGAGGATCCAAGATGGTTACATTCACATATCTGCCTAAGCTGGGGTGGGTAGAATGGTTGGGGCTGGTTGGACCTCTTGTCTCTCCTCATACTCTCTTATTTTCCAGGGTCTTTCTGTAGCCACCTGGCTTTGCTCTCCAACAGGGCAGTGGGCTTTCTTAAACGGCAGCTGGTTTCTAAGAGCATTAAGTCATAAACTGTCTCAACCTTGAAGCAGATATTGCCACTTTTGCTTTATTCTATTGGTCTAGCAAGTCACAAAGCCAGCCCAGTTATGGCTGATGGACCTAGAAGCCACTTTGTGATAGGAGGGAAACCATTTTTTTACCAAAATAGAAATAATCGTTTTTCAGTATTTTATGTTCTTCAAGTTCTATAACCATGCCGGTGCATTGTATTGGCACGTATTTACTGAATGGAAGAATGACTATCTCCTTCAACATTTTATGCAGTTTAAGAATATATTTAAGAACATAATCATTTCTTCTTCCTCTTCCTCCTCTTTCTGCTTTGTCTCCTTCTCCTTACCTCTTACCCCTCATCCTTCATTTTTTCCTCCTCCTCCTCCTTTTTCTTCTTTTACCATAGGAAACTATTATTATGATAGAAAATATTAGAATACAGTGTGGGAAATGTTGCCTTACATTATTATTATTCTGAAATATCACATTGCCTTTTAAATAATTATATGTAACAGCACAGAAAATGTTCTGATTAGTGTGTTTTTGTGTGCTTAAAAATTAGTAAATATTTCATAAATATGAGGCATGCTGATTCAGATGATTTTTAATTGGGAGATTTAAGGATCTTGTTGTGTGCGTGTGTGTGTGTGTGTGTATGTTGAGAGCCTCCTGAAGAATCTCAAAGTTCTTTTTTTCTATTTTTCTTTAATCCCTTCTTACACATTCATGCAAAAACAAGATATTTTACAGTACTATAGCCTTTGCAATGTGGTCTGTTTTTCTCTTTGGGATTTGTTTCCTGAGATTTTTTCCCCCATGTGATACGGGATGCAGAAATGAACTTATTTTTTGTTTCTGTGGACAAGAAGTTGGCCCACATGCTCACTCTTTTTTTTTTTTTAATTTTTAATGTTTATTTATTTTTGAGAGAGAGACAGAGCATGAGTGGGGGAGGTGCAGAGAGAGAGGGAGACACAGAATCCGAAGCAGGATCCAGGTTCTGAGCCGTCAGCACAGAGCCCAACGCGGGGCTCAGACTCACGGACCATGAGATCATGACCTGAGCCGAAGTTGGCCCTTAACCAATTGAGCCACCCAGGTGCCCCCCCACGTGCTCATTCTTTATTTTCTTTTTGTTTTCTGCTTTTGGATTAAACTTTTAGTATGAGATGGAGAAGTAAGAAGCAAAATTTGGATGCTGTCTCTTTCTTCTCCTTGATATTTCTCCCATTTTTTCTCTCATTCATTTTATTGGCAGCTGAAACAGGCCTGTTATGCTGCCATTTAGTGGTCCGTCAACCTGACAAGTGGTGGCATCTCCTTGTGTTTATCTTGCATTCTCTGTCCAGAATCTCTCTTTTTTTTTTTTAATTTTTTTTTAATGTTTTATTTATTTTTGAGACAGAGAGAGACAGAGCATGAACGGGGGAGGGTCAGAGAGAGGGAGACACAGAATCTGAAATGGGGTCCAGGCTCTGAGCTGTCAGCACAGAGCCCAATGCGGGGCTTGAACTCACAGACCGTGAGATCATGACCTGAGCCGAAGTCGGGCGCTCAACCGACTGAGCCACCCAGGTGCCCCATGTCCAGAATCTCTTTTATCTTACAGTTGGTTAGGCTGAGAACAGGGAGGCCTGGTGCTAACTGCTTTCTGAGAAAGCAGTACTTGAAAGATCTTGCTTTGGCATTATCTAAGCTTTATAGATTTTTTTTTGCACAACTTATTCTTGCTTATTATCAGTGTAGTGAAATACAAAAGCCTACACGTCAGGTGGTTTTTTTATTTGTTTATTTGTTTGTTTGAAATTTCTGACAGGGATTTATGTCTCACAAGAAGGTCAGGGGAAGGGAATGCATTGGTTTCTAAAATAAATACGGAAATATATTAATTTAAAATTTAAAAATGTTAAAAATAGCTGGGCAAAAGGTGTTCTATTGTTGTTTTCCACCAAGGCATCTCTGAAAGTTAGCTGTATGTATTTAACAGTGTTTATTAAATAAATTTTTCTCTTTTTGTAGTTCTCATATTAGGGTTCTCCAGGGAAAGGGAATCAATAGAAGATCGTGTAACAGTAGTTGCTATGGCAGAATTACCTAGAGAATATTTTCAGTAGCTAAAATGAAGCAGGACTTCTGAAACTATAGAGTAAGGAGTTCAGCAAATCCTCTTCCTCTAAACATCAATGCTGCAGGTGCCTGGGTGGCTCAGTTGGTAACTATCTAGCACTTGGTGTCAGTTCAAGTCATGATCATACCGTTTGTGAATCTGAGCCCCCCTGATGGTGCAGAGCCTGCTTGGGATTCTCTATCTCCCTCTCTCTCTGCCTCTCCTCTGCTCTCTCTCTCTCTCTCAAAATAAATGAATAAACTTAAAAAAAATTAAAAAAATAAAATTAATGCTGAAATGAGACAGCAGTGTGAAAAACAGTCTTATCAGGATTTTGGAAATGAACCCAAGGTATAGAACAAATTGCGAAGTAATCGTTCAAGGAAAATGACTAAAGCTCAGGTAAAAACAGCGACAGCATGCAGTGTTTTATTTCAGGCTAGGTCCCCCCCTTCCAGCTACATCAGCATGGAAATTTTAGGAAGGCAGGGCAAGTCATGAAAACCAGAAGTTTTACATCTGAGGCTGACTTGATTTGGAGCAGTGCACGCTAAATTCCCATGTTCAAGGGGGATGTTAAAAAAAAAAAACAACTCTCAATTCAGCAACAAATATGTGGGGAATACCAACATCACAGCTCATCTGTGGTTGTGATATTTGTTCGAACAGGAAACACATAAACAAACTAGCAAGATACTTAACAAAGAGAACTGGAGAACAATATAGCTATAGTGGAACTTGATAATCTCATATATTAGATCCTTGTAAATTGTAAGCCAGTTAGGAAAATATCTATCTTCTATGGATTTAGACTATACAGTGCCAACAGCACTCTCAATGCCTGAATATGTGTGTGTGTGCTTTTGTGTGTGTGTGTGTGTTTTCTCATAATTACTCAAAATGATCTACAAAGACTTCATACTTTGAGGCTCTATGTGTCTTAAAAATATCTGGTATGTCCTTGTCCATCACTGAAGTTATTTGGGATGCTACTCAAAGCTAAATGTATCAAATTTAGGGATATATGCTAATTAAGTCATTTGTGTATTGAATATATGAGGATTGTATATATTAGGAAGTTGGATCCTGGAGCAATTATTAGTATCCCTACTGATAGGTGCAAATTAGAAAAGTAGTGATTAGAATAAGTAGAGTATGGGAAAGATAGAGACCTAGGTTAAGGAAGCCTGGTTAGCACCAGTGGTAACCTGGCAATGGTAACCTATTTTCCCTAGACTTGCAAAATGTTATATTTAACATATAGTTATGAAATTTCTGCTTCTATATTGCAGTTGTTTTTGTTGTTTTGTTTCAGTTATCTCAAATCCCTCAGTTAAATTTGATACAATTGCCTGTCAGTGTTGTGGAAAATAAACACAGAGAAGGTGAGGAAAGTCCAGTTTATTCTATGTCAACTTACTTTCTTACTTCCACTAAGGAAGCAACATCTAATGGAAAATTGTGTCCAGGAGTTCCAAGAATAGCATTAATGAAGGGAAAGGCAGAAAAAAAGGAGTAGAAAAGAAACACACACAAAAAATAGAAGAAATATCTAAATAGGAGATTCAAAATTAATGTGGTATGGTACCTCATTTTTAAATATATACTGGAAGAAACTCATGTTAGGAAAATTAAAGGAGCACCTAAGGAGTTGAATACATTAGCTAACACTAATAATGGTCCTTAACTGGATACATCTCTTTTTTTTTTTTTTTAAGTTTAGTTAACATACAGTGCAATATTGGTTTCAGGAATAGGATTAAGTGATTCATTACTTACATACAACATCCAGTGCTCATCACATCAAGTGCCCATCTTAGTACCCATCACCCATGTAGCCCATCGCCCCACCTACCTGCCTCCATCAACCCATAGTACCCATAGTTTGTCTTCTATCAGTAGAATCTCTTGTGGTTTGCTTTTCTCTCTTCTCTTACCCCCCTTCCCATATGTTTATCTGTTTTGTTTCTTGAATTCCACATATGAGTGAAGTCATATGATTTTGTTTTTCTCTGTGGATACATCTTGTGTCTTACTTCAAATTATCTCTGACCATCTTCTATATGAATCATTTTTGGGAATACCAGGTTGGAATAGTTGTAACTTGACTGAAGATCTCCTCAAAAATATTACCTTATGTTCTACATTATGTCCTGGGACTGCTCTGATAGACTATGAGAGCTTGCTTAACTACCCAGGCATGTGCAAATCTGAAAGTATAAGGTATTAACACTTCACAGGGTGACTTTCGACCAATGATGAATGAGATTTGGTGGGTACATTTTCACTTCATTTATCCCTCAGGAGACAATTCCGTGCCATGTTCTATGGGGGGGGGGGGACAATAAGACATGGGCTGCCACAACTGGTGCATCTACAGTTCAGCTTCCCAAAAGAACAAGCTTATGACTTGTTTTGTTTTGTTTTATGTATCAAAACTTGTGGGTCCTTATGTATCAAAACTAATTTGTTAGAAATGACTGGTAATGAAATATGATATTGCAATTATACAATTTATTAAATACATCAATAAGAGAGGTAATAGGACAGCAATATTCTAAGTAGTTCGTAATTTATATACTTATTTTTACAAATGTGTACATTTACCTGATTTTTTTTTCCTTTGGTCTCTCTTTAAATTCTAGAACAAAATTTTCACTTAGTATTTGTCCGTTATAGTCTATTTACTCTCATAGATAAAGAGTGCTGAATGGCATATTTATGCACTGGTATTAACATGGCATTATAATAGAAGAACAGGTTGGTTTGGCATTGAAGGCTATGTAGTTTGGAGCCTGTTGTGATAGTAGCTAGTCCTGAATCAAGCACTATTTCAGATCCTAACCTCAAGGGCACATAGCAGATTGGATGTATATACTTTCGGTACTTTTTAGATGGGTAGGTGAGGAGCAAGTCACAAAATTAGTTCTGGTTGTTTGTTATATATACGTCAAACACTTATTTGCAAGTGTGAGATCTTTCAGCTTTTTATACTCATGTCTAGAAAATGGCAGCCAGAGTGGCTATTTCATCAGCCTTGAGTCCTGAGTGACTATGATAAGCAGAAAACCCCTAAAGATCTGATAATCTGTGATAAACATGTAGATTGGTTGAAAAATTAATATTTTTTGTTTAAAATTGCTAAGATTCTGGTCTATTACTATCATGTAACCCAGACTGAAAAACCTGTAATTTATTCCTTAGTGATAAACTTTATTTTATTATTTCACATTGTTTGTAATTATTAGTATGCTTTTTTAAATAAAACTATGAACAAATCACATATTTCTTTTCTGTTTTGACTTATAGATACAAGTTGTCATTTAAACGCCTATTTTTTTCCTATAGAGCTCTAGTAGGTTTTTTTTTTTTCTAATTCAATTCTCCAGATTAAATATCTCATTTCAGATAACTACTTGGTAGAAACCAGTTCACTGATCTTTTCAAACAAATACGCCAGAGGTTATGGAGAGGCATTTGTACATTTTCTGATATCTGAACCCAAAAAGAAGAACCAACATATTTTATGGAATTCAGATATTTAATTTATGTGTTTATTGTGTGTTGTCATTTTACTGATATTATTTTCCAAAATATAAATGCTTGCAATTCATCTCTCGATTATTTAGTAACTCAAGTCCAATGAATGCTAATGCCCAGTATTAAAATTATGAGTTAGGCTTACAAATAGATTCTTTCTCTTATTCTTTATTCAATTTCATTCATATGACAATAATTATCCCCCAGCCATATTTCTCTAATTTTTATTTAAATGTTCTTTCAGTGAAAGGATACTTGCATTCAAATCATTTATGCATACTATTCAAATCAAATCATTTTCAACCCAAGTGATTACATTTCTTTATACCACCAGCAACAAATCACACTTGGAAGAGAAGTAACACAAAAAATATGTCAGTATAGGTTCAAACATTTTATAAAATATTGAAAGAGCCTGCCCTTCATCTAGTCATTTACACAGAATTCACTGAGAATTCAAACTAGAGCTACTTTAAGAACAAATTCAAACCATCTATTGTTTCATTCAGTTTCCCTTTTTTATTCATAAAAATCAATTAATAAGTAGATATATTTTAATTTATATTTTCTGGAAATTAAAAAACATTTTATATGATCACCACTGAAAAAGTATTATAAATGAAATTTCAATAACTGTAATTTATGTTCTTTGAATAATTCTAATAGAATAACTTAACAAAAATGAAAGATAAACTAACTCTTCAAAAAAGAATACATGCACAGATATTTAACAAAGTGTATATGGATATTTAAAGGAAAGGTAATAGTAAAATAACTATAATAATAATTATGAAAAATATAAGTTTAATGATATCCTTATGTTAAGAAAACACCACATATTCTGATTGTTACTTATGTATTAAATAAATATGGAATTTAAGAAACAATGAACATTAAGATGATTTTTCTCTACAAATAATTTGTTACTCTTTTTCTGCCTTTGATTTGAAAACGATTGGTATTTACAAAATGTTCCAATAAAATATTCTTGGAACTTCTTAGCATAATATAACAATATAACATCAGCAAGCTCATAATTTTACTTTCTATGATTTTCACAATGAAACTTAGAATGCATTGTTTGCTAATTTCCTGATGGTAGCCATCAATAAAAATTAGCATTATGTCTCTGAGAGGCTGATGCTACTTATTTTGGGAATCAGTATAAAGGGATTTGGGGAATTTCTAATATGAATTAATGGTGCTTTTTCTATGGATCTCATTATGGTCATAAAGTGAGTTGAAATTTAAATCAAGGATAAATAACACATTAAAACAAAATATATAAAGCTCATTAAAATTTAAAGTTGAAGAACTATTCAAAGGAATAAATTATTTTGTATCTGAAAGAATAGATTTTTGTCACAATTTTAAATGCCAATAAATAGAAAAATACGTCTAAATTTAGTTTTCATATGTAACAAACATATATTACTCTTTTTTTTAATTTATTTATTTTGAGAGTGAGAGAGAGAGAGCACTCACAAGTTGGGACGGTCTGAGAGAAGGAGAGACAGAATCTCAAGCAGGCTCCAAACCATCAGCTAAAAGCTTTATGTGGGCTCAAACTCCTGAGCTGTGACATCATAACCTGAGCTAAGATCAAGAGTTGGACGCTTGACTGATTGAGCCACCCAGGTACTTCAACATATACTGTTCTTTAAGCTTGAGTCATATTCTGCATATACACGTTGATTTCTGTATGCCTACTATTATATGCATATCATATATATGATAAGGGATTAATATCCAAAATATATAAAGAACTTATATAACTCATTAGCAAAAAACCCCAATCTGATTAAAACATGAAAAGTACTGAATAGACATTTTTCCAAAGAAGATGTGCAAATAAACGGGTACAGGAAAAGGTGCTTAGCATCATTAATCATTAGGGAAATGCAAATTGAAACTACAATAAGATATCACCTCACACCTATTAGAATGGCTATCAGCAAAAAGGTAAGAGATAACAAGTGTTGGTGAGAATGTGGAGAAAAGAGAACCCTTGCTCATTGTTGGTGGGAATGTAAATTTGGGCAGCCACTATGGAAGTATAAAAAAGTATTAAACTTCCTCAAAAAATTGAAACTAGAACTACCATATGTTCCAGCAATTCCATGTCTGAGTATTTATGTAAAGGAAATGACAACAGTATATGGAAGAGATATCTGCACTTCCATATCACTGCAACATTATTGACAATAGCCAGGATATGGAAACCACCTAAGTATTAGTCAACGGATGAGTGGAATATTATTCAGCCACGAGAAAGAAGAAACTCCTGCCTTTTGCAACATGGATGGGACTTGAGGGCATTATGCTAAGTGAAGAGAGTCAAACAAAGACCAACACTGTATAGTATCATTTACATGTGGAATCTTAAAAAAGCTGAATTCAGAAATAGGGAATAGAATGGTGGTTACCAGGGGCTGAGGGGTGGGAGAAATGAGTAGGTCAAAGAGTACAAACTTCTAGTTGAACAATGAATAATAAATAGTGTACAGCATGGTGATCATAGTTAATAATATTGTTCGACATACTTCAAAGCTGCCAAGAAAGTAGATCTTAAATGTTCTTACCACAAAAAAAAAAAAAAAGAGTAGTTAGGTGATGTGTACCAAATGTTACCTAATGTAATGGGGGCAATCATTTTGCAGTATGTAAGTATATTAAATCAACACTTTGTACACCTTCAACTTACACAATGTTTTATGTCAAGTATATCTCAATAAAGTGGGAAAAATAATTCCAGATGTAGTGTGAAATTTCCAAAACTCAACATTATAAAGGGATACAATACTCCAAAAGTATATATGTATCTATTATATATGTAAGTGTGTAACTTAAATTTTAGGAAGAGATGAATAGGATATTTCTCTTCAACTAACATGATGTGAAATGGCTTGTTACATATGGAAAACACTATGTGATTTCAGATAGTCTGAAAGTTCAGTATAATCTTCCCATGGAACGCATACAGTACTATATTTTATATTATAAAAGGAAAAGATTTAAATGAGGTGATTTGGTTTCTAAAAAATAGAAGCAGTTTTGAATATTATTCATATTATGATAAATACACTTTTTGAAATATTGCCAGGGTAAAAGAAGTTTAGAATACTTTGGAATATAGAAAAACCTATTCTTTTCCCTTGATATCCAAGGCAAAACTTGACGAATGTCATACAACTAAAGTATTATTTTTCTGCCACTATGCTGTTTTGTATTTTTCTGTTCCCTCTGCATGGTATGTTTTCCCTGGTTTCCTTTCATAGCACATGTTTGTGGTTCAGATTTCAACTGACAAATATTATCTTGGAGATTCCCTCATCTAAAAGATCTCCCATAGAATCTTGAAAATATTATCCCAGCTACTTCTTTCAGGCCGCTAATGTAACTCTAGTTATTTAACTTTTTGTTTGCCCCATGTTTGGTGTCTCACGGAAATATAAGCCTCAGGAGGACAAGAGACCTTTTTGATGTTATTCAGTTGTATTTTTAGCACCTACCATATTGCTTAGAACTGTAATTTCTTGTGATATTTATATTTGTTGGGTTAATAAATAGGCTTTCATCCATTTCCTAGTTAAAAAAGAGGGTGACGGGATGCCTAAATAGATAATATGTGTGACAGAGACTGGATTATTTCTCTCAAATCCTGTGTCTTCCTCCTGGACATATGGGAGATAATACTTCCCAGAACTGCAGTTCTACTGTGGTTCCTTTCTTCCTATGTGACTTGCCAAAGGACTGTGAGTAGGAGGTATTTACACACTCAGAGGTTTGGCCACAACGGATTGTTTCTAACATAGGCTTTCTTTTGTTTATGGTTATTTATTTTTTTACTTACTTATTTTTGAAAGAGAGAGAGAGAGAGAGATATCACGAGCAAGAGAGAATGCACGTGCACAAGGGTGGGTAAGGTGCAGAGAGAGGGGATAGAGAGAGATCCCAAGAAGGCTCCATGCTGTCAGCACAGAGCCTGACATGGGGCCTGATCTCACAAACTGTAAGATCATGACCGTAGCCGAAATCCTGTCAGCTGCTTAGCTGCCTGAGCCATTCAGGAGCCTATCTATCAAAGATTTTCATTGCTCATTGGCCAACTGTATGCAGAGGATCCAGTGGAATGATTCTGAGGCAGACCTTAGATGGGGATGATAGAGCCACAAGATACACGTAGCTTGGGTATCTGGATCCTTCTTGGAGGACAGCAGTACTGTAAGCACACCTTAATTGTGATGGACTATAATGTATATGAGAGGTAGACTTCTATTATATTCATTTGCTAAGATTTTGTGGCTGTTCCTAGCCATTAGGAATTATTATCCTGCTTATAAAGTATGCAATCATATAGAAAGGTTTTCTGGGTAAGGATGTTCAAAATAATGGTGCCAGATATTTAATAATGCCATAAGTTTCAATTTATTCTATTTTGATTGATCAACTTAAAAGAAAAGCAGTATTAATTTATATGTATAATTAATTTATATGAGTTTTGTTTCTTAGATTTCAAATGTCCAAGGAAGTTCCTAAAAGCATTAAAAATATAAATTTTAGAGAATTTTAAAGCTGGTTGCCAATTACAAGTAATAGGAAATAAAAGTAGAAAGTGTAACCATTATACTTTTAATATTTTGGCTTAAATGTTATTACATTCTTGGCATGCACTTGCCTGTATAAAATAAGGCTTAATAACACACAAATGTGACCATCATTAATGCAATTCAGAAACCCATACCAAGTGATTAAAGCAACTCAAATCGCCCTTGATCATATTTCTGACCACTTATCAGAAGTGTCTTTATACTGTCATTAGCTGAGCTTCTCCTTTATGATTTTCTATGTCCTTGTCAAGTAATTGCTTCAGAACCAGATCAATGAGAATCTATAAAAAGAATTAAGATCAAACTTAGCTTAAATATCCTTTTCAATGTGGAACTGTCCTCCCTGAAATTAGCATGGAACAATTAATATACATACATGTTTAGCCTCCCCCCATCCAATTCCCTCTGTTGGACAAAATAATTTTAAAAACTCAAGATTCTTTACAGATTTCAACATAACCTCCAGATAAAGATAGAAATGTGCTTATGGCATCTCAGACTCTACCAGTTCAATGCGTTTCCTCGGAAAGATTATAAATGTTTAATGGTTGATGTGCCTGAAGAACGTTCTGCATGATGGGAAAAAAGTAATTAAACCTAGTAGCGGTTTCTTTTGCAAGCTGTCAAGGTGAAAGGCTAGAACTTACAGAACCGTGAATAAGTGCTGATCAAATATCTATTGAAATTTATTCAGAAGTAGTAGTCAATATATTCAACTTCAATAACAACAATTATTGGCTGAGAATATAGTGTGAGTGGGTACCCATAGGAGGTACTGCTGTCACTGTGTTAAATACGTTTATGGTCTGGTACGTATAGTCCACAAATAAGTAAAAAAAAAAAAAAAAAAAAAAAAGTACAATGTGGAAACATTAGAGAAGATGTTCAAATATGTGCTTGACCAAGGAACATTAATGACTTGGGGTGCCTAGGGGCGCCTGGGTGCTCAGCCGGTTAAGCGTCTGACTTCAGCTCAGGTCATGACAGTTTGTGAATTCAAACCCCGCCTCAGGCTCTGTGCTGACAGCTCGGAGCCTGGAGCCTGCTTCAGATTCTGTGTCTCCCTCTCTCTCTGCCCCTCCCTTGCTCGCTCTCTTTCTTTCTCTCTCTCAAAAATAAATAAAAATAAAAAAAAAAAAAACTCATAAAATATGGAGAACAAACCGAGAGTTACTGGAGGGGTTGTGGGAGGGGGGATGGGCTAAATGGGTGAGGGGCATTAAGGAATCTACTCCTGTTGCACTACATGCTAACTAATTTGGATGTAAATTTTAAAAAATAAAAAATAAAATTAAAAAATAAAATAAAATAAAAAAATAAAAACAAGCAAAAAAATAACTCATTGAAAATATTCGTCTGAGTTTTAAATTTATTTGCCTTTGAATTTCTCTAGTTAAAAAAATGTGTGCATTTGTACAGATTCATTACAATCTCTTGATTTCATTTTTTACATCCATTGTTATTTTATTTTCCTTTATAGTTCCTTATAGGCTCACTTTTTTGAAACACATTATTGTTCATTACATACACCTACCAAAACCACAATCATGGTTTCCACAGTGGGCAAATCTGTGTTGAGACCTCTTTAGTCCATCCACATTGGCTCAGACAGAGTGTTGAATGTTCCAAGAAACCGTCAATTATATTATGTTTTGAAAAGGTCAAATATTTGATTGAAAAACAAATTGTCAAAATTGTTTTGGAAACGTGATTTTAAATGCCATACATGCATAGCTTTAAAACTTGTTTATTTATTTTTTTTAATATTCATTTTTGAGATACAGAGAGAGCACAAGCAGGGTGAGGCAGAGAAAGAGGGAGACACAGAATCCAAAGCAGGATCCAGGCTCCAAGCTGTCAGCACAGAGCCCGATGCGGGGCTCAAACTCACAAACCACGAGATCATGACTTGAGCTGAAGTCGGGACGCTTAACTGACTGAGCCAAGTAGGTGCCCCAAAACTTGTTTCTACGTAGCACAATTTTATTTGAAATGAAAATAACTTGTCACCACTCTTGAGTCAAGTTTATAAGAGCTGTTTCTGGTTAAAAGGGGAGAACCACATGGCAAATTTGGACAACCTTATATAATCCTTCGAACGTGGTTATCAGAATTGTAACTGAAGAGCAGATTTCATTATATTCACACCTTTCAGGTAAAACTTACGATGTTTTTGCTGTCAACGTTTTGGAACCATTTCTCTTTTAAAATATGACCTAACAAAGATGGTTTTTCATTAACAATTAATTTATGTCTTTTTCCTATTAATTGTAGAATGTAAAAAAATAGTTTCAGTATATACGTATTTATTCTCTTTTAAAAATATTTTAGTTCAGAGAATAAACTGAGGGTTGAAGGGGGTCTGGGGGTGGGGGTGGGTCAAATGGGTGACAGGCAGTAAGGAGGCCAGTCTTCCGGATGAGCACTGGGTGCCACATGTAAGAGATGAATCACTGGGCTTTACTCCTGAAGCCAAGACTACACTGTATGTTAATGAACTTGAGAATAAAAAAATAAAAATAAAAATATTTAGTGAATTCATTAACAAGCACAGTTAATATACCTATTTACATATATTTTCATGTTGGCCTTGTATATTTCTGAGTAAATGTTATAAAGTTCATATCATTTTTTCATAAGACAAGATCTATAGTTTGGGATAGAATGTGAATTAGAGTAAGAGGCTCTGAGTTAGATTTCTTCGGGTGAAATTGAGCTACTCCTCATGCTGAATCTGTTACATTGGGAAAGCTATTTACCCTTATTAAATATCAGCCTGCTTGTTTGAAATCTATGATAAGAACAACCTTAGAATTGTGCTCAGTGTTTGAAATAATACATGAAACACACTTAGCACAGTACTTGGCAAGGAGGTGATTGGTAATTAGTAATCAACACTAAGATTAGTATAAGGAATAATACCGTAAGTATTTAATGCATGAGAAACTATTTCTAAACCACACAAATGTCACTTATTTATTTTTAAACTAATTACATTTTATTATAAACACAATATTTATCTCATTTTAACCTACATATTAAATGGAAAAATAAAACTAAGCAGTTAATGTTATATGATTTAAGAACGAAGTGGAGTAAATAAATGTGAAATCAAATAATATGAAATTAGAAATGAATGCTTCATATCTGATGTTTAGTCTTTCCTCTATTGCATATAATATTCTCACAAAGGCATTATTTTCTCAGTCATAATTCTGTCTTGTTTCATTTTTAGTGGTGGGGAGAAACCTAAAAAAATGTGTTCTATTATTCATGTATCCCAAAGTACTATCCTTTATGTCATTTGTATATTTTTGTGCATTTAGTTCATCTAAACCAAATTTTATCTATTCATAATTGAATTAGTGATATATTTCCATTTATTGCATACCATAAATTTGGCAGTATTCACTACTTGCATCATTTGACATCTTCGGATTGCCTTTCCCGTGTTAACAGAAGATCACACTTTGCGAATCTGAAAGCACTAATGAGTGCAATTTCTTCTCACTTCTGAATTTTGAAACAATTGAGAAATTCAGGGAGATGAGGAGTAAACTATCAGCTTTATGACTAAGTATTCAGACAATGTGTTATAGGAACATCCAAGATGGTTAAAATGTGCAACCTCCCAAATATCATAAACATATCCTTCCTAAAATTCTTCCTACCCCTCAAAAGTTAAATACCTTTAAATACTGAAATGAAATATTAAATTAAAGGAAATGTGTACCTGAATGCATCCTGACTGTAAGCGGTGAAAACCCAGGAGATACTGGGCCGCCCATGCTTCCTTTATGAGAACTGAGAAAGGCAGAAAAAAACCCGGGTAGCATACAAATGGGGAAGTATATCCTCTGGAAAGATTGGAAGAGACTTGATGTTTTCGTTACTGCCTACATTTTTAGCTATTATATGTGTCATTAACCAGATTAGTAAGAGTATTGTACTAGAAGCATTTTTTCATTCATTTGATAGTGTATTTGCATATGATTTGATTACAAATAAATGCATAAATAAGAACAATGATAGTCAACCATAAAAAGCAGTAACCATAAAGGAAATGTCATAAATTAAATTACATTAAAATTAAGACATTTTAACACAATTTAATTAGTACATATCTTTTATAGTGTGAAGAAAAAAACTGTTTCACTCTTCTTCAACTATAATCCATTTTTCATATATTAGTCTCAATGACATAAAAATAATTCATACCCATTGAAAGCCTGCAAAATAGAACTTTTTTTTCCATCCCTATTCTCTTCTTTCCAGTTGTTTGCTATAATTCTGCTTAGTTTCAATTCCTCAAACTTTGTGTCCTTAAGCAAGGATCTTCCTTTACCCACGATTTCATCTCTAGCCAGTGCTTTCTGTCCTCTGTTTGCTTGGATTGAATCATATAGGTTTTCAGGTGGCAGGTCACTGTCTTTGAGAAGCCAACTTTCCCCGCCTAAGTGAAAGCAGGTTCCTTTTGCCATCATCTCTCAACAACTGGTATATTTAAATGTTTGATTTGCCTTATAAACTACAAGCCCCATGTGGGTCTTGTTACCTCTAATAGCTCAGTATCTAGAGTGAAAGAAAAATAGTAGATACTTGAAAACCAACTTTCTGAATGAATGAATGAATGAATGAATGAGTGAATCCACTTAACCCTATCTCCACTGCTAGCAGCAAAGGTAACACATCTTTGTTTTTTTTAATTAGATTATTAAAATAAACCTAAATATTTCTTTGCATCTACTTTTGTCTTGTACTAATCCATTTTTCATCTCCACTTTGCTAAAAAAACCCATCTTGTAAAGTGTCAATTTGATCTTAATCACATCTCTTCCTTAAAATACTCCATTATTTTTCATTGTATTTAGTATAAAGATAAAAATGCCCTTCATGATGTACAAGGTCTTACATGACAGGTTCCAGGTCAAGCCATATTTTCTGGTATTTGTTCCCAGATCACTAGACTAGAATCTCATGAAACTTCTTTTATTTTTGATCACACCTAGCTTATTTCTGCTTCAAGAATTTCACACATGATGTTTTCTATGCCTGGTCACATCTTCAACCCTTGACATTAACATTAACATTGATAATTCTTTTAATATTAATAATCCTTGAAGTTTCAGAATAAATTTTACTTTCTCTGTGGGGCCTTCTCTATGCCCCCAGGAGAAATAAAATGTGCCAATCTGTTATATGAACAGTAATAGTTAAAAACACAATAGTTGGTTTAACATGTTTTTCCCCATAAAATTATATGCTCCCTGAAGACAGGCCATGGCTCACCATACACATTGTTGCAGTACTATTCCAGGCACATGATAGGCAACCAATAGGAATGTTTCATAAGTTAATAGATTATTAAACAAAAATAAAATTGGGTGAGGTTTGTAAAAGATAATTCATTGAATTATTCATTCAATTACTTTTTATATTTATGAATATTTAAAATATTAACCATAAAATAATAATTACAGATAATATAATATTAATCATAAATAAATGCTTGGAAATACCTACTTTGATTCAGAAACTGCTGTAAGTACAAGGAATTCAATAAGGTAAGAGATAAAATGTCTGGCATTTGGATTGCTTATATTCAGGTAGGGAAATACATAATAAACAGAATAAACTATAAAATATAGAGTAGGATGGAAGGTAAATGCTAACGAGAAAAAAAAAATGGAGAAGGCATCAGGTGTTGAGTAGTGTTCTCCACTACTTTGGAGAAACATCCAAATCTTTTAATAGGGATAAGAACATAGGCATTGTAGGCCTTGAATTAATTAGTTCTTCCTCCTATTTATTCAGGACACCACAGAGACTTTGCTGAGCCTTACTGGAACCCATCTGGTGTAATCTTTCTGCTGTTAATGAGGCCTTTTTCCCCTTTCATTTTAACCTTGAAGAGTTTACCATGAGCAGAGAAGGTAACACTGAAAGGCAACAGTAAGCCTTAATGCAACAAGTATCACTGATACAGTGTAATAATTATTTAGGATGACCTGACTAAAGGTCCATAATGTTCTTGCATAGTTTTTGCAGGCTGCTATATATTTGATAGAGATGTATCCAAGATAATAGACTCCCCTCCTTTTCCATAGATGCTTTGATTAACCAAGCTGTACCTGGAAGAAGATACAATGTATAAGGAAAAAATAATTGCTTTTAGAATCAAGGAAGCCATACTCTCATTTCAGCTGCTTAACTTTTTCAATGTATCATCCTCTCTGGACCTCTATTACTCTTATTGTTTAATTGCCTGCCTCACACATCGTGATTATTCAAAAAGGTCAAGTAGTTAGAACTCATTAGCCAATTTTAAAGCAATAAAGTAATAAATAAATGTAAATTGATATTATCACTCTTACGGAACCCTTTAAAGGTACATAACTAAACTATATTTAAGGAAAATATGTAATTGAAAGTTTCGGGTTATTAATTCATGCCTGAACATCTAAAAATTTTTCTCTGAAGATTTATCTGAGCCTACTAGTGTTGTTAAGAATGATAACTTGAATTCTATGTATACATTAATATGACATTTTATATTAAATTAAGTGAATTATGAATACCTTAAAATTACCTTCAGGATACAATGAAAGAATGTATGAGTTTGTAGTCTTTAGGGATGTTTCAGTATTTACCAAATTCAAGTATTGCTTGAAGTTTTCAAATGACTAGGCAATACATATTTAAAAAAGAAAACATTTTTATAATCCTTAGAAGCTTCACTGTAAAGAGTAGTGGTAATCTTTGAAGATTTACTGGAACACCAATATTTTATTATCTTGAATTCTGAAATGCAGTTTCCAGCCAGATGCATATGTTTAATCAATATCTCATTGTCATTGTATTTTTCAAGAATGTGTGAAATTTCATACCTATTCACTTGATCCTGGAATCATTAGTTTTACTCTGAAACCATGGAAACTACTGAGTTCCTATAATCCTGTATTCTTCATCTGTTTTTATAAAACTCTGTAAAGCTTGTGTGAAAGTATGTTAGTTACTATAGATGTGACTTGTAATTTATGGATATCCTTTTACCATGTAAGAACTAAATAGCACGATATTGGTTTTAAATAGAGTCATTTCATATAAAATATATATCTATGTTATTATGATTTTCCTTTACTTATAAACATTATGGTATTGTTTGCGCTTGTTGTCTGAGAATTTTCTTTGCCTTTACTAACAGAAGGTTCACACTGACAATCCTGAACTTATCACAATAGTATTAATCCCAACTCCTTTCATTCTCACAAGAGGAGGAGGCTAAGTAGTTTTCCAGATATAGTTATTTCTATTCATGCAGAAAGTAACTAACTATCTGCTATCCTGCGCAATGGATAAGTTATCTGACAATAGGTTATCTCTCAAAGCAGGTGATTGAGGGTAATTAAGCTTAGTATTATCTGATGGACTATATAGCACAATAAAGTGGTCATATTGGTTTAAACATGTGGTCCTTTCTGTGCACGTAGTAGAGACTGCCCTCCCAGTGTGTCCCTCCTTCTGCTCTAACTGGCCGGTACTTTTCCACATGTTTCTTTTGTGTGGATGCTTACTTCCATTTGTAACTTGTGAAAATTGTGGACATGATCAACCGTGGCAATAGAATACAGAGAAGAAGTATGTGCATGGTAGCCAAAGACTGCTGGAGCTTGAATCCTAGCTCTCCTCCTAATTTGGTATGTGCTGTTGGGAGAGTCACCTAACCTTTATTAGTAGGATTTTGTCTGATATTGTATGTTGTGAGAATGAAGTCACTCTACAAATGTAAAGCATTTTAAATGGTATAAAGTAAGTGTCATGTAACTGCTGGCTATTACTTTGAAATGGTGGCTATTGCTGTCTTTCCTCTCCTTGGCTTTCCACTTAGAACTAGGTCAAGTGTTGTGTTATCTTTTCTGTTAATTATTTTACAACATTCTGCGAAAAATTTACTTTTCTCATCTATTTTTTTGTAGCACTCATACTGTGCACTTATGACACGTAATATGATGGGTCAGAGTAAGTTGTATGTGTTTATTTCTACTAATCTGTGAGCTCACTGAGAGCATCAAGTTATTTATTTCCATTTTCACTGTATTTAGTATAGAGTTTGCTTATAGTAACATCTTAAAATATTTGTTGAAAAATAAATTTAAAAATACATATAAGTATAATTGTTTGAAGAATTCCTTTTAACAAAAGAATTTAGTTAAGTGTGATGGTGTTTGATTTGCTCACTTAATAAATGATTAACTGTAATGTACTTAATACTGTTTAAGTATCTGAAAACTACAAAGAAATTTAATTTTAACTTCAGATCTGCTCCCAAGACATATTTCAAGTCTTTCTCTTTATTAATTTCTTCGCAAATTTCAGTAATTTTACATGCGCTTCCTCATTAGAGTCTCCTAAACATTCTGTGTGTTTGGCAGAAGAGGTGTTGTTAATCCTAATTTTTAAAATGAAATGATGGTTTAGAGAGATTAACTGACATGTGCATAGTAAAAAACGGAAATATAACTGTAAGTGCAAAGGCTATGAATTTTGTTTCTTCACCACAGTTTTTTTTTTTTTTTTTTCCTACTCTACCCATGGCTCTGCTTGAACTCCAATGGGAACTAAATTCAAACAAGTTACATACCACTTGTTATCCGTTTAACCTAAATGGCTTTATGCTGTTCATAGTGAGCACTGAAAACAAAGAGCTAGGATAATCAACTCAAAGTTCAAGTTACGAGTTTGACAACAAGCTCTTCTCACTCCTATTTTATTATTTTTAGGATGTCTTCAAATATTTTCATGCAAATTCCATTAATTCCTTAGGGAAGTGAGAACAATTTTCAGCTCTGTCACTGAGCAGTGCTTTCATCAGATAACTTGGGTTCTTGTTGTGCCTCCTTTTTTAAGAATTTTATATTTCCTGTAAATATTTCCACATAGAGACTCACAAATCTTCATGGAAATAAGCATGATGAAGAACAGATGCATCATTGATTTGTGCTTTTTCAGATAACTTCCAAGCCAATTTAGAGAAAAAGATTTTTTTTTTATTGCGCTAAAACTTAAAAATGTATATATGTTACTTCGTATTAAGGAAAATATCAAGTTCAATGTTTTTTTTTTAAATTCATCCAAACATTTTGCTTTTTTATTTACGTAATATTTTTCCTTCATCCCTGAGGAGATTTGTAAATGGAAATGTAACTAGTTTTTCCCAGCAAAGGAATTGAAAATTGAATTCTTCTTCCACAAACAACCAAATGTGTTTATGATTTGCATGAAAAACATTAAGAACTAGCTCTTTATTCCTTGTACTCTTGTTAGAATTTTTTTTCATTGTAGAATGCTTACATTAAAAACGTAAGTAGGGGATATAGATAGACATATTTATATAAATAAAAGATATAAATAGATATATTAAGATATTAGATCTTAAAATTAAAGGCATGTACATGCTAACATGGATGATGAACGATGCCTTCTCTTGCTCAGTATCATAATAGATGAGGCATTTGTAAATCTGCTGAAGAAATTTACTTAGAACAGGAAATATAAATTATTTCAGTTATGTTATTCATGAGTTTGCCAAAACTAGAAAACGAACAAGGCCATCACCCGATCAAAAACAACAGTGACAAAAACAACAGAAGGAAACATTAAATCAAAGTGAGGGCCGTGTTGGAGTCAAATACCAGTGTTAGCATTAGGGTTGATGACAATAGACTTTGCTTCTGATATGGGTATGTTAGTTCCTGTTGGACAGACCCTCCTGCTGGTAACAGCTACCGATTTTGGACAAACTCCATTCCCCTTCCCCCCTTCCCTCTGCCCCCAGAAAAATAAAAAAAAAAGAAGAAAACAAAACAAAATAAAACAAAACACCTGAAGGCATCGGAGAGCAACAAAAAGCAGGTACTTCGAAATAGAAAATGGTTTGGGATAAATTTTTAGGGTTGTTAACCGTGGTCAGCAATGTGGGACTGGCTAAATCTCTGAGAGATAGCCCACTATTTTTGTGACCTAAAGAACGACACTCAAAGTGGGGGTAACCAGGCTCGTTGGATCATGTAGGGGACACATAAAGGAAAGAATCGAGAAGATTCTGACCAAAATCTCTCACTGGCCAGTAAAATATGTATGTATTGGGCAGACTCCAAGCACCGCAGCTAAGAATAAAATAAGTGAACCCAGGTTTAATCTGTCACTCAAAATATAGAGATTATAGCTTGAGACAACCAAATTAACTGCCCCATAGAACAAAAGAAGCAGGACAATTGGATGGCTCAGTTGGTTATGCATCCGACATTAGCTCAGATCATGATCTTGTTGTCTGTGAGGTCGAGCCCAGAATGGGGATCTGTGCTGACAACTCAGAGCCTGGAGACTACTTCCATTTCTGTGTCTCCCTCTCTCTCTGCCCCTCCCACTCTCATGCTCTATCTCTGTCTCTCTCTCGCTCTCTCTCAAAAATAAACAAACATTAAAAAAAGAACAAAGGAAGCAATTTAATAAATGCCCAATATTCTTTCAAGCAATATAACATCATCCAGATTGTCGAAATAAATAATACCCTACTATCCTGAATGTATTCCGGATTATTAAACATATGAAGAAACGGGGGGAAAAATGAATTATTCTCAAGACAAAAATGGAGCAAAACAAAATAAAATTGGTTGATACTAATTCTTAAATGACCTAGTGGTTAGTAATATATAAGGAATAGTTAATAATAATTCAGCTATTATTATTATACTCAATGATAGAAACAAAATTTGCTTGAAGTGAAAAACATAGAGGCATAGAAACTATAAAAATAAAGATAATAGATGGTATTAGAAGGAAATGTTTACCCAAGCAATTGTGGAAAAATAGAACTTAAAACACCCAGGTAAAACTAGGATGTAATTTATGTTCAGTTATAGGGTGAGCAAAAAAGTAAATCTACTTATGGAAAGAGTGATCCCAACATAAAATGTCCAACTTCATACCAACACTAGGTAGAAAAAATATAATCATATTTCTCTTCCTTGAACATAGGCCAAAGATCATTTGTATGGTATTCAAAATTATAGAGCCAGTGTCGTTAAAAAATTGCAAAGAACAAAAAGTAAATAAAAAAGGTTTCTATATTTGCAACCCCTTATGTTCTTAAAAAAGCAATAATTTCTTTTCTAGACTAATGTATTAAGAATATTCAAGACCATTACAGGGGCGCCTGAGTGGCTTGGTCAGTTAAACGTCTGACTTCAGTTCAGGTCATGATCTCCAGGTTCCTGGGTTTGACCCCCGTATCAGGCTCTGTGCTGACAGCTCAGAGCCTGGAACCTGCGTTGGATTCTGTGTCTCCCTCTGTTTGCTTCCGCCCCCACACTCCTGCTCCCCCACACTCTCCCTCTCTCTCTCTCTCTCTCTCAAAAATAAATAAACATTAAAAAAAAATTAAAAATGAGAATGTCTCTTCAGATAGCAACGATTATTGTAAATTGTAGTATTTGAGAGATTTTGATATATGCAATTGTAGACAAAATAATGAGTCAAACAGAGATAAAAGAATGATACGTGGGGAACTTGGGTGGCTCATTCGGTTAAGCATCCCACTTCGGCTCAGGTTTGTGGGTTTGAGCCTTGCATTGGACTCTGTGCTGACAGCACAGAGCCTGGAGCCTGCTTTGGATTCTGTGTCTCCCTCTCTCTCTCTGCCCCTCCCCTGCTTGCGCTCTCTCTCTCTCTCTCTCTCTTTCTCTTAACAATAAATAAGCACTAAAATCATTTTTTTTTAAAGTATACTTTTACTTGAACCCATGATATATCACAGATATAACATGACAAATCATTGGGTATAGAATTGAATAAATAACAAGTAATTCTGGGGTATTTAATTGTTTGTGAAAAATATGTGGATGTTAGCTCATGCTGTTAAAAAAAAGTTTTAATAGATTAATGAATTAAATATGAAAATTATATTTCATATTCTGTAAAAAATATAGTAAGGCATTATTATGACCTTAGGAATGGCATCTCTAACATTATGATGAAAATAAGGGACTTAATTATAACCTCAGGACATCGAAAGACTTTGAAACAAAACATAGTTAACAATATTAATACGTATTTAATATTAATTAAATTAATATTAACGTATTTAATACGTATTTAATACGTATTTAACGTATTTAATACGTTAAATAATTTATCTTTAACTATAAAAAAATATTTACAGCCACCTGCATGGCTCAGTCGGTTAAAGAGTTCAACTTTGTCTCAGGTCATGATCTCACAGTTGGTGGGTTTGAGCCCCGCGTCAGGCTTTGTGCTGAGCCTGCTTCAGATTCTGTGTTTCCCTCGCTCTCTGCCCCTTCCCTGCTCACACTCAGTCTCTCTCTATCAAAAATGAATAAACATTAAAAATTAAAAAAAAACAATCCACCAGACATCTGTTGATTGGTAATCCTGGTAATAGGCTTATGTATTTTTTTTATATTTGATTCATTGATAGAGTAAAAGTATTCTTTTGAAGAGTGAATTGATATGAATCATATGATTACTCATTCACAAATTGGTTTATGAAGGATAGCATAGAAAGGTAGTGTCAACCTACTTTCTTAAGGTGGAAAATTTCTTGTCTGAGAAGAGTTTGAAATTTCCTTAGATAAGGAAGAGGCTGCTCCCAGATGTTGCAGATGCCAAAATGGCTATTTGTACCCTTGAGCTGAGTTTGAAATATCCATTTATTTCATCTATGGAAAACTTTAGATTTTCTGGATGAGCATGGCATCTTTTCATTAGGCTTAGCTTTTATGTGACATACCTTCTCAGTAGTGGATTAATTTGAGTCATCATAATAAGTAACAGAACAATGTAACATAAGCTACATTGGTGTTTTCCTTTGTTAAAAAATAAATTCAGAAACAAACAAGAACAAAACTATTCCTCAAAGTTATAGACCAAACTACTTTTCATGGTGGAACATCATCAAGAATCCAGTATTCTGACCAAAGTTGATACTATCACAAAATGATTTATAAAGGAATATCAAATATACAGTCCTGAAAAATTTATTACTTCTTGAGACAAATGAAAATGGAAATAAAACATACCAAGACTTATGAGATTTAGCAAAAACAGTTCTAAAAGCCATGTTCATAGGATAAATGCCTATATTAAGAAACAAGGAAAATCTCAAAAAATAACCTAACTTTACACTTCAAGGAACTGGAAAAAAGAAAAACAAGGGAAGTCCAAGGTTAGTAGAAGGAAGGCAATAAGTCAGATCAGAGTGGAAATAAATGAAATAGAGACTCAAAGACAATACCAAAGATCAATAAAACTAAGACCTGTGTTTAAAAAAAGATAAACAAAATAAACAAATGTGTAGCTAGATTTACCAGAAGATAGAAGTCTTGTAAATAAAATTAGAAATGAGAGAACAAGCATTGCAATTGATACCACAGAAATACAAAGCATCATAAGAGACTGCTATGAACAATTATATGCCCACAAATCGACATCCCGTAAGAAATGGATACATTCCTGGAAACATACAACCAAAACCAAATCATGAAGAAATAGAAAATTGAGAAGACTAATTACGTTAAGGTGACTGAATCAGTAATCAGAAGCCTCTCAAAAGAGAAAAGTTTCAGCACTAGATGGACCAACATTGAAAGAAGAATTAATGGCAATCCTTCTCTAACTGTGCCAAAAAAAAAAAAAAAAAAAAACAAATAGAAGAGAAAGGAACACTTATAAGTTTTATGAAGCCAGCACTACCCTGATCCCAAAACTAGAAAAAGAAACCACAAAAAAATTAGAGTAATATCTCTGATAAATAAAGATATGAAATTTCTAAACAAAATATTAGCAAGTTGAATTCAATAGGATTCAATGAATCAATGAATTAATTCAATGAATTAAAAGGATCATGCACCATATTCAAGGGGAGTTTGTTTCAGAAATTCGAAGATGGTTAACATCAGCAAATCAATCAATGTAATATTCTACCTTAACAAAATCAAGGATAAAAATAATATGATCATCTCAACAGATACAGAAAACAAAAACACTTGACAGGATTCAACATCCATTCATGATAAAAACTCTCAAAAAACTGAATATAGAGGAAACATACATCAAGGTAATAAAGACCATATATGAAAAGTCCACAGTTAACATTGTACTCAATGGTGAAAAGCTGAAAACTTTTCTTCTAATTTCAGGAACAAGAAGCTATGCTCACTTTCATCACTTTTATTCAACATAGTACTAGCCATAGCAATTCAATAACAACAACAACAACAACAACAACAAGAAAAGAATTTAAATTGGAAAAGGAGAAATAAAATTGTCTGTAATTTCAGATGACATTATATTATATACAGAAACTCTAGATACTCCCACAAGAGAATTCTTAGAACTAATAAATGAATTCAGTACAGTTTCAGGATACAAAACCCATATACACAAATTAGTTGCATTTCTGTACATTAATAATAAACTGGCAGAACAAGAAATTAAAAAAACAAACACATTTATAATTGCATCAGAAAGAATAAAATACCTAGGAATAAAGTTAAACAAGGAGGTGAAAGATTTTATACTGAAAACTATAAAATATTAATGAAAGAAATTGAAGAAGACACAATAAATGGAAAGATATTCTATTGTCATGGATTGGAAGAATTAATATTGTTTAAAATGTAAATTTTTTCTCAAATCTACAGATTTAAAGCAATCTCTATGAAAATTCCAACAACATTTTACATAGAAATATTACAAACAATCCTAAAATTCACAGAACTGCCAAAGATCCTAAAGAGCCAAAGCAATCCTGAGAACAAAGCCAGAGGCAACATGTTTAATTATTTTACCATATCGCAGACCTATAGTAAACAAAACAGAATGCTACCAGCATCAAAACAGACATATATAGTGATGGAACAGATAACCCAGAAATAAGCCCATGCATATATGGTCAATCTATGGCAATGGAGGTAAGAATATACAATGGGGAAAAGACAGTCCATTTAATATGTTTTGCTGAGAAAACTGGACAGCCACATGCAAAACACTGAAACTGAACCATATTACATCATACACAGTAAACCTCTACATGGATTAAAGACTTAAAATTGAAGAACTGAAACTATAAAACACATAGAAGAAAATAAGACGTAAGGAACTTTTCATAGTCTTAGCAATGTGTTTTGAATTAGACACTAAAAACAAAAGCACAAAAAAACAAGAACAAATAAATAGGATTACATGAAGCTAAAAAACTTGTGCACAGCAAAAAAAGAAACATGACGAAAAGAAAAGGCAAGCAAGCAACACATGGAATGGGAGAAAATATTGGAAATCATATATCTGATAAGTGATTGGTATACAAAATATATAAATAAATAACAAACTCAATAGAAACAAATGAACAATTCAGTTAAAAAATGGCAGAGGATCTGACTAAACATTTTCCCAAAGAAGACAGATGACCAATAGATACATGAAGAGGTGCTCAAAATAAAATCTCTAATCATTAAAAAAATACAAATCAAAACCACAGTGAAATGTTACTTTGCACCTGTCAGATTGGCTATCTTCAAAAAGATGGGAGATAACAAGTGTTGGCAAGGATGTGGAAAAAGGGGACCTTTGTGCACTATTGTAAATTGGTGCAGACACTTTGGAAAAGAGTATGAACATTCTCTAAAAAAATTAAAAATAGGAATACAATATGATCCAGCAATCTCACTTCTGGTATATATCCAAAGTAAATGAAAACATGATATCAGAGCTATGTCTGCATTTCCATGTTTATTGCATCATTATTCACAATAGCTAAGAAACAACGTAACTGTCAATGGATGAATGGAAAATAAATGGTATGATGGAGTACCATTCAGCCATAAGAAAGTTGGAAAACCTGTTGTTCACAACATAGATGAACCTTGAGGGCATTATGCTAAGTGAAATTGGTAGACAAAGAAAGACAAATAATGCCATGATATCATTTATATGTAGAATCTAAATAAATACTTAAACTCATAGAAACAGAGAGTAGAAAAATGGTTACTGGGGTGTGGGGGAAATAGGGAGAGGTTGGTAAAAGGGCACAGACTTTCAGCTATGGGAAGAATAATGTCCGATAATCTAATGTATAACATGGTGACTATAGCTGATAAGTCTGCATTGTAACAGTGAGATTTGTTCAGAGAGTAGAACATAAATGTTTTCACCCATACAAAAAGAAAAATATGTGAAGTGATGGTTAATTTATAAATGGTAGGAATCGTTGCATAATGTATATGTATAGTATATCACAATTTACACTCTAAATATCTTATAATTTTATTTGTCAAATATAAGCTTAAAAAGAATTATGAGGGGGTATTAAATAAATAGTCCTGATAATTTTTTTAAATTTTTTTTAACATTTATTTATTTTTGAGACAGAGAGAGACAGAGCATGAACGGGGGAGGGGCAGAGAGAGAGGGAGACACAGAATCGGAAGCAGGCTCCAGGCTCTGAGCCATCAGCCCAGAGCCCGACGCGGGGCTCGAACCCGCAGACTGCGAGATCGTGACCAGAGCTGAAGTGGGACACTCAACCGACTGAGCCACCCAGGCGCCCCAGTCCTGATAATTTTTTATGGGGGGGGGAGCTAAGATGGTGGTATCATATGAGGATCGTCGATTTGCTTCATCCCTCAAACACAGCTAGATAACTATCAAATCATTCTGAATACTAAAGAAACTGACCTGAGGACTGACAGAACAAACTGCACAACTAGAGGGAGAGAAGAGGCCAATTTGAGGAAGATAGGAAGTGCAGAGACTTGGCTGGAGGGAGAAACAGGTCACAGGTGCTGAGGAGGGGAGGGAGCCCAGGTCACAGAGAGAGGTGAACAGAGGGAGGGGCACACAGGGATATGCACAAGAATATTTCCCCAAAGCCATTGGCTGGGAAAATGAAACCAGCTGAATTTTGTATTTTTGCAGCCAGGAGAGCTCAAAGACTGCATTTCTAGAGGTTCACAGTGTATATACTTTTTGGAGTGCATCTGTAGGAGGTAGTATTGCCTCTGGGGACAAAGCAATCAGTGGGCACCGTTTCCCTCCCCTGCTCCTCAGCATAAACCAACTTTAGTAAACATCACAGCCCTGACACTGGCTGCCTAATATCCTTATACCAAGTGCCAGCCACCAGTGTTCCGCTGATTTTGCTTTTCCTGGGTAACTGTGACTGAGGACCAGTGCAGTGGGCCCCTTCTCCAGAAGACCAGCACAAACTCCCACACACAGCATACCTACTGACCAATGTTCTGTGAAGTTCAGTTCTTTCACAAGCAGACCAGAGCACATCTAGTTAAAACTCACCACACTCTGGTAAGACCCAAATATTTCCCACTGCAGCCAAGAAGAAATTGCAGAGGCCTGACCTAAGGGATAGAGTGGCCAAAACACAGCAGCAGAGTGCATACAGCACAACAGAGACCCTTCTAGATGTGCCAGGCCCTGGATATTATATGACCTCTTTTTCATAAAGTCATTACTCTCAAGAGGAGAAAAGAACAACAAATGAAGCCTAAGGCCAGCAGAAGAAGAGACATAATAAACAATAAACAGACATAAACTGTATAAAAACTAAAAACAACAACAACGACAACAACAACAACAATAACAACAAAAAACAAAAACAATAGAACATATCGATGAAACCAGGAGCTGGTTCTTCAGAAAAAAAAAAAATACAATTGATATACTCCTAGCCAGACTTATCCAAAGAGAGAGAGAGAGAGAAAGGACTCAAAGAAAATAAAATCACAACTGAAAGAGGAGAAATCACAGTTAACACAGAAATACAAACAATTATATGAGAATAGTATGAAAAATTATATGCCAAGAAATCAGGCAATTTGGAAGAAATGGTTAAATTTCTAGAAACATATAAACTACCAAACCTGACACAGGAGGTAGTATTGTCTCTGTAGTAGTATTGCCAGGAGTAGAAAATTTGAACAGATTGATAGCCAGTAAATAAATTGAATCAGTAATCAAAATTCTGTCAACAAACAAAAGGCTAGGGTCAGATTCAGATGGCTTCACAGAACATTTAAAGAAGATTTAATACCTATTTTTCTGAAATTATTCCAAAAACTAGATACGGAAGGAAGACTTCCAAACTCATTCTATGAGGCCAGCATTATCCTGATTCCAAAACCAGACAAAGACTCCACTAAAAAAGAGAAATACAGGCCAATGTCCCTCATGAACATGGACACAAAAATTCTCAACAAAATACTAGCAAATCGAATCCAACAGTACTTGAGAAGAATCATTCACCACAATCAAGTAGGATTCATTTCTGGGTTGCAAGGGTGATTCGATGTTCACAAATCAATCAACATGATACACCACATTAATTTAAAAAAAGGACTGTATGATCCTCTCAATAGATGCAGAAAAAGCATTTGGCAAAGTACAGCATCGATGCTTGATAAAAACCCTCAACAAAGTAAGGATAGATTGAACATACCTCGACATCATAAAGGTCATAGAAAAAACTCACGGCTAACATTATCTTCAATGGGGAAAAACTGTGAGCTTTTTTTCTACAGTTAGGAACAAGACAGGGATGTCTACTCTCACCTCTGTTATTTAATAGTACTGGAAGTCTTAGCCTCAGCAATCAGACAAAAGAAACAAAAAGCATTCAAATCAGCAAGGAAGAAGTCAAACTTTCATTATTTGCAGATGATACATACTTTATTTAGAAAGAAAATCTAGAAGACTCCACCAAAAAATTGGTAGAACTGACACATGAATTCAGGAAGTTTCAGGACACAAAATGAAGATACAGGAATATGTTACATTTTTATACACAAATATTGAAGTGATAAGAGAAATCAAAGAATTAATCCTATTTACAATTACACCAAAACCCATAAGATACCTAGGAATAAACCTAACCAAAAACGTTAGAGATCTGTACTTTGAAAACCATAAAATACTTATGAAAGAAATTGAAGATGACCCAAAGAAATGAAGAAATATTTTATGTTCATGAATTAGAAGAACAAACATTTTAATCCATCTATACTACCCAACGCAATTTACACACTTAATGCAATCCCTATCAAAATGCCACCAGAATTCATCACAGAGCTAGAACAAAAAAATCCCAAAATTTGTATGGAACCACAAAAGATACGAATAGCCAAAACAATCTTGAAAAGGAAAGCAAAGCCAGAAGCATCACAATTCTGGATTTCAAGCCATATTACAAAACTGTAGTCATTAAGACAGTTTGATTCTGGCACAAAAATAGACACATGGATCAATGGACCAAAATAAAAACTCAGAAATGAACCCAAAACTATTTGGTCAACTAATCTTTGACAAAGCAGGGGAAAAAATGCAATGGAAAAAGACAGTATCCTCAACAAATGGTGTTGAGAAAACTGGACAGTAACATGCAAAAGAATAAAACTAGACCACTTTCGGGGCGCCTGGGTGGCGCAGTCGGTTGGGCGTCCGACTTCAGCCAGGTCACGATCTCGCAGTCCGTGAGTTCGAGCCCCGCGTCAGGCTCTGGGCTGATGGCTCAGAGCCTGGAGCCTGTTTCCGATTCTGTGTCTCCCTCTCTCTGCCCCTCCCCCGTTCATGCTCTGTCTCTCTCTGTCCCAAAAATAAATAAATGTTGAAAAAAAAATTAAAAAAAAAAATAAAATAAAACTAGACCACTTTCTTACACCACACATAAAAATAAAGTCAAAATGGACGAAAGACCTAAATGTGAGACAGGAAACCATCAAAACCCTAGGGGATAACACAGGCATCAACCTCTTTTACCCCAGCCATAGCAACTTCTTACTAGACACACCTCTGGAGGCAAGGGAAACAAAAGCAAAAATGAACAATTGAGATTTCATCAAGATAAAAAGCTTCTTCACAGAGAAGGAGACAATCAGCAAATTGAAAGGAAACCTTTGGAATGGAGAAGATATTTGCAAATGACATATCTGTTAAAGGATTAGTATCCAAAATATATAAAGAACTTATTAAACACCCTAAAACAAATAATCCAGTTAAGAAATGGGCAGAAGTCACAAAAAGACTTATTCCAAAGAAGACACACTGATGGATAACAGATACATGAAAATATTCTCAATATTACTCATCACCAGAGAAATACAAATCAAAACTACAACGAAATATCACCTCACACTTGTCAGAATGGCTAAACTTAACAACACAGGTACCAACAGTTGTTGGCGAGGATGCATAGAAAGGGAAATGCTCTTACACTGTTGGCAAGAATGCCACAGGTGCAGCCACTGTGGAAAACAGTATGGAGTCTCCTCAAAAAGTTAAAACTAGAACTACTCTATGATCTAGCAATTGCACTACTAGGTATTTACCCAAAGGATACAATAATACTCATGCAAAGGAATACATGCACCCTAATATTCATAATAGCATTATCAATAATAGCAAAGTTATGGAAAAAGCCCAAATGTCCATCAACTGATGACTGGATAAAGAAGAAATGATGTATATATACAATGGAATAGTACTCAGCCATAAAAATATAATCTTTCTATTTGCAATGATGTGGGTGGAGCTTCAGAGAGCATTATACTAAGCAAAATAAGTCAGTCAGAAAAAGACAAATACCATATGATTCACTTGTATGTGAAATATAAGGCACAAAACAAATGAACATCAGGGAAAAAGAAAAGAGGCAAGCCATAAAACAGACTCTTAGCTATAGAGAACAACAGGGTTGCTAGAGGGGAGTTCCAGGAAGAATGGATTAAATGGATAAAGGGGCATTAAGAATGACACTTGTGGTGATGAGCACTGGGTGTTGTATGTAGGTGATGAATTGCTAAGTTCTAAAACTGAAACTAATATTAATTACACTGTATGTTAACTAACTGGGCTTTATCTATTTATTATTATTATTATTATTATTATTATTTAGAGAGAGACAGAGAGAGTGTGGCCTGAAAGAGAGAGAGAGAGAGAGAGAGAGAGAGAGAGAGAGAGAGAATCTTAAGCAGGCTCCATGCTGAGCACGGAGCCTGACACAGAGTCTGATTCCATAACCCTGGGATCACGACCTGAGCTGAAATCAAGGGTCGGAAGGACACTCAGCTGACTGAGCCACCCAGGCATCCCTGCTAATTGGAATTTAAATAAAACTTGACAAGAAAAAAAAATGTTGTTTGGTTCCCTAAGTTATTTTTTTTCATTCTCATTAAGCATTTATCATGGATAGGGAGAAAAAGTACAAACATAATTTCTAAGTTCTAAATGCCCAAAATAGTTCTTTTTCATAATTTATAATGGTAAACCAGCAAAGTATTTCATTTTACTTAGTTTATTTATCTTCTGTTTTATTCTTTCTCCATATTTTGCTATGTCAGTGACAAAGCAACACTTTGAAAGTATTAGGTTGGATATTTTTGAAAGGAAAGCTACAAAATAATGTGGTTTAGTTTTAAATAGAAAAACTGAATGGTAAGTAATAAGCTTTCATTACTAGATAAGCACCATAATACCGCCTACCTTGAGCTAGAAGAATATTGACATCCAAAGTTTTAATTATCAAAACTTAAAGATGTTTGTGCTTGGGAAATAGGTGTTTCTTTGCAGCAATACAATAAATGAGATTTTGAGCTGTGACTAATAAACATTTAATAATGATTATATTAGACTTTATTTTCCTTTGAGTGTTCTCGTGATGTGTACAATCTAAAACAGGTGCCAGATTATTCTACAGATACCAGAGTTTAATAATTTTTTCTGAGCTTGACATTATTCATCTAAAATCAGGCCACTTGTACTGCTATAGCTTTGGAAAAAGTAATTAGGAGTTAGGGAATTTGAAGTGCAAGTAATATAATATAGTTCACTCATGATGAAAAATTATTGAGATGCATTGTGTCGAAAATATGAATATTATACATTCAATGTTTTGTGATTTAAAAATAATTTATTAGAACAGGGAGAGGCACATGTGACCAAAAAAGAAAAACAAAAAAACTCTAAAGACTTTTGCCTCAAGAAGTTTTGCTAACTTGGCAATTTAATCTTCTGCCTACTCTTTTAAAATCATGGTAATAGAAACTATACCTGTTACCTTATCAATAAAACTCTTCTTAAAACCAAAAAAAAAATCTCAGTTCTTGCTGAGTTCCTCTTTTTCTTTCCTTTAGTCTTGGAAAAATTATATCTTTAAGACATTTTCTTACAAATATGGGAATTAGCTGTATTTTAGTCCCCGTAATTTTCTGTCTAAGTATAGGTCTGTTTGGAGTTGTAACTGCAGAAATTTCTTATACCAGAATCACGTTTTTACCTACCTGTAGTCCAATCTCCATATCATCCTCGAACCTCATCTCTGAGTGAATAAGAAGCAAGCTTTCTAATAAAGTAGACACTACTGAATGAAGCTTGCCTTCTCTTTCACCCTGTTATATATGTTCTTTATGCTTCAGACCTGATGTTTCCCCACCCTTGTAGGAGACTGTAGGTGTAATAATCATTGGTGATCTCTGCAAAACTTTTCTTTCAGTCAATTTCCAGGCTTCTCTCAGATATGCATGCATAATTCCATCTTCTGAGATGTCATGATCCATTATGACAGAGTCCATTTATTTCAAGTTTTGTTAGTTTGCTCATTTGTTTTTGTTTTAAAAGCCATAACTGTATCAATAAGCATTTCCTCTTACAAAAGTAGGGGGAGATACCTTAATCCTTTCTGCTAAAGGTGGTCATTATTCTATTTTCTTTTCTTAATTCTTCATATACTAGTCAGAGCAACATATTCTGTCCCATTGAATTCTCTAGCCCTAAATTTGTTCTACAAGTCCCTTGAAACCTTTTGACTTCTTGAACCCCATTTTGGTTATTATGGATGTTTGCAATTTCTGTTGCAAGACAGAGGAGTTTGAGTAATATGTCTCTAATCTTTCCATCCTTTTCACAAAATTGTTAATGTCCCTAGGGGTATTGAAACAAAATCTGTGCTAAATGTTAGAATTCCAAAGCCATACAAAACAATGGATCATTTACATGATCCTATTTTCTTCAAAGAAATGAAAGAAAATCTTGAGTCATGACCAATGTAATCTGAGAAGCTGCCCTGAAAAGAGTATGTCAATGAATCGCTAATATCCTGACTTTCATAGATTGTGGGGAGAAAGTAAATATCTGTGCTCTTGTTACAATCTGTTCTGCCTGTATAAATCATGGCATATAATTATATTAGATCATAAATAATGTCTATCTATTGATAAACATTCATTTGTACTTAAAGTGAAAAATGCTTTTTAAAATTTACATCACTTCTCTAAGTCATTGCTTCTAACAAATTTTATTCATGAAGATATCTATTCATGAAAAGTAGACAATTAAAATTAAGGCTGCATTTAAAAAAAGTTTTGCATCTCATCCTAATTCTAGTGTTGCCTGTCTTTCATTACTATAAAAGATGCTTTCATTACTGTAATATGATGCTTTCTCCCAAAATTTAATGTTTTAATTTAACAAATGGTTATATATTATTTTTAAAGTCAGTCACTATCTTTCAAAGATAAATTACAAAGACAAATATTCTTTTACATATCTAGAGATTATAAGTATTGGGTTGGGTAAAAATATGGCATGTTGAGGCATATTTTTAAAGCATTAAGGTGTGAAATCTTTGCCTAATATTTCACTTTCAGCAGGTCAGAATTTTCAGCATTAAATGAAATATGTAGTTTACTTATAACAATTCCTTTGTAGGTTTTCTATGTGAACGATTATAAAAAATATATTTTTTATGAATGGTGTTCATATGGTTAGTATTTCAGCGATATAGATATACATAGATACGGATACATATTTCAAAAGCATTTTATAGTTATCTAAGCAATTATACATTTGTTAATTTTTAGGGAAATTCATAAAATACATCATTACTAATAAAAAACAACTATCATCATTGCAGTAATTATACTTTTGAAGGGAATAATATTACAATCTTATGACCTTTAAGACTCAAAGGTCTGGATTGATTCAAATCTGGTCCTAATTCATTTCAGTGGACCAAATTCTACTGAGCATAAGCTAGGTACAAGACACTATGCATACAATCTTGCATGTAGATGTTATTACCTATATATTGAGGAAGTTGGTGAAGAAGCCGAATCTTAAAGGAACTAAGCCTCTCACTCAAGGTCACTCAACCAAGAAATGTAGCTCGAGTTCAAACATACACTCATGTGACTCTAATTCATGGACCTTTTCGAATTTGAACAAAAAGACATTTTATTCTAAAAATTAAGTTTGAAATTTGACATACAAAAAAAATAAAACTCCCTCTTTTATTCAAGCAATACGACTAATTTTTTTTGAATAGGGAAAGTTTTCTTTGCTCTGAAACGTGTGGGAAAATACACTTATAACTGATATAAGAAAGCACTCTGGAATATATATATAAAACATGGGACAAGATGGTGAGTCCATTAGTTTATAAAGCATCACAAAAGAGTGTTAGGGATCGGGTTGAGTGGGCTATAGTGTAAAATGTCCATATATATATAACTCCAGGAATAAAATCTGTGTCAATGTACATGAGTAATTTATATTATAAAAAAAGTCTTGATTATGTGTGAAGTAAGAGTTTGAACAAAGTATTGCATGCTTGTGAAGTTCTAAAAGCTACAAATTACTTCACAGAGATTATTTTTACATGTACTTGAAATTACAGAACTAATTTTGCTGCATGAAACAACAATTACAAATTTACCATTAAATAAAACAGCAATTATTTTGCTAGCTGGTGAGTTTTAGGGGAAAAATAAAAAGAGGGTGGGAGCTTAAGAGTTATATTTTGTCCTCCAAAATATTCATAATTAACAAAATAAATATTTGAAATGTCTCTTTGTTCTATATTAAGCACTGTAATGGACTGAATGTTTGGGTCCATAGAAAAACTCATATGCCAAAATCTTTTTTTTTTTTTTAATTTTTTTTTCAACGTTTTTTATTTATTTTTGGGACAGAGAGAGACAGAGCATGAACGGGGGAGGGGCAGAGAGAGGGAGACACAGAATCGGAAACAGGCTCCAGGCTCTGAGCCATCAGCCCAGAGCCTGACGCGGGGCTGGAACTCACAGACCGAGAGATCGTGACCTGGCTGAAGTCGGACGCTTAACCCACTGCGCCACCCAGGCGTCCCTCATATGCCAAAATCTTAACTCCGAATGTGCTCGTATTAGAGGAGGGGCATTTGGGAGATAATTAAGTCATGAGAGTGGCACTGTCATGAATGGAATTAATTCTCTTTATAAGAAGAGTCATGAGAACTGTTCTCTCTCCCAGAGTTGTGAGGATACAAGAAGAAAATGAACATCTGCAAGCCCAGAAGAGGCTTGTCAGCCCACACTGGTTTGTTAGGAGCTTGATCTTAAACTTTCCAACCTCCAGAACTGTAAGAAATAAATTGCTGTTCTTTAAGCCACCAAGTCTGTGGTAATTTGTTATAGCTGTCCAACTGACTAAGACAAACACTTCCTCTAAAATGGACACTACATTTCTTACACAAGAAATGTGATTATTTTGCATATTCAGCCATTGTAGAACAAACAATTACACCTTAAATATATTAGGGGTTTAATTAGATTTCAAGTAAGCAATTATTTCTTAACTTTCCCTAGGCATAAAGTTTGTCCTGGACTATCGCAGAATTGTTGAAAGATTTAAACATGATTTTGCTATTATTGATCACTTGCTTACTAAAGGTTAAGGTTATCAGGAGTAGATTCTTTGCTTTTAATACTGTAACACATATGACGTTAGGTGGCCAAAGGTATATGAATAAATTCATGTAAAGGAATGAAGAAAATTGACTATTTTTATTTCCTCAATTTACTTAAAAAATATGTTAACATCTTAAAAATGTATTTTTTCCTTTCTATTTTATTGTTGTGGGAAAATTTGTTCAGAAATGAAGGAGTTTCTATTTTATCATTAAGTTTTGATAACAAAACAGCATTAATTTCCTCCATAGTATTAGCATCTTTGATGTTGAAGAAGCCATAAATCATGTTCATGAATTTTATGTCTCTATTTAGTCATGTATTCAATACACATAAATGTGCACATAATATATTGTATATTGATTGAATTATAATTATTTTTAATTGTTTGGAATTGAAGATAATAATTACATAGCAAAAATATAATATTTCTTATTTTCTTTCTTTTTGATATCCAAAGAGCTGATGTTATTACTATTTGAGTGTAATGAAACTAACGTGCAGTCACGGGAAATTGATGAAAGACATCAATTTGAAAGAAATGCATTTGAATTTCATCTTCTCTATCACATTAAATTAGTGTTCAGTTGTGAAGTTTAAATATCAAAACAACACATATATTTTTGCCTCTATAATTAAGTATTTTCCAGCCTCAAATTATGTTAAAAGTAATCGGTCCAGAGCCATTGCAATTTAGAAGTAACAATGAGTCAAATATTCAACAGACCAAGTTATTATAATTAAAAGACAATTTTTTTTTCCTATTAGGCTAAACTGCTGATTCTGCTAAATAACTACTTAGTGGTAAAATCTGATACAGAATTACCTTAGTAATGTAATTTTCACTTAGCACATCCAGTTTTTCAATATAATTATTTTCCATGTATTATTATTTCAGTTCAAGAATATTGAAACCACATATACTGTCAATCAATATCAAGGATAAATTTATATTTAACTTTGAACATATTTCCTTCCTAATTGATCCAAAGGTATAATTTGTATGGATCAGTCTTAAATCTTGTAAAGTCTAATTGAGGGTTGCTTAAAAGTATTTTAGTAATAAACCCACCAACACATAAATTGCTTTTACAGCACAACATGGTGGATCTTGATAACATTGGTTACTATTCTTGGTTATTTTTAATGAGGTGAGAACAGCAGAAGGGCTATGTACAGATTAAACAAATACATCAAAGGGTGTTTGGAAGTTAGCTATATATCTAGGATGATTATGTTTTCCAAAATTAATAAGATATTTCATAAGAGTAGACAATTGAGTGACAAGTCCCCCAGATATCCTGTGAACTCCTTAGAATTTGTTTAATATAAAAAGAAGGAATATCCTATTTTCATAATTCTCTCAGGGCATTTCAGTACCTCAGAAAAACTGGGGTGACCAAATACTCAGGCAATGTAGCTACTGGGTAAGACAGAGACTACATTTAGCTGGTCAGAGGCTTCCTGTAGATATATATCCAACACCTGAGTCAACTCTTGGTGTATTGGCATCCTAACACGTTTTCTGAGCTTTAGAAGATATCTGGTACATGTTCATTTTCATTCCCACTAGAGAAAGAAGGAAGATTCTGGTTAATAAAATCAACAACTATACAAAAGAGTTTCTAAATCAAGGAATCATCGTATTTTAGCATTTTACCAGTAATTGAAAATTTGGTTGTACAATGACATTTCAGGTCCAAAAAAACAATAGCTTATATTTACAAAAAAGAAAAAAAAAGGAATAAATGTACTCCAATATTTCTCCAACAGTATATAAGTTTCAGTCAATGGTTTGGTTCAGAGACAGTATCTTTGTTATACAGAGAGAAGCCATTTAGCTCTACATGCAAAGGCTGCTATTTAAATTTCTTTTAATGTTTTTATTTATTTTTGAGAGACAGAGAGACAGAGCACAAGCAGGGGAGGGGCAGAGAGAGAGGGAGACACAGAATCTGAAGCAGGTTCCAGGCTCTGAGTTGTCAGCACAGAGCCCGACGTGGGGCTCAACCTCACAAGCAGCGAGATCATGACCTGAGCTGAAGTCAGATGCTTAACAGACTGAACCACCCAGGTGCCCTCAGGATGCTATTTTTAAAACTACTTACAAATAGATATTGGTCCATTAGTCTTAAGGGCTTGGCTCTGGGATTCACATTTTAAAAGACTTGACTCCATTTCCTATAAAATAATTTATCAATTTTTAAACACAAATGCCGTTTGCTTACTAAATGTAAGACATCTTGGTGGGTAGGGACTAAGAATTGAAGGACAAAGGATAAAAGATAGATATTTGTAAATATCTCACAATTCCGAGAGGAAGGGGGAAAAGAAGGTAACAACAGTAACATATGTAGCTAGTAAAATATGAAGATCATCGAAAAGAGATGATAATCAATATAGAAAAAAAAAACAAAAATATTCTGTTTCTAACCCAAAGTAAAGCAAAAAAATAGATACATAATAACACTTGAAGAAAATGGGAATCATGGTAATTTAAAATGGAAAGAAAGCTTAGGGATCATTTAGTTTAAACATCTTGGTTTTCAGGAGAGGAAAAAAAAAACAACTATGGTTTTACAAGTTCAAGTGAACCGTACAGACTCATACCAGCTTTAGTATTTAATAAACTGAAAAACTTTTTTTAAACTTTTTTTTTCAAGAAAATCCATATAGAGTGTCATATTAGGCTTCATCTCTACTAACAATATTTGATCTCTTTGCCAAGCAAAAGCAATATTCTCAATAGCATTCTTTTTATCTGCCAATTGTAAGAGGATTTCCTTGTGTGCTCAGTTAAAAATTTCCAGAAATATCAAGGTGCTATGACCATGTCTGCATGGAACTAATACGGGCAGCTGAGGCAATGGGGTGCACAGTCTTATTGCCAAGTAGCTCTAGTTTCTGTATCTACCAAAATGGCCCTGTTCCAGGACTGGGGTGTTGTGATTGAGAGCTGGATGGTGATTCTGATCATGTCATAGGTTCTTGTTCTTCCTACTAGTCACCTTCTACTCTTTTTTTTTTTTCTTTTTTAATTTTCCGCTATAGTGACTATATTTGGTCTTTGGCTTTTCCATTTAAATTTTAGTATTAGCTTTTCAAGTTTTTCAGGTAAACAATCCTGCTATAATTTGAAAAAAAAATTAACATTTTATTTATTATTGAGAGGCAGAGAGACACAGAGTGTGAGTAGGGGAGAGATAGAGAGAAGACACAGAATCTGTAGTAGGCTCCAGGCTCTGAGCTGTCAGCACAGAGCCTAACATGGGGCTCGAACTCATGAACTGTGAGATCATGACCTGAGTCGAAGTCAGTTGCCTAACCAACTGAGCCACCCAGGCGCCCCAGTCCTGCTATAATTTGTATTAGAATTGTTATAAACTTATCAAATAATATGTGAAGAATTAGAATTAGAAAGTTTTGTTATGTTTTGCTCACTGAGATATCTCAATTCTTTGGAAGGGGACCTCACATTTAGTTGGCATTTAACAAATAGCTGTTGGATCAGTGGATGAATCTTTATGGCTAATTTTTTCCTACCCACGAACATGCCGGGTCTCTTCATTTACTTACAGAGATTTTATATCTTTAATTAATTATATATAAAAGAACATAGAGCATGTTCTCAGATTGCTGAATTCTCTCCTGTTCAACTTCATATTCTACTCCCCTTGATCTGCTTCCTTGCAGGATTTAGCCATGTATTTACTATCTATCTATCTATCTATCTATCTATCAATCAATCATCTATCCGTCTATTTAGAGACTGAGCACAAGTGGGGAAGGGCAGAGAGAAACAGACATGGGATCCAAACCAAACTCCAGGCTCTGAGCTGTCAGCACAGAGCCTGAACCTGGGCTCGAACTCACAGACCTGCAAGATCATGACCTGAGCCAAAGTCGGCACTCAACAGACTGAGCCATCCAGGTTCCCCTGTATCTACTCTTCTAACCACTGTTATTATGTTATCTAGGTTCTGTGGCTACTTTGAGACATAGTCTCTGTCTCTTTTTTTCTCTTAAAAAAATCCAACTTTTATTCAGTGGAATTATCTTCTGACATTGCTAGTTATTGATAGAGTAACCAGGAGGGAAGTGCAGGTATATCTTAATGGGATAACTGTGTGTTGCATTGTAAGGCAGAGTCCTCTTTGTCATATTCAGGTAAAAGGTAGTTTTAACAGGGAAGAGTGGAACAATTCTGAATGTGCAGAGGTTTTAGGTAAATCTTGGAACTGAAAATTTCCAAATGTGTTGGCCCAAATGTTCCTACCCCCGATCTCATAGAGAGATTTGAAATTCCCATGAGATCAAGAATTCATCCTTGTCTGGAGTTCTCTTACTCTTATATAAGTCCAGGGCCTGGTCATCATATTTGTCTGCCCTTGAGATTCAGGTGATAAAAGTCTATTTATATGATTCCAAAGAATTATTTAGCTGTTATACTTAAGTTTTTATTAGTAACTAATCTTCCTCAGCATTTTTTGATCATTTTCCAAATCATCAATTGTTCCCATACAAGCATTACATTTCATATTCCTTATAATTATTATTGCTCCATATTTAATTAATTCCTGATATACTCTACCCACAGGTCCATCCACCGTTTTGCCAACCTGGCTCACCTCTGGTGAAAATGTTCACAACTGTAACACTAGTGGATGCCAGGACTATCTAAATGCACCTATTATTCTTCACCTATAATGTGCTACTTTAAGCCAGCTGATAAGCAATCAAAATCCTGGTTTATGGTTTACTGTCTCAGACCTTTTCCAGTGAAAAATACTACAAGTCAGATACTGCAAATGCATAAGTTTAGCTAGATATTTGGGTTTACAAAAGTTACTCAGAAGAGTTTGGGGAACCAGTATCTGTGGGAGAATAAAGAAATAGGATTGCGGAGAAAATACAATTTAAACCGTGGTAACAGATACCTCACTGTTCCTATGGGAGCTCTGGCGCTGGATTGATAATATGGATTGAACTGTGTTCCTCCCCCAATTCATACTGAAGTCCAAACCCACATCACCTCAGAATCTGACCTTATTTAGAAATGGAATCATTTCAGATGTAAGTAATTAAGATGGGCCAGACTGGATAGGGTGAACCCCTAATCTATTATGACTCATGTCCTTACAAAAAGTGGAAATTTATATATCAAAAACACATCGGGAAAATGCTATCAGAAGTTAGAGGTCAGGATGATGAAGGAAAAGTCAAGGGACACCAAAAACTTCAAGTCAACCACCTGAAGCCAGGAGAGAGGCCTAGAACAGCTCTGTCTCTCATGGTCCTCAGAAATAAACCACTCTACCCTGCTGCCATCTTGGTTTCAGACTTCTAGCCTCCAGAACAATCAGACAATACATTTCTGTTGCGAAGTGCCCAGTTTGTAGTGTTTTGATACAGCGGCCTTAGAAAATGAATAATTCTTTTCAGAGTTGTCTTAAATTGGAACTCCAGGTCTAGATATTTGTATCTTTGTATCATCCAATCTCTTGATATGAATTGCTCTAATAAGGAGGGAGGAGAATGGCCTGAGGCTTTATTCATCCAAAGCAATTCCCAGAAATGGATTCATCTGAGAGTTCTTGAGGGACAACACTCCCTGCATTTAGAAAAATGAGTACTTTAGCCTTGGGCCTAAGATTATAGAGTATGGAACAGGGAGACCCATGTGGTGTATCAGAGCATCTATTACATCTGACTAAGAATTAATTTCATTATCAGAAAAGTGAGTGTTCAGTAACACTGATAAGCACTGTATAATTTAAGTTCTTCACTGGTGATTAAAGTTTGTTCATTTGTTTTAATCTGTCCCAATCAGAATAGAATTATTATGTCATCAGTGATACTGAGTTTGTTAAAATGCATATTCTGACATTCAGGCATTTGTTCCTGGGCGGTAAGGAGACACATTCGCGTTTTTGAAAAAAAAAAGACAAGATGATAGCAGGTGGCACAAAATTAAATGAGAGAAGGGGAAGGAGAAGATAGTGTGGGACATTTTAGGTCATGTGTAACATTTTGTGTGATGAGTGGTGTTACTGGAGTGTCAGAAGACTGCTCTGACTGCATTGGTCAGAAGACATTGGAGCACAGATGGTAAGAACTTATTGACCAGCTAATGTGGGATTCCAGCAGTGAGATGATGTAGAATTGACTTTTATACTAAAAATCAAGATGAAATGATAGTGACAAATTCAGGATAGTCTTAAATTGTTACATTTACAGGAGGTAAAAGTACACTGAGTATGGCTGGCAAGGGATGGGGAGAGCAGTCCCTGGGTGGTGCTGGATGGTGATGTTAACACTGACATAGTGCCATTAGAAGAGGGCAGTGGAAGCATGTGTGTGCATGCTTGATGAAGGAACTAGAGAAAATAGCGTGCTTGTAACTAGGGCATGTTTAATGAAATGTGCCCCTAAGAGAGGCAAAAGAAATTTTTAACATAGCAGTTTGATAGAAGATGTGTGGCTTGGAGGGGACACCTCAGCTGGAGGTACAGAGTTTCAGTCATCTCTGTATATGTGCATTTTGATACATAACCATGGATGAGATTGCTTAGGGAGGGAATGCGAAGTGAAAACTAAGCAGGATCAGCACGTAAATTCATGATGCTTCAACATTTAATAGCTGGAATAAGGAAGATGAACCTGCAAGAAACACTGTTGAGAACAAATTGTCCAGAGATGTTGGGAACATCAAGGTGGCGTGGAGTCAGTCACTTTTAGCAAGAGAAGAAAACTTCCTCAAGCAGGGAGAGGAGTGATTGGTGAAGTCAAATTCTGCTAAGATGTCAAGTTGGAGGAAAACGGGAAAAAATATTTCTTTGATTTAACAACGAGAAAATTATGTGTGGACTTCACAAGAACTGTTTCAGTGAATGATTTGAGAAAGCATGGACTGGGCTAAAGAAAAAGTGAAAGAGAAAGCAATGGAGGCAGCAATTTTAGGAGACATTTTCAGAAATCTGCATGTGAAAGAGAAGAGGACAAGAATAGTGATTGCATAGCTGGAGGTTAACATTCGGTCAAGAGAGTTTTTGTTTTGGGGTGTGTGTGTGTGTGTGTGTGTGTGTGTGTGTGTGTGATAGGTTTGGGAGGTAGGGAACATTTCTTTGGTTTACTCCACAGCACTTCTTTCGTTTTTTAGGGTAACAATACCCTGCACTGTTGGCAGAATGGCCACCTCTTTTGTCACGTTTCCAATGGCGCCTGACTAATCAAAGCATCCTAATTCATGACCACATTGATCCAGGTAATTAGAGTCTTTGTTGTTGTTGTTGCTATGGTGGCGTTGGGGGCGGTTATATGTGTGGGTTGTGAGAGGGATTTTTCTATTTCCTTGGGTTTGTTCAGTAGAATAATGTAAGCCCGGCCCGAGGGACTCCTGCTTACTTCCCAAATGCACAAACAGGTGGGATGTCAAACTTAGCCACAAGTCTTGACACGGGGCTGATTCCACCAGAGAAAGGCACGCTTTGCTATGATGGATGATGATACACCCCATATGGCTAGGTCTATTTTGGAGAAACATGTTTTGATAATTAGTTTACCTACCCAGATACATTTTCCATTTCACACACACACACACACACACACACACACACACACACAAGTTCCATATAGGCCCATCAGTGGCAGGCTTCCTTCTAGTTACCTCTGTCCATTTCCTTGGATTTTATACAGAATCAAATCTTGGATTTTATACAGAAAACAAAGTTTTCTATCGGGTCTATATAGAGTGAGAAGGAAATATCAGTGACAAGACAGAGCAAGAAAAGATTACAGAGAGAGAGAGAAAGAGAGAGAGAGTGAGAGTAGAAATCTGAACTTATATTTTGTGTCCCTCTTGGCTGTGAGACCCATACCACACATGGACTTCCCAGTTATAACAATTCATTTCTTTTTAAAATGTTCTCATATCTGACACTAGTTTGAGCTAGGATTTTGCCATTTTCAATGCAAGCATTCTGATTGATACACTGCTTACCTTGTACTTTAAAAAAAATTGCCATATATTCCTTGATCCATGAAAATCACTTCTTGAATAGCTTGTGGTAAACCTATATAGAATCAAAATCAGAATCACCTACATCTTTTTCTTACATCTAGAAACATATTCCTCATTTTCTTGGCATCACAAAATTCCCTTTATGCCATGTGGAGGATAGGCTTCTTCTTTCATTCTCCTGGGAGAGAAACTTCTTGTTAGTTACCTGGTTGCCACAGTGACTTCTCAGCTGTGGTCTGCTTGTATTCATGGCCAAAACTCCTTTTGTTCATAGCCGGGGTCACTTTAGGCCCCCTGTAAATCAAATGTTTTTCAGTCTCCAGGTTCATTCCCATCACTACTGATGGCAAGCACTGTTGGCCAGTAGCTGTGTTAAGATGAGCTGCACCAGCCTCACGATGTCCTGGAGAAGAAATTCTCTCTGACCTGTACTCCAACTCTATTAGCTCCCTTTTTTCTTTGTTTCTGGACCAGGGACTTGATTACAATAATACTACCAATCAGCATGTCTGCAAGGGTGTGGGTAAGGTGGTTTTTTCCAGGGGCTCTCCTCTGGTTTCCACGAAGTGAGGTTTCTCTAAGCACTTCTAGCCTCTAGCCCCATTTCCACATACTCTACCTCACAAAGGAAGTTGGAGTAACTTTTGGGTTTGGAAGCTTGAAGTCCAAAGAAGTCACATTTTCTGCTCTAGTCTATCATGCTATATGCCTTCTATGAATTAGTGCCCTATGCAGAAAGCCTATAATAACTCTTGTGATTAAATAAAGAAGACTCTCTCATTTTGGAGTTTCAGTAGTAAGATGCTACCGTAGGCCTAACATCCATTCCAGGTTAACTCAGGAATAAAGTAATCTGCTTGACTCTTTTCTTCTGTCTTACTTAATACTGAATATAGATAGAGAAAAATGGTGCTATATCGTGACCTCCCCACATTCTAAACAGGTTCTAATCATGTTTTCTAAGTCTTAATCCCTGACTTTGAAGCCTGTACTCCTGCATCATATTATTTATCATCATTTCTCTATACTTGGCCAGAGTCCCGGAGTTATAACCAGATTCTTTGATGCTTTCACAGATCCTGGCTCCTTGTACCCCAGCTACATCTTCTTGTACAATCCTCTGCCCAGTTGTTAGAGTGTCAGCAGTTCGCTGCTGTGTTTATCTCGGGGGTATTGCCCTTGACCTATGTTACATTTCTTGACCTTCCAGTAACTCTTACTTAGTCTCCTTGGCTAGATCCTCTTTTTTCCATCAACCTTTAAATAGCAAAGTTTTCACAGCTCTGTTCTAAGATCTCTTCTCTCTCCATATTCTCTTGTAAGATTATTTAAATGATGTCTTTATAAGGCTGAACACTACATGTATATCGCAGAGCAGATCACTGCTTTGAGTGCCCTATTCTTACATCCGCCTTTCTAATTTACATCTAGAGTGGAATGTCTTTCAAGAATTTTTTACTTAAACACATCCAAAATTGAGATCTTAATTTCCTTTCCATTCAAATTAATTGCTCCCTCTGTTTTCCTCACCTGCTCAGATATTATTAGCATTCACCTTAAAAGGAAGTTTGGAGGTCATTCTTACCACTGTCTGCTCCTTCATGTCTTAATTACTTCCATATCCAAATTCCATAATTGTCTCACCTCATTTCTCATAGTCATTCACTTGTTTTCATTGCAACTGCTACTCAAGAGACCAAGGTATCTTGTTCTCACAAGAGCACCAATATAACCTTCTAGCTGGTGTGAACTGCAAACGTGTTTGTGAAACTGCTTCAACAGTGTTCTCGTTGCCCTTGTAAGACTATCTAAACTTTTAAATACGGCTTACAAGCCCTAGAAGACATGATCTATAGCGTCTGTCTCCTATTTCATTTGAAAACAACCATACCTGCAACACACTCTAAACACATTATTCCTCTTCTTTTTTTTTCATAAAATATTTTATTTTTTTAAGTAATCTCCACACCCAATGTGGGGCTCAAACTTAACAACCTTGAGATCAAGAGTTGAATGCTCCACTGACTGAGCCAGAAAGGAACCACCATAGTATTCATTTTTTAAAGTTTATTTATTTATTTTGAGACAGACAGAAAGTTCAAGTAGGGGAGGCACAGAAAGAGACACAGAGAGAGACAGAGAGAAAGAGAGAAAATCCGAAGCAGGCTCTGCACTGTCACCGTAGAGCCCAATGTGGGGCTTGATCTCACAAACCATGAGATCATAACCTGAAATCAAAAGTTGGACGCTTAACTGACTGAGACACTCAAGCACCCCTCTTCCTCTTTTAATTCTCAAAATAAGTAAGCTCTTTTTGGGGGATTGATCTTTAGTATTTATAGTGCACTCTCCCTGGAAATAATTCCCTCAAATATTCACATGTCTGGCTTCTTTGTATTATCAGGTCTTATCTAAAATGTCAGTTCCTCCAAAGGGCTTTTCCACAGTATTCACTAAATAAAGACACTCCATAATGTTCTGTGATTGGGGCTTTTTCTTTCATTGTTATTACCATAATATCTAATGACATATTTTTCTTTTGTTTATTAGTTTATTTACTCACCTGTTAGATAGTAAACTCTGCAAACTTGGGATTGAGTCTGACTTGCTGATTACTATATACTCTGTTAGCGCTCAGTGTTAGAGTAGCTCAGTGTTAAAGTAGGTTCTCAGGTAAGAATTTGTTGAATGAATTAACAAACATATTCAAGAATGAAGCCTAAGTAACTTTCATGAAAATATTGAAATGCAGTGATGTGTCTATAAGAGTATAACAAAAATTTATCCTGACACCTCTCCAAATGATTCTATCTAGCAGAAGCTATACCTAAATTGGCAATTTAAGTTCCTTTACCAGTTAGACTATTTGTAATGCATATATACCTCCAGAATACTAGTTAGATATTTCACTAGATGCTGGTTCATGTTCCAAAAGGCATAGTACCCTTCAGATTCAAACACTAATGACTAGCACTTTTAAATGTTTTGGCTTACTACTAGATGACCTTACATGCTCTTAAAATGAAGACTACTATTTTTTTTAAGTTTATTTAATTTATTTTGAGAAAGAGAGGGGGGAGAGGCAGAGAGAGAGAGAGAGAGAGAGAGAGAGAGAGAGAGAGAGAATCCCAAGTAGGTTCGGCAATGTCAGTGCAGACTCGATGAGGGTTTGAACCTATGAACCATGAGATCATGACCTGAGCTGAAGTTTGACGCTTAACTGACTGAGCCACTCCGGCGCCCGAGACCATCATTTTATTACACTACAGTGGTTCAGAGTGGATTGCAAAAGTGAAGAACTAAGGAGTGGATGATATATGGCTACTATGTTGATTCTCATTATTTTGCTCCCTCTTAAATTTATTTAAATATTGTTAGTTATTGCTTTCTCAAAGTTCTCACCTCATTCCATCAAAAGGATATTTGTTTGGATTAGTAGAATTTTTTCTAAATTTTAAACATTTATTTTTTGAGAATTGCGGCTGTTGGTTAGGTGTCTCTATATAACCTGGCTTTTTGTAGGATGAACAAGAAGGCAAGGAGAGAGGTGGGAGAGAAGGAAAAAAGTAGTCTAAATGAAGAGGAGAGACACAGGTGGACTTTAACATCCATCGCCACCCGTTCCCTCTTTTTTTCTTGTCATGGTGGCCACGGTGTCTTTCCATATGGTTCCTTCAATACTTATCCCTCCAAAGTATAACTCATTTAAGAGAAAATAAGTTGATTACATAAACGACACCTATAGAAGAAATTGTATTCTTAAAATAGTTTCCTTCACTTAGGAAAAATTGCTTTCAAAAAATATTCTTAAAAGTGTTTTTTTTTTTAATTTCTAATAATAGAATCAAAGAAGAGTTTCCTGACAATATGAATTTCACTTTGTTTTTCAAGGTATCTGTAATGAGAAAAAGCCTTGTGATTTGAACAGTGAAATCCTACATGATTTTTTAAATAAGGTCATTTGATTCAATAGGACTTCAGAAAGGAGTGGGTAAAGACACAAATTAATTTAATGAATGATCCAGCAAAAGTCTGATTAGAAGCTGGTTATCGACACTTCTTTAACTGATTCTAAGATATACCCAATAACCAGGGGTTAACTGGAAACAGAGACAACAGGTTTTCTGTCAAGACTCTGTTGAAAATGAACAGAGAGTGTGAATGGTCACCTTTATCTTAACATACTCATTTTGAATAGTACATTAATAATTAAACCTTTGTGCACTAAAAATACAGGCGTAATACCAAGGCTGAGTCACTGGTAATCAAATACACGTCCCAGAAACTGGCAGCAAGTCCTTTGATTGGCTATTGCTGGTGCTTTACAAGGAAAAATACATCCCCTTGATATTGTTGAATTTAATTACTTTTTACAAAAGGTAATTGTTCTTTGTCATTCTGCATACAATTAGGACTTAACATCATGATTTAAATTTATTTAAAACGTGGATTAAACAGGTACAGAACGTATGCATATATTCAAAACATATTTAAAATCTATAAAAAAGATCTCTGCTGATAATGCAATAAAAATTTTAGAGTCTAAGGTATTTAATCTCAAATACCTACCATGCACCAATGAATGACCTATTTGATTGATACATAAAAATTCAACACCAGTGTATTTCTGAATTATTATGAATTATGATAAGCATCCTGTTGGCATATTACTTTCAGCTAATATGATTCTTTCTAATCTTTATGAGGTGACTTAAAAAAAATAAAAGCTTTTATGTCTTTTCAAAGCCAGTCTCTTAAATCTTTCTTTCAATTGTTCCAAAGTATTATTAAATTACTACTTAGCTTTGGGTAATATATCATTGAATAGACTGAAGGAAATTTGTGAGCTTGTAGATTTAATTTTTCATGATGGTTCATAAACCTGATTATCTTTCTTTTTTCAACACTGAATTGGGCGATCAATTTTTCTTTGGCTTCCATGTGGATATCACTTAATTACACAGTGGTATTAATCTTTTAATGTTTATGCCTGTAATGAGAACAGAAATTACCCCAGTTTGTGTTGTGGAGCATTGAAAAAAAATGATGAAGGGAACTTTGAATTTGATGCACTTTGGCCATACTTTTTGGCTTTACCCTCCATTCTACCTGCCCCTGTTCATGTTCTCCACCCTTCTCTCCTCGAGGGATCAGTAAGACTAACCACTTCTCTCACTATGTACTTCCTTGATTTTCTTGTCTTTTTTTTAAATTTTTTTTTCTTTAATGTTTATTCATTTTTCAGAGACAGAGAGAGACAGAGCTTGAGCAGAAGATGGGCATAGAGAGAGAGGGAGACACAGAATCCCAAGCAGGCTCCAGGCTCTGAGCTGTCAGCAGAGAGCCCGACGCGGGGCTCGAACTCACAAAACTGCGAGATCCTGATCTGAGCCAACATTGGATGTCCAACCAACTGAGCCACCCAGGTGCCCCTGTACTTCCTTGATGTTCATGTTCTCAGAGCTAAGTCGACTAAAACTTATCTCTCTGTGATATAGGTATAGTATATCCATTACACACAAAAATCTGTTTGTACAACTTAGAGAAACAGCTAAAACAAAAATAGTCGTAAATGAAAATCTTTATACCACTTTAAAAACCCCAAATGCTACTACTAGTGTAGAACCCCTTGTGCTGTCTTCCCTTATCTCATCCAATTTCTACCACCCGTAGGGTTCAAAACTATCCTAAAGGTGGTGAGCAGTTCCTTGACATTCTTTTCAAAATATTTCTACCATCTATGCATGTTTCCTTAAAATCTGCATTGTTCAATTTTGCAGGTTTTAAATTTTATTGAAATGTGGACGTACGGTGTATATTCTGCAATTTGTTTCTTTCAGTTACTCTAACATGTTGTAATGCAATTATATCAACGTTTGTAGCTGGGGTTGCTTTCTTGTCGCTGGTGTTTGGTTTAAGGATTAGCCCCGATTCTTTACTGCTTCCCATATCCATATTCTTGCTAAGGCCTTATCGTGGACGAGTATATTTTCCTATCCATTGAATTTGGGCCAGACCATGGCATGCTGACATGTTTTGGCCTCATATTGGACATAATTGTAAAATAGGTGGCACTGACTTTGCAGAAATAGTCAAGCCGAAACCGTCACGACTTTTTGTTAAGAACTTTACAAGAGTTGTGGTGACAACCTGTTACCGTTTCAACTAGAAATGGACTTCAACAAAGGTAAGAAAATAGACCTACAGAAGCCTGATGTGTTCAAAATATCTCTACTTGACGCTAGAAAGAGAGGCACTTCTTTAAAAATCTTTGTGTGTGTGACTTTTGGCACACTAACTTGATTAAAATAAAATATTTTTAGAGACAACCATATTGGCAAAAGCATTGACAGCCTAAACCGAAAGGGAGTGAGAGTCCATGATATAAGACATCTGAACCCCCAGCTCTCTACAGGCCAAGCTGGAGCAGGATGTGCAAACAGCGCAGCACCAAGGTTAGAAAAGACACTCCCAGTTTGTAGAATGGGAGCCTAAACAAGGTACTTTTCATCAGCTAAGTAGAACACTTATCAACATTTTCTCCATGGAAATTCAGAATCTCTATGCACTAAAGGCTACCACAGCCTTCCCATCCTTCCCTTTTTAACAGGAGTGTTTATTGTGGTTTTCTTGTCAAACTCTCATTGTTTGATGATTTAAGGTTGGTTGTGTGCAGAGCAGATAAGTTTTTAGTTCACAGGGCTCTGGACCAAAAGTAACTTCAATCAAACCTGAGGGCCTCATGTATTTAAAGAAATCTCAGTGTCCGAATCAGATGAGGCTTACAAGTTCCTAAAATGAGGGTGAGTGCTATCTGCCAGTGGGAGGATTATGAATAATTGTGGCCAAGAGAGAATACTATGGCAAATTGAACTAACAGCCACGATCTGTTCTACCCCTTGCACCCACAGGCTTGACATTACCTCAGGAAGGAGGAGTTGGTGGGATGTACTTTCTGACCCCTCATCTTTGGACTCGACTGTGTGATTTGCTTGGGCAAATGAGATGCGGTGGGAGCGAAAGTGCAATTCCACGCCTAGGTCTTAAAGGAATTTGAACTTAACGAAACTTTTTCCAGCTTGTCCTTATGTGCTTCTGCCATCACTAATATTGCTGCTGTTCCTGCAGTCTGGACTCGAACACAGACCCGACACAGTTAGACTTGGACACTGAAGGAGGGTCACCTCAGTGAAGCCTGGGTCAGCCAACTCCTAGCCCTCGCTTAGATTAAGAGCTCTCCTGCTGACCTGTGAGAAAGAATACCTTTTCATTGTCTTCCACTGAGAACGCTGTTGTGTAGAATAGTTAACTGATTCAGAAGTATAGCTTATTAATTAACATACTGTAGTTTTGTAGTCGTTAACTCAACCATAGACATTGAGGTTATTTCAAGTTTGGGCGGTTATTAGGCTATTATTGATCCTTAACCCCGAACATCATTCTCTACCTTCCTTTGTGATTCTGGGCTAGACCTTCTGCAAATCACATTTCCACTTTGTGAGCTGATTCCTGGTTAGGTTCCATCAGTGTGGGGTGTTCTAAGGAGACTGTGAAACCAGGAGAAAAGAAAGGAAGGAGAGAAAGAAGGAGGCTTCTTCCTACCTGCCTCCTGTTGCTTCTGTCAGCTTCCTTTGAGAATCATTCCAGCAAACTTTTCATCTCAGCAATATGAGTTCCTACCTATAGCAACATTTTGATCCGCTTTGTAGTTTCGTGCAAATTCACAAAATATTATTGTGCCCCTACCAGAGACACCAGCACTGGATAAGAAGACTCTAACTGATGCCTCTTACCTAGAGGTTTGTTTGCAAGCCCACCACTTCTTTCTTAAAGGTCTTGGCTACTTTTCAGCTCTGCAGGGCTTTCTCCCCAAACCTTTGTGTTTTAATACTTTCAATCTTTTCCATTTTTTCCCCCTACCCTTAGGGTTGTTAGCGGCTTCCAGCAGTTTCTAACTTATGGAAAACATTCTGTTTTCTTTCTGACTTTTCTGATATGTACTTAGGAAACTTATATTATTAACACTTTTTAATGTTTAATTCTCTCTGTAAAAAAAGAACAACAACAACAAAAAAAAATGGAGATGTTTCCAAATCCTTACGGAATCTTCACTTTTTTTTGTAAGTTATTAGGAATATTTTCAAGCATTACTATCCACACACGTATGTAAGAATTTCTCTAGCTGGATACCCCTAACCATGGAATTGGATGATAAGCTAGTCACATGTTTAACAATGAGGCAATTCCCACTCTCTCCACAAAGTGCTTATGCTCATTTATACTCACAGCAGTAGTAAGTGAGAGTTCCCAGTATTCAGCTTTCCCATCAACCCTGGTAGTCTCACATTGTTCTCCTTCTAATAGTTACGAAATATATCTCATTGTCATTTTCATACGCACTTTTAGATTACTAATGAGTTTGAACGTCTTTCTATATGCATAAAACCGTTTAATGTGGTGGTGGTACTCAAAACTAAGTGATGGGTGCATTCATGGGAATTGCATCTGTACTCAAGCCACCCTATGTCCAAGTTCAGAGCTGCAATAAAAGCATCATTATAAAGGATAAGTGATTTTCTTAGACTTTCACACAATGCAGCAAATGTAGGTTCAATGCTACGTAAAAAGAGAAGGTAGGATAAAAGTGAAGCAATCGTAGAAAAGAAGACTCTAACATGGATAGAGCAAAAACTAAAAAGACAACCTCATCCACCTTCCTCAAATGTACAACCACTTAGGGACCCTTGCAAGGCAGGGACTAAGCTGCTTGATGACAGTTTTAAAGCACTCCTCATTTGAACCCCATAGGCAGTATCTCCAGAGCCCATGCTTTGTGGAAAATTGAGGCAATTGTCTTGCTCTTGTCAGTTTTAACTAAGTATGTGCCTGTTTACCCAATATTTTTAGAGAAAACATGTGTGTCTCAGTTTGCATATGGCCACTATTAAAGGAAATGCAGAAATGGGGTAGCAATGAAATTGTGTACCAAAAAGGTAATGCAGCCAGAATCATGATATCAATACCTCACCATCTTGTTTTCTCTACCTGATTAGATTTTGTCCTAATCTTATAAAGGTGAAATACTTTTTGTGTATTGAAATCAATGAAGAGTGGGCATTAACTGCACATAGGCATTGTCATTACATGTGTCTACCACACATGAAATCTCCAAATGGATGCGTGTCCTCTATCCATGCAGGTCTCCTTAAACTCAAAATGCAAAACAAGGGAACGGGGTCTGCACGTACCTGACACAAGGGTTTTTCATCCAGAAAAATCAGTTACTGTTTCTAATGCAATTTATAAAAACGTACCACAAACAAAATACACAGAAGCCTTTGGAGGTTCAACTGCATGTTCAGACATTTTGGTAAACTAGTTACAAATCTTCTTTGAGATGATAGCCATATCTAAAGAGCTAAGAAACATTCATTTTGGAGATTTTAAATTCTCCTACAGATTTTAACTACAGTACACAGTGACAAGAAAAGTTACAACGAAAAAGAAAAATACAGCTAACTATGGAGCCTGAGTATTAAAAAAGTAAAAACAAATCAAACATTTACCGTGATAAGGAGCTTTAATTATGGCATAGATTCTCAATTTCCAGGGATTATATTGTGCAAATGATGCTAATGTTGAGGCAGGGCACATAGATTTTGAGAGCGATTTGATCTCAGAAACACAGTGATATCGTATTTTCTATTATTACTGTCGTTTTGGATACAGGTATTCTCTATGCAGCCGGACCTTTCATGTCCTCGTTTCCTTCCAACTCATACCTTTGGGAAGCTCACCTGTATCACGTTCATCCTATGGTTTACCATGATTATCTTCTCTAACTGACAAACAGATGTGACAATAGCTTCCTTATTCTGTAGAAATCTATAATAAAAATACGCAATTTGGCAGAAACTCTCCAAACAGCTTGCCTCAAAATTGGCAGATCTTTTGTTAACACAAGTGGCATCCAATTAAGTTTTCACTTGTAGTGTGAATGCTGGATGATCTCAGGATTGTCCATTGCTCTCTTCTGACAGACTGAAGATGTCCTCTCGAACAGCAGCTTTGGAATTGTGTCATCATTGTAAATCCAACAAACAAAATTCTGAGCACTTTTGACTACTTATGCTTCATGGGTTTTAAGTCAACCTAGTGTTAAACATCGGCTAAACAAATAGGTGCATTTTCTTCCTGTTCAGATTAAATATGTGATGCCATGGTAAATTTTGATTTCCTTTTTGCAAACTAAAATACACCCAAAGTAGTTCGTTATCTCTTATTTATATTTCTGTTCATTCCTAGTTGTTAAGAAGACTTCAGAACTTTGGCTGGGAAAAAATAAAAACCTGTCATAGAATATAATTAAATTAGCTGATCATTAAGCTTGTGGATCTAACTGGTATAAATGAACAACAGAAAAAAAAAGTATAAGTTTAGCACAAAACTGACATAGTTTTGTTATATGGCCACAGATATTCTGTGTGTGCAAAACAGAGGCTTATGTCTATACCTCTAGTATTTGTGTAATGTCTGTAAGTGTATACATATATTGTCTCTAGGTGTGTTTAGTGACTTTTTCTCTTATACACACTGTTGATATTTTAAAAGTACGTCTGTACATTTTGTATTGTATCCTCCAAATAATCTTGTGAAGTAGGTATGCTGTATCCACTTTGTAGATGAGTAAATAGAGCCACCATTAATTTGAGTAACTTACAAGAAATGTCTTAAACCCAAGCCCGTTCTTCTTCTTAGTATATATCTCTTTTTATTTTTTTTTAATGTGTATTTATTTATTTTGAAAGAGAGAAAGTGGGAGAGAGGCAGGCGGGGGTGGGGGGAGAGAGAATCCCAAGCAGGCCCCGCACTACCAACATGGAGCCCAACAAGGGATTTGAACTCACCAACCGCGAGATCACGACCTGAACCGAAATCAAGAGTCGGATGTTTCACCCACCGAGCCACCCAGGAGCCCTAATACCAAGGTCTTTCTTAAAGATAGTATTTGTGACAATTTCTTCCTTAGCCAAAGAAGAATAATGTGCAAAATTAACACACTGTGTGTTACTCATAATTTTCTAAAACACTTAAGGGTTAAAACAATTGTTTATATTATAGAGAAAGAGAGAGAGAGAGAGCACATTTTACAAAAGAAATCTGTTCTAATTAGATGTTGAGATTATTTTAATAGAAGAGAATGCATTTTGAAGTAATTTCCCATCTGATTTAGAAATATTTTAAGAGAGGAAATGGGTATGTTGTGTTTTTCAGTACTCTTTTTACTTTCATTAATTAGAGTTCAGATAAATACAGCTTTTTAGGTTATTGGCCATCTTCAACATTGTTTTTATTATATAACATTCTTAATATAATTTACTGTAATTACACATCAAAACCTGGATTTACTACCCTTGAGATTAAATATGTGAAATATGAGATATTGAAAAATGTTCCCTATGAACTGAGGCTATTTCTCTTTAACAGCATATAGCAACAATAAATAATCCAATTGTAATTAAACAATTGCTTTAATAAACACCATTGCTATCTAAATAATCAATGAGCTTTTAGGATAATGCACAATTATTATAAGACTAGTATTTGTATGCACAGTACTTTGCCATCAAGTAAATAATATTCTTTGTCCATTCTTTCTGTAGTTTCTACCATATGGACATAAACACTCAAATAATGTTATATGAAAAATGTATTAACTAAAGAGGCACTTTTCTTAAAAAACTACATTTTTCTGTGTTTTAATTTCTTCATTAAAATTATAAGTATAAAATTCAGTTAAATTCATAATGATTTAAATTATTAAATATGTTATTTATTTATGATCATTCTGGTGTAAAGTATATATATTATGACCAAAAAATATCTCAGATTCACACATTTTTAATTTGTCTGTTCTTCTGATATTTTATTTACTGACAAATTTGCTCAAGAAGTTTGAATTAACAAGAATATTATATAGTTGCAAAGGGTACTAATTTAAATATTTTTGAGTCCACTAAGACAATGGATAATAGAAAATAATATATTATGTGTATTTGAAGCTGAATCTGAGGTTCAACTCTACTCTAAAGTATAACACCAAAGATATAGTGAATAGCTTCTTGTGAATAGCCCTTTGAGTTATGGTTTTTATAAAAGTAATTGGTTATATATAAAATATGTTAAAGCGTCCTTAAATCCATTCCCCAAATAGTTCAATATCAGATAAGAAAGTACTTACAAAATGCATTCTCTTTGATTAAAATAATAAAGCAGTATTTAAGATTCAACACTTCTTTTATCCTTAATCTCATAGACATTTTTTTAGATAAAAGTGGCCCACATAAATTTGGGCTCTGGACATGGTGTGACATCCTTAATCACACAGGTGTCTGTTAAAGTTGTAATTGCAAAGGCAGAAATGTCATGAGTTTCAAAGAAAGACCCTGATGGAACCAGGATTTGGGATCCTGATACAATTAACATCAAAACTGATTCAGCTCTTTCATCATTAGAGAGAAAAGAGAAAGAGGAAGGGAGGAAAGAACAATGTTATAGGTAGTTTTCTTTATTTGAACTTTCTTTTGGGGGAAAGAATGACTATATGAATTGAGAAATTAATTATAAATGCTATTTCATCAAAGCTTGTCATACATGATGATACAACCTTTATGCAATGTTTTCCACATCCATTTTGTTACCAACAGTTGCATAAACAAACATGTGGACAGAGAGCTGTGCTACTACAAAGCAAATTTGTTCTTGCCATGGTTGAATTTCTAATTCTTACTGATCTATATTCTGCATTATTTACTCTTAAAATGACTTTGTTGATCATAAAAACAATGTAAAGTTTTGCTTATTTTCTTGATGATAGGGAGAAACAAACAGGACACAAACTAAAAATTGTTACTAATATCTTAAATCAAGTCTCCATTTGCTCTACTGTGGTGTAATTGTGGTAAGTTGTTTCCTAATAACTTGTAAGTTCACCTACGTTTTTGCAAATATCAGTTGGGATTTTTTTTTCTTAGTAGGCAATAATAATAACCAGATCTGATTAAGAATGGGGGGGGGGTGGGGAGGAAGCCTCTTTAAAGCTATCTGAAAATCTATAAGTTTACAGGTTCAATTGTTATAATTAGAAAGAGAACAAAAACATAAAAATCAGGATCACAAATATTCAAATATTCAGATACCAGTGCTAGCATGGAAAAAATTGTAATGTTTTATTGCACCTTTGCTTCATTATGTAAAAAATTCAAAACCTGTGGAAAGACAGTTTAATTACCTAAATTTAGGTTTTACCTTGACTTCTCTAGGAAGACAGAGACCAAGAACCCCGAATGCTTTCAATGGCTGGACTATCTACCTTTTTCTAATGTTTCACAAACCAACTGTTTAGTTGAATATATAATTTCCTAAATTGTATTATATAGATAATACAAATGATATACTCTGTGTATCTTCAGCTATATTTAAAATTCTACATTTTCATAATATATGGGCTCACAGCTATTGCTTACGTGAAAGTGAGAAACAACATTGTACAAAAAATCAGGGCCCTGGAAAAGGGAGAATATATAGTAACATACTTAGTTTATCTATTGGTTTTGTTTTATGTTATTGTGTTAACAAATTTGAGTATTTCTCTGTGTTATTAAATATTTTTTGGAATCAAAGTGTTAATGATTGTATCCTGGTACATCACAAAAGTACCTATTGTTCTACGTTGCTGCTTTTCTGGTGGCTTACTGATTTAAAAGGCACCCTGCATGCATTGTTGGAAATTAAAAATTTGTAAAGGAAAATAGCATATATCTTTCTTTTTATCCCAAGTTAGATCACCCTCCATTTATATTATTATTGGAATTGGGATATATCATTAAGGTGATATATAACTCATTTCCATTTAATTGTAGTTACAATTATCTTACAATCAATGACATGTTAGAACTGATAAAATATAGTCTGGAACCATTGGGCTATTTAGGTATTTAGGTAATTTCTAAACTAAAAATGAAGAGCTGGGTGGACTAATTCAATTAAAAAAATGCTATTAATGTGAAGCCTAGAAATTAGGTCTTAAATCTGAAGATTTAAGATTTTTTTGACATTAAAAAAATCAAAGAAACAGATTTATTTTGTTCTTTTCGTGAATGTCTAAGGAAGTATAATACCTTTGACCCTAACAGATGTTTATTTAAAATCAGAGGACTTCTGCTTCTGGGGAAATAGGGTGTACATACTTTCCTTTTATCTCACTCTAATTAAAACTAAAAGCTCTCAGCATTATATATATCAAACAAACATGAGAAGATTCTAATGGTGGATTGATGGTAGCAGATGAGCTAAGGACATTGTTATCTAAGGAACAACATAGCAGTAAATTCCCTGGTTTTCTTTTTTGCACCATATATTCCAGACTTGGAGAAGTCAACAACCCCTGTACCACTAACGGCAGTTGGTAAAAATGGTCCCCTAAAATTCTGTTCTTTCTAGTCAAAGGACCATGTAAAGAGCAGGCTAGCCAGACAAAAAACTTTTAGAGAAATACCTCTCCACTTCAAACAAATATCACAGAAAAGACTGAGTCAGATCCTTCCCACATCAACAAAGACTGAATGGGGAGCCTATATTTCCATGCTTGCTAAGCTTGTACCAAAGCACTCCATGTCAAACCCAGGACTGGTATCAGAGCAGGCAGATTTGGGACCTACAGCTTTTTTTCCTCACCAGGCATTAATGATGCCACATCTTATGATGTCAGTAGAGACTGGATAGCCAGCCAGATTTCCACCCCAACCTGCAGCAGAGAGACCCTCTGCCCTCTCCGCTGGAGTAGTATCAGATCTGTCCTCAGGAGTAATAAGGATTGACACTGTAGACCAGCAGTTAAAAGATTGCTTACCCCCTTCTCTGTGGTGTCACTGGAGACCACATGAAGAGCAAAAATGAGATATTAATGTCCCTCCCAGTTAGTGAGGTACCATTGGAGGTCTATGAGGAGCCAGAATGACCACTCCTATCCAACAACAATAAAGATTACCCTTCACTGGGTGTCAAAAAGGCAAAGGGAGGAATCCAGATTCCTACTACAAGAGCATTTCAGAGGAAACCAGCTGAAACAGAAAGTTTAAATAAGATCCGTTCTCATAGCATAGTATCTCAACTGTCCAAATTTCAATAAGAAATCATTAATCAACAAAACAGATTGGTGGTTGCCAGAGGCAAGGGTAGGGTCTGGGGAAAATGGGTGAAGGGGGTCAAAAGGTACAAACTTCTAATTATAAAATTAGTCACGCATTATGTGTGTTCTTTAACCAAAATGTAATTAAATTAAATTAAAAAATAAATAACAGAAAGATAACAGGAAAGCCTCCAAGTACTTAGAGACTACACAGCACACTTCTAAATAATCTATGGGCTAAAGAAGAAGACTCAAGGAAATGAAAAATCATAGACTTAGCTGAATTGAAATAAATACAATATATTCAAAATGCTGGGGGACAAGTAGATCAGTGCTAAAAAGGAAATGTTTAGCACCAAATGTATACAGTGAAAATGGGAAAAGTCTAAAATCAATAGTCTTAGTTTTCATTCTAATAACTTATTAAAATAAGAGTGAAATAAACTAAAAGGAAGGGCACTGAAGAAAATAATAAAAATAAAACTAGAAATCAATGAAATTAAAAACAGAAAAGTAAGAAGGATGCTGTGCTGGCTCAGTGGGTTGAATGTCCAACTCTTGATTTTGTTTCAGGTCATGATCCCAGGATCATGGAATTGAGCCCCGTATCAGTCTCCATGCTGAGCTTAGAGCCTGCTTAAGATTCTCTCTCTCTCCCTCTGTTCCTCTTACCCTCTCCCTAAAATAAAACAAAAATAAAAATAAGGTAAAATCAATGAAACAGTTGGTTATTTGAAAAAAATCAATAAATTTGACAAATCTCTGGCAAGAACAAATTGAAAGGACACAAATTAACAATATTACAAAAATAAATAAATAAATAAATAAATAAATAAATAAATAAGTGATATTGTTACAGACCTGACAGATATCAAAAGAACATTAAGAAAATACTATGGGGGCGCCTGGGTGGGTGGCTGGTTGTTTGAGTATATCACTTTGGCTCAGGTCATGATCTCATGGTTTGTGAGTTTGAGCCTCACATCGGGCTCTGTGCTGTCAGTTCAGAGCCTGGAGCCTGCTTCAGATTCTGTGTCTCCCTCTCTCTCTGCCCCTCCCTGCTTGTGCTCTGTCTCTCTCTCTCTGTCAAAAATGATAAACATTAAACATTTTTTAAAGAAAGAAATTACTATGAACAACTGTATATACATTGACAATTTAAACGAAATGGATTTCTAAATAAACACGAATGATCACCACTTACCCAACATAAATTAGTTTGAAGAATTCTATAACATTAAGAAAATTGAATTTATAATTAAAAAAACTCCACTCTGCCCAAAATATTTTCTAGACCTAGGTAGTTCCACTAGACACACCCCTACAGAAGAATTACACTGTCTCCACAATATTTTCTAAAAAGTCAAAGAGGAGGAAGAACTTCCAATTTATTTTATGAAGCCAAACCATACAAGGACAGTTCAAAAAAATTATAGGGTGCCTGGGTGGCTCAGTGGGTTAAGGGTCTGACTCTTGATTTCAGCTCTACAAAAACCTAGAGCTAACATTATACTTAACGTTAAAAGATTGACTGCTTTTGGAAACAAAGCAAGAATGTTCTATTAAGAACATTTACCACTCATTTAATATGATGCTGGAAGTTATATCTGGTGGAAGAAGTCAAGAAAGGAAATAAAAGGCCTAAAGAGAGGCAAGATACAAGAAAGATATAAAAATATCAATTGTATTTCTGTATACTAGCAATGAATGCAAAAATTAAAGTATAATATTATTTGCAATCTATCAAAGAGGAAAATACTTGTGTAAATCTAATAAAACATATATAAGACTTGAATATAGCAAACTATACAGCACTGTAGTAATCACAGAAAATGTAGATAAATGGAGAGGCATGCTATATTCTTGGACTGAAAGAGTCAGGAGAGTAAAGATGTCAATTTTCCAAAAGTGATATAGAGATTTAACATTATTTCCATCAAAATCTCATCAATATTTATACATTTCTTAAATTTTCATTATAATTTAAATATAAGATTATGATTTAACTGAACATAGCTTATATAATTATAATCTATATTGAAAGGCAAAAGAAGTAGAACAGATAATTGAGGTTTTTTTAATATTAAATATAATTTATTGTCAAATCGGTTTCCATACAACACCCAGTGCTCATCCCTACAGATACCCTCCTCAATGACCATAACCGACTTTCCCCTCTCCCCAACCCCCCATCAACCTTCAGTTTGTCCTCAGTATATAAGAGTCTCTTATGGTTTGCCTCCCTCCCTCTGTAACTTTTTTTTTCCCCTTCCCCTCCCCCATGGTCTTCTGTTAAGTTTCTCAGGATCCACATATGAGTGAAAACATATGGTATTTGTCTTTCTCTGCCTGACTTATTTCCTTAGCATAATACCCTCCAGTTCCATCCATGTTGCTGCAAATGGCCATATTTCATTCTGTCTCATTGCCAAGTAGTATTCCATTGTGTATATAAACCACATCTTCTTTACCTATTTGTCAGTTGATGGATATTTATGCTTTTTCCATAATTTGGCTATTGTTGAAAGTGCTGCTATAAACATTGGGGTACATGTGCCCCTATGCATCAGCACTCCTGTATCCCTTGGGTAAATTCCTAGCAGTGCTATTGCTGGGTCATAGGGTAGATCTATTTTTAATTTTTTGAGGAACCTCCACACTGTTTTCCAGAGCGGCTGCACCAGTTTGCATTCCCACCAACAGTGCAAGAGGGTTCCCATTTCTCCACATCTTCTCCAGCATCTATAGTCTCCTGATTCATTCATTTTAGCCACTCTGACCAGTGTGAGGTGATATCTGAGTGTGGTTTTGATTTGTATTTCCCTGATGAGGAGTGATGTTGAGCATCTTTTCATGTGTCTGTTGACTTCTTAAGAAACATCTGGATGTCTTCTTAAGAAAAGTGTCTATTCATGTCTTCTGCCCATTTCTTCACTGGATTATTTGTTTTCCAGGTGTGGAGTTGGGTGAGTTCTTTATAGATTTTGGATACTAACCCTTTGTCTGATATGTCATTTGCAAGAAAAAAAGTCTAAATTTAAAAAATAGGAACAAAATTAAATACTGATAAGGTTGCATAAAAACTAGGCCACTTATACTTTGCTGTTTGGAATATGACATCACACAGTCACTATAAGATAGTTTGTCCGTTTCTTAAAACAAAAACAAAAACAAAAACCAACATCCTACAACTACCACATGATCGAGAAACTTCACTCATGGGCATTAGACACAAAAGCTGAAAACATGTTCACACAGAAGATGTATATAAAGACATTTATAGGAGCCTTATCTGTAATAACCAAAACCTAGAAAGCCATCCTTCAAAATAGTTAATAAACTGTGGCACATCCAGATCATTGGTTACTATTCGGCAATTCAAAGAAATAACTACTGACACAATAAGTGACTCAGTCTCCACTGAATTATGCTGAGAGAAAAAAAACCAATCCCAACAGATAATGTACAGCATGGTTATAATTATTGTACCATTTTTGAAATGGCAAAATTATGGAAATGGGGAACAAATTAGTGGTTGCCAGAGGATAAGAAGATGGTAGGGGTTAGGAAGGGCAGTGGGCATGTCCATACAAGGGTACTATGGAAAATTCTTGTGGTGATGGAATCATTCTTTATGTTGAGTGTATAGATGTTGCTGTCCTGGTTGTTATATTGTACTATAGTTTTCTAAGATGTTACTTCTATAGAAAGCCAAGTAAAAAGTACACACGACCTCTTTGTGTGATTTCTTACAACTGCATGTGAATCTACAATTATCTCAAAATAAAATGCCCAATTACAAAAAAAAAAAAAAAAATCATGGGGCGCCTGGGTGGCTCAGTCGGTTGAGTGTGTGACTTCAGCCCAGATCATGATCCCACGGTTCATGGGTTCGAGTACCACATTGGGCTCTGTGCTGATGGATCAGAGCCTGGGGCCTGCTTCAGATTCTGTGTGTCCCTCTCTCTCTGTCCCTCCCCCACTCTGTCTCTCTATCTCCCCAGAATAAATAAACATTAAAAAAATTAAAAAGAAATCATGATGGGGGTATTATTTTTTACTGAAGGAAAGAACCAGACTCAACCACTACCTAAAGAATATTCCTCAAAGTAAGCACCTCTGAGGAAGTATAGACATAGTCCTGTCAGGGGGTTGATAAGGGTGCTGAGAAAAATACTTAGTCAAATAAAATGTGTATTTTAGGAGACAGCTACGTACAAGGAGGATAAGATGTAGTCATACAAGATTAGGACAACATTATTTTTTTATTGTTTTTTCTATTTTTTAAGTTTATTTATTTATTTTGAGAGGGACAGAGAAGCAGAGTGGATGTGGGGCAGAGAGAGAGGGAGAGAGAGAATCCCAAGCAGGCCCCATGCTGCCAGTGCAAAGCCTGATGTAGGGCTTGAACCCACCAACCATGAGATCATGACCTAGGCCAAAAATGAGAGATGCTTAACCAACTGAGCCACCCAAACACCCCTAGGACAACTTTAGAACTTAAAATAGTACCAAAATTGTATCAGATCTGTCCCTTAATAGAATTTTTTCTAGTATCAGCACTTCATTGTGTTTTGTTCTCTTTTTGCCATTTAAACCAGACCAGGTTAAAACACGGTTAGTATTAGAGAGTAAATATTGATTGAATAAAAAACTAGAAGTCTTCTAATTTTTTTATTAGTTCCCTCTCTGTGATGACATGTTGTTGTCTGTTTCTTCTTGCTTTATTTCCTATACCATACTTAAAAAAAAAAATCTGGGCACGTGTGGCTCAGTAGGTTAAGCATCCGACTTCAGCTCAGGTCATGATCTCACAGTTCACCAGTTCAAGCCCTGCAACAGGCTCTGTGCTGATAGCTCAGAGCTTGGAACCTGCTTCAGATTCTCTGTCTTCCTCTCTCTCTGCCCCTCCCCTGCTTGCTCTCTGTCTCTCTCTCTCAAAAATAAATAAACACTAAAAAGTAATAAAAATAAGAAGAAGAATCTAATAATGCAAATGCATACCAAGGTAAAAAGGAAATGGTTCTACACTTAAAGGAGTATTCAAGATTTGGATTGTCAGGGATGCTTGGGTGGCTCAGTGGGTTGAGCATCTGGCTCATGATCTTGTTGTTCATGAGATCAATCTCTGTGTCGGGCTCTGTGCTGATGGTGTGACGCCTGCTCGGGATTCTCTCTCTCTCTCTCTCTCTCTCTCTCTCTGCCCCTCCCTTGCTCATACTCTCTCTCTCAAAATAAATAAAATAAACATAAAAAAAAAAAGGTTTGAATTGGCATTACACTATCTCAACACTGGGAAAAGCCAGAAGTGTGGGTCATGTGTTGAAAATGGAAATACTATGGAGAACGTAGTCTGAGTTAGCCATATATTTGGTCAAATTTCAAATGGTATTTCTGTATGCTTATATTAAGCATTATGCCCTCCGCCTGATATAAAAGGCTGCTATTTTCTCTCTCTCTCTCTAAATCTCTCTATTTTTCTCTACTGTCTCTATTCCATTCCTTCCTTCTCTCCCTTCTCTGCCCCAACATTTTCAAGCTTCTATCATGTTTTTTTTTTCATATGAGTTCATTGTCCATGGATCATACTCTCCAGATAGTTCTTAAAGATGGTTCTATGTTTCAGTAAAACAAATAATATTAAATTTTAGGTTTGCATCTCTAGTGGTCTGGAATAATGAAAACACTGTGCCATTATTTATTGTATTCATTTCCCTATAGGCCAAAGACAGAAATCGTTAGAACAGAAATTCAAAAAGAAATAAATAACTGTTAAAATAATATTGGGAGCAAGAACAGATATAACTTCTAAATCCTAAATTCTTCTTATGCCCTTGCTCCCTACTCTATTATACCAAGAGTCAGGCCTGGGGAACTAGAGCAAAAACTACTCCAATCCATTGGCACTTCAATTTTTCTCCCCACTGGTCCACTCAGTTATTTTCTTATCTCCAGGTGATTCCCTATTGAATTTAGATAACAAAATTCATTATTTTAATGACTATCCAGTCAAAACACTTAAGCATTTCTTTTCTTCTCCCATACTAAAAGAATATATGCATTATAAAATATTCACATCAACATAAAATAAGTAATAGAAAAGAAAAACATTACTAAGATTTTTCTATTTTTACTGATTTGTATGCTTCCCTATTGGACAAGTAAAAATATACACATAGGGTATGGTCCACCAATAAAGATCACAGGGCTATATTTATTTTTAAAATAATCTTGATAAGTCACTTTTTGGCTGATCATGTCAGAGCTGATTAAATAAGACAGTTAACGGGGCGCCTGGGTGGCTCAGTCGGTTAAGCGGCCGACTTCGGCTCAGGTCATGATCTCGCTGTCCGTGAGTTCGAGCCCCGCGTCGGGCTCTGTGCTGACAGCTCAGAGCCTGGAGCCTGCTTCAGATTCTGTGTCTCCCTCTCTCTGACCCTCCCCCGTTCATGCTCTGTCTCTCTCTGTCTCAAAAATAAATAAACGTTAAAAAAAATTTTAAAAATAAATAAATAAATAAATAAGACAGTTAACATGTCTAATCATGTTAACATTATACTTTGATCTTATGTTATTAGTATTACTTTTGGAAAAAAAATCTTAGACTGTTTATCTTTTTGAGGCTTAATTTAGCTAAACCTACCAAATGTAATCTAAGTATACTTTGTACTAGAGACACATAAAATTTTAATGATGTGATTTACTGTGATAAATGAAAAAAGAAACAGGACACTTACCACTGCTCTATAGATGTTCCCCTTTCTCAAGATATTTTACTTCACATTTACTCTTACCAGTATAGATTAGAGACAACCAATAATATATGAGAATTCACCTTGCCTTACACCCCTACATTATTCAAAATACCCAGACATTTTGAATTATATGAATATTATGGATATGGGCTTGTGTCTCAACATTGTGTTATTTTATACTTACCTAATTACCAGTTAAATCAACTTACTTTTCATGTTTACTGAGAGGCTCTTTAGCTTAATCTGGTTCTTCACTGAGTAGAAGATCAAGGTCACATATCTTCTAAACATGAATGTGGTCACACTCCTATCTTTATTCTTAAAACCTGTTTCTTGGGCTATCATGGTGTCAGCTCAAGACTGCTATTTGGGCTTGCGTTTGTGAGTTTCCTTTTGGTATCTGATAGTTGTTCCTTGAAGGAGTCTTTTTCATTACTCCTGATTTGACTAGGATCCTTCTTTGTCTTCATTTCTGAAAACTATGCTGAATGCGTACTATGTTCCAGAACATAGCACTTGTTTATTATTTTAGTGACCCAGTGATAAATGCAATGTTAAAGAAATTAGCTATAAAAAGCGATTGCAATATTTACCCACATGTTACTTGGTGGAGTTAATGATGCTTCTGTTTCTGACTATGCAAATATTATTTCATATGGCACTCGACAAAACATCAAACTGTTTTAATTATTTTCTCTTCATTCCCATGTTAAGGGAGGGATTTCCACCCTGGGCTCTGAGGATTGGCTGACACATGACACATAACACTAGGCAGATGAAACTGACAGAAGATTAGTCATATATTCTCACAGCTCAGGGAAAGAGGAAACTGTATGTTATGCAGGGCCATATGGGGTTGTAATTGGGAATAGAGTAAGCCAGCATCTGAGGGAGGTGCCAGGCTTTGTAGTGTCAAAATGGTGGTATGCTCTGATTTCCCATGGAAGGATGTAATTCGCTTGTCTGAATAATTCCATAGGCTGTCAGAGAAGCTTATTACTCACGGATGAGCGGGAATTGTATCTGACCCTTAGAAAACAGAACGTGTTTGGCAAGGGGACCTTATCAATGGAAGCAGAGTGGGGAAGTCTGATTGCAGTTAGTTAGGCTATTTTGAGGCCATCCCAATTTTACTAAATGCCATGGAAGCACATAATGTTGACCTTAATTAAAAGCCTTTATGCCACACATGGGGCATCTGGGTGGTTCAGCTGGTTAAGTGACTGACTCTTGATTTAGCCTTAGGTCATGATATCATGGTGAGATCAAACACCATGTTGGGCTCTGTGCTGATGGTGCTGGTCCAGCCTGGGATTCTCTCTCTCCCTCTCTCTCTGCTCCCCACCTCTCTGTCTCTCTCTCTCTCTCTCAAAAAATAAAATCCATATATATAAACTGAGTTTATTCTCATTAATATTAACTTTGTTCAGAGATTAGCAGATTATTGGGTCCTAGTATTGGTTAGAATTTTCAATGACCACAAGCTAGAAATATTATATAGAATTTTATAAAAATTTTGCTCCTAGAAAGGGAGTTTATTACCACACATTAAAATAATTTATAAACGTTTTGTTGTTCTTAGTTAATCTTTACAAATCTGAATAAAACATTCCCGAGTGTTTCAGAAAACTGTTCTCTGACAGCTGTTGAAAGCTGCCTACCAAGGTGAAGAATATATACAAGTTAAAAAAAAAATCCCAGATGCATATTAGTTATCAAATGAACTCAATACAAGCTCTGAAGGAGGAAGAGTTCCCAATATTCACAACTGTTCTCTGAACAACATCCAATGAATTAAAGTACCTGAATCTCCAGGGGAATTGAACATAAATAAAAGATTTATGCAGTTTTTAGTGTACAACAGAGACACAGTAGAAAAAAAAAGTTTGCATAATTCAAATTTGGATGATACAATGAATAGTCAGGGGAACATAGTAAGAAGTCTACATACTTGTAAATTGATAAAACAATGTCATAACAATAAATGGGTATTGGAAATACATGAGTAAAATCCAATGGGAATAGTGATGAAAAATTGACTTCATTTTTGTGTTTGTCCTACTCAGAGGACAAGTAGTATTCAGATTAAGTTGATTGCTATTTTGATGAATTAAAGCTTATAATTTTGACCAATGTGCAAAATGTATAATAAGAATCTAGTATCTTTAATGTGGAAATTATTTTGGTGATATAGAGTACTATACCAACTTTCAAATTATGAGAAAAGCACAAAACACATATGGTATCATTATCTTTGTATTGAGAATCCACACGAGCTCATATACTAAATTAGATATTTACTAAATATCTATATTTACTAAATATACTCATATTTAGTATATGAGTATGTATGAGTATATTTATACTCATATACTAAATTAGATAAACTAAATTAGATACCTTTTATATAAATGCTAGGTATGTAATTAGCTTTAAGTCATTTATCTTTTTTTTATTCACTTAGCCATTCCTTCTATCATTAAGACATGAGTGGTTTACTATACCTAGGTACTCTGTTAAAAAAATGATAAGCTATTAATAATAGAGACGGCTTCTATTGTCATGAAATGTACAGTATAACATGAAATTTATGGCTGTAGCTCTGAAGTAAGATACCCTGTGGTTAAAGTTTCAGGTTACTTACTATGTCTGTCTCATTAAACAGCCAAATAGAATTTTATATGATGAAGAAATGTTCTAAATCTGTTATGTCCACTAATATTGAGCACTTTATATGTGACCAGTAAGATTAAATGTTAATTTTGCTTAATTTTAACTAATTTAAATTTAAATAGTCACATGTGGCTAGTGCCTACATAATGGACTGAGTTGTAGAACTATTATAAATATCAAATACACATAAAGCATTTAGTATAACGCTTATACCATCATGAATGCTTAATATCAAGTAGTTATTAACATGATGATTAGCATGATGATGATGATGATGATGATGATGATGTAGATTTCTTGGGAAGAGATTAAATAGCTTCAAAATAAGAAAAACATCTCACAAAAACATATTGATATTAAAGTTTAGCAATGGGGACTGATTTCTCAGTAACCATAAGGTAAATATTTATCATTCTCATGCCTACAGTTAAGGTATTAAATGCTCTGAGAATTTAAAAATAACGCAAAACAAAAGCAAAATCCTTGAGGAGTATCAATTTCTCACAAAGATGATGTCAGTTACCTATAAAACGCCCCACAACCAACCAAACAAACAAAAAAGACTTTCAAAAGCTGGGGCTGACACTGACATGCACAGAAGGGAGTCCTGAAGATTTTTTCCTATCAATAAAAGGATTATTAGAAACATAGCACAATCGAGAATTACTTATATTCTCTAAATTTTAACACTAGAGATTTACATTGGTGTAGTGATGTAATAATATCTTCAATAATTATTAGAAATGGGTCACCCCGTGACACAACTTTGTGCTAATTTGGAAATGTTTAGAAATTGTTCATCTGCTGGCAATGATTCTGTCTTTTAGAGTACAAATATTCCATAAGGTAAACAGATATTCAAAGTAGCATGATGTCTGGAGTGGTTCCTATTTTAAATATGGATCATTCTTCACAATAACGTGCAAACTGAAAAGGATGGGCACTTACTGCATCCACACACATTTTCAAAGTGTATGTCAAGAGAACTCTGTTGGATATCTTCTGCAAGTTTCTGTTACTCCTCTGTCTACTCACCACCATTATGTCTGTGACTTAGAAAAATGTTCTGTTTGGATGGCATCAAGGAAATCCATTATCCTTTGGTTTATGTTTGTGTTTTGGAAAATAGAAAAGCTCCAGAATGAGATGAGAGGGTGGGAAGAAAGAATCCCTGCCCTGTCTTTTCATAGCTAAGGAAGGTAAAATTCCCTATTTTTCTTAGCCCTAGGATATCTTATTGGTGCTACTTTTTTTTAAGTGTATTTATTTATTTTGAGAGAGGAACAGAGAGAGTGAGCAGGGGAGGGGGGCAGAGAGAGGGAGACAGAGAATCCTGAGCAGGCTCCACGGTGTCAGGGTGGAGCCCAACGAAGGTTTCTAACTCCTAAACCATGAGATCACGACCTGAACCAAAACCAAGAATCAGATTTTCACTGACTGAGCCACCCAGTCACCCTGGTAGTCTTATATCTTGTTTATAACTTCTAAATGATTTGTTTAGTAAACTACCCTTTCTCTATTACAACTGTGATTTGTTTCCTGCCAGAACCCTAACTGATACAAGAGCCAATCTTGGTTGAAATCATATATTTTTTTAATTAATTGAGAAATCTGAATAAAATATTGGGAGAGTTACTGCATGAACACTTTTAAGACTGTCTTTGAAATATGTGCTTTGGGGACTCTAAAACTGTTTGGGACTCTGTTGTGGATAAAGGACGCGATATAGATAAGACCATTTGTCAGACGTCTTAAAAAAGAGAGAACAAAGATGTGGACAAAGTAAAAGAGAACGAGACTGACTAAGATCAAGTAGAAATGGAAATGATGGCAAGGCGATCTTCTAGATGCCTCTAGAGCAGAAAAGTCGTTAGGGTATTATTGAGAATGAGACAAGTGGTAAATTAAGTCCAAAGAAAGACGAAGTAATTGTTTTCATTAAAATTACTGACTATACGCATAAATAAAATATAAGAAGAAAGACAGAAGAATAATGAAGAATAAGCTTAGTCCTAGATAATATTTAAATATATTCTTGTTTGTTCATAATCCTAGAGCTTCCATGTGCAGTAGAACAAATTGTATGGTATTACACTTTGAGTGAAAAGTTAAAATAACAATGAAAAATAGTCATTTGCATCTTGACCTATTTTATGAACCACTAGAGTCTGTACAAATTAATTTTAATTCCAGGCACAGTATAAATAGAAATTTTGTGATGATGTATTTATATATTCAGTTTACTCAATGAACTAAAATAATATCAATGTATATCATGATTCCAATTAACACAGCTTTTCCCACCCAACCCACCCCATCTGAAGAGCCCCTGCCAACTGGAAAAAGAAATCTGGTAGAGGGTCAGTGTTGTGACTTCTTCCACCAATTATATTTCCAGAGGTTATTATCTCTTACACAGGATAGCCACAAAATGCAAGGCATTCTAACGGTAATATAATGCCGTTAAAAAGTCTGTTAAAACACAGACTTTGGAGCTAAGTCCATAATTGCGATGTGGCATTGGTTAAGTTATTCAAAAAACAGAGATGATAGTATCCCTAAACTCTGGTGTGGTTATAGTTATTAGAAAACTTACCTCACGTAAAACCACTATCAATATTACCATTTTGGACCCATCACAGAGGGCTACATTTGCAGACTCATACTGTACGCAAGCTTAATTCAGCTCTGAGCTTTACTCATAATTAGCAAAGTACACTAAAGGAGAACTACAATCATGTGGTTACCATCAATCAATAATCATGGGGCCCTAAATTTGTCATAGGTAGGTTCCTAAAATCACTTTCATCCACAAGACATCTTTTGGGTTCACAGATGGAAGCACCAACTATTCCTGGTAGACGTTAGCATGGGAAATGACTTCGTCCTGTAGTTTCTACTTTTCATGTATTGCTAATCAAAGCAGAGAAGATACATAATTAAAGATACATGATGCTTTTATTCTCCGGCACAGTTATAGCTCATAAGACCAGGTTTCCGTACAGTAAAAATTCCTGATAGAAAAATATGCCCCGCTAAAAAGATTGCTTAGATACATAATTAGTTCAAAGCAAAACTAGAAAGATGTCCATCCCATTTTGTTCCTGACATATATCTAACAGAAATATTTACACGACTTTACTGACACATTCAACTATATGAAAATCGGCATGATTCTTAATAACCCCAAACTGACAATAGATCAAATGTCTACCAATAATTAAATGGATAAATGAGATACAGCTGCCTTTCAATAGAATGTTATGCAGCATGTAAAACAAATGAACTATGGCAATATATGTCTTCAACGGATCTCATAAATATACATGTTACAGAATGGAAATACAAAAGTATGCCTACTGCAAAATTCATTTATCAAAAATCTGAAAGCAGGAACAAACAAATGTAGAGAGATGCGTATTCAGGTGGAATTCTTATACACAAAGGTATTATTACTTTAAGCCTAGTTAGTGGTTTTCTTTAGGGAAAGTAACGGAATTATTTGGTGGAAAAAAGTAGAATGCTTCAGGGGTATCAAAATACTCTATTTCTTATCTTAGGCGATACTGTATTGGGAGGATGTTTTTTCTTTGGAGGATATGTTTTTAAATAATTTGTTACACAGGACTCTTATATTTTATCCAATTTTCTCTATGTGATTTTACTTGTCATTAGAAGATCCACAGCAAATAATAGACTAAATTTACAAAAAGAAACGAGAGGGTACTTGTCTTTCTTTTCACAAAAATGGGTGTATATTATACACTTAACGGGATATAATTTTTAGTCCTATGTCTCTGGTGTGAAGGTTGTTTTGAAATATTGTTTGACTTGATAGTTTGCACTGAAGGAAATAAGCAGATTGATTACTTGTCTGCATGTACGTGGTTTGTTTTTTTTTGGCAATGGCCATTTATTGTTTTTGTAGTTTGAGAATCATATACAATAACATATTTGGCCATGATTTCAGACTTTTGCAATGACTTACCATTAAATAAAATGTTTCTATATCATGGGAACACAATGGACATTGTTGTCTGTCTCTGTCATCCATTCCTACACCATCGTTTTTCAGTCTGTAGTATGAGTGGTTTGAATTGATCTCTGACCTCCAAGAAGGGCCCATGATTGGCATTCCTTCTTGCAAAGTTTTTGCTTTAAAATCTGGACTTAAATTGTTCTAAATGGAATCAAGACCAGAATGTTAGGTAGTGGTTGAAAGAAATGAAGTTTTCTCTTCTGGACAGTGTGGGAAAGAAATAGATCTCAAGATGCAGAATCAATTTTACTACTGCAAGATAGCCCAACCTGTGGATGAAGGTGACAACTACAAGAGAATAATAGACTTGAGAACTTTTCAGTGATACTGAGAGTCACTGAAGCTAAATTAACCTGGGCTTTTTAGTTAGTTGTGAGATGGAAAAGAGATCTCTGTGTACCCTATTCTTTGTGTGGATGTGGGGTAAGAACCTGAATCTCCTTTGTCATTTCTCAGAGTGAGTTGGAGTCTCTGTTATCTGAAGTTAACCACATTTTACCTGATAAAATGAAAATCTGGGTGGTGAACAGTCTCGTATGCTTTCATTTACTGAAATTTTTAGATTTGTGGATCTTTAAATTGTTTGAGATATAATTAAAATTTCAGTCTACAAACATTCTTTTTCATTCACATCTGAATAAAATCACAACGGGGTAAGGTATAGAATGGGTAAATGCATGCTGATCTAAAAACTGTCAGCTGCAAGGAAAATTCATAACCTGCAGATTTTGACTTATTTTGTCTTAAGGCTATACTGCAATTTTGAAAAAAAGAAAATATCTCGAGGTGCCTGCATGGCTCAGTTGGTTAAGCATCTGACTCTTGATTTAGGCTCAGGTCATGATCCCATGGTTGGTGAGTTCAAGGCCCACGTCAGGCTCCATGCTGAGCATGTGGTGCCTGCTTGGGATTCTCTCTCTCTCCCTCTCTCTCTCTGCCCCTGACTTGCTCTCTTTCTCTCTGTCTCTCTCAAAACAAATAAAGTTTAAAAAAAAGAAGAAAATATCTCTGAAAGGTAAATAGAAAATCCCTTGATATTTCCAAATGAACATAAAATGTTTTCTACAAAACTAAATGATTTTGGTATGTGTGCTGTTGTTTATCATAATGTTATGAAGTGATGTTTATATTATGTAAGGCATAAATGCAATTATTTATTCCTGCCAGCCCTGACATCTCATATACCATCATTTAAAAAAATGTCACCATATTTTCTAGCCCTAAATTCCTTTCCCACATTCCCAGTTTCATGACCTGACAGAAGATTATCCCATCTGAGCTCACAATAGCATTTCTACAAAAATCTGAGTCTTCAGGAAATATTAGATATTGCCTTCACATACAGAGTTTAACAAGACTTTTTTACAATTATAATCATTAACGCCCAGTTCTTAAATTTGCACATTGAATGAAACCAGAGAATCAGCAGCAAAATAAGTAACTATAGGCATAACCTCATTCCAAAATGTAGATACACACTGGAAGCTGAACTATTAGCAAGGGCTAATATATTTCTGCAGAATAGAAGCCTCAATCTGAACTGAAAAATTAATTCTAGGATTTGTTAGATGTGTTAATTGGTTCAACTCACAATTAACATATGAAAAGGAAAGGAAAAGACACTGAAAATAGACTGTGAATTAAAGCAGCAAAAGAAGTAATAGAAATAAACCTTACATGTGACAGCCTGTCACCTCCATAAAATAGGGTTGTGTGGCAAAAAGGCAGCCGTTGCAAAGCACTGTGACACTGATATTCAAGAGCGCACAAATGTTGGTCACATAGACATTTTCTTTGTAAATATTCATGTCATTAATCTTCTTTCAAAAATCACTGAAGTATAAACATGAGCCAGACTTGCATTTGTGCAGAAAGAATGCACAGAAAATGAGTGCGCTACACCCCAGGTTGCTGTTTGTTTGCATGTATTATAGCAACTGTCTATGATATGAGAGTGAGGCTGGATGTTCTGAATGCTTGGTTTACCTGCCATATTTGTAGAACTCACAATGTATCTTAAGAAACTTAGAAACCCATGGGTCTATGTATTATATCTGTTGTTTGCTTGCTTTCTAAAGTTTATCCTAAAATGGGATCTAAATGAGATTTACATTATAGTAACCTCATTTACTTCTATGCATAATGAATTACTGGTTACTTATGTAAGCACGTACTCACACCTATAAACAGAGAGAGAGAGAGATTTTTAATACGATTAAAAATCATAGGATTCAATAAAAAATAATACAGATTCAATAATGTATACAATTAGCAAACATCTAGATGCTCAAAGCATTGTGCAAGGAACTAAAGAAGATAAATCCTTGGAGACAGACTCATCCTCTAGGAGTCAAATGGAATCCTGTCGGTGCTCTTTTAGGGTGTTAGCAAAGTATTATTGAGGTAGAGTACAGAGAATCTACTTTAAGAAATGGTAAAAGGCTTTGTGGAACTTTTTTTTAATATGAAACTTATTGTCAAATTGGTTTCCATACAACACCCAGTGCTCATCCCAAAAGGTGCCCTCCTCAATACCCATCACCCACCCTGCCCTCCCTCCCACCCCCCATCAACCCTCAGTTTGTTCTCAGTTTTTAAGTGTCTTATGCTTTGGCTCTCTCCCTCTCTAACCTCTTTTTTTTTTTTTTCCTCCCCCATGGACTTCTGTTAAGTTTCTCAGGATCCAGTAGTTTGTGGAACTTTTTAAGAGAGAAAAGGCTGGGGTGATCCAGGTAAAGGAAACAGTGTTTGGATCATCATATGTGCAGTCACTTTATTCTGGCCCTGATATAGTTTGTATAGGTAAGGACTGTAAGATGACTGTGGATAAGTTTGCCAGACTCAACCACCAAGTTTTTATATCTCCTGGGATGCCTGAAAGATCACAACAGGTTGACACAAGAGCAAATGCACACAGGAACCTTCATTTTAACAGCAATGCTAAAAGTTAAGTGAAGTGTTGTAGGAGAGTAGCAGAGAAACCATTAAGATATTAATATTACAGGTGAAATCAAGTGGGGTTATTAGTAGGCCAGTGGTAGTAGTGATGAAATAAATAGAAATGCTTGAAGAAAAGTATTTAGAATGGAGCACCCATGGAGCATCAAACTGTTTGGAGTCAAAGGAAAGAGAGGTGGTCTTAGGACTATCAAGGTTCTGATTCAGTGCCTCTAGGGTGATGGTAAGGAACACTGAACATGAAATATTTTTCAAGAAGAATTAAAATGACTTTAGACTTTGGACATGTAAATATTGGGGTTGTTAATGGGACATATAAGGTTATATCAGGTTTTTAGTTAAGTAATCATTTCTGAAATTTGAAGCACAGAGTTCACTATTATGTAGCAATATGGAAGTTATTATATATAAAAATGATCTTGTCAATTAAAATTAAAGATTTAGAATCATAACTTATGAGGGGCGCCTGGGTGGCTCAGTCGGTTAAGCGTCCGACTTCGGCTCAGGTCACGATCTCGCGGTCCGTGAGTTCGAGCCCCGTGTCAGGCTCTGGGCTGATGGTTCAGAGCCTGGAGGCTGCTTCCGATTCTGTGTCTCCCTCTCTCTCTGCCCCTCCCCCATTCATGCTCTGTCTCTCTCTGTCTCAAAAATAAATAAAAACGTTAAAAAAAAATTTTGAAAAAAAAGAATCATAACTTATGAAAAATTATGACGATTATGAAAATAACTTAGAGACTATGTAAAGATAGTCAGGTCTTTACTATTTGACTCTCTAGTTGATTCTTGAGATAGGCCTGGATTGCAATGTATTTTCCTCTCAGGACTGCCTTCGCTGCATCCCAAAGCGTTTCTATTGTTGTATTTTCATTTTCATCTGTCTCCATATATTTTTTAAATTTCTTCTCCAATTGCCTGGTTGACCCATTCATTCTTTAGTCGACTCTCTAGTTGAATACTATTATATAAATATCCTGGGTAGAAAAAGAGCACTCAACCAAGGAGGGGAAAAAATGGTATAAGACATGAGTTAAATGATTAGTATTTTATACTTTTCCCACCATCTGATAAAATTTGTTTTACATAATTGATGAGTTAATCAACCAAGTGCTTCACATCTATTTTTAGAAATAACAATATCTTCTACAATATTGGTCTCCAAGCCTTTAAAAAAATTTAGTAAGACTTTCACATGCTAATAGACCCACACAATCATTTATCATCATTGAGAAGGAATGTAATATTAAAGTCCCAGAAACCACAAATAGAGTACTTAGTGGAACACTCAACCCAAATCCTTTAGGAGGATTAGAATGTAAACTTCTTAAAATGTCAAAACGTTTTTTACCTCTTTTATAAATAGTTTTTGTTTGTTTTGTTTTTGTTATGCCAGATTCTGTACCTGGGACATAGCATGTACTCAATAACTGTTCACTGAACTGAACTCTGTAAACGACAAAGAGTACATCAATTTTACTTTGTACAACATATTATAATACACACAAAAATTGTATATGTTGCACCATATCATTGTTAGGTAAACCCACTGAAATGGGGCACACATGCTATTATCTCTAATATGCTAAGTCAAGCCTTGGAGAATTAAAGAAATTAAGCATAGTTTATGGAACAACTATAAAATCAAATCTAGAACCTGGTAGTTTCATTTTACGGTTAGATCGCATTCAACAATAGCTCTCACATGCATGACACTGCAAACACATAAGTAATCTTCTTTATACCCTTCAAAACCTACTAGAAAGCATACATAAAATTTCAGAGGACATAATAATTCATCTCATTCTAAATTATTATTATGTTATACACCTTTAAATCCTTATAATAAACTATTGCTCAAGTTTTTAAAAAATTATAAAACATACATGAAACAAACAGTAACATACGGATGATTAATGAATATAGTATTTGAGTAAAAATCTTTAATTTTATAAAGACATAAGACAAACCATAGTTGGAAATTCTTTCATAAACTTTCCTAACACCAATTTCCTTTCTTCCAAAGATAACATTACTTTATTCTGAAATTGGTATTTATACATCTTGAACATACTATTTAATATAACATAATTTAATAATACGTTGTATTATTTTCATTCCTTTAAAATAGCAAATGTTTGGGGTGTGTGGGTGGCTCAGTTGGTTAAGCGTCTGAATCTCAGTCTGAGCTCAGATCAAGATCTCATGGTTTCATGAGTTCAAACCCCACGTCAGGCAGCGCAGAGCCTGCTTGGGATTCTCTCTCTCCCTCTGTCTCTCCCCTTCCCCAGCTCACACTGTCTATGTCTCTCTGAAAATAAATAAATAAAACTTAATAAAGTGTTTTAAATAGCAAATGTTAGCAAATTATTAGAATACATCCTGGAAACAGACACTGCTAATAATATCACAAAATGATATAAAGTATTAAACTGTTAATAGAGCATATAAAAATCATGGGAAATTTTAAAAATTTTACTGAAATAAATTAAAGAAGATTATGTGTAAATGGTTAGGCATGTCATATTTATGAATGGGATGTGTCTATATCATGATGATCAACACTTAATAATCAGTACTGCCTGAAGGGATTCTAATAGGGAGGTGTGAGTGTCTGTGTTTGTGAAATTTGGAAATCTAACTTCAAAGCTATTATGAATGAGTAAAATAAAATTAAAAGAAGAATCATATTGACAAAATTTCTCTAAGAAATATGTAAAAAATGATATAGTATAGTAGTAGCACAGGGATTTTAGAAAAACCCAAAGGAACAGATTAGAAATATGAAGAAATGTTCCCACACATATATGGAAATGGGTATGTCAATAAGAGTAGTATTAAGTTAAGAAAACTCATTCCTATAGGTAAAAGAAAATGAAGATAAATATCATCTCACTATATTTAGATGTGCATTCTGTGTGGCTTATAGATATAAATGTGAAAGCTAAAACTATAAAACGTGACGAAGATTATGTCTGCTCCTCAATCTGTTCTCCCTTTTCATAGTAAAACAACTTGAAAACAATGAAGCAATAAACGACAAAAATTATGGCTCAAATACGGACGTAAAATAAATAAATATATATTCAGAACTAAATTGTATGTTTCAGACACCATTGAAATTAGGTGTCACCATGCAACTAAATTTTCTTCAGCAAAAAGCAAGCAACGGTTATGTTCGCAAATTCTGGGACAACGCATTTAAGAAACCTGTGAGCATTTCTTGTTTTCCCTTCCTTTGACTGGACAGAGATGATAGGAAGGCCCTAGGGGATATTTCCAGATTGAGTTCTGTGTAGCAGACCCCAGCTGCCTGGATTGGATCAGGCTCAAATATGATCGCCAGCAATAGTGTAGATCCCCTTATCCACGGCTTTTCTGAGTAGGTAGAAAATACAAAAAAAGTATCAGTTTGTTAAGATCCATAGATGATGGTGTATGCTGGAAGCCGAATGTTGAGACAGGAAAGGCATGTATTCCTAATATAAATGGTTACACAAAAATTTGGTGCCTCTTTTTTAAACAGTCCTTGGCAAGAACTTTCTCTTTCCAGCCCTTGCAATGCAAAAGGAAGTACAAATATGTCCAAATGAGAGGAATTCATCTCTATGCCCAAATGTATATGTGTTGTGGCTGTAAGTATGGCTGCCACGGGAGAAAATTATTGTGCGAATGGGTAAAATTACATGAGCTAAACTTACTTTTTTCATTTGCCTTTTGTGCCTTCTAAATTTTGAATATGTGCATATGAGCCTTTCAATAACATGTGTGTTTCAGTATTTGCATTGTGTAAACACACAAAACAAACAAAACACACCTAAAAAGTTTGAATGCACAACTGAAAGGGAAGATAATATGGTATTTGCAATCTCAAATATTGAATATTTGATATAAATTTGTTAATTGGACAGCTTCTTATAACTATCCTTATCTGCTATAGGGAAATATCTACTTAAATATTTATATCTGTTTTAATTATAAATACTCTCACTTTCTGACTCAGAAATATATTTCTAAACATATATTTTATTCATAAACGGTACACATGATTTTTATCTGTTTAAGGTATTCTTCGCAGGATTATTTGAAAGTTCAAAAGATGGGAATTTACTTAATTTGACTATCTCTAAAGACATAATTAAACAATTATTGTAAAATCAAATGTTAGTATACTATATATTTATATAGAAAAATAAGTCATTTATGTTCCAAAGTATGTTTCTTGAAGATAAGTTAGATAGTAAAAAATTGTACAGTGTAGAACAATGTGTTTAATATGCTATTATTTGGGTAAAAATGTAAAGAATCTGAATTTGCTGGTATATACTATAAATGATTCTAAGGATTTTCAAGGAGCTAATTGAATTATCTTCCTTCTGAGAAGAAGAAATGGGAGACTGAAGGAAATAGCCACAGTGGAGACTTAAATTTTTAAAATATTTTAAATGTTGTCTTATATCAATATATTACTCAATAAAGCAGTAAATTAAATAAAATATTTTATAAGGATATGGAAGCGATAAAAGGCAATGAAGCCAGTCTTCAAAAAGCAAATGAAAGGTATATTCTGTGGCCCAACAATCGTTTTCAGGGTATATATTTCACAGAAAACTAGTCACAGGTCTCAAAGAGGATATACAGGATGATGATTTAAAATGAATGAGTAGGGGCGCCTGGGTGGCTCAGTCCGTTAAGCGTCCGACTTCAGCTCAGGTCACGATCTCACGGTCCGTGAGTTCGAGCCCCGCGTTAGGCTCTGGGCTGATGGCTCAGAGCCTGGAGCCTGCTTCCAATTCTGTGTCTCCCTCTCTCTCTGTCCCTCCCCAGTTCATGCTCTGTCTCTCTCTGTCCAAAAAATAAATAAACGTTAAAAAAAAAATTAAAAAAAAAACGAATGAGTATAATGGGATGCTCTTTTACATTTAGAGAAAACATTACCAGTTAAACATTCAGAAAAATTGGTATTAAAAACATGTTAAAACAGGGGCGCCTGGGTGGCTCAGTCGGTTGAGCTTCTGATTTTGGCTCAGGTCATGATCTCCCGGTCTTTGAGTTCGAGCCCCGTGTCAGGCTCTGTGCTGACAGCTCAGCCCGGAGCCTGTTTCAGATTCTGTCTCTCCCTCTCTCTCTGATCCTCCCCCATTCATGCTGTGTCTCTCTCTGTCTCAAAAATAAATAAACATTCAAAAAAAGTACATGTGAAAACAAAACAGAATGGCATCTCTAGCACAACCGCAGTTTTGTAAATTGAAAATACATTTACAAAAAGCAGCATTACGTATCATTCAAGGATACATTCTTACAGAAGATCAATATCCAACACATTAGCATGGGTGTCTAAAGTGAAAAGGGAAGTATTAGTAATACATTGCTGCATACCAAAATACTCTAACACTCAGCAGCTTAAAGCAATAACCAGTTTTACATCAGTTTCTAAGGGTCAGGAATCTAAGAATGGCTTAGTGGGGTGGGTTTCTCTTGAGATTGCAGTCAAAATGTGGGTCAGCCCAAAAGTGTCTAAAGGTTTAATGGGGTTTGGAGGTCCACCTTCCAAGAATGACTTGGATAATACAAGGCAGCTGGCTGGTGGCATCCGTTCCTTGCCACGTGGGCCTCCTCACTGGGCTGGCCTGAATGTCCTTAAGACATGGCTACTGGCTGTCCCCAGTGCAAGTGTAATCAGAGGGAAAGAGAATGAGCAAGATATAAACTGCAAGGTTTATCAGTCTCAGAAGGTGACATAACATCACTCCTGCAATATTCTACAGATCACACAGACCGATGCTGGTACAGCTGACAGGAGACTACACACAGTTGGCAGATAACATTAGGTGCCATCTTTGAAGCTGACAATCACGGATAGTAAAAATGAAGATCAGAAACAAGGGAAATATCATATACAATCAAGTTGAACAAAAAACTACTCATATACTGCTTACTGCTGATAGTAGCATGAAGTGATATAATTAGCTTGGTTTTATTGCCTGAATACAAAGGCAAACACACATACAAATGTGTTATTCATGACAATGCTCATAGCTATCCATTCTCTTGTTGATAACATATTTCCAATAAGTTTTTATTACAAATAACAATGCAATGAAAATTTCTGTATAGAACTCCTTGTGTACAAGTACAAATGTTTTACTAAAAGATATATACTCACAAGTAGAAATGTCAACTTTTGTTTGATCATCTCCAACTATACTAGTTGGTGCCAAGTTTCTCCCCAAATTGGACATAATAATGTACAGTCGCGTCAGCAGTAAATGAGAGATCCCATGTTTATTATCCTTGCCAATTATGGTACATGTCAAGTTTGAATCTGATGGATACGAAATGGAATAATATTGTTTCACATTTTTTCCCGATTATTCCTGAGTTTAAGCACCTATTCACATTTGTTATACGCATATTTCTACTTATGTGAATGTTCCTTTTAAGACGTTCTCCCATTTAAAAAAAAAATGGGGTTATCTGTGCTATTATTTTATCATTCTTTTTATAATCTGATTAGAAATCTTTTGACTCTGCCTTACAATAATTATCTCTAAATCTGTGGCTTGTATTAATTATTTTTCTTAGAGTATCTTTTGATGGACAGAAATATTCATTGCATGGTAGTCCAATTTATACAATTTTCATTTTGTGGTTTGTACTTCTGTATTTTTCTTGAGAAATCCTTCTTAAAATTAAGATTATACAGTTTTCTCCACATTTTTAATGCAACTGTAAAGAATTTGCTTTCAGTTCTGGTCCTTGATATGTGTGAAACTTAAATTTATGTATTTTTTTAAAATAAGGTAGAATTACATTTTACTTTCTACAGTGATAGTTGTCCTACAATGATTTTTGAAATTACATAATTTTATATGCTGATTTGTTAATGTATCCTCTTAAATACTAAGTTTCAATACATACATGCTCTGCTCTGGGTTCTCTTTACATCCCTTTGGTATATTATCTACAAAATTGCACACTACCCAAATTACTCAATTCATAATAAATCTTTGTATTGTTTTTTAACTTCCCATTTCATTATTCCTCATAATTTTGACAATTCTAAGCCATTTGATCTTGGTGATGAACTTGGTAAGTTCCACCTAAAAATTTATTTTTATCAAAATTTCTCTGAATTTATAAATAAGCTATCAGAGGACAACATCTATGAACTACAGACGATTTCCACCTAGGGAAGGGTTACTTTTCTGTTTGTTTAGCTCTTATTTCATATCCTCCAGTAGCATTTCATAATTTACTCTATAAATATCTTAAATATATTTTATTAAATTTACTACTAGGTAACTTACAATTTTTTGCTGTTATTGCAGAATAAGATATTTTCATTATTATATTTTAAAATTGGTTGCTGCTAGTGTATAGAAATGGCATTGATTTCTGGATCCTGATCTTGTATCTGGCACCTTGCTGAAATTTCTGATCAATTCTTATTGCTTCTGGATTTCATTAGATTATATATGTTCACAATCATATCATCTTCAAATGACTAACATTACAACTGTTCTATTTCATTTACTTTTATTGCTTTCTTATATTATCTAGGGCCAGTAATGTATGAAATAATGGCAGTGATACTTAGTACCTTTTCCTTTATCCAATTAAGGTGTTTCTAAAGTTTTCCTTTAGGAAAGATGTATGCCCTGCACTACATGGTGGTAAAGCAGGTCTTCCCGTTTACTAAGCTTTTTCTTCCCAGTTTACAAAGAGTTTATACCATGCATGAGTGTTAATCTGTATAAATTATTTTTCTGAATCCATTTACCTGATTATATAGCTTCTTAAAAATAATCTGATAGATTATATTATATTGATATGTTTATTAAAGGATTCTACATCTGGTGTTATATAGTTTGTTTAGTGGATATTTATGTATACATTTGCAAATAAGATTATATGTGTTTATTTAAGCTGCACAAGGTACGTACTTTTGGTGGTAATTTGGTAGTAATTTTGATGTCTCATGAAAATGAAGTAGATAAATGCTTCTTCCCCCCCCCACCCGCCCGCTTCTAAAACACTCAAATAAAGTAGAAGTTTTATATTCCATGAGGTTTTGGTAAAAATGTTTCTTAAACCACCTTGTTCTGGTGTCTTTCAATGAAGATTTTTTTTTTGACTATTAATTCCATGGTTTCAGTTCAGATAAGTTTTTCATCTGTTCTTGACTAAATTGGACATAATTTTATTTGAAATTGATATCAATGTTACAAAATTTACTGGCACACACTTTTCTTTTCTACTGTTCTTTAAAATTATACAACACTTTTTATCTTTCCTTGACGCCTATGTTAGATTATTTTTAAATTTTTGTTTTGCAAATTTTTCTTCTCTTAATTATTTTATACTTTCCACTTTCCTCAGTTTTACTTTATCCTAGTTTCTTGCTTGACATACTTATATCATTGATGTTCTTAAAAGTATTATAACATAGGGGTACCTGGGTGGCTCAGTTGGTTGAACATTTGACTTTGGCTCAGGTCACGATCTCACAGTTCATAGGTTCAGGCCCCGTGTTGGGCTTGTCAGTGCAGCGCTTGCTTGGGATCCTCTGTCCCCCTCTCTCTGCCCCTCCCCCACTTATGCTGTCTCAAAAAATTTTTTTAAAAAAAGCATTACAACATAAAGGATAATTTCAAATACAGCCTAATCTTTGTTCTATAAGTTTTGATATTTGATCTTTTCAACTTTGTTTAGTTGTACACTATTGAACAACACAATAATTTCTCATAATCTATGAGTGTCTTAGAATTTTTAAATCTGTTTTTAAAGGGTTCTTTGAATATTTGTATCTTCCCGAGGGCTGCCAGATTTTTCTTTATTTTTTACACTCTTCAAGAGTCACGCTGGATATGGTGACTCTCGGTTCCACTGCCCAATTTGTGAGGCCTCAAAGCCTGCTCTCCTCCCAAGCCACTGTTGGAAGGCCAGCCTATTCTTGACCAAGCGAGGCTGGTACATAGCCCCCTTTATAACTTTGGCTCCTGTTTCTTTTGAACTTCCTGTTTATTTTGGAGGCTTTGCTTTTTATTTTTCATTTTGTGGGGTTTCAGCTATTTTTTAAGACTCATATATGATAATAATTTTTATATGATACTTCTATGAACTTTGAGAAGAAAGATATTCTGTCTATCTTTATGGAAACAAAAACCAAACAAAACTTATCCAAAACTCTTGTATAAAAGTTAATTCTGAATTATTACATGAACTCCTTAAGTATATGGATTAAAATATTCCATTCAGCTTTCTTCTTATTGTTATTTAAAAAAAGGGCCACTATCATCTAATCATCATGAATTTTTAGAATATTTGTCTTTTTCGTCTGGTACCTTTTATTTATTTTCTTTATTTTTATTTTTAACAGCTTCACGGAGATACAACTTATATAAAAAGAACTGCACAGATTTAATGCCTGCAATTTGATGAATCTCGACTTTCCCAACGCTCATGATACCATCACCACAATCAAAATGATAGACATACCCAACACCTCCCAAAGTGGTCTGTATCCTTTCTTTTGTTTTGTGGTAAAAACATTTAACATAATATCTAGCCTTTTGACAGGTTTTTGTAGCTCATAATACTATGTTGTTAGCTATAGGGACTGTGTTTTATAGCAGATCTCTAGAACTTAATCATCTACTGTAAATGAAACTTTATAACCATGGAACTCCTTCTCCATGTTCCTTGCCTCAGCCTATGGCAACTACTAGTGTATCTTCTGTTTCATGAGTTTCATTATCTTTTTTTCAGTTTTATAAATATGTCAGTTTTTTCTAAAAATCTGTAGGCTTAATACATTTTCAAAGAAAAGTGCAGCAGATTTTTAAAATTGTGGTAAAATGTACAACACATAAAATCAATCCTTTTGACGCTGCACTTTTTATTTATTTTTAATTTGCATCCAAGTTATTTAGCATATATAGTGCAATAATGACTTCAGGAGTAGATCTAGTAATTCATCCTCTACATATAACACCCAGTGCTCATCCCAACAAGTGTCCTCCTTAATGCCTCTTGCCCATTTAGCACATTCCCCAACCCACAAACCCTCCAGCAATCCTCAGTTTGTTCTCTATATTTAAGAGTATCTTATGTTTTATTCTCCTTTTTGGTTTTATATTATTTTTACTTCTCTTCCTTTATGATCATCTGTTGTATATCTTATATTCCACATATGAGTGAAGTCATATGATATTTTTCTTGCTCTGACTGACTAATCTCACTTAGCGTTATTCCCTTTCGTTCCATCCATGTTGCAAGTGGCAAGATTTCATTCGTTTTCATTGCCACGTAATACTCTATTGTATGTATATACTACTTCTTTATCCATTCATCCATCGATGGACATTTGGGCTCTTTCCATACTTTGGTTATTGTTGATAGTGCTGCTATAAACATGGGGGTGCATGTGCTCTTTCTAAACAGCATACCTGTATCCCTTGGATAAATTCCTAGTAGTGCAATTGCTGGGATATAGGGGTAGTTCTATTTTTAATTATATGAGGAACCTCCATACTGTTTTCAGAGTGGCTGCCCCAACTTGCATTCCCACCAAGAGTGTAAGAGAATTCCTCTTTCTCCACATCCTTGCCAACATCTGTTGTGGCTGAGTTGTTAATGTTAGCCATTCTGACAGGTGTGAGGTGGTATCTCATTGTGGATTTAATTTCTATTCTCTGATGATGAGTGATGTTAAGCATTTTTTTTTCATGTGTCTGTTAGCCATCTGGATGCCTTCTTTAGAAAAGTGTCTAGTCATGTCTTTTGCCCATTTCTTCAGTGGATTATTTGTTTTATGGGTGTTGAGTTTGATAAATTCTTTATGGATTTTGGATATTAGCCCTTTATCTGATATGTCATTTGCAAATATCTTCTCCCATTCTGTCGGTTGCCTTCACTGTTTCCTTCACTGTACAGAATTTTTTTATTTTGATGAAGTCCCACTAGTTCATTTTTGCTTTTATTTTCCTTGCCACTGAAGACATGTTGAGTAAGAAGTTTCTCTGCCCGAGGTCAAAGAAGTTCTGCCTGCTTTCTCCTTGAGGATTTTGATTGCTTTCTGTCTTATATTTAAGTCTTTAATCCATTTTGAGTTTATTTTTGTGTATGGTGTAAAAAAGTGGTCCAGGTTTATTTTTCTGCACGTTGCTGTCCTGTTTTCCCAACACCGTTTGGTGAAGAGACTGTTTTTTGTTTTTTTTTTTTTTCCATTCTTTTCTGTTTTGTCAAAGATTAGTTGGGCATACATTTGTGGGTCCATTTTTGGGCTCTCTATTCTGTTCCATCGCCCCAAGTGTTTGTTTTTGTGCCTGTACCATGCTGTCTTGATGATTACAGCTTTGTAGTAGATCTTGAAGTCTGGAATTGTGATGTCTCCAGCTTGGTTTTTCTTTTTCAGGATTGTTTTGGCTATTCAGGGTCTTTTCTGGTGCCATATAAATTTTAGGATTGCTCATTCCAGCTCTGTAAAGAATGCTGGTGTTATTTTGATAGGGATTGCACTGAATATGTAGATTGCTTTGGGTAATAGCAACATTTTAAAAATATTTGTTCTTCCAATCCATGGAACATTTTTCCTGTGTGTGTGTGGGTGTGGGGTGTGCACGGGTGTGTCTTCAATTTCTTTCATAAGCTTTCTATAGTTTTCAGTGTATAGGTTTTTCAACTCTTCGGTTAGGTTTATTCCTAGGTATTTTATGGGCTTTGGTGGAATTGTAAATGGGATAGATTCCTTGATTTGCCTTTCTCCTGCTTCATTATTGGTGTATAGAAATGCAACTGATTTCTGTGCATTGATTTCATACCCTGCGACTTTGCTGAATTAACAAATCAGTTCTAGCAGTTTTTTTGGTGGTATCTTTTGGGTTTTCCATACAGAATATCATGTCATCTGAAAAGAGTGGAAGATTAACTTCCTCCTTGCCGATTTGGATGCATTTTATTTTTTGTGTTGTCTGATTGCTGAGGCTAGGACTTCCAATATTATGTTGGATAACAGTGCTAAGATCAGACATTCCTGTCATGTTCCTGACCTTAGGGGGAAAGTTTTGTTTTTCCCCATTGTGGATGATATTAGTAGTGGGTCTTTTGTATACAGTTTTTATGATCTTGAGGTATGATCCTTCTATTCCTGATTTATTTAGGGTTTTTTATCAAGATAAAATGTTGTATTTGATCAAATGCTTTCTCTGCATCCATTGAGAGGATCACGTGGTTCTTTTTCTTTCTTTTATTAATGTGATATATCACATCAATTGATTTGCGGATTATGAATCAGTCTTGCATCCTAGGTATAAATCCCACTTGATCATGGTGAATAATTCTTTTAATGCATTGTTGGATTCTATTGGCTAGTAACTTGTTGAGAATTTTTGCATCCATGTTCATCAGGAAATTCATCTATAGGTCTCCTTTTTAGCAGGATCCTTTTCTGGTTTTGGGATCAAGGTAATGCTGGCATCATAGAATGAGTTTGGAAGGTTTCTTTCCATTTCTTTTTTTTTGGAACACCTTCAAGATAATAGGTGTTAACTCTTTCTTAAATGTTTGGTAGAATTTGGGGTGCCTGCATGGCTCAGTTGGTTGAGCGTCCGACTTTGGCTCAGGTCATGATATCATGGTTTGTGAGTTTGAGACCAGTATCAGGCTCTGGGCTGACAGCTCAGAGCCTGGAGCCTGCTTCAGATTCTGTGTCTCCTTCTCTCTCCCCCTCCCCCACCCATGCTCTGTCTCTCTCTTTCAAAAATAAATAGACATTGAAAAAATTTTTTTAGTTATTTACAAAAATTGTTTCATAGAATTCCCCTGGAAAATCATCTGTCTCTGGATTCTTGTTTTTGGTGAGATTTTTTATTACTAATTCAATTTATTTACTCTTTATGGGTCTGTTCAAATTCTCTATTTCTTCCTATTTCATTTTTGGTAGTTTATATGTTTCTAGGAATTTATCCATTTCTTCCAGATTGCCCAACTTATTGGCATATAATTGCTCATAATAGTCTCTTGTTATTGTTTGTATTTTTTCTGTGTTGGTTGTGATCTCTCCTCTTTCATTTTTATTTTATTTATTTGGGTCCTTTTCTTTTTCTTTTTCATCAAACTGGCTACGGGTTATCAATTTAGTTAATTATTTCAAAGAGCCAGCTCCTGATTTCATTGATCTGTTCAATTATTGTTTTAAATTTTTGTAATGTTTATTTATTTTTAAGACAGACAGAGTGAGAGCACGGGAGGGGCAGAGGAAGAGGGAGACACAGAATCTCAAGAAGTTTCCAGGCTCTGAGCTGTCAGCACAGAGCCTGATGTGGGGCTCGAACTCATAAACTGTGAGATCATGACCTAAGCCAAAGTTGGATGCTCAACCAATTTAGCCATCCAGGTGCCCCAGTTCTACTGTTTTGTTTTTTTTTTTTTTTTTTGATAGCGTTGATTTTCCCTGTATCCTGTATTACTTACCGTCTTCTGCTGTTTTTGGGTTTTACTGGCTGTTCTTTTTCCAGTCTTTAAGGTGTATGGTTAAGTTGCATATCTTAGACCATTCTTCCTTCTTAAGGAAGGCCTGTCTTGCTATATACTTCCCTCTTATGTCTGCCTTTGCTGCATCCCACAGGTTTGGGGCTGTCATGTTATCATGACATTTATCATTTATTTATTTTTGAGAGACAGAGAGAGGCAGATCATGAGTGGGGGAGAGGCAGAGAGAGGGAGACACATAATCCAAAGCAGGCTCCAGGCTCTGAACTGTAAACACAGAGCCTGACAAGGGGCTCGAACCCACAAATCATGAGATCATGACCTGGGCCAAAGTTGGATGCTTAACTGACTGAACCATCCAGGCGTCCCTCCAAGTACTTTTTAATTTCCTCATTAACCTATTAATTCTTTAGTAGGATGTTCTTTAATCTCCACTATTCGTTGTCTTTCCAAATTTTTTTCCAAATAATTTCCTATGATTTCATGTTTCATAACATTGTGGTCTGAAAATATGTACAGTATGATCTCGATTTTTTGAACTTGTTGAAGGCTGATTTGTAACACAGTATGTGATCTATTCTGGAGAATGTTCCATGTGCACTCGAGAAGAAGGTGTATTCTGCTGCTTTAGGATGAAATATTCTGAATATATCTGTTAAGTCCATCCGGTCCAGTGTGTCTTTCAAAGCCATTATTTCCTTGTTGATTTTCTGTTTAGATGATCTGTCCATTGTTATAAGTGGGGTGTTGAAGTTCCCTACTATTATGGTATTATTATCAGTGAACTTTATGTTTGTGATCAATTGATTTATATATTTGGGTTACTTCACATTTGGAGCATCAATGTTTACAATTGTTGGATCTTGGTGGATAGACCCCTTAATTATGATATAATGCCCCTTTTCGTCTGTTGTTATAGGCTTTATTTTAAAATCTACATTGTCTGATATAAGTATGGCTACTCTGGCTTTCTTTTGGTGACCATTAGCATGATAGATGGTTCTCCATCCCCTGACTTTCAATCTGAATCTGTCTTTAGGTATAAAATAGACCTCTTATATATACATATCTTGTTTTCTTATCCATTCTGTTGCCCTATGTCATTTTATTGGGGAATTTAGACCATTGACATTTGGAGATAATCCTGAAAGATATGAATTTGTTGCCATTGTTTTGCCTGTAGAGTTGGAGTTTCTGGTGGTGTTCTTTGTTCCCTCCTAGTCTTTGTCACTTTTGGTCTTTTTGTTTTGTTTCATCTTTTCTCCTACCAGAGAGTCCCTTTTAGAATTTCTTGCAGGGATGGTTAAGTGGTCACAAACTCCTTTAGTTTTTTGTTTGTCTGGGAAACTCTTTATTTCTCCTTCTATTTTGAATGACAGCCTTGCTGGATAAAGTGTTCTTGGCTGCATGTTTTTCCAATTCAGCGTGTTGAATATATCCTGCCACTCCTTTCTAGCCTGACAAATTTCTGTGGATTGGTCTGCTGCGAACCTGAATAGTCTCCCTTTATAGGTTAAGAACTTTTTTTCCCTTGCTGCTTTCATAATTCTTTCCTTATCTGTATATTTTGTGAATTTGACTATGAATATGCCTTGGTGATGGCTGGTTTTTGCTGAATTTAATGGGAGTTCTCTGTGTTTCTTGCACTTTGATGTCTGTGTCTTTCCGCATGTTAGGAAATTTTCCACTATGATTTGCTCACATAATCCTTCTACCCCTTTTCTCTCTTTTCGTTTTCTGGGACTCCTATGACTCAGATGTTATTCCTTTTTATTGAGTCACTGAGTTCTCTAATTCTTATATCATGTTCTTCTGACTTAGTTCCCCCCTTTTTTCTGCTTCATTATTCTCCATAATTTTGTCTTCTATATCACTGATTCACTGCTTCATCCATCCTTGCCACCGTGGGAATGATTTGAGATTGCATCTTAGTTATAGTGTTTTCAATTTTGTCCTGACTAGATTTTACTTCTTTATTTCTGCAGAAAGGGATTCTATGTTTTTTTCAACCGCAGCTAGTATTCTTACTATCATGATTCCAAATACTAGTTCAGACATCTTGCTTATGTCTGTGCTGATTAAATCCCTTGCTGTCATTTCTTCTTGTTCTTTCTTTTGGGGTGAAATCCTTCATTTTGTCATTTTGGAGGAAGAAAAAGAATTAATAAAATAAAAAATGAAAAGTAAAAAGATGAAAACAACACAAAAAATCAAATAAAGGAAGCTACATCCTAGATATATTTTGGTCTGGTTATTGAAAAAAGGTTGATTGAATAGAGAATAAAAGGGAAAGAAAAGAAAAGAAAAAGAAAAAAAAGTAAAAAAAAATAAAAATCAAGAAAATGTATACAATAAAATGTATTAGAGAGCTAAAATAGAATGGAAAAATAAATTTCAAAAAACATATATAGTAAAAAGATTTTTTAAATATTTTTATAAAAGCAGAAAATAAAAATTTTTTTCTCTTTCTTTATCCAAGAATAAGATAAGATGAGAAAAGATATCAAAAGAAAAAGAAAAAGAAAACATAAAACAAACCAACAAAAAAGACCAAATGGATGGACCAGAGAACAGAATGAAACCTGAATGAAATTACATCCAGTTTCCCCTAGCAGTCAACTATGAGTCACTTTATAGTCTGGACACATGGTGGAGAGACTTGTGATGGTCCTCTAGGTCTTGGTTGGTGCTGTTGGACCCAGCTTGGTGTAATAGCTTTGTTCTCCACTAGGTCGCACTGCTCAGCTTATTGGGTTGGATTGGTGTGGCGCACATGCAAGTGTGTACACATGCACATGAGAGGTGACAATGGCGTCACCAAACTTCCCAGTCTCTAGCATCAGAATTTTCTCTCCTGGCCAACAATCAAGCCCCCTTCCTTTGTCTCCAGCTTCCTTCCACAACCCGCTTCTATCCTGTCTGCATCCAAGCTGTCAGCCTGCCAGACAGCACCTCCCTCCAGAATTTTATCTCAGATGGGGCTGTTTCCAAACCCCCCATTTCTGAGAGCCTTGAGGCTTAGACCCACTCTGACTTTCTGGGGGAGGGTCTCGCTGAGCGATGGTCAGATGCTGGCTTGTCCCTGGGACATTCCTGTGATTATGCTGCTGTAAAGGCTCAGAGGCTGTGACTGGATGCCAGCTTGCCCCAAGTTAGTTCATGTGACCTTGTAGGGGTAGCGTTTTAGGGATTATGATAAATCACAATACAACACACAACCCATGTCAAATCTCATTGCACCCTGGCGTTTTTGTTCCAATACAACAATTAAGTTCTCTGGGGTCTGCTGGGACCTTTGCCTGTGGGGAGGCTTTACAATCTCTACCAAATCCCCTCCTAGGAGGGAGGTGGACTGCTTCTCCCTGTGTGGCTTGTAGACCTTTCGGACTTCACAGCCAGTTCCTGGGGATTCACCCTTCCCACCAGAGCACCACCAGGATTGGACTGCAGAATTTCTGATGTTACTCTGCTCTGTTTGTAGAATCTTAATGATATTCAAACCCTCTCCTTTCTCCTTTCTCCCTTTCTTGTTTAAGCAATTGTGGGTACTTCCACTCTTATTCTCCAGCTACTTTTGGGGAGAGTGCCCTTCTACTCTCCCCTCTTTCTCTGTCTTCTCTCCACAAATACTGCTCTACACCAACTATGGCTTCTCTTTTCCCCAGTTTACCTCTCCGCACCACGTACTTGCCAAGTTCTGTGGCTCAAGTTATGTAGATTACTGTGTTAATCCTCAGATCAATTTCATAGGTGTGCAGAATGGTTTGATGCTGATCTAGCTGCATTACAGGAACAAGAGAAGCAGAGAACTCCATGATGCTCCACCATCTTGGTCCTTCCTCCTCTCCTGTGATACATTTTAAAAATTTTCTGGTTGGGGGGCGCCTGGGTAGCTCAGTCGGTTGAGCGGCCAACTTCGGCTCAGGTCATGATCTCACGGTCCGTGGGTTCGAGCCCCGCGTCGGGCTCTGTGCTGACAGCTCAGAGCCTGGAGCCTGTTTCAGATTCTGTGTCTCCCTCTCTCTGACCCTCCCCCGTTCATGCTCTGTTTCTCTCTGTCTCAAAAATAAATAAACGTTAACAAAAATTAAAAAAAAATTTTTTTCTGGTTGGTATTTGACAATTTCATTATCAGGCATCTAATTATGGCTGAACATTTAAAATTTTTCTTCAGTACTCAAACTTTCAACCTAAGGATTTATTTATTTCTTAATTTTTAAAAGTCTTAGCCATTATGCCTTTGTATATTGCAAGTCTAATTTCACCACTGAGCTGGTATTAGTCTCTTGTTCTGCATGACATGTATTTATTCTCCTTACCTCCCTTTGAACCATCTGCCTACTCTGAATCAGGGTCTGACCCAATGGGGATGGACTTTCTGGATCACTTACATTATTAAATATTTTATTTCAAAAGTTGTTTATTTCATACATTTTAGATTGCCAATGTTTTCTCAATTTGCTGTCTTTTTATTTTTTATTTTTTATTGCTAATTATTTGGGACAAGGAGTTCAATGAATTAATTTATCAAATTGTTTTAACTGAAGTCCCCTGATTTGCAAATGCAAGTGGGGGTGGATAAATTCCATAAAAAACTTGCTTATTAAGTTTGAAATTGGCATAAATTTATAACATATTTTAGATACATGGATGATAGAATTTAAATTTAAAAATTATTCACATGTGTGATTATTGTACTGAAAATGTTTAGCAGCAGTAACTGTAGTATCTGATGTTGTTAATATAGCTAAAATCTTGGCAACCAATCTTGGCGTATTAGTTGTTTAAAAATGCAATATACATTAGTTAAATGTGATTGCTGAGTTCCTATAATTTACCAGAAATTGTACCAGGTTCTGAAAATATAGTAGTGAGTAAAACATCCTGGCAAAAGAATATTACAGAAACAAACAGATAAATATAGGTTAAAAATTGTAATAAAAGCTATGGATTTAAAAGGGAACTAGGAGAGACAGGAGGACTAAACAAGGCTAGGAATTGTGATAGTCTTTTCAAGACAGATTTCACCTGAATCTGGAATGAACAAATAAGGAGACACTTGCTAGTAATGAATGCTGAATGTGTTCTAGGCACACACACACACAAAAAAATGGTTCAAAAATGCTGAGTTAGAAAATAATTGTTATCTTCTAGAAATTAGAAATTAGCTGAAACAGAGAGAAAAGGGAGAAGTGACAAGAAAGGAATTTGAGAAGTTAACAGGGCCCAGATCCCAAAAGGATTTTAGGCCATGTTTTGAGTTTGGATCATAACTGAATTTCACAGGAAAGCCATGATACAAATTCAAGTAAATAATTTAAATGATTTTATTCACAATACATGTTTGCTGATACAATAACTGCTCTTGTGTGATGGATGAATAGCATCAGGTTAGACGCGTAATTGTAACAACAACAACAAATGTATGTACTCACCAGCCATATTAGTTAAATTTAAATTTTGCTGCCATCAGCTGGGTCACTAGAATTTGAGCACTATGAACCCACTTTCATTCCCTCACTTCAAACTATTTCTTGTTGTCCTGAAAAATATAAGAAATAGGCTAAAGATTCTTGAGGTAAATAGTACATTCTGTCTAGGACTGGCCCAGTGTGATGGTTAGTTTTGTGTGTCAACTTGGTTGGGCCACAATGCCGAGAGATGTGGTCAAACATTTTTCTGGATGTTTCTGTGAGAATGTTTTTGGATGAGATTAGCGTTTACATCAGTAGACTTTGAGTAAAGCAGATTTCCCTCCATAATGTGGATAGGCCACCTTCAATCAACTCAAGGCTTGAACAGAACAAAGGACTGACATTTCTGAAGCAAGAAGGAATTTTGCCAGCAGACAGGTTTGAGACTTGAACTGCAAGCTTGACTCCTTTGGGTTTCTCACCAGTTCACCCTGCGGGCTTTGGACTTGCCGGTTTCCATAATCACATGATCCAATTCCTTGCAATCTTTCTCTCCATCTTATTGGTTCTGAGAAGGAGAACTTTGTTTTTTATCCTACTTATTAACTTTTTCACAGGTGCTACTGGAAATAATATTTTCCATTCTGGTATTTAATTCGCCTGCCTTCATCTCCTGTGAGAAGAGCAATAGTGCAATTAAATCATTTTCCTATTGTTCGCTTCCTTATTAATTTTAATTTATCCCTTAGAAGATCAACAATGACTTACTTACCCCAAATGCATTGTGAGGAGGCTTCAGCTACCAAGCTCTACTATTTGCCTTTACCTGAGTACCTTCTCATGCATATGCATATTATAGTAAGTACTGTTACTTATACTGTCAGTATAGTGTCCCATTGGGACTATTCCCTAACTTAACAGAACTGATAATGCTGTTTTCAGGACTCCTCTTGGGACATCTTTTTATCCTTTTCTTTTTAAATTTAATTATAATAATATAATCCTTAAATTATAGTATTTATAGCCAAGCAAATTCTGCTATCAGAAGAAACTTTTCTTCAGTATGATATTACTGTCGTATCAGATATTACTCTAGCAAATTCAGTTAAATGTACACAGGGATAAGTATTAATTTTTACTTTGGAAATTCATTAAATTTGAGATTTACAACTAAGAGTATTACTTCAATGTTTCTCTTTAATAAAAACCTAAAACTAATTAATTATTTTGATCTTTTTAGTTATATGGACAGGTATGAGTTAGTGATATAATTGTTTCTGTATTTAACTCTGAACACTTTTGGGGAATTAATTCTACCCTTGTCAAGTAATGCATTTTTGTAAAGTATCAGTTCATTTGAAAATGATTATCTGAATTTCATATTTTATATTTTTCCTATTTATTTAATGACTGAAATCTTGCCTTCTTCCTAAGTGGATAGAAGACAGCTTTAAAAATGCATAAAATACAGGGGTGACTGCGTGGCTCAGTCTGTTAAGCATCGGACTCTTGATTTTGGCTCAGTTCATGGTCTCACGATTCATGGCTTCAAGCCCCATGTCTGCTGTCAGCACACAGCCTGCTTGGGATCCTGTCTTTGCCCCTCTCCTTTTCCCTCTCTTTCAAAATAAATTAATAAACTTAAAAAAAATGGATATGGGACGCCTGGATGGCTCAGTCAGTTAAGCGACTGACTTTGCCTCAGGCCATGATCTCACGGTTTGTGGGTTCGAGTCCCGTGTCGGGTTCTGTGCTGACAACTCAGAGCCTGGAGCCTGCTTATGATTCTGTGTCTCCCTCTCTCTCTGCCCCTCCCTCTGCTTGCAGTCTGCCTCTCTCTCTCTCAAAAATAAATAAACATTAAAAAAATTAAAAATAAATAAAATGCATAAAATAGAACAGTGAAGACACCTAGTCAAGATAAAAGGAAAAGAAATAATAAAATAAAATAAAGCAAACCTGGTTTAGTAATTGAGCCCAAGTTTCTCTGTAGAGTTTGATCATACATCTGTGCCTCAGAACAAAAATAAAAACAAACTTCTTCATTTAACAAAAAAAAAAAAAAAAGGAAAAAAGAAACAAAGAAAGCAAGAAAAAGTTGCTAAAAAGAAAAGGCTAATCCTCACACATTGAAATTGAGGCATTATGGAAATATATAACCAATTATTCATAATGGCTTCCTCTGTAATTTAATTTAAAAAATGTGAAATAAAGTTCCAAGACTCATATAATGTTGTTGATTCTTTCTTTTAGCATCTTTCTCCCTTTTTATATTAACATGGTACTGAGTTCCATAAGTTTATAAGTTCCACAGACTTAACCATTTGTTTTGGACACTGTTATTATCATCAGCTAATTTGAAGATGAGGGGTGTGTGTGTGGGTGTGTATGAGTGTATGTGTATTTTGAGTGTACTCATGAATGATTCATCTAGTTCTCAGATTCATTAGAATTCATCAATTCATTCATAATATCACTTGACAAAGTTTTGCAATGTTTTAAACTGCATTTATGAAAATCTAATATCCAATAATAATAAATAACTTGAGATACAGATATTTCTTATCTACTAATTATAATTAGTTATTTTAAGCAAATGTTATAGAAAGAGGAACTTTTCCTGAGGGGTAAATATAAGGACATTCAAGAATGCCACTTTCTGTGAAAGTCATATCTATGTAGTTAAATGCATTTTTATTCATTAAGCACATATTTAATAACTAGATTGTGAACTTTAAGGGGATATCAATATGGTTTCCATGTTCAAAGAGCTTGTAAGTAAGAACTAGGAGACAGTTCAGGAAAACTAGCATTGGACACAAAACTTGAAGGATGCATGAACATTTAGCAAAGGCATCCAAAAGGGAATAAGGTAAGTTCCACATAGGGATATTTATCCATTTTTTGTATTCCTCTGCAGAGAAGCAGTTGGTTCTCCACTAATATCCATTCATATCCATAACTGAATTAAAAACATTTCAAGAAAAGGTCTTTGTGAGCATAGGAAACAAAATAAATGATTTGTGTCTGATTTTCACATTTTAATTTCATACAAAGATCTAATTCTTCCAGTCTATCATTTTCTGGAAAAATACAATCATATTGAAGATGTCAAGTAACTGCTCTTTTATTCAATAACTTTTCTGTATTTTTTACATGTACTTGATTTCAAGAGCGAATGAAAAATAGTTGACAAATGATACAGATGGGAAAGAAAAAAAAAGTATTGGAGATCACAGTGGAAATTTAGTAAACTACATATCCTATTTATTTAGTTTTAACTCTCCTACTTTGTCTATGAGGTCAGTATATAGCACATCTGTTTCGTTGTTGAACAAATTATTTCTTATACGGAATTCACAGACCTGTTGGAGACTCACAAACCTATACTTTCATTTCCAGTTGAAAATGTCATCTGGCTAGCAGTCCTTGAAATAGCCTCCTCCACCTTTTCTCTAAACTTGCTAGGAAGAGACTTTAAAAAGATGAAATTGCACAACACTGTGAACGGGGATTCACTGTCAACTTATTGTCAGAATATGAGAGGAATTTCCATTAACTACAAGGCCAAGGAGAGTGGATTAAATATACAATCAGTATGATGCTTCTAGTGCGTCTGCCTGCCAGAAAGTAGATAGAAAGACCTTTATTTCGTCCCTCTCTCTTTAATCCTGGATCAGAAACAAAATCTCAACCGAGCAGAAAACTGAATAGCCATCCTTCCACTCACTGCATGCTAAATTTTAGGCTGCGTTACAGTTTCCCATGCCCCCCACCCTGACGCCTAATACTCTCTTATTCTTTAGTCACTTAAAATATGATAATTAAAAAAAAACGATATACACACAAATAAAAAATTGGGATAAGGGAAGGAAAAGAACGACTGGAAATGACTTTAAAGCTGAGAATGAATCGTATGAGTAGAGCACTAATTGAGGAGGGGAAACAAGAAGAAGCTCTAATAAGGCTTTTCTCTATATTTATTCTCCATCTGTTATGAGTGTTCTACAAGTTTAATGTAGATAAGAGAGGACCCACGTCAATGGGTGAAAACACTCGGTAGATAAATCGTAGATAAACATTGGAAACTGGGTTAGGAAATATGCATACTATGGTCTGTAACTTTATGCAATTATCTGACAAAGGTAACTGGATGTGGATACCCTCTTCCTTTCAATAATAGGTAAACATAAACAACAATATTAATGCTGATGGAAATGTGAGTCATCCCTCCCCTCCACACTCACACACACACACACACACACACACACACACACACACACACATACACTGAATCCTTCCAGTTCCTATTATCCTGTATTATCTTCTTCATAGTGCCTGTTACCTCTAAACTATGACTTCTTTATCTCTCTGCTAGTGGTGGCTTTGCTGACTAGATTATATGCTCAGTGAGAGCAGGATTCTTCTACGTTTTGTCCACTGTTCTATATTCTTCAATTACTGAAGTGCCTAAGACATAATAAGGGTTTGTCAAATATTTACTAAATAAAATAGTGAAAGAGAATGAATGAGGTCTGAAAATTTAGAGTAAGAGCCTCAATGATATGATCTACTCTAAGAATAGAAGACAGTATTTTAGACAGTTTAGCACCCATGTATAGTCAGATACAAAAGTACTGACATCTATGAAATGGGAATGAGAAGCCTAGAAAACCAGGTTAAAAGCCAAAATCATAAGTTAAAAGGAGAATGAGGGGAACAGAATGGCAGAAAGACAGATGCTTTGATATGTGTAAGTATCTCCTGCAAAGCCTTGGATCATGAAGTAAACTTACACATTTCAGCATTTTCTGGGATTTCTTTCTGTGTTTTCTAACTACGACCAATTGATTTATTTAGGTGCTAATGTCGTGCAGGCTTTAAAATAGAAGGCCGTTCATAAAGACATTGGAGTATGGGGGAAATAGTATAAGATAATTCTCCTCCCTCAAAATTTGATCCTAATGCGAGTTACTCCACGCAGACGCATCTGAAAGTATGTGACTGGTCCTGTGTCTCTGAATCAGTGACACTGATTTCGACGCTTCTGATGGATCTTCGGAATGTACACAGTTCAGGACCTCTTGCTGGATCCTGATGGGCTTTTTGTACAGAGAAGGCAAGTCCTCAAGATCATTAAAGAACTTCTAACAAAACTGTTTAGTGCCTTTGTCTGTTAAGATTCATGCTCTGGATGATTTTATTTTCAGTATGTTTGTCTTAAATGAGACATAATTGTTTTGAGTCAGACATACTGTATCGTCTGTATGCTCTAATTGTATGAAACATCGTATGCTCGCAGCTGAGAGATCTTATTATTTCAATTAATATAAATACTTCAGTAGAAGATGGAATGTATATTAGTAGTAAGGTATATCAAGAAATATGAAAACGTAAGCATTTTATGTCCTATTTCGATCAGCAGAAAAACGTTCATATTAGATATGGCTGCAGTATGATGTTATGATGTGGAAAAACACATCCATAATGCTGGTAACCAATTTGGGATTCTTCACTAGAATGAAGAGAAAAGATACAAAGAGATGAAAGAAAAAAAAAACATGGAAAGAACAATATATACCTGAGGACAGAAAATAGAGATCCAGTGTAAAAATGAGAAATGTTCTTGAAAGAAATCTGAAAATTTTGCTTATATACAAAACATGTGCAAGTATGTAAGTTGAAAGTTATACTGTACTCAACAGCAAAATTGATGAGAGTGCAAATGATAAGATATACCTCCTGCTTACATTTTTGCTGGCGCATGTCTTTATCAACTAGGGACAATAAAAATGCTGAAAGCAAAGTAATTAATGCTGGCAAAATTTTGAGAGTAGACAATCATGTCCTCTATACATTATATCCTAGAAATTTAATTTTCATGTATATTGACAGTCCTATACATACCTCTCAGAAAATATTCTACTCAATTTCTCTTATTTTTAAAAGCAAGCATACATATGAAAAAGTCACCAGGCTTCTTAGAAAAACTGTTAAAATCCACAAATCGAATCTAGGTAGTTTAAGCAGTAAATTGATTTATTAAATGGTATTAGATAGGTTTCAGAACTGCTCAGAAGTTAGGAAAAATCAATGCTTTGCTACACCTGCTATATGCTGTAGCATTAACGGAGTCCCTCAACTGGAATCAGATTTGCTATCACTGAGAAGTTGGAGAACTTATGGTCACTACAATGATGTCTGCTACCATTGAGGGCTGATATTTTGCTCTTCACCATACCAGTAAAACTGAATGTCTGCAAAAGTCTGTTTCACCATGGTGTTCACTTCTGAATTAAAATCTTGCATGGGTGTCCTCTCAGGAATGAAGTCACATACAAATGATCTCATTATATAGGAAAATGGGTACTTGGTTCTGACTTTTCTTTGTAAAGAGCATGTAAGATTTCACTGTGTAGGAATACCTCTAAATATTAAAAAGAATATTCAAAATATGAAAACAGTCAGGGCACCTGGGTGGCTCAGTTGGTTATGTGTCCGACTGCAGCTCAGGTCATGATCTCACGGCTCGTGAGTTTGAGACCCGCTTTGGGCTCTGTGCTCACAGCTCAGAGCCGAGAGCCTGCTTCAGATTCTGTTTGTGTGTGTGTCTCTCTCTCTGCCTCTCCGCCGCTCACGCACGCTCTGTCTCTCTCTGCCTCTCAAAATTAATTAAGCATTTAAAAACTATGAAGACAGTCATGAATATGGAAAATACCTACAACAACAACAACACAAACAACAAAATAACAGCAAGCTGATCAACCTACCAACCAACAGCCGAGAGCCAATAAACAAGATTTATTCCTGTTGGCAGAGGTATGAAGCATCAACATCTCAACAACAGGCAAGTCATGGAACAATATGATCCTACTTTTTTGGTTACACTGTAAATTTAGGAATTCTGAAGCATCATGTATTCTCAATATGGATTGTGAAGCAGGAGACGGATTCTAGACCTGCTTCCCAGAAGCACTTTGTGTCTGTTCAGTTTCCTTATAATTAGGAAAGGTATGTCTCACATCACATCTTTCAGTCAATAATTTAGGATGCATTTGTTCCACGTTTAGTAACATTTGAAAATGATAATGAATTTTCTGTAGCTTGGTAAAAGTGATTAAACTGCTGACTTTTGGGGGAGAATAATGCTAGAGGTATTTTACTGAACAAAATATCAACACAGTCAGATGTTTGGAGAATTAATGAACGAATGTTTTTTTTTTTTCTTTATTTTTTTTTCTTCTTCTTCTTCTTTTTTCTTTCCTTATTTTTTTTTTTTTGTCTCCAGAAATACAGCTGGGCATAGAATAACATAATTGCCTCCTGTGTTTCCAAGGAACTAGAAAATTATTTCCTCATATTTAAAACTCTGAGTATGCAATTATTAGATTAAAAAATGTGGAGCGGCAGCTACCCAATGGCAGGTATCATCCACTGCCAGCTGTTTTGTTATAGCACTTCTCCTCTACCACTGTGAAGGAAAAACATTTATCATCGTGGTCATTTTGTAAATAAACAACATTAGAAGGAGTTCCTAAATTTTCAATTTCAACTTCACTTTCCCAAAAAGAATGTAACTGTAAAAAGATAATCAAATACACAAATTCCCAACATTATATAAAAATATAAATATACGTGGTAATTGGAAGATAATATTTCTGTTTCAGTTATCATTCAAATGTATGATCCTGGGAGGGGGGATTTGATGAAGATGGTGACATAGAAGATTCCTGAATCCCTTCCTCCCACCAACGCACAGCTAGATAGCTACATGTGGGTCAGTTTCCGCTGCAAGAGATCCAGAAACTTGTTGAGTGACTCCTACAAATAGAAAACATCCACATCAAAATGGATAGGAAAGATTAACTCTACCCCACACAATGCCATACAGTTTAGAGGGAATCCTCAACTCTGAGCTTCTCCAGAAGGAGCAGAGAGTTTGGACCCCACATGTAGCATCCCAACTTTTAAGATTCTCAGTGGAGGCACTGGTTTCCAAAACACCTACATTTGGAAATCATCAGGGCTGGTGTCCAGGAGACCCACAGACTATAAAAAACAAAAAAAACAGTTCTTATGGACATACAATCATTCTCCACAATTATCCTCATCAGGGCTCAGCACAGAGAGAGCAGACAAAATTGCTCATTATTCAAACCGTGGAAAAGGGTGAACACTCTATCGAGAAGAACCAAGGGCACCTGGGTGGCTCAGTAAGTCAGGCTTCCGACTTCAGCTCAGATCATGATCTCACGTCTCATGGGTTTGAGCCCCTGTCTGGTTCTGTGCTGACAGCTCAGAGCCTGGAACCTGCTTTGGATTCTGTGTCTCGCTCTCTCTCTGCCCCCCCACCCCTGCTTGCTCTCTCTCTCTCTCAAAAATAAACATTAAAAGTTAAGAAAAAAAGAGGAGCCAAAGTCTGTTATATTCTCAGTATTCAATATATGATTATTGAATAAATCAAATAGAATTTTTCTGAATACTCGACATGGGCATGCAAAATGAATCACTGCATGAACATTTATTTTTAAAGTTGGACATCTGGAACTAGAACATTCTGGTGTGTCAGGCTGTTATACATCAAAAGAGGTGTGTGTGTGTGTGTATGTGTGTGTGTGTGTGTGTGTGTGTATTTTTCTTTTTTTTTTTTAAATAAAAAAAACTTTATTTTTAAAAAGTTACTCTTATTAAAAAAAAAACACAACTACACCTGAAAAAATATAATTAAACAATTGCAGCTACACAAGATATGTTTATATAACACTCTTGGAAGCATGCCTTTTCATTTAGATCAAATGAATTCTAAAATACCTTCATTATTTTTCTTTTTTTTTTTTTTTTTGCAATTTAAACTTTTATTTATTTTTTCTTTATTTATTTTTTTAATATATGAAATTTACTGTCAAATTGGTTTCCATACAACACCCAGTGCTCATCCCAAAAGGTGCCCTCCTCAATACCCATCACCCACCCTGCCCTCCCTCCCACCCTGCCCTCCCTCCCACCCCCCATCAACCCTCAGTTTGTTCTCAGTTTTTAACAGTCTCTAATGCTTTGGCTCTCTCCCACTCTAACCTCTTTTTTTTTTTTTTTCCTTCCCCTCCCCCATGGGTTTCTGTTATGTTTCTCAGGATCCACATAAGAGTGAAACCATATGGTATCTGTCTTTCTCTGTATGGCTTATTTCACTTGGCATCACACTCTCCAGTTCCATCCATGTTGCTACAAAAGGCCATATTTCATTTTTTCTCATTGCCACGTAGTATTCCATTGTGTATATAAACCACAATTTCTTTATCCATTCATCAGTTGATGGACATTTAGGCTCTTTCCATAATTTGGCTATTGTTGAGAGTGCCGCTATAAACATTGGGGTACAGGTGCCCCTATGCATCAGTACTCCTGTATCCCTTGGATAAATTCCTAGCAGTGCTATTGCTGGGTCATAGGGTAGGTCTATTTTTAATTTTCTGAGGAACCTCCATACTGTTTTCCAGAGCGGCTGCACCAATTTGCATTCCCACCAACAGTGCAAGAGGGTTCCTGTTTCTCCACATCCTCTCCAGCATCTATAGTCTCCTGATTTCTTCATTTTGGCCACTCTGACTGGCGTGAGGTGGTATCTGAGTGTGGTTTTGATTTGTATTTCCCTGATAAGGAGCGACGTTGAACATCTTTTCATGTGCCTATTGGCCATCCGGATGTCTTCTTTAGAGAAGTGTCTATTTATGTTTTCTGCCCATTTCTTCACTGGGTTATTTGTTTTTCTGGTGTGGAGTTTGATGAGCTCTTTATAGATTTTGGATACTAGCCCTTTGTCCGATGTGTCATTTGCAAATATCTTTTCCCATTCTGTTGGTTGCCTTTTAGTTTTGTTGGTTGTTTCCTTTGCTGTGCAGAAGCTTTTTATCTTCATAAGGTCCCAGTAATTCACTTTTGCTTTTAATTCCCTTGCCTTTGGGGATGTGCCGAGTAAGAGATTGCTACGGCTGAGGTCAGAGAGGTCTTTTCCTGCTTTCTCCTCTAAGGTTTTGATGGTTTCCTGTCTCACATTCAGGTCCTTTATCCATTTTGAGTTTATTTTTGTGAATGGTGTGAGAAAGTGGTCTAGTTTCAACCTTCTGCATGTTGCTGTCCAGTTCTCCCAGCACCATTTGTTAAAGAGATTGTCTTTTTTCCATTGGATGTTCTTTCCTGCTTTGTCAAAGATGAGTTGGCCATACGTTTGTGGGTCTAGTTCTGGGGTTTCTATTCTCTTCCATTGGTCTATGTGTCTGTTTTTATGCCAATACCATGCTGTCTTGATGATGACAGCTTTGTAGTAGAGGCTAAAGTCTGGGATTGTGATGCCTCCTGCTTTGGTCTTCTTCTTCAAAATTACTTTGGCTATTCGGGGCCTTTTGTGGTTCCATATGAATTTTAGGATTGCTTGTTCTAGTTTCGAGAAGAATGCTGGTGCAATTTTGATTGGGATTGCATTGAATGTGTAGATAGCTTTGGGTAGTATTGACATTTTGACAATATTTATTCTTCCAATCCATAAGCAGGGAATATCTTTCCATTTCTTTATATCTTCTTCAATTACCTGCATAAGCTTTCTATAGTTTTCAGCATACAGATCTTTTACATCTTTGGTTAGATTTATTCCTAGGTATTTTATGCTTCTTGGTGCAATTGTGAATGGGATCAGTTTCTTCATTTGTCTTTCTGTTGCTTCATTGTTAGTGTATAAGAATGCAACTGATTTCTGCACATTGATTTTGTATCCTGCAACTTTGCTGAATTCATGTATCAGTTCTAGCAGACTTTTGGTGGAGTCTATCGGATTTTCCATGTATAATATCATGTCATCTGCAAAAAGCGAAAGCTTGACTTCATCTTTGCCAATTTTGATGCCTTTGATTTCCTTTTGTTGTCTGATTGCTGATGCTAGAACTTCCAGCACTATATTAAACAGCAGCGGTGACAGTGGGCATCCCTGTCGTGTTCCTGATCTCAGGGAAAAAGCTCTCAGTTTTTCCCCATTGAGGATGATGTTAGCTGTGGGCTTTTCATAAATGGCCTTTATGATCTTTAAGTATGTTCCTTCTATCCCGACTTTCTCAAGGGTTTTTATTAAGAAAGGGTGCTGGATTTTGTCAAAGGCCTTTTCTGCATCGATTGACAGGATCATATGGTTCTTCTCTTTTTTTTTGTTAATGTGATGTATCATGTTGATCGATTTGCGAATGTTGAACCAGCCCTGCATCCCAGGAATGAATCCCACTTGATCATGGTGAATAATTCTTTCTATATGCTGTTGAATTCGATTTGCTAGTATCTTATTAAGAATTTTTGCATCCATATTCATCAGGGATATTGGCCTGTAGTTCTCTTTTTTTACTGGGTCTCTGTCTGGTTTAGGAATCAAAGTAATACTGGCTTCATAGAATGAGTCTGGAAGTTTTCCTTCCCTTTCGATTTCTTGGAATAGCTTGAGAAGGATAGGTATTATCTCTGCTTTAAATGTCTGGTAGAACTCCCCTGGGAAGCCATCTGGTCCTGGACTCTTATTTGTTGGGAGATTTTTGATAACCGATTCAATTTCTTCGCTGGTTATGGGTCTGTTCAAGCTTTCTATTTCCTCCTGATTGAGTTTTGGAAGAGTGTGGGTGTTTAGAAATTTGTCCATTTCTTCCAGGTTGTCCAATTTGCTGGCATATAATTTTTCATAGTATTCCCTGATAATTGTTTGTATCTCTGAGGGATTGGTTGTGATCATTCCATTTTCATTCATGATTTTATCTATTTGGGTCATCTCCCTTTTCTTTTTGAGAAGCCTGGCTAGAGGTTTGTCAATTTTGTTTATTTTTTCAAAAAACCAACTCTTGGTTTCGTTGATCTGCTCTACAGTTTTTTTAGATTCTATATTGTTTATTTCTGCTCTGATCTTTATTATTTCTCTTCTTCTGCTGGGTTTAGGCTGCCTTTGCTGTTCTGCTTCTATTTCCTTTAGGTGTGCTGTTAGATTTTGTATTTGGGATTTTTCTTGTTTCTTGAGATAGGCCTGGATTGCAATGTATTTTCCTCTCAGGACTGCCTTCGCTGCATCCCAAAGCGTTTGGATTGTTGTATTTTCATTTTCGTTTGTTTCCATATATGTTTTAATTTCTTCTCTAATTGCCTGGTTGACCCACTCATTCGTTAGTAGGGTGTTCTTTAACCTCCATGCTTTTGGAGGTTTTCCAGACTTTTTCCTGTGGTTGATTTCAAGCTTCATAGCATTGTGGTCTGAAAGTATGCATGGTATAATTTCAATTCTTGTAAACTTATGAAGGGCTGTTTTGTGACCCAGTATATGATCTATCTTGGAGAATGTTCCATGTGCACTCGAGAAGAAAGTATATTCTGTTGCTTTGGGATGCAGAGTTCTAAATATATCTGTCAAGTCCATCTGATCCAATGTATCATTCAGGGCCCTTGTTTCTTTATTGACTGTGTGTCTAGATGATCTATCCATTTCTGTAAGTGGGGTGTTAAAGTCCCCTGCAATGACCACATTCTTATCAATAAGGTTGCTTATGTTTATGAGTAATTGTTTTATATATCTGGGGGCTCGGGTATTTGGCGCATAGACATTTATAATAGTTAGCTCTTCCTGGTGGATAGACCCTGTGATTATTATATAATGCCCTTCTTCATCTCTTGTTACAGCCTTTAATTTAAAGTCTAGTTTGTCTGATATAAGTATGGCTACTCCAGCTTTCTTTTGGCTTCCAGGAGCATGATAAATAGTTCTCCATCCCCTCACTCTCAATCTAAAGGTGTCCTCAGGTCTAAAATGAGTCTCTTGTAGACAGCAAATAGATGGGTCTTGTTTTTTTATCCATTCTGATACCCTATGTCTTTTAGTTGGCGCATTTAATCCATTTACATTCAGTGTTATTATAGAAAGATATGGGTTTAGAGTCATTGTGATGTCTGTATGTTTTATGCTTGTAGTGATGTCTCTGGTACTTTGTCTCACAGGATCCCCCTTAGGATCTCTTGTAGGGCTGGTTTCGTGGTGACAAATTCCTTCAGTTTTTGTTTGTTTGGGAAGACCTTTATCTCTCCTTCTATTCTAAATGACAGACTTGCTGGATAAAGGATTCTCGGCTGCATATTTTTTCTGTTTAGCACACTGTAGATATCGTGCCAAGCCTTTCTGGCCTGCCAAGTTTCAAAGGAGAGATCAGTCACGAGTCTTATAGGTCTCCCTTTATATGTGAGGGCACGTTTATCCCTTGCTGCTTTCAGAATTTTCTCTTTATCCTTGTATTTTGCCAGTTTCACTATGATATGTCGTGCAGAAGATCGATTCAAGTTACGTCTGAAGGGAGTTCTCTGTGCCTCTTGGATTTCAATGCCTTTTTCCTTCCCCAGTTCAGGGAAGTTCTCAGCTATAATTTGTTCAAGTACCCCTTCAGCACCTTTCCCTCTCTCTTCCTCCTCTGGGATACCAATTATGCGTATATTATTTTTTTTTAGTGTATCACTTAGTTCTCTAATTTTCCCCTCATACTCCTGGATTTTTTTATCTCTCTTTCTTTCAGCTTCCTCTTTCTCCATAACTTTATCTTCTAGTTCACCTATTCTCTCCTCTGCCTCTTCAAGCCGAGCCATCGTGGATTCCATTTTGTTTTGCAATTCGTTTAAAGCGTTTTTCAACTCCTCGTGACTGTTCCTTAGTCCCTCGATCTTTGTGGCAAGAGATTCTCTGCTGTCCTGTATACTGTTTTCAAGCCCAGCGATTAATTTTATGACTATTATTCTAAATTCACTTTCTGTTATATTATTTAAATCCTTTTTGATCAGTTCATTAGCTGTTGTTATTTCCTGGAGATTCTTCTGAGGGGAATTCTTCCGTTTGGTCATTTTGGAGAGTCCCTGGCGTGGTGAGGACCTGCAGGGCACTTCCCCTGTGCTGTGGTGTATAACTGGAGTTAGTGGGCGGGGCCGCAGTCCTACCCGATGTCTGCCCCCAGCCCACTGCTGGGGCCACAGTCAGACTGGTGTGTGCCTTCTCTTCCCCTCTCCTAGGGGCGGGATTCACTGTGGGGTGGCGTGTCCCGTCTGGGCTACTTGCACACTGCCAGGCTTGTGTTGCTGGGGATCTGGCGTATTAGCTGGGGTGGGTAGGCAAGGTGCACGGGGGCTGGAGGGGCAGGCTTAGCTCGCTTCTCCTTAGGTGATCCACTTCAGGAGGGGCCCTGTGGCAGCGGGAGGGAGTCAGATCCGCTGCCGGAGGTTTGGCTCCGCAGAAGCACAGAGTTGGGTGTTTGCGCGGAGCGAGCAAGTTCCCTGGCAGGAACTGGTTCCCTTTGGGATTTTGGCTGGGGGATGGGTGGGGGAGATGGCGCTGGCGCCTTTGTTCCCCGCCAAGCTGAGCTCTGCCGTCCGGGGGCTCAGCAGCTCTCCCTCCCTTTGTCCTCCAGCCTTCCCGCTTTCCGAGCAGAGCTGTTAACTTATGACCTCCCAGACGCTAAGTCGCGCTTGCTGTCGGAACACAGTCCGTCAGGCCCCTCCGCTTTTGCCAGCCCGACTCGGGGGCTCTGCTTGGCCGGCGAGCCACCCCTCCGCCCCGGCTCCCTCCCGCCAGTCCTTGGAGCGCGCACCGCCTCGCCGCCCTTCCTACCCTCTTCCGTGGGCCTCTCATCTGCGCTTGACTCCGGAGACTCCCTTCTGCTAATCCTCTGGCGGTTTTCTGGGTTCTTTAGGCAGGTGTAGGTGGAATCTAAGTGATCGGCAGGACGCGCTGTGAGCCCCGCGTCCTCCTACGCCGCCATCTTCCGGAACCCCCTGTGTGTGTATTTTTCTAACTAATTAATTGTACTAGTAGTATTGTCATCGGGAAAAGGGGGATCCACTTGATTCACTGGAGTTTGATACATCTATATTTGATAACCAAAGAGTGTGAGCCTGACTTATGTAATGTACATAACCTAAAGAAAGCTTCAGCTCTTAAATAGGGACGAAGTCCTTTAAGTGGAAAGTGCAACAATGCAAGGAAGTTTATAGTAGAATGAAATATGAATTATAATGCTAAGTTGTCGAGGTTTGCAGCCCCATGAGTTGTATTTTAGGAAAGATGTTCATATGGTCCATAAATAATAAGTTATTTCAACTTTAATCTGAAAATTTTACATTAATAAAAATAACTATCATATTTACAGAAAAGTTAGTTACCAGGAACTGCGTGAAGTTTAATCCTCATAACAAGGCTATGAGGAGGTATTTACCTTGTCACTGCAGTATTGAGGAAATGGACCCTTACAGGGGCTGACTTCACCAAAATTATAGAGTAGGTTGGAAGGCAAAGACACCTAAAATTTGGTTCCAAACACTGTTTCAGCTTTGAATCTGCGTGCATTCAACAGCATCATCAACATTCTACTCATCAGTCATTTTGAAATGTCAATTTTTCAACTTAAATACCATGCTTTAATTGATGAAGTGACATTGTACTCAAGAGTTAAGTTTCTAAACTCCCAAGACATTTCAACAAATTTACAGGTAAATCTAAGTGCCATAGCCCAGGATTCAAATTGCCATATTACAAATCTTAGTTCTGCCCCTCACATCTCTGTAAATTTGACCAGCTTTACCCGTGTGCTTCTAATTTTTCTTATTTAACGTTGAAATTAATGGTCAGTTAGTGCCTAGGTTATTGAAATGGTTAAATAATTTACATCATGTAAAGAGCTGAGACACTGTCTGGTATATGAGAAGTGCTCAAAACAGGTTTATTATTAATATTACTATTAAGAAAATACCTTTTTATTGTCTGTATTACATTTTTCTGTATTTGTGGAATTTTTTTTATGAAGTCACTAAATTAAGCTAGTCAATCACTAGTTTGGAATTGCACCAGGTACCAGGATCTATTATATAGCTTTTTATTAAAAAAAAGTTTACTTATTTATTTTGAGAGAGAGGGAGGGAGAGAGAGAGAGAGGATCTGACTGGGCGCTAACGGCACAGAGTTTGATGATGTGGGGCTCAGACTCATTTACCGTGAGAGCAAGACCTGAGCCAAAATCAGACACAACTGACTGAGCCACCCAGGTGCCCCTATAATATAGTTTTTAGTAGGAATATTTTTTATCAGTGCAATCTTTTGCTTTTTAACATTAGCCATAATTGAGGTGCCTGGGTGGCTCAGTCAGTGAAGCGTCTGACTTTGGCTCAGGTCATGATCTCACAGTCTGTGAGTTTAAACCCCGTGTTGGGCTCTGTGCTGAAAGCTCCGAGCCTGGAGCCTGCTTCGGATTCTGGGTCTCCCTCTCTCTCTGCCCCTCCTTCTCCCCTGCCTCTCTCTCTCTCAGAAATGAACAAACATTAAAAAAATGAAAAATATTAGCCCTAATTATTAATATAGAAGATTTTAAAATTTCCATTGCCATAATATACTTTTATAAAGAAATATATAAAATGCATATATCCATAATATAAGCATACTGTAAAGTTGAAGAGGTCTAGGTGTATGTCTTTTTTGCAATCATTGCTTTGAAGACTATTCCTTCCACATCTGATGCCACCCAAGTAAACCACACTGTGAAGCTACCCTATAGGGGATTAATATATGTTTGTTAAATTACAGTGAGATCTGAAACTCTTTTCTGTCACTGTCTAAATCTAAATGGCAATGGATTACTAAAATGCACATGTTGGTTCCCGTGGCATATCACACTTGAAGCCTGAGGTCTGAAGAGCTATGCTTCCAGGAAACATTACCTAGCTGCTCTGTGAACTTGTAATTTATACAGTAAAGATGCATTTGGATCTATTCCTCCTCCACTGAAAGGCCTTTGCCAAAGTAAGGAGCAGAGATTATCGTTGCTAACTTGTGTCCCTGCGAAGAGTGGACCTCTTCTTGGAAAGTTTTCCTCTATGTTCCTCAATTGTGGCTGGGCTGAAGGAATAAGAAATAGGAAACAATGAGATGGGTAAGGCTCTCTGCCTCCTGGTCCTGCTATGTAATCCTCATGGTCACAACTCAGAGCCCACGGATAAACAGCCATTCTGATAATTTTTCCTGTGCGTGTGCCAATAATTGTGCATTGGAGGAACTCGTGCAATCAGAAGACCCCTGGGCTGAGTTGACGGTGCCCATTTTCAATTGTGTTTTTAGATATCGGTTGTTAAGAGTACTTTATCTCTAATTTTGGTTATGTCTATGATTTTCTCTGTCATCCCTTATGTTGATCCCATTATGTAATAATAAATAGTCAGCTATTTTAAAAGAGGGATTATACACATTTTGAATCAAGTATCTCCACATGTTTTAGGCCCTGTTCATGCAATTGGAAAGTTTTAATAAAGTGTTGTCATTTGTTATATTCACTGCATATATAATCAGAAAGTTTTAGTTTCTCCAACATATGCTTTCAAATAAATGATTAAGCCTGAAACCAAGTGGACTTGTCTAACATTGCGGTGAATCAGAAAATATATACATTGTAGGAATGGAGAATATAGGGAACCAGTAAAATAAAAGGGAAAAGTCAAGGGCAATCTAAATGAGGGAGAAAGTTTTTATCCATAAAAATAAAGTTCAAAAGTGAAATTTATCTCAAATTATAATTGTAGATATAAATAATTTTTAATTATTTATGTTACCATAAGAAGACAAACTTTTATAAAACAGAAAAGAAATAATTTTCTACTTCTCCATACAGTTTAAGTATGAATACCTCGACTACAGTTTAATAGTGTGTTTGTTTATTTATGTGTTTATTGAAGTTTATTTATTTTGAGAGAGAGAGAGAACAACCACAGGCACCCATGTAAGAACGAGTGGGGGAGGGGCAGGGAGCGAGGGAAACTGTGCTGTCAGTGTAGAGCCAAGCGCAGGGCACAAACCTATAAATGGTGAGAACATGACCTGAGGTGAAATCAAGAGATGGTCACTTAACGGACTGAGTCCACCAGGCATCCCATTAGTTTGTTTAAAGGTATATTTTCGTCTTTGTTTTGAGGCAGTTCAAGATAAATTTTAAATAATTAAAATAGGCAATTATTTTTTTTTAAAATGAGGGTTTATTAATCTCAGGTGGATATAATATAAAAACTTTCTATTACTTATTGTGAAACTTTATCAAAATATGGAGCTACAATAACCTCAGTTACATCATGCTACTGATCTTTATAGGATTTGATATTCTTACTTAGGAATTTAGAGAATAGTTTTTATTAACACAATGTTAGAAACTACAGTTTTGGTATTTATTCATAATACTCTGGAAAATACATAGGTTGTTTTAAACTGCACTAAGGCAAAGAACTTATTTCTTTTTTATTCCTTTTCTTTATCTTTTTTTTTTTTTGATAAACGACTTGAAGAAGGTCTCAGAAAAAAGATACCAAATCTTAAAATTTATTATTGTCAATAGTCTGCATGACCTTTACTTTAACTGCATCTTGGCTGTCAGTAATAATCCAAGGCTGCACTTTCAATGATAAACTGAAAGACTTTGCATATTGAATCTCTGGGTCTCCTTGAGAGTGCTCAGATATCAGAGTCATTTATTCCCATTGTCAGAGCAAGGTCCATTATGAAAGCCCATTCGTCTTTACTTGAAGATGAAGAGCAGAAAACTCTACTTCTGCCTTGAATCAAGTACTAACTACTTCAGGGCCCTTAGATATATCAGTAGGCTGACTTGCTAGGTATGCGTCTAAGATCTCTCTCTCTCTCTCTCTCTCTCTCTCTCTCTCTCTGTCTCTGTCTCTCTTTCTTTCATGTTTTTGCTCTGGCACTGGTTCTTTAAGAGTTTGCTTTACCTTTATAATATACAGTGTTGGTGGCACATAAAATAATGCTTTATCACATACCTGAGATCACACACCATTTCTTTTGAAATGGGCTTTTTGTCTGTTTTTTTTTTTATTTCCTAGTTTAAACTGACAAGCTAGATTACTAGTAGAATTTTGAAAAACAAAACCAGAAACAAAAAAACATATCTTCCCTGTCTAGAATAACAATACCTACAGAAATTATAATAATAATTTATTATAAATGAATAATTTACTACAAATTCCAATTTCAAAATTTTATTATGAAATAGTAACAAATTTTACTTACTTATGATTCAATATTCTTATTTAATAATTGACCAGACAATAAAACAATTTCTAAATATAGCGTTGGACTAATCACCTCAACTTATAAGATACTATGGGAAATACATGATGAATAAAGGTAGTAATTCCATGATACATATATTATTAGATGATGCGTTTGTCTCAGACTCCAATTCAGATCAATATGGTAACTGAATAGTGTAATATGTGGAATCCTGTTTTCCTAAAATTGCTCTGAATAACTCAAACCAAAAGCTTTATTTTGGACACTTTGCTCCATATTTCCTACTCAGGACAACTCAAGTCTCACGTTTACTCTCAGAGCTCTTCAAGGTAGGGAAAATAAGGAAACAGTTGGAAGAGCTGTAACATGTCAACAAGCCTGAACATCATGGTTCTGGACATTTGACACTCAAAAGAACATGTAAGAGAAGAAGAGAGATGTCCAGGCCTTTGCCAAAGGAAAACAGCCTAGGGATGAGGCTGAGTTTCCTAGTGTTGCTGTAACAAATGACCAAAACTTTGGTGGCTTAAAACAACAGAATTTTTTTCCTTCAAGGTGCCAGAAGCTGGGATTCCAAAATCAAGTTGTCGAAGGGCTGTGCTATCTCTGGAGGCTCTGGGAGAGAATCCATTCCTTGCCTCTTCTAGCTTCCGATGGCTGCTAGCCTCCCCTTGGCATCCCTCGGCTGGTGGCCTCATCACTCCAGTCATGGCTTTGTCTTCACATCACCTTCTCCCTTGTGTGTGTGTCTGATTTCTCTCTGTCTCTCTCTTAATAAGGACACTTGTGATCGCAGCCAAGGATTACCCTGATAATCTAGGATGATTTTCTCATCTCAAGATCCTTAACTTAAACATATCTGAAAGATATTTTTTTTTTCAAATGAAGTCACATTGAGGGGTTCGGGGAGTAGGGCACAGACATATCTTTGGGGTATGTGTGTGTGGTATTTTTCAACTTACCACAGGCTGTTTACCATTATTGATATGGAAGCAAAAGGAGAGAGCCAGCTCTAAATGATGATCCTCTTACAGAGCTGCAATTATGATGACATATATGTCCTCAAATAGGACCACTCCTTGGGGGTGGGGGGAGAGGTTTGGGAGAGCTTTGACAAGCAAATGTTTTTATGCTATAACAAAATTAATATAGAGTGTATCCAAAGTACCAAATAATTTAGAATAATATGATGGTTTTGAGAAAATTTTCAAAAGTTCCCTTTGAAATGCAAGCAGTTTTAGGTTTTGGTTGAGGCAAAATAAGAACTGAGAAAACCACTTTTCTTACTTCACCTAATGTTTTATATAGAAATATTACAAAATAAACAGAAGTGAGATTGTATATATTCACATCTAATACAATTGACTAAAGTATATCAGAGGAAGGAGTGGATAAGAAGTGAATTATTTTGAATGACTTTTTTTTAAGTTTATTTATTTATTGTGAGAGAGAGAAAGAAAGTGAGAGCATGTTCAGGGGAAGGGCAGAGAGAGAGAGAGAGAAAGAGAGAGAGAGAATCCCAAGAAGGCTATGCACTGTCAGCACAGAGCCAGATGTAGTGCTTGAACCTACTAATAGTGAGGTCATAACCTGAGCTGAAACCAAGAATCCAATGCTTCACCAACCGAGCCGTCCAGGTGCCCCTCTTTTGAGTGACTTTAATGATTATTGAACTGACTCTTGATAAAGAATGAACTTACGTTCATTTTCTATATGTAATGATAAAGCTTTTAAAAAATGTTTAGAAAGTGTTAATTGATTTAATTAGCTGGCAGTCCTTGGTTGTGCTTTGAAAAAGAAAAAAAAAAGGTGTATTCTGTAATGCTTTTGTTTTCCTTTAAAGAGCTGAACTAACTTTGCTGCAAAATTCGGCAAGGAGAACTCATCTGCTAAAATGCAAACTAGGAACGCTTTGCTATAGCTATTCTTGGGCACACTCAAATCAAGCTTTTTGAGGCCTAGATTGGCTGCCTCAAACACCCCCTTATTTACATAAACTCTGGGGCTTTTGCAGTCATCTCCATTGTGTGGTGGAGTTTTTCTGCATGCATTCTGATTAGACTTGTGCAAAAATGCATAAATTTCTCATCCAATCAAAGGCTGACCTGGGGGAAACTGGCAGGGAGTGGGCAGAGTAGGAGATTACTGAATTGGCAATTCCCTTTTAACTCTAGTAATCATTTGAATGAAATGAACCCGATCTAAAAGAGGGCAGCAGTATTGGTCTAAACAGAAATAGAATAGAGCACCTTTGACTCATGGAAAGATACTGCCACAAGAAACATGCAAAGAATGATCGAGAATAGAAGATAGATCAGTCTGGATATATTTCTAGAATACAAAACAAGTAGAGAAGTCCAAAGGATATGTGGGTTCTTTATATCATACGGCAGCATATTTGTTATAAAGTAACTTACCAAGAAAAATAACAGATTCATTGTAATTTACCTAATTTGTATGGAATTAGATTGGAGAAGGGAAGATTTGACATTGAGGATACATGTTGTAGGTCATTTACAATTTTAGTTATCATGTTAGATGTTTGGATAGCACTTAGTAACAAAACACACTCAAGATGATAAAAATGCTCATTCATTTCTTTGCATTTTAGTTCAAATAAATATGAATGCATTTCAGGGCATTTCAAACTATGGAATGTAAAGAGAATGATGATAATATATAAAATAGAAATATAGATAATATAGATAATATAGACAATAACACCCCTATAATTATCATGACAATTTAATAAGCATTCTAAAACTACTCTATATTACCTCATTTATCAATAGAAAATGCACATATTATAAAACAGATTTTTTAATCTGATGATAAGGAGTGGCCCCAAATGACTATATTTTTATGAAATATAATCAAGAATGTTTTAATTTTCAAATCTTACCAAAGTGGGAAATATTTAAGGTCAAATCAATCATATAATATCCATTAAAGGGGTAGAGGGTCATTGCAAATAAAAAGATCAGAAAAAGGGATATATATTTTGGAAATTTATAACATGTCTGAATAAAATTTATTGACTAACATAATTATTATTAAGTGAAAGTTGGGAAAATTTAAATTACATTCAAAATTACTTTATTGCTAAAACAATAGACCTATATGAGCATTTATTTAGTGTATGAATAAGCCTCACTTTATGTTAGACCTTAAAGAAGTGTTAAAGAAAACTAGACCTGGACAGTAGTTAAGGAAGCAAAGACAGATTTTATTCAAGAACTATTGCAATAGGGAAAGAGACCTTGTTATAGAACTGGGGTCCATTCTGAGTGATGAGGGAAAGTGGGAATTTACAACCAAGGAACAGGGTTGGAGGGTTGGTGAATGGGAAATTACTAAGAAGACACACCAAAGGTTGAAGGAATTCTTTCTAGATTGGCCAAACAAAATTCTTGCTGAAGATGGGTCAGGGGATGAAACATCAGCTGGGTGGATGGAGGAAGAGGCAGAATTTGATTAGATATCAAGAATAACCAAATGTCAAGGGTAGGAGATTTGCTCTAAACTGACTTAGCAGGGTTCTTGCTAAAGCTAAACTGTGCCTGATTTTCATAGCCTGGCAAGGAGGCGCCTAGATGAGAAGAGGTTCAGAGGAGTCTGACTGTTTAGACAAAGAGAGAGTCTTTGTCAGAGGTCAACTATGCTGACTTTGTTTGAGTTTATGAGGAGAGAGAGAGAAGCAGAGAAAGCAAGAGAGAGAAACATACTCTTTTATGTACATATAAATTATACATATATATATGTGTGTGTGTGTGTGCGTGTGTGTGTGTATATATATATATATACACATATGTGTGTGTGTGTGTGTGTGTGTGTGTGTGTGTATATATATATATATATATATATATATATATATTAGACCAAAAGTTCCTTAATTCTCAAGTGGAGTTAAAGTACAAAGCAAGTTTTCTAAATAGGGAATCTACATTAAAATTGGAAACACTACAGAGGAAACAATAGAACAATAAAACTGGCTTCCCTGAAGGACTAATTGGGCCATTAGATGCTCATACATAACCAGAGGCCCTAATTACCTATGCTTTATATAGAAATTTCTGCCTGAGAAGACATCAGTGGATTCCTTATCTAAAGGCATTATTACAAAATATTTAGCCTGTCTAAAAAAAAGGACTTGTCTTTTCCAGAAAAGAAAAAAAAAAAAAAAGTAGATAGCTGTGCAGAATACTTTATACCTTCTGTCTGTGCTTCTCTGCAGTGATTTACTTTTTAAGACTTTTTCTTCTTTTTTTCTTATTAATTTTTCATTTTTGTTGTATTGTACCTTTCCTACTTGTCTTTCTTTCCTCCTCCCCCTCTTGTTCTTCTTTGCGTGTGTTTGTGTGAATATTTCAAGTTGAGGAGAGAAACCAAAAGAGATCAAATGATTTAAGTAATGACAATTTTTCATTATTAAGTGCCAGTTCTGGAGTTCTTCCAAAATTCCCTCTCTTCCAATGCTTCAACCCCCAGACCTTCAACCTCCTTACTATTAACCCTTCATTATGTTAATGTCACTCGCAACTAAACATTCAAAGAACATAGCAAAACCCATCCACCATTCTTCTCTCTTTTTTTCTAACAGCAAAATATTTTTGAATATATTTTCCATACTGAATGACTTTAATTCATTCTTTTCTCTTAGTCTTTTAATCCAAAATTATTGGCTTCTGTTTTGAGCTTTCATGGAATCAACAGCCATCAAGGAGCTCTTAATATTAACTTCCGTTACTGGTTGATACGTTACTCCACTGCAGTAGCTTTTAACATGGTTGTGTAATATCTCCTCTGAAACTCATTTCTTTTAAAATGTTGTGAATGCTCCTCATTCTAAGTTATTTTCCTGTTTTGTTGACTATTTGCATTCTGTTTTGTCGGCTACAGTGTCTTTTCTTATGTTTAAATATCACCCATCCTTAATATTCTGCAAGCTTTCTTCTTCCTACTCTAGATTTACTTCCTAAATGATCACAACTATTGCAACAGTTTTGACAGTTAACCATATGCTGAAAAGAAAAAGCAAAAAACCAAACCAGACCAAACCAAACAAACAAACAAAAAAACAACCTGAATCTCTATCTGAGGCTCCAAAATCACATAAGCAACTTTGTAAGTGGAATCTTCCACAGAGGTTTCTCACCTCATTGACTCTCCATTGAGGACATTTGCCATTTTATTTATTATTTTATCTTCAGCCAGCTAACATCTGAAAGTACTTTTTATTTAAGCAGAATATCCTAAATGTTTTTGCAGGCGATAGGGCAGGATTTTGTTGTCTAGGAAGGAAAACATAAACCTCTTCATCACTGCTCTTAAACTAGTGTGGTAGGGTCCTCTCCCTAAGAAATCAAAGAAAGAAAGAAAGAAAGAAAGAAAGAAAGAAAGAAAGAAAGAAAACAAACCTCAAGACACCCTGGCTATAGGCATAGGTAACATCTCTCAGGACCTTGTAACATGAGACCACCTAATCAGACTGTTTGTGTGTTACCATATATGGGAGACAAAGAAGTAGAAAATGTATAACAAACTACCCCATGTGGCATTTGGGGCTCAGTTCTTGGGGTGCCAACTGAGCCACACTGGCACAAATGAAGTTGCTTCCTGGAACGAAAAGCCTTGGTGTCAGGACCCTTTGCACGAGATTCCTGCTACACCACAACAGGTGACGTAAGGTTTGTTGGTTAGTTACCTCTTATCTGAGACGTGGCTCCGTAGGGAACATCAGGGACTTTCAGGTTAAAAATTGGAAATTGTTAATGGTGCAGGAGGCTGTGATGGTACCGGAGGCTACCAGTAGGCATGCCCACAGTGGTACATTCTTGCCTAGGGCCCCTCATGGCACTCTCACTGTCTGAGATTTCAAGGCTTCTGCCAATTTTCTGAGCCTAGTTCTGTAGACCTCATTGATCTTGACCTAATATTCCAATAATTTCAACTTTTTCTTTAAAAATGACAGTTTCCATTGTTTGAACAAAACTCCGCCATGCTGCTCAGTGGGATGCAAGACTGAAAGGATTACTCAGGGTCCAAGTGGTTTAGAACAGGAGGCCCGGAGTGACTGCACCAAGAAAAGCTCCTGTAAGCAAGAAAGGACCGGGTGCGGCCCCCACCTGGGTAGTTCTCTCGTATTGTTGGGTAGTGAACAATAGTATGTGGAAACGAAAGCAGAAAAATAAGTTCATAAATCATGGGAAATATACCATGACTCTATGTGACCGCCTATGCATATACGTCAGCAAACTCAGGAAGATGGCACAGGGGGAGGTAAGGGGTAAGGGTGGGCTCAACATTCTTCGGTAATCTAAGCATTTCATCTCGAGGAAAAACTCTTCTGCTGTTTTCAGGGTATGGTGTTTTCATCATATCTTGTTTTCTCCTTGGCTGAGCAACTACTGTGTTCGGTGTGTGTGGTGTTCAGCACACACTGCTCTGGCTTTACTTTGTCTCATCTGTCCCCTGTATGGACACAAAACTCCGATGACTGCCTCCCCCCAGCCTCCCTCCCTAGGTAGTCACGCACTGAACATTCTACTTCTTCAGTCTTCAGGATGGTAGTGATTTGCAATTTCACCCCAGTCACCCATGTTAGAAATATGAGTACTATCCTACACTTCCCTCTCTACCTCAATTTTTTGCCAAGTCCCATTAATTCCCTAAGTCCTACACCTCTTTCATGACCAATGTCTCCTTGCCACCCCAGTTGCCCATTTCCTACTTAAGAACCTAGTAATATTGCAACTAGAATGCAGAAAAACTTATAACTGTCTTGTTCTCCTTTTCTAAAACATCTATTATGTTCATTTTGAAAGATATCAATATTAATAACAGAAAACTTTCTGAAATACCAATCTCATTGTGTTAATCATTGCCTTTCTATAAATTTGTCAATATCTACTTCTTCCTTATTGGACAAAAATGAAAACCAGAATAAGAACCCTAGAGATACTCCTACTCTCTAACACAACGTATAGGACTTATATCCTTATAATCTGCATCTTGAACAAAATCTCTAAAATCTTTGAACAATTTCTTCTAAATTGATGATCCAGAAAATTCGAACCCTTTATTGGAAGCATACTACAGCAGGCTCTGATTAAGATATGGTGCTAGTAGACCAGGTAATCTGGAATTTTCTGAGCATAGCTTACTGACTTAGGTGTGGGCACTTCAACCAACCTAAGCCAACTGATTTTCTCTAAAATGTAAATTAAGAAGCCTGTGGCTAAGATAGATAGTGGCAGCCCTTGGATTTAAGAGAAATTCATGATGAGTCATGGCCAGAACTGGGCTGTGATAACCAAATATACTTTGCTCTGTAAGAGAATAAACCCAAATACCTTAAAGATCAAGAGCTGACAGGCAGAAGGGAGAGGGCAGAGAGAGAAGGGAGAGGATGGTTTAATAGAGAAAATAGACCCAGACAGTCATTGTACATGGCTGTGTGAAGATGTTCCTAAAATTAGGTCCTACGAGATCCTCTGGTACATTCATATACATTCTCCTTTATGCTAACCCATTTGAGTGAGATTTTGCACTTTGCAATTTAATTGTTTCTAGATTAGGTACTATCCTAAATCAATGTTCTCTAAATTTAAAGCATGTTCTTTTTATCCCCCCTCAAAACATTTCAAATACTAGAACAGTTTACTTTCCTTTTCTTCTGTGCTTGTGATTATGCAAGGTTTGTTTCAATATCAACATTGACTTCAAATTTAAACCTATATTTTCTTATGTGTGCTATTTATATTACTTAAACCCATTATCCATTGAGTGTATTTGTGCTGATTATCTTAAATAAAAATATTTTTTCAAATATTCTTTCAGCACGCAGCTTTAGTTCGACTTTCTCAACTTGCTGCTCTCATAATATTTTTTTTGCTTCTATCTTGACCCTTTTGAAATAACATAGTCATGTTTGCTGCTTTCAAATCCTCTAGAATCTCTCCCAAGTCTAGTGAACTTTAAAAAATGTCAGTTAAAGGTTCACTGGTTTTCTTGTTCACTTCCTTTAAAATTCATGGATAGCCGCCATCAAGATCTCGCTGCTCTGTCTACTTGAAGCAAAACGCCTTTAGCAGTTTTGCTTTTTATCTGTACCTGTCTAACTCTTTTTCTTACAATTCTGTGGAATCTATTCTTGGTTGGAAAATATCTCATTTTTCATTTTTTGAACATAAATTTAAATATTTTCACTTAATATGACTAAAATGATAACGATATAACTCTGTTTTGGGGGGAAATGAATTTTAATATATTAAAATTGAAATAACAGCAAGCATGTGTAATTTAAAACTAATGGTTATATAAGTATTTTCTAAAAGATGTTTTAAATATTTTAGTAAAGGTTATGCTTATGGGGAAAGAGTCGATGAATTTTAAAAGCTATTCTCTTATTCCTTAGAAACTATGTGCAAAACATTACTACCTACCCTACCATTTTCTTCCTGAGGTAAAGGAGTTCAGTGAAGCAATAGGTGTATATATATATATATACACCTATATATAGGTGTATATATATATATACGTATATATATATATATATATATATATATATATATATACAGGTGTATATATATATATACACACACACATATATATATGTATACATACACACACACACACACACACACACACACACATTCCTCTAAAAATGAAACCTTATTTTTTAAAACATTAGATTTCTATTATCTAAACACTATACATTTAGCTAAACATGGCTAACCAAAAATTCCATAAGTGTATATAGAGAACTATGTTACAGAGTTACTTTAATAAAGGAGATATTGTACATATAACCAAAATAAGAAAGAAGTAATTCTCTAAATAAAGACTCAGTACCCACTATCTTGAAAACAAGTTTATAGCTTTAATAAATAATTGCACATATATATTCAGACAGCATCTAGATCTTAATTAATAATTTATTTGGAATTTAGGAAATTAAATACTAGGCAGTCCGAATACTTTATTTCCATACATTATTAGAAATATTTCATTTTCACATTTATAATAGTATATTAATTGAATAATTCAGTCAAATCATAGCATGAAATATCCCCAAACTTTTAAAACTCTTGAATCAGACAACATAGGCCTCATAGAGAGGCTTTGAGTTTATTTAAGTGTTCCTGGTGGTGAATAAAATAAACACTTGCTCTTTGGTTTTCCATGGCAATTCAGATTAAAAACTCCTCTATTATTTTGTGGAAATCGCTCTACTTTCTGTGTGTTTGTAGATACACAATTATCTTAAAAAAAAAAGAGCTAGTTTTATATTGTGTACTCATCGGTCTGGAAATAAATTGTCACTAGGAAATGTTTATTGGGTAGTAACAGATTAGAACCTTACGTTTTCTAAACATAACGTGACTCACGTTGTAGAGAAAAGATGCTTTATTCAAATGGCAAGAAGTTGTTTCAAACTGTATATATTATAAGAAATTAATGTGCATGAAACCGTGTTTACAAGGCATGTCAAAGGATTTAGCTTTCTTTTAATACGGAAACTCACTTTTTCATATTTTTATATTAAAAGAATGACATCCCGATATATACCTTTTTATCTTCTGGGAAGGTTTTCCAATTAAAATTAAATTTCTTGTGGGGCGCCTGGGTGGCTCAGTAGGTTGGGCATTCAACTTCCGCTCAGGTCATGATCTCATAGTCTGTGAGTTCCAGCCCCGCGTCAGACTCTGTGCTCACAGCTCCGAGCCTGGAGCCTGTTTAAGATTCTATGTCTCCTTCTCTCTCTGTTCCTCCCCTGCTTGTGCTCTCTCTCTCTCTCTCTCTCTCTCTCTCAAAAATAAATAAACATTAAAAAAATTTTAAAAAATAAACTTCTTGCTTTGGAGAAACGTTCTACTTAAAATTGTCATGGCTAATCATTTAAGTTTTGAGACATTATAGAGAATGGTGAAAAAAACACAATGTTGGGGTTGATGAAGGGACAGAAAAAAAAAGAGAGACTTTGGGGTGGATAAAGTGAGGAAAGGATGGGTTTCCCCTGTAATGAATTGAAGTCAGTGAGTAGAAGAAAAAGAAAGTTTCAAAAGTTTGGATCTGTTTCAGGACTGGAACCTAGTGATTAGTTCTGGAGAAGAAACCCAAAAAGGGGCAAGGCCTAGCAGCAATGTGACTAAAGGTCATGGGAACTTGTGGAAATGTGCTTTGGGTTGTTAGCTAACGTCCCAATCCTGCCTCAAGCAGGCAATGCCACTGCCTATGCTCTGGGCCTAGGAACAGACATTCCCCCTTGACATTCACTTCCTGAGCATTCAGGAGCACCTCCAGCAGGACTAAAACTTTCCAGGACACAGGAATTTTCCACATCACCTTCTCTTTGAAAAATCTTGCTTATGCTACTGCAGGATACACATTCTTGGCTAACAGGCATTATTTTTTAATATACACTGATGAATTCAGTTTTCTAGTATTTTATTACAGATTTTTATATTCATATATATATATGAGAGATTGGCCTACAATTTTCCTTCCTTTTTTTTTAATCTTTATTGGGTTTTGGAATTAGGCTCATAACTGATAATCACTATGGAAGATGTCACTTGAAAAATTCTTTAAGGGGAATTTTGTAAAAACTATACATAAACATAATGTGCTTGATTGCATTTGTTTTATTGCACTTTGCAGATGTTGCTGTTTTTTTTTTTTTTTTTTTTTTTTTTTTTTACAAATTGAAGACTGTAGCGACCCTGTGTTGAACAAGGCTATTAGGCTAATGGTGTTGTTTTTCCAATAGTATTTGTTCTCTTCTTGTTTCTGTGTCATATTTGGTTATTCTCACAGTATTATTTCAAACTTTTACATTACTATTATATTTGTTATGGTGATCTGTGATCAGTAATCAAAGATCAGTAAGTTTTGATGTTACCGTTATAATTTTGAGGGAGGGGCACCATAAGCCGTGCCCATATAAGACAGCAAACTTAATTGATATTGTGCATATTGCTACTGTTCCACCAACTTGCTGTTCCCCATTTCTTTCCCTCTCCCAGGTCTTCTTATTCTCTAGGATACAGTAATATTAAAATTCTGACAATTAATAACCTTTCAATAGCCTTAAGTGTTCAATTGAAAGAAAGAGCACATGTCCCTGACTTGAAACCAGAAGCTAGAAATGATTAAGCTTAGTGAAGAAAGCATGTCAAAAGCCAAGATAAGCCAAACGCTAGGACATTGTGCTAAATTGCCAAGTTGTGAATATAAAGGAAAAATTTCTTTGAAGGAAATAAAAAAGTGCTAACCCAGCAAACACAAGAATAAGAAAACAAAGCAGCCTTATTGCTGACATGGAGAAAGTTTTAGTGGTCTGGATAGAACTTTAAACTAGTCACAATGTTCCCGTATGCCATAACCTAGTCCAACCAAGGCTCAAAGTCTCTTCAAATCTATGAAGACTGAAATCAGTGAGGAAGCTCCAGAAGATAACTTTGAAGCTCCTAGACGTTGGTTCATGAAGTGTAAGAAAAGAACCCATCTCTATATATCAATGTGCAAAGCGAAGCAGCAAGTGCGGATGTAGAAGTTGCAGCAAGTTCTCAAGAAGATCTAGCTAAGATCATTGATGAAGGTGGCTACAATGAACAACAGACTTTCAATGTAGACCCCCCCCCAAAAAAAAGCCTTCTATTGGAAGGATGCATGATCTAGGACTCTCCTAGCTGGAGCAAAGTTGTCAATGCCTCACTTCAGAGCTTCATAGGATAGGCCGATTCTCTTGTTAGGAGCCATTGCAGCTGGTGACTTTAAGTTGAAGTCAATACTCATTTACCATTCTGAAAATGCTACAGCCCTTAAGATTTATGCTAAATCTAATCTGCCTATGCTTTCCAAGTGGCACAACGATACCTGGATGACAGCACATATGTTTACAACATGGTTTACTGAATATTTTAAGTCCATTCTTAAGACCTAATGCTCAAAAAACAAACAAAAATCCTTGAGAATAATACTGTTCATTGACAATGCTCATGGTCACCCAAGATCTCTGATGGAAATGTACAACAATGTAAATGTTGTTTATACCTATTAATACAACCTTCATTCTGCAGCCCATGGATCGTTTTGGACTTTTAAGTCCTATTATTTAAGAAACAGAAATATTATATAAAATTATATAAAACAGAAATACGTTTCATATATAGCTATAATACAGATGCCATAGTAGTTCCTGTAATGGATGTGAGTAAAGTAAATTTAAAGACTTCTGGAAAAGATTCAAGTATTTTATTTATTTTTAAGTTTGTTTGTTTGTTTGTTTGTTTGTTTATTTATTTGTGGGGGGTGGGGGCACAGATAGAGGAGAGAGAGAATCCAAACCAGTCTCCACACTATCAGCATGAAGCCTGATGTGGGGCTTGAACCTTTGAACCATGAGATCATGACTTGAACCGAAGTCAAGAGTTGGATGCTTAACCAACTGAGTCCCCCAAGGGCCCCAGATTCAACCATTTTAGATGTCATTAAGAACATTTGTGATTCATGAAAAGCAGTCAAAATATTAATATTCACAGGGGGTTGGAAGAAGCTGATTTAAATCCTCATGGGAGACTTTGAGGGGTTCAAGACCTCAGTGGAGGAAGTAACTACAGATGTGGTAGAACTGGCAAGAGAACTGAAATTAGAAGCCGATCCTAAAGATATAACTTTAGGATCTGCAATGTTATGATAAAAATTTAATAGATGAGGGTTGCTTCTTATGGATGAGTAAAGAAACTGGTGATGGAAACTGGTGAAGATGCTATGAAGGTTATTGAAATGGTAACAAAGGATATGGAATATTACATAATCTTAGTTGATAAGCAGAGGCAGGATTTGAGACGATGGACTCCAATTTTGAAACAAGTTCTACTATAAATAAAGTGCTATGAAATAGGACAGCATGCTACAGAGAAATCAATTGTGAAGAATCAATTGATATGGCAAACTTCACTGTTGTCTTATTTTAAGAAGTTTCCAGTCACCCCAACCTCCAGCAAGCACCCCCCTCATCAGTCAGCAGCCATCAGCATCGAGGCAAGACTTTCCACAACAAAAACTCAGATGATTGTTGGATTTTTCTTTAACAATGAATGTATTTTAGCTAAGGTATGTACATTCATTTTGGGTTTTTTTGGCATAATGCAATTGCACACTTAATAGGCTAATAATAATAGTGGGCTACTAATTTATAATACAGTATAAATATAACTTTGATATATACTAGGAAACCAAAACTGCTTTTGATTTGCTTACTGAGATATTCACGTTATTGCAGTGGTCTCAAAGTGAATCTACATATCGCTGAGGTATGCCTGCAATCTGTTTCTTCAGAATTTTTATAAATATTTTCAATCTTTCTGCTAAACCTGGGAAACTTTTAAACTATTGGTTAATTATTTTTAATAACTATAGAATAGTGCAGGTGTTAATTTTCTCTGGGGTAAGTTTTTACCTCCCAACTAATATTGTTTATTTGTGCCTTTTCTCATATTTAGATCAAATTTGCCAGATATTTACTGATTTTTATGGCCTACTTCAAAGAAAATGTATTGGCTTTGATGGTTTCTTCATTATATTCTTAAATTCAAATGAATTAATCTACTGTCTTGTACTCCTATTCATTAGTTTCTCTTTTTTTTTTCTATTTGTTGTTTGTTTTTATGTTTTTTTTAACACCCGAATGGTAGACTTAAGTAAATATTAGCTTCTCCTCTTTTGGGATATAGCCATTCAATACTAAATATTTCCAGGTAGTATTTTAGTTTCATTCTTTCCAGTTAAATATGGAATAGCTTATAATTGTTTAGCTCTAAAATTTTTCAGACTTTTATGATTTTTTGATGCATGACTTATTTAGAAGTAATTTCCAAATAATTATGGTTTTTTAAACTCTGATTTTGTCAATTGAATTTATGTACTTATATTTCCAGATTCTTCTTGTTTATCTTTCCTTTTGCCTTCATTTGGCTTGCTATATTTTGTTCAGTTCATTTTTTATTTTCCACTTATTTAGAAATTATTCAGTCTATTACTGTTTTTAAGTGATTAAAACATAATAACTCTGATTACTTCCCTATTGACTGACATTACATTTTCTGATATTTAAGCTTCCTCTCTTTTTTATCAAATGATTCCTACATTATATGTATCATTTTATATGGTGTGTGTCTGCTTATATTCATGTATAAAATTATAGGTGTTTTCTAAAATGTGTGTTTTTTTTTTTTTTTTTTTGATGACCATACTCTTTTGCTACTCAGACTTTCTTCTGGGATGATTTTTCTTCTTACTAGAATACTTCCTTACGAATATCATTTAGAGCAGATGTGTTTGTGGTAAACTCTATCAGATTACATTTCCTGGAAATATTTTTAATTTAACCTTATTCTTTAAAAACAGTTTCACTGAAACATTCTTTATTGGCAGTGATTTTCTCATTACATTATGCATTTCATAATCATATTGTAGTCAGACTCTGGAATACGAATGGCAATGAGAGAATCCTCAATATTTGAAGAGCAGGGTTTCAAATTATTTTTAAAATTTTAGTGTATCTGCTTTTTCTTGAATAACTTTTGAGTTTTTGCCACTTCTTACCTTTTTTTTTACAGATTTATAACACTTTCATTTATTTTATGGCTATATGCCTCATTTAACTTCTCAACCTCTAATTCATATTTATTTTCTTATATTTGGTTAATAATATATAAACAGAAACTTTAAGCTGTTTTTAGTGTTCTCTAATAAATAATTTCATAATATTTCTTATTGGATTCTTCACAGAATGTGTCCACTTCTTTTCTGAAGTAAAACGTTTTATTTTTTCATTAATCCTGCAATGTTTTATGCATGTGTGTATGCTAACTCATCTTTAACTTGCTAAGATTTTTATAGGCTTATTTGCCAATAGGTAGTTTATGTTTTCTCTTTGAACTTCTCATGTCACACATGGCTAGGGATGAGCTTTCTGCTTTAGACTTGAAACTAATTGTAAAGAGGTATAAAAACTCTTTGATCAAATGTTGGCATCTCCTAGGCATTTATCTGGGGTGATCCCACTTTCTAGCCTGAAAACATGCTTTCCCACTCTCAAATGTATTTAACCATGAGGAGAAGATTTGTCTTTCAGGCAGTGTTTATTTTTATGTTTACTAGAAGTGATGCATTAAAAACTGTAGAGCCCATTATTCAGTGTACTAGGCATTTTTCCTGCCCCAATGATGTGCTACTATCCCTGGTCTCAGTGGGCCACTGATACTCATCTTTGAGTCACAACCTTACAAAACTAATTGAAGATTTAAACTAATTTTTAAAGCAAAAGTGGAGTTAGAGATTGGTCAGCAATGGAAGTGTGGATGGAAATGACTTTAGCCTCATAACGCAGCTTGCACTGCCCATAGAAATAATGACTGCCTGATTTGCTGGGACAGAAATCGTGTTTTTGAAACCGGAGCGGTGCAATTGATTCAAAATCTTGTCTAAACCACTATGTGTGTTACTACTGGTATTTTCAGAAGTCAAAATCTGCCTAGTGCCAATTTTATGGTTGTTGTTCTTGTTTGGGTTCAGGAGCCCCATATTAGTTGTAGTTAGGGGAAAAAAAAATCTTCCAGTCTATAAGGCAGAGTTATTTCGGCCATAGATTTCAAAGTTTAATGATTATCCATGTTTTTCTGAGTTTCTTTTTGCCGCTTGAATACACAGCCCCACATATACATGCATGCTATTGCCGCACATTCACATACATGCATACGGCATTTGTCCTTGAAGGTCTGGTGATAGATTTACTTTATTTTATTCTTATCCTATAGTTCCACCATAGACAATATGATAAATGCACCTGGCTTTACTTGCCATCTATAGTACAGAAGACTTAAATATTTACATGTCCAGGCTAGATGCAGACCTTTTCTAAAGACTCACACTTGGATTCCCGGTTAACCATCCGACACTACCATGGTCCTTCTCCAAACAGTCTTCTACATGGAAACCAGTGTGCAGTTTTCCAAACACAAAATCAAATCTTTTATTTTGGGTGCCAGACATACCAATGGCTTCACATTACTCCGAGAATAAAGATTAAAATCTGGAACATGAACTAAAAGGACTTATACATCTGAGCTTTAACTAATTCTATCAGCCTTTTTCTCTGCTGATTCCTCCCTGTATTCTCCCTGGCTTCTCTGCTCTGTCACATGACTCACCTTACCCTTGATACATCAGTCACCAACTCAGACTCTTTCTATTTGTTTTACCTCCACTTGACTTAGAACATGCTTGCATTTATTTAAACCTCTACTTTCTCATCCTTTCCTCACCATATATTCTCTCTTTCCCTTATTTTTTCATACACTTATTTTATACTCATAACATCACGAGAAGTTCTTAGCATTTACTACACATTTTGGTTTTTTGTCTGGTTGCTAAATGTAATATGCTAAGCTCAGTAAGCAGCTATATATTGGATCTGTTCACTATTTTAACCATAATATCTATCAAAGTGAGTGGAATCTAATTGTCCTAGCTTGGTTTTATGAATAAATTGATTAAGTAGTAACCAAGTAGATTAAGCTCTCGGATATAACGTATCTTGTTATCCCCAGTGTTTCTTTCTGACATCTTTTAAATTTTATTTATTTGGAGCTTCTTTTCTTGATGTTCATTTTCAAAATTAATCTGTATGACAGGAGAGACGGAGTCTGCACTACCATGCTTAAAACATCATAGGTGATCAATAAGTATATGTTGAGTTATTGAGGAAGCAAATACTGTGTGGACATAACATGAATGGTTATCGCAAAGCAATATTAATCCTAAAGTCTCCTGATTTCAAATTTCAAATGTAATTCTAATTGTTTTTCTTTAGAAGTCATAGCATTAATGATCTTCAATATAATGTGTCCATTTCTTTACAGTTACCAGAAGAAAAATGTAGGGGTAAATGCTATCAGAGGTATACATGGACACATCAACAGCAATCATACATTCAGCAACCAGGGCCATGCACGTAGAGGTTTGTAGGAACACAAGGAGACTCACCCACAGTCAGGCTTGGCTAAGGTTCAGGTGGTGGTGGTTTTAGCCCCCAAACCAGAAAGTGTTATTTTTTTTGCCCTTATTTTGTCACCTGTACACAATGATCTAAAAGATCCAAGAAATACAATTTTATTTCATCTCCCTATTTAACTGTAACCTTGGCACAGGGTCTCCGGTTCTTCCTGTGGACAAAGGGACAACAGCTTAACCTCTAGTCAGATTTATTTCTGGAAGTTAGAGGTCTGGACAGAAAGACATCCTCTTTGGAAGCAAAAAGAAAAAAAAAACACTTTTATCAACAATATGCTAGCATACTCCAAGAATGCTGTGCTGCTGTTGCACTCCTTGTGACTAAATGACATGGCTGGCAAAGTGCCCATGGCTACTCTGGTACTTTCTGAGACACATTGGTAAAGGGCATGAGGAACCCTCAGACTCTACAAATGATCAAGTAGCACCCATGTGGGCTCCAGTAGAATCACAGAAGTGCTCCACAGGATGTTCAAGCTGTTTGCTCCTCCCAATGACTTTGTGCTTAATCAACTACCCTGCTCACTGAACCAACTTGTCAGGAACTCCTTTGAGCTAGACAGTCAATCTGCCAGGTGTCAGAGTAGCTGATTAATGAAACATGTCAAAATAGAAGCATCAAGGCTTCCATTCTGTTATAGTGTAAACAAGAAGCTAAATGAGAGAAAGCACCAACTCCTTCTGTTCCATTTTCCTACACGGAACAGAGTGCCAGTAGAGAATCGGGTGAATCAACACAGACCTGAGAGCCATTGCCAAGGGAGCTCTTAACAAAAGGTTTCTGCATTGTTATGGACTCAGGAGCCAGCAGGAAGAAAAAGAGAACTAGAAGTGGAAAAATACTGGGTACAGAGATTTGGGGGAAAGTGTCTTAAGATTCCTTCCCCTTCCCATTCCAATAACACATAAAGAGACCTCCCCAAGGTGCATGAAGAAGATCTTGGCTGAAATCCTTAAGATAAAAGAATCTAAGCATGAAGGTGCCCAGAATGCAAAATGAAGAGCATCCTTGGCCATAGGGCTTGAGTCCTTGATGGCAACTCCCTCCAGAGGGGGCACTGCACTAGCAATGTATTGAATGGAAGAGGAGGGGGTGGGAAATGGAGTCAGTCCTACTCCAACCTCTGCCGCAAGGCCTGTTAGGTAAAGCTTTTGTCTATGGTTTGACCTGAAAATTAACACATATATTTTTGGCCATAGCCAGACTGGTCAAGGGGTAGAGACAAAACTTAAGCATATGCAGTCTTATTTTAGTGTCAGGGTGCTTAACCATCACATTGTGATGCCTCTATGTTATATGCTACTAGGAAGTAAAAAGTGCTTACGAAACTTTCTCTTGATATTTGGTTCTTAGTAGTTTGATTAAGTTGTGGCCAGGAGTTGTATTCTTCAAATTTAACTCATGTGAGTTCTGCTGAAATTCTTGAATTTATAAATGTATGTCTTCCAGTATTTGAAAGTGATTTTCAACTATTATTTTTTCACCTCATTTTCTTTCTTTTTTCTTTGAGGGATTCAGTTACTCACATGATACACCTTCTCTACTGGCCTCCAGAACCATGGCTATTTGTTCATTATTTGTTCATTTTTTTCTATCTTATTTTTTTAATTTGAAAAAAAATTCAAAGATTATTTATTTATTTATTTATTTGAGAAAGAGACCATGAGCTTGAGCAGGGAGAGGTAGGGAGAGGGGAAGAGAAAAAATCCCAAGCAGACTCAGTGTTGTCAGTGCAGAGCTCTCCACCACCACTCCTCGCCCCACCCCCAAACTCACTAACCATGAGATCATGACTTAAATTGAAATCAAGAGTCGGCTGCTTAACCAACTGAGCCACCCAGGCACCCTTGTATGTTATTTTTATTCAACCATTTTCATCGATGAATTTCCATAGATCATTTTCATTCGTCTATTTTCAAGGTCATTGACTCTTCTCATTTAACTTCCTCTGCCACTTCATCCAAGAGATTTTCCTTTTTCCATTTAAGATGAAATCTGGCCTTTTGTAGCAGCATGGATGGAACTGGAGAGTGTTATGCTAAGTGAAATAAGTCACTCAGAGAAAGACAGATATCATATGTTTTCACTCTTATGTTGATCCTGAGAAACTTAACAGAAGACTACAGAAGGAGGGGAAGGGGGAAAAAAAAAGTTAGAGAGGGAGGGAGCCAAAACATAAGACACTCTTAAAAACTGAGAATAAACTGAGGGTTGATGGGGGGTAGGAGGGAGGGGAAAGTGGGTGATGGGCATTGAGGAGGGCACCTGTTGGGATGAGCACTGGGTGTTGTAGGGAAACCAATTTTATTTTATACTAAAAAAATAAAAGAAAAAAAATGTAAATGAGCACTGGGTTAAACTTCAAGACATCAGTTTCCTTAGCCCCTAACAAGAAAGTCAGTATGTCCTTTGAAGCCTTGAAGCCAGGCATCGACTTATTTCTAGCTATGAAAGTCCTAAATGACATCTTCTTCCAATACAAGGCTGTTCTGTCTACATTACAAATCTGTTGTTGACTGTAGCCACCTTCATTAATGATATTAGCTAGAACTTCTGGAGAACTTGCTTCTAGGGCCTTGCTCTGGATTAGGCTTTGGTTTAAGGGAATGCTGTGGCTGGTCTGATCTTCTATCCAGACCATTCAGATTTTCTCCACATCAGCAATAAGGCTGTTTGACTTTGTCGGGGCACCTGGATGCCTCAGTGGGTTAAGCATCTGACTTTGGCTCAGGTCATAATCTTGAGGTCTTAGTTCGAGCCCCACATCAAGCTCTGTGCTGACAGCTCAGAGCCCAGAGCCTGCTTCAGATTCTGTGTTTCCTTTTCTCTCTCCCTTATCTTCTTCTCCGCTCACCCTGTCTCTCTCTCACAAAATAAATAAACATTAAAAAATAGATTTATTTTATAATTTTATAATTTCCATTTGGTCCTTTTCAATAATTTCTATTTCTCAGATTTTCTATCTTTTTATTTACACCAAGAGTAAATGCTTACCTTATTGACCAAATTTATAATAGCTGCTTTAAAGGGCTAAATAGGTGACGGGCATTAAGAAGGACACTTCTTGGGATGAGCACTGGGTGTTTTATATAAAGTGATGAATCACTAAATTCTATTTCTGACAACATTGATACACTATATGTTAGCTAACTTGGATTTAAATTAAATTTAATAAGTCTTTGTTTTATAATTCTAATATCTGCATCATCACAGGGTAAACTATATTGATCGTCTTTTCCTTTGAGCACATTTTCATGTTTCTTTGTATGTTGAGTAATTTTGAACTATACGATGGACAATACAAATGTATTACCATGTGGATTATTATTTCTACTATATTCCTTTGAAGACTGTTGATATATCTATTTTACAAGGCAATTAACATTACTACACTCAAGGCGCAAAGTCTCTTTTGGCTACAGTGAGTAGAAGCTCAAATCTTAGTTTAGTGTACTATTCAAATGCCTGGTTCAGATGTCACCCCGAGACCTTGGTAGACACGTAGACAGCCTGAGACCTGGGTAGAGCTTATACAAACATTTTATGGTTACCTTCCTCTGCCTCTCTCCTTTCCATGAACTTCTTCAAGCCTGTCTAGGAGCCCTGGTAGTGTTGACTCATTCCTGTGATATGTTAAGCCAGAGTCCAGGAAGTCTGTGAGGTGGCAGAGCCAGGAAAATCAGACACTCACCCTATGCTATTTGCTCTCTCCACGCATCATCTCCTCTCTGAAATCTGCCTATTTTGTTCACTCTCCAAAGCCTTCTGGTAGTTTCTATTTATTTTGGTTTTTATCTGTATTCATCTACTAATTATAATTTCTATCTTCAAGAGAGTCAATATGTTACTCCTCCATAAAGAAATTAGTAACCCAGACTTTAATTCCACAAGTATTATAGTTTTTTGTGTAGAGAATAGATTGCAATGGGGTTATTGAAACAGGACAACTAGTAGAAAATGATAACTTGAACTAGAGAAGTGTAGAGAAAGTCTCAAATATGTTGGATTTTAGATATTTCAAAAGGGTTTGTTAACAAATCTGATATTTGATGTGGGGAAAAAAGGGAAATGGGTATTTTTTAAAATCCTGAGCAAAAAAAAAAAAAAACAGAAAAAGTCAGGGGAGTGAGATTCAAATTTGGAGATGGGCATGTTAATTTTGTGCTGCCTATTTAATATTTAAGAAATCATTCAAGTATGTAATTTGGATAGGATGATTGAATTGGTAATACAAATTGGAGTTATCAGTGTAGAGATAGTAATTGAAAACATGGCACCAGATGATATCACTTAGCAGGGAGAACGATAGAGAAAGAGAAGGCCCTTGGACAAATACCAGCCATGACCATAGTTGGAGTTCAGGAATGAGAATAATACATATCAGAAGGCTGAGACAGAAATGCCAGTGGAGTAGATAGGCATGGAGAATTATGATACCACAGAAACCAAATGAACATGGTGCTTAAGGAAGAGAATGATTGAGTCAGAAGTTGTTACTGCTGCCAAATATGTGGGCTTAGAGCTGATCACTGGACAGGACAATAGTAGCAGGTGACTGGACAAGAGTAATATTTTAGAAACAAAATAGTGTGAGAAACTGAAGAATCAGAATGAAGACACATCCCATTTTATGCATTTTCCTTTAATCGAGCTAACTTCATCTGTGCTTTTTATGTATTTTTCCCCACTTTGACATATCTGTAACTTTGTTTGGTCTATTGTCTTAATTTGAAGGCCTCAGCATGCATTTTGAAGATTTTAGGAAGTACAGGTTAAGTAAAATGTAAAGTAAAATGTATCGTCCTCCATAAAACTTAACATAATCATTCAATGTACTTTTCCCCTTTTGCAAGTGTGAATAGCACATCAGAATCGCATTCTGAGACTATCACTTTATATTTTGTAGTATCTTTCTTTGCAAACAGAAGATCATAGCCATAAAATTTTCAAATTCCAATTCCTACTAGAACCAGTCATGCCACTGTTTGTTAAATCAGATTAGAATGCCACTCAGTGAAAGTATAATCCACCAGAGAACCTAAATTGGATCAGCTTAACTCTAAGTATTTGTTAACTCTAAGCTTTTTGTGTATAGGAAAAATTTCCTTATTATCACAAAATTTCTCCAAAAACACAAAAACTGAAGCATAATTCCTAAAGATAGCTAATAGATATGGCCTCCAACTGATACATGTTTCAGAAAAAAGAAAAGATATGTAGACTCTTCTTTAATTTTACCTTAGGTTTATTTCTCCATGCATTTTTTTTCTGTACTTATTAGGAAAATAAGAAAATAAAAGCCGAAGAAATGGAATACTTAATCAAATGAATCCAATTCCTTAGATTGTGATAATATAGTATATAAATTCTCAATAGTTTCTATGAATATGGATTCAGACACTGAACATATATGTTCTTTGAGCTGAAAGATGTGTGGGAAAAGATCACCTCTTCTAATTCACTCCAATATTACACTGAGATTAAGAAATGTTAAGGTCACAATTTTTAATGCATAGGTTTCAGAAGAAGAAAAGGAAATAAACACTCTGGAAAAACACTTTATTTATAGGCAAATGCACTCAGCATTTAGAACACTGTACATCAATTTAATTGTGTATCATTTATTTGCAAATTAATCATGATGGGCCAAGTTGGTCATGAATAAGAATGAGTAATAATTACATGTAAAATCCTTTTCACTTGAAAATGTAATTCCATCACAGTCTTGTGACAGAATTGGACTAGAGGAATTTAAGAACTCATTTACTTTGCCTCTGAATTCTGTATCACAAGAGGCAGGGTCAAAATTGCTTTTTTCCATGTTATTTTGAGGCCATATAGGCTGGCTCTATCAAACATGCCTAATAATAACTTTCAGTCGTATCTAATAGAAGTAGTCTATTAGCTAATCAGAGAACAGTTAAACTCAACTGGGAACAGCAAATGAAATTTTGAGATAAGGGATTTTTCTCCACACTTGTTTGTTTTCCTTAAACACTCCTGGATTCTTGCACCATAAGGGTGGAATGAATAACCTGGCAAGGGTCCAACATACATTTGTCCAGATTTCTTGACTATGGAAAGCTAAATCTGCCTAAAGCTCATAAGCATGGGGTCACAGGAATTATACTGCCGGGGTTCAGTTCCTGGCTCTACCACTTACAGTGTGACTGGGCAAACAACACTTTCCCCTCATTATTAGAAAAGAATAAATAATACTAATGCCTACATTATAAGGTTTCAGTGATCCTTAAATTAGTGAATATATTTAAAATGTTTACAAGGCTGCTTCTAGGTGGCAAATGACCTGAACCTGCTGACCAGCTGCTTGGAAAAGAAAGAGACAGAAAATGAGAAATAAGACATCGGGTTAGAGTCATGTGGATGAAGGGTGGACATACACAGTGAAGATTTTTTGTGTCATGTGTCGTGTTCTTACAGTGTAAATTCTTTTCTATGTATGGTGAGATTAAAAGTTGTATTGAATTTTCAGTTCCAACTCTTTCTTATTTCAGTCATAGGAAACCTTCTGAAGTCATTATTCCTTTTGTTTTTTGTATTGAAATGCCATCTCCCCATTATAACAATTTAATCTGCATCTAGACAATAACTCCAATAATGTAATCCCAGTAGTCCCTCATAGTGCTTCCCTCCTATAAAGGTTTGTTCATATACCCGCTCCATTTTCTCCCTTTCCTTTCACTTCTTAGAACAACATAATCTGGGTTTTGTGTTGACGTTTCCTTGAATCAACTCTTGTTAATGGCTTAAAAGGCTTCCATTCTGCTAAAAACAATGAGCATTTTTTCAGTGACTGTCTTACCTTCAGACTGAAGAATCCAGTTCCGTCTACGAATCCTCATATTCCTAGTTCAAAAATCCCTCAAATATAATGAACGTATTCAAAGTTTTAATCTAATGATCTCTTCCACACCCAGCAATTGTCCATCTGTTTTGCCTCTCTTGATAAATGGCATCACCTTCATTCTGTTACGTAAGTTAAAATATAAGACTTTGCTTTAATGTCTCCTACTCTCACTATTTTAAATTGAAACACAGCCCTCTTGGTTTTAATTCTATCAGTTAAGTTGCTCTCTTTCTACTCAAGATTTTCATCAGGCTACCCTTTTCAAATTAACCTTCAGCTTGCATACTGCAGTAACCTTCTAACTTAATTTCTTTCTTCTGTCCCAACTTTCCTCCAACTGACAACCACACTGCAGCAAATATGGTTTTATCAAATTACAAATCGGAAAATTCCATTTCATCCCTTTCCGATGAAAATCACAGCAATATACTCCCATTTATCTTTGAGTTGAAGAATAATAGCCTTAGAGTGGCCACTATGGCCTCATCAGCTTCTCCTTCTTCCTCACATGTTATTCTGCATCCTGATGTGGATTGCTCTGTTCCTCAGTTCCTCAGCAGGGCATGCTTTGCTTACTGTGGTTTTACACTGGTGGTTTTTCTCGGTACTTTAGATCAAAATGTTAACACATTTTCTTTTTTTTTTTTTCATTAAAAAATGTGGAAATAGGGGCGCCTGGGTGGCTCAGTCGGTTAAGCGGCCGACTTTGGCTCAGGTCATGATCTCACGGTCCGTGGGTTCGAGCCCCGCGTCGGGCTCTGTGCTGACAGCTCAGAGCCTGGAGCCTGTTTCAGATTCTGTGTCTCCCTCTCTCTGACCCTCCCCCGTTCATGCTCTGTCTCTCTCTGTCTCAAAAATAAATAAACGTTAAAAAAAAAAATTTAAAAAAAAATGTGGAAATAATGAGTAGGATGCATAGTTTAAAATTTAGCCTAGTAGGAGGTATATCTGAGCTTAAAAGTCAAGCTAAAATTGTGAATCAAGTACAAAAAAAAAAAAAAAAAGCTGAGCATTGGCATTTGTATTCAAGTAGAGGGTGCACAGTTGAACAGGAGGTTGGGATACATTAGAAAAGGATAGATAATTTAAGGAAGCATAAAGATCTGGTACACAGCACTTCATACTTTTTATTTAAATCTAAGCATATATTTAGGAATCTATCAATTCTATTAGTTCTTTTTTTGAGTTTACCCCTCCAGGCACACTTTTTATCCTTGAAATATTATTCTTTAGCTATTCAGTTATCACTGATAACCTTTAATGTTTTGGTAGGAGCTAGACAAGTTATCATTTCAGTTTTTTTGGAGTATTATCTATACCTGTTGACCAAATTTTTATTTTTTCAGTATCAAAAGAACTACTCTTCATTATATATATTCCTTTATATTGGTAGCTAATCCCAGCAATAGAAGCCTGCATACAATATGATAAAGTCTGTGGAGATAGTGCTAATATATATTAAGTGAAATTGTAACTTATTTCAAAAATGTATCCTGAGCTGTTGAAAATACTGGTAGCATTTCTGTCAGGAATTATTCATGGTGTATAGTCTTGGGGTGGATACTTATCAGAAAAATTACCTTGTTCTCCTATTTACAGGAAACATATCTGATGAGAGGAATATTAATGAATAGATTATATCTTTTCCATTTAAAAATTATCTTAGACAATCATTTTGTTATTTATAAGCAAATTTGTTGGATCTGTAGTATTATCTCAATATGATTTTATATTTGTACTCCTTTTTTTAAATATTTTTAAATGTTTATGTGTTTTTGAGAGTGAGACAGAGACAGAGACAGACAAGAGAGACAGAGAGACACTGTGAGCAGGGGAGGGACAGAAAGAGAGGGAGACACATAATCTGAAGCAGGCTCCAGGTTCTGAGATGTTAGCCCAGAGCCCCATGTAGGGCTTTAAATTGTGAACCATGATATCATGACCCGAGCTGAAATCAGACACTTAACCAACGAGCCACCCAGGTGCCCCTATATTTGTATTTCAGTTTTCCTTCTCTATCTCTTTCTCATCTATCTTTCTCTCCCTTCCACTTCTCTGCCTCTTCTCTCCAAACAGATTTTTGAAACTTTTAATAATGTCCTAATTGTCCACATTTTTTAGGCTTAGACACTTTTGTGTCACATTTAAGAAATTGTTTCCTAATTTCATGTAAAGAGAATTTTTTCCTATATTACCTTCTAAAAAATATATATTCTTTTACTTTTTTACATTTAAGGCTCATTCAATCTGGAATTGATTTTTATGCATGGTGAAAGAAATAAGCCAAAGTTTATTTTTCCCAACTGCTTGAGTATCTATTAGAAAGGCCATTTTTTTTCTCCACTCACAGCACTGCAATGACACCTACATTGTTAATCAGAACATGTAGGAAAGCATTTTCTAGACTGTACTGTCAAAATGTATTGCTGTTGCTGTTGCTCATGGCATTTTTTTTTCTTCTTGTTGTATTTACTCATGTTTGATGGTATATTAAGTTATGGATTTAAAAAAAAATTTATGTTTATTTATTTTTTTGAGTGAGAGAGAGAACAAGCTAGGGAGGAGCAGAGAGACAGGGAGAGAGAATTCCCAAGCAAGATCCATGTTGTCAGAGTGGAGCCCGACGTGAGGCTTGAACTCACGAAATGTAAGATTATGACCTGAGATGATACCAAGAGCTGTATGCTTAACCAACTGAGCCACCCAAGTGCTCCACGGTCTTGGAATTCTGTAAGGTGTTTTATGATGGTATATATTTTAGAGATTACTTTTTCTTGTTTCTGCTAGTTTTCTGTGAGCAACAAGAGCTTTAAATGACTTTAAAACAAATATTTTGTTATTATTTGTGCCTTTCACCCTCAGCAATACAGTTATGCAACAGTTATGCAAAACCCACCCTCAAACCAACTGAAAATGGAATTATGATTATGTTACAAATTCTCAGCTTATGCTTTTTTCCTTTCCACCATCACACAGAGTCAAGGCCAAGAAAATGAAACATTTCTATTCATATTATTTCCCTTTAAAGTTTGGTTTTGCTGTGTTTAATTTTTCCTAATTATACATTGAAGATTAAACTTTCAAGAGTGGGGGGCTTTATGTGGCAATCTCTTTCTGACCTATCACCAATAAAACCAAATATCTAGATTAATAAACATTGACAGATGACATTTATCAGACTCTGAACTCACTCTTTTCTTTGGCTTAGTCATTTTCAGTTTTCCTGTCACTTTTCATGTTTAATATTTTTTTTTTCCCGAACACATCAACCATGCATCTAAAATACATTAATTTAGGGGTACCTGGGTAGCTCAGTCATTTGACTGTCTATTGCCTTCAGCTTAGGTCATGATCTCATGGTTAGTAGAGTTGAGACCCGTCTCAAGCTCCAGGCTGACAGTACAGAGCCTGCTTGGGATTCTTTTCCTTCCTTTCTCTTCACCTCTAAATAAATAAATAAATAAATAAATGTTATTGTATACTTTGTCTAGTATCTCTTTCTCTCTCTTTTTCAATCCCTTTCTTTTCCTCTCTCTGCCCCTTACTCCTCAACAATTTTTTTTAAATTTTTAACATTTATTTATTTCTGAAAGACAGAGCAAGACAAAGCATGAGTGGGGAAGGGGCAGGGAGGGGAGGGGGGACACAGAATCCAAAGCAGACTCCAGACTCTGAGTTGTCAGCACAGAACCCTGCCCAGGGCTCGAACTCACAGATTGTGAGATCATGACCTGAGCCAAAGTCGGATGCTCAACTGACTGAGCCACCCAGGGCCCCCTCAACAATTCTTTTTTTAATTTAAAATATCCAAATTGTACTTAATTTTTTATGGTTAGAGTTTTGATGTCACATTTAAGATTGTTTTTTTATTCTAGTGTAGTTATTCCAGATATCTTGTCTGCTATACAGAGTAAAAATTTGACAAGTTTTTGGCTGAGACAATACTAATAAAAGCATGAAAGAACCAAAAAAAAATCTGAATGCCACATTTTAATTCTCTTTTGTAAATGACAAAGCCATATTGAGTAATGTTTAATGCTTCAGTGGTTGAGGGAGTACTTTATATAACAGTTCTAAATACTTTCTTCATGATCTAATCAATCTTTAAAATTATAATTGTTATAATTTAAAACTTTCTGAGCCCATATCGACACATTTCAGGTTCAGTATAGTGATGCACAATCATTCTTAGCATAGATATAAAGAAGATAATTTTGGATTGCTGTTGTCTTCAAATTTTGTTTTATATTACTTAGAAACTATCTTTCTCCTATTTCTTATTAATATCAATAATACGTGTCAGTATGTTACAGATTATTTTATGACATAATATAACATATCTAAGAAAGGAAAAAAGATAACTAAAAGTTTTATGAGATGTAGTTTTCCTAAAACTTTCAAAGGACTTAAATAAGCAGAAAGTTATGGTTCCACAATGTCCTGAATTTCAATTTAGAATTGAGGCCTATTATGGTTTTTGGTGAAAAAAGTACAAAATAACATCAGATAATTTATCTTTTTTTTGAATCAAAGATAAGACTTGGCAATTTTATTCTCACATTTAATAAAGGAATATTCTAGTATCTTTGGAAAATTATAAAATAATTTAATTATTAAGAGTAATAGAATTAAACTATTGTAAATCAAAGTTAATGAATTCAATGATCATAAATGTTTTCTCATTAAACTTTTTAAAATTACTATTTATGAAAGAATCAAGAATTTCAGATTCTCATGGTGTACTTATTGAATATCATAATCTAACATATCTAATTAACTTACATTTTTCATTATACAAAACAGGTGTTAGAAGAGGTAATTTATACATTCTCCACACAAGATACTAACAAAAAGAAGTAACCTGCACTTTTCTTTCAGATAGAAATTGTCGTATTTATGAATCTACATATTAAAATGTATTTTTCCAGTTTACTTTCCAGTACAGTTTACTTCCTACCAGGAACTAAAATGTACTTCCTGGTAGCTAGGAAGTTACCAGTTGTGCTTAAGAACTTTTTTTCCCAAATAATTAGCTAGTTCGATTGCTAAGACAATTACAAATGTTATATGGCTTTGTTTCATTAGGGATAACACTTGTTTTTATTCAAATCACTAATAAGTCACACAAATTCTACGTGCAAACCCAGTCTATAACATGGCCAAATAGTGCACTTGTGCATTTATATAATAAATATGTATTTAAAAAGGAGAAAAGAGATAAAAATAAAAAAAAAAACTATAGGGTTAGAAAACAATATACTATAAAAATGATTTTATTTAATGATATAAAAATTTGAATTTGTTTCATAACATATGTGTATGAATTTGTGTCATAATATTTGAAATGCTTAGATTCACATTTTTGACTACTTACAAAATTTAGACCTGAAAAACAGTCCATCAAATGATGAGGGTGTGCTTCTACTATTCATCCACAACACGGGCCATTCCAATGATGGCGATTTTTATGGGAAGTTATTGTGAGTTTCTTCTTGGACATCTAGAATTTTGTGTGACCCCTTTCTGCTTAAAAAAAGGGTTGTCCTTCCAAGTGAAAACAATGGTGAAGGTTGTTAAAGGTTAGCGGTTACACTTACGGGTTATTACAAACCCTAAACAATAAAGAGATATTGAGAAGATGTGAACACTGGTAGTATTTTTCCTCTTACTTAGAGGTTATTTTTACCTTTTAAGCTTAGAAATCAAAGAGTTTCCAAAAGTAATTGCCAAAAAGCATGTTAATAAATATATTTTTATATTTAATTAGATTTCATCTCATAAATTTGTGGCCCAAAATATTATCAGTATTATTATTACTATTATCTTACTAATAGTAATAATTATAAACTAACAATATTGTGTTAGACCACTAAAATATGAGAGATAAATCTATTTAAACATAAATGATACATTTATTAACATGTGCTTGAAAATAATTGTTTTCTTGCAAAGTATATCTATAGGACTAAATTAAATTGATTCGGTTGAAATAGGTTGTCAATAGATTTTTGGGTCAATCTTTGTCATGTGTATCGACAAGGCAATAATATGCCAATATACGTTATAGGCAATAGATTTTATAATACGGCAACAAAATAAGAAACACTTTTCTTTATTATATGAAACATATATAATCCAAGTGGAATTTGTTTATTTGTACTAAAGTATACATTATAGATTTGATTTCATTGGTTAAAATGTATTTCCCTTGTCTTCAGAAGTTCGGTACTATTTAAAGACAGTAATTTCTAAGTACAGTACAAAAAAAAGTAAGTGGTAAAGCATATAAGCACTGACTTTTCAAAAAATTTTCAGAGGCTGTGCCTACAAACTAGCCAAGGAAAATGTTTAGAAACTAGATAAAAATGGGAAAATTGCCTCGTTCTTTGATTGACTGGCCATAAAACCTTCTAATTCCACTGATTTTTCTATTCTCTTGAACAGACTACCTATTGGGATTTGCTATTTGCTCTAGGCTCGACCTGATGAACAGGAGCTTTCAGAGAGATTACAGCTGACAAGACCGCGGAGACAGTCTCTTCAGGGGTCCAGATTGAACTTGTGTCTTGCTTTTATACCTGGCATAATAGCCTGAAGAAGTCTTTTGATGCCATTGCAGCAGCAATTGCAGCAACAGCATTAGTGGCATTGCCCCAGTGGGTAGCAATGCATCAGCCAACCATGATGAGAAAAACAGGAATGAAGAAGGAACCTAAGGATGCAAGTTATTCAATTTCACTTTGGAGAGCAAACACTAGTCACTCTTTGCTTTAGAACTTGCCGTTTTGTCAGTTTCAACTGCTTATTCTTTGGTGTTATTCCCTGAAATGTTTTCTAAAATAAATACCATAAAATTCTATTTGTGTAGAAAATCTACTACATGTATACCCATTTGTGTACATGCTTCCAGGAAGTGGCTATTTAGTAGAATCTGAAAACTCTTTTACTTTTTTCAAAGCCACCTTATGTTTTTTTTTTCTTTTGTGTTTGTACGTATGTTATCAAAGCAACGCCGATAAATATGTATTTATGCATTTTCTTTAAAATTCAGTTGTGTGCAGATAGTTTAGCTCAACTTAGCTTCCTAAAAAGGCTTTAAGCACTATATCCAGACTAAAATTCCTCATACTGTCTATATTATTGAACCTTTGCTAATTTTTGGATTCATATGATTCACCTAACAATTCACAAGTTCTGTAAATAAAATTTCTTTATGTTTTGTTTGCAAAGTCGTGTCTGAACACTTGAAAGTTGAGATAAAGACCATGCACAGTTTGTAGAAGAAAACGTTTAAATATTATGCATTAAGACCACTTGTGGCTTCAAATAAAATCGAAATATTCTAATGACTCTAAGCAGAGTAAGGAAACAGCCTGAAACCTTCTACATCACGTTGTAATGTTTTATGAAGAATTTTATGTCCCATGTGTTGGATTGTCATATCCTTCTGATATCAACTTGGATGAGATGGAAGGAACAGTTCATGAATTTTAAGTATGTCACAATATACTACCTGGATGGCATCTCATAAAACTCATTCTTATGTCAGAAGGGTAAGTCAGTTCTGTTTCAGTGTACATTTACTAGTGATACCAAAATCTATTGCATAATTCATATTCTTTGCCCAATAGCTTTTAGAACTTCATTGTACACAATTTAGCAATATATCATATAATATTCATGAATTGTTTCCTGATTGCTTTGGTAAATGTACAACTAGGCACTTAGGAAATAATATTTTTGTGTGTATGTAACTGTACCAAATATTGCAGAACCTCTAGTACACTTTTAAATATTTATGTTGCATTGAAATGAATTGAAGAATAAGTCATGGCTTAGAATGGTATCCCTGATTATTTATTAAATAAAAATGAAGGAAATGTGGTGACAAATATTTGCTTTTGTGTGCTTTTTAAAAAGCTTAATTTAATATTACAATGGAATGAAGTCTTTCAAATCAAACTATTTTGGCAATGGATATAAGAAGTCAAAACCAGCAATAAGTATGGAAATTATTGAAATAAGCATATAAATGTAAAAAAAATCTTGAAAATTAATGTATTCCAGAATTTTACATTTTGTGTTATCTACTAACCCTACTGGAGTCTGGGCAGCTGTATATTATTATTTCTTAGTAGAATATATGAATGTTCATTCCAAAGGGAGTAATGAAGTCTGTAAGTAGCCTATATTAGTTTGAGCTAACAGATTTTGCCAGAATCTACGGCCAAATGAGTTAAACAGATTTTTGATTTTAGACATTTTTTTTTTATTTCAGACTTACAGTTAGCATTATTGGTACTAAACTGGTTTCTATGGAACAGAAACAGTTTCAAAATAAATAAAGAGAAAATTTTACTGTAATAGATAGAAAACAGTATGGGAACTCTAAGAGCTATGCTCCAAAGGGCAGAAAGAAGGGTCCTTATTTAGGTGCATTTTAAGTATCTTAATGTTGCCATGCTTTCTCTTGTGTCTTTTAATGAAAAATCCAGGCAGATAATTCAAATTACTCACATAAAAAGAGAGTGTACTCAAAAAAGATGTTCTGCTTCTTGATAATCTACCAGACCCAAATATACTCCTCTACTTCTGTTTCACTTACAACTATTATATTTGGGGAATTAATGTATATACATTTCTAAATTTTGTAATGTTTATTCATTTTTTTTTTTGAGAGAGAGAGAGAGAGAGAGAGAGAGAGAGAAAGTATGAGTGGGGAAGTGTCAGAGAGAGGGAAATAGAATCCGAAGAAGGCTCCAGGCACAGAGCCCAAGACAATACGCAGACAATGTCTAAATTCATACCTCCCAGCAACAAGTCATACCCTTTCCATAACATAACTTGCTCCAGTATAAAACACAAATCCCTATGTTTTTTTCTGAAAAGAAACTTGGTTAACATTTCTTATAATAGCATAGAAGTTAAACATAAATTTAACAGTCAAGAAGTAACTGTTATTCACAAACTTCATTCTCACCAAAGTCAAGCACTATGGAGGAGTTCAGTCAGAAAAGAAAGGAGGTGTATTTAATAAAGGGGCTATTTGGCAAAGATAGTAAGTACAGCTTTATTAGTTGACTACAAAGTCCTTTACATAGAATAATAGTTAATGTTAAGTATAATCTCATTAGATCATGATGATGATGACTTTTTTTAAATTTTGTAATTAAGAAAATTAGCCACATGGAGTTGCTTGCATATAAGATAGAGGAATCATGTTTCAAAGCTAGGGCATTTATTATCATTTTACATTATTAATAACTACTCATTTTTATTATATTAACTTAGTAAACACAACATCAGTCTATCAAAGATTGATTGTCTGAAAGTAATTATTTATACAAAGAAATTTAGATTGTGTCTTCACCTTATAATTGTGGTAACCGCTGAATATTTTCTAGTGCTTTTATGTAGGCATTAATATATAAATGTAAATTGTGCTATAATATGATAACAGTGGTTTGATCCTCAGATTCACAGGAAACAAGCACAAGTATGCTGCCATCCACATTCAGATACAAATTAAAAAGAGAATTTCCAATCCCAATTTCATGGGTCACTATTTCTATGCTGTTTGCCCTACTTTGTACCACATAAGTTACATACAATTTATTATTCCCTCCTCTAAACTCACAGCTAGGATTTGAAGCATAGTTTAGAATACTAAATGGATGTTATGTTTTTCCTTACTCCAAACAGTCATTTCCAAATCATTTCTCTGATGGTTTGAGTAAAGTATTACACTGCATTGAGATTTTCAGCTTAAGAACTATTTCTGCAGAGTCAAGAGGCTATTCACTTAAATTCAACAAAGAGTTGTCTACTGATTCTTGAGTGTAAACCCGCACATGATGATGAATATGACTGTTTCTCATAACATTTGTTATAGGTAACCCTTAAACTTAAGATGTTGGATCTGTGTTTTAACAATGTCAAGAAGCACAAAGATATCAATAACTTACTATTTCTATGTAATGCTATTTGTAAATCGACCAAGGCATAACTTGACAAAGAAACTCTTCTCTTATTGTGGAAGTCAAGAGGTTCAATCACCACTCCTATGCCTGGGTCTGAAAAGGACATTATTCTTTAAGGATAGACCTATGCTCTTAATCATCTCAAGTATATGCAGTGCTAGAATTTATTGCTGAATGAATGCGTGTGTGAATATGAAATTTAACACAAATTTTGTTTCAGTGAATATCAGATTGTGTTATACCATTTCCATCAAAACACTTGGGTATTATAAAACTTCTTTGATCTAGCTCATCTAACTGATTATATTTTATCAATAGGTATTCAGCATCTCCAAATTATTGACTTCTTGATATGGCTGTGGACGTATATTTGGAGAGGTGCTTTCTGAAAAATTCTTGTCATTAAGTTATCTGATCCTAAAATATAGTGAAAGAAATAAATGAAGGGAAAAATAATAAATCAATAGTTTAACAAATAAATAAAAGAATGAAATGTAGAGCACCACTGATTGATACTGACCGTTATTTAGCCTATTTCTACATAGCTTTCATAAATGTATTAATAAAAGTTATGAATGGTGACTTGAATACTTCTTAACTTAAAATGATTACATAGGAAATTGTGTATTTATATACTAAGTTTACTACCCTAAAGGAATATGACGATCATCCTATAATCCTTGATTAGTAATTGGAAACAGTTTCAAAGACCTTTTCAACATACCATTTTTTTTTCTTTTCCAAATGACTATAAGTATTCTGGTTTTAATCACAAAATTCTTAGATGAAATATCAGTTATGTATCTATTATTTTCAGTACACATGTTATTCAATTTATTTTTCTCAGGAAACAGGCTTGCTTTTAACTTAGACAAGTTTAAAAAATAAATGAAAAGGACATCTATCACTGTAAGAATCTTATTTTCTTCAAACAAATTAGCAGATTTTAATAATAGTTTTCCAAGAATAAAAATTTTAAAAGGAGTGAAATTGAATATCAATTTTGTATCAGAAAAGCTGATAGTTTAAGCAAAAAATATTAAATTTGTTTGGATTTTTTTATTGTTCAACACATACCAAATTATAGTAGGATTATATTATCGCTAGACAGGAAACAAAAAAATTCCCATGAGAGAATAAAAATTGTAAAACTGTTTATTCCAATTGCATAGACTTAACCACCCCTAATATTTTTCAGGTACGTAAATGTATACAGCTTGCTTCACTTTCCTAACCTCCAATTCCTTTTTTTGTGTGTAATTGGGCATAATACTCACATTACAAAATGAGGATTAAATTTAATAATGTGTTTAAAATACCTAGCATAAAGCCTGGGACATTGTAGGCTCTCATGAACTGTTAATAACTATAAGAGTGGACTAAAATGGCTTTCTGACTAATTAGGGTCATAGGCCTTTTATCGTCAAAATTACAATGAAAACATTTGAGATATTTTTTCTGCAGTATATCAACAAAAACATTTGAGCTATTTTTCTGCAGTATATCAACAGACTCATGTTGACTATAGATATAATGTTTACAGGGTGATTTATCCACAAGAGAATCATTAAAACCATCTTTTAAAATCACATCATGTTGTTTTTTGTGGGTAAAGTTATAGATGACTCAAGGGAAATATAAAATGAATGAAACAAATATTTTAATTCAGGCACAAATGTTGAACTAAAATCAGCAGGTATCTGGGTCCTACAATAGAATCACCTCTATGGTACTTTTTTTTTTTTTAATTTTATGTTTATTTTGAGAGAGACAGAGAGACAGAGCACAAGTGAGGGAAGGGCAGAGAGAGAGGGAGACACAGAATTTGAAGCAGGCTCCAGGCTCTGAGCTGTCAGCACAGAGCCTGATGCGGGGCTCAAACTCATGAACCGCGAGATCATGACCTGAGCACAAGTCAAATTCCTAACCTATTGAGCCACCCCAGTCCCCATCTGTGATACTTTTTAGTACTGTATATGGTATGACTGCTGGGCTTACTAGCTCGTAGTTTAAATTTTTTTTTTTAATGTTTATTTATTTTTGAGACAGAGAGAGATAGAGCATGAACGGGGCAGGGGCAGAGAGAGAGGGAGACACAGAATCTGAAACAGGCTCCAGGCTCTGAGCTGTCAGCACAGAGCCCGACGCGGGGCTCGAACCCACGAACTGTGAGATCGTGACCTGAGCTGAAGTCAGACGCTCAACCGACTGAGCCACCCAGGTGCCCCTGTACTCATTTTTTTTTTATTCTGGTAGAGTTTCTTCAAGAACTCCCACCTTCCCCTCAGTTGTGCTGCAAAGCCAAAAGGAAAAGTCATCTAGGTTTGGGCCAATATATGGCAGAAAGGAGTGTACCTCAGACAAACAGGAGAGTGGCAGCAAAGATTTACTAAAAACATTTTATACTCCAAAAAGCAAGTTTAATTTCTGTGAGATACACTTAATCAAGGTGGGAATTCGATAGCCCTCCTGTTGGTGTCACCAAAGACTCCACATGACATTTTTATTATGAGTCTATTGTCAGTGGATCTAGTGAGGCATATAACCAAAGATTTATGGCAGATTACTATACGCTTCACAGCTTAGACTTGTCCTAAAGACTTCCCCTGCTCTGCGTCCAGATGGAAACTTGCAGCTTCAAGAATGGGATGGAGCAGTTACCTAAAGCAACATGTGAACATTCCAAGTCAAATGGCTCAACAAGGACTTTGCCTCTTCCTCAGCTGTAGGGGTGAAGTTGCCACTACTTATTCTCTATCGTAGAGAGGGTGTTCCAACATATGCCAGATCATTAAATCTTTAAAAGCTTCAAAATTTTTAATATGGTAGATACCAGAATGTTCATATGGTTTCTGTCCTGCCCTCTTTCCAGCACGCATCTTCCAAAATATGTAGAGCAACTTTTAGATTCTTGACTACCAAGTCAATTAGTCTGGTATTGTCACTACAGTAAACCAGAATGATGTTCTGCAGAATATAAAAAATAAGTAAATAAAGTCCCTGTAGACTATAATATAACAGAGAACAGAAGAGTTAACATAACATCAGGCAACAAAATAAATATGTAGGTGCATTACAAGAATTCTTGTTTGTGTCTAAGCACACTTTACTACTGAATATCTTTAATTAATAAATATATTCAATATTTTAATATCATTATATTAGTCCTTTATTTTTTCATAATTTTTTCCTCTATATTTGTAATATTATTTACATTTTTAATTCTTCTATTGCCCATTATGTTTAATTGTATTCAATAATCAACATAATCTCCCATAATACACAGTCTGAAAATGAAAATGCCACAATTATTATAATTCTTACCTTCCCGGCCCTTCCAGCATTTAAATTGGTTATTTTTTACTGAGATTTGATGAATATTGTAGGCCTAAAAGACCTTTTCCATAATAGAAAGTCAAATAATATACACTTAAATTCTAAGTGACTAAAAAGTTACATTGGGAATACAAAGAAGAAATATTTACTCCAGTCCTCCAGACTAGAAATTACACAATATCTCCAGTGTAATATGATTTCAGAACTCAATCTGTATCAAAATATCATTGAAAGTTTATTTTCAATATTAAATGGTGGCTTTTAGCAAGGCAATAACATGAGTGATCCTACAAAGAAAACAGGCAAACTAATCAAGACACTGTATTAAATATTGAGTCATAGATTTAAACACATACTACCAGGTCATATTTTTTTTTTTAAATTAGTGATCTTTGAACAAGATAAAATATAGAGGATATGGAAGCAAAGGAAGAAAAATTAACAGAACAGATGGAACCTCTGGAAGGAAAACTAGTTAAATTCTTAATGTAGCAAATATGAGAGGAAATTATCTAGGAAAATATGAAATTCCCACATACATAGGCTTATGAACATTGATGAATAAAGTGAATATAAGATTTTTTTAAATATGACTGTATTTAATATAAGATGTATAATGTAAAGATATATAAATAAGGCAAGATAACAAAAAACATTGATTTGGGAATTGATTCTAAAACAAAAATACTTAAAAATGCATCTTTAATATAGAAATTGTGAGGAATATCTTAAATTAAATTTTGGTATATGTTTTTCACATTTGAGTCATAAGTGATAATAATAATATAACCCTCAATTTGCTTTTGCTTAATTAAGCTTCTTGTATTACCTAAGAAAAAAATAAAATACACTTTTCAATTACTTCCTCTAACTTTTGGTGCCAAAATCAGTCTTCAGGTTCCTTTAATTTTTTATTGATATAAGTTTGAAATGTAAAATTTTTGAAAAAATTTGTGTGCATACAGATTTCATGAATATCAAACTCACATTTAGTATAATGAATTCTTTTTTTTTTAATTTTTTTTAACGTTTATTTATTTTTGAGACAGAGAGAGACAGAGCATGAACAGGGGAGGGGCAGAGAGAGAGGGGGACACAGAATCTGAAACAGGCTCCAGGCTCTGAGCTGTCAGCACAGAGCCCGACCCGGGGCTCAAACTCACGGACCGCGAGATCGTGACCTGAGCCCAAGTTGGCCGCTTAACCGACTGAGCCACCCAGGCGCCCTGAATTCTTAATACAAGCAAAAACTTAAAACCACCTAAAATTAGTGGGAATTATTTTAAAAATATTTGTTGAATCACATTTCTAAAATAACTACTCAATGCATGTACTCCTAATCAGTGAATTTGTAATAATAATATTTGAAAAGTTAATACTTCCTGATACTGTGTTTCTTGGCAAATGTAGACGAGGAAAATGCACTGTTGGGCTAATCCATTTTAGTTTCATCTTCCCAGTTAGTCAAAGTAAAGTTAAAAGTTAGACAGCAGGCTTAGGAATACTGAGAATTCAATGACTGGACAATTTATAAACAGAGCAGGTAGGAGGAAGTTGCAACCATATAATATGTCTTCATTACCAATTCTCATAAATCAGAATTTTACAGCAAGGAATCATAGATATCATTTAATTCAACCGTCTTACTATAAAGACCATACTGTGACATCCTAAAAGGTTAAATAACGTGCCCAAGGGCCCTCCGTTATTAGGTGCAAAGCTGCAATCCATTACTGACTTCTTTTGCAGTCTTCTTTTCCATGATAGCATATTACCTCTATGTCCTGACAATTATTTTGAAACTACTTTTAATTAAATTATTGGGGACAGCAGTTATTTTATCAGACTTAGGCTAAAAACAGTACGTACTCAAAAGGCAATTTAAGATTTTTTTTTCAATATTTCTTACCATCATACAATAAAGAGAAAAATATTTAAAATAAAAAAAAATAACCAGTAATAAGAAATGTCTGAAAATGTTTGAAAGAAATGAGTCTTGATGTTCACATTTAATAGCAAAGCCTAGGGCCAAGTTATTATGAAGAGCCTGTTTAGAAGATACATACTAATACATACATTTTAAAAACAGGAAAAAGCAAAGGTATATTTTTCCTTCCCAACACATGGTGGGTTGACAAATTCTTGCTCCTTTCATAGTTAAGTATGGTCATGTGACTTCTTTGGCCAAGGAAATATGAGTAACTATCAAGTGTGCTAGTTCTAGGAAGAAACCTTATAAGCTGGTGCATTATTCATCAGTGATACTCCAGATATTTGATTCTGTCACCCTGTTGAGGTCTCAGCAAAACCCAAATATATCAAAGCCTTCAGATAATCATCAATGAATGTAAACAAGAAATGAACTTAACTGGTTGAAGGTATTGAGGTTTAGGGATTTCTTGATTCTGTAATGTAAATTAACCTGTCTTGACTGAATAAGACCTATTTATAAAAAAGTATCAGATAAATTAACAAATATCTAAGCCTCAATTAAGCTTAATAACATATACAAATAATATTTTATTATAATTATCACTTATTTGTAATCCACTTCCAAAACCATTTAACACTCAACCATTGTTAATCTGTAGTGTTGGGAAGTTGAATAGCCATGTAATAGCCACTGTCAAAATACTTACATGCTATTCAGTAGGAAGAAAAGAACAATAAACACACAATTGTACTAAAAATTGATATAGACAACTTTTAGAGTAACATACAGCTTTCTAAGGAACGTGATCACAGAAATGCATTTATTGAGATAGAACAGACACCGAAAAAACTGTCACTTTTAGTTTCTGGTCTAGAATGAAAGGAATTCTGAAATCATCACTCTGCCCGCCCCCCCCCCCCCGACCCCCACCAAAATATAAACAACTGAGCAAACTGAAAATCAACAAGTCTTCTTAAGTCTTTCAGAGAATTGAGGTTACAGGACAAATTGCTGCCACCCAAATTGAAGACATAAGTAGATGCAGAGAATCACAACTTACCAGAGTAGAGACCCACAAGCAGAAAACCCCCATGGGAAACAGCATTGTGATACTTTTACCATGTTTATCACAACTGGCTTTCAACAAAAAATTCAAGGCATAGTAAAAGATAAAACCATTTTAAAGAAAGAGAGCAAGTGTCAAAGCCAGAATTAGATACGGTATGAATATTGAAATTATCAGACTGGCAGTTTAAAATAATTATGATAAACATGCTAACTTTTCTAGTGGAAAAAATAGACAACATGAAATAACAGATGAGTGATGTAAACAGAAAGATGGACACTTTAAGAAAGAATAAGTGAGAAATGCTAGAGATTAAGAAACTTATAATAGAAATGAAGAATGCCTTTCATGAGCTCTTTAGCAGACTGACATAACAAAAAATCTCTGAGCTTTATATGTAACTTCTTTATGTTGTAACTTCTAAAACTGAAAAGCAACAAGAAAAAAAAACACTTTAAAAAAAAAGTGGAACAGGATATCCAAAAACTGTGGGATTACTCCAAAAAGTGTGACATATAGGTAATGGGAATACCAGAAAAGAAGACAAAGAGAAAGGAACAGACTAAATTTTTACCAAGTCAATGTCAGGCAGCAGACCACAGATCCACAAAGCTCAGCAGCAGGTTAAATGCCAAAAAATTATATCTAGGCATACTATTTCCAAACTATAGAATATCAAAGATAGAAATAGATCTTGGAGCACCTGGGTGGATCAGTTGGTTAAGTGCCCGACTCTTGGTTTTGACTGGGGTCATGATATCATGATTTGTGACATGGAGCCCCATAATGGGCTCTGCACTGACAGCACGGAGCCTGCTAGGGATTTTCCGTCTCCTTTCTCTGACCATTCCCTGCTTGTTCACACACTCTCACTCCCCCAAAATAAAATAAAATAAAATAAAATAAAATAAAATAAAATAATAATAATAAACTTAAAAATAAATAAGTCTTGAAATAAAAGACAGGCATTTAATCACATGTAGTATATCAAGCACAATATTCTGATACTGAGATGTCTATTTGAGCTTTAAAGAATAACAAATGATAGCATACTACAAAAGGTAATGTGGAAGATGAGCATTTGAGGCAGCGAGAACAGCGAAGGTAGAGCTTTATTGTGAAGAAAGCACAGTGAATGCGGTGAGCATGGGAACATCCCTGGCTGTGTTGACTGAGTGGTGAGGGCAATGACGGAAGGAAAAGGTTAGGGGGAAAGGGAAGAGAACTCAGATGTTTCCAACATTTTAATATTGTCACGTGAGAAAATACAAGTATGGGAAAATGAAAGGTAAGGACAGGATGAGGTGCCACTGAGAAGATGTAGTGTGGGGAGGAACATGGTTAGATTTGCATTTTAAAATGAATACTCTTAGTCTTAATTTTTTGAGGAGCCTCCACACTGTTTTCCAGAGCGGCTTCACCAGTTTGCATTCCCACCAACAGTGCAAGAGGGTTCCCGTTTCTCCACATCCTCGCCAGCATCTATGACCTCCTGATTTGTTCATTTTAGCCACTCTGACTGTTACAGAGGGAAGGAGCCAACCATAAGAGACTCTTAAAAACTGAGAATAAACTGAGGGTTGATGGGGGTGGGGAAGGAGGGGAAAGTGGGTGATGGGCATTGAGGAGGGCACCTGTTGGGATGAGCACTGGGTGTTGTATGGAAACCAATTTGACAATAAATTTCATATTAAAAAATAATTTTTTTTCAAAAAAATAAAAATAAAATAAAACAAATACTTTTGATGGCAGTCCAGAGGACGATGTGAATGGAATTAACAAATACAAAAATAGTATTGTTGTATTCTTTGGGTAAATACTTAGTCATGTGATTGCAGGATCATAGGGTGGTTCTATTTTTAACATTTTGGGAACCTCCACATTATTTTCCAGAGTAGCTGCAGCAGTCTGCATTCCTACCCACAGTGCAGAAGGCTTCTTTTCCTTCCATGTCTTCACCCACACCTGTTGTTTATGTTGTTTCTATATTTTAGCCACTCTGACCAGTGTTTGGTGGTATCTCATTGTGGTTTTGATTTGCCTTTTCCTGATGAGTGATATTGAGCATCTTTTGTTTTTGGGCCATCTGTATGTCTGTTTTGGAAAAATGCCTATTCATGACTTCTCCCTATTTTTTTAATTGTATTAAAATTAAAATTTAGGGGCGCCTGGGTGGCTCAGTCGGTTAAGCGGCCGACTTTGGCTCAGGTCATGATCTCGCGGTCCGTGAGTTCGAGCCCCACGTCAGGCTCTGTGCTGACAGCTCAGAGCCTGGAGCCTGTTTCAGATTCTGTGTCTCCCTCTCTCTGACCCTCCCCCGTTCATGCTTTGTCTCTCTCTGTCTCAAAAATAAATAAAACGTTAAAAAATAAATAAATAAATAAAAATTAAAATTTAATTGGATTAACCCCTTTAGGGTTGAGCTTTAAAAGTACTTTATATATTTTAGACCCTAATCCTTTATTAGATATAGTATTTGCAAGTATCTTCTCCCATTCTATAGGTTGCCTTTTAGTTTGGTTGATGTTTCCTTTGCTATACAGAAGCTTTTTATTCTGATATGGTCCCAATAGTTTACTTTTGTTTTTATTTTCCTTGCCTCACAAAACATCTAGAAAAAAAGTTGCTATGGCTTATGTCAGAGAAGTTACTCCCTCTGCGCTTTTCTAGAATTTTCATGGTTTCTGGCCTCAAATTTAGGTCTTTCATACATTTTAAATTTATTTTTGTGTTTGGTTCAGAGAGAGGTCTAGTTTCATTCTTTTGCATGTTGCTGTCATGTATTCCCACACCATTTGTTGAAGAGACTGTCTTTTTTTTTTTCCATTGGATATTTTTTTCCTGCTTTGTCAATGATTAGTTGACTATAGAGTTCTGGGTCCATTTCTGGGTTTTTTAGTCTGTTCCTTTGATCTATATGTCTATTGTTAGGCCTGTACCATACTCACTTGATCACCACAGGTTTGTAATAGAGCTTGAAGTTCAGAATTGTGATGCCTCCAGCTTTGCTTTGCTTTTTGTTTTGTTTTGTTTTTCTATTTTTTTAACATTTATTTATTTTTGAGAGACAGAGAGGGACAGAGCATGAGTTGGGGAGGGGCAGACAGAGGGAGACACAGAATCCAAAGCAGGCTCCAGGCTCTGAGCTGTCAGCATAAAGCCTGATGCGGGGCTCAAACTCATGGACTGTGAGATCATGACTTGAGTTGAATGTGGACGCTTAACTGACCGAGCCACCCAGGCGCCAACTCTTTCTTTTTTTTTTTAATGTTTATTTATTTTGAGAGGTAGGAGGGCATACAGAGAGGAAGAGAGAGAATCCCAGGCAGGCTCCATGCTGTCAGCCCAGAGCTGGACACGGGGTTCGACCTAAGCCAAACCAACAGTCAGATGCTTACCCGACTGAGCCACTCAGGTGTCCCATTCTTTTATTCTTCAAGATTAATTTGGCTCTTCGGGGTCTTTTCTGGTTCCATACAAATTTTAGGATTGTTTGTTCTAGCTCTGTGAAAATTACTGGTGGTATTTTGATAGGAATTGCATTAAATATGTAGATTACTTTGGGTAGTCTAGACATTTTAACCATATTTGTTGTACCAACCCATGAGCATGGAATGTTTTTCCATTTCTTTGTGTCATTTTCAATTTCTTTAAAAAGTGTTCTATAATTTTGAAGTAGAGATCTTTTACCTCTGGCTAGGTTTATTTCTAGGTATCGTATCATTTTTGGTGCAATTGTAAATGGGATTGATTTCTTGATTTCTATTCCTGCTGCTTCATTATTGGTGCATAGAAATGCAACTTATTTCTGTACGTTTCATTTGTATCCTGTGACTTTACTGAATTCAGTTGTCAGTGCTAACATGTTTTTGGTGGAGTCTTTTGGGTTTTCTATATATAGTATTATGTCATCTACAAATAGTGAGAGCCTTATTTCTTCCTTACCGATTTGGGAGGACTCGTATTTCTTTTAGTTGTCTGATTGATGGGGCTAGGCTTTCCAGTACTATGTTCAGTAAAAGTGGTGAGAGTTTACATCCCTGTATTATTCCTCACCATAGAGATAAAGCTCTGTTTTTCCCTATTGAGGATGACATTAACTGTCTGTTTGTCATATATGGCCTTTATTATGCTGAGATATGTTCCCTCTATCACTACTTTGTAGAGGGTTTTTATCATCAATGGATGTTGTAATTTGTCAAATGCTTTTTATGCATCTATTGAAATGATCATATGTCTCTTATCCTTTCTTTTATTAAAGTGATATATCATGTTGATTGATTTATGAATATTGAACCACCCCTGCAACCCAGGATAAATCCCGCTTGATTGTGATGAATGATTTTTTTAATGTATTGTTGGATTCAGTTTGTTACTATTTTGTTGAGAAACTTTGCATCTATATTCATCAGGGATATTGGCCTGCAGTTCTCTTTTTTAGTAATGTCTTTACCTGGTTTTGGCATCAGGCTAATGCTGGCCTTATTGAATGAATTTGGAAGTTTTCCTTCCTTTGCTATTTTTTTGGATAGTTTGAGAAGAATCTGTATTAACTCTTCTATAAATGTTTTATATAAATCACCTGTGAAGCCATCTGGCCTTGGACTTGTGTTAGTTGGAATTTTTTTTGATTAGCGATTCAATTTCTTTGTTGGTAATCGGTCTGTACACATTCTCTTCAGTTTTTGGTAGGTTATGTTTCTTTCTGCTTCAGTTTCGGTAGTTTATGTTTCTAGGAATTTATCTATTTCTTTTGGGTTGTCCAAATTGTTGGCATACAGTTTTGCATAATATTCACTTACAATTGTTTGTATTATCTGTGGTGTCAATCGTTATTTCTCCTCTCTCATTTGTGATTTTAGTTGAGTCCTTGCTCTTTTCTTTTTGATAGGTCAGGCTACAGGTTTATCAATTTTATTTATTTTTTTTCAAAACAACAACTTCTGGTTTCATTGAGTTATTCTATTGTTTTTCAGTTTCTATATCACTTATTTCTGGTGTAATATTTATTATTTCCTTCCTGCTGCTGACTTTGGACTCCATTTATTGTTCTTTTACTAGCACCTTTAGATGTAAGGTTAGGTTGTTTATATGAGATATTTCTTGCTTCTTCTAGGCCTGTATTGCTATATATTTCCCTCTCATGACCAATTTTGCTTCATCCCAAAGTTTTTGGACTGTTGTGTTTTCATTTTCATTTGTTTCCATGTATTTTTTCTTCGTTGATTTCCTGGCTGACCCATTCATTTTTTAGCAGCATGTTAATTAGCCTCCATATATTTGTGGTCTTTCAGATTTTTTTCTTGTGATTGACTTCTACTTTCAAGTGTTGTGGTCAGAAAATGTGCATGGTATGACATCATTCTTTTTGTATTTGCTCATCCCTGTTTTGAGACGTATAGTGTTATTTATTCTGGAGAATGTTCCATATGCACTTGAAAAGAATGTATATTCTCCTATTTTAGGATGAAATGTTCTGAATATATATGTGAAGTCCATCTGGTTCAGGGTGTCATTCAAAACCATTGTTTTCTGGTTGATTTTCCATTTAGATGGTCTGTCCATTGATGTAAGTTGGATATTAACATTCTTTACTATTATTGTATTATTATCAATTAGTCTCTTTATGGTTTTTATTAATTGTTTTATATACCTGAGTGTTCTGATGTTGAGTGCACAAATATTTACAATGGTTATTTCCTCTTGTTGGATTGTCCCCCTTTTTCCTGTATAGTGCCCTTCTTTGTGCTTTATTACAATATTTATTTATTTATTTATTTATTTATTTATTTATTTATTTTTACAGTCTTTCTTGTAAAGCCTAGCTTTTCCAATTTAAGTATTGCTATTCTGGCTTTCTTTTGAAACCATTTGCATGATAAATGTTTCTGCATCCCCTCACTTCAAATCTGCAGTTATCTTTGTTACTAAAAGGAGTCTTTTGTAAGAAACAGAATGAGGGCTTCCTTTTATCTATTTTGACATCATATGTGATTTGATTGGAACATTGCATTTACATTCAAAATGAATAGTGATAGATACGTATTAATTGTCATTTTTTATTTGTTTTGTGGTTGTTTCTAGATATTTTCTTTGATCTTTTTCTGTCTTTCTCTCTTTAATGTTTCGCTGATTTTCTTTGGTAAAATATTTGGATTTCTTTCTTTTTTGATTTTCATGTTTGTTAGTGATTTTTGGTTTATAGTTATTATTGGTTTTTATATAAACTCTTCTGAAAATAACAGTCTATATTAAGTTGATGGTTGTTCAAGTTTGAATCCATTCTTCTGTCCTCTTCACATTTTAAGTATACGTTATTATATTTTATATCCTTTTTGTTTGTGTGACTACCTTGACTGGTTTTTACAGAAATACTCATTTTTATTGCTTTTGTGTTTGCTACCATTTTACTGCCACTTTTGGTCTCTTCTTTTCACTCAAAGATTACCTTTTAATATTCCTTGCAGGGATGGTTTAGTGGTCATGAACCCCGTTAGTTTTTGTTTGTCTGGGAAACTGTTTCTCCCTCTATTCTGAATAATAGGTTCACTGGATACACTATTCTTGGTTGCTAATTTTTCTCATTCAGCACTGTGAATATATCATACCACTCCCTTCTGGACTGCCAACCTTCTGTTGAAAAATTGCCAGCATTATGGGTTTCCCTTGCAAGTTAATGACATCTTTTGCCTAGCTTTTTTAAAATATTTTCCTTTATGACTACATTTTGCAAATTTAACTACAATATGCCTTGATGTTGGCCTGCTTTTGTTGATTTTGATGGGAGTTCTCTGTGCCTCCTGGATCTGGATTTCTCCTTCCTTCCCCAGATTAAGGAAGTTTGCAGTTGTTACTTCTCCAGTAAATTTTCTGTCCCCCTTTCTCTCTCTCCTCTTGGAACTCCTATAATATGAATGTTATAATGTTTGATGGAATCACTGACTTCACTGTCTGATGTCTTCTATTCTTTCCTCAAGCCCAGTGAGTATCCTTATGATTGTTGCTTTAAATTGTCCATCAAGCATGTTACTTACATCTGTTTTCACTTAGATCATAGCTATGGGCTCATCTACTTCTTTCATTTGGAATAAATTCCTCTGTCTTCACATTGCATTTTGTCTAAGTCTCTGCCTTCTTCTCTTTGTTCGAAAAGTCAGTTATGTCTCATGCCTCTGAAAGTAATGGCCTTAGGAAGAAAAGGTCATATAGTGCCCAGGGACTGGCGCTTCAGTGAGTCCTCGCTCTGTTATGTGTACGTGCATTCTGCTATTGTGTTCTGGCTGCTCTATCCATCAGGCCAGTAGTTTGCTGAGGTTCTACTTGCCTGCTGTAGCAGCGTTTGGTCCCTTGCCTGAATATGGCAAGTTTTGCTTGTTTGTTTGTTTTTTTAATGTTCATTTATTTTTCAGAGAGAGACAGAGTGCGAGCAGAGGAGGGACAGAGAGAGAGGGAGACACAGAATCCAAAGGAGGCTCCAGGCTCTGAGCTGTCAGCACAGAGCCTGGCACGGGGCTCGAACCCACAAACCACAAGATCTTGACCTGAGCTGAAGTCCGACACTTAACCAACTGAGCCACCCAGGCACCCCCTGGTGGCAAGTTTTAACTAGGTGTGCTCTGGTCTGCTTGTGAAATACACCTGTCACCACCTTTACTACAACTGAGGCCCTGCAAAACTCTCTTTTTGGGAAATGTGGTATGGGCAGGGTTTTGTGCTGGTTTTCCCATGCTTGGATTGAGGCAAATGTGATTGAGAAAGGCAGTTCCACTGGAATGCAGAGGGGTGGGGCTAGGTGAAAGCAAGTTAGGCAGCCAGTGTTGGTGGTGTCTTGCTTTCTGTAGGTAGCTCTTTGTTTATGCTGAAGGGTGGGGAAGAGAAATGGTGCCAGCCAGATCCTTTGTTGCTAGAGAGGTGTGTTGGTGAATGTTCCCTCTCAAGGATGCTCCCAGAGGAGCAAATAATCTTCCCACTGTGCGCCCCAGGTGCTCTTCAGATTGCTGTTTCCATGCTGTCTTCCCCTGGGGTGTTTACCTACCTTCTCTGTGGCTGCAGCACAGTGCCCTCTGGGCTGTATCCCAGCCAAGCCCACTGACGTTCAAACCTTGGGGCCTGAAGCCTGACTGCTTGCCAGAATTTATGAAATACACTTCCTCTTGTTTTCACAGCCAATAGCTTTGGAGAAACATTCCTTGTGTGTTCCCTTGTGTGCGCCTTTCTCTCTCACAATGATTCCTTTCCATGTGATATAGACAGGATGAGTTTTCCCCTAAACCACATCTTATTATCTTCTCCTTTGATGTAGCCTCTTCTTTCTCTTTAGTTGTCAAGATTGTTCTGTCAGTCTTCAGGTCATTTTCTGGGGTGTTTAGGATGATTTGATAATTATCTAATTATGTTCATGGAACGAGGCAAGCCTAGGGTCCTCCTACTCTGCGGCCATCTTCCCTGCTCCTTCCCTAAAGTGTATCATTTTATAGACAAAATTTTATCACTTTAGATTATTTTTTCATAAATCTTTTATTATTTGTGAAAAGTCACAAACAAAAGCTGAGTTTTGCTTCATAGTCTACATCTCTTTTACGTAGGTGTTTTCCCTTATTCCAGCAAATAAATACATTGCCAATTTAGAATTTACATTAGATAGCTCTATTTAATAATCATGAATAATTAACAAAGTAGTGTATGGTAAAGAATTAAAACATGAAATATTGTCTAATTTCATATTTAAACATTTAAACTAATTTTATTTGCTTTGATGTGATTTAAATATAAAATACATGTATATATATATATATTGTAATAGTTTTACGTTTGTATATTATTTTACTTTTGGCATAAGTAATTAGAATTTTAATTTAAAACTTCTAACTTGTATAAAATAAGTAATATTTTCATAATTTTAAGTTAATGAAGATCGGTTTTTTCATATATTCCTATTTTATGCCTTTAGCTGTTACTGAGATTTTGACATTTGATTAAAAATATAACACATGAAATATGACTTCAAGGAGAAAAAGAATTAATTTAGCATATTCTAAAGTGATTTTTCTCACATATTTAAAAGAGAGTATCCTTTTCTTTCAAAAAATATTCTCAAGTGCAATAGTGAAGGCAATAATTGTATACATAATATGTTTGATTAAAAATAGGAGAGTTATATCTTTAGATGTTAAGAGAGATTTGTAGAAGCACCACATAAAATGAATATTTCATTTTCTTCTCTATGTGTGTGGTTCTATTCCTCATTGTTATATATGATACATCAGAGTAAAATTTGAAGAAGGATTTATTATAATCTTTGTCAGAATGTTCTGTACAGTACATTTATAATGTAAAATTCTCATCTAAAATTCAGGACATTATTTTATAAAGAAAATATATTATATCCAGAAGTCAAACCTTATTTTTATGATGAGTTAGTACATTGGTACCGAGAATCTAAGCGAATGCTGCTGCACTTCAATATGTAAACCACTATTCGGTCTCACTGCAAACCCATATATTAATTACGAAATTGTTTTTCCTTCTTTTGCTTTTCACTAAGAAGTTCATTTAATTCTTCAAGATAGCTTTAATCTCCTCTTTAAAAATTAAGTCCTAAACCTATTTTCATATTTTGGAAATATTTCAACTACTTCTAGATATCACATAAAAAGTTTCAAAACTTTTTGTCTTCTGTTACTTATAGCCTTTGAGTACTTTCATTAAGCTTTTTGAAAATGGCATCATAAGCGCATGTGTTCTAATTTCAGAAGAAACACATTTATCCTTATAAATGCTTTTATACTGGTTAACAGCTTAAAACTTTCTCCAGTATTATTTTAAGGGCTTTTCTAAAGGAAAAAAGGGCGATCAAACAATATTCTAATATGATGACAAGTGGTAAGTGCTAGTAGGTTTTAGAAAAAAATAGAAAGTTATCCAAGAATGTGGTAGTAATTTGAAGGTGTACTAAACACAACTGTCTTATATATCAAAATCTTGAATTTTATCAGTAATGGAATTTAAACATAAGAAAATCATATAAATATAGGTGATGCTGGAGTCAATTAGAAATTTAAATTAAAAAAAAAAACTAAGTTCAGAGATGCTTTTGCTTCACATTGTAATATGTGTTTTACATATTTCAGAATATATAACTGCAGAATTATAGAATATGAATGTACCATATTCTAATATAAGGAAGCTGCTTTAGTCCTTTCTATATTTAAATGATTTAAGCCAGAGAGAAATGGAAAGTCACTGTTCAATTTGGTTTTAATTTTTTATTTTAATTGTCTTGTGTTCATCATGACTAGTACAATCTTCATTCCTTATCAGTTATTTCACCCATCCTACCATCCACCTCCTCTCTGGTAACTTTCAGTTTGTTCTCTAAAGTCACAAGTCCGTTTCTTGGTTGCCCCTCTACCCCCACCTCTTTTTTTTTTCACTTTGCTTTCCTTGTTTTTTTTTTTTCTTAAATTCCACATACAAGTGAAATCATAAGGCATTTCTTTGACTGACTTATTTCACTTAAAATTATATTCTCTATCTCCATCCATATCATACAGCAATATTTCATTCTTTTTTATGGCTGAATAATATTCCATTGTGTATATGAATCACCTTTTTTTTTCTTTAATGCTTATTTATGTTTGAGAAAGAGAGAGAGAGAGAGAGAGGAAGAGTGCAAGTAAGGAAGGGCAGAGAGAGAGGGAGACACAGAATCTGTAGCAGGCTCCAGGCTTCGAGCTGGGAACACAGAGCCCAGGATGCAGGCTCAATCTCACAGGCTGTGAGATCATGACCTGAGCCGAAGTCAGATGCTTGACCGACTGAGCCACCCAAGTACTCCTATATATCATTTCTTTATCCATTAATCAGTCAATGGACACTTGGGTTGCTTCCATTATCTTGGTTATTGTAAATAATCCTACTATAAACATAGGGGTGCATGTATCCCTGCAAATGACTGTTTTTGTATTCTTTGGGCAAATACCCAGTAGTGCTATTGCTGACTCATAAGATAGTTCTATTTTTCACTTTTTGAGGAAACTTAACAGTGTTTCCCAGAGTGGCTGTGCTAGTTTGAATTCCCACCAATAGTACAAGAGGATTCCCCTTTCTCCATATTCTTGCCATACCTGTTATTTCTTGTGTTGTTGATTTTAGTCATTCTAACAGGTATGAAGTGATATCACATTGTGGTTTTGATTTGCATTTCCCTGATAATAAGTGATGTTGAGCATCTTTTCATGTATCTGTTAGCCATCTGGATGTCTTCTTTGGAAAAATGTCTATTCATGTTTTCTGCCCATTTTTAATTGCATTATTTCATTTTGGAGGTTGAATTTGGGAAGTTCTTTATGTATTTTGGATACTAACCCTTTATCACATATGTCATTTGCAAATACCTTCTCCTATTCCATAGGTTGCCTTTTAGTTTTGTTAACTTTTTCCTTTGCTATCCAGAAGTTTTTTACTTTGATGGAGTCCCAAAAGTTTATTTTTGCTTGTTTCCTTGCCCCAGGGGACCCATCTAGAAAAAAAGATAGATATGTGGTAAGCCAATAGATGTTGTGGCATTACAACTTAAAAGTAATATTTGATTTTGGGCTCCTGGGTGGCTCACTAGGTTAAGCTTCTGACTTCGGCTCAGGTTATGATCTCATGCTCTCATGGTTCATGAGTTTTAGCCCCACTCCAGGTTCTGTGCTGACAACTCAGAGCCTAGAGCCCGCTTAGGATTCTGTGTCTCCTGTTCTCCATGCCACTCCCCTGCTTGTGCTTTATCTCCCTCTCTCTCTCTCTCTCAAAAATAAGTAACATTAAAAAATTTTTAAGTAATATTTGATTCAAAAATAAACTTTATTTTACAATGTACATCTACATGGGATGAATGTTAGAGATTAAAATGAATGTTAAGGAAGTATACATATTCAAAATGATTCACCTAAACAGGAAATTAAAGCTTAGTAAAGTTTAAAAAATTTTTAATGGTTATTTTTGAAGGAAAGAGATATAGACAGAATATGTGCAGGCAGGAGCAAAGAGAAAGGGAGACACAGAATCTGAAGCAGGATCCAGGCTCTCAGGTGTCAGCAGAGATCCCCATGTGGGGCTCAAACTCGTAAGCTGTGAATCGTGACCTGAGCCGGAATTAGACACTTCACCAACTGAGCCACCCAAGTGGCCCAAGCATAGTAAGGTTTTTAATCAATTTAGTTAAAAAATTAAATTTTCAAAAATTAAATCCTGATAGACTATAATTCAAAACAAAGAAAATTGCTAGAGATAAAGAAGAATATTATATAATGATAGAGGTTTAATTTAGTAGAAAGAAAACAAATAAGAGCCCGAAAATATATGAAACAATAACTACTAGTATTGAAGGAGATATAGAAAAGTCCACAATTATAGTTTGAAACTTAAATACTTCCCTCTCAGTAACTGGTAGGAACTTATAAATAAATTGTCTTTAGAAATTTAGCAAGGACATAAAAGATAATAAGGGAATCAACCGGTAAGGTCTAATTGACACATAACATTTCATCCAAGAAAGTGAATAGGTCTGTATTCACTTAAAAAACAATTTTTTTTCTAACTTTTTTAATGTTTATATTTTTGAGAGAGAGAGAGAGTGTGAATTGGGGAGAGGCAGAGAGAGGAGGACAGAGGATCCAAAGCCAGTTCTGTGCTGACAGCGGACAGCCCGATGAGGGGCTCAAACTCATAAACTGTGAGAACACAATCTGAGCTGAAGTTTGGATGCTTAACCAACTGAGCCACTCAGGTACCCTTCAGAATATATATTTTTTAAAGGCCAATAGAGCATTAGCTAAGAAAGCTCATAACCAGGGCCATAAAACAAATATCAACACATCTAAAATAATTGAAATCAACAGACCATGCTCACCAACCATAATAGAATAAAACTAGGAATCAATTACAGAAAACAACAATAGGAAAATCTCTGAACATATGGAAATAAAACAACTTATTTTGAAATAATCCATAAATAAAATAGGAAGTCTCAAAGGAAATAAAAAAATCCATACAAGTGAATGAAAATGAAAGCACAACATATCAAAAGATTTGAGAAGCATCTAAACAATGCTGAGAAGGCCATTGATAGCATGAAATTGTTAGATTATAAAAATGGAAAGATCTAAAATCAATAATTTAAGTTTCTACCACAGAAACTAGAAAATAAATAAAGTTTGCCAAAGACCAAAACAATGTAATGCAAACAAACAAGTGAAAAGTATAAAGAGCAGGGATCAATATAATTGAATACATTAAAATAAAATAAAACCAATGGAATAGAAAACTGGTTCATTGAAAAAAAATAATTAATACAATTTATAAATTTCTAGCCACAGTCATAAAAATAAAAAATGAAGACGAAATCATCAATACCAGGAATGAAACAGATATATTCCTAAAAAAATTCTGGAGCCATTAAAAAGAAAATAAAAGAATTCTGCAATTCACTTTATACTTATAAATTTGGCAATTTAGATATAAGGTACTTTGCTCAAAAACCATAAACTTCCAAAATTCAACCATGATGAAATAGATCATCTGAGTAAACTTATAACAATAATGTTATTGACTTCATAATTGAAAATCTTACCAAGAAGACATCTCCAGGCCCAGATAATTTCATACAATTTGTCAATACAATTTCATACAATTAACAACTTGTATGAAACAAATAACAAAACATTTACAAAATAATATCAATTTTATTCAATCTTTTCTAGAAAACAGAATACGATGTGAGCACTCTCAACTTATTCTATAAGGCCGGGGTTATCTTAATACCAAAGGTAGACAAACACATTTAGAAAAAAGAAAGAACAAAAGTTACCAATATTTCTCATGAGCTTAAAAGAATGTATTTTCTTCTTTTTAAAAAAAAATTATGTTTATTTATGTTTGAGAATGAGAAAGACAGAGCACAAGCAGAGGGGGGGCAGAGAGAGAGGCGGACACAGAATCCAAGGCAGGCTCCCTGCTCTGAGTTGTTAGCACAGAGCTTGACAGGGGGCTCAAACGCATGGACCGAGGGATCTTGACCTGAGCCTAAGTCAGAAGCTTAACCATCCGAGCCACCCAGGTGCCACAAAAGAAAGTATTTTCAAAAATAAATGTATTTCAAACAGAATCCAAAAACGTGCGAAAAGAATTATATATCAAGGCCAAGTAGAATATGTTCCAAGTATACAAGTCTGGTACAACATTAAACAGATCAATCAATTTAATCCACTGTATAGAAAGCTAAAAATGAAAAAAATATATATTATATCCATTGATGTAGTAAAAGCACTTGACATTATAACACCCATTCATGGGAAAAACTCCAAGCAAGTTAACAATAAAGGAAACTTTTCTCAACATGGTAAACACAAAACCCACAGTTAACATGACACTTAGTGGTGAAAAACAGAATAGTTTTTTCCAAAAGATTGGGAAAAAAGGCAAGGGCACCCGCTCTCACCACTCATTCAATATAATACTAAAGTCCCTGCCCTGAAATAAGATTTAAAAAAATGAAATAAAAGCCTTATACTGTGAGAAGAAAAAACTAAAATTGCCTTTACTTGCTGATGACAAAATTGTCTGCTTAGAAATCTTCAGTAAAACTCCTGGAACTAATAAATGAATTCAGTGCCGGAGACCAGCTCCAGCAACCAGAGGTTCCCGAAGGAAGAACGGCATCGGTGAAAATAAAAGAAAACTAAAATAAAAAACTAAAAACTAAAAACTAAAATAAAATAAAAAACTAAAACTAAAATAAAAATGGGCACAGAAAATGGCAGTGTGTTGAACTGGCCGATTTATTGTAGCAAACGTGGCATTATATATGCTAGTGATTTCCTTGTAGTATACGTCATCTATGTTTTTCTAATATTACTTAATTTTGAAAATGTTCCTATGTATAAACGACCTTTAAGAAATAACATGGTGATTTTCCCCTAACTTTCCCGCATACCCTTTGATCATAGATTAATTTCTTACATTATTCCGTTATGCATCTGCGTTTATCTATAATCTACAAAGCATTTGCTTTGCTGTTCTCGTGAAAGGCCCTCCATTTCTCAACACCTCAAGTGGAACAGTTACAGGGACATGACCTCCTAACCACATGAGGCCAGAAGCACAATGTGTTTGCCCCTGTCCGAGGTGCCAGAAAGGGTCTGAAAAAGCCTTAGAAACCCATGCCTCACACATTCTCAGAGAGACAATGCACCAAGAACAAAAGAACCATTCTGTACCTTAACCGACTAGGTTCAGTCATCATCTGGAATGCCTCCGGGGGCCAGGTGGGCCTAGGGGTTGAAGTCACCTGTGCCCAGAGATACACTCCTTAGTTGCCAGAGTCAGGCTTTCAAATCCATGTCTCTCCTTTACAGGCCCTCTTTGCTGGCAAATGCATGAGGCTATCCTTCCTGTAAGTAGAGGAGTCTCCATGGGGAATGGCAAGGGCTAAACGGAAGGCCGCACAATTCCTTGCGGAACCTTATTTTCTTCCCTCGTGGTTCTTTTCCCAGGGGGCCTGCCGAGGGCAATTCCCCAACAGACAATACCCCGGGTACTTTTAAGGCCAAATTACCTAAAAGCGGGAATACAAGAAGCTTCGCTGTCAGTGGTCTGCCTTGCAGTCACCAATCCGGCCACAGCCCGGGCCCTGCCACTCAGGCTGGGTAGCTCGGCTTCCAGCAATTCGGCAAGGTTACATGATGCAAGAGCAACAGACACACACACAAACACACACACGGTTGTATTTCCATATGCTAACAATGAATATGAGGGCCCAGAAATAAAACATACACTTCTATTTACAATAATCACCCCAAAACTCAATGACACATTTAAATATACAGTTAATAAAACATTACAGATGTTTTATAGCTAAAAACTGCAAATTCTTAATGAAAGAAAGCAAAAGCTAAATAATGGAGTAACATATTATATTCGTAGATTAGAAAAAAAATATGGTAAAGATAACAATTCCCTCCAAATCTGATTTATATTTGTAATGGAATTCCTACCAAAATCTAAGCAAAGTGTTCTGTAGACATAAACTTATTCTAAAGTTTAAAATAAACAATTTTGCCAAAGATTAAAATGGGATGAATTATTCTACAAAGTATCAAGGATTGGTATATAACCAGGGTAATGTGATATTCAAGAATTGATAAACACATAGATCAAGGGAGAATAGAGGACAAATTGTACTGGAGCAGTCATATATCCGTAGCCAAAAATTAGATCTCAACCCGAACCTTCCACTTTATATAAAATTAACTTGAAATGGATTGTGGACTTAAAGATAAAATATAACTATAAAACTTCTAGGGAAAAAAATCCGAGAAAATCATGGGATGCTGGCCAGGTAAAATTATAATACTTGACCAAAAAAAGCTTGGTCCACACAAGGAAAAACTATTCAATGAGATCTCATCAAGACTAAAACTCATGTGAAGAAAATGAAAAAAAATAAGTTATATTCTGGGTGAAAATATTTGCAAACTGCATATCCAACAATTGACTAGGGTCTAGAATATAAAATCCTCTCAAAACTCAACAGAAGAAAGAGCACTTTAATTAGGAGATAGGCAAAAAAGAAGTGGGTACTTCAAGTAGCAAATACATAAACACATAAAAACATAGCAAAACACATAAAATATGTTCAACATTATTAGCCATCAGAGAAATGAAAATCAAAACTTCAATATCACTAAAAATCCATAAGAATGGCTAAAAGTAAAAAGAGAGAAAATATCAATACCAAACACTAGTAGAAAAGTTGTAAGAAAACAAAATCACCCATGACTTGGGGTGGAAATATAAAATGGTACAGCAAGACTGGAAAACAGTTGGGCAATTTCTTGTAAAAACTAGACGTATTACTATCATATGACCCAGCAATTGTACTTCGGGGTATTGATCAACAGATAGATAAAAACTTATGTTCAAAACCATTCTGTACAGGAATGTTCATGCTAGCTTTTTTTCTAACAGACAAAACCTGGAATCAGCCCAGAAGTCCTTCAGTAGATGAAGAGTTACATACACAGTGTTCCATCCATTCGGTGGAATACAAATCCATACTCAAAGGAACAAACCATTGATACATGCAAAAATTTAGATAAGTCTCCTAGAAATTATGTTGAATAACAACAATAAAAAAAAGCCAGCACCCAAAGCTTACACACTTATGATTCCATTTATATCGTATTTTTGGAATGAGAAAATTTGGAGGTGGAGGAAAGACAAATGACTATAGGTAAAATTAGGCAAAGCTGGATAAGATTCATGGATTACATCAATGCCAATATCCTGGTTATGATATACTATAGTTTTACAAAATATTGGGGAAAAACAGAGCAAAATGTACAAAGGAGCTCTTTCTGTGTTATTTCATACAGCTGCATATGAATCCAAAATTATCTTTAAAATAGTTAATTTGATGCACTGTTTTATCTGGAGATGCAGGAAAACAAAACAGCCCTTTTTTATTACATGAATTCTCATGTAAAATTGCTAAATAGGGAAACATCAGGGATATGTGCAAGTCGCATTGTTTTATTCTCAATCTTGCCTAAGCAAGGAAAGTTAAAATAATAGAGGTAGAGTTAAAATTTCCAACAGGAAAAGCAAAGTGTGGTTTACTGAAGCCAGACCTCTTTGGACTGGATTTCAACGAAATTCAAAATGAGTCGCTGGCCCTGGGGTTTCTTCCACGCAGAGGCGTACTCTTGTTCCTGTGCAGCTCTGGGCTGCTGACAAGGTTGCACAGCCCACTGTGCTGACTTGGATGGCGGCTGCACCAATGGTGGCGGGGGGGGGGGCGCTCCACTTTAGTTTTGTGCTCATAGTAGCTGAGTAGCCTTCGCTCTAAGTCAACCACTGTCAGCATTTCTATATTGTTGCTATTATGTGTATTTAATATCTCAGGTGCAGCCTCTAACCAGGCTGACCTGCCTAAGCGGTCTAAACTACCTCCCCCAAGACCAATTACTGCTTAACTTACAGCTTTGGTACAAGCTTGCATATTTTCTCAGTTGTCTTCCCTTTTGTTTTCCCATAAATAGGATGATCTTAATTCCTGGATGGGCCCTGACAATCCTGGTTTTTTTTGTTTTGTTTCTGGAATCATTATGAGCAGTGTCTTCTTTCATTCTCAAAAGTGTCCTGGTTTATTTGACAAATTATATGGCTACCATATTTATTGCCATGTATTTTTTTATGTTTGTTTATTTTTGAGAGGCAGAGAGAGACAGCGTGAGCAGGGGCAGGGCAGAGAGAGAGGGAGACACAAAATCGAAGCAGGCTTCTGGCTCTGAGCTGTCAGCACAGAGCCCCCCGCGGGGCTCGAACTCAGGAACCGCGAGATCATGACCTGAGCTGAAGTCAGAAGCTACACAGACTGAGTCACCCAGGTGCACCTATTGTCATGTATTTTTAATGTAATTTTATAGAATGTGAAATGTGGGCTAGCACATGTATGGAATTATACAAGGAAAGCTCATCACTGTACTAAGGAAGTGTTCTCGACTTGTGTATATGTATGGGATGGTAATTCTCCACCTGAAGAATGAATGCTTTCTTACTTATCGTTAGATTGGTCAACTAGCAATATTGTGTATTAAAAAATAAAATGGAATTCTTCTCACCCTAATACCAAGGGATATTAGATGATGATTCAAAAATAACCACGTTTATAATTAATTATTCAAATAGTGAGTTATATAGAAAGTACCTAATCTTTGATAATGCAAACTAAAAAAACCATAACAATTATTTCTATATCTTATAAATATTTAACATGAAACTTCTTATGTACAAGACATGATGTCAATCTTGTAATCTCATTTAGGAGTTAGCATGCTGTGGCCTATTAGCTGGCTGTCTGTTTTATAAATAAACTTTATTGGAACAGAGCCATATCCATTTGTTCAAGTTTTATCCATGGCTTTTTTTCTCACTATAATGGCAAATAGTTGCAATAGAGATCATATGTTGCCTCCAATGCCTAAAATACGCACGTGACCATCTACAGAGAAAGAGTTTCTAATTTATGCTAAAATTCTACATAAGTGTGAAATGCTCGTGATCTATCACTTTGTTTTCTCAAGGCTGCACAGAAGAGGTGTTTGACGCATGGGAGTCTTCAGGTATCTCCACCAGAAGCTGTAGGATGTGATCTCCATACACTGCCCAGGCACTAGGCCAGAGGCAGGTCAGTGTTTTAAAAGAATGTCAAACCAGATTTAGGTTAGGATATTCATTAAAGAGCCTTCAAACCTTGTGATGTAAATGAAGTGGTGCTTCATTTTTTTTTTTTTTTGGAAAAGAAAGTTGTGTGATACATTCACAGCTTTAGAAAAAAAAAATCAACTTGTCGGTATATCCATATCCACGATCTTATCAATGCACTCTCTGCAAATTGGAACAGACTAAAAATCTGTTTGAGAAATGTATGTTTAAAAATTAAGAAAAATAATTCCAGCCGTACGGTTTAGTTTACTCTGTGTTCATATACAATCTGGATATTGCAAGGCAACGTTTTGAAAATATTTTTCTTTGATTAGCTTTAGCAATAGATACGATTAAAAACTAGGTAGAAGACGGGGTGCCTGGGTGGCTCAGTTGGTTGAGTGCCCAACTCTTGATTTCGGGCCAGGTCATGATTCCAGGGTCATGGAAAGAGCCCAGCATCTGGCTCTGCATTGAGAGTGGGGCTTGCTTGAGATTCTCTCTCTCCCTCTGCCCCTTCCTCCACACCCCCCTCACTCATGCTCCTGCACGTTCTCTCTTTCTTTAAAAAACAAACAAACAAACAAACAAACAAAAACTAGGTAGAAGCTACTCACTGTACTAATGTTAGGTAAAAGTTTATTTTATATTTTCTAATTATATGAGTAACATGTCAGTTTTATAAGTTTTAAAAATAAAAATAGAAGGAAAAATATAGTGCCTTTGGTTATATTTTCAATTGTTTATGCATTTTTAAAGGCTATGAGGTATTTGTTAATCTTTTGCATTCTGATTCTTTTGTACTTCACAAGATAACTGGCAGTTTTTAACTTAAGAATGTTTCTCATAAAAAAATCTTTAGTGACAATATAATTCAAAATTATGCATAGATAAAGAATACTTAATATGATTTATATTATTAGATATTTGGTTATTAACAGCTTTTTATTATCCCTACTAATGCTATTCACTGCATTCTTGAGGAAGGCATTCAAAAGTTTAAGAACCAATAATTCTTAGATATAAGGGGAGAATATGGGCAAATTAGTTTCTCTCCACAAATAGTCATTAAAATAATAATGAAAGCAAACACTTTGCTCAAAATCACAATGTAATACATTAAAGATGGTTATTGTATAATGTGATAAGTTCTGGAGAATTTAAATAAACTCACAAGACATGGTATCATCACTAAAAACTATTGGAGGCTGTGTTTTGCTAACCTTTTCTGAACAACTTCAAACAAAAAGGAAGGAGATTTAGTCCATCTTAATGGCTGAAAATTTCCACCTTACATAAACTGTAGCAAACACCAATGATATTAGAACCACCCTCTCATACTTTTTATTCTCATTCTTGTATTGATTTAACTCAGGCCATTCCCTTTTGTCACTCCCTTACCACTATATAATATGGCCAGCTTTAAAAGGGAAAGGACAGTAAAGACATAAATTTTGACTTTTATAATAAGAAATAATACCAATTCTCCACAATAGCTTTCAGAAAATAGAAGCAGAGGGATTACTTTCTAACTCATTCTATGAGACCAACATTACCCTATCATCAAAACTAAAGACATTAAAAGAAGCACGATACAGACCAACATCCACTTATGAACATAAATGCAAAAATTTCCTTAAAAATATTAGCAAATTGGAAACAGCAATTTCTGAAAAGATTTGTACAACACGATCAAGTGGAATTTGTTTTAGGCATGCAATGCTGGTTCAACAACAAAATCTAATCCATAAACAACAACAACAACAACAACCAAAAAAAAAAAAAAGATTCTTAAGTAAAGAAATCAGTCATGAAGATAAAACGTACAGCATGGGGAATATGATTAATAATATTGTTATAACTTTATATGATGACTACACTTATTGTGGTAAGCATTGAGTAATGTATAGAATTTTCATATAACTATATTGTGCATCTGAAACTCATATTATATGTTGTGTCAACTGTACCTCAAAATAACCGAAAGTAATCAATGTAACCTACCACATTGACATGCAAAGTAACAAAAGTAATACAATCACATCAATTGATGCATGAAAAGCATTTGACAAAATCCAACACCACTTGTGATAAAATTTCTCAGCAAACTGGAAACTAACATGATGTTCAGAAAATAGACCTATGACAGTATAGACAGAATTAGACCGATGGCAAAATTGACAACTGGTCTTTGACAAAGTAGCAAAGCAACAATTGGAGGTACATATGCAAAAAATAAATGTAAGTTCAAACTTTACCCATTCCACAAAAATTTCACCAAAATATATCATAAACTAAATGTAAAGTATAAAACTTTTTAACACAAAGGGAAAATCTAAGTTATTTTAAATCCAGAGTTACATTTTTAGGTATAATACAACAGTATCATTCATGAAAGAAAAAAATGGGTAAGTTGGGCTTTATTAAAATTAAAAACTCCTGCTCTGCAAAAGTCATAGTTAGGAGAACAAAAGAAAAAGCCACAGATTGGGAGAAAAAAATTTGTGAAACACATATCTGATGAAGAACTTGTTATGTATATATTCTTAGATCTCTGAAATAAAGAGGGGGAAATGGTTAAAAAATTAGGCAAAGATCTAATCAGAAGACACTTCATCCAAGAAGACATATACATGGCAAACAGACACATGAAAACCCTTAAACAGAACTTATCATTAAGAATGTGCAAATTAAAACAAGGAGGCATCCCTACACACTTATTAAAATGACTAAAAGAAAGAAAAAAAAGAACCTAAAAAAACTGACATTCCCAATTACTTGTGAGGATGTGAATCAGTGGAAACTTCTATTCATCTCTTCATTGCTACTGGAAATACAAATGTCATAGCCACTTTGGATAACAGTTTTTGCAGTTTCTTAAAAGGCTAAACAATTTTGCTCCTAGATATTTACTCATCTAATTTGAAAACTATTATTCACACAAAAGCCTGCAGCATGAATGCCAAAATCTGGAAGGAATCCAGGTGTCCTTCCAAAAAGGTGAATGGGTAAACAAACTGTGGTACATGCAAACAATACAATATTATTCAATGATAAAAAGAAATGAGGTAACAGGTCTGAAAGTATGTTAATGAATTTTAAATTCATATTGCTAAGTGCGAGAAGCCAGCCTGAAAATTGTAAAAATTATATAATTACAATTATATGAAAATCTATAGACGGCAAAACTATAGGCACTGTAAGATATCAGTGGTTGTGGAGGGTTTGAGGCAGAATGGGAGTGTTGAATTCCTGAACACACAGGAATATCATAGGGCAATGAATCTAATTTATATGATACTGTATTTGTGGGTCCATGGCAATACGTTTGTCAAAACTCATTCAACTGTAGAGCACAAAGAGTGAAACTTGGTGCACCTTGACCTAATCAGTTAAATGTCTGACTCTTAACTCTTAATGTCAATGATCACTTCGCACCCACCTCTCAAAATTACAAAAGAAAAGAGTTCTATGAAAACAAATATAATCTATATCTGTCTACACAAAAAATTTTGTGTGTGTGTGTAATTCAAAAACAGGCAAAATGAAAAGGCAAATAACAAATCAGAAGACTAACTTCTGTGGCAGGAAAAATTAGGGTATGAACTCACACACACACACACACACACACACACACACACACTATTAATGAAAACAAGAAAAAATGTCTTCCATAGAAAAATGAGCAACTGAGATAAAGTCTCTCTTTCCCTTTCTTGCTTTCTCTTTCTCTCTCACTGTGTCTCTAATGCGTGTCTTCATCCCCCTCCGCTTTTTACGAATGCCTAGCACAGCAAACATTCAATAAGATTACAATGGTTAATTTTACATGAAACCACGTGAAATGTCAAAGCGATGAGGCTGACAGTAGTGACAGGAAATACAGAGACAAAACTCATAACTTTTTGTGTGTATTACAAATTTATGTATTGTCAAATGTGTCTTTCTAAACCATGAATCTGTTCATGGTACCATGTAATTACAGCATATCTTGACCACTGAAATGATAAACTCTACAGATCAAATGATACCTTCAAAAGGATTCTTTCAAACATGAATGACAGAGATTAATATTATTAATTCAGAAAATCTTAATGGATGTTAAATATGACATTCCATGTATTTAATGCAGAGTCTATCATGTATAATTGCTTACTTAATAAATACTGTCACAAGTCCCACTATTAAATAAGTCTATATATTTGGATTGTGTCAGAAAAGGCTTAAAACTTTTAAATCTAACATGAAAGTAATTTTTTTCTTAACATTAGCCAAATATGAGTGTTTCTCTACTTGAACCCCATGTAATCTTTTTCCTGAAAAAAAAGCATTTAAATCCTTGAGCACCTAAGATATATCTGCCTACTAAATAGCATTTATTTCAGGATTTTTACATCATGATAATAAAGATATAATTTTACAGTATGCTGCGAAATACTTTTCCATTTAAGTGATTGTCATGTGAAATACCATTGCATGAAATGGAAGAATCAAATATAGATTTAAAATCCTGATGTAACTTCACCACTTGAAATGTAAGATAGTGAGGCAGCTTTGTATTTTTCCATTGCCAGACTTTGATATCTGCAGAACATATTGCCAGCATCCTGCTCTAAGAAGCAAAAAATCTTGGAATTATCATTTGATCTCTCACCCTACTTTCCTGTCTATTTAAACCACAAATACTGCTGCTTTTTCATTTAGATCACTTCAAAGATTCACTCTCCTCTCTCATTTCTTTCTGCAAAATATGATCTGGAATTTTCCATTACTATACATTTTCTGGATTAATATAGTTTTAATATCTATTCTTTAGACATTAAGTTTAAGGTGAAGAATTTATATAAATCATTTCTTCATAAAACTTCAAAAGCAGCCACTATTGCTAGATTTTCATATTTCTCCATTAAATGACTTTAATTTACATGGTTTTATTCTTTTCTTTCTTATTAATTGTTCTCTTATTATATAAACTTATTATACATTTCATACATTCCTTCAAAATGCTCATGTTCCTGAAATAGACTCTCACCCTACCCCTGTCATATTTTCAAATCACACAGGATGACTGCATTTTAGGTAAACAGAATGATGTACACTGTTATGAAAATATGCTGTGTGCATATCTCCTGGCCTAGAATTAAATGTTGGCTGAATATAACAGACAACCCAAGTTGTAAAACAGAGGACAGAAATTGCACCGTGTTTATACATAACATTTCAGTGTTCAAACGTTTTGTGTTAAAGATGATTTGGGCACATGTGTCCCATTTTCTAATTGATAAAAAGTATCTTTGAAGAAAATCTTTAAATAGTTGTGATATGTTATTGCAAGGTGAAGATTCATTAATAATCATATTTATAGGTGACACTTGCTATGTCACAATACTCCCTGAAAATTTATAATTTGAAGTATTTTTTAAATATTTATTTAGTTATTATGAAATAGAGGAGTACCTGTATGACTCAGTTGGTTAAGCTTCCAACTTTGGCTCAGGTAATGATCTCACGGTTTGTGGGTTCAAGCCCCGTGTCAGGCCCTGTGCTGACAGCTCAGAGCCTGGAGCCTGCTTGTGATTCTGTGTCTGCCTCTCTGTCTGCCCACTCCTCTCTCTCTCTCTCTCTCTCTCTCTCTCAAAATTAAATAAAAATTAAATATATATTATATTGTATTATATATATTATATATATTATGTATAATTTTATATTATATTATATTATATTATATTATATTATATATTATATTATATATTATATTATATATTATGAAAGAGACAGAGAAAGCACGAGCAGGCAGAGGGACTGAGAGAGAAGGTGAGAGAGAGAGAATCTCAAGCAGGCTACACATGGTCAGCACAGAGCCTGAGGTGAGACTCGAGCTTACGAAACTGTGAGACCACCACCTGAGCCAAGGTCAAGAGTAGGACGCTTAACCAACTGAGCCACTCAGGAGCCCTTTGACTTCTTTTTTATTTGAATTAAACCACAAAACACTTAACAAAGTCATAATCACATGATTCAACAGAGCGTGTCTCCAGAAAACATGAGAATATGTTACTATATCACAAGTTTCTCAATCATTTGAGTTTTTATCTCAAAAATCAGTGTGCAGTGGGTAATTCTCAACAAATGCATACCCTTGTGCAACTACTACCAAAATCAATATATAGAAAACTTCCACCTACCCAGAAAATTCCATTATATCCCTTTTTGTAACACAACCTGTGCAATAAAATTACCTAATGCCTAACCTAGCTAGCAAATAATCTGATGTGTATTAATATAGCTTAGTCTATTCTAAAATTTATCAAAAATAGACTCACAAAGTATGTTTACATGTGATTTTGTTCATTCAAAAATAATACTTAAGAGATTCATTTGTGTGGATGAATGTATCATTAATTTGATCAATTTTTCTTATTATATAAATATTCCCCAATTTATTTATCATTCACTTGTTAATAGGTTTTTGAGTTGTTTCCAGTTTAAAGGTATTATGAATAAAACTCATGAACATTTGTGTAAAAGTTTTTTTTTTCTTGTTTTGTTTTTATTTCTCTTGGATAAATACCTAGGAGTAGAATTGGCCATTTATATAGTAAGTGTATGTTAACTTTATATATATATATAAAAAATCCACACTATTTCTCAAAGTGGCAAAACATTGTACACTCCCATTAGCAATAGGCAGGGTGTTAGTTGTTCCGTGCCTTCGTCAATAGTACTGTGAGACTGACATATTGTGATGATAGATAGATAAGAGATAGATACATAGATAGGTAGATGGATAGATGATACATAGATTAATAAAGAGAATGTTTTTAATATATGGAAGGCAAACATAAACATGTAAACATACTGATAAAAATGTGAAATTAATAAGTATAGAACATAGCTTATTTTCAGTTGATTAGTTATGACTATTGTTTGCAATCAATGATTAATATTTGTCTTTTGAATTGTCAAATCTAGGTTCTAGAAAGGAAAAGTTTATTTAATTCCATGTATAATGTTGTGAAGACTAATCATGGTCACTATTTAGTAGTAACTGAAGTCAAGTTTAAATGATCTCACTGGTAGTCCTTGACTTCTTTGTTGAGCTATAGTGATGTGCACAGATATCTGTAAAGGATAAGAAAAATAAGATAAAATTTGTATCTTCAAGTTGTTATTTTTTATTTTTTAATAATTAAAAATTGAATATTTGCAATTTGTTTTTAAGACTTTTTAAAAGTTTTTATTAAATTCCCATTAGTCAGCTACAGTGTCATATTAGTTTCAGGTGTGCAATTTAGAGATTCAACACTTACATACAGACTCCATTTTTATTATATTGTAATGCAGTCACATTTATTTAATTTTTTAAAAAAGTCAAAACAGAAACCACACTCATATTAATTTTATAAGAACAGTTTAACTTAAGCCATATTTACAATAAAGACCTCTTAATTTTAGGGCTAGAATCTTCCTTACTTTATTCTTTGTGTATTACTCTATTCTAAAAATATAAATAAATAAAAATCAAGCTTTACTTTTGAATCCGAAAAAAAGTTGGATTACTTTGTGTTTTCTTCAAAAGAGTATTGCCTTATTAATTTTGCTTTTTCTGTATTACTCCTTTCTGGTAAATCTTCCATCTTTTGTCTAAGATATTAGATTCTTCATAACCACATCCAAACTCCACTAAAGTGACTGCTATTGATTCAGTCATGCAGTCATTCAGCCATGTGTGTATGTGTGGAAAATCTCTATTTTCGATATTTTTCTGCTTTTCTTTCTATTAGGAAGCAGGCCTTTTCGTTTTATTATTTGAGAATACATAAATATTTATTTTTAAAAGTAATATTAAATTCAGTCTCTACATTAATTTAATTGATTCTGTGTAATAATCTAGGCTTCTATGTGACATATTTAATATGTACCTAGGGTGTGTTTAAATTGGTTATTATACCAAGTGTTGGTACTTTTAACAATTCCATTATTTTATTTTTGTTTGCTTTTTTGCTTGGTTCAAGTTTTTATTTAAATTCTAGTTAGTTAGCATATAGTGTAATATTTGTTGGTTTCAGTATTAGTATTAGTAGTCTTAGTATTTAGTAATTCATCACTTACACTTAGTGCTCATCACAAGTGCCCTCCTTAATATCCATCACCCATTTAGTCCATCCCTCACCCACCTCCCTCATCAAGCTTCAATCTGTTCTTTTTGGTTGAAACACTTATGGTTTGCCTCTCTCCCTCTCTTTTTCTCCCTCCCTCCCCTATGTTCATCTGTTTTGTTTCTTAAATTCTAAATATGAGTGAAAGGATGCGCTATTTGTCTTTCTCTGACTTTTCTTGCCATAATATACTGTAGCTTAATCCATGTCATTGCAAATGGCAAGATTCTTAATTTCATTTTTTCTTATGGCTGAGTTATAGACATATATATGTATGTATACACGCACACACATTTGGGTTCTCTTTACGTAATTTGTCTATTGTTAATAATGCTGTTATAAGCATTGGGGTGCATGTGCCCCTTTGAATCAGTATTTTTGTACCCTTTGGGTAAATACCTAGTAATACAATTGCTGGGTTGTAGGGTAAGTCTGTTTTTAACTCTTTGAGGAACCTCCATACTATTTTCCAGAGCAGCTACACCAGTTTACTTTCCTACAACACTGTAAGTACATTTCTTTGCATCCTCATCAACACCTTTTTTTTTTCCTGTGTTGTTAACCATTCTGATAGGTGTGAGGTGGTATCTCATTGTAGTTTTGATTTATTTCCTGATGATGAGTGATGTTGATCATCTTTTCATGTATCTGTTGGCCACCTGGATGTCTTCTTTGGAAAAATGTCTATTCATGTCTTCTGCCCATTTCTTAACTGGATAATTTGGTTTTTGGGTGTTGAGTTCTTTATAGTTTTGGATAATAACCTTTATCAGATATGTCATTTGCAAATATCTTCTCCCATTCCATAGGTTGTCTTTTAGTTTTGTTCATTGTTTCCTTTTCTGTGAAGAAGATTTTATCTTGATGAGGTCCCAATAGTTCATGCTTGTTTTGTTTTCCTTGCCTCCAACGACATGTCTAGTCAGAAGTTGCTATACTTTATGTTAAAAAGGTTGCTGCCTGTGTTCTCCTCTAAGATTTTGATGGTTTCCTGTCTCACATTTAGGTATTTCATCCGTTTTATCATGGTCATTTAAAATGTTCTCTTCAATAATGGATAGCCTTATGTCACTTGATACAAAGTATTAATACCAATATGCAAATGTTCCTTTGGTAAACTTTGAAAGTGGAGCTTCCTTTGTTATACATTAGTCATTCGTACACCAAAACTTTGAGTTTGATACAGGTACTTTATCACTTAGAATGAGATAATTATATATGTGAATAAAGGTTAAATAAGCATGCTTGTTTTAACTTGAAACATATTTAAATATTAAGTTACATGACACTATTATATTTGTGATTAACTTGCAGCCATCTATTTCAATTAAACATAGGTCTACTGTAGCATATGTAGCATCATAGGCTCAAAACAGTTTGAAACAAGAGTCCTTAAGAGTAGTAGGTTTTATTTTTTTTGAAGAAATAAAACTGAAACACTGATATTTTAATCGATTTATTCACAGTCATCCAGCAACCTTCTTGTAGGCGTGAGTCTGATTCCAATGACAGGCATTGGAAAATGCAAAGTCCGTAGCATTCAGTAACTGCATTTCTTCCCCCAAATAATCTCATTACAAAATATCTTATATTCTGCCTTTATCAATTTTTGTTGCAAAATAATTTCACATATACTATTTAAAATGATTTATACCAAACCAGCATTGTAGTCACTGTATAAACTAAGAAAATGTTAATATCACACAATTTTATAGGTGAACATTAGGCATTGGTTTTTTTTGTCTGATTTTTGTTTTGTAAGATTAATTCAGAAGAGAAGAAATGGGATTATATATATATATATATATATATATATATATATATATATATTCGCATTGGGTAAGTATTCTCTTTCATTTTATATTAAAGCCTTCACTTTCAAAATATCCAAAATATACTTTATGCCATATCCATCTTATCAGTGACTATAACCAATGGGAATATCAAAGAATTGTTGAATGGAATTACATCTATAGTTTATAATCTTTAAAAAGTCAAAACATTTCTGTACAATTAGCCATAAGATATTTACATTTCATTTATTTGGTTTTAACATGATTGAATACGGCAGATGGATAGTTTGTTGAGCTGATATTTCTCATCATATAGACATGGCTTGTGAAGTTGAGAATGGATTTGATTTTCACCATCTGCACAAAGATTTTTTTCTTGCATATTTAGCACAGTGTGACATCTAATTTGGTTACTACAGTTGCTCTTCATTTTTCTGAATTCAAAAAATTATGATTTATTTGAAATATGTCATATTATATAGCATTATTGACCCTGTAAAGTGGTCTTGAGTGTGAAAGCTTAAAGTTGTTTTCCACTTTAAAACGTAAGTATTTGTGTCTTATCTTTGCTCAAAAATATTAAGATAAGATAAAAGTGGGAAAATACCCTATTAAACCAAAAGTCAACACCAAAATTTTTGTCTGTATGTTGAAAAATAATAATATTGTACAAAAGGGGAATAATTTTTGTGATACTGTCTCAATGCTGTGTTCACAGAAAAACTATTTAGAAGACTAAATTTAATTTTGAAGTCTGGATTTCTAATATCAATTAGGCCTTGAAAGAAAAACAATGATTTATAGTCAATAGAGTCAATATTGAAGTTTTTGTTGTCAGACTGACACTATTAGTATAAATCAATAATGTGGAAAAAAATGATAGATCTAGGATTCTAAATGATTTATACCAAAAAATTTCTATGTGTTACTTTTATTTATAAGATCTACTGTAAAATCACCACTTGGAACTTTTTAGATTTGTATGTTGCCTGTTTGATGTATTTCTTTTAAAGTTTAAAAGGGTTTTCTATTCGCTGTTAATTTCAATTGGACAACATTTTGTCAAGAGTTTTTTTTTTTTCTGATTGTTATTTGATGTTAGTTGAAATTCAAGAAATGACATTGACCTTATTCAAATAAAGAAATATTTTAGTAAAAAAAAGTTCCAACTTCATAAATATTGATTGACTGAAAAGTGAAATAGAATTACATGAAATATATGTGAAGTTTTATTTTTACTTACGTTGTGTATTTGTGTCACCAAGCAGATTACAATAAAGTAAATATTGCAGTGGTTTATTGCAGTGGTTTATTCATTATCATCATGCTCTACAAGTAATGATGGAAACAAATATTCACATGATAGAGCAAAATGAAATATTTCCTTTAATTGTGAGAATTCTCGAAAATATTTTCGTATACCAGAAGTATAGAATATGTTATATGTTATATTATGCTTTATTTCTTAACCAAGATATGGCATAGTGAGTTACAAAAAGTCCTCTTCTATAGGAAATAAATACTTGCTCGGATTTGTACTAAAACTGAATGGGCTATATAGCTGTGCTGAATTTCTTAGTATTTATATGACCCTGAAAAAGTTATAAAAAGTCTAGGCTTTGTTTCCCATATCAAAAAATTTTAAGTAATAACTGAACCAATCTCATAAAATTGTTTTGAGCAATGAAATCATTAACATATGGAAAATAGCAAGATGCTCAAAACATAAAGCTGGAACATAAAGTTAGATATTGTCATTATGTAATGTCTTTTGTCATCATGGCTTATATGTACATGATGATTAAAATATATACGCAACAATCTTTAGTTTTATTTAAACTTTATATACATGTTTTAATGTTTTATACATATTAAATTTATATTTTAATTACATTGAAAGGGACCATTTTTTAATTTAAAAGAGAGATAATTTATCTTTTGTTATGGGCTGATTTGTGTCTCTGCAAAATTTATATGTTGAAGTCCTAACGCCCAATACCTCAGGATGTGACTACATTTGAAGAAAGGACTTTTAAGGAGGGCACTAAAGTTAAATGAAATCTTCAAAGTGGGCCTAATCCCATATGACTGGTGTCCTTATAGGACACAGACACCTACATGAGAAGGACCTTGTGATGACAAAGAAATTAGCCATTTGCAAAGCAAGGAAAGAATTTCAGAAAAAACAAACCCTAATAATCACATGATCTCAGAAGTCTAGCCTCCAGTATTGTGAGAAAATAAATTTCTGTTGTTTAAGCCACCTAGTCTATAATATTTGTTATAACATTTCTAGCTGATTAACACAACTTCTTAAATTTTGGGTTTATGCCTTTATATTTTTCTTGTTTATTATGTATTTTCTAATGACAATAGTATTTTGCTGCTTTTTTTTTTAGAGGGAAAGAAAGAAGGGGGGAGTAGGGGAGAGGGGCAGAGGGAGAGAGACAACATCTTAAGCAGACTCCACACTCAGCACAGAGCCCAACACAGGGTTCAATCCCACCACCCTGAGACCATGACCTGAGCCAAAATCAAGAGTCAAATGCTCAACTGACTGAGTCACCCAGGTGCCCCAGTGTTTTGCTACTTAATGTAAGTTTTATTTTTCTACATTCTATTTTTTTCTGATTTTATTTCCTATTACAGACAGTATGAAAGGGGTAAATATATAGGTGGGAAGGAGTTAGAATGTTGGGAGAAATGCAGTTTTTATAATTTAGTTACTGAAAATTATTAACTATGTAAATCTGGGAAAGTTTTTTAACATTCATAGTTTTCTCAGTAAACGCTGTCCATTTTTAGGGTAGAGATCATGTTTTCATAATAAATGGCAAATCTATCTATCTATCTATCTACCTATCATCTATCTATATGATACATATGATATATATGATACATGTCTATGATACATATATATGTATATACACATGATACATGTATATGTGTATATACATGATACATATATATATATGATATAACAATTCACCTGGAATATATTTTGATTTTAAGGATATTTTTTCATATACTCTGGTATTTTTTAATAAATATTTTTAATGTTTACTTATTTTTTGAGAGACAGAAAGAGACAAAGCATGAGCAGGGGAAGGGTAGAAAGAGAGGGAGTCACAGAATCTGAGGCAAGCTCCAGGCTCTGAGCTGTCGGCACAGAGACAGACAAAGAGCTTGAATTCACAAACCGCGAAATCATGACCTGAGCCGAAGTCGGATGCTTAATAGACTGAGCCACCAGATTACCCTACTCTGGTGTTTTTAATTTAAAATTGTTTACATTTATATTTAGAATTCTGAAGATGATATTTAAAATCTAAATCGCTTGTATTAAAATTCCCAATATTTATTAGAGTAATATTGACTAGTTATGTCATGTAGAACCTCACTTTTTCTAATCCTTAACTGAACAATTTGGAGTAATTATTATTTGTGTCACCAAGCATTGTGCTTTCTGCTTATTTATGATGATAAAAATGTGGAGCATTTTAGGAGTCCATGTGTACCCTCATCCAGGAGAGTAATAAAACATCATTTCTATCAAAATACCCCAAAATATTTGTTTAGAATTTTTTTAAATTTTTTAAATATTTATTTTTGAGAGAGAGACAGTGTTAGCAGCGGAGGATCAGAGAGAGAGAATAGAGACACAGAATGTGAAGCAGACTCTAGGTTCTGAGCTGTCAACGCAAAGCCCAACCTGGGGCTCAAACCCACGAACTGTGAGATCATGACTTGAACTGTGAGATAATGACCTGAACCGAGGTCAGACACTTAAGCAACTGAGCCACCTAGGTGCCCTTGTTTAGAATATTTTAAAATTCTCCTTATGTAATTCTCAAATTGGAGGAATTATGGTAGTGGGGAAAGACATGTATTAAGATTAAAGAAAACTATATTTTTGCTCATTTAGTGATTTGTTTACATGGGTTAAATTAACATCAGTCTCAGTCTATTTGATTAAATCTCTATGAGAGCATGATCTTTATTTATTTATTTTATTTTTCTTTTTAGTGTTTTATACAACATCTAATACATGATGGGCATTATTTGTAGAAAGGAAAAATTACATAACTAGAGAAAAATGTACACATGTCAGTCAAATTTTCATTTCATATAGATAGGATTTTATATTTCCTTTGATTCTGCTTGGTACTAGGCACTTTTTATTTAGAATGGTTAACCATGTACATAAGGAAATAATATATATGCTATGAAATTGAAAGGATTTCTGGATTTGAGTTCTGGTTAAGATTTCCTAACATGAGTCTATAAAAAAAGGGAAAAGAAAAAAAAACACTACTGAGCAAATCTGCATAATAAACATCAGTAAGATTTTGATAAAATTCACTATTAAATTATAATATTAGTATAATAAGGATGAATTATTATTGGTTTCTTATGTTATATTTATATACATATTTAAGAAACCTTTTAATATTGAAGAGCACAATTCATAACCAGGCAGTACCACACGACTCAAGGAAAGCAAGCTTTGGTTTATTGTTTTCCAACATTTATATTTTTCAATTAAACCAGATGGTTGGAAGAAAGCCACGGTACCTCCAACTTCTAGTGATGCATTCATTGGCAGAAGTTCAAATAACCTGGTATGCATCTCCGAGTATCGTTCTCACTGGCAGCCAAGTGTTTTCCACTTGAGCCTTTCCTCCTTGGATCCTGGCCAGCGTGGCTCAAGACTTGATGAGGATGAGGGAGCGGTATTGATTTTCCTTTTAAGCTAATCTTGTATGAGCCGGTCACTCCTTCCCTTGCTATGAATGGAGGGACACTGGAGGAAACCAGCTGCAGCACTTGCGAGGTAGAATTGCTTCTTTGGTCTCGACCTGAGCTGAATCCCAAATACTGAAAATAAAAAGAGAAAATGGCAATGGAGATAGGCCATCCTTTCAAGGCAGATAGACATTCAAGAGTCTCTAAAAGAATGTTCCTGGGAAACAGGGAATTTGCTTGTTAGAGCAAGTGAAGGGGATTCTTATTATAATACTTGCTACCATTGTCAGCCAAGAAAATGATTCCTTATACCAAAGCATTCTTGGATTAACCAAGCTGTAAAGCTACTTTTTGTGTTAAAATTATATACTGAGTAGTATTATATATGCATGATACATAATATATAATATATAATGTATATAATATATGCATAAACATGCATGCTGTATAATGTATACATGGAGATTTTTTCATCTGTTTCATATAAAATTTAAACCAACCCTGCTATGAAAATACTCTAGTTCTCTGATGTAAATAAATAACTGTTAATTAAATCTATTAATTTCTATCTTGATGCTATCATTTGATAGAGGCAGTGCCATCTGTTAGGTTAGTATAAAAATATTATAAAACATATATACACATGTACATAAACATATATATATGTGTGTGTATATATATGTGTGTATATACACATATATGTATGTATATATATACACATATATATGTATGTATATATGTTTATATACATGTATATATGTGTATATACATACATATACATATATGTATGTGTGTATATATATGTTTATATACATGTATATATATACACACATATATATATACACACATATATGTGTATGTATATATATATAAAACCTACCAACATAGCCAATTCTATAATAATGTTATCTTGTTAATTTTTACTATTAGTGTCTCTTGGTTTTAATCATTAAGAAAAAAGGCTGGGATATAAAGAAATAATTTCTGAAATCAGATTCAGTAGAGTTTAAATCCTGGTCCTATCTAGTCCACTTTGGGAACTTACTTGGTCTTTATTATTGCACCTGTGTTTTCGTCCCCCTCAAATAATTACCTCAATGACTACTTTTCTCTACATCTTCTGAGAGGTTCATAGTAAGTGATAGAAAGTATTTTTATCTTTAAAAAAAAAATTAACATTTATTTTTGAGAGACAGAGAGAGACAGAGCATGAGAAGGGGAAAGGCAGAGAGAGAGGGAGACACAGAATCTGAAGCAGGCTCCAGGCTTGGTGCTGTCAGTGCAGGGCCTCGAGCCTGAGTCAGAAGCTTAACCGACTGAGCCACTCAGATCTCCCAAAAAGTATTTTTATCTGGAAGACATCTTTGACTACTCACAATTGTTATGTTGCAAAACAATACGAAGATTTATAAATTTTGTATTACAAAGAAATAAAATAATTTACTTAGAATTATCTGATTTAAAAATCCCATATACTGGGGGTTCTGGGTGGCTCATTTGGTTAAGCATCCAACACTTGATATCGGGTCAGGTCATGATTTCACAGTTCATGGAGTCAAGCCCCATGTCCAGCTCTGCGCTGACAGTACAGAGTCTGCTTGGAATTCTCTCTCTCTACCCCCCCCCCTCTTTCTGCCTCTCTCTCTCTCTCTCTTTCTCAAAATAAATAAATAATTTTTAAAATACTCCCATATACTGAACAAACTGATGGCTACTAGCAGGGAGGTCGGTGCAGGCATGTGTTAAATAAATGATGGGTATCAGGGCATCTGGGTGGCTCAGTCTGACCCTTGATTATTGCTCAGGTCATGATGCCAGGTCACGTGATTGAGCCCCGTGTCAGACTCTGTGCTGAGGGTGGAGCCTGCTTAAGATTCCCTCTCTCCTCTCTCTCTCTCCCACTGTCCCTCTCCCCCACTGCTAATGCTTTCTTTCTATAAAATAAAAAAAAAATTAAAAAAAATATTTAAAAAGGTGATGGGGACTAAGGAGGGCACTTGCTGTGATGAGCACTGGGTGATGTCTGAAAGTGCTGAATCACTATCGTGCATTCAAAACTAATTTTTTGCTCTACATTAACTAAATTGAGTTTAAGTAAAAACGAAATAAAAAAACTAAATAAATAAATTAATTGGAAGAGAAAAAAATTCCCATATACTTATGCAAAAGGAATAGGCAATCTTTGTAAATTAGTCAATTTTTATGTTTTCTAGTTACTGTGTATATGACATATAAAGGATTTTCAAAACTCTTTTAATGTTTATTTATTTTTGAGAGGGAGAGACAGACAGAGCATGAGCAGAGGAGGGGCAAAGAGAGAGGGAGACACAGAATCTGAAGTAGGATCCAGGCTCTGTGCTCACAGACCGTGAGATCATGACCTGAGCCAAAGTCGGTTGCTTAACCAACTGACCCACCTAGGCGTCCAGACATATAATGGATTTTAAAATCCCGTGTATATTATGGCACTCATAGCCATTTATTTTCCCTTTTGAATTTTTTATATGCTATGCAAGCAGTGACTAATTTGAAGTATTTTGAACAAGAGCATGGGGTTTCGATGTTTCCTGAAAATCTCTTCCTCTGTTATGGGAACAACACTGTCCCTGCCTCTGCTTTGTCTTAACCTCTGCCCTTGAGTAACCTCTTCTGAACTGAAAACATAGTGTGGGTGGAGGGGTCTATCTCAAGCGAGACCCCGGAAAAATGCTGGCATTACATTTGGATTCTGAATAAGTCCCAGTAATTTTCTTTTATTTGTATATAGCCTTGGATTAGTGTTATCACCCCCCTAGGTACTTTGCAGACATAACTGCACACCCAGGGACCTGAGATGTTTATTTATCCACTCAAAGGTCCAGGGTAACATTGGCAAGGAAGATATATCTCAAGGAACACAGAGCCTCTAGCTAGAAGTAGACAGAAGAGAACTTTGAGATAATGATAAGTTTTGGAGAAGACACACTTTTTTTTCACTAGTTTGCCTATGATTTTACCTGCATATATCAAACAAGTACATTTGCAGTGTCTAAAGCAAATACACCTTTTCAAAGTTTTCAAGTATGCTATACTTATTTAGATATATATTGTAAGACATAATCCACTTTCAATCATTTCTGATGTGGAAGACAATAGGTTTGGGGATGTCATATGAAACTACACATAACAAATAAATTAAACTAAAAGATGAATATAAAGAGTAATAAATATATAAACTATTCAGTTGACTGTTCTGGCCATTGAAACGTGGCTGAACATAATGAAGGAGATGTGTTCATTACATAGCAACTGAAACCTTTTACTAAAATATTTGACCCTACTCTAACTACTATTTTCCCATGTCTTCATCCTATGATCAGACATAAAATGTCTTAATTTATTTATAATTGACTTTGTTTTTTTAATGTTTTAAATTCCAGTTAGTTAACATACAGTGTAATATTAGTTTCGGATGTATAGTTTAGTGATTCAAGTCTTACATACAACACACGGTGCTCATCACAAGTGCCTTCCTTAATCCTCATTACCTGCTTAACCCACCCTCCCACACACAAAATTCAATATTTTTAAACACTTAGGACAGAGAAGAGAATTCGGAAAACAAACAGAAATAGAATAATTGGAAATGTTCATTTAATGGTCATTAGATGATTCAAAGGTCTGAGTAAACTAAAGAAAGGAATCCTTTTTGAGGGTATATTTCAAAGCCCAACTTAAATGATAGAAATAAAGCACACTTTAATGAAGAATAATAGTCTGTTGGGTTTAAAAAAAAAAAGTTAATCTGTCCAACTTGTTTGAAAAAAAGAGTTTGTATTTACATTCCCATTATTTTCAAATGGTTAAAAAAAGTTATCTCTTCTCAAATCTACCATTGATGTTTTTTCTCCCAATCCTTTCCCACCCCCTCACTTATTTTTTTAAAACAGAAACTGCTTCAGAAAATAAATAATTAGCATAACATAAGGAAACCTAACATGTCATATTATTTAATGTTCATTTTGTTTATAATTAACTTTGACTAACTACTTTTTCATGTGCAGATTATGTGAAAAACCATAATCATTTGGAATTAGAGGTATGTTCAATGTGTTTGTGACTTACAATATATTTGAGATTTGAAATTTGTATGAATATTAGTACCATCTTAGGAGTTCATTTTCCTTTTAATTTTGTTTGGAAAGGGTCACTTACAAAGCTGTATTCTTCTGCCTAGTCTATACACACACGTCTCCCTAATTCAATCTTCACACAGAGGCTAAAAAAACCCTTTTAAAATAGATAAGTGTTTACGTTACTCCTATTTAAGCCATTTCAGTAGCTTCCATTGAAATTAGCGTAAGATCCAAAATCCTTACATGATATAATGGTGTCTAATGTGTATCTTCCAAGTACACTTTCCCTTGTTTGATTGAATCATCAAATCCATTTTGTTTTCTTTTGATTTATGGACATTTTCCAGGAAATCCCCAAACTCCCAACTCTCATTTTTTTGGGTTCTAATGGGACCTTTGTGGTCATAGCATGAACCTGTTGTCTTATTTAGGACAATCAGGATCTTTACAAGGATTTTTATTTTTCATATTGCACTGAAGATATAAAGTCCTTTTTGCTCCTACAATAGAAACGGTCACACTTGCTCCTGCCTCAGAAGGAAAGCTTATCTAATGGAATGCAGAGAGAAACAGAGGCGTCCTAATGGCTTTTCAGTGCTGGTCCCTCAGGGGCTCTGAACAGTCTTGGTTTCTACCATTTTACAGCTTTGTTTCTTTGGCTACTACTTTAGTTTCCTATTGTTTATTTTTAATGTGTTCCCATTTTTATATCCCTATATTCATTTATCACAGTTTTAGTATGCATCAGAAAGAAAAATGACATATCAACCTGAATTTTTGAAGTATGATGTAGTGCTAAAAGTAGAGGAACATTCTACTCCTGGCTTCATCGGTTTATACATAATTTGTTTGTGGGAATTTATTTGACCTCTCCTCCCTTCATTTCTTCATATGAAGAAAATATAAGGTTGCCTGGGTGGCTCAATTGGTTAAGCATCTGACTCTTGATTTTAGCTCAAGTCATGATCTCATGGTTTGTGGGATCGAGCCCCGTGTCAGGCTTTCAGGCTTTGCACTGACAGTGTGGAGCCTGCTTGAGATTCTCTCACTCTCTCTCTCTCTCTCTCTCTCTCGTTGCCTCTCCCTGACTTGCATGAGGTGTCTCTCTCTCACACACACACAATAAATAAATAAACATTATCAGGCAGCCTGGGTGGCTCAGTCGGTTAAACATCTGACTTCGGCTCAGGTCATAATTTCATGGTCTTGTGGTTCATGAATTTGAGCCCCACATCAGGCTGTATGCTGACAACTCAGACCTGGAGTCTACTTTGGATTCTGTGTGTGTCTCTCTCTCTCTGCCCCTTCCCCACTCATGCTCTGTCTCTCTCACTTTAAAAAAAATTTTTAAAAATATGACAATTAAACTTATATCTTTTTAATCTTTTGAATGGCTTCCTCTTGTGAGACTTGGGTTAAAGACCCCTGAGTAATTCAAAAGCTGTACGGCCCATCCTATACACTTCCTGTTTATTTCTCTCTGTTATTCTCTCTGTTATTCCATCTCTTTAACTCTTTCGTTCTCCTTAGAAAGGCCACTGGTACTTTCCCATTAAATGATCAATAAGTCTCAAAGATTGGATTTGAACACAAGTTTTATTCTGAATCTCATACATTTGTACATTACATTAAATCTATTCATGGATGGGTCTCAATGAATATGTTTAAATAATTTAATTCTGAACACAGCAAAATGCTAGAAAATGGTTGGACCTTAATTTTCCACACTTTTTAAACTAGGCATTAGTTTGATAATATTTGATGGGTCAAATATAGCTGCAACTACATGATTAGAACCCAGTGTGAGCAATCTAAGGTCATGACATTAGTCAAAATGCACAGCAGCAAGTCTAAGTCTAGTTTGAAGAACTTGGGTTTTGGGGAATGACTCGTTGGAAGAAAATGATAGATTGCAATGATTTAAATCTACTATCTAAAAAACTTCATTTGTTTTGGGGTACCTGGGTGGCTCAGTTGGTAAACCATCTGACTTCAGTTCAGGTCATGATCTTAAGGTTCATGAGTTCGAGCCCCACATCGGGTTCTGTGCTGATAGCTCAGAGCCTCAAGCCTGCTTTGAATTCTGTGTCTCCCTCTCTCTCTGCTCCACCCCTACTCATGCTCTGTCTCTCTCAAAAACAAACGTTAAAAAATGTTTAAAAAATAAAAAAATAAATTAAAAACTTACTTTGTTTTAATTTACCTAAAAGTACTAAATATTAAGTTATTCCCTGGGTCAGTAATTAAATCTGTTATCATATATTTGGTGGTAAGTAAATAAAACTTACCTACAGAGCATTTGCTACTTATATATCAAGAAACCCTTAAGGTTGATTCAGCAATTTGGTACCATAAAGATTCCATAAAGATGTTTATTTTTGAGAAAGAGAGCATGAGCAGAGTAGGGGCAGAGAGAGAAGGAGACACAGAATCCAAAGTAGGCTCCAGGCTCTAAGTTGTCAGCACAAAGCCTGACGTGGGGCTCGAACCCATAAACCTGGGCTGAAGAGATCATGACCTGGGCTGAAGTTGGACGCTCAACTGACTAAGCCACCCAGGTACCTCAACAGATGCCATATTTTCAAATATGAGATTTAGCATTTTCAGAATAAGGAAACAAAGAATGGATGGAGGGTTGGAAATGTGAGCTACAGAGACAAGACGTTATCCTGGTCTCAATTTTGCATTTCACCAAAGATGAAGAATCTTCCCTTCAAGTTTAGGTAATAGCTATGAAATCTTTAGCCTATTGGCTCAAGCTTTAAACCATTAACATATTTGGAGATCTTTAAAAATACTGATACTTTCATCCCTAACCAATTACTCCAATGTTCCAGGGCATCAGCATTTCACAAAAGTTCCTCAGTGAATATAATGTGCACCTGGCTATGAGATTCACCATTTAAAGCTAACTGTAATTTATCTCCTTCATCATGGCACTTTTTATCTGAATAAAATGAGAGTTTAAATAATGAATTTAAATATGAATGCCATACAGAACCTTATTATAAAATGGATCTATAACATCTCACCTGTTTCAATTGTCCCCGAAGGAAACTAAAACTCTAAGAGGACTTTACACCAAAGAAAACATCTCTGAAACCTTTGAAAAACAACTTAATAAATGAAGCCTAAGACAGGCTACACTTAACTTTATGAAGACCTAAGTTAGCATCATGATTATGGCTTATAATTACCATGAATTATTATGTGTGTGTTTATAACTGTGGGTATGTGCTTCATGACCCTAAGGAGCAGAAAGTCATATTTAAATGGAAATTATATTTTTTTATAACTTTATCCTCAAGGTCTCACAACTTAAAGCAAAGCAAAATGCCATTAAATTTTTAACAGTGTTAACATTTTTTCAAAATCCTAATCTCTGATTCAACATTTAGTTTGCTGTACAAGTCAGATTTACTTTATTCTTGTAAAGGAATGTTGAATTAACTGAAAACAAAAATATGACCACATAATTATAGTAATTCAATATCTATACAATATATGACATGATATATTTGAAATTTACATATTCACTACTCTTTAAGGGTATTTGTACTTATACACACATTTTTATGTGATTTGGTGACATTAGCAGCAAATACTTGGTTTAATTTTTGAAGAAGATGTCATGTACTTGTTCACAAATTAGAAAATCAATACCAACTATCAAATGACATGTGACCTGCATCTGGGGTAAAATATAGGTTAATTGAGAAATAGTAAGAATATAGTTTAACTGAGAAATACTAAACCAAGTAGAGGGCTCAGGAAAGGTGAAGTAAAACAAAACAAGACAAAACAAAACAAAACAAAACAAAACCCCTCAAATGTTGCTGGCCAAGGCAGCCCTTAAACAAATGAAGAAGCTAATAAAATCTATGGTGTGCAAATATATTCCAAGTAGATGATGATAATGCTTGGTGATAGGCAATGAAAGAATACTGGAATTAATAACAAATCAAAGAATGAAAACGTCTTTCATTAACACTGCGTTAATCCTATAATATTATGTCAAAATAAAAAAAAATCAGAAAGATTTAAATAAATTCCCACTGGAAAAAAAAGGAACCTCAGAACTATCACAGAGATAGTCTTAAGTTACAAAATATTCTTATTTTTAATAAGGTACACATATATTTTACGTATGGGTCACAGGTGCAATGTTATTTTTAATGGAGTAAAAATGTTCTTATTAGAATTTATCAGGTGCCCCGTACTGACAAACATGTTCAAGGAACATGTCTTAGGTCAGCTGTTTTGTTAGGTATTTTAGGCACATTTTCATTTTAATCAGTTCTTCACTCAACCATCTCTGGGAAATATTCACCTCAAAAATTAATGAAATCTTATACAAAAGACAAGAGCTTTCAAATAATCCTTCACTTATTTTTTTAAAAAAACAAGTGATGAGAAGCCATTACGATGTTATAAGCTCAGGGGCACCTGGTTGGCTCACTAGGTAGAGCATGTGACTCTTGATCTCAAGGCTGTGAGTTCTAGCCCCATGATGGGTATAGAGATTATGTAAAAATAAAATCTTTTTAAAAAAAAGATACTTAAAAAGTTTAATACACCGACATTTTTAATAAAGATTGTGGCTTCTATTGATATGCTTTCAAAATCTATACATTAAATCTATCTCTGCTTCAAAATCTATACATTAAATTATTTAGCAGATACTCATGAATAAATACTTACATGACATGTATAGTTTCTTGTAAGATTTTAATCCTGACATTTCAAACAAATACTAAGGTGAAACTATCTCTTCTAGTTTAAAAAATCTTCTATTATTTAAAATATAGAACATTAGGGGTGCTTGGGTAGCTTAGTTAAAGAAGTGTCCAACTCTTGATTTCAGCTTGGTTTATCTCCTGGTCATGAATTCGAGCCCCACATTGGACTCTATGTTGGGCGTGGAGCCTGTTTGAATTCCCTCTCTCCTTCTCCCTCTGTCCTTATGCCACTCGTACACACTCTCATAATAAATAAATAAATAAATAAATAAATAAATAAATAAAATGTAGAAAATTAAATAATGGGCTATGAAAGAACTTACAAATAGTCTCCTAAAAAGAGAAATTTTTAAATATTGAATTTAAATTAATCAAGTCCGTATAAGAAGTGAAAAATATTTTCAATAGCATGTTTGAAGTTGTATTTTAAGAGTTGAGAAACAAAAGTGACAGTACCGAAGATAAAAAGTTAGATAATTCTTTATGAAGATATAGGCAAATGTCACTCAGAAATAGCAACTCGCTATATTTCCTGTGAGGGCAGCCATCTGATGGTAATCTTGCATTTACTGTTAGATGCAAATATATCCAAATTTGAAAGAAATGTCAATTAATAAATAATTAATAAAAAGAAGTTTAAATGTACCTCCAAAATCTTTCTACATAAAGGAAAGAAGATGCAATAATACTGTAGATGGAATGGAAAATTCTATTTTTTCTCAGTGCCTTGAGGAATTTGGTAAGAAATGACTTTGTCATTTTATGTTACTTCAGAGTTGTCAATGTTTTGCTGTTGGATTTGAATTCTGACAATAACTGATATCTCTTATTTAGTGATGTTTTTATACATTTTTGGTTCTTTCTGTGTTTTCTTATGTGATTAACTGAAAAGTTAGGAGAGACAATATTATACGTGCTTAGGCTGGCACCATTTTAAACTAAAAGTCCTAGTAGAGGAACAGCTGGGGAGAAGAAAGTGAGAAGTAGTGTCTCAAAATGATCACTGTGCCATAAACAAAATACACAATAGAATTTTTGTAGGGTCACCTGAGTGGTTCAGTTGGTTGAGTGTCTGACTCTTGATTTCAGCTCAGATCATGATCGTAGGGTCATGGGATCTAGACCTGTGTCAGGCTCCATGCTAAGCATGAAGCCTACTTAAAATTCTCTCTCTCTCTCTCTCTCTCTCTCTCTCTCTCTCTCTCCCCCTCTTCCTGCCCCTCTCCCTCACTCATTCTCTCTCTCAAAATAGTAATAATAATAGAAATAATATTTTTTACAGATTAAGTTAAAAAGGGTAAACTATTAGAAGGAAAAGACATATAACAATGAGGAGAGTCAAAACTAGTGAAAAAATATTGATGAAACATCTCATGGTGCATTTCATGATGTAAGATTCAAAACAACTTTGCATAATAAAATATCAGAAACAGGAAAATAATCAAAGACCCTTGATAAATATTTACTATAAACATGACTAAAATAGAGAATGCTCAAGAAATAAAAAAAAAACCTTTATAGGAGATATAGAAAATATTTATAACAAAATAAAATGACAAAGTATTTGAATGAATAGTTATTAAATATTTGGAAAGAGGTTTACCTACGAGAGTATTAAATGCAATTTAAAATAATATTCCTTCATTGTTGTTTGCTTATCAGTTCACTTTCTAGTTTATTCCATGTTCTATGGGTCTTCATTCACTTAAATGTCACACTGTCTTGATTAATGTAAATGTGCATGCATCTTGAAATCAGGTATAATTCTTCATTTTTTAGTAAGATTTGGTCATCTAGGCCCTTTGTATCCAATGTAAATTTTGGAAACTGTTGATTATTACAAACAAAGAGAAAGGTTACTGGAAATGTGACTAAGATTACATTACATGTATCATTCATTTGGGGGTAAATTGATTTCTTAAAAATATTGGATCTTTCAAACTGTGAATATAGAATAACTCATTTCTTTAGCAAATCTGTGGTTTTTGTTTTGTTTTGTTTTCATTATACAGTTCTCTCTTACCTCTTGTTAAATGTTTGGCTAACTTACATGAATTTTGACACTATTATATATAGAATGTTTTAAGATTCATTTTGTGTTTGTTGTTTGCTCTTAGTTCTTTGGAAAATAAAAATAACTTCTGTATATTAACTTGTATTATACAGTGTGCTAAATGCAGTTATTTGTAGTTGCCTTTCTGTGCACTCCTCAAAATATGAAATGGTAAGAGTGGCTATCCTTAGGGGTGTGTGTTCAGTATTCTATCATCCATTATGACATTAGCTATAGATTTATCATATTTGTCTTTTATCAGATTGAGGAAGTTCCCGACTCTTCTTACCTAGAGTTTTTAACAGAAATTGGCTTTGAATTTTCTTATTCTTTTCTTGCAATCATCAAAAAGGTTTTTTAAAGCAAGTTTACATTACTGAGATAACATTTAATTGGTCATGATGTATTATTCCTTTGATATATTTTTGGATTTAATAGCCAATATTTTAAAGTATTTTTATACCTATATTCATGACCAATATCAGTCCATAAGTTTCTTTTGTTGTCTTTTGCTGTCTTTAGGAGATTGTGCTTTTTTATAGCCTCATAAAGCAAGTGGAAAGAGATACTTTTGTTTTCTGGATGAAGTTCTATAAAATTGGTATTATTTCTTCTTATATGTTTGATAAAATTCAACAGTAAAATCATCTGTGTCTAAAATTTCCTTTTTATCAAAGTTTTTTTTGTAAGTCATTTTTTTAAATGTTTACTTATTTTTGACAGAGAGAGAGAGAGAGACAGACAGAGAGACAGAGAGACAGAGCACGACAGAGAGACAGAGAGACAGAGAGACAAAGCACAGACAGGGCAGGGGGAGGAGCAGAGGGAGACAGAGACACAGAATCCGAAGCAGGGTCCAGGCTCTGAGCTGTCAGCACAGAGCCCCATGTGGGGCGGAACTCACAAGACCAGGAGATCGTGACCTGAGCCGAAGTGAGACGTTTCACCAACTGAGCCACCCAGGTGACCTATCAAAGTTTTTTAATGACAAATTCTTTATCCTTTTGTAGACATAGGACTATTAAAATTTCCTTTTTTGTTGCATGTGAGTTTTATTGATTACATTTTCCAAGGAATAGATCCACGTCATCAAAGTTTTCCCATGTGTTGGTATTAAATTGATCCTTTGACTATCTGTAGGCTCTACAGCGATAATCTTTTTTTCATTCATGATATTATTATAATTTGTAAGATATTTGTCTTTTCACCAATCTGACTAAGAGCTTATAAAGGTTTGTATTTTCTTCTTGTCATGTTTTTTTTTTTTATTCAATCTGCTCAAATAGTCAATATGTGGCTTTATAATTTTTCCATTTTTCTATATTCTGTACCTCATTTCTGTTGTTTGGGGGTAATTTACTTTTTTTTATATATCTTAAGGTGAAAATTTGAGTTATTGATTTTAAATGTTTTGGACCTTTTTTACTTTTACAATGTTAATACTTAAAGCCATAAGATTCTCTCTAAGCAGCATTTTGGCTGTATATCATTAATTTTTATGCGATTTTTCCCATTATCATTAGGTTTGATTTTTTTCCTGAGTGATGCTAAATTTCTAAATACTTGATATTTCCTATGAAATCTTTTGTTACTGATTTCACTTGCTTTTAGTGTGTTTAGAAACATGCTCTGTGCATCTCTGATTCTTTTAAATTCACTGAATATTATTTTTTAAAGATAAAGCAAGTGTATTTCCTGTATCACATAGTATAAATATAAATCTGAATCTTTATTACTGAATTATCACATAACTTTATAATTTCACTTTCTTGAGGAGATTCAAATTGATTCCAACAAAACACTAGAAAACTTGCAAAGTCACTACACAGTTAAATAGCTACTACTGAAAATATCCTGGTATTTTGGTACAATGGGATTAACAGATTTGTGGTGAATATTTGTGTTAAAATTATTAATATTAAATCTATTTATTTTTTCATCAGTATAATTTTGATATAAATGTGAAAATGTTTCTTTATATATTTCAGGTTTTAAACAGATAATCTAACAAAGTCACTTTACATTTATGTATCTTAAGTATATTTCCAAGCAGAAATAAAAGATGAAGAAAGAGGAAGGAAAAGATATGTTGAAAAGAAGGAACGTCCACACACAAGCCCTATTTTAAGTACCGTGTTTTAAAATAAGATAATTATCATCTTCATGAATCAACGGTTTATGTTTCTCTAAAGTCATAGAACACCCTTATTTTTTTTCATAATACAAATCCCATGATTTGTTTCCTTGTAATATTTTCTTTGTCAGTGAGAAAAAATGTCTACTTATATCCCACTCAGTTCATTTTGAAAAAGGATACTCTATCACCTTAATTCATAGAAAATAAAATCATACAGGCTTTCACCAGTGTTCAAAAAAAGAAAAAAAGAAAAAAAAACATAAGAAGAATACTTTGAATAGGGAGAATAATCTACTGAATAAGCAATGGGTAGGGAATTCCAGAAGAAAGCATAATGCTCATTCTAGCAACATAAATATATTTTGCCTCTGGCAAAGCTAAGGGCAGACATAGCCCATATAGACATAAGAGTCTTAAGTACTGTTCAGATGAAAATTTTATTAGATTAAATGTCAGCAAAATACACAAAAATTTCAATTACACATATTTTAGATGGTGTTCAATACTGGTATAGTATATCTATGAAGAACATGGACAGCTCTGAATTTAGTCACAAAAATGTGGAAGTCTTATTCTATTTAATGAGCAATATTTATGCTCTGAAATATTAACATTTTGAATAAATTTCTGAATAGTCTTATATAAAACATGACTTTAAATCACTTCTTTTTGCTAATATACATAGCAGATTGCTTATTTGGCTTATGGTTCACACAAAATACTGAAACTCCTGGCTCACTGCTCATGTAGCATGCTGTCTTACCTCCTGCTTGGCCTCACTGGCTTTCACAGATGCCTTCCTCAAAAATTTACCACACTGAAATAAAAAAGATCTTTCAACATGCAAACATGATCACGTTTCTCTTTTCCCATCATTACTTTCCAAGTTTTTTTATTTGCCGTTGGCCTTAGACTATTATGCATATACATATAGAGCATTATACATGAACTGCATGAACTCTATATGAACGAGCCTTTTATTGTCTATCGAACTTCAAATCTTATCACTCCACTCCCATCCACTTTCCCATTCTTCATGATTTTTACTCCAGGTAGATAAATTAATTTGGAGACTGTAATTTCACGATCTTTCTCCTTTGTCTTGAAGTACTTATATGTATAGCCTTCTCTTTTGGAATATTCTTCTTTATACCTCCTTTCATCTGAAAATCTTTCATTTGATTTTATGTCTTGTTTTATGTGCTTCTTCATCTAATGAGACTTTTCCTTTTAAAAATTTCTACCTTTGGGGGCGCATGGATGGCTCAGTCGGTTGAGCACCTGACTCTTGATTTCGACTCAGGTCGAAATCCCAGTTTTGTGAGTTGGAGTCCCGTGTGGAGCTCCGTGCTGCTGGTGCAGAGCCTGCTTGAGATTCTCCCTCTCTCTCTCTCCCCTTTCCCCCACCCTCTCTTGGTCTCTTTCAAAATAAATAAATGAACTTAAAAAAAATTTTCTATCATTGGTCATCATAGCATGCAATACACCATATCTCTGTGTGTGTACTTGTTTGTTACTCTTTTCTGAATTTAAGTACTTTTTGAAGGAATATCTATCACATTTACAACTGTATCCCCAGGAACTAGCATGTAACTTGCACATAATAAAAGCTTTTAATATGTGCAAGTTACATTGAGTAGAACTCATACAGCAAGGAAAAGTGTCACACTGCATCCTAAATGTAATTTCTACCTAGTCTTAATGCATAGTATGCACACACTCATGCACACATAGTGCTTGCCATTAATTTATTAAAATTATCCTATTTTAACTAAGAGAATTATTCTATACCTTACATGTACCTGCCACTCATTCAGTCTCTTCTGGTATCCTCTCTTGCTTCACCTATGTTCTCCTAAAGACATATTTATCTAGACATGAGAACATGCATATACATATTTTATTTTATTTTATTTAAAAAATTTTATTTGAGTGTAGATGACAACAATGTTACATTAGTTTCAGGTGTAGAATATAGTGATCCTGCAAGTTTATATATTAAGCTAATGCTCACCATATTGCAGCTACCATCTGTCACCATATAACACGATTATAGTACCATTGACTATATTCTCCATGCTGTGTCTTTTGTTCCTGCGACTTATTCATTCCATAATACTGGAAGCCTGTATCTCTCACTCCCTTTCACCCATTTTGCCCATTCCCTTACTCTCGTTCTCTCTGGTGACCATCAGTCTGTTCTCTGTATTTATAGGTCTGATTCTGCTTTTTGTGTTTTATTTATCCATTCATTTGTGTTTCTTTAGTTCCATATACGAATGAAATCATATGGTGTTTGTCTTTCTCAGTCTGACTTATTTTACTTATACACGAATTTTATTATTTATTTCTTCATTTTAATATATATATTTTTTATTTTAGAGAGAGGGCATGGGCAGGGGAGAGGGGCAGAGGGAGAAAGAGAATCTCAAGCATGCCCCATGCTCATCACAGAGCCTGACACAAGAGCTAGATCCCACGATCATGACCTGAGCCAAAATCAAGACTCGGGCATTCAACCGACTGAGCCACCCAGGCACACCTCACTTATAAACACATTTTAAATACATTTTAAACAAATATGATTTTTGCTCACATCATTAAGCAATGTATGTTGTATATAATTTTTACCTTTAAATTATATGCATATATAGCATTGGTCGTACGTGCTGTTGACAGATCCTTACCTCCTTTTCTGTTTGTATGGAGCACGATTTCTGTGGTAACCACACATCGCAGCATCAGTAGGGTAAAACTGCCATATCTCACCATGGCCTAATGCCAGCTCACATTCTTAGTAGTGGATAAACAACCCAGCATTAGATGAAGTAGGCTTCACAACAAAGATCCAGTATCTTAGGACTAAAATGTGGAGTTGCTATAAACACTTGGCCACCACATTCCAATCATCACTGTGGTAACCTTTGACACTTCCTGCCGAACACAACCAAGGTCAGAAGGATTGAGAGGCTCTGCTGTCACAGTCTATATATGTATTGAAAATTAAGATCAACACTATTTTTGCTCTCCAACTCACAAATGTGTCTGTTCTCCCTGAGCCTACCTGGAAAATCCGAATTACTGATTGACAGTGCACCGTCCCAGTCATTGGGCTGTAGATGACGAATCCAGGCATGCTGAGCTCAACAATAGTGTGGCCAGGACATTATGAGCATGGCAGAAACATGGACCCACTGGATTCGTTCCTTTGGGACTTTATCTAAAATATTCTAAATGACTTAGCCAATTTTTAGGATAGACCAACTGATAAATCTAAATGAATACTATATACCAAAAGTCAGAGAAGCCACAATAGCCAACCCTCTGTGGAAGGAAAATGATAGAGTTGGTTAAAGAGAGAGGAGGGAAGAAGGTGCACAGAGAGGTGCAGACATTGATTAAAAATAAAAATTGTTAGTGTGTGAGAAAGATGGAAGATAGTTCTATGCCTATAGCATGTTAACAGTTAATTTCATTATTTGAATTATTTAAACAAATAATTATTTAAACAAATTTAAACAAAATTAACAGTTAATTTCATTATTTGAATTATTTAAATTCATTATTTGAATTTCATTCATTCATATTTTGAGAGTAATTTATTGAGGTAGAACACAAACTTGATAAAAAAGCTAAAAATCCCAAAATACAGAAATGGCCATTTTATTTGATAGTCTATAATATCTAATTCATGGGAGAAAAAGAAATAAAATTGATCTGCAATGGATTTAATAGTTTAAAAAATCAGAATAAAACACTCCAAACAAAAATGAAGTGAGAGTGGGAATTATAAATTATTTATATTTTCACTTTTTTCCCCCATAATGATTCTTTGCCATAGATTGAAAAATGTGGTAGTGCAGGTTTAATTGGTTCTCAAGAAAAAGAAATGAACAGTTAATCTTTGGAGATGATGTGAAGAAATGTCAGGACCTAAGTCATCACATGGAATTAGCCACCCAACACAAGGGCTCCGACTTATTGGTGACTGAGAGCGTGGCTCCCTAGAAACCTAGAAAATGGCTTCCATGTTGTCCAGAACAATAATCCCATTGCCTGTTTTCATTTTTTTTTTTTTGACCCAAAATTTAGAGAGTCCTCAAAACTGATAGTTTTTTACAGAGTCCATTTGATTTCCTCTGGGTATGGAGTACCTGTACTGGCAGAATATATGCTTTACCTCCGTAAGCTCTTGATTACTAAGTAAAATCTATAAAAATAAATGTACAACTATATTCAATGAAGTGAAACTATAACTCAACAAACACATTTTTCAAGCCAGAGAAAAAAGGCAATTTACCCAGAGAAACATGATTTCAGGACATTATTTCTCGTTAGTAAATATAGATGCCAGAAAGCATGCAGTAGGAGTTTCAGATTGCTGGAAAAAACCCAAAACTCTCATTTTAGAATTTTACATCTGAATTAGCTATCATTTAAGAATGAAATAAAATATACCTAAATTATTCATATGAAAACATTAGAGTTTATCACTAGTAGAATGTCACTAAAATGACTATCAACTAACTATAAGGATTACTCTTTATAGAGGAGAAAAATAAACCCAGAGAAAAAACTCATGCTTCCAGTAAGGAAACTCAAATCCATCATCACATCTGCTACAAGTGAGGCACTGGAGGTATTTACTAAAAAAATAAAGCGCATTTGTTTTAAAAGATGGCAGGGATTTGCACTTGCCTAACAAGTACAACAGACGTGATTTTATGGTAAGCATACACAGCTTCTAAGAGCCTGAGGATCTTGAAAAAAATAAAAATTTATATATTCAAAGGCAGAACAAGAACTGCTAATTACAGATCTGAAAACTTTTTCCCTGTACCGTGATACCACTTGCTAAGAAAAGATCGTATCTAATTACCCACTAAATAGAGGTTGTCCCATGATTAATATAATTACTTGAAAATATTTCAAATGAGTTAGATTTTGCTACATGTTTTCAAGTAGTTATGCGACAACTGACATAATTATGTTAACAACAGCTACAACAACAAAATTGGTTGCCAAAGTTTAGGCAAATAGGTTATTTCCTCTGGGCAGGTGAAATCATAGCTGCTTTCTTAATTTCAATCTGTTATTTTCAAATAGAATCAATTCAAAATTGTTTGCCTAAATGGGAACCGTCTGTGTGCAATGTAGGGCATAAGAATGTAGAACATGCAACATAACACAAGCAATGCAATGCATAGAAAAAATATTCCCTGCCAGGAAAAAAAAAAAAATTCTAGATCAAAATGGCGTCAGCAAGAAACAATGTTTGTTAACTATTCTTTCTGTAGAAATTGAAATATATTACAAAGTGTTTTTTCAATGAGTAGGCTCTATGATCTAACTTTTCTAAGCACTTAGCACTAGACTGGAGTAGAATACACTCCTGTGAAGGTCATACTGGGAAACCAAATGTGACGATCCAAAGCCATTCCCCTCACTGTGTTTTATTACTTGTAACAGAGTTTTGCAAAGGATATGTGGCTACTAGGGACATATGTGCACTGATGGTTATTCTCACAGGGACTGAAAAATTTCACTTACATAAAAATTGAATTTGTTTTAAAAGTCAATCTTCAATTTCATTTGTTGTCGTTAATTTGGAGTGGATCAATCACATCTTACAGAATAAATATCATGAATAAAATAAAAAGATATAAAATTACGTTTCACATGTGATAAAAGATTAGGGACTCCTGCAGATAGAAATAGGAAAACCTAAGAAATCTATAGTAATCATTGAAATACCTATTATTTTACGTGACAAATTAATATTGTTGAACTACTAGACATATCAGAATTAGTAAAATATAATAATTTCAAATCAATAATACAACTACCTTTCAAGTTTGTTGAAAATTGAAGTCAAAATGTTTGATTGGGTGGTATATTTTAAATGATTGTTTTACTTTTAAGACTTTTGAAAAAGAAGCACAAAGATGTAATTTCCTATAGAGGCTTCAAAAAATTCTCTCTCTCACACACAATAACAAATCACGGAGTTTGAGATTTGTCCATTTTCATCTTGGAGCGTTCATAAAGTTAATTCATTCTTATTTTCTGAAGATTGTTTGGACTTACAAAATCTCATTTGCTTGCTGTTTGAAATGCACTTTTAATGTTTGAATTAAATGCACTAGATTTTCCTCCCACACTCTTACTACCATATTTATTAAAAACAAAACAGATGAATAAGAAAACTATTAGATCATACTCCCACTATCATTTGATTTAAAAGGGAGCTGTCCATATCAGACTTTTGAGCTGTTTGTCATCTGGGAATTCTTGAGACTGTTTTCTTTCCAGCATCGCCTACAGATGTTTCTTTATTCTTTTCATTAGGGTTCTCTCTCCCTCCCCTACCTCCTTTTTAGTTTTTACTCCATTTTCAGATATTTTTCTCTGAAACGATGCAGTTCCTTTGCCATCTATCTAGGGTAACCTCTACCGTGCAGTACCCTCAGCCAATTTCCTTTCTGAGTCCTTTGAAAAAGCAAAAGACATGGTAACAAGAACTTTACTGTTTACCCTTTCTTTTCTGCTCCTTAAGAAAACATCATGCATAAACATTTTGTGTGACCACCCTGACTATGCCCCTTAGTATATTCTAGGGACTTAAAAATTCTCAAAGTCACCATATGGCCTGAAGTTTTGCTAGCATGTCTAAATAAAGACTTGGAAGTTCTTTGCTGTGTGCCCCTGGTCTCCAAGACAGAATTTGTAGCTGCTTTTAAAAGTCAATTTAAAAACTCTAGCCCTTGGTGAAGACAAAATTAAAAACAGCTTGAGAAGAGTTGAACATGACAAAATAATAGTTCAAGGAGATTTAGAGATACTGTCAGAAGTTATGCTGAAGTTAGAAGAAACAATTTAAAGGTTATTCCAAGGAACTTGCAGTTCTCATTTTAATGCTAATGAACCAAGAAATATTAGGCTAAGGGAGTTAATCTGTATTCAGAGCATTCTAATAAATTAAATGAAAAGGGTGCAGATCTAATGCAACTTGCAAATGCCGGTTTCAATAATTGTCACATCAGCTGAGTATTTATCTAATCAGCACTGCTAAATTTACCTTTCTCGCTAATATTGCTTTTCTTTTTTGTCACATCATTTTAGTGGCATTTTAGTTAAACTGAGGATTTCCTCCGGAATCACGAAAAAGAAGACTGTAAAGTGCTTTTTCATAGAACGATATATTACATGGGAGAAGCTATCGTGGGGTCATACTAAAATAATGTTGCTTCTCAAAAAAAATTATTTTTGCTTCTCTTGTAAGAACCATCCCTTTGAAGTGCCTATGAATGTTAGTCTATTTCTTTTGCATTCTGTAATGTTGCTTACCATATACATTTGCGGAGTGTTGTGAAAGACTTCATTAGCCGACAACACTACGTATGCTGTCACTAATTACAATGATTTCAACAGTACCTTTTCTTGTGCATTTTGTTCTCATCACCCTACTACTTCTCCATGCCTTCTCTCTTCTTCCTTTTCAATGCCATCAATCTCGTTTTTCTCTAATTTACTTGATAATGAAGTGGTATATCTAAAAACTGAAATAGGGAGTAATGCCTGTTAACATTTTTCAGATGTTCCACTCAAACACCATGTGTCCAACACATGAATAAGAGTATGAGGTCTCTTGTGAGGTGAAGCAACCAACCCAGGTTGCAACCAGCAATATACTGGCACCAATGCAACTCACTTCCAGCAACATGAAAAATGGAATATAAGCACTAGCATTCATGATCTTTTCGGATGTAGCTTAAATTTTTACTCCAACTTGAGATTTCTTAAGCCGTCTACGCATATTGCTTTGCTTTCTTTCCTAGGAGAGAAAACAAAGCATTCACTTTGTCCTTGGTTGATTCATTTATAGCATTCCCAATGTTTTTATAAAAGTCTTAACATTACCTTTGTAATTCCTTACATGGTATGTTGCAATGAAGCCTTTTGGAAAGGTTCTTGATGTAAAGGAAATTTCACAGAGAATATTAGAGATAAATGTGAAAAGGGGAGTCATTTTAGGATCAGGGATATGCATGAAAGAGGGACAGAACCTACTTATATTGCTAGAAAATAATTTTCAATTTAGAAGTTGTAATGAACTTTTTTTTTATAAAAGTGACCTTTTTAAAAAATGAAGAGGCGTGCCTTCTCCTTTAGCAAGATTGCATTAATAATTGTCAACCCACAATTAGAAGAAGAACAGGCTTTCAATTCTTATAACTTTTCTCTAAAACATTGGCACATGAAAAGAAGTGCCCTGGACAGATGGGAAATTAGCATGTCATAAAAATCTATAATAGATTGGCTGCTGCTGTCAATCTCATGAAAGTAATTACATCATGGTGACTTTTCCTGAAAATTAACACGAACTTACAAGGGAAACTATTGTGTATATGAGGCAAACAGAAATACAAATCAACATCATTTTCTTTCAATATGATATTCTAATATCTTTTGAATTTTTTGTTAGGATGGAAACATTTTTTTTATGATAGCATCAGGTAAAAACTTTTCTTTCTAAGAGGATGAGATGGACATGAGGAGTGAAGTGTACACAACCATCACACTGCTCGAGAGTCAATCTTGAGCCACTGCCGTGCGAGACCGCTTGGGCCAGATGCAGAGACTTTTCCCAGCCACCCACCATTAACAGTGTCCAGTGTCCAGTGTCCTGGGCTGTTGAAATGAAGGTGGACTATGGAGAGTTCATCTGATCAAGTAACAAATTGTGAAGTCAAATTTGGCGTCAGAACTCCTTGGACAATTAGTGGTGACATGGTTGCTACTGTTAAGAAGGAAAATCCTTACTAGGTTGCCACGAGGAGGAACCTATAGTATCTTGTTGGCCCAGTGATGTTGAGTACTTACAGAAATGGAGACTCATGTTCTCTGCAGACAGACTCAATTTCCACAGGCCTCCCTAATCCCAGAGAAGGGTGCATTTGTAGGTAGCATCGGTGATCTCTTGCTTTTGCCTTTTTTCTCATATTAATGAGGTTCCCTTTTTTTTTTTTCCTACTTCTTCTGGCCAAGCGTTTGTCAGTATAGCACTATTGACACTTTAGGTTGGGTCATTTTATGTTGAAGAAGCTGTATTATGCATTGTAGGATACAGCAGATCTGACTTCTATCCAGTGAATGCCAATAGTACCCCTTGACCTCAGTTACAGCAACCAAAAAAGACTCCAGACATTGCCAATTGTCTCCTGAGAAGGGGATTTTTCCCAGTTTGATGCTCACTGTTTAGCTCATGAAAGTTTTTCTACCTGCGTGAAAAATAAAGAATTTCATCTTACATCTTTACTCTATTGATTCCACAGAGACAATAGTCTCCTTGAGGAAATGAGTGACTTAGGTCTTGAGTGAAGTTGGAGTCTTGGGAATTTAAGTGCAAAAGTGAAGCATAAAATAAAATAAGTTAATACTTGAGATTTCTTCCTCATCACCTATGCATGCTTGCACATGTGAAAAAATACATTGACTATAATTTTATATGAATGAGTCCATCAAATGAACCACAAAAATAGATTGGCTTTATGAAATTTGTTTTGCCATAATTTAGATATTGAGCACTGCTACATTTTTGGTAACTAAAACATTTTGTATAGTTCAAAAGTGAAATAATATAAAGAAGTACTGATGTGCTCAGTCTAGTTCAGACTAGTCAACGAATAATCTCTTGAAAACGTTTTTGGAATGACAAAAGAATATAAATGCAATTTTATATAAATGTATGTATATATGTAATGTATAGGCATGTATGTATAATTTTAAAATGTGCCACTTGTTTTTTACGTTGATGGCACTAGTAAAATCACTAATATTGGCATATTCTGTTTTCTTCTAGGGAGAACCTCTTCAAATACTGCACCTAATCATATCCATGGGTCACTTAGAAAAGCGCTTGTGTCAGGACAATGTTATCTGTGCTTATGGATCACGTTCTTCTATAGCATTATTAACTTTTTTATACTATCTACCTATGCCAGGGACTATTACAACTCCCATGCCAGATGATAAGTCGATATCTGCGTCATCTATGGGCTTTCACGTTTAGTAGATGAAGCTAGAATGCTATTAACTTCACACTGAGAATTAAGAACGCAAGTGCCTTTTGTGTAAGGTAGCCCTAGATGCTGATAATATCTTCAAATTTCTTTTTAAATATAAAATAAATGAACCAACACAGCAGATTTTTGACAAAGAATTTGTGATTTATTATTGTAATACATTTTTGGCAACATCAAGATAGGTGGTATGTATTTATTCTGCAATAATTATGATTGAAAGTGTATATTCATATTCATGTATATATGCATGCGTAAAATGTTCTATTTAAAAGAAAACATTTTAAACAGATTATAATAAATATGACATTTTTTTGTTATCTTTAACACACGTTGTCTCCTCCGAAGTATAAGAAACGTTATAAAATCATTATGATCACTGCAAAGAAATTCCCACTTCTTAGTTAAGCTTGAGCTCCCATATGTCCCTTTTACAGCATCTCAGAGAGTGTTGATGGAGTGGAGGACTGTGTTCCTCACTCATTTTCACATTTCACATTTTCATATTATCCCCCTGCCATTTGAAACACTCTATCTTGGGCTCTCAGGACCTCCTCTGCTCTTCGTGTTTTCGAAGGCATATTTTAAGGTTTGTTGTTTCTTTTTTCTTTACTACTGAACATATGGGAAAGTTTTCGGTTTGATTTGTTCTATTCACTCAATATTAACTTTTGAAACTTGGGCTTTAATTTTTTTTTCCATGAATAACATACTTTGTTTGGATTAATAATAAGTTAAAAAAGAAAATAAAGTTAGCCCATGACATGTAATAATAATTTTGCAAGAGGTATTTTCTATATAACTTAGAAAGTTGAAAAAATACAAGTCCTGATATTTCTATCCTTTATTGATCCATGCATTCATTTACTGTCAAAACTTTACTGAACCTCAACTATGATTAGTTAAGTCAGTAATTATGCTAGAAATTGTGGGCATAAAGTGTGTCTTCCTTAAAGAAGTGTGTGTGTGTGTATATATATATATATATATATATATATAATTTATGAACAAAAACATTTTCTGAAATTATTTGAGAAACATTTTAAATGGTGCTAATGGGGGGTGGGGGGCACCTGGGTTGCTTAGTCAGTTGAACATCCAACTTCTGCTTAGGTCATGATCTGACAGTTCCTGCGTTCAAGCTCCACATCAGGCCTTGTGCTGACAGCTCAGAGCCTGAAGCCTGCTTCAGATTCTGTGTCTCCCTCTCTCTCTGTTCCTCCCCCACTTGCTCTCTCTCTCTCTCTCTCTCTCTCTCAAAAATAAAGATTTAAAAAATGTTTTTAATTGTCTTAATGGCATAGAAACATTTTTAAATGACTTACAGCTGACTTTGGTACCTTTTCTTTAGGGTTCATAAACATAAGCTTATCAATGGCCAAGTGGTTGATTGTTCAAAATGTAATTTCTAACTTCTTTTTAGAGAAGTCAGAGTAAACATTAGAAAAGGATTTTTCTAAAGAAATTAAAATAGTGGCACTTTATTACTCTCTGGAGAGAGAGGATTAGTAGACTATCAAAGACAAAATCCATAAATTATATAAGCTAAAGTAATTAATTATTTAATATTATATATGTGTGTAAATATTATGTATATTATATAGATATGCACGGACAGCAGATATGATCTCAGATTCATAAAAACAAACATAGGATCTTCTTACAGATTTACTGCTTCATTGTTTTACTACCTAAATGTGCTTTCTATTTAAACCCCAGTTTTATACAAAAGCCCCATTTCCATACTGTTTGATTTCCAGACACTTAAATTAATAAAATGGGTCAAGGTAAGGGCATATTTGCAGTTTTCCTTTGAAGAAAATGGTGTTAAACTATGAACGTATTTAAGTAATGTAGTAAACCAGTGTAACTGCCTTCACTTAGGAAGACTTGGCTAATTAAGGCAATTGTGAAGGTCACCAACACAGATTTCAAGTTCATGTGAAAATACAGATATGCAGTGCTAACAACGTTCACAGTTTCTTTGGAAACATGAAATGCAAACCTATAAAATCTCCACAGTCCATACTGGATAATAGGTACTTTTGAAAACCCAGCATTTTCCCAAACATTTTACATTGTTTCCTTGACTGTGTAAGTCTTTTGAGGTTAATTTTATGTGTCAACTTGACTGGGCCATGAGGTTGCCAGATATTTGGATAAACGTTATTTCTGAGTGTCTCTGTGAGTGTATTTCTAGACAAAATTGACATTAGAATCAGTAGACTGAATAAAGCAGATAGCCTTTCCCAATGTGGGTGGGCCTCATCTATTCCATTGAAAGCCTGAATAGAACAAAAACCTGAGTAATGTGAATAGATTAGGCCAGGCTGCTGACAGTCATACTTTGGACTTGGAAGCGTAAATAGTGACTCTCTGAGTAGTTAAAGACGGCTATTATCTTGATGGCCTTGATGTATACATAGAAATAACCCAAGAAACAATATTGATAGTGCAATAATAATTTGGTTAAAGAGAAAAATGGAGTTTCTTCTCAATTTAACTTTTTAAAAAACATTGTAAGAATGGATAGGATATAGCACCAGAAACGTGCTCATAGTCTAAACGATTCAAAACACATTCATGTCTCCCTAAATTGCACATAACTAGTATTTGTAGAAAGAGAGAAGAGGCAGAGGGAGCAGAGTTAGTTCACCATAATCCAAAGTGAAGTACATGAGCCCATGCTCATACTAACTGTAGGAATATGAAAAATTCATTATTACATAGGACAAAATTAATCAATTCAAAGCAATGAGTGGATAAAATCAGGTGACTTGGTGACATTTAGTATATGTCTAATCAAAATATCTGATTTCTTAAGCTAGCAGTATAATTATTTAATTGCCACAATGTGAAGAAAGGAAATGGAAATTCTGTATTTGTTAATGAAGATTTGAGTGCTTGGTAAATAATGAGAGACTTTCTGTGAGTACAGACACGTGGCCACATTAAGTTATTGTCCAATCACATTCATATACCTCTAAAGCCATTAAAATGAGGACACATTTAAAAGATTATCAAAAACTGCACTTTTATATTTTTAAGCATAATTTGGGATGAAGTATTTTATAGGGAGAAAGAGTAGCCAAATTTGATAATCTACTTGGGTTTGCAGCACATATTTAATAAAAATACATGCTACAATTAGAAAAAGCAAATGAGTAAGGGAGAATTTTCTCTACATGATTTTGTTGAGGTGGGAAATTAATCACCTACCTTCAGACTCAGACTTGGAATGGAATTTGCATCAGCTTTTCTATTTCTTAGGTCTTCTGACTTGATTTTGGATTTCTCACCCTCCATACTCACAAGAGCTAATTCTTTACAGTAAATCTCTCTCCCTTTTCCTTTCTGTCTCTCTCTCTCTGTGTCTCTCTCCTATTAAATGTGGGTGTGTGGGGCACCTGGGTGGCTTGGTCGGTTAAGCGTCCGACATCGGCTCAGGTCATGATCTCATTGTCTGTGAGTTCGAGCCCCAAGTCGGGCCCCGTGCTGACAGCTCAGAGCCTGGAGCCTGTTTCAGATTCTGTGTCTCCCTCTCTCTCTGCCCCTCCCCTGTTCATGCTCTGTCTCAAAAATAAATAAACGTTAAAAAAAAATTAAATATGTGTGTGTGTGTGTATATATATATATGTATATGTATATATACATATACATGTATATGTATATGTATATGTATATGTATATGTATATGTATATGTATATATATAGCATCCTATGAGTTCTGTTTCTTTGGAGAACCCAGACTAGTGCAAGGCTAATCTTACAGACCTTCCAATGAATAGAACATAGTCACATTTCCTAAAGTCATGCTATGATCTAATCACATTTTAAAATATTCAAACTACTGAAGATAATTTTAGACTCTGATTTAATTGTTAAAGTGAATTATCTCTGCTTAATTGAAAATAAAACAATAATTTTTGTTTGAATTACATAAAAATATTAGTGTTTGTAAAATAGTATAGACAAATTAGGGGCGCCTGGGTGGCTCAGTCAGTTAAGCGTCCAACTTCAGCTCAGGTCACTATCTCGTGGTCCATGAGTTCCAGCCCCGCATCGGGCTCTGGGCTGACGGCTCAGAGCCTGGAGCCTGCTTCTTATTCTGTGTCTCCCTCTCTCTCTGCTCCTCCCTCGTTCATGCTCTGTCTCTCTCTGTCTCAAAAATAAATAAACATTAAAAAATAATAATAAAATCAAATAGTATAGACAAATTAGATATATTTGTTTTGTAGAATTTTCTTTCTTAAGCAAAAATTGAATTTTAAGATTTTTAGTTACGTTCAAGAGAAAGGAAATGCTTTTCTTTAGCCTTTTGTTTTTTAAGTTCATTTATTTATCTTGAGAGAGACAGAGCGAGCACAATCAGGGAAGCGACAGAGAGAGAGGGAGACGGAGAATCTCAAGCACGCTACGCACTGGGGAGCTATTTCTCTTTACACTTTTTTTTTTACAAGTTTATTTATTTATTTTTGAGAGAGACAGAGCTAGCGCAAGCAGGGGAGGGTCAGAGAGAAAAGGAGAGAGAGACTCCTAGGCAGGCTTGGCACTGCTAGCTCGGAGCTCCACCTGAGGCTCGAACTCAGGAAACTGTGAGATCATGACCTGAGCGGAAACCAAGAGTCTTATGCTTAACTAACTGAGCCACCCAGGCACCGCGAAAGGAACTGTTTTTCTAATCACACACTAACCCTTAAGTAATGCCCACACTGGGTTACCAATTCCGTCCTGTCAATGTTACTTAGAGAACTACGATTTTCATCCTGTATTTATCCAGCCCTACAAACTGCAGGTGACTCAGGGGAAGCTGAAGCCAATCCTCATTTTACAGCTGAGTTCTGATTAGTGTCAGTCATTCCTAGTGATGCCATTTCTTGCAGGAGTTTGTGTTTGGTTCAGGAACATGAGCATAATCCACATCAATCTAATGAGTCAATGGGCTAGGTGTATGTAGATAACCTAAAATAGTTTAATAAAGTTCAATAAAAAATGATTGTTAGGCAAAGGGTTTTCCCTTCTTCCATATGAATGTGAACTATCTTTTCTTAGTAGCTTCCACTGCCTTCTTGAGAGGAGGGCAACCATCACAAGGCTGATGCTCATGTGGAAGGTGGCAGTCAAGAGAACCACGCAGAAATGGATTCATAGAGTGCTCCATAGCCAGAAATCATAATACCTCTGTACTTTCTATTACGTGAAATGAGGTTTAGTCCTTAATTTTAGTTTACTTTTATTTCGAATTCAGTTTCCTGGAGGTGAAAAAAATGTTCTGACAATGATAAAGTTATCATGACCCCCAAAGGCAGGGATAGGGAGAATGCGGCTATCAAGATGATTCACTTCTTTTTTTTCTTTTTAAATTTTTTTTTAACGTTTATTTATTTTTGAGACAGAGAGAGAGCATGAACAGGGGAGGGTCAGAGAGAGGGAGACACAGAATCCGAAACAGGCTCCAGGCTCCGAGCTGTCAGCACAAAGCCTGACGCGGGGCTCGAACTCACGGACCGCGAGATCATGACCTGAGCCAAAGTCGGCCGCTTAACCGACTGAGCCACCCAGGCGCCCCAAGATGGTTCACTTCTTTATCAGAAGGGGTAAAAAAAGCAATAGGCACATAAAGCAGCAGCCATTCACAGTATTGGAAACTCTCAATAAATTTGGACTGAATATGCATGTGTCTTTGTCATAAATGAATGATTTATATAAAAAATAGAGAATATATATTTTATTAGAACTTTGTAGATAAAGGGGAAATAGAGATAAAGTCCCCACTATCAAAGTGAGCATGTCTTCTTCTCATTAAAAATAGAAATGAAAGAAAAAAATAGAAGTGAGACAGCTTTTTAGGTGAATTTATTTATTTTTTATTGTTGTTTTTTTTAATTTTTTATTGAGAGAGAGAGAGAGTGCAAGCAAGGGAGGGGCAGAGACAGAGGGGACAGAGGATGTGAAGTGGGTTCTGTGCTGACAGCAGAAAACCTGATGCGGGGCTCAAACTCACAAACTACAAGATCATGACCTGAGTTAAAGTGGGGGAGTTAACCAACTGAGTCACCCAGGTGCTCCTGTCAGGTGAATTTAGAATGCTTATTTTCTCTGTTAATTGAAACCTTTGTAGTTATATAATGGACTCCTTTAAAGCTGCTAATGCTGTTTTTGCTTTAAAGTCTATTTAACAATATAATATAACCACAAAATGTTTCCTTTCAATTATCTGTAACCGATATAGTTTTTTTTGCCCAGGTTTTGTATTGAATAATATCCTATTTGAAAACATCAAAGTTTATTTCTGCTGTTAATAGTTCTTAATGTCTTTAATCATGTCTTGCTATAGGTTTTGTTTCCATATTTTTCTTGTATTTATGTTTGCAAGCTCTTATCTAACTGATCTAAATGTACAAAATTATGAGGGTTATATCTTGAGGATGACTTCCTCTAGAAAGAATTAGTATTTACATCTTTTAGGTGAACTGGGGTATAACAAATTTGAGTCCACTTTACGTTCGTCTCCAATCTTTAGGTTTCCTGTATGTGTATACATTTGACCCTCAAATTTCTGTGCTGGCAAGATTATGGATCTGCATTTGGGTGGAAATTTATTTCCTTCTGTCCTTCCTTCCTTCCTTCCTTCCTCTCTTTCTTTTTTATTTATTTATTTTCTAATTGTATCCAGCTCCAATAGGGGTCAAGATAGTAAGTACAGTTCTCTTCTGGTCACGCTTTACTGCAATCTTATTTTATATTTCCTACCCTACCCTTACCATGAGAGAGCTGGGTTTGGGGGGATCCTGTCTTTATATAGTTATTTGGGTGGCAGCACTCTCATTTGAGTCGTTGCAAGTCTTCATATTTTTATCCCTACTAGGCTATTAAAACAGTGTCTTCAATGCAGCCGAAGGATCATTTCTTGTTTTCTCCTGTGGATACCTTCATTCTATAATACTCAGTTAAAAAAAAAAAAAAAAAAAAAAACGTTAATACCAAATTTAGTTAAATTACCATCCGTCTCCTTAGTTCACATTTGATCTCATAATTCAGGTAGACAGTGAAGAAATGGCATGGTGTGTTTAATTCTCTTTCTTTTTCTTTACCACTCATTCTGTGTTTTCTGCATCTATTTTCCTTCCCCAGTGTTGAAGCTTGCGTGGAGGGACTGGGGAAAGGGTAGAGATGTTTTGTGTACTCATTTTGTAAGTACTAAATCTTCAAAAGATTTCTTTGATTTCTGTGATCAAGTATAAGGTGAAGGACTGAGAAGATGCTTTAAGCCAGAATAAAATGCACACTTCACAGCTATCACATATATTATAGTACTCAAAGAAAAAACAAATCATGTGCAAAACATCCTTATAGTATTGTCTGTAAAAATCAATGTATTGACTGAAATAACCTGAAGGGGGGAAAAAAAAACAAAAAAACAAGCACTAAAGTGAAGACAACGTTTCATGTCTTTAAATGTCTCTAGGAAGTTAAAAACCCTGAGCAAGTCAATAAACTTTTTACTCTCAATTTCCTTTCCTATTAAAAAGAAAATTTAGATCGGATGATCACTAATACCCTATCAATATACAATTATATTTTTTGTTGCCATAAATTACCTTTATTCTTACAGTGAAAATATTTCCTTCATATTTTATAATAGTATGAAAAATGAGATCTGAACCTTTTTAATAACCAACTTAATTTGAATTGCTACCAGACATAACCATGTAATAAATATACACTAAATGATATTTTGAGTCTATTTTCCCTTCTTCTCCCTGGTGTAGGTAATTGAAAATACTATATGTCTAGCCAACACAAAAAAAATAAATGTTATCAATATGCTAAATTGTTTCCCTTGTCTGGATTCTAAAGTGCAATGATAATAAAACGAATATTTGGGGTCATCCAAATTGACTTGACAGGGCAAATTGCTCCCCCAACTCTCACAAATAATCTTAAAGTCTTATTATTCTTTTGAAATTAGCAAGGTTGATTCTTCTTTTAATATCAAAATGCTCATTAAATGCTGCATCAATTTAAGTATTTATTAAAATTAGAAGAAAGAATACGGGTAAAGTTATGCGACTAAAAAATAATGTCCAATGTTTTAACTATCTGAAACCAGGTGATAACTCTTGTTAACTTCATATGAAGCATTTTTAATGCTTCTAATATAAATGTCAGTTTTAAAGGTATAGCAAAGTGAATGCCAATGGCCTTGTTCTAGCTATCTTTTATTTGAAAAAAAAAAAAAAAATCTAGAACCTGAACTTGAAACTGATTAAGAGAAAAAAATGAGTCCAGTTGGGTTTATACATATATTTTGAATATTTCCTTATTTTCCATGTAGATATCTGTGTTATTTTAAATTCGTGATTAACTTAAGAATTATAAAAAAATATTGGTAAAATTCTCCCTCGGTAAGTACTGTCATGTATATAGTCTCAGATACTCTTTGTCCACTATATGTATTTTATTTTTCCTAAGAGTTTCAAAATATCTCAAACTCTATAATATTTTGAAATAAATGAAATACAGACACTTGCATTTGGTATTATTTATTATCAATAATATCAAATTAGTATTTTAAGATTTGCCAATAAATTAAAGAACTAGAAATATACACATAAATAATGTATCTAAATATTTGTCTGTGCACAAAACCTAAGTAAAATAAAGAATCTGATTGAGTCCCAGAATGAGGGATGGTATTAAATTTCGTCATAATGTCATGAACTCTGCGTAAAAATTAATTTTTGAAAAAAAAAGAAATTAATTTTGGTCCCCAAACTCATTTAGCCATAGCTTTACCTGTGTCCACATTGAGATATTCTAATAGCATACTCTTCAGGTCCATTGGCTTGCTTTTTCTGATTCTGGGCCATGCTTGGGCAAGAAATCCTGTGAGTCTATCACTCACACACTCCGCTAAACACATCAACCACAGAACCATTCCATCCGTTCTCTTGCCACCTTCCTGATATTTCCTTTGTATTTATTTCCTATGGTTGATGTAATGAATTACACAAACTTAGCAACTTAGGACAACAAAAATTTATCTTACAGTTCTGGATATCAGAAGTCCAAAATTGATCTCACTGAGCTTAAGTCACGGTATCAGCAAAGTGGTGTTCTTTCCTGGAGGATCTAAGGCAGAACCATTTTCTTATCTTTTCCAGCTTCTGTGAACTGCCAGAAAAGTCCCTGGACTTTTTCTATCTTTAAATCAGCAAAGGTTTGTTCAGCCTTTCTGACATTATATCACTCTTATTCTCTGCAACTCTCTTTCATTTATAAGAACATTTATGATTACCTGGACCCCACCCAGATAATCCAGGATAATCATCCCATCTCAAGATCTTTAACATAATTACATCTGTAAAGTGTGTTTTGATAAAGTAGACAAATTCACAGATCCCAGGGATTAGGAGAACATTATTGGGGCAGCATTATTCTGCCTATCAGATCTCTGTAACCTGAGCCACTGTTTTATTTGCAACAACTCTCCAAGTTCATAAAGGAAAAATCATCCCACCCTTAGTAATTCTTCCTTATTGAGTCTGTGCATGATGTGGTATCTGAAATTCACCCTCACCTGCTTTCACTACTAAATACTCCAGTCTTATAAACATTTCTAGACAGGGTTTTGGAAACAAGCACCAAGACTTACAGACTACTTTTGTCTTCTGTCTCATAGCTTTCACTTGAAAATGAACAAAGAAAAAAGAATTCCACGGAAAATAGATGAGAAAAGAAAAACATAGGTTAATATCTCAATATATCATAGAATCACATATGTTAATTTTTAGAGATGCTAAAAATCCTTGTCCTAGGAAATAAAAAAATGTGTGTAATATCAATACATTAAAAAATAATAAAATCCATAAAAAAGATAATATTAACATCAATTATGTTAAGATGTTCTCATTGGTTCAAGGAGAGTTGAAAGTAGAGCACTTCACATCATACAGATAATGAATATGAGTAATCAAGTCCCTTAAATAAATTTACTTTATTACACAAATTATTCACCTCAATTATCAATTTGGCCTGTTTGTCTTTAGATGATCATTCAATTCTCATGTGTGCAATTTTCCTCATATGACAGGTATGACAGAGATGGAATTTTCTAAATGTTGGTGCATTGAAACCTGGCCCCATTGCTAATTCTTTTTTGGCACATCATACAGTTTCATGTCCTTTTTATTTTTTATTTTTTTTTTTTGGATAAACTGTTTTATCTACCTGAAATCACTTTTTCTTACTGTATTGTTGTAATGAGAACTCATTTCTAAATACGTGCCCAGTGTTAGCACAAACTACATCTTTTCCAACGGTATTTTTATTGACTAATTTAAAGATCTGTTGAAAAAATGTATGTAAGTTGCCCAAAATAAGAAATGTCTACACTATTATATCAGAAGAGCATATTTTTAAAAGTATCTGCCAAAAAGTTTATCTTTCTTTTTTTATCTTCATTTTTTTTAAATTTTAAGATAGTGATACTTTTTATTGTTCTCTGTCAGCAACACAAAGATATGTTTAATTATAGTGCTAAAGATGTACTCCTAATACATTTTTTTTCATTTACATCCAAGTTAGTTAGCTTATGGTACAACAATGATTCCAGGAGTAGATTCCTTAATGCCCCTTACGCATTTATCCCATTCCCCTTCCACAAACCCTCCAGCAACCCTCTGTTTGTTCTCTATATTTGAGAGTCTCTTATGTTTTGTTTCCCTCCCTGTTTTTATATTATTTTTGCTTCCCTTCCCTTATGTTCGTCTGTTTTGTATCTTAAAGTCCTCATATGAGTGAATTTATATGATATTTGTCTTTCTCTGACTAATTTCACTTAGCATAATACCCTCTATTTCCATCCACGTAGCTGCAAATGGCAAGAGTTCATTCTTTTTGATTGCCAAGTAATACTCCATTGTACATATATACCACTTCTTCTTTATCCATTCATCCATCGATGGACATTTGGGCTCTTTCCATACTTTGGCTACTGTTGATAGTGCTACTGTAAACATTGGGGTGCGTGTGTCCCTTCAAAACAGCATACCTGTATCCCGTGGATAAATACCTAGTAGTGCAATTGCTGGGTCGTAGGGTAGTTCTAATTTTAATTTTTTGAGGAACCTCCATAATGTTTTCCAGAGTGGCTGCACCAGTTTGCATTGCCACAAGCAGTGCAAAAGAGATCGTCTTTCTCCACATCCTTACCAACATCTGTCGTTGCCTGAGTTGTTAATGTTAGCCATTAAAAGTGTGAGGTGATATCTAATTGTGGTTTTAATTTGTATTTCCCTGATGAGTGATGTTGAGCATTTTTTCAGTGTCGGTTGGCCATCTGGATGTCTTCTTTGGAGAAGTGTTTATTCATGTCTTTTGCCCATTTCTTCACTGGATTATTTGTTTTTTGGGTGTGGAGTTTGGTGGGTTCTTTATAGATTTTGGATACTAACCCTTCATCTGATATGTCATTTGCAAATATCTTCTCCCATTCCATAGGTTGCCTTTTACTTTTGGTGATTGTTTCCTTCACTGTGCAGAAGCTTTTTATTTTGATGAGGCTCCAATAGTTCATTTTTGCTTTTGTTTCCTTAGCCTCCAGAGACGTGTTAAGAAGTTGCTGTGACCGAGGTCAAAGAGGTTTTTGCCTGCTTTCTCCTCAAGGATTTTGATGGCTTCCTGTCTTACATTGAGATCTTTCATCCATTTTGAGTTTATTTTTCTGTTTGGTGTTGCAAAGTGGTCCAGGTTCATTTTCTGCATGTCACTGTCCAGTTTTCCCAGCACCGCTTGCTGAAGTGACTGTCTTTATTCCATTGGACATTCTTTCCTGCTTTGTCAAAGATTAGTTGGTCATACATTTGTGAGTCCATTTTTGGGTTCTCTATTCTGTTCCATTGATCTGAATGTCTGTTTTTGTGCCAGTACCATACTGTCTTGATGATTACAGCTTTGTAATACAGCTCGAAGTCTGCGATTGTTATGCTTCCAGATTTGGTTTTCTTTTTCAAGATTGCTTTGGCTATTTGCGTTTTTTTCTGATTCCATACCAATTGTAGGATTGTTTGTTCTAGCTCTGTGAAGAATGCTGGTGTTATTTTGATAAAGATTGCATTAAATATGTAGATTGCTTTGGGTGGTATTGACATTTTAACAATATTTGTTCTTCCTAACCAGGAACATGGAATATTTTTCCATTTTTATTGTCTTCTTCAATTTCTTGAATAAGCTCTATAGTTTTCAGTATATAGATTTTTCACATCTTTGGTTAGATATATTCCTGGTTTTTATGTTTTTTTGGTACAATTGTAAATGGGATTGATTCCTCGATAATTCTTTCTGTTACTTCATTAATGGTGTATAAGAATGAAACTGATGATTTCTGTGCTTTGATTTTATATCTTGCAACTTTGTTGAGTTCATGGATCAGTTCTAGCAGCTTCTTGGTGGAATCTTTTGGGTTTTCCATATAGAATGTCATGTCATCTGCTAAGATGGAAAGTTTTACCTCCTCCTGGCCAATTTACATGCCTTTTATTCCTTTCTGTTGTCTCATTCCTGAGACTAAGATTTTCAAATACTATGTTGCATAACAGTGGTGAGAGTGAACATCCCGGTAGTGTTCTTGACCTTAGGAGGAAAGGTCTAAGTTTTTCCCCATTGAGGATGATATTGGTGGTGGGTGTTTTAAATATGGCTTTTATGATATTGAGGTATGATCCTTCTCTCCCTACTTTCTTGAGGTTTTTTTTATGAAGAAAGGATGCTGTATTTTGTCAAACAGTTTATCTGCATCTATTGAGAGGATCATGTGGTTCTTGTCCTTTCTTTTATTGATGTGATGAATCACATTGATTGTTTTGCAGATATGGAACCAGCCTTGCATTCCAGGTATAAATCCCACTTGGTTGTGGTGAATAATATTTCAAGTGTATTGTTGGATCCAGTTGGCTAGTATCTTGTTGAGGATTTTTGCATCCATGTTCATCAGCGAAATTGGTCTAGAGTTTTCCTTTTTAGTGGAGTGTTTATCTGGTTTTGGAATCAAGGTAATGCTGGCCTCATAGAAAGAGTTTTGAAGTTTTCCTTCCATTCCTGTTTTTTGAAACAGCTTCAAGAGAATAGGTGTTAACTCTTCCTTAAATGTTTGGTAGAATTCTCCTAGAAAGCCATTTGGCCCTGGACTCTTGTTTTTTGGGGAGATTTGTGATTACTAATTCAATTTCTTTACTGGTTATAGGTCTGTTCATATTTTCTATTTCTTCCTGTTTCAGATTTGATAGTTTATGTTTCTCAGAATTTGTCCATTTCTCCCAGATTGCCCATTATATTGGTGTATAATTGCTCATAATATTCTCTTATTATTGTTTGTATTTGTGCTGTGTTGGTTGTGATCTCTCCTGTTTCATTAATGAATTTATTTATTTGGATCATTTCCTCTTTCTTTTTGATCAAACAGCCTAGTGGCTTATCAATTTTGTTAATTATTTCAAAGAACCAGCTTCTGGTTTCATTGATCTATTCTACTGTTTGTTTTTTTCTTTTCTTTTCTTTTTTTTGGTTTCCATAACATTGATTTCTGCTCTAATCTTTATTATTTCCTGTCTTCTGCCTGTTTTGGGTTTTATTTGTTGTTCTTTCTCCAGCTCTTTAAGGCATAATGTTAGATTATGTATCTGAGTCCTATCTTCCTTCTTTAGGAAGGCCTGGCTTGCTATATACTTCCCTCTTATGACCACCTTTGCTATGTTCCAGAGGTTTTGGGCTGTGGTGTTAGTACTTTCATTGGTTTCCATGTACTTTTTAATTTCCTCTTTAACTGCTTGGTTATTCCATTCATTCTTTAGTAGGATGGCCTTTAGTCTCCAAGTATTTGTTATCTTTCCATATTATTTTCTTGCGGTTGATTTCAAGTTTCATAGCATTGTGGTCTGAAAATATGCACAGTATGATCTCGATCTTTTTGTACTTATTGAGGGCTTATTTGTGACATAGTATGTGATCTATTCTGATGAATGTCCATGTGTACTTGAGAAGAAGGTGTTTCCCGCTGTTTTAGGATGAAATGTTCTGAATATATTTGTTAAGTCCATCCAGTCCAATGTGTCATTCAAAGCCATTGTTTCCTTGTTGATTTTCTGTTTAGATGATCTGTCCATTGTTATAGGTGGGGTGCTGAAGTTCCCTACTATTATGGTATTATTATCAAAGAGTTTCTTTATGTTTGTGATTAATTGATTTATATACTTGTGTGCTCTCACGTTTGGAGCATAAATGTTTACAATTGTTGGATCTTGGTGGATGGACCCCTTTATTATGATATAATGCCTTTTTTCATCTCTTGTTACATTCTTTATTTTAAAATCTAGATTGTCTGATATATGTATGGCTACTCTGGCTTTCTTTTGTTGGCCGTTAGCATGATAGATGGTTCTCCATCCCCTTATTTTCAATCTGTAGGTGTCTCTAGGTCTAAAGTGGGTCACTTGTAAACAGCATATAGATGGATCTTCCTTTCTTATCCATTCTGTTATTCTATGTCTTTTGATTGGAGCATTTAGTCCATTGAAGTTAGGAGTGAGTACTGAAAGGTATGAATTTATTGCCATTATGTTGCCTGTAGAGTTGGAGTTTCTGCTGGTGTTCTCTGATCCTTTCTAGTCTTTGTTGCTTTTGGTCTTTTTTTTCCCATCTTTTCTTCCCTCAGAGAGTCCCCCTTAAAATTTCTTGCAGGGCTGGTTTAGTAGTCATGAACTCCTTTAATTTTTGTTTGTCCAGGAAGCTTTTTATCTTTTCTTCTATTTTGAATGAAAGCCTTGCTAGATAAAGAATTCTTCATATTTTTCTGATTCAGCACATTGAATATATTCTGCCACTCCTTTCTAGCCTGACAAGTTTCTGTGGGTAAGTCTGCTGTGAATTCAAACTGTCTTCCTTGTATGTTAAAGAGTTGTTTTTTTTTCCTTGCTGCTTTCATGATTCTCTCCTTGCCTGAGTATTTTGTGAATTTGACTATGATATGCTTTGTTGATGGCTGGCTTTTGTTGAATCTAATGGGAGTCCGTTGTTTTCTGGATTTTGATGTCTATGCCTTTCCCCGGTTAGGAAAGCTTGCTGCTATGATTTGCTTACATAATCCTATCCCTTCTTCTCTCTCTCTTCCTCTTCTGGGACCCCTATGATTCTGAAGTTATTCCTTTTTAGTGAGTCACTGAGTTCTCTCATTCTTAAATCGTGCTCTTTTGCCTTAGTCCCCCTCTTTTTTATGCTTCATTGCTCTCCATAAGTTTGTCCTCTATATCGCTGATTCACTGCTCTGCTTCATGCACCTTGCCGCCCTGGTGGCTATGAGAGATTACAGCTCAGTCACATTTTTGATGTCATCCTGACTAGCTTTAATACTTTTATCACTGCAGAAGGAGATTCTAATCTATTTTCAACCACAGCTAGTATTTTTATTGTCGTGATTCGAATTCTGGTTCAGACATCTTGCTTGTATCTGTGTTGATTAGGTCTGTGGCCGTCATTCCTTCCTGTTCTTTCTTTTGGGGTGAATTCCTTCGTTTCATCATTTTGAAGGCAGAAAAGGACTTAATCAAGAAAAATAAATAAATTAAATTAAAACATTAAAAACAACACAAAAAGTCAAGTAAAGGATGTTAAATCCTAGGTGCATTTAGTCTGGTTGTTGAAAGGAGCTTGATAGATTAGAGAAAAAAGGGAAAGATAAGAAAAGAAAAAAAAAGAAAAAATTAAAAGAAGAAAAATGTTGAAAATTTGAACACATGAATACAGTAAAATAGAATAAAATGAAATGATGGAAGTAAAATAGAATTTTAAAAATATACAAAACTAAAATAATTAATAGAAAAATTAAAGAAAAATATTTTCAATAAAAAATGGGAAATATTTTTTTCTTTTTCTGTATTCAAGAATAAGAAAAGAAGAGAAAAAGAAAAAAGTTGAATAGATGAACCAGCAAACAGACTGAAATACAATTGAAATTACATCGGTTTCGCATAGAAGTCAAACTACGAAGCACTTTATAGTCCATAAACTAAAGAGTTGGAGAGCCTTGTGGCATTCCTGAAGAGTGCTGTTGGCCCAGTTGAGCAGGTTTTAGTGTAATGGCTCCGTTCTCCCCTAGATGGTGCTGCTTAGCTTACTGGAGTGGATTGTTGTGGCACATGTAGGCATGTATGTGCATGTGCAGGAGGGGTGAAAATGGCATCATCCAGCTACCCAGTCTCCAGTATCAGAATTCTGTGCACTCCCCAACCAGCAATCAACCACCCCTCCTTTGTCTCCAGCTTCCAACCACTACCCACTTTTACACTGTCCATGAGCAGGCTGTCATTCTGCCAGGTGACATCTCCCTACTGAGTTTTATCTCAGATGCAGCTGTGTTTCCCAACCCCTCACTTCTAAGGGACTGTGGCTTTGACCCATTCTGACCCTTTGGGGGAGGGTCTTACCAAGCAATGGCAGGATGCCCGCTCACCCCCAGGAATGTTCACGAGACTGTGCTGCTGTTGATGCTCAGAGACCGCGGCTGGTTGCCAGCCTGCCCCAGAAAAAGTTCACATGATCACGTAGCAGCATCATTTCAGGGGTTATGGAAAATCACAACACACATCTGGCACCAGGCCTCTCCCTTAATGTTCTTGTTCTATCACCAGCAAAAGTGATTGTTCTCCAGAGCCTGCTGGCACCTTTGCCTGTGGGGTCTCCACACAGCCTCTACCAAATGTCCTTCCAGCAGGGGAACCACCTCTCCCCATGTGGCCCAAGGACCCCTTGGACCTTGCTCTCTGCTCCTGGGGATTTGCGCCCTTCCCACCAGAGCACTGCCAGGTATCAAGCTGCCTAGTTTCAGAATCTGTGCTCCCCCACCTTTATAGAGTTTTAATGGAATTTAAACCCTTTCCTTTCTCCATCTCCCTTTTTTGTTCAGTACTTTGCATACTCTTTCTTTTCTCTCCAACTGCTTCCTGGGGAGGGGGGTGCTTTCCCATACTCTCCCCCCATCCACATCCTCTATCCACAAGCACAAACAGCTCCTTGCCCTCCACAGATTCTCTCTCCCTCAGTTTATCTCTCTGTGCCATGTACCTGCCAAGTTCTGTGGTTCAGGCTGTGCAGACTGTTGTGCTAATCCTCAAATAAGTTTTTTAGGTGTGCAAAATGGTTTAGTGTTGATCTGGCTATATTTCAGGAATGAGAGATGCAAAAAAAAACCTTCCATGCTATTCCACTATCTTTATCCCTCTTCCTATCTTTCTTTTATGCAAACTGATAAAATATTTTGTTTTCAACACTGGGGTAGCATTACCTGACAAGTGCTATGAGATTTTTAAAAAAATATTTAGGAACTAAACCTTCTGCTTTGCAGCTAACCTTAAAAGATCTCTCTGAAAATACATCCCTTTCTAGTGTAAGGAGAATGGAAGGCACACAGAAAGTCACCAATCAATCAGTTCATTCCATTAGAGAATACATAGTAATTGAAGGATTGGCTAAAACCATGTCATTGGAGCAAGATGTGGAAATGTTCTATTTGTTCATAATAAACTGCAATATATCTTATATTTCCACAGGTAACCCTCTCAGTTAAAAAACAAAGTCTGTAAAGCATCAAAATGTCTCTCCATTAATGTTATTTGGTGAAATACACATGTTAAAATATATGCATTGAAAATGTAAACCTGGGCACATTTCACACTAAAATGGTATTTTGTCATTTAAATTCTATTGTAATTCTTATCCTGGGGCATTCATGAAAGATATCTGAAATAAAGCTATATCTGTGAAGAGAGTAGTTGAAGGCAAAGACTAAACTAATGAAGCATAGCTTTTCTAAGGCCATTTTTCTAACTCTTTGCATATATCCTTATGTAATATGGAAAGCCTTTCCTCACTTTAGGCCATCTGCCCCTTTGTCAAATATACTTGAAATTGTTGGTAAAATTAAAATGATTTAGTATGATAATCCCTCTGAAATGGACTTTAAATGTTAGCTTCACAGAAAAGTGATTTTAAAAGTATAATGTTAAATTTCTAACTGCCATTTAATGTGAAATCTGAAGTAGAATAATTTAAAAGAGCTTTATTTTATCTATTGCACCACCTGTAACTGGACTTTTTTTTTTTAATTGCAAGCAATTTTGTGCTGTAGTGGTTGCCTTTGAAGAACAATTGTGCCTGTATCCTCTCAAGTCCATATTTCACAGCATCACATTGATCACTTCAAATCAGTGATTTAGACGGTATTTATAGAACATAAATCAGCAAATGATACAAATCAGCATTCCTTCCCACCCTGCCCGACCAATTATTAACCATATACCAACATACCACCACAAAGCTGAAACTAGTGATCTCTGTTTTGCCTAAGTACTATGTCTATAGACAATCACCAAGGTGAAATGCTTCAAAATATAACAGTCTCTTATTTTTTGAATTAATATAATTTAATTGTTGCATGCAGTTAACTGCCTTTGTGTTTAAAGATGGCTGAGCTAAAGAAAAGTGCTGATTTTACACTTTTTATTTCATTACTGCACTCAACAATATGAACATATTTTTCTAAAAGAGCTTAATTAATAGATAAAAGAGGAGAGCCATTACGTTTAGATTGCTTATTAGTAAGTGCATAATAAAAGAATCAGCAAGATCCAAGGTGAAAATGAGGTCAAATGGAGAATTTTTAACTGGATGTTTATTTAACAAATTTTCATTGAAGACGAATGAAAATAAATACTATGCTATCCATGGTGGTTAAAGAAATAAGTTACTACACTGAAGAGACAAACATCTAAACCAATGTTTATAGCAGCACTTTCAACAGTAGCCAAATTATGGAGTCCAAATGCCCATCAAATGATGAATGGATAAAGAAGATATGGTTTATATACAATGGAATACTACTTGGCAATGAAAAAGAATGAAATCCTGCCATTTGCAACAACGTGGATGGAACTGGAGGATATTATGTTAAGTGAAATAAGTCAGTCAGAGAAAGACAGATACCATATGTTTTCAATCATATGTGGAACTTGAAAAAGTTAGCAGATGGCCATGGGAGAATGCAAGAGGAAAAAATAGTTTCAAACAGAGAGGGAAGCAAACCATAAGAGACTCTTAAATACAGAGAAAAAAACGGAGTGTTGATGGGGGGGAGAATGGGTGATGGGCATTGAGAAGGGCACTTGGGATGAGCACTGGGTGTTGTATGTAAGTGAAGAATCATGCGAATCTACCCCCAAAACCAAGAGCATACTGTATATACACTGTATGTTAGCTAACTTGACAATAAAGTATATATATTTAAAAAAAGAAACATTTGAAGTTCTGAGGGAAATAAAGCACCAGCCTAGAATTTTGTACATTGAAAACCTGTCCTTCAAAAGTGAGGAAGAAATAGACTTTTTCAGACAAAAGAAAATTGAGGAAATTTGTTCCCAGTTAACATGCTTTGCAAGAGATTTTAAAACTGGATGTTATATGTAGTGATTAATCACTAAATTCTACTCCTGAAACTAATACTACACTACATGTTAACTAACCAGAATTTAAATAATAACTTGAAACAAAACTAAATAAATAAATACATAAATAAAACAATATTTATAGAATACTATGATAACTACTTTCATAAATGCCCAGAGTATTTTGGGAAATCCAAGGATCTTCTGAGATTTGAAGCCATGGAGCTAACCACCCTTCTTTTGCAGAATTTATTTATATTTATCAATATATAATTGACATATAACATTGTGTAAGTTTAAGGTGTATAACGTGTTGTTTTGATACGTTTACATATTGCAATATGATTATTGCAATTTTCATATCCTCACTATTGTGGATAATGTTGCCAAAAACATGGGAGTGCATGTATTTCTTTAATTTCCTGTTTTATTTCTTTTGGATATACACCAAGAAATGGGATTGCTAGATCACATGATATTTCTAATTCTAATTTTTTGAGAAACCACCATACTGTTTTTCATAGTGATTAAACCAATTTACATTCCCACTAGCACTGTAAAAAGTTTCATCTTCACATCCTCACCAGAATTTCTCATCTCTTATTTTCTTGATGGTAGCCATTGTAACAGGTGTGAGGTGCTATCTCATTGTCTTTGATTTGTGTTTCCTTGATGATGGGTGATGTTGAGCATTTTACATGTTTCTGTTGGCCATTTGGATGTCTTCTTTGAAAAAAATGTCTACTTAGTTGCTCTACCCATTTTTTAATTAGGTGTTTTGTTTTGTTTTGTTTTGTTTTACTATTGAATTGTATGAACTCTTTACATATTTTGGATATCAATCCTTTATCGGATATATGATTTGCAAACATTTTCTCCTATGACGTACGTTGCCTTTTTGTTTGTTATTGTTTCCTTTGCTTTTTAATATGCTGTAGGCCTACTTCTTGATTTTTGCTTTTGTTGCCTTTGCCTTTTGTATGGTTTACCTCCAGTAACCCTACCAGGTTCTCAAGATGAATATCTGTGAAAGATTTCCTTATGTTTTTGGCATGGGAAGCTAGAAGTATCTACTTTGAAATATACCCAGAGAATTCTCTCTTAAAAAAGAAAAAAGTCTATCTTCATGGGAAAATACATTATCAGAGCATTTTCTAACTCAGAGGAAGGGCAATTATGCAGCTCTATAACCCTGTAGTCTCTCTATTCATTGAAGGTAGTCAAAGACTAAGATATACGTGTCAAGGTCACAGCTCAGGGATATAGGACCAACATAAGATGAAAATTTAATAATGAGATTATAATATGATTCCCCTTTCCCATACCTTGATATTCAATCAATAGGGCCATAGTGTAATAAAGGTGGATTACAACTGAGAAAAGTGCAAGAAACAGACTGTATCTAAAGAGAAATCTTAGGGAAACCCAAAGATAACAAGGGAGATAAACTCAAGGACTGTAGATGAATTTGAAGCCTCTGACACATACAGCTACAGAAAATATCAAGTCAGACATTTATAAGCCAGACATACATAAACCCTTACAATAAAAATTGGCTTATTTCTTTGTCTATTATCTAACACATCATGTGTGACTTTCAACATATTATCACTAGGCATGCTAAAAGACAAAAAAAAAAAAAAAAAAAAAACAACTGGAGGCAAATTAATCATCAGTATTTGACTCAAATATGACATCAATTTTGGAATAAATAGGCAAGAAATTTAAAATAATTATGATTAGGGGCATCTGGGTAGCTCAGTTAAGCATCTGGCTTCTGCCCAGGTCATGAACTCACAGTTTGTGGGTTCGACCCCCCTTCGGGCTCTGTGCTGACAGTTGGGAGCCTGGAGCCTGCATTGGATTCTGGGTCTCCCTCTTTCTCTGCCCCTCCTCGACTTGTACTCTCTCTGTCTCTCAAAAATAAATAAAGGTTAACAAAAATTTAAATCATTATGATTAATATGTTAAGGACTCTAATGGAAAAAAAATAGACAACATGGATTACATATGGATAATGGAATTAATGTGATTGCAATTTTCAGAAATAATCAATGGCGATATTAACAACGAAAAACATAGATGAAGCATACCTTTGATGAGCTCATCAGTGTCCTGGAACAGGACTTGAAGGTATGAATCAACCTTCCCTACTGAGGTGCAAAAAGAAAAAAAAAGAGTATCAAAGAATGATGGGAAAATTTCATAAAGGATAATGTGTGGAATTGGAATACTTAGATCAATAATCCACATTAAATTGATTTTTTTGGAAAGAAATAGGGATCAATTTTTACTTTTATTTGGACTTCCAGATGATCCATAATCAGTTATTTAAAAGACTATTTTTATGGGCTGAATTCCCCACCCCCATCCTCAAATTAATGTCTTGAAACCCCAGCTCCAGTACCCCAGAATAAGATTGTATGTGGACATGGGCCTTTCATTAAGTGACTAAGTCAAACTGAGGTACTTAGTATGGGATCTAATCCAATCTGACAGATATCTTTATAAGAAGAAAAAAAAATAGACACATAAAGAGACACCCAAGATGTAGCTTCACAGAGAAAAGATCATGAGAGGACATGGTGAGAAGGTGGCCATGTACAAACTATGGTGGGAGGTCTCTGAACAAAGTTAACCTGCCAGAACATTGATCTTGAACTTCAGCCTCCATAACTGTGAGAAAATAAATTTCTTTTGTTTGAGATACCAGTGTATGGAATTTTATTATGATCGTCCTAACAAACTAGCATGGCTATCTTTCTTCTACTGCTCTATACTGCAACCACTTCACGAATCAATATTTTGTACCAATACTTTGTTTCAACTATTTTCTTTCAATGATCAGAACCACATACTTAAAATGTTTTTAGCATCTGCTAACTGTAGAATAAGGTTTCCTACTTCATTTTTCAAAATTGATTTTCCTCTTCTTGATCGCTCTCAATTTCATACAAATTTTAAGTTGAGATTCTCAGAATATAAACATTTTCCTAGATTTATTTTTGCAATTTTAATCGGTATTACATTGAGTCTTAGAGGCAATTTGAGAACTCATATCTTTGCAATGTTGAGCCTTTCTCCATTTCTATAGGCTTTAGGTTTTTTCTCAGTACAATTTTTGTTTTTCATGTCTAATATAACTTTCCTTAAACTTATTCATATGTATTTAATATGTTCAATTTTGGTATAATTACATATATTTTCATTTACCTGTTTATTGATTAGCTGCAAAAATAAAATTGATCATGTTTTCATTTTTACATATTAAATGACAAACATCTAAACTGGGCTATAAATTCTAAAAATTATAATAAGTTCTTTCCAATTTTGAGGTATATAATCATATTACTTAGAGAGTAGTTTCATTTCTTCTTATCCAGTTTATATAATAATTTTCCTTTCTTTGTATCACATTATTGCACTATAACAACTCTCATGCAGTGTTGATTACAAGTATCAATAGCAGGCATTTTTTAGATTTCTGTAGAGAAAATTTATATGTATGGTACCTGATATAGGTAATAAAGGCTATTACTCTCATTATAAAAATGAATTTCATTCTATTTCTATATTTCCATTAGTTTCTTTACTAACACTTTTGAATTATTTTATTGTAATTTTTTCTTCCAAATGTTTCATATGAATTTTTTTATGACTGCCAGGTTTTCTTTTTTGCTTTGTAAATTTTTAATCTTTTCTTTTATTTTTTGATCATATTAGAGATATTTATTTAATTTTTTTTGAAAACACTATTTTAACATCTGTGAGGTTTCTATTTCTGTCATTTCTTGTAGTTTTCAATTGCATCGTCCCACCTCCTTGTGGCCAAGCGGTGATCATGACGACAATGATGATGATGTACTAAAAATTATACATAAAATTGTGGTAATGTTGTGAGGTCTAACAAGATGTTATCTTCTATTGAAGTCAAAAGGGGACTATCAGTCCTGGTTCATGGATATTGTGATGAGTTAAACTGAATTTCTGTCTGTGGGAAGGCCAGATTATTTCCAATTCTATCAGATTATTTCCAATTCTATCAGTCCTGGTTCATGGATATTGTGATGAGTTAAACTGAATTTCTGTCTGTGGGAATGCCAGATTATTTCCAATTCTCCTGTTTTTCTTAGGCCCTAATACCAAACCATGAGAGTTTACTTAAACTGATTTACCTGATAACCTTGCTTAGCTAAATATTTTCTTAGCTTTTCTTTCTCAATTTCATCTATTCTGGAATTAGTAGATACCTCACTGAAAAGAAACTTCAAATGTTTGCCTCTTTGCACTGGGTTTTACTTGTCTTTGGAATCATGTCTTGATAATGCTTAACTCTAATTATAGTTTACGAAACTAACTCATGAATTTTTTCCACTATCTTTTACTGCTATCCTAGGTCTCACAGAAGAGTTGATTTACTTTATTGCAACAAAACATAGTGCCATTTAGTACAACTGAAACTGTATAAACACACCTTTTCTTACTTTTTATCTTTTGTGCTAAATTATTAAAACAAAACTTCTAACTAAATACAAGCATCTCTTTGCTTTCTAACTACAGTCGCTCTTTATTGAATGTTAGCATGCGTCCCTAATCCATCTCAGGATCCAGAAATCGGTATCCAACCCTGCCCTGATACTACTATCCCTAACACTCAAGATCATATAACAACATGTAAGCAGGCTAGCAAAAATGCACCTCAAGTGGCAACTTTTGAATCTGGGATTGAATTCCATTTTCATTCAATATCCATTCTTGATACACATGTTCCATTTACTATCTTTTAACTAACCTTCAGGCCAAAAATCTAAGTCTTTGACTCATCTTTTTCACACCCTGTATCTAACCCATTGGCAGATTTTGTCCACTTTAACTTCAAAATATACTCTGAATCCTATGTATTCTAATTTTGTGCAATATTTAAACCTCTTTTGAATGCCTTCTCCTCAGCAGGACTTCTAAAAGCACTTTTTTAATGATCTTCATTCTTTGTTCTTACCCGTTTAAATTATATTATCTGCAGAGCAGTTTAAGTTCCACATATGAATCAAATTACCATTCTTCTGCTATCAAAACATTTGCTTTTATATTTTACTTAGAAAAAAATACAAAGTCTTCTTTCACCCTAAAGTACTTTATGATTGCTCCCCCTGGATGTCTTTTTGGACTCAATTCATACTAACTTCATCCTTGCTCATTATACTACTGACCAACTTGATATTCACTAGGATGCAATTTTTTGTTATCATAAACTAATATGTTCCTCTTCAGTTTTTATTCAAGTGCTGCTCAAATCCAAACTACTCAGAGTCAAAATACTTGAGTGCTTTGTATTCAGAATGCTATACAATTATATTTATTGAGTAATCAAATTAATATTTAATGACCTTTCATCTTTAGTATAATCAGGATTCCAGCTTTTTTCCCTAAATATGAGGTCACATTAGTGAAAATAGCATTGCATATTCTTTTTAAAATAAGTAAAAAATTTAATATGGGCTTATTTTGAAAAGAGTAATATGCATGTTTGTGAAGCTAAGGCAATCTAAGGATTCACAATTGTAAGACAGTTTTACTAAATTTTCCACGAAAAGGTGGACAACAAGGGTTTTTCCTCAGGTATTGGTTAGAACAAACAGAAAATTCTTTTGACAGCTCTGGGCCAGAGAAAACTCATAAGGGACTGGAGTTGTCCCAGGGACTTGGCCTTAGCCTGCTAGAAGCCAAGTTAGGGTTGACCAAGTCTCTTAATGCAGGAGCTTAGATGTATTCCTTGTGTGCTGAGGGTTCTTTACAGTTCCCAATCCAATACTTGAAATGTCCATATTTACTCTAAGAAAAAAAGAACTGGGGATGAACTGGGAAAATGATATTATTTGGGGTTCATTAAATACTGGAGTTCGAGAAATGTCTCTCTTAGTCTTCCTAATGCAGGGATTAAATACAGAAATAAAATGGAACAGAAAATAAAAAATATTATTTACTCTTCCAAAATAGGAAACATATTGAATACAGTGAAGTTTTTATAAAATCATCTCTATTTCAGTGTAAATGTAAAATAATACAGTAAAATAAAAGCACATTTTATTTTCAACGTCTTTATTCTTGCTTCATTATTGGCACTGTTTATTAGTTTGCATCCTTAAAATCTACTCATATTGGACATCATTCAGGCATCACGACATTACTTCTTATTCATCTGCACTAAAATTATATTTATTAAAATTATTTTAATTATTGTTAAGTGATGGAATGTGCTTAACGAAAATCCAGGCGTATAACTGGTTACCAGAGGCGAGATGGGTGGAGTGATGGGTGAAGTAGGTGATGGTGATTAAGGCATGCACTTGTTGTGATGAGCAGTGGGTGATGTATGCAATCATTGAATCACTGTATTGCACACCTGAAACTAATAAACACTGTATGTTAACAAACTAAATTAAATAAATAAAATAAAAACTTAAGGAAAATAGAATTTAGTGAGAAATATGCAGCTGACCATAATCACTTATACTTCTCAGACAATATCAAAGACGAAACATATGTATATATACCTTGTGACATAATAACTAGTCTGTATGCATTTGTCTAACTGTGGTATGGCATTAGATATTAAAGATGCAGACGTGACTAAGTCTTTAATAGAGGTTATTAAACTTCTTTATACATGGCTCCTGCAATTCTAAATTTATTTTCCTCTTCTTCCTTGCCAATCAAAGCTCCTCTTCTTTTTCAAGGTGGCTATCTGCCCAGGTTATCAGGTATATTTCTCATAATTTTTCTGTGACAAAATTACACAATTTTCATCAACTAAACAAAAGTGTAAGTTTTAGAGCTGCCTGGGAAAAACTTGATTTTTTTGTTTTAATCACTTTCAGCTTGTTGCTTTCGTCTTCTTCTTGGCCAGCATTAAAAAAAAAAAAAAAAATTAGAGATGTTGAAGTGTCTTTGTGGACTACTAAAGGTATTGTAGCTGAAAGATAGACTGGGACTGGGACATTTAAGATATTGTGGAACCATTGCAGCAGTCTTGGATAACCTACTTTCAAACATGGTAAATAAAAACAAAATCTGTTTTTGATTAAACTATTCTAGTCATGTGTTTGTTACATATGTAGTTGAATGAAATTGCTAAATGATTAGAACACCATATAGGCTGGGTTACATAGGAAATTTTCAAAATAACTTGGAGACAGACTCAATATAAGGACTGCAATCTAGATTTTATTCGAAACTTAAAATAATCTGAAATAATTAATAAGAAACAAACTTTTTTGGATTTCCTCATATATATATGTATATATGTATAAAATGCAAGGAAACATATTAAATTCAAATGTCTTTCTTAAGAAAAGTATTACACTTAACTCTTACCAAAACAAATTAGAAACATTTTCTCTTTGTGAAGTAGTTTTGATTCCCTAATAAATAGAAAGCTATGCCTGACTGCGCACAAGTGTTTTTTCCAAATGCTTCCTTAGCTTGCCCTAGATTCAGATATTTTTAGCATATTAAACATACCTTTTGCTAATTTAGAAAAAAACTATGTAGTAGTTAACAATAATCAAAATAATTTCATAGGGAAATTAGGTAGATTTTTAAGAGTTATCTGTTTCAAATTCCTACTTTTGAAAATGTGATAACTTTCTAGCCACAATTACCAAGATTTAAAATTTTATTTCTACCTTCTGACCTCATTATGTTCAAATGACTGATACCTTTCTCAGGATCCATTCTTCTCCACATCAGTTTAGTATAATAATTCTGAGACTTTTCTCCCTTGTGTCCTACTGCTTTAGTATAACAAAATTTATTCGTGCATTCATACAGTGTATTAATCCATACTCAAATAAATTTCTTACATACTTTATTTTTTACTACACTATTTTTCTTGCTTAGATACTTCCTTAAGGCAGGGCTACTATAACATTCTTTGCCTCCCATTCTCTAAATAAAAATACACAGTATTTTTTTTTTAACTTACAAAAGCAAATTGTAGAATCTAGAGAACAGAAAAAAAGATATGAACCAAAAATAGTTGCTGAGCTATGGAATCACTTTTTCCCGGTAAAAGGGTACAGAGAAAACTCTTATGCTTAACCCTGAGCTTCAAACAAAATTTTTAGATTTTTATAACTGCCATAACAAATTACTACAAATTTAGCAGTTGGATGCACACCATTTATGGCTTCACAGTTTTGTAGGTCAGAGTCCAGATTTAGCATCATGAAACTATATTCTTTCCTTAGTTTCATAAAGTTGAAATCAAGGTGTGAGCAAGGATGCATTCTTTTCGTGAGGCTCTGGATACACTTCCAAGATCATTCAGGTTGTTGGGCGAGTTCATTTCATCTTTGTGGTTGAAGAACTGTGGTCCCCATTTCTATGCCTGCTGTCAGCTAGAGTGCAGTCTCTGTGCCTAGGGACTGCTATATTCTTTCTGGCACTTTCCATGTAGCCTGTGTTCAGGAACTGCAGATGAGGCCCCTCTCCACTTCCAATCCCTCCTCCTCTTTCTGCTATACTCTGCTTTTCAAGGCTCTGCTTTTCAAGGATCATGAGATTAGATTGAGATCACTCAGATAATCTAGGGTAATCTCCTTATTTTAAGGTCCATAACCTTAATTACATCTGCAAAATCCCTTGTAGAGTATAATGTAGCATACTTACAGGTTTCAAAGATTAGAATTTGGTCATTTGTTGGTAGGGGACAGGGATCATTCAGCCTACCACAACCCCACCAAGTTCTTGAAAGAAAGGAAAAAAAAAAGAACTCAGAAAACACAACATCAATAAATTTTACTTTTCAAATTTAAAGTGTTTTTATTTACACACACATGCACACACACACAGAGGTTTCCTTTCGTTATCTATGACTCAATGTGTTTTTTCTCATAATGATGGCAAATTCATATTAGTTTCTGTTGTTTTCCTCTAGGATTAAATGTTAAAGAAGGTGGGTACATGTGTACTTTTGTTTGATTTTAGACACAAGAGAATTTGAAATAAGAAAGCAAGCATTACTTAGATATTTGATGACCATGACTGTTTTCTCTCCGCCACATTACCTTAAAAGTTGCCACTTTCATTTAGCACAATTAAGCCAAATATCATGAGAAACACACTTGTAGTTGAACAAATTAATCACTCCTTGTGGTAAGGGGGAACACACCCTATGGTGAACCATGGGGTATCTCTGTAAGAAGGTGCTAGAAAGAACCTGTTATAGGATTTGGGGCTTTGGTTGGGTAAATTTTGTGAGGGTGTAAGGAAGCAAGTGTTTCTCTAGATCAGATGCTGTAAGAAAGCAAAAGCAATTCTGTGATTGTCGATCTCAGTAAGATTTATCCACAGTAAGTGGAGACTAGCACAAGGATTAAACTATAACTGTTTTTAAAAAATATTTATTTATTTTTCTCAGAAAGTGAGGGAGGTGCATTGTATTTGGGGGGATTTCACAATTATCTTTTTTCTCCGTCTTTAGACAGAACTATAAAGTGGCCTCTATTTGTCCCATGTTTATCATGGATTAAGAGTAAGCCTGTCTGAGGATGGTGCTTTGTGAAATTGTTTATATCTAATAGGAAAATAGTAGCCTTGATGTGAATGTCAGGACATCTTCAGAATGTCAGGAGCTGCTCTCCCCCCAGCCCCCACAACTTTTTAAAATTCTAATGTGGTGAATGTCTTCTTTGTGTTCAGAGTAATTTTACAAAATATGAAAGTGATCCAATTAGTTTTGTAAAATATCCAAGCTGAATCATTGCCTGGACCTATAATCTGTTCACATAGTATCTGAACGGACATTCTAATTTCATTCTAATTTCATTTCATTCTATATTCTTTTAAGGTAATGCCAGTGTTGGCCAATCAACCAAATACGTGCTGAAGAAAACACTTTGCATGAATAATTTCTATCAATCGGTTAAGGATATACTATCCAAAGTCTTAGTTGAAAAACAGCTGATTAATCTATGTTATATGCTATCACAAAAATCACTACACCATTCTTCAAGAATATATTGATAATTGGCATCTTCTAAATAGTGGTCTTAAAATATTAACAGATGTAGGCTTAAGAGTAACATTGGACATAATAGATCATAATAGCTTAAAGAACTTGAAGATTTTTCTTACTCTTGTAAGGGATATTCTATGCTAAACATATGAAAATTGTATGTGAATGCCAGGATCTTATTTAAATGGCAATTGACTTCGTATATTATGTTTTGCTATCAAAAAGTATTCCTTATCATAATTATTTGAATTATGCAAAGCAAACTTTAATGAGATTCAGTGAGTGTCTATTTTATGTTTGAATGGATGTTAAGGCAAATACCAGAATTTTAAAATTATCTAAGGCCTGATCTCAAAAAGTCTATAATTCTTCAGCAAAAAAGCAAATGTTCATATGAAGTAATTAAATGCAAAATACAGTCTAAACATACTTCAGGGGATAATATGTTATTTTAGTGTGGCCCATTGGATACAGAATTACTTTTAGTATAATAACAGGGGCAAAGAATTAAGGCAGAAGTCATTTACAATTACTTGTATTTTCTTTCCTGGCAGAGTACTCAATGATTCAAAGTAACTGTTGGGGAGGATGAGAGTGAAATTTTATTCCTGTGTCTCATTATCAATGAATTTCACTACATTTGGGCCTGTAAATAAGTAAGTGAATCTAAAGTGTCTGAAAGTAAAATGTGTAATGTTTAAATATTAATTCTACAATTAAGATAAATTACACGGATCTTTTTGTCTTTGATTAATACTCTCTGGTTTTTCAAAAGCATAAGCCAAAAAAGAAATGGGGTGTAGAATCTATTTATAAGGATATTTCATTGACTGCAAGCCAACAGTAAGAATGAGGGTGATAAACACTTTGCTAGGGTAAATATGTCAAGGAGAAAAACAGACATCTAACCATGAGTATGGCCCTATGAATGTTTTCATAGTCTTCCTGACAACATCTTTCCATTTGTCTCAAAGATGGGTACCATCATTTCCATATGTGAATGTCAATAATAAAGAGCATATTTAATAAGTACAAGTCTCATTCTCTATTTTGACAAAACTTAGATGAAATTTATCCTCCTTTTTATTTAAAAATTTGGTACATATGTTTTTCTTCATCAAACATTCTAGAATCTAAAGAGTTGGGGGCTAATGAAAAACATACAAAATAAACTTGCTTCAGTTCATAAAAGTGTAGTCAGAAAACACTGAAGGGAGCACTGAAGAAATATTTTTCCTTCCAATTTCACCAGTTAGAAATCTAGTGTATTTAACATACATTAAAAATATCAGTGACCCATCATAGACATTAATCCTGTTGGTCATTGATCATTCAAATCTCTTACAGAAACTTTTAGGTTTAATCATCAATTGAGATCAGCAATCATCAAAAAACTAGAAGTTGAATGAGAAGCGGATAGAGATGTGAGAAAACACATGGGCAAGGTTAATAACTTCAATATTCCCAAGAGCTGCGTGAGTCTTAGTGTCCAATGGATTTAAGAGTAAAGTTAGGTGATATCTCATTGGAGTTTTGATTTGCATTTTCCTGATGATCAATGATGTTCAGCATCTTTTCGGGTGTCTATGGAAGTTTTGAACGATTAATTAATACTGAAATTAATACTACACTATGTTAACTAACTGGAATTTAAATAAAAAACTTAAAAAAGAGAGAAAAGTTAGGAAGCATCATGAAGGCTAGTTTTGGGAAATGAAAGGCTGACAACTCTAGGATAGTTGCAGAGGCAGTAGGCACTGTATTATTAACAACTGAGTATTAAGTTATTGTTTTTCATGTTTAGATATTAGCATGCAGAGAGTTTTAAATCTCAAATTGCAAACAAATCAGTCTTCTCCATAAAGACTAATTCAATATACCTCAGCAGTTAAATTAGGTGTTTATTGGTCATATTCACTTCCTCTTAAACACTTTACTTTCAGCTTTGGAATGGAAAGTAAGCAAAGATAGAAGTCAATAGTACGATTTATTTATTTACCAATGTGTTTTATTTAGGTTTTATAGTTGGCATTTTCCAAATACCCAGGCATGAATACTAATTGCTCTGAACCAACAACTGCCTTGCAGGTTGTAGGTGCTAGGAGGGGGGGAAAGTGTGTTTTGTTTTGTTTTGTTTTGTTTTGTTTTGTTTTTAAATGTGTCAAGTTTCAATTTATTTTCTAGTTAGTTAACAAGGCTCCTGGGTGTCTCGGGTTGGTTAAGTGTCTGACTTTGGCGAAGGTCATTATCTCACGGTTTGTGGTTCAAGCCTCGCGTCAGGCTCTGTGCTCACAGGTTCCTGGTTGGAGCCCCACATTGGGCTCTGTGCTGACAGCGCCGAGCCTGGAGCCTGCTTTCGATTCTGTGTCTCCCTCTCTCTCTCTGCCCCTCCCCCACTCATGCTCTGTCTCTCAAGAATGAATAAATGCTAAAAATAAATTAATTAGTTACATATAGTGTAATATTAATTTCAATATTAGTTTATCCATTCATCTGTCCATGGACTTTTTTTATAGTTTGGCTATTGTTAATAATGCTATTATAATCATCTGGGTGCATGTGCCCCCTTGAATCAATATTTTTGTATCCTTTGGGTAAATACCTAGTAGTGCAATTGTTGAGTCATTGGGTAGTTCTATTTTTAACTTTTTGAGAAATGTCTATATTGTTTTACAGAGTGGCTGCCCAAGTTTGCATTCCTACCAACTGCATAATGGGGTTCCCCTTTCTCTGCATACTCGCCAACATATTGTTTCCTGTGTTGTTAATTTTAGCCATTCTGACAGGTGTGAGGTACTATCTTATTGTGGTTTTTATTTGTATTGCCCTGATGATGAGTGATATTAAGCACTTTTTTCATGTGTCTATTGACCATCTGGATGTCTTCTTTAAGAAATGTCTATTCATGGGGCACCTGGGTGGCTTGGTCGGTTGAGCGTCCGACTTCGGCTCAGGTCACGATCTCACGGTCTGTGGGTTTGAGCCCCGCGTCGGGCTCTGTGCTGACAGCTCAGAGCCTGGAGCCTGTTTCAGATTCTGTGTCTCCCTCTCTCTGTGACCCTCCCCCATTCATGCTCTGTCTCTCTCTGTCTCAAAAATAAATAAACGTTAAAAAAAATTAAAAAAAAAAAGAAATGTCTATTCATGTCTTCTGCCCTTTTCTTAACTGGGCTATTTGATTTTGGGGTGTTGAGTTTAATCAGTTCTTTATAGATTTGGATACTAACCCTTTATCAGATATGTCATTTGCAAATATCTTCTCCAATTCTGTAGGTTCTCTGTCAGTTCTGTTGATTATTTCCTTTGCTGCACAGAATCATTTTATTTTGATGAAGTCCCAGTGGTTCATGTTTGTTTTTGTTTCCCTTGCCTCTGATGACATGCCTAGTCAGAAGTTGCAGAAGCTTTTTATCTTGATGAAGTCCCAATTCTTCATTTCTGCTCTTCTCTCTTTAGCCTCAGGATTCATGTCTAGTAAGAAACTGCCATGTCCAAGGTCAAAGAGGTCACTGCCTATGTTCTCCTCTAGAATTTTAATGGTTTCTTGTCTCACATTAAGGTCTTTCATCCATTTTGAACTTACTTTGTGGATGGTGTAAGAAACAGGTCCAGTTTCATTACTCTCCATGTTGCTATCCAGTTTTCTCCACATCATTTGTTGAAGAAACTCTTTTTTTCCATTGGATTTTTTTTTTCCTTTTTTGTTGAAGATTAGTTGACCATAGAGTTGTGGGCCCATTTCTGGGCTTTCTAGTCTGTTCCATTGATCTATGTGTCTGTTTTTATGCCAGTACCATACTGTCCTGATGACGATAGTTTTGTAATATAGCTTGAAATCTGGATTGTAATGCCTCCAGTTTTGTTTTTCTTTTTTGGGATTGTTTTGGATATCTAGGGTCTTTGTGGTTTCATACAAATTTTAACATTATTTGTTCTACCTCTGTGAAAAATGCTAGTGGCATTTTGACAGGGGTTGCATTAAATGTATAGATTGCTTTTGGTATATTAACATTTTCATAATATTTGTTCTACCAATCCATGAGCATGGAACATTTTTCCATTTCTTTGTCTTATCTTCAGTTTCGTTCATAAGTGTCCTATAGTTTTCAGAGTAGAGCTCTTTAACTCTCTGGTGAGGTTTATTCCTAGGTATCTTAGGGCTGCAATTATAAATGGCATTGATTCCTTGATTTATCTTTCTGTTGCTTCATTATTGGTGTATAAAAATACAACAGATTTCTATATGTTGTTTTGTATCCTGTGACATTGCTGAATTGGTGTATCAGTTCTAGCAATTTTTTAGTGGAGTCTTTCAGATTTTCTACATAGAGTATCATGTCATCTGCAAATACTGCAAGTTTGACTTCTTCCTTGCATATTTGGATGCCTTTTGTTTCTTTTTGTTATATCATTGCTGAGATGAGGGGAAAAAAAGATTTTACCATGAAAAAAAACTTTTTTTTTTTTTTTTTGTGTGAGAGAGAGAGAGAGAGACAGAGTGCAAGCAGGGGAGGGAAAGAGAGAGAGGGAGACACAGAATCTGAAGCATGTCCAGGCTTCAAACTGTCAGCACAGAGCCTGATGAGGGCTAAGTCAGAAGTTTAACTGACTGAGCCACCCAGATGCCTTGAAAAACAAAGTCTTAAGACACTTAAGACAACTGGAACATTTGTAGCTAAAACCTATGGTCCAGTCTAATGGGCAACACAGATAGAAGATCACAGCAAACATACTTGGATCCTTGATAATGTCTTTGAATTAAAGAATTCTGGAATTACCCTGCTTTAGGACTTCCTCTGGTACAGTTTACTTATATTTTAAACAGTTTTAGAAGATTATTGTTATTTGTGGCTAAAAACCTTACCTTATTATTATTTGTAAATAATAAATCATTATTTTTTTTCTGAGAAACTTTAGTAAATATTATTTATCTCTTGCATCTGAACATATACCAGAAAAAAAAATGAGAAATAAAATAATGAATGGAGAGGAGAAAAAATTAAAAAAAAAATAATGGAATTCAAAGTTGTCAAAAAAGTCTTTAGGTAGAATATGAGACCAAGGATTGTGTTTGATAGATGAGAAGGTAGAGAGAAAATGAGAGAATGAAACAGCTGTTATGGAGTGAAAAGCCTGATTTGACAGTCCATCACAGTACATTTCAAATATATTGCTTATGTGTCATTGTGGCCTATTTCCATGTACTGAAAGAATTGTCCTTCATTTCCATTACTCTTAGTTGGCATTTCAGAGCTTCTGAAAGGTTGAAGCCTGTTTATTCCATAGTATGTATAATATTTATTGAGTTACAGATTCTAGTCTAGATTTTTACACCAATATTGATGCTTTGTTTGTTTCAAACCAATATTTATTATGGGAAAAAAACAATAATATGTACTCTTTGTGCATATAGATCTAAAACTCAATTGATTGTCTCAAGGAAAACATTCCCAGTAGTCATGAGAAAACTAGAAAAGAAACAACCACCAGACTTGTTCTATTAATCACAGACATTTTTCAGTGAGTCTTTAAAAGAAGTAGAAATTTGGGTGGTTTTAAAATCTAAGAAAACAAGCAAAGTATGATTTTAATCTATATTTAAATTCAATTATACAATTTTAGGATTTACTTTTGCCAGTTATTTGTCCATTATATCTCATTCTATACATTAGTATTTTCCTAGCATAGCACTATCTTTACCTATTAATAAAAAAATAATTAACACACTCACCATTAATAATTTCAGAATTAAATTAATATATGCTTGCACAAACATTTGGATTTGTGTCATAGAATAGATTCATAGAGTTTCACAGATCAGATTACATGTAGGATAAAAACAATTATCAATTAATCTGGGTACTGGCAGTTAAAAAATGTTTTGTTGAGCTTTTATTATTTATGATTAGTTCCCTTTTATTAACTATAAAATAGATTTTAACTTCCAAAATTATAATTGTATTTTATTTATGTTACAGAAAATAGTAACATAAGACATGGGTTATTTAGTATTGTTAAGTATTGCTTCTTTATTCAAAACTACATGCTAAAAACCACTTTCTATTTAAACAGGTCAATAGTTTTGTTGTATTTATATGTGGACATTAATGGTACTATACTGATCCAATCAGCTAACAAATACACTTAATACAAATCAATGCATTTGAAAAGGAAAGTACAGACACAAACTCTAACTTAAAAGAAACTTCATTATTCTTGTGGTTTACTATATGATTAATAAAATTTAAGAGACAGCTTTTGCATTTGAACATTAACATATAAATGTTAAATAACAGATGCAATTAAACAGCCCTTTCTCTATTGATGTCTGCAATTTTACTCATAGAAGTTCTTTTGATACCTTCTTTTATATGTCATGGTATACTTTTTTTTATACTTAACTGTTACAAATAGGTTTGAATTTATTTTGAGTAACACAATTCCATAAAAAAATTTAACTCTATAAAATGTTGATTATTTTACCAGCACCACTGATCATGACAAAGTGCATTATTGGGAAGTTATAAAGTATTATACAACTTATATTTTTAAGGCCAGACAATTGAGCTTCTTACATAATTCTTAAAAAATTTTTAATCTTTATTTTTGAGAAAGAGAGAGAGAGAGAGAGAGAGAGAGAGAGAGAGAGAGAGAGAGAAAGTATAAGCAGGGGAGGGGAAGAGAGAGAGGGAGGCATAGAATCTGAAGCAGGCTCCGGGCTCTGAGCTGTCAGCACAGGGTCCAATTCAGGGCTTGAACACACAAATGGTGATCATGACCTGAGCCAAAGTCAGACACTTAACCAATTGAGCCACCCAGATGTCCCTATTTTTTTTAATTGAAGTAGAATTGACATACAATACATACAATATTATATTAGTTTCAGGTATATAGCATAGTGATTTGACAATTCTATATATTATGCAAAGTTCACCATGATAGTTTTATTTATATATATATATATATATATATATATATATATATATATATATAAGCTCATGCTAATATATGTATTTTTTCATGATAGAATAAAATTTAAATAATATTTAAAGTACTGCATTATGCAAAATTATATGATTATGTAAAATAATTCAATTTACTATCTGCTGTGGACTGTTAGATTATCTAATTTATTTGTTAACTTGTTAACTTGGTTTTTCACATTGTTAACATTTTATCTCATATTCTTTTCTGATATGTTAATATTCTGTAACTTCTTTTTCCATTCATATACTTTGGAACTTTGTATATGTTGATATGCATAGTCTTAGTTCAGTCATTGTAGCATGTTGATCATTTAGGCATTTGAATATTCTCCCTTTCATAAATTATGCTACAAATATTCTTGGACAGGTATAATTATTTACTTGCACAAGTAAATATGGTTTTCTATTATTTATATTTAGAAATGGAATTCTGGTGGTTAGGTTATATGCATATTTCTAAACACTGAGAAAAAAAAAAACTACCCATTGTGGTATTTCTATTCATGTTCTCAAAGTATAAGCTTTATTTCTTAAAAGTATTTCCAAAATTCAAAAACAAAATGGGGATAATTTCAATTATGATTAGATGTAGAAACTATAGATAAATATTTATAAATTTAAACCCTTTGGTGTTTCATACTCTCTTTATATTGAAGCAAATTTTGGCTTAAATAAAAGTCACAGGTTATTGCTTATTTCCTTCATAATATTATAGCTGTTTCTCATCTGAATTGTGAAATTTAGTGTTACTGTGAAAAGATGAGATTAGGCTAATAATATTTCTTCTCTTTCCCTTTGTAAATAACCTGATTTTTCTGCCCATTTGTTTACATGATTTTTTAAAATTAAAGTTGAATAACTACTGAGTTTATTTTATTATTTTTTTCCTTATCAACATAGGTAAAAGAAGTTTGTATTGTAATGCTCATATTTTTTTCATGTTTTTATCTCAGACTTTCTTCTTCTTTCCCATTATTTTCTGTCCTCTTACTCAACACCATTACTTTTGTGCTCTTTGGAAATTCTTTGTCTTCTAATTCAGCAATATAATTTTTATTTATATTTATACTTTTGGCCTTTCTCCAATACTTGGCATGACTTTCAATAGTTATTTCAAATGTTCTCAGTTATTTTCTTTTTTGGTGTTTAATGTTATATTAATCTCTATACTCTTTTTATTCTTCTCGTCTATTTCTGTACTAAGTTTTCAACTTGGTTTTTTAATTCTTCAAAAAAATTGTCTCATCATTGGTCTGTTGCTATGTTACTTTTTATTTTGTTTTGCTTCAGAATATTGTACTATCTATAAATTTGCTGAGTTATTAATTGGAATTATTTTTTTGAATAATCTTTCTCTATAAGTTACATTTAATATCACATATATCTTGAAGGATATTACTTATATTAAATATAGCCAGCAATTTACTGAAGGTATTTATTTTTATTTATATATTTATATATTTTATTTGAGAGAGAGAAAGAGAGTGCAAGCAGAGGAAAGGGGCAGAGAGAGAGAGAGAGAATACACACTGAGTGTGGAGGCCAACGTGGGGCTCGAACCCACGTCCCTAGGATCATGACTTGAGCAGCAATCAAAAGTTGGTCACTCAACCAACGGAGTCACCCAAGGGCCTCTACTGAGGAGGGATAATGAAGAGAGGAAAGGGACTGCAAAGTGTCCACATAAGATTGATGTTTGCTGTTCAAAAACTCTCCCATCAAATCTGTTGCTTTCTTAGCAATTTTACTTTCACAGGTCAGTATTTCAAAGATTAGTGCTGCACAAAGTAAATCCATTAAAATCACAAGGCCATGTTCTGTTCCTTGGATGTCTATGCTTGCCTCTCATTTTTTTTTTTATTTTAACATCAGCTAGGCTGCTAAAAACTACATTTAAATGTGCTGTTTACTTTTGTACCATTCTTTCTTCTCTATGGAGAAATGTCTTGTGTCATGATTTTATCAGGATTGTATGACACAGTATTCTAATAAAAAAAACTTTTATATGAGAGTTGCATGACTAAATGATTTCTGGGAAATTGTGCATTTTGTTCTAGGTTACATTAACTTTTTGTTTGTTGCACATTGTTTTGTTTTTATACATCTTTTTTTCTATTTTAGTGCAACTGTCACAGAATTTCGCAAGAATGTTCTATAGCTTAGTTTCTTTCATTATTTCTTAGTTTCTTGGGACACTTTTCTTTTAGATATGGTTTTGTTCTGTTTTTTAGTTTTCTTTTTTTGTTTGTTGTTTTTTGCTTTTTTTGTATATTTCAAACAAGACAGATGAAGCAAAAATTACTTTAGGGAACTATATTTCACAGAAGTTCCCATTACCACCTTGAAAATGTTTATTTCTAATGTCTTCACAGTAAGACAACAGCCTATAATAAATAATTGGGAGAAAAACTTTGCACACACACACACACAGAAAAGAAGTGCCATTGGTGATTATACACAGTGACACTATCATCATGTCTTCTTCAGAATGGAAAGTTCAAAGTTTAATGCTATTGATACCTTGTTAACAAAATTATAGTTGAGATGTAATGTGTTGATGCCTGAAAACTGCAATTAAATCTTTTCAATGAAGAAAAAATTAAACATAACAAAACATTCATTCAGTGAGGGAAATACAGGCAGCTGAAAATTCTGAAGCTATTTGCTACTATATTTCCTTTCTTTTCTTGTTATGACAAGCTACCTAAGTGACCTTTGCTTGCCCTTGCTACTTTATAACCGCAAAGTTAGACAGGTATTAATTACTGTTACTCCAACAGAATAGGAAAATTTCTTTTAATGTTTCAAACTTGGCATATGAATTTTTTATGGCTGAACTGTATGAATCAGGAAACATACTTGCTAGGTAGCATTCCGGATTCAGTGGTCTACGTATCTTCATGCCATTTTTTAAAAAAAAAATTCTTTTTTATTTTTTTTTTTTAAAGAAAATGAGAATTTCATTCAAGGCCAAGGTAGGACAGTTGCCTGTAATACACAACCTTCAGAAAGAAAGAAAGAAAGAAAGAAAGAAAGAAAGAAAGAAAGAAAGAAAGAAAGAAAGAAAGAAAGAAGAAAGAAAGAGAAAAAAAGAAAAAAAGAAGAGTGCTCTGGCAAGGGAACATTTGGTGTTGAATTACATACATTTTTTTTTCTTTACAGAAACAGTTATAAAAAACAAATTAAAGTAGTCTCTTTGACTACTTTAACATGTTCTCTTGATTCTTCCACTTTATTTTCTAAGTCTCTCTATACTCCTTATTTTTTATATTATCAGCATCTAGTTCTTTAACTATGGCAAATATGATGAACCCAATTACCTTGTCACGTTGTCTATACAATATATTGGTCTAGAAAAATTCCTACCTTGAATAAAAGCACTCTTTCATGGAAGTCAGGACAGCTTGGTGAGTAAAGACTATGTACATTGGCTGCATTTTAAACTCCCAATATCCATATTAAGGCAGACCTTTAACAATGCCCTAAATCTGTCTTTACTTTTCTTAACCTTTTTTCCTTTCTCCCTGCCTTCCTGCCTTCCATCCTCTTCTTCCCTCCTTCCATTCCTCTGTGTCTCCTTCTTTCCCTTTCTCCCCCTCTCTTCATTATGATTATTTGAAAACATAATTTATATTTACCTAGAACTCCACTCTAAAAATATAATTTCATTTTCTACTCCATTAAGAAATAAGAAGTCATGATAGTGATAGGGTTTTGGGGTGGTGTGGGATTCAAAGCTGAGGCCAAGAAAGAATTCTTGAAGATGTCTTTTGTGCAAAAAAGATGATTTTATTAAACCATGGGTACAGGACCCGTGGGCAGAAAGAGCTGCACCTGGGTTGTGATGGGTGACATTATATACCTTCAGGGTGGGAGGGGATTAGGGATAGAGTAAATTCTAAGGTATTTTGGAAGCAAGGTTTCCAGGACCTTGAAGGGCTAGCTGCTCTTAAGAAAACACCGTTTTAGTAAAACCTGGGTCTTGAGACACTTCAGATGTGTATCAGGGGTCCATAAGCTTAGAGTATGTTTGCCAGCATATATCTTGGGGAGTTGAGGTAAAGGAAGTTTCCAAAGGAATTTTTATGTGTTAAAGCAAACCTACAAGATCCTGGGGGTCAGAATAATATTAAGCCACGATTCCCTTTTGCCCCCCAGCAAAGTGTCACCATAGAGGCAGCTGAGCTCCTGAAGGGAGGTCACTCTGTCTGTTTCAAGGATTTGTCAATGGGCTGTAGGCAGTAAGGGAATTTAATTTTTCATTTGACTTAGGTTCCCACACCACCATGGCAAGCACTTAAACTCCTTTCCTTTGTTCTTGCATAGCCAGAAGTGTCTGAGGAATATCACACATATCCCACCTGGAGGGGGTGGGGGGGTGCTGTCAGTCTGTACTCTGCCCTCAGCTTGCCTGACGCTCCCTCAACAGGAATCCCCTCAAATTCTACCTCTGAACCAAGAAACTTACTTGCAGTGTGGTATGTTCCTTCCTCTTTTGTTTGTTACAAGGTATAATCTTGCTTCTCAGATTGATTCCTTTTAACCAGGCCCTGCTTTCAATCTTTGCTTCCTTCTTAAGAACCTCCCTTTGCCAATTATTTCTTGTCTCGCTTGTATCTTCAGTCTCAAGCTCTCTAATGGCTCAGTCTCATAAACTTTTAAACATGTCCCAATCTAACACTAAAACCTAATAATGATAATAATCAATGATAACAATAAAATAAAATAAAACCCTTGGGTTACCAAAATGCTGACACACATATATAATTTCTCAGAACTATATGTATGTGTACCATAAGCAGGTTAAGATCTCTATTTGCAAAGCGGAAATTGTTAATAATTTTTACATCTAGCCCTTCCTCTCAGTGCTTCCTCTTGTATTTTCTCTCAGTGAAAGTCACATTCACCAGATGACAAAGACATAGTGTGGTTTGATATGATATATGATATATATGCATGTTATATACAATGATATATGAGTACACTATGACGAATTTTATAATTGAAAGGATACATTTTTAGGTTAAAGAGAAGTTCATTATTACTTAGGCAAAAAAATACATTACCAGGCTATTTATGAAGATGGGGATTTTCACATGTATAAATACTATTACAATTAAACAATTTATAAATTTCAATGGTTACACCACTTTTTCTATGTAGAATTATCTATATACATAATTTTAAAATATATATATTTTATATTGGATTATTATTTTTAGTAATGTAGGCTATAGAAAAATTAACAAGGAAAAAGTAAACAAAATATGTCAAAATGTAAGTTTTTGAGAAAAGATAAATGAATCAATTTATATAAAAATAAGCTCATGAAGGAGAAGCAAAACTTTTGGGGGGCTTATCAGTTTTAAACAGTACACTCTAGGTAAATGTTCCTCATTATTATCATTCTGTTGTTCAGAAACTAGTGTTGTAATTACCTATTGAAAATGTGCTGAATTAACAAATTAATCGGTATGCATATTGAAAGGATTTGACAGAGTATGGGGAGCAATATGCTTCTTTTTTATGCACCAAATAACGTTAATGAATGTGAGTAAAAATTTAAGACCTGAGGTTAGCTTGCAATTGGGTAAGTGATCAATTAAAAAATCAACTCAAATTTGATATAGTCAATACTGACAGCATCAACTTCAAACAGCTGTGGAGTTGCTGATGAGATAAACAAATTAATGTGATTTCAAATGCAAAGCAATCCATTATTTCCAGCAGAAGACTTTGAAATTAATGTTTGGAGCTGCATTTATTTTCAAAGTAAGAGAGGTAAGAAAGACATTTACAAATAACATAAGGCCCAGGAAACCAATTTTGTCCTTAGTTGTAGACAATTCAGAAGCTTCTGTTTTTTGTTTCTTGGTTTGTTGAATGTTTGGGATGAAACATTGACTACTGTCATACATACATCTTGCATTTCTATTCAAAACTAAAAATTTAAAGGCTACTAGAAGAGCAGGAAATGAGAATTTAGACAGTCTAAGTTAGAACACACACACATTATCAAATGTTATGGTATGCCCAGGAATATAAAAATGAATTAAACACATTCCCAATTTAATAACCTAATTAATGAAAGCAGATGTTATTGATGATTGCTATATAGTCATAAGGGGCAGTTTCATGTAGAAATTGGACTGAGGGAGGGAGAGAATTTTCTTAGGAAATAAATGAGGTAAATGCATGTCAGGAAAATTCAAGAACTCATGCAAAGGCACATGAGCATGATTGAATATGTCATCTTTGGGAAATGTTGAGTAGTTAAAGGTGACCACTCAGCAGGATGTGGCCCTTCTGGCAGGTTGGACTCCCAAATAGCTCAGGGAACTCATGAAGTTACTGGTCTAACTTCGGTCTATAGGGAATCACAAGGGAGTGTATATACAGCAATCAGGACAGTGAAAACATGATCCAGCTTGTGTTTTAGTTTGTATTTTAGAGAAAACTAACAGTGAAGAAGATTATTTGGAGATACAGACTCTATGTACAGAAAGATTATTATGAGTAGACAAGGCAAACAAACCCAAGGATTCCACTAAGACCTGGGGTTTGAGATAGAGAGAAGCTATTTTTAACAAACAATGAAGTTACTTCTCTTGTCATTGATATTCTTGTGTTGTAACTTCTGAGCGCTGCATTTAACCCATACCAAGTGTAGATAGAAACAAACTAGAATGGTATGTATTTTCAAGATTAGAAATAATAAAGGCCCTTTCAAACCAACTGTCCTTTAAGTATGTGAATCATTGAGGCAGCTGAGTCATTGGTTTAAATGATTTACACACACACACACAGACACACACACACACACACACACACACACACACACACACACATATATAGCCCCAAATCTATGTAAATCTTTTATGTGAAAATTAAAATTTTCAGACAGCAATGCCTTTTGCCTAGTCTGCTTTCTCTGGCCTGATGATCTCCAATGAAATTGCAGCAGTGAAAGAACATACAGCTACTCTGGAGATCTATCTATCCACATTAGCAAAGGAAGACTTTAACTGAGGAGCCCCCTTCACCCCCCGCCCCGGTATTAAAATGTCAACAGGATTTGTGGCATATCACTGAACCCTCACCAAAGCATGAGACTAGTTTCCAATTTACTGTCAGTCAAATTAAGCACATTTGTACAAGACAAATTATTCATGATATACAATTCTTAAGATATAAATTTACAATTTTCCCTCATTACAGCATATCTGCAGCTAAGTGAATAGTTTCTATTCTACCCATTCCATATAAGTCTTATTTATTTATCCATAGTCTGTTCATGGCATTATGGATTTTCCTGTTTCTCTGCTCTGGATTGTCACTTCCTACCAGTAAAACTTTCTTTGCTGTTAATAGGAAATATACATACTCTGCTTTTGTCCTTGCATAAAATTTAAGGATCCAATCTTCATCAAAAGATTTTGCTCTCCCATTTCCTGCTATGTGTTTTAGCCAAGAACTTCTTTCACTTTTTCCCCCTTCTCCCCACCCCCCCCGCTCCGATTCTTGGGTGTTGATTCTCTTCACACTCAGTGCCAAACTGCCATTATGTTAGGTTCACTCAGGACTCTAGCTTCTCTGAGAGAAGTGAAGACTACAGTTCATTTACCTCTTGCTTCTAATTGGGTCTCAGGTAAAATGACTTCCTTATCTCTTTAACACATGAGATGTATGGTAAAGCTCATGAAAGACTAAAATTTTTATCCTGATCTACAGCACTTCTTGTGGCTTTACCATTCAATCATGTACTACAGTATTTGGTGACATCTTTACAAATCTATGGTATAAAAACACATACATGTGAAGAATAATGAAAAAAAACCACAAGATTAATATTGTAGCAGATTATGTCGATAAACCATTAAGAATAACATAAAATTGTACCGGGGTTGTTATAGACTTTCCAGACAAAGGCTAAAGATGTCTGAAAATAAGAGGACATTAAGATGTTTGTCTTATTCTGAGGTATGTCATTATTCAAAGTGACAGCAATTATGTCATGGTTTTACTTTCAATGTTTCTCTCTAAGATGTTCAAACATAAAAATATATAATGGCTCATTAGTCACTATTACATTATTTTTTCATTGTAATTATGTTTATATGTAACTCCACTTGACCATAAAGAAGCAGATGTATTTGTCCACCAAATCCATAAACTTTTAAAAATCACCATGACAGTATAGTATACACTTCAGTATGTTATACAACATTATATTATACACAACAGTATATTATAGATCTTAAAAGTGAATTTTCTGGGTCTATAGCATTTAGACTCTCACATTAAATTTATACTAAAATAAGAAAGCAAATAACAAGAAAGGTATTATTTCTAACTTAATGTGTCAATATCTTATAAATAAGTATACCTGTCCAAAGAAGGTTTAATGCATTTAAATAGTGAAAAAGTCTTGAGTTTCCAAGATTAAAATTCTGGCTGATTTTAGAATATATCATTCAATTCTGTTTGATCATGCATGAAAATTCTATTACTTAAAAGTAAGACTCTAGACTAAAGTAATTTAGGATTTGGATACTTTCTTCACTAATATAGCTAAATGTTATGATATCATATATATCATAAAACAAAAATAATACAAAAAAACATATCTTTATAGTCCTACTGATGAGGATAGTTACAATAGCAAATTAGTTGTATAGCATCTAGAGGGGATTCAGTAAATATTTGTGAAATATTTTAAAACTATGTTGTGCATGAATGATGATAGAGCAACTGTTTTATGACCAAACATCTCACTATATCTTTGGAAAAGAAAAGTACTATCAGTATATTTTTTTAATGTGATAACGTTTCTAATGCTACATTTGTCCAACTACAGAGCTAGTCTCAGTGAATCATGAAATCAATATAGTGGTTTGTAGCTAATATTTCAACTTGAAATAAACTAGACTAAAATAGGAGAGAGTTGGGTGTCTGGGTGGCTCAGCTGGTGAGCGTCTGACTCTTGGTGTTGGCTCAGGTCATGATTTCATGGTTCTTGGGTTTAAGCACCACCTTGGGCTCCATGCTAACAGTGTGGAGCCTGCTTGGGATTCTCTCTATCCCTCTTTCTCTGTCCCTACTCCGTTTGCATGCTCTTTCTCTCAAAATAAATAAATAAACTTTTAAAAATTAAAAAAATAAAATAGGAGACAATGGAAAAATTAGAGTGGTTTTCAAATATTAAAGGTAAGGAAAGTTTATGAATTTTTCACTTTAGTTTTATATATGCATTTGCTACTATTTAGTCAATAAAAGCCAATGTGATCATACAGTTGTTTAAGTTTGGCACCATATAAATTGACCAATACATCCATTCTGATGCTGTTTTCACACCATGGACAATAGCAAATGTCTTAAACACTCACCCTGGTTATTATTTATATATTTTTTGCACATACATGCCAAATATCTTTCTTATTGTTATTCATTGTCAAAATGTTAGAGCAGACCTGTGACTGTAGTTATAGTTTTTATGTTAATGGAAGGGGCCAAGGGGGGTTGTTATTTATACTTTACTAACAAATGGTACTAACTAACAAAGCCATTTTTGAGTGAAATAAATAAAAAGGAACAATTATTATATTCTGAGGAAGCAGATTTTTTTTTAATCTAAGCAACTAGATGGCATATTGTGAAGAATATGTAAGAGTGTCACTCTTTTTCTATTAACTAATAAGTTTTCTCCTCATTTTCTTAATCTAGTTGGAGGTCAATTCAAAAACTTTATGGAATTTGAATGTTTTCATTTTTTTGGTAATGAGTAAGACCAAAAACTGTATAAATTATGAACAGATAAGTGAGTGGTCAAGAGTCAAGAGAAACACTATCATCTCTAGTGTTTCTGAATTCCAAGAGAAACATAAAAATTTTTAATACAAGTCAGGGTCTTCACACAGGGTCTTCAAACCATATCCATTGTGGAGAGGAATTGGCAACTGCCAGTTAGAATGCATGTGTATGTAATAAGTAGGAAACTGAGAAATGATGGCCTTCCCACCAGAATAAGAGCCCAATGAATCTTGCTTTATTCTATTCACAGTGTTGTATACTAGACCTGTGACTGCCCCACCATGAGAGGTAGAGTTCCTTGTCCACGTTCAATATTTATTATTCCATTTTCCCTTTTGGAATTCTTGCCCTCAGAACTTTATTAATATCAAAATATTAGCTTATATGTGGAAGGAAAGTTAACAAGACAATATGCGATATTAAGAGTATTAGGTGTAAAGGTATGAATGTTTATTCCTAGCAAGATTATAGTATATTTTAGGAGAGGACCCTAAACAATTCTTAAATGAAATGACAACATTAAATTATAAGCCAATGTTGGGGCACCTGAGTGGCTCAGTCATTTGAGCTTCCGACTTCGGCTCAGGTCATGATCTCATGGCTTGTGAGTTCAAGCTCCACATCGGGCTCTGTGCTGACAGCTTGGAACCTGGAGCCTGATTTGGATTCTGTGTCTCCCTCTTTCCCTGCCCCTCCCTGCTCATGCTGTGTCTCTCTTTGTCTCTCAAAAATAAATAAATGTTAAAAAAAATTTAAATTATAAGCCAATGTTTTCATTTATTGCAGTGCTGTCCCTCAAATATCTGGAAGCTCTTTGAAAATAATGAGAACTCTGTGTTATTTATCTTGGAGTATGAAACTAAGTGGGCTTCTGCAGACCCTATAGTCTCCAAGGAAATATTATTCATTATGTATTTACAGTTATTAGATTAAAATTTGTAATGTGCTATGTTCAATTAATAATAATGCAGAACTGGGTGAACTATGAAATACATTGTTCTTTTTAAAAGCTCTAATATGGGAAAAGACAAGCAGTTTGTCCTAATGAATGCATCTAATTGGTGCACTTTATTATAAAACACTGGAGCAGCATTTTTCAAGAGGCAGTTCTATTTGTAACTGGCTGTCTTCAGCATGTCAGGGTGTAATAAATGTGCTGCAGACTAGAACTGCTGATTAGCATTTCTGGAATCCCAGGAAGTTAGTAAAAGCTGTTTGCCATTAAAGAAAGACCTTTTTAGCAGCCTTCGGGAAGGAGCTATAGTTCAACGACCTATGGTTGTTATTCAGTGTAAGTAACCTTAGGAAGGTTTCCTATAATGTATTTGGCACTATATATATGACTGAAAAGGAAGAGAAATACTAATGAGAAAATTATGAAACATTGTGGCAATGTAATAATATTCAGTATTTCACACATAAGTATGTTTGAAATCTCTAGTATTAGTTATATCTTAACTATAATTGCCTGAAGCACAATATTATTTTTTATATTTTCTTTTTGTTTCATGTTTCCCAGTAACTCATAATCAGTAATGGATGTAAATCAGCCACTGTTAGAAGGAAAAATGAATAAGAGGAGATTTCAGTAGAGTCACTAGTGATGACAAGTGGGCCAAATCAAAAGTCATTTATGAAATAGAGTTTCAGTGTCACGCTAAAACAAATGATCATTACAATTTTCTATTTTGTAATATATGATATAATAAAATGTATCTTTAACCTAAAGTTTTTGAGACATTAGGAAGTTATAATACTTAATCCTGAAAACACCAAAATAATGCCTGTAATAATAATTCTCAAGATGTAAAATGTGAGCCTGGACACAAATCATGAGTTGACAAATATTAATATTCACTGCTTTTGGTCTATTACTGTAGTGTTACTCTGAATCTCTTCTATCAATTATTTCTAAAAGTAGAGTCATAATTTTTTTCTATTTCTAACTTCAATTTAAATAAAATACTTTTACATATGTATTTTATAGCTGGAATCCCTTGAGTTTTTAAGACTAAAGTAACATGTAAACGTTTCTATGTTAAGGAATGAAATTACTCTTAATGCCCATCTTCTGAATTAGAAACTAAGGTAACTTAAAATACAATGATTTAGTGTATGGATAGAAAAGATGAATTGAATTCCTTTTTTAAAACCTATTTATTTTGAGAGAGAGAGAGAGACCACAAGAAAGGTAAGGGCAGAAAGAGAGGGAGAGAGAGAAATTCCCAAGCAGGCTCTGCACAGTCAGTGCAGAGCTCAACACCAAGTTCAAACCCACGAACTGCAAGATCATGACCTGAGCCTAAACCAAGAGTTGGATGCTCAACCTACTGAGCCATCCAGGCACTCCAAGATGAATTGGATTCCTTTTTTTTTTAATTTTTAAAAATGTTTATTTATTTTCAAGAGAGAGAGAGAGACAGACAGAGAGAATGCAAGCAGGGGAGGGGGCAGAGACAGAAGGAGACACAAAATCTGAAGCAGGCTCCAGGCTCTGAGCTGTCAGCACAGATCCCGATGTGGGACTCGAACCTTCAAACCATGAGATCATTACCTGAGCCAAAGTCAGGCGTTTAACTGGCTGAGCCACCCAAGAGTCCCATGAATTGAATTCTTAATGAATAGTAATTACAAGAGATGAAAAATAATCCTATATGGTTAAAATAAAGAGATAAAAACTGAAGCAGCTTTTAGACACTTTAAAGAGACAGCAATCTGTTTTGTTAGTTTGCTTTTTTTGAACATTCAAAATCAACTCCATATAGAGTGGAATTTAGAAAGTGATTGCAAACCACTGCCCAGGGAAAGACACAGGTTCAGAGAAGTTCTGAGTAGACTGCTTACATGCAAAGGATCATCAATAAGACCTTCTACCAATTTCTTCTCAGAAACATTGGAATGAAGAAAGCAGTGAGTTTACATAGAAAAAGTTAAAAAAAAAAGCAACCAAGAATTCAATATTCAACAAAGTTGTCCTTCAAATATGAGAGAAATATTAGGACATTCTCAGATTAATATTAAGACATTCTCAGATTAATAACAATTGAAAGAGGTTAACACTATATTTATTCTGCTAAAAAGAGCCTTTCAAGTTGAGTGAAAAGAAAGTAGGCAATGACAAAGCCATATGAAGAAATAAAACTTTTCGAGAAAGGTAAATACATGAAAATTATAAAGCTAGCATCATTTTATTTTTAGTTTGTGAATTAATTTTGTTTATTTTCTACATGATTTAAAAAAAACAAATGTATAAAAAGAGAAATTATTAATTATAATTTGGAGTATCCCCAATGTAAAAGACACAATCTGTGACATCAGTTATAGAATAGGGAATAGGCAGGAGATTTATAGGAACATAGTTTTTGTAAAGTATTGGTTATGTTGAATAAGTTCAAATAGGATTGTTATAACTTTAAGATGCTAAATGTAATCCCCATGGTAACCAGAAAGAAACTATCTATAGAATATACAGAAAAGGAAGTGAAAGGAGAATCAAAATCTTTCTTTACATAAAATCAACTGAACAGCAAAGTAGTCAGTGATGGGAAAATAGAGGACAGAAAGTTATAAAGCAAAGAGCAACCTAATAGCAAAAAGCAGAAGTCCCTTTTTTTTAGTAATTATTTTAAATGTAAATGGTTTAAACTCTTCAAACCAAAGACAGAGATTGGCGAAACAGACTTAAAAAGAAAATGATTCAACTATGTATGGTCTATGAGAGACTCTTCTTAGATATAGACACAGCTAAAGTAAAGAGATAGAAAATTATATTTCATATAATAGTAATCAAAACAGAGCTGAGTTGGCTATGCTAATATCAGAAAAGCAAAATAGACTTTAAATTAAAACAAAAACTAACAAGAGACAAAGGACATTATATATTACTAAAAAATTCAATGCACTAAGAAAATGTAATTATAAACATTTATGCATCTAACTATGGATCCTCAAAACTTAAGGTACAAAAGTTGACAGAACAAGGGCACCTGGATGACTCAGTTGGTTACATGCCCAACTCGATTTTAGCTCAGGTCATAATTTCACTGTCATGAGATTAAGCCCTGCATCAGGCTCTGCACTGATAGTGCAGAATGGAAGGAAGAAATACACAGCTCTACATTAATAGCTGAAAACTTTAAAACCTCATTTTTAATCATGTATATATAGGTAAAAAAAAAAAACAAAAAAAAAACAGAAGATAAGTAAGGACATAGAGAACTTAACACAACAAACCATTTACACCTAATAGTTACAGAACACTCTACCCAACAATGAGAGTATACATATTCTTCTCAAGTGCACATTAGACATTCTCCAGGATAGACAGTATATTAGACCACAATATAAATATCAATAGACTTAAAAAACAGACATCATAAAAAGTATTTTTTTTCCAACCAACAGGAGAAAGTTAGAAATCAACAACAAAAGGAAAACTGAAATTTCACAAATATGTGGAAATAAACAACACATTCTTAACAACCTAAAAGATCAAAGAAATTGCAAAGGTAATTAGAAAATACCCTGAGATGAATAAAAATATGAAAAACAACATACCAAAACTTATAGAATGCAGAGAAAACAGTGATCATAGGTAAATTTGTAACTATAAATGCTGAATAAGGTAATTACAAAGATTAGAATATAAATATTCAAAATAGAGAATTTAAAAATAAACAATAGAGGGAATAAAACACACAAACAAAAATTGATACTTTGAAAAGATTAACAAAATTGAAAAAACTTTAGCTAGACTAATGAAAAAGAGAGAGAGAAGGAGAAAGGAGAGAGAAAAGAGTCACATAATTAAATCAGAGACTAAAGTGAAGATATTATAAAACATACAGAGATAAAAAAGATTTTAATGATTTAATGATAGTATACTATACTAAAAGATTTAATGATACTATTAATGACTGTACACCAATAAATTATATAAATAGAAGATGTGGACAATTTCCTAGAAACATATAAAGTCCTTAAATTTACTGAAGGAGAAATAGACAATCTCAGTAAGCCTATAATGACTAAAGATATTGAATCAAAAATAAAAAACTGGGGCGCCTGGGTGGCGCAGTCGGTTAAGCGTCCGACTTCAGCCAGGTCACAATCTCGCGGTCCGTGAGTTCGAGCCCCGCGTCAGGCTCTGGGCTGATGGCTCGGAGCCTGGAGCCTGTTTCCGATTCTGTGTCTCCCTCTCTCTCTGCCCCTCCCCCGTTCATGCTCTGTCTCTCTCTGTCCCAAAAATAAATTAAAAACGTTGAAAAAAAAAAACAAAAAAAAAAAAACAAAAATAAAAAACTTACTAACAAAAAATATTCCTTGATGATATGGCTTCACCTATCAATTCTACCAAATATTTAAGAATTAACATGAATCCTTTTAAAATTCTTTAAAAACACTGAGCAGGAGGATACAATTTCTAGCTCATTTTATCAGGCCAACATTATTCTGAAATTAAAGCCAGATTAAAAACAATCACAAACAAGAAAGAAAGAAAAGAAAATTACAATTAAAAACTTGCATCCCCTATAAATATCAATGCACAAATGCTCAACAAAATATAAGCAAAATGAATCCAATAGCGTATCAAAAGGATTATACACCATGACCAAGTAGAATTTATCTCAGCAATGCAAGGGTAGTTCAACATAAGAAAATCAATCAATGTAACACATCACATTAACGGTACAAGGGAGAATCCACCATGATTGTCTCAGTTGACACGGAAAAAGCATTTGACAGAATTGAACATCCCGTCATAATAAAAACTCAGAAAATGAAGAACAGAGAAGAAATTTCTCAGCTTGATCAAGGATATTTATGAAAAATCCACAGCTTTAATCATAGTCAGTAGTGAAAGACTGAAGATTTTGACCAAAAATCAGGAACATGACAAAGATTTCCATGAGCACTGCTGTTATTCAACACTGTACTGGAAGTTTTACCAAAAGTTATTAGACAAGACAAAGAAATTAAAAAACAAGAGCTTAGAAAGGAAGAAGTGAAATTATTCATATTTGCGGATATCATGAAACTCAAGAATACACACAAACACAAACAAAAATGCAACTAAAACTAATAAGCAAATTCATCCTGAGAAACTTAACAGAAGACATAGGGGAGGGGAAGGGGAAAAAAAAAGTTACAGAGAGGGAGGGAGGCAAACCATAAGAGACACTTAAATACTGAGAACAAACAGGGTTGATGGGGGGAGGTGGAGAGGGGAAAGTGGGTGATGGGCATTGAGGAGGGCACCTGTTGGGATGAGCACTGGGTGTTGTATGGAAACCAATTTGACAATAAATTATATTTAATATAAAAATATTAAAAAAATAAAAATTAAAAATTAAAACTAATAAGCAAATTCAGCAAAATCTCAGGGTACAAGATCAATATACAAAAATCAGTTGATTTTTGGTGTATCAAAAATAATCTGAAAAAGAACTTAGACTAATTACATGTGTTGCAGCATCTTTAAAATATTAAATATTTTGGAATAAATTTGGCCAAGGAGATGTAAGATTTTATGTAGAAGACTGAAACAAAGCAAAGCAAAACAAAACAAAACAAAAACATGGCCAAAAAAAGTTAGATAAGACCTAAATAAATGGCAAGACATTTCATGTTAATGAACAAGAAGACTTAATCAACATCATTAAGATATCAGTACTACAGAAAGTGATCTACAGGTCCAACTCATTTAGAAAATACTGAATATTGAAACAGCACATTTTTTTTTGCAGAAATGAAAAATCCCTTCTTAAAATCCATATGGAATTATAAGGAACAACAAATCACACACACACACACACACACACACACACACACACACAAATATAAAGAATAAATTTGATAAGTTCACATTTTTTAAATTTAAAACTTTTGAAAATCTATAGTATTTAAAACTGTATGGTACTGGTATAAAGACAGATAATAGAATGGAATAGAGAACTCAGAAATAAATAGAATTGATCGATTTTCAACAAGGTACCAAGAGCATTCAATGTGGAAAGGATAATCTTTTCAACAAATGGTAATGGGAAAAACTGATATCCGCATGCAAAAGACTGACATTGGATCCTTCTCTAAGCCATATAAAAATACTAACTAAAAATGGATAAAAGAACTAAATTCAAGAATTTAAGAGCTAAAACTCTAAAGCTCTTAGAAGAAAACATTAGAGAATATCTTCGTGACTTTGAATTTGGCAATGATTTCATGGAATTGGCACCAAAAGAATTCACCAAGAGAAAACAGTAGGTAAATCTTCATTAACATTAAGAATATTTGTGCTTCTAAACATATGGTCAAGAAAGTGACAGACAACTTACTGTATGAGATAATATTTTCAATCACAAAACTGATAATGGAATAATATACAACATTGAAAGAACTAAAACTTAACAATAGCAACAACAACTACTACAACAAGAAAACAATTCAAAAGTAGAAAAAAACTTGAATGGGCTTTCCTCCAAAAATACATATACAAATGGCCACTAAGTAAATGCAGAGATGCTTGATATTGTTAATCATTGGGAAAATGCAAATCTAAACTATATTGTAATATCACTTTATACTTAGTAAGCTGGGAATAATTGGGGGGAAAAAAGAGAATACCAAATGTTGTACAGGATGTGAAAGAATTGAAATCCTTATGCATTGCTGGTAGGAATGCAAAATGATGCGGTAGCTGTGGAGAACAGTTTGGTAGTTTATCAAAGGTTAAATATAGAACCATCATTAAGACCCTGCAATCACTTCTAGGTATATATCCAAAAAATTGAGAGCAGGGTCTCAATTAGATACTTATAAACCAATGTTCATAGTAGCATTATTCACAATAGCCGAAAGTTAGAAACAACCCAAATGTCTATTAACAGACAAATGGATAACCAAATGTGGTATGTACATATAATAGAATATTATTTAGCCATGAAAATTAAACTTTCAATATATATTACAACGTAAATTGACATTGAAAGCATCATGCTCATTTTAATAAGTCAGACACTGAAAGACAAATATTGTATGATTTCACTTATATGAAGTATCTCTAGTAGGCAAATTCAAAAAGACTGAAAGCAGAACAGAAATTATCAGAGTCTGGGAGTGGGAGAGAAGAATGGGAAGTTATTTTTTAATGGGTACAGAGTTTTTATAAATGAAGATGAAAATGTTTTAGAGGCTAGAAAACTGTCATATTTATAAAATATTATTAAGTGTATTAATGTTACTGAATTGTATTCTTCCTGATGGTTAGAATGATAAATATCATGGCATGCATATTTTACCACAATTTTTATGAAAAACATTTAAGTGTTCTGGCATTTTTAGGGCTTTAAGCAAGTTATTTGTTTATATAATTGCCTTGTTTTCTCACTATTTTGAATTGTAAACATTCAGTGACATTGTTATGACACACACACACACGTATGTATGTAAGTTTATATAAAATTTATCACCAAACATTGATAAAACATCTACTTTAGGGCAATCTCATTCAAGGAACTGAAATTATAAGCACTGATTCAGTAATTTTTATTTCTTCCCTTTGTATAGGTCATGTCATAAATCCACTCAGAAACTCTAATGGAAATTGGGTCTTTACTTTAGAATAATGATCTCCCCTAAACACACACACACACACACACACACACACACACACACACACAAATACACACACACAAACACACACTGCCCCAAGTGGATTTCAGCAGTTCAACTGTCTTCTGTGGTCCATCTATGTATGGGGCCCTTGGTTTAGAATCTTTAGTAATAAAAGCTGGACCTCTTCTTCAGAAGAATAAAGTTATCTATTGATCTGAACACAAGCACAGGCACACTGACACATTGTTATAATGAGCTTTCTGAGTTCATATCCCCTGTCTTCTGTCAATGGGATAAGGTTCAAAACATTAAATGATTCTCTCACAAAAAGATGAGGCTCTGATGAAAAAACATGCTACCTGAAATGTACTCAATACCCCAGGACATGAAGGCAGTTGTGTAATAACTTCTCTGCTGAAAGTATGACACACAATTATGTATGCTAACACTTTAATGGAGAGTGAAACTCTATTTGTTTCTATCATACATTCACTTACTGTCATTTTCTATTTAAAAGAAAAGATGTAGGCGCCTGGGTGGCTCACTTGGTTAAGCTTCCGACTTTGGCTCAGGTCATGATCTCACCGCTGGTGACTTCAAGCCCCAAGTCGGGCTCTGACAGCTCAGAGCCTGGAGTCTGCTTCAGACTCTGTGTCTCCCTCTCTCTCTGCCCCTCCCCTTCTTGCGCTCTGTCTCTCTCTCTCTCAAAAATAAACATTAAAAAATCATAAAAAATAATAAAAGAAAAGACGCAAAGAGAGTATATAGTTACTTTCTGGGGTTCTTACTAGTTTTGGAGCTTTGGTAGAACTAGGAATGCTTACTGATGATATGCGATGTGTTTCACAATAATACACTTGTCATTTCAAGAATTTGTTTAGTTTGTTTTTGACATGCGTGTGCTATATAGCTGGTGGCGTTAAAGTTTTTCTAACCCCTTCCTTCAAAGTTATGTAATGATCATTAATATTTATTGTTTGCATATTCATTCTAAACACGTTTATGGTTCAATCCATAAATCTGTTCTTGCTATAACTTCTTATATAGAATTATTCGTAATTACCTTACAATTACTCTTTCACTGTATTCTTCACAGACGTCAGTCAGATTTATCAAGTGTAGCCTTAATATCATCTAAACTTTATTGCCATAACTGCAAATACCCAGGGATGTCTTACAGTACAAAGCCATTAGCGCTAACTGCTCATGAAATTCAGTGCCTTAGAGAACCTAATGGACTTGGGATCATTTCGCAGGACCACCAGTGTGTTTCATGTTCACTTACTTATTTCTCATACACAATCATTTATTTTATCTCCGAGATTACAAACATAGTACTACTCAGTTATTTACTCTTCATAAACCATCTAGTCACTCTTATGAATATCAAATCATAATAGAGATTATAATACATGAATGCTTATAATAGGCTTATTAAAAACAGGTCGTTACATTCTTATTATTGTTCAATATTGACATCAACAAAGTGAATGGCAATAAAATGATTATGCTTCAGAATATGTAATAAAAATGCACAAAAGAACATAATAAAATGTTATTATGCACCATAAGGAAAATAAATAGTTTTAGGAATGAAACAGTTGAACCATTAAAAATGTTGTGAAAATGATTTCAAAGTCCTTTGTGGCTAAAATATAATATCAGATAAAACCATGATATAAAAGTTTTATTGAAAATTAAACTAGTTAATTTCAAAAGTTGAAACTAAAGTTGGATAGGTGAAGAAAAATATATTTAAACTTCTATCATACTCAAACACACATAAGTGAATATTTTAACTTTTTATTAAACCAAAAATACTACATTTAATGAGTCTGTTGATAAAATACCTTTTATTAAGTGAGACAAACATGAGTTGCTGAGATGCTTAAAAGATTCACAATTATGAAACTTGGAAGAAAACTGTTCATGATGATATTTCAATAAGAAGCGGAGATTTTATATATCTTAGCCAGTTATCATGAGTCATAACTGAAAAGAAGGATCAATGACAGTCTAAAGAAATGCCAGACAGTCTAGACAGGCTGACACTTAAAAACTACCTTGAAATGTGTATAATATAAAGTGGGTGATGCAGAGTCACTAGGCAATATACAAGAAAAAAATCTGATAAAATTTGTATAATGTAATGTGTGAGACCCATTATAAACCACTTTGTAAATCCTATGTAGGAAAGAAAAATTATCTTACCTCTGCATCTTCTGAGTTTTTAGCTGAGATAAGTTTAAAAGAAAGAAGAAACAAGTTTACTAACTTGTATATCTCATGTATGCATGGGATTAACTCCCTGAGGTGGCTTACAGTTTAGGCTTAAATACCATCTTAATTGAGATGTAGGCTTTTTAGGGTAGAGTAAATGACTTTTAAGAAAGATGAATGGGCTCTTGGAAGAATAGAGGGGAGGCATGATAGTTTGTGACAAAGTCTCCTGGATGTGGTATCAACTTTTAGGCGACACTCCTGTGAGGAGTCAATCTTCCCTAGGTGATGGATTGCCCAGAAAAGGAGATTTTTGACATGGAGTTCTTTTTGGAAGATCTGCCTGGCTTTAAGCAAATTAAGGGCAGTTCAGAGTGTTAAAAGATAAATTGAGGCACATTAACATTTTCAAAAGTTATTTTGATCAAACAGTGTTTCCGGGCAATGCCAAACTAAAGATGGTTAGGAACTCTGGGTAAGGCTTTTATAGAGCGGATGAGGAAGGGAAGCCAGATGTTTTGATTGGCGATAGCTTAAGCTGTTGCCTTAGTAGGAGGAAGTCTGTTTGTCTGCGATTGGCTGTTCTTAGGTATGATTTCTTAACCTCAAGGAATTTACAGGAGTTTATTCTGGTTTAGGTTTTGTTTTTGTTCATGTGGACTCTCAAGGGCATTCGAGCTGACTCAGTTTTATGGTCACTTGTTGAATTGTTTTATCAAAGAAAGCTTCTTACTGTGTTTGGTCTTTTTCAATTGCATACTGCTCAAAATAATCAATACACTAAAGTGGCATATTTTGGGGGTGCCATATCCTTCTATCTTTCATCCTAAAAAGATCCAGAATATGTAGGGACAAGGCCACTTTGTTTAGAAGTCCGAGGCATATTTTGTATTAGATATTGGATGTCAGGCCAGGGAACAGCTTTGCTAAATGTATTCAAGGAATATTTGTTCTGAAAAGGTCTTGTGGAAAAAAATCTGATCTCAAATCAGTTTGGGAAGTACAACATCATACATCTTATGCTAGGACCAATAAGTTACATTAGTGTATTAAACACTTTGAAAAGTTCTGATGAAAAGACATTTAATTTCATTAGTCTATCACTTCCCAAACTCATTATAACAACTATTCACGTTTTACATAACATATATAACTACTTTCTTATATAATTCATCAATGTTTAGCAGGATGTGTCTCCTGGAGATGGTATGCCATTGACTTCTTAAAACCAAATTGATTATTTAAGAGAGGCTGATTTATTCACATTTATTATCACAATAAAAAACTATTGGACTTAATAAGATTTGATCTAATCATCATGCCTTATTCATTTAGAAGCATATCTTGCTTTATTCTGCTTCCCTTGATTACATGTCACATATTTATTACATTTCATGTGTTTCTTTTTAATTTTTAATTTAATTTTATTTATTCTATTCTATTCTATTCTATTCTATTCTATTCTATTTATTATTTTTTAGAGAGCTTAGCATGGAGCCTGATGCAGGGCTCCATCCATGACCCTGGGATCATGACCTGAACTGAAATCAGGAGTTCCATGCTCAACGAACTGAGTTACCCAGATGCCCTTGTATTGCGTTTTGTTGTTGTTGTTGTTGTTGTTGTTGTTGTTTTTTACAGAATGAAGGTTTGTGGCAACCTTGTGCCAAGCAAGGCTGTCAGCACCATTATTCCAACAGCGTTTGTTCAGGAGGTGTCTCTATGTCACATTTTGGGAATTCTCACAATGTTTAAAACTTCTTCATTCCTATTATATTTGTTATGGTGATTGAGGATCAGTGATCAGTGATGTTACTATTGTAATTATTTGGGGGAGCCATGAACTGTGCACACATAAGACAGCAAACAGTCCATAAAGGTGTGTGTTCTGACTGCTCCACCCATTCTCTCTAAAACATGCTCTGTTTTGTTTTTGTTTTTGTTTTCCTATTCACATCAATCATTCAACTTAATTCAGATAATGACTTCATGAAAGGTACACACTTTAAGTAGAATCACTCTTACCTCTTGATTAGACAGATGGATGATAGGTAGATAGATAGATAGATAAGTGATAATACACACACAAGTCCTTTCTTCAAATAAAATTCATAATGTGGTCAGTCTAATGTATTATACGAGGGCATGGAAATAACCAAATATTTTTGACATTTATAAATTATAACTCAAAAATGTGGCACAAAAATGATTTATACTCTTTTATTTCACCTTGTTTCCCAAAAAAATTATGTTTCCCAAAAAATTATCTCATTGGAACAATGAGAAAATGACATAGACTTATCAAAATAGCATACTGATCAATACTGTAACATATAGTATAATAAGAAAATGTCCTCCAACACCCTGGTATTTTTTGTTTTAAGGGACCTGCATGGGTATAAAAAACTTTCTCCTACAATACATAAGGACTGAAGGCCAGCTCAGACTTTTGGAGAAAAGAAAGGTTCAGAGAAGGTGGTGATCTAAAAAAGAAATCGTTGGGACACCTGGGTGGCTCAGTCAGTTAAGCGTCCAACTCTTGACTTTGGCTCAGGTCATGATCATGGAGTTGTGAGATCGAGTCCCATGCATTGGGCTTGGAGCCTGCTTAAGATTCTCTCTCTCCATCTCCCTCTGCCCCCTCCCCATATGCATGCTCATACACACACACTCTCTCAAAAGTAAATAAATAAATAAATAAATACATCTTTAATAAATTAAGAAAATAAGTTAGAAAAAAAAAAAAAACCTTGATGAGCATGAGAAGTGAATTATGTAAGGACTAGAAAACATGATGGAAAAATAAAAAAAATTACAGCAACTCCTGTACTCCATTTGTATGCACAATCTTTTAAGAGTAAAATTTTACTTTGCTAATGAATGGTACCTTCTCACCCTTCCAAATATTTCATCATAGCCAAGTTATTAGAAGTGTATAGTTACATTTTTACAAAGGTTTCTGTGATTTCTAAATAACAATTCCCATGCACATTTCTACAAAGAGCAGTGGCTTTTTCTATGGGAGCTCACTAACTCAGAAATAAGAAATCATTCCTAAACATGGCTCCGTATCGTATTACCTGAAGTGCGTTCAAAACTATAGATTTAAAAATTTGGCCCCAAAGGACGTTAAAACAATTTCTTCTAGCTATTCATGCATTGGCATGCATCCAGTGTCAGCAGATCTGTGATAAACGGAGAATATCAGCAAAGAGGAAAGTAAGATACAAGTGGAAGAATCTCTTTCACTTAAGTAATTTTAGATAGACCTTTTGTTCCTTCATTGAGGCTGTGGGAGAATCTAATCCATCTAAAGTATATAACAAAGAAGATAAATATTTACAATTATGAGAAGATGTTAGAAGATGTTACCTAGCAAAGAAGTATCCTCTCTACTCTGAAGTTCACAGAGTATGTACATAAAAGGAAAAAAATGCAAGAAACACATCGTGACATTTACAATGGAAAATTGTGAACTATGTTCTAACAAGTAATTCTAATAAGTATTCATTATCTAATCATTAAAATTCTGCGGTTGTGATTATTTTCATTAAAAATTGTATTTTATTTATTTGGTGAAACTCAAGGTTTCATCGTAATGTCTTCTTAATCAGGTTACTAAATTTTTACCATTTCCATATACAGCAAAACCTTGGTTTACAAGCATAATTTGCTCTGGAAACATGGTTGTAATTCAAAGCCCTTGTATATCAAAGTGAATTTCCCCATAAGAAATAGTGGACAGAAAATCCAAAATATAAAGAAAAATAAATTAACCTGCACTTACCTTTGAAAACCTTTATGGCTGGTGTGAAGGAGACAAGAGAGAAGATTATTGTGTAGATGACTTTCACTATCACTAATGGAATCACTGCTATCTATTGGCTCAAAGGAATCTTTTTCTTTTTGTGCAGTTTTAACAAGGAACCTATCCAATGACCTAGAATGAAGCAAAGTGTTCCTAAGCTGACTCTTACCTGGAACAGCAAAGGACAGTCCGTAGGTGCTTTGGAGTGACAAAAAATACACTAGGGCCAGTTGTAGGCATCTTACAACATTCTGAAAATTCACCGATTTCTGCCAAACATCTCAGCCTGAAACTGAGCATCTGAGCATGGGAGATGATCACCCACAATCCCACAGTGAAAGAGAGAGAGAGAGAGAAGAATCATTGGCTCAGGTGTGATCATATGACATTGCAAGATGTCACAGTCTTATCAAGTTAAAATTTATTAGTAATATTTGCTCATCTTGAGGAATATTCAGAGAACAAGTTACTTGCAATCCAAAATTTTACCGTATTTGATATTAAACTTAAAGGCATAATAAGTTGATGTGTTAGTAAGGAATTTTTTGTATTTAATGTGTTTAATGTAGTTAATATTCATAATCAAATTTTTGCCTTTTAGTGTTATTTTTTTAAAGTCTTTTTTAAAAGTCCTCACATAAGGGGACTTGTACCCTAGATGTATGTATCTAATATAAATAATATCAACTCTTTTTTTTTCTTTTATGCAACACTTTAAAAAGGAAATACTGAGTAGCGGGGATTTATATTAAATTATCTAATTTTAAATATAAATAATCTTTTAAGTTTGCAGTATTTCACTCAGTAAATATCTGTCAAATGTGGACTTAGTAAAGGCCTTGTTAATTTCTGGGGAGAAAACGGTAAACAAAGAGACAGATTTGACACGCTTGGACCTTATAAAAATGGATAAATTTGACATCATTGATAAATATTTAATCAAATAAACCCACCTGTGTGTAACCATGTACTTCTTGTGAAGAATACAAATAACTGAATGCACATAAATGATGATATTGGAATAGATTTTGCTGAGATATGTTAACACCTTCTGATTCATATGGAAGCCTCTAGTTGGTTATATTACTTTCTGTTCAGGGGTACCATACACGGAAAGAAGAAGGAAAGAAAAAGTAGTATTCCACTGTGTTACCACAAATGTATAATGCAGAACTGGCACAGTGGACCCACGTGATCTTACCCAGCATCAAACTTTATGAAACCACAAGCTCTGAAACAGAGAAACTTTTTTTTTTTTTTCTTTAGGGAGCCAGAAACCCATCAAATGCTGTTGTCAAAAAATGTCTCTTCTCTTCCACATATTACAGTACCTTTGGTTCTGTTAAGTATGACGTACGTAAAAACATTGATCAACAAGGAGGGCTATTGAAGTCGTTTCACTTCTCCATTTTCACTCCCTTAAGTACTCAGACAGGAAAGGTGCTTAAGTGATTAAGCCCCATTTTCCAACCAGTCATGCCCCGTAAATCTGTACATTTCAGGTTGATTTACAGGTATATCCTTATAAAAATGGGACTTTGCAAGTTTTTAAGCCAATAAATTTACGAGAAAATCTGAGGTAGTTCATTAGTGTGGTAAGGAGAGTTTTGGTTTCACAGGTATGGAGGGAATGGGTTAGAGGTCTATCAATAATTTGGATAGCTTGATTATTAAAAAGTACAATCTCATTAATAACCTTGAGAAATGTACCTATCTCCTCATAGAATTATGACGTTTAAAAGAAATTATATAAAACCTATACTGTACTAACCATAACACCTGGCACATAGTAGGCTCTAAATAATGTTATCTACAAGTATTCCAAAGTGAATAATAATAAAATTAGTTTTCAAATACGCTTAAAGTGTTGAAAGTAATTACTTTTTGTGGTAGCTAACATAAAACTCTATGGTATATTATAGGGATTTGCCTTGCATTCATTGTGAAAATAGTCTCATCTTGCTAACAAGAGACATAGGAAAATTCAAGTCCTAAGACTTTCTGTGTATCATGTATAAAAAGTAAAAAATAAAAATAAATATATGTTAATAAAATAAATATGAGAAATAGAAAGTTAATAACAATAGAAAAGAAAATCAAGCCTCTAAAGATATAAAGGATTTTGCTTGTACATAATCCTGGAATAAATAATTATTATATTAATTTTATTCTAGAAGTACTTTTTGAGCATTTTTATATAAATGATTTTTCCCTTAATTGATAAAATGCCTGTTATTATTTATGAAGGCAGAAAGATATGAACAATACAGAAAAGCAATGTAATAATTCCTTAGGTATTGTTTAAAAAAGAAGCCTATTGTTTTCTAAGCTCCCTGGACTACTGAATGAGATAGATCAAGGAACATGTACTAATAATGTCACAAATAGCTTACTTAATAACTTTATATTTCTTATTGTCAAAATACCTAAAATCATAAAGCTATGATTTAAACCCAATTTTTCCATTTACTAAATGTGTCATATTGTCACATTCTTTAAATAAATATCTCAGTTTTCTTACCAATAAAGTGAGAAAAACAACAATGAAGTATATCAAAATATGCCACTTCAAAATATTGATATTCTAGGCTAAACACAATTGAGAAGAAACAGATAAAACAGAAGTTCTTTGCTCTCCCTTTATTCACTAAAAGCAGTAGGTAAATTTCTAAAGGAGTCCATTTCTCTATTAGGAAGGACATAAATTAGTCACTGGAGACAAAATTAGACGCTTATCCTCCTAGGGAGGGCACCAGAGGAATCTATAACAAATCTTACTAACTAGCTCTGATCTTCCTTTTGTTTCCTGTAAATATTTACCTTCCCACGTTTGATGCCCCTAGAAATTCAACATTATTTTCCTTTTTCTTGTCACTTCTCTATAAAATGTATTCTTCTTTTGCTAACATGCCATATAAGCCCAAGTTTTAACCACCACTTTGAGTTCCTAATCACTGAATACCTCCATGTGTATGTACAATACACACATTCATAAATCTCCATTTTTCTCTTGTTAATCCATCTGTCTTATTGCAGCTTAATCCCTGAGGTGAGGACACATGTAACATTCAAGGAACTCTGAGTACTTTCATTTGAGTGGGCTGTATTGAAAAAAGTAAAAATCAGTAGATTGTCAGACTTTCAGATGCATTGCAAGTGTATTATGCGCATTTTGAATAAAGCACATCCTTTGTATTTGCTTAAAACAGTGAGAGTTGATTGTTGGTTCTATGTGTTTATGTAATAGTATATAAAAAGCATACCTATATATCTATATCTATTTATCTCTATCTATATATATCTATCTATACCTATATGGTGTATACACGATGCAGACAATATGATAGCAAATAACTAAAACTGATTTTAGAGTTTGTAATTTATATAACTATTCATCCTACATGGAAAATCTATCACCTGACATATTCAGGAAAAAATGCTTTAAGGATAATAGTTTTATATATTTTAAGATTTTTTTTTAAATATCAATGATTTGTAGTTGAAGTGAAATGTTTAATTTTGTTTAATTTACATTAAGTTTATTTATTTATTTTGTCAGAGAAAAAGAGAGAGACAGAACATGAGTGGGGAAATGGGCAGAGACAGAGGGAGACAGAGAATCCCAAGCAGGCTCAGCTCTGTCAGCCTAGAGCCCAAAACGGGGCTTGCTCCCACAAACTGTGAGATCATGACATGAGCTGAAACCAAGAGTTGGATGCTTAACTGACTGAGTCACCCAGGTGCCCCTGAAGTGAATTTTTTTTAAAAACTTATACAGTGTTGTTATGAAAAAAGATAAGGACCCAGATACTATACCCGCATTCAAGGATATGTCATGGAATACAATATCTGATATAATATACGTATGACAATAAAAAAGACTCAGCAGGAAAAATTGTGAAGTTTTTTCTTTTAAGAATTATTTAATCATAAAGGTGACCAAACTCCTACACAAATAAGCCAACTAACAAAAAGAAGGAAAATACTTTTAAAGATTTTTTTTGAACTAACCATCTTCCTTAAAGGTAATACATTAGCATTAGTTCAGGAAATGTCATTGTTAGTTGGAGAGAGGTAGATGAATATTTATCATGGGCATGGTGACTCTAGTGTTATAGGATTAAGTGTGGTGTATAGGTTAAATTTGTGACAGTAAATTTACATAGAAATTGTAAACAGTTCTTAGGCTTTCACTGCTATTTTACAAAAATGGGTGTAACTTTCAAAAACAAACAAAAAATCTGATGTGTTTCATCCCTCCCAACTTTTTTTGAATTCCTCAACTGTACCGTCTCCAGGCTTGTGCCAGATATTGTTTTAAGTGTCTATATTTTCTCCCTTTAGAATGCCACAATGAAATACATTTTAAAATGTATGGAGGAAATTCTTTTAAATATAGACTTTAAGAAAATTTTCTTAAATTAGTATAATCATTGCATCATTTTCAGGAAATATATAAATAAGATAGAGATTCAATTAAGAAAAATTAGCTATTGCTTCATTGATTTTTCATATACTATTCCATAAACACATAAACTAACAATCAAATCTACTTGTTATTTTAAGCAAATACAAGGACATGCTTTATTCAAAATGAGTATATTAGACTTGCAATGAAGCTGAGTCTCACTACTGATTTTCATTTTTTTCAATATGGTTTATTCAAATGAATGTACTCCGAGTTCCTTGAATTTTTCATAACTTCTCTTTAACCTCCTTTTCTCTTTTTTCTCTACTCAAAGAATCTCTACCAACCTTTTAAAGACTCTATTGGCTATCTGATATCTTAGAGAATTGTCTCTTATGCCCATCCCTGCCGTAAACCAGACTTTAAGATCTTTCTCAGACTCTATATTGTGATTTTCAGCTTACATTTCTAATTAGCCAATAATATCCTCTATCTAGGAGACAGATTGGTGCAAATTGATGCTAAACAAAGGTAATAACAATGAATGGTGAAGATACTTGATAAGTCCCCATAGTCTTCCTTCCTTGATTTTAGGCATTCCCCAAGATTCTAAATTAATTCTCTTCTCTTCACTTTCTTCTCCCCTTTGGAAACATTACACATACCCATGAGTTCAATTGTCAAAATATCTCATATATATATATATATATATATATATACTTTTTTTAATTTGTTATTTTGTTTTAGTGATCAGTACAATTCTTCCGTCTCCTCAGAATTTTTATCATGCATTCCAAGTGACTGCAGGAATGTGTTTATCTGGAAACTCAGGCCAGCAGCTTGAGTGACACTTAGAGTAGATACTAAAATTTTATTATTTCTTTTTCCTAAAATGTTGTTTGGGTACAATAGGCCCCTGATCTCTTTGATGACCTGAGGAGTCAATAAAGCAACTTTGTCATTCTCCAAACATGCTCTTACTCTTCACTTCCCTATACCTTTTAGTACTATAATCTCCCCCAAATTAGTTTAGAAATCTTGTAATCATTATCTACCTCCTACACCCTTACCCCTTGTAAACAAATTCTGTCATACCTAGTTCTCCAAAAGTACTTAGTGTGTTTTCCCATTCTTTACTTTTCTTTCATGGTCATGCACATTTAGTAGAAATGTTCTGAACTTCAACTTAGAAAATCCTAACATCTTCTTTCTTATTATTTTTAATGCTAACTATATAAAAGTTCTATATACTCTATACAATATAGTGTACAATATACACAATACTATATACAATGCTAACTATATACAATTGAATCTAAAAAATGTAAAGTGACAAATGTTTCTGAAATTTTGTTGTGATGTTATTTTCTTTCTCAAATACATATGATGATTTTTCCATTACTTATTTGTTACCTGAAAGCCAATAAATAAAAGTTTAAAAATCACAGCAGATATGAAAGGAAGATGATCTTTTAAACTATTAAAAATAATATTTAGTAGCGATTTGGGGTCTTATTAATAAAAGTGTGGTGTATCTACAGCCAGAGACAGAGAAAAATATTAGAATGATAGTTGTAGTAGAAATAAAGAAAAATGATCTCTCCAATATGATTAAATTATGAAAGATGCTATTTCAAACTTATAATACATTGTGAATTTGAAGATAATTGCACTGAAATGAAATTTTCTTTCCACTAGTATCTAAGCTATCAGCTTTAAAACAGCTTAAACATTTTATCTGTATGTCTTGTAATTAAATGAATTTGGCCTGCCCAATGTGATATAATTCAGGGTTTCTTATTGGCACACTGTAACTCAGTGTTTTTTTTAATTTTCAGGGCAAATGTGGTTGTTATACTACGAGATTAAAATTTATAGGCTAGAATCAAGAATCAAGAATCAAGAATCAAGAATTCTAGCCTTCTACATCCTACATGGGGCAGGTTCATGTCCTTGATGGCTGTCAAATGTTCCAGGAAGTAGTTCTATAAGTTAAAGTTCTATTTATAATTATCTAAGACTTGAAACTAACTAAATATTAATATTATATCATTTATATATGTTATTTTTGCATATTTATTCTTAAATATACTTTAACATCTTCTAGAAGAATTTGCACCAAAAATTAAGAGAAAGCTTTATTTTATTTGAGATTAAATCAATATTTGTTTATATTTCAGAAAAATCATCATTCTGATACCACCACCATTTGTGATATTTGAGTCACTCATAAAATACAATGAGATCAGTCTGTGTTTGTGGTCCTTGCATTCTCATTAATATTTGCTTAGGTTGAAGTATCTGATTACTACATTATGTTATCAGGCTTACTCAAGCCCAAATACTTATATTTTGAAATACAAATTACTACAATTTTATTTTTTTATTTAAAAGAGCATTTATTTTGTTTTAAGTTATTCATTCTAGATTATTTCATGAATGGCTTTTTTTGACATTAATGGAAATGTTATGAGATATTTGCTATAAAAAGGGAGTAAAGAAACAACATCAAATAGTGGGGGAAAAATGCAACAATAGGAACTCTCATTCACTGCTGGTGGGGCTGCAAACTGGTACTTTGAAAGCTACTTGGAAGACAGTTTGTCAATTTATTACAAAGCTAAACCTACTCTTACAATATGATCCAGCAATCACACATCCTGGTATTTACCAAAATGATTTGAAATCTTACATCCACATAAAAAACCCTCACACAAATGTTTATGGTAGCTTTGTCAATAATTGCCAAAAAATGGAAACAACCAAGATATCCTTCAATAGATGAAAGAAGAAAAAGAAAACAAACGATGCATCATACATCATGAAATATTAATTCAGTGATTAAAAAAATAATAATCTATGAAACCACAAAAAGACATGAAGGGATTTAAAGGTGTATTGCTAAATGAAAGAAGCCAGTCTGCAAAGCCTATATATTGTCATTCCAACTATATGATATTCTTGAAAAGTTACAACTATTGAGTAAAAAAATAAGGTTTCAAGGAAGAAGGAGGAAGAAGTAAATATGTACAGCAAAGGGGATTTTAAAGCATGTGAAACTATTCTTTATGATATTGTAATGGTAGATACATGACATTTACATATGACAAGACCAATACAACTGTACAACACAAAGCATGAACTCTCCCATTAACTATGGACTTTTGTTAATAATAATAATGTATCAAGCCAAAACCATCCTGAGAAGGAAAAACAAAGCCAGAAGTATCACAATACCAGATTTCAAGATATACTACAAAGCTGTAGTAATAAAAACAGTATGGTACTGGCACAAAAATAGACACATGGATCAATAGAACAGGACAGAGAGCCCAGAAATAGGTCCACACTTATAGGTCAATTAACCTACAACAGAGAAGGCAAGAATATCTAAGGTGGAAAAGACAGTCTCGTCATTAAATGGGATTGGAACAACTGGATATTTAAAAGAATAAACTAGACCACTTTCTACACCATATACTAAAATAAACTCAAAATGGATTAAAGACCTAAATGTAAGAACTGAAGCCATGAAACACTGAGAAGAAAGCATAGGCAGTAATTTCTTTGACATCAGCCATAAAACCACTTTTCTAGATATGTCTGCACAAGGCAAAGGAAACAAAAGCAAAAATAAACTACTGGGCTACACCAAAGTAAAAAACTTTTGCACAGTGAAGGCTCAGTTGGTTAAGTGTCCGACTTTGGCTCAAGTCATGATCTCATGGTTCACTGAGTTCAAGCCCCATGTCAGGTTCTGTGCTGATAGCTCAGAGCCTGGAGCATGCCTCAGATTCTGTGTCTCCTTCTCTCTCTGCCCCTCCCCCACTCATACTCTGTCTCTCTCTTCAAAAATAAATAAAACGTGGGGGCGCCTGGGTGGCTCAGTCGGTTGAGCGTCCGACTTCGGCTCAGGTCATGATCTCGTGGTCCGTGAGTTCGAGCCCTGTGTGGGGCTCTGTGCTGACCGCTCAGAGCCTGGAGCCTGTTTCAGATTCTGTGTCTCCCTCTCTCTCTGCCCCTCCCCTGTTCATGCTCTGTCTCTCTCTGTCTCAAAAATAAATAAACGTTAAAAAAAAAAAGGTAATTTCATATTTTTTTGTAATATAATGAGGGAAGCAGTACAGTTTTATGATTAGTTAACAGAATATTTTTCAAGTTGGGATTTCGGGATTAGCTACACATGGTAAATATCTCATGGGGCAGAGCCCTTTGGGGTTATCTGTTCCACTGAAAATTATCCTGCACCACTACTGCACAAAAATCTGCTAAGTATCATGTAACTCTAGTAGGTCTGGGAACTTTAAGCAATAAGAAACAGTGAATTTAGCTAAGTACATTCCCCCAAACAGTGCTTGGATGTTCTTCACCCCTATGTGACATTAAAAGCATGTGCCACTCGTATTCTTGCGTTATTTCCAAATTTCAAATATTTTGGACACATTTTACATCTGGATCTATTAAAGAATTCTGTAGGCAAACACTTTTCTTCCTCAAAGTGTCTTTCCTTTTCCTAGAAGTTATAGATTGTGTGTTAGTTGCTTTAACACCCTGATCTATATATTACTTGGATGAAATGCAGAGAATTTAAGTTACTGGTTTCCTATAGAAACATTTTTTCTCACTTGGAGTTCATATCTTTTACTTTATCAAGGAAATGAATTGAAAGTTTACATAGATATGGGTATGAAATGTAGGTTGATCTCACATTTCTCTAACATGATAAATGTCATAAAATAGAAGAAATTTAGAAACATTAGGTGGAAAAGTATGTTTTATACAATGTTAACATTTGAATATTTTTTCACAAGTTATGGAGAAATTTCGAAGTTTAAAAAATTCTTGATATTCAAAATACATCTTTATAAAAGACTAAACTTTAATTTCATATCTTGGCTGACTATTTATGATACAATGTTCACTTAGATTATACCAATTGAATCTTCATTATTATTGTTAGTAGTAGTATTAACAGTATAAATATTATTTGGTTCTTGTTTGACTGATAAAGTTAGACCAACATAATGTAAAATGGAATTGAAATTTGATCTCACACAGACCATAACAAAATTCCAGTAAGAATTTTCTTCACTACTTTTTCTTTATAATACCTGTACAATTAGTACTATGCTTAAAAGAAACTTCCTCAGGGATGAAAATCAAGTAGTTTATAACTATCCTGGAAGATCTTTGAAATGACCTTCCACTATCTTATAAAATATGCCCATGTTGGATTTTCCCTCAATATACTCCCACAGTCATTCAAGCTTTTCTGATTTAAAATTAAAATTAGTCATGAGAAGAATTTTCCCTTGAGAACTGTTATAAAAAAATTCCATTCACCTCACTGCCAACTCTCAGCTTCTACTACTTGGATTATCTCAAGACCTCATGTAAATTTATGTTTTTTAGATATCTCCATATGGAGAATAGTTAATTTTGAAAATAAGGAAAGTCTGTGAACTGGCCTGTAACTTTTGTATGCTAGAACTTCTTCAGAAAAATAATTTTTGGGTAAGATTTTGGCAAATGTGAAGACATTCTATTTAAATCCAATGTGTTCAAAATTCTATAAGATATATTTTTTAAAATCAGGAAGGTAATCTGGATATATGCTTAAGAAATTTGTTTAAAATGAAAAAGGATTTCTCACTGAACAGTCAGAAAAAAAACCAGACATCTACCTTCAGTTTGGTGAAAGATCTTGTCTTCTTTCTTATTTTATATGTTGCTTACAGTATGGGTTAAGATGTTATGAGTAGATTTAGAACCAACAAGAGAGAAAAATGTATGATTTAGTGATTGAAGTAAGAAATGTCTAGGTTCGGGGGCACCAGAGTGGCTCAGTCAGTTGAGGATCCAGCTCTTGATTTCGCCCTAGGTCATGATCCGAGGGTCATGGGGTTCAAACCTGCGTTGGGCTCTGCACTGAGTGTGAAGCTCACTTAAGATTCTCTCTCACTCTCCTTCTACCCTTCTCCCCTGCTTGGCCATGCTCTCTCTCTCTCTCTCTCTCTAAAGTGAAAAAAAGAAAAAATGTCTGGGTTCAAATTTTAATTATACCACTTGTTAGTTTATTATTCTGAGAAAAATTAATTGATCATTTTGATGATTTTTAAAATATATTTAATAATACTTAACTCATTAATATATACATACATTAAAGTATATAATATATTACTGCTCTATCTAGTTCTCTCACCAAAGCCCCTACGTATGTACAACTGAGGCTGTGAGAGCATCCAGTGAAGTCTCAATAGAGCAACAGACTCATATTGCACATATGTGAATTAAAATGCCAAGGTCTTTAATATTTTCAACATAAGGACATTGTGTGGTATGAGCAAAGGACAGAGCCATGTACAGAAAATTAGATTCAAGTAATAAAGGATAAGGAGAGAAGGCTCCTAGACAGTTCTCTCAGAGGAGGCTTCTGAAAACTGGGTGGCGCTCTGTGGAGATCATTGTACTAGAGGTGGGTGTTTGGAATTTTCTATCACATTGTTCGTGTAAGAATTCTGTGATGAAGAAGCAAATAGAAACATGCAGAATCACCATCTTTGTTTTGTGCTCCAAGACCTACTCTCTCAGGCAGAAAAGAAGAGCTTTACCAGGAGCTAGTGACTCAACCCTCCAGAAAAGGATCTAAAACACAAAAACAAAATTAAAAAAAAAATGTATGAATAATAGAAAAAAAAAAAATAAATCGCATGGCACATGAAATGTGCGACCAAACAGGAAAATCATGACCTTTAATTCCACCACTAACTAAACAAACAAACAAACAAAACACAAATGAAATAAGTGCTTCTATCATTCTATCCTTCTGAAATATATTGTTCAGTAAAAGTCTGGATAAAAAACAGTTTATCAGAGTATCATATAGGACAAATCATGTAAGAGTTGTTTTTTGTTTTTTTTTAAGTGTGATCTTCAAAAAGATTCACCAAAGGCTGAGTAAATTGTGTTTGTCTCCGAGTAATGGAAATGAAGGGACTTTCATTATTCTACATCCTTTTGTAAATTGCACTTTACACAAAATTTTATATTTTGTAACTAAAATCAGAACCTGTGTACATCAAGATCAACTCTCTTATATTTTATAAACTATTTATTTTGATATTTTATGCGCTCACATTCAGGAGACAACACAAGAATTAGTTACTAGAGTTAAGCACCTATGGGTTCTGATAATGGATTTGGCAAATTATATCAGCATCTAGCTCTTGATTTCATAAACAGCGATAATAAAACATGTCCTGTTCTGCTTATGGCAGATGCAATTTGAAAGGAGAAAATAGAATGACATATGTGAGAATTCCTTGAATGCTACATAACTAGTAACTCTCTTGACTAGCTTATCTGATGAATCAGAAGAGTGACAGGATGCTAGAAAGAGATTATATTTAAACTGTTTAGTCTGAAGAAAGAAATTGTTGATCACTTGATTTACTGCAATTCCTTTTTAATCTATATACGTGAATATGCTTTAAACTTAAGCCTTGTTTTTAATTGAACTAATTCATGTTGAAAAAATTGTAAGCAATGCATTTAAAGGATTATAATAAATTTTATTTGAAATAAGAACGTGTTGGGGCACCTAGGTGGCTCAGTCAGTTAAGCGACCAACTTGTGCTCAAGTCATGATCTCAGGGTGCATGGGTTCAAGACCTGCGTAGAGTTATGTGCTGACAGCTCAGAGCCTGGAGCCTGCTTTGGATTCTGTGTCTCCCTCTCTCTCTGCCCCTCACCGGTTCGTATTCTGTCTCTCTCTCTCAAAAATAAATAAACATTTAAAAAAATAAATAAAGAACTATCTCAGAGTTGGAAGATCAGTGTTTGAAATATTGAAGTATTATTTTCTTAATTAGCAAAGTAAATTAAGCACATTAAAATATTTGGCAATCTTTTAGTGGTCTTGTACTTTGCAGTAGAATGTAAATGAATTTAATTTAAACAGAATATGATGAAATTTAACATTATTAACTTTAATAAATTAATAATTATAGAGAGGAAGTATGTTTTGAAAGTGACATTACTAGTTTTACTTTTATAAAATTCAATATTTTTGAAACTTATGCATAATTCATTTATGCAAACTAGATGTATGACATTAGACAAAAGAATTTTTCATTTAAGTATATGATTGGTAAGTGATAACATTCTGGTACTCATTATTTTAACATATTATTTTCTAAACATCTTGAAATAATTTCCTTCAAATTGTAATTCAAAACTCAATATGCTTTGAGTTATATCTTTGCATTACAATACTCTCTAAAGTTTGATGATTTGTAGGGGAAACATTAACTCTTCTTTTAAAAAAAGCAATGGATTTCAGCTTAATGAAAATCATGATTTGGATAATCCGATTTCTATTAGTTTTACTCAGATGAAATGCTAAATCATTAGAATGCTTTTATTTTTACTGTTATTGATTAGTTTCTAAGTTCGTCTAAGACAGGTTTAAGCAGCCAATTTGCTGAATGTAATGACAAGTTTGGGTTAGGCAGTTAAATATTCAATAAAAAAAAAAAAATCCTTGAAGGTCCACAATTCAAACAAAGAATCTTATTGGAGAGAAGAGCTTTGATGTTACCCTAGAGACAACTTAGCATTTGATGAAATTGTGCTTAACATTTGTTTTTGGATACTCTACATATTCAAATTGTCTTGCTCTAAAACAGTAAAGAAAAGATTTGAAAATTGAAAACACCTGGAATTTTTAATTAATGATTCTTGGCACCTTCAATTAAAATACAAATAAATTCATAAACAATGGAATAGAATTGTGCTAAAAATTTGATTTAAAAGGTCCATATTTCCATAAATTTGACTTAAAAGGTCCATATTTCCATGCCCTCTTGTCTATTAAGGTTTTGCCTCTTTAAGGGATGAGTAAACTGTCAGTTCTCTCATTTTACAATTGTCATAGTTGCTTCTTACAAGGAAATTGAGTGGTAATTTCAGGAAAGACCTTAACAAAGTAGTGAATTTTTTCATGAGTATCTAACACATAGTAGTTATTCAATATATAAAGAATGAAAAAAGAAACTACAAAAACATTGATAAGAATATTGTTGACATCCAATAATGATTTTAAGGTGAAATTAAAGAACATGGGTTCGGATTTTTCTTCATTTCCATATTTCCATTAGATGTGAAGATTAAGAAAATGATTGTGCACAATATCTTATTATGTGTTGTTAACTCATTTCGACTCTGTGTATTCTTTTCACAACATGGAGTAATATGACAGATATGTTGCAAAGGGTGTTTTTCTTCACATAAAGAATATTTTTGCTCTGTGCATCAATGCTGGCACCATATCTCCACAGAAAATTTTGAGACATAGAAGACAAGTAGAAAGACATTCACAAAAAATGAAAAACTCAGACTCCTAATAATGCCTCAATTTTTAAAGAAGTCAACTATGACTTACTTTTATTTATAAAGTAAATGTCTGCTAGTAAACTACCCGTACTCTACCAGTAAAAATGTGTTAAAATATAAATTTTATTTATTCTTTAATACAAAAATATTCATTGAATATTTACTATGGGATGCTCACATATTTTGAATCTATGTAGAATTAAATGATAAGTTGTATATTAATTTAACATTTACTCAATTAAATGCCTAACATAATCCAAATATTATTCTTGTAACTGGAAATATAACAGTTTTTAAAATGGTCAATGTTATGCCCAGAATTCGTGATCCCCAAAGACCACTAGGGAGCCGAGTCCGATGCAAAAGCAAAGAGCCTTTATTCGAGCTAGCTCGAGCTCAATCCCCTACCTGCACCGACACAGCGGTGAGATACCGGGGAGAGAGCGAGTTTCAAAAGGACAAAGGTTTTATTGGGGCCTAGGGGCAGTTGGTGAGGTAATGGCTATGGCCTCAGCCGATTGGCTGGGGAAGGGTCCTGGGGAAGGGTCCGAATCCTGTTAGGCAGGTGAGGGGGGGGTTACTCAAGGGGAGGAGGTGTGGTCAAGGTGAAGGACACAGAACAAGATGGAGTCGGCCAGCCTAGGCCTGCCCTTTCAGTCAACAATGTCTTTTTTCAGGAAGGTTGCTTTGAAGAAGGAAGCCATAAAATAGAACAGACGTAATACATTGTATGTGAAGTGCTGATAGGTACTATGGAAAAACATAATAATAAAATATAAGGAGGATAGAATAGCAGCAAAGAAGTGGTTGTGAAAATTTAAATAGGGAGGTCAAAGTAACAAAAGATAGAAAGTGACTCACGCAGGTAAACTGTGAAAAGGCATTTTAGGCAGAGTGAGAAATAAATGCAAAGACCATGGATCTGAATGTGCCTGCATACTCTTGCTTGAGGAAGAGCAAGACACTCTTACACGTGAATTTAATAAATATGCCAAGTTCCAAGTATTCCCTTTCTACTCAGACTTCCCCATTAGCATGCAAACATGGCATTATCTCTCCCACCTTTGGGGGGGGGGTGGGGAACAACAACAACAACAAACATGTTATTTTGAAACATGATTAATTTTAATATGTTTACAAGGAAAGAGTAAATTCACCAGCAGAAAAAAAAAAAAAATTACCAAAATTAACATTTTACAGATTTTTAGCCTCAAAGCACAATACATTTTTCATAGAAACAAATATATCACCATCATAGGTAATAAGAGAAATAAGAGAAAACGAGGCAGGTAATAGGTTGTGAGTTCCTGGAGACGAAGCAAGCTAGATTGTGTATATCCTTATTAGCCTTACCACCTAAGACAATGGGCTTTTCCTTAAAGAGATATAGGGTGCCATTGCAGGGCATTGAGCAGAAGAATATACTCTGAAGAATTTTCTTTTTTTTTTTTTTTTTTTTTCAGGATCACTGTAATTGCCTTGTATTGAATAGATTAAAGGGGAATTGAACAAAGTAGAGGGAAAACACCTTCTGATATTTGCAACGATCTTAGAGAAAGAAAATGACTTGAACCAAGTCTTGAGAGGGAGGTAGCATGGTTTATGGGTACAGGGAAAAGAAGAGAGGTGAAAGAAATGACCTAACAATTGGAGGACTAGAGAAAATGCTTACTAAGCTGTGGAAGACATTGGAAGGAGGAGATATTTTGTTTATTTGTTGTAAGCAAGGGAAATCGGGAGTTTGGGTTTTGACCAGTTTCATATGCCTATTAGATTTTCAAGTGAAATGTCAGTTGAATATATGACTTTTGAAGTCAGTGCAAAGGTTCAGCTAAAAACATCAATGTATGGATTATCAGCATGCTGATATATGAAACTCTATATGGGGGAAATATGTGGTCCAAGACTTAGGGCTTTAGTCACACTGTTGTTAAGATTAGGAAAGTTGGGGAGGGGCACCTGGGTGTCTCAGTAGGTTAAGTGCCCGACTTCCACTCAGGTCATGATCTCACTGTTTGTGGGTTCCAGCCCCGCATCAGGTTCTGTGCTGACAGCTCGGAGCCGGAGCCTGCTTCAGATTCTGGTTCTCATTCTTTCTATGCCCCTCCCCAACTTGTGCTCTGTGTCTCTCTCTCTCAAAAATAAATAAATATTAAAAAAAAAAAAAAAAAAAGGAAAGTTGGGGAGAAAAACCCTAGTAGCCTGAGATGGAGCAGCCAGCGATGCACAAGAAAAAATCCACATCAAGTGAAGAAACTTCAAGGGAAGAGAAGAGACACGGTTGTGTCAAATGCTGCTAATAGGTCAAATGAGAAGAGGTCTGAGATTGGATTGAGCAGCAGGAAGGTAATTGGTGAACTTGACAATGGAGGTTTCAGTGGATTAGCAGCAAAAGCCTGACTGAAATATTTTCAAAAGAAAACGGGAGAGAATTTGAGACAGTGAGTGAAAAAAGGTTTCAGTTTAGCTGCAAAGGAAAGGAGAGAAATGCAGTGATAGCTGAAAGGAGGGTCAAGAAGGTTCTTCTGTTTGTTGTTGTTGTTGTTCCCTACCCCGCCCCCAAAGGTGGGAGAGATAATGCCATGTTTGCATGCTAATGGGGAAGTCTGAGTAGAAAGGGAATACTTGGAACTTGGCATATTTATTAAATTCATGTGTAAGATCTGAGGTGTCCTGACTGGGGCTCCTCTTTCTCTGGCCTCGCCCAGCCTCCATAGCGTCCAAAGGTCATGCAATAATCGCCACTGTCACCCTCAGGTTACAGGGAACAGCTGGGGTAGCCCAGCGGGGCGGACGCATTGGACCGGAAGGCCCTGCGAGGGCCAGCCCCACTGGACTTCTTGGTGCCTCTCTGCCCCAGCTGGAGAAGGTGTCGCTGCCTGCCACGACTTCAGCGTCCACTTTTAATTTTTTTGCTGCAGCTACTCGAGAGGCCTCTTACATACTGCCAGTTCCCTACTTATGCCCTCACCCTGGCCTCGGCTTTGCTGCCCCAGGCCTCTTCCTAAACCTTTTCAGCTGAACTACTTCAGCTCAAGTCCAGGATGGCTAGGAAATGAGAGAGGCAGGGAGACATAACAAATAAATCTTCCAGCTGGTTCTAGGAGAGACAATTCTGGGGTGTATTCTACAAGAGTTCCTCCATGGTCGAGTGGACACCAAGTCCAGGTCCCTAGGAATTAAAGGGCTAACTCCCTCTTTATTTGCCTTTTCCACTCCCTAGCTCCCTCTCGCCCTGCCCCCCTCCCTTGCTCTCTCTTTCCCTGCTCCCTGAGTTCACTTACCATATGAAGTACAAGCACCCAGGCCTTCCCCCTGGCTCTGTGTTGCAAGGCACTCAGATGAGACAGTGTTCAAGGATTTTAACTGCAACATTATTTAAAATGTTAAAAATATAAAGCCAGCATCTAAAACAGTGCAGGACAAGTTAAACATTATTGAATATTATGTATTCAATTAAAGTTAATCCAATGTATTCAATTTAAAGTCATTAAAATATTTTGGAAGAAAATATGTCTCCAAAAGCTGAATCTTGGGGTGTATATATGGCTGTATTTTATAATATTAATTCTTTTCTTTAATTAAAAACAGTTTCTTAAGTAATTTATACCATTTTGAAAACATGAAAACACAGTAATTGTTAGGTATGAAGATAAATACCAACAGCAAAGCATAAAATACAGAAAGAATGTCTGTGTATCCCTTTTGTTGCCTGCAGGCAAATTGCACAAATGATTGGGTTTTAACTAGTTCAACAAATACAGTGAAAAGAATAAATATATTTTAAGGAACTGGAATGTAGCAAACACTGTACCAAAAGGATAAAAAAAAACAAAACAAAACCCAAAGTAATAGCATCTTTTAAATTTTTTCTGCTTATTTTTCTATACGTAATCATATTTGTAATATGATTTGTAATCATTTGTAATGTGTAATGACCAATATCATTGAAAATAAATACCACACGTTGATAGAAGTGTATGGTAACACTGTCTTTTTCACTTAATATACATGCTTACAGCCTTTTTGTGTGCTTTCGTTCACTGAACAGACATCCACATTCATTTAATCACACTGATGTCTTTAAACTTTTTTTTTTCCTTCTTAGTTGATGGCTAATTTAGAGGCTATCCCTAAATCTAAATCATTTACACTGTTTCATTCTGTGCTTATTATCTAGTGCATATCTATGCCATACATCAAATTTAATGTTTTTATGAGGGTTTTAATGCATTACTGGAATAATGACATGTTAATAAAATTTACATTTTATTTTATTATATAAATGGATAATCTCCTACCAACATGTTACAAGAGAAATCCTTACAGTCTATTATGTTAATAAAGATATAAAATCCCCAACAGAAAATAATGGACTATAACCTAGAATAAATAAATAAAAGATCACAGAGATATATTTAACCATTTTATTTCAATTACCAATAAGATGCTTTTAAAATTTAAGAAGAATGTTGGTTCTTATAGGATCTTCGTGTCCTGGAGATTTAGACTGTATCTTTAGGACTCTAATGGCTCGCTTCTAACATTTGTAATGATTCCATGAAGATTTGAAATTTCTATGAAATTTCTATTTGAATTTTGAATCTGCTTATAAATACATCAAAAAAATTTAAGTATAGTTTCCTGTTTTGGCAAAACAATGAATTATGTTTGAAAGTAAGACTGAAGAATATTATTATAGAACTTCATTAAATAATGAGTTCATTAATTTTGTGCTGTTATTCCTTTATTCTGAAAATATTTACCAAATATCTTATATGCTCCAGGCACTGTTTTGTTTACCAGGTTTCAAGAGAACTCAAGCCAAAGTTACTGCCTTTAATCTAGTGAAAGGAGACAATCTATAAAGTAGAATTAGAGTGACACCTGGGTGGCTCAGTCGGTTAGGCATCCAACTCTTGATTTCAGCTCTGGTCATGATCTTGTGGTCATGAGTTCCAGGCTTGTGTTGGGCTCTGTGCTGATAGTGCAGAGCCTGCTTTGGATTCTCTCTCCCCCTCTCTCTCTGCCCCTACCCCCTCAAAAAAAACAAAAAACAAAAACCAGAAAGAAACATAGAAAACTATGGGACATCAAATGGAGATCCATGTTAGGGAGAAAAGAAAGGGAAGGAAGAGGATGAAATGAGGGTGGGAGTAGCACTACAAGTTTAAAGAGAATGGAAAGGGACACTTCACTGACAGTAAACTTGAGAGAGAAAAAAGAGCCAGCAGTGAGGAAGAATGTTTCAAAGAGAGTACAATAGCCCTGAGGTGAGACAGGAGATGATCTGATGTGTTTGAGGATTAGAAATGAGCTTCGTGATTTTGGAGCAGAGTCAGTGAGAGAGAGGGGAGCTACGCTGAAGAAAGACTGACGGATGCAAGATTCTGTAGACCACTATAAGGAGTGACCTGCATTGGAGACTCAATCCTTTATCAGAGTCCTAAAGCCACAAGACAGTCTTCCGTATTTCCAAAATAGAGGCTTGGAGTATCTATCACATAAGCAGAATATTATTCCTGAAAACTTCAGAATCTCCATTAAACTATAAGAAACAGGCAACCATGATAATACAGACACATGAATATCCCCAAGGAATGTCAGTATCTATAATTGCTTTGAGTTTCTTGATCCAAACCATTTGCTAGCATATGGAAATCGGGTTTGTCTCTTGATCCAGGAAGTTAAAGTGTTATTAAATTTAATGGATTTCTAGAATTCCAATTCATTTCCATTTGTTATTGTGAAGACAGCTTTTACTTAAACTATTAACTTTGACAATAGCAATCTAAAAACTAGCACAAATTATGAATTTGCTAAAGCATGTCGACTCATTGCAGATCCCAGCAGGAGATATACATTTAGCATGTTATGTTAACAACAGGGAACAGGAGGCTGACATTGCAAATGTGGCTTCATTTCATTTGTTAATAATTATTATTCAATATTAATGTCAATAGTTGTAAATATAATGAAACTTACATAAATAATAGCAACGGGGAGGGACAGAGAAAGAGAGAGGGGGAGACACAGAATCTGAAGAAGACACTATGCTCTGAGCTATCAGCACACAGCCGTACATGGGGCTCGAACTCCCGGACCTTGAGATAATGACCTGAGCAGAAGTAGGATACTTAAGTGACTGAAACACCCAGGTGCTCCTGTGACCTCATTTTTTAATAGCAATGGTAAATATGCTTTAAATGAATGTTTTATATTACAACAGCTTTAGATTTACAGAAGAAATTCCAAAGATAGTAGAATTCTCGTATGTCCCACACTCAGTTTCTAGTATTATTATCTTATTCTAATTATGATACATTTGTTACAATTCATAAGCTAATGTTAATACATCATATTAAATAAAATCCATATTTTATTTAGATTTCCTTAGTTTTCACCTACTGTCTTTTTCTGTTCCAGGATTACATGGAAGATAGGTATCACATTACATTGAGTTATTGGTTCTCCTAAGTTTCCTCTCCACTGTGACAGTATCTCAGACTTTTCTCATTTTTCATGACCTTGATAGTTTTGAGGAATATTGGTCAAGTATTTTATAAATTGTCTCTTAATTATGATTTTTCTGTTTTTGCTTTTTTTAATTTTTGTTTTGTTTTGATTTTTAGAGATTAGAATGGTATTATGATATTTTTAGGAGAAAAACCACAAAGGTAAAGTGTTATTTACATCACATCATATCAAGAGCACTGTTATGGATGAAATGTATCTCCCTCTCCCCAAAAATAAAGTTCTAACTCTCAGTATCTCAAAATATGTGATCTTATCTGTAAAGAGGATTGTTGCAGATGTAATTAGTTAAGTTAAAGTGAGGTTATACTGGAGCAAGTTTGGCTTTTTTTTTTTTTTTTCAATTTTTTTTAATGTTTAATGTTTATTTTTGAGAAAGGGAGAAAGAAAGACAGAAAGCAAGTGGAGGAGGGTGGGAGTGGGGGGTGGGGGGGGCACAGTATCCGAAGCGGACTCCAGGCTCTGAGCTGTCAGCGTTAACACAAGGCTGGAACCCACAAACCATGTGATCGTGCCCTGAGTCAAAGTCGACCGCTTAACTGACTGAACCACCCAGGTGACCCTAGCGTTGGTGTCTAATCCAATATGCCTAGCATGCTTGTAAGAAGACAGCCATACAAAGACAGAGACACAGACAGAACACCATGTGTTGATGAAAGCAAAGATTGGAGTTATATGCTGGAGTCCAGCTCCAGCAGGTCCAGGGGTTCCTGAAGGATGAACGGCACTGGCGAAAAAGTGAAAAAAATAAAGTAAAATAAAATAAAACAAAAATAAAAATGAACGCAGACAACAGCAGTGTGTTGAACTGGCCGCTTTATTGTGGCAAACATGGCATTATATTTGCTAGCAATTTCCTTGTAGCGTACGTCATCTGTGTTTTCTGGCATTGCCTAACTCTAAAATTGTTCCTATGTGTAATCACCCTTTAAGGAATAACATGGTTATTTTCTCATAATGTTCCCTCCTGCCCTTTGCTTATTGATTAATTTCTTCATATTATTTTCATTATGTTTCTACGTTTATCTATAATCTATAAAGCATTTGCTTTGCTGTTTTCATGAAAGGTCATCTATCTCTCAACACCTCAAGTGGAACAGTTTACAGGGACATGACCTCTTAGTTGTTTCCCTGAACCTCTTGTGGCTTGAGGAACAAAAGTGTTCGCCTCGGTCCAAGGTGCCAGGAGGGGGCCAAGAGGGCCTTAAGAACCCACGCCTTATACATTCTCAGAGAGACAGTGCACCTAGGAACTAATGAACCATTCTGTACTTTAACCTACTAGGTTCAATCATCATCTGGAATGCCTCCTTGGGGCCAAGTGGGCCTAAGGGTTGGAGTCACTTGTGCCCATAGATACACTCCTTTGTTGCCAGAGTGGGGCTTTTAAATCCATTTATTCCTCCTTTGCTGGCAAATGTATGAGGCTATCCTTCCTTTAGGTAGAGGAGTCTTTATAGGGGGTGGCAAGGGCTAAATGTAGTGTCGCACAATTTCCTCGTGGAACCTTATTTTCCTTCCCCAATGGTTCTTTTCCCAGGGGGCCTATCGAGGGCAATTCCCCAACAGACAATTTGCTGGAAGCTGAGCTATCCCGGCCTGAGTGGCAGGGCCCGGGCTGTGGCCGGATTGGTGACTGCGGACCACCGACAGTGAAGCTTCTTGTAATCCCGCTTTTAGGTAATTGGGCCTTAAAAGTACCTGGGGTATTGTCTGTTGGGGAATTGCCCTCGGCAGGCCCCCTGGGAAAAGAACCATTAGGGAAGAAAATAAGGTTCCGCAAGGAATTGTGCAGCCTTCCGTTTAGCCCTTGCCGTCCCCCATGGAGACTCCTCTACTTACAGGAAGGATAGTCTCATACAGTTGCCAACAAAGAAGGCCCGTAAAGGAGAGACATGGATTTGAAAGCCTGACTCTGGCAACTAAGGAGTGTATCTCTGGACACAGGTGACTTCAACCCCTAGGCCCACCTGGCCCTCCAGAGGCATTCCAGATGATGACTAACCTAGTCGGTTAAGGTACAGAATGGTTCATTGGTCCCTAGGTGCATTGTCTCTCTGAGAATGTGTGAGGCATAGGTTTCTAAGGCGTTTTCGGCCCCTTTCTGGCACCTCAGACTGAGGCAAACACATTGTGCTTCTGGCCTCATGTGGTTAGGAGGTCATGTCCCTGTAACTGTTCCACTTGAGGTGTTGAGAAATGGAGGGCCTTTCACGAGAACAGCAAAGCAAATGCTTTGTAGATTATAGATAAATGCAGATGCATAATGGAATAATGTAAGAAATTAATCAATAATCAAAGGGTATGCGGGAAAATTAGGGGAAATCGCCATGTTATTTTTTTTTTTTTTTTTTAACGTTTATTTATTTTTGAGACAGAGAGAGACAGAGCATGAATGGGGGAAGGTCAGAGAGAGGGAGACACAGAATTGAAACAGGCTCCGGGCTGTCAGCACAGGGGCCCGATGCGGGGCTCGAACTCACGGACCGTGAGATCGTGACCTGAGCTGAAGTCGGCGCTAAACCGACTGAGCCACCCAGGCGCCCCCGCCATGTTATTTCTTAAAGGTTGTTTACACATAGGAACATTTTCAAAATTAGGTAATGTTAGAAAAACATAGATGACATATGCTACAAGGAAATCACTAGCAAATATAATGCCACGTTTGCTACAATATATCGGCCAGTTCAACACACTGTTGTTGTCTGTGTCCATTTTTATTTTAGTTTTAGTTTTTTTTTTATTTTAGTTTTTTCTTTTTTAGTTTTTTATTTTAGTTTTGTTTTATTTTCACCGACGCTGTTCTTCCTTCGGGAACCCCTGGACCTACTGGAGCTGGACTTTGGCAACAATTCCCCAGGTACTTTTATTAAGGCCAAATTACATAAAAGCAGGAGTACAAGAAGCTTCACTGTCTGGGGGCCGCCCTGCAGTCCCGATCCATCCACCGCCCGGGCCCTGCTATTAGGCTGGTTGGATAGCTCGGCTTCCAGCAGTTATGCATCTGCAAACCAAGAATTGCCAAGGATTGCTGGGGACACTAGAAGCTAAGAGAAAGGCAGGGAACAGGTTATCCCCTAGAGACTTGGAATCTTCAAGAGAACATGGCCTTGAAGATACCTTGATGTCAGATTTCTAAGTTTCAGAATTCTGAAACAATACATTTATTTTATTTAAACCACCTGGCTTATAATACTTTGTTACAACATCCCTGGAAATATATACAGGTATATACTATTCACATAACTTATCACTGTTGATGTTGACCTTGAGCACCAAGCTCAGGTAGCGTTTGTCAGGTTTCTCAAATGTAAGTTATTCATTTTTTTCCCCTTATCTATACTGTACTTTTTGAAAAGCAATCACTATGTACAACCCACACTAAAGGAATGGGGATTTCTGGTCCACCTCCTTGAAGAAGGAAAAAATACATAAATATTTTAGAATTGTTCCATATGAAAGACTTGTCAAATCTCCCTCATTTATTTTATTCATTCAATCAATCAGTGTGTTGTATCATTATAAACTTATGGAACTTAATTTTATGCTTTTGATTATAATCCAATAATACATTATTTTGTGGCTCATATGATTCCATGTTTGACCATTAGGTCCTTCAGCCGATATATAACATATGTACCTAGCCTTGTTGTAACTTAACTAATTACATCAGCAAGAACTCTATTTCTGAATAAGATCACATGTTGAGGTACTGAGATTAGGATTTTAATTTATCTTTTTGGAGCACTCATAACAGTGTCCTTGATATGCTATAATAAAAATAATGCTTTACTTCTGTGGTCTTTCTCCTAAAAAAACATAATCCCATTCTACTCATGAAAAAAACATCAGACAAATCCCACCTAAGGAATGATGTACAACATGGACATATGTAGATGTAGTGATATAAACTCTCTCTATATGTAGCAATTGTATGAAATATTTTAAGCATTATTGTAACTCTAAATCACTTATAATTTCATATATTTTTTTCTTCTTTGCCAAGTTTCATCACCCTTCATTAAGAATCTCTGACATCTAGGGGCACTTGGGTGGCTCAGTTGGTTAAGGCAACAACTTTTGGTTTCTTAGATCATGATCTCACAGTTCATGACTTCAAAGCCCGTGTCAGTGCAGAGTCCGGGATTTCTCTCTCTCTCTTCCTCTGTCCCTCCTTAGCCCTCTCTGTCCACCCGCACTCTCTTTCTCTCTTCTCTCTCTCTGTCTCAAAAGTAAATAAACATTTAAAAAAAGAATCTCTGATATTTAAACTTTAGTTCCAAGCTTATATTTTTGCTTCAGAAGATTCTATTATCCTTTCTGTGGAATTATAAAATCGTTTCTTAACTAACATGCTGTTCCTATGTCACATAGTCACTGGTATTGCACTAAAACACCACAGTGATCATACCACAGCCTTGTGGAAAAATGTTCACTGCCTTTCCGTCACCACTTAAATAAAATTCTACTCCCGCTCAAGGTTTATATGATCAAGTTGCATACAGAATTTCTATTATCACCTCTCTATGCTCTCTTTCCCAATTCTCAAACATTAGTGAGTAGAATTTTCATATATATACCAAGTTATGTATCTTTTCATATTATTCCCACTATCCAGAATACACAGAGCCCACAGCCAAATGTCTGAGTCATATTTATCTTTTCCAGACAGGAACAAGTATGGTTTACTTGATAAAGCCTCTCCTAAGCTTTCCAGTTAGAAGTAATCTCTTGTCCCTGAACTATTCCCCACCCCAACATTTGAGTGTTTCTCCTTTTACACACCAGTCTTGATCTTATCCATAAATCTATGATTTTTGAAAGCAGAATACATATGTTAGCACTTTTTAAAATCCTCCACTGCACCTACCATGACATCATCCATATTTAGTTTTATATTTATCATGAATTCATGCGGCATAAATCAAAAAAAAGAGATTTTTAATCTTCTGCTAAATTGACAAAATTTACAGACCTTTTTCTTTCTCAGTTAAATCCAATTACACAATAATTTATTCACTATCTCCTCTATATTCAGGTTTCCATCTTTAGTAAACCATTTAATGGAGTTTTTCTAACTCAGGATAATTTATAAATCAGATATGATTTTAACCCCATTTCCTTCTTCCCATTATTCTCATATTTTAGTCTCTATTTGCAATAATTGTTTTTCTCTAAGTACATAATCATACCATTGATTTGCTTGTGAATGTTGCACTTATTACCCTTAACATTTCTCCTTTTCAAAGTAAAGGAAAGAGAACTTCTCCAAGAAGCCAAAGTTAAAAAAAAGTCTTTAAACCTAGAGAAATACTTATAAATTAAAGTGGTAGCTTCTACATAAGCCCATTCTCTAAATTAGTGACATTTTTATTTATTCTTTTAAATGTTTAGTTTTGAGAGAGAGTGAGCAGGGAGGGACAGAGACAAGGGGTATAGGGGATCTGAATCGGGCTATGCACTGACAGCAGAGAGCTGACGTGGGGCTCAAACTCCAAAACCCTGAGATTATGACCCAAGCTAAAGTCGGTAGCTTAACTGACTGAGCAACCCAATCCCCTCAGCTAGTGACATTTTTAAACATCAGGGAAAATTTTAGTTTCTTGCTAAGAAATGATATAAAGACTGATAAATAATTGAGAGCAACAATGGGATGCAGAAGCAACTTGAAAACTAGAACTAAAATGGGAAAGCTAAATGTTAAAATGCCTTCTCAAAAATAAACAACAGTTTAATACTACCATTAGTAGAGTGAATATGGCCATTACTGATTCTTTTCAAGATTGGTCAACACTTCTTAGTATTTGCTTGTCCAAATAAATAAGTATTTTTCTAGGATCATATTTCTTTTGAATGACTCTTCCTTAGAGGATTATAATCAGTAGTTATTTTGGTTTTTTTCAAATATGTATTTTTGAGAGAGAGAGCATGCAAAAGTGGGGGAGGTTCAGAAAGAGAGAGGGGAGTCACAGAATCTGAAGCAGTTTCCAGGCTCTGAGCTGTCAGCAGAGACTAATGTGGAACTCTAATCCAAGAACTATGAGATCATGACCTGAACTGAAGTTTGATACTTAATCAACTGAGCCACCCAGGCACCCCAGTAGTTATTTCCAACGACATTTAAAAAAATTTTTTTTAATGTTTATTTATTTTGAGAGAGAGAGCGAGCACGTGCAAACAGGGCAAGGACAGAGAGAAAGGCAGACACAGAATCCAGAGCAGGCTCCAGGATTTGAGCTGTCAGCACAGAGCCTAATGTGGGGCTGGGAGGTGTGAGATCAGGACCTGAGCTGAAGTCTGATGCTCAACTGACTGAGCCACCCAGGGTCCCCAAGGACATTTTTGACAGGGCATGTTGATGAATCACATATGCAACAGAATTGGCCTTGAGTACTTAATGTATGTCTGGAACTGTTCTACACATAATTGGATACTATGTTGATACGTCCCTGCCATACGCTCATTCTGTCAAGATCCTAATAAGTGGACAAAAAATAAGTAAGTTAATACATATATTTTAAAATAATCTTGAGTAGTTATAATCCTTATAAAGCTAAATGATGTAAGATAATATGTGAGGGTGTGCCTGAGGGTGGGGAGGGCCTGTGTGTGTTTGTGTGTGCGTGTGTGTGTAATTGGGAGGTGAATAAAGACTTCTTTGACTTATACCATTTGAGTAGAAAGCTTGAGTTAAGCAAAAGGGAGGCTTCTTTGATTTCTTGACATGAGTATCATCCTCCATTGGGGTTTCTGCAGACTGAAAACAGTATAGCTGTTTAAAGAAAGTGAAAAATATTTGAGCAAGATAAGGATTGAGATACTGCAGTTCTATTTTGTTGAATACCTTGTAAAGTTGATAGCTTAACCTGGAACTTTCTGTATCTTTCTGCATCAGTGGGCATATTGGATTGCTTGAGAGGTACAGAGTATTGTGAGCTTTATGATATAAGAAACTCTTTTGGAGTTTCTGTGTGGTGGTTAATTTTATATGTCCACTGGGCCACAAGATGCCTGGATATTTAGTTAATATTGTTTCAGTGTATCTCCAAGAATGTTTCTAGAAAATATTAGCATTTGAATCGGCCAGTTGAGTATGCAGATGGATCTGTGCAGTGTGGGGGGACATCATCCAATCCCTTGAGGTCAGAATAGAACAAAAAGGTTGAGAAACGTGGAATTCACTTTCTGCCAGAATGTTTGAGCCGAACATCAATTTTCTGCCCTCAAACTGGGACTTATACTTACATATCCAACTTATACCAGCCTGATTGTCAAGTCTTGGGACCCAGACTGTAATCTATCTATACCCTTGGCTCTTAGTCTCTCAGTCTTTTGAACCATATCATGGCTTTCCTGAATCTCCAGTTTGTAAACAGCAGATGATGGGGCTTCTCAGTCTCCATAATTATGTGAGGTCATGCTTTATCATAAAACTTTATGTATAAAATGTTCTGTTGGTTTTGTTGCTCTGGAGTATCTTGACTATCCATTCCGCTTCTGTTGAGGTAAATAAAAATAAAACCAGGTTCAGCCTAAAAGAAACCTCAGGTAAATTGTTTCTTAAATGAAACACATATGTGACCAGAATTTCTTCATTCTAAGATGGCATTTATTTTTGTAGACAGAGTATCACTTTAATAAGTTTAGTAGGTGAAATGTTAACATTACATAGAGTATATACATGCAAAGTCTGTGTAACTGGGGAAAATCTTATATGTATTGATACCACTTGGTTTGAATACTACAATGAATGTTTGCATTTAAACTGTAAAGACTTGGGGCATCTGGGTGGCTCAGTTGGCTAAGCATCCAACTTTGGCTCAGGTCATGATCTCACAGTTGGTGAGTTCGAGCCCCGCATCGGGCTCTGTGCTGACAGCCTGGAACCTGCTTCGGATTCTGTGTCTCCCTCTCTCTCTGCCCCTCCCCCTCTCACCCATTGTCTCTCTCTGTCTCTCTCTCTTTCAAAGACAAAAAGCAAAAAACAAACAAAACAAACAAACTGTAAAGACTCTTCAGGTTCTAAAAAGTCTAATCCCGTGAATGTGCCAACATGACCACACTGTATTTTATAACCCAGGCTTGTGATTTTATACTCTTAAGCAACCAATCATTCATAAAATAACTACCCATACATTTGCTATTTTGTCTTTAATTAATACTTAGTTAAACTCATGGTATATTGTCCTCTTTTCATTGTCTGTTTACCATTAAGTGATAAGCATATTTTTTGCAAATTAATAATAGTGGTTAACATTTAAAGAAGTAGTAACAACAGCCACTTCTATGAGAGGAGAAAACTCCAAACTTTGTAAGATATTTGGTATGTGACTTTAAATAATTTATAATTATATTAAGGTTTTCATTTGGAGATTATCAAAATATGTTCTTTTAGAAGGCAATTTAATGTTTGGTGTCAAGAATTCAGGTGACACATTTACATTAAACTTCAAATGTATTGTTTCCAATGCAAATAAATCAAACACAGTAAAGATCGATGGAAGAGATACATTCTTGTACTGCTAACTTCCCGCTGGTATAGGCAATGAGAACACCATAACCAATTACACATATATAAACTACTTCTTCAATCTGGAACAACACAATAAGTTTTTCATTACAGCTAGATGTATTTAAGAATTTATCAGTAAGAAGTCTTGTATAACTTGCTTGGATTTTTGTGTAAATTTTCCAAAACCTAGGATTCCAGTGTCATTCAAATGTCCCAATTCAACTTTCACACACTGAGTGAATGCTAGAGTCAGACCCATTGACTTTTGCTATTGTTTCTTAATGCCGCATTATGTTCTGCTACAAATCAGCCAAACATGTGTAATCTCATTTCTCGGATTTAAAGATTCCTTGCTGGTTTCATCCTAGTCAGGCCACATTGTTCTTCAGAGGAGAACACAACCATTATCTCAGTGCTGAGGTCTCACATATGTCTTTAATATTGTAGTCATTACATTCTGCCTTCAAACACATATATGCATCCTTTCTGGATGCTAGCAATAGGATTTGTTCCAACAACTTCTACCTGAGAGACCCATAAATGCTCTCCCGCAATCTTCCCCTTTTCCCAAACAGATCAAGCTGTTTATCTGTTTTAAATCTGAAATTAGGAAGTGTTTAATATCCTTCCCATTTCCAAAGACTCATCCTCTGACAGTGGAAACACTCAGTGATTTCTGTGGATCCGAATTTGGCCTGCTGTGTTAGCTAGTCTGCATTCGGGAACTTGAATGGAACTTCTTCCTTTTCCTCTTCTCTTGGAGGACATTCTTGGTGATTCCAAGATGCCTTTGAGTTTATGTATGCATCCTTATTAACTACTCTCATTAAAGGAAAGTAAGTGCAAACGCACAGGTATAACTTTGCCAGAATGCACCCTCTGATAGTTTCCTCACAGGGCTCCTCTGCCAAGCGCCTGGCACATTTATTTTGGCACCAATTACAAGATCTCTTGATTTCAGAAAAAGTAAAATGTCAGGAATATGCTACTTTGACTCTGGCAACATATTATGTAGAGTCACAACTTTCAAATTATGTCCTCAAGCTGAATTTAGAGCTGTGGAATTATGCTGGGAAAGAAACTGAATGGGGGGAAATAAGGGATAAATGGTAATCTTGATTAGCATGTTCAACTCTTCTCATTCCTTAAGGGAAAGTGATGCTGCTATCTACCCATCTATTCAAGCCAGGAAACTGTGCATCATCAGACTTCTGCTTTCTCGTTTTTCTTGTCTCCCACGTATAATCCATCACCACATTGTGTCAGGTCTGTCTTCTAAATATGATTCACATTGGTCTATTTCTTTTCCATTTCCACTGATGTACATCAGTACATGCCCCCAGCATCTCTGGCTTGAATTGCCTTAACAGCCTCCAACTAGAGTCTCTGCCTCCAGTCGTGTGTATAAATCAAATCCATTTTCCACACTGTAGCCAAAATATTATTTTTAAAGTACAAATCTGATCATGTCACATCTCTGGTAAACTATATTATTGGCTCCCCAATGTTCCTAGAGTAAAACTCTATATGGCTTACTAGGATTTTCATATGGGCCCTATTTACCTTCCCAGCTTCCCAGCTTAACATTATTCTTCCCAAACCCAGTGATACAGTAAACAGAACTTGCCTCCAGGCAATTTAACACTGTTGTTCTCTCTGAATGGAATGTTCTTCTGCCTTCTAACTCTATAATAAATAAATAAACACTAAACAAAGAAAAAAGTAAAAAAAAAAAAAAAAGAAAAGAAAAGAAAAGAAAAGAAAGAAAAATTTTTCTAAATATGGGTTTGGCCAACTTGTTATAATTATCCATTTGTACTGCTCCTTTTAACCCTCAACTCAGAGGCTACTGTTGCCAGAGTCTTACTTGACCTTTGAATTTGTTGCTATACATGTCCCTAATATACCATTTACCATTCTGCATTGGGATTGCTGGTTTTACTAACCTGTATTTACTTATAGGCACTCTCGTGTCTCAGGTTGAAGGCAGTGGAAAGATGTATTGTCTCAATTTATTTTAAATATCTTGCATTTCAGTGTTATTACATTAGGTATATAATTGCCAATTTTCTGGTCTTCATTATTGTCCCTTTTTGATACCTGCTTTACATATTTTAAGGAGTCCTTCATTTCTTCTGGAGATATTTAATTTTGCGACTTCCATATTACCATGTTAATTCTTTGGCACCTTCCTTTGTTTAGAGTTATATCTTCTAAAATTTGCATAATGGTTGAGGGTGTCTCAAAACACATTACATGAATCCTATCATCAGTGTGAGTTATACATAACTTATTCACAGTATCTGTGGCTTATTACCAAATAAATAAGACTATCTGAAATTGTAAGACCTACATGTGCTGTTTAAATTTTCATTGTGGATATAAAGTAAATTCCTTTACCACTAATTGTAAGTTATATCATTGTCCACACAGATAGTTTACAATAGACAGTTTTTATGTTATTATGGGTGAGGATAAAAGGAATTTTGAAATTTATAAATATCCTTGTGAAGATTTTGAGAATATAGAATAATACAGCAGACTTTTTCTTCCCCTGAAACTTGCTTAACAATGCCCATATCCTTCATACTAAAAATAAAGCAAAAATGTTCCCTAAAATTTAAACTATATTTTGTGGCCAACCATGTTGCTGATTATATAAATGAGCTGCAATAACATTGGATCAAAATAGCTTAATTAATTTTTTTTGACGTTTATTTATTTTTGAGGCAGAGAGAGACAGAGCATGAATAGGGGAGGGGCAGATAGAGAGAGACACAGAATCGGAAACAGGCTCCAGGCTGTGAGCTGTCAGCACAGAGCCCGACGCGGGGCTCGAACTCACGGACTGCGAGATCATGTCCTGAGCCAAAGTCGGACGCTTAACCGACTGAGCCACCCAGGCGACCCAAAATAGCTTAAATTAAGAATAATCTGGGAGAAAACACAAGAGAGGGAAACAAACCACAAGAGACTTAACTGAGAACAAACTGAGGTTGCTGGAGGGAGGCAGGTAAGAGATGGGCTAGATGGGTGATGGCTACTTAAGGAAGGCACTTGTGATGAACATTGGGTGTTATATGTAACTCCTGAAACCAACATTACACTGTATGTTAAATAACTAAAATTTGAATTAAAAAAAGGGATATTTGTTTTTCAAAAGAATATTGTTTATAAAGGCTTGGATTTCAATGATTTAAATAAACCAGAGTAGTATGAACAATAGTACTTTATAATGCTTTGAGCAATTTCTTATTTTAAAAAGTATGCAATTAATAAGTTTAAGTTTTAGAATCTAATATCATGTTTTTTGCCCACCTTATTGCATTACATAGTGTTCGGCAATAATTCATGTCTACCTGGTATTTCAGAACGTGACTTATTTGGAAATAGAGTCTTTGAAGATGTAATTTTTAAAGGTTTTCAAGATAAAACCAGCCTGGAGTTAGGATGGATCCTAAATCCAATGATTGGTGTCTTTTATGAAAAGAGAAAGGCACCCAGACACACAAAGGAAAGGCCACAGGATGGTGGAACCAGGATTTTGTAAAGCTAAGGAATTCCAGGAGCTACCAGAAACTAGAAAAGACAAGGAAGAATTCTCCCCAAGGTCCCCTTAGAGGGCATATGGCTGTTGACAGCTCATATTGTCCTTCTGGTTTCCAGAAGTATAAAAGAATAAATTTATTTTTCTTTAAACAGTAGTAATTTATTATGGTAGTCCTGGGAAACTAATATAGCTATCAAGCACATAGTCCATTGGGGATATTTTTTATCTACATTCCTTTCCTTATAATTTAGAACTTTTCTGTTGAAAATCATTGTATGCTTTTGAAGGTTTTTAGAGTTCAAACATTTCTAGCTTTCCAGTACAATGATAACTACATGCTTAAAACAATGGCAGCATTTGATTTTCATCTTCACTGAATAAATAGTACCATGAAAAAATTGTATACAGATTTTAAACAACCATATATTATTTCCATTGCAGAAAAGTAGAGACATATTAGATATACCTAAAACCTTTGTTCATTCAGCTAGAGTGAAAATCAGGTTTATTTCCTTAATTATTTTATTTTTTCTTATAATCTTTTTAAATAATAATTTCAAGGGTTACCGATTTTTATTAATGTTTATTTATTATTTTTGAAAGCAAGGGAGCATGTATACACATGCTCATGAGCAGGATGGGGGCAGCAAGAGAAGGAGACAGAGAATCTGAAGCCAGCAGCAGAGTGCCCAATGTGGGGCTCGAACTCATCAACTGTGAGATAATGACCTGAGCCGAAGTTGGAGACTTGGCAGATTGAGCCATGTAGATTTTTTTTTTTTTTTGATATTCCATTGGTGGAAGATCTATTGAAGACTTGTAGTAAGGATGTATTTAAGCCTTATAAATAGGAATTATCATATGGTTGAAATCCATTATAATATTAAGAATTTATTATGGACGGACTGTGTGTGTTTCTCCAAAATTCCCACATTGAAGCACCAGTTTCCAGTGTGATGGTATTTGGAGGGAGGGCTTTTGAGAAGTTATTCAGTTAAGATGAAGTCATAAGGGTGATGCCCTCATGATACCCTCACCAAGCACTGAAGTGGCCAGCACTTTGATCTTGGACTTACACCCTCCAGAATTATGAGGAATTCATGTTGTTTAAGTCGCCCTATGTATGATATTTTTTAACAGCAGCCCAAACTAAGATAGTATTCTAATAATTTCAATTATTTCAAACACAGATACCTAGTACATATAACTGTTTTAAGTGTAGTGCTATGTTAGAGAGAATGAGTTATGGTGTTTACACTCACACATTAGCATGCATTGGAATCACCACAGGACTTTTAAAAACATAGATTGTTGGGCCTTGCCCCCAAGTTTGTGATTTAGAATATTTTGGTTGGGCTCCAAAATTTGCTTCCTTATAAGTTTTCTGGTATTGTAAATGCTGTAGGTCTGAAAACCACTCATTGGAACCAATGGGTATAATATGAAGAATCCTGAGTCTGAATTCTGTCTTTTTTTGTAATAAGTCTGAAGTGAATTTTATCAATTTCCTTATTTTTTAAAAATAAGAATGGAGCATTAAAAGTTATCATATATTATTGTTATGTTCAATAAAACAATACACATAAAGCACATAGTATAATTCTTAACACATGACAAGTGCTTAAAAGAATATTGATAATATCCCAGCCATCTTCTAATGTCTCCCAAAGTTGGTTGACCTTGAAACTCTGGAGATCTATCTACTTCATAGTTGGTTCTGTGTGTGGCACACATGTGCATGTGTCCGCGTGTGCAACTGAGTGGTGAAAGAAAGAAAGATTTCTGTGAAAATTTATCCAAGATAGTTTTCGCACATTTTTATCATTGTTTTATTATTGTTGTTATTTGGCTATTTTAATGAGATTAATTAATATACTGTGAAGTCACCAAATTTTAAATAGTATAAACCATTCTTCAGAATCCAGATTATCAGGATGACCAGTGTATATTAAACAAATGTTTCTATGAGATTTAGCATAAAAATTATAGATTCCTGCTCTTTTATTTATTTCTATCTTTCTCTAAGCATTTAGCACAGTAATCTTGAAGCAACTGGTGTTGGTTAAATATCTACTGAATTTTTAAAACTCTGCCAGATTTCTCTTCACACATAATACTCAGGCAGAGAGAAAAACCTTGTGAGAAAACAGAAACACTACATCTGAAGAGTAAAATTGTGTTGTTTTATTGGTTTTCTTCTATCTTGGTTATAATTACATTGATCTCTTAAACAAGAATATGACTATAAGATTATTCGGTTTGCTGCTTTCATCCAGATAACACATATCCAGGGATGGTAAAATACAGCAAATGTCTTTCCTGTACCAAATTTCTAAAAAAAAATTAAAAAATTAAAAAACCACTTTCAGAGCCAATTCATTGGCTCACACAACAACAGTATTACATAGTGACAGCAGAGTTCTATCTTGGGTTAATGGTAGAATATTTAACAAGCTATGGGGTGGTAGAAATAATACTTCCAGAGACATGGAACTGCCTCATAAAAATATACCATCTTTCAAATTCTGAAAAGGAAATAGGAACAAAGTTTTATGTGGTTACATCTCAATGGCAGAGTTCCAACTAACACCAATATCAGTATTATGAGTCATAATGCCACAACAAAACATTATTTTTTTTCATTTTAAAAACAAAGACAAACATGTTTTCATTTTTTGTTTCATTTTGAGACTATAAACTTAAATCCCTCATTAAATTTTATTTGGCATGGTTCAATAAATATTTACTTTATCATCATGTTCTATGCTTTACTACTTCTATCTCTAAATTGTTTTCCAATTCTATCTTTTTAAAAGAATTTCTATGGTTACTAATTTAGATATTATATTTCTTTTCTTTATATTTTTTCTAAACAAACAAATTGCAATATATCCTTTTACATATTCAACAGGTATTTATTTATAACAACATGACAAATGCTAAATAGATATTGCTTTATTGAGCAATAGGTTGATAAAATGTTTGGGAGATATATGTTCTCTTCTTAAACATCACTTTTGTGTGTTGTTGTTGTTGTTTCTTAAAGTTTTATTTATTTTGAGAAAGAGAGAAAGAGAACCAGCAAGGGAGGGACAGAGAGAGAATCCCAATCAGGTTCCATGCTGTCAGCACAGAGCCTGGCAGGGGACTCGATCCCACCACCCATGAGATCATGACCCAAGCCTAGATGGAGTCAGACGCTTAACTGACAGCCACCCAGGTGACCCGTAAACATCCCTTTTCCGGTGAAAAAAGTATTCTTGAAACTTATTTTGTAAATTATTCGGTGAAAATAAAAGGAAATATATTAATGATCATGTAGTCATTTTTTCTTTAAGTAATGAATTGAGCTAGAATAGATTGAAAGAAATTCTGCTCACTATCAATTTCCCCTGTTCCCATGGACTTCCGGTATGAAATACAGTCAAATAGATTGTTGGAACTTAAAAAGTAATATTTAGTTGTGAAGAAAAAGCATAAGATTTTCAATATTTTTGGTCTCACTATGGTAAATAAAATGTAACAATTTTTATTTTTTAGAAAGTAAAATTGGGCTAATAGTAATAAAGAAAATCACTTATTTATGTAGCTTACTTTGTTAAACAGACTATCAAACTGAATATTACTAAGTTGTGTGCATATTTCAAGTAACAGCAGATCATTATAAAACAAGCTTATAATTCTACAAGAGCTCTTATATTGTGAAACAAATTTTGTGGACAAAATAATAACAGCTAATAGCATTTAAGGGACTTTCCCATATAAATTTGACATTAAAAATGTACACTGCGCAATATAGAAACGACTAGCCATATATAGCTCTTTAAACTTAAATGTAAGTTAATTAAGTAAAATCAAATATTTGCTTTCTCAGTCATGTTGGTCACATTTCAAGTACTCTATTGTCACATGTGCAAAAGAAAAAAAAAATATTAGGACAACTATGTTGTGGGTTGAATTGCATCTTCCCAAAATTCACATGTGGAAGTCCTAACATCCAGTACCTCAGAATGTGACCTTATTTAGAAATGGTCATTGCAGATAGAATTGGTGAAGATGAGATCATTAGGGGGCTCCCTCACCTGATATGACTAGCGCCTTTATAAAACGGGAACATTTGGACATAGAGACAAACACCTAGGGATAATACCAGGTGAAGATGAAGATAGAAATTTGGGTGAAGCTTCTATTAGCCAAAGGACAACACAAATGGCCAGCAAACCACCAGACGCTAGCTGAGAGACATAGAACTGATTCTCCCACACAGCCCTCAGAAGGAGCTGACCCTATTGATACCCTGATTCTGGATTTCTAGCCTCCAGAACTGTGATAATGAATTTGTGTTATTTAAGCCACCCAATCTGCGATCCTTTGTTGCAGCAAAGTAAAATGGGTGAAGGGAATCTAAATATGCCACCACAGAAGACAATTAACTTTGGCATAAATATTATGAAGAGAAGTTTAGAAATAGCAAACATGGGAAGAACTCTTTGACCTCTCCTCCCCTGTCTCAATTTCTCTTTGTAAAAGCGTCTCCCCCTCCTATACAGGAAGAGGATGGTTCAGTCAGTGGAGATGACTCTTCTCACTGGAGAGCGCACCAACTTGAGTCTGAACAAAGCTTACTGATAATGCTCTCCCATGAGTCTCCCTTACATATTTACTTAACCACAATTTACTGTCCCTAGAAGACCAAACCACTTTGGCTTTGTCTAGTCACTTCTCCAGAATTTACTGCCTTTTGTTAAAATGCCACATAAGCCCTCAGGCCTAACAGCTTATTTTGGTTTTCACTTTTTTTCCATGAAGCCCATGTTTATCTGTTTTCTGTTTATCTCCTCCGTTTATCTGTCTTTTTTCACTTTAACCCAAACTTCTAGGTTACTAAATCTAAAAGGGTAGAGGAAAACTTTTCTTCTCCCAATACAAGATATCACAAATGTAAATATAACCTGAATTATGTCCATATGGCTTTTTTGTTACTTGTTTCAGCTAAAGAAGAAGGCGTGCCATTGAATGAATAAAAATGAATTGATATGATTATTTTCTTCTGTGAGGTAATATTCATTATAGCCTTTCTTAATCTGAGATTTTGTTTTGTCTCATAACATTCTGCAGAGCGAAAACAAATTAGATCAGTCCTGCTAGAAGAAAATTTGTCAATGTTTGACAAACCAGTGGCTACAAGCTAATATGTCCAATATAACTGAGGTAATCATCACTGTCATTGCAGTTCTTATATTTACAAAAATATCACTAGGGGCACTGAACTGGTTCAGTTGGTAGAGCACACAACTCTTGATCTCTGGGCTGTGAGTTTGAGCTCCACATAAAAAAAAATATATATATATATATATGTAGTCATATTAATATATACATTATATATATTAATATGTATATATATATTATATGACTACCATTATCATCAATTTTCAAATGAAGAAATGAGGTCCATGCATGTTAGTGAGTCTTACACCCCCAACTCCTACACATGAGGTTTTAATTGTTCCTTACTAGTGTCATAAAGAGAAAAAATTGAGGTCAGTGTCAGAAAGTCAGGAGGTGATCTTTTAAATTATTGGTAAATTGGCGCCCGCTGACGTGAGAAATTAAAAAAAGTAGCATAAAATACAAAATATAATAAAAACTGATGTTTAAAACTTCCGATGGATTAAGCATTGTGCAAAATATGTATCTTTTGACCTTTACAGTCAACAATACATGCCTTTTTCACCTGTTTCACCCTTCTATTCATCTATCTTTGCATCAAAACTGCCATCTCTTCATTATTGTAGTGTTATAAATGTCCTCAATCTTGTTGCTATTTTTTTAATGTTCATTTATTTATTTTGAGAGAGGGAGAGAGCGCACATGCGAGCTGGGGAGGGGCAGAGAGAGGCAATATCTTAAATCTTTTTTATTATACTTCCTAGAGTATAATTGAATTTTGTTAACTCTTTGTGATTACGTTTGTATTTCTAGTAGTTTCATTTATAGCTACCCTTGTCGGATTTTATACATGCTTTGCAATGTTCAGTTTGTTCAAGCTGTTCATCTAAAATTTTGTCCTTGAAATTTTATCACAGTTTTTTCTTGTTTTTAAATGATCATTTTAAAATTATTTATTACATTAGTATGCTGCATTGAATGATTTAATTGAAATGTTAAATCAACTTTACATTCCTAGAGAAACTCAATTTAGTTGTCATGTATTTTTCATTTTTTATTATTCTTTTGATATATGGCTACATTTGGCTTGCTAATATTTTGTTAAGGAGCTTTAAAAATATGTTTATGAAAAATATTGGTTTGCATTTTTCTTTCATATCTTTGACTTTTAAAAAATTAAAAAATATATATTTTACTTTTGAGACAGCATAAACATACACGAGTGAAGGAGGGTCAGAGAAAGTAGACAGGGGATCTGAAGTAGGCTCTGTGCTGACAGCAGAAAGCCCCCCACATGGGGCTCAAACTCAGGAACCCATGAGATCATGACCTGAGCTGATGTCAGATGTCTAACCCACTGAGCGACTCAGGCACCCCTTTCTTGACTTTTTGATATCAAAGCTATTGTAGTCTCATAAAATAAGTGGAGAAGTGTTCCCTCTTTTTCTATACTCTGGTGATATTTGTGACAAATTCATATTATTTCTTTAAATTTATCAGTGAATATATCTTATCTAGAGGTACTTGTTTGTTTTCATTGAGCAGTTTTCTAAGATTCTATTTTCAAAAAAAATATGAAATTAGCATAGTGTTCTATTTCCTTTTGACTTGATTTTAATGAGTTGCATTTTCCAGGAGATTTTCCATTTCACCCAAAGTTTCAAATTTATTGAAATATGATTATGATATCTTTTTATGATAGTTTTAAATAACTTTGTATTTCTAAATATAACCCAAATAGAAAAAAAAATAAGACAAATGTAGTTTATATCTTATTATTAAGCAACTACTCTTTATAATCTTCACAATTTATAACATTTTTTAGTGCCTCTGGTCATAGAACAGTGATATTATTATTAACTTGTTAAAATATCTACAAAGGAGTACAGAGCTAATCTGGGAAAAACATTACAGGAATATTCAAAGGTTGGAATGGTCATGATTGGTGGGTGTTTTCATAGAGGAGACTATGGAGACCATTAACTGGAATGAGAGGTTGTGTTGAAAGAAAACTTAGCTGTGTAAATTGGAAAGAGAGTTTAGAAAACAATGAAGTTCTAGTTTCTTGATTTTCAATTATGTAAGATACTTAATATTTTAAATCTGTTGTTGTCTAACAAATATAGCCTTTATGAAGATAGTCCTTTCTTCCTTTTTTCCTTTCACTTGTTGTATGGTATCATAATCTCTAGGTGAAAAAAGCAATGGAAACTGTTTGAAGGTAATACATTATAGGTATCAATATTATTTTAAGTAGACTTCTTTAATTGCAGTGTGTAAAACAACTTATTTTGCCCAATCAAGTTCATGCTATGTGAATTATGTACATGATTAGTAAACAATGACATTAACTCAACTAAACAGATGTATATTACCTGTAATAGACACCTTTTAACCACTAATCTTTGCAAGAGCTATCTGATCATTGTCTTTTTTTTTTATTATTGTTTATTTATTTTTGAGAGAGAGAAGGAGAGCGAGTGTGAGTGAGGGAGGGGCAGAGAAGGGAGAGGGAAGATCCGAAGCGGCCCCATACTGGCGACAGAGAGCCCAATGAAAGCTGGAACTCACAAACCAAGAGATCATGACCTGAGTGGAAGTCAGGCTTAACTGACTGAGCCACAGAGGCGCCCCCTGAGCAGTGTTTTAAAGTGGTTATGATGTTAATCTGTGAGAACATACAGGCACAGATGCAGATCTTGTTTCTGTCTTTTATTTCCAGTGATACCTCAGATATTTTTCTGCTTCAGTGTAGCCATATGTAAAATTCAGATAATAATATGTCACAGGTTTGTGGTGATATGAATAACCACATCTACTCTTTATTGATCTTACTATGCATTTGAGGCTCCACTAAATTATTTATATATACTAGTCCACATAAAGTACATTATGACTTAAGTTGTTACTCTGGAAAGAAATGAAGACACTAGACTTATGATATAACTAGTTTTATTTTGGTTTTTCTATTTCTCATTGGATTAATTAGTGATAGAAAAAAAATTACAGACAAGAAAAGGTATTCCAGTCTACTGGAATGCAGAGAATGTAAATGGGGCCAATTACTTTTAACTCATCAGATAGAAGGAAAGTAGCTAAAATTAGAGAAGTTAATGAATAAATTTAAAGGTATAGAAATACTAAGGAATTGGATTTTAATACCAAAATGTTACCATTATCACAGTTCAAAAAATTCCAGAGTCTTTGTGGTACTTTGACTTACAGTATTTTATAAAACACATTTGCCATTATATGCACAAAATTGATGACTAATGCTTTATTTGAAAGGATATAAATAAGAGAAAATAACCCATACTAACCTTCACTGACTTTAAATAGTGTGTGTGTGTGTGTGTGTGTGTGTGTGTGTGTATGTATATATCTATAAAGCAGGCATTTTGCTTTTAGAAAATTTGTTTCTTTGCATTAACAAAAAGGGTTAACTTAAGGGTAGTTTCATTATCCAGGAGCAAACAAAACCTGAATGAGTTATTGAGTTATTCCAGATTGAAACAATGCAAATGTACAGTAAAGAATTTAGTGAACCTTTAGGTCTATATACCTGAAGCACTCATAAGATCAGAATTGAACCCACCATCAGCCAGGTTATTTAACTATACCGTCACATTTTCATTGCCTTCTTTTGTTTTTCTTTCCCCAAAAACAACAACAAAAATGGATGTAAAAGCATTTATAAGCCAGAAGTGTGGATGTGGTACCTAAAAAATTATTCTTGAATTTCTATGAAACTAAAGAAGAATGCTCCAAAGCTGAATATTCTTAATATTTATTTAATGATAGAAGACAAATGAGAAATGAGTGTAAAAAAAAAAGTCAAGTTTTAAGCTAGCTTACAGAAAGTGCTTGGCAATGTTTAACTTTACTTGATTCTTGTGATCCTGTATAACAGCAATAAACTGTCTCACTCTGTTATTTTCAGGAAGCTACTTATTGCAAAAACTATCCTTCCGCATATAGACTAGGTAAGAATATGCTCCCTATAACAAGGTCTTACACAGACCCTCCATATTCTCATTTTTTGTCTTTTAAGAATAGTTCAATCTTTTGCCTGGTGTTCTCAATGGGAACCAGAGTGCTTGTTAACCAAGTGTTGGACAAGCATCTCTGCTCCCCTCATTCCCCTGAACGTTAACCCACCCACACAGTCTGAGTCAGTATACAACCCCTCCTTAAGCTTCTCCAAGACTTGATTGGCATCAGGGCAAAACATACTCTGATCTACTGTCCTATCACTACCACCTCTATCCATTCATTCCCTCACCCCACTCCTCCACTCCCTGCTCTTGTTTTGTTTTGTTTGTTTTGTCTTGTTCACTCTTCCCTATAAAAGAAAATCTACTTTCTGCCTAACTTCTCAGACATTCACAGATCTCATGGCTGGTGCTTTCTCCTTTTGGTAATAGTCTTCCTGTCTCAACTTGGTAGTCCATTTTCTGCTCTTGGCAACAATCTCTTGACATAAAGTTTCTCCTTATCTAAATCCTGATTTGTTTTTTATTTGACATAGTTCAGACTAAATATGACACATATAAAAAACAACCTTGTCAGTCCTGATTTTGAAATGAATGAATGAATAAATGACTGAATAATAGATGATGGTGATAAATGATAGGTGTGGGTGCTCATAGAGGCTGGTTGGCTAGGATTTCAGTAAGAAATATTTGCAGCCTAGGGAAAGGCTGGTTGAGAGGCAGCAAAGCAGACCAGGAAAACCGGCTCTCCTTTGAAATGTTAAGACTGACAACAGCTTGACTTTGACTGTGAATCAATGTGTTTTCCCACTCTGTAAATACTTAATCTAAAAGTAGTAAAACAACTCCCTCCCTATGACGTATACACTGCCCCTGTGACATATGCCTGCACTTCAGTACCCTGATTGTAATGTTCCTGGATAATCTATGAGTATGCTTTTTTTCCTGCATTTGAAACTATACTTTCCCTTTCATTGCACCCCTTGAAATGTACTGATAAGATTCTCAATAAAAACTGGAGAAGAGCTTTGCTAGGGGTCATTGCCACTAGAGCACTTGGTCCCCTCCTTTTCCTTTCTCCAATTCAGGAGTCTGGAGTAATCTGTCATCCACCGCCCAGGGTTTGTTGGTCAAACTCCACAGATAGGCAGATACCAGGTAAAGAAAGAAGGAAGGAAGAAAGGAAGGAAGGAAGGAAGGAAGGAAGGAAGGAAGGAAGGTTGGTTGGTTGTCATCCCTACTCTAACATCTATTGTTTAAACCAAAACCAAAGCAAGCACAAATCACTATAACTACTAATATTCTCTATTGTTTTTTGCTTTCCCTGTATGTGCCCTCACACACCTTCACTCAACATTGACACCTTTGACCATAGAGTCAAGGTAAAAACATTCATAAAACATTCATAAGAATGGAAGAATGAACTGTTTAAAAGGCTTATTTTATCTTGGTTCTACTATGGTTATTCTATTCTTATTTTTCATTTTTGGAAGCAAATAACTTTCATGAGAGTAAATATGTAGGAAGTCTAGGCAAATACTTGACAAATATGATAGCTATTAATGAAAAATAACTAATCTGTCAAACATGAAAACTTTCATTAGTGGTCATTTTAATGGCACCATATTTGAATAGTTCTTTAAATAAGGTAGTATAAAAACATAACATATTTAAATAGTATTTATAAAATAACTTTCATAATTATCCTTTCACTCTCCAAAAAGTCTTAGCATATAGAAATTGTATTATGTCTGCTCTTTATCAGGCAAGAAAAGATTAGTGAAGCTAAATTAGTGTTTCACATTCACATAGATAGGTTTCAGGTTCTTCCAGTTAATATATTTGTTTTCTGTCTTACAAAGAAAGAGTATTCTATGCATTGCACCTAGGTGTTTGTGAAATGAATTTTTATTTTTCACTTTTTTTTTATTGCATGGGTTGCTAGAGAAATCAAAGCTGAACCAACACTCTATTTATTTGCAGTAACTATCCATAACCTAATTGTTTGTTCCTCTCTCTACCTTGGCTCTGCTGCTTTCAGTAAGACTCCTTGTTTTATTTTTCTTTTTTCTATAATAGGTGAGGATAGTTTAGTGAATGCACAAAATGATATTTACTATAATTACTTTTCAAGAATTTTTCGTTAGTGAGAGAGCAAACTTTTTCACAGTGTTATTAAGGCAGTCTTTATTGAATGGGACCTCTTCCTCTTGCAACTTTCCAACCACTCATTCATCATGTCTTTTTAAAAGCCTCATTTAAAGTCTTTCTATAAAAATGGATGAGATACTGATGTAAAGACAAGCAGAAAGTCTTTCTAGTTAGAACATCTCATCTGGCATTCTGGTTCATCCACTTATTACCTAAGGGGCTTTTAATGAACCATCTAATCTCTCTCTCTCTCTCAAACTTGGTTCTCTTGTCTTGAAATGGGGCTATGAAATAATCACTACTTCAAAGAAATTTAGTAAATATAAAATGAAAGCATAAGCAAAAGTACTGTTTCAAATGTCATGTACTACATAAATGCTAGTTATGTTTACTGTACTTTAAACAGCTCAAGAGAAGTTTCTCCAGCAATGTAATCTTCTAACTAAATTTTGTTCTAACCATATTCTAACTGTATTTTGTTTCCATAAAGTGAATGTATAATGTAAAAACAGAAAATGTATTGATTAGATACCCATATATCTATATTCTCTTAATAATTTTTCACATGAAGGGAATGAGTGTGTGTGTGTGTGTGTGTGTGTGTGTGTGCATGTAGAGGGTAGGAGCAGGCAATGATAAGATGCTTTTCAAAGTCCATGCCCAGAGTAAGGTCACTAGGCATTATGAACCGTAATTTTGTACTCTGGCACTTTGGTTCTGGTACTTGGACTTAAACATTTTCGGTGGAATTTAAGCAGGATTATTTAAATGATTTTTAAGCTGTCAGGGCTCTGATGTGATTTCCTTCTTAAGCAATTCGGCTCCTATTATAGGTTACTCTGTTTTATAGTGGGCATTTGGAAACCTATGACTGCATTTCACATTCTAATTTACACCCATTGCACGTACTGTATGGTTTTAACTGACTTGCCTTAGAAAGATCCCAGGAGTTGCTAGGAAACCTCTCTGTTCTTTTCACTTTTCATATAGCATTAGTGTTTCAAATGATAAGGCTGTACCTGTGGGTACAGGAGGATTTAATAGAATCAAACAGTGACAGCAAGGCTATAGCATAGATAACCACCCTCTCAAAGTTTCTTGCTCTTCATATAGATAATAAGGTATAACACCAGTAAAAAAAAAAGAACAATAAATGTTTTCTTTAAATGCAAAATATTTAAGAAATATAATTTCTTTAAGTAGCAAGAGAATATATATACACATATATGAAAATTATATATATATATGTTCTGTATATGTATATATGTATATATATGTGTATGTATATATATATATGTGTATGTATTTATGTATATATATTATATATATATAATATAATATATATATATATATATAAATAATCTGTTCTGATTCTTTATATTTTGGTTTTCTCTTAGATCTCTTCAGTGCTATGAGACAAATGACATTCAAGATAAAGATGACTAAGAACTTCTAGAGTTTTAAACTAATCTTCCTGGTGAAAATATCTGTCATTCTCACACTTGGTGTATGGACCCTATTTATATATATTCTGTTATTTTGTAGAGTTTTCTTAAATAGGTAATTGTTAAAGTAGCACAATGGATCATTCTAACTCATCAAAGACCAGATAAGATATCAGGTCAATCTGCTGTTATTACTTCTTAGCATTCTTCCTTATGTGGAATTTTTTTCTGTCACTTCAAGTAAGTAAACATAGCACTGAGAAAAAGATTTGAAAAAAAAATTTCAAATAAAGAGATAGCGATAGAAGAGGTGATTGCTACACTATCATTTCTATTCTTCATTAGAATAAACAATGGACTTTTTTTCATATTTTTCAGTTTGAGAAAGTTAACGTTTTTCCACCTTGTTCAAGATATGAATGTGTATGTATACATCAGATAGAAAAACTAGTTCAATCAGGACGATTTTCTAGAATAACATTTCATAATGGCACGATTTTCTTAAACTACTGTATTGGTTCTTTTCAATAACTTCAAATGGCATTTTTAAAGGTTAACTGCAAAGAGCCTGCTAAATCTATTCCTATTTCAAATCTTGTATTATTTTCCCATGGACGTTTCAGTCTTTGTTACACTGTCGAGGCTGCTCGTCTGTGATTACACTGCGCTGAGCTGTGTAAGAGTCAACTCATTATCCCAAACAATAGTTAATGCAGCAATTCTGAAACACAATGCTATTGCATGATTCTGGACTTAAAGAAAATATTTATCTGTTCTTAAATATGCTGGTACAGATACTAGTATTGTCTTCTTACTTGGGGAAACATATTCATTAAAAGGTAGATTCAGTTTTGTAATGGGTTGGCCAATGTTCTGAGCTTATTGTGTCTAAGATCTATGTTTCAATCATAAAATTGTATCCTGAACAATAAGGGGACACAGCAAAATTACATAATTGTTTAGAAGTTGGGTTAAAATGGGAAGCAAAAATTCTATTCTATCAAAGATGAAAAATAAGCAGATTGATAGCTCATGTGCTTATGTAGCTTATTTTAGCTGGCTTATATTAATATATGAGAATAAACTTAGAAAAATATTTGCAATAGTTTTCAGTTATTTATGAAATTATTGCCACTTAACAGGATGCAAATATATTCAAGGCTCTTGCAGATACTAGTATACAATAGATTACAATCTTAAAAAAAAATGTGTCCTGGCTGTAAGTCATAACCGTTGCTTGGTTATCCATTCAGCTAAATGGCTGAAATAAAGATATACAGACTCTATTACAGTGTTGATCTCTTTCCTAAAGACTTGACTTCTTCACTGTAATTAAAATTTTTAGTGTGAGCATATAAAATACCCAAGTGGTGTGGAATGATGTGGGAGTTACCTATTTAAAAATTTAAAAAATAACTGCATAAGTAAAACCTTTTTATTGTAAATTTTAAAAATACATTACTATATTTTCTGCGTTAGTAAATACAATAAGATACAACATAAAGAATTAGTTAAGACTGTCTGTTTTTTTGTATTTTTTAACCCCAACTAGTTTGAGGGTCTTCTTTGGCAAGTTATTTAAACTCTCTGTGCTCATTTTCCCTGTCTACAAAGTAGAGATAATAATTGTAAATACCTTATAGAATCATTCTGAAGACTAAGTATGGTAAAATCTTGATTGGCAAGCATAATTTGTTCCAGAAACATGCTTGTAATCCAAAGCACTCATATATCAAAGTGAATATCAAGAACCATTCGCTCAGTTGTGATCATGTGACATTCGGCCTCACGTACTGCCTGTATTGCAAGAAATCAGTCATTTATCGAGTTAAAATTCATTATAAATGTTTGCTTGTCTTGTGGAACACTCACAGAACAAGTTACTCACAATCCAAGGTTTTACTGTATTTTCTAAAAATATTTGGAATAGAACCTGGCACATAGGATATATTACATAAGTGTTTGTTAAAAAGTAAATAAATAAAGGCTTAAAATATACACATATATCATATGCTTGGATAGAAAAAATTGTTATAATCCACGTGAAAGAGGATCATAGCTTGGATAGGAATGTCGGTGGTATAGATGAAAATAAACCATCATATGAAAAAGACATGAGGGGGCCTTTGGTTCTGAAAGATAAATACTTGATTAGACTTGGCATGACTTTAAAAATGGCAGGAACATTTGCAGATACAAATTGATAAAAATAAAACTGGCCTGGCTAACCTGCCCTCTGTTTTACACATCTTACATTTGAAGTAACTGAAACAGAAAAAAGATGTCCTGCAAGCCATAGGATGTTTAGCTCTAGAGCTCAGAAAAAGGAGGTCTGTACTAAAGACATGAATTCGGACTCCATCTTTATATGCGGTCATCATTGTAACTATCAGCATGGAAGAGATAACCCAAGGAAAAAAAAAAGGAGAGAGAAGAGGGCCTAGAACCAAACAGAGAAAAAAAGCAACGTATAATGTCTGTGTAGAGCAGGAAAATCATTCAAAGAAGAGGAGACTGCCTGGAGAAGTGAAAGAAAACTGGGAGACTGTTGAGATTTAGAAGCAAAGGAAAAGAATGTTTCAAGAAGCTCAGCAGTATCCAACGACTGCTGAAAAAATTATGATGTGAAAATTAAAATCTCCTTTAAATTTAGTGATGTGGAGTTAATTGGAAACATGATCAAGAGCCATTATTCTGTTTGAGTAGTAGGAGTGGAAGCCAACACTAAATTTGGTGATGGAGGGAACTGAAGTAGAGGAAGCAGGCATGCTGAGTATTGACCATATGTTTCAAGAGTTTGGCTGCTGATCCAAATATTGTAGCTATAGAGTGGGTACTCCAGGGGGAAAATATAGATCAAAATAATCAATATCTGGAATCTGAATTTTTTTTTAATTCCACATCTTTATTATCTTTAAACTGGTCCATTTGTAGACTAGGTGATAAATGGAATACATTGCCTACATCCTTCCTTGAAGATAAATTAACGAATCAAAGTTCATTTAACTTATACAAAGTTATTTCCTTGCTCTCCATATTTCTTTGTAATCTTTATATATCTGATATAAACAGAACTAAATAATTGCTTAAATTATCAACATTGGTAATGCCCGATTCTACTCTTAGAATCGTGGCCCATACATTCTATAATAATTGCATTAAATTCAATAAAAAGATAATAAGAATAAATATCTCTCATGATTTGAAGAAATGGTATTGACTACTTTTATGTATTTTACCTCAAAGTTTGCAAATTTATCCTTCTTAAGTAAAAATGCTGCCAAAAGAAGATGGTTTATAACTTGTCCCCAGTACTTAGAGGTTTAGATAAAGACAACATGTAAAAATGAAACTTTGATCTTACGATGATGATGAATGTATTTGAGAAATCTCTTTTAATAGTGCATCCTGAATAACAATATTTGGCCACACAGTTGAATTGGTGAGTAAAAACAACAGGCAGGCAGGTAGGTAATTTTATGAAGCATTATAGATTTCTTTACAGTAAATTTATTAATACCTAGAAATATTTTTGCTTTCAGAGAATTTCATAATTGTGCTTGAAACCCGGGGTTATCTTGTAAAAATCCCTTGCTTTTACATTCTTCACAAGTGTCTGATGCTATGCCTTTCTCTGGCATCAAGGCAGATTAGCTGGAATACAATTTGCATAGCAACGGAATCCATCAAGATGCCAGTCAATTTTCTATATGCTTCTGAATATAGGAAACAGCTTTGCTTTATTTCCTCAATGTTGTTTTATGGACAAAAATGTTTATTTTTCCCTTGCATGTAATTTAAAATCAGAAAGCCCATGCAGGTTCATATTAGTCATTTTTATCCTAGAAGTCAACGAAAAAGGTAAAGTGTAAGTTGTGTCTCTTTCTGGCATCACATATATCCCAACCTTGGTTTTTCCTTAAGCAATTATTTCTTAAAACACTTCTTGAAGGAATAAGGTGCTACCATGATGGTTGTGTCATTTATTATCCGTAAACCTTAGAGAGTTAATATTTTGAAGCTCTAGACACCTCATCATATAAATAGAATATTATTAGTACTGACCCAACACTACTGGTATATTGCAGGGAATTAAATGAATTATTGTATTTAAAGTGTTTAGAGATAATAGTCTGTAATAGAAAGCTATTAGTATTTCATTGTTATGTTTTTGTTGTTAAAAAAAAAAAACTTAAGCTCCAATGTTCAGCATAGAAAGAAGATTCTGGAAAACTCATTTTGGAAAGTAATTGCTATATGGCAGACAATAAAAGAAATATCCTAATTATTACTACTACAAAAAGCATTGCATCGTTGACAACTGTTACTTTAAAAAATAACAATTGCTACTTGAATAATTTTAGTATTTAATAACTATGAATAATAATGTAGAGATTATTATATTTTATGGTATTACAATAACCATTATCTGTATTTATTATATATTATTGTTATGGCTTATATTTTTAACATGCCAAATACCAATGTTACTAAATGACAGAGCAAGTGAGTTCATTCTAAATATTTTACTCTAAAAATCCAATTCCTACTTGTTAATTACATTGCAGTAGGAATGAGAAAAGACATACAAATATGACTCAAAATATTTTAGAAGGTATATTCAACATGACGTGGGGTCTATATGGAAGACAGGGATGGGGTAAATGAACTGTAGATTCTAGTCTTCAAGAGACCAATTGCTTTTTCCATCCCACTTCTTTGGTGAGTACAGCATTGTCTCTGTGTCTTGTGGGCTTGTCTGTCCTATACTTTTAATTCAGGCAATACTCTCTATCAGTCATGCCAGAATTCCTTGACTGGCTTCTGTTCTATCCTATCTATTCTTCAATATAATCTCCTTCTGGTCCCTGACTATTGGCTCCACGTTTCATTTGTAGGACACACCTGGTATCTGGAATACGTTCGCTATGTTCCTGTTCTTGGCTTGCTGACAGTAACTTTATTTTCAGCAGTGCTATTAGCTTTTTTCTTTTTAAACTACCACCAATAATATCGTACATTTCCCTAATAACATTTCCCTTCTTTTCTCACTGAAGCAATAGAAGCAACCAGAAGATTATCTTCTGGCCACCAAATTTACTATGCTCCCTGAACTCTTCCCTTGAAAGCTGGACTTTACGAATTGTCTTCACCCAATTTATGGCATTCTTCAGCCCCTGCACTCCTTATCTCCTGTCCTTCCGTCCACTTAAGGAATATATTCCTGCAGACATCTCTCTCCCTCATCCATTAAAAATACACATTAAACATATATTAAAGAAAACAGAAGGCCTGTGCTTGTTTAAAATAAACAACAAAACACTCCTCTGATCCTCCAGCTTTTGCCTCCACCCTCTTTGGAGGGCAGAATGATGCCCTCCTGGCCCGGCCTAAGATGCCCACGTCCTAATCCCTGGACCCTGTGGATGTGTTATCAGACCTGACAAAAAAACATCTTGCAGATGTGATTAAGTTAATAATTTTAAACTCTGAAGATCATCCTGAATTATCTGAGTGGTCCTGATGCAAATAAATAAAAAATGCAAGAGAGAGGCACAAGAATCAAGGAAGGAAATGAGAGTGTGGAGGCATGGGCACTAACAGGGACAAAAAGGCCATGAGAGGAGGAGCATAGGTAGCCTCTAGAAGCTGGAAAAGACATGGAAGCAGATTCTCCCCTAAAGCATCCAGAAGGGATACAGTTCTATTGACTCCTTGATTTGAGTCCAGTGAAAGCCACTTAGACATCTGGCCTTCAAGACTGGAAGATAATAAATTTGTGTTGTTTGAAGTCGCTAAATTTGTGGTGATTTGTTACCTCAGCAATAGGACAAGAATACAACCTCCATTCCCCCTTGAACACAGCCCTGTCAGGGTTTCCTCTTCACAACTGGAGAGAAAATATTCCCTTCAATGTAATCAAAGTCACCGTGCCCAACCTTTCAGCTGTCTTTGACATCAAGGTTTGTTTGGACATATTTTTCATATTCTTTGATTATCAGCTCACATTCCTTTATTCTTTGTAAAATCTTTTAGGTCGGTTTCTAAAATGTGTTCTTTGAGAAAGCAGGAGTGTGTTATTTCGGTTGGGCCCTTGCCTAGAGCCTGATGGTATAAACCACCCTATGAAAAATGTTAATGTCAATTCTCAACTTGAGACTTCATACCACAAAAAGAATTCAGACACCCACTGAGTGAATACTGGTGTGCAGTTAGGATTTATTCAAGGAGGCTGTTATTACCCTGCTTTACTCAGAACAAAATTGAGACAGTAAAGTCTCTTTTTGAGGGGCTTTCCCCCCCCGCCGAGTTCAAACATTGGAGTCCTGATATGATATGGGACTCTGTGATTCCATTTTCCACCCAGATCAGTCCAAATTTTTGCCTCTTCTACTCGTACATAGGTGGCTCTTCGAGTCAGACTCCAAGGCCACCAGTGAAGTGAAGAATATTTTGAAGAAAGACACCAGCTCCGGTGTTAGCTTATGTTTGTGGAATGTGGTTCTGTCATTTTTGGCATCTGGTTGTTTCCCTAACATTACCACCTGCTCTGTTTTGCCTTAAAAACAACTTCGTTGAAAATATTACGTCCATCACTCATAAGAATCTATACTGGGAACATTTTGTCTGTACATCTAGTGTGCCATCTCCTGGAAATAGAAAACCCTTACTTCTTTAAACATTTATACACTTGGCTATAAAGATACCACATGCTTTGATTTTCTATTGCATTTGTGTTCCTTCTCCATCTCCTCTGTTGGCCTCTCTTTTTCTTTCCAATTATTTGAAGTCTGAATAAACTAGGATTTACTACTAGGACATCTATTCTTATCTATATACTCCTACACATTTTTGCTCATGAAGTTTTATTTTTATTAAATGTTTATTTATTTATTTTGAGAGAGAGAGAGAGAGCACAAATGGGGGAGGGCAGAGAGAGAATCCCAAGCAGGCTCCACGCTGATAGCACAGAGCCCAACACAGAGCACAATCTCACAAGCGGCAAGATCATGACCTGAGCCTAAACCAAGAGTCAGATGCTTAATCGATTGAGCCACCCAGGCGCCCCTGTTCTTGTAGTTTAAAATGTAATTATGTTGGGGCGCCTGGGTGGCTCAGTCGGTTGGGCTTCCGACTTCAGCTCAGGTCACGATCTCGGGGTCCATGAGTTTGAGCCCTGCATCCGGCTCTGGGCTGATGGCTCAGAGCTTGGAGCCTACTTCTGATTCTGTGTCTCCCTCTCTCTGCCCCTCCCTTGTTCATGCTCTGTGTCTCTCTGTCTCAAAAATAAACAAACGTTAAAAAAAATAAAAAAAAAAATAAAATGTAATTATGTTGATAATTTTGAAGTCTGCAGTCCAGAGTTTGTCTCTAAGTTCTTAATTCTAATATATAACAACCGGTTCAAAAAATATACTTGGATAACTGATAGGTATCTCAAAATTAATATATCCCAAACAAACAAATAAAAAATCTCCTGTCCAAACTATTTTTACCAATCCCCAATGATTATCTTCTCAATAATATTGCCACAGGGTGCCTGGGTGGCTCAGTTGGTTAAGTGACCGGCTTTGGCTCAGGTGATGATCTCACGGTCTGTGGGTTCAAGCCCCTCATCGGGCTCTGTGCTGACAGCTCAGAGCCTGGAGCTGCTTTGGGTTATATGTCTCCCTCTCTCTCTGCCCCTCCCCCACTCACACACTGTCTCTTTCTCAAAAATAAATAAATGTTAAAAAATTAAAAAAAAATAATATTGCCACCATTCTCTCTGTTGCTCAGGGGAATGTACATCACAGACTCTTCTTTTTCCCCTCATAGACCACATAAGATTTTTTATCAAATTCTCAAGTCCAACCACTCTTCACCACCTTACATTGCCCTCACTTTCCTAATTCAAGTTATTATTCCCTCTTACTTGGTTTAGTGTAGTATCTCAAATCATCTCCTTGTGCCAACACAGTTGCCCAGAAATTGATGTATACCTATAAAAATGTTAGTATGAATGTTTGACTTGAGATTTATTTTTAACACATCACCCCTACCCGCCCAAATGTTTTCAATAGGTTTCATAATACCCAAAACAAAATCAAAAGACACACAGTGTCTGAATCAACGCCTAACTCAACCCCGTGTTGCTCAACTCCTATTACCCTGCCCATCTCCAATCTGGCTCTAGCCACACTTACTTTTTACTTATTCCTCAATATATTAAGCTCTTACCCCCAAACCTTTTCTGCACTTCCTGTTGTTTCTCCCTGAAATACTCATTCCTCTGTTATCAGCCATACCTTATTTATTTACCATCTTCTTGTGCTTCCTGAAATGTCCATTCTCCAACGAAGTTCTCATGATAGCACCATTTAAAAAAATGTGTTGTGGAGAATTTCAAACATTTATAAAAGTGAGAGAGTGGTTTAGTAAACCACTGTCAGGGAGGAAAAACTTATTCTGCCCCTTAAGGCTTTTACGGCTGGACTAAGAATCAAACTGATATGAAAGAAAGTAACAGGAGAAAACCAAATTTAATAGCCTATCCACAGAGACATAAAGTTCCAAAGACAGTGAGGCGATATGATGCATAAGAGCAAAGGGGAGGGTTAAGGGTCTGAGGATACAAAAGAGAGAAAGGCTAGAGGAGCCAAGATGGCAGAACAGCATGGAAGCTTTTTGTGTGTCTCGCATCCATGAAATACAGCCAGACCAACACTACACCATCCAACACACCTAGAAAACTGATTGGAGAATCAACACAACAATCTGCACAACCTGAACCACAAAATTCAGCAGGTACATGGCGCAGAGAGGTGATCTTGGGGAGAGAGAAGCCGGAAGGCAGGGCCTTTGCAGGCGGAGAGAGGATGGAGACCGGGATGGGAGAGAATATGGGAAAAGCACCCCTCCCCAAAAGCAGCTGGAGAGAAAGTGGAAAATTGGAAATAGACTCAGGGACTAAACTAAAAAGGGAGAAAAGAGAAAGGAGAGGGTTTAAATTCCATTAAGACTGTAAACAAGGGGAACGCAAAGGCTGCAACTCTGCAGCTCCATACCTGGCGGTGCTCTGGTGGGAAAGGTGAATCCCCAGGAACAGAATGGGGTACGGGAGGTTCTCGGGCCACACGGAGAAAAGTGGTTCCACTGCTGGAAGGACATTTGGTAGAGACTGTTGAAGCCATCTGGTCCCAGCAGACCCCAGAAGGCAGCCACATTCGCCGGTGCCGGAGCAAGTTTGTTGAGGGTGAAGCCTGGTGCCAGATACGTGTTGCGGTTTTCCATGGTCCCTGAAATGCTGAGGCTCCACTGTCTCGCAATCTTTTTTGGGGGCAGGCTGGCACCTGGCTGCCGTCTCCGGGCACTGGCAACAGCAGGGTCCAGCGGGCGTTCCTGGGTGCAGCCAACATTTGGCCATTGCTCACTCAGCCATTGCTCGGTGAGACCCTCCCACAGAGGGGCGGAGCGGGTCAAAGCCGCAGTCTTTCGGAAGTAAGAGGCCTCAGAAAAGAGCAGAGTTTGAGACAAAACTTGGGAGAAAGGCAGTGCCTGGGGCCTGGTCACGAAGAGTGGAAAAGCGGGGAATGGACGAGAGCTGAAAACGGAGGACCGGTGAGCGATTGCTGATCCGGGAGAACAGACTAGGTGGGACCATTTTTCACCGCTCCAGCACATGCGCATGCGCCCTGAGGAGCACCTCAACAATCCACCTCAGTAGGCTAGCAGCGCCATCTAGGGGAGAGCAGAGCTGTTACACTGAGCCCTGCCCAACTGGGCCAACTTCGCTCTCCAAGAACACAAACCTCACCGCCGGCTTAATTTATGGACTATAAAGAGATACATGGAATGACCTCCAGGGGAAAACGAAGCAATTTTAGTCCTACTTCAACCTGTCAGCAGATTCATCTATTCATTTTTTTTCTCTCTTTTTCCTTTTTCTCTTTTACAATTCTTTTCTTTTTCTTGAATACAGAAAGAGAAAAAACTCATTTTTATTTTCAGTTTTTATTAAAAATATCTGTCTTTAATTTTTATTACTATATTTTTTACTTTTGTGTAAATGTTTTCAAATTCTACTTTACTTCCATCATTTTATTTTAGTCTACTTCAGTGTACTCACCTTTTCAAATTTTCAAACAATTTCCTTTTTTTCTTTCTTTTTCTTTTTTCTCTTTTTCATTTCTTTTCTTTTTCTTGAATGCAGAAAGAGAAAAACTTCATTTTTACTTTCAATTTCTTTTAAAAATATTTTATTTATTTTTTATTACTATACTTTTTGCTTTTATGTAAATTTTTTCAAATTCTAACTTACTCCCATCATTTTACTTCAGTCTACTACAATGTAGTCAGTTTTTCAAATTTTCAGAGGATTTTTTTTCTTTTTTTTAATCTTTTTCCCCTTTTTCATTTCTTTCCTTTTTAAATACAGAAAATGAAAAAAATCATATTTCTTTTTAATTTTTATTAAAAATATGTTTATATAATTTTTCCTACTATATTCTCTACCTTTGTGTATTTTAGTCTCCTTTAGTGTATTCATTTTTCCAAATTCTCAAACAATTTCCTTTCTTTTTCCTCTCCCCCACCTTTTTTTTGCTTGTTTGTTTCTCTAATCTGTCAAACCACTTACTACACCCAGACACCCAGACCAAAACACACCTATGATCTAACATCATCTATTCGATTTTTGTGTGGGTGTGTTTTATTTTTAATTTTAATATTTTTTTAATTTTAATTTTTTTAATTTCAATTTTTCTACTAATTAATCCATTTTCTCCCTTCAAAATGACAAAACGAAGGGATTCACCCCAAAAGAAAGAGCACGAAGAAACGACAGCCAGGGATTTAACCAACACAGACACAAGCAAGATGTCTGAACCAGAATTTAGAATCACGATAAGAATACTAGCTGGAGTCGAAAATAGGTTAGAATCCCTTTCTGCAGAGATAAAAGAAGAAAAAAATAGCCAGAATGAAATGAAAAATGTTATAACTGAGCTGCAATCATGGATGGATGCAGCAGCGGCAAAGATGGACAAGGCAGAACAGAGAATCAGCGATATAGAGGACAAACATAGAGAATAACAAAGCAGAAAAAAAGAGGGAGATTAAGGCAAAAGAGCACAATTTAAGAATTAGAGAAATCAATTACTCATTAAAAAGGAACAACATCAGAATCATAGGGCTCCCAGAGGAGGAAGAGAGAGAAATAGGGGTAGAAGGGTTATGTGACCAAATCATAGCGGAAAACGTTCCTAACCTGGGGAAAGACACAGACATCAAAGTCCAGCAAGCACAAAGGATTCCCATTAGATTCAACAAACACTGACCATCAACAAGGCATATCAGAGTCAAATTCACAAAAAACTCAGGCAAGGAGAGAATCCTGAAAGCAGCAAGGGAAAAAAAGTCCCTAGCCTACAAGGGAAGATAGATCAGGTTTGCAGCAGACCTATCCACAGAAACATGGCAGGCCAGAAAGGAGTGTGAGAATATATTCAGTGTGCTGAATCAGAAAAATATGCAGCCAAGAATTCTTTATCTAGCAAGGCTGTCATTCAAAATAGAAGGAGAGATAAAAAGTTTCCCAGACAAACAAAAATTAAAGGAGTTTGTGACCACTAAACCAGCCATGCAAGAAATTTTAAGGGGGACTCTCTGAGGGGAGAAAAGCAATAAAAGATTAGAAAGGACCAGAGAACACCACCAGAAACTCCAACTCTACAAGCATCATAATGGCAGTAAATTCATATCTTTCAGTACTCACTCTAAACGTCAATGGACTCAATGCTCCAATCAAAAGACATAGGGTAACAGAATGGATAAGAAAACAAGACCTATCTATGTGCTGTTTACAAGTGACCCACTTTAGACCTACAGACACCTGCAGATTGAAAATAAGGGGATGGAGAACCATCTATCATGCTAATGATCAACAAAAGAAAGCCAGAGTAGCCTTACTTATATCAGACAACTAGACTTTAAAATAAAGACTGTATCAAGAGATGCAGAAGGGCATTATATCATAATCAAGTGGTCTTTAGACCAAGAAGACCTAACAATTGTAAACATTTATGCACCAAATGTGAAAGCACCCAAATATACACATCAATTAATCACAAACATAAAGAAACTCATCAATAGTAATACCATAATAGTAGGAGATTTCAACACCCCACTCACAGCAATAGACAGATCATCTAATCAAAAAATCAACATGGAAACAATGGCTTTGAATGATACATTGGGCCAGATGGACTTAACAGATATAGTCAGAACATTTCATCCTAAAGCAGCAGAATATACATTCCTCTCCAGTGCACATGGAACATTCTCCAGAATAAACCATATACTGGGACACAAATCAGCCCTTAGTAAGTACCAAAAAATCAGGATCATACTGTGCATATTTTCAGACCACTGTGCTATGAAACTCGAAAACAATCACAAGAAAAAATTTGGAAAAGTAACAAATACTTGGAGACTGAAGAACATCCTACTAAAGAATGAATGGGACAGCCAAGCAGTTAAATAAGAAATTAAAAAATATATGGAAATCAATGAAAATGATAACACCACCACCCAAAACCTCTGGGACGCAGCAAAGCCTGTCATAAAAGGAAAGTATATAGCAATCCAGGCCTTCCTAAAGAAGAAAAAAAGATCTCAGTTACACAACCTAACCTTACGCCTTAAGGAGCTGCAAAAAGAACAGCAAATAACACCCAAAACCAGCAGAAGACAGGAAATAATAAAGATTAGAGCAGAAATTAATGCTATTGAAACCAAAAAAACAGTGGAACAGATCAATGAACCAGAAGCTGGTTCTTTGAAAGAATTACAAAATTGATAAGCCACTAGCCAGTTTGATCAAGAAGAAAAAGGAAAGGACCCAAATAAGTAAAATCAAGAATGAAAGAGGAGAAATCACAACCAACACAACAGAAATAAAAACAAAAATAAGAGAATATTATGAGCAATTGTATGCCAATAAAATGGGAAATTTGGAAGAAATGGACAAATTCCTAGAAACATATCCACAACCAAAACTGAAACAGGAAGAAATAGAAAATTTGAACAGACCCATAGCCAGTAAGGAAATCGAATTAGTAATCGATAATCTGCCAAAAAATAAGAGTCCAGGGCCAGATGGCTTTCCAGGGGAATTCTACCAAACATTTAAGGAAGAGTTAACACCTATTCTCTTGAAACTGTTCCAAAAAATAGAAATGAAGGAAAACTTGCAAACTCTTTTATGAAGCCAGCATTACCCTGATTCCAAAACCAGACAGAGACCCCGCTAAAAAGGAGAACTATACACCAATTTCCCTGATGAATATGGATGCAAAAATCCTCAACAAGATATTAGCCAACTGGATTGAACAATACATTAAAAAAATTATTCACCATGACCAAGTGGGATTTATACCTGGGATGCAGGGCTGGTTCAATATCTACAAAAAAATTAACGTGATTCATCACATCAATAAAAGGAAGGACAAGAACCATATGATCCTCTCAATAGATGCAGAGAAAGCATTTGACAAAATACAGCATCCTTTCTTGATAACAACCCTCAAGAAAGTAGGGATAGAAGGATCATACCTTGAGATGATAAAAGCCATATATGAGAGCCCCAACGCTAATATCATCCTCAACTGCGAAAAACTGAGAGTTTTCCCCCTAAGGTCAGGAACAAGACAGGGATGTCCACTCTCACCACTGTTATTCAACGTAGTATTGGAAGTCTTAGCCTCTGCAATCAGACAACAGAAAGGATTAAAAGGCATCCAAATCAGCTAGGAGGAGGTCAAACTTTCACTCTTCACAGATGACATGATACTCTATATGGAAAACCTTAAAGATTCCATAAAAAAAAAAACTGCTAGAACTGATTCATGAATTCTGCAAAATTGCAGGATAAAAAATCAATGCATAGAAATTGGTTGCATTCCTATACACCAACAATGAAGCGACAGAAAGAGAAATCAAGGAATCGATCCCATTTACAGTTACACCAAAAAAACATAAAATACCTAGGAATAAATCTAACCAAAACAGTGAAAAATCTATACAGTGAAAACTATAGACAGCTTATCAAAGACATTGAAGAAGACACAAAGAAATGGAAAAAGATTCCATGCTCTGGATAGGAAGAACAAATATTGTTAAAATGTCAATACTACCCAAAACAATCTACATATTCAATGCAATCCCTATCAAAGTAACACCAGCATTCTTCACAGAGCTAGAACAAATAATCCTAAAATTTGTATGGAACCAGAAAAGACCCTGAATAGCCAAAGCAATCTTGAAAAAGAAAACCAAAGCTGGAAGCATCACAATCCCAGACTTCAAGCTATACTACAAAGCTTTAATCATCAAGACAGTATGGTACTGGCACAAGAACAGACACTCAGATCAATGGAACAGAATAGAGAACCCAGAAACAGACCCACAAACGTATGGCCAACTAATCTTTGACAAAGCAGGAAAGACTATCCAATGGAATAAAGACAGTCTCTTCAGCAAGTGGTGCTGGGAAAACTGGAAAGCGACTTGCAGAAGAATGAACCTGGACCACATTCTTACACCATACACAAAAATAAACTCAAAATGGATGAAAGATCTCAATGTAAGACAGGAAGCCATCAAAAGCCTCGAGGAGAAAGCAGGCAAAAACCTCTTTGATCTTGCCTGCATCAATTTCTTACTCAACACGTCTCTGGAGGCAAGGGAAACAAAAGCAAAAATAAACTCCTGGAACTCATCAAAATAAAAAGCTTCTGCACAGCGAAGGAAACAATCAGCAAAACTAAAAGGCAACCGATGGAATGGGAGAAGATATTTGCAAATGACATATCAGATAAAGGGTTACTATCCAAAATCTACAAAGAACTTATCAAACTCAACACCCAAAAAACAAATGATCCAGTGAAGAAATGGGGAAAAGACATGAATAGACACTTCTCCAAAGAAGACATCCAGATGGCCAACTGACACATGAAAAAATGCTCAACTTCACTCATCATCAGGGAAATACAAATCAAAACCACAATGAGATACCACCTTACACCTGTCAGAATGGCTAACATTAACAACTCAGGCAACAATAGATGTTGGCAAGGATGGGGAGAAACAGGATTTCTTTTGCATTGTTGGTGGGAATGCAAGCTGGTGCAACCACTCTGGAAAACAGTATGGAGGTTTCTCAAAAAACTAAAAATAGAACTACCCTATGACCCAGCAATTGCACTACTAAGCATTTATCCAAGGGATACAGGTGTGCTGTTTTGAAGGGACACATTCACCCCCATGTTTATAGCAGCACTATCAACAATAACCAAAATATGGAAAGAGCCCAAATGTCCATCGATTGATGAATGGATAAAGAATATGTGGTGTGTATATATATATATATATATACACACACACACACACACACACACACACACACATACACACACACACACAATGGAGTATCCGCAATCAAAAAGAATGAATCTTACCATTTGCATGCAGCTACTGGATGGAACTGGAGGGTATTAGGCTAAGTGAAATTAGTCAGTCAGAGAAAGACAAAAATGATATGACTTCCCTCAGATGAGGACTTTAAGAGACAAAGAAGAAGAACATAAAGGAAAGGAAACAAAAATAATATAAAAACAGGGAGGGGGAGAAAACAAAAGAGACTCATAAATATGGAGAACAAACTGAGGGTTGCTGGAGGGGTTGTGGGAGGGGGGATGGGCTAAATGGGTAAGGGGCATTAAGGAATCTACTGAAATCATTGCTTCACTATATAGGAACTAATTTGGATGTAAATTTTTAAAAAAATAAAAAAGTTAAATTAAAAAAAAAAAGGGGAGAAAGTCCATTAGCAGGAAGATGTCTGGAAAACAAAGGCTGCCTTATTATGCAGATAAGTTTCTTGGGTGAAAACAATCACTGGTAATAGCTCTCTTCCTGGTACCAGCAGGCAGTTGAGGGGGAGGTGAAGAGCTTTTCCTTAGTCTGCTGGGTTTTGATTGCTTAAAACACAAAATAATGTTTATGCCAAAGTAGCCCATCTTGGGGCTGTCTACCCTTTGCCCCTAGCTACCATGTTTCTGTCACTTAGTTTCAAAAATTTTCAACTCATGAGGCAGTGTTTTGAACTCGCAGATGTTCAGACATTTAACTATGAATAGCCCAGACGTTTGGAACCAGGCTGAGCCATGATGGAAATAAAAATTGGCCTAGATAGTCCTTAAGCCAGGAGTGGGTTAAATACCCCTTTTCAGAGGATTAGGGACCTGTTAGTGACCTTTTGACTTGGGATTGTTCTGTAAATCCTTGTTCCAGTATCCCCTGGAGACCACATCTAAAAGGGGAAGAAGAGGGGCGCCTGGGTGGCTCAGTCCATTAAGCGTTGACTTCAGCTCAGGTCACGATCTCGCAGTCCGTGAGTTCTAGCCCCGCGCCGGGCTGATGGCTCAGAGCCTGGAGCCTGCTTCCGATTCTGTGTCTCCCTCTCTCTCTGCCCCTCCCCCGTTCATGCTCTGTCTCTCTCGGTCTCAAAAATAAGTAAACGTTAAAAAATTTTTTTTAAATAAATAAATAAATAAATAAATAAATAAAAGGGTAGGAAGAATTGGAGATGCAGGCTGGAAACAAACTAATCTGCAAGACTGTTCACAGGATGGAGGGACACTGCAGGCAGGAGAAGGGAGAGAATCGGACCCCACACCAGGCACCTCAGGCATGGTAGATCCGCATCGGGAAGACTATTGATTTCAGCTCAGGTCATGATTTCACGGTTGTTGAGATGAAGCCCTGCGTCAGGTTGCATGCTGACAACAAGGAGTCTGCTTGGGATTCTCTCTCTCTTTCTCTCTCTCCCAAAATAAATAAATAAACTTTAAACAGATAAAAAAGAAATAAAAAGAAACATTTGCATTAAGAAAGGAACAAAACCTCCTCCCAGGGGTTTTATAAAGATAAGTCTACACAGGAGCTTTGGCTCAGGATAAGGAAAGAAGACTTACGATAAACCAAAAAGTCAGGTGATGCTGTGTATAACATACAGAAGAACAATTAATTAATGCAATTAAGGATTGGGGGAGGACATGTTGAACATGATTTCTGAATCACGAATACAAAGCTGCTTATATGTAAAACTAGGAAATTTGTGACTGGTTATAGAGACGTTCTGCTACATTTAAGGACATTTTGGCACCACAAGAATGGAATCTGCAAGAGAGCAAAAAAGATTATATTTAACATCAAGAAATTCTGGGTACTTAAGGTAAATAAGAATTTTGAAATATAGTAACACATTTAATATAAGATATACATATATATCATATATATATATGTTTATATATCTTATATTCTAATAACCAGTCTTCATCAAAATAGCATTACCAGCAATATAAATAATAGAATAAAGTAGCTCTAAGGTAGTGTTTGACTTTATAGTTTATAGTTTCTTCTGCTCTTTGTGCTTATAGTATGCCATCCACCTCCTTCTTACCGGTGTCTTGGGCTAAAGCCATTGTGGGAACATTAAGTGGGTCTTCAAGGGCACCTGAACTCCATGACTTACAGAGAGGAATCCATAATCAACCCAATACCACTATATCTTGCACCAATTTGACAGCATGGTGTGATAAAAAATTGCATTGAGAATTAAAGACGTGTGTTGTGGCCCTAACTGTATGAACGTTGTATTTGACATTAGGCAGGTCATGACTCCAAAGCTTAACACATTTGTACACCCAGCCTCTCTACAAACGGGTTTCAAGTGTGAAGCCATAAATGAAATTGTTTTGATATCTCTAAAACATGATTGCAGTGCAAAGTGCTCTACTTAATTTATAGCATCACCCACTCATAAACAAGCACCATCCCACGATGAGGGGTCTAAAGCATTCTTAAACCTCTGCATGTCCAAGTAAATGTTAGAAAGTTATGGATTCCTGTGGGATTCTTATTATGTGGTTTCTCCTGTTAAATGATCGGAAATATTTAACTGAAGTAACTGACCAAAAAATAAAAAGGGTTTATTCCTCTAAAATTCCCTCTAGTAACATGTTGCTGACTGTTTAATCATCAGTTTTAAGGGATACTTTTGTTGCATGTAATATTGAGGAAGAAAATTACAAATGCAATTTTGTCAGACCCACCCTCTGTCCACTTATGTAAAGGATGTACTCTCAGTTTAACCATGTGAAACAAACCCTCACTGAAGGTGCAACATAAGGTAGAACTGATCATCTGGAAGCCCGTGGGTCAAGTGGAAAAAGTGGCCTGCGGGGTGCTAAACCCAAAGCCTTTCCCACGCTCAGCCTTGGGCTCCCTCTGTGCCAGTGGGTGACGGACCAGAAGTCTACTAACTCATAGTTAGATCTACCCAACGAAAGACAACCAAGGCCACAGAGCACTGTCAAGTTCCCCCTTTGCTGAGTGAACCTTTCTTTAGGATATAAAGTAACTCTGGGGCACCTGGGAGGTTCAGTCTGTGAAGCTTCCGACTTCGGCTCAGGCCATTATCTCATGACTAGTGAGTTTGAGCCCCACGTCGGGCTCTGTGCTGATAGCTCAGACCCTGGAGCCTGCTCGGGTTCTGTGTCTCCCTCTCTCTCTGCCCCTCCCATCCTTGTGCTCTGTCTCTGTCTCTGTCTCTCTCAAAAATAAATAAACATTAAAATTTTTTTTAAAAAAAGATATAAACTAACTTTTATTCTTCCAGTCCTTTGCCACTTTCCCATTTTTTTTCTTCTAGTCCTTTCCATTTACTTACTGCTACTTTTAAAAATCAGCACTGGAAAAAAATTAACTATATTGGAAGAAGAAAAATAAGGTGACATTTAAAGTCAAGATAAAAATAAAGTAAAACATCTGAGTATTAATAATTTCACTGGGAAATATATACACAAAAGAAAATTATAAAAAATGAAGAACACATGAGGAAAATGAAGACAAGAATAATGGAATAAAGACAGAGATGGTAAGCTGGCAAAATTTACAAATAAACAAACTCTCGGTGAGAAGGACACTTTTAGTTATAAGAATGTAATCCAGGAATAATCTCAGTAGAATTTAGGCAATTGTGATTGTGTTTCTCTTAAGACTTTTGGATGTTTCCTTTTGCTGTTGGAAAAAAAGAAAAAAGAAAAAAACGGAAAGAAAAAAACAGCTAGAGAGTATACTTGGAAAAACAGAGAAATCAATAAACAAAATTAGACTTTGGATTCCGGGCAAACCTATCTCCAAAGCCTGACTGCTACTTATCGGTTAATTATTTGATTTTAGGTAATAAACTTACTGTTTAAATCTCCTGAGTCTCAGCTTGTGACCTGACTCCTAGGGCTGTTTGAAGTATTAAATCATTGACTTATGTCAAGTACTCACTGTGTATCTATGCCTAGTAAATGTTAAAACTGAACTATGTCTTGCCTGTTGTGTCTTCTAAAATGCATTTTTTAAGCTTTACCCATTTTGGATTTCTTAATTCCTACTCAATGCCTGGAGCACAAAGAATATTTATTAATGAACAAAATCTTCTTATGATATTTGAAAATTGGCAGAAACTTATTGGTTCAAAAATGTCAATGATATTTAAGTACTTAATTTTTTTTTAATTTTATAATGGCAGAAAATGTAGTCATAGTATTTAAAAAATGGCTTTAGAATTGTTGAAATACTTTCATTTCTATTGGTGCAAAAAATAACGATAATATTGTTTAAAAACCTAGACTTTTGAAACAGAAGATTAACAAGTGTGTTTTGTTTGAAGGTGATAACTTTTCATTAGTTGACCTAATTTCTGCCGATTTAAAAAAACTTCCAAACGGCATGTAATCCAGCAAAGATAATTTCAATAATATAAAAAACATGCACGATTCCACTGCACCTAATAATATCCGTGCTTTCTTTTGTTGACTATAGAACTCATAAAGCTTAATCTTTTTTTCCCTACCGATCATTCTCCTCACCCCCTAAAATATCTAAGGAGAGTGATTATTCCTTACCTTTCAGACAGCTATGCATATGATATGTATGCATGCATAGACACACAGATTCCAAAGAAATGAAAAATCTAAAGTTTATTTTATTGTGGCTTTTATGTTGTTAGTAGAACTAACACGTGTTAGGGGCACATGGGTGGCTCAGTCAGTTAAGCTTCTGACTTCCGCTCAGGTCATGGTCTCCCAGTCCTTAGAGCCCTGAGCCCTCTGTGCTGACAGCTCAGAGCCTGGAGCCTGCTTTGGATTCTGTGTCTCCTTGTCTGTTTGCCCCTCCCTCGCTCACACTCACTCTCTCAAAAATAAATAAGCATTGAAACAATTAGATAAAAAAAGAAGTGGCACTTGTTAAAGGAGATGATTTGCAATCTCATACCAAGATATACAAGTCTGAACTGCATCCAGGACTATTTCAAATAGCTGCTTTTGGCTCTGAGCTAAATTTAATGCAGTTGGTCTCAAGATTACTCTCTGCACTATTTTAAGTGACAATACACCTGGAGTACCATCCAACTTGCATTAAACTCTCCTTTTCAAAATGTGTAAGTATAGCCAGAAATGTGGATTTGATTTGAGATACGCTCACATGCCAGGAGTTATACTAATAGTCACTTTACTAGTGTCATGAAATATGACATATTTTTAAAGAATCCTGTGTTACTTGAAGAATTTTCGCTGCAAGAGCGAGAATGAAGTCTTTTAAAGTGTAAAATTGTCCCTTTTCATTATGTATATAAGAATTTGTTTATTTTCCAGGGCAAGGGTCTGCAAAGTCCGACCCATGGGTTAAATCTGGCCTGTGGCCTCTTTAACTTTTTACAGCGTTTCTGAGCTAAGAATGAGTTTTAAATGGTTTTAAGAGATGTGAAATAAGGCCAAAGAAGAATTTGCGACGAAGACCGCATGTGGCCTTCGAGGCCTAAAATATTTACTCTGTGGCCCTAAACAGAAAAATTTGTAGATCTCTGTTCTAGAGTAAATCTCTAACCCATACTTCTATTTAGAGTATGTTTTAACGCAATATTTCAAAAGAACAAGAAGATTTTTCTCCTGTCTTCCTGTGACATTTTGGTGATTCTATATAGCCATAATAGATGCAATTCCTTCCCATTAACACATTGATCTGTCAAATTACCATGATTTATAAAATTAGAGGCTTTTAACTTAATATTTTTATAGCTGTTTCTCTCACTTTGGACCTCATTTTCTTAGTCCATTTTGTTTTAAGTGCGAGAAATGAATGTTGACTCTATGTCTGCCCTGGTACTAATGTATACATTTTAAAGGGCTGAATTTAAGCCATAATTTTGCCATGGGGACTCTAAGTAGACATACCAGCCTTCTAATAGATCTGGGGAAATGCTGAATTTTTATTTATGTCTTCAGGTGACAAGCCGTGATGGATGGCCTGACAAGGTCCCGTAGTCTAGCTTTGCACTGCCAGGGAAATGATCATGGCATCAGCCTGCCAGTTTAGTTATCAACAGCTAACAGCCTTAAGGCAGCAGTTTAAAAGTCATTTGTTTGCACTTCTAACAAGTACATTCTATTGTGTAGTTTATTCAAGTAAGCATAATTTTATAACAAGTTGTTAAAAGCTCTTTTGTCAACAATACAAGTCTCTTCTCCCGGTACAAACAGTTCTAAGAGGAGAATATCTTGAAAAGTGTATACTCTATTTAAAATCAAAGCAAGCATTTCACTAAATATTGCTAAAGTAATTAGCGTGGCACAAGTTTTTTTTTTTTTTTTTTTTTTTTTTTTTGCCATCAAATCCTTCTTGAGGAACATTTTTTTTCTTTATCACAGAAATTGCTCATTTAAAGTGGATTATTACCCTCCCTCTTATCATGAGGTGAAGGCTGTCATCCTGTGCTGTTGTCAGGGAATGCATATTTCCAAGAGGAAGGTATCTAATTTTAGCAGTCATAGCTAAAAATGATGTTACTGTTAGTTGTCAGAGAAGTAATCATTAAAGAGTCTATTTTCTCTTTGATGCAAGCAATTCAGATCAACTTTTCCAGGCACTTAGAATTGCCATGAATATGCCTCCAATTTTCACCTCATTCTTGCCACTGTCTTATCAATGTCATTTGTTATGAATGCAATACAAATAATAAAAACCACTTTTTTGTTCACTTTTTCCAGATCTTCACTTAAGTCAATTACTTTTAAAAAACCGTTTGTGACAATTATCAGAAAGTGATTAATTTTAAAAGGAAATCCTGTGTCTCATGTTTGTGCTATTAAAATTCAATGTGTTACATGAAGATTTTCCTAAATACAAAAACATCTAGATTTCAGTGTATTTCAACCTTACTGACAAAAAGCTTTTGATTCATTTCCATGAAGGAAATGATGGAAAAATATTTGGATTTTATTGGTGCTTCTAACAGCAAATTAAACCCAAATTTCAACATCCTATATCTGGACTTAATAAGTAATCAAATGATTGTAACATTCTTTCAATTTCGTCCTCAGGAGTCTCAAACATTGGGTCAAAAGTAGGTATCATATGTGTTGTTCATAAAAATATTAATTTATAACACATTTTTCCGGAAAGTAAATGCAACTATATAAAACAAGAAACCAATTGAAAAGAGATTTCATGAAGGTATAAAAAGTATTTGAAATTTTTTTACCATTTTTTATGATTTATTTATTTATTTATGTATTTATTTATTTATTTTTGTGAGAGAGAGAGAGAGAGAGAGAGGGAGAGAGAGAGAGAGAGAGGGAGGGAGGGAGGGAGGGAGAGAGGAAGAAAGAGAGAATCCCAAGCATGCTCTAAGCTGTTAGCCCAGAGCCCTATCCGGGACTCAAACTCACAAACTGTGAGATCATGACCTGAGCCAAAACCAAGAGTCGGATGCTTAACTGACAGAACCACACAGGTGCCCCAATATTTGAAGAATTTTGACATAACCGTCAGAGTGTAGCAAATAAAAATAATATTGAATGTAGAATCTAGATGAGCAGCTGCTTTCTCTTTTGCCTTTTAATGGAGAACATAAGTAACATATTTCTAAGCCGAATATAAAGACTGCACTTTGTGCTCACTGGGTTTCAAATGACATTTAGCTGCATGAGACGTGCTTCGTACTCCACCAACTCCATGCTCACAGTAGGTCTGTTTCTCTGGGTGATGGGATTCATACCAGATATTTTCGATCTGAAGATTACTGTCATCTTTTGTTGACACCTGATTGGTGGTTGTGGAGCTGCAGGGTTGAGAAGGTAGAATGGATGCGGTTTAGTTTGGGGTTATTGTGTCCCCAAGAACCTCCTGACATACTCTGTGAAACATCCCTTAGTGACAGCACACATTCTTTGAAATACACCAGCAAAGAGTTAATTGGGCTTCCCAGACCTTGGTGGCCTCAAAAGCTTTGGCCTGCTTATGTGGTGGCTGGATGCTTCAGGAGTTAGAATCCCTTTGGATAGGGCAGAAGCAGCATTGCTCATTATGGCCTGGCCTCAGAAGTCACACAGCATCTGGGGTGCCTGGGTGTCTAAATCGGTTGAGATTCCAACTTTGGCTCAGTCATGATCTTGCTGTTCATGAGTTCAAACCCCGCATCCAGCTCTATGTTGACAGCCCAGAGACTGGAGCTGCTTCAGATTCTGTGTGTGTGTCTCTCTCTCTCTGCCCCTTCCCTGCTCATGCTCTGTCTCTCTCTCTCTCTCTCTCTCTCAAAAATAAATAACAAAACATTAAAAAAATTAAAAACAAACAAAAAAACATTAAAAAAAAAAAAAGAGGTCACACAGCATCTCTTCTAAGCCATTCCGTTGGTTAGAGCCAAGCTAGGAGCCCTTATTGAGGACAGAATGTCTAGGTCACAGTCTAGAAGTGTGTAAGATGCAGCTATTGTGGTCATAGTTGGAAAATCTGCCTCATGGACAAATGGAAAACAGACATACCATAACGCGCCGCATGTATATTACTGGTCTGTGTATTACTTTATTATTGCCACTGTGGTCTCGTAAACTAGATGCTCTTGCATGGTTGCCACCAAATGCAATTCTCTATAATCACTTAGGTTTTGCATCACTGCCTCCCAATGACAGGTTGAGGCAAATTCATCTGCTTAATTTCAGATACTCATGTACTAGTGTAAGTGATGCTAAAAAAAGTGAATATATTGTCTTTCACCTTTAATGGTTCAGGGTCATTAATAACACCCACCAGTACTAAGAATCAGCATAATGGGGGTGATTTACTAAATACTCTTGAGTAAGGAGGAATTCTTAGGTGGGGTCGCCAAAAAAATTTCCACACCACCAAGGATCTTATTCCTATAATAAGTGGACACAGAAAAAGCAGGGGTGTATAAATCTGACAGTGGTTTGTGACAATTCAAGTACGACATTTCTATGAGGTAAGCATGCGCAGAATATCTAGAGTTACATAAATTGTTACACATATAGTTACACAAACATATATTAGTTTAACACAGTCTCTTAAAAAATGCGGATATAGAAAATTTTTAAATTTTTCAAATGATGTGGAGAAGAAAGAAAATATAGAAAATTTATGTCCTAACATAATCAAAAAAATTTGTCTAAATTATAAGCATAAAATCAAGTTTAAATAAAAACTTACTAGCTTTTCTCTTGATAATTTATAGAGTACATACACAAACATATTTACTTATAGATGTATGTGTATAAATGCATATTTCTAAATGTATATTTACATGTAAAATGGTAGGCTAGTTCTATATACTCTTTTTTTTTTTTTTTTTGTAGTGTATACGCGATGTATGTTTGGCGTCTGTCTGGTTTATGTGCACGTCACATATGTGAGACGTATGGTTGTTGTGTTCATTGGATTCTTCCATGTGTTGTCTGTCATGTACGTGTGGTCGATTTGAGTTGTGTGCTTGTAGTATATGTTTCATGGGTATGTTTTATGTCTGTGCGGCACGTTGTATACGTTGCGTAAGTGATGTTTGCGTGGCATGTGTGCCATATCGATGATATATACACGTTTCTGTGTATTATACGTGTGATGCGTGTGCAGCACATCTGCGGTATGTGTGTGTGTGGTCTGTATGAGCGATATGTGTGTGCCGTATTTACGGTGTACGTGTTCTGTGTGTGATGTATGTGCGGTATGTGTGTTATGTGTGTTATGTATTTGGGGTGTGTGTGGGACGGGGATGTATGGTGTATTTTGGTATACGTGTAATGTGTGTAGTATATGTGAGGTGTGCCTTCTGTGTGTAGTGAATGCATCGTGTTTGTGGTGTATCTGGGGCACATGTGGTGAAGATGTGTATTCATATTATTTAACTGCTTGTACATTTTTCTTAAGTTCTTTTCAATGTTTATTTATTTATTTATGAGAGAGAGAGGAGAGGCAGAGAGAGAGGGAAACAGAGAGTCTAAAGCAGGCTCCAGGGTGTCAGCACAGAGCCCCACAAGGGGCTCAAACTCACCAACTTTGAGATCATGATCTGAGCTGAAACCAAGAGCCTGAGGCCGAAGCGGACTGAGCCACCCAGGCGCCCCCTTAACTGTTTTTAAAAGACAGATTCTCACTAGGATGTCTATAAAACAAATCGGCAAATACAATGTTACATGCGATAGCATATATTTTAATACAGATCATTCTTTTTGTTTCTGGATTGTTTTGTTATGAATACTGTTTCAGAGACTTTTGCCATTAATTTAAAAACTTTTATTAGTAAATATGTTTCTATGTACACTGAGACTATAACTATTAAAAAAAAACGCTTCCTGAATTGAGGTTTTTTTTATCTTTAGATTAGAATAAAAGATTTTTAAACTTTTTTTTTTAACATTTATTTATTGTTGAGAGACAGAGACAGAAAGTATGAGCAGGGGAGCGGTAGAGAGAGGAAGACACAGAATCGAAGCAGGCTCCAGACTCCGAGCTGTCAGCACAGAGCCTGATGGGGGGCTCAAACCCATGAACCATGAGATCATGACCTGAGCCAAAGTCAGACGCTCAACTGACTGAGCCACACAGGCGCCCCTTTTCTTTTTTTTTAACTGTTTTTTTTTTAACATTTATTTATTGTTGAGAGACACAGATACACAGAGCATGAGCAGGGGAGGGGCAAAGAGACAGGGAGACACAGTATCCGAAGCAGGCTCCAGACTCCGAGCTCCAATAAAACATTTTTAAACAAATTATTGCCATCTTGTGAATATCGTTTGTTAGCTCATCTTTAAGTGGTCCTCAGCTACTATTTGGTGGTTGGACCTTTGAAGTGTGTTCATAAATCTTGAGATTAATGAGGAATGCTATAATGAAAGCTTGTAAATGTAACGTTACATTCCTCACTTTCTGTGAAAAATCACTTTTCCGCTATACTTTCAAAAGCTATTTTTAAGATTCCCCATTGTACACATCCACATAGCTAACCACTTATAATAATGACTGCTTCTGAACATTTAGCCTACTGACATACTGATGCATCTTACCACAATAAGATGACAAAATTCCTTGACCTAGAATCACTTAGCGATTTACACAGAAACAGGTATGCACATACATAGCCCCAGTGAGCTATGTAAACTCGAATAAGGGTAGGGACCACAGTTGTTTTGTTTATCACATATGTAATTTTTTTTCACACTTCCTGGAACAAAGAAGGCACTCTCGAATTATTTCTTGAATTAATGACTAGATAAATTAAAGATCAATTAAGTGACAAGACTGTAGAGCTAGGGGCACGATTGCTCTCTTGAGACTTTCAATGTATGAAGTTCTACTTTTCCTTTTAAAAAGCTGCATCAAAGCTTTCAAGCTAAAATTTTAATTCTGTGATTCAAAACAAAAACCTGGCCATCCGTTCTGAAGTCTCTACAACTTGGAAGGGAAAGTACACAAAGCATGTCTCCTCCCGGGGTAAATATTCTGATGGCTGTGTTTCTCATCCTCATGCATCTTGTCATTGCCCATCCCACACAGACCATCCTGCTCTTTGCTCACGTTTCTGCAATCCAATAAATGGCAAATTTATCCTTAAAGATGTCCTTTCTAACTCTTCTTTAATCTCTCAGAAATCCTACCTGCTATATTTATTTCTAAAACATATATCCATATGGCTCCCACTTAAGCATGATTTTTTTACTGACACCACCTTGGTCTGAGTCAACACTGTTTCTCACCTAGATTGCTGCAATATTTACCCAGCATGTCTCCCTTTTATTCCTTTTACCCCAACCAAACTCCACTTAAGCAGATAGGATGATCTTTTTAAAACATGTGTCTAGGGCCTCCTGGGTGGCTCGGTCAGTTGAGCATCCGACTTCGGCTCAGGTCATGATCTCCCAGTTTGTGAGTTCGAGCCCCGCGTCGGGCTCTGTGCTGACAGCTGGAGCTTGGAGCCTGCTTCAGGTTCTGTCTCCCTCTCTCTCTGCCTCTCCTGCACTTGTGCTCTGTCTCTCTCTGTCTCTCAAAAATGAATAAATATAAAAAATTAAAAAATTAAAAAAAAAATAAAACGTGTCTAAACTCTAATTCTCTCAGTAATTTTCCTTATGATATTAAGTAGGCCAAAATCTTTCTGACAGACTTCTAGACCTTCTGTGATCTGGCCCCATTTATGCCTCACTTCACTTCCTAAATTCTTCAAATGCCACATTTCAGGGAGGACTTTCCTGACGACTCTGATGAATGTGGAATACTTTGCCTGACATATCATTTATTCTTTGCTTTATTTTTTTCTTTTAGCAGTCCCACCACCTAGCACACATTATATTTTTCTCATCTGATGTTTCATTTACATTACCCTCGACTTTATGCTCCACACGGTCAGTGATTTTTGTTTATTTTCTTGACTGAATTCCAACTCGTAAGGAGTGGAGACACTCAAAAGATATTTGGTGCATAAATGAATTAGTGTTTTAGCTCACCAGCATCCGTCGTCACCTTCGGTGCATTCTTTTTGTGTCTTCCTTTCATGAACCTTACAGAAGTTAAAATGAACAAGAACTGAATCTTCTGTGAACACAAACCATATCTCTGTTTCTACATCATTCTTATTTCCATAGAACATGAGAGAAAACTGGAGACAAAATTAACATTGCTAATACGGTTATTAAAGAATTTTAGGTGGTTAGAAAGCTGTGTAGTCACATCCCTTATATTATCTTAAAATTTCTATAAACCTACATAAACCCTATGAGGTAGCTGCTTTAATTATTCTAATTGTATAAGCAAAGGAACCAACTCTGAAAATGGTTATGTAACTTAACTTACACAAAGTCATATATTCTGTGTGTTTGAACCCAAAGAGTCCAACTGCAGACCTTATATTCTGTTTTTAAATGATATTTATTTATTTATTTATTTACTTACTTATTTAATTTTTGACAGGGAGAGAGACAGAGAGAGCGTGCCCAAGTGGGTGAGGGGCAGAGAGAAGAGAAAACATAGAATCCGAAGCAGGCTCCAGGCTCGGAGCTGTTAGCACAGAGCCCCACCCAGGGTCTGAACTCAGGAACCTCGAGATCATGACCTGAGCCAAAGTTGCCCACCCAATCAACTGAGCCACCCAGGAGTCCCCCGAGCTTCTATTCTTACAGTCAGTACTGTAGGACCCTGTCACTGCTCCAGCCTGCTGTGCTGTAGTCATTAGGCAAACACTCTTGTTCCTTTCTGCTTTCTATTCTCCCTTCTTATTATGGTTTCCTTCTCTTCCTTTGGCTTCCACCGTTTAGTTGTTACAATTTTATTTGAGTTTGGAGTAGATATAGAAGGAAAAACAACCTTCAATTGATTTGATTCTAAGCCACTTAGTTCTGCCTAATTTAGACAACAGAGACCCCTCTTGTGGTCTACCCAAACTCAACATAATTTTATATCATTTTGATATGGAAGCCCCAGGCAGCAATAAAGAGCTTATTGTTAGGTTCATATTTTATGACTACATCTCCTTCCAGAACTTGGGGGCAAGGGAGATCGGGAAAGAAAAGGAGGTTTAAGATATTTGGGGATCCAGGTACTTGCTTGATTTGTTCTTCTTGTGAGGTATGTCCCAAAGTTAAGTAAACAATTGTCCTTAAGAAAATAAAAGTAGAATGAAAAACTGCCAATTTTAGTGGTTGTAAATTCATTCTAGATTGTATGAGAATATATATAAGAATAGTTGTACATTTTACCCAGAAATAGTAGTTATTACAGTACTAGTGTCTTCTATTAAGTGCTGGCTAATTTGTAAATTACAATCATGCAACCAGAAACTTAGAATTGACTATGTATCCTTACAATCACTTTCTATTAATCCAGGAAATGACACATATGACAGATCATTAAGTAGCACTGAAAAAAAATGTTTTAAAGATATTACACAGCTGAAGTTTTGCAGAATAGCCTTTGAAAAATCAAGAATGACACTTACATGGATAGTAGTGGTAATGTTAATACAGTGGTTGTAATAATAAATGTAGTTAGCATTACACAGCATTTAATATATGCCCAGTATTTTCGTGTTTCACATTGAGTAACTCATGTAAGTCACAAAGCGATCTAGAAGATAGGTCCTTTTATTATCTTCTTTACACAGATGAATAAACTGAGTTATAAAAAACTTACCAAGGCCACAGAGCTAGTAAAAAGAGAAGTCCAAATTTAAAATGAGGCATTCAGCTCCAAGGCCTGTGGTCTTTACTTTTATATGACTCTACTTTTGTAGAAAAAAAAAAAAAAAAAGGAAAGAAAGAAAAGACTTATCTAGAACTAAGGAAATAGTATTGGTGAGAATTTAGTAACTACATTAGAAACTAGACACAATTGTAGGTGAAGATAATGGAAATTCTCTGCAGGTTAGTAAAAAAGATGTAATACAAGACACTAAACTTTCTAATCAAGATTGTGTGGTTCACATTATGGCAGAGCAACCAAAAGACACATGAATAATAACTTGATAAAAAAATGCACAGCTGAAGAAAATCCATCCTTTCCATATGGAAACAATATTCTTTGTTTGTTTTAAAAGAATAATTAAAATAAATATCAGAACTTTGTAATACTTCATTACATCGTACATAATGCAAATTTCTGTGTGTTTTTTTTTAAATGAATTGTATCTATATCATTCTAGAATGGTTTGGGTCATTATTAGTTAATCTTTTATTAATCTAATATTAATGTACTTCATACACCAAACATCACTGATTAAATGCAGGAAAGTGTGCCTCACTGGTTTTTTTTTTTTTTTTTTTTTTTTTTAATGTAGAGAAAACGTTGCAAGAAAGCCAATCAAAATGAATGGTGATTTTGTTCTAGTCACTAGAGATAAAATGATGAAGAACAAAATGTATTGGCATAATAGAAAATACATTTAACAGTAGTCATTGGTGCCCCTTATGTCTAAATAGACAACCTGTTCAAATATACAGCCTAGTGTACTGTCAGTCATGGCTATCAGTCTTCACGATGTACCCCCCCACTCCAGAATGCTTTGCTTCTCATTTTGGGGGTAATTTTCACACAAATATATAACTTCCATGGAATATTGCTTCTTCGTTCTAAGACTTTACCATCTATCTATCTATCATCATCATCTTCATCATCATCATCATCTGTCATCTATCATTTATTTTTCAGTCTTATTACTAAATTTTTCAGCCTTATTCCCATAGCTTTGGCTTAAATTCCTAATTTTTAGACTTTAACTCAGCTTTGATTCCCCACAGCTTCTCGTTGCTATTTGAGATGCAGTTATGCTTCATCCTCTCTGGAATGTCCAAATTCTCTTCTTGGATGAAAAGAAAATGAATAGCTTCTCCCCACCAAATTGCCCTTCTCCTCATTTCAGATTCATATTTCACCATTTTTTCTCACGTCAACTCAGTTTTAGAACCCCAAAAGCTTATTAGAATCATTTCCTCTTATATTTCTTCCAATCTATCTAGTAACTCTTTATATACGTTGTTACATTAGAAAGTTGAGAATTTTTCCACAGGGTCTTTCCTGTTCTTATCAAGATTAATAAAACATCTTGCACCTAGTACATACACAACTTCTTTCTGTAAGCATGATCAAAATAACACACCATCAAGTCATGGGAGCCAACCAATAAGCACAGGTGCATTTTTGACTAGGGTTCAGATACTAAGTGGACAGACGACTCCTGGCCTCTACTCAGTAACTACCCAAGTTAATGAAATCAAACATCTCCTGGTGTAACCTTCTTACCTCAGAAAGGGTTAAATAATCACTCCCTTTTCAGCAGCTTACAAAATGTCCTTCCATTTCCTAGAAAGTCATATTTAGTTTTTTTTTTCTTTTATCAAACAAAGGAACAAAAAAACTATGAAGCTAGATATGGAGCATACATTCCATAATATCCATATATAAGTAGTTACTGCAAATTATTAAGAAAGACGGGCACATCCAATTTTATTACATTTTTTAAAATATTTACTTACTAGAGAGACAGGGCACAAGAGGGGAAAGGACAGAAAAAGAGAGGTAGACACAGAATCCAAAACAAGCTCAAGGCTCAGAGCTGTCAGTGCAGAGCCTGATGCTGGACTCAAACTCATGAGCCATGAGTCATGGCCTTCCTGAGCCGAAGTTGGAAACTTAACTAACTGAGCCACCTAGGTGCCCCTGGGCACATCTAATTTTAAACTGGGTGATAGATAGATAGATAGATAGATAGATGATAGATAGATAATACATAGATGAAATAAGAAATCTAAATGGCTAAAAAAAAATTTAAAAAATATCTAACATGTTGGGTAGTCACTAACATGTGAAATAAAACAAATGTAACAGCATTTTTACCTTCAAATTTCATGTAAAATTAATTGATAACACACAGTGATGTAGAGCATACGGTCAAATGAGTGTTTTTAAATATTACTGTGGTGTAATCTTTTTACAGATTAGTTGTAACTAATTATCAAAACATTTTAAATTCTCATATGTCAACCTGGTAAAGGAATCCCTTATTTTTTTCCCTAGAAAATTATCACAGATCTATGTGTAAAGATTATTTATTTATTTATTTATTTATTTTAAGTTTATTTACTTATTTTGAGAGAGACAGTGCAGGTGGGGCAGAGAGAGAAGGAGAAAGACAAAATCCCAAGCTGACAGTGCAGAGCCCAATGCGAGGCTGGAACCCTCAAATTGTGGGATCACGACCTGAGCCCAAATCAAGATTTGGATACTCAACCTGTTGAGCCACCCAGGTACTCCAAGATTTATTTATTTATAATAACATTATTTATATTCCTATATTTTTGGTAGTAAACTACCAGAAGACACTGAATAAATAAATATAAATACATCCTTACTAGATAAAGATAAGTGTTTATCTCTGAATAATATTGTTTTTGAGAGTTTTAATTTTATTCTTTAAGAGGAATGCAATTTACACAACCAAAATATATTAATATCATAATCAGGAAACACTGACTATGTAAATAATGCAAGCAGTTATCAGAATTAAAAATCAAATTAGAAACAGCCATAATGGTAGTGAAAAAATCCTTACACTTGAAGCAAGAATGATTTAAATAAGAAAGAGGAATTTTTTAAATACCATTAGCTTTTTACTGATATTTACCTATTTACTGGTATTATTATATCAGATCATGACACATGTAAACATGCACACCACAATACACAAACTATTTAAAGGTATACCTTAATTTATATGTAGAATTCTCAAATACCATGATTTGTAATATTTCATGATGTTCAAAATTCTGAAAACACCTGTAATAGTTATTCTAATAAAAAAGTCTGTTACCCTTCATGAAAAATATTAAGTCTTAGAGGACATTTTTACACTCCATATTATTGGATTTGTAGAAATCTTTATTCGTAGAAGTTTTTGTATTTCATTTTGTATACAATATTCATATTTGTATATTAAAAAGTGAATAAAATAAATAACTTCTATCATTAAGGATAATTACAATATTTCTAAAATCCAGTATATTTTAATAAAAAATAATAATCTAAATGCCAGGCATTATTTTATTTGTACATCAGTCTAGAGGATAATTGAAGTATAAGACTACTAAACAGTTATAACTGGGCATAAGGTATCAGGTATAGGAAAAACTAATTATGTAGAAAAAGTTATATAACAGACTTATATAGGAAGAGTGAGCAGGCATTAATAGATTACTACCCAGGAATTATTTATGTTAAACTTTTTCAACTATATTTTAATATTTAACCATATTGAAATATAATTTTCTTTGAAAAATTATAGATTACTGTATAAATGAAACAAAGTCATTCATTTGTAAATTTGTTTCTATTTAAACATAAATTTTATAACATTATCAAAGTTCATATAAATGTAAGGACAAATTCACATAATACAATTTCTGAAATTAATATATTTCATTAATGAGAAATCATATATATTTTTGTAAATATAGTGAGTAATTAATTATTTCAGTTAAATGTCCATGAATGGGATGTGAGATTTGTGTTGTATGATATTTGTCTTTATAAAGGGAAAACGAACTGAAACACGAATTTCCAAAGTGCCTGTGCCATTTTAAATTCCTAACACCAGTATATGAAAATTTGCACTGTTTCATATTCTCATTTGGCATCATCAGTCTCTAATATTAGCCCTTCTAATAGTTTTGTGGTGGCATCTTATTATGGTTTTAATTTGCAATTTCCTTAATAACTAATGATATTGAGCATCTTTTAAAAGTTATTTATCATTTATATAATTTTGGTAAATATCCTAAAAATTTTCCCATTTCAAAGGTGAATCCTTCTTGGTGTGCGTGAGTGGCTCAGTCGGTTGAGCTACCGACTTTGGCTTAGGTCAAAGATCTCACCGTTCGTGGGTTCGAGCCTCGTGGCAGGCTTGTGCTGACAGCTCAGAGCCTGGAACCTGCTTCGGATTCTGTGTCTTCCTTTCTCTCTGTCCGGCCCCCGCTCACACTCTGTCCTTCTCTCTGTCTCAAATATAAATAAACGTTAAAATTTTTTTTAAAAATGAATCCTTAAATTGAGATTTTTTTTAGAATTTATTTCGCATACAAAACTTTTTGAGATTTATGTTTCAGCAATAAATTTTCCCAGATTATGGCTTGCCTTTTTAATTTTAAGATTGCATCTTGGGGGCCCCTGGGTGGCTCAGTCGGTTGAGCGTCCGTCCAACTTCGGCTCAGGTCATGATCTCACGGTTTGTGAGTTCGAGCCCTGCGTCGGGCTCTGTGTTGTCAGCTCGGAGCCTGTAGCCTGCTTGGGATTCTGTGTCCCCTTCTCTCTCTGCCCCTCCCCAACTTGTGCTCTGTCTCTCTCTGTCTCTCAAAAATAAATAAATGTAAAAAAAATAAAATAAGATTGCATCTTGAAGGACAAAAGTTTTAAGTTTTTTTTTTTCACCCTTCCTGTCCCCAATTCAAACTAGATTATAGACATGTTTTCCTCGAGAACGTAGTGTTAAAGAAGAAAAGCAGAATCTTAATAGTCAAAAGTTATAAACAAGAAATTTGGAAACTGTTTTCTCTCTTTACGATTTTCTAAAATTTCTATTAGGTAGGAAAGCAAAGAGCAGATTTTTTTTTCTGCTCCAAACCACAAAATAATTCCATGCTGCTCATCAGGGTTCAGGTCACAAGTCACAGGTCAGAGTATTTTATGTTTACCTCAGCAACTCTTTCCAAGTTCAAAGCATGCCCTTTTATTAAAAACATCATAGATTTTTTGCTTCATTTTCCACTTTTTTAAAAGAAAATTAGGTTTTAATTTTGAAGTTATTATTGTGATTCTTTTATTAATATCTGTCGCCTCCCACTAAGATTCAATTTTCATAAGGCCCGGAATAATACTGATTTTTATTCAGTTTATCCTCACTAACTAGAACAGTACATGGTATGTTGCATCTGTTTAAAAATATCTGTGTACCAAATGTTTGTAGTTAGTTCGGTCTGCTGCAAAGCTGTAAAATCTTCTGTGAACTGGTACATATATAGAATGATGAGAATTATATGTGCACTGTGAATTACATGTACAATGAAACCTACATTTCTTTCTGTCTGTTACTGATTTTTTCTTGGTTTGGGGCTCTAATGTCTGCTTACTACGGCTTAAGCTTGAGGTTTAACTCAATACTAATTCTTAAGAGTCTCATTTAATAAATGTTTAGTCATAGTCAATTCAAAGTTCTGACTCCCTCTTCTGGCTGTTCCTGCCATCTCAAGATTTCCCCTGCAATTCCATTTTCCCAGGTTGGATACAAGGGCAGTTGTAACCATCTTGGCATCTAGGGACTAGGCCTTTCACACACATGCTGTTTCCTGCCCGCCCTCACTGAGATGTCTGCCAATCGCCAAGCCAAGTTTCATTCTGGGTCCTCAAGGTGTGGCTGGTAATATTTTTTTTTTTGGAAAGGGAGGTCCTGGCTCTATTATACTGAGAAGATTGTATCCAGTGCTCTGCTAATTGCTGCGTGTGTTATAAACAGAATTCAAGATTATTCTTTGTTTCTTAGTGAAATTTAAAACTGAAATTTTCTTTAAATACCCTATAAAAACTAAAGTTGTAGAATATATACAAGGCAATATAAACCGCTTGATTTACAAAAAAATATTTTTTTAATGTTTATTTATTTTTGAGAGAGAGAGAGAGAGTGGGGGAGGGACAGAGAGAGAGAGAGAGAGAGAATCTGAAGCAGGCTTCATGCCCTGAGCTGTCAGCACAGATCCCAATGCAGGGTTCAAACCCACAAACCATGAGATCACGACCTGAGCTGAAATCAGACACTTAAACAACTGGGCCACCCAGGCACCCTTACACATAATTGTGTTAATAAAAATATTTATAATATGTAATTGGAGATGAGCAAAATTATATGAACTTAAGAAAACTATGGCAATAAAAGAAAAATGTACCTTTTTTGCTTTAGAATACTCTAGGACTCATAAAATGTAGATTTAGATTTAAATGTAAATAAAAATCTAGCTATAGATTTGTTTTTAATGAATCCTTTTGTATACTAATCACGACTATATTGCATATTTTATATTGTCTTTTCAGCCTGATGATTAGAAAAATCATAGCATTATTATATATGAGATGATATGTAGGAATTATGATAAGAATAAATAAAGCTCTATCAGTTGTACTTCTTATACAATCTCAGGGAGCATCATTTTCATTGCGTTCTATGTGAAAGCTTTCTCAGAGCACAAGTGCAGAGTACAATGTGAATGGTGCCCATAGGAGTCATGCAACTCAGCCGCTCTAAAGGAAATAAGCTGCTGTACATCTGTCTTGATATGGCAGTGTAACTAATTCTTTTTTTTATTAAAAAATTTTTTTTTCATGTTTATTTATTTTTGACAGAGAGAGAGCACGAGCAGAGAAAGGCAGAGAGAGAGGGAGACACAGACTCTGAAGCAGGCTCCAGGCTCTGAGCTGTCAGCACAGAGCCCCATGCGTGGCTCCAACTCAGGAGCCCTGAGATCATGACCTGAACCGAAGTCTGCCGCCCAACCGACTGAGCCCCAGCAGTGTAACTAATTCTTAAGGGAAGAATTGCTTCCCAAATAACCCACCTCATCTGGGTGGCTTCCTTCAAAAATCAAAGAGCTGATATTGTCTGAGATTAGTACAGAAAAATAATAGGAAAAGTGGCAAGAATAAAGTTTTACAAAGGACCTGAAACTTAAAAAAAAAAAAAAAAGGTATATAGGGCTGTACGTTTATAAAAATATATAGATCGATAGCTAACAATGATAAATCTCAGAACACAGCCATGGACCATCATGAGAAGGCAAACTCAGAAAAATATATTCAGATACTTGGAAAAATTGGAAAATAAAGGAATTCCTGCCTTTAAAACTCCAGCTAGATGTGCTCATCCTTTTATTAGAAAGAACAATATTAAACAAATATAGTCATGGCGACTGAAATTATCTGTACAGTTAGGTAGATTTGCACATTTTATTTTAATTTTTTAATGTTTGTTTATTTTTGAGAGAGAGACAGAGTGTGAGCAGGGGAGGAGCACAGAGAGAAGAAGGCACAGAATTCAAAGCAGGTTCGAGGCTTTGAAGTGTCAGCACAGAGCCCCATGCGGGGCTCGAATCCACAAACTGCAAGATCATGGCCTGAGCTGGAGTCAGAAGCTTAACCGACTGAGACACCCAGGCGCTCCTGCACATTTTATCGCGTCATACATTATACAGTAGTAATCGAGAACGATGTGTATTTTTTACTCAACTGATTTAATGAAAATAAATAATCACCCCTGATTCTATAAACAGTCTTTTCCTAAACCAATTCTGAGGTCATATTTGAAGTCCATATTCCTCTAAAGACTTTCATCTTCTTTACTTTTCAATAAGTCTAAAAAATATGATTTCTTTCTTTCTCTCTTTCTTTCTTTCTTTCAATTAAGCCAGTTTTCTTGCTGAGTCATAGTTTTCCTTCTTTTTTTATTGTTATTTCTTATAATATTTTAAGTATTCCAAGTGCATGAACCCAGGCCAAGTCTAAATTCTATTAGAAAAGCACTTGATTGCCTTTCCCAAGTGATAAATGCAATTATAATCAAATAATTCAGGTATCGTTTGAAGAACACAATTGTTTAATTTTCAGAATATTTAACTCTAATTGTTGGAGGATGACCAAGCACCTTTCTAATTAGTACCCAAATCTAAAATCATTATTTATAATGAATTATATTATAGTTAGTAAATGATGGACTGCTTCAGTGTTACATAACAGCTAGTTAGGCAATCGTTAATTCCTGTTGCTGATAATCAAGTGGGGATGATGATCCTAATGAACATCTTTCAGAAAAGCATACTTCACTCTGAGTAGATGAATGCAGAATACCACATTGAGGATATTCCCCTAGTGTTCCAAGTTTTTGTAAGCAATTCCACAAATAAAAGTGGTGGCTTAGATAATCTTGCATCTTCAATCGGCTATTTTCATTAAACTATTCTTCTTTAAAGAGGGTCTTCATAATAGCATTCATTGAGAATCTATATGTGATAAATGGCTAATAATTGTTGAGTACTCCCGTGTGCTGGGCTGTTTTGAATCACTTTAGAGTTATTAACTCCTTTAAACTTTGTAAGAAGCCTAAGGGAGGAAATACTACTGTTTACCTTTGTGCAGATAAAGCAGGAGCCACAAAGACTTGCTCTTTACTCCTTACTAGACTGTATTATACCATTCTGTCTTTTCAACTGGAAAACGTCTTCAGTGTTAGAAATAAATGATTTGCAACTAGAAATGACTGGTGAGTTTGGAAAAAAATTGAGGAAAATTCAGATGATGGTGGTTTTCCTCTCTTTTTCCTGTCTAATCCTTTCTACTGCCCAAATAGAACATCCTGGGTAACTGCACAGCCAAAACATAAGACCTCAGCACAAAGAATAATACTGAAGTCATGAATAAGTGATATGTGACCAGGAGAAATCAACGTTAAATTCAGAGCTGCTATATTATAGTGCTGCTTAATTACAATTTTAGGGACAAGTGGTTAAAATGAGGTATTAGAAGTCTTCCAGTCAAGTTATTTTGCAATTAGTTCAATTTTATCCCCTTACTCTTGTAGATAAATAATCACAATTAAGCCAGAGGGAGGGTCCAGGACTTCCCCATGGATGGTCCCCTGATAACATAGCCATAACCGTTTTCAAACTCTAGATTAGGGATTCTCCAACATTTTATGTGACAAAACTATTTTAGAATATAGTTCTATTTCTAGAGAAATATGCATTCATGTTTAGAAGTAGACATTTATATAATTTCCAGAGGTCACACATATTTTTCTGAAGACCATCCATATCTTCTTGTATTATAAAACAACAGTTCCCAGCCTAAGCTTTTGAAACACTCTCTTATCTTCCTTTATCTCATTAATTGGTGATAGCATTTATTTATATTCCCTGCTCTTATTTTCTTCAGTTTAACATAGTGAGAAAATACAATATATTTGGCATTGTTAATTAACGGCATAATGAATTAAAATAAAATAAGAAGACCAAGACCTACATTGAGTTTAACAGAGATTTGTGGGAGAGAAAGCCAAAAAAAAGAAAAAAGAAAGAAAAAGAAAAAGAAATCTCCCCTACTAGATTCTAGATTCTCTTAGTTCCTACCCCAGTGCCCCTGGGCTCCATTTACCAATTAAGTGAGCACTTTCCTCAAATGTTATGGGTTTGCTTCTAATAGCTAATGCTTTCTTAGAAGACTTGCTTTTGGTAATTCAAGGCACCTGTCATGAGTTGCCTGTAAATTTTATCTTCTACTGATTCTTCCTTTTCCCTGATATGATGACTGCTAGCTAATGGCAGATAGATTCCCTGGTGGAGGGAAAATCAGGACAAATTCTGTAGTTTAATCTATGGTCCAGAGCTCTCATGAGCTCACAGGTACTGCAAAAACATTGCTCAAGCAAATGTGACTTTGGGCAAGGAGCTTAGAAAGAGAAAAATCAAACTTGATGAAGGTCTTTTGTAAAGGATTCTATTGTTAGAAGAAATAATTTATAGGTTTTAGAATTTAGTTTAAATATGTATAAATATGTTAGGATTCTTTATAAAGAGAAAAATGAGAAAAATAATATAAAATAGAAAATTAATTTAAGTTCCCTTATATACAAACCAATAAAAATAATAATCTCATAAAATCCAAAGAAAAAGTGATAATATGGAATCAATTGAAAACTATATGTAATATTTTATAAGAAAGCGATAAAAATTCTCCTTAATATATAAACTATTGGAAAACATACATATGTTATATATATTATTAAAATAATTTTCTTATAATTCCAAATTACCTTGTATCCACTTATGTGTAGGTTGAATGGATGAATATTTACTTAAATATGTTCCATCAAATAACTATTAGATGCAGGTAAATATTTAATTGATAGTCGTGATTTTGTTTCGTTTCACCGTGGCACTATAGTGAATATTCAACATGTTGTTATTCTATCTTGTACAATAAGTACACTTAATCATATGTTTGCATTTGGCCTCCTAAAATTTAAGAAATGGGAGACAATAAATGGAGGAAGAGAAACAGTAAAGAATTGAGAGTGGTATAAAGTATAGAAGAAATTTTAATTTTTTTGCCCTACAGAAAAAGATGCAGAATAAGAGAATATTAAAAAGTTTCACTCAAATTTTATAACTGTCAGTACCCTTAAGCCCAAATTATCATCACTCTCTTTTAAATGTGGCATAGGCAATCAATTTCTCCAGCACAATAAAAAGACCAATTTTCACCATCAGATAAGAAGGGCTCTGCAGACATGGAATATACAAAAGGGCTCACCACCACCTCCAATCATAAAGGAGGCTGAAAAAAGTATAAAAAAAAAAAAGTTAAGAAACCTATCATAAGTATACCTAAATGGATCAAGAAATAAGGGAGGCAGGAGTTGCTAAAGGAAAGTAATAGTTTTGTATTTAAAGTGAGAGCACAGTCTTTTCATTCCATTTTATGGCAGATGAAGGAAGTCTAAGATGCAAGAAGAGACACAGCTCTGTAAGGAGACAAAAGGACGTATCTTCAAGAGCATTGACTTGATATTCTTTGGGAAGGTGCAAGGCAGTGAAAATATGTCAGGAGAGGAAGAAAAATAAGTCCTGATAGAATATTATTAAAATAACATAAAAAATGAGTTTAAGATGTACATTCAGCTAATACAATTGAAAGAGAAATAGTTAAGGGATGAAATATTTATATATTAAGTCAATCCTGAGAAAGGAAACATACCTGGTGAGTGGTTTTTATGTTCTTAAAACCGTATGCTACAAGTAGATAAAAAATGAAGCACATTTTTTCTGCTTAAAATCACCTCGGCCATTTTGATTTCCATCATTTTATGAGGCTAGCACTGAAGTTCTAAAATTGCGGATTTGGTGCCATTTGAAGGTATACATAAGCTATCAAACATACTTTTCCAAATAATAGCTGTATATATCTATTCAGAAACTTAATGTTTGCTCATATTTTCTCTTTCTTGTCCTTTAATACCAGTTGGTACTTATATTAATTTTTTCTTGTGGTTTAATTCTGTAAGCTAGTTAATATATACCGCATTCTAACAAAAGGAATTTTCTCATTGCAATCAAGACAACTGCATTTATACAGTACTGAATTATAATATATTTACATTTTAAACAACACACGTATTTTACAGTCTGTGTGCTTTTCACAGAGATAATTGAGAGAAATGCATAGATTTTCCTAAATATATGGGATGTGTATTAAAGAAATTTAAAAAATCATAAATGGGATAGCTAGTTGGTGTATCTTTATGCAATTTAATAAGGGACAATAATTTATTTTGATATATTTTATATTGAACTGGTAGATGTAAAAGTTTTAAATATGATTTATTTATGTCTCAATAAAAAAAGTTTTAAACATGAATTACATTGCATCATGACTAAATGGGCCATTTTGTCTCTAACTGGTCAATGATACACTTTTTTTTTTCTCATAGTTTCTGAGATTCATTTGTTACCATATATATTTTTATTTTTTATTTTATTATATGTTTAATTTTTTTAATGTTTATTTTTGACAGAGAGACAGACACAGACTGTGAGCAAGGGAGGAGCAGAGAAAGAAGGTGACACAGAATGCGAAGCAGGCTCCAGGCTCTGAGCTGTCAGCACAGAGCCCGACCCGGGGCTTGAAGTCACAGTGAGATTATGACCTGAGCCAAACTCGGCCACTTAATCTACTGAGCCATCAAGGCACCCCTTAACATATATATTTTTAAATACTTCATGAAATGCAGGTCACTTCAGAAGGTTCTATTAAAAAACAATTAGTGGGGTGCCTGGGTGGCTCAGTCGGTTAAGCATCTGACTTTGGCTCAGGTCACGATCTCACAGTTCATGAGTTCAAGCCCTGTGTTGGGCTCTGTGCTGACAGTTCAGAGCCTGGAGCTTGCTTCGGATTCTGTGTCTCCATTTCTGATCCCCCCCCCCACTCATGCTCTGTCTCTCTCAAAAATAAACAAACATTAAAAAAAAAATTAGTGTGAGAATTGTTTTTCACTTCTCTGTATAATTGTTTCTCTAATCACAATGTGTCAATTATTATTTTTATAGCCATAAGTTTTATTTTATTATGAGAGACATAATAGCACTGAAACGATTATTCTAATCCTGGACTACATATTTTGGACTAATTTTATGTGAGAACTAATCCTTATATGCTTAGGCAACTGCATTTAATTTTTTTTTTTAAATATAAGTCAGTTCATTAGTAACTGATATAGATCTTGTGGAATAAAACTTTATGTTATTTGAAAATACAGAGTTACAAATATATCATCAGTATACCATTTGCTTTCATTGTTTTTACTACTTTGTGAATATACATTCTTAACTTTAATAAGGCAATTTTTATATTATATGTTAAATGAAATAATAAATCTACTATACTGATACAATGTGTCACAGACTTTGAGTCTGGAGTTCTCTCTTGTCCAACAAGAGAGCAGAAGCAGAATTAAATACAAGAGAGGCTAATGTCTGGGAGGAGTCAAGTAAGGGTCCTTGCTCCATTTTTATTAGAATCAAAAGGCTTACAAATATGATGGACATGCAGAAAGAGACAATGAAAGAGTGATCATTAACTCATGTGTGTGAGAGAAAGGGGGTTTGGAAATATGCAGTGTTCAGGGTTTGGGTCAATACAAAACAAACTCCCAGCACCGAGCAGATGGCTATTTATGGCAGGCACTGGGAGCTGTGTCTGTTTATCTTAACTTGCCTAGGGTTTAAGACAGATAGAGTATGCTATCTCAGGGTCCACAAGGCACTTTTTTTTTTTTTTTTTTTTTTTGCTAATTAGCTCCTGGCAATTTCACCCTGCTGCGGTGGTCTATCACCCTGTTTACCTGTTTACCTATTCTGGATGCTTTTGTCCTGTGGAAGTGGCTTTCCGCTCCTATGCTTTTGTTCTATGCTGGGGGCACTTTCACCCTGTGTCCCTATTCTGGATGTTTTTGTCCTAAGCCTTGTTAACTGATTGGTACAAGCTCATGGAATTCCAATAGTTATTCACCACAAAAATGTACAGTTTTCCAACTTCCCGTCCTCAACAAAATGTACCTTGTTCAAAATGCCACCCCATAATCTATTCAGAAGTTGGCATTTAAGGCCGTGTGAGTGTCTCAGTCAATTAAGCATCTGATTTCAGCTCAGGTCATGATCTCACAGTTCTTGAGTTCAAGCCCTGCGTCGGGCTCTGTGCTGACAGCTCAGACCCTGAAGCCTGTTTCAGATTCTGCCACTCCCCTGCTCACACTCTCTCTCTCTCTCAAAAATAAATAAACATTAAAAAAATTTTAAAAAGAACTTGGCATTTTACTGTTTCAACAATCTTCTGACGACACATCGTATAATCCTTATGCAGTTATTTTATCAGGTTATGATATTAAAAATAAATGTGTTGCATCTTATTACGATGCAAATTATATAGCATCTTATTATGTTTAGGGTCATGTATTAATTAGAGCTTGGATCAGTTGTCTTCTGGTAGTGTGTGTGTACAGTGTGACCTTTATATCCTGACATGAGATTTTTTTTATAGTTTCTGGCATCAGTTCTCCCCAACATGAAGGCATCTTGGCATTCACGTTCTTTTTCACCGTTAACCTGAAAAAGAAATCAGTGCAGGGGCGCTCAGGTGGCTCAGTCAGTTAAGCATCAGACTCTAGATTTCAGCTCAGGTCATGATCTTACAGTTAGTGAGTTTAAGCCCCACATTAGGTTCCTCACATACTGACAGCCTCCTTGGGGCTCAAGCCTCAAGCCTCCTTGGGGCTCTCTCTCTCCCTCACTCTGCCTCTGTCTCTCTCTCAGTAAATAAACTTAAGAAACAAAATAAAAAAGAAATCAGTGCAAAAGGAGGACATTGTGACCCGCAAGGCCCTAACCGATTGGGCTTCACCATTCTAGTTCCATTTCCATCACTCATCCCCTGCTATATTTTTCTTTGGCCACATTGGCCTCCTTTATTTCCTTCAAATCCCACAAATTCTTTCTCTCTTCTGAATCTTTGGAATTACTCCTTTCTTCACGTGAATTATTTCTCACGTTTTTGTGAGAGTTGTCTAAATTCACCTCTTGAATTTCACTTCGGTTATTACCTCCTCAGATACATCAGACTTGATCACTTATGGAAAAGCAACTCCACTTTCCTAACTACATGGGTCACTACCATGTTTTTTTCTTTATTCCCTTCACAGCGTTTACAACTAATATGCAAATGTTTAGTTTATCCTTGTATGTAATCTGTATATTTCTGTTTCCAGTTAAAAGTTCCATAACAAGAGAGTGCTGACCTGTGTAATTCACAGTTGTACCCCACCACTTAGATCAATAACTAAATCACTAAGTACTTTTTGATATCTATAGTAAGATGAAAATATCTCTTGAACGACAAGAGTTTAGAAATAATTGATCCGATGGTAATTTCTCTAAGTAATTTATTTTTATAATTCAAAGTGAATATCATATAAGGAATCACCTCTTGTATATTTAATTGCTTTTTTTTATTATTGCTATTATTACTTAATTTTATAGGGGAAAGCATGTGACAGGAAATTTGGTTGCAATTAGTAGATTTTAAAACTCAATTTTTAAAAGATACTAAAATAATGCCATAGTGTTTGAGAACTACATATACAGTCTATATCTGCTACTGGACCTCTTAGGAAATACAGTAACTTATAATAACACTGTAGACATTAGTCATTAAGAAATGATTCATATAGCAAATATTATATGCTGAAGAAATATGCCTACATTAAATTTAAATAAAGATATGTTGTATTTTATGTTAGCCCTTCACTCTTCCAAAATGGAGCCATCCAGAAGGACGCATTTGCCTAGGCTTCCAGATTATCAAGATTTTCTTTGTTAGCCCCAAATATCTATAGGCATATTTGCCCATCTTATGTATTTGTGCCTATTTAAGTTTTAAAAGACCTTCGTAAGAATGTGTTTGACATGATTAGTTTGTATCTGTCTCACTAAAATTTTAAACTATGGATCTGTAAAATACTTGGAGAACCTAATAGGTTCGACATAGCCTGCTTCTTATTTGAAGGGAAGAAAAATGTCTTGTTTCAGCTGAAAAATGGCAGGCTTTAATGAATTAATTGCTTCAAAAGTCCTAGTTAAATCATTTTGCAACCAAATTCAGTGCTGCAAATAGCTGTCTTACATGCATCATGACCTCTAGTTTTTATCTGATAAATTATGTCCCATCCAAACTTAGTGTCAGCAGTTATTTATTGTCCTGGTTACAAATTGGCTGTTATGCAACTGAATTAATTTTGATCAGACATTTCCTATTTGTGCCATCATACAACTGAATGCTTTATAAAATCTGTACTTTCTTTTAAAGGAGCATGCTACTTAGAAGTTATACTTTGAGTACCTGAAACAGATTGAGTTCTTCCAGTTTAAAAAAAAAAAAAGACAATTAGAGAAAGGAAATGGTAACGATTTAAATCATTTAATGTCTTGATTATTTAAAACACTTTCATTTTTTTATTTTTTTTTAATGTTTATTCATTTTTGAGAGACAGAGAGAGACAGAGCATGAGTGGGGAAGGGGCAGAGAGAGGGAGACACAGAATCTGAAACAGGCTCCAGGCTTTGAGCTGTCACACAGAGCCCGACGCGGGGCTCGAACCCATGGGCTATGAGATCATGACCTGAGCTGAAAGTCGGACACTCAACTGACTGAGTCACCCAGGTGCCCCATATTTAAAACACTTTTAAAATAATGATGTAAGAGAATGTGTACCCTAGATTAATTCAAGAATTTGAAGATTCTCCCATACAGATCTAATGCAGTCAGGAATTTAGACATATGCTTCTTTTAGGAAAGCCAGCTATTGACTTAGTAAGAGCTATCCATGGACTAGGAATTTGAAATCTTTCAATAAATGTATTAAATCAATACAACTTAAGTGACCTGATGATCTACGAACATACTATAAAAAGCAAAATACAGTCACCTTAACTAGCTTCATACTAGGCTATAGATTTTGAGATAAATCCTGAGACTCATGGGAAAATAAATAATTACTGTGGAGCTCAAAGGAAAGAGCCTTGTGGTAAAGCTTGATACGCAGAGCGGTGCTGTAAGGGAAGCACACATCAGTTTGGTTGTTAAGGCTTGGATTCAAGTCCTTGCTTTTTTTTATTTTGCAATACTATGACTTGAAACAAACTACCTCACTTGAAGGAAGTTTTATTTATTCAGAGGAGATATTGCCTCATCTCAGCGTTTAATTGGCTCACTTGGTAGAGGATGTGACTTTTGATCTCGGGGTTGTAAGTTCCAACCCCATGTGAGGTGCAGATATTATTTAAAAAAATAAAATCTTAAGAGGGAGAGAGAGTGAGAGAGAGGGAGAGGATATTGTCTCACCTCAGGGGTTGTTAGAAGCATTAAATGATATAGCATGATGCAAGCACTGTGTGAATGTACAATCCCTTTCTTAACATCACTTTTCTTTATTTTTTGCAAAATGAAATACAACCAATGGTCCACTAAGAGTAAAAAACAATAGTATTGTGAATTAAAAAAAGTGCTTTTTTTAAGCAAATATCTTGGAAGGATTCTGTCATTAACAAGGGGGGGTGCACCAGGGTGGCTCAGTTAAGCCTCCGACTCTTGATTTCAGCTCAGGGCATAATCTCAGGGGTTCTTGAGTTTCAGCCCAAAGTTCTTGTCAAGGCAGAGCTTGCTTGGGATTCTCTCTCTCTCCCCCTCTCTCTCTCTCTCTCTCTCTCTGCCCCTCCCCTAAACTAACTCTCTGTCTGTCTGTCTCTCTCTCTCAAAAAAAAAAAAGGGGGGGGTGATTGAACTAGAAATTTCTCGGGTCTGAGTCATGACTCAACCCCTTCTATTTTTATGATGCTACCACAGTCATGTAATCAGTCTAAACTTGTTTTCTTAACTACATAATTAGGGAAAATACCTCATATGCTCATTATTTAAATTAAATGAGGCAATGATCCTTAATACTTTACAAATCATGTAGCAACAACAAACAATATAGTAATCTCACTTATTACCACTATTATGAAAGCATGCATGATTTCCAGATAGTCAACAATATTCTAAGGGCTGTATAATAATAGAAATTTTCAAAGATCATTTTTCATTGAATTTTATCTTATAAATTTTGGAACAACTAATCTATCAGGAAACCCTGAATTGTTTGGAGGCGATACTAGGAGAGAAGTACTTTGCTTTTCTACAACTATAGTGTTTTTGATCAAAGACATTCACAGAATTATTTGTAGAACATGAGGTTGAAAACAATGGAGCTTGTTGTTCAAGCTATATAATATCAATATGAAATGCAAATAGTTTAAGATGCCCTAAGTACTTTAATAATGAAATAACTTTGAAAGATATTACAGCTTTTTGTAATACACTTGTTATTACAACAATGCAAAATTATTTTATTCCAGTATAAAAATAAGATAAACCTATGGAATAAAATGATGTACTGAATGTCTATGATAAAATAGAAATCACTTCAAAAATACATTGAAGGGTACTTAGCACTGGTGAATATTGGCTTTTTTGGCTAAGTGGAAAATGTTTTCTTATTTTAATTTGTAATTCCCTAATTCAGCACATCTGAATTCCCTCAATGAGTTAAAGGACCACTGTTTTTATTTTTGAGCTTCAGGAATACACAAACCAACACTGAGTTTAATTTTTTGTATCAACTTTTTTGTGTATGTCTAACATTTTGAAGTATTTTCTGTACTTATTTTCTCTAATTAGAAAATTCTAAGGGGAGAGTATAATTTTAAATTTAAAGTAGTAAAAGTAAGCAAAAAGTAAATAACTCAAGTGAAAATCACATAAAATCTAGTTAAATAAAATAAATCCTGCCTTTTTAGCACATAACATTTTGACGTTTTGCTACAGATTTTATATTATTTATTACATATATACACACAACTGTTACACAACTTAAAAGTTTAAATTATATATATACATATATATACATCATGTATATATATGTATATATATGTATACACACACACACACACACAAGTATTCTCAAAATGTCGAGAAATACGATTGATTTTGGTCAATTAATACATGACTCTTATTATAATAACTAACCTTTATATACAATGAAATAATCTGATCCATCATATGTCCCTTTATTCAAATCTTCATTAAGATTTCTAACAGTGGTGTATTTATCTTCATATAGGCCTTGTCCATTTCATACTTGTTGCAGATCATATACATATACATAGAGCCAGCAGGAAAGACACTTCATTTTGAATGGGTCAACTTTGAAATTTATTTTTAAATGTTTTTATGTTATGTCAAAGCTATTGATTTTTTACCTATTATATGACTTCAAAACTTACAAATTATCTAATAAATTTTACTAGCTTTCTTCTAGTGAACCATATCTTTTTAAAGCTAACAAATGATCCTTTTATCCTTAATCCCAACATTGGTATTATGCTTTTCTTAGTTATATTTCTATGTTTATGCCCATGTTAAAACTATTGATCCAGAGGGACTTCTTTAACATTATTCTAATTTTAATTTCAATGTCTTCAGATTTTCAACAGTAAGTAAACTGCTGCTTTTTAATTGTATTATTAATTTGGAATATTTATACATGTTTGTTGTGACAAATATGCACATACATTGGTAATATAAGGGATATTATTAGTTTTGTGTAACTAAAAATTGTAATGTAGAGAAGGATATTTAATTTGCAGATAATAGTATTGGAAAATTTGAATTTTGCTAACGCCAAAATTCATACTAGTTTGTCACTCTAAAAACTTAGAATCTTCAATGGCAGATTATTTAGGGCAGAGTTGGAGTGGCCAGCCGGAGCAGGACATGAAGAGTGGTAATTATGCTTACTTTGATGTTGTAATTCTATGGTTTAAGGAGTTTGGTTTGTATTTCTGTTTGGCAGTTTTCCCAGCCACTAAATTCATTTCAGTGGTTTGCTAAAGGACAACAGTGGCTTTTCAATATAGAAATCTCAGTGAGCTATGTTTAGATCTAAATTGTTTTCTATATTGAAACACTGGCCTCCTTCCATGCAATGTGAGCATCAAATCAGGTATTTTATAAATGAGTCATTGAAAAGCATATGTAGTTCAATTTCTTGGGCAATATTAGAAATATAAAATCTTAAATTTTACAAATGAATGTTGGAGCATAGTGACACATAGAAGAAAGTTACCGAACTGTTTAACATTCTCTTTTCATGAGAAACTTTCTTTTTATTTATTTATTTATTTTTTAATTTTTATTTTTTTAACGTTTATTTATTTTTGAGACAGAGAGAGACAGAGCATGAACGGGGGAGGGTCAGAGAGAGAGGGAGACACAGAATCTGAAACAGGCTCCAGGCTTTGAGCTGTCGCACAGAGCCCGACGCGGGGCTCGAACTCACGGACCGTGAGATCGTGACCTGAGCCGAAGTCGGACGCTTAACCGACTGAGCCACCCAGGGGCCCCAGAAACTTTCTTTTTAAATGCAAGAATAAAACTTGTGCAACTGAGGCTCAGTCAGTTAAGTATCCATCTCTTGATTTCAGCTCAGGTTGTGAGATTGAGCTCTGCCTCAGGCTCTTTGCCAGGTGTGAATCTTGTTTAAGATTCTCTCACTCTCTCTCCCCTTGCCCCTACACTGCTTTCTCTCTCTCTATTTCTCTCTCTTTCTCTCTAAAAAGAAAGAAAGAAAAAAATGAAAGAAAGAAAGAAAGAAAGAAGAAAGAAAGAAGAAAGAAAAAGAAAGAAAGAAAGAAAGAAAGAAAGAAAGAAAGAAAGAAAGAAAGAAAAAAAACTTGGATAATTTTTTTTTTTAATTTTTCTTTAAGAGTTTCAGGTAATTATTGTACACTATATATCCTATATATACTTACAAATTATATATATATATATGTATATATATGTGTGTATATATATGTGTGTATATATATGTATATATATGTGTGTGTGTATATATATATATTTATGTGTGTGTATATATATATATACACACACACATATATATACATATATATACACACATATGTATATATATACACACATACATATATGTATATATATGTGTGTGTGTATATATATATATATACACACACACATATATATACATATATATTTAATTGTATGCTTTTTTAATTGTATGTTCAACCACAAGAAAGCATTTCATAGATGCTATGTTAAGCCCTAGCAACATATACCTAAAAGTAGTTCTCTTTAGTCTGAGTTCTACACATTCACAAGAATAACATAGTCAACTTTATAAAGCATATTTGGTTTATTTATATGAAATACATTTTCCCATTTTTTTATGTTAAGTACCGAATAATTTTATATACTATATTATATAAAGTTCATTACCCTCCCACTTAATATTGTATTTTTTCCAGCCATTGATAACATAATTTAAAGCAGTTTTCTAAATATTAGTATGAATCACAAGTAAAACAGTGAATCGAATCCTTATGCTAAGCTTACTACCTACGGTGTAAAAGTAGGTGCAGGTGATGTGCTCCCTCTTCTTACCAATTCATGACACACACCATCCCTTTGTTCCTGAACCCAGACATGGCCTCTAGATCTGCTGGTGGAGCTCTGCAGGTAGTCGATATTCATCAGTTGAGTGCACATGTAAAAGAAGCTTTATTTTCCATCCCTATATTGAAGGGTACAAATGCAATAAAAAATATTTTCTTGGTAGTTTTGTCTAGAACACTACAGTTATGTAATGATGGAGCAAACTGGGTAAGTGAGAAGGGAGAAATTGGGTAGGGCTGGTTAATTATGTTTATGTCCTGTCTTTTTAATGAATATGCATTTGAATATGTGGTTTTCAAAATCTTAGTTCTATTTTTTGAAAGACCCATAAATATTTTTTTGCAAATTCTATTTTATCTCCCCTCTTAGTCTAGTCTCCAACAGTTGTCTTTTCCTGATCTTAGTTCTTAATGATACTAAGCTCTGGGCTGCTATTCTACATTTTGTCCCAACCAAATATACAAAGCTGTTTCAAGTATTCAACTGCAAATAGTCTCCTTGACCTGAGGAAACCTACTGCTTCCTTTCCTCCTGGAGTCAATTGAAAGGATTAAGTTGAATTACTTTTCTTTCAGGAGCATCCTCCTGGTGGCATTGCCAGCCATGTGGTATTTTCCCTTGCAAAGAAAAGGTTTTCTGGGCAAATTAAGAGGACTTCCTATTTCCTCAAAAATGAAAGCAAGGAAATGAGAAAAATGGGGATGAGAAATTTTAAAGTCAGATTATGCCTCACAGTAAAAGGAGGAGAACAATTGGAAATAGTGAAATGAGAGAAAATGATGAGAAGAGTAGGTGAAAACCAACTTAAGGAAAAAGATAAATTTAAAAATGAGAGGGTAACCAAGTAAGGAACAGGACTGGGCACGAATGAATCCTACCTATTAATTATCAAATATTTAATAACTGAGAATTCAGTTGTCTCCATGAGGAGATCTTGGGGCGCTAGTAAACATAGCATAAAAAAGATAGTGACATTTCACAATGATGAGATTTGAGATTAATGATACTTCAGTTAGATAAACCGATAGAAGTTCAGAAAAAAGTTTGAGCTTTAATATTGGTAGAGAAAAGGTAAAGTGATTTCTCAACTAAGCCTCCTCATCCTAGAAATACAGCTAATAATTAGAAATATAATTTTTTCCAAAGGAAATTAATATGGATACAGACTGATGTTTATCTCATCACCAGAATGAAAGACAGGCAAAAAGTAATGGCTTCTAATTGGGCAAAAATATGCTTCTGCCTACTGAGTGAATGAATTCAGGAACAATTGGTCAATTACTCAGCTCCATCAAAAACACTGAGGAAAAATTTGTATGGTCTCAATTTTATGAATGATCTCAATTCTAAGAAATTATTGGTATGAAATTTATTAAATATTTCCTTTGCTTTGTATATCACATCTCCATAATGCACCTATAAATTTAGGTTATAGATATTTTTTGTCTATTGAGGAGGGGAAGGATTTATTGCAAAGTTGTGGAAAGTTTGAATCTGCTTTCCAAACGCCTTTAAAGAAAGTTATTACACACACATGCACGCGCACACACATACTCAAATAAATTGGGACAAGGACTGTGATAAATTTGATTGGGCAGGATTATTATAAATATGATTTTATTACATTCTCTTTTCTCTTCTGTGGCCCTAGAGATGTTCTTGTTGCTCACTGGTCCTCAGAATCTCATTCTTCACTCAAATATGCGTTCTGATAAAAAGATGTGCAACATAACTCATCCTGATAAATAGAAATGGAATGTGACACTGTCATCGCTCCTTGTATTGGTGGTGAATAGGGAAAAAAAAACATATTGAATAAAATAATAACCAGATCTCAGTGAGACAGTTTTATCCCAGGCAACTGTAAGGATGTAAGAATTCATCAACTTTGTTTTACCAAGCCAACAAGTAAACAATAAAGAGCAACTAAATCAATTATTCAACATAAATACAAAGGTCATTAATCTGTTGTTTGTGACTGTTTTTCACTTCCTACATCAGAGCCTGAGGGCAGTGTTTCAGTCAGTGTTACATGTCTCAGTATGACAGTCAAAATCTTAATAAGTATATACTCCTGTTTCTTCAGAATTGCCAAAGTTCATTTATGTTAATCAGGATTCACTATTATCTTATGCATGGATAATACAGTGACCAGTAAAATATGACATGATATAAAAATATTAGTCACATTCATTATTCATTATTAAAAAGAAAGTGTATTAAACTATGCAGTACCCAGCATGAAATATGAAATATTTATCTATCATCTATTATCTATCTATCTATCTATCTATCTATCTATCTATCTATGTATCCCTCTGTCTCAAGAGTCTCTCTGCAGTCTCTTTCTCTCAAAATAAATAAATTTAAAAAGAATAGACCTTATATGGGAAAGAAAAAAAAACAAAAACATAGGTTTATTTTTTCTTCAATGTGGAAAAAATAGACAAGATCATTTTTATACATCTCAACATCAAAAGTCAGAATGTTTCCTACTACTGATGATATGATCTGTCAACAGTCTTTAGACAGAAGGTTTGTAATACTGGAGATACACGAAGTTTGCTTTAAAGACTACATGAACATATATAATCTATAGGACATCACTTTCCAAGCCTCCACTTCTATATGTAGTCTTTTCTGAAACCAATCTGAGAATACATTTGTTAAATATTTGTTAAATATCATTGGCGTTTCCTTTCACAGTTGCCTTTCCTTCTTTTCCCATTTGACAAAATAGACCATGCATTTCATCCTGGCAGATTGCTTACTGGGGTGCCATACAAAGAGAAAATATTCATATCTGGGTAGACCCCTTATTCAAGGCATGAATTAACCATTGCAAGAATTTTTGCCTTCCCCTATTTGATACAAATTTGGTTTAGAAGGCAGTGAAGCAGAGATAACACAGTCATTTGACCCACACTGGGATATTCTGAATTTAAACAACTTGTAGGATAAGGAAGAATTAAAATATCTATTTTTAATGATCCTGCCACATTTGTCTGTCTATTGTTGCCAAAGACTACTGCCATAACATAAGCTATATATTATATACTATTACATTTCTTGTAGAAGGTAGTTCCATAAACAGGATTAAAAACATTGAACAAGTAATACTAAAATTTGTATGAAACCATGAAAGATCCTGCATAGCCAAAGCAATCTTGATAAAGAAAAGCAAACGTGGAAGTATTACAATTCCAGACTTCACTCAAAATCAGACTTCACTTAATTACAAAGCTATCATAATTAAAACAATATGGTTGTAGCACAAAAATAGAACAGAATAGATCAATGGAACAGAATATAAAGCTCAGAAATAAAGTCATGCTTGTATAGTCGATTAATCTATGACAAAGGAGGCAAAAATATCTAATGGAGGAAAGACAGTCTCTTCAATCAATGGTGCTGGGAAAACTGGACAGCTACACGTAAAAAAAATGAAACTGGACCACTCTCTAACACCATATACAAAATAAACTCAAAATAGATTAAAAACGAGACCTGAAAGCAATAAACATCCTGGAACATAGGTAGTAGTTTCTCTGACAAAGCTAGTTCCATAGATCTATTTAGACGAATATCAAAGAAGAAAAAACAATTGAATTGTTATTAGTCCCTTTCAGGTTGTAACAGTAAATAGTAACATCCACTGAGTTTCATTTTCAATAAAATTTACTTTATATGTTTAATAACTACCAGAATGTGTTTTTAAATTGTGTCTTATTAATAAATGTAATAAATCAATAAAAGGACAAAGTTTCAAGGAGAAAAAAATTCAAGGACCCAAATCAATTTGTTTAATTTATATACATTTTTAATATTCACTATATTTCAATATAATAAAAATGCTGAAGTGTAATATGTAATTTATTAGTATTTAAATTGTAGGAGTGTTCAGTAATGAAATATGAGTTCAAAGAAATGAAAAGAATACAAACTTCTGATGTAAAAGATTCTTCAGGTGTTCTTTAAATATATGAGAGTGGATATTACATCCCATAGTTTAGATTTGAACACCTTCTAAAGAGTGGTTTAATCATTTTCTTTTAAATTCCAGTATTTATAATGTATCCCATGCCACATAATTTACAAAAATTTTAATGTGTCACACAAAAAGAAGAAAAAGTTAGTAGGTTGTTTTAAAACTTCTCCGTCTTGGGTGCCTGGGTAGCTCAGTCGGGTAAGGGTCTAACTTCAGCTCAGGTCATGATCTCACGGTTTGTGAGTTGGAGCCTGGCCTTAGGTTATGTGCTGACAGCTCAGAGCCTGGAGCCTGCTTCCAATTCTGTGTCTCCATCTCTCTCTGCCCCTCCCCTGTTTGTGCACTCCCTTTCTTTCTCTCTCTCCTTCTTTCTCTCTGTCTCTCTTTCTCTCTCAAAAAATGAATAAACATTAAAAAAAATTAAAAAAAATAAAAACTTCTTGGCCCATTATCAGCTACACGTAACTAGTAAATTTATCTAAATAAAACAAAATAAAAACTATGATCCTTGGTCATACCAACCACATTTCAATTATGTGAGGCAAGTGCCTACCATATTAGACAAGGTAGATATAGACAATTTCTGTCATCACACAAAGTTCTATTGAAATGAACTGTCTTAGGAAATTGTATTTGTTTCAGCACTGAAGTCCTTTGAATTTATACAAGACTAGATTTTCCACATTGGTGGCATATGTGCTTTGTTTTTCTTTCCTCTTACCCATGAGGGGGCCAAAATATGCATAGAATTAGGATTCAAAGACATGTTGATAGATTTACAGAAAATTTCCCCTTGGGCCCAATACATGGATTTTGTATCACCTTTTAATAAGAAAGGTTGTGATTAGTTTCTGTGGGGTTTTGGTATACCTATAAATGCTGAAATCATGACTAAGTTACAACTTATCTTAGTTCCAAGAGATGATTTTTATCATAGACATGCAGAGTACGACTGTCCAGAAGAGATTGCTTCTAATATTTATTATTTCTACTAATTTATAGTGCGCGCTCTCTCTCTCTCTCTCATGTCAGATATCCAAATAAATGAGTCACCACGTTAAAATAACCATGTCCATATTTAAGTGTTCTGATAAATTTCCCCCTCATTTTTTCAGACGGCCTATCTCTTGTTATGTCACCCAGCAAGCTTTGAAATACTCCATACCTTGGAAACTAACTGTTATCTTCCATTACTCTTACTCAAAGAATTCATTAATTGTATAGAAAAACCATTTTGCCTTGACAGAATACAACTTCTAATGATATCTGTGAGAATATACATAATGGATGAACATCTGCTCAATAAAACATAACGATTAAACAAAACAGCAAAATCATACTATGTTAAAAATATATTGCAAACAAAATATATTGCAAAGCTTAGGTTGGAAACTGTCATAGGACACTGAGCAAATGGCCCCAAAAGAACAGGACATTTGTTCAATTTATCTTTAAATCTCTAGAAATTAGTGCATGATGTGGGTTACAGCAGAACTCCAAAAAGAGTTGTTAAATAATTGAATGACCCATATTATTTAGTTTGCTTAATACAATGCTAAGTGCAGTAGGATATATGTAAAATTTTAATCAGTCTCTCAGCAAGGATTTTTATAATATTTACTGTATGTTAAGGAGTCATGGTAAAATACCTGTAATGTATAAGGCTAATGTTTCATATTTCAATTCCCTTAAATGAACAAACCAGATATAAATTCAGAATAGGTATAAAGGATAGAATTACAGGACAGAAACAAGCCTCAGAAGAAAAACATAATGTTAGGGCATTAACAAGAGGATAAATTGGGGTCATTTCTCAAGGTACCTGAAATGAAAAAGTGAAAGGAAAAACAGCAAGTCTATGTATTATAGTTTCGACTACATCGTAAAGTCATCAGTCAAGGAAAGGAGAATTACTGCAGTTAATTCCTTCCTTAAGAAGAATGTGCAGACTGTTTGCTGATGCCAAAGAATTTCTGTTTGAAAATATGGTAGTAAAATGGATATTTTAATACATTTTTGTAAGAATCCATAATATATAAATTTGAGTTTGAAAATAACCTGGGAACAGGGTTCCGTCAGTTCAGCGTCCAACTCTTGATCTCAGCACAGTTCTAGATCTCAGGGTTGTGAGTTCAAACCCCTTGTTGGTCTCAAACCTGGCAACATTTTTCAATATATCTACTTTCACTTTGAAAATAACTCATACTATCCTATACAGCGTAGCAATTTTTGACAACTTTATTGAGGCATGATTGACATACAATACACAGCATGCTCAAAGTTTAACATTTGATAAATTTGCAATATAAATACACCCTTGAAACAATGATTACAATCAAGAGAGTGAACCTACCTACTCTTCACCCCACAGAAAGTCCTCATATCTCTTTAAAATCTGCTCCCTTTTGGGACACCTGGGTGGCTCAGTCGGTTGAGCGGCCGACTTCAGCTCAGGTCACAATCTCGCGGTCCGTGAGTTCGAGCCCCGCGTGGGGCCCTGCGCTGATGGCTCAGAGCCTGGAGCCTGCTTCCAATTCTGTGTCTCCCTCTCTCTCTGCCCCTCCCCCATTCATGCTCTGTCTCTGTCTCAAAAATAAAAAACGTTAAAAAAAAAAAATAAAATCTGCTCCCTCTTGCATCTTTTCTCATTTTCTCCCTCATGCAACTACCAATGTGTTTTCTTTCATTACAGATTAATTTCTTTGCTGGAGTTTTAAATAAATGAAATCATAGAGTATGTAGCTTTTTTGTCTAAATTAATGAAGCATGAAGCGTAATTGTTTGATTTTATCCATGTCATTCTGTGCTCCCACAGATGACTGTGCCGTTGGTTTATCCATTCTCCTGTTGACAGAAACTTGATTTTTTTCCAATGTGGGCTATTACACATAGAGCTGCTATTCAAAAAAAAAATCACGTGAAAATCTCTTTATGGACATTTGCTTTCTTTTTTCTTAGGTAAAAACCTAGGGATGCGTTGAAAAATTAAATATATGGTCGATCTGTGTCTAATATTTTAAAGAAATGTCGAGTTGCTTTCCAAAGCAGTTCTACCATTTTATATTTAAACCAGCAAAATGTGAGACTAGCACTTCTTCCACATTTTTGCCAACATTTGATACGGTCAGGTTTTTTGTTTTGCTTTTCATTTTAGTCATTCTAATAGCTATGTAATGGTATCTCATGGTAAATTTAATTTACATTCTCCTAATGACCAGTGATGTTCAACATCTTTTCATATGCTTATTTGTTATCTATATTATTGATGAAGTCTCTGCTCAAATGTTTTGTCTAATTTTATTGGACAGTTGGCATGTTATCAAGTTTTGAAAATTCTTTACATTTTTTGTAAATACAAGAAGTTTACAAATGAACGTGATTTGCAAATGTTTTCTAATCTGTAGAGAGACTTTCATTTTCTTAACAGAATCATTCGAAGAACTAAACTTTTTAATTTTGATAAAGTTCAATTTATCAATTCAAATTTTATGGATTGCGTTGTCAAACTTGTATCTGAGAATTCTTTGCTAATTTAAGGTTACAAATATTTCCCTCTGTTTTTAACCAGAAATTTTACAGGTTTAATTTTTCCATTGAATTCTACAATTGACTTTGAGTTCATTTTTGCATATAGTGTGAGGTATTCTTTGAAGTTCATTGTTTTACAACACATATTCAAATGTTTCAGTCTTATTGATGAAAAGATACCATTTCCCCACTGAATTGTTTTTGCAAATTTTCCAAAATTAAGTCTCCATATATATGTGGATGAATTTCTGGACTCTATTCTGTTCCATTAATGCTTATATTGCTCTGATTTCATCACAGAGGCTTTATTATAACTTTTAAAATAATGTCAGTTAGGGGTGCCTGTGTGGCTCGGTCAGTTAACCATCCGACTCTTGATTTTGGCTCAGGTTATGATCTCAAGGTGGTGAGATTGAGCACCTTGTCGGACTCTGTGCAGCCTGTGGAGCCTGCATGAGATTCTCTTTCACCCTCTCCCTTTGTCCCTTCCCCACTTGTGCGTGCTCTTTTGCTCTTTCTCTTTGTCTCAATAAATGAATAAATAAATAGATAAACAAACAAACAAATAAAAATGTCAGTTAGTCTTCAAACTTTGATTTTCAATTTAAATTGTTTTACCTGTCTTACATCCTTCAGATTTTTACATGAATTTTGCACACATCATGGCAATTTCTATGAGAAAACTTTCTGGGATTTTTATTAGAATTTCACTGAATTTAGAGATAAATTTGCTTAGAATTAACATCTTAACAATATTGAGTCTTCTGACCCAGCAACAAATTTTATCATTCTATTTATATTTGCTTTAATTTCTCTCAACATTTTTTTCAATTTTTAGTGTACAATCCTCTCAAATTTCTTGCTAGATTTATCCCTAAGTGAATTAAATTTAAAAAATTATTTTATTTTATTATTGCTCTCTGCTACAATAAAGAAATATCACCTACTTGTGTTGGTAATCACGTGTCCTAAGTCTCACTAAATTTATTTGTTAGGTCTACTGGTTTTCTTTGTAGATTTCACTGGATTTGATATATGGACAATGATGTTACCTGAAAATAAAATTTAATTGCCTTGCTTCAATGTGGATTTTTTTAAACATAATTTCCCTGGTCAGAGATGCTTGTACAATGATGAATACAATTTGTATCAGGAAACATTCTTGTTGTTTTCTAGTTAAGTGATGCAACTTTTTACAGATGTTCTTAATGAGTTTTCATCTTTAGTTTACTAAAAGTTTTCATGATGTTGCATTTTTTTCAATTTTTTCTTCTGAACTTATTGAGACAATCACTAAATGGGAATAAAATTAAAGTCATGTATTATAAAGTACAGGCATACCTTGGAGATAATGTGTATTTAGTTCCAGACTACCTCAAGGAAGCAAAGATTGCAATAAAGTGAGTCAAAGGAATTTTTTTGATTTCCAGTGCATACAAAAATTATGTTTTTACTACAGTTTATAAAATGTGTGCAATAGCATTGTCTCAGAAAACCATGTACATATCTTAATTTAAAAATACTTTATTGCTAAGGCACCTGGGTAATTCGGTGAATAGTCGTACTCTTGATTTCAGCTCAGGCCATGACCTTGCAGTTCACGGGATGCAACCCTACACTGGGCTCTGCATGGACAGTGCGGAACCTGCTTGGGATTCTCTCTCTCCTTCTCTCTCCTTCTGTCCCGTCCTCACTCATTCTTTCTCTCTCTCTCTCTCTCTCTCTCTTTCTGTCTCTCTTTCTATTTCTCTCTCAAAATAAATAAACTAAAACATACTTTTTTGCTAAAAAATGCTAACCATAATCTGAGCTTTCAGAGTGAGTTGTAATCTTTTTGCTGATGGAAGGTCTTGTCTCCATGCTAATGGCTGTTAATTGATCAGGATGGTAGTTGCTGAAGGATGAGGTGGCTGTAGAAATTTCTTAAAATAAGGTGATACTTAAGGTTGCCATATAGATTGATTCTTCCTTTTATGAATGGTTTCTCTGCAGCATATGATGCTGTTTGATAGCATTTTACCTACAGTCTATCATCTTTCAAAATTAGAGACAATCCTCTCAAACCCTGTAGGTGTTTTGTCAACTGAGTTTATGGAATATTCTAAATCCTTTGTTGTCATCTCAATAATCTTCACAGCATGTTTACCAAGAGTAAATTCCAGTCAAGAAATCACTTTCTTTGCTCACTCTTAGAAGCAACTACTTATCCATTCAAGTTTTATCAAAAGATTACATCAATTCAGTCACATCTTCAGGCTCCACTTCTAATTTTAGTTTTCTTGCTATTTTCACCACATCTGCAGTTACTGCCTTCACTGAAGTATTGAACCTCTCCCAAAGTTACACAAGAGTATTAGAAATAACTTTTTCCAAATTCCTGATGATGTGGATATTTTGACCTCTTCTTGAGATCAGAAATGTTCTTAATGGCATATAGAATGGTGAATGCTTTCCAGAAGGTTTTCAATTTTCTTTGCCCAAAACCATCAGAGGAATCACTATCTATGGCAGCTATAGCCTTACAAAATGTATTTCTTAAATAATGGGACTTGAAAGTAAAAATTACTCCTTGAACTGTGGGCTGTAGAATGGATGTCATGTTAGCAGGCATGACAGCAATATTCATCTCTATCAGAGTTCTTGGGTGACCAGGTGCATTGTCAATGAGAAGTCATATTTTGAAAGAAGTCTTGTTTTTTTGAGATATACTGCTTAACAATGGGCTTAAGATATTTAGTAAACCATGCTGTAAATAGATGTACTACCATCCAGGCCTTTTTTTTTTTTTTTCTGGTGAAAGAGTGCAGGCAAAGTAGACTTAGCACAATTCTTAAGGGTCGTTGGATTTTTCAAGCAATAAGTATAAGTATTGGCTTCAGCCTAAAGGAGAGTCAGCCTGTCCTTTGAAGCTTCGAAGGCAGGCATTGACTTCTCTCTAGCTGGGAAAATTCCAGATGACATCTCCTTCCAATAGAAAGCTGTTTCATCTACATCAGATGTCTGTTGTTTAATGTAACCAACTTCCTAATGATCTTAGGAAGATCTTAGGAACAACTTGCTTCAATCTCTACATCAGTACTTGCTGCTTTATCTTATATTTTGATGTTATGGAGATGGCTTCTTTCCTTAAACGTCATGAACCAACCTTCAAAGAATTGAAGACTTAGGCCCTTGCTTTGCTTTCAGGTTTTTTTTTTCCTTTTAAAGGAGAAATAGAGACCTTTCCCATATACAAAAACTAAATAATTTCATCAACCAGAAGACCCCTACTATAAGAAATGTTAAAGGAAGTCCTTCAAGTGGAAGAAGAAAAGATACCAGAATGAAATTTGGAAGTATAAAAATCAAATGGTAAATAAATGGGTGATTTTCCTTTTGTAGTTTCACATATCTTTAAAAGATAAATGACTAAGCAAATAGTCACACTGAGTTGTGGGCTTTACAACAAACATGTATGTATAATGTATGACAACAGTACTTTGAAGACTAGGAAAAATGAAATATACTATTGAAAAGTACTTCTGTGAAGTGGTATAATATCATTTGAATATAGAATGTGATAAGAAGCATGACTTTATGATCTGAGGGCTTCCAGAATGCCTGGTCTACAAGGATGAAATCCTGCATATGTCTTCTCAGAACAAGTGACCATTAAACACTTAGCTAAAGTGCCCGTTTGGAATGACACCCTAAGGACTTGGAGTGCTGTGTTCCAAGATGCTGTTTATAAATTAAAATATCAGATGATATGTGGTGATTTTTATGGTGCCTAGCAGGAAAAGACATAATTCATATGCCAAAGAGGATAATCCATCTTGATTACAAAGTGTAGCCAGCAGACACATAAGAGTATATCTAGAACCTGAGGAATTCACTGGGGTCTCCCTTGCTTCTTCCATGTCTAGTAAAAACATGGGAATGACGATTTCAGCAACCATAGCCTGGCCAGTGCAAGAAAACTAAAGGCTCTGTTCCCTCAAGAAGTGAAATCTGGGTGACCTCGCCATGGACGCAAGTGACCTAGGAAAGCTGAAGAAGTGCCTGAAGTTGATGCAAATAGAGAGTAGACCATCAATGATAGAGGATGACCATCAATTAGGTTCTCAAGAACAGCTACAGGGGTTTGGACTATATTTGCCCTACTAATCCGTTTATTGTAAATCTTTTTCGAATATAACAACCCCCCACACTGAATGCACTTAATGTGGGCCTGAGCTGATTTGAGTGTAACAGTGGTTACTTGTATAAGGTACTTAGAACACCATTGATTCATAAATTCTTAGTCCTGGTCCAGTTCATTCCAGCTACAGCCATAGTCAACAGTTCCTGTGTAACCCAGTAGAATTCAATCTGAAGGTGACACTACTTTTACATTTTTTGCCTTTCCCCCCCAAAAAAACTATAGGAACATAGGACAACCGAGAAGTGTGAGGGATTAAAATTCCAAGGAAAATCATGTCGGAGTTCAGAAGTTAATGGATAAATTCACAGAAATTCCTTCCTTTGTGGAGACAAATATGATGCACATTGGCATGATTTTTCAGATGGACCACAGCAGGATCTAAATCTGGTTTCTCAAAGCAGTACCTAGAATAGCAGTTCACCCTTCGTTGGTGTTCTCTCTTTTCCACTTTCATTCTCCCAACTGCCCCTTTTGTGCTTCTTTTTTTTTTTTATAGAAAATGGATTTTATTCGATACTAACATGTAACAGATTGGTAGCACATTGCTTATATACAAATGATTTAACCTAGGTCGAAATATGTACTGGTTTAAAAAAACCTTCAGTGCATGTAAATAAACCTTCAGGCCATCCTAACTTGGAAGTTCAGTCTGTGTGGCTTTATCTACTCTTGAAGCAACAGCCTTCTGTCAATGCTGGACTTTTTCCAGATCTCCCCGAAGTTGGAGAATGACTTCATCCCTCTCCTTCAGCTGTAGCTTCAGCACTGAGCATTCATCCTTCATTATATCCCAACAAATGTTCTGCCAGCCAAATGAAGAGCTCCAGAATCAAGAGTGCCTGTTGGAAAAAAATCCCTCTTGCTTGTTTCTAAAGATCACCTTCTGAATAAACTAGCTGCATGTGAGTCAGGTTGTGATTTTGTGAGAACCGAAATCAAGACCCCATACCACTAAAGTGAACCCAGTGTTTCATAGTGTAAGCATCCTACTGAACATTTTAGTTAGACATCTTCTCCTCATGTTTTACTCTTTAATTTGTTTTTTCTTGAGAATCTACATTAGAATCATGGAATCAAAATTTAACTACTTTTAAGGTTTTCATTATCACTGACATATTGCTGTCCAAAAGATATGCCAATTTATGTAGCTACCAGCAATGTATGGAGTTGGTACTTAATTAAAAATATTTCCCATGCCAATTTTGATGGAGTTAGTGTGATTATGGTCAGACTAAATTTACATGCCAAATAAAAAAAATGTTCTGTTTTGTAAAAACTTATTGTTTATTTCCAATACTTTTAGAAAATATATTTTCTATTCTGATTTAATTACACACAAATCTAGAAATATTTGAGTAAGATATAGTTATTGTAATCGGGGAATAATCAATTCTGATTATTGTGTGTAAGAATATTACTGTGTCATATTGTGGGTCACATAATTTAATGTATTTTGTTAGACAATTGATGAAGTAGAGGCTTTCCTTTCAATGGGATGTTTTTTCTAGATTTTTTCAAACACATAAACTTGAAAAAGTTACGCGCATAAGCTACCAATTAAGACAATTAAATATTACTGCAATAAAATATGGACTACACAATGATATACATGACTAATGATGCAATCTCAATAAAACAATTCATTGAAATATTATTTAGTTGGTTGATAGAAATGTGAACTGTCAGATAGTCTCATATATTAGTAATACACATTATGTCTTCATAAAAATAGATTTACAATTGATCTCTGTAATTGTCTTGTTTATATCATGAACATATACTTTTTAAAATAAGTTCATGTTTACTCTGTGTCCTTATTGCATGTGCTTATGGTTCAACTTTGCTTTATTTCAAATATACAGCTTTTTTTCATTTTAGACCTTAAATTCCTTGAGGAAGTTATACACTGGGAATCTTCCAACCTACTGTGTAATAATAGATGTGCATTAAGTTTAAAGTAACATATTTGGTCAACTTTCCTTAATCAAAATAGTTTATTTTTAAATGTTTTATCGACTTTAATAAATATAAAACCAAATTCTTAAAAAAAACAGAAAGTTGTTATATTAGGAGCCTTAGAATTCAAAATTCTTATCTAGCATATTAAAAAATAGTTTCACATTTTTCTTTAAATTGCAGTTAGTTAATACACAGTATAATATAAATTTCAGGTGCACAATTTAATGATTCATTACTTGCCCACAAGGAGCCCGTGAAGAGTCAGTGGTCATTGCAACAAGTGCTCTCCTTAATATCCATTATTCATTTAACCCATTCCCCGCTCAGCTCCGCTCCGGCAGCCCTCAGTTTGTTCTCTATAGTTAAGAGTCTCTTTTATGGTTTGCCTTTCTTTTCTCCCCTCCACTCCTCCATGTTCATTTGTTTTGTTTCTTCAATTCCACATATGAATGAAATCATATGGTATTTGTCTTTCTCTGACTGACTGATTTCACTTACATAATACTCTCTAGCTCCATCCACATTGTTGCAAATGGCAAGATTTCATTCTTTTTTTTTTTAATGGCCGATTAATGTTCCATTGTGTATAAATACCACTTTTTCTTTATCCAGTCATCAGTCAATGGGCATCTGGGTTCTTTCCATAATTTGGCTACTGTTGATAATGCTACTATAAACAGTGAGATACATGTGCCCCTTTGAATCAGTATTTGTGTACCCTTTTGGTAAAGACCTACTAGTGCAATTACTGGGTCAAGGGGAGTTTTATTTTTAACTTTTTGAGGAAACTCTATACTGTTTTCCAGAGTGGCTGCACCAGTTTCCATTTCCAGTAACAGTGTAAGAGGGTTCCCCTTACTTTGCATCCTTCCCACTGTTGTTTCTTGAGTTGTTAATTTTAGCCATTCTGACAGGTGTGAGGTTGTATCTCATTGTGGTTTTGATTTGAATTTCCCTGATGATGAGTGATGTTGAGCATCATTTCAAGTTTCTGTTAGCCATCTGTATATCTTCTTTTGAAAAGTGTGTGTCTTTTGCCCATTTCTTCACTGGATTATTTGCTTTTTGTGTGTTGAGTTTGAGAGGTTCTTTATCAGATATGTCATTTATAAATATCTTCTCCCAAATCAAAGGTTTCCTTTTAGTTTTGTTGATTGTTTCCTTCATTGTACAGAAACTTTTTATCTTGATGGTGTCCCAATAGTTCCTTTTTGCTTTTACTTCTCTTGCCTCAAGAGACGTATCTAATAAGAAGTTACTATGGCGAAGGTCAAAGAGGTTGCTGCCTCTGTTCTCCTCTAGGACCTTGATGGTTTCCTATCTCACATCTAAGACTTTCATCTATTTTTTTTAATTTATTTCCATATATGGTGTAAAAAAGTGGTCCAGTTTCATTCTTTTGCATATTGCTTTCCAGTTTTCCCAACACCATTTGCTGGAGAGACTTTTTTTTTTTTTCATTGGGTATTCTTATCTGCTTTGTCAAAACTAGTTGACCATAGTTGTGGGTTCATTTCTGGATTTTCTATTCTGTTCCATTGATCTATGTGTCTGTTTTTATGCCAGTATCATACTGTCTTGATCATTACAGCTTTGTAACATACCTCAAAGTCCAGAATTGTGATGCCTCCAGCTTTGCTTTTCTTGTTCAAGATTATTTCAGCTTTTGGGGCCTTTTGTGGTTCCATAAAAATTCTAGGATCGTTTGTTCTAGCTCTGTGAAAAGTGCTGGTGGTATTCTGAAAGGGACTTCATTAAATGTGTAGATTGCTTTGGGTAGTATAGACATTTTAACAATGCCTGTTCTTCCAATCCGTGATGTTTTTCCATTTTTTCAGGTTATCTATAGAGTATAGATCTTGTACTTCCTTGGTTAGATTTATTTTGAAGTATTTTATGGTTTTTGGTGCAATTGTAAATGGTATTGATTCCTTGATTTTTCTTTCTGCTGCTTCATTGTTGGTGTATATAAATTCAACAAAATTCCACCTCACTCCCTGACCAGGGTTTTTTCCTCTCCACAACACCCGTGATCATTTCTCTCCCAAACTACATCTCTGCATGTCCTGATCTCTATAATGCACTTTCTTCTCTCCCTGTAGTTATCCATTTTGTTCGGTCAGTCCTTCAGATCGATTTCTTGGGTATTCAAAATGAATTGATATTTATCTAGCTGTGTTTGAGGTATGAGGAAAGCCTAGGGTCCTCCTACTAATCTATCTTAGCTCCTACTCCCAACATATTTTTCAAACGAGCAAATAACCTATTAAATGTACTGATGACTCCTATGATTCCATGCTGCATAAATATAATTTTTTCAATTGTTTTTCAAGAAGATTTATCTACAACTAATTAAAATAATATGTAATATTATACACATCTGTGACAAGAGAAGTCAACAACAACTGGCTTCTCTCTTAAGTCAATAAACTAACATTCTCCTGTGGGAGAAAAGACAATTTGCATTCCTATATCAAATTCAGTATGTTGATAACAATTAGTTATTAATAATTATATGTTAATATCATTGATATGTATTTAAGTTAGTAATTGTTGTAATAATTAATTATTATTTGTTATCTGTCCGATTTAGATCAGGATGTTAATTACTGTTTAAAAGCAGTTTAATATTTATTTTTTTTAATTCATAAGAATATTCTGCCAAATACTTATTTCGTTGGTTACTAGCATAATATCAATATCATTCTAAATTATGACAAGTGGGCATTGACTTAAAATAAGATTAAATAAGTTAAATATAAAATTAAATAAAATTAAAATTAAAACTCACATTATCTTTGTGTTGACACATAAATATATTATATAGAAACTATTATATATATTTTGATTTTTATATTACCTCCATGCTACAAATGAGCACTTTCAAGACATGACTAAAATAGGTCAAAATATGATTTGGTGGTATTTGAAGCAATAGGCTAATGCATGGGTATTAGAAAACAAAATGAAACAATATGAAGCAACTTAAAATATATCTTACCTTAAAAGATTTTTCAATTAGTAGATCAACATTTGAAGAATATTTTTTAGAAGGCTTCTAACTAGTAACGTGCAGATTAATTTCAATGAACCAAATTGTCCCAGACGCTTGAGTAAATAGAAACAGGAAAAGATAAAATGTCAGTGTAGTCTGAAAATTTCCCCCCTAAATCTTCAGCATTTTATTGAATTAAAACAACTGGAAAAGGTATTTGGGAATTCGATGGCAGAAATTTGATAAATAGTTTATCAATAATTTGCAGCAGATAAAACCACATAAGCATCTGTTCGGGAAAGAGATAACTAAATTGAACATGTGCTTTGGAAATGGTTGAGTTGGTTTACGCCTTAAAGCAAGAGAAGAAAATCAAAGCCATTTCTGCTACCAAATTACATTATCTGGTCTAGAAATACTGAAATGTCTTTTAATATTTTGAAATGAATATTTTGAAGAAGATGCAGTTATATCATTTTCAGTTAGCATACAATTGGATTGAAAATACTGCCTTCCCTCCAGGCAATACGACTCTGCTTTTCTTCTGGTATATGCATACTACTTCCATTAAAAAGGAGAATTCCTAATTTGTGAGTAGATTGCTGAAGCTTGAATACATATTAGTTCCTTTAAAAGTTTAGGAAGTCTCTTTACCAAGAACCATACTTTTGTCAAAAAAAAAAAAATCTTAGAGTTACAATATAAGCAAGCACAGAACCTGGCAACACATCTAGATTTGCTGTTTTGGTCAAGAAGTTGCATACAAAATTGTGACTAATTTCTACGTTGGCAAGTGCTGCTGCAATTATTTTGGTCTTATTCCAGCAACATTGTCTAACATGACAAAAATCTTTGTCATGATCAGAATTACTGCCTTGACTCATTCTCTTTTTTAAAAAGTTTTAGTTAATGTGATCAGAGTAAAACATGAAGTTTTCTACAGTTCAGAGAATTTTCTGGATTTGCATAGAATTACCCTGAAGCGTTTGATCGAATTTTTATTAGGAAATACCACTTTTTTTCCAATACAAAAAGAAATCCTTAAAGAATAAACTTGACAGAAATAAGTTCACCTATGGCTTTGCTTCCTGGTTAGATATTAGAGGCCACACAACTAAGGACAGCTTTTTATTTAAGGCTGTGTGATTACAAACTGACATGCTGCTAGGCATATACAGTTGACTTTAGAACAATGCAAAGGTTGGGGGCACCGACCTCCGTGCACTCAAAAATCCATGTGTAACTTTTGACTTCCTCAAAAGTTAACTACAAATAGCCTACTATTGACTAGAAGTTTGATCAATAATATAAACAGTTGATTAAAACATATTTTATATGTTGCATGTATTATATACTGTGTTCTTAAATAATATCGAGCTTCTAATTTTTTTCAGTACTTCTAAGCTAAGCAGTTTGAGAGTTTTTTCAAATTGTTGCAAATCTTCCAAAATTTCCCCACTCTATCCTTTGAAAAAAATCCACATAGAACTGAACTTGCTCAATTCAAACCCACGTTGTTCAAGGGTCAACTATAATTTGTCAACATGCCCATCTGAAAATGGTGATCGAAGGCAGAAGAAAGATATCCTGAAGCCTTGTCAAATTTACTGCAAGCAGACATCTATGGACACCTAGAATCAATACATAAGTTTTGATAGGAATGTTTGTTAATATAGTCATTGTCTGACCTTATCTGTGCTTTTGCTTTCTGTGGTTTCAGTTACCCACAGTCAACCATAGTGTGGAAGCAGATGATGCTCCTTCTGATGTTTCTCCTTCATAAGGTCATTAGCACATCACAATGTCTACATTATTCACCTCACTTCTTCTCATCATGTGGGTATTTTGTCCTTTCAGGTTATCACAAGAAGGATGAATACAGTGCAATAAGGTATTTTAAGACAGAGATCACATGTTCATAACTTTTATTACAGTGTATTGTTATAATCGCCCTAGTTTTTATTGTTATTATTGTTAATCTCTTGCTTAACTTATTAAATTTATCATAGATATGTGTGGATGGAAATAAAAGCATAGCATATATAAGGCTTCATATTACCTCCACTTTTAGATGTCCACTAGGCGTCTTGGAATCCATCCCATGAAGGTAAGGGATGTACTACTGTACTACTTAAAATGGAATGTGGATTGTAACTCCCTTACTAAAGGGAAAACAGTAGCAGAATTTACTAACGTTGACTTCATTAATTTTTGAAAAAAGGAAATTATAAAATACTACTTGAATGAGAAGAGTTGGGGATAATTTTGTACCTCTTAAATCAAGAATTTTTTTTTCTGTAGCAGAGACTGCTAGTTTTTACTCGATACCAATCAATTTTATCCTCAATTCTTACATTGCCTATAGTTGTGGAGGCAGAAGTATACACCCTTCCTTCCTAATAAAAAGAGTCATTTTCCCATACTCCATCTTAGATAAGAGGTGAGTGGCCAAAGACATGTAAGCAGCTATCAAACTTTTCCTCTTTCCTCTTCATTTTTCTTCTTGCTAGAAATATGTACCTCATGGCTGGTGTTCTTGCAGTCCTATCACCATGAACTTCATATTAAGCATAATGGAGATTAAAGACAGGAATGCATGTGATATTGAGGTCATAAATGGGAACAAAGCAAATCTCTATTTTGTTTAAAACTATGCGTGTTCCAGTTTTCTGTAACTATACTTAAACAATGTTGGTATTTCTAGTCATGAAAATTTTGAATTCATTTGATAAAACACACTCGTCTAAATTGGCATTTTGGCATGGCTGCAACCAAATTGATTGGTAAAAATTGAATAGGTGTCAAAAATTATATAGCCATTGCCATTACATATTATCCTTCATCATTTTGGTGCAAATGCTATAAAATAGTTATAAAATTGAAATTCACTTCATATTAGAATCAAAGTGTATTTTGTGTGTATGTGGGGGGGGGCATTTATAATATTTTCCTCACTTTTTCCCTGATACTGATTCCTCATTTTTGTACTGAAACATAAAATTGAGAGAGAGAAGTTTATTTGTAGACAGTGGTCAGTTTCCCTTAGAAGCAGATATTTTGGTGTGGAGTGGATGGATTGAGAAGTATTCTTAGCATCAGCACTTGTGAAACAGAAGGGAAGGAAATAGGATTGGTCAGATGGAGAAGTTCAGCTGTGAAGCCAACCTCATTTTAGCTTCAGTTGACCGCACACGAACTCCGCTGGGGACATGGAATTCCAGAGTGGTCTCTGGTTGAGGCAAGTGGGCCAGGTCTCATTACACTGGCACTGGCCAGCCTTTGGATGTGGGCCACCCAAGGAAATAGGTTTAGTTTGTGGGAGGCAGTTGGCAGTTGAGTAGGAGTTAAGAGTACCAGGCAGTCTGATGGCAGCATCCCCTGCTGGGTGTACAAATCCTTTATTTCTGGAATGGTAATCTGAGTAGTTTATCACTTAGTCACAGAATATATGGTGATTTTGTCACAGAACTAATTTACAATGCAAAAAAGTGATATGCATGTGCATTGCTCTGAAGGGAAATAAAACTGATCAGCTTCTCAATTTTTTAAACTTCTGCCTTAGATAAAACATTTTTAAAGTGCTTATTTAAAAAAAAAACATTGCTTATTTGAAAGTATAGTGTGCAGATTAGGGGGAAAATACACTTAAACAGTATTGAATTTTAGGCAAACTTGCCTTAAGTGAGTGTATCTTTAGGTGAAGTGACTTGAGGTTTGCTGATAAGGTGAAGGGCAATATTTTTGCAGATTCCAAATTTCCATGTAAGTGCAACTAATTGTTATTTTTGTCCCTAAAAAGATGAGCAGCTAGAACAATTAATTATTGCTTTTGATGAATCTCTGTTATGAAAATGTGCTATCCTAAATCAAAATGAACACAAAAATGACTGAAAAATAATAAAGCCATAGCATACTGTGTCTTGAGCAAGACATTTATATTTTTATTTCCTCCATTTCTTACTCTGCAAAAATTGTTTCTTCATGAAAGTGATTTAGTTAGTGTTGTAAAAACAATCCAGAACTCAAAAATGAACACTGAACAAATACAAAGTACTCTTCTGGTTTTTTATATCCTGGTAATTAACTACCCTTTTCTCTCAATTCTATAATCTAAGAAGAAAAAAGTGAGTAGCAATCAATATTCCTTCTACTGCTTTACAAATAAATAAGCATTTTAATTTTTTCCAGTTGGTGTATTGGACTGGCGAACGCGTTATTTAACGACTAATAGATTCATGAAACATCTTATTATGATTGCTGATAAAATGACTATAATTTGAGCCTTGAGAATGTGTGGATAGATAGTGGTTGCTGTCTACTTAAATTGATATAACACTGAGTCATACTGAAAGAGACAAACAATTAAAAGGAAAAAAGTAGAAAAAATATTTTCCCCTTTTTAGTTTGAAATTCCTGTGACAAATGTCACTGTACCTTCTAAATCTAGATGTGTTACAAGGGCACATCTGATGTTGATAACCGCCTACGTATCCTCTCTAACCAGTCATGTTTGGCAGTTTTTCTTCATTTAGAGTTCAGTTCAAAGGCTTGACATCAAATTTCTGCAACAAATTCAGAGCTACTCATTTTCCTTATCCATTCCTTTCTGGTTTTGATTCTAGTTTCAGTAGTTAAAAAAATGAAGACACTAACCACCAAAGAGATTGAAAAAAGACCAGAGTTATTTTTCACTAATCATCTCAGCAAAATTTCACTAGCAGTGCCTTACTATTTTCATATATGAAATATTCCTTAAGTATATCCTAAAGTTGGTGGAAAGGAAGTAATATTAAAGTGATCCATGCTCCAATTTTGACTTTATCACTTAGAACTAAGTGAACAACCATGATTTAGGTAACTCTTGTGAACTTCATTTTACCCATTTTTCCAGTTAAGAGTGATGATACCCACCCAGAGAAGTGCTGGAAAGAGTGACTGGAATAGAGCACAGAAAACTTTCAGTACTGTGCATGACAAATGATAAACACTTGAAAATATTTCCATTTTCTCTCATTTTTCACTTCTATTTATTCTTGCTCTTTTTTTTTTTTAATCTTTTAAACTTATTATACAATTTTCATATGTTTGGCCCCTTGTCTGCCTTTCTTTGAAAAAAAATTTTTTAATGTTTTTATTTATTGTTGACAGAGAGAAAGACACAGCATGTGCGGGGGAGGGGCAGACAGAGAGGGAGACACAGAATCCACAGCAGGCTCCAGGCTCTGAGCTGTCAGCACAGAGCCCGACACGGGGCTCGAACTCACAGACCGTGAGATCATGACCTGAGCCGAAGTCGGACACTCAACCGACTGAGCCACCCAGGTGCCCCCCTTGTCTGCCTTTCTTAAATATCAGTGTTTTCTTCTCTGGTCAGGATTTTTATCACTTGGGTTTCACTACGCAATATTTTGTCACAAGTTTTGTTTAGTGTTATACCTCCCTCTTCCCATATCTAGACGCTCACTGTGATTTTTTTTTAATATTGTCCTTTAATGCCTCAGATTCCTTTACTAAGTATTCATGCATTTATTTAGCCAATGTGTTCATGTGTTCAATGAGTTAAGTAAGTAAATAAGTAAGCATGTAAAACCTATTTTGTGCATAACACTTTGTCATTACATTTACAACAGGGCTTGAAATAGAATGGTAGGGACAACAACAAGTGTAAATTGTATACATATTTAAATACTTCTTTTTTTTTAATTTTTTTTTAATGTTTATTTATTTTTGAGACAGAGAGAGACAGAGCATGAACGGGGGAGGGTCAGAGAGAGGGAGACACAGAATCTGAAACAGGCTCCAGGCTCTGAGCTGTCAGCACAGAGCCCGACGTGGGCCTCGAACTCACGGACCGCGAGATCATGACCTGAGCCGAAGTCGGCCGCTTAACCGACTGAGCCACCCAGGCGCCCCTATACTTCTTGGGATTAAGCAGAGTCCCTTCATGGATACTAAGACACAGGTTTCCAAACATTCTTGATAATAGCACCCTTAGATCAAAAGAAATACTAGTAATCTTGTTGATAGATTATTTAGACCAAAAATTTATTTATTCATTTATTTATTTATTTACCTATTTTTTTTAACTTTTTTTTATTTTTGAGACAGAGAGAAACAGAGAATGAACGGGAGAGAGGCAGAGAGATAGGGAGACACAGAATCGGAAGCGGGCTCCAGGTTCTGAGCCATCAGCCCAGAGCCTGACACGGGGCTCAAACTCACGGACCAGGAGATCGTGACCTGAGCTGAAGTCGGACGCTCAACCGACTGAGCCACCCAGGCGCCCCTATTTACCTATTTTTTAATATGGAACACTTTATGGATTCACATGTCATCCTTGCACAGGGCCATGCTAATCTTCTCTGTATCTTCTTAGAGTATGTGCTGCTGAAGCACGCACTAGACCAAAAATTTAATCAGTAGTCTGTGTGGTGGCCTGAGAGGTGCCTTGAGAGCTGCCAACAATAACTGCTTGCGGAAAATGGAGCTTGGCTGTGCAGTGTAGTCTGTGACATCTGTAGATTGTGCAAGAGGTCCCTGTGGGATTGGATAGACCTCTGGGTGGGAACAAACAGAAGCAACACAAAGTACAAAGGCTGAAAATCCAAGAAGTCTAAACTCAGATTTGGAAATTCAGAATCTTTACGAGGGGTACATTATTAAAGTGGAAGGGCATAAACTATTTAATATATATATATGTTATATACATATATATAACTTCATAGATATCTTATAAAGATTTTATAAACACAAGATGTATTCGTTTCCATTTATACTGTAGCCCTAAACGCCACTAAATGTTAGGAGTAGGTTGGTTATCAAATTCTATCAGAACATATAAAGAAGAAGTAAAGAAAGATTATTACATAAGTAGACTGAGCCATATTTTAAATCTCCATTTTGAATTTGCTTTACTTCTCACCTATACAGCTTAAATAAAGAGAATCACTTGAGACAAATTGGAATAGACGGATTGTATGATGTTATTAGAGTTTGGTTTTCTTTTAATTAGTCATTTTAAACAATTTTGTATAGATAGAACTGACAATGTGGAACTTATAGGTAAAACCAGTGGTAAAAAATTCACAATAGAAATTTAAAACATTATCTCAGTTGATGATATCACCCAGAGAAACATATCGATTTTCACATGTAAACCCAAATATGTAATATTTAGCTATGGATTCACCAATACAACTTAACCCTTACTGTTCCACCCAGTGAAATATAACTTTGCTTCATATATAGGTATATGCATATGTAAAAATTAAGTGATCTATACACTTAAGATCTGTGCACTTTATAATGGGTTATGTCTCAGTAAATCTCTTAAAACAAAAATTTGCTTTGATTATTAAAATTATTTGGGTACCACTATCTTCTTGTTAATTGCTTTTCCCTCTAGTGAGGAGTATCCATTTGAAAAATTACTAACCAAAAAAGAATTCTTTAAAGTTTCAAAGTTATATATTTCCCACAATGTATGAAAACTATGTCAATAAATAGATTTGATTTTATTTTTAACATATGAGATCTCCATTAACAGCAACAACAAAAAATTAAAATACTGTTAATGTTAGAGCAAAATTAAACTTTTTAGTACTCCTTTAACTTAAGAATATCTGTGTATGTCTATTTTAATGGTCTTCTCTTTTCAAAACATCGTTAAAGTGATGTAAAATATATTCTTTTGAGGGAAAGAAATATACAGCAAAGGGGCTAATATTTTGGTAAGACTGCCATAAAAGAAAACAGCACAAAACAGAAAAACATAATCATTGAGTGAACCATCTGGTGATTATAAATAAGAATTCAGAAGACATTCCATTCTTAAATGGAATTAAATGGAATTTTCATCACTTCTAAACTATATTTCCCCACCATATAGTATATGTAAACGGCATAATTCAGTGAGTAAGGAGATTCTCCCTACCCCAGAGCCAGAGAACACACAGTGAGGTCCAAAACATTCTCTTTTTTCTTTCTTTTTTTTTTTTTTGTTTTTTTGTTTTTTTGTTTTTTTAAGTAGGCTCCATGCCCAACATGGAGCTTGAATGCATGTCGCTGAGACTGAGAGTTGCGTTCTCTACCAACTGAGCCAGCCAGGCACCCCAAAACACCCTTTAAAACAGCAAGCACATAGGGCTGCCTGGGTGGTTCAGTGGGTTAAGCATCTGACTCTGGATTTCAGCTGCCGCTATAATCTCACGTTTAATGAGTTTGAATCTCAAATGGGGCTCTTCACTGACACTGTGGAGCCTGCTTGGGATTCTCTTTATCCCTCTCTCTTTGCCCTCCCCTGCTTGTGCTCTTTCTCAAAAAAAATAAATAAATAGACATTTATAAAATATATTTTAGGAAACAGCAAAAATAAGATAAGGCAAAAAACAAAAGACTAGAAAACATGGGAAGGAGAAAGAGTCTACAGTTGGGGAAATTGTTTTGTTATGACCCTTCTGGAAAAAAAATAGAATGTTATATCTCATTCAGGCTATGAGTTTGTACCTTTGTCTATTCTATCATTTTATTGATCCATTTGTCAAAAGAAGGGAAGTATAATACTTCTTATACCATGGACATATTTTGTCAAGACTGAAATTTAGCGTCATTGATTTTACACAGTTGGTGGTCACCTCATTCACCTGCAGTCACATGTAGCCCTTGGCTTCTCCTCTTTTGCCTGCTATTAGTTTTTATTTGTCTATATGACTTAGAGTTTGTATCAGTCATGAAAAAGACAAAAGAACATTATTTGTAGTCATTTTGAATATAGATATTAATGTATGTAAAAGATAAAAGGTAAAAAGAGATGAAATATTTTAGTTTGATAGCTCTGGGTGCTTTTTGAGAGCTTATAATTTTGAACAGTAAATTCTTTTTTTTTATTATTTTTTAATGTTTATTTTTGAAAGAGAGGGAGAGGGTGCCTGTGAAAGCGGGGGGGGGGGGGGCAGAGAGAGAGGGAAACACAGAATCCAAAGTAGACTCCAGGCTCTGACCTGTCATCACAGAGCCCGACACAGGGTGCAAACCCAGCAACCGTGAGATCATGACCTGAGCTGAAGTCAGGTGCTTAACTGACTGAACCACCCAGGTGCCCCTTGAAGAGTAAATGCTATTGAAGTGGAACGAAATCCACAATAAAATGACATGTGATAAGCTGAACTATAGACTTTTTTGAATCTTGGTATTAAGAAAACTAATTGAATCATAACTTTAAGCATACAGTTTGCCATTTTAATTTTTTTTTAATGTTTTATTTATTTTTGAGACAGGGAGAGACAGAGCATGAACAGGGGAGGGTCAGAGAGAGGGAGACACAGAATCTGAAACAGGCTCCAGGCTCTGAGCTGTCAGCACAGAGCCCGACGTGGGCCTCGAACTCACGGACCGCGAGATCATGACCTGAGCCGAAGTCGGCCGCTTAACCAACTGAGCCACCCAGGCACCCCATACAGTTTGCCATTTTAGAATGGAACAGTATTTCCATTATGCATTTTGTACGTGAAAGCATAAATTATGAGGATATAGTGGGATACTTAATTTTTTAACAAAATTATTGACTGTTTAGGACATATTTTAAAATGGTTAGTGTTTATATCAACTTCTCTCTTTTTTCTTTTTCTCTACAAGAATTTCATTGAAAACCTATGCTGTTGATGAGAATTCAGTAAATTGATGTTTAAAAGATAATCATCTTTAGTTTACTCATTCACACATTTCAACAGAGTAAGAATATTTTTATTGAAGTCCATAAATCTGAAATAATGTCTTTCACATATGCATATTATAAGTCAAATTAATTTCTGATTGTCTGGATGAATATTTTGCCTAGATTCTTCTAGTTACTTTCCCTTGAAAATTACTAGCCAATGTATTATTTATCAACTCAGCAAGTGGTATTAACATAAATGCATCTTTTTATTTCCCTGATAATTTGGTATAAGTAGGGTTATACACAGGCACACATGCACAAAAAGACATATTATGTGGAAGATATTTGATTTAAAAATATTATTAAATAGAATGTTTTATTGAAATAGCATTCACATCATCATTGGAACAAAAATCTGATGCCTTTATAAATGCTTTTTAAACTTAATTTGTTGGTGCTGAGAGAACTGGACAGCAACATACAGAAGGTTGAAACTAGACCACTTTCTCACACCATTCACAAAAATAAACTCAAAATGGGTAAAGGACTTGAATGAGAGACAGGAAAACATCAAAACTCTAGAGGAGAAAGCAGGAAAAGACCTCTCTGACCTCAGCCGTAGCAATTTCTTACTTGACACATCCCCAAAGGCAAGGGAATTAAAAGCAAAAATGAAGTACTGGGACCTCATGAAGATAAAAAGCTTCTGCACAGCAAAGGAAACAACCAACAAAACTAAAAGGCAACCAATGGAATGGGAAAAGATATTTGCAAATGACATATTGGACAAAGGGCTAGTATCCAAAATCTATAAAGAGCTCACCAAACTCCACCCCTGAAAAACAAATAACCCAGTGAAGGAATGGGCAGAAAACATGAATAGACACTTCTCTAAAGAAGACGTCCAGATGGCCAACAGGCACATGAAAAGATGCTCAACGTTGCTCCTCATCAGGGAAATACAAATCTAAACCACACTCAGATATCACCTCACGCCAGTCAGAGTGGCCAAAATGAACAAATCAGGAGACTATAGATGCTGGAGAGGATGTGGAGAAACGGGAACCCTCTTGCACTGTTGGTGGGAATGCAAACTGGTGCAGCCACTCTGGAAAAAAGTTTGGAGGTTCCTCAAAAAATTAAAAATAGACCTACCCTATGACCCAGCAATAGCACTGCTAAGAATTTACCCAAGGGAAAGAGGAGTGCTGATGCATAGGGGCACTTGTACCCCAATGTTTATAGCAGCACTTTCAACAATAGCCAAATTATGGAAAGAGCCTAAATGTCCGTCAACTGATGAATGGATAAAGAAATTGTGGTTTATATACATAATGGAGTACTACGTGACAATGAGAAAGAATGAAATCTGGCCCTTTGTAGCAACATGGATGGAACTGGAGAGTGTGATGCTAAGTGAAATAAGCCATACAGAGAAAGACAGATACCATATGGTTTCACTCTTATGTGGATCCTGAGAAACTTAACAGAAACCCATGGGGGATGGGAAGGAAAAAAAAAGAGGTTAGAGAGGGAGAGAGCCAAAGCATAAGAGACTCTTAAAAACTGAGAACAAACTGAGGGTTGATGGGGGTGGAATGGAGGGGAGGGTGGGTGATGGGTATTGAGGAGGGCACCTTTTGGGATGAGCACTGGGTGTTGTATGGAAACCAATTTGAGAATAAATTTCAAAAAAAAAGAAATTTATTTTTAAGTGTGAAAGAGAAAAAGCAAAAAATAAATAAAATAAAATAAAATAAAATAAAATAAAATAAAATAAAATAAAATAAACTTAATTTGTTTTCCACATACAAAACACACATACACACACACATACACACCACACATACACACACACACACCAAACTTTGTCAAGATAAGCAATGAAAAACTAGGCAATATTAAGATGGCTTTAGAATATAACCATAGGATAGCTCAGAGGTAATGAGACCACAGTCCATTTTTACAGTGATATTAACTAACTTTTATTTATTTTTTTTATCTAAAAAAATTTTTTTAGTGTTTATTTTTGAGACAGAGAGAGACAGAGCATGAACGGGGGAGGGTCGGAGAGAGAGGGAGACACAGAATCCGAAGCAGGCTCTAGGCTCTGAGTTGTCAGCACAGAGCCCGATGTGGGGCTCGAACCCACGGACCGTGAGATCATGACCTGAGCCGAAGTCGGATGCTTGACCGACTGAGCCACCAAGGCGCCGCAATATTAACTAACTTTTAAAAGTAGATCGTTATATCCTAAATTATAAGAAAGGCGATGTTAAAATTTTACATTACCTTACTTTTTTCTAAATGACATGGTTTAGAAATTCACCTCTAAGAATGAAATTAAAGTAAAGGTATTGCTATTTTCTTATGTAATTCTTCTGTATGTTTTCTGGAGAAAAAAATCAAACATCTTTAGCCATTTCCTTTTTACTTTAGAGCACACCAACATGAAATATGTAGCCACATTTAAAAATAGATGCACTTGCTCTCAAGCATGCTTTCCATTCCTTCTATCATGCTTTTGGGGGTCCTTAAAACCTAGTTTTATGTCCTTCTTCTTTATCTTGCACTCTAAACACTCATTCAAACAACTTTCTACACTTATTTGCAAATCACTCACAATCTAGAGTCCCCATTGATTTGAATACTTATATTCACCTCTCAAACTCACATACCTAAGACCAAGCCATAGATCCCTCATCCATCTCTAACTGCATAAGGTGTACAACCCCCTAACACACACACACACACACACACACACACACACACACACACAAACAGAACAAACTCTTTTCATGTTTCTTTTTTTTAAGTTTATTTTATTATTAACTTTTGAGAGAGAAAGAGAGCACAAGGCAGGGAGGGGCAAAGACAGAGAGGGAGACACAGAATCCAAAGCAGGATCCAGCTCTGAGCTGTCAGGTCAGAGCCCAACGGGGGGCTTGAATTCACGAACAGTGAGATCACGACCTGAGCCAAAGTCCGACACTCAACTGACTGAGGCACCCAGCCGCCCCTCTTTTCATGTTTCAGTTTTATTTAAAGACAGCATCCTCCATTCAGTCAGTCATGCAGTGAAACAAACAGTCATCTTAGATAGCTCTCTCAGTCCCAAATAACAAAACCATCACTAAGTTTTATTTGTCTTACCTTTTTTTTTTTTTCTCTTGAAACTATTTGTTTCTCTCAGTTCTTGTTTTCATAAAACAAGTCTCAGGAAATATCATCTTTCACCTAGATTCTAAGAATAGTAAATTCCCTTTTCCCATCCCTCTGGCTTTCTTCTAAATCTTCACACCTCTTTCAGAAAGAGTTTTTTCTTTCAAAATCAAATCTGATCATGTTATTCCGTTAATTAAAACCCATCAGCAGCTTCCCATGGCTAAGAAAATTATAACCGAAATTAATGTGACCCCTAAGTTTTTTGTCTCCCCCAACATCCTCATCAACCATTGCTCCTTTCCTATCTGCACACTGACCTTTGGTCTCTTTTCCTTGCCATGTATGTTTTAATGTTTGCACACATCTGTCTGGGATGGTCTTTTCTTCCAGTCACCCACTAGATATAAGCATAAATGTAACTTTTTTCAAGGAAATTATTCTAGACTTCTTCACTTAAGTCTGTCCCTGGATTATTGACTTTCATAGAATCATGTATATACCACTTATTAGCATTTGTTATAGTTGCTTTTCTACGTGTTTATGAATAATTAATTAATCTTTATTCTCCATCATGTTATAAATACTGTGAGGATTAGACTGTGTTTATTTTTATTCACCAGCTGAAACTTGATTAAAGTAGCAATCAGGATGTTGTCTGGCACATGGTGCAGGCCTCTATAAGTAGTTTTTGACTGACTAATAGAATCAATGCATAGATTGTTAAATAAATCACATGACATGTAATCTCAACAAACTAGAAACAGTTTGTGTTAGTTATAATTACTAAGATGACAAGAGCACATTTCTAATAAATAGTCAATAATTGTCTCTCATAAAACAGATACTACAGTGGGATATGTACCGTAGTATATTCAGAGTTGGAAAAAATAGTGTCATTATTATTTTTATATTTTTTAGAAATAACTATTGAACAGTAATGGATGAATGCAAAACTGTCACATTGTTTTTTCTTGTATATTAATCTGCTATGGTAAAGTAAAAACAATCAACCTAGCAACTCTTTATATGTCTTTCAGAAATGATTTGCTTGCTCTTTGCAAATGCTAATTTTGTCAAATTGATTTACATTAAGTTTTGTATTTTTAAAATTATCTATAGCACACCATATCGCATTAGATTGTTATGAGAACTACATGAGATACATACAAAAATGTTTAACATAGAAAACATTTAAGTTCATAGTTATTAGTTTAATGAGATGGATGCTTAAGTATATTATGGCAATGTAACACAAAAGTGTTACACATACTGGGAACTCAATATATATAAATTTAATTAGTATCTTCTAGGCTCACATATTTCACACAAGCTATCATGTATCTGAGTAGGGTTTTCACAATAGGAATAGGAAAAATAGGAATATTATTATATGGTATGTTGAAAAGATGCTCAACTTCTCTGTGTTCCATATGCTTCCCATATACTTCCTTTCTAGTTCCAAATAACTCTATTATGTCCAGTCTTACAAAAAATATTTTATTCTCAATATATCTCTAGACAATGAAAATATGTTTCCTGGCTGTCTGGTTAAATAATAGAACTCTTCAGTCAATGTCTTTGATAAGTTGGTTTCACTAAGCATTTCTTCAGTTTAGCATTTTTATGAAAAAAATAACTATTTCTTTTAAAAACTACTTATTAAGATATTAGAATTTGTTCTATAAATTTCAAATGTAGTATGGAAAGAAAATAAATTAGCAACAAGAGGCAATGTTTTAGGTCCAGAAGTTGTGGATCACAAGGAAGGCTTTGTGAAACACTAGACAATTTTTCTTAGAGCAAGTCTAAAATTCAACTTCAGTTTTGTTATCTATCTTCATTGTAATAACCACAGATGTACTTCTGGATCTCTTAAAGTGCTCATGAAAAAAAAAAAGGAAATAGGATGATTTTTATATAAATTATCTTAGTTCTTAAGCAATAGGACCAGTCTTTAAGTTTGTTTCTCAATATCTTAAAGATTTTAAGTAATATTATACAGCTTAATCCAATTTTTATTGACATTGTCATTACACCAGGTTTTTCAGAAAATTGTGGTTTTTTTTTTCTGCACTCTGGTAGGAAACAATAAACTAGATTGTCAGTCTTAATTTGTCAAGTTACAGGGCAGATGAATTAGTTTCTGTTTGCCAAAGTATGATCATTTAAAATGTGAAAGAAAAACTCAAAACCTCAAAACAAAACTTCTATTATGTGTATCAAATTATTTGAAACCTTAAAAATAATTTGGTACACATTATAGAAGACTAAAATTCTTAAAACTTCAGACTATGAATTATTGAAATTAAAGGTTGTCTTTCTTTCCCATTCCTAGTCCCCATTCCTCATCAGATATTACTACTTTTCTGTCAGATTCATGTTATTTTACAAATCACGGGGACCCGGTTGGTTCAGGTGGTTGAGCGTCCAACTTTGGCACTGGGCATGATCTCCCAGTTCGTGGGTTCGATCCTTACATAGGGCTCCCTGCTGTCAGCCTGTCAGTGCAGAGCCTGTTTCAGATCCTCGGTCCCCTTCTCTCTGCCCCTCCCCCATGTGTGCTCTCCCCAAAATAAATAAATATTAAAAATAATAAAATAAAAATCATAAGTTGTTTTTATTTGGCAAAAGAGTAGAAGAGAAAGGCAGAATATTTTTTTTTTCCTTTGGTGGGAGCCGGCAGAGTTTTGTTTATGACAGTGTGAAATACTGCTTCATAGAGGAAAGCTTTAAATGTGATTTTTGGTGGGAGAACTCAGGGTTTGCGGCTGGACTTTTACTTGCGAGAAACAGAAAATGACTCTGGCTAACACAAGTAGAAAAGGAAACCATTGGAGTATAGCTGGGGCTCATAGAATTATTCAAATGACCAGAAAATTGGCACATGGAAAAGCCAGGGGGTGAAGCAATGACAAGCACAACCAAAGCCACCACAATGCAGTAGTGTCAGAAGACTTGTGCTGCTTGCACATCTGCCCTGAACACCCAGGACCACCACCCACATAGCCAGGCACTGGATCATCATCTGATGCTTGACATGAACCTGATGTCACTACTGAATCCAGAGAAGGTCCACTATATACTTGTACCAAGATTCTAAATCCCAGGCTGGAATATCTGCTAATGTTGAACATAGTGCGTATTCTTGCTAATCAGAATCAGGAAAAGGAGACCTACCTGGCTTTTATTATGTAATGCAGATCACTATCTGCCAACCAAATTGACACCCTGGAATAGGAAAAACATTTATTTGTTTTTATTTTATTTTATTTTATTTTGAGAGAGAGAGTGTGTGGGAGGGGCAGAGAGAAAGAGGGGGAGAGAGAGAATCCCAAGCAGACTCTGTACTGTCAATGCAGATACAAACCGAGAAATCATGACCTGAGCTAGAATCGAGAGTCAGAGGCTTAATCAACTGAGCCACCCAGATGCCCCTAAGAAAACCATTTAAATGCTATGTAACTAAAATGCAAAATAGCCAGTGGGCCACTATCATTAAGACTTGAGTTTTCTTCTAAGGTCTTATAGAAACCTTTGGTCAGGCTATATTTGCTGCTGAAATATTTACAGCAAACTCATACATTGAGTTTAACAACAGACCTTTGCTGTACTTCCAAACCAAACTCTGTTTAAGACTCCAAAATGAAGTATCCCATGACATATCTCTCCTATAGATGCAGATACTTTCCAAATGTTGCTTGGGGACAATGCACAGGGGTTCACTACTCATTGAAAATGTCAACTCCTGGGGTGCCTGGGTGGCGCAGTTGGTTAAGCTTCCGACTTCAGCTAAAGTCATGATCTTGCAGTTTGTGAGTTCGAGCCCTGCTTTGGGGTTCTGATTGCTCAGAGCCTGGAGCCTGCTTCTGATTCTGTGTCTCCCTCTCTTTCTGCCTCTCCCCAGTCATGCTCTGTCGCTTTCTCTCAAAAATAAGTAAACATTAAAAGAAAAGATAAAAAAAAAAAAAGAAAATGTAAACCCCTTTGTGACTCCAGTCTCAGTAATTCCAACAGTCGCTCTCATGGTGGGTTGCTTCTGTCTCCTCCAATCTTTCATAAATTGTCTTCAGTACAGCTCCATCTTCCAGATGTCCTGGGTGTCAGCTTTCAAGAAGTCTTCCGAAAAAAAATATTAAAATAAAGATATCTCACTGGCCTCTTATCAGAGAAAGACTCAGGACTCAGAAATAGGGTATATTTAGGTTGAGAAAGGAAGCTGTTATTTTTCATTCTTGGTAAAAACAGGATGCAAATTAATTTATCATGAAGTCATACTGATTCCCCCTTTGAAGCTCTAAGGCTTTTTGTTTTGGTTTGGTTTGATTTTGGTTTTGGATTTGGTTTCTTTCCCCCTGCAAACCGTAGGGCCCCTTGCTGCTCACCAGCTGGGCAGCAGCACTGCATGTAGGCAGTGCATGATGGAGACCTACCTACTAGATTTTAGCCTGGTTGTTTTTGCCACACAATCTGAGCCCCAGCTGTAAAGGGTGAAAGATGAAGCAGTTGAAAGCTGAGTCTACGCCTTTTAGTACCAGTTTAGCTTCTCATCTTTTCATTTATTTTACTATTTATTTAGCTATTTGGTTGAGATCTACAATAGAATTAATTTTCTTATAGAACTTTGAAGATACCACTCTGGCATCTTCCCTTACGAGGTTCATGATAATCAATCTTACTCTTTTGAAGGTGCTCCATCTTTTCTCCAGCTGTTTTAGAGTTTATTTTTGACCTTCATTTTTGGCACTAAGGTTATTGTATGTGTAGATTTTTCATAGTTATCATTCTTGGGACCTTTTGAGTTTCCTGACTCTTTCTAACCACAAGGCAAAGTGTTTAGCAGGATTTTCTTTATTTTTGTCCTTAAGGTAACTTTTTACTGCCACACTGATGAATTTTTCGAAAGATTTCCTCTTTCTGTTTATCAGCTGCAGATGTTGGAAGACCCGTCCTGGATCTTGTCCATATCACTTTGCAGTAGTACCAGTTTTAAGATGCTGTCCCAATTATTCGATTGGTTATAGGTGGGATGTCGTGCATGACTTCCTACTTCAAGACTGCTGGAAACACAGATCTCTTGTCACATAGTTACAGCATAACAGGATATTTAGGTGGTTTGGACGTGATGATTCAGTGGGAATGTCACAAAACATGTACCAGTTTATGTCAAGAGCAACTGAGTAAATCTAGGCGTTATTTATTGATTTGATGAGGATCAGGAAAGACAACACGCAGGGGGAAGGACTGTTGTAGAAGTGTACGTAAGTGATGCCTTGCCGAACTCAAAGTCTTGCTACTCAGCTGCACAAATAACTTCATCTTGATTTTCTTTTTTTAACTGTCATGACTGTACTTTCCCTGCTGCTCTTCCATTTGGATTACAATGAATAATTTAAAAAAATGAGGATAATCAACATCTTTATATTAGGGCTTCCTCTTCCTAACCAAGAACATGAATTATATTTTAACTTTTACAGTTCCTTTTATATAATTGAGCAAAGTTTTGTGAAATACATAATAAAAAATACTATTTACATGTGTGTTTTATTTCTTTCTCAATATTTTATGTTTTGGGTTGCTATTTCAAATTGCTTTCATTGAGTCATATATACATGTGTTCAGTGTGTATGGATGAATGTCTATGTGTGTAAAGGTCTAGCTAGCTAGGATATATTAAATATGTTAAAACTCCTTCCTATAGGTATATAAAAATAGAGTTGAATTTTCATCTTAATCTCATATTGGTATATTCACATATATATTCCCATGTTTTATCAGGAAATTATCTGGATTCCATAAGGAGGCACCATGTATCATCAGAGAACAAGAATATTTTTTTTCTTTAATTCTACTTACGTGTTTTAATTTCTTAAATCATCTGGGTTTTTTTGTTTTGTTTTCCTTTGCCTTTTTTTTATGGCTTCTATATTTGCTAAGTTCTTTAGTAATTGTGGAGTAGAGTTAGTGAAAACATACATCCTTATTCTCGCTTTTCACAAATTGTTCCATCAATTTTTCTCATTATGGTGTACAGACATACTTTATTTTATTGTGCTTCACAGGTACTTCAATTTTACACATTGAGAGTTTGTGGGACCCCTGTATCGAGCAAGTTTACCAATATCATTTTTGCCACATTTGCTCACTTCAGACCTCTGTGTCATATTTTGGTAATTCTTGCAATATTTCAAACTTCTCTATTATTTTTTAAAGGTTTATTTATTTTGAGAGAGAGAGAGAAAGAAACAGAGAGAGAGAGAGAGAGAGAGAGAGACAGGGAGCACAAGCAGGGGAAGAACAGAGAGAGAAGGAAAAAAAGAGAATCTCAAGCAGGCTCTGTGCTGTCAGCATGGAGCCCAACATGGGGCTCAAGCCTATGAACAATGAAATCATGGCCTGAGCCGAAATCAAAAGCTGGACACCTAACTGACCCAGCCACCCAGGCACCCAAAACTTTTCTATTATTATTATTTTATGATGATCTGTGATCAGTGACCTTTGATGTTACTATGGTAATTGAAGATTCCACACACTGCATCCATATAGTAGCAAACTCAATCAATAAATGTTGTGTGTGTCTTGACTGATCCACCAACAAACCATCACCACTTCTCTCTCCCTCTCCTCAGGGCTCCCTATTCTGTGAAACACAATAATAATTGAAATTAGGACAATGAATAATCCAACAGTGTCTTCTAAGTGTTCAGGTGAAAAGAAGAGTTGCATGTTTCTCACTGTAAATCAAGAGCTAGTGAGGAACACAGGTTGAAAGTCAGGATAACCTGAAAGCTGGCCTTCTTATACCAAGTTAATCAAGTTGTGAATGTGAAGGAGAAGTTCTCAAAGGAAATTAAAAGAGCTATTCCAGTGAATACATGAATTACAAGAAATCAAAACAACCTGTTGCTGGAGAAAGTTTTAGTGGTCTGGATAGAAGTTAAAACCAGCCACAGAGTTCCCTTAAGCCAAAGCCTAATCCAAAGCAAAGCCCTACCTCTCTTCAATTCTGTGACAGCTGAGAGAGTTGAGAAAGCTGTAGTAGAAGAATTTGAAGCTAGCAGAGGCTTGCTCATGAGGTTTAAGGAAAGAAGTCATCTCCATAACATCAAAGTGCAAGGTCAACTGTAAATGCTTATGGAGAACCTGCAGCAAGTTTTCCAAATGATCTGGTGAAGATCACTAGATCACTAGATCACTAGATCTAGTGAAGATCAGTAATTAAGTTGGCTATACTAAACAACGAATTTTCATTGTAGACAAAAAAGCCTTCTTTTGGAAGAAGATGCCATCTAAGACTCTCATGGTTAGAGAGAAGTCAATGCCTGGCCTCAAGTCTTCAAAGAGAGCCAAACAAGATTCTTGTTAGAGGCTACTGCTGCTGGTAACTGTAAGTTGAAGCCAGTACTCATTTACCACCTGAAAACCCTAGTGACCTTAAAAATTATGCTCAATCTACTCTGCTTGTGTTCTATCAATGGAAAAACAAAGCCTGGATGACAGCAGTGGTTACTGGTTTACAGTAAACATTGTTTACTGAATAGTTTAAGCCCACTGTTAAGACAATGTTGGGGGGAAAAAGATTCCTTTTAAAATATATAACTGTTCATAGACAAGAACATTGTCACCCAAAAGCTCTAATGGAGATGTGCAATGAGATTAATGTATTTTCATGCCTGCTAACACAACATACATTTTGAAGTCCATAGATCAGGGAGTCATTTTTACTTTCAAGTCTCATGATTTAAAAAATGTGTTTTGTAAGGCTATAGCTGCCACACAAGGTGATTCCTCTGATGGATCTGGACAAAGTAAATTGAAAACCTTCTGGAAAGAATTCACCACACTAGATACTAGGAAGAACATTGGTGATTCATGAGAAGAGATCAAAATATCAATGTCACCAGGAGCTTTGAAGGAGTTGATTCAAACCCTCATGTATGACTTTGAGGTACTCAAGACTTCAGCAGAAACAGTTACTGTACATGTGGTGGAAATAGAGAACTAGAATTAGAAGACCCTAAAGATGGAATTGAATCACTGCAAACTCATAATACAACATGAACAGATGAGAATTGTTTTCTTATGGATGAACAAAGAAAGTAAGTGGTTTTTTGAGATGAAAGCTACTCCCAGTGAAGATGTTGTTGAAATGACAACAAAGAATTCAGAATATTATATAAACTTAGTTGATAAAGCAGGGAGCAGGGTTTGACAGAATTGACTCTAATTTTGAAAGTCATTCTACTGTAGATCAAATATTATCAAGTAGCATCACATGCTGCAGAAAAACTGTTCCTGAAAGAGTCAATTGATGTGGCAAACTTCCTTGTTGTGTTATTTCAAAAAAATTATCATAGCATCACACTATCCTTCAGCAACCACCAACCTCATCAATCAACAACCATCAACTGTAAGGCCAGACCCTCCACCAGCAAGATTAGTACTCACTGAGAACTCAGATGATAGTTAGACTTTTTTTTGCAATAAAGTATTTTTAGTTAAGGTGTCTTCACTGTTTTGTTAGACATAATGGTCTTGCACACTTAATAAGCTATAGTATAGTATAAATGTAACTTTAATATGCACTAGGGAAACCAGAAAATTCTTTTTAACATGCTTTGTTTTGCTATTTGCTTTACAGAGGTGATCTAGGACCAAACTCTCAATTCTCCCAAGGTATACCTGTATTATGAATGTTTTCTTTCTTTCTTTTCTTTTTTTTTTTTGCAATATCTTCCAGATAATGAATGACCCTTATTTCATCCAGTTATTGAATCTTTAATTCCAATGATTGCATTTTAGACATTTACTATTCTACTTAACTCTTGTTCATGTTTTCTCTTTTTACCAATTTTGATAATTTTTTATTCCTTGTTCATGTTTGCAATCCCCTCTTTTTTATCTTTACATATTAGACATCATTATTTTATACGCAGCGTTTTATGGAGCTAATATATTAAGTTCTTATGGTTATGATGTCTCATGTTGTTTACTAAATTGTTCATATTGAAATTATGCATTGTGCGTATATACCAATCTGTATCTATATTATATCATCTATATATTCCTGGTATCTTTCCTTTAATATATAATTTTTATATTTTATACAAATCTGTTTCCATGCTACCTTCAGCTAAAAGTGACCCACTCTTCACGTAAAAATGTGATTTTAAATTTATTTCCTTTAATTTGTTAATTCACTAGGAACTTACTGTAGCATTGACATTCTAACCTGGTGAAAGTTTAGGTAATGTCATCTAGCTTCCATTATCTTAGAGATGTCCTCTTAATATGAACCTTGCTTTTTCAAAATTAACATGCATGTGTAGATTTAAAATAGAAATGAATTGCCATTATAAGCAATTCTTTAAGAAACAAACATAGATAAAGAACTAATTCAGTCCTATTCTTTGGCTTCTTCATTATGACTGCAATTTAGAGTAGAATTGTATGTTCCCACATGCCTCAGAGCACTAAATGTGGTTAGCGTGGGTAAAATTTAGCTACCTGAAAAAAAATGTTTTATATAAAATCAAGGGCACTGGCTAAAAAGAGATCTTCATGGTCCTAGAAAATATCTCTCTAACAAGCCTCTAAGATAACCAACAATAAGCAGAGAGAAGCGAAGAGAGGAAGGTGACATTTTGTTAAATGCAACATGGGCATCTGAATCATAATATTAAAAACATTATTTTGTAGTAAAATCTTTTGCATTTGTCAAATGCCTTACCATCTCTTCCTCTAACTGATAACTTTTAAATGTATTGCATACACTTATGTGTTTGCATTTATTTTTGCATTTTTCTTTAGTAAATTATAAGTAAACGTTTTTGAATATGTATATGTATGATATATACATTTATATGTTTATGTGTATATATAGACATGTGCTTATTATATTACAGAGGTATATCCTAAAATTATATATATATTCGTTTTGAAGAATTGAAGTTGGTACAGGCTAAAACCAAAATTTGAACACAGGCATATCTGTATCTCTATATCCAGGTGTATATCTACATCTATATCTGTATCTTTATCTTTGCATGCACCAATTATTTTACTGTGGAAAAGCTGTTTTCCATTATGAATCTCAGATTTTAGAACTTTAAATGAAAATAATGAAAAAAGAGAAAATAATGACAAAATTATTTATCGTGCATGGTGGTTGGTAGATTTAAAGAACACCATACAATTAAGTGTAGAAACACAAGGAAACAGTCAAGAATTACCATAGCACTATAAAGATATTACTTTTCATTCAAAGAGTGATAGACTGAGATGCTATACAACCAGAATCTGACATGCATAGTGTTTAAGGACTATTACACCGTTACAGAATGAAGTACTGACAACATTGAAAAGCTTTGAATTTCCAGTCCCTTTTTATATCACTGACCTAGGATGACATTACTCAGGACATGTTTCTTGATGATTGCCATTTAGAAAGATAGGCTGTGCTTCTTGGATGAATAATTCCTCTTTGAAGCACTAATATGCACTTGAATGTGCGGTTAGTTAATATCAGTATGTGTTAGAGCACTAAGGTTTAGAAAAACACCCCACTGAAATCAAATAAAATCTACCTGATTTATGGGCCAGACAGTTAAATAAGACTCACAATGATTTTAGCAGCTTTACTGGTGCTCAGATTTACAGACAATTGAATTTCTACAGCAGAATCTTCCTGACAATAAAATTTAGTGATAAAGTAGGAAACATTGTTAGCACTAAGGAGGAAATTGTTAAGAAGAAGAGAAATTGATATTTGTTATGGCAGCAACAAAAAGATTCAGTGTGAGTACAGTAAGGTTAGTTATCCAGGGAGATAAAAAAAAGGGCTTAAAATAAATGTTTAGATTGACATTAATCTTGCAGAAACAGAGGGTAGAAAATGACCTGGGGATAGCACAGTAATTAATAGTCTGAAATTAAAAGTTCAGGGTCTAGCAGGTATAATAAAAGAAAGTAAAATCCCACGGTACATATATTTTTTTAAAAGGTAATTAAAAATCAAGTAGATAATAGACCTTGTTCACAGAGCATACCAGTACTAATCACTATTTCAATATTAAACTGAATTGAAGTATTGTTCCTTTTTTCCTTCCCACAAAGCTAAAATCTTAAAAGGTAGTGTTAAATAATCATCAGAACTGTGTAGAATAAAAATGCAACACACATTGACCCGGAGTCATTAAGAACTATTTCTGAGAATACTATGTCATGCTAAGTGAAGGTTAACTTTTGAGTTCAGATATTTTTAAAATTTTTTAACGTTTATTTATTTTTGAGAGAGAGAGAGAGACAGAGTGCGAGTGGGGAAGGGGCAGAGAGAGAGGGAGACCCAGAATCTGAAGGAGGCTCCAGGCTCTGAGCTGTCAGCACAGAGCCTGAAATGGGGCTTGAACCCATGAAACGCTAGATGGAGACCTGAGCCAAAGTCAGAGGCTTAACCACCCAGGTGCCCCTCAGATATTTTTTTTTTGGATGTGCATTATGAAAGCCTCCAATAACCATGTTATTATTCTAAAAGTATAGTGACCATGTTTGAAGGTTTAGAAACTTATGTCAAAATTTATTTTAGTTGAATACAAAAATTGTTTTTTCTTGAGTATTTATCATGAAAGTACCTTAACTAAGTAGTATGGTTTTTGCATTCTTTAGACTTGGTGGATACTTATCTGATAAAGTCTACTCCTACTTTAATTATAAGTTAAACATAAACAGTTTAGAGATCCAAATTATAGTTACCCTAAGATAATTATATACTTGTGATAGATATTTAATTTGGGTCTGAAAATATGTCTTAAAAACACATATTCAGGGGCACCTGGGTGACTCAGTCAGTTGAACAGCAGACTCTTAACTTCGGCTCATGTCATGGTGTCATGGGCGTGGGATCAAACCCCACATCAGGCTCTGTACTTGCAATGCGGAGCCTGCTTGGAATTGTGTCTCTCCTCTCTCTTCCCCTCCCCTGCTCACTCGCTCTCTCTCTGCCCCTCAAAATAAATAAATAAACATTTAAGAAAACCACATATTCACTTCATCAAATATTTATTGTATACGTATATCACAAAGACCAGGTAGTTTGACAGTGCACAAGTGAAAAAGGCCTAATTCTAGCTCTTTTTTTTTTTTTTTTAAACGTTTATTTTTTTGAGACAGAGAGAGACAGAGCAGACAGGGGAGGGTCAGAGAGAGACGGAGGCACAGAATCCGAAACAGGCTCCAGGCTCTGAGCTGTCGGCACAGAGCCGGACCTGAGGCTCGAACTCGCGGACACTGAGATCATGACGCAAGCCGAAGTCCCGGCGCACAACCGACTGAGCCAGCCAGGCGCCTCTAGTTCTTGCTCTTTAAAAGACTTTTCAAGAGTGAATGAAGCCGACATTAAACATTTTCATTGAGAAGGAAACCCTAGTGGCAAAGCAGGGAGGGCACAGGCTTTAATGCTGGAGCGATCTAATTTCTGAATTTTTGCTGAGCCCTTTGTACATGACAAGTTTCGTTGATTACTTAAAAACTCTGAGCTTCACTCTTTTCTTTTGTAAACTAGTGGTCATGCCTGTGTTAGGATATTAATATCTGTAAACTGTAGATGTAATAGGCATCCAATAAGTGCTTTTTCTTGCTGGTTTTGTGGGGTTTTTTTGGGGGGGGGAGGGGGGTGAGAGTCTGATATGTAATTTCCATGACCTTTTTTGGGGTCATTTTTCATTATCAGAAGCTATTTTATTTATTTTATTTAAAAAAAAATTTTTTTAATGTTTTATTTATTTTTGAGACAGAGAGAGACAGAGCATGAGCAGGGGAGGGCCAGAGAGACAGGGAGACACAGAATCCAAGCAGGCTCCAGGCTCTGAGCTGTCAGCACAGAGCCCGACGTGGGGCTTGAACTCATGAACTGTGAGATCATGACCTGAGCTGAAGTCGGCCGCTTAACCGACTGAGACACCCAGGCGCCCCTATCAGACGCTATTTTAAAAATAAAGCCACACAATATAGTCTCCATTTAATTTTCTTCCCATTTGCAGCATGACACAATCTTCCAGTCACTTATATTATCTGGTATGAAATAGTTTGTTATTAAAGTATATTTATTAAATATTTGCCCAAGTCTCCCAGGGCCTCCATACTACTTATAATATGTGGAATCACAAAGAATGCACAGAAGAAACACTTAGAGAAAAGTGCATGTCCATATATTGGAAATAGCTTCAACAGATGTGTTAGGAGGAATAAATCTAAGAAACCACAGGAAGAGATTATTGGAATCCATTCCATAGCAAATATTTTACGATGTAAGCTTTGAACTGAACTTTGAATAGTAAAAGAAATGTAGCTTCAGATGAAACAGTACAAAGATGAATATTATTATAAATGTTTCCCTTGCTTTTACATTTGTAATTATCACATATTGATTATATGGTTTCTTTTTTGTATGATTGCTTTGAGGCACAAAATTGTATTTCTTGCCAGGCTGTTTGAATCTATGTTTTTACTATCTAGTAATTAGATCTGAAGAGAAATTACATTAAAAATGCCACTGTGATTATGGGTTGGAAGAGGATTAAATAAAATGACAGAGTTACAATAAAATTTGGCTATTTCTTGGGGTTTAAGTTCTATGTTTTCTATATAAATATACCAGGATGTTTTATTAAATGCTGTAGCAAATAAATATATGTTTCCTAACAAAGTGTTAATTTTTGTGTTCTTCTATATCTTCTGAACTTTCATTTCTTCAATATTTAGTGATCTGCACTTAGTTTGTCTGTTTGTTTGTTTTTCTCCTACTCTCCGAACGAAGTGATAAGTAGATGGAAATGTTCATAAAAATTGTGGTTACCCATAGTAACAAGTATTTCGAGCAATTATGAACTGTTTTGAAAGGTGAAACTCGTAATTCTCTCCTAAACAAGCAGATTTAATTGAAGTTAAAAATGCTAAAACAGCGGATTTTTCCATGAAAAGAACACTTTATTTTCCATCTTTCAAAGAGTCAGGAATGTTTAAAGGCAATGGCAAGCACTGAAAATGTAAGAAAAAATATAAACGTTGTAACCTCAAAAATAGTTGTATAGGGCTTTCACCTCAAGGAAGCAAAACAGTAATATAGAGTATAGATACAAAGAACACGGTAAATGTTTTATTTGCTGAATTTAGTATTTGATTTTTGTCTTTAAGTTGAGTAACATGTGCAAACTTACATGTTGTGTAGCATTAAACTAAATTGCATTTGTTTAACTAGCCATTTTCTATTTAAATTACTGCTTTCCAAAAGAGCTGCCAAAGAGCAGCAAAAGAATAAACTCAGAGATGGTGTTGAAAAACAGAGCACACAACTCAAAGTAAAATAAAATAAAATAAAATAAAATGAAAAGTACCTCTCAATTTAGAAATATTTTGTCCATCATTTTGCAAATTAGTTTCATGTCAATTTATAGATAAAAGCAATACATTTGTGCTTGCTCTATTCTGCAAAAAAGGATTTAGAGTTAAGGCACATTATATGAGTTCTTCATGATAACTGCTCGTAGGTGATAACTGGATTTGACTGCTTTGGTCTTTATTTATCTCACCTGTATTACAAACCCCTGAAAAGGAGAGCTAAATCCAAGTAAAGAAAAAAAAAAAAAAAAAAAAAAAACTGAATCCATTACAAAATTGATCAACTTTCTCACCATACTTCTTTAAATCAAAAAGTTCAATTTATAAAGAAAATCATTATCCTGATACTTTCATTTTTCCAATTGTCCATCTTAGTCATAGAAATACGAGCATTTTCCCCAGCGAAATTATTGCTAGATTAAAATTCACCGAGGAGAAATCTGTCTAGTCATATTAAAGTAACTGTGCACAGCTATTGAAAAAAAAATTCTATTGGAATGCAGATGATTAAACTGGCAGAGAAATATATGCAGTATTTTGAGTGTTTGTATATTTTAAATTGTGATAAATATTAAGGATGTTAAGGGACAATCATCCTTACAACACACAAATTAAAACAATCAATTGTGTTAGATATCAGAGAAATATTAAAAATATGCCTCCTTTGTTTAAATATAGAACTTGACATTTATTCAACCAATTTATTTGACAAGATTGATTAAACATAATCTGACACCGTTTAGGCATAAATTCATGACATATAAATCTGACTTTGTGTGTGTGTGCGTGTGTGGAGAGAGCACCAACTAGAAATATAAATGAAGTGCATTTTTAAAGTCTGTGTGTTTAACTATTTATGAAACAAAAACCGCTTTGTATATGTATTAATGAAATTGTTTTCTCCCTGTAAAGAAGGTGTAATCAAAAAAATGAATGTAAAACAGTTCAGGAAGGAAGAACCATAACCCTTTTTTCTTTTCTTTTTAGTTCTCTTGGTAAAGCTAGTTTGAGTCCAGTCAGGATCAGCATATTCTAAGATAACAATATAGCAACCGAGCATGAGATTTGCATCTCCACTTTAGATTTTTCATTCTTGAACCTCTTTTTGCCTTATCAGTACAGCTACCAAAGGGCTTAGCAAATGCTGCTGGAGTGGAATCTTTCACTGCATTTCAGACTGAAAATGTAATTGTTCATGTCCATTTCCAGCAGCAAGCCATGTCTGCAGACTTGCGATAAATCCAAGCAAAGAACAGGACAGACTTGAGGATGTATGCAAATAAAATATTAACCTACATCTGCAAGAGTTAATGTAGGAAATTCTATTATAGATATTATGTACATAACTTATTTTCATTTGTGCTTTACATTGAATGGCCTCATCAAACTGAAAAATATCGAACCTGCATTTCAAGTAATATAGGTCACTTTAAACATGCTTAATATTACTATGCTATTGGCAAATTTATTTCTGTCATTTAGATCAAAGGCATGTATTTGCTACATTTCCATGCCTGCTTTTCAAATATACTGCCATTCTTTCTTCCCTCGACAAATGTAAACTTAATGCTTGTAATCCTACAGAATATAGAAAATAACAAAACTAAATTGTATAAATGATCTTATTTTCCTATTTTCCCCAAAACAATATTTATATCTTTGTGCAATTGCATTATTACTTGCTTATCCACACTGCTTTAATTTATTTTAATGACATTATAAGAAAGCAATATGTTTATATCATATTTATTACATTATATTATGTAATATTATATTATATTATATATATTATATGGAAATAATGGATAATAATTTTAAAAAGAAGGAAAAATCTAAACTTACCAGATTAAAACATATCGCTTTTAAATGTAATGAGAAAAATTCGATCTCTGAATAAAGGAACTATAAACTGTAATAAAAACTATTAAGAAAAATCAGTGGGAAGTAGATATATTGTGACCAACTCCAGGGAATTATTCAATTTTGTGTATATGCTGAGTTAATTAAAAAAATGTGATTCTTTTGATTATAAAGCAGAAAAGAAGAAGAAGAAGAAGAAGAAGAAGAAGAAGAAGAAGAAGAAGAAGAAGAAGATGATGGAGGCGGAGGAGGAGAGGAAGAGGAAGGGAAGAAGAAAAAAGGGAGAAAAAAGCAACAAGTCAATTGGATTGTCTCCAGAAAGGAAGTAGAGGCTGCAATCAGCATAAAATGAAATACCAAGTTTCATTTGAAATGTCTTAAATAACATTTGGAAGTGTCTTAAATACAAAATTTTCTATAGCTTCTTCTACATTATCAAATACTGGAAACATATAGGATTCCCCGCACCCCCCCTTTGGAAAGTTAGTGTTGTTTTTTTGATAATAGGAGATTAACAAAATGTTTTTCTACTTACTGTAAAAGATTGATGCTTCATATCACAGAAAGAACTAAGAGTACAATTATCAGTTTATTTACAACTGTTTGTATAGTTGGCATTTACTAAGGTATTTTTTCTAAACATCATTTTCATCCAGATAAGTTGCCATTTTTCTTATTTTTCTAAGGTTTTGTGTTGAGGCTATGTTCGTTGTGCTGTTAACACCAAGTACAGCCGATCTGGTGTCACCATTACTCTTTATACCTATGAAGATTGCAAAGTGTATGGAAAGAAACATTTCCTTTTATTTATCCCTTATAGATATTATTTTTGATGCTGTCTACAGATGTGGCTGTTTTACTAGTTAGAAAATTGTAAGACTACATTCCTATAAAGAGCAGCTCTTTTGAAATCATAAATGGGAAATAATCACTTTTTCATTTTGATGTATAATATTGATAAGTAGGGTGATAAAACAGTTTCATTGGAGATGTAGGAGTCTGTGTATATTGTTGAGACACAAATATATTAGTTTGGTTTAATACTGTAATGTTTACCTTTTCAGAAGGGTCTAGATAGATCACATGGAGGCAGAATTAACACAACAATCTGAAGTGCAAAATGATTGGGTTTGCAGACCATCTTCAAAACCTACTTTATGGCATGGGGTAAGTTAATCAGCCTCCCTGTGTATCAATTTCCTGGACGATAAGACTGATAAGATTTATGCCTTGAAAGTTTTAATGAGTTTTGGAGTGAAGTAAATGATACATGATATATTCAACCAACATGACTCAAACAGCATTGAATTCACTTATTTGATTAGATGGCTGACATGAACCCTACATGACAACTCAAAATTAATTAGATTTTTTCTTTATTGAAACTTACCCATTCTTTTAAGTAGTTGTACTGTTTTATATTTCCTGAAGTTAAAATAAATACTTCCAATGTGGTAGACAAATAAAAATGTGTAGATTATGGTACTCTGCAAAGGACTGTTAATAAAAATCAAGATTAATGATTAATAAAGATTCCTGATAATAATTCTCAACAAACACATTTTTTGTTGGGAACTATTAGAGTTGTCCCTTTCCTGCAAAAAGAAAAAAAAAGAGGAGGAAACATAATTACATCCATAGAACATGTATTTTATATTTTCCATAATTTTTTGTGTTGTGGAACTTAAGAGTAAAACATACAAGAGGGGTACAAAGCCCACATTATGAAATTTATATAATTCAGCCAAAGTAATCATCTTTTCCATCTCATCTTAAAGATGACAGCAAAAATAATCAAGTAAAGATGCAGAGATCAATAATCCTGGCTGAGAGAACACTATCTTCAAAGGATTAGAGGCTAGCTAGGGCATTATAGTTCAGCAACTTTTGGATATAGAATATAAGGATATAGGACCCATGGTAACAGAGAGGATTATAGAAATAAGAAGCTATCAGATTATTTGTATGTCATCCATTAAGGGAAGCAAACTGTCAGTTTTACTCCAGAAACATCACTCTGAACTTCAGTGTAGAAAATGGAATAAATTCAGATGTGAGGATACCACTGTAGAGGCATTCTTAGTAATCTGCCTAAGAGATGATGAAGAACCCACAACACTGGATAATGAAGGGTGGAATTGACTAGACTTGACTGACGAAAGAAAAGGACAGCCATGAGTCTCTAGACTAGTGTCATTCGGTAGTTATGGTGGCCCAAGACTCAGGAGAGAAATCTTAGGTGGAGACGTCATATTAGAAATTAGCAATGGTTTTAATGTTCAAATAAGAATTTAGTTTTGATCACATCGAACAGTGTTTAAACACTTCGTATATATATGTATGTATATATATAGGCCACTACCTTTTTCAGTTGCAATGATTAATCAGTTTTATTAATTAAATAATTTTAAATATTTTGAAAAATATAAAAAAATATTACTCCCTTCTATAAGTTTTATTTTTACATTGCCCTTGCATCTTTTTTTCAGTGCCGAATTAGCTTAGATTTCTTTAATCTTACCTTTTCTGTCCCCTTACACCCACCATGCAATTCCTAAAGTTGATACATTCTTATATAAAAGATAAGGTTTCCTAGGATCAGGATAATTATGGTTATTTTGACCACTGGAGTACCTCAAATATGTATCACTGGACAGTGATACATTTTATGAAGTAAATTATTAATATTTTTAAGTTTTTAGGCCAACCGGCAGCCATGACATTTTATTATAGCATTTTAGATTAGAGGCTGGGAGATTATATACTTATGCAGCTGTGTGCATGTTGTTTTGGTTCCTTATAGTCTACGATTAGATAATAGATTTACTACTTGACCAGATTTTCTGAAAAGGGTTGCTTTATTAACAGTTGTGAAATGTGATTTTTATTTTTAAGCCACAGTTGGCAAATACCTCCTTTCTGAACTAGATTCCTGCAGTTCTGAATTCCATTAAAGAATGCGTTTAGAGGTTTCATAACTTTCTCTCCAGGGGATTATTAAATTGTGTTTATTATCATTACCATAATACATATCAATTAAAAATCTATGCCTCTATAAAAATCCATTTGAGAAATCACAGACCTTTTATATAAAAAAGGAAAATATATTATGACATATTAAACTTCTGATGCATAGGTAAGAACTACACAGTAATTATAGAGGGACAATTTAAAGCTGACCTGTGCACACAAATACAGGACTACTAAACATTGTCTGAAAAAAAAACATTACACAGGATCTTTGTTCACTTATTTCTTTATTAAATGTCTTTGTTTTGCTCTTATTAAAAAATAAATTTTTACTAAAACCTTAACAGAGAAAACTTATAAGAAAAACTTATCAGAGAAGCCCTCACTCTCACAATCTACATTTCTTGCAATAAGGCAGAAAATCCAACATTATTGGATCTAATTGGCCAAAATATTAAGCTCCCAAAGGGAATTTTTCTCCTTCATTATCTAATCTTGCAAGCCTTTTCTCTGCATTCAGCTCAGTCATGTCTAATCCTTAGTGAGCACAACATCTGTGAACTTGATAAGTCTTCTTAATGATGCCAAATCTGTGGCAAATGACCCACACATTTCAAATAATATTCACATAAGCTAAGAATAAAAGTAATTTATCCTTTTGTCTGGAACAGGTGTTTCTGGAATGACTTTCAGTAAGGCATGCTTCGGTTTGATTCCCACAGCTGTGAGACTAGGTCCCAAGCAGGTGACAAATTGCTTATCCACTAAATTAACATTTGTCACTTTAAATAATGCAAACATGTTTCCAGTACCTCCATATCATTACCTTTATGTCATTTTGAGTGTTAATTATACAAATATGCCATCCTAGCTTTACCGTGAAAACTACTGAAGCCACCCTTTGTAACTCAGAAGCTATTGACACAAACTTAAAGAACATTCTGGGTAATTCTCAAAATGTGTTTCCATTCCAGTAATGTAAAATGGCAGATGAGAAGTGTATTGTGCAATTTCTTGTTGGCTAACTTTGTACACTCACAAGGTCATATGTACTGGATTTGGGCTCTTTCTTGGGATCTAGAAACATCAGTGAAGTTTTCCGTTTCACTTTCATTTCACTTTGAGCATCGCATTCATTCCCTGCCACCCTTCTCTGATTTTCCTAGCAGAGACTACACAATAAGGAGAAAGTGACACTTAAGGAGAGATTTACAATAGATCAAACATACATACTTCAATATAACATTTACCAAATAATCCCAGTCTTTCTGCTGTTAATGTATCCTAAAAGTCTCCACATTCCATTGTTATCCTCTGCAGGAGACCCAGTCAGTGGTATTCTTGCAAGTACTCAGCACTCAGTGTTCTCAGCTAGGTGGACAGACAGCTCAACTACTTCAAGCAACTGTGATTCTCCGCCTGGTAAATTTCAATAGTCGGGCTGAAAAGTGCTAGAAGGCTGAAAGTGCTGAGGAATGAAATTCCCACTCCCTTGCCCTAACTCTTATTCCCCAACTGTAGTTATCAAACTATGACTGATGGACATTGGTAAGTAAATTATGCCAACTCTCATCCCTAAGATGAATAACTCTAAAGTGTGTTCTTGCACACATCCCTGATGGGCCAAGTGCCCCACTTACCCGCAGATGAGCTCACTGATACCCCTAGATACTCCCTTCTCTTTGTTCTTGACATCTCCTCGCTTGGACCTGTTATCCTTTTGACCACTGACAAAGTAATTGCCAGCCAGATTCTTGTTTCAGGACTGGCTTCTGGGAAAACCCAAATTAAGACACCCTGAATTTTTTAAAGGGAAATTAGTTAATTTTATCTTTAACACCCAACTTGTGAGTTTCTTTTTACTTATCATTTATTAAGTGAACAGATAAGTTTACTTAGTACACACACACACACACACACACACACATTAATATCTATTTAGAATCTCAAATTGCTGGCAAAATAATGTATGCATACGTAGCCAGATTTTTCTAACAACAACAGCAAAATACCTTTAGATATTCCTTAGTTTGATTCATTCTTCTATTTCACTCATTTTACTAAAACTTTTTGTTGTTTTTATCTGGCTTCCCAGCCCACTGCAAACTAGAAATATTTCAAATTTGAATACAATAATTTATTAATAAGGAAAAGACAGCAAAATTCAAATTAAAAAAATACAAAAGTTTTGGAGAGCAATAATTTTACAGCTCCATCAGCTAGAACAAAACTGGATGTGCCTAGGTCAGCTTATAATTACATAAACATTCATATTTTGACTATAATATTTAGAAAATTTTCAGTACTATTTTGATATTTGGAACTGTTTTGTAAGAAGTTATAAATATTTAGTATATTTTAAATGGTCAATAAAAATGTTTTGCTCCAACAACATATCCTGAAAAGTTATATAGCAGAACTCATTTTTAAAATTTAGAATAGCTAATGGTTGACTGTAGAGAAGAATAACATAAACTGCAATTTTGACAGTTTGGAGCCTATGAAATGAATTTTTCTTGTATTCATGCATGAAAAAGATGAGTAAAGCAAGCGACATGGTAGTTACACTTCTTTAGGAAGTGTTTCCAATACTTAAAACACTATAATGATCGGTGCACCTGGGTGGCTCAGCTGGTTAAGCAAGAGACTTTAGCTGAGATCATGAACTCACAGTTAATGAATTTGAGCCCTTGACGGGCTTTTTGCTGACAGCTCAGAGCCTGAAGGCTGCTTCGGATCTTGTGTCTCCCTCTCTCTCTCTGCCCCTTCCCTGCTCGCACTCGGTCTCTCTCTCTCTCAAAAATACATAAATATTTAAAAAGTTGGAAAAAAAAACACGGTAATGAGAAAACATGTTTTTTCTGAAAAAACAATTTCTCCTAATTTATTTAAGATTGTTATTTTTACTAAAAGCCTAAAAGTTTATAGTAAAATAGGGGCTTTCAAAACTCTCCCTTAAAAATAACAATAATTGAATATACAAGTGTAAAATAAGTGTTTCACTGTGAACAGAAATATAAACCAAACGAAAAAAAAAAACAGGGAATATGCATATGAAACATATTTTTATTTTTCTCTTTTATTAATTTATATACATAGTGGATCAATCTGGCAGTGGAATTTAAAATCAAATTATGGAAACATGCTGTTAATATGAGTATTGCATACAGTGAGATCCAATTCTACAACTATACCTAGGAAGAATTAAATTAATTTAGTGTAGACAGTTGTCCTTTTTTGTGCTAATATTAACATCTTCAATAATAAACATATATTATTCTTCTTACATTTGATGTCTTTTAATATAATTCAGTGATTAAATTCTTTTGCAATACATTGGGGAAATCATGTAGCATAGTTTCTAAATCCTTAAAGTGATTTTGGAACAACACTGTACTCCTCTTTTACTCAGAATATTGTATTAATTTTCCTAAAATGGAAACACCACAAGAGGATACAATCCTTTAAGTGTTTGTTACACATTTTTTAATAACAAAAACCACTATTTACACATATAAATGTTGAAGTTTACATATTTCAGCTTTAGTTGAAATTAGGTGCATTTTTGAATTGACTTTAAGTTAGCTTATACATTTTATTTTCTGATGTATTTACATGGAAATATGATCACTTTCATTGTCATGTATTTTTAACATCGAATACTTACTCAAGTTATTTGATGGTTTCATTGCCCTCTGAGAAACAATATAATTTAGCACACTGTGTCAGTGCACAAGTCACTGGACTGGTATTTCTGTAGAATGAAGAAGTTTATTCTATTGTTCCCTAGTTTCTCTTAATGCTATGGTTCTGAGAGTTTGCTCAGATTGCGGTAAGTCTCCTTGAATCTGAACACCTTTATCCACTGTGCATTCACTTGTCACTTGGACTTTTTCTTCTTCATCCCTACCCTGGAAAATCAGTGACACATCCACTCAGTACTCAAGGGGTATTGAGTCCCCCTTAATTCACAAAAAAATACCCAAAGATTTTTGTTGATTTGTACATGTTTTATGTTCATATCTAACTATAAACTCCAAGGAGGAAAACCTATGTCTTAAAGGATTAGTATTCTCTATTGTTCTTAGCATAATACTTTGCACAGAGAGGCAAGTAATATATAGAATGAATATGTATGTTTTAGTAGGCTTAATTAATTGCTTGGTTGGTAATTATGGTACAGGTAATAAGTTGCTTCCTTTTATGCTCTTCAAAAATAATGCAAATATGCTAACTGTTCAAATTTGAAAATTATTTATTTTAAAGGTATTCCAAATACGTGTAGGCACAGTTTTTATCTTTTTCATTGAACATTGCTAGATATTGACCTAGAATTAGGACTCTGATACAACTGTTAACTGCTTCTTCTGATTTTTCTTATAGAAAGTATACATAGATACATAGCAATACTGCTTTTCATCATATTCAAAGGTTTGAAAGTACTACCTTTTGTTGAGTTTCATTTTTTTTCCAGTTGTTTTTTTTTTGTTTTGTTTTGTTTTGTTTTTCAAAATCAGTAGAAACAAAATAAGGCAATACTTACAATAACAAAGACGCTTCATAAAGTTCTGGGCCTTCAAATACAAAAGGTGAGAAAGACAATTGTCTCTGTATATTGCATAAAAATTATCTCCTTCAGTAGCTTGCAAGTAATTTAGGAAATATATGCTCCACAAGTCGTATGGTAGAGCTGGTTGTCGGGGATAAGGTACACTACTGAAAACTTGCTAATGCTTCAATCATTTAAAAAAATACTGTCTTCAGAGGCTAGAAAGCAGAGAAGGGACTGTTTATCACAATAATGCGATATTTTAATTAAGCAAGGAATAATAAGAAATAGTAAAATCTGTGTTATTTTCTAATCCAGTGATACTCACATTTTAGTGTATGCAAGTGCCAGGAGTCTGTGTTAAGAATTCCTAGGAATTATTCTACTCCTACACATTGAAAATCTCTGTACGTAAGGAATCAAGAATACGCATTTTGAGAAGGGCTTTGGACAATTCTAAGCCCGTGAGGATTCAGACCAACCTTCCAACTTTTTCTGCAAGTTCACTTAAGACGGGGCAGTCATGGTACAGGGCATAGAATCAATATACAATAAGCACTTGATGGAGGGTGGTCTAAATATCATAGACCTACAAATTATTCTAAGACTATAACTTTGTCCACATCAGTTAAACAAATATAATCTCATTTTCATTAGCCATTAACAAATGATGATTCTTGTTCTTATACAAATGCTATTTAATGAATGTTAGTTTCACAACATGAGAGGTACATATATTGATTTCATGTGAAAATTATGTTAACTAAAAGAATGACAACTTTTTTCATCCATTATTCATATCTTTTATTCTCCGGGTAGACTTATAAATAGTGTGTGCAAAATTCAATCACTCTATTCAGTTATCATTAATATTAGCTATTGATTTAAAATTTCTTCTTCTAGTCACATAATGTAGAGCCCAACGATCGTGAATCATAGTGGGCACCATTTTATCAAAATGATATTGCTGGCCAAGACAAGAAGTGTTTAGATGAAATTTAAATAAATTGATTATTGCTAATTCATTACCATTTTCTTCTGATCATGGGAAACTACAAATAGTTATACACAGAGAGAAAGTTATTTTTTAATGTTCATTGTTATGCTTTCTTGAAATATATACACAATTTCAAGTTTTTCATATTTCTTATTTTAAATTTTTGCAAAGTATTTGTTAAAATAAATGAATAAAAATGTCCATATGTGTGCCCTTTTTTTTTGTCTTCAAAGTAAATAATTTGTGACCTTGAACTCCTCATTCTTTGAACTGTAAAATTCTTACACATAAACAAGGACATAATTGCTTTCAGCAAGTTCTCTCCAAATCCATCTCAAATGCTATTTTATAAATGAATGCCAGAATGTTGGGATTATGAAAAATCCACACACTTAGTTATTCGTTCATTCACCTACCCAGCCAGCAGCTCCTAGATGCCAGGTTTTACATTTTAAAAGTGGGTGACATGACAGCTAAGTTAAATAGCAAAGAATGTATAGAGATCTTAATTGTTTTATATGCATACCCCAGTAATCAGATAAAAACAAACAAAAATGCATTTCTCTGCTCCAAGATTAAACAAGTTACCGAAATCAACATTTGTTCAGAATTTCTCTTTCACTCATTCATTCATTCAACACAGGCTTATAAAGTTCTTAATTCATAACATGTTCTACAAGAGGTTCTAGAGATACACAAATAAGGAGCTCAAGCCTCGTGAAGACAGCATACGTGTAAATAAGTAATCAACCTATACTTCAGCCTGCAAAAATGATAAATATTGCTGTGACACTCTAATAAAGTAATATTTTGAATATATTGATGGTAATTAAATCAATCATGAATATTTATGCTATTGGTTATAGATACAAAGACCCAAATGTTTAAGCATATAGCTGGAAACACACATACACACTCCCTCACACGTAATCCTTTCAAAAACAATGAAGGAAATAAAAGGCTAGGGGAAGGTAAATGTTTTGATTGACTAATTCGTGCAAGGCATGAATTAGGTAGTTTATATAAATCATATTTAATCATAATCAATTTAGTGAATATAGCCATATTAGTAAATGTTTTAAAATATTAAATATAGTGGACATTTTAATATTTTACATATTTTAAGATGAGAAGAGTGACCAGGGGGACCAAGTAACTTCTGCAGTAATTAGCACAATCAGCTCAAACCACATATGTCTGGTTGATCATCACAGCTGTGCTCTCCATTATCCCTCACTTTGTTAAGTTCGAATGCAAGTTCGAATAATAACAGAAAGCAAAATACAATGGGATGCAGTAAACGTTTCTTTAGGATTTGAAAGTGTTTTTCACATAAGATTTGAGAAAGTTGTAGAAGACATGAAAGTAACAGGATATGAGTCAAAATTTGAAAGATGAATGTGGTTTGAAATACGAACCAATGTTGCATATATGAAAGATAGTAAAATTATGGGATTCTTTGAGGATTGAGCATAATTACTGAAATGGATATTTTCCATCAAGAGGGCACTTATCAACTAAAGATAAACATTTGAATAATAATGAATAGATCAGTCTTCTAAAATACTGAATTTTAAACTTTTGTGTGCATAAGATACATGGAATAAGTGTTAAACATGCAAATTCCTCAAGATTCCAATTCATTAGCATCTCTGGGAGTGATACCTTGAAATGATTATTTGAACGAGAAACTAGATCCTTTTTTTTTTTTTTTTTTTTTTTTTCGTCTGAGCAACCAGATGGTTTTGATGCATGTAGTTTGAGGACTATACTTTGGGAAACATTGGCTTGTTGGGAATGATAATATATTCATATAGTGAGAGAAGACAGAGAAAGGTAGATAAAGTTATTGAATTGGGACACAAATATTAGGGGATAAGAAGCCTTTAAAGGTTTTGTGTGTGCTTTTTTTTAATACAATGGGATTTGCAAGGCAACATGTTTCAAATGTTAATTAAAGTTAATCATATACATCTCTATATGATGTTTATAAATACTAAAAAGGCACAGGGCTTTTTACTGTTTTCCAAAGATGTGGAATCTACAATAATAATAACAGCTAGCATTTAATTATCCCTTAGTATATGTCAAACACTCTGCAGAGTGCTTCATAGGTAAGTTATTTAAGACCACAGTAATCCAGTGAGTTACATGTTGTTACTGTCTCTGTTATACAGAATAATTAAGACCAAGAGACTGACTGAATTGCCCCAAAAGTAATCAAAGTGACATAGCTAAATGCACAGCTCACAATCTTAATCAATATGATATACCAATATGGTGATTTCAACTATTTTATTGCAAATACTCAAATTAATGTGTAGTGAAAATGTTTCAGTTAATTTATTTATTTTTTATTCAGTAAATACTTTCCAAATATTTATAGCATTTCCCCTAAAACACTAGAAAAGTTTTAAAGATTATTTTTGAGTGTAAAATGTCACTATAGAAATCATTTTAGATATATTTGACATAAATCTTAGACATTAACTTTACTTCCATCCATCTTTGTCTTCGATGTATAGAAATATGTCCACAAATAATGGAAAAATAAATGTAAATTCACTTAAATGAGTGGAAAAACCCAAAACCAGTGTCAACTGTCAAGTGAATTAGAAGAACTGAATGAGTAATGACTGAGTATATATAATTCTGCTGATGGTGTGGATTTACAGATACATATGTGACATTTGTCCCACAAAGAAAGACAGAGACAAGTGAACTGTTTTAAACACATTAAGTGTATCTTTGGGGAATTTATGAAAAACTTTTCTTAAAATAGGTTACTTGGATTGGTGTATTTACACCTTTAGATAGCACCCACCCTGGAAAAACCAATTTAATATGGATATGACAAGTCCTTGACTACCCAGAATAAAGTTCTCTTCTACAAAGCCAGAGCAAAATCAAACTCCAAACAGTATACATGCATCTCTGCAAATAAAAATATAAACAAAACAAAAATATACATAATAAAAAGTTTAAGGGAGAAATCACTTCTCAAATGAATTTTTAAACTTGAAAACACGTATTAACTGGAGTGTCTCAGGCCAACTACCAAAAGTTGTAGATGTGTTTTTTCTATTAAATTAGTGGGAAAATTCTGAAATATTGGTCAAAAATAATTATACACTTGAGAGATGATACGTTCCATGGAATGGAGTTTGGTGATGAAATTGTGCTGTTTGGGAAGATTCTAAATGTTCAACTTATTAGATGAGTCTAAGTATAACCTCTTTCTACTTCAGTCTGTTTTACATAAAGGGCACTGTTAGAATGTGCCTTATTGATAGTTGTTTTTAGCACTAAATGTGATAATTCAGGTTAAAGAGTTCTGGATCATGGTAAGGTCTTCATAATAATTTAGCTACTTATATCATCATTATTATCTCTAAAAAAAGAATAAAATATAACTGGCAAGTTTTTAAAAAATGATAGACAAATGTAAAAAAAACAATATAAACCTTGATGTTTACATAAATTTAAGGAGGAAATTATTTATAATGTGAAAGCATTTAAAAAAAATGAAACCCTAAACCAAAAAACAACAACAACAACAACAACAAAACAAAGCACAAAACAAAACAAAAACAAAGAAACCCTTCCAGAACAAACAAAACACTTTGTGATCTTAGAGTGGACCAAAAATTGATTAAATAGACTATAAAGCACAAAATACAAAAGCAAATTTTGATAAATGGAACCTCATCAAAATTAAACAGTTTCTCACTCTTCACAGGTCACCAGGAGCAACGTGAAAAAGCAAGTCACAGAATGGGAGAAAATATCACTGAATACATATCTGACAAAGAACTTGCATTGAGAATTCTTACAGATGAATGATAACAAAATAAATCAACTCAATATGGAAAAAAGACAATTCACAAAGAACATTAAGAAGCATCAAAAGATGTTTAACACCATTATTCATTACATAAATGTAAATTAAAATCATAAGGAAACACCCCTACACAACCATTATATTGGCTAATATTGAAAAGACTGAGCATCCCAAAGTATTATTGAACATGTGGAGAAAATGGAACTCTCTTTACACTGCTAGTGAGAATGTAAAATGATATAATCAATTTGGAAAAACGTTTGGCAACCTTTTCTGAAAGGTGAACCTTCAACTTCTTATATGGTCCAGCCAGGAACAGCTACATTAAAGAGACCCAGTGAAAATAAAAGTATAAAATATAAATAAACAAATAAATTGATACTATGAGAGTCTCTTAAGTAATAACATATTCTCTCCCTCCGTTTTGTTCTAGAAACGTACAATTTTATCAGGTTAAGAAATAGGTGTTCTTTGCTGGGAATCTACAAATGAACTATTTCTGTAATGCAATCATGAATTCCCGTGCTTTGTTCGGAGTGTGGTTTGGAGGTCCATTACCAAGAGCACTGAAGTCTTTAATCCATGTTTCATATGTTACTTTTATGTTTACAGCAAAACCTAAAGGGTCTCTTTAGCTCAGAACTGTGTAGACAATAAAATGATTGAGAATGACGAAATCTGAAACTCAGAATGGGATAAATGCACAAATCTTAGAGGCATATAACTCACTCATGGATATTTGAGATACACAGTTAATTTCTCAAAAAGAAGGAATTTGCAAATTTCGTTAACAAGTGAATCCATGCGTAGATCAGATTCTCTGCTCTATTCATTAGTCTATATCTTTTTTACCCCATGATTGTTTTCTGTGCTCACTTTCACATGTATTAAGGACCACACGCCAACAAACTAAGAAATAAACAAGCAAACTCAGCAAATACCTCTTCCCTCCGGATTGGTACTCTAATTGCTGAGCACAGTCAGCCTCTCTGCTTCAGATCAATACTGAGTTTCAGTCAGAAATAGTCCCTGGCTCTATTTCTAGAGGTTCAATTTCTGTTTCTACTTGATACTGCATAAATTTCCAGGATTTCTAAACATGAAATAAACTTAACTTTTACGATGGCTCTGCAGACTATCAACTGTTGCTGCCCAGTGTCTATGTTTACTCTCACATAGAAATTCTTAACTTGCCTGTCTGAGACCTAGGGCATGTTGCTGCCCTAAGGTTATGACCCATTTGAACTTTCATCAGAAAAAAAAGAGTCATTCAAATTTGAGCAATACATCAGCAAAACCCTCTTCTGCTGAGAAGAATTTGCTAACTTTATGCTACTATGTGCTGTAAGCAGGAAGAAAATAAACCAGAAGGAAATTATTTGAAAAACTATGGTTTCCAATGTCTTGGTTCCTATTTTGTAGGTTTTAAATTTTAAAATGACTGTGAGACAAGCAAGTGGAGATCTCAAAAAGACAGTTAAGCATATTTATTATAAGCTCAGTGGAGGGCATTAGTCTGAAATAAAAACAAGAGAGTCATTTTTATAAAAATCACTCCTTAATCAGAAATAGATGAAATCACTCATGAAGAGAGTGTGATTGAGAAAAGAAAGCGGGATATGTTCCAGTAAGAAAACAACATTCATAAAAGTAGTTAAGGAGAAGAGGAAATTACAAACAATAGCCAAATCTATAGAGGAAAATTGGGAATGTATGGGTCACATGAACCAAAGGAGGAAGTATTCCAAAAGGAGGGTATTGCCAATTTGGGATACTGTCGGCTGGACAAATAAAACATAACAGCAAAGGTACCACTGGAGTTTTCAACATGAAGGAAATTGATGTCCTTTTAAGCCAGGGAACTGGTAGAGCAGAAGACAGTCTGGACCACGTTGAAGGGTGAGAAAGTGCAAAGAAAGTTTATATATATAAATATAAACGTTATATATATTATATAAGTTCTATATATATGTTACACATATATGTTATATATATTATATGTATAATATATATGTTAATTATATATATAGTATGTATAATATATATGTGTGTATATATATACACGTATATATTAAAAACCTTAAATCAATTCTAAGACAAACCTGGAAGGGCACATGGAATCTAGGAATGGTTTCCTTATTTTTTCTTTCCATTTTAATATGAGAGATAACCAGAACATTGTAGATTTGATCCATAGACAGAAAGACGTTGATGGAGAAAAAAACACAACCAAAAGAAAATTATCCTTAAAAAATGGCTAATGGGGTTCACAAGATCACAAGTGGTGGGTTTAGTCAATCATTGATTCCATGTGGAGACTCATTGTAAAAGAAAAGGCTCCAAAGAATATAAGGGCAAACAAGGATTGCATTGTATTATCTGTATTGTTGTTTGAAGAGTAGAAAGTTTCCCCTGATGACTTCTTTCTCCCTCTGAGAATATGGTACATTCATCTTTGAGAAAATGATGGATGTGTGGGGACATTTGTGGACTTTATTAAGTCTGAACATTTTTGAGAATGAGTAGCAAAATATTCAACAGTGTTAAGGAATTTATTATCTTACATTACTATTTTACTTTATAAAAAATCCAAAGCTGGGTGGTTCAAATCGGTTGACCTAGTGGTAACTGGTAACCTCAAAAATCTCCTGATCTTTGTGTTCCTATTGACGTTGCTAGTACATTTTTCTTTCTATACACGTGGTCACAAGGTAGATGCATCCACTGCAGGCATAACTTTCTCAAATTCTTTTTGTCAAAGATGAAAAGAGCACTTTGTTCTTAAGATGTTTCTCTTTTAGTAGGAAGGAAAAGTTTTTCTTAAGCCCTTTCATCAGTTATTACCATGTATTTAACTGATCAGAAGTTAATGACTCCTCATGTTTAAACCAATCGTGGACAAGGGAAGAGGGGATTACTGTGGTTGAATTAGAAGTGCTATTTTTTATTCTGAGGACTGGGCTGGGTATGGGTGCAACTTCCTAGAGCACCGGGAGTTGTCTTTCTCAAAATGAAGGTAATTTGGGGGCACCAAGGTAGCTCTGTAGGTTAAGCATCTGACTTTGGCTCAGGTAATGACCTCCTGGCTTCTAAGTGAGTTCAAGCCCCAAGCTGGGCTCACTGCTCTCAGCCTGCTTAGGGTCCTCAGTCCCTCTCTTGCTCCCTGCCCCTCCCCCACTTCTTCGCATGCACGTGCTTGCACTCTCTCTCAAAAATAAATAAATATTAACAAAGAAAGAAAAATGAAGATACTGTTACTAAATCAGAAGAGGCAAATGACTTTTAAGTAGACAGCTAATAAATAGTTCCATTATAAGTAAAATGGAGAAAATACAAAACGTGTAAGAGCACATTTTAATAGCGATGTTTAGTTTGACTGCCAAGCCATTTTTCAGGCGTATTTGAGTTATAACATAAATTCAAAGTAAATTCACATTTGAAATTTCCCAAATTTGTAATTAATGACAGTTGTACAAATATTTGTGTATGGACTTATCTAACATCATATTTTTGAACTACCTCAAACATTCTGGAAGGCCCAGGATTTCTCTACTCATCCCCATTCTCAGGACAGCAGACAAGAAGGGACTTGTCAATCAAACAGTAATGGGTATGGTCTCACAGATATTGCTTTTTTTATACTTCCATCATTTATGCTCAACATCATCTTTTGTTACATGGAAAGGCATCTGTCTTTTTATTATTAAGAGCTTTGAAAAGATTTATAAACTAAACAATGTAGAAATGTTTATGACAAATCACCATAAAGAAATTAAAAGACTTCTTAGGCTTCTTATAGTTTGTTTTCTTCCCATATGTTTACAATGTGGAAGTATCAGTTTTATGTGAATGGAATAGTTTCAACTTTGCTGTTTTTTTTTGGGTTTTTTTTGTTTTTTGTTTTTTTGTTTTTTTACTTTCCCAGCAACAGTTTACAAGATTCCTGTTGACTCATACAAAGAAATTAATATTGCATGTGGAGTGATTAAAAGTTCCTTTGGCTCTACTCAAGCAGAAATGTTAAAGGGTACCTGCTCCACCAGGAGAGACTTTTTAGAGAGAATACCAGAATTAAACCAGAAATTTATTTTGGGGGAAGGTAATATTTAATAGAATCATAATTAAATGATTATCAAAATTATAATAATGGTATAAGTTTTGAGATAGTGGTGATATAAAGTCATCACTACTTTGAAGATATAATAGCTAGAATCTGGATATTCATATTTATTTATGATGAAATTTACCAGACACTGCTTCCCTCTCTGACCAGAAACTAAAAGCACTGAGTCGAAACTCAAGGGAAACTAAATTTAGGTTGTGATAAAGTTTACAAATCTTGCTTACCGTGAGGTGCAAGAGATATAAATTTAAGGACTGACAACATGAGGTGGTCACAATGGCCACTTTTGTAATGGAGATCACTGAATATTTCCTGGCACTCTAAGAGACAATGTACTTTAATGTAGATTATATTGATTTACCCTAAGATAACTGTTTCCTCTTACCTTGCAATAACTTGGAGCAAATCAATGCAATCTGCATTTCAATACTTTGTTTTACTGACTTCTTAATAGAGATGGTTTGAAAAATTTGATTAGAGGAAAATATGCCCACACCTACTAATAACTGAACTGCATACAGGTAGGAAATTAGAGAGCAAAATAACTCACTTTATTTTTAAATCTACCAAAGCAATTAATGCTCCTCTCTTCTAGAAACTTTACCGATGAAGATGTGACCTTGCTAACTTTGGAATAGTGTCTAAAAGGCCCTCCCTGAAAGCATTCATATCACACTATTAAGGGCATATCTTTCATGATTCCATTAAAATATAAACAGTAAAAAAGTACTACTAATAAATGTGGAATAATTTCACCACATCTCTTGTTCATTTTTTTATTATTTCTTTTTCTTTTATTTATTGTTAACAACATTTCCATGACTATAAACATACTACTCAAAAGTGGTAAAAATGTCTCCTAATCCACTAAGACTTTGTATAAGTTTGGACCACGCTCCTTCCATAGTTGTTTTACATTCTTCTCAGTAGAGATACACAATTTGAAGGCAATGACCAGGTGTACTGATGTTTCCACTGTTATTGCTATATTAGCCAACGTTTAATGTCTTATATATCTGAAAATTAAATCAAGGAGGCCAAGGAAGCCAACACAAGTCCACTAGGAAAGACATCTGGTATAATCAGGATAAAGGGCTTATGTTAATACAGCTTAATGCAGGGAGAGTTGTTAACAGTTGTTAACATCTTGTTTTGTTATGCTCCTATTACATTTGAATATCAAGAAAGATCACATGAAGAAGATTATGAAACCAAGAAGTTATTAAATCTTTGATATGATTCATTTAAGAAGGTGATAAATGGATAATTTATAGATCGTCCACTTGAGAAGAAAAAGAAGAGAAAGAAGACAGAAATGGTCTCTGTCCACTAAGACAGTAACAGTTAAAATACCTTGTTAGTGTAATAAACATTATTAAAGAGACTTAATAAGACTTTAAGATATTCTTAGATTAATGCAGTATGAAAGCACAAAAATTATCTACAATTACTTCAACGTTTCATCTTCTTCTCTAATTTTTCACATCTTTGAGTATTCAGCCCAACCCCTAACTCTTTCTTAAATCTATCTTGATATTTTTCTTCTTTAGTTTCATCTTACATTTATTGTACATGATTATATGATTTTGAATTTTGTTTATTATGCAATCATTTCTTTCCAAAGAGATTTTAATTCTAAGCACACGTGCACACACACACACACACACACACACACACATACACACACAGGTAAATTCTTTGTATCATAAATTACTAAGTTTGTTTCACAGTAGGACTTATAACTATATAGGATAAAATCTAGTAAAGTGAAATCCTAACATTTTCATTCTCCTGATCACTAAATCCAAATCACAAGGATATTTGCAAGAGCATTCAAAATCTATTTTTGTGAACTTCAGAAATCAACATTTACAAGAGCATTTTCAATTGACATCATAAGAAACCTTGTTAGGCCATTTGAAAGTACATTTAAAAGAACATTTACAATTACACGGAATTTTTAAGACAAAAGACATGTTCTTTATCATGTGATTTTACTGAATTGTATATATGCAACTAGTCACAATCACAAGAGGTGGTAAAAAAACAAAAAGTAATTTTCAACAGTTTTAATTCTGATTTTAACTTTACACAAAAAATAGCACTATTATCGGGGCACCTAGGTGGTTCCGGGTTAAGCATCTGTCCTCCATTCAGGTCATGAACTCATGGTTTGTGAGTTTCAGCCCCACATCAGGATACATGTTGACAGCTTAGAGACTGGAGCCTGCTTCAGATCTCTATCCCTCTCTCTCTGCCCCTCCCCATTTGCACTCTGTCTCTGTCTCTCAAAAATAAATACATATTAAAAAAAGAGTGCACTATTATCTTTACTTTTAGAACAATTTCTTATGAGCTTAGCCAAAATGAAATGTGCAAATACATGTCCCAATACAGTTTGAGTTTACTTGTTATACTTAAGGCAGCTAAAAATACATCTACTGATTTTCATATTGAAACTCCTGCACTGTTTATCTCTTAGTTTGATTACTATGAATAAAATATTATTAGACTTTGATATTTAGATACTTAATTTATGGTTGATCAAACTTTAGGGATATGGCACATAAGAACCTGTCTCACAAGAGATGAATTTATAGTCAAAATGTTAAGGTACAAATATAGAGAGGAATTTTATAATATTCAAAACTGTGTATTTAAAAAAAATAGAAGAGAAAGGGGTATTTATAGTTTGAAATGGCTACATCCTCCAAATATTCAGGAAAATCCTAGGTAATGAATAAACTTTAGACATATTCACTTTAATGTCAGGAAAAAGCATGGATGTTTGAATTTGTTATGATTTAAAAAAAAATACTTACCAGTGTGCTAAATTAATAGAAAAAAAAAAAGGGTTGAAAGGAAATAGATGAAGCTTCCATTATTTGAAGGTGATTTGATCATCACTGAAAAATGTAACAAAATCAACATGTTTTTAAATAGTCAAGGGATTATGGGAATATTTGGTCAAATGTAACAGGAATTTTTCTGCACCAGTGAAAACATTCAGAAAACGCAGTAAGACCTGCCAGGGCATGGTCAACAGGGCACAAAATATAAATTACATGTAATTCAGTATTGCCTTATTACCAGTTAATAAAATGCTCTGACCACTCTAAGCAGGAAGAATTCTGTGGCCTTGATCTAAAGGGCTTGACATCACCAATGGGCAGTTGCCCACCCTGCTATCAACAGGATAAAGATGACTCTTGGTGTTGTGGTATTCAGTGTCTTCCGAAAAAGAACAGCAACTGAAAGAATATCTGCTTGGATATTACCTATATTCTGATCTAAATCCAGGAAAATTGAGCAGGAGGAAAATAATGACTCAGGGACACACTGTACGACCCTGGAGTTGCCAATACTAACATTTCTCTAAGGACAGTTCCATCCATCTCTTCCATGTTCCCTTGTTTCTGTCAAAAAAAACAATAACTATAATTATTTTTATCTCACTTTTTTTTTTAATGTGGATTGACAGGGGTACAAACAAAGTCATTCATCTAATGTCTTAGATCTGAGTAAGGTACATAACCATGGACTTTTACTGTGCTATATAATATAATATAATATGATATAATATTCCTAGGGTCGCCTGAGTGGCTTAGTTGGTTAAGCACCCAACTTCGGCTCAGGTCATGGTCTCACAGTTTGTGAGTTGGAGCCCTGCATCAGGCTCCGTGATGACTGCTCAGAGCCTGGAGCCTGCTTCGGATTCTGTGTCTTCCTCTCTCTCTGCCCCTCCCCTGCTCATGCTCTGTGTCTCTCTCTCAAAAATAAACATTAAAAAAAAATTTAAAAGAATATAATATTCTTATATAACCCAAAATAGTAATAAAGTTACTAATATCTTAGGAAATAACTGAACAAGAAATGCTCAACACTGTCAGAAAATTTTTATAACTATTATCAACATAAATATACCATAGTAATCTTTTAAAACTACCTAAATAAGTAAAATATACCTAACTTACCAATGGATTAAGTGGCTGATAATTGCTTCACAAACTAAACCAATACCTAAATGCAGCCCAAATCAAATTTTTATTTTGGAAAATTAAGATCGTTAAATAATTTATGTTTGAAAAAAGGAAAAACATGATGGGGGCTCACTCTATTGCATATTATCACACAATAAGAAGCCACAGAATACAAAGCAATGGTTCAGAATGGGGAAATAAGAGATAATCTATGTTTATGTAGTACCTATACAAGATAAAAGAAAAGATATACGTTTCATATATGATCTTGGGAAAACTGGAACACTATTTGGAGAAAAAATAAAACCAGATTTTTATTTTACACTAAATAAAAATATGGACTCTAAATGGAGGACAAGATGTTGAGAATATTATTCCTAGTTAAGTAATCCGGGGAAGTACTTCTTACACAGGAGCCCTGTAGCATAAATGTAAGGAAGTTGTGGGTTTTGTTTTGTTTTGTTTTGTTTTGTTTTGTTTTTTACATTACATTAAAATTGCCTTTGCACAAAAGATAAGCAGAGACAGTTTAACAGGGAGATAATTGTCTGGGAGGAGATACTTGTGAAATGTTCAATTGGTGCTCAATATTTAACATATACAAATAATTCTTGCAAATGAAGGAACAAAGATATAAAAATACACAAAGGGTATGCAATTGTGATACCAGACCTGGGTATATATCCCAGAGAACGATCACATAGGTTGATGAGAAGAAACATAAAAATATTTACCTCAATTGCCTTCATAGTGGTGAAGAGTTGGTGGCAACCCAGGATGCAGCTCAGTAACATGTAAATACTGTTCAGCAGGAAGCAAAATCTCAATGTGGCTATAGCTATGAGGGTCCTTGTATCTTTCAAGAAAAATAATTTGAATACAATGTAAGTAACAAAATACGTAACAGGAACAAGTAAGAAACGAAAAGAGATGTGTTTTGGCCACTCTGCACAAATACGATGGGTCCCACCCAACGTTTGGTTGCAGTGATGCTCATTAGGCTTTCTGAGGAGAGCAGGGTGACTCCCAACCTGGTCAAAAAGATGGCTTAAGAGAGCAGGGAAAGGAGACCAGTTGAAATTTTTAGTTTTTGTAATGGTTAGAATGCAGGCTAGGTTGAGTGTTGCCAGGCATGGGAATGGGCTTTGTGATTTAAACTTCCCATCTGGGTCAAAGGAGAGGGCATCCATGCTTTCTTCTCAGCTTATTTGCCGTGGGGCAAAGGAAAGGGGGATGGTTGAAGCTTTAAAGCTGTCAGTAAACATCAAAAAATTGACTCAGATGTTTTATTATGAGATCTCTACCAGAATAGCTTTTATATATCTGTAAACAGACACAGACATAGTCACACACACACACACACACATACACACACACAAACACACCGATATGCATTTCCCAAAAACCGGTACACATTCAACACCTTCCATTGCATAAGAATTGAAGCCTTTACGAGAATAGGGGAAACAGCTTACTAATCTCAAAAATTCCTGTTGATTATGGAACAGAAAAATAGATATGGGGTGGCTAGGTGGTTCAGTTGGTTAACGGTCTGACTCTTGATTTCACATTCATGATCTCACATTCATGAGAATGAGCCCTTCATCGGTATCTGCACTGGGCAGGGAGACTGCTTAAGGTTGTCTTTCTCCCTTTCCATCTGCCCCTCCCCTGCTCACGTTCTCTCTCTCTCTCAAAATAAAAAAAAATAAATAAATAAAAAAAAGAAGGAAAGAAGGAAGGAAGGGAGGGAGGGAGGGAGGGAGGGAAGGAGGGAAGAAGGAAAGAAAAAAGAAAAATAGATACCACAATAAAAATAGCAACCATAGATTAAGCATATGTCATATTTTAAAAGCATTATATGCATTATTTTTCTGAATCAACCTTCTGAATAATTCAAAGGAAACTGAGTCTATGAGGAGCACACTACAGGTATTATACTAGAACTTGGATAATTATCTCTGTCCATTGCAGAATCTCTGTTTCTAGTGACTCAGTTATGATAGACATCCTATGTCTTTTCCTTACAGAATGTTTTACAAGCCCTGACACATATGTATCCATGTCTCTTTATTGGAATGTTCATAACCTGTCACTGAAAAATGGTACCTTTTGTAGCAAGCCTGAAGATGTGCCTAAGAAGTGCTAGACGTGGTGAATATAATATAGAAAGAAACCTTGTTTAATAAAAATATGTATCCAGCCATTATTTTTCCTTTGGGTATAATATCCTTTGTGAAATAGAGTAAGAATATAGCTAAAAGTTTCCATAGGTAGTGAAATTTTTATATGTTATGTCTTGCTTCTACAACTAGGTCTTGACTATAAAAATTTTAAGAAAAAGTAAAAATAACATCTGCAAAGTGAACAGTTGTGGCATTCATTTTTTTTTTATTTTATCTAGAAAATGTCACTTGATTTTTTTCTAATTTTTTGCACTTGTCTCCACTTGAAGTGCAAAATGCCCTGATATGCGCATGCCTTCCTTCTTTAGTTCCTACAGGTTTTTGATCAGATATCATCTTCTAAAGAAGGATTTAATCAACCACCACATTGAAAATAATAACACAATCTGATACACCCTAAGCCCTTCTCTTTGCTTTTTCCCCTCTTCTTAGTACTTATCACCATTCAGGTCATTATATATTTACTTGAATGTTTATTTACAGTCTCTGCTTCTAAAATGTGAGCTCTGATATTTTTTCTGCTTTCAAAATAGTTCCAATGATAAACAGAACAGGATTAGCCTTACTGAACGAGTCATTTTGTTACCAGTGTCCAGACATTGGTCTCTACAGTGTTGTGCTAATTTTCCTGTCATATTGAAGTAATATTTTTCTAAGTCATGCATTTGTGGAGAAGATATATCTTAATATTCATCTCTGTTCATACTTTAAAACATTAAAATTAATAATCTGTAGGAATCTATATATATTCATAAAATATACTAGCAATGGTATAACTTTAGATTTTAAAAATACACTAATATTTTATGAATTGAGTTTCTGTCAGGAAATTCCATGGGTTCCATCCTCGTGCGTGTTTCATTTTCTTTATATATTTATTACAATTTTATAACATATTTTCCTATTTGAATACATTTTATTTGCCATCTGGGGTATCTTTAGAAGGGAAGGGTAATTTCCCCTTGCTTCTTACAAAAACGTAGCAGAAACTGCTGTCTACCTAAAAAGTTTTCACCCCAGTATCACTGGAATTTTGCCCTAACAGTATTTCTCATTACCCAACTTCCACTCTCTTCCGTATGCTCAGTCACCTCAAGAAAGGCTAACTTCTTCCTCAGCCAAAAGGACTTGTTCTTCTTGGGTAGAAACCGACTTTATTGTTATGCCCAGAATTCGTGATCCCCAAATACCGCCAGGGAGCCGAGTCCGATGTAAAAGCAAAAGAGCCTTTATTCGAGCTAGCTCGAGCTCAATCCCCTACCCGCACCGACGCAGAGGTGAGATACCGGGGAGAGAGAACGAGTTTCAAAAGGACAAAGGTTTTATTGGGGCCTAGGGGCAGTTGGTGAGGTAATGGCTATGGCCTCAGCCGATTGGCTGGGGAAGGGTCCGAGTCCTGTTAGGCAGGTGGGGGGGGGGTTACTCAAGGGGAGGAGGTGTGGTCAAGGTGAAGGACACAGAACAAGATGGAGTCGGCCTGCGTAGGCCCGCCCTTTCATTTATCATCTGTGTAGCGTAATTCCTGCCACTGACTGGTTCAGGCACTGCACTATTATGGCCAATATTTATTGGGGGCAGGGAACTACTTCTAAGATTTTTTTCTTCTTTTGCTCTTAACAAGTACATGAGGGAGAAATGCCTTCTTTTATGCCTCTGGACACTGTTGCATCTGGATGCAAGAACTGAAATTGTTGTTGCCATTAAATGACCAGAATGAAATCTTGCCTGAGGACAAAGCAAACACAGGGAGCAAAGCAGAACTGGAGGAAATGCAGAGAAATGGACTTGGAGCCTTGGTCACACCGTGTTTGGAGCCACCTTATTTTTGAAACTTTACAATATGTGATACGTTTACTATTGTTTAACTGAGTAGAGTTAATGCTTGCTACATATATCAAAACCATTCTAAATAATATAAAGCAAAAAGTTTATCAATGACATAAACACGATGATAATAAAATGGATTTTTTTCTTTAAGTTTGCTAGTGTCAAGTGTTGATGAAGGTATGAGGAAAATGATACTGTTTGACTTTGCTGGTTGGACTATAGATTAGCAGAGCCACTTTGGAAGGAGATTTATCTGTAGAAATAAAAATTCAAAAGGCACCCAGTTCCTGAAAATCCATTCCTCATTATCAACCTTAAAGAAACGATCATGTGTGCCTATATATTTATTTGATAAATAATATACAATATGCAATACTATATAATACATTACATAATAATTATTTTATTATTATATAATAAATTATATAATTTATTATATTGTTATATAATAAATTATATAATATTATTATATTGTTACATAATAAATTATATAGTTTTTATATATTGTAAAATATGTAATAATAAATAACATATATCTATTTAATACATATATATTTATTCTAAATTTGTTTCAATGAAGAGAAGTGGAAATCACCAATACTTTTCGTATTAAGGGAATGGGTAATATTTTAAAAAGCTGTGTTATTCTTTTTTTTGTTTTCTGACCCTCTTTACTTTAGTTCACCCAAAGCTTCTATCTCACTAAAAAGTGTTAAAAATAGGGGCCTCTGGGTGTCTCAGTCAGTTAAGTGTCAGACTTTGGCTCGGGTCATGTTCTCATTGTTTGTGAGTTCCTGCCCCGCGTTGGCTCTGTGCTGACAGCTCAGAGCCTGGAGCCTGCTTTCGATTCTGTGTCTCCCTCTCTCTCTGCTCCTCTCCAGCTCCTGCTCTCTCAAAAATAAACAAACATCAAAAAAAAAGTGTTAAAAATAATGTAAGCAACGACCATAAAAATAGTAACAGTTTCTGAAATGCAAGAATAAGATTATCTACCAGGAAGAGAATTTGGGGGAGAATAAAATCCAAACTCTTTTTTTTTTTTTCTCTTTCTGTCTCCTTATTGAGTTAAGGGTTTTAAGAACCCAGATGAGAGTGCTCCTGTAGTGTGGAGAAGAAACTCACTCCATATATGTCACCTAAGTCACTTTAAGGCACTATTAGTGATATAACTTGGGGAAAGTAATGGATTAGCTATTCCTTTCTGGTTAATAAAAATGTGAGAAAAAGGCAATGAGAGACGCAGAAAAGTAAAATGGTGAAAAAACTAAGAACAAACTTTTTCTCCCAGGGCTTTAGTATAAAGAGGAAGAGAAAGAGAGGAATGAGGGTTTTTTTTTTTTTTTTTGAGAATTCTCCACCAATGTACCATCTACCCCTCATTTATCTGAAGTGTCATTGTGTTGAATCATGTATCTAAGTGACCACATAGTCACTTGTCTCTGCAGAAGGTCCGTGAGAGAAAAGGCCTTAGGGTTTGCTCTTTTGGGTCACCCACAATCTGTTGCATTTTGGACATTGAATTGAGAGAAAATGGACCCATCAAGGTACTTCTAGAGCTGCAAGAGACAAACTTAGAAAAGAGAGGGAGAGAAAACTCAGGGGTGCATTGAAGAGGGACACAGATATCTCTAGCGTGTTGACAGGCTCTAAAGTAAGAAGAAAAAATGAAAAGTGATCTCTTTTTTGGATTTCATTTGTAAGTGTCTCTGAAGCTAAAAATACCCAGGGAGACAAGCAGCACTGCTCTAGTGACCAAAGGAGGGATGGAAAGTTATGCTCAGAAGCCATAATTCTCCCTTATCTCGACTTCACAAGTCGCATCCTCTTCCTCAAGCTCCTCACTTCCTGTTAAGGTTAATATGTACGTCAGGACCTGCCAGATGGAGGCTGTCCCAGTGGCTCAGCTCGCCTACAAATCTAAATCTTATGGAAAAGGCCTCACTGTCAAGGAAACCCAACCCCAGCCACAACCCTTCAACTGACTTTTAGCTAGCTTGTATTAGACAATAGGACCTCCTCGTCTCATCAAGACCTCTTTGACCTCCTAGCCAATCACATTCTGTTTCTGCACTATCTTTTCTTACATTCTGTGAAACTTGCTGTTGCCCCAAGTCTCTCAGGCAGAGCGCTCCACGGCTTGTGAGGGCACTTTGTTCTTACAATCCATGGATTGATTTCTTTTGCATAAAGGATGACAAACTTGTTTGTTAGAAATTGTTTTAGTTTTGTCACGATACCCCAGATGTGCTTTTCAAGAGCTACTCAAGAAGTGGGAAGGATATCTGAACAACTGAATTTATAAAACGCAAATTAACTCTGTTTAAAAGAAATTTTTATATTTTTGTCTAGGACCAATGTTTAACTGAATTGGGCAATTTGAGAATCAGAAAGGCATATTGCGTTTAGTCTGCACACCAAAGAAGTGTTGTGAGTTAAGAATTTTAGAGAACTATTAAAAGATGCAAATCTCTATGTACAAAGAAATATTCCTGAAATATATTATTAAGTGAAAAATTAGCAGAATGATTCAATTAGTATGACACCTTTTATGTAGAGAAACACTGGCCCCAGCCTAAGACACATATGAAATGTAAATGCTTAGCAAAAATGCTGAAGGAAGCAGTCCATCTGGGTGGCGATGGACATTCTTTAAGAGAAGGAGAGAAAAACAAAGTTAAATTAGATTTAGCATTGGTTGATATGTTTTAACTTACTAGGAAAATATAGCTAATTATATAATATTAAAAAAATACTTTTTAAAGAAATGTAAATGAAATCTCACAGTACAGAAAGCAATTTTGAGGGGCACCTGGGTGGTTCAGTCAGTGAAGCGTCTTACTTAGCTCAGGTCATGATCTTGTGGTTAAGGTTTGTGGGTTTGAACCCCACATCAGGCTCTCTGCTGTCAGTGCGAGCCCTCTTCAGATGTCTGTCCCCCTACCTTTCTGCCCCTCCCCTGCTCTTTCTCTCTCTCTCTCTTCTCTCTCTCTTTCTCTTTCTCTCAGAAATAAATCTTTAAAAATATTTTTTGAATTATTTCAGAGAATCGGAAGTATATAATCACTATACCTCTATGTGGAATCAATTAGCTACACATTTACTCCAAATTTTAAGGCCAAAGCAATAAAATATTTCCTGTTATGTGCATTTAATTTTCAGAAATAAACACATGACTTTTGTTTTAATCTGGTCAATTGTGAGCATAGAGAAGAAAACTTTAGGTGCCAATATCAGTACCTGATACACTTAGCATCATGTTAAGCTTGTAGATGCCCTCAGCATTGTTTTAATAATGACAATATTGACTGACATTCATTGTCCCAGTAAGCATGTTGAACACTGGATATGCATCATCTCACTTAATCTTCACATACACCAAAAACTTACTACATGGTCATATTCATTCCATTGATAGACGAGGAAAGTTAGACATAAAAAGTTGAAGAGTATCTTGACCAAGAGAGTATACCTAGAAATGAAGAGTAAATTAAACTTGGGTATGCTATTTTATAGTCTATGTCATTTATTTCTAAAATAAAGACCTACCTTGAGTTCCAATGACTAGATTACTGAAAAGTCTCTTTGACTCAGTTCATTTTCTTATGCTTCATTTTCTTATTATCTGTGCCTTTTTTACATTACAAGCTCCAGAAAGGGGCGTTCTTCCTAATGGCCCAGCCACATCTTTGCCACTTTATTTCTTATATACCTCCTCTGTATCTGTCCAGCTGTGAAGAGATTTTGGAAAATCCCTGAAGCTTTAGTATTTTGGATATAGAATTGTATTTACAGTATGATTAGCTAGCTAGACATATCACCTAAATCTCTGAGCTTGTCTTTTTTGATTGTTAAAATACAACAGACTCTATAAGGTTCCTATGCACTAGTTTCATACAAAGTACTTACCCTTCTCATGCCCCTGTTGTGATCTATTTGCAATTTTCCACAAGAAGTTCTTCCGTTACAGACAAACCCTCTTTCAAGGAGCTTTTTAACCTAATTTAAATATATTAATAGCATTTAAACACAAGTTTTACAGAATGTAATTTCCCTGTCATCAAAGAGTATGCAGTCCCTTTCACTAACTTGCAAATTTTCTTTTTAAACAATATAAACTGCACAAATACAATGTATTAAATAAATGAAAAGGCCAACATCACAGAAAATAGCGAAACCATTAACATATAGATTAACCCCATCAAAGGGTGATATTTGTGGGATATTCAATGTGATTTATATATCATAAACTAAAAGAGCAGAAGCTTTACTTTTGGAAAGCCTCTAATTCAGCAGTCAACCTTACTTTCTGACATGAAAAATTTAATATGAATGCAATGTGCATGAATGCCAATTACTAGGATAAAAGAGAAGCTCATGGCAATTAAGAGATTATAGTCCTTTGAAAGATGTAATTAAATGGCAGAAAGTTTCATTTCAGTAATTTCTAAACCAAAAATGTATGGATTTATTTTTATTTTTATCGTTCCAATAAAATAAAGCTATAAGGTAATGAGCCCACTAAATTTCATAGCTCAATAATTGCATTAAAATAAAAATATATATTTTGCATCATTTATTTTAGCAATGCAAGTGATTATTCATTGTAAACTTCACCTTTTATTAACAGATATAATCATAAATAACTTCTTTCATTCCTAACACCTTTTTATAGTTCTTTTTAAAGACTATTTGTAATGTTAGCATATGAATACACTACAAAATATATGTAAAAATAAACAAAAATCTTTTAACAAATCTTATATAGATATTTAACACAGCCTCTTAAGAGATTGTTTAAATAATTAACCTTAAATTGAGATTAAATTCCTTGGAAGTCACTGAAATCTTTTTTACTGAAGTTCTAAACTTTCACATACATACAGTCTCATCCATTGTCTACTTCTTCAGATTCTGTCAGATATAAGCACGGAAAGAGAAATGAAATGACTTAGTCCCAAATAACAGTTATTTCATTTTAGAGCCAGACCTAGCAGCTCCATCCCAAACCTCCCACTCGGTGGTCTTCTTTCCATTTAAACCTGAAGAATCAAAGGAGAGAAAGGAACTTTTAAATACTCTCAAGAAAGTAGGACTATGCTATCTTAAAAACATGTGATCGAAAGGATACTTCTTAAATCTTGGTTTGTCATATGGCAAATGATTTCTAACAAGAGATTGACCAATTTCTCTCCTCATTCTCATAAGTGAGTATAGGAGGAAAGGAGTTTAAATTGAGATTTTATTTAATCAACTGTCCTCAGGATTTTGTATCATCAAACTCCCAAGACCCTTTTAATTTCACTAAACAATGTATTTTTTAACTTTGTGAAATAAAAGTAAGAATAAATCACCTCTTTTCCCATTTGCTCTGCATAGTAATGAGTATTTATTGATGAAAGCTTGGTGGGTCATATAGAAAATATAAGTGACAAAAGAGTTATAATAGGAGGGGCTCCTGGGTGTCTCAGTCGATTAAGCGTTCAACTTCGGCTCAGGCCATTATCTCAGGGTTGGTGGGTTAGAGCGCCACATGGGGCTCTGTGATGAAAGCTCAGAGCCTTGAGCCTGTTTCAGATTCTACGTCTCTCTCTCTCTCTCTCTCTGCACCTCCCCGCTCGCTCTCTGTCTCTCTCTAAATAAACATTGGGAAAAAAATTTTTTAAAGAGTTATAATAGGGGAGAGAACATAAACAATCATGGAAAAGGTAGTGACGGACAAAAGAAAAATATATTCATAAACTAGGAGAATGCTGCTCTGATATTATTTCAGTGTCTGTGACCTCCGTTACTTATTTTAGAAATTTGAATTCTATAAAATTATATGAAAAGTCAAGGACAAAATTTATAAAATATAACTTAACATACCAAGAATTATTTTTTATGATATACTGAATTATTAGGTATAACAGGTCATGGTTGACCTAAACAGAATTCTGTTTAATTCTGTCTCATGTTTTAACCATTTTTATCAGTTTACCATTTAATTTTGTAAAAAAATTTTGGTTATAAAAAAATACCCTTAATCCCAACCACATTTGGAGCATCATAACCTGCTCTGAGAATGTGTGCTACTTAGTGTTACATAATGTGGTTGTAAGAAATGCTGTAAAAAATAAATAAATAAATAAATAAAAGTTTACTCAAGCTCGTTAGCTGGATTTGTCAGTAGGGTAAGTCATTGTGCTTAGTATAACTCGTTGAGATAATCTGGAGCCACCCCAAATTTTCAGAGATTGACACACTTCGACAATGTTTCAGCAAAAGTACTTCTTAGTGGTCTTGATTCTGTGAATTTTTCACTGACATGTAAGAAAAGTTTGTTTCCTAGAAATTTTCTCCAGAACTCTGATTAAAAAAAAAAAAAAAAAAAAAAAAAGTAGGTCAATGCCTTTGCTATTTTAAAGATGGTTCACATTGAATTAAAGCAGATTTTGGAAAGTGTTTCATGATTTTTCTCCTCCATTTCTTTAACATTTCCAACTTACAGAAATGTTGACAGACTGTTAAATATAATCACTCAAGTACTCATCCCTTTAGAGTCATCAGCTGTTACTGTTCTTTTTATCTTTCTGGATATGCATGATGTACATGTGTGTACTAATAATAATGTTAAACACAGGTCTTTTCTGTTTCTTTGAGAGAATATGATTTTTCCTCATAGAGCTATTATGCTAATTACATTAATATATTTACTAATGTTGAACCATACACGAATTAAAAGTCTGGAATACATTCCAGATTTATGGGCATGATATACCATTTTAATAGGCTATTTGAGTGTTATTTGGTAATATTTAGAAGTTTTACATCTATATTTATAAGTGAGGTCAGCCTGTAGTTTCCTTTTATGTTGTCTCTATCCAATGTAGGTATAATTGTTTACTTGCTGAAATAAAACAAATTAAACTTTCCATTTTCTTTTTTCTCTTCTACAAAAATTTGCCTGTTTAAACCATTTCTATTTCTAAATAGCTAAAAATTATTTCTCAAAATTGCTGCCAATTTTTGTTACTGTTATGTTTCCAAGACATTCATCTAGATTTTAAGTTAATTTGCAGTTATGCAAAAGATATTGATATACTCTGTTTAAATGGTTTTCCTTCTTTCATTGGTTGATTCTGTAAATATTTGTAATTTATTATTTTTGCTGTTAAATATTAGTGGTTTGCATTATGTTGATTTTTTCAGCCTATCTTTTCAACACCCACATATATATATATGTTTAGTATATGTGCATGTATGTTACATATATGAACGTATATGTATATATTTAGCTACTGATTTTTTTTCTTCCTGTATTAATTTCTGCTTTTATCTATATCCTTTCCCTCATTTTGCTTAAGTTTACAATGTTTTCCTACTTATTTCTTCGAGAATTTTTTTCAGTTTTTCCTTGTTTTGTTTTATTGACATGTGTTTATAAAGATAACACAATTGTACTCATTCCTTCAGTTTTAACTTACAGATTTTGATACCAAGTGTTTTAATAATTAATTTTCATATAATACTGTTAGTTGGGTTTGTATTTCTCTTTCACCAATGAGCTACTTCAGAATTTTTAAATCTCTATGAAGAAGGACTTTTTTTTCTTTTGATGTAACATTAATTTCTAGTTTTTTGTATTGTGACCAAAAAATACTATTTGTGATGTATCTATATTTTAGAACTTGTTGAAGTCTTTTCTTTTCTTTTTTTTTTCACTTAATACATGGTCAATTTTCTAGAATTCTCAATGTGAGCTTCAGAAATATATTCTCTATTATCACCTGAAAAGTTTGCTATACAGAAAACCTTGTATTGCAAGCAACTTGTTCTGCTATTGTTTCACAAGATGAGAAACATTACTAATAAATTCTAACTTGATAAACGAGCAATGTCTTACAATATGAGTAGTATGGGATGCCAATGTCACATGATCACTGAGCCAATGATTCTCGAAATTGGCTTTGATATATGAGTGCTTTGTATTTAAGCATGTTTCTGGAACAAATTGTGCTCACAACCCACAGTTTTACTGTATACCCATTTAATTTGAGTTGTAGTATTCTTATCTATATTTTGCCTGTTTGACTTGTCTTTGACTTATGATACGTTAAAGCCTCCTAATATTAGTGCATTTCAGTCTATTCCTTCTTCCCTTTCTTGTAGTTTCTGCTTTAACTAGTTGCTTTTTGGGTTACTGGAAATGTGATATCCAAAATTATTTTGTACTCATTGAGAGTTGAAGCCTTTCCTATTTAAGTGTCCTTATTTGTTATGCACAGCTCTTCATGAGGAATTCTACCTTGTACAAATATACATTTGCCCATGCTTTTTTTTGTTTTTTTTAGACTTTCTTAATAATCTCATTTTTATTCCTTTTATACTACCCAATGGCCTTTGTGTCTGTGTGTGTGTGTGTGTATGTGTAGGTCTCTACTACTTTTTTTGGCAGCTTTAATTTTTTTTTTCAACTATGAACTAGTCAATGGAGTTATTTTCCTTCGTTTGCTTTCCTTTCTTCTCTAATCTTTCTTCAGTGTATACATGGTCAGAACATATAATATTTAATATAACATTTTGTCTGCTGTCCCCTTACTTTTATTCTTAGATCTATGTTTAAATATATCCACAGCTACCTATCATCCTTTTACCATATCTTTCAAGTAGTTCCTTTGCTATTGTAGGCTATTCTCTTCTACATTCATCAGGAAGACCTCATGAGTACAGAAGTCCCTACATTTTTTTTCCCGCTTTAACATTTTTTTTTTCTTATTGCCTTGATACCTTGTTTGTATATAAATGCCTGACTTGCATTTTCTTTCCTGGAGCTTCTTGCAAATGTTGCTCAAATTACCCTTCCTTCTCTGTTCCTGTCAAGGATTCTGGTTACAGCTAAATTCTCTTTCAGATAGGTTACTTTTTTGATGGAAATTCAGAGGATTTTTTTCTTTTAATATTAAAGTCTATTATTTCATTTGGGTATGCCTAGACATTGAGGACCTTGAATCAATTCACCCACATGCAAATAGTTAGTGTCAATGTATAGATTCATGTTCTCTCTATGTGAGGGCTAGTTGTGTTTCATTTATCTTAGTCTTCAGAAAATTTAATTATATGAATGTTGGTCTGTCTTCTTGGTCTGCCTTTTACCTCCATCACACTTCTTGTCATCATCTTTTTGTCTATTTTTTATTTTATTTTATTTTCATTTTGATTTCGATTTGTCAATGCATGCTTGTCAGTGTTCACTTTATTGTGCTTTACTATGTTTTCATAATGCATTTTAATGTTTTTATCAAATATTCTCTCAGATTTAACCATTTCTTCAAGTGATTTTTACTTGTATTTTTATTGAATTTTTTTCATTTTTGTATTTTTATAGAATTCCATCAGCCCTCATTTGACAGCTTCCTTATTTTGTCATTTCTGTTTCTCAATTTTTTTAATGTTTATTTATTTTTGAGAGAGACAGAGACAGAGTGTGAACGGAGGAGGGGAGAGAGAGAGAGAGGGAGACACAGAATCTGAAGCAGACTCCAGGCTCTGAGCTGTCAGCACAGAGCCCCATGCGGGGCTCGAACCCATGAACCGCGAGACCATGACCTGAGCTGAAGTCAGACACCTAACCGACTGAGCCACCCAGGTGCCCCCAATTTGTCGTTTCTGATCTCCTATGTTTACATTCAGATGCAGTTTATTAGCACTTATTTCTACAGACAATTCTTTGAAAATATGTTTCAACAATTCTTGTTTGCTTCATGTTTGCTTTGTGTGTGTGTGTGTGTGTGTGTGTGTGTGTTAGGGGACAGATTTTACCACGGAAATTTATTGTTGTTTTCTTTTTTCTTCTTCTAAAACTTTGTTGAGATTTTGTTAGCTGTTCTCTGTTCGTTTTTGAAATTCTAATAATAAGAAGTTTTCTATGTAGGCAACACTAATAGTTCTCGGTGGTTGACTTGATATGTTATGAAAGCGACTTTGTTTCTTGGCATAGCATGGTACAATTGCCTTATTTTCATTTTTTTTAATGAAAAGGGGTTACTTTTCTGATTTTGTGAATATCCGTTGATTCTATAACGCCATTAGTTTCTATTGCTTTTACTCATTTTTTTTCACCCTTCCACCTAACCACAAATGTTTCACCCCTACAGGTCACTCCCTCTCCTCTGGTAGTGGTCTTCCCCAAGATTGCCCCCTCTAAACTAGCAACTTAACTCTTTCTATTCAACTCTCTAGTATCCAGTGTTCAAATGTACCTTATCTCGGACCTGGTCCCAGTATTCTCCCAGGCAAGACGGACTCTCATTATGAATGTGATTTTATTTGTGTTCACATGCTTAGGGTCCTCATGAATGTTTTTTCCTGTGCAGTCTCCACCTGATTAGTCATGGGCTCCCAGAAATGGATCTGATGATGCAGAATGCTTTCCTACCTGTATACAAATACTTTGCAACGCCCTCTGTCTCTGAATTTTGCTGTAGAACTATGCTGAATTTTGGTTTTATTTTCTCTTTTTGATGATCTAGGTTTTGGATGGTAATTTAGGCAGCAGCCATTATCCTAGAAGAAAGTTTGTATATAAATTTTCAGAAGTCGCCATCTACATAGAATAGAATTTACATATGCGAGCATAGAAAATACATGACACATGACATAAAACTCTACATTTGCACACATGGCTACATCAGGGGGAATGAAATTTTAGAAAATAAGAAGTTTTTAGAAACCCATAGATGTAAAGTTTTTTAAAAAGAGCTTGGAAAATCATGTTACCAAAGAAAAATTCCACCACCTTCTTCAAATGATTGGGTAAATATTATGAAATCAAGGGGTGCCTGAGAAGCTCAGTTGGTTAAGTAACTGACTCTTGATTTTGGCTCAGATCATAGTTTCATGGTTAATAAGTTTGAGCTCCACAGCAGGCTCTGTACTGACAGTGTGGAGCCTGCTTGGGATTCTCTCTTTCCCTCTCTCTCTGCCCTTCCCCTCCTCAAAATAAATAAATAGATAAATAAATAAACAAATAAATAAATTAATGAAATTAAATCAATATAATGTGATGTACCAATTTATAATTTTCACCTTTTCTCCCCATGTATTTCATCTTAAATTTACAGGTCTCTAGCTAAATAATATAATTACTAGATTCGTATTTCACTTTTTTTGTGCTGATGGTCAAATTTTCTATAACTTCCTGTATTTATGTAGTTTGGCATTAAAAGAATATGATAAACACAACATTTAGTGTGTGTAAGTCTAATTTAATACAGGAGTTTTATAAGTGAGAACACTACAAAACCAAATGTAATATTCACAGACAATAAAATATTCTGAAATCAACAGCATGTAAAGAGTAAAAATGAATAAATGCATTAACAAATAAAAATGTTCAAGGGCAGCCCAAAAATGATTCAGGCAATAAAGTTCTACACTAAGTCAATAAATTTGTTTTATTTAAAGTCTGCCTGGAAGATTCAGCCAACCTCAGAGGATCTCATAAAGACTTAAGGCTAATGGACTATATCACACATTAATGCCGAATACATGGGCACCTGGCATTCCTACAGACAATGTAGCGAAAGGCCAGTACTCCAGTGGTTTGTAAGGCTAATGTTAGATTTCTAACAATAGAGTAATATCAGCAGGAAGTACAACAATTGGGCAGTTCAGAGTAAAAAGCTCCAGCTAGCTACAATGAAGTGCATCAGCATGGGACAAGAAAACAGAAAATGCCAGAAATGCAAAACCCAAGAAAAGTAAAAACAAAAGCCTTCTCAAATTACAACCTGTGGTTACTGTTGCGCTATTGTGCAAAACATCAAAATAACATTCTGCACTCAAACACACACATCCATAATTAAAATTGAACGAGGACTTTGCTATGCTCAACATTTTTTGAAGAAAATGATGCAGACAGTTTCTACATTTCAAAATTATACCATTATTGAAAACTCTTAGTGTTGACTATGAAATATTGGATGTTCATGATCAGAAATTTCAGAAAAGCAAAATTAATCTTAGAAAAACTAACACAAAAGTGAGAAAATGTAATTCAAGAGAAGTATAAAAGAAACAAACAAACAGTGGCCAACTCCTGGAGTACTCCTGGCTTTCAAGAACTAGTTTTTGCATTTGTTTGGAATGAATCCCAGCAGTGAGAAATGAGTTGAAGAAAAGATTTTAACTCTATCTTTGTCTCACATTCTCATTGGTCTACATGGGTCATTATCTGCTCCCATGGTCACTTGGAAACGTCAAACAGCATCAGCTTTGTAGACTGCCAGGTGCACTCTGGGATGATACCACAACAACTCTAAATTTTGCTGGGCTAAGAAAATGGTGAAAGGAGAAGAACGTTGAAGAGCTGATTTGGACATCCACTCCATCAACCCATCAGAGCTGGTGCATTACATTCTAGTAGTTATTTTCCTTCCATTATGGTTCTTTCTAAGAAGTTAAGAATCAACCCTGGGGATGCCTGGGTGGTTCAGTCGGTTAAGTGTCTAACTTCAGCTCAGGTCATGATCTCCAAGTTTGTGAGTTTGGGCCCCACATCAGGCTCTGTGCTGACAGCCCAGAGCCTGGAGCCTACTTGGGATTCTGTGTGTGTGTCTCCCTCTCTGCCCCTCCCATGCTCACACTCTGTGTCTTTCCCTCTCAAATAAATAAACATTAAAAAAATAAACATTTAAAAAAAATTAAAAAAGAATCAACCTTAAAGAAAGGTTGTTGGTGGAGAAACAGTTCACCAGGATATGTCATCATAGTTCTGGGAAGCCTGTGTCTCTTCTTGCGAAGATTCATCCCTCCCTTCTTATTATTATTCACTAAGAAGGACAAAAGCATGGACTAGACTTCGGCCTTCTTTAGACACACATTATCAGATATGCTAACTCCTAACTCCAAGGGGAAATAAGCTCAGAGTCAGTGAACTGAATCTATAAGGAACAAGACCACTGTCAAAGGAAGACCACACATAGTAGAGGAAGCACCACTATAAAAAGAGATGGATCAGGGGTGCCTGGGTGGCTCATTCAGATGGGTGTCCAACTTCAGCTCAGGTCATGATCTCTTGGTTCATGGATTCAAGCCCCACATCGGGCTCTGTGCTGACAACTTGGAGCCTGGAGCCTGCTTCAGATTCTGTGTCTCCTTCTCTCTCTGCCCCTCCCCCGCTCAAGCTCTGTCTCTGTCTCAAACATAAATAAATATTAAAAAATAAATTAAAAAATAAAAAAAAGAAGAGAGATCAAGAATACAGAATTTAAATAAATAAATAAGCAATCAATTTTAAAAATACAGAATAATAGGGGCGCCTGGGTGGCGCAGTCGGTTAAGCGTCCGACTTCAGCCAGGTCACGATCTCGCGGTCCGTGAGTTCGAGCCCCGCGTCAGGCTCTGGGCTGATGGCTCGGAGCCTGGAGCCTGCTTCCGATTCTGTGTCTCCCTCTCTCTCTGCCCCTCCCCCGTTCATGCTCTGTCTCTCTCTGTCCCAAAAATAAATAAAAAAACGTTGAAAAAAAAATTAAAAAAAAAATACAGAATAACACATAATTTCAAAGAGTTAAGAGATGTTGATTATACAAAGCAAAAATGTCCATACTTTCCTTAAATTATATTGAAAACATCTTAAACATGTGTTTTATATTCATGTATGAATGTGATTATTTATAAGCCATTTATTTTAATGGAAGGCACACTTTGTGTTACTTTTCTTTTTCTTTGCTTCCTCATTCTCCAAAAATAAATTTATATAAAATCAAACACCCACATCCACAACCCCCCCCAAACTTCCCCCCGACACACTTACTCATACAATAGGACGGGGAGAGAGGTCTAGTCACTGTTTGTAAAAATAATATCATGTTATTCAGTAACTTTGCATATTTCTTTCCTCAATATACACTATGTAGTAGATATAACACCAAGACAACTAATACTATCCAAATTTAAACCTAAACTAGAATTTATATTTAGATATGATATAAAATGTACTTCCAACTCTATTTTCGTGTAAGTTTTAAACTGTCTGGTGTCTTATATTAAATATTTCATACTGAATTGAAATTATAAATGAATGCCTCATGTATCATTTTGAAAATAATAATGATCTATTTTGTTTCTCTGTTTTATTCCACTATCTGGTTTCTGTAAGGGAAGTTTCACCTTACAGTTCTCAATTTTCATATGATTCTATTATAATTTTGCGTGTATTTAAAATTTTCCAAGTTATGGGGTGCCTGGGTGGCTCAGTTGGTTGAGCACACGACTTTTGATTTCAGCTCAGGTCATGATCTCACCGTCTTGAGATCAAGTCCCATGTCAGACGGAGCCCACTTAAGATTCTCTCTCTCCCCCTCTCTCTCTGCCCCTCCCCAGCTCCTGTACTTTTGTTCTTTCTCTCTCAAAATAAATAAATACACTTTAAAAATAAATAACTAAAATAAAATAAAACAAAATAAAATTTTCAGGTTAACTTTCCAAATCCAACAAACAGAATTGTATTAAGTTTATAAATTTATTTTACTACAATTATTTTTTTGCACTTTTAATAAAGGGTAATACCAAATATTATGTCTCCCATTGGCTAAGATCATATTTTAAGGTATTCAACAATATTATAGCTTTCTTCATATAAGAATTATGCTTTGCTATAAGGTCATTCCTATGTGAGAAACACATATTTTTTGCTTTGCTTTTCAGTGAAACTTTTTCTCTCATATATTTAGGTGCCTATTGCTGTGATGGAGAGTATTAGATCCACATGCTGACGGAGAATCGTATTACTAAATATAGTATTTTAAAAGCATTATTTTGGGACTTTTAATATATAAAATTATATCATCTGCAGAAGAAGATCAGTTTATCTCTTCTTTTCCGTTATTTTCTCTAGTTATTTCCTTTCTTTACTTGTATTATTTCCATAACGTAACAAATGACAATGAGGATAAAGGACATTATTGCTTTAATAAGTTACTTAGTGCTTCTCTTTTTAAAACAATGTTTGCTGTTCAATTTTGTTAAATTGTCTATTACATTTAAATAGTTTAGCATCTGTTCTTATTTTTTAAGAGCTCTTATTAGAATTGACATTTGAATTTTATTTAATGCCTTTTTATCCTCAACTGATAGAATCACATGTTATTCTGGCTTCATATATTGAATTGGGAAAACTTCCATCTTCTCAAATATCTTCAATAATTTAGAGAACTGAAATATGTTCTGAAAAGTGCAGATCAGATTCAACTGTAAACATGTTTGTGATGTTTTTTAACTTTAATCACCTTATCATGTTTCTCGGAATTTTGAAATATCATGCTTTTCTATTTCTCTTAAAGGAAATTTTGGTAATTCATGCTTAGATATTTTTTTTTGTATTTTTAGATTTTCCATTAGTTTTGGTTAGATCTGTATGGTATTTTCTCTTATTATTCTTGGATTTTCTTTTATTTTGGCTTACCTCTACTTTCTCGTTTCTAATGTTATCTGTTTTCCTTCATTTTTTTCCCTATCGTTAGGCTTATGAAGGCTTTGCCTATTTTAATAAATAGTAATAATCGATAATGAATTTAAAACATATTTTTACCCTTACTTTTTCTTTCTGCTAATTTTTAACGACATACTTCAAGCTGTAAGAGATTCAGAAAAATATTCAACAGCTGAGCATTTGTCTATACTCAGCTGGAAATAATCATGTTTAATTTTTTTTAATGTGTATTCATTTTCCAGAGAGAGAGAGAGGAAGAGTGTGAATAGGGGAGGGGCAGAAAGAGAGGGCAACAGAATCTAAAGCATACTCCCTGCTGACAGCAGAAAGACGGATGTGGAAGCGGATGCGGGGCTTGAATTCACCAACCATGAGATCATGACCTGAGCTGAAGTTGGCAGCTAGAGAATACCTCTGTGATGTAAGACACAAAATTAGAGTTCAATATTAGTTATCCTTCTCTGCCAATCTTTTCATAAATATAAGAGGACTAATCTAAATCAGGAATATGTTGTGCTACCAGAATTTTCTATGTGTGTAAACTGAGGAAGAAGGAAGAATCACAGCAGATTTATAAACCAGTTTGTGATAACCATAGCTCTTGCCTGTTGTTCATCTGTCACTTACCCAGCACTCTTGTTTTATGACTTCAGTTGTGAAATTGATATAGAGAATCTCAATTCCTTTAAAGCTCTCTACCCGATTACAAGCATTATTTTTTGGACTTTGTTTTCTAACAACTCTTTCATACACTGCTATCTTCTGTATTTGCATATTAGAAATTCTGCCTTGTGTATAGATTTCGTTAGGGAGTAGATTTCATTGACCTTATTCACATCTCATATCTTTCCATCTCCGTCTTAAATCATAAACATCCCAGCGGCAGGATCCATGCTTATAGCACTAGGTTAGGGCAATTCCTGCAAATAACACAAATGCTCATTGTGAACAGGTACAATGGCCTTTGAAGAAACAGGTGCGTGCTGCAGTTTTAGCTTTCCGTGTAGTAAGAAGTAAAACTACTATTTCCCTGTAGTAAGAAGTAAAACTATTTCCAGTTCACGACTGGGAAGCATCATTTACAGTAATTCATATAAGATATTTTGAGGGGAAAAGATTCTCAAAACTCTTTTTTCCCTCTTCATGGAACGAATGCTCTTCATTCTTTATGTAGATCCAAGTTTCTGACTGACATCATTTTCTTTCTCACTGAAGAGCTTTTTTCAACATTCCTCGTAGGGCAAGACTGGTGACAATAACTTACCTCAGTTTTTGTTTGAGAAAGTCTTTATTTCTCCCTTTCAAAGGGTAATTTTGTTGGCTATAGGATGTCATGTTGCATTTTAAAAATTCAAATACTTAAAATGTATTCCATTCTCTACTTGTCTACACAGTTTCTAATTCACAGTTTCAAGTTCATTGTAATTATCCTTGTTCCTCTATCGGTAAAGTTCAACCCATACTTAACCTATCTTCCTTCTTCTTTCAGGAATTGTCTGTTTTTCTGCAATTTGAATATGATATGCTTAGGTGTATTTTTGTTGGTAATGTTCTGCTGGGCATTCCCTAAGTTTCCCAGATGTGTGGTTTGGTGTCTTTCACTAATTTTGGAAAGTTCTTGGCTCAATTACTTCAATACTTCTTTTCCATTCTTTTCTTCTTTCTTTTACTATAGTATTCCAATTACACATGTGATTACCTTTGAAATTTTCTCACAGTTTGTAGATGTTGCATTCTGGCTTTTTCTTCATTCTTTTCCCTTTGCATTTCACTTAACAAGTTTCTATTAATCTATCTTTAAACTCACAGATTCCAACTTTACCCCTTTAACACATAAGGTAAGTGTGTGCATGAGTATGTGTATCTATATATGTATGTGCTTATACCTGTGTGTGTGATTAATATAATATAATATAACATAATATAAGGTCCTGAGTGGTAATCAAAATTAGCATGAGAGTGTCTTTTTTTTTCTCTGTTTAGTATAAAGTAAGAATTGCTCCTGACTTCCCAGGATAGAGGCAAGAACAAGTTTGACACTCAGATATAAGATATTACTGGACCTCTCTGGCATAAGCTAGAAGTGACAGCAGTTAGGAGCCAAGGCCTACAAAGAAGGAAGCAAAGAGGAAGTGAAGGAAAAATAAAGAAGGCGAAACTCATCAGGACCCAAACAAAGAAACTAAAGCAAAGAAGAAACTTATGCCCAGCATTTAATGCTCGGTATATGTATGAGCAAGCAAAAATAATAATAAGACTTCTAAAGAATGCTTGCGCTAGAATGCCCTATTAGGCTGCGTAGAACATCATAGCAAAGTAAAATTTCTAGAGTGTTTAACATGTTTCAGAACTGAGATTATAAATATTGATCTCATTAGCCTTAACATTCTCCTCAGCGTGACTGAACTTTAGACAGATTTTTTCCTGACTATAGGCCTTTAACCTGCCTTTTCTTAGAGTATTTACTTTAGAAAACTTGCAATTGTAAATTCTTTCTTTGTTCTTTTGAGATGTAAATCTTCTCCTAGCCTCTTGCCAGTTTTATGACCCAGAAACAGTATGTTCAAGGATCCTGCAGCCATCCATTTGAAATGTAAACATCGAGGAAGACAGCACCCCTTTCTCCTAGTCTCTGTGAGAGAGTAAGAGTCTAACTCTTATAAGCACCAATGCCAATTAGGAAAAAAAAAAGTGTAATCACATGACAACAGCTTTCCTAATATCGTCCAGTGCTTAAAACACCTCCCACCTTTCCTTATGCTGGAGTTGAGTTCACTCTCTCTCTCTGTTGCAATAGTCTTGGCCCCTATTATTGCAATAGTCTTGAATAAAGTTTTCTTTGTCTGCTTAACTCCATCTAGTGTGATTTTTTTCTTTGAAATTTGAACGAGTTATATATAGCACCATCTGTAGAGAACAAAATTTGGTAAAAAAAAAAAAGATGAAAACTGATTATTAGAAAATATGGGAATAAATATAATTGTAGTGATATATACAGTGCACTGTGGGAACACAGAAGGGGAACACCAATAATGGGTATGAGCAAAGCATAAGAGCTTAATGGAGGTGAAATTCACATCAAGTCCTAGAGGGTGAATACTAGAAACAGAAAATTGTGGCCATTCCAGGAGAAGAGATGGTATGAGCATATTGTATGGATGATAAGTGTGGTCAGCAAATTAGAAGTACAGACTTATTTGAGATGAATATACTAGATTAATACTGATGGTAAAAAGATCACAGAAATACCGTAAAGATGATGTGGAGAATAAATTTGAGGAGGAGACAAGGAGACTAGTAAATATTTTGTAAGGAATAATTTAAGTCTGAATTAGAGAAGTGTCAGTTTGGATGGAAATTTGTAGATAGATTCAGATAATAAATAAGAAGTAAAATCAGTGTATTGTGTTAACTTAAAGAATTTGGTCAGAAAGAAGATAGGAGGCAGAAACAAGGATATTTCATTTTCATTCCAGGCTCTTCTACTACATGGCTGTTAAATGTTCATGTTTAAAGAGCTCTGCATAGCCCTCCGTTTTTTGTGTGTGTTCTCTCACCTTTCCAGTGGTCTTAAATATCTTCTATAGGCTTTAATAAATATGAAGGTTGAAATAAATTTGGAAAACAGTGGAGACACTGAGAACAACTTTTAAGTCAATGCCTAGATGAGGAATAATAAATACTAGAATTACGAGATTAGGGTCTAGATTAAATGGGCACATAAATCTATATGCTGTTTTTAGAGTAAATATCAAAAGCATTCCATATTGGAGAAAAGACTGAAAAGAATTACATTTATTAGACATCTGTAATTTGCCAGGCAAATCCTGTGCTTGTACTATCGTAATCAAAATCGGGGTAGCTATTTTACAACTGATATTAAAAGGTTGGTGCTTGAGAGCCAATGAGTCACATACTTGAATTTGAATCTCCCGTAGTCCACATACTAACTGTGAAACTTTGGGTAAGCCACTTAATCTCTTTCATGCCAAAGGCTTTTTCCTCTACTCTATATTATATCATTTCCTTTTTCTATATCTCCAGAGCTTCCTTTTCTGTTAATATGAGCTCTGGGCATAAAAAAAGAAGACGTGCACTTAGAAAATTTGACCTGGCAGCTTAAGTAATTTGCCCAAGGTTATTTAGTGAATCAGTGGTAGATATAAGGGTAAGAAGCTATAATTCCTACTCCAATTTCCTGCCTGAACCATTAGATAGCTCCATCTGTTTTGATTCCATCATTAATATGAAGTCATATTTCTGTCTCTTAATAGAAATGAACTGATCTACTGGCTAAAAGTGGAGTATGAAAAAGAATTCCCATAGCTTTAAATGTATTGTCATTCCTCACAAGTACAACTTTGAAGGTGGTCCTGTTATATATTTAAATAATCTTAAAAAGCCTTTGAAATACCTGTCTTTAATTATACCTGTAATAAAAGAAAAAAATTCTCATTAACATGAGTATCAAATGGACCTTTTTATACTAAACATTAAGGTAAGCATTTGATATTTTGATAATATGTCATGGCAACATTTCGAAATGATGAAGCGTTCATTAATGCCTGCTTAAGATAAAAGTAACACTACATTAATTTGATCCGATTAATGTTAGCACAATGCACAATGGTACATTGATAATGACTGGCCACTTTTCTTAAGTGTTAACTGGTATATTATTACATAGTAAGTGAACTGGAAGGCCCTGTAATGCCACAATCCATTATTAATTTAGTTAATTAAATGCGTGTCATACAAACCATTAATAACTTGATAATTCACCTTTCTTGGATGTTATCAAATACTTATAACAAAACAATCCAAGAGACATTAAGTTTATACATTAAAATGTTTCATGTCTGTGATACTACTTTCCATGACTAGGCAGAAAGAATTTTCCTATCTTGTCTAGAGTGTTGTAGTAAGATGATTCCTAGATATCTATAAATCTTAAAATATTCTTTGAGTATTATGAACATGATGTTTTGATCTTATTTATATAAGATTCATGTCAGGCTTTTTTGGATAATCCTGACCAATCTTATTTTTCAATTTTGTGTAATGTATTATTAGGTCATTAAAACTATTTGAGCTCTGGGGCACCCGGTGGCTCAGTAGGTTAATCATCTGACTTCGGGTCAGGTCACGATCTCACGATTCATGCGTTGGAGCCCCATGTCAGGGGGCTGTGCTGACAGCTCAGAGCCTGAATCCTCCTTCGAATTCTGTGGCTCCCTCTCTCTCTGTCCCTCCCCAGCTCACACTCTGTCTCTCTCTGTCTCTCAAAAATAAATAAACGTTAAAATTAAAAAAATACTATTTGAGCTCCATTTCTCCAAATTGCTTATACACACTGATAACATATTCTTCACAAGCTCCAAATTACTACTTTATCTGCAGTTGCCTGTAACTGCTTTGTAAGTATTAGTGATAATAAAAGCTTTCAAAAAAAATCCTCCAAATATAAGGATTTTCATTGTTTCCAACAACAGGCAAATGGAATCTACTCCAATTTTTAATTCAAGTTATTTCAGTTCAACAAATATTTATTAAGTTACTTGCCAAATTCAAGGCACTATACTGTATTTTTGGTGTTAATCACTTAATATAACAGGTAAACATCACATTTTCATCAAACTTAAAAATTTGGGGGTATAATAGACTATAAACAAAAAGGACTATGACTCAAATATTCTTTCACTAATAAAATGAACGAATAAATTGTCATGGCATATAATGAAATTTATTCAGCAACAAAAATAAAAATATGATAGCTGAGGGGCGCCTGGGTGGCGCAGTCGGTTAAGCGTCCGACTTCAGCCAGGTCACGATCTCGCGGTCCGTGAGTTCGAGCCCCGCGTCAGGCTCTGGGCTGATGGCTCGGAGCCTGGAGCCTGTTTCCGATTCTGTGTCTCCCTCTCTCTCTGCCCCTCCCCCGTTCATGCTCTGTCTCTCTCTGTCCCAAAAATAAATAAAAAAAAAAAAAAAATATGATAGCTGAATGAGACAACATGGATGAATTTCACAAAATGCCAAGGAGTGAAAGAAGGCTCGGGCCTGGTGATGTGTGCGTGCATGTATGCACACACACACACACACACACACACACACACTACTGTATATAAAGTTGAAACTCTGAAAAATTTAATTCAAGTATGAGAAATCAAGGTATAACAATTGCAGAGAAAGAGAGAAAGGAGAGAAGAACAATTGGAAGGGGCAAAAGAGTGCTTCTGGGCTGCTGGTAATGTTTTTTTTTTCTTTTAACTCAGTGGTAACTACACAGTTTTTGATTTATGATAATTCTTTTTGTTATATGTGTATATTTGAATACTTTTTTTATAACAATGTGCTTCCATAAAATTAATAACTGATTAAGGAGATTACATATTTTGTTTGATGACCATAAATGCTATGTAAAATGAAAAAAATAGAGGCAGGAATGGAACTCAACAGTGTCTACAGTGGGTAAAGTGATGAGGGGGAAAACAGAGAGTGATATTAAATGGGCTGAATAAGGTAAGCCTAATTAAACAGATGAGCTTTGAACAAAAACTAGAAGGTAATTAAAGGGTTCACCACATAGACATGGGAAGACAAAGAAAGCAGAGACAAAAAAGGAAGAGGGGAAAAGACCCTAAGATTAGATTGGGCCTGGCAATTTCAAGGGAGGGCAAACAACTTGTTGCTGGAAGGAAATAAAGTCTGGGGTTGGGGAGTTTTCTGAGAAAATGTTGGAGACCTAACGAGGGCCAGATCATGTAGGATCTTTTAGGTCAATTTCAGGACTTTTTTTACTGTAAGTGAAATAAGGAGCCATTATAGACTTTAAGCAGAGGAGTGATGTATTCTGAGTTATGCTTTTAATGGCTCCCTTTGTGTTTAGAATAGAATGCAGTGGAACAATGGTAGAAGATAGATGGCATTTTCAGAAGCTGTCTCAGCAAACAAGACAAGAGATGGGGAAGGCTTGGATAAGTTTGGTAGCAGTGAGGCAGTGGAAAGTAGTTGGGCATAGTATATATTTTGAAGATGCACCCAATAGGATTTTCTAGAAGACTATACATAAGTATAAGAGAAAGAAAGTCCTCAAAGATAGAAATGTAGTCAGGAGACTGAGTTCAGGAAGGGATGGAAAAGTCGTCAGCTGAGATGGGGAAGGCTGTTGATGGAGCATGGTTGGTTACAGGAAGACCAGGAATTCAGTCTGGGATATGATGAATTAAATTTGAGCTGCACAATTAGACTTTCAAATGGAAATATCTAGTAGAGAGTTGGGTATATGAGTTTGGGGGGGGGTAGGTCTAAGCTGGAGATTTAGGCACTATCAAGATGAATCTGGTATCAAAAGGCAACTATGAAAAAGCTGCTAACGTATCTAAAATGATAAAGACAGACAACAGAACATTCATGTTAGAATCCACTACGCCGTAAGTTTTTATGGATGTATTCATGTTATAATCACATATTTCTCATGTTCTTGGAAGAACATGAATCTAGAACATAATCTAATATCGGTTAGATTATGTCCAAGAAGGATGTATTGTTATGGAGCGTTAGAATATGAAAAGCATGCTATGGCTAGAGTTCGTCGCTCTATGACCTCCTGAGAACAGATTACATATCGCACACTTTTACTCTAATGTATTTCTACCATCCTTAATGTAGGAAAACCAGAAATGGCATATGAAATTCCCCATGACCCTGAGGTAAATTTTTCTATAGGCAAGAAAAAAAATCACACATTTTCTTTGCTAAACATTCTATCCAACAGAGTCATCAACATATCTACTCAAAAGATTATTCCCATTGTGAATAGGCAAAGTGTTCAGACTTTTGTAATGTCCTTTCCAATATGCAAAATGAGCATTACTGACCCTTTGCTTATTTATTTATTTTTTACTCTGAAAATAGATTTCAGGCACCTGGTAACAATTATTTCTCACAGGAAGAGTTACCTAAGAGGTATGACTTCTTGCTATGAATGTACATTTTCTTCCACAGTATAAGCAGAGTTTGTCTGCAAATATGTCTCTTTGGTTTAGTAGGTCTAGGAGTTGTGTGTGCAGATTACTGTATCTATATGAGCTTACCATCTGAACACGTTTAAACTTTTTTTTTTAACTTTTATTTATTATTGAGAGACAGAGCATGAGCATGAGCATGGGAGGGGCAGACAGAGACGGAGACACAGAATCTGAAGCAGGCTCCAGGCTCTGAGCTGTCAGCACAGACGCGAGGCTCGAACCCACGAGCCGTGATATCATGACCTGAGCTGAAGTTGGATGCCCAACCACCTGAACCACCCAGGCGCCCCTGAACATGTTTAAAATGAAGGTCCAAATCGATATGCAGTGTCAACTATGAATATGCAATGTTTTTTTCTCAAAATAGTATGTTCCATATTTTTTCAATATAGTATGAAAAATTGGAGCATATTTTATAAGCATATAATTTATAGACACCAATTCTTAATAACAGGGAGAAAATGCTGGTAAGTATACACAATTTGTTTTCCATCGTGAAATGTGAGCAAAAGCTGTGGAGCCTAAATTGAAATGGCATCTTGACCATATTCTTTATAGTACTTATTAAGTGACTATTAAGTGATTTGGGGGGTCCACTCCAGATTCACCGAAGCAGAATTTTTAATGATGGATTTGAGTATCTGTATTTTTAACTAGTTTACCAAGTGATCATTAAGCATGCTAGAATTTGAGAATGACCCTTCTAGAGATATCTATGATAGTGTGCTCACATACAGCGTAATTAATTTAATGGTACTCATGATAATTAAAATCAAAATTAATCAGTCAACTTTTTATTTGTTCTAGTGTCATGCTTGATGAGGCTTACTGCTTCTTCATTAGTGAGTAGGTTAGACAAATTCTTACTCCATGCTCTGTGATATGGTTGCAGCAATGTTTTAGACACAATATTATAAAAGTGAACAAAAAAGATGAATTTCCTCCTCCCTAGACGTTTTCACTTTAATGGTGGAGTAGAGTCTGCATTATAAATATATACAAAATATGACTAGATTTTGATAGACAGTGATAAGAGTTACAAAGAAACATCAAAACATAGGAAGCAGGACTCTTTACCAGCAACATTTACAATCAAGAAAAATAAAAGACAAAAAAAAAAGATGTGCACTGGCCCAATCATACAAATCTGGAATCCTATCCTCATACTCGAAACTTACTTCTAATTTCAAGTAAAAGAAAATATAATTATGAGACTGTGGATGAATGGATAACTCTAAAGAAAAGCAGAAAAAGAACAATAACAAAAGAAATACTGCTGTAAATATTGCACAAAGAATCAGATGATACAGGTTCTCAGGCCAGCAGCATAACTTACATGCTCTGAGATTTTGGGTTGCTCAGCAAATGTCTTTTAGCCTCAGTTTCTTCATCGGAAAAATGGAATCAATACTTCCTATTCTGTGTAGTTTATGGGTATAAACTATATAATGTAATATACTCTGAAGCCCAAAACACAGTTAACTACGTTTTACTTTTAATACAACTTTAATTCAGATTCCTCATACAACTGTTAGCTGTTAAGCAGAAACTTAATATTAAACAATGACTAGTTTTGCAACTGAACGAATGTGAGTTTGATCCTTGGAACATTACAGATAGAGACTACCTCAGGTGAGGTTGCCACACAGAAAACTTCATTTGTAGCAAATAAGGTGATCACAGGGAATAAATTCCAAACCCGTGGCTCCCTGAGTAGGAATGAGTGGGTTTCTTTTATTTAGGGTTTGCAAGAACATTCAGAAGGTGGAATTTTGTCATCACATGGAAAGATGGACACAAGGATGAGCTGGCATACTTAGAAAACATGCTTATACATGTTGGGTGGAGACTTTAACATTATAGTCAAGCAGAGGGAACTGTCAGACAAGGGGAAGGGACTGTGGGCTGGCTCCAAGAGCTGGTATAAACTGGATTCGGTCTTGAACTCCTTCATCTGGGGTGAAAAATGCAGGACCTTGCTTACTTTAGAAGACAGCACTGGGAGTTTTACCACTGATTTATTGTCTTGCTATGGTTAGGGAATTTTCTGGCCTGGTGAAGACTGTTAATTTTGCATTCCCTTTGTTCCCTTAGAATCCTTAACTACTGAGGTTTTTGCATTGCTTTGTAATTCTGCACCTCCTGGGAAGTTCTGTAAAAAGTGTGTTTGGGCAAGTAAGACATAGATGCAAAAAATAGCTGGGGGCTTAAAATGACTTCTCTTGTGTCACAAAAGCTATATCTCTTCTTCCTTTTTATAGGGTTCCCCAAATCTTTCTGCTTACTTTCTTAGCCTTTCTTTCTTTCTTTCTTAGTCTTTTTATAATTTTCTCACTCTCTATTTTCTTGTCTATATCCTATGTTTCTTGGCCATAACTACGATATAGAAATCTATGAGTATACGTAGTCATTCTTGTCCAATGGTATTATACGTGAAGATGTCTATGTTTTGTCCATGCCTTTCATTACAATATCCGTTCCTTCTGGCATCTACTGAGATACCCACAGCCCTGGCACCACCTATACTTTGTTTTATGCCATCTGTCATTTTCTATTGGATGCTCTGGCGTTCTAGGAACTTGTAGGTTTCTCTCTAAAGTGATTATATGTCCTGGTTTGCCCTAAGCTTGCTGGTTTATGCTGGATTAATAATTAATCATGGACCCTTTTATTCTTGAAAGTTTCCCAGTTTTGATGATAAACTCACTTCATTTGAATATTTTTCCTATTTTGGGTCACATGAACGAAGTAGGAGCTCTCAGGTCCTCTCTGCCTGAGCCTTTTCTGACACTGCATCAACAATCCTGCCTCCACAGCGTACTGCCACAAGAGATTTTCCTACAAGGCTCACCATTTCTCAGGGCACCGATGGCAAGTAAGATACGGGGCTTTCCCAACTCCATTCAAACCAAACTTTACCTGGGGTTTTCTGATTTCCTACTGCCTGAGGAGAGGGGTCTGATAGGCCCAGACCATTTTCTGAACTCATTTCAGAAAATAACTCATTGTTTTCTTCCATCCTTATTTTGCTTGGTAAGGAGAGGGGGAGATTGGCCTCTCCAAAAAAAAAAAAAAAAAAAAAAAGAAAAAAGAAAAAAAAATTAAGTGATGGAAGTCCTAGGCCTTGATTCCTTTGGGGGTTTGCTTTTGATATGCAAAAGCAAGCTTTCTGAATTCTGAAACCTTTTTCTCTCAAAAAAGATGTGTCCTTGCAAATCAAACCCCTGCTTTTCAAGGCTACTTAGATACTTAGAAATGTATAATTTGACTCTATTCTCTGTATCCTTATACATAATCCCCCTTCTGAGCAAATGTCCCAGACACTTCAGCCTGAAGGTCTCCTTTTACAGGGACCAAAGCAACAGATCAAAAAGAAACACGTTTGTGTGCACGTGTGTATGGTTTCTTTCTTTTTCCTCTTTCTTTCTTTCTTTCTTTCTTTCTTTCTTTCTTTCTTTCTTTCTTTCTTTTTAACATTTCAGATAAAAGCCAAGTAAAATAATGTATGTGAAAAGGTAGTTTACAGTAAACTGGTCATGAAGTGACTGAACAATAGATCCAGAGCCATCATTATTGATGAAGGATTATTTAATTAGAAAGGACATGGTATGGAGCGAGGTAAGATAGGCGTAATTATTTTCAGCTTTTACACTAAGTACAAACTTTCTTCCAGCCTAAAGGATTAAAAATATTGCTCTCACTCTAATAAAAAGCAGAAGGCAAGTTGTAGATGTAAGAATGCAGCCGGCAGGTAAAATTCCGTCAATCACAGTGACTCAGAATGTTCAGGTTAGAGACAGAGGCTAAGAGATACAGCCTCACCATTAAATACTAACACAGGAAGCCAGCATTTTGCAGAATATATTGGAAGGAAGCAAAGCTGTCTGCAGAAGATAATTGATAAAGATGTGGTGTTTTAATGACTGTGCTTTGACCCAGTGCATAAGCAAAGACTAAGACCCCTGAGGCAGACATCCAGCCTAGATAGCAAAACACAGGAACTTGACTTGAATCCTCACAAAAGGATCCCCACAACCTTGACAAAGAAGCACCAAGAACAAATTAGAAAATAAATTATTTGGGTAGTTACAACTGAACATTAGGGAGGAAAACTGGAACATGGTACCAGAACCTACAGCTTGTCTTTTTCATTTTTAAAAATATATTTAGAAATATGTGTTTTTCATTTCAAAGAGTTATATCTCAGTCATTTAAATAAATTATTTTGCAGTTTTCATAAAAATTTTCAACTTGCAGCTAATATTATACATAGATATTTGGGTGAAGGGATTCTGTCTGGCTCTAATAAAGACGTTTCTCACCTAACATGGGCTAAATCTGTTAATTAGCAATTGCCATCCACAGCAGTTTTTATATTTTCTGTGCTATACTCCTGAAAATATAAAGTCCTAAATAAATAATAATATAACACCAGAAAATATTAATCACGTTAAAAGATCTCAGTATGTCTTGTTTAATGAAATGTAACAAATTTTACTTCAAATTCCCACAGCACAGAGTCCCTTCCAGAACTGTAATATGGCACGAACCTTGTTCCAGCAAAATCCATGGAAGGCATGACAGCGGGGCATTCTTCTTTCTTCCATCCAGAACCCTTGCATTTTGCATGTCCTCCTATGATGAAACTCTGAATAGACTATCCTTTTTCTTGAACCCTCGACCTCACATCCTGTAAGTGGATAAGGTATTAGTACATCAATATTGTATTGAAATCCTATAATAAGCAACATATGCATTACATTGCTAGGATGAGAAGGAGACCATTTTAGTAACAGGAATTAGCACTCTATTGAGTAGGAGATGACATTTGACTCTATGGGTCATTCTTTATAAGTCAAAATTCATTTAGCAATAGTAAAGTAGAAGAATGTGGGTAAGAGATCAATAAATAATGTACTCTCTTCTGGCTATAGGAGACACAAATAGGATTGAATCAATCATAATGAAGTTTATGTTTATAATATATTCTAATTTATTTTTAAAAAGCAATACCTGCAATGTTGAGGGTAAATATCATAGCAAGGGATCTCAGGAAGTAATGTGCCTTCACTGGGGATGATTTTGCATATGACTGGAGATGGAAGAAATGATGTTATTTTTTTTTTAAACTAGGGGCTTTGCAATGGTGTGATAATTATGTAAGTTTCATCCAGGAATAATATCCTCTTTTCCTCTCTATCAAATATTATTCAGGTTTCAGGAACGTGCTCAAATCCCAGTTCCTCCAAGTCATTTGATTTGTTTTGTCTCTTCTGACCTCTAGTGATCACTCTGTTCTTTAAACTCCTACATTTTATTACCACACCATTTGCTCTTTGTTTTTACATTGTACATTCTTGTCCTTAATAGCATAATATAAGATTGCATTGTTTCATCAACATAATCATAGCATTTTGAAATCACTGAATATGTCTTACATTTCCTTTTATCCTACAAAGTACCCTAAACAAAGAGTGTTACACAGAAGTTGCCAAATAAATACGTAATAGAAATAAATGTTTGGGCTGTACTAAGCAAGTAACGTATGGCTGGAAGTTAGGAAAACAGAGATATAGAGCATGGATTCTCTGATATTCCTGGAAAATGCTTTTGGGCTTTCTGGGCAAGGAATTTATGTCTTTATTTACCATTAAAATAAGAAATAGTATTAGATCAACTGTGCTAATAATGCCATTTCTTTGATGACACAGTTCAAATGCAGCTCACTGCAAGAATCCTCTTGTACTATATTAATCCAGGAACCCTGAAAATTCATACATAGCATTATAAAGAGCAATCATCCATGGGGTACCAAGTTTTGTGCTGGATGTGGGGCATTCAGAATGATGTACAAAAAAGCTGTAATTCATACCTTATGATTCTTCGGGTTTACTGAGGAACAGAGATATGAAACCATTGCTAAGAATGAAATATGTATGTTAAGCTAAAGGAATATCAGTGGATCCATTTCATATTTTTTTTGATCAAGAATATCTCTATGAGAAAATAATATTTAAACTCTGGCTTGGGGAAAGAGAGCTAGGCAAATGTAATTTGCAAATAAAGGAAAAGATTGTGTATGCTCTAGAGTAAATAAAAGGTGAGTGTGGACTTAAGCTTAGTGCACAGGAGAAGGTAGGAGAGGGGTTGACATATACCCATTCCTTACCCATGTTGTTCGTTGAGAGCCTACCATATTTCAGGCACTTTATTAGGTGCTGAATAAACCATAGTGAAACCTGATCATATATTGCCTGATAAGGTTTTTGTTTTGAGTTTATTATCTAGCAGTAAAGACATTACCAACCAAATAATCATTGTAGAGCAATTGACTTATATTCTTTTTAACATTCTTGGATTCTTTTTTTAAAATTCTTTTAATTTTCAAAAACTGATAATGGTAAAGATAACTATTATGGCTAGTTTTAAGTATAAGACAAACATCATGTCTACATTAATAATGTGGATGCATGTAACAAAGGAGTTGTATTAAATTGGGAGGTGGGTAGATTCCCTGAGAGGAATTTTTAAAATGAGAATAAAATGGAAAATTACAGCTAACCATGAAAAGGGGATATAGAGGAAAGAACATGTGCAAGCATGTGGTGGGGGGGAGCATAATATTTCTAAGAAATTAAAAGTTAGTGACTGTGGCTGGAGTATAGCAAACAAGATGGAGAATGCCTCAGGAGCCAAACCATGTAACATCTTCTAGGCCTGGCAGAAGATTCATATATTTATAACATATCTATAGCTCACATATATTTTGTTCTTTCAGAACGTAAGGAAGCCATTGTAGTATTTTCAGCATAAATGATGACATGATCAAATTTGCAGTTTGAAAAAAATCATTAGAATTTCCTATGGCAGACAGGAAAAAAAAAAAAAAAAAACCCTCTGAGGGAATTGGCGCTTTACCACCAGAGTGGCACAAGGAGTCAAGAGGAAAAGGAATGTGTCCAAAGTAATATATTTTATGTGAAGCCTGCCTGTGCTGAGGAAGGATCTAAGAGAGACTAGGTTTAGAAAAGAGGTGGGGCTCCTAGAGGAAGATCTATCATTGGCTCCACCTACCCCAGGAGGGAAAAAGGACCAGGGCCTGCTGTTAAAATTCAGGACCAGAATGGGAACTCATTCATCTTTACAAATGAGGACAATTTTAAGGTTGGTGTGCAAGGTACTTCTTTACCATTGTTCATAGAAAAATAGAATATTTTCCATTATCAGTGAAATTCAAGCAACATTTACAATTCAGGAAAATGGAGAACGTCATTCCCAAGTGACGAGTCCCCAGGGGAGAAGCAGAAATTCAGATAGGCTTGGATGAGAACCAAATGATGGATATGCATGCTTGACTTCTTGAAAAAAAAGATGAGAGAGAGAAGAGCTGGTCTGAGAGAGCCTGGGATAATAAGTCAGTGTCCCGGAGTCCCAATAAGTTAGGAGGAAACATGGCAAGTGCCTGTGTTCTGCCACGAAAGGACTAACACAGTTAACAGAAAACTGCTGCTTTGAAATAATTTGTAACATTGGGATGCAGCAGGTATGCATCAATGACTGGGTGCCATTCTGGAATCTCAGGTAAGCTAGTGCTACGTGCAAGAAATGCAAGATCATTCTCGTGCCATGGATATCTTTGCTGAGAAGGGCTTTGTCTAGAAAATAATCATAGTCTAGATGCTTCACCCTGACGTGGATACTCCCAGAATGTAGGAACCATTTTCTGAGAATGAGTTCACTTAACCAGAAAACCCTGAATGGAGTAAAGGCAAATTCGAGAAGGTTTCCATTCGTTTTCACAACTGAGAACAGTGTGAAATATCACAGCTATTCATTGTATCTGTGTCTGCCTACCTGGAATGTATTACATTTTCATGTTAACAAACATTTCTTCCCCGGTGAAATCCTATCATTAGTAACCTTTCACCTTCCTGGAAGCGGTGAGGGCTTTCTTCAACACTGAATAATGATGACACTCTTGAAGGAAAATAATTAGGAGTGGACGTATTTTAAGAACTAATCATTTACAGAAAGGTAGTGCAGTAACCTGTGGTTAAGTTGCAGCTAAGCAGTTAGTACACCAAATCAAAAGCACTGAGGATGGGTGCCCTTCCTGGAAACTGGAGAGAGAATGTGGGGAGTTGGTGGCCTTAAGGGAAGCAATGACTCAGGTGACATCCAGCTTCAGGCAGCCCCTTGAGGAGAGAGCTGATCTCACACCCCCTTTCCCTCTCCCCTGTGCTGCAGATGCCCTGTGGGGAGTCCAACAGGAAACCAGAGGGCAAGTGAAGCAGTAAATGTGATGCACAGAGGTGGTCCTTCTGGAGCAGGCTGAAAGACGTGAGGAGATGGGTAAACTCATGGGCTTGCTCTGCCTCACGTCTCTCTCAAGGGGCAAAGGAAGAAATTTAGCACAAACTGCCTCCAGAGGAGGATTGTTAGAGCACATGTGCCAAGAATCTTAACTTCTATGTCTCTAAAAAAGAGTTTTTGAAGTTCTGTGCAGAAACAATACAGTGAGAGGAAACAAAATCTCCTTTTGAATGTCAAAATGATGGTTTTGCCATTGGAATGCTTGACAATATGAAATGATTTTCGCATTCCAGACTTGATAAAGTTTCTATGTATTAGGGATAATAAACAATATTTGGCAAGTTCGAGGAATCATGAGTACCCACCACTAATCCTCCTCTTTGGAATTAAATCTCCTGGAGGGTAGCTATCGCTATAGGTATCTCCCGTGCCTTAACTGCATGGGGCAGAAGAATAGAGACAGATGGATCTGAAGTCAAGGCCAAAGAGGGTGAGAGGACAACCCGAGGTCCCTAAGGCCTATCAAAGACAAGGGGGAGCAGTAAAAACATTTCATGTCTCTGAAAAAAGATAAACAAAATAGCTGGAAGAGGAAACTACCAGCCTAAAGGGGGTCTTATGATTATGGTAGGGCCATGGTGGCCTTAGGTTTCAGAGTGGGCCATATGAACAAGACACCAGATGAAGATGCAATGGCCTCAGTGACACACTGTCACCTCCATCCCCTAAACCACTGCCACCCTAGTGGAGAAATGTCAACAGCTAAGAAGCAGGAGTGACTAAATTCAAAAATCACAACGGATGATTGTACATACCAGGAGATATTTGTACAAGAGAGTTTAAGAACCATCCAATTCTCTTCTTAACCCAGAAGTTAGAATCAATTTGACATATAAAAGGGAAAGAAAAGAAATCTAGATTTTATAATGAAGAAGAAATAAAACAGAAATAAGATTAACTGGACATGATTAAGTTTTCTGATTTGGCGTTTGCCTGTATTCCCCGCCTTCTTCAAAATACAGTCTGGGCAAAATACAGTTGTGAAAAAAAGAGGAAGGTTTATTTTTTATAGCTTAGTTTGTGGCTGGTGAAACACTACATTGGCAGTTGGATTTGAAGGCACCCGTAGCTGATTTTGTGACAGGTGGGATTCCTTAAGGAGCAAACATTAAGACTGATATGTGTGTAAAGATTTTATTAGTGATTTCTCTTGGGATCAACATTTGTGGAAAAAAAAAAAAGGAAGTAAGATTGGCAGAGGAAGAAGTCAAGCTCTTTCTCTCATGGTTTCTGACCATCCAAGGAGTCATTCATCACTGTCTATGAATCCATAACCTTGGGGGCTTTCTCTTTCTATAGAATGTGGGTGATGAAATGTACCACCCAAAGATCTGCCCAACAAGAGAAATTTCCCTCCCCACTCCCTTTCAAGGGCATTCCTGAGTGTGGCTGTAATGTATCACCATCTATTTTCAACTAACCCATTGGTAAACCAATCTCAGGCATTTCCTTCTACTGCCATTAGGTTACATGGATTACATGATATCCCCACACAGACACTGGTATCAGCTGAAGAAGAGACTCTGGCAAAACAGTGGTGGATGACATGAGGTTCTGGGACAACTATTGATGTAGCTTACTTCTGCCACCTGAACTTGCTCGTGCTTGATCCTGTAGCACAAAATTGATCTGGTGTGTACAAATTCCAGGTTACTACATGGATTGCTGCTGGCTCTGTCCCAATTTATAAAAGAATCTAGCTCATTGGAAGCCTTTATGACTACATGACCACTTTAAAACTCATCAGTAGTCACTTCTCAGGACCTAGACACACAAGTTTCTTTTTTTTTTTCTTCTTCTTTTTTTGTAAGGTATACAATCTGGCACCATAGAGGGCATAGCTTGTTACCCTATCAGGAATCTGTTTTAGATTTTCTCATTGGGCTTATAAGAAACTCCACACAGGGTCTTTTCCCATCACTCATGCTTTTAATACCATAGGTTCTGCGCAGCCATATGGCATGAGAGACGATGCTGCTTGTAGTACGGTAGAGACACATTTCAGAGTTATTCTTCATGAGGTCCCTAGTAACCAACAGCCTTTTTTATATAGCTCATAGCTCTACCAGGTGTGGATTTGCTGGCCAGAATCTAAAGAGGTCTACCAAGCATTATGCTTTCTTCTTTGTGGTGGAAAGTACCAGACTCAATAACAATCTCTTTACTTTGAAGAGCCAATGTTTGTATGCCTCAGAACTACTGTACCATGTTGCAGATCTCTGAATTTTTTAGTGTTTATTATCTTCTCTCTATACTGCTACTATTCATACCAAAAGTTTCAATATACATGTCATTTCTTGTTCATCCACTCCAGTAGCATGGTGTCATCAGTATAGTGGTGCAATGAGATGTGTTTTGAAATGTTTGACAGGTTCAGTTCTCTTCCAAATATATTATGACAGACAGCAGGAGGATTAACAGTTTGGGGAAAAGACCATAACTCTGTAATATTATCTGGTCAAAGTAAATTTGAACTGTTTCTGAAAATGATACTTTCACCTAATCGATGGTCACATAATATGTACCCACAGACATTTTGATCTGCTTTTGCAAAGATTCTCTATCTGGCACAAAAGCTCCACTGGGGCTATGGTTTCATGGATTTTTACAATAGTTCACCATAATAGGATCCACTTCATTTTTGCACAGAGCATCATCTGGTTTTTACATGGATAAAACTGATACATTAAATGGATATATGATATCATCACATCTGCATATTTTAGATCTCTAAAGGTGACACTGATTTTTGTCATTACACCCAGGATATGATATTGTTTTGATTTACCATCTTCTGCTTGGTGGTAGAAGTTTAGGGAGATGATTCCAGAGACTTCCACATGGTCTTCCCTAATTTTTTTGATCTCATAAAACAGGAAACCAACATTTGCACTTTGTTCTGATAACCACCAAGTATGTGTTTCCCACTGTATACTCAGGGACTGTGCAAATAATCAGCATAGGTCTAAGACTCTAATTATTACTTGGCATCCATATACCATCCCTCTAATAGGAAGCCATGATGACACTTCAAGTCTTGAAGTATCAATGTTAACTAAGTTCTGTGGCCAAAAATCCCTAAAATGTTTGAGTCATCTCCTTTCCTAGTATACTGGTACTCAATTATATAATCACAGGTCCTCTGAAGAAGGCTTGGGGGTAGTAATTGCCATGGTCACTTCCCATGATGTTATATAGAGAATTTTCCTTCCTGGGAAACTGGTCTCTTCTTCAATCAATGCATTCTTGGTCTGAAAAATTTCTTAATATCAGCAACTGAGCAAGGAACAATGACTTCTTATATGGTGACTATCTTCATCCTCCTAATCATTCACGCTTTATTTATTTTAAACTATAGATTAAGTAGTACTTGTATAGGCTGATAATCTATTTTTCCTCTTGAGGTATCATGTTCTATTCATCATTTTCATAACTCTCTAGCAGCCGGCCCTCCCTGGTCTCTGTCTGATCTTGTCACTATTTATGACAAGCCTGTGTTCATATCTTTTAACAGGTAAGTGCTCCCACTTAGCCAACATGGTTTGGGAGTGCCTCATTCTTACTATTATCAATGAGCCCAGTCTTGTAAAGACATATGCTTCTAGGCCTGGCTTAGAGGGAAATGACTTATGAGCTTCTTAGTGAATCTCACCAGCAGATTTCTCATTGATCTGGTCAATAATGTATCCTTTATGTCTTCCTATGGAGCATAGTCCTCTTCTTTTTTCCAGCTATAATAATAATCTCCAGCTTAGCATCACTACATTTTGGAGTGTTTTTGTCTTTTTATTTCTGGGTGCCATGCAAATTCTGCCATTTATATCTCAGTGCAGACCATCGTTTCCTGTGCTTCTAGGAAGCATCCTGAAAGTATGTCCACACCATTCCCTGGTGTCATGACAGGCTGTTAAATCCTGTATCCCCAAAGAGTGATCCCAAATCGACCAAACTATTTTATTTAACTAATATTCTGTCCCTTGGTCAGGCATCCCCCAAATCTAATCCCAGGCATACTTTTTCAAGTCTTTCTTTTACATGGTAGGTGGTTCCTGAAACTCCTCTAAAATATAGCCTATTTCTTTCTTTATCAGACAGAATCTGGCCCTAGTAAGTGATGTTATGACCTAATGGCTAGGAGGGGAAACAGCCCTAAGGAGGTATATCTTGTCTAGGGAGGAAGAAACATCTCCACTGTCTCCAGGAATGAAGAAATGCTAGTCCGGGACACCTGGGTGGCTCAGTCAGTTGAGCGTCCGACTTCAGCTCAGATCGTGATCTCACACTTGGTGGGTTCAAGCCCCGCGACGGGCTCTGTGTTGACAGCTCAGAGCCTAGAGCCTGCTTGGTATTCTGTTTCTCCCTCGCTCTCTGCCCCTCCCTGGCTTGCATTCTGTATCTCTCTCTCTCTCTCTCTCTCTCAAAAATAAATAAACATTAATAAAATTAGGAAAAAAAAAGGAAATGCTAGTCCAAGGTAGGAAAAAAATGGGTTCCTTCCACACTCCCTGGCTTGCATTCTGTATCTCTCTCTCTCTCTCTCAAAAATAAATAAACATTAAAAAAAATAGGACAAAAAAAAAGGAAATGCTAGTCCAAGATAGGAAAAAATGGGTTCCTTCCACACTCACAGAAGACTTGGGAGAATCATCAGATGGAAGCTTTTCACATCTCCTTCTGAAACATGGTCCTGACATTGGTATAACTGATTTTCCTAGTTTTAGAAATTAAACTTTTTTGGAACTCAGTTATTCTTACAATTAAATCCTGTTACATAGAATGATGTATAATAGGCAGTAAGATTTAAAATAAGTGGCATAATGCCAGGTTGGTGAAAAATAAGTCATCTATTTATAAAGACCAAAATTTTCTTTGTGAATGTATAATATAGTAAGATCAGAAAAATAAACACTGAAACTCATATAACAAGAATTAATAATATTATAACAGTAGTTGCATACACACACACAAACACACACACAAAATGATAATGTTATATTCATTATTGACTTAACTAGTGATTTCTTCTAGTACATTGTCAAAAATCATAGTGTTTGCAGTCATATAGTATGACTTATAAACATTTGGAAAACAACTAGATAATTTTGCTAATATTCTAATTTCCAAATCTGATCCAGAGAGTTTTAGGGAAATTACAGGGAAAGGGAAGAAAAGGCCAGGGAAAAAGAAATGTACAAAAGCACACCTAAATAAGAACAATATTCATATCAACAGACATAAATTCCATAGAATTATTTTCAGGTGAAAGTATCTTGAAATATATTTGTGAATAATACTTAGTTCACTATATACTAACTTAAAACATAATGGCTAAATATGTGAATTCGAAAGCAGTATCAACACGAAAAAATAAATACAATTTAGGAGGAATCAGTGAGATTTGGAGAGACAAATTTTGTGATTACAGCATGGGCAGGTAATCATGTGAGGGGCGCCAGGGTGGCTCAGTGGGTTAAGAGTTCGACTCGATTTCAGCTCAGGTCACGATCTCACAGTTTGTGAGTTTGAGACCCCATCAGGTTCTGTGCTGTCAGCGTGGAGCCTGACTGGGATTCTGTCTCTCCCTCTCTCTCTTTGCCTTCTCTCTTTCAAAATAAATAAATAAATCTTTAATTTTTTTTAAGGAAAAAATTACCACATGGTTTAAGAAACACATGCAAACACAGAAATCCTGGATGTGAAATGTCTGAAGTGAAATGTGTGGTAAAGATAATCATCTACAGACATAACCCAAAAGTATGGAGGCCATTATTTGGGTGAAAATGAAAAGGAAGAGAGAAATGGAATTAGAAGAGACACGTCTGGATTCAGGTCTCACTCAGCTTTTCTGACTCAGTAACTAAGCATTTTTGTGGTAGTGACATATTGTTTTCTCTAATAGGCATGATCACCTCTTAGAAGAAGTGGCTCTGAAATGTCTCTATTTTTGGTGTTGCTTTTGTTATTTTTAAAAGGCTTAATTCTAAGACCATTGGTGATGTGGAAGCATGAAAACTTGGAGAGAAAAAGAAAATATTTCTACACAAGTAAAAATGTTTCATGAATTAGAGAGTTAGGCAACCAAGAATTATCCTAAACATCTGCTGATCTTAAAAATTTGACTGGCTAGCAAGACAAAACAGTAACTGAACTATCCCCATTGTTAAGAAATTAGACTCTTCATATCAACAAAATTCACAGGAAACTGCAATTTATTCTTTTCAGAAACAAAACATTTTTAAATATATTTATACACTTCACTGACTTGTTTATTAAATCATGCCTTTATTGCTCTTTTTTTTTTTTTGCAAACTCAGTATTATATTGAATATTAACACACTATGTTGATAAGCACTGTTGAGGCCCACAGGTGGCTATCAGATTATGGAGTTATTAACATAGAAGTGTGGCAATGACTCATTTTTGAAAAATTCCTTAAAAAGTTAGTTTTGAAAGACGATGCTTTTACATTGAAGAATTTTAAGTTTTTTCTTATAATTTACTTTTTTAAAATGTGAATTTAGTAAAATATATATTTAAATGATCTCAGGTGTTTAATTTAGAGTCAGTAGGCACCAAATAAGATTCATTTGACATTCAAGAAATCCTCTGGCTTTGTTCCACATATAATTGTAAGTCTGGATATATATATATATATATATATATATATATATATATATATATAAATTTTTTATTTTATATATGTGTACATTATATATATATATATATGTGTGTGTGTGTGTGTGTAATATATGCATATATATGATATAACATTTTCTTTCATGGAACTAACATTTAGTGAAAGAAGACAATGAACAAGCAAATGAAGACATGCATGGGTGATAAAATTATAAAAACTTAATGAAGGAAGGCATTTGGGAAATAGGCTATGAGTCAATGGTGACATTTACAATGAGAGAACCTTTAGCAGAGACTTTCAGGAAGAGTGAGAAAAATCATACACATATATATTTGCTGACAAATTCTAGGTAGAGGGAAAAGTAAGAGAAAATGCCTAAATGTGGTTATGTCCTGGGACTTATATCAGAAAGTGTGGAGCCCAGTATGATGGAAGTGAGGCTTGAAATTAATATATAGATAAGTCAAAAAAAAACCCAAATATATATAATATATATACACATTATTATTATTATTATTAAACACACATTATTAAACATATATACAATAGCATACATGTTATGCTTATTTTGGTAAATAGTCAAATTACAAACATGACTAATTAGTGGACTTGAAAGAAGTTGTTAATTGTAATACATAAAATCCAGAGAAATAGATTTTTTTTTCCTGTTTAGGAAAAGAATAAAAATATGACAAACCATTTCTATTATTCCAAGAGTTCAGAAAAACGGCAAAAAAGGAGCTGAGCCACAATGGACAGTATTAAAATGTCCTTCACTTTCATTGCCTTGGTGTGTCTCACATGGACCGTTCTTCTCAGAGGAGGGACCAGAAATATTTTCTTTTCCTTTGAGATAGAGCAACTGACGATATATGGATTTCAGAAGCTATTTCACAGAGTCATTCAATTCCATTTATTTCAAATACCACTGCCGCGGGAGTAATAAATATGCAACTGCCTGTAGACACAATGAAGTATTTAATCTTGAGCAAAGGTTGTTGAGTTGTTAAACATGAAAGCCGCACAACGTGTTCCTCCACTCCGAGGAAAATAAAATTTTATTCTGGATATTTGTGTCCAAAAACGACCAAGGAGATTAAGGCCAAATGTGGACATGGGAAGATTAAAAGGATTTATTGCATCCTGGAGTTTTTTTCTTTAGGCTGACCCTGTAAAAGGTAATTTAGTATTTTTCCTGAAAGAAAACTGGTTGGGAGAAATAGGCAGCATTGTAACTTTACAAATGCTAATCTTCACATGAATCTTAAGATTAGAGGTTAAAAGTAAGATAAAATATGAATAATACTAATATTAAGCGAACAGACATTCTTTTCTCTCTTATGTCTTGCCCAAATGAAGATAGACAAATTCAGTGAAAGTCTAAAGGAAAAAACAATTTATGTTGAGTTCATGTCATATACCAAAATCAGCATATTTTTTTAGAAGCCCAAATTCAAGGTTCAGTTTCAAGTGAATATTGTATCTTCAAGACTTTTTATGGGAAATATAAACACTTTTTAATTTAATTTTTTTCTTTTTCTTGATTGACCTAAAAATATCACTGTTATTATGAACAATTGAGGTAAAATTTCTTCTTTTCTTTTCTTTTACTTTGTGCTCTTTAAATCCCCAATTCATGTCAATGACAAAGGCTATCAGCAAAGGCAATAGGAGGAAACATATTAAAAAATGTCTGCATGTTCAAAGACTAATGCAAATCACAAGAGAAACTTGTTCTAAGAAATATATGACTATAACCTGATTTAATCATCAGAAGTAAGTCATATCCCTAGGTAATATGCTTTTAAATATACAATATGGAAATACCAGAAAATAGCAGACATGATAAAACCAAAGACATGTAGGACTAATGAAAAAAACGGTGCTTCCCATGCTTTATAGGTAAATTCCATACTATAATGAAAATAAGTGATACCTTCTTTAAAAGTACATTTGAACATGCTACCATTCAGATAGTGTTATGACAGCTGAGGGTATTACTAAGCTTATTTTATAAAAATTGGAAATTATTACAGTTAAATGAAATAATAATTATGATAAAATAGTCTTCTGATTCACAGTTCAATGGCTGGAGAAGGGACTGTTAGAGCTAAAGTCTTAAGGGCTTGATTTCTAATGACAAAGAGCATTATCTGCCATCAGTACACAAGCTTCAGCAATTTGTACATGGTCTAGACCCTTCGAGGTAGCAAAAAAATATCTTAAGAAGTTTATAGTATATTCTAGATTGTGTTTAGCATATCTCCAAAGTGTAAATATTTTTGGCTTTCTATAAAGAGTAAATATTTTAGGGGCGCCTGGGTGTCTCAGTCGGTTGAGCGGCCGACTTCAGCTCAGGTCATGATCTCTTGGTCTGTGAGTTCGAGCCCCGCATCGGTCTCTGGGCTGATGGCTCAGAGCCTGGAGCCTGCTTCCGATTCTGTGTCTCCCTCTCTCTCTGCCCCTCCCCCGTTCATGCTCTGTCTCTCTCTGTCTCAAAAATAAATAAACGTTAAAAAAAATAAAAATAAAAATAAAAGAGTAAATATTTTAGGTTTTGCAGGCTCTGTGATCTTCTGTCTCAGCTACTCAACTGTAATAACGTGAGTAGAAATTCTTCTTAGACACTACATAGCTGAGTAAGTGTAGCTGTGTTCAAATTAAACTTCACTTAGCAAATGGTGAAATTTTTGAGATTTTTGTTCATTAGTGTACAGAAATACAAGTGCTTTTGGCATATTAATCTTGTATCTTGATATCTTAATGAATTCAATGATTAGTCCTAGTAATTACATCGTAGACTCCTGATGATTTTATGTGGAAACAACATGCCATCTTCAAATAAATCTACTTCTTCTTCTCTTATCTTTGTGTCATTATTTCTTCCTTTATTTCTATTCTTGGCTTTCTGCAATGGCTAAGACCTCCATAGAATTGGTGAGAATGGGCATTTTTTTTCTTATTCCCAACTTGACAGAAAGCGTTCAAATCTTCAATAATAAGTTGGATGTCAGTCCCAGGTTTTTCATAAATGTCCTTTATAAGGTTGAGGACATTCCCTTCTACTACTAAATTGTTGCAAGTTTTAATTTTGAAGGAGTGTCAAATTTTATAAAATATTTTTTTCTCATATATTGAAATTTAATTGGTACTTTCTCTTCTTTTTTCTGTTAATATGGCAAACTATATCAATTGATTTTACGAAGTTAAAGCGATCCTGTATTCCTGTGACAAAACCTATTAGCTGTGATGCATTATCCTTTTTAAATATTACTGAATTCAATTTTCTAAAATATTATAAATTAATTTTACATATAAGTTCATACAGGCATCTAAGTTTCTAGTATCACTACATTTTAATATATTTCTGTGTGTTTAGAAGTATTTCCTCCTTCTCTATATTGTGAAAAAGTTTATGTAAGATTGGTAATATTCTTCCATAAATGTTTGAAAGAATTTACCAGGGATACCACCTGGTCCTGAAGTTTTCTTGTTTGGAAGGTTTATGGAAATAGATTCAACTTATTTACTACACGCAGGATTATTCAGATTTTTGTCCTTTGTTCCACTTTAGCTTGGGCAAGTAGCATTTTCCAAGAAAGTTGCTCATCTCATGTAAGTTGTTGAAGTTGTTGGCAGAAAATTATTCATTATCGTGTCTTTTCCTGTATATGCTTGTACCACTTGTGATGATAACCATGCTTTCATTTCTGATATTGGGAAAAAAAAAAACAATGCAAATGAAAACCACAATTAAGCTACTCCACATCCACCCAAATGACTAAAATTAAAATAAACTGAGAACATGAAGTGTTGGCAAATACATAGAACAGGGAGAACTTCCATATATTCCTAATGGGATTCAAAAATACTAAACCATTTTGGAGCAAAATTGATAACTTTGTAACAAAATTACACATATATCTACCCTATGACTCAGCAGTTTTAATCCTAGGGAGTTGATCAAAAGAAATGAAAGCAAAAGTCATAAAAACTTGTATGAGAATGCTCATAGTCCTTTCATAATGCCAAATAACTCGAAACAGGCTCAATGTCCATTAATAGGAAATTTAACAAACTATATTATACAATTATAATTATATATCATATTCATACAATTATATCATACATTGTATGTATGCTTTGTCTCTCTCTGTCTCAAAAATAAATAAACGTTAAAAAATAAAAATAAATACATACAATTATACAATTATACATTTATACAATTATATATCATATTCATACAATTATATATTTTTATTTGAGAGTAAAAAGAGAGTGACCTACCCATACACTCAACAATATGGAAGAATTTCAAAAATATTACGCTAAACGGAAGAAGCCAATAAAAAAATGTACATACTGCATGGTCATTCTACTTTCATGGACTTCTAGAACAAGATGATTGAACATATAGTGGAAAGTAACCATAATAGCATTTACCTCGGGGTGTGGCAAAGATTCAGTAGAAAAGGATAAGAAGCAACTTTTGGGTGATGATTATATTCTATATATTGTTCACATGCTGTGTTAAGTAGATGCATGGAAAAACTCAGCGAATGTGCATTAAAATGGGTGTAATTTGTTTTATATCAATTTTATATCATAAGAAAAACAAATTTCAAAACCTATTTAACAATATACATTCTGACACATTAAAGAGAAAGTATTTGCAATTTATTTTGAAATGCACCGGGAAAAACATGTTTGGTCAACGAGTGGGTAGAGGGAAGGATACATGGATCAATGAGTGACAAATCAAATATAATACAATAATGATAGAATTTAGGTGGTGGGTATACAGAGTACCTCTGAAAAATTATTTCAAATGTGAAAATATCTAAAATCAAATGGTAAAATATAATAAAATATTATATGATTGACCATATCTCGTGATTTCAGCTAGTTCTCACAGCCTGGGATTTTTTTGTTCTCCTTCAAGAATTGTTAGATTCAGTGGGTTGGAGGTAGAAGGTGTTGAATTACTAACATCAGAGTAATAGAAACTGCTGTGCAGTTTGCTCAAGCAAGGCATCTTGTAACTGGAGCTTATTTTTGTTTTTATGGCAGGATACACAGCATGAAGTCTCATTTTCACAAATGTAAAGTCAGTAGATATTTATTGTCCTGTGTAACAGAATCACTCCTGATTTGATGAAAATTGTATTACTCCTCTCGCCTATTGATATGTATTGGTATATGAAAGACAGGATGTATTTGAATATGCATTAGGGAGCTGCTACTGAAACAAATTGAATAAAATCATGATCTCTTTCTCTTTGACAATTAATTTTATCAGAACCTCTTTGAAAGTTTAGAGACTATTGTAAGTTTCATCTTCTGGCATGAAAATGTATCAAAGGTCCTCGAGGAAAATTTCCCCTAAAGGAAGCTGCCATCTGGGCTGATGATCTGCACTAACACCAAGGGCTTAAGGTTTTGTGGCTATCCGATCTCAGGCACAATAGAGGGACAAACCTGGAATCTCCAGGCTTAATTACCTGGCAAAATGCCCTGCTTTGAGGATAAGGTTAAGTATGTGAAGGTGAACTAAAATTGCTCTAACTTTGGAACATGGTGCAAAGTTGCAAATTATGAAATGAAACAGAGCTATGAAGGTTGTGTCAGGATTCTTGGGAAAGGGTTTTCCACAGCGATGCAGTGAAACAGCAGCCAAATGATATGTTCTGGCGGACCGACCACTATTGATATTCATTTACCCGCCTCCTATCTGTTGTCAGGAAGATGGGCCAATACCTTTGACTTGACATTCATGCTCTTGGATCTCCAATCATTTAAGATGGGGTGGGAGGGACCTGTTATGCTCCTTGCTAATAAAAACACCTAGGACTCTAGCAATTATTTGGAAAATAGAAGTGATAGGGTTATATTTGCAACTTCAAGTGATAAAGCAGTTTGTCTCAGTCGTAAAACAAATATTTAGTAGTTTTCTTCCTCTGGTCTTATGTTCTGCAGTTATCTATCTATTTAGTATCAAATCAAATCATTACTTTTAAGAATTAGGGAGTGAGAAATTTAAAAGAAAAAAAAATTAATTCTGTGTATGCTTACATAATAAGCAATTATAATTTTGTAGCATACGATTTACTTCTTTGAATAGTTTCTTATACATTGCCATTTCAATAAGGTGCAGGATTAATGCACAAAGACAATCGTAACAGTAAAATGAGAGAATACTGAAGCACCTTTATTGGAATGAAGATTATCCCAGGAAAAGAAATGGAGTTTTATTTTGGAGCACCTGTTACCACCTACTGGAAAAGTAGTCTGGACTAAATTAGGTACCCTGTTGGAAACTCAGTTTTCTCATCTGTCATGTGAGAATAATAATGATTGCAATAAACTGTTAAAGTTAGAAGTAAATTTAATTTGAAATGCTCTTTAAATTTAAAAAATAGCACACATATGAGATAATTATGTAAAATGTGAAATAAAAAGAGGGTTGTTAAAAATTACTACATGATCATGAGCTCAGAATCAAATGTGTTTTTCCACTTGTTTACACTGTAGAATGAATGGGATTCAGCGATGGGGGTATATTTTCTGTATCTAGAATCATACTATAGGAAGTTTTGGTAATAAAGATGTATTCTTCACAATGTATTTTGTTAAGATTTCATTTTTAAAAAGTCAAGAATTAGTTTAATTTTAATGTATTTTGTTTTCCTGAAATCCCTCAGGAGGTTCCAACATTACTACAGCCCCTTTGAATGTCACAGCAAAAGAAAAAAAAAGGCGGGGGGGAATCATTGTAGTCTACAGTAATATTTGAATGAAATCACAAAGGGGAGAAATTTTATAAAAATTTAAAGAAAAACCACTCCCCAAAATTAAATGCCTAAAAATAAATCTGCCTTGTTTTTAAAAATAACATTATATTACATGACAAACCAAATATATGTTCTTGTTTCTTTTAACTTCACAAGTTAAGATTGTATCCCATGTGGTATAAAAGACCTAGGTATGAAAAAAAATTTTCAGACGTTTTCGTAGCAAAATTGGAATTAGAAGATGGGGAGATAGGAGGCTTTATGAAGTCATCTCAGGAACATTTCAGTGCCTTTGCAATTGTTCCTTTATTATCACAGGACTTCCAGGCATTTTCCAACCCAGAAGTTAAATGTTCTACCTGGAAAAGTGTATAAAAATCTTTAACTTCCATATATAAAACATTCATTTCAAAGAGTTTATAGGGCTATGGACCAGATGCTGCAATAGAACTGTCATTGATGGCTGTAGTTTCATTCCTCCTTGCTTGCTGTGGCTCACCAAGTCGTCCCTACTTGTCAACTGAGAGAGTTACCTGGTGCCAGTTTTGGAGTTTCATCCCACCTCTCTTATAGTCCCAAAAAGCCTTCATTTATTTCAAGAAATGATAGCCTCTTACTAAAATAAATACGAATAACGTAATTTCCAAATTCATCTAATAATTATAGATCAATACTATATTATCCATTTAGACCATTCCCTGATTTTATAGGTTACTTATTTTATCAAATATATATTTGCCTTTGAATTTCCTTTCTAACACAGAGAAGTTGAATGAGATAAAATGAGTTAAATGTCACAGTTTGAGTATAGAAATGGAAACGATAAAAGAGACTTTTACTTTTCTTTTAATATATTTCCCTTCTCTAAGAGGAATTCCTCCTGAGGTTTCAGAAGCTCCATATTGTCTGGTATTTGTAAACAAATGGGAATTAAATGCCAGCTCCATGCCACATTATATTAGCTGAAACTAAAGTCAGTTTAATTTTTTTCCAATTGAGTTCAATCTTTGCGACCCTTTGTCCTTCAGTTTTAACAAGGAGAATGTAGTTTGTTTAGATCAGAAAAAAAAAAAAAAAAAAACTTCAGAGAAACTTAAGAACACCAGAAAAGTAGCAGACCCCCCTATTCATTGAGCTGATACACTAACTCAGAATGATCTAAACTGATAGCTTTCTAATAGCTTGCTTGCCGTATTACAACTAGAGAAAAGGAAAAAAAGGAAGAAAGAAAGAGAAGGCTATGTATCATATATCCTCACAGCTAAGAGAGCCAATTTAATGTAGCTTTCTTGGAGATTGTGGAAACAATGGTCACAACCAAGACTTCAAATTTCAAATCCAAAAATGGTAACTTGTGCTTATCACAATTAAAAAGGAAAGATATAAAACATTATGTGAAACTGAAAAGCCACACATTGATTGCAACCATATGGTACCAGTTTTATGACCTAATAACACTATGTTTACTTGAAAGGATACTGATTTTTAAAATAAAAGATCTTTAGTGGATTAATATCCCATGTCATTTCAAAAGTTGTAAAAGATAACATGTGATGTATGTTACAATTGTTAATGTCATTATATAATAATTGTGAATTTATAACGTGAGCATGAGAGGTTGAGTGGTGATTAAAAGGTGCTCTAGTAATAAAACTTATTAGAGATTCAAAAGTGATGTAATTGTTGTACACAAATCAATTTTAAAAACTGTATCAAAACTAAAAAAAAATTCCTAAATTATATTATATGGTTACAAATTTTAGCAACAACCCAACGCGTATAATAATTATGTTGGCCAAATCTTAATATGAACAGTGGTAAGGATTCTGACTTTCTCTTTCTTCAATAACTTAACTGCTGGAAATTTTGAGTAAGACTATCAAAAGCAGGAATATTTTCTAATAACTGGAATTCCCTGCAACATACAGTCTTATCATGCATAATCCCATACAGTGTCTAATATAAACATCTGGAATCTACTCTCATCACGTCCCAAATATTTACAATCTTGTTTCTTTGCATTAAAATGTCACTTACAGTTTTAAAAACCTCCTTTGCAAGAGTAGTAGTATAAGTATTTTACCTTTGAGGATGTAAAGGATAAGAAAGATTAAACAATTTTTAAAAGTCCCATGGTTACTAAGTATCAGAATTGTAACTAAATTCAAGTTCAAATTCCCGTTGCCTGTTGCACAGATGTCCTTACTCTGAACATCTGTACCAGTTTGTTTCTACTTTTTTTGCCTTTGCTTAAAGAATGAAGACATTTTGGAAATAGTCTTGAATTTTGATATGTCTTGGCTCCAACTTTTTATTTTACATGAATTAACTGAGGGTTAAATGGCTGAGTGACTGACAGCTGTTAACGTCTTTCTTCTTTCATTGTATGTTCATTTTCTTACTTATTGAACAAAATCCCTTAATCGTAAACATTTTATAAGTAATAATAATAACTATCGAGCAAATAGAAAATTTGGCAAATTAAAAAAAAACATGTTATAGAAATATTTCCAAGAGGTGATGCAATCTATAAAATAAGTGAAGAGATTAGATTTACTCATCAAAATATAGAAAGTTACATATCAGAAAAATTTTTATTGAATTTAATGGCATATGTATATACGGTATATGGTATATTATGGTCCATGGTTATGTGTGGTATATAGAAAATACATATGTAAAAGATGAAGATACAGCGAAGTTCAAAATAAGTAAATGGAAAATATACTTAGAATTACTAAAAAATTACTAAAAAAAAAATCAACCAGTTATAGTATTCAAGCAGTTAGCTCTTCAATCCTTTTCTGCTATTTACCCTAGCAAAACTACAGAAATCAGAAAGCACTTTATATATGAATAACTAGTAACCACACATACACAGACACACACACACACACAACTCTGAGACATCCCTGGGGATACAGAAGACTGTTCTGATCTGGCCCGTGTGTGGCAGAGTGGGCTGTGGGAACTCGATGCAGCCTGGGTCAGCAGGAATACAGAGGCAGTCGTCACAGGATGGTTCAAAGAAATTTTGCTTTAATTTCTCCCTGTCATTGCACAGAGACAATTATTGCTTGTTTCTTTACCCCACAAATCTGCAACTGTAGCCCACCTATTGGTGTTTGGGAAGAAACTTGTGGACTATATGGGAGTCTTGCTGGGAAAAGAAATTGAATAAAATAAGATCAGGTTGGAACAACACATTCTGAGCATCTTTGTTTTGCCCCCAACGTTGGTTTTCAACAACCGTATCTTTCCAACACTCTTTCTTATCTAAGAATTTAAATGTGAGAGATCATGACCTGAGCTGAAGTTGGACACTTCACCAACTGAGCCACCCAGGGGCTCGTGATCCACTAATATAGATCCTTAAAGTGTCTATATTTTTTCTCATCAATTCCCGAGGGTCTGGAAATTATGGTTATATTGGAATAAGAATGTTAATTTCAGGCAACCATAGGGCCAAATGTGGCACACAGCGGTGTTTGGAGAGTCCTCAGCACTTCAGACATTAGTTTAAACCTTGTTAGCCTCCACCACTCTTTAGTGTCTTGCACCTGTCTGTTCTTCTCCCCCTCCAGCCACTCCCCCCCCCAACTGATGTATTAGTAATTGTCACTTGCATATATTTGACTTAATGACTTCTGCAAGATGGGATTGAATGGTGCCCCCACTGAAATTCATGTTTGCCTGGAACCTGTGAATGTGACCTTACTTGGAAAGAAGGCCTTTGCAAATAGAATCAAGTTAAAATGAGCTCATACTAGATTAGGATGGGCCTAAACCAATGACTAATGTCCTCATAAAAAGAGGGAAATTTGGACACAGACATACATAGTGGGATAATAGCCATGTAAAGGAGGCAGAGATTGGGGTTATGTTACCACAAGCTAGGGAGGGCCAAGAACTTATCGCAGTCACCAAAAGCTAGAAAAGGGGCATGGAACAGATTTCTTTAGAACCTGCAGATGGAACCAACCTTGCTGACATTTTGACTTAGAACTCTAGCCTCCAGAACTGTGAGAGGATGAGCCTTTTGTTTTAAACCAGCATGTTTTGGTAATTTGATGTTGAAGCCCTAGGAAACTAATACAAAGGTATTTAATTTGATTGTCACTTGACAATCTTTAAATTTTTTTAATGATTATTTGTTTTTGAAGGAGATATAGACAGAGTGTGAGTGGGGGAGGGGCAGAGAGAGAGACACACACACACAGAATCTGAAGCAGGAAATATAACTAATACAAAACAGAGGAATTGTTTATTAGTGATTCGTGAAAAGTAGGCATAAATCCAAAAAAAAAAAACATTTTATTTACCTATTTACATTCTTCTTCTTTCTCAGCATATACAAGCAATATTTAAACTACTATATTTAACTTAATTGAGAAGGTTGATACTCGTTTTTTAAAATCACTGGGATAAACTTATTTTATAAAAATATTATATTTGGTTTATTTAAAACTACTTAAATAAATGATATAACATATAAAGTTGACTTACATGATTTGATACAAATCATTTAACAGAAATATTAGATGTATAATTTTTAAACTACCAGAAATATGTAAAAATTGAATAATATACATCCCAGTTAATTTCTACACCCATTCCTTCATTCATTTATTCATTTTCCTCTCACCAATTTCTTATTTAGTGCCTATAATGAGATGCACAGTTGTGAAATGAAAAGAGCATCTATATAAAGTCAGATAGATGCTTTCTATTTGAACTTCCTTCTGATCATCTGTAAGCATGGGAAAAGCTCACTCTTTGGCTTAAAAATGAGATGACTTATATCAAAGAATTTAGCAGAGTTCAAGGCATGTGGTAGGCATCTATGAAAATTTAGTAACTATTAGTCATTATTATATGTCTGTGCAAAGCCCCATGATCTCTTCTGGCCTAATGGATTTGCTTTTTTTTTTTTTTTTAATTTTTTTTTTAACGTTTTATTTATTTTTGAGACAGAGAGAGACAGAGCATGAATGGGGGAGGGGCAGAGAGAGAGGGAGACACAGAATTGGAAGCAGGCTCCAGGCTCTGAGCCATCAGCCCAGAGCCCGACGCGGGGCTCCAACCCACAAACCGCGAGATGGTGACCTGAGCCGAAGTCAGATGCTCAACCGACTGAGCCACTCAGGCGCCCCTATCACTTGACAATCTTTAAAATAAGCAATTAGATGAAGTGTTCAATGTATTTAAAAGCATCGAGTTTGATGTGGATTAATGTGGATTAATCCACAAACCTTTTCTGAATTTCACTCTGTTACAATGTCATATTCCCCAAATTATAAGAATAAGAGTATATTTAGAATAAAATATATGGCTATTGTACAGAGAGGAGTAAGCATAAGAAATATTTTGCTGCCTAGATTTATGTATTTTTAAGTTAAAAACACCTATGAGTATTATCATTATCAGAGGTAGAGTTTAGCATTTGATGGTTTCTAAGATAACTGATTACTCTGTACCTTATTATTTTATGACCAGATTGAATATGGATCTCTTCTAGTGCAAGCCGGTCTCTGTTCTGGTAACATTCGGGCTGTGCACAGCCATCCCACGGCCTACTCCCCATTAGCACCTTTAATGATTCCAAATTTGTGGTAGAGACTCTCAGTTTTTCCCTAATATACATCCTTAGATTCTTTCTTGGACAGTGAACCCTCAGTAACTAACCAGAACAAGGAGCCCTGAAGCGAAAGGTGGTCACATGACCACATTGTAGTGAGTGAGAAATAAGCAGAATTGTTGTCCATGAAATTTAGGAAGTGTTCTTGAAGTGAGCCACTGCTTTTTCTTCTTGTTATCCTTCTCCTTTTTTTAAAAAAATCCTTCCTTCATGTTACTTTTTAAGAGATATTAGAGCAAGTGTTCAAGGAGTCTTGAATCATGAAGTAAAGTCATCTACTTTGAGATGCAACTGTGAGATTTTGGGGGACAGGAGTTTGAGCATGGTTTAGGCTGGTTCTCTGTTCAGGGTCACACAGGGTTGTAAATAAAGATGCCAGCCAGGACTGTGGTCTGTTCTGATGCCAGAGATCTTCAAAGCCCGTGTTGTGTTGGCAAAATTCAGTTCCTAGTAGTTGCAGGACTGATGTACTCAGCCACTGGTGTCCACCCACCTTCATTACAAAATGGCCGTTTGCTCCTTTGAGGCTAAAAAGACAATGTCTCTGCTGCTTTAAGTCTCTAATTTAGGGAAAGCCTGACTTCTCTTTTAAAAGGTTCAACTGAATAAGTCAGGCCCACCAAAGATACGTTTCCTTTTACCCCTAACTCAAGGTCTACTGATTAGGAACCTAAATGGCACCTGTAAAATCCCTTTATATTTTCCATATTCTGTGGATTAGAATAATGTCACGATTTTTGTCTACTCAAGAGGATTATATACGGTGTGTAGAGTAGGGGGTAAAATTCTTGGGGGTCATGTTAGAATTCTGCCTACCATACTGGCAATTTTGTGAAACCACAAAATAAATTGTGAAAATAACCCCAAAGTGCTAAAACTCTCCTGTACTCTACACAAGAAAGAAATTGATGTCTTACTCATTCTGCTGCTATTTGTGTTTTGAACTTTTGTGGTCAAATCTAATTCTAATGAAGACAGCAACTATTCTCCCACACTTTGATAGAAAGAAAAGATAACAACACCATCTTTTGTCCCTTCCTACCACGTTCATCTCGAATTCTCCCTTCTGTGACTTTGCTAGCTGTTTGTGGGACAACCCATCTGAGTTAGATAATTCATATGTAGATTTTTTTTTCTGTTGGCTACAGAACTAATTATTATTTTGAAATTAGCTTCATGAAAATATTTTATAATTTGTCCCGTCTTGGCTATAAGTCATGAAAAATTGGCATTTTGCCCAAAATACTTGGGAAAAAAATATTTACATTACATTTTCCCTGTCCTCCTCCAGTTTTTTTTTTCTTACTTTAGTTCCCATCAGTAAAGAACAAGATTGTTGGCCACAATATATGTAAAGCATGAGTCTAGAATATTATTTGGGGAAAGGGGAGTTCTAGTTTATCTCTTCTTTCAATACTTCTTTCAATACTTAGACTAATACATTATTTAAATCACAAAAAGTAAAATAAAGAAGGATTATAGGAGGTAGAATAAACCTGAAATTTCTTAATCTGCCAGAAGTTTTTTTTGAGTATCTTTCTTCTGCTTATGGTGGAGTAGGATAGGCAGTCTTCCTATTTCTTCTATCCCCATGGCCACTTCTAGGACCAACTGCTGATACTTTTTTAACTCCCTCAGTTTATCTAGAAGCTGAAGTGTGAACTGAATTTTCAGATATTTCAGGACTTGTCATTATGCATGCTATCTCTGAGATATAGAGAATGAGAAATCCTCATTCATGGGCTTCAGTTTCTCTGAAATCCAGTTTATAAGAAGACATTTGCTTTAAATTTAAAAGTGTAAATAAAAATACTTGACTAAGACATATACACAAATTGACAGGTATACATACATCATTCTGTTGCATCTATAGCCTTCACAAGTCCCACATTTTGATAGCAAGATTCCCAGGAAATGGCCTAATGTATTCCATCACATCATGAAAAGAATAAGTAAGTATGATTTGGGAAAATTGGAATAATTGTTCCTACCCACAGACTCTTGGAGAAACATGAAACAATGCTTTTGGAAAATGAAGTTCTATATAATAAAAAATGCTCACTTGGGTTTTACAAACCAAGAGAAACTTGAACTCCTCAATGAATTATGTCACATGAGTTCTGACAGAACTCATTAGATACTATCTAATTATAGTAGTTTCAGTATTAATAAACTGCCCATAAATTTGTTTGTATTCAAAGTTTTTTTAATCTTCATTTAGCTTATTTGAATATCAATTCAAGTTTATTTCAAAATTTCCTTTAAGACATTGACTATCTAGGGGTGTTTTGGTGACTCAGTTGGTTGAGCATCTGACTCTTGATTTCTGCTCAGGTTGTGATCCCAGTGTCATGGGATTGAGCCCTGCATCGGGCTCTGCACCAAGCATGGAGCCTTTGGAGATTCTCTCTATCTCCCTCTGCTCCTCTCCCCAATCCATGCTCTCTCACTCTGTCTCTAAAATAAAATTAAGAAAAAAGTTATTGAGTAGCAAAATTTAAACAGAATTTAAAAGGCAGGGCAAAGTCCAGGAAAGTGAAATGATATAAAACCTAGAGTACATGGATTTAATTCTACTTTCAAACTTAAATACACTTAGGCATTCTATAATTTTCTAATAAGTTCCTGGGATCCATAAAATTAAAAGTATGTATACATTTACTTTGTATTCAATTATTACATATATATTATCTATGAAACTGTAAAGTATGCCCACCCTTACACATACATTCACAAACTACGTCAGCTGGAGTTCCATCAAGAAAGTAGGGTCACAATGGGTATTAGAAAATAAGGAAATTATTATATAAATTAGATCTTACACAATTGTTGGAAAACTGAAGAATTAAAGGACAGGAAGAGATCTGAAAAACAGTCACTAAATGGCCCTGATATAAATGAAAATGTCAGAGTTTGCAGAAAGCTACTAGAGTGGAACCACAAGTTGTCTAATCTAGACAACTGGAATCTACTCCCAAACCACAAGTTTTTGGCTCTCTACTGCTCCTGTCTGTGTGTTGCCTCCTAAGCATCTAGTAGATGAACAGGGCCAGAAACTGATGAGGAGAGCTGGTCATGGAGCAGAATGAGAAAACACGGCAACTCTGTACTTGTCCCTTGCTGCCTAAGATGATGACAACTTTCAAAGTGCAATAGCTTTTGTCTCACTTTCTTCCCAGTCTCACACAAATATTGCTTGTGTTTCTTATGTGGAACTATAAAAGAAAGGAAATTCTTGGAAGTATTGTGTATTTAAATTGACATGATAAAAAAAAATTACCTACTCTCCCTGTAGCTGCCACATTTCAGGATTAAAGCTGCCTTGATTTCAATTGTATAAATTGTGAGCCTATGGAAATCAGCTAGTCTGACTCTCTGATTGGATAGATGAGGAAACAGAGGGCCTGGAAGAATAAGTTAATTTCCCAAGGACACACAGAGTTAATGTTTAAACAAGTTCATTATTTTAACTCCCAGTCCAAGGTCCTTCCTTTTGTAACACGACAATGATAACTTTCTTCACTTAGGAATAGGACTCTAGATTACATTCAGCGTCATTGTGAAACTGATGGAGAAAAAGACAGTAGTAAATAAGGTATTTTGCAGATTGTGGGCAATGTCAATTACACAGCTAATGTCTGTGTAAATTTTCCTATTAGCTTCTTTATCTTCTAGAAGACAATGTAAAATACCCTCTTTTCTTCTATCAAGCTTCCATTTATAACAGACCATTACTAGAATTTTCTTTTAAATCCTTTTAAGGTATCTCATCGTTTTATATTATTCTTGTCCATATTGTACTCTATGAATTATTAGAGATTAATGCATCTTTATTTTGAGTGACCAGCCATGCCCAATGGTTTCCAATATGAAGTCATTCTTTTCCCCTGGTATAATAATGAATTTACATTATAATTAACAGCAAAGAATTCCTTTTTATGCCATATAATGATGCCTTCTTTTAGCTTTGCTTTTCAGACAGTATACAATAAATCACAGGGGGAAAATCTTTATTTTTAATATTCACATTTATGTGTTTAATGGAAATTATTGAATTTTTCAAGTACTTATTCGAATAGGAGAGAAATATTTGTGCACTATTATTTTATTTTGGTCTAATAGAATGCAGTGTTTGGCTGATATTGGAGTGTTAATAATTAGCACCTCTATTGGAAGTCAGCTCCTAGTTTTCAGCAGCTATGTTTCCCAAGTGAATGGAGAATTATACAGTTTTATTAAAGAAGAGCCTTTCCTTTGAATACGATTTTAAGAAAATCTTCAAAGGAACAAATTTAAAGCCTCAAATCAGAGCACAGCACTAATTAGCGTGTAACAATGATTTAGGCAGAGAGCACCAGGCCTTGTTAATTTTCCAGGCCCATTCTGTAGTCTCTTTGCTGTATATTTCTTTTGATGAGTCAATTTCATCTAGGTGCAGCTTTTTATATTTTAACGACTGTCATAACACTTCTAAAGTTTTAGAAAATGGTACATACTGATGCTGAAATCTGGCAATTATCTTCTAAGTCTGCATTCCAGCAACTAATTTTATGGCTCAGGTTAAAATGCTTAATTCAGTTTCAAGTATTTTGCATTTATAATAATGCTTTAAGTGGCATGTCTTTGAATAAAATAATGTAACTACCTATTTGTTTATGTAGCCTTCACACTTAGAAATAAAAATGTGCATCAGTCATCAATTATAAATCAAGTTACTTAAGATTCAAAGGTGTCAAGAACATAAGTTCTCTTGATCACATTTCATCTTGCAATGTCTTTTAGGAATTACAAAAGTTAAAATATCAGCTTCATAATTTTAAAATGTTGTGTACTACAAATGAGTTATCAGAATAAATTGTTTTCTTCATTTAGTAAATAGTGAAGTATTGATCTGAGAATGTCATGGGAAATTAGAAAATAGTAACACCAAAATGCCATATAGCTATGATTTATGATTTCAACAACATGAAGGAGGAATTGATTACTATTCAAGTCAATAGCAAGATTCATTGACTCAGATATTCATAGTGACTAAGGCTAAATTGGGAATCAATGTTTGTATCAAGAAAACATATATCTTTCTATGGATAAAAATATGTCAATATATCCTGCCATCCTGTTATCACCTATTATGAGAATTCAATGTCTGTACCATGATAGATATTTTACAATTTAAAAGCCATCCACTGCAGCCTCTAACTCTCAGTCTTTGCATCGTTAATGATGGAGCACTAGATTATCTCAATCAAAAATTGGTATTTGTATCAAATAAAAATGAATCATAACTACGGTCTACTTCAGAACTGTTGAAGAACCCAAACTGCCTTCTATAGTACCCTCAAGAAGACCTCATTATAAAAACCACAGCACCAAGACAGAGAGTATTATGCTAAGCAAAAAAGTCAGTAAGAGAAAGACAAATACCACATGATTTCATTCGTATGTGATATATAAGAAACAAACAGATGAACATAGGGGGAAAAGAGAAAGGCAAACCAGGAAACAGACTCAACTATAAAGAACTGATGGGGTCAAATAGGTGATGGGGATTAAGGAGTGCATTTGTGGTGATGAGCACTGGGTGTTGTATGGAATTGTGGAATCATTATAGACCTGAAACTAATATTACACTGTATGCTAACTGAAATTTATTTATCTTTTTAATGGTTATTTATTTTTGAGAGAGTCAGAGACAGAATGCGAGTGGGTGAGGGGCAGAGAGAGGGAGACACAGAATCTGAAACAGGCTCCAGGCTGTGAGCTGTCAGCACACAGCCTGACGCGGGGCTCGAACTCACAAGCTGTGAGATCATGACCTAAGCCGAAGTCAGACACTCAACCAACTGAGCCACCCACGTGCCCCATACTAACTGAAATTTAAATAAAACTTGCAAAAAAAACCACAGCACCATTTCAAACAAATGTACACCCAACTTAGAAAGTAGGTGAGATCAATGGCTATATTACTAAATAAAGTAAGAAAATGTTGTCTAAGGAGTTAAGTACTAAAGAATTATGGGTGGGACATGTTAGAAAACATAATTTATACTATTTTTAACAATTATGTTAATTTATAGGCCAACTTACCTACATGTTTGATTCAAATTTTACACGATCCCACCCTCTTCATAACTTTTCTCAACTCCTCTTTGCCCAATTTCTTTGCTAGTTTTTGCTGGTTTGTTTTTCAATTCCATTTGTGATTGTTTCCATTTTAAATTGGATCAATATGCTTGTCTTTTATGGACTGGTCACATGACTTTCAAAAAGCATACTGTTAAACTATAGCTAGACTCAAATACTTTATGAAATGTTTATCGGGCACTTGTTATTGCAAGGCTCATAAATAAGACACTCAAAACAACACATGATGATGTTACAGTTGGCATACTAGAAACAAGAACAGTGGCAGCCACCACACAGAGAATCAACAGCATTTAGTGAGGATGCTTTGGGAACTACCAGGAATAGGAGAGAGGCAGTAAGGATACAGTTGAGTAATAAACATTAATGGTATCCTGTCTTTTGTCAACAGCGTACTGCTTTAAAGAAAATGTGAACACACGTCCTTGTGACAAAATAATGGTAACATACAATATCATTCCAAAATGCTGATCAGTACATTGTCCACATATAATTGATTCTTAAATGTATATATTTAGTGTCCTCACAAAACTAGTTGAACTACTGAGTTGAAAACAAATTCAATAAGATTGTGGTTTATTTTTGTTCATATCAAATACAAAATAGGAATAGGACTGAAGGGGCAAGAAAAATATTAGAATAGACTCTAGTGTTTACCGTAGTATTGAACTGCAAGATATATCTGCTTCAACACTAATATAAGTAAAGTTTGTTGTATTAAAGTTGTTTACAGAAACACAAAACAGAACCAACAAGATGTGTTTGCATGCATGTGTGTGTGTGTGTGTGTGTGTGTGTGTGTGTGTGATCTAGACAGAGAGAGACAGAGACGGAGAGATTTTGAAGAATTGGCTCATGTGACTATGGAGGCTTGGCAAGTCTAAAATCTAATAGGGTAGAACCACAGGCTGGAGACTCAGGGAAGAGTTGCAATTCAGGTTCAAAGGTAGTTTGCTGTCAGAATTCCTCCTTGCTCAGGGACAGAGGTCAGCGTTTTTCTATTAAAGTCTTCAGCTGGTTGGGTGAGGCCCACCTACATAATGGAGGGCAATCTATTTTATTAAAAGTCCACTGATTTAAATACTGATCTCATTCAAAAAAGACTCGCACAAAAATATCTAAAATAATGTTTGACCAAATATTTGGGAATTGTGGCCTAGCCAAGTTAACACAGAAAATTAACCATAGCTTACATGCCACTGAATTTATGCATTGTAAGGCACAATAAAACTCTTTTTAATGGTTCAATAAAAGCATTTAATTTGAAAAAGTAGCCATCATTATTTGATATGTCAAAGGTAAAAAATGGAAGATAAAATAAACCCACTAAAAATTTTGTGAATCAAGTGTCATTAAGTATAAAATTTATGTATTTTTTTAGAATTAAAATATTTAGGGGCGCCTGGGTGGCTCAGTCGGTTAAGCGTCCGACTTTGGCTCAGGTCATGATCTCACGGCTCCTGAGTTCGAGCCCCGCGTTGGGCTCTGTGCTGGCAGCTCCGAGCCTGGAGCCTGTTTCAGATTCTGTGTCTCCCTCTCTCTCTCTGCCCTTGCCCCATTCATCCTCTGTCTCTCTTTGTCTCAAAAGTAAATAAACGTTAAAAAAATAAATAAATAAAATAAAATATTTACCATGAAATTTATACAATATCATTAGACTATAATCTAAAGCTTATCATATAGACAGATATACATTTTTAACTATCTATTGAATTCATCAGACTTCATGTGGAAACAAGTTCTTGTTTTAAAAATGGTAGCTGAAATCTAAGAGTAATAATATTAAAAGTAACATGTATTTTCTTTTCTTATGAAATTCATTTAAATTTCAATTTTTTCCACGTGGCTAAATTATAAATTAAACGAATTAGAATTAGCCCAATGTTAAGAAATAGGGAATAAAAGCAGAGCAGCACCAAAGTAGGCGTGCCTTATGCAGAGTCATAGGGCACCATATAGGATATAGCATAGGATAACCAGGGTTATAAGATACCATAAAATGTTTAGTGTCTCCAGTTCTTATTAAAATATAAAAAGTATTAAGTTGTGTTTTCATGATTTTATTCTGTCTTAATAAAATACAGTTTTAAATACAAAATGTTAAAGTATTTTAATTAACATCGTTTTCATTCACAATTAAAAATCCAACACTGTAAACAATTTATTCTGAAAGGTGACACGTGAGCCATATGTCCCAGACACAATCATTAATCCAAATACTCTTAAAGAGATCTACCAAATACGAGGTACTCTTCTAGGGACGAGGGAGAGGTGCCAGATAATTCAGAGCCCGTAGCCGCTCTTATCGGAAACACAGGCAATTAACAAATAACATACCACCACTTTATAATCACAAGTGTGCTAAGTAGCAGCAAAGAAAGGACACACTTACTGGATTAAAGTAATTTACTGAGTTTAAGGACCACTCCAAACTTTGTGTGTCCATTCTGTATTCCACAAGAGGATGCAGCTTTGTGCCTTTGAAATGTCCCCTTCTAATTTCTTACTGTGCCGAAATAAGAGATGAGTTTCTTTCAAGCTTTTCAGGGGCCAGGAAATTACAGTTGTGTTTGTCAGGGTAAGCTATAGACTGGTAAATATACAAATTCATATAGCATTAAGACACCTTTTTTTTTAATATTTAGGTAAAATTAGAGGCAAAAGATAGAAATAAGAAAACCCACTTTTAGGGATTGTTAGATTATGGATAGACTGGAGGAAAGAGTATGAGAAGGAGCAAAGCAATGTTAGTGAGTTATTTTCTCCCTAACATATAACGTAAAGAATATTTTTGTGGGGTGGCACATGAGACATATTTTGTGCAAGACACTCTGATAAAATTCAGTATGGTTATGTTTGCAAATATTTCATCCCAAATAAAGACAACACGATGAAATTAGGCAACTACGAAATTCAAGTCTTTTTCTGGTCAATTCATTTGCCTTTAGTTATTAAAGCTTTTTTTCCTATACATGAAACTTAGCAAGTTACTTGAGTTTTATTATAGTTTCTCAATAATTAGCTCAAGACTCCATGGAAAGCCACATAAACTCTGGAAAATTGTTCCAATTCCAGTATCATTAATCAATGTACTGGAGAATAATTTTCCAAGCAAAAAGTAGAAAAAAGCAAAGCAACACAAAATAGAAACAACTTCTACTCGATAAATAATAAATGGATAAATAAAAGATAGATGGGTGGATGGATAGGTAGGTATGTAAGTGGGTAGGTGGAAATGCTGATGATTTTCATTCATTAACAATGAGGTACTGACATACCTTTGTCCCCACATTTTACCTGGTTGTCTCTTCAAATATGTCCACTGTTTTGTCATCTCCTACTCTCATCACTTTCCATTATTAATTCCTTACTTCCCTTTTACTCTGAGAGTGAATGATATCCCATTCATGTTCTTTTTCTATCCTTAAGAAACGATAAGAGGACAAAGCAACAAACTAAGGATCCGCCTGTGGTAAAGTCAAATTAGAATGATCGTAGTACTGAGGTACCTGGGTGGCTCAGTGGGTTAAGCATCTGGCTGTAGCTCAGGTCATGATCTCACTGTTCTCGTGAGTTCTAGCCCAACACTGGCCTCGGCACCTCACTGATGACGCAGAGCCTGCATGCAATTCTCTCTCTCTCCCTTTCACTCTAATTCTCTCTCTGCCCCTCTCAGTCTGATTCTTTCTCTCTCCTTGTCACTCTGTCCCTTCTGTGTATTCTCTCTCTATCTCTCTCTCTCTTTCTCTGAAAAAAAAGAAAAAAACAATTTAAAAAGGAATGATCATAGCACAGCAGGTGGGAGATGTTAGTGTGAGCTCCCATTCGGGATGTTGGGAAGCACTTAGTTATTTTTAAGTCTTTCTCACTCAATCTTTGATGTAAGAAGGGCCTGTCCATTACTGTGAATGTTTCATTTTACTTCTACTGTTGGCACACGGTATCTTAATTTTTTGCCTAAGCATAATGACTCGTAGCCCAGGAATTCCAAAAACACTCCAAGGGAGTGTTTATTGGTAAAAATTACAGGAGAAAATCACTATCTTCTCATCCATTGATGCTACGTTCTGTGAATGGAAACTTTCATGATTTCTATTTCAGTACCAGGATTCCAAAAGGACAGCATGAGGCAAGGGATGATAATGCTATTTAATTTTGGGGTGATTATTACTAAATGAAACTACTGGTAAAGAAAATGCTATTACCCAGGATGAAGAAAAAGAACATTGTGAGTCTGAAATGATAGAACAAATCAGAAGAATTGGAACAAGTGCACCTACAATTACATTTGGAAAACTCACCTGCACAGAAGTCTGTAGCTTTGCTAGTAAATCTGCTCCCTCTTCAGTTCAATTTCACAAAATTTGAGACATAGGACTACCTGATGGTGCCTTTACACTAAAATATGTCACAAGATGTATAGGACAGCAATATGTCGATAGGCCATACAAATGCAGAAGCATTCCATAGGTAACCTCATTTTATTTCTTAGAGAACATTTGCCGTGGCAGAGAAATTCTCAGTATGCTTTGAACACAGAGGCACGGGAATTGCATGCAGCATTTGTCCCTTCCACCCAAGATTCAGAGCTGCAAGAATCCTTGGAGAAGAACTCTCTAAAATCCAATATAAATTTAGACTCTAAACTGTAGCACAATATGTCATTGTAAATTATTTAAAACTTCTAGTGAATTCAGTGCAGTGTGCATTCACATCTGTCTTTATAAATAACGTGTTTTTTCTTCATGTACTGGATTATGAAAGCCATAACCAGTTCATCATGAACAACCCCGTCCTTCTTTCTGACATATTATTCAGCTATATTATTTTGCAAAGATCAGCTTACATATCACCCAGAAATATTCAGGCCCTGGAGATAATATTAGCAAGAAAACATTCCATTAGCAAATCCTGCCCATTCGCATGCAGACATTCTACATTCAACATGTTAAAACTTGTTTACATCAGAATATATTCTCATCTTTCCTAAAACAGTAATTCTTGCACAGTTTTCCAAAACATTTAGATTGCTGACCTGGAAATGCTCCTCAGCATAAGATTCGTCGATGGTAAAATAATTCTGTATTTGTGTCCTGGCCATGCTTCAAGGATGACGATTAATTAGGTTGTATGATCAGTTTAGTGACAGTCTCAGGACAAAACAAAAGTCTAGAAAATTGTCTTGATTTTAAACTTTTCTCATTGGGCCCAGTTCTGAAAATGTGTTGTCTTTGTAGAGAAAATAAATATTTCAACCTGTTGTCTGATGTGTGAACTTTGAATGTTAGCCAGACACTAAAGCACATAACGAAGCGAGTGACCTTTTCATTCTTCAATGATAGCTGCGTATAATCCCAGATCTCCAGGGTACATGTTTGGTACAGAGAGTTGTAGATAATCACCTTGCTTACCACGTGTCAGCGTGTGACTGGTTTGGGAAAAGCAGCAACCTTTTTTAAATCTAATCCACTAATCAGTGAAATATAGATCTGTGTTGAAAAGTGATTCATATTCTTAGTAAAATGAAATGAATTCAATAAAATGTAAATTCATACTGGTCTCAATTATATGGTACCTCACTTGCATGGCTGCGTGTCTATGAGTCACCCCTATGATGTAAATAATGCATATGGCCTGTGCATTTTCAGACTTCCTAATTTTTTCTGGAAGATACTTTCTATTAATAGTATTACGGTCAGATAAGCATTATAGTTGCATACCGTAAGTATTTTATGTTTCCTGTTTTTCTCAAAGCAGAGTTACTAATGAGTGATTTTCTGTCATTGTTTGAGTCTTTCTTAAATTTTCCAAAATTTAAACTATGACATATAACAGACTTTCATTTTATTAAGAAATATTTTCCCTCAAACTTCTAATTTATGTTCCTGCAATTTTAAGACACAGTAGCAATATATACTTAAGATAATAGTAAAATGTTAGCGAGAATTACCTCATATCACTGGTTATGATTATGTTATTTGAATGATTCAATCTAACCATTTTTCTAAATTAAAAACTGAAACATGTAATCAAAGATCAATAAATATAATTCAAATTTAATTCTGCTGTCACTGAATTACATTCAAGCCTTGTCTATAGTGTTAAATTATAAAGTTATCTAATGGATTCTTCTAGGCAGGCATTAACTGTATTAAAAATATGTTTTATGTGTGTATCACTTCTTTACTAATGAAAATCCCAGTGTAAGTAGACAACTCTTATCATTGCTAAGAAATGAAAATTGGTGTTACTCCAAGTTGTTTACTCCTTGGGCTATTTACTACTGACACATATTCTATATTTTCATATGGAAATGTGCTTATTTGCATGGTATATTGGAATAATTTGATAACAATTAGGGATTGATCATAAAGTAAATCTGTCCTGAAATATTATTATAGTGTTATAATAATAGCAGAAGAATCTAGTGGGAAATTCTCTGGTAGAATACTATAGTCAAAGAAAAATTTCCTGCATATTATATGAGATCTAAAGATATAATTATGTGCATATGTGATAGTCTCCTACATTCTGAGGATGATTCTTTATGTTTCTTTGTTATTGAGTAGTCTGCATATGCTTTTGAGTATGATATCTATTGGTACTCATAATAGCAGCATGTGGCAATTGGGGAAGCATTATTTGTCTTTTCCAGATTGGGAGAAAAAAATGGGCTAAGATAATAAAGGGACATGTTCCACGTCACAGAATTAATAATTTGTGAAGCCGGAGTAGGACATGGACCACCAGACTCCAATAAGAAAACTTTTCTACCAAACACTTTTGGGTTTTTGGGGGGTGTTTATTCACTTTTGAGAGAGAAAGACAGACAGACAGGGAGAAGGGAGGGGCAGAGAGAGACGGAGACACAGAATCTGAAGCAGGCTCCAGGCTCTGAGCCATCAGCACAGACCCCAACGTGGGACTCGAGCCCATGAACTGGGAGATCAAAACCTGACCCTAACTCAGACGCTTCACCAACTGAGCCACCAAGGTGCTCCTCTACCAAAGACTTCTGCTGTCCTGATGTACATCCACAGAAAACTGCCAAACCTGAAATTCAATCTTTATTTCACTTTGGTTGTTAACCATTGACAACTACCTTGTGATTTACCCATTTGAGGAGGTTATGTCTGGCTCAAGTTAATAGCTGCTGCAAGGTAACATACAGCAATCTCTAAGATATGACATCTCTACATGAGACTCTATGAAACTCCAAATGCCAGTTTGAAAAGTGCTAGTATCTACATGACAGTTGCATACACACACACACGCACATACATTATCATTCATTTGTTAAGCAGTCATAAAGACAAGAAATGCATTTTCCTCTTTAATGAAATACCTAAAGGAAGAAAGTATATGATTGCATAAATAAATTGCTAGGAATAGACCCAAAGTGGAAGAAAAAAAAAATCAAGAGTAGAAATGATCAGATAGACAAAGACATTAACTGCAGGAAAAGATTCAACTCTTATTTCACATTCCGTTTCTCTTCCTTTTGTTTCCTTTCTTCCTATCTTTAAGAAGATACCAGACTCTTTGCTTCTCTTCTGTCAGCTTTGAAAGTTTTGACTTGTCTTCTCTTGTTGTCAAAGGTATCTCACAGTTTTCCTTTGCATTACTCCTCTAGTTTCTCAGAATTGGACTCTTCATGTCCCTGAATCTTGCATTGATCTACTTCCTTTTACAACTAGCCTCCTTCCATAAACTGCAAAGAAGACAATGAGAGAATCTGAGAGAATCAATGCAAGTTATCCCTTGCACAACTAGGAATTTCTAATACCACCATATGCAGACTCGTGCTGCAACAAAAGCTTTAATCGTGAGTAATAAAATGATGAGACAAGGTGGTTCTATCCCCAACAGGACAATTCTCAAGTTAGAAAAATAGTAATAAAACTGAGCAGCCTCATAGACAGTAGATTTATGCTTTATAGCTGTTAAAGCCCCACACTTAACCAGCCGGTGGGGCAGAATCATTCCCATGGATCATAAATCACTGGCTTTTCTACAGTACTCGGTGTTCACCTTCATGTTACTACTAAGACAAATGCTACCTTGCAGTTCAAGGAAATTTGCATCATGTGGTAGAATTATATGAATTGCCAATCCAGTTCTCCTGAGTGCCTGCAGATTGTCATAAAATAACAAAAGCAATACGATATTATGGAATAGCTGCTCACAGCACTACTCTTGATGGTGAGCCAAAGTACTGGAGAGCTTTAGAGTTAGGTCCTAAAAACACATTTGAGCAAGATACGGCTATTTGAAAAGCTTGTGTTCATTTTTCTACAGAACAAATGAAGCATAAAATTTGTGGAAACAACATCAAGCAGTGTTTTCCACCTAGTTCCCAGCAATTTCTAGTAGCCAGACCTACAGAAAAATCACCAAAATTATGAGAGACCACTGGCTTTAGGAAAGAAATCATTACCAAATCTCTTCTCCTTAGAAAAAAAAAGTAGAACTAAAATCTGCTTGTTATAGATATCAGCAACCCAGAATAAGTGCGGTAAAATGCGAAGAGTGAGAAACAGAGGTCCACCCTCCCCTGCGTTTTGCTACAACGTCCGTTCAAGGATAGTCTTATGAGAATCAGTCTCTACCCCCCATGTTGCCCCAAGAACCCATTGTATAACTAGAATGGTTCCACAGTCTATGAATGAAGACACTAACACTTTTTTCTGATACATGTAAGCAGCTCATTTTACATAAAATGTGATAAGATGAAGTAAACCAAAACTATCAATAAGCATTTAAAAATGTTGCTGCTAAATACACACCATGCTTTCATTAGAGTGAGCGATATTGGGATAATGCTAAAATATTGAGACACAGAAATTATTGACCATTTGCACTTAAACATGCATAAAATTCTAATAGATTTTAATATTCAGAAAGAATTACACAGAAAACAGTAGGTCGAGTACCTCTAAGTCTGAGATAGAAAGCCTCATTAGTCATATAGTCTTTAGTAGCATTTACTATTTCGATCATTCGAAAGGTAAGTGAAGGCAGTTTAAATGCAAAAGGCAAAATATGGTCTCCTAGAAAGTGAATAAATAGAAATAAAAGGAAATATAGAATGAAAAGAAGTGATCACAAAAAAAAAAAAAAATGCCCCAAGTCTGAAAATAAAAGAATTTGGCCTGAGACAGCCCTCTAATTGCCAAGCAGAGAAAAACGAAAAAAAGTAAAAGAGCAAAGAGTACCTATTAATAAAAATCTGTTCCTTTGAGAGCAGGTAGCCACAGGGCTCTGAGAATAGCATCTAAAAATAATAAGGGGCAGTTGGGTGGCTCAGTCTGTTAAGCTTCTGACTCTTCATCTTGGCTCAGGTCATGATCTCACCGGTTCCTGAGACTGAGCCCCGCGTCAGGCTCCACGCTGACAATGCAGAGCCTGCCTGAGATTCTCTGTCTCCCTCTCTCTCTGTCCCTCCCCTGCTCATGCTCTCTCTCTCAAAAATAAAATAAACAGTAAAAAAATAAAATAATAATGGGTACATGATACAGTGTATGATAACATTTGTGACAAATGAAAGGAAAATGCTCCTGTATTAGTAAAAAGGGAAGAAAAGGATTTCTCCCATAAGAACTTAAGTGACTGCTATGTTAGGCATCATTCGAAACACTAGAGCTATCCCTGTGCATAAAAGACAAATAGCCGTTTCTTTATGACACCTTGTCACTTGTATTCTAAGTGAAGGAAAAAAAAGGACCTGAACCAAAAAATAAATAATTCAAGGTGATAAACGCAATCAAGAAAATAAATCTGCAGAGACGGATAAGGATTGATAAGGGTACAGTAATTGGAGAGGAGAGTTCATAATTCCAGAATTGGGAAACTTAGAAAAAAATCTGCAGAGCAAAATCACTGCTCCAAGTGTGAAGCAAGTTAAACATGGCATGATGGTGGATTATCAGAACCCTAAGTTCATCATCTGAGCAACAAATGTGCGTTTATAAAGCAGTCACACGTAGAGGCAATTCCAAGAGAAAAAAAAAAGTGCTTTTTGTGGTGGCATTGATATTACTGTGTGATAGTGGGAAAACAGTTCCCTTAATTGTAAAGGGGGATTTGGATTTTACTATCTGAAGTGCGGTCTATCTAAAAATTCTGTGCTATTGCTAAAAACTCAAGTTTAAAAAGCCCTTAAATTGAACCACATAAAATCGTGTAAAATATGGCTATCTGCATATAGACATGTTCATTAAAACACCATTTGTAATTACAGAAAAAATGAAAAAATATGCACTCCCATTACACTGGATTGTTTAAAAAATGTTGTTTCCAGTTAATGACATATTTAAGCAGTCTTAGAAAGACTGAGAAACATTCCACACTGTATGTTTAAATAAAACAAAAATCAATTAAAATGTAATATAATACTATCTTATACTGGAAATACAGAAAAGTATTAGTAGTAGTCCAAGAGAAGGTTGCATGTTGTATAAGGTTTATATGGCTTATTTAATTTTCTTCACCATGTGCAATTGTTAGTTTTGAAACGTTTCTAAATAATTGAAAAATGGAATTGTGTGTACTAAAATAAAAGACACCAAGGCGTCTTAAATTTTTTTAAAAGTTTGATAAAAATATGAGAATATTATTTCAATTGTAGGAAATGACAAGGAAAACCATGCAGTTTATACTGGGAATATACAGACAAAACTATTGGTTGCAAAGATCTCTGAAGAGGATTTTCTAATCAGGCTTAGAGAAAAAAGAAAGACATATGAAAAAGAATATTAGCTTTTTATCTTATTTCTGTACTTTAACTGTTATTTAATGAGAATATAATGTTTCTATAAAATAATAGTAAGTGGAGAATATATATGTATGCTTATACATGTATGAATAATTGGAATATATATATACATACATATATATATACACGTACATATATAAGTATACATAGATATATTTGACATTTTAAGAGCATTTAATTCTGCATTAGGAAGTTAAGCATATTGAGGGCACATGGGGGGGCTCAGTCAGTTAACCGTCCGACTTTGGCTCAGGTCATGATCTCACAGTTTGTGGTTTTGAGCCCGCATCAGGCTCTGTGCTGACAGCTGACAGCCTGGAGCCTGCTTTGGATTCTGTGTCCTTCTCTCTCTCTGCCCCTTCCTCTCTCACACCGTGTCTCTCTCTGGCTCACAAAAATGAATAAAAAACACTTAATTAAAAAAAAATAAGCATACTGGCATTTTACCCCTTAATTTATAGTGAATCTGTGTTTGATCCATTTGTAAGGAGGATATATTGCATAACAAATAGTTTAATAGAAATATCTATGGGTAATATAAATCTGGTTAGCCATCTCCAAATAAGCTAGGTAAAAATGTTCAGACACTTAAGTTTCTTAGAAAAACCCAGTATCTATCAGTAATTTGGGGGGAACTTTTCACATATTTGCATGAGTGAGTGTTCTTCACTGCAGTTTATTACGCTATAGATTATTGTAGCTGAAGAATGCTAAAATTTTAATTTATCTTAGCACTGGTCTGTTCAGCCTACAATGTCATCTCTAAAATACATGGACAGATACTGAGAATCAATTTAAACTATTACAAAATGAGGTAGATATGCAAAAATACACGTGAGAGGAAAAGGTAGTCAGTCCATTGGTCTCCAAAACTGAGGGCGTGTATTGAGAAAGGTAGACACTATGCCGAGCGGTGACCTTCTTCCCCTCTGAATGCGAAATGATGATGAAATACATTTTTGGTTATTTGGGTCACTGTATTTCGGACCCCTTTCATAGAGTAGATTTGCTGACAGTTTTGCTAATAAATCCGTAAGCAAAGGCATAGTTGCCAGTGTTATCAGAAAAGAGGAGAGGGACAGCATGTTTCCTGAACTAAGGCCTAAACTGGGATAATTCAGAAATAAAGAGATATTTTTACTAAGATTTTAACCTTCGGTTTGAAAAGCAATGTCCACATCAACTAAGAAGTTGAATTTCTCCTTGTTCTTGGTCTTCCATACATTCTTTCAAAACTTTTACCCAAATTTAATGTGATACAGAAAACACTTAATTCAAACTAATTGCTTATGAAATCCAGAAAGCACGACTCTGACACAATAAACTTGAAAAATTAGCAACTGGTCATGCATGGGCTCCAAAGAATTGCATATTTTTCTCTGGTTCTTTAGTAATGATATTTAAAAGTAATACAATGTATTAATCTTTTACACACAATTCAGTGCACTTCCTTGTTCACTTTAATGACAAATATGACATTAGCTAAAATTATAAAATTTTATTAATTTAAAGTTGTTCATGATGCATACAGACTCAAAGAAATCTCCTGAAGTAGAAATACAAATCACTCTACATTGGTTGGTAATAGTAGTAAAATTTTCCATTTAAAAATATTTAGCTGATAATTCATGTACCATTCCATACTCCAAGGTTCATTTTGTATTTTCTAACTTCTGTTTCTGAGCAAAAATTGAATGAGAAAATTATCTAACGTTTAAATTTTCACACAAAAAAATATGTTTTGCTGTGTAAAACTCAGGGCAAATGTCTACAGGTATGTGCTAGAAAAATTGGTAATTTGTAAGTGAAAACTAAAATAGAGTCTATACAATCAAGACAATTAGTGCCAACTGATGATCAATTATATAAGACAACCAAGCAGCGACTGGGTGGCTCAGTCGGTTAAGTGTTGGACTTCAGCTCAGGTCATGATTTCACGGTTAGTGAGTTCAAGCCCCCCAGTGATAGGTGGTGGGGATAAGCTAAGAAGATCCCAGGCTTCAGGAAACCACCTCTGTAGGACCCACAGGCGTCTTGCACCTGCCAGCCACCATCATCTCTTACCTGAACTAGTTTAACAGTAGTCTAACTGATCTCCTCTTCGGTTTTGTCCACCTAGAGCTATAACAGCATTTCTACCTACCAAGGGAAATAATTCTTATGAAGGAGAATTGAAGCTTTTTAAAGCATAAAACCAAAGTCTTCCTAAGGCTTCTCATTGCAACTCAAATAACATCCTAACCCTATAGGTCAGTCCAAATGTTCCCACTTTATAAGGCCCGGCCATCATTTCTGACTTCATCTAATTCTATAATGTCCTGCCACCCCCAAATCACTGTTTCTCATTCTCCAAAACATGTGAAACTCATTCCTTTTACAGGGCTTCTTATAGTTGCTAATCTAATCTGTTTCAGAGTCCACATGACCACCCCTTTCTGTATATATAAAATAATATATAGTCCACTTTATACACACACACACACACACACACACATATATTTAATTCCAATGTCATTCACAATGTTGTGATTCCAGCCACACCATTCTAAACACTATCTTTCTTTATCACATTATGAGTTTTATCTTTTAATTTAATACTTACGTGTACCTGAATTATCTAATTTATTTTTCAATGATTATTATACATCTGCTCTAAAGAAGGGTCTCCCTTATTATCATTGACATAATTCATTGATGGGAAGAAAGTAGACACACATATTTGTGAACTGGCTGGCTGACGAATGTCATCTCTGCTTTCTCTGTATCTCCTATCTGAAACTCCTATTAGACCAATGAATATTGGAACTGTTGGATATTTCCACTATTCCTCTTAACTTGTCCTTTCTACTTCCTACCTATCTCTCTTTAACTCTCTGTGCTAGGGAAATTTTCTTATTATCTTCCAGCTCACAAATTTGACCTTAATTAGGGTCCTTTTTCCTATTTAACTTATTAATATGCTTTGTTAAGGGGAGGGAGATTATATTTTACTTTTAAAGGAACAGGTACGGTAGACTGTGAATGTTGATTTTCCAGCTTATCCATCTAATAAGCACTCATTCTGAATCAGGAACTCACCATCACTGGCTGTGGTTTCTTGTGGTACCTTTCAGCAGACCAGGTGCCCTAGCAGCATAGAAAGATTGCCAAGGAATGGGATTTAGCTTGATGACTCTCCCATTCTCACCTTGATTTTTCCTTCATTGTCCTGGTCCTCTTTCTCTGCTTTCACGCCATCTCCACCCACCACTTAACACTGATCTTGATGTTTGAGTTTGACGCATGATCTAGTATTTCTTGGCTCTTAACCTCAGCTTTACTGTGGGTACCTTTATTTATCCCCTTGACTTGGTACATTTTTGAGAACTCTTAGCTAAACTGGTTCTGGAAACATTTCCTCTTTCTGTTTGTCCATATTGTCAACTCTTAATATCCAGATATGGTAGAAGATGCAAAGAGAACACCATTGATGAGCCCTCAAAGAGCTTGTGGTGTAGGGGGGACATGAGCCACATGCCTGACCATCACTGCAAAGTCAAGAGAATTCTGTGTGACAGGAGAGGTATAGGTAAAGGGCTATAGGGAACAGAAATCCAACCCATGTTAATTCCCCTTCAGAATAAATTTGGTTATGAATAAATTTTTAAAAAGTATAAAAGAACAGGCATGACTTCTTTTTCACACCATCCATTTCTGTTTAATAGATAGATACCATTTCCACTATTTATAATCTTTATAAACTTTATAGTAAATTTATCACATTACTATTAAATTCTTTTCTATTTGCTTTTTGAGTCCTATTTCTTTGGATACCAGATTGTGCTGTTGCATTTAGTGTCTCCTAAATGTTTGCTGATTCTTTAGATTACTGGCTTGACTGGTTTATTCAGTTTTTTATCATAATTATTATTAATTTACTTAAGTAATTAAGGTGGCATTAAATATATCAATGACAAACAATTTAGAAGTTAAAGAGTCAGATAGACATGTTTTCAGGGAGAGTTCCATATTTTCAGTAAGACAGTGAATAAATAACCCATTACATGAGAGGAAATATAAATGAGAGTTTCCAAAAAATACTCAGTTTAAAATAGATACCTTGTGGTTGTCCCAATCATTTCATGTAATATGAATGAAATGCTTGCTACATGAAGGCTGTGGAGTCTGATGTTTGATAAGGAAAATAACTTCATAAAACAGATGATCTGATCTATTCATTATGGGTCTGCCCATGAAATTAGCAGATATAAAAGTAAATTTTTGTTTATGATGTACTGTATTCCAAGAACATTGCCCAGCAAAAACAAAAAAAAAAATTAACTTGTCATGTTCCTCTATCATTTTACTTTACACTTCATTTGTTTCTGTTACATAGCCTTGTACTTTATTATTACTCATTGTTACTAACAGGCACATTCAATTTGGTTCCAATAAGAGTTTCTGTCATCTATTAAACTATGAAACTAATGACTGTAACATGTAACAGGTTTAATTACCTATATTGATTCTAAAGTGTTTATCTCCTTGTTTGTTCCTTAAAAATAATCCAGTTAACTCTATTTATAATTTATTGATGAGTTAATCGAGTTAATCTTGCAAAAGGAAATCTTTCTATGTCTACAAGTGACCTGTTAAATATCATTCATGTTACTTTAACTTTCAATGCATATAACATTATTTCACATTTAAAACAACATTCAACCTCATTCTCTCTGTTGACCTTCAGCATTCTTATAACAGTGAATAACAAAATATTAGCTAGATATCTTATTAAACCTCCTCAAAATTTGTGTGGCGATTTCTACAATAATCACTTAAGGCATATTATCAATTACTCTTTCTATTTCTCTTTCTCTCTGTCACACACACACACATACACACACACACACACACACACACACACACACTTAAGTAAAGTATGGCTTTTGTTACTTTCCCATTCCTCAATGTATCTATTTTAATCATCTGAATATTCCAGGTGAAATTCTTATTAGACTTTACTAGATCTCACTGTCTTTAATCATACACCTGAAAAGGCAGTTTGGTTTTACTTTTTAGAGAGGGTGCATTTGATAACAAATAAGTATTTACTTAATGAATTGACTGCTTGAAAGCTTATCATCATTCTGTGCCCACTTAAAGCAGAAAAGCTTCTTCATGTCATTCCTAATTCACTTTAAAACCACATGTGTTTTTCCTTCCATCTTTTACTTGATTTACTAGCTCTACATAGTTGTGCTTTAGATCAGTGGAATATTGGTAAACTGATTAAATTAACTCTCTGAACACACACACATACGTCCTTACAACTTCTGCTTCCCTCCATGTTTACTACCAGTACCTTATGCCAGGTCCCCATTTTGTCTCCTGGGTTTTTGCCATAGCCTCAAATATCTGAGTAGTCTCTCCATCAGGCCTTGCTTACTGCTAATACCAGTAACATTGTATCTCTCTTTACTGGATCTACACAAGGGAGTATTCTCCATTGGAAAACTTTACCTCATTTGACCTTTTTAACCTCTTCAATTTTATCTGGTGCCATTCTTCCCCTCTTTCTCAATGTTTACACTGCAGGCCCACTGACCTTCTTTCCCTTTTTCTTACGAGCTCTTTCTCTCTCTGCTTTCTTTCCTCAACCACACTCAGAGTTTTCAGGTATGCTCTTCCCTGGTATTCCTTCTGGCTTCTCATCCCACCAACCCTTCCTCAAATTAAATGTTACTTCCTTGAAAATGCCTTTTATTGACTCCATACAAAATTAGATCTTCTACTGTAATGTCTTATAACACTTTTAGTTTTGTTTCAGAGCAGATAATTTGTAATTTTTGCAATCATGCATTTGTTAAAGAGTATTTGTCATTTTTGTTCATTAATTTGCAAGTTTCCTGAGGTCACAGAGCATGTATGTTTGATTAAATCATTGATACAGGGCTTGGTGTAGATCTTCTGTCATACAGGCACAATGAATATTTTATTCTAAATGAACAAATTTTCTCTTCTAAATTAAATAAGGATATAATATAATATCAATATACATATATAAATATAAATAAATATAAATATATCTTCTTCTGTCATACAGGCACAATGAATATTTTATTCTAAATGAACAAATTTTCTCTTCTAAATTAAATAAGGATATAATATAATATCAATATACATATATAAATATAAATAAATATAAATATATGTATATATATATGGTATATCAAATTTTAAATACGTATCACATTTTAATACCCTTTCCATTTACTTTGGGTAAATATTCCAGAAATTCTGGTACTGAACCCTCTCCATAGATGCTTTTAGATATTTATCCCCAAACTGAAACTATATATTCCTTTTGTGGACAAAGTAATATTGTGGTTTTTTTATATTTTGAATCTAAATGCAGTTAGGCAATTGACCCTGATTTAAACAGAATACAAACTGAAAAAAAATTGTGTTTCATTGTTTCCCAAGTTTTCCTTATATGGAGATATATTTTTAAATATCATTTTAAATGATGTTCAATGAAAAACTGAGTGAGCAGAAAAAGGAAAACTTTTTTTTCTTATACTAGAAAAAAGGGGTATTTGTTTTTCCTATCAATTTTGAAATAAAAATAAAAATCTCTGGAAAATAATGCATATTTTATTTATCATCTTGACTGGTCCCATATTTACTAAATATAATTGCAGGGTAATATGTCTTGTTAATTTTTATTATTCATGTAAACATATTAAAGTGTGATGATGAGACTAATTTCAAGTTTTGTCAAAAGACAATGTCCACTTAGGGCTCTTATTTTATCTAACCTGGGAAATCCAAAAATATATAAATCAAAATATTAACATTGTATCAATATCATCTAAATTGTCAGTAGCTCGTAACTGGCAATATGTCAAAGTTATCAAAAATCCCTGATTCCATAGCTGATCAATAGCTCAGTAAACCTAAATAAACTTCTCCATTCTGGGGCTTATAAAAAACTGGGTTCTTCAGCCATGATTGTGGAAAACCAACGGGCTGATATCACTCTCATTAGCATAGTTACTTGACTCACTATATCTCAGAGTCTGATTTAAAATGATTGTTATGGATTTCTGCCACTACCCATTTCAGAATTTAGGTATCACTGTATGCGATCGCTAAGTCTGAAACACTATACGTGTACATAAAAACAAAATTTAATCCCAAATTTAAAATAAAATATGGGTAAAATTCTTAAATTTACATGCACATTCTGAAGAGAAAGTAATAAATATACAAAGCAAATATTGAATTGTCTTGAGAGTAGGTAACGTTTTACTTTGTAACTCCCCAGCGTGTAGTCCATTGATCTTGATAGTAATCAGTTACTTGTTTCTTAACTTTTAGTGTGTAATGAAGGCATGATTCCTCGCAGTGTGCCAAGACTACAGATCTTGTAAAATCTGCTGCTCAGATGAGATTTGTCTTTGGGGTAATTTTTGAACCAAATAGTTATAAAATGTAAAAATGTAGTTTTAATATTTGTTTAGCTATGACTGCTGATTAGAGATGATAAATCATTCTTATCCTTGACTAAAAAAAAAAAAAAAAAAAAAAAAAAACTGTGGTCAGAGTACTGAAGGCATAGGAGCCTTCAGAGGACCACAGAATTATTTGGAAATTGTAACCATATGCATAAAATGAATATTGAAGGATTCTTTTAAATGTATTATGTAACACAATAGAACACTTTATCAATGTAATTATTTTTAAATGTTTATTTATTTATTTTGAGAGAAAGATGGAGTGGGGGAGGGGCAGAGAGAGAGAGAGAGAGAGAGAGAGAAGGGGAATCCCAAGCAGGCTTCACAACCTCAGTGCAGAGTCTGAGGTGGGGCTCTGTCTCATGCACAGATCATGAGAGCTGAAATCAAGAGTTGAACCCTTAACCAATTCAACCACCCAGGAGTCCCTCAAGGTAATTCTTTCTCAATGTGGGAAATGTTCTATGTATAATGAAACATATTTATAGCAATAAACCAAATGTCTTTCTGTTAGTTTTTTAGGATATGTTGATTTTGTAAATAAAGAAATAAAGAATTTCAGGGTGTTTTTGTCTGAAAATATGCATAAAAACTCAGAGGGAAAAAAGTTATTTAATCGGGAGCTGGTAAGAATTTTACTTTCATTTTTTTTTTAGAAAATATGCTTACATGAGCAGAAGATTAGTTTATCATACAAAATGTGTTATCCAACAGTTATATGTATGACAACATTAACTTTGCACTTCTAGTTACTGATTTGTATTTTTTACCACAATTTTAGGTATTTGTTTTAATTTACATTATTTTTTCATACACTTTTAAATGAAGAACACAGAATTCTAACCATTATAAGACAATGATGAGTACACTTACTTTCATTTTGAATAGCTTCAGGAGACAACATATATCGTGAAACTTATATATTATAAATATTAAATTATTATAAATACTAATGTTTCGTTATTAAGTATAAGAGAATAATATTGGGTTTACTATGCTTAAAAAACGTTTACAGTTCACAATTTTGTAAAAATGCCTTTCAATTCAGAGTTAACCACATTGGCAATAAAATATTGAGTGTTCAAATTTTGCACGAATAACAAGGAATCACCAAAATTGAAGTTTCTGTAATATTCTTGATTAATGCTGACTTATACTCTTAGAAATGTCATTCTTAAATTATTCAAAACATTATTCAATACATTTCAATTTTCAGAAGTCTTTGAATCGTTTCTCATCTTGGTCATTCATATTCATTCAGTTCACTGACATTTTATGAGAACTCACTATGTTTCAGATACTGTCTGGGTGCTGGGGAAACTGGAGAAACAGAGAAGAGAATCGAAATACCCACCTCATCAAGGAGGAGACAGAAAATTAGCAGATAAATAGATACATGTAAAAGGAAATATCAGTTACAGATTTAAAAATATAAGTTAAACATATCCAAAGTGACTGGGCTTTGCATTTTAGATAGTATAGTATCTTCAGGAAAGGTTTTAAGAACAGATGATAGTTGAGCTGAAACCAGTATGAAGAAGGCAGTGGACAAAGGGGACAGTGATTGTGGAGATCTAGATATAGGTGTGTACTTGACGTGTTCAAGAAACTGAGAGGGGGTCAGTGTGCCCAAAGCGTGAGGAAATGGAGAGGGATATTGGTAAGAAAGAAGGTCTAAGGTGAGCCAGGATTCAGGTTATGGAATTTATAGAACAGAATAAGGAATCTGAATCCTATTCTACACGGAGATGGAGAAGGATGGAGAGCATCGGATGATAACATAATTCTGTTTCCATTTAAAAACTGAAATCGGGTAAACAGGAAGCCGGAAGACCAACCAGTTGATTGGTATTGAGGTGCCTTGGCAAGAGACAGTGGTGGCTTTAACTTGGTGCTTGCTAATAGTGAAGGTGGTGCTAAAAATTATGTTGACATAGATTTGAAAAGTAGAAAAACAGAACTAACTGATGGATTAGGCATAGGGTTACAGGGAAAAAAGAGGCATCAAGGATTTGTTTTCAGCCTGCTCATTCAAACATTTCATAGTAAAATGTATCCTATTGTTCCCTTCAAGTATAAAAAATTGTGAGTTTATGAAGGTATGTGGAAGAAAACAATTGATATATTTACAGTATTTGCATTTCTCCATTAATTTGCACATTCATAAAATATATTCTATTTCAGCCAAAAACTGCTTCACCTGACAGAAAGCAAAAAGGATAAAGTCTGCCAACAGACCACCAGCGCCATAGCAGAGTGAGAAATCACTAGTTCCTGTTCTCATGAGACATCAACAGGCATTTTTAGTTTGCGAAGCTTTTTCAGTCTCCCATACAAAAATAAATACAAGAGATGAAACGAGGCTTGAATACTTTCATTGGGAATTTCCAGCATATTAAAATGTAAATATTTTTCTTGTGTCAACATTTTTCTTTTAATGCTCACACAGGTTTATTCGTTATTATAAGCTGACAAAAATTTATGAAAATTCTCAGTCGCTCTGGTCAAATCCAATTGCCTCCCGTCGCTAATTCAGCTGGCCCTCTGCACAATTGGTCTTAATACTGCCAACTTCAATCATGGCAAGGAGAAAAAGAATATATTAAAGTTGCAGACAGGGTGAGCTATTTTAATAAGAAGATGCTATCTCAGCCTTTTCACTTATTAATACCTCCGCCTAATAGAATTTCCATCATGATTGTTCAAAGTGATATTTATTTTTTTCTAGATAATCCCTTTCAAAATTTAAAATTACAAAAATAAGAGGGAAACTGATTAGTGCATGATTATGAAAGGTAATTTTTCAACTAAAAGAGCTCTCTAAAGCTAACAAAGATTCAAATAAACTTGTACCAGAGATTGACCAAGCAGGCACTCCCACATACCATTTATTTGATTTATTTTGTCATGAAAATGGAAAGGTAGTCCTTGCTAAGCTTAATTGAATAACATAGATCAGAATATTATATCCTTGATACATTTATGATTTTTGTAGAGCCAACCGATTTTACATATAACTCCTCTACATGAAATATGACATAAGTAGCATCACAGTGACTGTTTTAGGTCACAAATTTGAAATGTCTTTCCATTATATCATTTCTAAGTCATTTCTCTCTGTGTCTGTGTTTGATTGGGTGAAAGTCACATCAGAATGTTTGGCTATAAAACTAAACCTAACTCCACTAGTGTCTTTCAGAGTAGTGTCATCAATCTTTTAAAAGGTGAATATGACCTGATGATAATGTATCATGCTAAAGACAAGATTTTAAGCCTTACATGGTCTACTTCAGCAAGAAATGACTTATTAACTGGCACTGCAATTGAGATTATTCATCAGCATCTTTAATTCAAACAGCGACTAGTTTTTCTCAAAGTTAAGAGTTGGAGAAATTAACTATAGACTACCATTGACAAAATTAAAAAAAAAAAAACGTGGGATAAAAAATATGTTGTTTGGTTTTTGGATTTTTTTTTTGCGTTTTTTGGAGGGGTTGTTTGTTTATGTTTGTTTGTTTTTTACAGAAAACAACATTTTCCTAAGTTTTGAGTACTGGAAATTAAGTTTATTTCTAAAAATAATTCAATTTTAGTATCTTTAAGCTATTCAACAACAAAAACCAGAATAATTCTATTTATTTCAGTGTAAAATATTCTGTTGCTTAATTTAGTTATAAAGGAAATAAAAGATGAGCAGATTATATATACTGCATATTAGAAGAGAAATATCTATTATACATGAAATACTTATAAACTTAGCACATAATACTTTATCAAATGCCAAATGAGCACCACTTTTTTTAAATTACATTTATTTATTTTTGAGAGACAGGATGAGACAGAGCACGAGCAGGCGAGGGGCAGAGAGAGGAGACACAGAATCTGAAGCACGCTCCAGGCTCTGAGCACGAGTTCAGCACAGAGCCCAACGTGGGGTTCGAACCCACCAACTGTGAGATCATGACCTGAACCAAAGTCAGACACTTAACTGACTGAGCCACCCAGGCACCCCAAATGAACACTGCTTTTTTATGTAGAAGTCTTTCTTCACCAGATTATCTCTCAAGAGTTTAAGGTTATTTTTAACTCAGAACTCTCTGCCACCTAATTCATAGAATCAATCACTCTTTGACTTGATACTTTGCTTTATTCCAGGTGATACAGGTAGGGTACTCTAGTACCTCTCTGACAAGAAAAACACTGATGTTCATATATTAAGATATAATATTTCCCATATTACTATTGGTGATATTGTGGGTTTTAGTTCCCATTATAATACAATGAAAAATCAAACTGGCTACTATTTATATTCAGCAAGAGCCACAACACCTTTAAAAAACAAACAAACTAGAATGTAAGGTTTTCAGAAGGAGGTGGTGTCAGGAACATATGAGGAATTTACTTGCTTTGATCTAAATATGCCTCCAATATAATCCGTATCAGTATCAGTTTTCTCCTTCTCTTGTTTGGATTTTCCTTGTAATAAACTATCCAAACATCTATGGATTTTCCATAGATGAGAAGAAAACTCAGACAAGCACTAAAAGGAAATAAATAAGACCTTTCTTCAAGCACTAGTATTTCAAAAGTTGGAGATATTTTTATCGGTATCCTGACTTAACTGTTTATAGTACTAATTCCAAATTATAGTAATAAATTCCAAAATTTAATTAGGAATGCAAAAAAATAGCTAAGATTTTATTCTTCTCATCGATATTTATTTCCTCAATCATTTCAATATTAATCTTTTTTTCTGTGAAACTGACGATGAAAGTATATATAGTTTTTTGAAGTTTGTCTCCTGTACCAAGTTACAAAGTAGAATGTTGCTGTGGGCAAAAAAAAAAAAAAAAAAGTGTTAGTTTTGATATTTGCTTGATGTACTGGTTACTACAAGGAAGTAATATTCCAAAATATTATCTTATTGTTTTATTTCTTTAGACATAAAACAAAAGTTAATATTGCTATTGAAGAATATACTTTCTTTACTTAAAGACTGAGCACAGGGTACCCGGGTGGCTCAGTCGGTCAAGTGTCCAACTCTTGATTTTGGCTCAGGTCATGATCTCATGGTTTTCAAGATCAAGCCCCACCTTAGGATTCTCATTCTCTCTCTCTCTCTATCTTTCTCTCTCTCTCTTTGCCCATCCCCCATGCACTCTCTCTCTCTCTCTCTCTCTCTCAAAATAAGTATATACATTTTTAAAAAGAAACTGAGCACACACAATAAAATCAAGTATTCTGAAGTATTAACATTTGCAGGTATTAATTAGTTATCTATATTTATTCACATGATAATAATTCTTAGGTTAACCCTGAAAAAATACCAAAACGAAGGTAAATATGTCCAACTTTATAAGCTTGATCAATTTTTTATCACATTTTCTTTGATTTTGTCTTTTTCTACCCTCAAAACATCATTTTAACATTTAACTTGCCAACTAATGTGCATATTTGCATAAACCTATACTTAACATTTATTCTATAGGTCCCTAGACAAAAATCTAGGTTAGCTTAAAAGGTCAAAAATGTAAGATTTGTAAATGTTACGATAGTAATCCTGCTGGTTCACAGGAATGATATATTAGACTACAGTAATTGTGCTATAGACAGGAAATGTCCCCTCCCTGAAAGTAATAAAATAAGTCAGGGTCTAGCCGCTTTGATAATAGGAATTTAAGCCACTAAAATATGTTTTGTGGTATCAAGAAAACCTAATCTTTCTTTTAAAATCATTCTTAGTTTCACATTGATGTTGTCTGTTACAGGAAGCTCTGCTTCCATTTCCTCTCGATGAGAATATTTGTGTACGCTTTAAGTAATTTTAAATAAGACACCCTCTTAAAAAAGTGATAGTTTATACTAAATTAATAACAAAAGTGATTTTTTTTCCATATAGAAGTATGGAGATGAACCGATGTCAAACTTCCTACATCTATGATTTTTAAAATTTGGGTTTATAGCTTTTTTTTAAGATATTTATTACTGAAATTTTACTTTTGATTCACATATTGTATTATACATTTTGGCTTCTGTATTACTGATTTATGTACTATATTTAATTTTAATATTGATTACTAAATGCTCAATTGCATTTATTTTTCCTATTTCTGCTTCTGCCAATGATGAATTTGAATTCTAAAGTGAATATTGTATGAAAACCAACTAAATGAAAGTGCTAAAGGTGAATGTATCCACATGGTCTTTGGTGGGGAGTATTCATTCATTCAGAAGAGGAAAGGGATGCTATACGAAGGAAGTTCCTTATGTGTATGTGTGTGTTTGTGTGTGTGTCTGTTGATCTGGGACCAAGTGCAGTTGGAGCTGTGAGAAAGCAGTCAGAGGCAAAGCTGGAAAGAACAGTCTTTCTGGTTGAGGGAACCTGAAAACTGAAGGTAAAAAAACTATGGTTTCTGGAAGAACCTGTTAGCATCCTGTAGGGAAAAAAAAAAAAAGATCCAGGGAAAGGATAGTTACATTTTGTCTAGTAAAATTTCTGACTGACTCCTGGGCCAAGTATAAACACAAAAGAATGAAACCATGTGAGGCATTATAGCTCAATAAACAGAGTTTATAGGAGAAGGTCCACCAAGATAATTGTTACTGAAACAAAAGAAATACACACATTGAAAAAAATAACAAAATAAAAATCTCCACACTTCATAATATTCAGGATAAAATTCCAAACTTTTCACACGTTACGAGAATTGTTAAGATGAAATTTATTTTGAAAAGAAAAGAAATCAACTGAGATCAAACTTAACATGGCCCAGATGTTGGTACTGGCCATCAAGGATTTTAAAAGGGCTATTATACTTTGCCTCACTGGAGCCAAACAAAATATATTTGCAATGATGGTAAAGATCAGAGGTATCATTAGAGAAAAAGAGATAATAAAGTGAACTAAATGCAAATTCTAGAACTTAAAATCACAAATTCCAAAATTAAAAACAAAATGTATTATATTTAATAACTACAAGGAATTGATAGAGAAATTAGTAAATGAAATGGAAGACAGGCCAGTAGAAATCATCCAATGAAAAATGAAATGACTAGACATTCAGGAACCTGTGGAATAACATGAAAAAGTTGATATATATGTAACTGTAATTGTAACATGTAATCTAGAAGGGGAGGAGAAAGAGAATGCTAAAGAAAAATATTTGAAACAAGAAGGTGCCAAAATATCCAAAACTTGGTGGATGAAATACAATGAACATCAAACTGAAAAACATTAGGAAAAAATGCTATGCTGCAGCACAATATAATCAGATGTTAGAAGCCAGGGATACAAAGTAAGCCTTGAAAGTAATAGGAGAAAAACACATTAAATACTGGTAGCAACGATCTAATTAACAGCTGACTTCTCAGCAGAAACAATAGAGACCAAAACCAAAATCAAAACCAAGAGTTGAAGAACTCTCTTAACTTGCTAAAAGAAAAAAAAAATCCTGTAAATCTAAAATTTTGAAACTAGTGAAAATACCCTTTCAGAATAATGGCTAAATAAAGGCATTTTCAAATGAAAGAAAACAGAATTTTTGCCAGCCAAACTGCACATCAAGAAAAGAGAAAAGAAATTCTTCAGAAAGAAGGGAATTGATGCCAAATGAAAACCTGAATCTTTGGGAAAAGATGAAATGAATCAAAATTGGTAAGTATTAAGGTAAAGGCAAACGACTTTTTTGTCTTTAATTGCTTTATAATTCATGTAACTTATCAAAACAAAATAATATATTGTCTTCTACAGTGCATGTTGCATGAAGTCGTGATACGTATACCTATAGTTTAAAGGTTGAGGTTGTGATACAAGCATTTATGGTGACAGTATTTCTCTATTTTACATTAAATAGTACAATACTAACTGGACATTGATTGCAAAAAAAGTACAAATAAGAAGAGCTAAAAACCCACAGAAAACTGAACCTGAATTGCTCCCAAACGTTCAAATAAAGAAAAATCAGGAAAGAAGAAATAAAAAAAAACAAAATCAGAGGAAGAGACATGGTAAGCAAAGAGTAAAAAGATTCAAATTCAACTATAAGAGTAGTTACATTAAACATTGTAAAAGAAAGATATTGTTAGAATAGACCAATACTAAAGAAAAACACAAACAAAACAGCAACAACTCTGTGTGGCCTACAAGAGATAAACGTTAAAGATAAATTTAGACACAGAAAGGCTAAAATTATATGGATAGAGCAAGATAGGACATGCAAAACTAATGATCATACTGTGGGGATGGTAATATTAGTATACGTAAAAGAGACTCAAAGCAAGTTTGGTACCAGCATGAAGAAGGAAGGATAGCTATGATGACAGGAAGTCATTTAATTAGACACCAACCATAAATCTGTATGCTCCTATAATAGAACTTCAGAATACATGAAGCAAAAATGGACAAAATTAAAGAGAGGAATGAACAAGTTTTTAATAATAAGTAGGATTTTAACATTCTTCCTGAGCAGTTTGTAGAAAAACAAGAATAAAGCAAGTAAGACAGAAAATTCAAACACCACCACCAAGGAACTTGACTTAGTTGATATTTATAGAATGTTGTGTCTAACAAGAGCATAATCATTACCCTTTGAGGAGCAAATGTTATATTACCAATATAGATCATGCAGGGACCATATATCTGGTTTTAATAAATTCTAAAAATTAAATAACTTCTCCTACTCTCTTTTCCTTTATCTTTCATGACCACTCCCCTCAATAAATCTTTTGCATAGCTAACCCCATTCAAGAGAGGCAATACCTTCAGTCCTGCAAGAAAGCAAGAGGTAAGATAGAAGTTTGGGATTTGGCTCTCTCTCTCTGTCTGGCAGGCAAAGAGTACCCATACAAAATTTTATTTGTACTATTGCAGTTTCTGGCACTGATGGCCAGATTGCTGAAGATTTCACAGGGTTTGGCTTGGAGAAATGTGCTGAATGCCCTTGCTGATGCAGTGATTTGGACATTTAAAAGTTACGGGAAAAACACTGCTTACATAAACGGTAAAGTTGTAATTGGCACCTTCTGTAATGAGAAATGGAGTGCACTGAACAGATAATTAAGAGGCAGTTTGTAAGGTGAACTTTATCTCCTGCAGTGGGAAAGCAGACACAATTCAATAGACCACCAAAACTCTGATAGAACTGTAGAGACCCAGACATTAAAATCCTCAGACTAGTCTATTATGCTAAGGTCAGGGCCCTGAGTAGGAAAAGCAGACAGCATGACATATAGGGTGGGGACACCTAGGCAAATGTCTCCAAAGATTTTGGTTCTCTAAGACTCTCTTGAACCCTGTGACTTTCATGGGTGGCCCTTCCCTCCCTAGTTAGAACTATCGCTCCTTCTCTTCTAGATAGCAACAGCTGTTCCTTCACAAACTTCCATATCCTCCTCTGGCTTATTTGCCAATTGCAATGGTTAGATCCTGTTATAACCACTGGAATATGCTAAAGTCTGTTAAGAGAGAAAAGAAATTTTACACCTTAGAGGTGCTACAGAAATTAACTAACATGTACCGGTAGGGGTTTAAGATGTATTCCTGGGGGTTGAATAAGAGTATGATTGATTCAAGGGCCTACATAAAAGGTTGGATGATAACTAAGAAATTTTGTTACTTGGCAGTCCTTTCTCAGGTTATATAAATTAACTTCCTGTCAAGGACACTGAGGTATAGGATATACTCCTTGTTAGGTTAGCTCTTAGAATGCAATGCTTCATGCTGAGTGATGTGACTGGCAATTGCTTTGACAGGCAATAAAGGAAGGGTAGGGAAGCTGAGGAAAATGGACATATTGGAATTTCCAATTGTAAGGGAAGAATGGAAGAGCAGGAGATTAAAATTGGTTGCCTTGATAAGAAGTCACCATCTCTTGCTCAATTCCAGGACCCAGCCCAGTTTTCTGATTTGGAACCCATTGACTGAAATGGTTGCAGGGTCCCTAGAAGAATTATTCACTGTGGTATACACTGCGATGTTTCCCCAGTATTATATCCTGTATTGTTTCCCCAGTTCTTCTCCCAAAGTACTAGTGGTCATTTACCTAGGTGAATACACACCAGGAAAAAGAAATATCCAAACATTTTGGTCACTAAAGGGCACAAATACTAGTTGACATTAAAACTAGGAGACCTGAAGTATCCTCATGGCTCTACTTTTAGGGGGAGGGCTTGTTGAGGCCATGTAATAAATGGAGTCTTGGCTAGAGTTCAGCTTACAGCAGCTTCACTGTGTTTGCAGACCCACCCAGGGGTCATTTCCCTAGTCTTGAATCTATAATTGGGATTGCATAACAACCACGTTGGGTCCTTTACCTGTTGGATAAAAGCTAATGTGGAGAGGAGGAGAGGCTGGGTGACTCAGTCTGTTGAGCATTAGACTCAGGCTCAGGTCATGATCTCATGGCTCATGAGTTCAAGCCCTACATCAGGGTTTTTACTGTCAGTGAGGAGCATGCTTTAGATACTCTGCCCCCCTCTCTCTCTACCCCTTCCCTGCTCACACTCTTTCTCTCAAGAATAAATATACATTAATTTTTTTTAAAGCTAACATGGAGGGAAAAGACAAATGGAAGCCTCTGATATTGCCCTTCTGTTCAAGATGGTAAATAATGTAAACATTTAATAAAACATTAATTATGTGTTCATAAACATATATCTCCCAGGATGAGGAGAATGGTAGAACTGATCTCTGCCATCTCCTGAATGGAGCCAAAGGATGCAGGGTTGAAGATCGCTACATGTTTACATTTAAAATTCCCCTTCACACACACACACACACACACACACACACACACACACAACAATGAATTTTAGAGAATACTGTAGACTGCTAAAGCAGATTAATATGTCCCAGGTACATTATATGCAGTTGCTGATTTCTCTAATGTGTTTGTTCTTTTCTATTCATAAGAAAAAATAGAGCCAGAGAGAATTAGCATTAGAACTAATAATAATATTATTTACAGTTTGCCCTATATGGCCAGACTGGTTGGTTTGGGGTCTAGAAGGAACAGGGTGGTAAGAATGAAGACAAGGAGATGTGGGCTAAAGGCATGTAGACAGATATTTATACGAACCAGAAAGCATCCACCATGAAAGAGGCACTAAACATCCAAAATGACTTGCACAGCTGACCCTGCTCTTCCTTGGTTATTAGCCACCACAGAACAAGACAATGGACATATAAATGGTCTTGCCACAGTGCAAAGATGGAATCTACATATGTAGTGAACTACATAGACTTTCACTTACGAAGGTTTGCCTATGTAGCTTACCTACCTACTTACCTTTCCAGATACTGGTGCCTCAGAATGTCCAACTTGCCAGTAACAGAGACCTGCACTGAGTCCTAAGACACCAACAAGCCCATTGGTAGCAAACTGCTAAATTGGGACCCTTTCATCCTATACGGTCAGTGAATTTTCCTCACAAGGAAAGATACATACTCTGGGTATAGATTTTCTAGGCTATGTGCAGAACCTCAGCAAGTACCAACATACTGATGCTGACAAAAGACCTGATCTACAGGTATGAAATCCCACATAATATAGCACCCAGTGAGGACCAAATTCATAGATAAGGAGGTGTGGAATTGGTCCCATGACCATGCGCTCTGCAGAATAATCAACCTTTTTGAACACTGGAATAGCCTAGTAAGGGCACAGCTAAAGGAACAATTTAGAAGAAATGCTCTGAGAGAATGTGTATCATTCTCCAGTATGTAGTATATATAAAAATCAGAGACCTCTATATGGCGCTCTTTCCCCAAAGGAAGAATACATGGGATTAAGTACTAATCAGTGGAAACAAGAGTGGCCCCAGATGCATCCCTCCCACTGAACCATGGAGGACTTTTTGCTTCTTGACCCAAAACTCAGGGGTTGGCTATTTTATTCCACAAAGAGGTCACATTCTTTAAGGGAATGCCATAAGGATTTCTTTGAACTCAAAGATATCACCACTGCAGGAACATTTGGACTTCTAGTTTTCCGGAAACAGCAGGTGAAAAATAATCACCATCTTAGGGAGAGTAATTGGCCCTGATCAAAAGACGAAGATTGTACTGTTTTTTTGTAAACGGCAACTAAGAGAAATATAAAACACAAGTTATCTATTTGGATGCCCCTTGGTCTACCTTTGCCTGTTTATAATGGTAAATAAATGGGCATGCACGATAACCAGGCCCAAGAAAGCAGTATGATAACCAAAGGGAACAGGGATCTGAGTCATGCTTTCTAGGAAGCTACAAAGACCTGCCAGCATGATAGATAAAGATGAAGAGGTACCAGAATGCATTAGGAACTAGAGAATGAGCTATTTGCTGTCACCTCAAGAGTGAGTAGTATAGGGGCTGTAATTTATTCTACAAACTTCACTTTGCTCAGCTTCTCCTCAGGGAGAGAGACTCACAGGGTCTATGGAAGAGCTTCTCACAGAACCTGCATGAATTACTTGTATCTTTTTCATGAAAACTATAGACTCTGATACCCATGGAGTGTTCTACTCAGATCTCTTTCAAGAGAACCTTGATGTGAAGAGTATCCTTGACCGATGGTCTTGGCTCCATTGGTGTTCACTCAGGGACCGCTCAAAGACAAGGCACAGCCAGGGTAGCAGTCCTGGCCCATTCCTAACACAGGATTACTCTGATGGGGAAACCAATTGCTATGACTGAAGCTTTCTCAGAACCATGCTGTGTCAGAGGGTCTTCCTATCCCATTCTTTCTCTTTTTTCTCTTTTCACAGCTGTCAAAGTTGCACTGTGGTCTGGAGATTTTCCCAGCCGATTTCTGTCCCCTCCTCATCTTTTATCCTTCACAGACAATTCCATAGCAAATCCTTTGTGCAACAAATCCCATCTTGGTGTTTGGTTTTAGGAGGACCCAAACTGACATAATCCATATAATTGAAATGCTTTCTGGCCATACTGTTTGAGAAAATACAAAACACAAATGACCGATATCAGAAATGAAAGTGGAAGTCACTACAGATCATAAAGACTTCAAAAGGATAGTAATGGAATATTTTGTGTGTTTTTCCAAGAAAGAGGGAAGTGTACTGATTAAAAAAAAATCTGACTTTGACTCAGGCAGTCCTACAGGTGGCAAAGATATAGTAATAATTCCTAGCACAAAGGGGTTAATGAATTGGATCTTAAATAAAGATAATATAATTTTGCTATTTCCATATGAACAGATAGATTTGGAATGTTTTTTTTTTAAATATAGGAAGTGTGAAAATATAATATTTCAAAATAATTTTTGAGAAGAGCCATGTCATCTTAATAACTTTATTTCTTTTTTAAAGTTATCTTTAATTAAAAAAGGAATCACTCAGAAATGTTTTCAAAATCTCTGTTAACCCCATGTGATTTGTCATTTTCAGATTGTACTTAATCTCAAAACCCTCCACTCTGGCATCATGGATGTAGGGTAAGAAAAATAAATTAATATTGGAAATTAAATAATAATCAGAGAACTTAGTAACTGAGATTACCTCTTCAATTATGATTAGGAATAAAATCAGAAGTTAAATTGCTTAGTGATCTTTCTAAAAGCAGGATATATGGGTTTAGCCAAATTTCTATGAACTAGAGGATTTTTTTTTTTCTTAATATGGAAGAAGTGCCTCCACAGGTGATTTAATGAAATAATGTATCTTTTTTATGAGTGCCAGAAAAGTGATTTGAGCAGGAGTATGTCCATATTTGTAAGAATGTCCATATATTTCCTTGATTCAATAAAGTAATATTGAGAAATCGGGAAAGTGATTACTATTATGGTCAAATAAACACTTGAATATAGACAAACAGTTATTTAAATATTTATAGAAGTTTAATTTTTGCAATTTCAAGTCCTCCAAAATTTCTGCCTAGATTCATCTTTGTTTAAGAAAAAAAAAATCTCTTTAAAGGTTAGATTTAGAAATGCATATTAGATTCTTGTGCTTTTAAAACACTACTATTTCTCCTCTACTAGGTTCTTGCCCCAGGCAAAAACCAACGCCTAACACAAATATTGAAAAAGAAGAAGAAAAAAAGAAACCTCAAGAGACACAATAAGATATCTTAGGATTTTAACAATCAAAAAGGCAAAGGTCATATGGGTTATTTGAAAACTCCTTTGAGGGAAAAATTGATCCATTCCTTTAATGTTCTCCACAACAAGGATTAATTCTCTTTGAGTACTTTAAATAATATAAGGGAAAACCCATTAAGGAAAGGAGACTCAATTCACTGCTCTGACCCCCTGATCCATCTGAGAACTTTCAAAACCAATCCCAGACTAATATATTCTCTATTGATTTTGATTTTTATATTATCTTAAACCCAGAGAGAATTTATTTCCTTCTAAAAATATAGTTTAAAATGATCAAATAATACTCTATCCCAAAGTTGCTACCAAGAAACACTCCAAACACTAGCAAAAAGTTCAAAGTAGAGGCAGGATGCATACAGTAGGGAATAAGAGGAATATAAATTGAAATTTTACCAATTCACTAGTCATAATTTATTATTTCAAGGTGATTAATATTAAACAAGTTAGACTTTAATAAATTTGCAAATAATAATAAAACATCTGGTTTTATAACATTATAGTTTATATGTAACATAATATAAATATATATCATATATTGATAAAGCACTTTGTAGCTTGCAAATGACATTATCAAATATAATCCACACAGCAATGATGTGATTAGGCTTTGCTGTTAAATTGCACTTAATAGTTTGTAAAAGCAGTCTGTGGGCGAGCGGGAAACCTCGGGGGTTACCACTGGGAGGCGGGGCTGGGGCAGTGGGCCAGCCTCCTTATGGCTCTGTTGAGCCCCCTCTGGACTCGGGTATTGGAGGCACTGACAATGACTGGTAGCCTCCAGCCTTGCAAAGGTGTGTTCTAGGTCATTGGTTTCTAAGTGTTCAGTTGGATTCATTGGACTGGGCAATAAAGGGGAAAAATGGCAAAAATCCCATGAAATGACTATCCTACTCATTATTTATGATGTGTTCCCTGATGCATGCAAAGAGCTTTAAGATGCAGGTGAGCAGTTAGTGTCTTCCCCAGCAGATGTAGCTGAAAGAATTGACAGAATTATTACAATGTTGCCTACGAGTGTCAATGCGATAGAAGATTATTCTGGAGCAAATGAAATTCTAAAAAAAAAGTGAAGAAAGGCTCACTTTCAATAGATTGCAGTACTATCGATGCCACAGTTTCAAGAGAATTGGCCAAAGAAGTTGAGAAAATGGGAGCAGTTTTCATGGACGTCCCTGTTCCTGGTAGTGTGGGGGCTGCTCTGTCTGGAAACCTCCTATTTTTGGTGGGAGAAGTCAAAGATGAATTTGCTGCTACAAAGAGTTGCTGCGGTGCACGGACTCCAATATGGAGTACTGTGGAGCTGTTAGGACTGGGCAGGCTGCAAAGATCTGCAACAACATGATCGCTATTAGTATGATTTCAACTGATGAAGCTATGAAACTTGGAATCAGGTTAGGGCTTGACCCAAGACTACTGGTTAAAATCCTAAATATGAGCTTATGATGGGGTTGGTCAGGCAACATAATCCTCTACCTGGGATGATGGATGGAGTTCCGTCTGCCAATAAGTATCAGGGTGGATTTGGAGCAACACTCCTAGCTAAGGATCTGGGGTTAGCACGAGACTGCCACCAGCACAAAGAGCCCCATCCTTCTGGGTAGTCAAACCCATCCAAACTAGAGGATGATGTGTGCCAAGCATTACTCAAGAAAAGACTATTCAGACCTTTCTAGTTTCTATCAGAGGAGACCTTCTGAGTTTGCCCTTTGGCTGTGGGTACTGTTGGCAACAAAACTCTATCTTGGGCCCTCCTTATAGCTCACCCCACAAGTGAATGGGTTTAGTCAAAGGTCACCTGTCTGCCTTTGATTATCTAGGTCCCAGTAAACCCTAGAATTTTTCACCCATTTTTAACTGCTTGTTCTTTTTTATCTATTTTAGCAAACGTGTATTATCTGATTTTTTTTTTGTTGTTGTTCTGCAAGCCGCTGATGGTCTCTGTTAACAAGCTGACTGACCTTTTTCAAAAGTTTGATCCCTGAGCATCTTCAACTAAATCGTGTCATGCTTTAATCAGGATGTTATTTACCTCACTTTACAAATAAGAGCAAATATTTTTTTAACAGGATGAAATCTATCTTTTTAAAATTTATTTAAGTTTTTTCATTTATTTTGAGAGACAGAACCAGCCGGGGAGGGACGGAAGAGAGAAGGGGACAGAGGATCTGAAATGGGCTGTGTGTTGACAGCAGAGAGCCCAATGTGGGGCTTGAACTCATGAACCATGAGATCATGACCTGGGCCGACGTCTGACCTTAAATGACCCAGGAGTCCCCAGGATGAAACCGATCTAAAAAAAAGTGGTGTGAAGAAAGGAGTCAGAAAAAGGGGAAGTATAGTGAATTAAAACCGGTGCTCCTCAGGAAATTTGTCCTATCGACCAAGTGGTGGTATTCTTGCATTATATGATGTCTTCAAGATCATTCATCTTGTAGCATGTTAACATCACTCCATTCTTTTTTATTGCTAACCAATATCTAATTCTATTAATGTATATTATGTTTATTCATCAGTTGATGGGCATTTGTTTTTACTTTTTGACTATCAAAAATAATCCTGCTATCATATCCGTGAATAAGTGTTTGAGTGAACATATGTTTTTAGCTGATTCAATGTTTTCAATGTTTTTCAATGTGTTTGTCAGATTTTGATATCAGAGTAGTGCTGAACTTATAAAAATTAGTTAAGAAGTATTTTTCTTCTTCTGTTTTCGGAAATAGATGGTGTGGAATTGGTATTATATCTTCCTTAAATGGTAGAAGTCACTAATGAAACTGTGCAGAATTAGAATTTTCTGTGTTGGGATACTTTAAACTATGAATTCAGTTTTGGTTGATTATGTCAAGCAATTGGTTATAGAGTTGCTAGTGTTTCTTTCTTATCTTCTTAACATCCCTGGGATCTGTAGGGAAATCCCCTGTTTGATTCCTGACATGAATAATTTGTGTTTTCTCTCTTTTTTTAATAAGTCTACCTAGAGGTATTTCAATTTATCAATTATTTTGAACAACTAATTTTGGTTCTATTATTTTTCCTCTATTTTTTTCTCCTCAATCTCATTGATTTCTTTTCTTACTGTCTTTCTTCTTGTTTTTCACTTAATGTCTTTTTTTTCTAGTTTCTTAAGGTGGAAGCTTAAATGATGGATTTGATACCTTTTTTCTTCTGTAAAATAAGCATTTAATGCCATACAGTAGTCCCTTCTTATCCACAGGGGGACATATTCCAAGACTTTCAGTGGAGGCCTTAAACCATGGATAGTACCAAATCCTATTATTTGCTGTTTGTTTGTTTGTTTGTTTGTTTGTTTGTTTGTTTTTTTCACTATAAATACATACTGATCAAAGTTTCATTTATAAAGTAGTCACAGTACTCTGAGTTTCCTGGATCTGTGGTTTGTTTTCTACTATTAACATTGGAAAATTCTCAGCCATTTTACCTTAAATATATTGTTTGTTTGTTTCTTCTCTATCTGGTATTCCCATTTTGCATATGCTATACCCTTTGAAATTGTCCAACATTTTTTGGATATTCTGTTACACATCCCCCCTTTTTTCATTATTTCTTTTTTCTTTCCTTTTTAATTTGGAATGTTTTCATTAACATATATTCAACCTTAATTACTCTTTCCTTCACTCTTTGCAGTCTCTTCACAATCCCACAAAAAGCATTCTTCATTTCTGTTACAATATTTTTATTTCTACCATTTCTTTTTTATTCTTTCTTAGAGTCGCTTATGCTACCTGTCTCTTTTTTTTCCATGTTTTCCACTTTTTACATTAGAGTCCTTAGCATATTACTCAGAGTTATTTTAAATCCCCAGCTGACAATTTCAAAATCCTTGTCATATCTGATTCTGTTGCTTGCTTTGTCTATTCAGATTGTGATTTTTGCCTTCAGCATGCCTTGTGAGTTTTGTTGAAAGCTGGTCATGATGTATCAGGTGAGAGAACTGAGGTAAATAGCCCCTATTGATGAAATGTGGGGAAAAGAGGAAGCATTCTAGAATTCTGAGCAGGACTCAGCCCAATAGTGAGCCTGTGCTCCTGGGCTGTGTGCTTCACAAATGCTTCTCAGCTTTATTTAGACTTAAGTAAGAACAGAGGATGAGTGATGGCTAGAATTAGATATTTCCATTATTCTAAGGTTGGTTAGGTAAAATAGTTTCTCCTTTCTTGAAGGGTCTAAAAAATTCTGGGCAATTACAAAATGGTTAGTTTTCATTTGGCTATGCCAGAGCAAGAAAGAAGCTTTCTCTTAGCTTTACCTTGAGAATATGGTAAGACTGCTTGAGGTAAAACTCACAAAAATGTGAGGCATCCCCTAAGGCTCAGCCTCTAGGAACTTTTATCTCTCAAGTTACTATATGGCTAGTCTCCAGCAGTTAGTTAACCTTTGAATGTTTCTTTCAGTTCTGGTTCTAGAAATGTTTTCTGTTCCTGGTAAGTTACGATTCTCTGTATCTGCCTGTCCCTCCAGTTTTGGGGACAGCCATTTGTTTCGTGGTGGCAATCTTCTGATGGAACTAAGAGTCATTGATTTCAGTTTGTTCCCTATTCTTCTGGTGAGAACAGGAGTGAAGACTTCGGCTCTTCACATGTCAGACCTGAGACTGGTTCTATACTTTAACAAAAAAAAATGTTACAAATCCCTGAATGATGCAATGTGAAGAGTTCTTTCTTTGTTAGCAACTTGCAGGTGATTCACATAGTTGAGTAACCAAAAGCTGTGTGTTTAAGGCCACCAGAGAGTTTCCTTGTTTTACGATGAATCTCAATATTGTACAGAGTGTACATTTGTTTCTGGTCAGTACAGAGCATCAACTGCAAATTTCTCAGGATTCTTTTTCTTCACACGAAAATAGTGTGTCTTTGTGTTTTTTAATTATTTTCAGCTCCTTCGTTACTCTGGGCTATGAGTGCCAGAGCCTATTCACATACCATTTGTAATCAATTCTTTTCCTATAAATAAGGGGGTTTTACCTTTACCTTTGGGTTAACTCTGATATGAAACTCCAGGTGACCAATCAATTTCATCCTATACCCGGCTTGACCATCATTTGACTTGATGGGTCTCCATCATACACTTGGACTTTTAGATATGCTGAGTTTGTGTTTTAGGGTTCTTTCCTTTTTTTTAGAGGAAAATTTTAAAAAGAGGCAAAAGTCCTCTTTCTCTAAAGTTCTACACCAACATAAATATTATTTCTTAGTTTAGACTCACAAGTATCAAGACTCTTGTTACTGCACGGCCATCTCTGTATCAACTATATATTACAGTATTATTGTATTATGATGAACATAGGCGGATATAACTACAAAAGTTAAGTCCAGACATCTGTGTGTGGGAGAGAAAATATTAATTGAAAATGAAGTCATTTCAGTGGGAAATACGAAATTAGGGGCCTTCTGAGACATGATAACTATCTTTAGTCCAGAGAGAAAAGAAAAAAAAAAAAAAACCACCTATGATCTCTAAAATAAAAGGTAAGTGAGATGTGATTCAAAACCTGTATATATATACATATATATATATATATGTGTGTATATATATATGTATATATATATATCTTTATTTTTCTTCAATATTATATATATATATATCTTTATTTTTCTGCAATATTTAAACTTCTATGGAAAGTTCTAATATGTTTCATATGTGCTAAACAACTTAAATGAGCCAGGATTTGGATGTTGGTTTGCCCAGAGCACTGTTGAACATGTTTATGCATCTTTGAATGCCACATTTGATGTCAGTGGCAAGGGAACATGTAATTCTGTGCCATAGAATGAAGGTCACTTGATCACTTGCCTTCTTCTTCTCACTCACATCCTCGGAGCTGCACCTTACAGCATGGAACATTTGACAGCCTAGACACTTTCCCAAACTAAAAAACAAAACAAAACAACAAAATAAAGCAAAGCAAAACAAAACAAAACAAAACAAAACAACAAAAACTTGTAATACTTCACAAAACATGGTTCACAAATCGTTTTTGTTCATATCGTATGGATGGTTTTGAAAATGCCCATTTCCACATCCTACTTAAGATATATTGCATAAGAGTCTTTGGTCTTTGAGAAACTGCATTTGAAAAAGTTCTAATTTAGAATGAATCCTAAAGTACTTTTTCTTCTAAGAACAATGTCAAGTTTAGGGATAATTCTACAGCAGTCATCCTCCCTCGATACTGAGTATTATTCTTTCATGGGTAATACTGTGGAATGTTTTGGTACAACCTCTTGCCTTAACAAAATTATCTTTAGTATATTTACATTATTTATGAACTATTGTGGAATATTTTTAAAAATTTCACAGGAGGATGATATATGTAACTTTAGGTATTTTTTTCCCCATCTAGAACAACTTGTCTACATGGTAAGCAATCTATGCTTATTTTTAACTCTGAAGTAGAAGCTTTTAATTCTTTAATGCATGAGCTAAATCTATGAAATCAGTTCCTTCTTTAAGATGTATTGCAGTTCATAAATCTAAATAGTATGAACTTTGTTAAGATTTACACATACTCTAAGTTATTATTCCATCATATTGAATGCTTGGATAATTAAGTATTTATTTGGGGGACAAGGAAGAGAAGATTTAGCTGGAGAGAAGGAAATAGGGCAACTCCGTTATAACTTGATAAAAAAAATGTATTTTATTAAGAAAGATGCATACTAATAGATATTTTGGGTGATTATTTTTGTTCTTATGACACTATGCCAAACTCTATCATATGTAGGTTCACTCTCATTTACCTATAGATGTGGTATGTATAGATGATGGTAATTGTCTGGGTCCCCATCATTATAAGTTAGCAGTAAAGGAGCCGAGGAAATAAACACCATAACAAGAAAACTTAAGTGAATTAATCATGTATAATATTCTGCAATATCAGGTTGTAAATTACATCAGCACACTTCTAGCCCACATGTGAACCAATATCAATGATCTTGACAGCTTTTATATTGTTTGCTGGAAATATACTGGAATATTGAATGACTAAACACCTACAGATCAGGTGACGAATCTAGTGACCTCTGGAATTTTATGAATGCTTTAATTCGGTGAGGATGTGTCCTCCAGTTATCTTCTTTTGCTAAGACACAATGCTGTTGTCATTTTTTTTTAATATGGAGGGGAGAGAAGATATGAATTCAATGGAAATGGACTGACAAACATGTACAAACTTCTGAGCAGGCTTCCATAGGTAAATAATTCATTACATGTAGAAATACAGGATTTATTTGTTTGTTTATTTATTTATTTATTATCTTTTAAAGTTTATTTATTTATCTTGAGAGAGACAGCACAGGAAGGGCAGAGACTTGGAGAGAGTCCCAAGCAGGTTCCATGAAGTCAGCACAGAGCCCGATGGTGGGGCTCAAACTAATGAACCATGAGGTGGTGCCCTGAGCCAAAGTCAAGAGCCAGATGCTTAACTGACTGAGCCACCCAGGCACCCCCAGAATTTATTTTTTGCACACTTAATACCCATATACTTTCCTCAGAGCATATGTCTTTGCAACATATACCTAGATGGAAATATAACGAACATTTTTCTATGAGAAGTAGACTTATCTGTATGTTGACCTTTTTCTCCATGGTATTTCAAGGGAAGGTCAGTGGTCTTCAGCCAAGGACACAGGAGAAGCAGAAAACCGCTTGAGCAGCATGGGATAGGTAAGCTATGTAAGTTTAATCATTCCACTGGTAACAGTTGACACATAAATATATATAAATATGATGAACTGAGGGCCACGAGGGTGGCTCAGTCATTTAAGCATCAGCCTCTTGAATTTGGCTCCGATCATGATCTCCTGTTTGGTGACATCAAGTCCCGCATCAGGCTCTGCACTGAGAGCACTGGAGCCTGCTCTCTTCCTGTCCCTTACCCACTTATGTCTGTGCCCTCTCTCTCTCTCTCTCTCTCTTTCTCAAAATAAATAAATAAACATTAAATCTGTTCAAACATCTATGTTTTCCATAGTCAAGTTCCAAATGAATATGATATTATTTTTATTGTATAGAATTAAATGATATTTTTGATATTTAATTTGGATGGAATGAATTCTGTAATGAAGTAATAAAAGCATAAGAAATACATGCTTATATCAGTGAGTAAAACCCTCATTCTGAGGTATTTAAAGTAAAAAATTAAAGGTAAAATTTTACTGACAAAGACGTAACATATCTCTCATTCTATTTGTTCTCAACTTAATATCTATCAGTTCATATGATTATGTTGATTTGAATTTTTATTTCAGTGCTGTATTGAAAGTCATTGGATAGTGGTGCCTGGGTGGCTCAGTTGGTTAAGCATCCGACTTCGGCTCAGCTCATGATCTCACCGTCCGTGAGTTCAAGCCTCTCGTCCAGCAATGTGCTGACAGCTCAGTGTTTGGAGCCTGCTTCAAATTCTATGTCTCCTCCTCTCTCTTCCCCTCCCATGCTCATGCTCTGTTCTCTCTGTCTCTCAGTAATAAATAAATGTTAAAATAATTTTTTAAAATAGAAAGTCATTGGATATATTATATCCATATATATACATATATAAATAATATCCAAAATATTATATATTTTTATAATACTTTAAAAATTGGTAATGGAATTTAGAATTGTTAATAAGTAAATCAGCTGGCAACTTACTTTCTTCTTTTCCAAATACATAAAATCTTAATGAATAGAACCTGGTTCCTGAATGTCTTTCAGTTGCTTTTAGCCTTGCCACTTCTTTACCTGATAAATTATCCTATTTAAATAAGCGTTCATTGAATTAAGTTAAAATATACTTTGTTCTGTATTTTAAAAGTCTTCCCAAGTACGGCTTCCTGGTAACTGCTTAAGGTTTCTTTTGGAATACTGAAAAGACTCAGCTTGTTCCTGCTTAGAAAAGGTTTGCTAAAAAATATAATTCAAAAGAGGCGTTCTAATAGTTCATTGATATTGATACAGCTTGTGCTTCAGCAATACTGCATAGAAATGAAATTAAAATCATAAAAGCAGAAAAAGACATGTAGATGCGTTACGAACGGCAACGTACAGGAAGCAGAGCGACCCACAATCAACTTTCATTACTTTCTCATTTTTCTCTTTTATGCACAGTCAACAGTGCTTTCCTTCTCTTTTATTTATTCTGCCATTTATTTCAATGTTAACCCAAATCTCCCTTGAATACTTTCCCCTTACTTTTTATTTCATATTCTCAATTCTTCTGAAGTTATTTACAATTATGAAAGTATATGAAGCAGTCTTTCTGGCACATATTTTTTTGTTTGTTTGGACTGTTATATATGAAGAAAATGGAGGCTTTTTTTTTTTTTCTGTGTGTGTGTATGTGTGTGTGTGTGTGTGTGTGTGTGTGTGTGTTTTAATAAATATCTTGGATCTAGCAACTGAATCAAAACTATATGCAATTTTACATTAATGGATATGGAGGGTTAGAACAGAGAAACAATGCACGAATACACAATTTATACAAAGTGTAATAGGAGATATATGAACTGAGTAATGTAGTCACAGCAGTGCCTAGAATATTGCCTAAAAGGAAGAAGGTGCTTTATTAATATGTGTTACAAAGTTAAGTTGTGAACTAGTTCTTAGATGTTTCCTTTTAGTAAGATATTTTATTATAATTAATATACATAAAATTATTATATCCTTATCCCGTTTCCTCTTTTGAATGATCCATGTGCATTTGAAAAGAAGTTGTATTGTCATCCAAATGCAGAGTCATAATGCATCCATAGAATTTACCTTATTGATCATATTCTTTATATATTAAAAGATTATAAACTATTACTTACAATTTAACAACTTGATTTATCTTAGGCTAAGATTGATATATTGAATTAACCTATTTTTATTGTTCTTCTGTTAACTTCTTGTCAATTTTATCAGTGGTGTTTTTCGAAGATGGTGATTGTCTTATGGTTAATGGATATTTATCCATGCCATATCCTCACTTTGGAAATTGTGCTAATATATTATGAAGGGTCTTTTGTCTTGATTCTGTTGCGGAGAATTTTACCTTTTTAGGTACCGATACCTATTTCATTTTCAGGTCCTGATCCCTATTTCATTTTGGATTGTATTCATCTGGTATACCTTTTTGTCTTTCCTTCATTTTAGTATCTTTTTATTTTAGGTATATACCTTCTAGAAACATACACAAGGATTTTCCTTTGCAAGTCATTCTGAAATTATTTGTCTTTGAAAAGAGAAAAAATCCCATTTACATTTGGGGGCAGAATCTTTTATTCAGTCTCATATCTGCCATCTTAATATGATATTTTTCACATACTGGTCTATTTCTATTGACATTTTTTGTCTGTTTTGTTTTGGTAGTTTGGAAACTTTACAATTTTTTTTTTTCTAGCGTTCACCTTTTTCCTAATTGCCTGGAGACAATTCTTCATGGAGTTTCTGCAAGTCTGCATAAGCTTTTGTTAACTACTTTTTCAGGACATTTGTATTGCAAACAGCCTTGGAAGACTGAGATAGTGACTATCTTCAGGAAAGAGAACATATTTGTTTTCTGAGCAAGAAAATAAAGATGATGTCTCCAGCTGCGGCCAAGTTTAGGCAAATTTTCTACCAGCCCACATTAAAAGATGTAAGCTTCTTAAATTTGGGGTTCCTCAGCTGTGACACGAACCTACTGTAAGAGCAACATCCACCTGTGCCCTTCTCAACATCACCCCCTCAGGACCCGGCAGTAGGGAAGTGAAGGGAATTGAGAATATTGTCCTATTCTCTCCGTCAGGGGTGGCTTGTCTACTGCTAGCTCCTATGAAACTGGCAGCCTGACTTGTTAGCTTGCAGGTAGGATAAAATTTCACGTGTACGTAGTTTTTGACGTTAATACACATATTTCCTTTCATCTACCTTTACATTACTTCCGTTCAGATGGCCATCTCCTCAATGTCTTTTGCCTGCTATCTATTAGCCATAGGCAATCATAAGCTGCTTCTACTTTCTTCTTTTTCTTTTCTGTTTTTCTCCAGTTTATATCATTACCTTTTTTGTCAAAGCAAATGACATTTTATAACAGTCTTCCATCTTTAGCGCCTTCCTGTATTAGTAATAAATTTATAAGCAGACCTGTTCAACTCTCACCAAGTATACTTTTGCCCAAATGTGACTAAGTAAGCTCATGTAATGTTGATGAAGAACAAATGGGGAACATAACTAAAGCCACATGTAGCCTGAGGATGATTTGGGGGACTTTCTGAAATAAGAATATTGGCAAATGTGCCATGGAATTCTTTAAACTGATGAGACTGGAAAGCAGATTGTAAACTAATATATTTTTTTAAGTTTATTTTAGTTTTTTGAGAGAAAGAGAGAGTAAAAGAGAGAGAGGGAGAAAGAGAGAAAACAGGGAAAGGGCAGACAGAGGGAGACACAGAATCTGAAGCAGGCTCCAGGCTCTGAGCTGTCAGCACAGAGCCTGACATGGAGCTGGAACCCATGAACCCTGAGATCATGACCTGAGCCGAAGTCGGATGCTTAACCAACTAAGCCACCCAGGTGCCCCTAAAGTAATATTTTTGATTTAAGTCAAGACGGAGTACAATATCCTTCTCTTCTACCACTTATATCCCTGAATCACAGCTTGTCTCAAGTCATAGAACAATGATGATATACCTAAAGAGTCAGAGGTTTAAAAACTGAATTATTTCATGGCTGTGGATCCAAAATAAGTTTAAGAAGCTAGCACTGTAGGTGAGGGCAAGACCATAAGGTATGTTACAAGTTTTTTCATGCTGTCATTCAATTTCTTCCTAATACTTGCATTGTTACGTGAAATGTATGGTGTCCTCATAATTTTAAATTTGAATTAAAAGGTATCCTGTAATAGCTTTATGTTTAAAGAATCACATTCTAAAAAGTATAAATGTGTACTTAAATAAGAAAACTGATTCCACTTTTTGAAGTTATATAGAATGTTATTTATTAATCCTGGCAATGTTTATTCTATCCCTTTTTCTTTTCTCTCCAAGTACTCTGTCTTCTTTTGACAGATTAGAGGGGACCCAATTATTAAGACAGAGGGCTTTATTCTTTGATGGGATAAGTATGATTATTGAGAAAATGAACTGTAGTAAAAGGTACTTCTTTTAAATAAGGCCGTGAAAATTACCAAGACTGTGTGGATGATTGGCCATTCTACACTGTAGCAGAATGAATGAAATATAAACTATATTTCCTGGGAAACGGAAACTATACTTGCTTTCTTTAGCCAACAACAAACATCTCTGAAATTAGAACATTTGAAATTCAACCATATATGTTTCCATTTGATTTGCCAGTTTGTTTTTCTTTTTTAAATTTTTATTTATTTATTTTGAGAGAGACAGAGACAGCATGAGGGAAAGGGGCAGAGAGAGGGGGAGAGAGAGAATCCCAAGCAGGCTCCACGCCTGCCCAAAGTGGGTTTGGAACTCAGGAACTGTGAGATCATGACCTGAGCCGAAATCAAGAGTTGGGTGATTAGCCTACTGAACCACCCAGGCGACCCTGATTTGCCACCTTAAACCTACAAGAAATAAATTATTGTGTTTTATTTACCTAATTTATTAACTTCACTACTGAGCAAGGAAATGGGAATCTGTACATACTCAGGATCTATTTGTTCATCGCCACAGACTGAAACACTGTGACTTTTAGTCACACTTGAGAGTGCTTGCTCAGGGCCCAAGCTTGCTGTTTCCCTTTAATAGAGAAGGAGGTGTCATTCATCATTATGTGAGGTGGAGCTGGGGTCAAAAGATTTCCAAATAAATCCCGAATGGCAGTCAATTAGTCATTACTTTCACAGCTTGTCCATACATCTCTTGTTAAGTGAATGTTTATACACTTACCCTCCCTAAAGGCCTACCAGTAACTTTATGAAACATGGTGACATAGAGCTGTGACACAGCCCTGTTACAAACTCTGTCTCCAATGGCAGTTAATCACAGGATGCCATGAGCTCAACAAAACCTCAGCACAATACCGTGAAGATCTGCTGTGATTGTTTCTGCTATAAATCTTGTGAATGTCTTTTACTTTACCAAACAAACTATTAATAAATTCAACTTGCAGTAAGGAAAACACATAAGAAACAGTGTATTTCATGATGGCTTTTGAGTAGTGTCTTAAATCAGACTCTGAAGTAGTAATTACTATTTTTTTAAAATCTTACATTTGCGAGTAGAATATCATGTTTGCCCACTGTTTATTAGAAGCCCAGCATTACATAAATGTCAGCCATCTGATACCAGAAACAAACATTGTTAGAACTCCCAAAGCATCAGAGAAATAAGGAGTAAGTATATAACTTTCTTCTGCTATTAAGTAGCAATTACTCGAGTCTCTCTGGAACAGAGTAAGAATGGATTCCTGGCTGTGGCTACAAACTAAAACCAATTAATTATTTCACTTCTTTTGGTGTTAATTTTACTGTATTGAATATATGCATTTTCATAAATAATAGTTATACACTTTGGAGAAGTTACTTTAATATATTTTATGTTACCTGAATGAAGTTCAAAAAAATACTTAGTCACTTTCAAAAACTTACATCTCATTTTGTAGTAAAGAAAGTAAAATAAATTCGACTCAGATATTTCTAAAAATTCTACAGGGAAATAATTACATTAGTCATTGTAAATGCTAAATGCAAGCAGGTGTCACTCTATAATATAAATAAAGTACTGTTATAGTTATCATAATAGCCTATGCCACACATCCTAGAATGAATATTTTGTAGTAGGTAGTGACAACCATGATAAAAGGATCAGATAATATTCATAAGGGACATGTCATAGAAAAAGAAAAAAAAAACAAACTAAAGTTTCAGCTAAATTGATTTGCTTCTCTTTGTCTTTCTCTGTTTCCTTTTCTATTTTTAGGAATATTCGGAAGCATATTTGTTTTTGTCTAGAGATGTGAATCATTTGGATTTCACATCTCTGTGCTGAGTTTGATGGCTTCTTAATAGTTCACAAGTACATATAAACCTAATACATAATTCACAAAATAAAAGCAATCAGTAGTTTAATGGTATATGTTATTGGAATTGACAAGCTTTGGTTTTGCCTGTATAGAACTAAATACATGATTCTCATCATTCTCTTTCTTGAACCCTTGAATTCTTGTTTTTATAAATATGAATGAAATTACTGCTCACTAATTTACTCTGGAAATAAAAGAACTTGCAGCAAAGGAGAACCAGCCACTGCACAGGTTGACTTCCAATGCATTCAAAATGACTACATTTAAGGACTACCAGATAGATCACTCCGTATCTACATGTGTGGAAGCATTCTTCAATTAGATAAATGCTAATTTTGTCACCAGATATAATTTTGATGCAAAGGTTAGTATTGTCGTTGAAACAGGAATACTATGTTATGTAATTTATTTCTAAGAAATTTATTTTTTTAATTTATTTATTTTGAGAGAGAGAGCACATGAGCAGGGAAGGGGCACAGAGAGAGAGAAGCCCAAGCAGACTCCTTGTTGACAGCACAGAGCCCAGTGCAGGGCTCGATCTCACGAGCCATGAGATCAGGACCTGAGGCAAAACCAAGAGTTGGACACTTACCCGACTGAGTCACTCAGGCACCCCTATCCCGAATAAATTTAAATCAAACCTAGTACAACATAGCAGTTTAATAAATGTCTAGTAATAAAAATGAATTATGTTTGTACCAGCTGTGGTTCTGTTGTCTCTGAAAATGTATCCAAATAATATAAGTGGAAAGACTCACTAGAAATTCTTCATTTAATATATTATATTATATATTATTACTTTGAAGTGATTTGAGGATTGTTTCCACCTGTTTATGAGCTTATGTACAGCATCATATATGTTTTCAAAGTTAATATTTTCAATCCTTTATTTTTTTGTTATGTTATTGTTTTGATCACAAACATTTATGGATATGTGTGTAAATTAATGTTTATATCCAAGTTAGTGCTAAAACAAATATTTTAAATAGCTTTTCTTGTGTGTGTAGAAAGTGTAAGAAAGCAAAAATCTAAGTAATATATATAGATACAAATGGAAATGTGAGTAATATAGACATCCTATCACTCACATCCCAACTTCTTTTAATGCTAGCCTTCACTGACTTAAAAATGCATATGAGAAAGCTATAAATATGAGGGAATGTATTATCTGCTAATTTTTTATTATTGTGGTTGGAATGACAAATAGTAAAGTTATTTTCCTCGGAAATAATTTGCGCAAAATATATCATTAAAGAAATCTCCTTTAGACCAATGAACTATTTAAAAAGATTCTGCTCATTCATACATTTTTATTTAAAGAATTTCTCCTTGGATTATACCAGAATATGAAAAATTGACAAATTAAATAATATCTTTTAGAATGTGGTATAGTCATTATTAAGGTCATATATATATATATATATGTATGTGTGTATATATATATATATATATATATATATATATATATAAAATCATCAGTAAGGTCATTAGTAATGTCATATATAGAGTCATTAGTAAGGCTATATGTGTGTGTGTGTATATATATATGTGTGTGTGTGTGTGTGTGTGTGTGTGTGTGTATTTTTAGATTAATTAGGCCTTGTGGTACTGTTTCTCAGAGAAATTTAGTTTTATGTGTTTTTTTTCTTACAAAATAGTATTTCTGAACATGATTAAACTAAACTGTTAAAATATGTTCACTGATAGCTTAGTCAGCTTAAATAATATGAATAATATATTTTTATCTGCTATACTTATTTTGTAATGGGACTAAATGTTTACATACCATAATTGGGCTTCCTATGCAACTAAGGAAGAATCATGGCAGAAACCATTAGTTATCCCCTAATATTTTCTTACTTTCTATTATAAAAACAGAAAATTTAACTGGATACACTGTTATTCAGTATAAGGACAACTACTTTCCTTGCAGCTAGATATACTCCCATGAGTAAATTCTGACAAAACAGATATAAACGTAAGTGTTTTACAGAAGCTTTCTTGAACACTTCTTTAGATTATACATCTGATGCTGTCACTTTCACATCTTTTTGTTTCTCCTTCATCCACCTCAGGACACAGCTTCCACCTTGAACCAAGAGAATGAGAGTAGACTGGTAAATTTAAAGGAGTCTGGATCCATCAGACTTGGATTTGTGCCTCCGAAGTTTACATGAGGGAAATAAATTTCTATCTTTGGTATGCCTCCCTTATTTTAGATTTTTCTATTATCCATAGCCAAATCCTATGTAATACAGGAAAGAAAGGACCAGGTTATAAATACACTTGAAAGAGTGAGGAGACATCTCTTGTCATTGCAATTCTCTTAAAGAATTATGTAATTACTTAAGAGCTACACATTGAAGATAAATCTGACAGAAGCCTACTTTTGTTTGGCGCATGAGGTAACAATATTACTTATATTTTAAAATGTTGTAGAAAAGAAAAAAAAATCAAAGAGAATACTTGAGAGAGACTGTATGTGGCCTGGAAAATCTACTAGCCTATCTGGTCCTTTGCAGTAAAATTAGGCACCCCAAATATTGATTTTCCTCTAATTCTCTATGACTTTCACCTTTATATTTATTATTTCCTTTTATTGAGCAGCCTTGAACCAACACAATTCGTATTTCCTATTCCAATCATTACATATGTTATGTTGACTATTTGGCATTAAATGAAAAATGTCTTTATATTTTGAATGTCTGTCTACAGATTCATAGAGTTAGACTATTTAGTTGTCATTCACATATTTAGACATCTAGACATTGTGGTTAAATATGATCTCCTAAATAGAAATTTGAAACTCTTTCATCCGACTTTTAGTGTTGTTATCTTGGATTAGGTGCTGTGATAATGACTGACTTCTCCCATTGTAGATCATTACATTAGTTAAACCTTTGAAATCCGTGGTGCCTCTGTCTTTTCATCACATGATTAACACCTCCATGTCCAATACTAGCCTATTTTTTCACCATTAAGGTTAAACTTTGAAGGCAAAATAATGGTATTCTTGTAAAGGAAGATCTTGACAAATAATGTTAAAACAGTGTTTTATTGATTAGGGCCAAAAAACACAGTTTAGAGTTGTCATATTAGACTTCCAGCAGCTGTATTTTGAAAGGAAATAAAAACTATACAAGCACATGAGAGAACAAACAGGATATTTATCATAAGTGATGGTTGACTTTATGTATAGACTTTGTTAGACTATGGTGACCAGTAGTTTGGTCATACATTTGTCTCGATATTTCTGTATTTTTTAGATGTGATTAATTTTAAAAATCAGGTGAGTTTAAGCAAAGGAGATTACCCTCCATAATCTGCATGAGTCTCATTCAATCAGCTGCAAATATACAGTGCAAAGTCAGATTTTTCAAAGAGGGAATTCTGCCTCCAGACTACAACATAGAAATTTTGCCTGTTTCCAACCTTTTGTTTCAAAAATATAACATCAAATCTTACCTGAATCTCCAGCCTGCCAGCTTGCCCGCCAGATTTCAGATTTGTCAACCCACACAATGGCATGAACCAATTCCTTAAAATAAAGCTCTCTCTCTCTCTCCTCGCTATTATATATATATATATATATATATATATACACATATATATATCTCTTTCTAGCTCATATATATATTTGGTTCTATTCCTCTGGAGGAACAGATGTACATTATAATAGCAAATATGAACAAAATTATGAAAAATAATAAGCACTGACTGACATGGTTAAGTGGAGGATGGAGTCATTAAAAAAATTGCTACTTCTTACAAGAGTTGATATGCTAGATTGAAGAAGGTGGACACTACCTTTTAAGCTAAGTGATTGACTAATGGATCTTAAGTAAATGAGATTCCATTTAGACAGATACCTGTAGTTCTTATGCGAAGAGACTTGATAAACAGAAGTCTTTAGAAAAGGGAAGTAGTTGACATGTTCTTGCAAACAGTGCCAGCAAAGGGTGATGAGTACCTGTGCTACGTCAGTGATAATACAGATGAAAAGAGGACATGGAAATGAGTCATATTTCCTAATAAAATTGATAGAAGCTATAATACAGAGAGTAAACAATGAACAGTAAGGCAATAAGTTCATATTTATAAATATATTCTTAACTGTAAATAGGCTAAATTCTCACTCAAAAAACATAGTGACTGAATGTATATTAAAAAAAATAAGACCCACTTATATGCTGCCTACGAGAGACCTATTTTAGTTGTGAGATCGCACACAGACTGAAAGTGAAGAATGGAAAAAAGATATTGCATGCCAATGAAATCCAAAAGAGAGCTGGAGGAGCTATACTTAATGCCAGACAAAATAGCCTTTGAAACAGGTTGTATAAGAGACAAAGATTAGTGTTACATAATACTAAAGGGGTAAATCCAATGAGAGGATATTACCAGTTATAGATATTTATGTACTCGCCACAGAAGCATCTAAAATATGTAAAGAAAATGTTAACAGATATAAAAGGAGAAAAAGACAGCAGTGCAATAATAACAGGAAATTTTAAGGACGATTCTTATATCAATGGATAGATCATCCAGAGATAAAATTAATAAGGAGACACTGGCCTTAAATAACAGATTAGGTTGGATAGAGTTAACAGACATATACAGACTATGCCATTCCGTATGTGTGCTGCCAAAGCAAGCACATAGAATATTCCATTCAAAGGCAACACAATACACATTCTTCTCAAGTGCAGATGAAACATTTTCCAGGTTAGATCATATGTTAGACAACAAAATAAGTTAATAAGTTTAAAAGGACGAAAATTTTATTAAACATTCTTTCCAATCACAATGATACAAAATCACAAATTAATTACCTGAAGAAAACTGGAAAGTTCAAAAATATGTGGAGATTAAACAACATGTTACTGAACAACCAATGATTCAAGGAAGAAGTCAAAAGAGAAATTAAAAAAAAAATGCCTTGAGAAAAATGAAAATGGAAACATACCCTTCCAAAACTTGGAATGCAAGATAAGCATTTCTAAGAGGGACGTTCATAACAATAAATGCCTACCTCAAGAATAAGGGGAAGTCTGAAATAAACAACTTAATTTGCACCTTAAGGAACTAGACAGAAAAGAACAAACAAAGCTCAAAGTTAGTAGAAGAAAAGAAATAACAAAGAATAGATGAGAAATAAATAAAATAGAGACTAAAACGGCAATAAAAAAGATCAAAGAAGCTAATAGCTCATTCTTTAAAAACATAAACAGGGACACCTGGGTGGCTCAGAGGGTTAAGCACCTGACTCTTGGTTTCGGCCCAGGTCATGATCTCATGGTTGATGAGTTTGAGCCCACACCAGGCTCTGTGCTGATGGTGTGGAGTATGCTGTGGATTCTCTCTCTCCCTCTCTCTCTGTCCCTCCCCTGCTCATTGTCTCCCTTTCTCTCTCAAAATAAATAAATAAACTTAAAAAAATAAAATAATACATAAATAAATAAAAACATAAACAAAAATAAAAAACATAAAAAGTAAAAATGAAAAAGCTTCTGAACAACAAAGGAAACCATAAGCAAAATGAAAAGGTAACCTATGAAATGTGAGAAATTATTTCTTACCATTTATATATCTGATAAGGGACTAATACCCAAAACATACAAATCAACAGCAAAAAAAAAAAAAAAAAAAAAAAATCCAATTTAAAAATGGGCAGAGGATCTAAACATTTTCCCAAAGAAAACATACAGATGACCAAAAGGTACATAAAAAGATGTTCAACATCATTAATCATCAGGGAAATGCAGATCAAAGCCATAATGAAATACCACTTCACATGGAATAGAATGGCTATTATCAAGACAAGAAGTAAAAAGTGTTGGTGTGGTGTGAAGAAAAGGGAATGCTTATGCACTGCTGGTGGGAATGTCAATTGGTGCAGCAACAATGCATAACACTATGAAACTTCCTCAAAAAATGAAAAATAGAATTGCCATATGATCCAGTAATTCCACGTCTCAGGATTTATCCAAAGAAAATAAAACCATGAACTCAAAAAGACATTCACTCCCCAGTTCTCATTGCAGCATTATTTACAATCGATAAGATAGGGAAACAACCTAAGTGTGCATTTGCCCATTTACGGACGGATGAATAAATTGCAGTATATATACATGGTAGATGTGAATATATATTATACACACAAATACATAAAATGGAATCTTTTAAGCCATAAAAAATGAAATCTTGATATTTATAACAACATGAATAGACCTCGAGGGCATTATGCAAAGTGAAATAAACCAGACAGACAAAGACAAATACAATTTCTCTTACATATGTGAAATCTAAAAAAAATAAATAAATAAACACAAAACCAAAAACAAACATAAAAACCAGCTCTCACACAACAGAAAACAGATTGGTGGTTGCCAGAGTCAGGAAGTAGGAGGGTGAGAGAAATCTGGGAAGGAGGTCAAAAGAGAGAGAGAGACAGAGGAGAGGAGAGAGAGGTAGAAAGGCAGTGAATTTAGACAACTGTTTCACAAAGTTTAGTGAAAGAAGAAGAAAATGTGACATTTACTAGACTTCCCTGAGTCTGTTTTCTCATCTACAAAATATGTCTATAACACAAAATGCAGTTCTATTCTATCCATGAAGCTATTATCATCAATATCATAATTGTTCTGGCTCAGTCTGCAATAGAAGTGAACCACCCAACCACTCAATACTTGCTCAGAGACAGTGTGCTTCTCTTTCAGAATTTACTGCCTTGGTAACAACTTCTGCTCTGTAAGTCATATGTTGTTAATCCAGGGTCAGAAAGAAAGTGGCCATGACATTTTCTATTACTTTTTCTTACTTTTTTTTTACTTCACATAATAAAGATACTCTCTTCACCGAAGGAAGGAAAGAAGAAAGAAAGAAAGAAAGAAAGAAAGAAAGAAAGAAAGAAAGAAAGAGGAAAGAAGAATTAAGGGAGGGAGGGAGGAGGGGAGGAAGGAAAAAGAAAAGTGGCAGTGAAGGAATTGAATACTCATTTAGCACAAAGCAGTCTAGGCATGTTAACTTCAAAAGATTCATAGCCATTCAGATAATATTATTTCAGAAGAAAAAATCACTCATACCGTTATATTCATCCTGTTGTTTTTAATGATATCATTTTATAATTTTTCTTTATAATTAATTTTCCATCTATTTTGGTTAGATAAATAATAGCTGTAAACAATAGGGTTTATACTCACTGGTGTTTCTACATAGTTAAGAAAACAATTTGAATCAACTCTAGGGTATAAGAGAAATGCATTCCTTTATAAGAGATCTAAATACTATACAAGTTTGAGGAACATTGGACTAGGCCAAGTCATTCCTCACTATCCTGCCATGAAAAAAAAAAAATGGCAAGTCTGGTAACTTAGAAGTTGCATTAGGTAAGACAAAAAGAGGGATTATTCTATTCTAGTGTTACCGGGTGGACTGGGGAGACCCCTGTCCCAAGGCTTTTTCCCAGCCAGTCCCAAAGATGTTACAGAAGGCTCTTGTCTCTTCAGGAGAAAGAATTTGAGGACAGACACAACACAGCATATGAGGAACATAAGCAGGGGTTTATTAAAGTGAATGTACATTCTTGAGATGTGTTAGTAGGTGAGCTCTGAGAAAGAGAGAGGGAGAGAGAGAGAAAGAGGGAGACAGAGAAAGAGCTAGGAAGAGAGAGCTCTGCCCAGGGGTCCTTATCTTTTATTAACAGTTGTTAACTAGGAGGAGGAATATTCATTGCTTAAGGTGGGGATATCTTGGAAGCAAGGTTTCAAGCCTTTTCTGCCTTACTTGGTCACATTCTGGCCTGTCTGGTTTGATCCAGATTTTTGTGGTTTGTTTCTGGAGTGCTGGCAAGACAAGTTTTTAACTTTCCCAATAGCTAATCCTGACTCTCCCTTTGTTGGTTGGCCTCTAGGCATCCTATTAAAACCTAACTAACTGCCTCCTCTAACACTAGCACTGGCACAGGACTGGATAATGTGTTTCCAAATAAAAGGAAGAGAAAATTGGGGTGCCTGGGTGGTTCAGTCAGTTAAGCATCCAACTTCTGCCTAGGTCATGATTTTGCAGTTCGTGGGTTCGAGCCCTGCATGGGGCTCTGTGATGACAGCTCAGAGCCCGGAGCCTGCTTCAGATTCTGTGTCTCCCTCTTTCTCTGTTCCTCCCCTGCTCATACTCTGTCTCTCTCTTTCTCAAAAATAAATAAAGATTTAATTTTTTTTAAAGAGAAAATTTAGAAAAGAACATTACAACTTTATTTTTCGTTCAGTGTTTAGATGTCATTAGAAATTAGAGATAGAGAAGAATACAAATACAGTAAACATTTAAATACAGTAAACATTTAAAAGAATACAGTAAACATTTAAAAGATTATGGCAACAAGATTTAGCAAATAGTTTTAGTATATGGGTTAAAAGAAGGGCAAGTCAAAATGTCCATGATTGTTTAGATAACTGGTGTGTTATCAACTGAGATAAAGAACACAAGTGGAGGAATAGATTTACTTATTAATTTTTTTAGGAATAGATTTAATAAGAGAAGATGATGAGCTCAAATTTGAAAATTTTCAATTTGAGTTTTTTTGTGGAATATTTATCGAGAAGATATATAATAGATACTTAAGTCAGGAAGAAGTTTGGACTAAATAATAGAAATATCTTAGTCTTTCTTTTATCAGTCAGTAGTGAGACAAAAGAGAGTGAAATATCCCTAGTTTATGTCCCTGTAAACAAGAACAATGGGATCACAATAGTCACCTGAGAATGGAGGGTAAATGGAGGGTTTCTTTTTAAGTTTATTTAGAGAGAGAGAGAGAGAGAGAGAGAGAGAGAGAGAGAGAGAGAGAATTCCAAGCAGTCTCCACATTCTCAGCTGGGAGTCCGATGCGGTGCTCTAACTCTGGAACCCTGAGATCATGACCTGAGCTGAAGTTAAAGCTCAGATGTTTAACCCCCAGCCACCAGGACCCAGGAGAATGGAATTTTTTGAAGGAAGAAGACGAAGAAGACGAAGAAGGAGGAGGAGGAGGAGGAGGATGAGAAGGAGGAGGAGGAGGAGGAGAAGAAGGAGAAGGAGAAGAAGAAGAAGAAGAAGAAGAAGAAGAAGAAGAAGAAGAAGAAGAAGAAGAAAACAGAGAAGGTATAGGTGGAGTAAAAGGAGATAATAGAAGGAATAGCGGTAAATGTATAGGGAAAAAAAGAGTGTTAAGAAAAGCGGGAAAGAGGAGAGTAATCACCGATACCTATGGCAAGAAAAAGGTAGATAAACATTGAATGTGGCAACAGACATCAGCCTCAGAGAGAAAAGTCAGAGTAGCTTTTTGTCAATGAAAACTCTGTTCCATTTTTTGTGAGAAGTGAATTTAGGCAATTCTTTCAAGAAATTTAGTAAAGAAGATGGAGAGAGATGTCAGACAGTAGCTGTTAGGAGACATGGAATGAAATGAGGCTTTTGGTTTTATTTCATTTGTTCAGAGTGAAGTCCTGTATAAAAGAAGATAAGTGGAAGAGACAGAAGATTAAAGCCCAGTTAGATGTACTGGCCTTGAAACAGAGAATATTACCTCATTTTAGGAATGGATTAAAAAAATAAAGATGAATGGTGGTGCAAATAAATTTGAAGGTATATTGATTTTTTTAGAATGCATGTATCAAATGATTTCAAATTTCTCAAAGAAGTATTTATATCAGCCATCCAATCTAAGGTTTTCAGGCATTTAAAAATGTCTAGAAGAAATAATGAAGATATAAATTTGGAAAGTATATAACTTATTTTTAATAACCATTAGTCATCCATATTTAGCAACATACTAGATTATATTGTACTAGTGAATGAAAGAGTGTTAAGAAAATGTGGCTTGTTTGCTGTAGTGAAAGGTGGGACGAAGGAAAGGCAAGCATGAAAATTGACTCTTGGTGCAAAAACCGAGTAGCTGATGGAAGAAAAGAATCCGCTGTTCTCCCCACATGGTTTTGTTTTATTGACATTCATCCCAGAAATCATTGACAAAATAGTAGTGTCCCTTGAGGCTTGACATTAAATCAAGGAAACCATAAATAGAATACATTTACAATTTTAAAAAGCCATTGTAGCATATACATTCATCCTTTAAGTTTTAGATAGTGTTTGTATCGCTGAGGTAGAGTATAGTGAAATATACCCCAAGAAAATACAGTTTGGGAAACTTGAAGATTACTCAAGCTTGAGAGGTTCTTGCCTGTGAAAACGTGTGTCCATGGACGAGACAGGGGATACAAAGCACACCTACATTCGTTAAGTTTTCCAAGTAAAGGAAAAACAGCAATGCCTGAGTAACAGATATTGATATTGTAGGCATTTAATTGACATGCAATGACTTTGCATATTATTGAATACCAGAATTGGCTCTTACCCTAAATAAATATGTGAAGCCCCCAAAACTTTTATGTTTATCCCTTCATGTTTATCTCCATGATCTTCAAGAGCCAACACTTCCTATTTCATAGACAGTAATAATGAGCTTCAGTTACTGCTAAATTGACTGTGGCAACCATGGACATGTTCCACATGGATATCCCTGCAAAAGGAAACTGCTATAAGGATTGTAATCAGCTGGCAATCGCAGTGACAATACTTTTAGAATCTGCCACAGTCTTTTAGCCCAAGAACACACCCCTCCTGAAGAGTTTGAGCTAATGACTGGGTGAGGTGCTGTGCTAAGGCCCTTGTTTCTGCTCAACACAGAGCTTCTCCAATAGACCATCTTCTCTGGGGTTCCCTCTTGGCATGAGTGAGAATTTCTCAAAATTGCATCAGTAGCTCTTCCTACTCAATATTTCTTGTGTACCTCTGTATTTTCATAGATATCAAACCTGCATCACAGATTTGTAGATTCTTCCTACTAGGATTCCCTTTCTCCTTTGTCTTCACAGACTTTATGCCCAATGAATCTCTTCTACTTCTAACTTAATCTTAGTGTCTGCTTCTCAGTAGAATTGGACTGATACATTGACTCTCATTTTACAAATGGTAAAAGTTGACACAGTTTGAAATGCAGTCTTTTCTGTTTGTACATTATCAAAGGTAAATGTGGAGAGCGATAATCACACAAATAAGTACATCAATGTATCATTGCTGCGGTAACATATTACCAGAAAACCTTAGTGACACAAACAACACAGATTTATTCTCTTAAAATTCCGGAGGTAAGAAGTCCAAACAGAGTTTTCTGGAGTTAATATTAATGTATAAGAAGGGATGTTTTCTTCTGGGGGTTCCAGGGAAGAATCTATTTCCTTGTCTTTTTTAACTTCTATCGGCCATCCCTATTGGCTTAATTTCTTCTGTCTTCAGTGCACATGGCTCCAATTTCTGCTTCCTTGCCTTTACCATTATAGTCAAATCTCCCTCTTCCTCCCTCTCACAAGGACATCGGTCTGTAATTACACATAGAGCCAACCTAGATAATCCACCCTAATCTCCCCATCGCAAAATCCTTAATTTAATCATGTATTCAAAGTCCCTTTAGCCACATAAGGTATGTTCACAAGTTTCCAGGATTAAGATGTTAATATGTTGAGGTGGGTGGGGAACATTACTCAGTTTATCATGCCAAAGAAGTTATTTTCCTAGGAAGATTTAGTTTAGTAAATTTGAAATTTTAGGATTAGGCCCCAATTAAAGATAATTTATACTTCTGAGGTTCTTATCTATGACTATGAGCATCCATGGATAAGAAAGATAGTGAAGCATAGCTACTTTGCTAAGATCTCAAATGGAGGAGAAAAGCAATTCAGATGCAATGAGTGTTAACATTGTAGACATTTGAGCAATGGTATACAAACTACAATTTTGAAAAGTGTCCTCTACTGGTGTAACTTTATTTACTTTTTTTTACTATTTCAAAAATTAACTATTAAATTAAAAATTGTGAAAATTTCTTAAAGCAATTATAAAGCTCTTTGCTATTTACACAATGTTGTTTGAATACTTACAAATAACTATTTTAACTGAAATTTTGTGAAAGTTAAGTTTCTCATGACTGGCAGTACCTACAAAATAAAAGTAAAGCAGAGGAAAGTCCATGACGCGAAGAACTGAGGTAAAAAACAAATAATTTCAGGGGTGCCTGGGTAGCTCATTTGGTTAAACGTCTGACTCTTGATTTTGGTTCAAGTCATGATCTCACGATTCATGAGTTCAAGTCCCATGTCAGGCTCTGCACTGAAAGCACACAACTTTCTTGAGATACTGTCTCTCTCTCCCCCTTCCACTTCCCCACTTGTACTCTCTCTCTGAAAATAAATAAATAAACTTAAAAAAAAAAGAAGCAAATGATTTTAGGTATGAACATTTTGAAATTTACCTGTTTAGCAGTTAATTTATATATTCATATACATAAATCTCCAGGAAATTATTTTGACATATTCATAATTATTGGCAGCAGAGGGATTGGTAGTGATAATTACAGCTTCTTTCCTCTCCCACCCTCTCACTGGAATATCATCACTTTTCCCCTGATTTCAACTGAAAATAAGCTAGACTAAATAGCTAGATATTAGCATCTGTTCTGATTAAATGATTTTCAAGAAGACCCTACAGAAGTTATTGAAATCATGTGCACTTGAAATCAAGGATTCAATAATATGTTCATCTTTGTGAAGAAAACAAACAGACTAACAAAAACTATTCTTTCATATCCAATGCCTGGATTTTGAATAGGGCCCCAAACTGAGTTTTTCAAATAAGCTTAGCCAGATGCTTCAAGGATTAGAACAGACCACTTTCTTGTTTTGTTTTGTTTTGTTTTATTGGTTGACATTTACTAACATAAAATGACTACTGAATTAACAGGTATGTGAACATTGTATGGAGACATGAAATCTGCTTGTTGTTTCACAGACTAATCCCTTTTCTCGTGTGCTCAGTAACATAATAGGCCATAGTTCATAGGTATGCAATACCAGCTAGCATTGTATAGATGGAATCAATAGTATAATCCTATTAAATTCTACAAAACCGTTTACTTTATGGTATAAAAGGGAATCGTGATTGATTTCTAAAATAAATAGTAGTTTTATATTCAACTCAGACCAGAATAAATTTTAAAGCTGCAACTTTCTCTTTGTGAGACCATTGTTTTTCTTTTATTTTTCTAGCCTTTAGAAATAAATGTTACCTATGTAGCCTAACTAAAAGACATTGAATTCTGCTTGTCTGTCCGCTTAAAATTGCCTTGGCTTTGCACCAACTCCTAGAGAAGTGAATGTTTGCTTTTAAGTTAGCCACTTACTTTAGAACATCCCCGGTTAAAAACAATAACATTTAGAAAATGGCAGTGTTTCACTTTTTCTAACATTTTTTTTCCCTTAAGTCCAGAATTATTATACATTTTTATAAATTCAAAATTAATCATCAGCCAGTACGCATTGTTGTAGGAATACCTGTATTTGCGTTCAGCTGCTTTTCTGATTATTCAATTTCCCGTGTTAAATAGTTGATTCCGTGCCACATGCAATTTTAAATATTTTTATTGTTCCCCTGCCTACAAATGCATTTACTATGGATGCCATATTCCTAACATTTACCAGCTTCTTTCCCATGTGATTAAAATCTCAAGCTGATTTTAACACATCACTTGGAAGGATATGATAGTATCCTTAAACATCCCTTAAATATCATGAAATTCTGGAAGCATTAAATGCAAATTTCTCCAAGTAGAATTGCATGCAGTGAAATAAGCCCATTCATTCATACTATGGAGAAATCTAATTGTGTCCATAGCAAAATAGACACAATAGTTTATAATCTTAATATTCTGTCTACTGTCTCATGATCCAAAGAAGTTTTTCCAATTGTATTTTCAGCTTAAACTTGATGCCTTCAGAGCTCAACCTGAAGGACATGAAGTTCATTTAATTCAATTTCGTCAAAGACAGTTCAAATGCATGGAAAGAGACAGCAATCTGTGTTGGCTCAAACTGGTAGGCTAAGTATACGTATTTTCTTTCTTGTTAGAAATGAAAAGGATGGGGGCGCCTGGGTGGCTCAATTGGTTGAGCATCCGACTTCAGCTCAGGTCACGATCTCACGGTTCGTGAGTTCAAGCCCCGCATCAGGCTCTGGGCTGATGGCTCAGAGCTCAGAGCCTGGAGCCTGCTTCCCATTCTGTGTCTCCCTCTCTCTCTCCCCTCCCCCATTCATGCTCTGTCTCTCTCTGTCTCAAAAATAAATAAACATTAAAAAAAATTTAAAAAAAAAGAAATGAAAAGGATGATTTAGGAGCACATTAAAAAAATAAATAAAAGTGCTGAAGAAGAGGTTATGTGATAGACCAGGAATTATAAAGAAATGTTTGCAAGGCAAAGGCAGATAGATTTAAACCAAGAGAAGAAATCTCATGGCACAGAAATACCATCTGCAAAAGATGGGAACAGGTCTCGAAGTATACCAACACTAGACAGGAATAATGAAAACATTAGAACTAAAAGTATAACCCAATGCCATGTTATATACCAGGCACATTCTTAAAAAAAAAAAAAAAGTGGAATGGGAATGTTAAAGGTCATGCAAATATACACTAACTCAATAAACTATCAGAAGCTAAATTGTATAGTATCTAAGTATATAAAATATTTTTAAGTAAAAAGGAAAACAAAACAGAAGGAACATACCTGTAGGAAATGATCATAATTCTATGTCCATGAGAGATAAAACGGTTAAATACAACATCATAAAATATTTTGGAAGTGTACAAATATAAAATATTTGATAAATTTAATAAAGCTGATATATACCGTTTTAGTGCATGTGATATGCTAATAAAACATCAAAAAGAAAAAAAAACTGAAGAATTTACAAAATAAAAAACAATATCATCTATAATATTAACACAATGAAATAAAGGTAAAAATTAAAATATTTTTCTAAACTACTTAATAAAAGCATTCTTATTTATAACATAATTAGAAATAGAGAAAATAGCATAATACACAACACAATTGTTAGGTTCAAAACTTAGTACAACTTAAAAAGTATAAACATTATCAATGTCAAAGAAGAAAAACATATTTTCTTTATAAAGGCAAGAAATTAGAACAAAAAAAGGAAATCTAATCTAAGGTTCAATTGCTATTCATTCAATATTCATTCATAATTCTTCAAATAAATAATGTACACAGTATATGATCAAATGTAGGTGCATATACACATTGACTAGAATTAAAAAAGAAGTTCCATACGGTGATTGGTAATGAAACGAATATCAAACTTATGAGTATATTTACATAAAGTGTAGTAGTTTTTTTTTTTTTTTTAATCTAAATAAACTAATAGTTTAGGCAATTTGGAGTTTGCCACTCTAGATCTATTTGACTGGAAATAAGATGAAAGTGATAGATTGTAACCACATCGAGGGCAGGGTCTGTTTGTTTCACTGCTCCAGGAGATAGATTTCTATGTTAACCTATGGGAATGAGTATGTCTTGCCCAACTCTGGAGTGCCATTCACAAAAATTGTAAGGTGGACATCTGGATCAGGGCCACGTAGCTGCCGTGGATACCACAGGGTATCCACAGCAGCCAAGAATCCATGTAATTGTATCCAAACAAGATCACTTCAAACAATGTAGCCTGCGCCTCCACTCTTCAGTGGATTCCACAAGTGATTCCCCACTTCTTTGTCACTGTCAAATTTGGGTGTATTAGAACATTATAAGAGAACTTTAGCACCTGTATTTTATTTCCATTCAGTAAACAAGCAGGTAATTTTTCTGTATGCACAAGTAATACCTCCAAAGAACCTCGAGTATTTACTGTGGTGGAGGACTGTGACAGGTCACATCACCCCCTTGGACTTCCTTTCACATTTGCCAGATAAGATATTAACTAAACTTTAAAGTTTTCTATTCAGATTCTTTAAGCTGTATGGGTATGTAAGGAACCATATAGGAAGCTAACCAGTTAGCCATCCCGACTTCTTGCTAGTCCCCCTTATCCAACCTCAGCTACCATGACCTCCACTGAACACACCCTGGGTGACTCAGAAACCATCAGACAGCCTGGACTCTCCAAATCTTCTGTTAATATACTTGTGTCAATAAAGATTTTGACATGTTTTCTCAATAGACATGTTTTGCTCTTTAGTTAGTTAGCTACTTATTTATTTAGCTATTTAGTTAGTTAATAAATTTTTCTTATATTTAGTATATTATTTTATTTATTTTTTTAGAGAGAGAGACCAAGAGGGGGGTGAGGCATGCGTGAGCAAGGGAGGGGAAGAGGAGGAGAGAGAGAAAATCTTAAGCATGTGGAGCATGACACGGGCTAGATCTTATGACACGTGAGATCAGTACCTGAGCTGAAATCCCACTGAACCATCCAAGTGCCATTATATCTAGTATTTTAAATGGAAAAGACAGTTTTCCTCTTTTACAACTAAAACACAGTTTTAATAGCATGGAGTAATCCAATTTTTTTTTTTATGTTAAAAGAGTGAACCCGTTTAATCCTAAGTAATATTGAAAGCTATGTTTTCAATTGCCTTTTCAAATTATCCTAAGGCACTCAGTCTATTCAAATTTTCAACTTGTTTCTTGTGTATCCATCAAATACATTGCTCAGTTAGGGGTTAGTTCAGGAATGCAAGAGTGGCTTCAGGAAGTCTATTAACACACTCCAACACATCTTAGGAGTCATTCAATAATGGTTTTGAAAAAAAAATTTTATAAAATTCAACAAATATTCATAATAGACTTTTTATAATTTACAAAGACTTTACAAAAATATTTTATTAAATGTGAAAGCACTAAAACAAATTCAGTTAACATCAGGAAATAAACAGGATGTCTGCGTCTCACCATTATTTTTATACTTTTATTTTAAATATAATTCCATATATACAGAAAAATCACAAGATAATTGCAAAGGATTTCCATTAATGCTCACAGAGATTCATCATTTGTTCACATTTTGCTACATTTACTTTGTCACCCTCTCTCTATATATATTTGTGAGTAAAATACAAGGAAGCTACTTCAGTATTACGTTACATACAATCTATGTTCAAATGTTGCCACATTTTCCAATAATATCTTCTATAGCAATTTTTTCTGTCATTTATTCCACTCAGATCATGCATTCATCACTTTAATCTGTAGGAATTCTCTGGTCTTTTTTGTCTTTATGGTACTGACATTGAACAGGGTATCAGAGTTCAAGCATTGCTGTGCAGTATGTCCCATAATTTGGGTTCACTATTATTGTTCAATACATTTAATGCAGTACTCAATGCAGTGAGAAAATTAAATTAAGAATATGCATATATATTTGAAAAGATGGTACTTTTGCTCATGACTTGTTATATACTTAAAAACAAAATTTTAAACACTAGTAGAATAAAGAAAGTTGATGGGATTGCTAGATAAGAAGAATGTTTAAAATCCAAACTTTATTGTACCAATAAACATCTAAGGTGAAAGAGAAAATATTTTATTCAAAATGTCAACAAGACATAAAATGATTAGGAGTTTAACAAGAGAGACAACCAAATTTATGTTTTTAATTTCAAGTATAAAACATTTGAATAAATGAAAAAATAATATATTATTGCATGAGAAGACATACTATGTTAGTAAATTCTTAGTAAAATTATTGTCCCTACAGAATTTGTTTTGGAATTTGATTAAACATTTTCAAGGTTAAGTGAAAAACTGTGTATTGAAATATATTAAAGATTACATATTTAAATATACTAAAAGATGAAGGAGAAAAATGGTGTAGACTAATTTGTTTCAATATAAGTTCAAATCAATATAAAAACTGGAGTGAATTTACTGCATTATTTCAAAGTATAGTTATAGAGCTATTGATAAGAAAATAATGTATTTAAATGGTGCTTAAATAACTAGCTAGCTAAAGAAAAGTATAGCATACTTATATTTAAAATATATGTTAAATAGTTTAAAGGCTTAAAATGGTAAAAGCAAAAACAAATATTTTAAAATAAAATCTGGAAACCTTACACAAATAACCAAATGAAAAGATTTCTTTAATTTAGACTGGAAATTAATAAATATTAAAAAATAAACATTTATCTATGAAAAACATTCTAGCAAAGATACATTATGCAAGTAGACAAATCATAAATTTCAGAAAATTCCAATGCACATGGCTAAAAGTCATATATGTGTTACACAAACTGCTCCTTCAAGCAAACAAGAAAATGGTATGCAATTTGAATGAAAATGGGTAAACACTATGAATATCCAGTTGAAAGAAAATCAAATCCAAATGGCTAAATAAATAAATAATAAATAAATAAATAAATAAATAAATAAGCAAAGAAGCACTGTCTGGAACTCTTTGGTAAGGATCACCTTAAGTTTCCCAAACTTCAGAAAGGTAACATAATTTCATCTAAAACTCAAAAAAGGGACCACATAGGTTTATTTGAATAAAGATAATAAACAGTCTCATTAATCACCAGATTTTCATAGTTTTTCACAAACTTTGTTTTGCACATACCATTTGTCCTTCATTCAATATATTGCAGTTTTTTTAATTCTTTTTTTTTTTTTTTTTTTTGAGATTGATAGAGAGACCGTGTGAGCAGGGGAGGGACAGAGAAAGAGGCAGACACAGAATCTGAAGCAGGCTCCAGGCTCTGAGCTGTCAGCACAGAGCCCGATGCGGAGCCCGAACCTCCCAAACATGAGATCGTGACCTGAGCCCACATTGGACGCTTAACCAACCGACTGAGCCACCGAGGTTCCCCTTTAATTCATTCTTAAAAGCAAATTAATCCTAATGTACTCATATTCCAACAATAAATCTAGCATAAAACTATTTGATTCACTATCAATCAAATTTCTCTCATCTTGTTTGAAGAAAGTATCTTGACTATAAAAAGGATAATTAAATAACAGAATACCCCATGTCTGCAATCTATTATCAAGTAAGAAAAAATAATGGTAAGTATAGTCATTTATAAAGTTATATACATGGAAGGGTGAAAGAGGGAGAGAGGGAGAGGAAGCACTCATACTGGGGGAAAATGTTAATGATTGAGTGAGTGTCAGTAATGGGTATATAGACATTCTTTGAATGATTTCTGAAGTTCCTCCGTAAGGTTGAAGTCAATCATTTCTAAATGAGAAATTAAAACAAACAAAAAAAGAATGTTCCTGTCAATATTTGTTCGCTCTTCTGTATCTATGGAATATGCATAACTAAAGATTTTATGTATTCAGCTATGTTTGGTCATCCAAAAATTAAAAATAGGCCTATAGTAGATTTATTGTTAATTGTGCTGAATTGCATCTTCTATGACAAAATTAATATCAGTTTATTTATTATTAGATCATTTTAACTTTTATTTTTTCATTTTGCCATATCCGTATATGTCAGTGGGAACATTTTATATCAATGAAACCATTTATTTTTATAGTAAACTGAAAGCCAAGGCAAATCACAGACAACACTTTGGCAATTTAATTAGAGACATAACAATTGTATTATCTTTTAGAGTCAAAAGCAGCATTTCCTTCCTGAGAAGAAAGCGAGCTTACCAAACTAAATTTCATAGACATAAGCTTGATCAAGCAATCTCTGAATATTTGTGTTCAGTAATAAATTTCCAAAATTATCATCACAAGTGTGTTACACAGCTATTCCACATAACAGATCTCTCAGATGTTTGTTTGAATGTTTTCCCATGGCAATTTCCTCTGATTCTTTCCAAGACATCATCTAAAGAGACATTTCTTTGCAAGCGTGAACTATCACTTCATATTCACCGTCTATTTGCCCTTGATGAAACATTGAAGTTCTTCATTATGCTCCAGGCTTAGAAAGAAAAACTAGACCACATAGCTTTATTTGGATAAAAATCATAAACAACCTCATTATCATTAGAACTTCATAAAGTGACTATAGGTGTTGAAATAACGGATTTTGTTATGTTCCCTTTCAGAAGTCACTTGAAAAAAATGTTATTTCCTTTCTCTTCAGAATGAAGTAACTGATGAAATATTGAAAAGTACTTCAATTTCATCTCAACTCTGTAGAAGATGGCTCAAAAAATTATTTTGAATTATATTATTGAGCTTTTTCAAGTTAATGAGCAAAACTAATTTTATTTATGTACGGACAGAACTTTGTAGTATTTAAGCATATTTTCAAATGATCTGCACACTATTTTTCTAACACTGGCAAGGCGAATATTTCTTGCAATACCTAACAATTTATAATCCAAAGTAAAATTTCAAGAGCAGTATTTTGAAATATCTAACTAGTTCAGCTATGCAGCACATTTGACATAGGTAATCATTTCTTAAATTCAAGTTTCTTTGTTTTAAGTTTATTTATTTTGAGCGAGAGGAAGAAAGAGAGAGAGAGAGAGTGTGGGGGAGGAGCAGAGAGAGAGGGAGAGAGAGAGAATCTCAGTGCAGGCTCTGCACTGTCAGCATGGAATCCAATGCAGGCTTGAACTCACAAACCGCAAGATCATGACCTGAGCTGAAATCAGATGCTTAACCAACTGAGCCACCTAGGTGCCCTTTAAATTCAAATTTCAAATAAAACTCTCTGTCATTATTTTAAGTAATATAGGCAAAATGAAAAATCAAACTACCCTTCATACTACCATTTCCATTTCTATAAATTTATTCTGAAGATATATTGCACTTTTAAGAAATTGTTTACATTCAATTTAATTCATTTTGTGTTATTTATAAGAGAAAATTAATTGAAATGAGGTAAATAATTACCAGTGGCCTGGTTATTAAATAAGACCTATCTGTTCCATGGAATATTGTTTCACATCTAATAAAACAATGGATATCAAAACTAATATAAAATTATTTCCACTGTATACTATTAGATTCAAGAAGTAAGACACAGATTTGTGTGTAAAGTATGTTAGCTTCCTAATAACTGTATAAAATGAAGGGAAGAAATATATATGGATATATTATTTTTTCATCTATTGTTTGTATATGTGCATATATGTACATAAATATAAGGCAATAAATATGTAATATATTGATAGTATGTATAGCCTTGTAGAGTCCTGAAATACCAAAGGAAGAATCATGAATAATTGTCATCTATGGGTAGGAGACTTGGGTGAGGGAAGGATGGGAGGAAGGTATGGGAGAAAGACCCTTCACCTGTTATATCTTAAATAGTATAGATGAATTGCTCAATCAAGAAAGAAGTTATGAATATATATGTGTAAAATAGATACAGTTTAAAAAATTGTCTCTTATTTTATTCTTTTTCCTATTTCTATAGAAAGGAAGAGAGTCTTACAGATAGAAATATTATTGCATCACGAAATTAATTACTCATGTATGAAATTGCCAACATATTACTTACTTATGAGCATGACGAATATGGTCTTTGCTGTCTAATGGGCCCAAGTTCTAAGAAATATTACCATATACTCAAAAGTCATCGTGAAATATACAAATAATGAATGTGATGAAATTAATTTGACACAGTGGATACGCAAATATCTATAAAATAAATATAAAATATTTATACACACAGTACATTTTGGGTTTTGTTTAATTAATATAATTAAGCATATTTTCAAAGTTGAAGCTTGATACATGGTTATTTAAGATACCTCACTGCTGAAGAACTGATCAGGCATTGATTTTGATAAATAAGAGAAATAAAAGGAAATTACTCTTTAATGCTTCCTAAATTGTATATGAACTTACAGTAAATATATTTTCCATAGTACTATGCAGAATTAGAGGATATACAGTGATTTCTTTTATGTCTGGAGAACTTAGATCCCTACGGTCTCGGGGTTGTCTCAGTGTGGGGGAATATCTGGAGTAAATTTGTTATATTCCTGTTCATTGATTCTATCTCCCAAAATCACACATTTGAAATCAATCTTTCTCCCCAACCAGTGCTGGTCTATTACCAGAAAGATGCTTATCAGTAAAGTCAGTTATACAATCTTGAAAAACATGTAAGATTATTATTTTTAAAAGTACATAGATCTATTTTACTCATTTAACTATTTTTGCTTACAATATTTGGAATATCCCACTTTGCTTTTTGTTGTTGTTGTTTTGTCCATGAAAATAATATTTATAGGTAATGTAGAGCCTCTGTGTTTACCTCTGTGTTTGATTTTTATTTTCTTAAGATTTTTATAAAAATCACTTAAAAATTTAGTGTTAAATGTGCATGTCTATGTGTTATTGAATAAAATATCAGAAAGCATTTTAGTATTTTTTGCACTATCTTATAAAAATAAGATATTTTTCTTTTGCTTCACCTCTTTTTTACCTGTCTTTTATTCTCAAACTTTATTTTTTTTTCCACTTTCAGTCTCCATCCAAAAAGAGTCACAGAGGTCTATAAGGGGCTCCCTTCTCTTTCCTGTCGGCATACCTCATGTCACCTGTCTCTGTGCAACCTCAATCAATCTCATGGATTTATGTAACATCTATATATTGAGAACTTTCACATGTATAGATCTTCAACACAGGTATTCACCAGGAACTTCCTAGATGCGTATATTACCATCTTTGGAAAGCTATTGGCGTCCCAAACTTAGTACCTCTAACTCTGAACTTTGTTTTCTCTAAAATCTCATGCTGTCCCTACCAGCCTGCATCATCAAAATAAGACACCAACACTCATTTAAGTAAAAAATCTAAGTTTTCATCTTAATTATTATAAGAGAAAAATTGCCTTGGGCCAATTTTATGGGCATGGGAGACTTTATTCAAGACTATTGGAACAGAGAGAGATTGAACTAAATCCTATTGAAACAAATGATGAGACAGGTTTTAAGCACTGGGATGAGTTAGTGGAAAGGTGTTGGACGAAGTTGATGGGAAGTTGGTCAATATGTTTTGGCCATCTGTGTTTGCTACTTAGTGCTTATCAAACTTAAGCTCCTACCCTCCCACAAACGCTGGTAAATAAGCACGCTATCCTTCCTCATATTTATATTTCAAAGATTCCAGATTGCTGAATTCTCTAAGTCCCTCCTTCAAATGTTTAGTCCAAATACCATCATTCTACATTGGTACGATAATCTCCAGTTCTAGTTCTTGTCCCTTTTGTTCTACTCTAACAATCCATATTAATACGTACTCCATTTTAGTATCATGTATCTGATCAGGTCATCCTCCTAGGCAACACACTTCAGTCCCATCAGCCACAAAGTAGAGATCAACCACTTTGCCATGACTTCCAATGCTCAGCATGCTCTGGCACTGCTTTACCACTCCAGCTTCAACTCACTTCTCACCCTTTGCTCGAACCCTCAAGCCTTTCTAGTCATAAACACACAAACTCATATCTGTCTTAAGATCTTACTTCTAGTTATTCCTACTTCCTAGAACTCTCCTTCCTTTTATCTTGGCAAGTGTAGTTGGTTCCTCTTTGTCAGTCAGATCTCAGGTTGAATGTTGCTTTCTTAGAAGGTCTTCTCTGACCTTCCAATATTTATTGACTAATTAGTATTTTGGATTTTGTGAATCAAAAAGTAATATTTGAATAATCCGCACAGCATTATGTTCATCAATGTTTTTCCTCAAAACTATACATTTAAAAAATATATATATTGATATAAATATATACATATAAATAAATATAAATATATATATATGTATTTAATGTTCTGTTTTTCCTCAATAGAATAGAATTTTAAGAAGAGCAGGATTCTTGTCTATCTTGCCCATTGCCAAATCCTCATGACAAAACAAAAGCAAACAAAAGTATATGCCATGTTAGCTACAATTAAATATTTGTTTAAAAATGAATAAAAATAAATACATATAATATTTTAGGAATAATTTTGTTCAGATCTCACCTTTAACAAAATAAAACAAGGAAGAATGGGGTTAGTGTTATACTCTAGGTCAACCACATAGCGGAGCCAGTGTGAAGAGAGTCTTCTGCTGGCCAGTCCAGGATTATGTATTTATATGTGGTGTTTTTCTGTGGCCTATTTTGATGATTAAAAGCCAGTAAATAAAACAAAAACAAAAACAAAAACAAAACAAAACAAAACAAAACAAAAACTTCTTTCCTCTTGAAGTGAAACTCAACTTTTGGAAAGACTTCACATGTAATTAGATATTATTCTCTCAGTAGAGATAAGAGATAAGAGATAATGATTTACCTTCTTAATACATTAGCAGGGACTGATTTATCCAATTAAACCACAGCAAAAAGCCTAAAGGAAAAAGAGTCAGGGAAGTTTTGTTGATATAATGTTTCCTAGGAGATAAAATGCTGTGGTGAGGGCTACATGTTTCTCAGGAAATCTGAGGTTCTAAATCTGAAAAGAAACGTCTCCAGATAATACTGATAGGAAGATAGGGGCAAATTATTCTCTCTTATTCGATGTACTTCTGGATATGGTTGTGGTATCTGGTATAAAAGGTCACATCTAATATAATAGTAAGTAGTAATAATTATGGTAATAACTACCATTTTCAAGCATCTCTTAGTAGCTAGTCTTTATGCAATTAGTGCAGTTTGTTAAATGTGTGCTTTTAGCTACATAGCAAGAAACCTAATGTTATTTTAAATATAAGAAATAGGAGAATGAATCCAGAGAGAGTAAATAAGAGTATAAAATAATGCAATTACTTGAGTGATGGATTTGGATTTTGATCCAAAGTCTTTCTGGCTTAATACTGCTTTCTATAAAAGCATATATTACTTTAATTAAAATATATTATTTATCATAATTTTAAGACAATATTTGGATTAATTCTTGGTGTCTGGATGACCTAAGAAAGTAGAGCTTAGTTCTGTGATATCCATGTGAACTTTCAAGAATGTGAAATAGGACAGCCCCAGATTCATACTGACATCTAAACTCACACCTACTATGGTTTTAAGCTATTTCAATTCTCTTTTCTTCATTAATACTATAAAATTTGATAAAAGCCTGCACATGAAAAGACTTTTCCAAGAACTGAGTGAAAATTACTTAGGTAGAGACCACATGTGTTCAATAATTGATAGTATTATTGTTAAAATTGCTTGTAATAAAAACCCAGGTTATGTGATATAATATACCAGACACATAAAATATACTGGGTATCACGTGAGTTCAGAATATTGATTTTGATTTTGTAACATTTCTTTCACAAATCCTTTTAGAGTTGATACAAAATAGAGGACTTTATGAAATAATGAAATTTGAAAGTCAGAAAAGTATAATAGAAAAAATGTTCTTGTTTTAATCACAATTTCCAAACAGTTATTAAGTGGTGCTGTTCAGTTGTTATGCAATCATAAAACATATTGGTTCTTTATACAGAAAGTGTACATTTTGGAGCAATTCCTGTACTGTTATGATTGCAAAATTTTGGAGACTACTCCTGTTACAATTAATAAGTTGCATGATTTTTTACAAGGTACTTATTTTCAACTTTCTTATAGAAACGGTGAAATAAACTGAGGCAGTAAAGTGTAATGAAATTAACAAAAACTTGATTTTTTTATATTTCAAATCCTAGTTTTTCTAGGTTTTAAAATGCAATTTTATCCAAATTACCCATGAAATTCGTGAATATTACTAAACCACTCATTTTCTTCATCTGTATAGGATGCATGAAAAGTTCCAGGAACTAAATGTAATAAGATATGTAAAAACCTTGCATATTGGTTCACAAAAAACTAAGTATAATAAATATAAATTATTATTAAATAATAATTAAATTGTTACCAAGTATCATATTTTCAAAATTCTATTTGTCCATATCAGTTTACTTTCCAGAAGAGATGCATTAGATTTTTAAAAATTTGCCTTGCAAGTAAAATGCAACTGATTACTATCTATGTTCATGAAAAATATTTACCATTTGTACTGGACAAAAAATACAATAAATTAAACCTTGTTGATTTATTAATATATTTATATTTATATTTATATTTATATTTATATTTATATTTATATTTCTCCCCACTTACACAAAATATAGGAAAGATAAACTAAATTTGGAAAACTTAACCTCTATGATATTTAAGTGTATTTTTGAAATCTTAGAATTGGATTTCCATATAAATCAACTGAGTATGTAGGACTATGTTAAATATATGATCTTATAAAAGCATACAACTTTATCACATTTGTTTATCTAAATATACATTTTTATATGTGTACATATATATTTACAAATTTGGACATAAAAATTAAACATGAATAAATTGTATTAGCATTAAAATAATCTGGGGCAAATTAAATCTTTCCTATTGAAATAGCAGGTACAGAGTCAATTATAATTCTTCATAAATATAGCATTAACAAAGAATAAGCTTCTAAAGATAATACATTTGTCATAGAAAAAAAGATTGAAAAATTGTATTAATATAAGCAAAACAGCATGAAGAAAGGCATGTTATATTAAAAATCATTTACATAACTGATGTATTTTAAATATGAGGAACAGTTTTGGTGTATAGTAAGAGGTACAAAGTTTTCCATCAAGATTTGTATAAAATCATCTTTGCAGCCATGCAGATTTGAATGTTTAGAACTGAGACACATGTTTGATCTGCTAATTCTATTTTCAAATACACTTTTTAAGTAAGTTTAAAATAGCTCTGTCCTTGTTACTTGAACATAGAAATTATTATCATAGGCATGTATTGACAATATCCGATGTAACTGGATTCTTATCTTTTATTTTTAGAAGATCTAATTACAACATTGGCTGACAGCCTCTTCTAATCACAAGTTCATATAATTGAACAAAGCTAATTGAAGGTACCACACCATGTCAGTATGCTGGCTAATATAAAGAGGTTGAGACCCCATAAAAATTAAGTTGACTAATTCAAACTGTCACTATGTTATTAATCAAAATCCAGATTATTTCCTTACAAGTATAAAATTAAGCTACTTTTGTTTCTTTTTAATCTCATAAAAAATATGCCTCAAAATAATGTTTGTAGAATGTAGTAGAATTAACTTTCAGATCTCTTTACTTTCTGTATAATCAATAAAGTAATTTGATTATTGCTGGTATTCAACAACAAATTGTTTATGATTGATGAATAAAACAATGCTGTACACATGTTTGCAATCTAAATGATACATTCTTGGCATGATTTCCCCCCCAATATACAAATGTGAATTGCTTTTTATATATATTTCTCAAAAAGAGTATTTTTAAAATAGTATTCAAGAGCTGTTATTACACAAACCTACTTTTTGTTAAATTTCTGTAATGAGTTCCTAACTGCATACAAATAATTGGTGGGAGCTCTCTTGACTGAGCCTTAACATCTAAACCTAGTATTCTTTCATTTTCAATGAGAAATCTCAGATTACTCAGACTGAAATGTGAATTTGGTCTTAGAGGAAGGAAGTACATTTCTGCATTAGAAAATCTTTCTCCAGTAAGTCATTATTTTTCCATAGGTCTGTTTAATATAGTCATTATCCATGTTGGTTACAAATAGACTCTTTCCAATGAATAAATCTCATAGATTTTAAATTGCCCTAACAAATTCTATTGAATTATTTTTTAAATTTTTCAGGAGGGAAAGAAATCTTTGAAGAGATGAAGCTTATTTCATTTTATACTTCATGGACAGAAAACTGCAAATCATTCACATTATGTATGTGTCAGATAAGTTTTAAGTTGTCTCTGTCCTTTTTGAAGTTTTCTAGAGAGATCTGAATTGGATTTTGAATAGAATAACACGTGATTTTAAGAATAATGTGTGTGTTTATTGACTGACTCATTTCACTTAGCATAATACTCTTTAGTTCCATCCATGTTATGGCAAATGGCAAGATTTCATTGAGTTACTCAATGTTAATTGCTTCATTTAACTACCTGCTAAAAATTTTTTTTGTTTTAGGAAAACGTCTCTCAGGTTATCCTGAAGATTATTTGTCTTCAAAAATGTTTAAATATAGCATTTTGAAAGAAGGAGAAGAAAGTTTATCTTGTATGGAGCCTTAATCTGGTAAAAGCTTTCTAAGGCAGACCTCAGAGTTTGAGTCAGAATTCTAGTTTTACCAAAAAAAAAAAAAATGTATTGCTATTTAAGAACTAAGATAGAAGTGTAGTTAAAAAGTCACATAAAACTATGGAAAAATAAGAAGAAATATTACACACAGTTAACATGTCAATAAGTACAGTATACTTAGACACAAATGGACACTAAATCTATTTTTATAGAACTCCAAATTAGTATATCAAAAGACATGACAAGTAATATAATTCCAGTTCACTGGAGACTGGTTAGAAAAAGATTTTTTTTATTTGCTTATAATGAAAAAATGAAAAAGAATGAGTTGTTTTGTATATACCATAAATGATTACTAATTCTAGATGTCCAAAGAATTCCAATTAATTTGTTATTATAAAGATTAAATAGTTGTATGACAAATAGGCTCTCTGTTTCTTAAATAAGTTTACAACAAACTCTGATAACATTTGATAAGTATTTTTTAATATCTACAACGAGATTAAACAAATAAACAAACCTGCCGTAAAGCTCCTGATGGATCTCCTAATACAGCTCAGTAATAGAGATTGTTACGGGTTGAACTGTATCCCACAAAATTCATTTGTTGAAATCTCAATACTAGTAGCTCAGAGCGTAACCTCATTTGGAGATAGGGTCTTTACAGAGGTATTAAAATTAAGATGAGGTCGTTAGGGTGGATAATAATCCAATATGACTAGTGTCTTTATAAAAAGATGAAATTTAGAGACAGGTAGGCATTCAAGGAGAACACTATATGAACATGAAGATGGACATCAACAAGCCAAAGTGAGACACTTGGAACAGATCCTTCCGTTTACAGACCGTCAGAAAGAACCAATCATGCTAACACCTTGATTTTGAACTTCTAGTCTCCAGAACTAGAGGACAATTGATTTCTATTGTTTAAGCCAACACAAGTTGTTTGTGGTACTTTGTTACAATAACACTATCAAACTAATACAGAAATAGAATCTTAAAATACAAAACAGTAAAATATTTAGTATATCAGATGGTCATGATTTAATTATAGAATGTATCACTCAGCATATCTTGATGCTTATCTTATAAATTTTTCTCCACCTCTTGAGGACAGAGCAGTTATCAGATTGCTCCTCAAATTGCTCTAAATTTTTTTGCCATTCTTTTCCCCCTCTACTAGTTGTACTTCTATAATGGTCCTCATTCTTATTTCAATAGTCATGTTTCTATATCTTTTTTTTATTAAATTTTTTAACGCTTATTTATTTTTTGAGAGACAGAGCATGAGCTGGGAAGGGGACAGAGAGAGAGGGGGAGTCACAGATTCCGAAGCAGGCTTCAGGCTCCAAGCTGTCAGCACAGAGCCCAATGTGCGGCTTGAGCCCATGAACTGTGAGATCATGACCTGAGGCAAAGTCGGCTGCCCAACCAAATGAGCCACCCAGGCACCCCTCTATATCTTTTTTTTAACAGAAATTTGTGAATGGCTGAAGACATATACTATGTGTAATGTTATCTTTTAATCTTTTTTTGAGCTTAGTAGGCTCTATTACCATAATATATATTTATATATATATATACATATATAATAATATATATAATAAATTTATTTGTTCCTACAAAACCAGCAGACCTCTTTTGTCAGCTACACCCCCATCTCATCATATGAAATCATGCCTCCATTTATATATATTTTTTTAAATCTTACAATATAAAGTTAATTTAAATACTATTTAATATACCCTCAAAATGCTAAATCATGATTTCAATAAAATGCACAAAGCTTAGACTTTTATTTATAGGAATAATAAATTATCTTCCAAGTCCATTAATATACTTCTAATTACTCTAATATCATGATTTACATATGATTAAATTTAAAAGTAGGTGATTCAAAGTCACTCTTTAGGCATTTTAACCAATATTTGGATGGTAGACGTCGTCTACTTAAATGTACAGTTCATCCTTCTCTTTTTCCTCCAAAAAAGCTTTGAATTTGGTTCAAGAATTCAGGCAATACCTCTGCAATCCACTATAGGGAATATTTATCTGAGATAACCATATTCCACTGCTTTTATAGAGATTCTTGGATTTGTTCAGCAATTTACCCAACAAGTACTTGTTGTACCTTTAACTGTGTGCTTGGCACAGGGATACAGCAAATAACCCCAGCCTCATGGAGCTTACATTCAGATGGGAGAGAAGACAATAAACAAAACAAGCAAGTATCTTACTCATCATTAATACATGAGGATATCTTCTACTAAAAAATAAATAAAGCAGAATATTAGGATAGGAAATGTAGGTGGAACCAGCTGTTTTGCAACTGTAGATGAGTCATGAATGGCCAGGGAAGGCCTCTGTAAGAAGGGAACATTTGAATAAGACCTGAAGAGGTGAGGTACAAATCATGTGGATAATAAGAGGCCAATGACTCTAGACAGATAGCATTCCTAGGCAGAGCTTTCCTTACATGTTCAAGAAAGAACATGGTGGCAGAAGTGAGGGTCAGAGTGGTAAAAGATGCGGCCCTAGGGTAATGTTGGGCAAAGAAGCAAGCGGTATTTGAGTAGGGATTTGCAAAACCTCTTAAAAACTTTGTTTTGCAGATGAACATAGGGGAAGGCAGGAAAAAGAGAGGGAGGCAAACTATAGAGAACAAACTGAGGATTGCTGGAGGAGAGGTGGTCAGGGGATGGGCTAAATGAGTGATGGAGGGCACTTGTTTTGTTGAGCAGTGGGTGTTATGTGTAAGCAATGGTTTCTACTCATGAAACCAACATTACACCATATGTTAACCAACTAAAATGTAAGTAAAAACTTGAAACTAAATAATGAATAAATAAATGGATGAATGATGAATGAATGAATAGCTTTGTTTTATTGTTGTTTGTTTTAAATGTGTCAGGAATCCTCTGGAGGGCATGGAGCAGAGGACCTATGTGGCCTGCTTTTGGTTTTTAACAAGTTCACTCTGGCTGCTGTGTTAATGATAGACTAAAGAGGTAGAGAATAGAAGCAGAGAAATCAGGTGAAGATATTAATGGTTAGGATGGGAGCAACAACATAAGAAGTGAGGAAAAATGGTAAATTCTGGACTTTTTAAAAGGTTAGTATCAATGTGATTTGCCAAAAGAGCAGAAGTGGATAGTGACTGAAAAAGATGTATCACTGATAACTCTGAATTATTTTACATCTACAGCTAGAAAAACGAAGTTGGAATTCATTGAGATAGAAATAGGAAATTAGCTGATATTGTGGTGAATCAGGTAATCAATTGGAAAAATAAAGTTTGATACGATTATCAGCCACAGAAGTGGAGATGTCTAGAAGGAATCTGGGTATGCAAATCTAGATTAGAGGAAGAGTCAAAATTTGAAAGTCATTGGTGTATGGAAGTATATTTAAAATCATGATGCTAGGTAACTTTACCTACTGAGTGTGCGTAGAGAGAAAATAAAAAACATCCAAGAGCTGAGTTCTTGACACTCTTATTAGAAGTCAAAGAGATGAAGAAAAAACGGCAAAGACTAAGAAAGAATGGCTTCAGTGACAGAAGGAAAACCAGGAGAGTGTGGTATATTAGAAGTCAGGGGGGAGAAAATTCTTTCATGGTGAAGGAGTCACTAAACATTGTTTCGTACATCCCTTAGCATAGAAATATCCCAATTCTCTAGATGTAGCTTTGCCAAGATCATTAATGTCAAAATAGAAATGGTTTCATGGTCGGGTAAGAGACTGACTATAATGGCTTCAAGGGTAGTTGATAGGAGTAACATCAGAGACAGTGTTAATACGATAACTACTTTAGGAAATTTATATAAGGAGAAAATGTGGTAGTTAGAGATATTTAGGGAGTTGAAAAAAGAAGGAAGAAGCGTTTTGTTTTGTTTTGTTTTGTTTTTTGCTTTGTTTTCAGATGTGAAAAGCAATTGCTATTGGGAAAGATCTAGAGAACCTACATGGATGATGGAGGAAAACAGGCAATGCCATATGGGATCATGTCACTGTGTAGGTGAAAAAGGTTAAGATCTAGTATATACATAAAGGACTTGGCCTTAGTTAAGAGTAGAGATGATTCAACCATAATACAAATATTAAAGACATATTATACCAGTACAGGTGGTCAATGTGGGAGAAAAGTTTGCATACCTCCTTATCAAATAGAAAATATATATTGATCTCTGTTCCTGGTTCCTGGTATGGAACTCCTAAAACTGTTGTAAAGTTCTAAGTGATAAGAGCACTAGGAGCATCTTCTGTTCTGATGAGTAAACTCTGGATGCCTCCTAGGTAGGGGCTGATCACCAGAAAGAGCCACAAATAAAACTTCATAATTTTCACTCCCACTCTACTGTCTCCACTTCTCAAAGAGGGGAGAGGAGCTGGAAATGGAATTAGTAATTGACCACGTCCACATAAAAAAGTTTCCATAAAAATCCCAACAATACGGGGTTAGGAGAGGTCCCAGAGATAGAATATGACTACATACTGAAAGGGTGATGCACTTCAAATTCTGCTCTTGGGAATCTCTGAGAACTTACCCTGTGTATCTTTTCATTTGGCTGTTGATCTGTATCTTTTACCATATTATTTAATAAACTGGGAAATGTAAGTAAGTGTTTCCCTGCATTCTGTGAGCTGCTCTAATAATTATCAGATACAATAGGGAGGAGGTCATAAGAATCTCTGACTTGTAGCCATGTTGGACAGAAGCTGTGGGTAACCTGAGGACCTACTACTTACAACTGGCATCTGAAGTGGACAAACTGATGTTTTAATCTATGGACTCTGACACTGTCTTTACATAGGCAGTGTTAGAATGAAGTTAAATTATAGGACACCCAGTTGTTATTGCAGAATTTCTTGGTTTATGGGGAAAAAACCCAGACATGTGGTAAAAAATAAGGGTTCGGTGTAAAAATAAAAGAGAAACACAAGAGGAAGACTGCACTGAGTTTTCTCTCTTACACTTTTTTTGGGCTTTCTCATTGAAGATGGAGCAGGATCGTCAGCTAGGGGAGTAAATTATGACTGCTGAGGAGCTCTAACTAAAGAGTTAAAGCTAAAAGAGTAAAGAGATTTTATTCAAGTAATATTTAGTTCAAAGTTACATTTTTAGTGTTATTTGGGTTTTATCTAGCCACATCCTCTTACCAGATACAAGGGTAAAGAGTAGGTTGAAAAATGGTCTTTAACAAGACCTATGTTATGTTCAAGAATATAAAAGAGATAGAAAGGCAACAGGTAAGAACATAAAACAGAATTAAGGGTTTGCTTGGAACATGAGATTGGAAAGGAGATAAGGAAGAATATGTAGGAAGTGATAGACAATGGAAAACGGCAGGATTAATGGATGGAATGTTCTTTGAGGAGGTGCTAGTGAGACTGAAGTAATATTTGTGTTAGAATACTAGGGCAAGCAAGCTTAAACCATTGGAGGTAATGGTCAGAAATTGAAATACTCTACACTGGAATGATGAAAATGACAAGTTGAAGGTTAAGATGATGGCAGTCTATAGACAACATGGGTACCTAGGAAACATGGTGGTGTGGTCAGAGCCCCTATTATCAAAGCATAGTTTAAAATAGCCAAAGCTCAGTCAGTTGAGCATCCAAATCTTGGTTTCGGCTCAGGTCATGATCTCTTGGTTCGTGAGTTTGAGCCCCAGCACTGAGCCTGTTTTGGATTCTCTCCTTGCCCCTCCCCTACTTGCTTTCTCTCCTTCTCTCAAAATAAATAAATAAACACTAAAAAAGTAAACAAATAAAAAATAATATAGCCAAAGATAGAAGTACACCAACCGCAAAAAATATGTCAAATATTAAAATTTTGTGTTAAAGTTGTTCATAAAGCCCTCATCTTAACTTTTTATGGTCTGTAGAATTTTTAACTGTTCATATTTTCATCTGTGAGATAGAAATCACTCTTTTTTTCTTCTAGTTCAGTATACTCATGATTTATCAATTTTACTTGTTTTTGGGAAAAAAAAAACAACATCTTTCTAGTTCTCTTTGCTGTACAGTATTTTATTAACTATGCAATTTTCTATTTTATTTTCTTTCTTCTAATTTCTCCATGTAAAACTTGCCAAACTTTTTCCACTTTCTTGAGGAAAATATTTAATTTTTAATAGGCTTTCAGAAGAATTATTAAGGCACAGCCTTTTAAGATTTTCTGTTTCGTAAAATAGATAAGTGGAATATTTTGTTAAAAGCTATGCCTTTACACATTTTTAAATATTTTGAATATTTTCTTAAATTGGCCTGCAAAAGGGACAATGCTTTTCATGTGTCTTAAAAGTACCATGTGAATCTACTGAAAAAAATAAAAATATATGCCAGTCTGATAAACCCAAATGGAATCTTATCTTTAATTTATTTGCTTGCTTTCAGGTTCAATATTTATTATATTACAGCAATTGTATATCTTCTTGTAAAATATTTTCTTTTCCTTTGCACCATTATCCTTTGAGTTGTTCATTATTTTACTGATTTGGAAGGCATTTTTATGTGTAAGAAAATTATTTTCTTTTCTTTTTTATAATTGTTTTTAATTTTTATTTATTTTTGAGAGAGACAGAGACAGAGTGTGAACAGGGGAGGGGCAGAGAGAGAGGGAGACACAGAATCCAAAGCAGGCTCCAGGCTCTTTGCTGTCAGACCAGAGCCCAGCTCGGGACTCGAACCCACCATCAGTGAGATCACAACCTGAGCCAAAGGCAGTTGCCTAACCAAGTAAGCCTCCTAGGTGCCCCGCATTTTATTTTTTATCAAGTAACCTAAAATTTAGATATTATTTATCTTTTCAGTTTTGGATCTTATTCTTAGAGATAACTTGTCTATACTCCAAATTATATAAATAGGAACCTATAGGTTTATGATAAAATTTTATAGATTTTAAAGCATTTAAATTTTTAATTTGATTATGTGTTATGTCAATTACATGGTTGTATTGTCCCAATTAAATGTCCCATTTTTTTATGGATGTTCCTTTTCTGGTAAATGGAGTGAAAAGTTGGAAGATGGTTATTAATTTGGAGAGAAGGCAGATGAAGAAAAACTATCTTTCTAAAAGTTAAAACTTCTATGAGTGTTCTGCCTTGTTCAGATCTGGAATCAGTGTTATATATTATTGTATCTGTATCTCTGTTATGGACGTTATGGACACAATTCATTGACTGTACTAGTCAATGTATTTACTATTACTCTCTGAGAATAAAAATAATAACAGTAAAACCTGAACACAATCATATTTATTATTTATAAGCTGGGAACTGTAGATACTACAGTTTAAAATGAAAGTTCAGAAATTAATGAATGACAAATATCTTAGTCAATGCTAATTTTAAAAAGTATAAGGTCTATGTGATTTGATTAAATTTTTGCTGGTTTGTTTTTTTGTTTTTATAAAATCTACCTTCTAAATGTTTAACCGAATTTATTTTTAAGTATATTAATTTAATATATACTTAGACTATTATATAATTGTTTACTACCTAAATTATTTTTATATGTTCTTCAGGTTGTCTGCTAGGGCATTATTAAGTTACTCAACATTTATGGGCAACTCACACTATTGAATTATACAAGGGGGAAAAAAACATATGAAACAAACAGCTGAGATAATCTTATTTTAAAAAAGGAGACTGTATTTATTTAGGGCAGACTAGACTTTCAAAACTCTGAGTTTTATCAATTGCATTGTCTGCAATTTGTGAAAATCATATTATAACAAAAGCAGGAACAATTTTTTTCAGACAAGTACTGTGCATTGAAAACTTTTTCATGAATCTAAGGGTCAGTTGGTAATCCCCAAACTAAGCAGAGAACGATCTTCATGTATAAATTTAAAATTGTCCCTATGTTACATATATTATTTTACTGCATTCCATATGCACCAATTAAATTGCAAATAACTTTTGCATAACTTTGCAATAATCTCAACATGAAAAAAATGTGGGACTGGGTCTAAATCTTAAGTAACAAGAATGAATTTTTTTTTTAATAGTTTTTTTAACATTTGTTTATTTTTGAGACAGAGAGAGACAGAGCATGAACGGGGGAGGGGCAGAGAGAGAGGGAGACACAGAATCGGAAGCAGGCTCCAGGCTCTGAGCTGTCAGCACAGAGCCCGACGCGGGGCTCGAACCCATGAACCATGAGATCATGACCTGAACTGAAGTCAGATGCTTAACCGACTGAGCCACCCAGATGCCCTCTCCCATCCTTTTAATGATTATTTTGAGCTGGTTCATTGTTTCCTTCCCTCACCATAGTCAATAACACAGAAAATGGTCATACAAATTTAATATCATACATTCCAAACTCCAAGTCTTCCCATTACGTTAAGTTGCCATAGTAAACAGTTACCATATCTATCTCCTTCTCTGTCACAGTTGCCATCGCACTAATACAGGTCATTCATTCTCTCAAAACGCAGATAGTGAGCACCAGCTACGTACTGGATACTTCTTAAGTGTTTTAGGCCTATCACTGACCCATGTAGACAAAAATCCTCACACCTCTAGAATTTATATTTTAGCAGGAGAAAAGACGATAAACAATACATAGAATAATAATGGGTAAAATATATTACATAGAAGAGATGGCTTGCCTGTGAATCAGGAATGAATGACAAGGAGTTACAGTTATAAGTTTAGCAGTCAGGATAGGCCACAGTGGGGTGACTGACACTTGAGAAAAGACTTGGAAGATATGAGGAAGTTAATATGGAGATACCTGATGGAAGTGCATTCCAAGCATTAGGAAGAGCATTCCCAGCCACAAGACTGAAGAGTCTCTGATACGCTGAAGAAAAAAATAGAGGTCAATGTTCTTAGAATGGAATGCACAGAAGTAGTCAGGGTTTGGGATTAATTATGTAGGACCTAGAAGGCCATTGCCAAACCTTGAATTTTACTGTGCTGTGAGAATACAATATGGAAGGTCAGAGATGGAGGCAGGTAGACCAATAAGGGAGAATCTTCAAATAATCAAAATGAGTTTCTATGGCTCAGAGGGCGTCAGCAGTAGAATGTAAAATGCCATCAGATTCTGGATGTATCTTGAACATAGGTTCAAAGGATATGTAATTGTGAGAAAAAAGAAGATCTAAATTATTATTATTAAAAAAGAAAGAAAGAAAGAAAGAAAGAAAGAAAGAAAGAAAGAAAGAAAAGAGGTTAGAGTGGGAGAGAGAGCCAAAGCCTAAGAGACTCTTAAAAACTGAGAACAAACTGAGGGTTGATGGGGGTGGGAGAAAGGGGAGGGGAGGTGATGGGCATTGAAGAGGGCATCTTTTGGGATGAGCACTGGGTGTTGTATGGAAACTAATTTGACAATAAATTTCATATAATAAAAAAAAGATCTATTCAAATGCAAAAATTTTAAAAAATAATTTTTTTTTTTGAGCAACAAGATGGATTCAGTATCAACTCCAATGGAAAACTGCATCTGCAGAAGATTTTAACCAGACTGTGGAGAGACCATACCAGAGCTCAGATTTTGACATGTTGAGTATTAGATAGGTAGGCAGGTGGATATAGAAGTCTGAAGTTCAGGACAAATGTCTGGATAGATGTGATTTAAGATCAGACAAGATCACTTTGAAAGTGAAAGTAGACAAAGAGAAAAAGAGAAGAGGAATAAGGCTTGTGCCCAGGGCGTTTCCTCATTATTTCCCACTCAAATTGTTGGGAAACTCCTAACTCTTGTGCATAACTTAAATTCTGATATTATGTAGTATGATACCTCTACTTCTATTATAGTTATTTTTCTACAACTCAAGTATTATTTCACATCTCCCACTCTGAAAGAAGAAAAATACAAAAGTTTTACCTTGATACACAGGTGCTTAAGAATTTGAGCCATAATCGAGCACCTAGGTGGCTCAATCAGCTAAGCGTCCTACTTTAGCTCAGGTCACAATACTGCGGTTTTGTGTTTGAGGCCCACTGTCAGGCTCTGTGCTGACAGCTCAGAGCCTAGAGCCTCCTTCAGGTTCTGTGTGTGTGTGTCTCTCTCTCTTTGCCTCTCCCCGGCCCGCACTCTGTCCCTGTCTCTGTGTCTCTCAGAAAATGAATAAACATTAAGAAAAAAAGAAGAGGGGTGCCTCGGTGGCTCAGTCAGGTAGGCCTCCGACTCTTGGTTTTGGCTCAGGTCATGATCCCACAATTTCATGAGTCTGAGCCCTGCATCAGACTCTGCTGGAGGCATGGAGCCTGCTTGGGATTCTCTCTCTCTCCTTCCCTCTCTCTCTGACCCTGCCTCATTCACACTGCCTCTGTCTCTCTCAAAAATACATAAACTGAAAAAAAAAAAAAACATTAAATAAAGTAAAAAAAAGAATTTGAGCGATACTATTCGATCTTCTTCTTCCTTTTTCATACCATGCCCTATATCTCGGTCATATCACACTGCCCGTCAACCACATCACCAAATGTTTTCCTAATCTTACTTCTTCTTTTTATTCTCTTTGAAATGTTCTTTGTATGGGTTCACACTTCTTAATTATAATTTAAGACTTACCACTCTTATATAGATTTTCCTGATCATGGCATAGAAATGTGTGCTTACCTCCTCTATACTCCTATATTAGTAAGATGCAGTATCTTAGGAAAAAGTTGTATGTCTATGTTCATCACTACCCTGAGGATTTCTTGAAGACAAACTGTACAGCCCATTTTAATCGAAAATAGTGCACTTAATAGAATGCGCATGGACTGAATGAGTAAAAGAATGGCATGGGTCAATAAGAAAACATTAAATTACTTGGGTATGTATCAACAGTCAGTTTTAAAATTGCACATAAATTGGTTACAAATATATCTACTTATTTTGGGTACATGGTGTGATAGAAAATATCACAAATACTTATTACTAGATATGTGTTCATTTTATTGAATACTCCCTTTATACAATATATTTTATTAGATCTCTGTGTAGTGAATCAGCCAAAAGTAATGTGAAGATGTGCTTATGCTGGAAGAATTATTTGATAAAAGATATAACATATAAGAGAAACTGATAGAGTGAAGAACACATTTTTTAAATATCAAAATTAAAAGGAACATAGAGAAATTCAAATTAATGGAAGGATTCAATATAAAAAGCAACATAACATCAGTCTATGTCAACAAGAGTCATTAATATAAAGTTATTTTCATCTAGGCTGTTTCTAAAATGATAAAATCAAATTTATCATTTGAAAAACAATGGAATAAACAATAATTTCTTTCTGACTGGGGATATTGTTTTCAAATTGTTTCTGATTAACCATGGTGGGATCGTTTGAACAGACCAAAACAATCAATTCATTTGACAAGACCTATGAGTACCATACAGTATTGGGAATGCATTCTGATATTCTCAAAATGTAAAAGGATATAATAGTGTTGCAAGGCCTTGAGACGAGTTGTTTCCTGTTTAACATTTTTATGTGCTGTGTCCTACAAAAACATAAAATAATTTATCAAGAAAAAGTGGCAGTGATATATTACACTCAGGGACCACAAGTGCCTTTCAAAATATTTTGGGTTTTTTTTTCCTTTTTTGAGAATTATGACTGAGTTGTTATTGCATCAAATTTATTGCATTGCATAAAGTTAATGTTTGAGTTTTAATAAGTGGCAGAATATTGGTTGATTATTTTTTAGAAGTCTTAGGCAGATCTTATCACTTTCCTTCCTTTCCCTCTATTCTCTCTCTTTCATTGCTCCCTCCTCCTTCCTTCCATGACTCATTTCACCAAATACATACTGAATATATAATTTTGTATGCTGTTGGATAGTTATATGAGTGAAATAGATAACACCGTCCTGCTTTGGTTAGTTTATAATATGGTGAAAGATAAGGCATAAATATAAATAGCATAAAATAAAGATTTAAAAATAAAATAAATTTAAAACTTAAAATAAGATAAAAGTCATATGGGTAGTTACATAGCAAAGGACACAGGACAAAATATTTAAATTGCTATCAATTTCTGAGAATGGAGAGATCAACGAAGAATTAAATAGCCAGGAAAGTCTACGGAGTGCCTGGGTGGGTCAGTCAGTTAAGCGTCAGACTTTGGCTCAGGGCATGATCTCACCGTCTGTGAGTTCAAGCCCCATGCCAGGCTCTGTGCCAAGAGCTCAGAGCCTGGAGACTGCTTCAAATTCTGTATCTACCTCTCTCTCTGCCCCTTCCCCACTCATGCTCTCTCTCTCTCTGTCAAAAATAAAATAAAAACATTAAAAAATTTTAAATAGTCAAGAAAGTCTTCGTGAATGATGTAAGAATTGTAAAGGCACTTGAATAATCATGGTTTCTGTATGAAAAGAAAGTATATCAGATAAAAAGCGGTTTAGGTATATGTAATCTTAATACAGTGATATTAGGGATTAATAAAGAGGGCTTTACTAAAATTCCTTCATTAGACTGCAGCAATAATTCAAGTATAAAGTGACAGTAGACTTTCTGTAGAGATTAAAAGAAAAGTCAGATTATTCACGATAAGTAAGTTAATGAAAGGCAACAGGTTTAAACAATTTTGGCTTATGGGTGAGGGCAAAAGTGTCCAATAAAAGTTTTCTTTTCTTTTGTAAGTTAATCAAATCAATTAAGTTTTGAAGAAAGGGAGACAAACTTTATATATTTCAGTTGAAAATAAGATATGTTACAGAAGAATAAAGTAAATAAGAGACCAAGGGTTTTCTTTGTTATTGTTGTGTATATTTTAAAATAGTTCAATAAAATATAGAGTCTAAAACAGCATGCAAAATGGGTATTCCAAAGAAGAAATTAGAGAAAGATTAATCCAGTAAAATATCCCTGCCTAGTATAAAGATGTTTTCCTATTTCATGACATTTTAAAGTTTTATTTAATTACTTCTAAGACTTTGAAACTGTGTTTCCTAATTTGGCCTGTCATGTTTTGATGTGCTCTAAATCTATTTATTTGTATGTCCCATTGCCTAAAATATCTAGCACTTAAGTTAACCTAACTTAACTGATCCCTAACATATGCTTAATTGGAGTTGTAGTGTCTAATGTGCTATTGCTTTGGTATTACTGCTTGCAGTTCAATTTTTCTTAACGTTTATTTAATTATTTTGAGACAGATACAGAGAGAATGAGTGGGAGAGAGGCAGAGAGAAAGGGAGGGAGAGAATTCCAAACATTCCTGCAGAGCCTGATGCAGGGCTCAAACTCACAAAATGTGAGATCATGACCTGAGCTAAAATCAAGAGTTGGACATTGAACCTACTGAGCCACCCAGGCACCTTAGCTTGCAATTCAATTAAGTTTATTGGTCATTTACGTTAATCTCAAAATGAAAAAAAATATATATCACAACAGAAACCAATTTCTAATATATAGGATATACTTCACAACGGTGATTAAGGCAGATTTCTAAAAGCTCAGAGCAGAATCTCAATTGTCAGGAAATTGATGTTCTACTTAGGAAACTAAAGAAGCAAAAACCAGGAACATGTGTATGATCATACATATACCGTATGATCATACGGTATAACTATATACTTCTGTAATTATTTTAATCTTCTCTTTAAATATTCATTTGGAAAATTCCAATATAGTTGTCTTTTGTGATCCGCTGATAATATATGCTTATGAATGAGGTATATATCCCAAAATATATCTTTTCATATTTTCTTTTTTTAATGTTTACTTATTTATTTTTGAGAGAGAGAGAGAGAGAGTATAAGTGTGAATGAGTGGAGGAGAGGCAGAGAGAGACAGAGAGAGAGAGAGAGAGAAAATCCCAAGCAAGCTTTGTGCTATGAGTGTGGAGCCAGATGTGGGTGTCAATCCCACAAACCCTGAGATCATGTCCCCAGCTGAAATCAAGAGTTGGAGACTCAACTGATTGAGCCACCCAGGCTCCCCCTATCTCAGATTTTCAAAGTGATTTCAGACAGAAGAATTCTACCTACAGTAGATATATTTGTGACAAAGAAATTTGTCGTAGTTATTTGAATAGTTATTCCCAAGATTCAGATTCCTTTTCCAAACTATTTCTGTGCAAATTGCTTAATAATATATTATGCGTCGTTCTTTCCTATAGAGCCTAATATTTTTGAAGGAGATCATCCAAATAAATCCAAACTCAATAATAAAATCCATCCAAAATCCATTGTACCTGTTATTGGTTGTCCAAAAATGTTGTGTTGATAATTCATTAAAATATTGCACTTTGTCCTTCTTTTCATCATATGTTCAGCAAATTTAGTTGGTTTGTAGCATAATGAATACCTGTTTTTTTTTCTATATGTATTTTATGTAATGTAAACATTTCACAAACTTTGCTATTGTGCATTAACTTGCAGCTACACTTGATGTCCACTAAGTAAAACACTTGATGCTAAATTTCAAGAGACATAGTGATCCTTTTTCACAAATCTTCTCTTAGATTCCTTTAATAAAGTCATATTCAGTATTTTTATGAAAAAATATAAAAAGTATTCTACCATATATTTTTGATACCCAAATATTTTCCATTACTTGAAAAGTTAAATTTTTTTAATTTAAATATATACAGATAAAATAGCAGTAATTGGCTGAGACTTTTAAGCGATTTTAAACTCATTTAATCATACTATATTCTATATATCCTCATTAGAAAGGTACTCAATAAAACAATTATCAATATAATATTCCATCTATGACTTACAACTTAATACCTAATCAGAAGTTGGAGTGTTGATTTTCTAAACAATAAAAAACGAAACATTTCATTATTACTTACAAAACTAATTTTTTCTCTGAAATGAATACTCTATTGTATTATTAATACAAAAATCTGTATTAAGATTTTTGACACTGAAATATAAGGCTTACTCCTGCTCCCAGTCCAAGTCCCAAGTCCCTATCATGCTCTTAGAAAACTGGTAGCCAATGGGGTGCCTGGGTGGATCAGTTGGTTGAGCTTCCAACTTCGGCTCAGGTCAGGATCTTACGGTTTGTAAGTTCAAGCCCCGCGCCGGTCTCTGTGCTGACAACTCAGAGCCTGGAGCCTGCTTCGGATTCTGTCTCCTTCTCTCTGCCCCTCCCCACTTCTGCTCTCTGTCTCTCAAAAATAAATAAATGTAAATAAGAAAAAAAAAAAAAAAAGAAAGCTGGTAGCCAAGCAGATATTTATCCCAATATGATTAGATGATTTTTTTCTCTGAAGGAATTGTCAAAGGAAAAAAAAAAAAAAACAAAAAAAAAAAAAAACAAAAAAAAAACCATTTTAAACTGATCTTTAGAAATCTCCAAATAAAATCTCACTCCATGTTGGGTCCTCTTTTATGGACCAAATATTTATGTCGCCCCCAAATTTATATGTAAAAACCCCAATCCCCTGGATGGCTATATTCAGAGATGAGGAAGTAATTAAGGTTGAATAAAATAAAGGTGGGTCTTTATCCAATAGAATTAGTATCATTATAAAAAAAAGACACCAGACAGCGCTCTTTCTCTCTCTCCACAGGTGTGCAGTAGGGAGAGGCCATGTGAGGACATCGCAAAAAGGAACCATCTGCAAGTGTAGAAGAAAGTTTACACCAGAAATCAAATCAGTAAAATCTTGATCTTGAACTTACACCTTCCAGAACTCTGAGAAAATACATTTCTGTCATTTGAGCCATCCAGTTTATTGGAGCTTTTTATGGCAGCCTGAGCTGCCTAATATATCCATTCTCTAAAGGTATGCTACCCTGTTTGAGAATCCATGGTACATGGGAAAAGAAAACAAAAAACAAAAACAAAGTAACAAAAAAATACATCTGTGTGTTTTTTTTTTTTTAGGCATCCTCTTTAAATGCAAATCAGGATTCACCAGCCATGTGAAAGATCCTCTGAAATGAAAGACACTAAAGGAACCTATAAAAATAATGTTACAGAAAGAGAGCAATGTAGGGGACAAAAATGAAAACATAATATAAAAATTAAATAATAATTGTTATCTTCAGAGAGATAAAAAGATGAGATATAAATGGTACAATAAGAAACATGCAACAAATAAGAGAAATGCACTTGGAACTTAAAAAAACATAATAAAATTAATGTAAAAATGGAAAGATTGGAAGGTAAATTTCAGGTGACACCCAAGGTAAAACAAAAAGACAAACATCTAAAAATTAGGAAAACTATGTAAGAATGTTTGAGAATGATCATCTGAGTAATAGGCAAAGAAGTAGAAAAAGTAGAAGGAAGGAGAAGGGGATGTGGAGGGGGAAGGAAGAGAAAACCCTCGAAATTGGAGAGGAGAACATTACGTTAGGAGTAATAAAAGAAAATTTCCAAAATTAAGAGAGAAGCCTTTACACAACAAATTACAAACTTGTATGCAGCTTCCTGAATGGCTAATAAAAAATAAGCCATCGCTTCATGAAATTTTCAACACCCCTGAGTAGAGTGCAGAGTATAAACAGAGAGAAAGCAAGAGAGAGAGAGAGAGCCTACACAAATGTATCAAGCATCAAAATCCCATTAACTTTCATATAACTAAGACAACTGAGACAGTGCGTTAATTCCCTCATTCTTCTGAGGAAAAATGATTCCTAAAATAGTATTCTAATTCCAACCAAAATGTCATTTGAGAAACAGAAAAATTAATCTTTGAAGTGATTACTTTCAAAATATTTACCTGTTTTGCATGCTTTCTTGGGAAGCACAGGAAGGTATTTTTGATCAAACTAAGAGAATGAACTAAGAAAAAGGAGAATAGGGAGTTTAAGAAACAGGTCAATTGCAGAGGAGAGGCAGACATAGTTCTTGGTATGACAGTGAGAGAAAATGCTGCAACTGCCATTTCCATGGCAAGTGTGGTAGTCCATACTTGAGTAGAGAAAGGGTGGGTTCCAGGAGAGTTATATATAATGGTGAGCTGGTGAATGTTGGTCAACCAGCATTCAAGAAAAATAAGGAAAAGTCCCATCCTGTAGCATTTGCTATTTTTTCTGTTGTAAATACTCCTACCAGGGTTGAAAACGTGACATGACTGACCACTGATCTGGGAAGAGATTCACACGATCAATTCTCAAGAACTGGTTCACAACAGCTTCAGTACACTGCTTGTATTCACAGAAAAAAATAATGCTGAGCAAATAATTTATCTTGTGTCCTGGATAGTTAAATAAAGTGTTTTATATTCCATCAGACTATTTGAAAATTAATTAATTATGGACATATAGGAAACTAAACAAAAGGGAAAATAGGGCAGCTGCAATCTCCAGGAAGGCCAACAAATATATTAACAACCCAAGGGAGGAAATGAAATATAGTTATTGGTTTAAACAAAAACTGTGATGATTAAGTGGGAACGCAAAAAGAAAGTTAAGACTGAAGAATGTAAATATTTTAAATCTTTATCTTTCTAGTCAAAAATCAATGGATAATACCTAAAATAAAAAATAACGGAAATATTTAAAAACATAAAAAGGCATTATAAGAAACAGCCCAAATAATGAGAAGTAGTCAACTCTAGGGAATAAAAGGCAGGACAAGAAATGTGTTTCTCTCTTATAATCCTGTGGTGCGGTTTGTTTGAGCTTTTAATCTACGTATATATATGATTCAATTAAACTTAAATTTAAAATTGGATAAACACCACTCTATCTTGTGTTTTAAAAATATGACTCTGCTCTGTGTTAAATAATGTTCTTTCACTTCAAAGTATTAATCCGATTCGTTTTAATGTATAAAAATATGGAATCAAGAATTTAATAGAGGTGGCCATGTTCCTTAATACTAGTGAAATGATACTGTCTAATACATTCCTAATATGATGATAATACTATGCAGACTTTCTCTGCAGTACTTTTGTAACATCTGGCCCTGTCTGTTCCAACTGTTACTGATCTGTAGCTGGGGAAACAGTCTCCAGTTGAATGGCCAATGCTAATTTTGCCTTTCTGCCTTCTCTTGACTCCTGCTCTCACTCCCTTTCCTTTCAATGGGTAAGTAGAGTTCTTCTAGATTTCTAGCTATTTTCTACTCTGTTTTTTTAAGAAGGAAATTTATAAACTGTCTCTCAATGTCATTCTTATTTGGGCTCTTTGGCAATTTATCCAGTATAATTCCTTTAATTGTGAGCATTTGAAACTCATTTTTTGCTAGTTTCCTGATCCAGTACATTTTATATATATATATATATATATATATATATATATATATATATATATGATTTTTTAATGTTTATTTTTGAGAGAGAGAGGGAGAGAGTGTGAGTGGGGGTGGGGTAAGGGCAGAGAAGGACTGAGACAGAATCTGAAGCAGGCTTCAGTCTCTGAACTGGCAGCACAGAGCTGGCCTCAGGGCTCGAACCCACGAACTGTGAGATCATGACCTGGGCCTAATTTGGAGGCTTAACCCCACTGAGTCACCCAGGTACCCCTGTTTTTTAATATTTCTTTGTACATTTCAATTAGTAACTGAGGATAGTTTTGGGAATGAAGGGACAGTTATTCTATCATAATTTCTGTTGCTTTTACATTGGTTCATAATAAAATAGAAAAACCAACAAATTAAAAAAATAATAAAATAAAATATTCAAATAAAAATCTTTTGTCTCTACAAGCCATATATTATAATAATGTGAATTACTTTGTGACTAAATTAGAACCATATTTTAGTACCCTAGTCTATAGTAGACAAGAAATGTTGGCTTATATTTTGATACAGTAAAAATTGTGTCTCAAGAAAACCTGCAACAATAAAGCAAAATCACTTGATAGTCTTTCTTTCCTATAATTTTACTTGTGTACAACTTTATTGCCCTTTTTAATATTGACTGTGTGCCATAGATAACATTATCTTTTATTTATACTCAATTTATTCCATAATTCTTATGATTTTACATATTTTCACTTATTTATGAGCAAATTGTATTTTTTCTTTTTAAGAAAGTCACTTTCAATGCCATATTTCATTAATATGTTCATCTAATCCCCTAATATTTTAATCATATGCCATTTTGGTTATAATATATAGGTTAAACATTTGACATAACATTTTATATTTGAAAGTTTCAGGGAAAAAATCTTTTACATAAATTGTTAAAAATTCAGCAAAATTCATCTTTAAAAAATACTGATATCATAGAAGTTAAGTTGATTTATTCATTTATCAACAAACATCACTCAAGTAGCTCCAATATGCCTATATCATTCCAGGAATTTGCAATAGAGTAGCGAACGAAATAGGTAAAGACCTTATTCTCAGTAAGCTCACAGTTAATACTGTATTGATAAAACATATGTATCATATTTGGGTTGCATTAATGTACCTTAAATTATTTTTTCCCATTTATCCCACTTAAAAAAAAAATAGTTGATTTGTAATTCTGTGAGTTCTCACTAATTATAAAGTTTTGTTTGTAGCTCAATGCTAAGAACTACTCAACCTGTCTAATATTAATTATCACTTGAGGTAATGTAATTCAGACATGTTTACTTTTCAGTATATGACAATTGACATTGGTTTCAGTGTTCTAGTTAACTCAGAGGACATTTATTATATATTTTACTTCATTGGATGAATCCCAGTTATGTCTCATATACATAATGTAAAAGAAAGTTTAACCCAGGGGGATTTTTTTTTAATTACTTTAGCCTCCTACACAGTGTGACCAATGGCATTCTGCAATAACTATATTTTTTTTAAACCTGGACCTCAATTATAAAAAAGAACATTTGACAAAGTCAAGATTTATATTTGCCATAGATATTATTCAAGATTTTAAGAAAATAACTCAGGGATTTCAAGGAAGTTCTAACTTCGTTATTGTTACATAGCACAATGGTTTACTGCGTGATGCACAAATTTGGCTAAATTTATCTAGAACTATGTATTTTGCCAAAATAATGACATGATATCTGAGCAGCTGTCTATGTTCTATAGGGAACTTTTCCCTGTGGACGTAAATTGTTGCTTCATATTATATGTAACATATAAATAAATGTAATAGGAGTCACAATGACTTAGTAGCCAGCAGAACACAAAAAGGTGCTAGATCTGATATCAGAAATATAGTTCCACTGACCTTGCCCAGTAACTCAGCTTGAGTTGTCATAGAATTTATGGAATGAGATGCCTGGTTAAAAAATCTCTGAAGTAATCATGATTGACTCTAAGAGTCTAAGATTATATATTACAGATAGACCTGGATATACATATGACTAAAGCATTAGGAGTATAATCTGAAATAGCAATGTCTCTTCTAAGATTTTAATTAAAGTATCAAAAGTTATAGTTGTCAGAACTGAACTTCTCCATGCCTTGGGAGCAATATAATGTTGTAGGTAAAAGAAAATATCTCTGGAATTAGATGTTTATTTATTAGCTAGCACAATCCGGCTGATGTCAATAACTACATCATAGGGTTGCTGTATTGTTTGAATGAGTTAATACATGCAGAGGCCATTGAACTATACCTGGCACACAATAAGCACGAATAAATGCTAGCTCAGGTTTTATTTCCACCAACATCGTTGTTAAATAAAGCTTCAGAAAGTCCTTGCAAAATTGTACATTTTTTAGACATTTAATGTATTCTCACAACTGACAGATTACAACTCTGTTAACCATGAGGTAGAATCTGCCTTCTTATCTACAAAAATATTGTTTACTTATTTACAATAATTGAAATAAGAAGATGTGATAGCTTTGTTATATGGAACGTCTTTCCTGAGTAATAAGTTTGGTTTATAATTGTTACCACCAATTGTTACTATAATTGTATATACTATACACATATATATGCAGATTCACATATCAAAACTGAGTGATTCAAGGTCTTTAAGATGTGTGGACTTTTCTGTATTCTTATCATACTTCAATAAAACTTTTGCTCAAAAACTGTTCTTTTCTTACTAAAATACAGTATAAACTCAACATTAATAGAAATTGTAAAGCCCTGATGGAAAGCAGGTATAGCAGTAAGAGGTAGAGAAGATTATTTCTTTCATAGAACAAAATAAATTGAGTTTTGTATATGTTAATTCTCAAGTGAAAAATGTCAGTGGCAGTGAAATTTGCATGCCATTACCTCAGCCTTCAGATAGTAAAATCTCTGGAGAATTATATATTTAAGTGCTTTCTTGCAGGGCTACATTCTATGTGGCAATCCCGGAGGGCCATTCACTTTTCTTAAGTACATGCTCTTCATTTTCATGGTAGAACATCCTGTGAAAAATGCTCATGTGGAAATAGAATGGATATACGTATAACATGTGGTAGAAATATGAATATAGTTAGCCCTGGTTCTGAGTTATTTACGTACATGTCCTAAAAAGACTTTTCTCAGGAAAAAATTGTGTGGATTTTTATGTGAGTTTTTAACCATACAGATTCTTATATTTATGTAACTGTGTTGAAGGAAAATATCTTGTTAATGTAGGTTTATATAGAATATATATAGTTATGTAGGTTTATATGTTATTAACAAATAATAGACCATAAAACAGAATATATAATATAGCATATTATATACATAATATTTAATCCTGTAATGGGCATATTAAATTCAGAAATACAATACACACACCCACAACCTACATACCCCTATAATAATTAATGTCTAAAAGAAGGAAATCATGATATGTCTTGAAATATTAAGGTTTTATTACTTAAAACTCGTTAAAATCTAAGATACTAATGTTCTATTGTACTTTGTACATCATTCTGTCAAGTGACTATCATGTAGTCAGCTCACAAGAATGATGAGAGAAATAGAAATGTTCTTTTTCATAATATATGTATTATATCATTAATTCTACACCACAGGTGTTATATATATCAACTCTTTTCAGTACAATAGAAGCTATAGGTGCTTTTATTTTTGTAGGTGCCTTTTGGTCAAGATATAAATTCAAACAAAGTTATACAAATTAGAGTAACAAATTGGTTAATTGCTTTGGTTTTGCTCTAATATTAATCCATCCAATTCAAATCAGATAATTCTATTTTTTCCCAAACAATATTATCTGTCTAATGTTAATTTTCCTAAAGCAGTTCAACTAATAGTGTAATAGCTAGATACACAGTTTCACAGGGAAGCTAAATACAATTTTACATTTGTATGATATCTTTATGTACACAAACTCATTTAATATTATCATGTCTACTTACAGCAATGCTGGCATGAATATCTGTCGGGCGAAAAGTGAACTTATATGGTGAAGCTATTGTAAAAAGTGTGACTACGTAGAGGATGGAGAAACTTATTTTCCTGGAAAATTCTTTTCCTAGTTGGTAACCAAAAAGCACATAGCATTCAGATGAAGTTAGATTTTTATTCTTCAAGGACCATGCACTAACAATTTGACCTTGATCAAGTAGACATTGTTCCCAATGTCAGTTTTGCCACTGACTACCCATGTGCCTTGATGCTTAGAAATTGAGTTTCTTCAACAAAAAGTGGAATAAAATATATAACTTTTAATATTGTAGAGATTGTGAATTATAATAAAATATTTAGCTCACTCTGATGTATTTACCAATAATTATAAATCTCGTTATTTCTCTTGAAGTTATCTAAGGGTATATATGATGAATAGTATATACATAGCTTTCACTAATACATCTTTTAAGAATTATCATGTCAGAGAGTGGAAAAAGGAAAAAAAAATATAGTTCCAATTTCATGTGTTTATGTAGATAATAGTATGTTAGGAAAAACAGACAACAAATATGTAAAGAAACCAATAATTATATACTTTGAACAAATGTTAAGTACTGTGGACGTAACAAGCAAGACTCCTGATGGACATAAATTAGTCAGAGTGGGCAATAGCCTTTGATCAGATCATCAAGACTTCTAAGTTATTAACATTGAAGTAGTTATAAAGACAGAAAGCCACCCATGCAAAAAAAAAAAAAAAAAGACAATATTTTGTCCAGAATATAGAGAAATTGGAACCCTCATGCACTATTGGAGGGAAAGTAAAACAGTGTAGCAACTATAGAAAACAGTATAGTGATTCCTCAAAAAGCTAAAATAGAATTACCATGTGGTCCAGAAATTCCACTTCTAGGTATCCAAAAGAATATCCAAAAGTATTAATAGTAGGAACTGCAGAAGATGTTTGCATACCCATGTTCATGGAAGCATTATTCAGAAAAGTCAAAAAATGGAATCAATCCAATTGATCATGGATGATGAATGGATAAAATATGGTATATACATACAATGAAATATCATTCAGCCTTTAAGAAAGAGGGAAATTCTGGTACATGCTACAACATGGATGAACCTGGAAGACATTATGCGAATTATAATAATTCAGTCACAAGATAAGGTAAATATGATTCCATTTGTATGAAGCTTTTAGAGTAGTCAAATTCATGGAAACAGAAAGAAGTGTGGTCGCCAGGACTGGAGGCATGGGGAAATGAGAACTTGTTCTTTAATGGGATAGAATTTCAGTCTTACAACATGAAAAAGTTCTGAAGATCTGTTTGCTAAAATTGTGTGAATTATACCTTTAAAAATGGTTCAGGTGCTAAATTTTATGTGTGTATTTTACCATAGCTTTAAGAAAAAGTGTCATGATGATCATGTTTAAAACAGAACAGCATTAGTCAATATGTAGAAGGGTTGGTTGAAAACAAAATAACTTGGTATTTTCTAGAAACTAACATCCCGAAGTTTAAGGAGCTTGAATTGTTAAAGATTGTCCAAGGTTTTGTGGGCCATTGTTAAGAGTTTTAATGTCATGTAATGTAAAATAAGAATGTATTGAAGTGTTTCAGATCAAGCAACAAGTTGAAAAGATGTCATTTGTTTCTTACTGGCATCTTAACTAGCACAAACTGCTGCTAGATATTTGAAGATGGTCTATTTTTTTGATATGCAAATATTAAGTATCAAGTGTAGAACTGCAGAAAATACATCATGAGTTTAATGAAAATAAGGATGATCTCCATTGGCTATATTTATAGGGTTTAAAAGGAGACCAAATAGATCTATCTATACCTATATCTATATCATCCATATCTATATTTACCTATATCAATATCTATGTATCTATATATCTATATCTATATATACATCTATATATGTATGTATCTTCACTTATCTCCTCATCACCACCATCCTTCACTCTATTCTAGGGCAGGCTTTGTTAGGAGTCTTAGGAACAAAGATATTTATAAAGATGAATAAAACTTGGGAGTAAGTAAGAAAAGGAAGGCAAAGGAATGCATAGAATGAGGGCAGAGAGGAGGAAGAGAGTAATATCATATAGCAACAAAGCAGGGAGCAGAATATTTAGGGAAATTTGGTGAGGATAGTAAATAGCCTTTTTAGGAAAAGTATGTTTAATTTTCACTTTTACATTGTTTGCATTGCTTCTTGGTAAATGTTCTCCAGTTTCTTAAATCTTCAGTTAATCTGCCACATGCACCAATGGCTTGTGTAAGTGTTTCAGAGAATAAAATCAAGGATTGGGTTGGGTTCCTTGCCTGGTTCAATGAGGTACTAAGAAACTATAACAGCCAGATGAGTGAGATATATTTGAGGAAGGGAGTTCATCAAAAGCTTAAACTTCCAACTGCAGAGAATGAAACCCATCAGGAAGTTACAACACTTTCATGAAAAGCACTGGATTATTCACATGGTGAGGGTTCCTGAGTCAATCTATATCTCAGAGGACGGTGTGACTTAAGCTGACATCTGAATTTAAAATAAATGTAAATACAAATTAAGTCTTGAGTACTTCCTGAAGTTTTATTTTTGCATTAGCTTATGGACCTTTCAAGAGCACATGTATTTAGTTCACCAGTGTTTACTCAGGGTTTGTGTTCAACAATATTTGTTCAATAAATAACAATACCAATACCAGTGTATTCCCAAATAATGCCACTTTCTCCATGGCCTTCTCCATTTGAAAACATTTATTTTTTTAATATTTATTTATCTATTTTGAGAGAGAGCAAGAGCACACGTGCAAGCTGGACAGGGGTAGAGAGAAGAGAAAATCCCAAGCAGAATCCCACGACCCTGGGATTCATGGCCCGACAGGGAATCAATAGTCGTACACGTAATAGACTGAGCCACCCCAGGCGCCCCAACATTTGAAAACATTTATTAATGAAATTTGCACCCACTACAACATCCCACTTCAAAATCATACCCTGCGGGAAGAGATGCTGTTTATTATTCTCATGATAAAATCATAGCTTCAACTCCTCTCCACCTTACAAGTTTTTCAGGTACCTTATCCTTCTCATTCATCCAGATTTCGTATCTCCTCTACCCTGAATTTTATTTCCTTAATAATTGCTTCTCCTAAATCATCATCTAAATTCTCCTTATTATTGTGTTTTTCTACTGCTTTCCATAAGGACATGTGTGAAAGCATCCGTTAAATAAGTGATAAACAAGATGTCTCTGAATTTTGTTAAGTTTTTTGGCTATATACTTACTCTGGCCCTTTATTATCAAATGTTTTGATAGAAAATACTACCTAACAATCATCTTCTAAATATTTTGTATAAACTGCTTATGTTTTATACCTCATTATTTCAGTAAAGAGCATTAAAATAACCCAGTAGATACTCTTCTTTTTTTTTTAATGTTTATTTATTTTTGAAGGAGACAGAGTGTAAGTGGGGGAGGGGCAGAGAGAGAGGGAGACACAGAATCTGAAGCAGGGTCCAGGCTCCAGACTCTGAGCTGTCAGCACAGAGCCCGATGCGGGGCTCGAACTCACAAATCAGGAGATCATGACCCGAGCCAAAGTCGGATGCTCAACCGACTCAGCCACCCAGGTGCCCCATAACTCAGTACATAGGCTTTCAACAATGGACCTCAATCACCATAGAAAGTTCAACAATATTCAAGATGTTTTCATAAGAGGTTATTAATGTACTTTTACATTTGATTAAATATGTCTACTTAGTAGAGTTTCTGTGAAAATCTATTGTATAACTGTAGAACCCTGCTCATCCTCAGTCCAGTCAACTGGCACATCATTAATAAAAGATACCTTGACATTTATAGTACTGGTGTAAGCTCAGGTAAGTTTTGCTCTGACTTTTTCTCATCTAAATCAGTTAAACTATATCTACTTTATAAGGTTTTAAATGAAATTCTATATACAAATCATCATGCATGGAACTGATAGTCAATGCATATTTTTATCAATTCATTGATTCAATTTGTTTCTCAATTTAAGCTTCGGACTGTAGCCTTTTCCTTTTCACAAATTTCTCTTTTCAGGAAATTTTAAAAAACATGTTTTAGATTTAGAAATAGGCAAAGGAGTCTGAAACCCATAGGTAGATGGTAATTTTCAGAACAGAAACATTTGGGGGGATGTTTAAGGATATCTTTTATATACATAGTTTCCAAACTGCAGTAGAGAAGCCCTGATATATTATTTAGATGTAATGGAAAAGACTCACTTAAGTAGTTTAAAACAATTAAGTAGGAGAGGCTCACTCTAAGGATGTTGCTGATTTATAGATTGAAGGCAACGGGACGCTGAGACAGAAATATTGCAACCTAGGGCCTCTTTAGAATAAGGCATCTCAGTGTCTCAGCTGCAGTATTTTGTCGCTCTTCCCCCTAGTGGCTGCCATGACAATTACATGATTGGTCTGACTAGCACAACAGCCTAGATTAAAGGTTACAGTTACTTGCTGGTTTCCTTAGGGCCCACACTGATCCGTACCTGTATTGTTTTAGAAGCAGAGCATGAATGCCTTTGGGCTAAAACAATTACTAAAAATCAGTGTACGATGTTGGAGAAGGTAAGAACTATATTACATTAATTGTGGTACACAATTCACAGAAGAAATGAGAGGCTTAAGAATCAGAACGTATTTGTTAGTTTTAGCTTTACTACCCAAGCTCTATCATTTTACTTACAGCATTTTATCTTATTTTATTAATTTACAACTTTTTAAAAGTTTATTTACTTATTTTGAGACAGACAGGCAGAGACGGGGGAGACAAAATCCCAAGCAGACTGGGCACAGACAACGCAGAGCCCGACGCGGGGCTCGGGCTAACAAACTGTGAGATCATGACCTAGGCCAAAATTAAGAGTTGCCTGCTTAATTGACTGAGCCACCCAGGCACCCCTTTACCTACAGCATTTGAAAAATTGCTTTTCTAAACTAACCTCAAGTGAGGCAGGTAAAAAGTAATATAAGGCTAATATGCATTATTAGGTAATAATGTGATGTGATCCTTTGCTTACTAATTATAAATTTAAACTTTAGAGTTATCAGTTATTTCCTTTTCTTCATAAATTTTGTCCTACATATTTGAAAAACACATTTTCAAATGTGAGTTTGAAATGTGAAAAACACATTTGAAGTAATATTTATATATATAAGACTCAGACATTTTTCATTGTAAAATTAAGAATCATGTGCTAAATCAATCCTAAGAATATTGGAAATATTAATCATATGAAAAATGGGTAAACCATGTTCTACCTGCAAGTGACTCTAACATGCATGCATTTAACCTACAGCAAACACTTAAAATGAGTCAAATAAATCATGAAGTTAGAAATAATTTTAATGACTGGAATGATTCTGTATTCAAATACATTTTAAAGTATGCATTTCTTAAAGTACAAATATGGATTTATGAAATATTTATTTTTTTGTAAAAGTAATACTGTTTGCTAATTTTAACAAAGGATTTTCTTTGTTCAAAAGAAGAGAATTCAGAAAAATCTAATTGAGGTTATTCTCAATACTTAGAGAATCATAATAGTGTATTCTTTTCAACAAATATATACTACTTTCACACACACACATCCACACATATATATGCAGCTATATGTGATTTTAAAAGATGACATATAAAAACATTGCAAAGCTTGGTTTTTCACTTAATATATTAATGAACACTTTCTGTTTTCTAAATATTCTTCTAGGTTGTAGTTTAGAATGCCTGCATATGATATTATCACATGCAGATACTATACTTTAGTTAATCTCTTCTGTTAGACATTTGAGTTTGTATCAATCCTTCACAAAATTATGCATTAAAACTTCTGTTTAAGAAATAATCAAAAATCTATAAGTGCCACCAGAAACATGATCGATTAAAAATGATAAACTGAACTTCATCAAAACTAAAACGCTTTGTTCTTGGAAAGATACCACTAATATGATAAAATATGTGCATGCTAAAGATTGAGAGAAAATGCAAATCACATACCTGAGGATCTAGAATACACAAGCACTCTTTTTTTTTTTTTTTAACATTTTATTTAGTTTTGAGACAGGGAGAGACAGAGCAGGAACAGGGGAGGGGAAGAGAGAGAGGGAGACACAGAATCTGAAACAGGCTCCAGGCTCTGAGCTGTCAGCCCAGAGCCCGACGCGGGGCTCGAACTCACGGACCGCGAGATCATGACCTGAGCCGAAGTCTGCCGCTTAACCGACCGAGCCACCCAGGCGCCCCAACACAAGCACTCTTAAAAACAGCAATATGAAAACAACCCAACAAAGCATTAAGTAAAAGATATGAGAAAACACATTATCATAAGGAGATTAAGGTGTCAACGCCATAAAAACATGTTCAACATCATTAGCCACTGGGCAAATAAAAATTAAAACCATGATGAGCTCCCACTACATACTATTAGAATGTCTGAATAAAGAAACATTCTGACAACACCAAGTGCTAATGATGTGGGGAATTGGATCACTTACATATTGCTGGTTGGAATAAAAAAATAATGATATAGCCATGCTCAACAATTGTTTCACCGTTTCTTGAAAATTAAACATACACTGACTTTAAACCCAGGAATTTTGGTCCAGAATATCTACTCTACAGGTAGATGTTCTTACTTTCACACAAGAACCTGCAAGTAAAGTGTTTAGAGCAGCTTTGTTCAAAATTGCTAAAAACTGGAAATAGCCCAAATGTCCTTGACTAAGTGAATAGATTACCAAATGGTGGTATATCCAAAAATATTATAATACTCACCAGTAAAAAGGGGCAAACTTTTGATATAGATAATAATTTGGATAAATTCCTAAGCCTTATGCTGAGGGAAAGAAGGATGCCCTAAAAAGTGACTTACTCAATACTTCAGTTACTTGACATTGTGGAAGAAATAAAATTATAGTGTTGGAGAACACGTTAGTAGTTGCCAGAGGTAATGGGTGGAGGGAAGGAGTGGATGTAAAAGGATAGCATGAAGGAGTTTTGGGAATGCTGGAATTATTCTGTATCCTGGTTAGGGTGGTGGTTACGGGTGTTATGCCTGTGTTAACATTTTCAGATCTTCATTCGTTAAGGGAAAAAGTCAATTTTGTTCTTTGAATATTAAAAAAAAAGTCTTTAAGTCACAACATATTTACTAGTACTTTAAAACAGTATGACATAGGGTAGGTCTATTTTTAATTTTTTGAGGAACCTCCACACTGTTTTCCAGAGTGGCTGCACCAATTTGCATCTTAAAAACTGAGAACAAACTGAGGGTTGATGCGGGGGTGGGAGGGAGGGGAGGGTGGGTGATGGGTATTGAGGAGGGCACCTTTGGGGATGAGCGCTGGGTGTTGTATGGAAACCAATTTGACAATAAACTGCATATATTGAAAAAAATAAAATAAAATAAAACAGTATGACATCACATTAAATTATTAAATTAAATGTATATATATAAATGTATATACATGTGTATGTATATAAATGTATATATATATATGTATGTACATATATATTTGCATCTCTTAATATTAATATTGCCTATTTGCCCTTGGATAATTGAAGCGGAATCAGTGAGCCAAAAAAAATATAATTTTTTAATAAAAACATATTTGTTGGGAATCTACACTTACCTTAAAGTATCTGAGATTGTCTGTTTCCTGTACTTTCACCAACACTAAATCTTAGTCTGTCATTTTTGCCCTATTTCAGGCAAAGTCAAACTATAAATAAATTTATACTTACTTGATATTTGATTTAATATTCTAGTCTATTTGTATTATTCCCACTATTTTCTGTTCTTCTGTGACATGTTATTAGGAGCATTTGCACCCTACAAGGATTTGATATAACCTATTCGTTTGGCATTGCTTTTGCCTCCAGTGGTCAGGAAATTTTAATTTGTTTTGAACCATTCACTAAATGAAGATGCACAATTAGGCTGCTACTTCGAAGACATAACTTCCTGCATGTTATTAGTCACTTATGTCTCTCTCATCTGCTTAGCCTTGAATAACAGTGCTGTGAGCTGTCAGTGACTACTGCACACGCTGGGAAATTACACCGCGAAGCAAATTTGATTGTACTGAAAAGACTTTCCACAGGACAAAAGCATAGATCTCTCTTCACACAATTTTGGACTCGTGCTAATGACTCATACAGTTGCGGGGCAGCCGCCAAGGAACGGTGTAAGAGGCCTAATGAATAGAAAAGCTAGACTGCCTGAGCTCTGCTCCAGAGCATTTTAGCACCTGGGTCGTAGGGTGGCGTGTAAAATCAGAAGTCTGACTAAATTGGTTTGCTCTTGTACTTTGGGACCCAGCACAAGTTCTTTTATTCCATAACGTGAACAGGTTATTAGAAAGTTTTATTCAGTTCATTAAAATAGGTTTCATTTTTCTGTTTAGGAAAGAATTGAAAATTTTCTTGAGTGGCACTTTGAAAATTTGGACGTGCCCTCAAACATTATCTGTAGGTTTAACTTATTCTAACAGAACTGTTGTTGAATATATGTTTGTGTACTTAGGTGTGCCCTGAGGGCCAAAAAAGGACATCAAATATCGGAAATGAAGGTAGACATCTTCCTGAAGTACTCTTGGTACTGGGTACCCTAGATCTGATTTGAAGGTGTATGTCTTAACAGATGCAGATGATATAATGGTATAATATTATGCAGCCTATTACATTTAGACATGCTAAAGTTATTGATGTTTTTCCGAGGTCTTTGTGAAAAGCAAAAGAGCTATTTCAGTGTTCGTGGTGACAATTTAAAGTAAAAATTCCTTTCAAGGGAGCACTTCTATGGAAATGGTTTAATTTATTAGTTTCAGCAAAAGTTTAACATATTTTCCACTTACTGTTTGTAACACTTGACATCTTTGGTTGCCAAGGCAACAGGTATGATTGTCATATAAATAAAAAGAGGTAGAAATAAAAATTGTATGTATAGACAAAACTAGTCTCATGACTGGCATTTCTCTTAAGAAAAACAGAAAATTATATGGGTAATCAAGAAGAATAAATTACAAGTATGCCCATTATTATTTAGTTATGACTCCTTTAAAATAATTTCTGGAAGATCAATAATTTATTATTTTCCAAATAACATGGGTAAACTGATACCAAAAACTCCCTAAACTGTTTCTTTAAGTTCGGTAAGTTGCATCCACCGGAGTAAAATACACGGGAGAAAAAGATTATGTCTGCCTGCCTTTGGCATGGTCTCTCATACCCACCCTCTTCTCCTTTCTCTTCTAGACATCCACCTCGGGTGTTCCACTGAATGGAGCCCCCTCTCCAACACCTAGTTGGAGTTGCTAGTTCCTTTATCAACAATACCACCAAAACATCTCTTCAGTCTTTACTGCCATGCTGTGACTTCCCAATGGACAGTCTTAGCTTGACAGTTTGTCCTTTATGGTAACAGTGTATTCAACCGCAAAATCATGTAACCTGTATTATTTGAAGTTTACTTTCCTGAAGGCAGTAATCCTACCTTGTTGTTATGAAAGTTGATATCCCTCTTATACAAAATCTATATAAAACAGATATCCTGCCACATGTGGGTATGGGGTTTCTTTTTTTTATTAAAAAATAATTTTTTAACATTGATTTATTATTGAGAAACCGAGAGAGACAGAGCATGAGCATGGGAGGGACAGAGAGAAGGGGAGACACAGAATCCGAAGCAGGCTCCAGGCTCTGAGCTGTCAGCACAGAGTCCGACGCGGGGCTCGAACTCACAGACTGCGAGATTATGACCTGAGCCCAAGTCGGACACGTGACCAACTGAGCCACTCAGGCACTCCATGGGTATGGATTTTCAACATGAGTTGGCATTCACAGTACATCTAGCCCTACAATAAAACCCAAGCTATTGCTTATATTTAATAAAATGATCAATGATAATGTGAGTAGTGCTATTACTGTATTCAGAAGATTCCAAAGTTCAGTAAAAAAGATATTATAGTTAATATACAAGTTTTTAGTTAATATACAAAATATGGAAAAGAAAAAAGTTAATAAATTATATAAATGTTAAAATGGATAAGCTCATTAAAAACCCATTACTTCTATTGCAATATCAGTAAAAGCTTAATAGGTTGTGATTATGGGCCAATTTTCCAGCTGAGGCTTCTAGTTCGTACAAAATGTAAACAGGAAGAAAAAGCAGTATGATATTAAAATTGTGGTACAAATAGATTTCATTTTACTTTTAAAAGATAAGCCAAGTCTGGCAGACTTTTTCATTTTTTTAATGCATAATCTATTTTTTGAACATCTAATCTTTTACATGTAATATACATGCAAGATTTTATGTACACAAGGTGTATGGGTGGAGTCATATATATGTGGCCACATATTCTTATAGGAGATACGTAGCTTCTTTAATGATGATCTTCATGTAGTGGAATGATTATAATAAGGACACTCTCTTCTACTGATTTTTCAACCATTACTATTTCAGGAGTGTTTATCAAACTGCTTGCTGGACAAACGTTTGACAACACACATTGATTAAAACAACCACCAAAATACGAACAACAAAATAAAGATTTAATTTCTTATAACCGCGTGGCACATTCAGCTGCTGTTATTTCTCAGACAATTCAAATGGAACCAAATTTGTGGAACCCAATTCATCGAGTCCTCAAAACACTTCTGTTTTCCTAACTTTGGATTATTTTCCGATCACAGTGTAGGAACTCAAAAGGACCATTTATATCACGCCACTATGATATTGCCATCCACCATATTTGTAATAAAAAGAATGGCACTTTGGTGACAGTGTTCTATGATTTTTTATTAGCTATCTTGCCACTTAAAGTTTAGAAAAATGCGTAGGTTGCATGGAATATATGTTAAGTGTGTCAAATACGACATTTATGACAGAGCTTCACTACTTTGAACATCTTCATCTTATCTAATACATGAAACCAAGCTTTCTGGTCACTTTCCAAAGAACATATGATTTTAAATACTTACTTTTTGTAACCCTGAAAAAAATGCCACAATATTTTCAAGCTGTTCCTATCAACGCTATTATCAAAACAAGTGGTAAGGGAGATGGTGTGATAACTTAGTATAGATCTCTGTTCTCTACTGTTTAAAAATCCTTGGGAGAATATTTTCAGTATTCTTAAGTCCAGCATAAATTTAGGCTGCTATTTGATGAAAAGCACGTTGTTTGTTGTTTTTTTTTTTTTTCTTTTTTTCCTGAGCGGCGGCTACAGAGAAGATGTAACAAACCAAGCAGGAGATGAATACTACTTAAACACCTTGCAGACATTAACAACTGTTACCAGAAAAGAACTCTCCGAAGTAAATCTGAATATCACAACGTTTGAAAATATTCTAAGGTTAATCAAAGTTTATTTCGAAAGATTAGAGAACATCGTAGATATTCCGCTGTTGTAAATTTATCCAAGTTTCTGTGGATGAATGTGTTACTAAAGTATACATAGAATAAAAGGGTTGATTAGGAACATGTGATTTTGAGGACTCAGCTAATAAGAAACTTATGGGGGGGAAACCAGTAAGAAGCCTCTGGGGGAAAAAATTTACTGCATAGTCTTCACTCTGACTCTGAACATAGCATATGATATTCTAAGGAAACGAGAATTTAAAGCTGAATCTGGCATGTTCTTTGTTTGTTCATGAAACATGCTACGTACGGGTCAATATAATAGGTATAATTACACTAAATGTTTTATCCCCAAATGCAAATCTTGAGACATTTTGCTACTGAGGTTAGAAAATAGAGCTTCACTGGTTCACAATGCAATAGACTTATCTGGGATCCTACAGAGAAATGGATCATTATTAAAATGAGCAACTGTAATAATACATGAAAAACTCTAACCATACTGCATTAATTAGAGACATAACTAAAGCAAAACAACACAGAAAGATTAAAAGTATTAAATGGAAAGCAGTGGACCACGAATATGTCTACAAATAGAAATTAAGTTATGGTCATTTCAATGAGACAAAAGAGTATTCAAAGAGCTCTCTACAAAAGAAAAAGGAGATTTTTATAATAAGAGATACAAACAACCAAGAGGATATAATGGCTTATTATGCATATTGCAACAAAGCATTGAATATGTTAAAATTATTTTAAATGATGGCAAAACTTTCAGTTTTTTAAAATTTTCAAGTTGAAAAATGTTAAATATTGAAAATCTATAATCATAGTGAAAGAAATTAATAGTCTTTTAAATGGGCAGGTCAAGTAAACAGATCATAAAGTAGGATTTGGAAGGTATCTATTAGAAGATGAGGATTATTTTTGTTTTTATATACACAAACACAACTTTGCACATATATGGAATGTATAATGTTTAAATGCTCACAGAATATTCACAAAATTAGACAAAAGAAAATTTTTTATATTCCAAAAGATAGAAATCATTCCAGGCATGTTCTTTACTACAAAGCAATAATATTTTGAACTTCTCAAAAGAACCAACAAGGATAATCTATAACCATGAAAGTGTTTAAAATATTTCAAAAGAAATGATCAAATTAGAGATCAAAACTCATGACTGCTGTTAAATATTCAGAGTGTGGAAGGTCAATAAGTGGTATAACTCATGCTCACGTTTGAGCAACCCTGGGTTTGACTTCCAAATCTGTCCTTACTAAATGTGTAACCTTGGGTAATAACCTTGGGTAATTTACTCCACCTTATGTAAACACTGAAAGTACTTAACGTAATGTCTGTACAAAGGTACTCGGGAAATATGTAAATATTAACACATTTATCAGAAGAAAAGATATACCTTTAAGCAAATTAATTAAAAAGTAAAAAAGACTGAAAAATATAAAAATAAATAAAAGTAAGAAAAACTGGAACTAAATATTCAATTTGAGTACATTTAAAGAAAAAATGCATTAAAAAACAGAAGGGAATTAATAAAGATGGAGAAAATAATGAAAAAGATGACCAAAGGACCCATTGATCTTATCAGTAACATCCAAAGTTCTTTCTGTGGAAAGACCAATAAAATAGGCAACTAAGAAACTCTCAAATGTAAGAACAGAATCCACTAAGGAAATATTAGAGGTGAATATACAAAAATGCCTTAGCTCTCTTATATGTCAATAGTAACATAACGGAGGGTATGATGGCACTAAAAGAACATAGTCACAAGAGCAAGAATAACTATAAAATATTGATGATTAACCTTAACAAACACCTGCCAAACAAAATATAAGAACATAAAACTTTGTAGACAAGAACTGATGATACGGAAATGCACATTAAATTTCAAGATGTGAATTTGAATTTTTTAAAATATTTTATTTTATTTTTTTATTTTTTTAAAATTAATATTTATTTATTATTGAGAGAGAAAGACAGAGCATGAGCAGGGGAGGGGCAGAGAGAGGGAGACACAGAATCTGAAACAGGCTCCAGGCTCCGAGCTGTCAGCACAGAGCCAGACGCAGGGCTCGAACTCACAAACTGTGAGATCACGACCTGAGCCGAAGTCGGTCACTCAACCAACTGATCCCCCAAGGTGCCCCTAAATTTTTAAAATATTTTAATTATAGGCTAAATGTTTTATTTCATTCAACGCAACCTCAATAAAATATTTAGTAGAACTAAGTAAAAGGAGTTTAAAAATCACAAGAAAAGAGAAATGTTCAATAACAACACCGCTTTGAACTTAAATACAAACTATAAAGGAGAACTTGTTCTACCACATTTGAAATATGAAATTATTATATCCAGTGATAGGAGGATATCCTATCCTATAGTTTTAAACTAAGTATAGGATCTTCTAAGAGTGTGACAAAACTCATGAAGCTGACCTTGACTCTATTTATTTTGTAGTAAGTGACTGAAATACAATTTGAGTTTTAATCACTTTTCTTTATGTGTAACGTATTTTGCAATAAAAAAATATATATTTTGAAAACACTGAGGTAGTTATCCAGGAAAATTAAATGAAATCACTTATAATAGAAGACAAAGTAGAACTTTGTGTTCTAAAGATCTGTATCCTTTTCCAACTATCAAATGAATATCTACATTTCACTTTATTTTTTTCTGTGTAAATACTTTGCTTGCAAGGATAAAACCAAAGGCAGAGAAGCCTTTAAGCCATCCTCATGCCAAGTTTCTTGAAGGATATGGTGGGATGTCATCCTAGGAGATGTTTTTCTATAAAGCCCTACTAAAAAAAATGTATTTGTGATGGAGAAGAAGAGAAAGAATAGAGTAAGAACATGAAAAATATTTCCTAGCAACTCATTTCTTGGCATTATGTCCAGTCAGTAACATTTACTAAAATGCTGAATGCACAAATATATGTTTTCAAATTTGTACTTAATTGTGATAACATAGAAATAATGCTTTGATATATGACCTGACCTCTTTTTAATATTTGTTAAAAAACTTCTTGCAAGAAGTATCAGGTGTGTAGATCAGAGAAGTGATAATTAGCAAGGTTTCTACTCTACTGAATCTTACACCTCTCTTGCATAAAATTAGGTATTAGCTTTCTAAATTTATCAAAATGAACATCAGTCTTGGTTACAGGATGAAAAAAAAGAAAATACCATGAAGAAGCTGGTGAATTGTGTCAAATTTCACTGATGATGATAATTATATATATATATATATGTATGTGTATATATATAATATGTTATATATAATATGCTATTCAGTTTTGTTTTATTAATCTCTTTCATGCAGCAGCCAGTTTGGAAGGAGAAGCATATGGATTAATGAATTTACATGCCTTGATTTCTCCCAGATACATTGTTCATATAACACAAACTAAACCATTGTTTATGGCTTGAAAAAACTGCCAGATAATCATCGAACAATGACATATTTTTGAAATAATAGAAGACTAAATTTAAAAAAGGTTAAGATAGGTTCAATATTATGTGTGTTTAAAGGACCAAATATTGAGTCAATTTCATCCCATGGAAGGCATCCTCCTATCTGTATGATTTCAAACTTGCTAATCCCTAAACTGTTTAGGGCTCTATATAATAAAGAAAAATCTGACCAAAACAATCATGTATTTCTGGAGTTCTTCACTAGAGATAAAAGTTGTGGGAAAAAATGGGAATTAAAATGTTATGCATTTAAATGTTACAATGTTACACATCCTTTCCACTTATGTTTGAAAGTGAGTTCCTCCTACTCATCCAATTGTTCATTCATTCAACAGACATTTTTAAGCACCTATTAAAAAGTATAGATGAATCTGATAGCATTTGAAGATAACGACCATTACAAGGATGTAGAAAAAATGTAAATAATACCAGTAGTAGAAATAGCTTGTTCTTTACTGAAAATTTAATATGTACTGGTGTTTTGCCAAATATTTACATACACAATTTAAAGTAAATGGATGAGGGGCGCCTGGGTGGCTCAGTATGCTAAGCGTCCAGCTTGGGCTCAAGTCATGATCTTGCGGTTTGTGAGTTCAAGCCCCGTGGTCACGCTCTGTGCCGACAGCTCAGAGCCTGGAAACTGCTTCAGATTCTGTCTCTCTATCTCTCTGTCTCTCTCTCTTCCCCTCCCCTACTCATGCTCTGTCTTTCTCTGTCTCTCAAAAATAAACATCAAAAAATTAAAAAAAAAATAAAGTAAATGAATCTACAACCTCCTTAGATGTGGTAGAGGGAAAAAAGCACCCCCCCCCCATTCTTGGCCAATATCACCAAGCATAACCTACAGAAGAATTCAAATCTTCTCACTCCAGATAGTGCTTTAACCATCACATTAGATTGCCATGCCAAAGTAAGATAGCTCTCATCTAAAGGGCATTATGACTGTGGCAGACTTTTTGCTTACCTGCCTTTGAGCTAAGAGATGACATAATCTGGATGATTAAGCATGATTCACATTCTTACCCATGCTCCCCTACAGCACCAGTGACCTTCATTAAGCCAGGTAAATTCTAATCACCTCACTTTTCTCAAAATTACGATATGTAAATATGTCTCCTTTTGTTTCCTTCTTAGCATGAAAAGCAAGCCTTTACAAAATAGATGATCATCAAATCTGAAATGTCTGTTGCCAGTTACACTAATAAATTGTTTCCAGATTATATCGCCATATAGCCATTTTGTTATTTAACTACAAAGCAATTGTCAGCCCTCCTCTTCCTTTCTAGGTGTTGTTAAACACCATTTCTCCCATAGTGCGTTTTCAGTTCACACTTCTCTCAAGAAACCATTCAAATATTGCTTTATATTACTGTATAATTGCTTTATTATGCTGTATTGACTCTTTCTGCCCTCAAATCATTATTGATCAGCACTACCATAATTGTTCTACTTTTTCATGATACCGTATTTGACGATGAAGTCGTATGTTGTTAACAAATAATGAAACAGCAGGCTTTAAAATCATAGTTATAATGTTCTTTTTTTTCTTTCATTAGAGCTTAATTGCATTTCATTTCAGTATCTTATTTTCTTCCACTACTGCAGACATCACTGTGACTTTAACACTCTCTATAAAATTTCTTTCTTAAGGAGGGCAGAAGTAAAAGAAGAGAAAGGATTAAATCGTTTGACAATTTCTTACCACTTACGAAAGGGCAAACACATGGCAACATCTTACTGGGGACAAATGACTGGTCTTCCATTCTTGGGTTCTCAGTAATAATAGTTGTGTTTAACTTTGTTAGTTAATACTTAGCAACACTTAAACTATGTCACTGATCTGCAAACAGAAATCGCGTGTGCAGTCTGTGCTATGTATGCTCCCCTTTTTTATGGAGCAGGAAACAAAGTTTCAAGGATGCTGAGAGTGACCTAAATCCATGTCATATGTGATATTGGACCCATCTCTTCTAAAGGTAAACTGACCACAGGCTTATTCTTCACTCACCCCCAAAGCCACATTTCTTGCCCCCTCTTTCCTTCAAAGTCTGCATTCTTCATACGAGCTTTACATAAGCTTCCTTAAAATTTGATCAAGGTAAAATAATAATACAATCTTGGATTCTAATCCAAACTTTTTACCTAATTTAGGCAGATTATAAACTCTTTTGATACTCGGTTTGTTCAGTTATAATAACTGAAGGAAATATACATAGAAAGCACTTCTCATACATTCTTAAAAGTCACGTTTATGTATGATAGTATGATAATCAGTTTTGTTTTCAATTAATTAACTGTGAGATAAGTTATTTAGATTTCAGTAACATAAATTACTTTTCATGGCATTCTTTTTTTTTTTTTTAATTTTAACGTTTATTCGTTTTTGAGAGACAGAAAGAGACAGAGTGTGAGTGGGGGAAGGGCAGAGAGAGAGAGAGACACAGAATCCAAAGTAGGCTCCAGGCTGCAAGCTGTCAGCACTGAGCCTGACGCAGGATTCAAACTCACTGTGAGATCATGACCTGAGCCAAAGTCAGACACTTAACTGACTGAGCCACCAGGTGCCCCCTTTTCAAGGCATTCTTAAAGAGACTTTTATGAAATCTCCTATAATGTTCATCGAATGCAGGAATCGAACTACTTACATTAAAGAAAATTCACCACTCTTAAGGCTACCAATTCTATAACTGTTAAAGGTTTACATAAAACCCTACATCATCTCACATCATTTTGGTATTAGTCACAAATGTTTGGTCTAGCGCTCCAGATTTCATTCTGTGGGATCACAGCTCAGTGGGAGAAAGCAGCTCTAAGCTTTCAATTTTTAGAACTATGTTACTTTTGGCTTCTTTATAGACATCTGGTATTTGTCTCTATCCATGGAAACAATACAAAAAAAAAAAAGGGAAACAGGGTTGTTATCTATTTACCTCAAACACAGAATACCATAAGTATCATTTCCAATCTATTCAAATGAATTGGATGGATTTTCTTTTATTTTCTTTTTAAAATACCTAGAACTATTCTAGTAAGGTTTTTTTCCCCCCAAGTTCAAAACAAAGCTGTCACTTTGGTATACATAAAAATATCAACATGCTACAAAGTATCTACATATCCCTTTCAAATAATGGTTTACTTTATTCTAAACCAAAGAGAATTAAGGACAGTTATTTCCATCTAAATTGTAAATTAATATTTCAATAAATACAAAATTACTCAAGAGAATTTCTTGAAAGGTTAGTCTTACAACAGTATATTAGAATCAAACCAAATTATTCTCAATTGATCTCATATCATTCAAAGTAAAAAAATATGTAAATCCATTAAACATTCAGCATTAAAGGAAAGGAAAGGAGAGAATAAAGGAAGAGTAAAGGAAAACAAGTATGAAACAAAGAACGATGCATTCATTTATGTGCAAGTATTTACAGTGTGTGAATCTGGAAAAAGTATGTTGTCCTGATCATTTTTTAAGTTTATTTAATTATTTTGAGAGAGACAGAGACAGCATGAGTGAGGGAGGAAAAGAGAGACAGAGAGAGAGAGAGAGAGAGAGAGAGAATCCCAAGCAGGCTCCAGGTTGCCAGCACAGAGTCTGAATTGGTGCTTGAACACACGAAATCATGAGATCATGATCTGAGCCGAAACCGAGAGTCGGATGCTTAACCAACTGAGCTACCCAGACACCCCTGTCCCTGGGCATTTAACCAGGGAGTTGTGCTGGAGTGTCAATCTCTCGAGAGAGAGAGAGAGAGAGGAAGAGAGAGAGAGGGAGAGTGAGAGGGAGTCCAATGGGATAGACTTAAACCTCAAGCACATTGTCAGACTAAGGTGAAATGTTTTGATCACTGTAGAAGTAGTAATTACTACTGTATTTATTAAACCAATATGTACTCCACAGTGTTTCATAACATGACAATCTATACTTACAATAGCTTGTAATTCCATATTTCCTATTATAACATGAATAGAATCAACCGTCATTTTCGGTATTATTCAGATGCTACAGAGACACAGAAAGTGTCTCTGAAAGTGAAAGTGAAACAGCATGCATTATCCTGAATAGTTTATAGCAGGACTTCTGCAGAACCCAAATTTTCAGTGATCCTGCTGAATTAAGAAAGTACTTGCAGTTTTATCAAAGATTGATGTGATTCCAAAAAGAAACTCCAATTTTTTAAGTTAATTTAGAGAGAGAGATAGAGAGAGACCTGTGCAAGTGGGGGAGGAGCAGAGAGAGAGAGAGAGAGAGAGAGAGAGAGAGAGAATCCCAAGCAGGCTCCATGCTTTCAGTGCAAAGCCCAACACAGGGCTTGAACTCACAGACCCTGAGATCATGACTTGAGCCAAAACCAAGAGTCAGACACTCAGCTGACTGAGTCACCCTAGCACCCAAAGAAACTCCAGTTTATATTGAAATGATGCTTCCTGAAGCACTCAGTAATTTCTAAAACACATAGAAAATAGATGCGTCAAGAGTCAGAGACAATCAAATGTCTTCTTGATTTTTAAAACATGATGCTCCTAAAGTAACAGTAAGACGACAAATCTTTGAAAAACTCTCCAATTGATGATGTATTTTGAGGAAGGAGTTTGTGAGAGTTCTTTCCCTTTTCCCACCTGCCAGAATGTGGTACAAGGGTGCACTTCTAGAATGATGATGTAAGGATCTCTGCACAAACTCCCCAGCAAAACAACCATAAATGGTGAAAGTTATTTTTAAAAATTATTAGGGCATTTAGCAAATGAATAAACTTTATTCAACAGAATCTACGGGGGTGCCTGGGTGGCTCCGTCGGTCAAGTGCCCAACTTCAGCTCGGGTCATGATCTAACGTTCGAGTTTGAGCTGCACATCGGGCTCTGTGCTGACAGTACAGAGCCCACTTTGTATCCTCTGTCCCCCTCGCTCTCTGCCCCTCTCCCACTCGTTCTCACTCTCTTTCTTTCTCTCTGTGTCTCTCTCTCTCCCTCCCTCTCAAAATAAATAAATAAATAAAAACTTAAAAAAAAAAAAAAAGGAAAAGGAAATCTATAAATCCCAGTAAGGGATGAGAATCTGGGGCATTTGAGCAAAAGCCTGTTCTCTTTGCCCCACCTGGCTTCGTTTATCCGAGAAGACAAGGCTCTGCCCCCTGCTTTCAGTTTATGACTGCAGAGATCTCCCTGGGAAGGACTTACGAGAAGCATTTCTTATGGCTCCCACCTCTGTACTGGCTGAGGCAAATTTCGAGCAAGTGCAACCAAAATTTTGAGAGCTTCCTTCCTCCCCACAACCCACACTTGGGGCACAGTCTCTAATCCAGGTGTGGTTAGGTAAGAATGCTGAGGCCCGATTTAAAAAAAAAAAAAAAAAGCTACAGCAGGTAGCTAGCTACTAATCTCAGGCTCCAACATCTAATCTGCAGCTGCAGTCAATCCATGCTAAATTTAGTCCATCCCCTTTAGGATTGTTCAAGTCCAATTACTGTTCCTAACAAACATGAATGAAGGCGGTTGTGAGAGCAACTCCCCTAGTCATTTCTTCAGAATCTTCCTCCTTGTCACGTTAGTTCCCTGCTGTGACATCCTGGTTCCCGCCTGGTTCTCAGTCAGACATGGAAGTGTCCTCTTTGTCCCTGATGGTTGCACAACATCTCATTTTTGTCCTTAAAAAAAAAACAGGGAGAGTGGTATAAGGAAGTGATCAGTAGTGACACAAATTCGGATCTAAAGCCGAATTGAGTAAGTGATTCTGGACAGGTTGCTTAACCTGTTTCTCCCCCCCAATGTTCTGTTCTGTAAAATAATGATAATAATAGAAAATATGCCATAAGATTGTTGTATTTAACATATAAAAATTACTTCAAATAGTGTCTGGATCTAGATGCATTTGTTGGATCTATGCCTGATACAATATTAAAACTCTATCTTTAATACACGTACAATTTTTCTTTTTTTTTTAATTTTTTTAACGTTTATTTATTTTTGAGACAGAGACAGAGCATGAACAGGGGGAGGGGCAGAGAGAGAGGGAGACACAGAATCGGAAGCAGGCTCCAGGCTCTGAGCCATCAGCCCAGAGCCCGACGCAGGGCTCGAACTCACGGACCGTGAGATCGTGACCTGAGCTGAAGTCGGACGCTTAACCGACTGAGCCACCCAGGCGCCCACACGTACAATTTTTCAAATATGATCTTTACAACTACTATATTGTGAGCCAGTATTATATTTTTTAACAAAAGAGAAAACTGAGGGCCAAGGATATTAAATTCTATAACTAAATATCACCCTGAAGATATCAAAGTCAAGAATTGAACCCGGATCTGCTGAGATTTCAAAACATAAGTCTCTCACTTAAGTTATTGTTATTGTTGTATACAGTCCTCAACAATAATTCACAGATTCACAGAGAGAGAATGATAAGCAAGCTCCATGCTCAGCATGGGGCCCGACATGGGGCTCCAGTCACGACACCAGGAATCATGACCTGAGCCGAAATCTAGAGTCAGACATTCACCCGACTGAGCCAGCCAGGCGCCCCATACACCATTTTAAAATAGAATGATCAAAGCATCAATCACTCTATAATGATCCCAAAACCTCTGTCAAGAAAACACCTATTTAAAACGAATTCTATTTTATAAGGATGTGAGTCACTGGCTTGGTGAATGATTCAGTTTTTTATAACTATTCTAAGTGCTTTATTTTCATTAGCTTTTATAAGAGGGGAGGTATCCACCTTCTTAGCATGGGGCAAGAGAAATTTTCCTCATTATTATTCAGTCTTTATTCTATTGAGTATAAAGGGGACCTGTCAAAGATCCAAAGAAATACATGAAGAAACTTTTTTTCTAACTTTCTCCTATAAATACACTTTCTCTCTCTCTCTTTCTTTGTCACACGTATATACACATACATTCATATATATGCACATATCCACACACATGTACACATACATATACATAGCTGTACATACACATACATGTGCACGTGGATAAAAATCATATATGGGAAATTAAAATTTCAAAAAACTTAAAGAAGAAAATTTTCATACTTTTCACGTTGTACTGATTTTATAGCACATTTTTCAAGTCTTTACAATGACAATCCTATTCTTTGTTCATCTATAACATTTTTAATTTTTTTTAAAGTTTTATTTATTTTTGAGAGAGAGAGAGACAGAGCATGATTAGGGGAGGGGCAAAGAGCGAGGGAGACACAGAATCCGAAGCGGGTTCCAGGCTCTGAGCTGTCAGCACAGAGCCCGACGTGGGGCTTGAACACACGGACTGGGAGATTTTGACCTGAGCCGAACTGGGAAGCTCAACCTGCTGAGCCCCCCAGGCATCCCTATGACATTTTTAAATACAAAAATATATCCTTACCAACAGAATACTCTTGAAATAGACTGTTGCTCTAACCTGGGTTGAAACCAGACTGTACTAATTAGTTTTGCATTACTTACCCTCCTTGGGTAATTTTTAGTGCCTTAATTTATAAAGTAGATATCATGACATTAGTAACTACCTCAGAGTCTGATGAGAATTAAATTAGTTTCTGCAAAGTTATTAGAACAGAACATGGCACATGACATTTGCTTCTCTCAACTATTCTGTTTTCCTTAGATTTGACTTGCTGAGGCTCTGTTATTTAACTTCACTCTGTGCGAGTTCATTATCATTTCTACGTCTTTTGTTTTTTTCACCAATAGTTTAGAAATATTTCAGTTAGGTTTCTTTGCCATCTCATGACTACTACAATCACCCTCACATTATTTTGACTTTGATCTATCATGGATATAAATTGTACTGTAAGGATAGCTCTTCTTTTTTTCTCCCTACTGCTCACTTTTTGTCTCAGTGTATTGTTGTTTGTATACTTTGGTCTCTGTATTTTCACCTCTTCTTTTGTTTCTTTCTTTGAGTATTTCATATTGCTTCACCTTCCCTAACGATGCTGAATCTCTTATATCATCTCCATGATCAATCTCTTTTTTTTTATTTTTTTTAATGTTTATTTATTTTTGAGACAGAGAGAGACAGAGCATGAATGGGGGAGGGTCAGAGAGAGAGGGAGACACAGAATCCGAAGCAGGCTCCAGGCTCCGAGCTGTCAGCACTGAGCCCGACGCGGGGCTCGAACTCACGGACCGCGAGATCATGACCTGAGCCGAAGTCGGACGCTTAACCGACTGAGCCACCCAGGCGCCCCCAATCTCTTTTTTTTTTTTTTTGACTGGAGAAGAATTTTCTGACCCCATCTTTGCCAACAGATAGTAGACATGGATTTTTCCTTGGGCTCTCTTGTTTCTATGAGGGGCCTAAGAAAATAGAGATATGAAATAAGCAAAACAAGGGCACCTGGGTGGCTTAGTCGGTTAGGCATCTGACTCTTGATATGACTCAGGTCATGATCTCCCGGTTCATTAGTTGGAGCTCTGCGCTGACAGGGCAGAGCCTTCTTGGGATTCTGCTTCTTCCTCTCGCTCTCTGCCCCTCCCCCACTCACACACACACACACACACACACACACACACACAATCTCTCTCTCTCTCAAAGTAAATAAATAAACTTAAAAAAAATTCAAAATTAAAAAATGAAGAAAAACAGAAAGGTTTTCATGTTTAAAGCTGGAGGACTATTGATCCACACTTTTGAATCTATATTTTGTGCCTACAAGTCACAGAGACGACCTTGGATGGTAGAGGACCTGCTCTTATTCCTGATTATTTATTTTATTCTTAGGAAGGGATACACTAAAATTTACCACACCTAATATGTCTTTTCTCTACCATGAGAGCTTTAGTTATGAAGACCTCACTGGACTCTCCTCCCATCAAACTGTAAGGAAGGTTCTCCAAATGGTCCAAGACTTTTCTACTTCAAAAGGCAACTTTGTCGGGGCACCTGGATGGCTCAGTGGGTTGAGCCTCCGACTTCAGCTCAGGTCATCATCTGGAAGTCAGTGAGTTCGAGCCCCGCATCAGGCTCTGTGCCGACAGCTGGGAGCCTGGAGCCTGCTTCAAATTCTGTCTCTCCCTCTCTCTGCCCCTCCCCCACTCATGCGCGCGCGCGCGCGCGCGCGCGCTCTCTCTCTCTCTCTCTCTGTGTGTGTTAAAAATAAATAAAAACATTTAAAAAATGTAAAAAATAAAAAAAAAGCAACTTGGTTGTAAAAGTATGATAACCAGGAATTTTCACTGGTAGAAACTCTGATATCTAAGACAGTGGGTAACGTTATGAGAATCTTCCAGCATTCCCAAGGTCGGCAGGTATTTCCTCTTTTTCACATAGCGCCATACGCCTAAACCACTAAACAGTAAACAGGCTTCTCCATGCAAACCAATAGGTTTTATGTTATATGACCATTCCCTTCCTATTTTAACAACAGCTGTAGCATTAGTTTTCTTGTTAGAACTTGCAGGGTTATATTTTTTGCTGTTTTATTCTTGAATATTTCTTTGGGCAACTGAATAAATTTTATCCTTTTGCAGGTTGGTGTATCTATTGGAATGCTCAAGTTCTATGCTATTGATCAGGTGATGGATTCATGCCCCTCTCTTCCCTTAGTAATTGCACTATTTTGAATAAATTATATTTCTGGAAATTTCAGTCTTTTCCCCCACCTTGAAAAAATTATTTAAACACAGCAATCGTAAAGGGGTAAAGGTGTTTCATGAAAATTGTGGCTTATTTGGTTCAACTTTTAATGTCCTAGGAAGATGTTTTTTAAAATTGTGTTCACTTTTGCATTTTGTAAACTTCTAAAATAAGTTTTGAGATATATGTGTTGTTTTGCTTCCTTTTGAGTTTTAAGTCCTCAGAAAAATGACGAATCTTGCGGTCTAGAAAGATTTCAATTCTGGAATGTGATAAAAAGATGAAAAGCTGAAAAATGGAATATATGACTTGCAGTGGGGAAAGGACTGTATTTATTTTTATCACATTCTTTAAGACGACAACTACTATGTGAAGGTAGAAAATCTTCTCAAGGACAAAAGAGAGGAGTCTGATTCAATTGATGTTCAAAAGTCATATATTTTTTATAACTTCTATATAAATCCTAAGATGCTATTTTAGACACTAATAAAAGTGTTTTCTTTAAAACAAACAATGCAACTGGGCTTTAAGAATGTCTTTTCTGAGAAGGTAACTCTGAATCTTTAAATAACTTACCTTTCAGTAAAAGGTAGCCATGGGATATGTTCACAAATGAACACATCATTTATAGCATGTAAAAGCCAAAGTTGGTGTTTTATTCATTGAAAATCATGAAACTGTCATGAAATTGCCTTAAAAGCTTTTTCAGAAACACAGTCTCTTGTTTATTTACTAAAGAACAACTGATATAAAGAACTGTATTTGAGAAGTGAACCACAAATGTATCTCTCAAAGACCTCTATAATCTTTTAGCTTTTCCCTTGAAAACCACAACACTCCCAAAATATTCTGGTAATTTCATATAAAAATGTTCAGTTGAACTACCAACTATAAAGCTGAACTCCAATACAGCAGCCACAGTGATTTAGAAATAAAACTGTTTTTCCCTTCAGAATGAGACAAACATTACGGTTGTAAAATTGTATTTTATATAATATAAGACACGGATGTCCATAGTAGATTTAGGAAAATCCTCTTTTGTGTCATATGTACCTCAGCATCCTCATGACAAATGCTACAAAAAATTTTTAGGGCTTGTCCTATCACCCTCCTCTTAATTCCTCGTTATAAAAGGACTGGTAACAATGAAAAACAAAATAAAAACTTTAAATCCAGGAATTGCATTTCAATGCTTGTAGTTTGGCTAAATCATAACATCTATCATCTATCACAGAATTCTGTTCATGAAAAACAAATGTTGAGATGAGAAAGAAGGTCTTTTCTTTATTTATTGACTATTGTTGTGTCCTTCCCAGAATAAAAGGAGTCTAATGAGAAAAGAATTACTACTACACACAACACACACACACACACACACACACACACACATACACACAATATGTGGTACAGGTTAAAAAAAAAGTCTAGCTATGATTTTCTTGGTACTGCAACCATGTAAATGGTCTTATTAATTGGGTTAATATAATACAATAGGCATTTTTGTCCTGATATGTTGTGATATGAACTCTGTGGCTGGAGTTATGGTTGTTAATAGTTGTTTTAGTGTTTAATTGTCATTTTCAGTGATTTCACCAACCCCTACTCACTACTTTTGGATATAGAACAGATCACTGGTTAAAGGGAGAAATTATTGCATGACTAAGACATGTCCTGGAAAAAAGGCATTCACCAGATGAGAAGTTTTTGGATATGAGGTAGCAGCAACCCAGAGAAGTATTGCAAGGTACATAGGAAGATCAAATTCTATAAAAGGACATGGTTGGATGTCCCTCATGTACCAGCAATGCGGTGCTTTGAGAAATAGTTACAAACATATTGAACGTGTATATACATACAGGGATGCAAAGAATGCTTCAGACTCTAAAAGACAACTCGTGAAGCCTACAGTGGCAATGCCTGAATTTGGAAAAGGAAAGGTGTCAATGCAGGTTGAAAACTTCTTTGGGAAGTGCAGGACTGACTTTCAACAGCAATCGTGGAGACCAAAGAGACCAGCGTACGCAATACTGAGTGATCCATCAATCATTTGCATTGGGCTTGTCACCTAAGTCAGAACTCTGGAAGAAGAACCTGGGAACATTTTTTGAATGTTTATTTATTGTGGGGGGAGGGGGGACAGAAAGAGTTGGAGACACAGAATCCAAAGCAGGCTCCAGGCTTTGAGCTATTAGCACAGAGCCCAACGCGGGGCTCAAACTCACAAGCCGACCTGAGATGAAGTTGGATGCTTAACCGACTGAGCCACCCAGGCACCCAAACCTGGGAATTTTCAATAAGCAATCCAAATTATGTGGCTCAGTCGGTTAAGCATCCGACTTAGGCTCAGGTCATGATCTCACGGTTCATGACTTGGAGCCTCACATCAGGCTCTGTGCTGGCAGCTCAGAGCCTGGATCCTGCTTCAGATTCTGTGTCTTCCCCTCTCTCTGCCCCTCCTCTGTTCACACTCTGTCTCTGTCTCTGTCTCTGTCTCTGTCTCTGTCTCTCTCTCTCTCAAAAATAAACATTAAACTAACAAAAAAAATCCAAATTAACCTCATATATGCTGAGATTTGAAAACTATTAGATTATACTTCCCCGTCCCCTCTATACTTGAGCAGGATGAGTTTGGGCAAATAAGAAGAAAGGAGATTTAAAAGGAAGCATACTTTATTCTGTGTAAATAAGACTAACAGACACTGAACGGTGGCTTGGAAAAAAAAAGTTGATGCTTTATTTATATGCTTAAGTTTGTGGAGCAAATCTATGCAGTTCATATCCATTTATTATCAAGCATGTCTTCTCACTGCTTCACAGAGTTGCCATTTAAAGCACTATTTAATCTTGTTTGCAGTGAGAGGTTATATATCTATATGTTTATAGATCGATAGATACATAGATGGATAGATAGATAGATAGATAGATAGAGATACAGATATTTGCTTTCATCTATGAAGAAATCTTCTCCAATTATACAGATTCAAACCCTATCTATCTCTCAGGATGCAACCCAATTTCAACTCCTCCATGAAGCTGTCAACTAGAGGGAAGATTTACTTCTTTTGAACTCCGGTATCATATTACCTAGTCCTTTCATGTGGTTTCATAAGCTGTTACCAGAACTTATTGGTCACAATACATTCTTAAAGCAAGCAAGACCCCACCGAAAATAAACAATATATGGAAGATGGACAAAAGTTTGGACACACGGGAAACTCCTTTTCAGGTCATTTTTCAAAGGCCTTTATTAATCACGCGTGAGAAACTAACCAAAGGCCAGGCAAATGTAATTGCCTGAGTGATTGGTATCAGGTTCTAAAATCAAGGATGTGGAGGAGACAAACCGGAGAGGATGGTGTATATACCAGAGATGTGAGGGAGAAGTCCCAAAAGATATGTTATGGTGAGTCTGTTTATCAAGATCATAAATAACTTTTTGGCGATTAAGTTGTATGATATTTTCACATTCTTGAGAACCATAGAAGTAAAGTATTTCTAACTAATTTTTGTTAACTTAAAATGCCTCAAATCTAGATTCCAATGTTTCAAGATCATAAATCAGGAGGCTTCACAGGACAAGATGATTTGAAATTAGAATTTGATGAGAGGAAGTTCTTATCACTTTTTGTCTTTTCTCAGTAACTACATTGTAAATCCCTTAAAATTATCATTTATTCATTTTTTTAAATTAATTTATTTATTTTGAGAGAGAGAGAAAGCACACAATTGTGCAGAGGAGGGGGAGAGAGAGAGGGAGAGAGAGAATCCCAGGCAGGCTCTGCAGTGATCTCACAAACCATGAGCTGAAATCAAGAGTCAGCTGCATCACCGACTGAGCCACCAGGTGCCCTGATTTGCTTCTGATTGAACCCCCTAATACTATCCCCAATGATTTTAGTGCTACACATTTCACAACCAAGGGTCTAAAATATATTTTAAATTAATGATTGAACAACAGTATTTTCTGAAATAAAACTCTAAAAATACTTCTCAGTTATACAGAAATCAAGTCACAGTGATATAACATGAAGACTTACGCACTATTTCTTATCACCCCTTACTTAGAAATCAAATACCATAAAAATTTTTATAGAAAATGCCATCTTTACGACTATTGATAATTATATATGAAGATACATGTTTAAATGTATATGGATATAGATAGTCCTTCTATTAATAGCCCTTGCATTAATGTTTAGTACATTACAATACAATTCTGTATACCCATGTTCTATATAAGTTGTCTGCTTTATTATCAATAAAAATATTACTTATAAGATAGGGAATAGGGTGGCAATAATTTCTTCTTTCTACAGAAGAGTTGGATTCCTTTCCATGTAATTGCATGATTTTTAAGATAAGCTCTTCACCATGAGTGAAAAAGCAGATAGTATTCAACTTGCAGGTGGAGCTGTGTTCCAAGAGCCCAATGTGAGTCAATTATTTAGAACTAAGGAAGCGTATAATTGCAGAAACGATTATGTACTGGTGTAAACTCACAAAATCTTTTTAATACCCAATAAATAGTAATAGTATGAATTAATGTATACCTGAACGAGTTTCTAAAATTGTCTCCACGGACATTCAGGGAGAAGACAATTTAATGATATCATTTGACTGTTTGGAAGAGATCGTCCCACCCCCTCCCCTTCCCAGGTGGCGGTTTTCCCAGCAGGGACAATAGAAAAGAAATTCACTTTTTGGTTAAATACTTCTGGTCACCAGTGATTTACTAACTCTTTTATTGTCATAACAGCAACCAAAAGTGGTTCCCTAAATTTCCATATACATCTGCAAAAGAAAGGATGTCTTTCTGTCAATCTCCGCTCCATGTTTCGCAAACAGTAGTTGACAATCATTTTAAATTAATTACAACCCCTGTGAAGGCAGGAACAATGGTAGCTGTAAGAGCCCTGACTATAAACAGAGTGCTTATCATATTGCTGAGCACAGACTATGTACTCAATAAGTATATGCCAAATGCATATTTGCTTGGTTCATTTAATAATGTACCGAATAAGGGGTGCGTGGGTGTCTCAGTAAGTTGACTGTCCAACTCTTGATTTCTGCTCAGGTCATGATCCCAGGGTCATGGGAGGCATGGAGCCCCACATCAGGCTCCCTGCTCAGAATGGAGCCTGCTTAAGACTTAAGATTCTCTCTCTCTCTCCCTCTGCCCCTGTACCCCGCTCATGCTCTCCCTCTCTAAAAAGAAGTAGAATAAGTAAATAAATAGGTAAATAAATAAATAAATAAATAAATAAATAATTGAATGAAAAGCATAGGATAAGAACTGCAATTCTATGTCCCCTTTGATAGGAAGTTGACTACTGTTAAATCAGAAACTTATTTACCAGTTTTCTGAAGTCAAGACATTTGTCAGATACCTTTTATTGGTGGATAAACTGGATCACAGAATGTTGTAACCATTCATGAAAACAAAATCATATTTTCCAAAAAGAATGCCACACATTTGGTGTCCTTTCCTTTGACATATTTGCTACCTTCCTGATTCAATATATGCTGTGTGTGTTTCATTCAGTTTTAAGGCTTGTTAGTGTTTCAAATATGCTTTAAAGTAGAGAACAAGATTCCCGTGTGTGTTTTCTAAAAGGTTACATATTGCATACCCATCTTATAAAAGCATACAGATAGTGTTTCCTTTTAGATTGAAGGACTGCCATAATGGACACAGCGACATTGTTTCTGAATCAGCAGTAAGGGGAACAGTGTTGCCATTAGTGTGACAAGGGCTAAAGCAATTAGATTTAAACTTGATGAAATAGCTGTACCATCCATTTACTAGATCATGTTGAAACATTTCCACATCCTTTTATGTGTTTGTAATGGCAGGTGCCCTGTGTGTTAGCCCTAGTGTTCTTTGCTGGCACCCTGACTTGTAACCGTGCATACAAAGAACACATTATAGCCTTGAGAGACTGATTATCTCTATTGTCACATCTCTCCATGGTACTGTATAATTGTTTCAGCTGCAAGTATATTGCTGAAATGCTTAGTACTGCACACTGGATGAATGTCTGCTCAACCTTCCAAAATGCTAGTGATTATACAAAGGGGAAAGGAAGTCCCTTTAGAGGCATTAAGGTTGCAGTGCGTTCTTTATGTGCTGACCTGTAAAAACACAGATGTTGTTGCCAAAACAAACAAATCAAATGAAAAATTCATACAGACTACCTGGTGAAGATTTGTCTTCAGTAATTTGGACTTGATATTGCAAAGAAATGATTGTATATGCCATAAATACATTGTGGTCTGAATAGATAAAAATAAACACTACCCTAATAATCTGGTTATTGGCTATTGGCTGTTATCTTTTATTATTTTTTTTCATTACTTCATATGGATAATACCCATAGATAAGTCCATCACTAGCTGCTAATGGCATAAGATATCATGAATGAATTCCTTTTCCTAAAAGTATATGTGTGTTTGAATTTGAAATATATTACTTTGAATTCTTAAAAACAAGAAGAGACGTAAGCAAACTGATTCAAATTATAATTTTTTCCTTAATTAATCAGATCTTGCTTAAGCTTTACCAGATGTTTTTAGAGTTGTATGTAATTATGACTAAGTGAAAACACAGTACTTTGGATTATTAGATGGGACCTGAAACCAATGATCTTCTAATTATCCCGATTTTCTGCTTGTGTGATAGCTAGACCACGCTTAGATTGGTTTCAGAATAAAGTAGGGATAGATTTATAATATCAGTATTTAAAAGAATAGCACCTTGGTAAAGAACTGAAAAAAAAAAAGTACAGAACTGATACAATTATATTGGTGTTTATATTTTGAAGCTATTTGAACCTGGCCAAAGTGAGGGCAAGATGAATCATTAACAGTTACAAAATTAAGTTATGATCAGGTACTAAAAGATTAATATTTTAAATGTAATCATCTAGATATCATTATGTATGTGCCATATAGTTGAAATCAACATACATGGACTACAAATATTTTGGTAAATATTGCAATACAGTGGAATATGATGTATTATACCATCTTTTGACTCTGAATAAATGCTTCCATTTAATGAGAAAATGCAATGGCACCATTTCTGGAGGCTGCCTACTCTTCTTCAATTTTCCTGCTGTTTCTATGATTAAATATTTTCTTTACAGGCTCTAATTTGTATGCCAGTGTGGTTCTGGATTGACAGGTAAATTACCCTTTATAAACATTAAGAATATTCACCAGATAAACTATTATACTAAAAACCATCACAGAGCTTAGAGTTTTTTCTTGACCTTAGTCATGAAAAATATTACTTTTGAATCTACAGTGGAAATAAGCATAAATTATAACATCATTTAAAAGAGAGATTTCCCCCTCCCATATAATAGAATACATAAGAAAGCCAAACTCTCAAAAAAAGAAAATAACTAAGCCCTCATTCTCCACTTTTGAAATCAGCATGCACAACCTCCAATTAGCTGCAAAATCTTTGTATATGACCCAGGCAATGGAATATACACCAATTGTTACCTTTGATCTTCTGGAGAGTTCTATTTATGGATTTGGCTGTGGTGTGTGCCAAATATAATTTTGGGTTTTACTAGATGTTTTTTTTTTTTTCCGTTGTAACATATTTCATTGTTCTTTCAACAGAGATTTATATCCATGCCTTCCTAAGGCAAGTATTGGGCTGACAATTGGAAAGTAGTGTAGGAGGTTACATGAATGTTTCACTTTGGTCACAAATAAAAATTGTGAACATCATCAGAAGCTTCCATATAACTTCTAAGGAATTTATATTACATATATTATTAGGGTAAAAGTTCTTGCTATATTTATATAGTTATATTTTTACATAGTTATATTTCTACAAAGTCATAGTTATATTTTTATTTATATATATATATATATACATTTCAATGATAATATTTATAATAATATTATTAACTAACTGGGTATTTTTCACTACCAAAAGTTTAAGTGCCTTTATATATATTGACTTACAACAAAAGAATGGTGAAAGTAACAATATAAAATACCCTACTTTATTATACAGAAATATAGGGTCCACTTGAGGCACAAAAACAAGTTAGGGTAAATTCCTACTTTTTGTATACTACAAATATCTGATTATTTGTATAAGTGGGCTGAAATCCACTGCTGTGTCTACCAATGGTAAACCTATATCAGATCAGCCATTTATTTCTCATTTGGAGAATGAAGAGTGATGAGAAAAAGACACCTTCTCTAAAACTCTTTATTTAAAATTCACATGTATATCTACATTGGCTATTTAATATTCTTGCTTAATAATTTTAAAATCATTTCATCAGTTTCCATTTCTGCTTTCCTAAATGAGATGTTGTATAAAAGAGAAATAAAAGGATATTGGCATTAATATAGTAAAAATTTATTATACTTATCTGTTAAGTCCTACAAATACATTTCTCAAATGTATGAGTAAACATGAATGTCTGTCTGTCTGTCTGTCTGTCTGTCTTTAGAGCTCCTCACTTTCCAAATGAGGAAAATTTCTCAAATGAGAAATAGAAAACTGCTGATATGATATGGATTTATCAGCAATAAAGGCAGTACTAGCTTTCAGCACATATACATAAATGGCTAATTATTTGTTATACAAAAAGTTTAAATTCACTTTAACTCTACCTATACATCTGTATATCTGTATACACCACACACACACACACACACACACACACACACACACACACACAGAGTCAAACCTCATAACACCATTTTGCTTTAAATGGAGAGCATGTAAAGTATATTTGATATTTGTCTGGTACAATGGCCCTAACCCTGTTTCTAACAAGAAATATGGTCTCAGTCAATCATATCATTTCTCTTTAAAAATTAGTTTTCACCTCGGTTACGAATAGACAATAATTAAGTGAAAACTTTTTTGATAGAAACATTATCAAAACACTGTTTGCTTTGAAATGTCTGTTATTTACATGTAAATATTTTTTTCATGTTTATAAAAACATACAATTTATTCAGAATAATATTCCTCTACATGGTTTTTTAAGTTAAACTTCAGAGAAAAGATAAAATTAGGACGTGAAAGCATTTACACTTAAAGCATGCAATACATCATATATACAATGTCATATATGGAAATTAATACTATGTCTGGGTAGTTATTAACATCTATAAAAATGTAGTCCTATGCACACTACTGTGATGATTTGAGAAAGTGCTCTTGGTCCAGTGCCACCTACTCATTTTAGTACAATGTTTATGCTTCTTAGTGATCATATTAACACACCCAACAAGCCCTATCTTCACTCCCCTACTGTAAGATAGTCTGCCAAATATTCCAAGTGTTCACTTGGGAGCCCTGAGATAATATACTTCAGGAATAAAAGAAAACTAGAAATACATCAGCTCACACAAGAACTAAAACTCAGCTTTTTTTATTTATTATGTTTATTTTTAAGAGAGAGAGAGACAGAGTGTGAGTTGGGGAGGGGCAGAGAGAGAGGGAGACACAGAATCCAAAGCAGGCTCCAGGCTCTGAGTTGTCAGCACTGAGCCCAACATGGGGCTCAAATTCACGAATCATGAGATCGTGACCTGAGCCGAAGTCCAATGCTCAACAGACTGAGCCACCCAGGTGCTCCTAGAAGTCAGCTTTAAACAGCTTAATCCTTATTGGATTAAGATGATTTGCCCCTTGAACAACAGCCTGGTCAAAACAAAATTAATTTTTCTCTGGAGGAAAGTCACAACATCGAGAAGTTTTAATCATCTTTATACTTTGTTTTATGAGATATTGTGTAATGAATAGAAAATTATCAAATAAAAATTAACAAAAATAGAAAAAAAGATAATCAAAATAGAGCCAAAAGAGATATAGATACCAAACAGAGATTTCAAATTGTCTGTAATTAATATTTTACAATATAAATGGGTACATGGTGTCTTCTACAAAAATGTGAAATATTTAAAATAATCAAGTGGCAGTTATATAAATAAAAAATGCATATAATAATATTAGGAACTCATTCCATGGCATTATTATTAGATTAGACTTAGCTGAATCAGTGAATTGAAAAATAAATTAGTAAATGTCCAGAATGAAGCACAGAAACATAAATTAGTTAAAACAATACCAAAGAGCCTGCAAAGAAAATTATGTTACTTCATTAAACAGTCCAGTAAACCTTTCATTAGAGTCTCAAAAATAAAAGATAGGAAATTGGAAAGAAGTAATATTTGATGTAATGATAGTAGTCAAAATAATGTTAACAATTGACGACAGTTACAAAACCACAAATTCAAAAACAATTACAAAATACAAAATGATAAGTACAGAGAAAACTATACCTAGACACATCACAGTGAAACAAAAAACAAAAGACAAAAGACACACCCAACAAGTGGTAAAGTACTAAAGTACCCAAAGGAAAAGGATTTTATCTTCTATGAAACTGTTATAAACTGACAGCTAATTTTTTGACAGGGAAAAAATAAAATCTACAGTTAGAAGGTAATAAAATAATGTCTTCAAATTATTTATAGAATATAACTGCCAAGCTAAAATTCTATCCCCACCTAAAACATGCTTCAAAAAGGAAAGGAAAATAAACACACTTACTGACGAACAAAAGATCTAAAAGTACCTATACTGAGCTGTAATAAGTTAAGGATGCATGCTGTAAACTCCTAAGTAACTCTTGGAAATAATAATGAGCTTCTAAGATTAAAAATTAAATAATAGAAACACTGAATTCATCTAAAAAAAAAGGCAAGAAGGTAGAAAAAATATGTATGAATACAAGAAGAAATAGAGAAACAAGTAAAAATATGGTTTATCTATTTATTTATTTATGATTTGAAAGAAAGAGAGTATGTGTGTGCATAAGCAGGGGTGCTGTGTAGGGTCAGAGGGACAGAAAGAGAGAGAGAGAGAGAGAGAGAGAGAGAGAGAGAGAGAGAGAGAGAATCCTAAGCAGGCTCCATACTCAGCAGGGAGCCCAATGTGGGGTTCGATCCCTGGAGGCTGGCTGGGATCATGACGTGAGCTGAAATCAGAAGTCCGACGCTTAACCTACTGAGTTATAGCGGTGCCACAAAATATAGTTAATTTAAATAAAAACATATCAACAGTTAAATTTAATGAACCGAGTCTAAATGCACTACTTAAAAGATAGGGTAGGGAAGATTGGATCAAAGAACAAAATCTAACTATGTATTTATATGAGATAAATGTCAAATACATACATACATAACAAGAAATTCATAAATAAGAGTTAAAAAATATATGCATTATGCCAACACTAAGCAAGTAAAAACTGCTGCGTATACACTCATATCAGCCAAAACACAGCTTATGAATAGAAACATTATTAATTTTGACGAGCTTCATTTAATAATCCTAACAGTATCAATCTATCAGGATGTTATAAAAATTCTAGATTTACACGAACTCACTTCAGTTATCTTTTCCTGTGGAACAAAACTACCTGCAAGTATAGCGCTTTGAATAATGATTTATTATTTGTCATGATTCTGAAGGTTGACTGAGCTCAGCTGAGTAATTTTCATTCAGATTCTCCCGAGATTGTCACCACATAGCAGCTGGTGCTGGTGCCACCCGAAAGCTCAACTCGACTGGACGTCTGACATGCTTCACTTATAAGACTGACAGCTATTCTGGCTCCTTCCCGGGGGGTGTAGATGGAGCTGTGCACTGGAGTACCCGCATGTCTCTTCGCATGAGTCTTGGGCTTCTCACAGGATGGTGACTGGGGAATGTTCCAGGAATCTGAGGTAAAGCTGAAGCCTTCTCATGGTCAGTCTTGTAATTCCTAGAGCACAGTTTCCACCACATTCAGTTAGTCAAGCAAGTCACTGAGGCAAGATCAGAGTAAGGGGAGCGGCAATTAGACTTCCTGTCTTGATATGACAACAATTCAATGCACACCCAGAGAAAAGAAATCGACTGTGGTATCATTAGAGACGGTTCAGTATGGAATTTTATAATATAGCCTCAAAATACATTTGTAAAAATCGTTGAAAATGTAAAGAGAAATAGATAATCATACAACCATATCATAGTTGATGATGCAAATAGATTTTACTTTAATTTGGGAATGAAACAAATAATCCTTCTACTCAACATTTTACTGAAAATACCAATTTATACAGTAAGACAAGAACAAAAAATGAAATAGAGAAAAATAAAATATCCAAGGTTTGCATTAGACATGTGTATGAAGAAACTGCAAAACATTCTTAAATATACTATCAGAATAAATTGGTGAGTATGGCACAACCACTTGATACAAGAGAAATATAAAAATCTCTATTTTATTTTCATAGTTAATATGTTGCAACAATTAAAATTTAAGTGTAAAAATCCTGCCACTTAAAACAGCACTGAAAAACATGAAATACCTAGTAATAAATCTAACATAAGAACAAGTCTTAGGCACAGAAAGTGACAAAACATTATTGAAAGAAATGTAAATCAATCTAAATAAACAAGGTATATTCCATTTCATTAATATTAATTCTAAATTATTCTTAATATTAACATTCCACTCTTAATATCGTTAAGATATCAGTACTCTCATGAGATTCTAATCATGTTGTCAGTTAATTTCACAAGCTCATCCTATAATATATATAGAAATATGAATGTTCAAGTTTAGCCAAAATAATTTTAAAAAATCAAAACTGAAAACATAGATCACTGGTTATCAAATCTTATTATAAAACTATGATAATTAAAACAGCAAGGAATTATTACATGTAAAGCAATATATGACCAGTATAACAGAAAGTGTTCAGAAACACACAAATGTAAATATGGAAACTTGATTTATGACAAAAGTAACGTTATGGAGGAATTGAGAATGGATAGTTTTCAATAACTGGTTCACATTCTTATGGGAAAAAAATGATTTTGACCTATAAAGAAATTATACAGTGAAGTCCAAACAGCTACATTACAGATCTTAACTTCAAAATTGGAAAAGAAAGCTTTTATTTTTTTATTTTTATTTTTCAAATAAAATCTTTAAAGGAAAAGATAAGAGAATATATTTATTACCAAACTTTAACAATGTTGTTTAATCACAATACATAAAGCACTATCTATATAATAAAATATTTAAAAATTGGACTATAATAAGAGTTTCTATACCAAAAAGAAAAAAAAGATAGGCACCATTGAAATGAACAGGCAGCCATAGTAATGGGAAAAGATATTTTCAATATGTAAAAAACAAAAAAAAAACCCTTGTGTCCACAATATATTTATCACAGCCCTATAGATCACTTAGGAAAATATATAAATAAATATTAAATAATATATAAATGAGTATATAAATGGGCAAAAGAATGAAACAGGCACATCACAAAGCAACATATCTAAATGGTCAATAAACATTTGAAAAGATGCTCAGCTCACATTAGAAAAATGAAAATTAAAACTAGTGAATACACAACCACACACTTGTACGTATATACACACATAAGAATAACAAAGCAAAAATAAAAACATCCTAAAATAACAGCATAAGGAAACAAAAACAAAAACCTGACTATTTTGTTGAAGATGTAGCTCAAGTGGAACTCTCATATATTATTTCGGGAGTGAATTCAGCACAGCCACTTTAAAAAACTGGTAGTTTTCCCAAAAACTATGTACATAGATGTGTATCACAATACATGTGCAATAATATTTGAAGCAGCAAATTCAAATAGTGTAAAATGGGAAATAACCCAAATGCCATCAGCACTAAAATTAATGAAGAAATCCTAGTCTATTCCTATACTCATTACTGTCTGAAAGCAAAACAAATAAACTAATGTTACAAATAAAATATGGCAAAATCTGGGAACAAATTATTTAGGTGGTTAGAGACACGTGGAAGTGTACATACATGATGTGTGATTCAATTTAAATAATACTAAAAAAAGGTAAACTTAAAAGTCAGGATGGTGGTTACCTTTAAAGTATGGGAGTGTTTGAGAGAGGGCAAATCATTTCTGTGTGAATGAATTACTACGCCCTTCTTGTTTTAAGCGGCAAAATATTTTGGTATTTTGCTATACAGCAATGGATAATAGATTCAACACCCTATGGTGGTAGGCCCTGACTTTAGGATGGAATTGTTTTCAGGTTTTCTGGCTAAATGCAAGATGCCCCTTAAAAGAAACTATTCTTATAAAATATGTTTAATATATTGAATGTCAGGGATCATTTTCCCTCCATGTATGGTTTCTCCATTCTTGAACAGTCTTAGTTATTGAATATTATCTTTCCATTGAAGAATTGAGTGAAGAATTTTCACTCATGTTTCCTAATTCTGCAGTTACCTAATTCTAATTAGCAGTACACAGGAAAAGGTAACTCTCTCTTAATAAGACATCCCCTCACACATGTGAGAAGCAAACTGTTGATTTATTTTTGGTATTTATACCTTTATAGCTTCTGCATACATATACAAAATACAAGTTCAGCACTTCTGCTAATTTTATCCACTAAAATTTTCCAGAAAGAAAAAATTCTAGTGAATTCCTGCTAAGAAATGCCAGGCCAAAAGGATTATTACTGCCCCAGGTTATAAAGGTCAATGGGTTTGTTAAAGAGGAAGGATGAAGGATTTCCTGAAGCCAGGTCTCCACCATCAAAAATGCCCTCCCTGGTTCCCAGAAACCCAGATCTGCAGGCTGTTTACAAGGCAATATTTATAAATCTTTTATGAAAGGGTCAATGCTAGGGTATTGCAATACAAGCCACCATAGCTAGAAATAATGTCAAGGTCCTGCTAAAGGCTAGCGGAGTAGGTCCAGTGCACATGGTGACAAAGCAGTGTCACCTATATGGTCATGTAAGAGCTATATCAAATATTGTAATTAAATTCCATCTTTATCAATAACCTATAGTTAACTACATAATGACTCATATTGGAAGGCATTCAAATAGTCCTCAGATAAATTAAAGACATGTTCATATTTTTAAGACTTGTTATCTCAAAAATGCTTAAATTAATGGGTAAAAGCCATATATAAAAATTAAAATTTTCAAAGAAAACCTTGCTATACTGAAGCTTGAATACCATTTATAAAATTACACAGCCTTAATTCTGTATAAATAATGCAGATAGATTTCACATTTAAAAGTGTTTGGAAAAACATACCTCAGAAGGACTTCTGTTCCTGATGTTAAGCAGATTTGACATCTTAAAAAATTAGCTTGATTCATAATACCCCAAAATCTGGATTTAATATAACATTTTAAAAAAGCATAGCTGAACTCATAAGTAACAAAACGAAACAAGACAAACAAAAAAATCTTTCTTTGGTTCCCAATTGGAAAAGGCAGTGGAAAACAGAGATGGTTGAGTGTAGCTGAACCACAGCTATCTGGGGAATGTTTTCTGATATTAGTATCAAGAGGTTTGCAGTGTAACTACTTTTTCAAGAACTGGAAACAATACCTTCAGTCTACAAAAATTGTTGGGTTAAAACGGAGACCTGTGGAAAACAAAGATATGAGCCACAAGGGTACTAGGAAAAATATGACCCCTTATAAAGAGTTATGACTAGAAAGTCAACTTCTACTGTCACTGAAATACTGTCCTTGAAATCTTGAAACTTTTGTCCTCACTTCATGCAGCTTTGGAGTTTGAGATTAAAGTAAGGGAATTCCCAAACTAAGAGGCTAAGAAATTAACCTAAAATGGCATGAGATAGTGCCATCTCAATTCACCTAAAAAAGCAACTTTTCTCCAAGGAGACAACATTAAAGCAGGGTTCACCGGATTTTTACAGGTAACATTCCTGCTTTAAGTTTCATGATCCTAAATCATCCAACACACAAGGAAGCAACTATGAGTGAGGATCAGTAGAAACACAGTAGGAACAACACCGCAGCCCAATTAATCTGCTCAGAAATTAAGTAATCAAATATAAAATTCAAATAGGTACATGTAAAGGTTTAGAAGAAATGAGAGGTAGAGTCACAACTGTGATTTAAGAACAAAATACTATCAAACAAATCCAAGTATATTTGATGACGAATCGAATGGATTTTCTAGACCTGACATATGTAATCTTTACAATAAGAATCCACAGTTAAGTTAAATAGTCAAATAGATGTGGACGACAAGAGAAGTAATGATACTAGATGCAGATCTGAAGAAATCTCGCAGACTCATAGCATACTTATACAAGGAGGAGAAATAAGAGGTTAAAAATAATGGATGGTAACATGGTCCAAATTTGCCGAATTGGATTTCAAAAAGAAGAAAAATGAGAAAATGAGGGCCAGGCTATACTAAAAAATAATATAATAACTGAGAATGACCCAGGATTAATAAAAAACAAAACAAAAACATGAATCTTCTTGTTTAGGAAGCTCAACACATCCCAAACGGAACACATTTTAAATAATTCATATTATGGGGTGTCTAGGTAGCTCAGTTGGTTAAACGTCAAGCTCTTTCTTTTTTTTTTTTTTTAATTTTTTTTGTACTGTTTATTTATTTTTGAGACAGAGAGAGACAGAGCATGAATGGGGGAGGGGCAGAGAGAGAGGGAGACACAGAATCGGAAGCAGGCTCCAGGCTCTGAGCCATCAGCCCAGAGCCTGACGCGGGGCTCAAACTCACGGACCGCGAGATCGTGACCTGAGCTGAAGTCGGACGCTTAACCAACTGAGCCACCCAGGTGCCCCTGTCAAGCTCTTTCTTGATTTCGGCTCAAGTCATGATCTCATGGTTTGTGGGATTGAGCCCAGCATTGGGCTCCATGCTGAGAGTGCAGAGCACATCTGGGATTCTCTCTCTCCCTCTCTCTCTCCCCCTCCTGTGTGTGCTCTCTCTCAAAATAAATAAATAAGCTTAAAAAATTCATACGATGAAAGATTATGTTTTTACAAAGATGACTACAACAATGTCTTGTACTCCAAATATTTTTTTCTATAATGTAGCCATACCAATCTCCCTCCAAGAGGAGAAATTGAATTCTGTCCTCCTTGAACCTGGGATGGCCTGGGAATTTTTTTTCCTTAGAATGTGGAGGGAATGATGCTATGTAACTCCTGCAGCTTTGTTAGAAAAGATCACATGGCTTTCTCTTCTTTTCAAATACTTGTATTAGGAAATTTCCTCCTAGAAATCTACTTCTTGGAATTCAGCTGGATGTCTTCGGAAACTCAAGCATGAGGAGGAGGCCATCAGTCAAGCTGAGCCTCACATTAGACTCGTGGCAGCTGAGTGTCAGACATTTAAGTGAAGAGGTCCCCTAATGATTCCAGGCTTCAGCTGTTCAAATCTTCTCTGTTGAAGTGCTGGACATTTTGGAGCAGTGAGAAGTTGTCTCTGCTATGCCCTCCCTGGATTTCTGACCACATAATAAACAAAATAATATAGTTGTGTTATGCTTCTAAATTTAGGATGTTAACTAGAACTTGACCTATGACCATTCCCTGAAGAATATAATAAAGGTAATTAGAAAATCTTAAAACTCAGACTCACAATTTGCTATTCATGTATTTATTAAAGATGTTGTATCAAGAATATGCAAAACAAAGCAAAACAAAACACTAGTAAGAGGCACAAACCTAATAGAAAACTGACAAAATTGACAAAAGCCTTAAAAAGACACTCAGTAACAGAAGAGAACCATACAGCATAAGATATTCAACTACATTAATCATTGGGGAATACAAATAAAAACACACTTGGGGGGCACCTGGGTGGCTCAGTAATTTAAGTTTCCAACTCTTGGTTTTGGCTCAGATCATGATCTCAGGGTCCATGAGTCAGAGCCCCACATCAGGCTCAGTGCTGCTGGTACAGAGCCTGCCTAGGATCCTGTCTGTCCGTCTGTCTGTCTCTGTCTCTGTCTCTCCTCTCAAAATAAGTAAATAAACTTAAAAAAGAAAAACACATTTAGTAGAACTCACCATACTGCAACGGTTAAAATTTAAAAAATGAAAAACATCAAATAATGATGACATAAAAGCAATTGAAATTTATACAAATTTTTGGTGAAAGTCTAAATTGGTACAATTCTTTAAGAAGTGTTTTTGAGGTATCGACTCAGGTGAAATATGCCTAACCTATAATCCAGCAAATTTAAGTCCTGTATCATCCCAGCAGTATTTATGCATAGGTTCACCAAACAAAAAACAGAACATGTACTAGAATATTCAAAACTGCTCCTGTGAATCCAAATATCATCAAAATCAGAATGAACAAATACATTTTGACATAGTCAAAACATGTGATACTGTATAGCAGTGAGAATAAGCACACTACACCAGCATAAATGCATAAATCTCATAAACAAAATGTTGAACAAAGAAGTCAAACACCAAGGAGTACATATTGTATAATTCCTCTTATATAAATCCAAAAGCAGGCAAAACTAATAAAGATTATTAGAAGACTGAATAAAATGTACCAGTTAGAGGAGAGGATTACAAGTTCTAAGGGATGGGGCCCCTAGGTGGCTCAGTGGGTTGAGCATCCGACTTCAGTTCAGGTCATGATCTTGTGGTATGTGAGTTGGAGCCCTGTGTTGGGGTCTGTGATGACAGCTCAGGGCCTGGAACTGCTTCATATTCTGTGTCTCTCACCTCTCTTCTCTTCCCCCACTTGCACTGTGTCTCTCTCTCTCAAAAATAAATAAACATTAAAAAAAAATTTTAAGTCTAAGGGAGCTTGAAATCAGGGGTTCTGAGAAATAAGGAACCTTATTTCTCATAGATGGGAGTTGGTTGCATTGGTTCAATTTATGGATTTCGTTCAACTTTACTTCTAATACATTTTTGTATATTTAATACACTTCATAAAACAGCTTCTGGTTTTGAGTTTTTTTGGTTAATTTTTAATAAAAAAAAATTGGAGACGTAGAGTGGGTTTTCTACAAAGGAATCAAAACAGCAAAAGGAAGCCATAATACAGTTGGATTGTATCTTTAAAAGACTGAAAGAAAGTAATTATCAATCAAGAATTTTATATCAAACTAAATTATTCAGAAATGGGGATGAAATAGAATATGTTAAAAAGAATGAAATGAACAGGAATTCCTGAAATAAATTTTTTCCACTCTGCAGAAATTTTCAAACATATGAATAACTAGATCCCAGAAATTGTGAATCATTATATTTCATCAGTGCCAGGATACGTGGGTCTTTGAAAACCATTTCCTCCATTTTTGAATGCAGTCAATGTTAAGAATGGTTAGGATTAGAAAAATCTTATATTTAAATTTTAAGATTGAGAAAAGTGTGATGTTTCTGTCCAAGTTACCAGCTACTAAAAATATCATTTGTGCTAATTGACTTTTTCTTCAATTAGATTGTGAATTTCTTTTAGAGTATTTTTTTTCTTTTAACTGCCTGATGTCATGCATAGAATACAACAGAAAACTATTGTTTTCGCTTTAGAAAACAATTCTGAAACTTAATTTATAATTGTTTATTAGATGGTATATTCAATTTAATTGTATTATTTGGGGCCATTTCTTTTTCTCTTTTTAGTTGACAATTTCTCTATAACAGTTTTTTTAGTTAACAATTTTCCAATACCCCCCTAAAAAAACATAGGTGTACATACACACATGTAAAAATCTATAAACATACATAGAAATGCAAACCTGATAGAAACCAATGGAAAAAAAACTGTGTGTGTGTGTGTGTGTGTGTGTATCAGTGAGAGATTAGTGGTTTCATGTACTTGTTGAAAGCTCTCACTCCAAAAAATAGGCTTGTTGGACCAGCCCCATATTATGGGTAAATCTTAATCAATTCACTTGTTATAAATCATATAGTGCTTCCATTTCTATGCAATCAAGTTCAATATGAGGTAGCCATTTTCATAATGGAGTAATTGCAAGTTTTTATACCAGCACTAACAGCACATATTTAATTATTGGCTTTGGGACTCCTGGGTGGTTCAGCAAGTTAAGCAGCCAACTCTTGATTTCAGTTCAGGTCATGATCCCAGGGTAATGGAATGGAGCCATGCCTCCAGTCCTGCATCATGCTGGTCATGGAGCCTGCTTAAGATTCTCTTTCTCTCTCTCCCTCTACCTGGCTTATGCAGATGCACTCTCTCTCACTCAAATTAATATATATATATATATACATATATATATATATATACATATATATATATATACATATATATATAGGCTTTATATAAAATATATATATGTGTGTGTGTATATATATATATATATATATATATTGGCTTGGACCAACCCCATAACTATGTTTTGCCTTGATTTTTTTTCATTTTTAAATGTGGGAAATGCTAATGAAATGGTAATTACATGAGTTAATTTATATAGGTGAAAATGCCCGAACTTTCTTTTAATCAATAATAAGTGTTAGTAATTAATATCATGAAAACTTGTTTGATTTTAAATCATCTACATATTTCAAAAATCTCTAAATTTAATTTTTTCATAATATTCTACATTTTAATTTGAGTTTTTACAGGATTCAAGTATATGTTCAACAGTCAAACTTTTCCATTTGAAAATGTGATTTAAATTATTCTGTTTCAAAAACTTAAATAATAAAGTGTTAACATGAAAAACAAAATAATGACTATAGATATAATCGTGGTTAAATTGCAATTAAATTCAGATTATTTCTTTTTAATAATTTTGTATCATTAATTTATCCCACTTCATAAACTTCTAATCATGAAAAGTGTAGCATGAAATAAGGCTTTGAAAAATCTTTCTATAATTATCTTTTAAATCTTAAATTTTTGAACCTCTTCCAAACAAGGCTGAAAAACTGACCTTCTGAAATAATGCAGGAAAGAGTTTTTTCAGATGAAAGATAATGCCCACAAACTTGCCCACTTCTGACCATTAAAAGGTTTTGATCATGTCTCTACTTATGTTTGATGATGAAGGTGAAATACACTAATTAGACTTTTACTGTTACTTGCTTAATCTTTTTCTTATCCACATTTCAGAGAATGTGTTTGATCTAAAGATGTGATTTAGAATAAATTTCAATTGAGTACAAGATGGAATTTTAAAAAGGTAATGAATTTAACTTCTGATGAACTAGAAATTTTATATAATCTTGTATAATATCAATGTGGAACACTCAAACAAATGAGTATGTCAAGATAACGTATATTTATAAAATGTCTTAGCAATTTCAAGTAGCTTTTCTATAAATTTAATTAATTACAAAAATTATTAACTCCAATAGTGGAAACACGAACAGTGGAAAATAGTTGAAAACATCTTAAATGAAGAATAATTTTAAATCATTTTTGAAGCATTTTTGTTTTGCAATATTTAACTGAAAACTCCTAAAATTTATAAAACATTGCACAGCTAAAGGAAGGAAGAGAAATTTAACTTTTTGAGCTCTATTTTAATATATATTATTATAAAAGTTGTTTGTAATTTCCACAAGTGGGATATAAAACCTTTTACATAGCTTTTGGACTTCTATATTAAAGAACTGCTAAGAGATCTTTAATTCAATTGAAAGATTTTTAAGGTTTTTAAATGCAAAACAAAGATCCAAACAACAAAATCTAGTTCACAAGAGATTAACAACCCAATCAAGTATTACCAAACATCAGTGAATAATTCTAGGAACAACGAAAAATTTTAACACACAAAAGAACAGGGGTGCCTGAGTGGCTCAGTCGGTTGAGGTTAAGCATCAGATTCAGCTCAGTTCATGGTCTCATGGTTCATGGGTTCGAGCCCCTCATTGGGCTCTGTGCTGACAGCTCAGAGCCTGCAGCCTGCTTTGGATTCTGTGTCTCCCTCTCTCTCTGCTCCTCCCTTGCTCGTGCTCTGTCTCTCTCACTCTCTTTCTCTCTCAAAAATAAATAAACATTAAAAAAAAAAAAAAAGAACAGGATTGTAAGAGGGACATAAAAAAAATAAAAAGAATAGAATTGTAATAGCTGGTGTGTTAGGTAGCCAGGTTCTCCAGAGAAACAGAACCAATGGAAGATCTATCAATAGATAGATAGATAAAATTAATTAATAATTATTAAATAATTAATAATAATTAACAATTATGAATTATTGAATAATAATTAATTAATTATAGGCATTGACCCATGCATGTATGAAAGCTGAAAGCTTCCATGACCTACACCCTCAAAGCTGAAGAACCAGGAAAACCAGTGGGAAATTCAGTTTGAGTCAAAAGCCCTGACAGGAGGGTTGTCAAGTGCAGGAGAAGATGCATGTCCCAACTTAACCAGAGAGAAAATATGCCCTTCCTCCATCTTTCTGTTCTATTCAGGCCCTAAACATGTTGGATGATACCACCCTGCATTGGTAAAGGTGATATTGTTTACATGGTCTAGTAATGCAAATGCTAATCTCTCACAGACATACCCAGAAGTAATGTTTTCCCAGCTATCTCTGCATCCGTTTGCCAAACTGTCACATAAAATTAATGACCACAATTACTTGAAACTATGAATTTTAGAGTTCTGAAGAGACTGAGAGATGAACAGATTTTAATCTATATGCAAGTATTACTCAAAAAATATATAATTTGAGGAGAAACCCAAGCCACCTAAAACATTATATCAGTTTATTTACCATAGTACACAATAATAAATGGTCCTGACTTGGCACTTATAACTCTATAATGAAAAAAGGAAGTTTAAGATGCTGTTGTTTCATGAAAACATCTCTAGAAACTTGGTGCTCTATACCCATTAAAAGAAAAATAATTTTGGTCTAGCATGTGACTTTTGATCTTGGACCCATGAGTTCGAGCCCCACACTAGTGACAGAGTCTACTTTAAAAAATACGTTAAAACATATGGGTTTTTATTACAGAAAGAAAGGACTAATTAGATGCTGATTTTTTTATTTAATAATAATATTAAATAATATTAATATTTTATATATTATATTATATTATATTATATTATATTATATAAATAATATCATTTATAAAAATAGTAATTTGGCATTCTAATTTTAGTATAATTTTCACAAAAATAATTAGCAAGACAGAATTATTATAGAAAATAGTACTACATATTAATTATAAAAAACCCTGCTTGGAGTCTTGTCTTCCATTGTACAGCTTTGTATCCTTGGGCAACATACTTAAGCCCTCTGATCATTAGTTTTTTTCACATGTAAAATGAGGATACTAAAATAGGATTGGTAAACTTATCTTTAAGCCAGGAAATAGATATTTGTTATGTGAGAATACTGAAACCACTGAGTAAATTAAAAACGGAAAACTTTTAAAACATTGGATTAACAAGATCTCAACCATATAAAAATAAAAGCAGACAGCCTACAATGAGATACTGCTGTAATTCCTATTGAATAAAAATGAAAAAAATAGGTATAGAATCAATTTATTTAGCCGAACTGCACATGTCATAAGTTAATTGTTATATTATCCTTCACTTATTTTGTTTAATTTTTTTTTAATGCTTATTTATTTATTTTAAGAGAGAAAGCACGCGTGGGAGAGGGGCAAAGAGAGGCAGAGAATCCCAAGCAGGCTCTGTGCTGTCAGCATGAAGCCTGATACGGGGTTTGATTTCACGAACTGTGAGATCACAACCAGCTCTGAAATCAAGAGTCGGACACTTATGACCAACAAGTACATGAAACAACATTAGCCATCAGCGAAATACAAATTAAACCCACCGCGAGATGTCACTAGGCACCTACCAGAAGGGCCGAAATAAAAATGGTGACAATGCCAAATTCTAATGAGGATGCAAAGCAACTACATCACTCATTCACTGCTGTGGCAACAAGAGATGGCTTGCCACTCTGGAAAACAGTTTGGCAATTTCTTTTAATAAACTAAACGTACGGCTACCATATGGCTCAACAATCACACTCATAGGCTTTTACCCTGGAGAAATGAAAACTTACATTTGCACAAAAACCTGTGCAAGAATGTTTATAGAAGCTTTGTTCATAAGAGTCAAAACTTGAAAACACTCCAGATATCCTTCCGTAGGTTATTGGTGAAACCGTGGTCCAAGCATTCCATATGCAAAGGTTATCAGCAATAAAAAGGAACCAACTACTGATACGCTGATGAATCTTCAGGGAATTTTGCTGAGTGCAAAAGGTCAATCCCAAAAGACTTCATACTGTGTGCTCTCATTTACGTCACTTCTCTGGACTGAAAAATGTTATAAATGGGAACAGTTTCATGATTGCCAAGGGTTAAGGTAGGGTGGGGGTAGTAAGGAAGTGGGCGTAGCCATAAAAATACAACACGAGGGACCTGGCAGTGATGGAATGTTCTGTATCCCGACTGTATCAATGTCAACATCCTGGTTTTGATACTCTGCTGTAATTTTGCAAGATACCACCATTGAGGAAACTGGGTAGAAGCCTCATGATATCTTTCCATTGTTTCTTACAAGTGTGTGTGAATCCACAATTATCTCAAAATAAATAGTTCAATTTAAAGCAAAAAAAAAAAAAAAGAGTCAGGCGCTTCACCAACTGAGCCACCCAGGTGCCACATCCCTGGCTCACTTTTCAATGCTAGTTTAAGGATATGATAACAATCATTGCCACAGTGACCGTGGAGTGTGGTTCTCGATCAAAATATGAATAATTATTTTGGTTTACATTTTTAAATATCTGGACATCTCCAGAATTGACTGAATGAAATGCCTGAGTTATTCAGTATAATCACTAAAATGATGTGCTAACATCTTTAATTGAACCCAGGTATTTATGTGTGTTTTAGCCCACCAGTGCATTTTATTGTTTGTAGAATCTAGACCTAAGAAGTGAAGAGGGGTGCCTGGGTGGCTCAGTCGGTTGAGCTTCGGGCTTCGGTTCAGGTCATGATCTTACAGTTTGTGGGTTCGAGCCCCGCATCGGGCTCTGTGCTGACAGCTTAAAGCCTGGAGCCTGTTTCGAATTCTGTGTCTCCCTCTCTCTCTGCTCCTTCCCTGCTCATGCTCTGTCTCTCTCTGTCTCCTTCAAAAATAAAGAAAAACATTAAAATTTTTTTTTTAATTAAAGAAAAAAAAGAAGTGAAGAGAAGTTGAAATACTGATGCCAGAGAGCTAAGAAAGCCCTGTAAACTAGTGAAAATTGTGAAAGTGTTACTTTTTTTCTTTTCTTGTACAGTATTGTGTATAGTGACCAATAAATTCTAATGTATATGAACAAATTAAATTATATATGTTTGCGATAAAGAATTACTTGTTTTTATGCAATTTTGAAATTAATAGACAAGACTTGTAAAACTTCTTTTATGTTTATGGACAAGATATTAAAAATATATAAAGTTATGGATTTCAACACTTTTGTTGTATATTCCAGGTCTCAATGAAGCAGAAATATATGAAACATAACAGCAGGAAACAGGTTGAAAGCATTTATTTTTTAAATACATAATATTTGTGTATGGAGCTTCATTATAATGCTATCTAAAGGCTAAGGAAATTGCCTTCTTAGGAAGGCATATTTTATTATGAATTTCCTTAGTAATTTACTAAGGATATATCCTTGAATATTTTCCAATGGTGTCCTTTTATATTGTTACTTTACATGCCAAAATATTTTATTGGAAGTTTCTCATTTTTGAATATATTTATATGTGCATATATATATATATTTTTTAAATAGCAAAGGAGCTTTTTTTTAATTTTTTTTTAACGTTTTATTTATTTTTGAGACAGGGAGAGACAGAGCATGAACGGGGGAGGGTCAGAGAGAGGGAGACACAGAATCCGAAACAGGCTCCAGGCTCTGAGCTGTCAGCACAGAGCCCGACGTGGGGCTCGAACTCACGGACCGCGAGATCATGACCTGAGCCGAAGTCGGCCGCTTAACCGACTGAGCCACCCAGGCGCCCCATATATGTGCATATATTAACACAAATTTAGACACATCATACACTTCTTATTTATTATGTGGAGTTCTGTAATGATCAAATATTCAATATTCTATATTGTACATAACAAAATATTCAATCTTCTACATGGAGTAGGTTAACTGTAAATAAGAAGTCTGATATTGCATTATTCACAAAATATTACTAGAATCATGTTTATATTCTCAAGAGGAAACCATATTAAGTGTTAGGAATTATGTTTTCTATCTTCTCTATTTCACACTGATTTTAGGACTTTCCTAGTTGACTCAGTAGTCGACACGAACTTAGCAAAAACAAGTTATGCCAAATTACCTTAGCTTTATTTTTAGGTGAGGTTTCCACTCTATAATCCAGAGGAAGTCCTGGATGTAGTGGATCTTGTTTTCTGTGAATAAAATGCAAACTGGCTAGCCATTTGTCAGGATTCTAAAGGGATTCCAAGAGTGGGTAGAAGGGATGATTACTTCTTCTATGTGTGGCCTCCTCCAGCTCGAATGATCTGTAACCACCTCTTTTCTTGTGCCGTATGCTGGTTTATTGTGTACTAGATAAGACCTGCAATGCATGTGTCACTTATTCAATGATATGATTTTACATGAATGCTTACCTCAAGGATTCTTGTTTTCCCACTCGTGTCCCAATGTGGTTTTGCATTCCGCTTGTTTACCTGAGTCAGGTCCATAATACGCATTGGACTTTGAACTGAACTTAGAATCGAGCCAACATAAACTTGTTATGTGTAGAGGAAAATAAAATATGTGATGAAAACTTTAGTGAAGATATTACTGACCCTCATATCTTGTTTTGGCCTTGGCCTTCATACATTGCCTATACAGATGTATGTAGGATATTTAATTATCCGTATGCTCTAAAAAATGTTTATCAGCTATCTAAATTGTATTAAATGTGTACTGTCATGTCCCCGTATACATTTCATTTATAGATCATTTTACTTTCAAAACCCAAGCTCCTTATGACAAGGAAAAAAAAAAAAAAAAAAAAGCAATGTTACTTAGGGTATAGACTTTGGAATTATTGCCTCCATGCTCTTAGCTCCAAAAATGATTATTAATTTTGATCAAGTTTACCTCCACAATTACTTTCAATGTTATGCAATTTTCTTCATATCTGTTGCTATCTTATTCTGACCACATTCCCAGCTGTGTTACAGCAACAGCCTCAAACTGCTCTCCCTAGATCCAGTACTTATCTCAAAACTACCCGTCAATCCGTCCTTCCCCCGTCACCAAAACTCCAAACTATAAACTCCAAGCCTAGCCACACCAATCTCTTGTTTATACCTTTACAATGTTCCGATTTCAATCCAAACTTTTGAACATGATTTGCAAGTTTTTCATGATCAAGAACCGGTTTTACATGCAAAGTACATTTACTGAATTATTTTCGGTGCCATTAAAGTGCCACGTTCATTCTGTTCTAACTCACCTCTTTACCTTTGAGAAGACGGTTTTCTTTCCTGGAAATATTTTTCCACCACACTCACTAACTTTTCTCTGAGCTACATGATTCATCTATCAGTTTAAGTTTTCCTTCCCTGAGATTGCCTTTGCTGACCCCCAGAACACTCAGTTTTGAAGATTTCATGTGTGAATTTATGCAACCTTAGGACCAAGTCCCTGCCCTGTAAGGGAAGTTGTCCTGTTCTGTGTATTCTTATTGACTTGTTACTTTTTTCTGGGAGAGTTTTTAGCACGGAGTGAATACTCCATGTCCCTTTTGAGAGAAAAGAAGGAATAAAAAAAGGGAGGGAAGAAAGGAGGCAGAAAGGGAGGAAAGGAGGAAGGGGGAAAACAAATGGTTAAAGCAAGAAGAAAAGTAAGAGAGCAATTTTTTTAATTAAATAAGAAGTACTTATTTATCAATTAATAATTATAATTATTAAATTAGTACTTATTTAATTCATCAACCTAATGAAATAAATATATTTTACTTTTATTTAACATGGTATTATAAGAATGACCATCAATGGCATTTTTCAATATGTGAAAATTATAAGCAAGGTGTTACTTTTTTTAGATTGTCCTAACCATGATGTGTTCAACCAATTCATTGGAAGAGAAAAAAAAAGAAAAGAAAAAGAAAGCTATTCCAGGTGATAAAATTACAATTTTAAGAGAAAAACAGAAAACAGTCTATTAGATACCTTTTTACTTAGTAACACTACAACTTTTTAGCATTTTAAAACTTTGTTATTTTAAGTGTGATAATTAGGTATTTAATTGAACAGAGCTGACAAAATATTAAAACGTAATATATTTGCTCATTTGTTCAGTACTTTTACTAATTCAATGAGATTCATACTCAGATTAGTAACTTACACTTCTGCGTGATTCATTATAACAGAACACTATTTAATTTGAAAGTCTCTGAGATAAAGTGATGATACTCTGTATAAACATGTAAGTTAAATTATCTTGCTAATATCAAACTTAGAAGATGTTAGACTGAGAACATAAGGCACAAAGTATGGAAAAGATACAAGCAGAAAATACTAAGTTCGGTTGTGATTTATAAGAGAAAAAATTCCAGCAATATCCTTATTCCAACTTGTTTTCAAATGCAGATACTAGGTCTGTGGTTTGAAGTGTTTAATTCTTTTTTTTTTTTAAGTTTATTTATTACTTGGAAAGAGAGAGAGACAGAGAGAGATACAGAGAGAGAGAGAGAGAGAGAGAGAGAGAGGGAGAGACAATGGGCAAGAGTGGTAGAGAGAGAGGGAGAGAGAGAGAATCCCAAGCAGGCTCTGAGCTGACAGCACAGTGCCTGACATGGGACTCAAACTCTGGAATCATGAGATCGTGACCTGAACTGAAACCATGAGTTGGGCACTTAACTGACTGAACCACCCAGGCGCCCCTGAGGTGACTAATTTTTTATTCACATAATAAATGTTGAATCTGCATAAAGGTGAAAAATATTTGAAATCAGTGCTTAGCAATTCTTTGTGACCAAATTATGAATTCAATTTGGAAAGAAAAACAGTATATACATCTCTCACAAAATAGCACGTTAGCTAAACTGTCATTTGAAAATCATCATGGACACTGTGGGAATACTAATATAAATTTCAGAAAACTGGAGGTGTAATTGGAAAGACTTTTTTATTCAATTACAAGTGAAATCAAACTAACTTGATATGTTCTTAGATAAAAAGGGGGGAGGAATTTCACAGAATAGTTCTTCTCCCTCCCCCCACCCATCACTCCATGCATCTGTTCAGCTTTCTTTCTAGCCCTTGTCTTTCTCCCTGTCCTCCATGCCCTTTTTTTTTTCCTCACTACTCTCTGCTGTCCCTGTTTCTGGATGTTCCTTCTTTTTTATGAAGACCAGCTTCTTCAACTTAACAGGGGCCAGGACTCCCGAAATTTCTAGCATCACACGTCTCTTTACTTTCAGAAAGGAAGTCTAAGTCACTGCCTGAATGGAGGAGGGAATAAGGACTGCCTTAGCTTAGATCAAGTGCCTACTTCCAAGACAGAAAATTCTAAGGTAAAAGCTCTCATTTTAGCCACATGTTTAGGAGAATTTTCCGGATACAGGGGATGCTTTTGTCAGCAAAACGGTAGATGGCATTTCACAAGGTGTGCGGGATTATATAGGAACAGAAAGAGGCAAAGATAAACCCATGAGAGTTTTCTGAAAAAATATTTTCTGGAGGAGCATAATCATGTCAATATATCAAGGGAAGAACCAAGGCTATTTCTCTGTGAAGTGATCTAAAATTAACTAGAATTAGTCAATACATCCATTTAAAGCTTTTTATAAAAGCTACTTTCTTCTTGTTCTTTTTTCTACTGTCCAAACTCCTTTTGCCTGACAACAAACTATTATATTTTGGCAAATTTACTTTCTGGCATTCCTAGGGGAGTTGCACACAGTCAAACCGCAGAAGGGCATGTCTATCCCTATTCTAGGTTAGAGTGAAAGCAAATAAAAATGCTTGCCAGGGCACAATGCCTCACAAACCCATTTCTAGTTTGGGATTCAGCCCAAAGTAGAGGATATTTGGGCTGCTGGTTTGCCCACTTCTATTTCCAAGGTTTGTTTACATTTTATGACTCATGAAAACATCAACAGTCTCAGAGTACCTTAATTTTAGATCCACAAATGTATTACCTTTTTCATTTCCACTTAATCAGCCAGCATTATCAATATGTACAACATTTCGTGGTTTTATAAATTTTCTAGATATTATGCGTACATTTTCTCAGCAAAGTTTTTTCTTAATCATTTCAATGGCTGCATCAGCCAGTTATATTTGTTTTCATTTTTGAAGAAAACAAAGAAGCATGGTTAAAGAACTTCCCCAAGTTCATATAACTAGGAAATGTGAGTTTCACTCACAGCCATGACTGACAGTGTTGCCTGTGTTCTTAATACTTCAGCAACAATGACATCCAAATATTTCTTAAACACATTGTTATTGTTGCCTACTGCTGGCCTTATTACCTAATGTTTGCATATTTCGTTAAGTATATAGCCTATCTTAGGTCTTTCCTTAGTTCAGTCTATTCTTCAGGTCCTTGCCATATCAGATTTCTTCCACATTACGGTAAATGGCACTCACTCTCAAAAACCATCAAGACCAAATGGGATAATTTACATACCATTTTCTCGTACATTCCTGATGAGAAGTAGGCATCCAATGTAAGCATTAAGAGAAGGAACACTGGTTATTAATTGCAATCATAATCAAATCCAAACAATCCCCAATTCTACTCTACATTTAACTAAATGGACACCTATTTAAGGCCCCCCACTTTGAGTCTTTACATCTTTGTGCTGCCTGTTCTGTGTCACTCAGAAATCATTATTAGCTCTTAGCTCCTATGGATCTCCCATGAGTGGCCACCTGCTATCTAAGTTTTTCATATTTACCCTTTCTGCAGCTGTTTGGCCCATGTACTTGAGACGTGAGGTTAGGAATTGTGTAAAACTTTTTATATACTGAACAGCATCTATCAATGGTCTTGGATATAAATACTCCAATAAAAACCTTACTTTCTCTTAGTTGTTCATAACCTTGTTTAACTAATAATAGGTAATTTCATAGCGGGATTAGAATATTCTCAAGTAGTAGTATTTTTGTTTGTTTTCCTGCTAAGATTTTACCACATACCTGCTTAGGGATTTTTTTTTTTTTTTAATTACAAGAAGTGAAGGAGATTAATTCAACTGGGAGGAAGAGAAGGCTATGATGATATCGATGATGTCTATACCAGATGTAAATAAAAAGTAGAACAGATACTTCCATTCATGTAAGGAGAGACAGAAAATGTGGCAGGTGGGTAGTTTTGGGGAATTCATATAATGAAACAAATATGTTCTGGCTGCTATCCTCTATGACAAAATCCTAGAGAGATGTTACATAATATGGGTAGCAAGGCAAGAGATTGTGCCCTGATTTGCTTTTGGGATTTTGGAGGTGACCACTAAGCAGGCATTCCCAAATGAAACCGGGGGGAGGAGGGGTATCTAAAACAAACTAAAAATGACCTCATGACATAGCAGGCTGAGAGAGGAGCAGAATAGTACTCCAGAGGGTCTTACAAATTCTACTCATCAGGAAAATCTTCCAATTTTCAGTATGCCTCGAGGCTGAGTTGAGATTCATGGGTCAGTCATGCAAGGGGAGAGGTGACCTTACACTGGAGGGTGATTATGAATGGACATCCCAAGCCAGACTCTCAGTGGAGGACATGGCTAAAACTCAGGAAGAGTCTGCTGAGTCTGTGTGATTACAACTGAGTTTGGCAGAGAGAAAGCACTGGGCACTTACCCAACAAAAGAATGGAAGATTTCATCAATGGCCATTTTGACAGATAAAAGTACAAGCAATTGGGAGACCACTCAAGCCAGCAACCTTGCAGCTGAGTCCAGTTCAAGGACAAAGAAAAAGCTCTGTGTTACGTTAAGGATTTTCCTCCTTTATCCAGGGTTTAAAGAAACTTTCGCACTCAAATCCCTTTTGGGACAAGAACAAGGAGAAGGAAATGGTTATAAGAAGACTGGTTAAAATAGAGAAAAACTGCCTCAAATAATAATAGATCAAAGATACCTTAACTGGAAAGTTTAAGAAGGACTTCATTTTTCTGCTGGTACCACACTGTTTTGACTACTACAGCTTACTAGTATATCTTGGAATCTGTAATCATGATAGCTACAGCTTTGTTGTTCTTTCTCTAGATCGTTTTTGCTCTTTGGGGGTCTTTTTAGGTCAGTACAAATTTCAGTATTATTTGTCCTAGTGATGGGAAACATGCTGTTGGCATTTGGATAAGGCTTGCACTGAATCTGTAGATTACTTTGGGTAGTATGGGCATTGTAACAATATTAATTCTTCTAATCCATTTGTAAGTGTCATCTTCAAATTTTGAATCAATTTTTCATTGTGTTCAGAGTACAGGTCTTTCATCTCCTTGCTTAAGTTTATTTCTGGGTATTTTTTTAGGTGCAATTATAGAAAAAATTGTTTTCTTAATTTCTCTTTCTGCTTCTTTGTTATCAACGTATAGGAACACAACTGATTTCTGGGTATTCATTTTGTATCCTGCAACTTTACTGATTTCATGTACTACCTCTGGTAGCTTTGGGAGTGAATGAATCATGGGACTCAGGCACAGCATAGGGAATATAGTCAATGATATTGTAACAGCGCGATATGGTGACAGACGGTAGGTCCGCTTATGGCGGGCATAGCACAACATGTAGAGAAACTGAATCACTACGTTGTACGTCAGAAACTAAAGTAATATTGTGTGTCAACTCTACTCAAATTAAAAAAAAAAATTAAATAGAAGAATTCCTTCATCCAGTAATCAGGAAAGAGAGGGATTCTTGAGATTAAGTTCAGAGAATGTATACAAAATAAAAGTATTTTTTTTCCTTTGCATTTAAGTAAATAGCACTAAATTTGGAAATCGGAGGCAGTTTAAATTCTATCTGTAAGGGCTGGGTATTGAAGCATTTTTGTCAAAGGTTCTAATTCCAAGTTTGAGGGAAAAAACTGAACAGACCTTTCGGTGTATGTCTACTTCAATGTCTACTCACACTTATTGCTTTAGAAATAAAAACCTCTAAGCATTTTAACTGAACACATAGTCATTCAAAATAAATACTGCAGTTACTGACAACCTCCCTACCAGGGGATGTGACTAAGTTCAGGACAGTAAAATACGTGAATCGTTAAGTGATATTTTCTGGAAAAAAAAAAAATGATTAGCCCTCAGTATACTGGGAAACATGGTTATCACCAGTTACTATCTGGCTCCAATGGACCCTTAACTCTTCTTTTTACAAGCAATGAATGTCTTATAAATAATGTGCTAGAGTACAAAATAAGGAGTTTAAAGAAGCTTTATTAGAAATATCAATAAAAAATAAACGTAACAAGCTTGTCTGTATCAGATTAGTTTTGGAGCACAAATATCTTAAAGGCTAAAAAGAGACACAGTCATTTTTCCTTGCAACATGGAGAACGATCCAAATTATTTTAGAAATGTATGATGAAGTCCTTTCTGCGAGTGACTAACTGGATGAGGATATCATTGCCTAAGAAATGTGTATTTCACAAATTAATTCTTGTGTTTGAGAAAACTTAACTAGGATATTGTAGTCTGAGTACTCATAGTCTGAGATTCCATTTACAAGATCAATTTCCCAGTCACCGTTAGAATCTAGAGGAGTGCTAATAGAATTCTATGAGTTACATATGTAATTTAAAAATGTTATAGTCACATTAAAAATGTAAAAAGAAATAGGTGCAATTAATTTAACAATATATTTTATTTAATCCAACACATCCAAAATATTATCATTTCGACATGAAATAAATATAAATTATAATGATATATTTTGTATCCTTTTTTTCATACTAAGATTTCAAAATATGGTTATGCTCACAGCACATCTTAATTTGAGCTCATTCCAGGTGCCCAATAATCACATGTGGCTATTAATGACTATCAGATTGGATGGTATCTTTCTAGACAATTATTTGTCTCCTTGCAGTTAATTTCTAATAATTGCAAAACATCTAACTTTACGAAGTTTTTCCTCTTTGTCATTATAGGTGGAAAATGCTCATCTGAATTATCAACTGTGTTCAATAAAAGCTCAAAGCAGACTATCAGTTTTCTTTATGCCTTCTTTTTTTATTTTTAATTTATTTTTCATATTTATGTACTTTTGAGACAGAGAGAGCACAAGCAGGGGAGGGACAGAGAGAGAAGGAGACATAGAATCTGAAGCAGGCTCCAAGCTCTGAGCCGTCAGCACAGAGCCTGACATGGGGCTCGAACTCACAAACCCTCCAAAGTGGGATGCTTAAACAACTGACCCACCCCGGTGCTACTCTATAAAGAGGAACCCTCTTGAAATAATGATGCAAGACCTGAAACAACTGAGTAAGAACACTGACGGATGGTGATACTATTATAGCATTTTTTCATATATTGTCTTTTTTTTTTTTTTAGCATGGTTTGGAATAATTGATGAGTGATGAAATAAATCCAATGAGGATCACGGCAAAAATTTTCAAGACATGGCAAAAATAAGTTAAGAACCCATAATGTATCTAAAATTGATAAAAGGATCCAGTAGACACATACAAGTAATTGCAAAATATGAATCTTATTCTACTATCAAAGACAATGATGCTTTTTTCCCCCTCTGATCTTTAGGAGACCTCATAGAAAATAATAAAATATTAACCATCATGAACAGTTAGAAGTGTTCAAACAAAAACTGAAACTATGTACAGTGCACACTAATAGTATATTGAAGACTAAAGATGTATGTTGCATACCACTGGCCATTTTGTCTGTGCATTCCTCTCTTGAACTGCCTACCATGTGATGTCGTTTCAGAAACTATAGCAGTCATCTTGACCCCTGAGCACAAAGATCACACACTCAGAGTTATTAGAATGGTGAGATGAAAGAATCTGGTTACCAAACCAGAAGCTACCTCCTGGCTTTTTATTACTAATATTTGTTTTTACCATTTGGTGGTTGCCCTCAGTATGGCCCTCTTACAGAATGGTGAACAAATGAAGATTATGCCCATGTTTTTAAGGTTATTCTCCCAACCAAAGATACTTTCACATAGGGCAGTGATAAAGTGAATAGTAAATTACACTGAAAAACAAAAACAAACAAACAAAAAACCACCTGTCTTTTTTATTTAAAATATCTTTTACTTAACTTCCGTTGTTTTCTTGTTTGTACTTTGTACTTGTTTACCGAATGACCAGACAATTCAAATGTCAATCAGGGTTTCTATCATTTTGAAGAATGCGTTGATGTCGCAATGATGAGATGTTATGAATAATAATTATCATGTAAAGTGAACTGTATTGGAAAAATACTGTAAAATACTGATGGATTTTTGAACAGATGAAAATTCTATTAGTATGTTTATTCCATCTCCAAATGGTGCTAGTTCATTCAAACAGGACTATAGCTGTTACAGTATGACTTTTAGCTTTTTTTTTTTTTTTTTTCTGCTTGCTTTCTTAAGTCTGGGCACTATGTTTGTATTATCTGTATTTGTTTCATGGTTGACTATGAATAAAACATCAGAAACTAAGTTATATGTCCAAGTAATATAAAATTGCCTTGACCTCTTTGTAAATATCATCAAATGTAGCAGAAAAACACATTTTCTTTATTTCCAAACTAGAGGGTGGTTTCTTTTGAAATGAGTAGGTCAAAAAACAAATTGTACACATTTTAAAATATGAATATAGGAAACTACAAAGAAGGAAAGGAACATGTGGGTCAGGCTAATGATCCTTTGCTTATCACAACCTGACCAAAATCTATAAATGGTAAAATATATTTTAGGTTATTTCCTCTGCACCCACTTCCAGTATAGGAAAGCCTGCACAGAAATGTGATTTTAAACTACTGTTTTCTAAACACTCAGCCCAGTTTTCCTTTTGGTGTTCACACATCTAAGAAGATATATAAACACCGCGTTTATGACTACAGGGGCTTGGATGGAGAGAATGAGAATGACTAAGAAAAAAACAATGTTTTGGGTGAAACAAAAAAATACATGAACTTTTCTTAAAGAGAAAAAAAAAGTAACCACAAGCATCACGCATCATTCTTCAAAAGCATTTTTGTCTTAGTAACGTTTAGCGTGAAATAAGATTAAAGGTGAAATTTACAAATAAATGAAGGTCTTGAGAGTTCATGTCTTCATTATTCATCTCTAGTACCTGAAAAATACTTGCAACTTGTATTGTCCTTTTATTTTAAAAATAAATCTATTTGTGAGCAGACTCTAGTTTGAAATAATTTATTGGAAATTAAAGGCACAGCAACAAACACACAGAAGACAATAACCGCCTTCTGAATTCTACCCTGACCTTTACCTTTCAAAACAGTAACTCTCCAAAATTGCTGAAAGGTTAACTAATCTCTTAAAAGGTCACCTGTCTTTAAACTAGCTACAGTATATAAATGCTTTTCTGCTATCCTGGAGCAATTCATCAATAACTCATTAAAATAGCACTGTTTCTTTCTTAAAGTTTTTACTTTCCTGAAAGGCTATTTCCTCTTGGTCAATATAACATTTAACATATGTCATAATTTATGAAAATATGACTATATAAGACTATTATAGCTCAGTTTGTGTAATTAAAACTATTTATTGAGTACATAGTATATGCCAGATGCAGGCCTAGTTGCTAGCAAACGACAGCACAGAAAAAATCATAGAACAGAAGAAATGCTTCCTGCAATATGTGTTTATGTTTAGCGAGTATAATGAATATCAGCATGTGGTATTTAAGCCTAAATAATGTTTCATTAAACACTTTGAAAGATAATGCATTTGATATTATTGAATTGATTTAAACATTTTCAAAACTATTTTTTTTTCCTAACTTGAAATGCTACAGTGTTTCTTTCTTAACATCTTTAATGTTAAATACAAATCACTGCAAAACTCATCCTTGGAGATCCAACTAGATGTTTAAACGTGATAAAAAAAAATCACTGAAAGTTTAATGGGTTGAATAAGTCACCTTATTGAAGTAGTTGAAAGGGGGCTTTTAATTGGGGACAAAGATAGGATTCTAGAGTAATAACGCGGGATTTCTTTCTATGTTCTGCAATTTGATTTATATATTTTTTTGGTGTTGCTATTTAAGGGGATACAAAATATTTTTGTATAATTTTTGTTTATTATTTAAAAATGAATCTGAAAGAAGTCCTTGTATAGGAATTAGACTTAACCATTGCCCACTCATTAATCGAGGCCCGGTGTGCAATTCTCCTCAGGAAGACCATGCTATGCTTCATGAAGAAAGACCTACTTCTTCCAAAGAAGTAACAATATACCTGCCCTGTGGATGAACAATTACGGTTAATAATAAACGTGCAAATGCAGTTTATAAATCCATCTTGCTTAAAAGTGTTCTCATTTTTGGCATTTATTAAATTCATATTTTTCAAGCTATGGCTCTGACATATATTATGTTTTTTCCCCAGCATAAAAAATTATAGAACAGAAAATGCATCAATAAATATCAGAGTGTACCAACTATAGTAAAGCCAAGAAGTGCTTTATGAAACTTGCGTTTCAATTATGTTTATTGCTTTGTCTCTATATATGTATTTATGTATACTTGGTTGCAGTGTAAATAGCTTTTCCTATGAAGTTTTTTCGTTATTTGAAAGACACTGAATTAGAACATTAAATCAGTCTTGAAAGCATCAATAAGAAATAATGTTTGATTTTCACAAATACTCATTAAGTCCACATCTCTTACTTTTCCTGAGAATAAGCCAAAAGTTATACCATTCATTAAACTGAAGGTATAGAAGTTCACGTTGATTTGAAAAGAGAATACAAAGTTGTGATTGGAGTTGTAAGAAAAGAGAAAAACAAATGGAAGTTATCGGAAGGCACTTACGTTCAGAAGGTACAAGTTCATTCACCAGTGCACCCAACTTAGCTAAATAACTGTGAGATAAACTTAAATAATACAGTTCATGCAGAAGGTCATTTACAATTTTAGCTATATTAGCTATCTAAGAACATTGTTTTAAACACAATTTTACATCTCTATGTTTTTAAAAATATATAGTCAGGCTTCTAATTCAATGAGGGAAATTGAAGCAGTCATTCTTTATCTTAGTGCTGTTATTGTTGCCTTTTAAACTATCTGAATGAAAGTCTGTATTATTTACTTTATGTATTTACTTACTTTTGAACTCTCGCCTATAGGAGTGTCTTAGCTCCAATGTACTCCCTATGAGAAACTTCTCTTTTCTTCTCCAAACTAAAGTACTGTCTCCTTTTGCAATGCCAGTCACTAATTAGAATGTCGTTCTGTTTTATTTTCTTGATAGTAATTTTGTCATTGGAATGACAGCACTTGATTATAGAAAACCAACAAAAACCATGAAAGGTTGGAAGTCCTTTTAATGTAAAGACTCTTTTTTTTTTTTTTTAAAGCTTTCTCTACAAAAGAACCTATGCAGAGAAAGCAGAGGACAGATCAGTACATTGCATTTCAGATAACCTTCCCAAGAGCCCTTAAACTCCAGCACATTCTATGTTTACCTTCACTGGAGGAAATGAAGGCAATTTATCTGGAGGAGGAGAAATAGGCTTCAGGCTTGCTTGAAGTCCTTTTCTATTAGTTCATCTCACCTATGTTTCAGTATTTTTACAGTACCACCTTTCCAGTCTTATCCTGACTTATCTTTCTAAAATGTTTCTTTTATTTTTCATAGCTATTTTTTTTACTATGATAAACTACATGCACGGCACTACCCAGGAAGGGAAGGGTATTACATTTAATTAAATAAATCTAAGCATTCTACATTTCTTTGTGACTTGAAGGTCACTTCTCTTTTTTCCTTTGGGAAAGTAGGCAACTATCAATTGACTCACATGGGCAGGTGTATATTTGTTGTATCACTCCTTATTCTACTTATACCACTTGAGGATCATTATGGCCCTATAGTCATTCATGAAGTAATCTCTATTTATTGTGTTGTTTTCCTGCTCTAATTGTTAGTAGTGTGTGTGTGTGTGTTTATAAATATATATATATGTGCATATATATGTATTATGTATATACATAATATGTACATATGTGTATGCATATATATGTATTGTGTATATGCATAATGTGTCTGTGTATATATATACATACACACACACACACACACACACACACACATATATATGTATATAACATACATACTGTGATTTTGATAATTTTTTTGGTTTCTTATTAACAATATCTGTTAAGGGCGCCTTGGTGGCCAGTCAAGCATCCGAGTACGGCTCAGGTTATGATCTCACAGTTCATGAGTTCGAACCCCGCATCTGGCTCTGTGCTGACAGCTTGGAGTCTAGAGCCTGCTTCAGATTCTGTGTCTCTCTCTTTCTCTCTGCCCCTCCCCCACTCAAGCAGGAGCATGCACTCTTTCTCTCTCTCTCTTTGTCTCTCAAAAATAAATAAACATTTAAAACAAATTTTAAAACATGTTAAGGCTTAGCTCTGAAATCTCAATGATTTCCAGCACTTGTACTCACCCCGCACCATTTTGATACATGTGCCACTTGTTTCTCCCTTGATTTTTTTTGTCAGTTTCAAGTCTTCTTTCCTTAATCAGTGTTAGATGCATTTGCTGCTGCTTCTTCTTCTTTTTCTTCTTCTTATTATTTCTTTAGAGTATATTATACTTTTTTTCATGTAACCCCTTAACTGAGGGCTTCTAGTCATTCTCTGTATTTTTCATTACTGCTAACAACTCATTTTCTGAGCTACTTTTGCTTTCGGTTACATCTGATTCCTTTTCAAATTTTTTTTTTTTTTTTTAACGTTTATTTATTTTTGAGACAGAGAGAGACAGAGCATGAACGGGGGAGGGGCAGAGAGAGAGGGAGACACAGAATCGGAAGCAGGCTCCAGGCTCTGAGCCATCAGCCCAGAGCCCGACGCGGGGCTGGAACTCATGGACCGCGAGACTGGAACTCACGGACCGCGAGATCTTGACCTGAGCTAAAGTCGACCGCTTAACCCACTGAGCTACCCAGGCGCCCCTTGCATCAGACTCCTTTTCAGCAAGTCTGGTGTTATTTTTCTTTTTTTTCCTCATGGTCAAAGATACATTTATCCCTCTCTTTGCAAATCGATGGATACATTTATTTTGTTTTCATTTTTCAATGACTTCCAAATATTCAATTGTTAGTATGAAGGGGTCACATAAATCTTGAAACATAGTTTCTAACCCTGCTCGCCTATCTCATAGAGGGACATTTCTCACTCTCTTTTGGACCTAGAAGCCCCTTCCAAAGTCACACATAATCCCATTAAAAGTATAAAGAATTACTTACAGGGTATTTAGTATAGGTTGTATTTCATAGTAAATTTTTGTTAAAGAATGCATTATAAAGTTCATTCTGGTAAAGTAACATTATTCATAATATAATACACTTTCAATAGTGATTTTTTATATTTAATAGTGGCACATTTTTATTTATGTAAATTTAAATTAAATTTATTTAAAGTGTAGATATATTATTAAGTTTGTAAATGGTACATTCTCTTGTATTTTGTCTTTGTGGAAAAAAAAGGTTTGCATGTTAATTTAATTTTACATCATGGTATCAAAATAGACAAAAGCCATTGTTATGCTTTGAATTACTTGTTTCCTAACAAATAAAAACTTAATTTATTTTTATAATTATATAGATAATTTTCCACTGAAAAAATTAGAAAATGGCTTCAGGATGCTATTTGCTAACTCTTTTCCTCAACAAATTTTGAAAAATATTTTACAATTTTATGCACGGTGAATAAAATCCACTTAGCAGAAATCATCGTTTATAATACCAGTTTTTGACATACAGAAATATTTTTGTTTGATCATATGAATAAAAACTTGAGGTCTTTTGAAGTTTACCTTGAGGCTAATTTTTAAATTTTAAGATCTCTGTTTCTTTATATTGTAGTATTTCAACTTTAGTGTTTTTTTTTAATCTAATAGGCTATAATGGATATGAAATAAATAACACATAGAATTAACAGTGGAAATAAATTTAATGGACTAACACTCAGCACACCACATTGGTGAACAGCTTTTGCCTCAGTGATTATCAAAGTTAATGAGTGTAGCATCAGTTTTCTCAGCTGAAATTCACAGCTATACATGCTAACACAATACACACTTTTAAGCTCTCAAAAGATGGCATGAGGGATATAGTTATACAGTTAAAAGCAAATAAAATGTTCTAAGTTGCTTGCATTGTGTGGGAAGTAGAGAAAGTGTCCTTACATTAGCCTTTAATAAGGTAAGGAGCCAACTTGTGGACTTTGAAGCAATATTGAAAAAGAACTACTGAAAGAGTATAATCAGCAAGCTAAAATACAATAATAATAATAATAATAATACTTGACTTTTCTAAAAAGAGCAAAAAGTGGGCTACATATTCTAATTAAAAGAGAAAGTCACCATAATGGATTGAACTGTACCTTTCCAAAATTCACAATGAAGTCTGAACCTTCAGGATCTCAGAATGTAACCTTATTTGGAAATAAGCTCTTTGCAGATATAATTAGGTACATTAAGATAAACTCAAACTCAATAAGGTGTGCCCCTAGTTCAATGACTGATGTCTTCATTGGACACAAAGACACACATACTTAAAAGAACGTTGGTTGAAAATTGGAGAAATATTCTCATAAGTCAACAACTACCAGATGCGAGGAGTTCTCTGGAACAGACTCTTCCCTAGTGCCATCAGAAGGAGGGAGCATGGTCCTGCTCACACATTGATCACAGACTTGTAGCCTCAAGAGTAATGAACAATACATTTCTGTCATATGAGCCACTCAGGTTCTGGCACTTTTTATGGCAGCATTTGCAAACTAAGTCAGAATTTTTAAAAAAGAAATCCAAGTATATTGAATATATGTAGTTTACAAAATCTATACATTATAATATAAACATTAAATCTAAAAGTGGAAGGAAAGAAAAAGTTACACTATGTAAAAAAGTAACCATTGAAACTAATGCGAATTACACAAGGTAAAGAAGGATGTTTCATGTAGTGTTGGAGCAAAGAGACATCCACAGGCAAGAAAAAAGAAAAAAGACACATTGAACTAAATCTCCTACTTTATACCAAAATTAACTTATAATAGACCACGTACTTAAAAGTAAAATGCAAACCTGCAAACTTAAGTAAAAGAGACAAAAACTTCAGGATCTCAGGATAAACAAACAGGTCTTGGGCTCAACACCAAAGCACTAGCCATAAAAGCAAAAATTGCTAAATTTGATATCAACAAACATAAGAAAAGGAAAAGAGAAAAGAAAAGAAAGAGAAGAAAAGTGAAAAGAGAAGGAAAGGAAGGAAAGGAAAGGAAAAGAAGGAAAAGAAAAGGAAAAACAAAAAAGAAAAAGACAAGACAAGACAAGAAAAAAGGAAAGGAAAGAAAAGAAAAGAAACTAGGAAAGAAGGGAGAAAAAAAAGAATGAAAGAAAGAAAGAAAAAGAAAGAAAGGTTAAATACTTGCATACCACATAGCTGAGTAAAGATATCTAGATTATATAAAGCACTCTCAAAATTCGACAGTAAAAACAAAATCTATTTAATTAGAAATTATATTTTTAAAGTATTAATTAGACATGAGACATGAAGAGGAATTTCACTAACGAGGAGATATAGTTGCCAAATAAGTGCATAAAAAGATATTCAATACCATTAGCCATTAGGAAAGTGGAAATTTAAACCAAAAGTACACATCTCTCAGAATAGCAAAAATAAAAAAATAATAATAATAAACGATAGTGTGGATACAGAGAAATTGTGTCATTCATATTTTTCTGCTTGGAATATAAAATGGTAAAGAAAATGGAAAAGAGTTTGGCAGTTTCTAAAAAAAGCGAAAGTTGCAACTACCATATAGACCAGGCATTGCACTCTTGGGAATTTAGGCCAGAAAAATAAATAAATAAAAAGTTGTGTTCACACAAACACCTGCACATGAATGTTTATAACAACTTTATGTATGTTGCCCAAAACTGGAAACAACCAAGGTACTTTTCAGTGGGTGAATGGTTAAACAAACTGTGGTGTATTCACACCATGTAATACTCTCAGAAATAATACTTCTAATGATACTTCTAACTATATGGATGAATCCACAGAGAATTATGCTTAGTGAAAAAAAGCCAATCCCAAAAGGCTCCATACTATATAAATCTGCATAACATTCTTGAAATAACAAAATTACAGAAATATAAAACAAGTTAGTAATAGGCTGGGGCCAAAAGATGAAAAGAGTCAAAACACAGAGAAGAGAATGTGGCCAGAAAAATTCAACAGAAGACATCTTTGTAGTGATGGAAATGTTCTGTATCTTGATTATTAATGTCCATACCCTGGCTTTGATATTGTACTATGATTTTGCAAGATGTTTCCATTGGGGCAAACTAAATAAAGAGTCCATGGGCTATTCCTGTATAATTTCTTACAACTGCATGTGAATATACAATTATTTCAAAATAAAAAGTTTAATTTAAAAAATTTACCCTTTATAGGAACATGGAAGAACATCACATAAGTAGGAAAACATCTAAGGAACAGGTATCTACAAATATAACAATAGAATGTTACTGAAGAAGACCTAAATAAAGAAAGGGTTAGGGGCGCGTGGGTGGCTGAGTTGGTTAAGCATCCAACTTCAGCTCAGGTCATGATCTTGCGGGTCGTGAGTTTGAGCCCCAATTCAGGCTCTGTGCTGACAGCTCAGAGCCTGGAGCCTCCTTCAAATTCGGTGTCTCCCTCTCTCTCTCTGCTCTTCCCCCACTCTCACTCTGTCTCCGTCTCTCTCTCCCAAAAATCAATACACATTAAAAAATTTTTTAAAGGGTTATACTGTATTCATAAATTGGAAAACTTTATATTGTAAGGATGAAACTTTTCCAAATACTGATTTCTGGAATCAAAGCAAAGCTAATCAAACCTACAGCATTGTTTTCTGGTTTTGTTTTTTCTGGAATTTTAAATTTTCATTCTAAAATGTATGTGGAAATGAGGCTCCTGGGTGGCTCAGTGGGTTAAGCTTCTGACTTCAGTTCAGGTAATGATTTCAAAGTCTCTGAGTTCGAGCCCAGCGTCGGGCTCTTCCCTGGCAGCTCAGAGACTGGGGCCTGCTTCGGATTCTGTGTCTCCCTCTCTCTCTGCCCCTCCCATGCTCATGCTATGTCTCTCTAAAAAATAAATAAATATGAAAAATTTTTAAAAAATAATAAATTGTATGTGGAAATACAAAGGACAAAAGAATGGCCAAAATAATCTTTAAAAATACTTACCTAATATTAAGGGCATTGCTACCAGTTTTCAGGATACATTATGAAATTATAGTAATTAAGGCATATTAGAGTTGCCCAAGGAAACACAAATTTGTATCAAAGATGCAACTCCAGTTTAGTGGAGAATACATGGTCTTCCCAAGAAATACAGTTGAGTCAACTGGTTATCTGTAAGAAAACAAAAACAAAAACAAAAACAAAAACAACTATATGTATGTATATATATGTGTATATACATATAAATATATATATACATAGATGTGTATATATATATATAAACTATATGTATGTATATATGTGTGTGTGTGTGTGTGTGTGCGTGTGTGTGTATATATATATATATATATATATATTCCTGGCACATACCTCATACATTTCATGTAAATGAAATACAAGTAGACTTTAGATACAAATGGAAAAAAACTAAGTAATAATGTTACTAAAATATATCATAATGGAGAAACAGGGTAACTACAAAAGAAAATATTGATAAGCTAGGCTACATCACAAGTAACAACTTCTGCTCATCAAGAGTCACCTTAAAGAAAATGACAAGACAAGCAACATGATGGAAAATGTTTTTTTTTCAATACATACCTCTGAAGAAATATGTGAAATCTTCTTTCACAACTTTTTATAAATAAGAAAATGGCGACCAGTCACATCTGAAAGGAAAGGTATAAGAATAAGACAGAATGTAGCATGCTCTACCCAGGTCTGCTACTCATTTTGGGTAAATTATGCTTTCTCCATCTTTGAAGGGAATTTCAATTTTGGCTATGTTAGTGGGGTACTCTGGAGGGGTACAGTGTGCTAACCGTTACAAGTGAGAGTCCTGTGCAGAGGCAGATATATACAGACATGCAAACCTAGATCCTGGATCTAAAGAATCAGATAGTAATAATTTATTTTTTTTTACATCGAAAAGTAACAGTTGGAAAACTATTGGGAGTGACCTCTGTCAAACAGACCTTCTTAAACTTTTTTGGTAAGCAGTAACAACCACAAAGTAAGATCTAGCCCAGGTGTACGGTCCAATGTTGAGTAACCGATCAATTATTTTTGTACATTCTACTGGATTTAATTATAAAAATAATCACTTTAGTAGCAGTAATAATGTAAAGCAAACCATATAAGATATTATATATTCCAGCATTTATAAAAGAAAAGAATACAATTAAAATCAGAGAGTGTGCAAATAAAAGAACGTTCATATCTCTAACTTCATGTAATATAAAACAAAGCATGAAGTCTTTCTTTTTTTTTTCAATATATGAAATTTATTGTCAAATTGGTTTCCATACAACACCCAGTGCTCATCCCAAAAGGTGGCCTCCTCAATACCCATCACCCACCCGACCCTCCCTCCCACCCCCCATCAACCCTCAGCTTGTTCTCAGTTTTTAAGAGTCTCTTATGCTTTGGCTCTCTCCTACTCTAACCTCTTTTTTTTTTTTTTCCTTCCCCTCCTCCATGGGTTTCTGTTAAGTAAGCATGAAGTCTTTCTACCAGCCACTATAAATTAGATTGAGAGTCGTGAAACACAAAGTCTTAACCTATAAGTTTTTCCTCCTGTTGGATGATACATAAAAATGTTGATTACAGTATAGGTCCTCTGATTTTAAAAAAATGCACTTTTCCTTGCAATGTTAGAGGAGCAGTCTTTGGAAACTTCTTTTCCCACTGAAGTATTTTCTAAATAGACATAAGATTTTTCAAAGTGATGTTACCTTAACATCATCTTGTATTAGAAAACCTAAAATATACATGTAAATTAATTCATAGAGTGGTCTGCTCACTCTGAAACTTAAATCACTGCCTGGTAAAAATATAGACACTTCAGAAGGCACATTTACTCTTAAAAGCTACTGCCACATGTAAGTTAGCTCACTGTAGCAATAGTGTGCTAAATGGCACCCATTAATGTCTCATTACGTAGAAACCTATTTTAGAAGACCTTCTAATCTCTTTCAGAACACATGCAAAAGACTCAGAAATCTTCATTTTCAGTACTAACCACTAAGCAAAGTTGCCAAACTTAAGATAAGTACTCATTATCCCTGCAATCAATTTTTTAAAAGAAAGGAACTAATTGTCAGCTTTGTGGCCAAATCTTAACAGAGACGAACCATTGAATATTTTTAGAAACTTAGGGGTGATATATAAGCTCTCAATATAAATTTGTTCCTCACTCTTACTGTTAATAATTCCATAAAAAAGGAATATAAAATACATTTAGGGAACTCTATAAATCAAATATTGAATGAAATGACAGAGCTTATATTCACTTCTCTAAAGAAAAGGCACAGCAATGACCTTACAAGAGGCATTACACAGTCTTTTCTATAGTGTTACAAAGATGGAATTGGAACATGGATTATCTTCCATTATCTCCAGTATCTACGCTTTCTTGGATACTCAACTTCTATACAGCAAACAATTTACCAGAGATAATTTTGATTTAATTTATTCAATATTCACTTGAAGGAAAGTGATCAAGTGCCTTCAGTTTTAATCAAGTTGCATTTGGTTGCAAAGAATAGATCGAATACTATTGTAAAATAATTCATGATAAAAAGATCATTTATCTCAGCTGCTTCTAAAATTCAAATAACTAATAACATCAAATATCTTTTTCTCTCATATATTTGCTTAGTTTTGCCTGTCTTTGGTATTCTTTATTTCTTGGTTGTATTCCTTTCTTCTTCAAATAGGCTGCATCTATTTTCTGGGAAGGGTAGACTCCCAGCAGCCCCCGTCTTAACATCCTTGTGAGGTAAAACCCTAAAAGAAAAGGAAACTACCTTTTCTAGCTACTACCTAAATGATAGTTCAGAAGAATCTAGACAATGGGCTATTTGTCCTACTTTTAGACCAAAGCCTATACCCCAAGTCTAGGTTCAGTGAATGATAATCACACCAACACTACAGGAGATGGGAGAGAAATTCTCTAAAGAAAGCATAGTGGGTTTTTTTTGTTTTTTGTTTTTTGTTTTTAGACCAAAATGTGTGGGAAACCATGCTAAGCAGATAAAATGAACAAACAAATAAAAAGCACAGTCTACTACATCTTTCATATCCAAAGAATTTAAAATTTCTATTTGGCCTTCTATGAGATATATAAAGCTAATGTACTTTTCATATAGTGAAAGGTACTTATAATTTTATTTTGTTTTAGATAAATGATAATATGCAATCATAATAATCAAGTCGAGCACTTTTAAAAAACACATTTGGCAAATGACAGCATTTACAAAATTATCATTTCTGTTTATGATTACCACATTATTTTATTAATTTAATATTAATTTTAAGAAGTATACGAAGAAATAAAATACTTCCCTTAACATTATCATTCAAAACTTCTTGGTGTACAAACCATGATACCTTGTATATACAAGGCCATGTCTGAGGTAGTGCATGCAATTTAGAGGGCCAAGATTTAGGAGATATGTGGGTAAATTAATTTTATTCAGAGGAGGCTGCTGATTTAAAAAAAAATGTTTAAAAATGATATTCTGTGAGAAATTTGAAGAACAGAAAAAGTAATTCCTAAATGTTAGAATCTTTAAGCATAAAAGTTTAAAAATATCTACAAATAGTTGAAGAATCTTTTGTTAGAAGAATATAGTCACTGCAGTTCCAAGGGCCACTAGAAGAAATAAATGCAAGTTGCATTTATAGGTTGAATTTGACTCCAGCTATAGATTTTAGTAGCGTGACGAATAAAGAAAAATTAAATGAGGGTCTCTTGCAAACTACCTCTCATTCAAAATACTTTGTTTTTAATTTTTTTAATGTTTATTTATTTTTGAGACAATGTGCAAGACAGAGTGCAAAAAGAAGAAGAAGTAGAGGGGCAGACAGAGGGAGACAGAGAATCTGAAGCCTACCCCAGTCTCCGAGCTGTCAGCCCAGGGCCAGATGCGGGGCTCGAACCCATGAACCCTGGTGAGCTCATGACCTGAGCCGAAGTCAGATGCTTAACCCACTGAGCCACTGCAGTGCCCCTCATTCAAAATACTTAAACAGAGATGGAATGAGTGTTCTAAGAGCTAAAGGAAGACTTCAAGCGGTTAGAAGTTAGGAAAATAATGCCTGTATGGTTAATAATTCTTTAAAAAAAAACCGAGATGTGTTATTTCTATTTTTACCTTGCGTAGGTCACTGAAACTGAAATAAAATGAATGTTCATCTTGATCAGGAATGGAATAAATGATGAATATTTTAGAAAGAATGCCAATTGGGGCACCTGGGTGGCTCAGTCAGTTAAGCGTCCAACTTCAGCTCAGGTCACGATCTCTCGGTCCGTGATTTCGAGCCCCAAGTCGGGCTCTGGGCTGACGGCTCAGAGCCTGGAGCCTGTTTCAGATTCTGTGTCTCCCTCTCTCTCTGCCCCTCCCCCGTTCATGCTCTGTCTCTCTCTGTCTCAAAAATAAAATAAACGTTAAAAAAAGAGAGAAAGAATGCCAATTAATTATTGTATGTCTTAACCTTTTGACCTCATACATAGATATTTTTGAGAGTCAATTTTGTTTAAGGGAATAATGCCTGAATTACAATCAACCTGATTGATATATTATTGATGGCAGGAAATGATACTTATTGTAACTTTAGTAAAATGCTAAACGAATTAGTTTTCCCATGATATATAACAAATTATTAAAACATATTAAGTAACATGTTACACTAATAGTATGGTAGCATTACAGTGTAGAATTATAAGAAGACACCAAAAAGGACCTAAAGGTAATGTCTAGATACAACTTATCTCACTGATGAGAAAACTGAGTCAGGTATAAGTTATTTATTTCAAGACACCGGTTAATAATTTATTCCCAATCAATGATAAATTCAAGTTTCTTCACGTTTTTAATGATCTCACATACTGCTACTCTTTACTGATCCCCTCACTTTGAGATTCTTGTTCTTTAGGACCGCATTTACAACATTATCAAGTTAGTGTTTCCTCCGGGAAAGTGTGGCCAGCATGTAAGAGGTTTGGAGGACACGACACGTAGGAAGCAGTTTTGGAAAATGAGGGATCCCTTTATGAAAATCAGCAACTAAGTCTCAGGTAATGAAACGTTGAAATTTGAGAGCTCAGGGTAATTTGTTTTCTTCCTTAAATCCAACAGGGTCAAACACCGCTGAAGCCAGCGCTTCCACAGCCTTCGCTATTTTAGCCCCTGACCTCCCCAACCTGCACTTACTTTAGTGTTGTGGTCTCTCAACTAGCTAGCCTTCCTCATTGTCATCTTCCAGAGCGCCTAATGCCGTGCCCAGTACATAATATAACCTGCTTTAAAATTACATGATTCTTGGGGCGCCTGGGTGGCTCAGTCGATAGAGCAACCGACTTTGGCTCAGGTCATGATCTCACGATTTGTGATTTCGAGCCCTGCGTCAGGCTCTGTGCTGACAGCTCAGAGCCTGGAGCCTGTTTCAGATTCTGTGTCTCCCTCTCTCTCTGCCCTTCCCCCACTCATGCTCTGTCTCTCTCTAATGCATAACATTACATGATTCTATCTGCCAGTGATTCTCAAAGAATGGTCCAGGAATTCCCAGAGTCCCTGAGATACTTTCATGGGGTCCACAGTATCAACGCTCTTTTCATAAAAATAGAATTTGAAGAAGAAGTTTATTGATATGGCTTCAGATTCCACATTGCCACATATGGAAACAACCATCTGTCAAGTTTTAGTGTGGTATCAGAGAAAATACCTACAATTATCTGAAATACCCCTTCCTTTTCCAACTGCATATCTGTGTACTTTATACAGATGTTACTTATATTCTTTTTTTTTAATTTTTTTAATGTTTTATTTATTCTAGAGAGAGAGAGAGCATGAGTGAGGGAGGGGCACAGCGAGAGAGGGACACAGAATCCAAAGCATATTCCAGGTTCTGAGCTGTCAGCACAGAGCCCGACCTGGAGCTGGAACTCACAAGCTGTGAGATCATGACCTGAGCTGATGCTCAACCGACTGAGCCACCCAGATGCCCCTCTTTTTTTTTTTCACATTCTTGAAAGCCTGGAAATGGGTCAAGCTTGATGTTTTAAAGACCACTGTAGCTGTTGCTCTGTGAAAAAGAGGAGAGTGTTAGAAAACATAGCTAGGCAATCAAAAGCTATATTAATAGGGCCTTTATACTTAAAAACTGATTTTAATTTGGATACAAAGAGAAACCAATGGACATTTTAAGTTAGGCTAGGACAAATAAGGTTTGGAAGGTAGTGATATGGTCCAAATCAAATTCTAAAGACTTCCAGTGACTAAGTGGAGGATGCAATATAGTAAACAATGGAAGCAGGAGAAAAATTAGTATAACTTTGCAGAAATCTGGGAGTAAATTGGTGTGGCAAAGAAGTCATCCCAAAAGATATATTTTGAAAGCAGAGCTGATGTATTGACTATTGTATTGGATTTAGAAAATTATTAATGTTTATTTATCTTTGAGAAAGAGGGGGAGACAGAGCAAGACCAGAGGAGGGGCAGAGAGAGAGGGAGACACAGAATCCAAAGCAGGCTCCAGGCTCTGAGCCATCAGCACAGAGCTTGATGTGGGGCTCGAACCCACGAACTCTGAGATCATGTCGGACGCTCAACCCACTGAGCCTGCCAGATGCTCCTAGAATTCTAAGAAAATTAACAAAGAAAGACTTCCAGATATTTAACTTGTGAAAATGTGTGGACAATAGTTTCATTAACTGATATGAGAAAGATATGCATAGCGACAAGGGTTGGGAAAAAAATTTCCAGATCTTAGTTCTAGACACATTAAATTTAAGTTACATACTAGACTTACAAGTGAAAATGGTAAGTAATAAGTTTGATAGTGAAATCTATAACTTTAGGGAAACCTGGAAGTCTGTACTGTCTCAGCTGTGCATCTATCTGTGACCTAACAGTGCCTGACCGATTGTATGTACTCTCAGAGTATTTGTTGACTAAATGACGCAACACCTAGTTCCCTTACTCTTAATCTTAACTCTTCATATAGTCTTCTAATTAACTCATTTATTATTAATTATCCTTCAAGCTTACACCTTATGAGGATGAATGATGACATAAATAAGAAATCCGAGCATTTCCCTTACTGAAAAGAAAGCTCCTTGAATAAATTCTTAGAGTGAAATATTTCATGTAAACTGAGAGAGCGTTAATACTTACCAAACATATAACACCGGCGAATAACTCAGAGAACTTAAGTTCCTGGTGTTACCTGTCTTGTCATTGCTGTTTACCATCACAAGCTCTGCCTATGAAGAACGTATGTATTTATTTATATGTTCATTTATTTCACTGATTTTGACAAATATTTATTGCTCCGTGCTCTCCACTAAGCATTTCAGGTGCTCATATGGAAGAATAATGTCTCTGCCTTAGAGTCTAGGGACTGGGGTCTAGTCATATTCCAGAATTACAATCAATACCTTGCATCCAAGAGAATGGTATTCATAAGTCTAATGGAAACAAGACGTGGGATGTTCTAGAGAGTTCCTGGGAGTTAGGAAACATTTTGCAATATTTTACATGAAACTAGTAACAGAGAGTTTGGAAAGGGTAGTCCAGGCAAAGGGTACAGTGTATCTTCTAATTGGAATATTATAGAAAATACTGTGGCAATATTTTAAACAATAAACTGAAAAGGTCAGCAGTAAAAGGAAGAGAAGGAGGTATGAAACTAGAGACAGGGAAAAGGATAAGAAAGCTATTTGAATAATCTAAGGGAACTCTCTGAACTAAGGCAATGACACTTGAGATAAAATATGGCTTCCAAATTTCAGACTTTGACATTTTGGTTGGCTAATACCATCATCTAAAGGTGCTAAGGAAAAAACAGGAGAGAGATCTTGAGACATCCATGTGGGGATGTCTAGAAGGATAGGAAGGTTTGGAGGAACACTGAAATTTAATCCATAGTGAATAGTTATATCAATGATCATTTAAGACATAAGTGTGACTATATTTACCCAGCAAGAGTAAAGACAGCCTCTACCAGAGGCAGAGTCCAAGAAAAGAAATGTAAAAATAAAGGAAAAAGGGTGTGTGTGTGTGTGTGTGTGTGTGTGTGTGTGTGTGTGTGTGAAACTGAGTTGATATAGACAGAAATACACCTACAGAAGTAATAGGATGCAATGTCATGAAAACCAAGAGAGCAGTGTGTAATGAGAAGTGGAGACTTAATAATGCCAGAGGACACAATCATAAAATTGAAATGCAAAACATTGAAATAAATTTTGATATAGTGATGCAAGATGGAGGAAAACAATAGGGCATTTCTTCTGCCATCATGAACAATGGTCAAAGTTTTCATAGGAGAATGTGTAGCTTTTTTGAACAATGTACTTCCAAAGAAAATTCTTTGAGGAAAGTTTGAAAGATAGTTAAAAGACTGCAAGATGTGGCACAGCAACAGATGATTTTTAAAAAGCCGAGGTCTTTAGTCTATAGGAAATAGGATTTAATGTAGTTTTCCCAGTAGTCCTTACTTATATGAAGGGCTCTTACATGGGATCTTCTCTGGAACATACCTGTGGGAATTAAGAAGTTAATACCAGAATAATATTTCACTGGGAAATAACATACTCTAATTTGGAAGAAAGGAACAAGATTGTGACTAATGAAGTAAAAAAAAAAAGTATTTGAATTTGTTTGGCTTTGGAAGAGGTAGGAGTCATAAAATTATAAAGATACATGTTATGGCACCAAAGGGAATGCCAATGTTTAATTGAAGAAAATAAAGTCTTAATGAAGTAGTTTTATTTTCAGACTAATAAGTATGCATTAGGGTTTTGTTTGTTTGTTTGTTTGTTTTTGCAGACTACCCTAATGTAACATTTCATGAAGATGAAACAGGTTTTGCTTCCAGTTATAAGAGAATATACTATGTCACTTTTATCTTTTCTTGAAATTTGATGCAGTTTCATGTTTCTAGAATGAGTATCATAAGCACAGTAAATTTTTCCTTTTCATTTCCAATTGTTTGCAAACCTGGAAAATATTATACGTATTAGAATCATTATTTAATCTTTATTAGGTACTGAAACTTGCATACTCTGAAAGCATATGAAGATTGAAATTATACTTCCATGACAAAAGAAAGTATAAACCTCATCAATTGTGTTTTTTAACTCAGGAAAATCATGTAGATCTAAATTATCCTGATAACTCCAAGTTTTAATATGTATTTTTTTGTGATCTCTTTAATATGAAAATGATAAGAAATAGTCTCCTTGAATATATATGAAAACTATTTAGACCATAAGTGGTATAATAGTATATTTTAGGAATATATGATTGACCTTTCATGACTAATGGTTGGTGATTTATTATTTTACCTCCCTTCCATAAAAATGGACTGTAAGACAGTGACAGACACTTAAAAGGAATCGAGGGTCTTTTTCCTGGCCAAATTTATGATAGACTTTACTATCATTACAAGAAAGAAAAGGATATCTTCAAGGATGGTCATCTTGGGCATAAATTTAGCCATTATTGATTATATTGTCCTCTAGTTGAAGTAACTAATCCTTCAGCTGATGGCAAATGGAAGTAAAATGGTCTGATTATTTCACTTTGAATTTTAAAAGGCACACAGTCAAGTTTAAACTTAGCCAGCTAAAAATAAAATAATGGAAAAAGGTGTTGTCAGCTAGCTGAATAAAAATAGAAATGTTTTCATTACTTCAAAAATAATGAAAATATATTTTAGTAAAGAAGAAAATCAACACTCCATTTCCCAGCATTATTTTGGAAACAGATCATAGGATGATAATGTAAGAAGACCAGATGGGAAACACAAGAAACAAGAATTAGACTTTCAAAATACTTCAGTATAAGGTACATGGGAACCTGGAAAATAACTCCATGCTTTATAAGTAATTTATTACTAATTACACAAAAATTTACCAAGGACACTTTATATTGACTCACATGGAAAAAATTAAATAAAGCATATATATATATATATGAATATATGTATATATGTATTTGTGTATATATGTGTATGTTTATACAGTGTGTATATATGTGTGTGTACACATGTGTGTGTATTATATATATATATATATAATACACACACATGTATATAAAATACACACACACACTTTAAGCATATTTTGGTCTTAATTAAATGAAACATAAAATGAAAACCATTCAGTGGTTTTGCGGAATTTATTAAAATATCAAAAAAAAAAAAAAACCTTTGCGAATGTTGTAACACATAGTATGTGACTGAATGTAATCAACTGTAGCATATTATAAACTTTTCCACAACTAGTTCTCTACTTTGACTCTAAGAAAAATTACTGCTAATATTTTCCTCATTGGAATTTGTGCTTTATATTTGAAAAGAATTCAAAAGAACAGTTACAAAGAAAAAAATATACTACTTGATGTAAGGTGTAACGCTAGTTGCAATTTAGCATATTGCTTTTGAAAATAATAAGGTCAATCACTTCTTTTCAGTTTTATGATAAAAATTGCACACCACCCAAATTAGGGCTAATGCATCACATATTCAGTGTAGCATTTGTTTCAATAGGCCATTTACTCAAATTTCAGTGGCCACTTTTAAAAATCAGAGTCTGTAATTTCTTAATCAAATACTATTGAATAAAGTTATTTGTGAATTTTTCACAGCTGTGAAATATCAAATATGACCAGAACTCCACAGTTAAAAATAAACAGAAAATTTATGAAATTATTTTGATACTTAAGAACTGACATGCTGTATATATATTTTTATATGACTTCTTTTGCCAAGCAAAGCAAACTGAGACAACATACATAAAGAGGAATTATGGAATTGAAGCGATTGACAATTAAAATTAGGTTTCTATGGTTTCAAATGGCATGATTAATTCTAGAGAAATCTATGCTGAAAATAAAGAAGACCAGTCACGAGATGACTTTGACCTATTAACATAAGTTCCTGTGAATACAGGTTAAGTTATTTATAAATAAGAAAATCACAGAGCTCTTTCATATACTTATATAAAGTGTTACCCTTAATTCACTCATAGGAAAGAAAAAAAGAAACTTACTATTACCCTAGGACTGTGAAAGGTACTTAGAATAAAGAATTGTATAAAAAGTGGTTTCCTCGTCTTAAAGTAACTGAGGATCCTGTGCAGCAGGCAGATATTACAAGGTAGCCTTTGTACCTCTGAATCTGTCACTTCCACACCCTGTCCTTCTCACTTCTATCCAGCCACTGATAGCCTGCCTTTATTTTTCAGGTGCACAAAAGACTTTCCATCTCAGTTGCTTGTGCTGAAGTTTCTATCTGCCTGGGGTGCTCAATGTGACCAGCTATTTCCCAAACTAAGGTCTTTGGAATTCACTAATAGTTGCCAACTCTGTATGCTTATCTCCTGTCTTTTTGCCTAAAATTTTACATGGAGGAAAAGATGATGCTTATTCCAAGCCAAGTATAATAAAAACTGTATGCTTTCTTAATTTCCTGTCTATTAGGGCATATATATTCCCCAGTTGTAATACAATGTAGGCAAAAATCTGTTGGACACTACACTGGGAAATCTGTTGTTTCTCTAAAAACATACAACAAATGTAACTACTCCTTCTTTCTTTCTGCTTTGAAAAGAGGTGGGATAGATGGAAATGAAGAAGCTATTGGGTAACCATGAGACAGCAAGCAGGAGGGAGAAAGCAACAAGCTAACAATAAGTATGTCGCTGGTTGCATAACTGAACACTTAAACCACTGTAGCAAAGGACTACTTCTAGAATTCTCAATGAGAAAAAAAAAACTACCTATTTTTTTAATAAATTTGTTTTATTTTTTAAAGTGTATTTATTTATTTTGAGAGTGAGAGAGAGAGAGAGAGAGCCAGCCCAGGCAGGAGAGGGGGGAGAGAGAGAGAATCCTAAGCAGGCTCCACACTATGTTTAACTGACTGAGCCACCCAGGTGCCCTTATAAATTTTTTTTTAATTTTTTTTTTTTTTTTGAGAGAGAGAGCTGGGGAGGCGCAGAGAGAGAGAAGGAGAGAGAATCCCAAGCGGGCTCTACACTGACAGCACTGAGCCTGATGTGGGGCTCTACCTCACAAATCATGAGATCATGACCTGAGCCAAAATCAAGAGTGGGACACTTAACTGCCTCAGCCACCCACGCACCCCAAAACTATCTATTTATTTTTATGCTACTATAGTTAAATGCCATTACTGACTGGTACAAAGCCCCAGTTCAAGTTCTCTGTTCATACCATAGAGGATGTTCTCTAAAATTCCTTCCCCAACTAGTTATGTTTAAGTACCTGAACTTTTTTTATTTACTTCCAAGCATGTATAATAACATGTGATTTTCTCATTTGTTTTATGTGTTCACTTGTTTGTTGTCTCTCTCCAACGCTGGATGGAATGGAATCTCCACGAAGGCAGGGACTTTGTCTTTTCCTGTACCCTTGTATTGTCAGCACTTGAACCTATCAGAGAGACAACGCGGCGCAAGTGAAAACTGCCTGAATCTTAGGAGACAGAGGAGAAATTGTGCATGTGCATGGAAAGGAGAAATATTCTAGGCAAGACAAACTAATTTGGGAAAAGACAAGGAAACTTGAAGTGGCAAGCAGTTCTTCCTGGGTGGAAGAGTGTGATTGAAAATAGTACAAGATGAGGTTGTAAAAGATGTCACGTGGGCAGGAGATTATCCCTCACCTGCTCTAACATGGGGACTCTCTGATGGAATTGAGTCAACAAGGAATGCGATAGTTATGCCTTTCCAACAGGTGAGTTTGATGCCTTGTGTCTTAGGGAAGGTTGCTACCAGTAAAAAAAAAAAAAAAGAAGAAAAAAATTCTGCCACAGTGAGTTATGCAAAGAAGCTTCAATCAGGTTGAATATACTGGGATGGAAGAGGACAGGCGTATTAAGGAGACTTGGAGCTAGAACCTATGTTTTGGTGATGAATTATAAGAAGAAGTTAGTTTCGTATCGGTATTTCAGAAGAAGGAACACATTAGGTATAACAATAAAATTGATTTTATTCATCTTGATTATGAAGTGCCTGTAGAACAGTAAGGTGCCAGGATGTAATGATAATCAACAGGCGGTAGTTAACCTGGACTGGAACTAAGATAAACCATCACGTCTGAAGATGCATACAGGTATGAGTTTAAAAATGTGGACGTGGAGAGATACCTTTCAGGCAGAGCATGTAGAAAGAGACGATGGAAAGGCCAGAGGAGAACTTTGGAGAAAACCAATATTGGATGGAAAGGAGGAAGAAAAATGAGAGAAGTTATAGTTTAAAAAAAAAAAAAAACTAAGAAAATCAGAAAAGAATAATTCTTCAGAATGCAATTAAAAGGACAGGTCGGTGGGAGGGCAGGGTGGGAGGGAGGGCAGGGTGGGTGATGGGTATTGAGGAGGGCACCTTTTGGGATGAGCACTGGGTGTTGTATGGAAACCAATTTGACAGTAAATTTCATATATTAAAAAATAAAAAAATAAATAAATAAAAAATAAAAGGACAGGTCGGCATCTGGTGAGATAATATTTTAATCTCTCCTCTTGGAGCACTAGAAAACTCTCTGTTACATTTAAAGTTTTCTGCCGATATGAGTATACGTGCACAACTTTCTGCTCTTGTCAAAAGAGGAACAGAAAAAAAGGAAGGATCTCCATTAGTTGGACATCTCCCGACTGTGGTAAATGTGATAGGAGAACCAAATTCAATTTAATTTAGGAAATCATAAAATGTGCTGCTTCTGGCACACACATGTTCTGCAGCATAGTATGCCTACGGGGTACAAATCAACAGCACGACTAAAGATGACTACCTCGTGCACAATAAATAGAATACATCTTGTCAGTGGATATAATTCCATCAGGAGCAAACCATCCATCCTTAACTTACCATTTCCAGTTATTTTTAAAATCCGAAATGACAACTGGTAATAAATGTTACTGAGTCGGGAACAGTAGCACTCACTATTCTCTCAATGAGAGAAAAGACTCCTCTATTTAATGAGGGATATTTCTGACTTACAGTCACATGGTAACAGCTGAATTTGTGCCTCCGTGTTACACGGCAACTCATGCACAAACGATGATTTAGTTTTGTCATCTTTTTTTTTGTCCTTAAATTCTCTTAGCTACTAACTGTTTCTGCATTTATTCCCACAACAGAATTCTCCAACATTTCTGAAAAGGGGTTTCTTGTTTTTGTATGTCTCTGGAATAACTGTGTTCTTTGGTATGTTTGAATTTTTGCTGAAATTAAACTGCATTGAGAAAACTGCACGTCATGGGGTCGCCCACAAACAAAGTGCCCCTGAATGATCAGCACCTAAAGCAAGACCTGGAATTGTACCAGATCCTAATCCTTCCTTATGCCTGTTCAGATATTACTGAACAAACTATAACCATTACCCTGAATTCTAACATCATATATTATTTGGTCTTTTCTTGCACCCTATCTACACAGAATTTTACAACATGTACTCTTTTGTGTCATATTTTATTAGCATAACATTATGTTTGTGACATTTATCACATTATTATATGTAATTATAGATTATTCATTCTCATTGCTATATAATATTTCATTGTATACCTATAACTAAAATTTATTTAGCCATCTATTTTTGTTAGCCATTTGAATAGTTTTAGTTTGCTTTCTGTTTTCTTTTATGAGAGTTACCTGTTTGTTTCTTTTTTTTTTCCAGGTTTTGTTTTTTTGTTTTAATTGTGTATTTGTATGTCTGAGTATATGTTTACTACAAATAGAGCGGGATCTTAAAATATGTTTATGTTCTTTAGCAAATATTGCCCATATTTTCATACTGTATGAGAGTCCCCATTGCTCTAAATCTTGCCCCCAAATTTGTATTATCTGTTTTTCATTTTAGCCATTGCAGTGAATGTGTAATGTATCCCATTGTGGTCTTAATTTGCATTTGTCTGATGACCAACACAGCACCATTTGTATGTTTACTGCATTTTGGTTATTTGGATTTTTTCTTTTGTTAAATATCTGTTGAAATCTTTTACCCATATTTCCACTGGATTTATGTGTTTTCACTATAACTTTGTAAGAGTTCTTAACTTATTTAAAAGTCTTTTATTTGAATACATGTACTGTAAAATCTTCTCCGTTGTATGGGTTGTTTTTTCACTCTGTGTCGAATGTCAATTGAAGGTAGACGTTCTTATTTTTAATGCAGTCCAAATTATTTTCACTTCTCATTAGGTCTGTTTAAAAAAATCTTATCTACTTCAAAGTCACAAAGATACTGCATGATATTTTCTTCTACAATACGACATCAATCTACAATTGATTTTTATGCATGATGCAAAGGAAGGGTATGTAGGCATGTGTGTGGTATATATGTGTATGTACATATATATGTGTGTGTGTGTGTATTAGTTGTGCAACATAAATGGGTGAAATTCTAAAGCTGCGGATTATACAATTCTTTACTCTTAAATGTTAACCTTAACCCTCTGAAACTTTCTTACAATTTTAACAAGGAAAAAAAAATGTTGCAGTGAAAGCAGACCTTGCTATCCTAAAAACTACTACAGAGAGTTAATTACAATAGGACGCAGAAAATCACAAACTAAATCTGCATCTTCATCAGGAAGATCCAGGAAAGGTATACTCACACAGAGTACAGTGGGCCCTGGATGAAAGGAGACAGAAAGACTGGAAGGCAGAGTAGAGAGCTATATAATAGAGATATATTTACATATATTTCACAGGAAATCCAGCATACTATATAATGTAAACATTTTAATATGTTTCCCCTACAAAAATCTTTGGTAATTTTCTAATAATGTTCACTAAATAAAGAATATTTATTTTATCAATCTGCATTTGGCAGCTCTATTTCTTTCTCAAATCTTCGTACATATTCAGGTTGGCCTTGTATTATATATTCCATCATGTTTCATATTTGTTAGCCAAGAACATGTAGCCTAATGCAATGTCTGATAATAAAAAAAAAGAGATATGAAATGACAAATATAATACCATATTTGCATAAAAGATTTCAGTAGTCTTCCTTATTAAACACATAATTTGGTCTACAATTCATTAGATGGCCCAGGATATTTTTATAGCAAGTAATGAAATATCAAAGTTGTATTGTTTAAATTCTGTGAGTCAAATGACATTGATGGCCTAAGTTATCTGTAATATACAAATACATAAAAGTCAAATAGATTCTCAAAAAAAAAAAATCTGCCTCTGAACAACCTGAGTTAACTATTAAAGGAATCAATGAATTTATCATTATCAGAGGTTTCTTTTGGCATTTTAAGTCCATAGATCAATTACCATTGATATTTAACTTGCTTTGATGGGAAAATAAAGTCAGCATTTGTAGCCCATATAATTTAATAAAAATTTCATTGGGGTATTCGTGTTTTGCTTCATTTCAGATTTGATTTCAGACTTGAAGAATGCTTTGTCTACTATGGAGCTCACGGCAAACCTCAAACCAGAGAATATGCTCAAAAAACATATTCCATAGTTATTAGGAAAGAATGCTACTGAGCACACTATCCTTGACTATACAGAAGATAGATTCTTCCTAGTGGCTGTATGCTTACATGTATATTGTAAACAAAATATTATGTTCATTCGTTTATATAGTTTAGAGAACTTTTTGCTCATTAAAGCTTCCTACTCCAAAGCAGTGGTGGTTTCTTGATAACGGCATTTTCCTGACTATGGCAGTGACAGAATTGATACACCTGCTGATCACGGACAAGACAGTGTTTCTCTTACAAACTTGCTCTTGCAATGTCGCATTAAAAGGGTTTCCTAAATTCTCACCCAAAGATCTCTTTTCCTTAACTCTACTTAGGATTATGTGAGACAGTTAATAATCTGTAATAAATTCCCTCCTGCTTAAAATAGCTAGAGAGGATTTCTTTCTTTCTAATGTACTTTGACCAATAGTATGTGGTGCAAAAATTAAGTGTGATGTAAATTGGTTAACACAGTCACTGGGATATAGTTAATGTACAACAAATGTTAGTATCATGATTATTGAGGAGTCCTTAAATATGTATGAGGTATAAGGTATAGCTAACTAGTTGTAGATTAAACAAGCTTTTGAGCAAAGTTTAAAGGCAAAGAAAATTCCTGGGAATTTTAAGATACCTTTGGCTATCTTTTACAATCTTTCTTATTGTCAATCGCAATTTACAATAACCTGGGGATGTTGACCTTATTCTTATCTTCATAGATGAAAATTTTGATGCCATTCTGCCTCAGTTACAGTTCAGAGACTCTGTAAACCTCATTTGTGATTGCCTTTAAACAGAGTCTGGAACGTAAGATATACTTGAAGACCAAATGAAGGAATACAAGTCCTCTTTGGATGTCCTCTAAGCTTATCTAAGTATTTATTTCTAGGAAAAAAAAAGGATATTATTCTGCTCCATCTGAAATGAAGAGAAGGTGAAACCTTCAGACCAGATGAAGACAATTTGGACAAGCTTAGCCAGTTTGCATCATAGTATTTTTCATGATTATGGAATACTCGTGCAAGCAAAGGAACATTTGGATATGATGTTCTGAACTGCCAAAACTGCCTCACCCATCCATGAATCCCATGATCTTAGCCCAGGGCTGGTAGGGCGGCTCACTTGAAAATTATCCTTGTCACCATTAACACCATAGCAACCAAAAAAAATCTACCAATTACTGCCACTTTATAGTTTGTCCATGTGACAGTTTTTGGGGAAAGATATTACAAACTCAAATTTACCCAAGTAGGCTCTGAGAATCATTGAAATTACCCACTATTACACCAATAGAAAGTGGCAGAACCAAACATTGAACAGAGATTTTTCTAAAAGATCTCAGTGAGTGAATGAAAGAAACATCCTTCAGTATGAAATATCGTTCTCCCTCCCCCCATGGCAGTTCAGAGATGTTGCTACTACTTGCCTTCCCCAACTATCATTTTTATCAACTGAACACAATGCGGATTTACTGACCCCTCTACTTCTACAACTGAAGATATTGTGTCTCTTCAAGTTTCTCCTTTGCCTTAAAGAAAAAAAAAAAAAAAAAACCAGACCTACAGGAATTCCTTCTTGAAGCTATTTTTTTTCTCTATGATTAAATGAAATAATTGTATTTATTTAAAAAATGGCATTGTATTAAATAAATAAATGTCAAAACATAAGATAAAACTGGGGCACCTGGGTGGCTCAGTCAGTTGGGCGGCCGACTACAGCTCAGGTCATGATCTCGTGGTCTGTGAGTTCGAGCCCCACGTTGGGCTCTGTCCTGAGCACTCAGAGCTTGGAGCCTGCTTCCGATTCTGTGTCTCCCTGTCTCTCTGCCCCTTCCCTGCTTGCTCTCTCTATGTCTCTCTAAAATAATAATAATAATAATAATAAACAATAAACAATTTAAAAAAATATAAAACTAAAATGATAAAACAGATTCCATAAGAAAAAATGGCAAATATTTCATATATTTTGTTTTTGTAAACACTAAAATAAAACAAAAAAATAAAAATAGGTAATGAACATTCTTTGAAAACTATCATATGTACAGTTGACAATTGACTTTTAAATAACGTGGGGGTAGAGGGACTGAACTCCTACACAATTGAAAATCCACATGCAACTTTTGACTCCCTAAAAACTTAACTACTAATAGCCTACTGTTGGCCAGAAACCTTACTGATAACACAAAAAGTTGATTAACACGTATTTTGTATGTTTTATGTTTTATATACTGCATTCGTATAATGAAGTAAGCTGGAGAAAAAGAAATGTTGTTAAGAAAATCATAAAGAATAAAAAACACATTTACAGTACTATACTATGTTTATTTTTAAAAATCCACGTATAAGTGGACCTGCTGTTCAAACCCAAGTTGTTCAGGGTCAACTGTAAATATAATTGTGTCTGTAAAATTAAAGGAAACAATTATTCGAAGAACTCATATCATTTCGTGAAGGCAATTAAGTCACACCGTGGAGATAGAGTTTCAAAGAGTTGGAAACCTATCCAGATATTCCTTCTGTTGCCAAAATAAACTTTCTCTGCTTTTATAACATTCTATGAAAAAAGTCACGTTACTTCTCGGATTAATGCAGATCATCACCTGAATTGAACTGCTTCATTCATAAAGGCTTTTAACTCAGAATAAATATTTAAAGTATACTAAATATTGGACAAAGTGCTAAACTCCTAGGATGATAAAAATTAATTCTTTATAATTCCTGATATTGATACCATTACTGCTAAGCCAAACGCTGGAAATAGAAAAATCTTTCCCAAATAGTTTTGATGAACATGGTTAAGAAAACTCAAAATGCCTTTTATTTCAATATTCTAAAAAGTCTAGGCTGTACTTCAATGACAATGTACAGATAAGATGGTAACGTATATATACAGCAATAATAATAATAATAATAACTATTCATAAACAATTTAAAATCTATGGCTGTTATATTAAACTGGTCACTTTTTCAACATATTGCTTTAATGTATAAAAATTACATTAACAAAATTGGAGCACTTGGGTGGCTCAGTTGGATGAGCACCTGATCTGATTTCGGCTTAGATCATGATCCAAGGATCGTAGGATTGAGCCCCACGTTGGGCTCCACGCTCAGCATGAAGCCTGCTTAAGATTCTCTCTCTCTCTCTCTCTCTCTCTCTCTCTCCCTCTGCCCCTTTCCCCCACTTGTGCTCTCTCTCATATAAGTTAATTAATTAATTAATTAAAGTGGTCTTTACCATAATACAAGATTTATAAAGAGCATACATACAGCTTATTACTAATAAGTGATAATAGAGATAAACTAGTCACACATAGTATACTTTCCTTTGTTTTCTGTAATCTCTAAAACTAATCTCTATAAATAAATCATCCCCAATAAACTCTACATAGACTTACTCCATAATTTCTCACTTCATAACATATCTTTTTTTTTTTTTAATGTTTATTTATTTTGAGAGAGAGACAGAGAGCAGGCAGGGGAGGGACAGAGAAAGAGGGAGACACAGAATCTGAAGCAGGCTCCAGTCTCTGAGCTGTTAGCACAGAGCCCAACATGGGGCTCAAACCCACGAACTGTGCGATCATGACCTGAGCCAAAATTGGATGCTTAACCAACTGAGCCACCCAGGCGCCCCACTTCATAACATATCTTACTTAGACAATGCTTGTAAATTGTCTTCCTCATTCTTAAGCATTTTGCATGTGATTCTCAGATATATCTAGATTATAAACAACATAATGGCAAAAGTCATTCTTCGATTTATTTTCAAGTTACTTCTAGAAGAAGTGGAACAGAATCAAGTAAAAGAAGGGTAGACATTTATCTAGAGCAGTAAAGATGTCACAGAATAATCAGCATTTGAATGATTAAGGAGTGAAGAATGAATTGGGGTTCCTTAGAAAAAGTGACTGAGACTGTTCCACACAAAATGAATATCAAATGCCCAGGGCAAAGACATTGAGGGAGGTTTGTTCAACTAAGAAATACAACTCAGGGTTCCTAGACTAAAAATGTGACGCAAACTTAGGGAAAAGAAAGGTTGACTCACTGGTCAGAATATGCACTGAAGTTGTTTATGTTTTATCCAGTAAGTCAACGGTGTTAAAATATTTTAGAGGTAAAAATATTTTGAAATATTCTTTGGTATCCATGACATAAAATAGACAAAAGGGAACTGCCAATAGTTTCTGGATAACTTGCTGTAGCTTTTTTTTTTTTTATGTTTATTTATTTTTGAGAGAGACAGAGACAGAATGTGAGTGGGTTAGGGGCAGAGAGAGAAGGAGACACAGAAGCAGAAGCAGGCTCCAGGTATACCTCAGAGATACTGTGGATTCAGTTCCAGACCATAGCAATAAAACCAATACTGAAATAAATCAGGTCGAGTGAATTTTTTTGTTTTCCCAGTTTATATAAAAAGTTATGTTTGCACTGTATTATAATCGATTAAGTGTATGATAGCATTATGTCTAAAAACAGGTACCTACCTTAATTTAAGAATACTTTATCACTAAAAATTACTCTCATCTGGGCTTTCAGCAAGCCACAATCTTTCTGTTGGTGGAGGGTCCTGCTTCGATGTTGATGGCTGCTGACTGAACAGGATGGTGCTTGCTGAAAGGTTGGGGTGGCCGTGGCAATTTCTGAAAATAAGACAACAGTGAGGTTTGCTGCATCTACTGATTCTTCCTTTCATGAATGATTTCTATTTGGTAGCATTTTACCTGCAGAAACGTCTTCAAAATTGCAGTCAGTCCTCTCAAAGCTTGCTGTTGCTTTATCAGTGAAATTTGTATAGTATTTTAAATCCTTTGCTGTCGTTTCAACAACCCTCACATCATCTTCACCACTAGTGGTTTCCGTCAAGGAACCACTTTCTAATTCTAGTGCTTCTGCTATTTCCACGACACCTGCTCTTACTTTTCCCACCGAAGTCTCGAACTCCTCAACGTCATCCATGAGGGCTAGAATCCACTTCTTTCAAACTGTTGATATTGATATTTTGACCTCTTCCCATGAATCATTAATGTTCCTTGTGGCATCTAGAATCCCTGTTCGAAGACTTTTTCAATTTGCTTCATCCAGATCCATCAAAGGAATTGCTATCTCTGGCAGTTATGTCCTAATGAAATATATTTCTTAAATCATAAGACTTGAGAGTAGAAATTACTCCTTTGTCCATGAGCTATAGAATAGACGTTGTGTTGCATGAATCTTGTTATACCTCTCCATCAGAGCTCTTGGATAATCAGACCCATTGTCAATGAGCAGTCATATTTTGAAAGGAATCTTTTTTTTTTTTTTTTCTGAGCAGTAGATTTCAACAGGGACTGAAAATATTCCGTAAACCATCTTATAAAAAGATGTGCTGTCATCCAGGCTTTGTTATTCCGTTGACAGAGCACAGGCAGAGTAGGTTTAGCATAATTCTGAAGGGCGCTAGGATTTCCAGAATGATAAATGCGCATTGGCTTCCATTTAAGACACCATCTGCCTTAGCCCCTCGCAAGAGACTCACCCTATCCTTTAATGCTTTGAAACCAGGTATTGACTCCTCCCTTCTAGCTATGAAGGCCAAGGTGGTATCTTCTTCCAATAGAAGGATGTTTCATCTACACAGAAAATCTGTCGTTTAGTCATCCTTCTTACTTATCTTATCTAGATCTTCTAGACAACTTGCTGTAGCTTCTCTATCAGCTGCTTACCTCACACTTTTATGCTGTGGAGATAGCTTCTTTTCTTACACCTCATAAACCAATCTCTACTAGCTTCTACTGTTCTTCTGCAGCTTCCTCACCCCTTTCAGCCTTCATAGAGTTAAAAGAGTTAGGGCCTTGCTCTGGATTAGGCTTCGGTTAGAGGAAATGTTGTGGCTGGTTTGATCTTCTATTCAGACCGCTGAAATTTTCTCCATAATCAGCAATAAGGCTGTTTTGCTTTCTTATCATTCATGCGTTCATTGGAGAAGCACTTTTAATTTCCTTCGGGAACCTTTTCTTTGTATTCACATTCTGGGTAAGTGTGTGGCACAGGAGGCTTAGCTTTTGGCCCATCTCCGTTTTCAATAGGCCTTCTCACTAAACTTAATCATTTTAGCTATGGTTTAACGTGAAAACCACGTGACTCTTCCTTTCACTTGAACACTCAGCGACTATTATAGGGTTAATAATTGGCCTAATTTCAGTATTTCAGGGAATAAGGAGAGGGAGAGGGGTGGGGGAATTACAAGTGGGTAGGTCAGTGAGAACACATATTTATTGACTCAATTTTCTGTTTTATCTGGGTACTGTCAATAGTGCCTCAAAATCGTAGCCTCAAAAATTACTGATCACACACACAGAAAAATCACTGATTACACATCACCGTGACAAATATAATAATAACAAAAATGTTTGGAGGGCACCTGGGTGGCTCAGTCAGTTAAGCGTCTGGCTCTTGATTTCTGCTCAGGTCATGATCTCACAGTTCAAGAGATGGCGCCCTGCATTGGGCGCTGTGCTGACAGTAACAGAGCCTACTTGAGGTTCTCTTTCTTCCTCTCTCTCTCTCTGTCTCTCTGCCTCATCCTCATGCACTCTCTCTCCCTCCCAAAATGAATAGAAACTATAAAACGTTTTGAAATATTGGGAGAATTACTAAAATGTGACACAAAGACATGAAGTGAATAAATGCCATAAGAAAAATGGGACCCCAAGACTTGATGGAGTCCTTTGCCACAAATCTTCAATTTCTAAAATATGTACTTATCTGTGAAGGGCAATAAAGCGACTTATACCTGCTATTCCTTTAGTAAGAGGAGGCCTTGGCTCATTTAAGTTGGAAGTGAATCCACAAAATTTGTTAAACGTGAACAGAAGAGCTGAAAAGCAAGGATTCTCAGAGACTAAATAGTGTTTGGCTCTAGCTTTGGAGAGTACCTTGATCACTTTTGTGGCAGAGGTAAATCAGCAGTACCAGGACAAATTCTGTAGGGTCCACAGTGAGGCTTTAATTTTCTGGTGTGTTGAGTTTGAGAAATCGGCGTGAGAAACATGAGGGTTTGAGGTGAAGGGACATCGGAGTGGTTGAGCTAGGATATACAGAGAGAAAGTGAGAAACCACACATATATCAATCCAGATGTTGTGTAAGTGTGTATTTTTAAGTTAGGGTAGCTTGGACATGTTTATATACCGAGGGACAAAGCTGAAATGTTACTGGAGAGGAGAAAAGAAAGGAAGAGATAATTAACGGAGCAAGATGTCTAAAGAGCAAGCAAGAAGAAATGGGATTAAAATCATAAGTGAATGGATCAACCTTAAATTTAAGACTTAGTCTTGTTTCTCACTTGGATCCTTGAATACACCCATGCATAGACCTTTCAGTTACCTGAGCCAAAGTACTCCTTTCCTCTTAAGCCAGTGTAGGTTGACATTCTGTCGCTTACAAGTCTTGACAAAGACAAACAGTGACAAAAATTTTCCTTTTAAGACGTAAGGATGGATGCAGATGATGTTGAGACTATGAGACATTTACAAGAAGTTACAGGATCCTTTCTGATGGCCAAATTATTTCTCTAAATTAGGAGGCAAGCTCACCCCTGAAACGTATGGGTGAGACAGGCTTAGGGTTCAGGCTTGAGTAGAGTAGTGATGGTTTAACATTGAGCAGGGAAGGAATAGAAAATAGTATGAAATGAGATGGCATTGCAAAGCTTAGACTGTGTGATGCCTGATTCGAGGAAATTTAACTAACTATAGAAGGTATTGTCAGATTATCCAATTTGCTAAGAACCATTTTTCAGAAAAAAACCCACATTTTTATCAAATGTTATGTTAATTCTGATATCCCTTGGTTTTTGAATTGGAAATCTAGGTATCCTTACCCTATATCAACTCTTCAAACTTGAAAATGTAGTTACATGATCTGGTATTCCTCATAATTGCACACATCAAACATTAACTAGACAAATCATATTAGAAAGGCTTCCCATTAGAAAGGCTAAAAAAAAACTATCATTTCCTCCAATGCTGATATTAATTCCCCTCTCTCCATGAAAGTGTGTTTTCGATTCCTTTTAATTAAGAATAACTAATGAATACAATTTATCAGTGTCTTAAAAAGTTCCTGATGAGCCTTGATTTCATGCAAATCAATTACAAATAATTTGTTTTTAAACAAAAAACACTGTTTTTCACTGCATTTCTGAAGGATGATATACTTTTAGATCATCAGGTAAAATGTTTATTGCATTTTATATATTGTATAACATGCAGGTCTGTATTTATATGCGTGTGCATACATATGCACATACTTGGCTAAAAAGCATTAAACAGGACTTTTTTAAGTTGTAAGACTCCTGTGAGACTTTTTTTTTTAATTTTTTTTAACGTTTTATTTATTTTTGAGACAGAGAGAGACAGAGCATGAACAGGGGAGGGGCAGAGAGAGAGGGAGACACAGAATCGGAAGTAGGCTCCAGGCTCTGAGCCATCAGCCCAGAGCCCGACGCGGGGCTCGAACTCACGGACCAGGAGATCGTGACCTGAGCTGAAGTCGGACGCTTAACCGAGTGAGCCACCCAGGCGCCCCAAGACTCCTGTGAGACTTTTAACATGGCAAGGTGAATTATAAATCTTTCAGCATGCAATGTCTACTTGAAAATTCCTGGGGCTCCTGGGTGGCTCAGTGGGTTAAGCATCTGACTTTTGATTTTGGCTCAGGTCATGACCTTACAGGTTTGTAAGTTCAAGCCCCACATCCGGTTCCATGCTGACAGTGCAGGGCTTGCTTGGAATCTCTCTGCCATCTTAAAAAATGAAAACCAAGATTCCTATACTTTTCCCTTTTCCCCCACTTTCAATGAAGCAAAACTAAGTTCATGTAACACATTTTTGGAAATTTTAGACAAGGAGATCTCTAAATCCCGTTTTACTGCAGCATATTCTATGGAACTTTATTCTATACTATTTTGTTCATGTCCAGTATTGTGACCATGAAGTTCCTACCTCATTTTACACACACACACACACACACACACACATACATACAGGGTCTGTATGCATTGTAATTTAAAGATGTAGCAAAAGCATACAACCTACAATTTAAATCTGCTCATCTTTTTCCTCATTTCTAATACGTGTGATACACGCTTTGTTTAAATCACAAGGATACGTGGTTTAAATGCGAGAGAAATATATATATCTTAGTTTATATTTAAAATTTGGCATGTATCTATTTGGGGCATTTCTAATGAAACATAATATGCTTAATTGCCTCATTTTATTTTTTCTTCTTTCCATATTACTTTTTTAAATTTTTTAAAAGGTTTATTATTTTTGAAAGAGAAAGAGCAAGCAGGGGAGAGGCAGAAAGGGAGGGAGATACAGAATCTAAAGCAGGCTCTAGGCTCTGAGTTGCTAGCACAGAGCCTGATGCGGGGCTCGAACTCACAGACCATGAGATCATGACCTGATCTGAAGTCAGACACTTAACCAACTCAACCACCCAGGTGCCCCATTCTTTCCATATTATTTAAGGTAGCTGATAGCAGGGGTCCATATGTCAGAAGTTATTTTTAAGTTTCAACACTCACTAGCCTTATAATTAAGAAATAATCAAGTTTACATGCTTCTCATAGTTTCATCATCTGTAAATTGATTAAAACTCTCATTTTTTGATATAAATGTTGTGAAATGTTGTTTCATATAAATGCACAGTACTTGTCACAGATGGAATATTTAAGAAATATTAGTTTTCATTATAACCTTAAAAGCATCATAGTTTTGATTTTAATGTGAGCCCTATAGGTTTACCTTGGTTTGTGCAACAATTTGGAATTGTAAAAAAATTCATGGTAGCAATAGTTCATCACCTTTATCAAGAAAAGATTATTTGTAACACCCACCAATATAACTTAGAATATAACTATTCTCCATCACTAATAACTAGAACCATTTTAGTAGGTCCTTCACGGGATTGACAGAGTTTTTTAGTTTGTTTTTTATGCTAACCCAGAACTTCCACTGAGCAAGGAGTTTCACATGAATTTCTGGAATGAGTATGCCCCCCACCCTGATCATAAAAGATTCTCTCTAGAAAATGAAGATTGTTTTCTTCTTTAAAAAAAAAAATAAGGTTTATTTTTATTTTTATTTTTGAGAGAGACAGAGAGAGAGGGAAGGAGAGAGAGATTGAGGGAGCGGGAGAGGAGCAGAGACAGAGGGAGACACAGAATCCGAAGCAGGCTCCAGGCTCTGAGTTGTCACCACAGAGCCTGATGCGGGGCTTGAACTCACAGACTGAGAGATCATGACCTGAGCCGAAGTAGGACGCCTAACGGACTGAGCCACCCAGGCACCCTGGGATTGTTTTTTTCTTAAATTATTCCCAACTCAATTTTGATTCATGACCCTAATTTAGATATGAGAACTGATTTGAGTCTCCAGATCAACTTCAGAAATTTACCTAGGTCACATGATTTTCAGCAGACATAGCAGAATCCAGTTTGAAAGAATTTCAGAGGTATCCTGCTGCTCCTTACACACTGTGTATTTTCTACAGTATCAAAGTTAAGAGTGGTACTAATCTAATATACGCATTAGGTATATACATTAAGTTACATGACATATATATATATATATATATACACACACATATATATATTTTTAAATTATAGTGCCAAAGCTAATTAATGATTATGTTTTTCTCAACTACTGCTTGAGTTATCATTTCCTTTCATATATATTTTGCAGATTAATAAGTGGTAAGCTTTGCAAAATGCCAAACGCAATACAATTCCCTAGCTGTATTGAACACATAAATACTATATTCATCATCTACTCAATTCTGCTTGAATCAGTATTAGTATCAAAGTGTCTATTTTGTCCAAAGTTTTGCCCCACTCTTGTTCTGATTTCAATTACACTTAGTATCTCTGCACAAGCTAAAAACACCAGAGTTTAGGCGATTTTCATCTTCAATTTTAAGACATATTTCCCTTTACTGACAAAACCAGATGAGATGAATATTTCATTCTTCTGTTTGGATTATAATTTCAAGAGAGCATGTGCCCTTTAAGCAGAAAAAAAAAAATCTTTATTCATGACTGATCCAAAGAACACTTCTAAGATGTACTTTTACTTAACGCAAAGCGGTTGGGATATTAAAAATGAGCAGTGCGTACTCTTTCAACATAAAGTTAGGGTTTTTAGAGTCTCCTCGTAAATAAACATAGTATTGATTTTCAGGTTTGGAACATAGAAAATGCACTGGTTTCCTTTTATGCTTTTATCTCCCCGCTAGCTGTAAGGAAGAGTGTGGGCGCTTTAAATCCTCTTGATGTGTCTGTCACTGGCACAATAAACTCCCCTCCTGTGCGGAAGAGACCCTTGTCTGTCACTGGATCTCTACGGAGGTGAAGATTGCCAAGTGGGTTTTCTGTCGACTTCCTAAAATGTAACCTCCTCATCTAGGCTGCCATCTCTAGCGTGACAGATTGGGTGGATGATTCCATCATCGCATCACACTATGTTTTACCATGTGGGGCCAGATGTCATCTTTGGGGAAGAGAGTTAAAGCTTTTGTCAGAGAGTATTTCTCTTGTTTCGCTTAACATCTACTCACCTTTTGGTATTGAAAGAATAAAAAATACAAACTGATAACACTATCCCCAGGCAGAGTTTTCATGCTACCCAAAGCAGTCTTGGCAGTTATAAAGATCCTTCAATAATCTGTCAAAAACTGACATCACTGTGTAAAGAGCTGTTCATTTCTATATCTCATTTTGGATTGATGTACGTGCACTTTTATATCCTTCAGTTCGATATAACATTTGGCCTTTCATGTTCTCAGTTTAAGCTACAGGGAATTCAAAGCTATTTCAAAGCATAATTATATCAATCTGCATATAAAAGGCTCTATGTCCTACAGAGGGTTCGATGGAAAAGCAAACTCTTTCAAAGAAGAAAATTAGAAGTAATTCCCACAACTAAAATTCACAAAAGTTAATACATTTTTCATCTGATGAGAACAGTTTTATTTTTTTTAAGCCAATAGAAGTTTAATCAAGAAAGTGATGGGGACTTTTGTGTGAGGTAGGGAGGAGACGAGGAAGAAAGGAGAGCAGAAAATTGGAGAGGAAGGCAAAGAAACGATGCACGTACATTATACATATTGTTCGATTATACACATCACATCAGAAAACATCAAGAATTCATATTGCTGTGGCAGACAACAGGATTCTCACTTCCATATTGTATTAGTTATCTATTGCCGCATAACAATATATTCCAAATTCAAATTCGTATGATTCAAAATTCTTAGTGCACTTTAACTGGGTGTCTCTGACTAAGGTCTCTTCTGGGACTGCACTCCAGATGTTGGCAGAAGCTCTGGTCTCCTTCGAAGATGCCGCCTGGGGAAGGGAGTCTGCTTCAGGGCTCACTCATGTGTTTGTTGAGAGGCCTTGATCTCGCGCCGCGTGGGTCTCACCACAGAGCTGCCTCCAGATCTCTGCAAGCAATCCAAAAGAGAATGAGAGCGTGTATAAGAAGCTTCCCAAGATGGAAAACATAACCTTTTCATAACTTAACATCAGGACCACATTCTGTTTCATAGAAGTGGGCTCCGTATCTCAACAAGCTTCAAGGGAAGGGGGGTACTCAAGCGTTCAATACCAGGATATGGAAATCACGATGGGCCATTCCAGGGGCTGCCTACCCTGTGTATATACATCCATGTGAAGTTACTTTGGGCACTTTTTTTTATATTACCAAAGACTTTTCAAAATAGAAGTCCTGTGAATATGGTTTTAACCTGAAAGTAAATGTGACTACACGAATTTATTTTTTCCAAATATTTGCTCTCCAAATATGATCTTAGTAGTTTTCAAATGTTTCATAACTTGAAAATCGCAAGTACAGTTGCTTCAATCTTTAAAGTGACCCTTTTTGATCTTTTTTTTTTTTTTATCATAGCATAAGGAACATTTTTTTAAAAAACCTCCCAAACAAAATTCTGTAAATTCTGGAGCTAGCAAAATACTTAGCACCGAAGTTATGGAGCATATGGTTATCCTCGTCCCAAACAGTAAAATGCGTCTGTCTGTGCCAGCTCTTAATTACCGGCTCATTAACACTCAGGTGCCAATTGCTGGTGGCAAAGGCAATACCCAAATGGCCTAGTGTCTGTCATGCACAGTGTAATTACATTGACCTCAAGTCCTAAAGCTCGCAAGTTGCCTGATACTATTTGGACACTAATTTCAGGCACTATTCAAAGTAGAATGATATGGTGAACAAACCAATGTAATAAGAGAAAAGCACTATGAGGTTTCAAGTTATTTTTTTCATATGAAACTGTAACCTTAAAGACAGTCGACTGTTCTGTTACATACAACGACACATAGGACATGTTTGGTTTTAACATTATTGATCTAAAATTTTGTTAGATCTCAAGATAATGATAAAGTTGTTACAAGCCAAAAGTGAAAACTAAGTTGTTGTAATAGTCACGTTTGGGAAAATAGAAATTCCATATCATAGTTTATAATCTCATTTATTGATATGTAATGGGAGCATTATTTATATCTTACATTTAAATTATGAATTCCCAGGGGGGCCTGGGGGGCCCAATCGGTTAACCGTCTGACTTCGACTCAGATAATGTTCTCACGGTTCATGAGTTCGAACCTCACGTTGGGCTCTGTGCTGACAGCTTAGAGCTGGAGCCTGCTTCGGATTCTGCGTCTCCCTCTCTCTCTGCCCCTCCCCACTCTCACTCTGTCTCTCTCCCTCAAAAATAAATAAACATTAAAAAAAATTAAATATTAATTTAAATGTGACCAAATGTAAAGCAAATCTATATAATCCTAGCAACCAATAAATATGTACTTCCAGCAAGAATTACACCATCTCTTAATAATCTAAGAGCAGATTTCTTCATCACTTTCTGTTTAAGACTTTGCTATTACGTGCAAAGCTTATTTTTAAGGTTCCAGTTGAAAAGAGAGAAGGGATGAATTCATGCACGAAACTTAACTTTTTATAAAACTTCACAGAAACGAAAAGAACATTTTATATGGAAAAATCTACAAGAACCGTTAAAAGACAAAAAACAAAACAAAATAAAACAAAACACCCACCACCAACAACAACAGTGAGAAAACAACTGTAACAATATTTTGGAAGTTTGGAAGTGGACCACCAAAATGTTATCGACTTACTAGTTTTGAAAATGTTTAATTTTGAGCTGAAAGTTAAGAGTTTAAAGAAAAAAAAATCTGATTTATCCCACAGAATATTCCAAAGTCTCAGGAATTAATAGAACAAATTAGTTCTGAAGTGGGAGTGAATATAAAAATAAAAAGAAGGATCAAAAATGTCATTGAGAGGCAATTAGACTCCCAGGTTTCCCTCATCCACTGTGCATAAGTAGGTGATCAATTATCCCCTCTGGTTAGAAGACAGGAGATTTATTCTCGAAGGAGGTTAAAACAGAGGTGTCTACATCAGAAGACAGCAGGTACAGTTTAATGTGAGATCATCATACCCAGAAAACTTAGGATTTTGAGTATTCCAGACATCTTTCCCCAATTAACTTTCAGCATGCATGTGCCCAGGCAGAAGACCCAAAAATACTTCCCTGAATATCTCTAACTAGCCTAAGAAGAAAAATACACTGAATATATTTACACTGGGGTTTCCTTAACTAAATGATCCAGCAAGATCACCCTATAGACAAACATATTCAACAAGCTTTCCACACAAAACAGTTTTACCTTCAGCAATTTTGAATACTGTTTTTTTTTTTAATAATTTATTGTCGAGTTAGTTAACATATAGCATAGTCTTGGCTTCAGGAGTAGATTCCCGTGAATCATCACTTATGTACAATACCCAGTGCTCATCCCAACAAGTGCCCTCCTCAATGCCCATCAACCACTTTCCTTTCTCCCCCAACACCCATCACCCTCAGTTTGTTCTCTGTATTTAAGAGTGTCTTATGTTTTGCCTCCCTCTCTGTTTGTAACTTATCTTCCTGCTCTTTTTTTTTTATATTTATTTATTTTTGAGAAAGAGAGTGAGAGCAGGGTAGGGGCAAAGAGAGAGGGAGACAAAGGATCTGAAGCGGGCTCTGTGCTGACGGCAGAAAGCCCCATGGGGGGCTCAAACCCAAGGACTGTGAAATTATCACCAGAAGCTCAACAGACTGAGCCACCCAAGAGCCCCTAGAGTACTGTTCTTAATTATGGGTACACAGCTAAGTGTAAATGTCATCAGACATCTGCAAAAAATCCCTACCATAATTCCTGGAAAGAGATATTATTCAGGGAAAATGAAATGCAATATAAACTATCATCACTATTTTCAGATGAATAAGAGAAAATATTGAATACATGAAAAGAGTTCAAAATACCTTAAAAAAGAATTTTGGGAAAACATGAAGAACTTTTATACTTAAAATAATAATAAAATAATGAAGTTAAAAACTCAGTAGAAGGTTGGAAGATAAACATAAGAAAATCACTGAGAAAGTAGATTAAAAAACTGTAGAAAGGAGGGAAGAAAACATGAAGAATATTGGTAGGTCAGTAAAGGAGGTTCTATATTCAAATAATAAAGGATAAAAAAGATGAAAAAAAAATGGAAGAAATGATGAAAGCAATAATTCAAAAAAAAAAAACCCAAAACTTGAAAGGCTTGGGTTTAAAGATTGAAGAAACTTAATAAGTGTCTGCAATTCAGATGAAAACAGATCCACATCAAATTACATGATATTATGAAATTTCAGAACTTGATGACAAATAGACCCTCCCATAAGAATCCCATAGGAGGTGGGGGACCTATGTTCATAAAAAGTTTAGTTTAGTTTTACTTTGGAAAATGTTCTACTTTAAAAAACAATATAGAAAACCTTTCAAAGAATCAAAGCTTAATATCTGACAAATTTGGTTTGAATCTAGTGACCAAGACCTACATCCTTCAAGGGGTCTCAGGGATTTTGGTCCTCTGAAACATACTGTTCATTCTTGCAGTATGACCAAAATTAAGCCCAATATATGTGTTGTCTTGACATCTGGCATAACCAGGAAGACTTGAAATAACCTAACTCCAAGTTTCTCTCTCCATTCTGCTCCCAAAGATAATATTCCCTAGCAGGACAACCCTACTGGCCAAAGGCCAAAGGGCCAAAGGTGAAGGTGGGTGTCAGTTCCCTACTAACTTGCAAAACAAGCCAATTCAAAAAGCCTATCCTATCTCATCAGAATCAGGGAGCACCTCACCCTCTTGATGCTACAAAGACTTGCCTCCATGACCCCTGGTTGTTCACTCTGTTTCTGAGTGCAGCCCTGTGAGGCCTTGTGCAGGATCCTTCCTGCCACCTTCCACCCCAGGGTTGTGATTATATGAGACTAACAAATTGCTGTTGGTCTATTCTGTCCTATGTCAGGTGCTACATAGTCTCCAACTCCATTCTGGAGCAGAAATTTTCCCCTCACCAATGGAGTGATTAGGAGGCAAGTTAAACAACCCTAAACAAGATGATCCAACAATGACCCAGTCAGCTTGAATTAACTGCTCTTGGATAACTTAAATGGTTTCATGATACAGGGAAGGCTGCCTGGGACTAAACTGCTTGTTACTGGTGGACTTGCACTTCGGCCTACTGGACCCTGTGTTGTCTTTAGCAGGTATTTCCCTCCCTTTCCACCCCAAAATGCTCTTGTTCTAAAGAAGAGAATTGTGGTCAATTCCCTATACCTCAGCATGATGTTTTGTCAGTTTTAGTCTACATTTGGCAGGTGTCTCTAGGACCTCTGCCTGTAAAAGCAGTGATAACACAGCACCATACCTGGTCTTCTGGTTCTTCAGCTCTAATTACCAAGGAATAAGCTAGAGCTCTCTGGTCACTGGATCTAACTTGGGAATCATTACTAGCTGCTTGGGCAGCCATCTGGACGTTACTGTGATTGCACACCATCAGAGGGATTCCAGGGATGGCTCATTATGTGGTTCATGGAAAAGAAGGACATCACTACCCTACAGAAGATTAATCATGGGACCTAAGTCACTTAATAAGTCATTTTAATAAGAGTCGTTCAGGCAATGGCATCTACCTTGCCCATTTCTTGTGCTACTGTTTCCCGTGCTGCTATCCCAAGTATTTTCCTGATCTCCAAGTATAGGTATACATGTCTGGCAACCCACGGACCAGGCACTGATGAAAAAAAAAAAAAAAAGGAAGAAGAAGAAGAAGAAGAAGAAGAAGAAGAAGAAGAAGAAGAAGAAAAAGAAGAAGAAGAAGAAGAAGAAGAAGAAGGAGAAGGGGAGGAGGAAGGAGAAGAAAGGGAAGGGGAAAGAGCATTGGCTACCAGTTCCTCCCCAAACAATGGAGGAGGTAACACAACTGCCATCTCAATGAAAAGGCCCTACCAAGGATGCCTGGGTGGCTCAGTTAGTTAGGCATATGACTTTGGCTCAGTCATGATCTCACAGTTTGTAGCATTGGGGTCTGTGCTGATAGCTCAGAGCCTGGAGCCTGCTTTGGATTCTGTGTCTCCCTCACTTTCTGCCCCTCCCCTGTTTGTGCTCTGTCTCTTTCAAAAATAAATAAGCATTAAAAATTAAAAAAAAAATAAGATAAAAGTCCATAAACAATGTGCCTGGGCTTGTCTTAGTGCTGCTGGCTACTAGCATGCCAAAGGGCTAACTTTCTAATCATAGGGCTTGACTGCATGACTAGCACCATAGACAGGAGGATTTTACTAGAGGTGAACCCTGACCTTGGGAACATCGCTTAACCCTGGAAAAGGAGATAGCTGTCTACAGGAGTTGCTGGGCTGCCAGGTTTTTCTCCTCCCCTATGCAGAAGGTCTGCACGAGGTTGTAAGTTTCCTGTGGACTTCTGATAAAGGAAACTGCTCTCCTTGGCCTTGCACTATATACCATTAGAGTGGTAGTTCTTGGCCACACACTGAGCTCTTCTGAAAACAGTCTCTCACAGCCCCCTGTGCATCTATTCCTCCACACCAAGCCAACCATTATGCCTTGGGTCGTGGAGCTAACATGCTCCATGCTTTGCAAGGCTCACAAGCTTTGCACAGTTATCAAGCCTTCCGTTCTACAAGCTGGAGTCAAATCTGACCCTCTGACATATCCCATCTGCAGGGTGGTGTAGCCCCACCTCTCCTCAGTTCCTTGACACATGACATGGTGGTAGAGGAGATCAACCCTCTCTTAGACCCCTTAGCCACATGGAGAGCCCCTTCGGAGCAATTGAGTGAAAAATTAAAGGGAGTTTATAAACTTTATGGGCCATATTGCCACTCTTCTCATATATGATGGAACTTGGTGGAATGTTGCTGGGTTTCATTCTTTATTCAGGATGTCCTTGTAAAACAACAGGACCTAAGGGTCAGCCATACATCAGGTAGTCATCTTAGCACCACATACCCTGGCCAGCAAATGGCTCCATACGTACATATTCATAAACTCTTGGTGTATTACATAAGAATTGCTTCCTTTGAGGTAAAGCACTCTGGGAACCGCTTGTCTAACAGAGACCCAGAATATAAATCAAGGTAGCAGATGTCACTACCTGTACTAAAGCCACGATTCAAGGCTTTGCCGGTATACTCTTCATCCTCTTTGGAACTTCAGAGATTATTGATAGTGGCCAAGGCATTCATTTCACTTCTTAAAACAGACAATGTTGGACTCTTGAAGAAGACATTCAATACAACTTCCATGCCCTCTATAGACCTAATGGCCCCTTCAAAGAATTCCAAATAGAGCAAATAACCCCCCATGATTGCCACAGATATGGTTTAGTCTCAATTCACGTGCCATGGGGACATGCAGTCCCTGTACTAATGCCACCAGCTTCCTTAATTTCTTTTATTGGTCATAAAGGGAAGACCTCTAAAGTTCCTGTTTTTGAAGGTCACCTCACTATGTGGCCCTCTGTGTTGGGGGGCCCGTAGCTGATGTATTAAATTAAAAATATGCAGTTTATGATCTGCTGAATGAGGAGGCATAAGTCATCCATACACATTTGGCAGATAGCTCCCTCAGCATCTGAGCTCCCACTTTGGGGAAGTAAAACCCAGGATTATTTTTTATCAATAACACAGTGTCAAAATACTCACACAAAGGAAATAAAATCACAAGGTTTAGTAGTTACAAATCTCAGGGTGGGGGGCAAAGAGCCAGGGAAAGGGCAGTCCCCTGTCCCAGGCCATGAGTAAGGAGACAGAGAGCAGGGTAGTAAGCACCTGTAAGGTGGTTGGGGTGGAGATCACTAACTTTTCACTGGCTTGATTCTAAGTGGTTGTTCTAAAAGGTGCCCTGGGAAAAGCAAAGCAGGAACTTTTGACGGGAATCCTAAGCTCAGGTCCTTATCTAAATGTCCAGACTCTGGGTCTATGCAGGGTTATCATACTGTGGAATGCTTAGGCAGCAACTCAAAATAGTTCTTTTTCTCATCACACTGCCTCTTCCTCCAGGTCAAGTGCCTACTTCATGTGTTGGAGAGGTACTTCTCTTACCCAGAAATCTCAGTTCATCACCAAGATAAAAATTGATGTCAAGACATCGGGGAGTCAATTTGATATGAGGACTAAAATTAAAGCTCAATATTATGTGGTGCCTCGACACCTGGCCTATCTTAGAGTGCCTTGAATGGTCTGATCTTACCTCCCTCATTCCCCTCTGGAAAAGGAGATCCAAAGAGCCGAACAGCTCTGCTGGACAGAGGAACCAGGCCCAGTTCATTCTTAAGTAGTGAGGTTTCATTTCCCTGCTAGCTCCACTGAATTCTCCCTGGTCACATCCTCCAGCAGGAACCAGAGAGAATCCCTCCCTCTTGATACCAAAAGAAAGCCTGCCTCTCACGGCCCCTGGTAGTGTCGCCCTGTGTTTCGTGTGATATCCTTCTTCCCCAGCCTGTGAAAATACATGACTCATAAATTGTTGTCAATTTCATCTGTCTGTCCAGTGTCAGATGTTGTATGTTCTCCGTCCCCATAACTCTAGGATGGAAATCTCTCCCTCTCCAACAGGGTGAATAGTGGATGACTAAAACCACCCTTTACCTAATTTCTTCTTTCTCTTTCAGTATTTCACTAAATTAGTTGAAGTTAGTTGACGATGATTTTATAAAGTCCAGTTATTCAGACCTATTCTTGGTGAAGCAGCAGTTGCTTTATGGGATTTCTCTGGGAGATGTACTCATATTTGTTTGACTTTAGTTTTGCTTATTCACTGCCAACATAGCATGTTGTTAAGAGGAATAAAAATGCATATGTTAAGACAACATTTTATTCTAAATATAAACCATAAAAGGACAGTCAAAACTGTCTAGTTTCTTAGGCCACATTTCATGGTGCCTTATACATGAGAACCATCCTTAGAAATGAGCATGTGGCATAGGGGGAGCATTGAAATTTAAAAATATGAAGTGGAGTTCTAGATGCTATAACTTATTTTTGTATTTTTTAAATATAGTTACTTCTAGGATTTCAAGTTAAAATAAGACACAGGGACTAGAAATGCAGCCTGGAACAGGTGAAGAATTCAGTCAAGAGGTAGGGTTCAGGCGTTAAGTTCATGGTTATGCTCTGCCATCATCTGGTCTATATTGGTCTCATTTTCTTCATAAGTAGGTTAAGGACCAGAATATTTTCAAAGACTTGCTCTGCACTAAAAGCCTATTATTCTGTGGGGCCCACTTAAAAAGAAATAAAACATAGAAAATAACATTCATTGCTGATAGTAGTTGATGAATAAAGGTCAAACACCATGAAGGTGTTTTGATTTAAAAAAAAAAAATCTGGGGCGCCTGGGTGGCTCAGTCGGTTGGGCGTCCGACTTCAGCTCAGGTCACGATCGCGTGGTCTATGAGTTCGATCCCCACGTCGGGCTCTGGGCTGATGGCTCAGAGCCTGGAGCCTGCTTCGGGCTCTGGGCTGATGGCTCAGAGCCTGGAGCCTGCTTCCGATTCTATGTCTCCCTCTCTCTCTGCCCCTCCCCCGTTCATGCTCTGTCTCTCTCTGTCTCAAAAATAAATAAACGTTAAAAAAAAAAAATTAAAAAAAATCTGCTGAAAATGTTAGTTGAACTTAGATGGAAAGGAAATATAAATAAATAGATTTTATGATTCTTATAACTTTATTTTTATTTATGTATCTTCCTCTTCATTATGTAGTATCATGCATGTGTCGCAAAAAGAGTGAGAGGGTTTTTGACTTAATCTGCATCCTTTTTAAATTAGTCAAGACCCCTTTTGGCATATACACTAGCCAAAGTTGCACAGGGAAAAAGAAGAAAACCTTTAAAAATATTTCTAATTTACATATTACATATGTATTACATATTACATATGTAATTATTTCTACATAAACATAATGAAAAAATTCAGGTTAAGAGACATAATTTAAATGATTCTAGTTATATTACTACATGGAGAATAAACTAGAATACAGTAGAGAGACTACTTTTGATATAAGGATAAAAATCTAAAATTTTATGGTATGTTTAAATATAACTCAGTTCAATTTCCACTTGGATAGCAAGCATAGCAAAAAATTGAATGATAAAAGGAAATTAGCAAACCCTGCTACAAATAAGATTACCTTCCTCACAAAGCTTTTACTTTCTTTTATGTTGCCTTATTTAAGTACAGCGTGATCCATTCAGGTGCACACAAAACCCCCGTCATAGTTACTTCTCCCTCTCCTTCATCAGTCAGGAAGCAAGTATAATGTTTTCTGAAATGTCTCCCAGTTGTGTCCTTCTTCTTCCATTTTTACTAGTCCAGACTGAAAGTTAATTGTGCTCAATTGCTTCTTAGCTAAATATTTACAATAGATCTCTGTTATCCCAAATTCTTTTTTTTTCTGTTTTTTTTTTTTTTAATTTATTTTGAGAGAGAGAGAGAGAGAGCTGCATGAACAAGGAAGGGGCACAGGGAGAGAGAATCTAAGGCAGGGTCCATGCTCAGCACAGAGCCGGAGGTGGAGCTTAACCTTATGACGCTGGGATCGTGACCTGAAACAAAATCAGGAGTCAGTCGCTTAACCCACTGGCCCCCCTTGCCGCCCCATTTTTCTTGTTTTTAATGTTATGAATTATCTCATAACATTATCTAAATTAGTAATGCTTTTACATTATGTGCAGCATTTATTTTCATCTTTTCATTATTATTATATCTAATACTGGAATAGACTCTTCTAGAGTGCCAAAGGAAGTATTACATTTAAACTAAAACTGTGCTTCATATGTAAACTTTAAAAATACTAATAGGGGCGCCTGGGTGGCTCAGTTGGTTAAGCGTCCGACTTTGACTCAGGTCACGATCTCGCGGTCCCTGAGTTCGAGCCCCGCATCGGGCTCTGGGCTTATGGCTCGGAGCCTGGAGCCTGCTTCCGATTCTGTGTCTCCCTCTCTCTCTCTGCCCCTCCCCTGTTCATGCTCTGTCTCTCTCTGTCTCAAAAATAAATAAACGTTAAATTTTTTTTAAATAAAAATACTAATATACTTTGTTCACTTCACCCAACTGATGGGCGATTGAAAACACTCTTCCCACCTCAGCAGCAATACTCTTGACTAATAATCAGTGTTGTAAACTTGCCATGTAGCTTTATGAAATGTTATGCCAGTGTCACCTGATTCTGCATGATCTGTTCACAGTATTCCCAGTTTCTCCCCTGTACTGGTCCGTATAATTGCAAATGCATTTTCTTAAGATGATTGAGACACCTTTGAACCCAGTAATATTTGCACACATTGTCATGTAAATCCATACATCCTTGTCAGAGAAGCAAGGCACACAAAGCAAGCATCTACAGAGGCATCCCAATGAGATAGCTTGGTATTCTTAGATTTTAAAATAAAATTTATATATCCTTTCTGTGTTTTACTCCTTTCTAGGGTATACCAGGTCACTTCACCTCATTCTTTATTGTATTTTAACTAGAAATACTCAACCATCTTTTATTTTCATTACTTTTCTCCTTGTTTTAACTTATATATGTATACGACCACAAGAACTTTGAAAATCATAACTGCTTCTCAGTCTTTTAAAACTTACTGGAGAATGAAGGAAGACAATGGTTATATTCTCTTTCCTTCTTTTTGGCCTCACATTTCTTACTTTCTCTCTCTAATTCAACTTTACTTGGTACATTTTATCATAAACATTGTGTTGTCTCTTTGTGGTCTTTGTCACCCGGTATAAAATAAGGGTTCTTATCAGAGAGTGTCAAAAGAAATTGACTATTGATTGCCCACCAGTGGAAAAGCCCATGGTAGGAGCGCCTGGGTGGCTCAGACGGTTGAGTGTCCGACTTTGGCTCAAGTTGTGATCTCGAGGTTCGTGAGTTCGAGCCCCGCATTGGTCTCTGTGCTGACAGTTCAGAGCCTGGAGTCTGCTTTGGATTCTGTGTCTCCCTCTCTCTTGCCCCATCCCTGCTCATAGTCTCTCTCTCTCCCTCTCTCTCTCTCTGTCTCTCGAAAAACAAATAAACATTAGAAAAAAATTAAAACAAACAAAAATAAAACCAGAAAAGTCCATGGTAGCTTGTTGAAGATCAACCAGGTTTTCTGATAGTCTAAATATTAATTAATAAAGGGGCACAGAATGTGTGTGTTTGCATATAGGATGATTCCCTTCATGTATTCCTCCATGAGTCTCCTTTGTGTTGCTTAATACCTCTCTCCATCACACACACACACACACACACACACACATCAATTTTGAGAAAAATGTATTGCCAGAAAACCCTGAAGTTGGCCATTCTCTCCATTGTTAATTAGGAAACACAACTAAGAATATAAACACTATCACACTATGAGGATACAATTCAGTTTCAGGCTTATGCAATTCACCACACCAACGCTTGTTTTCTTCGCTTTTTTCATGATTAAAAGAAGAGTCACTCACAATGATAAAGGGAAAAAGAGGATGGTGACTGTGTTCCAAATTAGATAATTGCAACATTCATTAAATGTTTCTTACGCCCAGGCAGACTGGTTGAGCAATGACCCAATGATTAGCAACTGCTCTCAAAGAAAAGTAAATATGTAAGATGAAACAAAACAAAAACTGTCTTCAATTACACAATATTCTCAATAGAAGTTTTTACATGGATTGATACATTTCTTTTAAAATAGAAATGCTCCCTCTGAGACATTTAGTCACAGATTAATATGAACTGGTTTATTTGATAAATTTAAAACCCTAGCTTTCAAAATAAGGAAATAAAAATTGCGATTGATTAACAGAGAAAAGCGGAAAATAAAATAATTTTGAACAACCCGAGGACAGCTCTAGAGAACCGGGTCTGCCGAGCTAAGAAATTACAAGTTCAACAAGTCTACAGTTAGAACCACCAGTGAAAAAATCCATTTGATAGAGCAGATACTAAGTACTGCAGATTTACAGGGCACCCCTTTAACTAATCCTGATGTAATCTTGATGTTTACAGGTCATGATGTAGAAATGAAGAAAGACATTTCCAAGCTCGCCAGGTGCTTGCTTTCCAATAAGGACTATTTGAAAGAGGGAATTTCCCAACAAGTGAAGTTAGACCAACAAGCAGATCCCAGGCCCTCACCAGACCATGTCAGTTATCAGAAGGACAAACTGTTAATATTTATACTAACAGCCAGTATGTTTTGAGGGATGTTATGGAAACAAAGGGGTTTTCTTATGCTCTCTGAGACCCCAGTCAAAAACAGAGAAGTAAATGAACTATTATTTTACTTTCTGAAATTGCTCTCATCAATATTGGGGCCCACACTGAAAGGACTGAACCTGAATCTCAAGGAAATGCCCTAGCTGACTTTCCTGCACAGACAACAGCAACAGAATCTTAAAAGTTGTGGCTCAGGTGGTGGACTTTATTCTCCTTCGGCAAAAAATTAATCCTCATTGTCAGACTTTTTTGTCATCCTGATGTTCTTGGCACATAGTAATTGTCTGTTCCTGATTCAGAAAAAAAAATAATAATAATAAGATAGGCAAACAGTGGTTTAAATCAAACAGTTTGGGGCTATGGGAGACCCAAGATGATAGTTTATCCTGGCTCCCTAGTAAACCCCAACTTTGGGTTTTTGCATTCCTTTATCTGCCATGGTGCATTTAAGAGGACTCAAATTATGAATAGACATTGGTATAGCAACTTCTATACAATTGAAAAAAACAGTTTACTACCAACATCTAACCTGTCAGATCCATAACACTGGAAAAACTATTTTTGTCCCAAGAGGCCTCAGACTTAATCCTTCTGGTCCTTTTCAGCACTGGAAGCTGGACTTTATTCAACTGCTACTTATTATGGGTTATTGATATGTATTTCTTATTTTATTTATGTTTCCACATGGTTTGGAGCCTCCCCCTGCCACAATGCTGATGCTCTCGCCATGGCAAAGAGATTATTAGAGACTGTGTTTCCCACTTGGGGCATACCTTCCACAATCTCCAGTGATCGAGGCACCCACCTCACTGGATAAATCATATGAGCCTTAATGAAAATCTTGCAGACTTCTTGGAATGATTGCTGTCCCTATTATCCTCAGTCATCAGGCAAGGTCGAGAAAACTAATGGGATCCTCAAACTCAAAATCTCTAAACTTGTTGGAACTACTGGACTCCCTTGACCTAAGGTATTGCCTCTGGCCTTGCTGACTGCTCGCAGATCCCTTTCGGGAAACAAACTAACTCTACATGAGATAGTCACCAGTAGACCAATGTCTATTGGTATACAACTTTCTGCTGATCCCTTGTTGTCATGATAGTATGACTCCTTACCAAAAGTATTTAATGCCTTATATTAATATATATTAATAAATATGTAAATGTCTTATTTAGTGTCATATACGATCATTATTTAATGTTTCTAAGTATCAACAGATTAAAGAAGACTTCCAAGTCTTGGGATCCAAGATCCCAATTCAAAAGATTCTGTTTGTTGGTCATTGTCTGAAGCCTAGTGACTGGGTATTCTGGAAACATCAACCTGAGCCCCACTGGAAAGAACATTACTGAGTCTTCTTGACCACTGACACTGCTGCAAATCTAGAAGACACTGAGTCTAAGGTACACATCTCACAGCTAAAGAAGGCTTTACCTGACATCTTGGCCTGTACAGACGCTGAAGACCCCCAGATCAAACTGACAAGGAATAGAAGCAGCTGACATGAATGTAGGCTCCTTCCACCCAGGACACCAGATCCACATTTCATACTTTAACTGAACATGAAAGCTTTTTTTTTCCCTTCTCTTTCTTTCCTTTACTCTGACATTGGTCTGGAAAGATACACAACACCCCCATCCATATTTCCTACACCAATGCTAATGGGGGTGAACTCATCAATCTTGGAAGTCTCTTACCAAGTTCCACTTTTATGATCAGAATATCCAGTGCCTTGTTTTTTTCCCTTTCTCCAATTATAGCTGTATTTAGGCAGTTAGACCCATATACCTATATAAATATTTGTACAATCCCACTCCCACATTGCCATGAGCATCTGCATCAGATCTGCCCACTAAGAGATCTCTTCAGCAGCACCCATCTTTGCAAGGCCTTTTTATTTCAGACAATGAGATTTACTTTCTGAATGTGCTGAGAACCTAGTTGAGCCCTGGGTTGAATGGGGCAAATGCATTAATCTCTGTAAACGAATCCATTAACAGAACCTCCTTAATGGGAATGGTTTGTGCCCTAATTGGCTTTGTCTTTGTCTATGATACTTATCATTCTTCTTGGACCTGAATACCTAGTTATGGCTGATACATAACTGGGCCATGCCTCTTGGGTTATCCAACTGTGCCTCTAATTTTCCACAAACTAAGATACTTCGTGAATTGACTCCCCTGAATTCACACCATCCAATTAGAAAGAACCTCTCAGGAGGCACTAGTGACTCAGGATTTGCTTCCTTTGACAGGGCCATACTTCCTTGGCCAGGAGTAAATGTAAATGAGAATATGATGGGAAACCTCTCTCTAATTCTTGAAGATATTGTAGAATCTGATGCTAAAACAATAGCTACCCAAGAAAAATTTTTAGACGTTTCTGACCAAGGTAGTTCTTAAGGACAAGATAGCTCTTGATTATCTTTTTTTTTTTAATTAAATTTTTTTTTAATTTATTTTTGAGAAAGAGAGAGACAGAGCATGAGCAGGGGAGAGGCAGAGAGAGAGGGAGGGAGACAGACAGAATTTAAAGCAGGTTCCAGGTTCTGAGCTATCAGCACAGAGCCCGACACGGGGCTTGAACTCACAGACTGTGAGATCATGACCTGAACCGAAGTCAGACACCCAACCGACTGAGCCACCCAGGCGCCCCAGCCCTTGATTATCTTTAAGCTCAGCAAGAAGGTATCAGTGCTATGGCCAACACCAATGTGCTGTACCTGGATTAATACTTCTGTGGAAGTTGAAACCCAGTTATATAAGATCATTGAGCAAGCCACTTGGCTTAAAAAGGTGACTCTTTTAGGGGGGTCTTTCTTTGACTTTTTTGATTTTGATGGGTTTGGGTGTGGGGGACCATGGCTCCAAAGTGCACGCCACACATTAAAAACTATCCTGCCTATTATAATTATAATAATCTCCCTAGTGCATTGTATTCTCTCAAAAGCTTTAAATGTATGTTCACAGCTGCTAACCACCAAGAAAATGATCTCCCCAAGACTGGGATTTCAAAAAAAGAAGCAAAGAGAATGATGAATCTAAGGACTATGAACCTGGAACAGTGACCTATGGAAACCACACAAAGAAACAACAAAAGCTGCGAGTGGTAGCCGAGAGGGGTGCTAATGCCTTCAATTTTGATGACATATCTCAGTCAAGCTGACAGTCTGATCTAAAGGAAGGAATTGTTAAAAAGGAAACCACACATCCAAAATGGAGTTGCTTCTGCTAGGCCCGCATTGCCAAACAGGGGCTTTATTCCTAACCTAATTGTAGTTTCAACCTTCCCCAGAAACGCAATCTTAGTCAGTCTGGAATTCTCTGCTCAGCACAAGTGAAGTAATCCACATAATAAGTCCCTGTTAGCCCCCCAAAGGGAGGCGATCTTGCCTATCTTGCCTGAAATAGCCCTTTGTTTGGTTTATGATTCCCTTGTTCTGGATTTATGAAACCTTTCCCTTTCTGTAGCCCTTTGGAGCTCTTTTCTACTTGCTAGATGAGATGTCAGATTTCTGAATTGTTCGATAAAGCCAGTTAGAACTTTAAAATTTACTCAATTGAATTTTTGTTATTTAACACTGTCCAGACTCATTTTATGATATATCATATGCAAAAAAATATGATTCTGTCAATTATTCAGTAACTCCAACAAACATTTATTTGCATGGAAATAGAAAGTTATTCAAAAAGCACACTGGGGGTCAAGGGGAAATATCAGGTAAATATATCCTAGTGCAATCATACATATATATATTTTTCAATAGTAGGGATGGAGGGCTATTTGAGAGTTGCAAAGGGGGTGAGGGAAATGACTGGAGCTCAGCAGCTGTGAGTTTTACTTCCTGGACTCCATACCACCCATAAATAGAGAGGCAAAGGTGAACTGAGCTGATGAGTAGATACCAAAGGCAAGTTAACTTTCATCTTGCAATTTTGCAATCAGCGCTGCTTAAATACAACTCAGAAGCAGACTAGAGTTTTGAGAAAGGAATGATTTCCATTTGTTGCCTGTATTCCATACTTTTGAGCATCAAGAATAGCGACAAAGTGATGAAAAGCAATATTAATAATTAAATACACCACTTAATGTGCGTTAGCATTGTGCTATGCATTTCACACATGTCAGTTCACCTAATTCTCATAAGAATTTCACAGCTAAGTGTACTTCATATTTTACAAAAGTAAAGATCAAAATTCAGATGTGAGATAACTTTTTGAAAAGATCTCCCCTGACTTTCTATAGCATTAAAGAAATTTAAATTTGAAATAGTGATCATACGATGCGGTGCTTTTCAAACATTTGGGTAATGATTCACAGCGAGAAATATATTTCACATTGTGACCTATTTTACACATGTATCGGAAAAAAAATGTTTCACAAAGAACTATTTGTTTTTACCATGAGTGACGTGTTTTCATACTCTTCTACTCTACTTTTTTTCCTATTCTATTTACTTCTAGTTTTATTTTTATGTTATCGTCTTAATACACTGAATTACTCTTGTGACCCACTATTGGGTTTTGACCACAAATTTGATTACTTAATTATTTGACTGTTGAATTATTTAACATTTTCCTATAGTTTCTTTGGTTCTCAAAGCAAACTAGAATTTTCATGAAGGCAGATATTACTATGCATTCCTACCTCTCCTCATTGTTGGACCTTAATAGAAGTGTGTAATTTAACAAAATTTAATTTTTACATCTGAAAATTCATAATCTTGGTTACATAGAAGAGTCCATGATATGATTCCCAGAAAGGGTAAAAGTAAGGGACAGGAGGGACAGGTCTAGGGGAACAAAGCAACTTGTAACTATCACTGTTAACATTCTCTTGAGAATCATTCCTGTATATTTTTATTAGTTTTTTTTCCACCATAGGGCTGGCTTTATTAGACATAAAGAGCAAGAGAAATACCTAGTCCTATCCCTATCCCTTGTTGCTTCATAAAATGAGTTTCTGTCTAGGTATGTGTAGTTTGAACTCAAGAAAATTGGTTACGTAAACCACACATTAGGTTACAAAGCACACTTTTCTTTTACCTTTTAGTTATTTCGGAATATAAATTTCTGTAAGATTTGTCCAGATTATTGTTATCATTATTAAAAAACACTATACCTTAATTTACGTTTTCTTCTTGGAATATGATACCCATATGAATTTTATTTTTTTCTTATGTGTCCATTGATTTTAAATATGAAATAATTTGTGTCTAAAATTTTAGATAAAATATTTTCCTTTTATTGCTCGAAGGCACTCCTGTGTCAAACATCTACATTATTCCTTGTGGGCCCTTGGTATTACTACAAATCAAAAAACTTAAGAAGAAAATATAACAATAGGTGGAAAAATATATACATTTAAAATATTCATTGTGGGTCTCATGAGAATCATATAGAATTAAATGCCTACTTTCAAAAGTGTAAATATCGCAAAATCCTTTAAACCTAGCATATGTTTCTTCGAATGAGACTCAGTTTTGAACAGATGTCCCCTTAGACCTGTTATATTAAGACTGAATTTACTAAATCAGCATTAGTTGTTTTTAAACTTAGGGCCATATTTTGCCACTGATTTTTATTCAAAGCTCCCACGGGCGTCAGTGGAAGATCCATGCATGGAAAAATGGCATAATATGTATCCTAGTTTTATTTATTTCATGTGTATACAGCAGTATAAAATAATATATTACATTTACACTCATTTTACTTATGTATTATTATAGCATTCACAGTAACAAACACTATAGTTAAGATTTAAACTCATCTTTTGTTATAATACCCTGTTTTCACTCACAGATAACTGTCTTGAAAATGTGTTTAGAGCTGAAATTCCCTGCTTACTTTCAGCTCTATGATGTACGGAAGTATTGGAAGTCTGAGTTCTATCATTCAGAAGTTTTTGAGTCTCATGCGAGATTTTAATATTTGCATCATTAATGCAAAAATTGCACGCAACTCAAAAACGTCTGAAGTGTAAAACTTCAAACTAAGCATGTGACAAGTTTTCAAGAAATAAAAGTCATTTTTCTAATTTTACAAATACTTAAAAAATAACAGTGGTTAGAAATACATGCATGCACACTAAAGGTATTAGAATTTTAGTCATATTATTGCCTTCAATACTCTGGCGGCACCCATCTCCCAGCATTCTCATAGAATGCTATAATCTAAAACCTATGCCAAGTTTTAGAAGAAACAAAAATATTCTATTGAACAGTAGCTTCACAAATTACTGTATAAGGATTTTGTTCGACCTAGCAGAGGGATATTCCTTGAAGTGCTAACAATATATATAAAATAATTTTACTACTCCATGGCATAAAAAATATGGAATTTTGTCATTTTCTGTTTTTCCTTGTTAAAAAGGAACATAAAAAGGATGTTAAGTGCAAAGCCTTTACCACTACAAAATTAGAGTTTTGAAAAAGATAAAGAACCCAAGAAATTGCAATATGAAAAATATAAGATTTTCAGAAAAATTATCAAGTATACCAAGATTTTAAATGTTTTTGAGTTCCTCGGGTATTAAAAGCACACATAGAAATATGAGGGGGAGAAAGAAAACCACATGTAATGACAAATAACAGTGCTATGATCAGTCAGCACCGTAAGTAATTTTCTTTATGCTGCCTAACATTTGCAACATTCTGAGTCAGTAGTTGTATTAAATATTAATTTTACTCCAGTAAACTATTTTTGTAAAGTTAAAACGGCATAATTAATAGACAGTTATTAAAGTTTATGTTGAGAATTGTGAGGATGTTTTTTCTTCCTCTTATTGAAGAAATAAGGTTTCTACAGTACAGGAGATCCGGCGGCAAATTATAACACTATTAAGAAATGAAACAGGAGGAAATTAAAAGGAAACGGGAGTAATTAAAATATTTAAATCCTCTACTATAGTACTTAATTTGCAATGTTTGATAAAGGCATTGCATTTAATATCTTCAAAAAACAAAATATACATATTTCTCAATAGTTCCCAAGAAAGATGATACACTTAGAGTGATACCATTATATCTGTAAAGTAATTATGATGTGATACTTAAATATCGATTTAAAATGATTTCACAAAATTATGTTTACAAGGTAAGAATTAGAATTTTACACGTGGAGAAAATACTTCTAAAAATTGTCGTTTGACATACCTTTGAAACATTAAGACACTGTTTCCACAGGAAAATATTTTGACATTTTTACTACTTTAGAACGAACCGTGTTTATCAAGGAGTAAATGTCATGATCATTCGTTTCTGAAGTAATTTATTGATGAAATGTCATCTGATAATTTAGATAGTATTTTTTGATATGTATGGAATTATGTAAGACTGGATATTAAGATGACTAGATTAAATAGAAAAACTATTCTAAAATTCCTTTTCATGGTAATCTAATACATGTTTTTTTGTAAACCTTTATTATTGATTGGTTGCATTTTTCTATTTTATAGTCCCCCTCTCATTGGTAGAAAACATCCTAGCCAAATACCTAAAATTATATCATTACTCTCTGGTAACTTCTGATTTATTCTGGATACAATACATGATTAATAACTGTTTAGCATTTTAGCAAATTCTATCTTTCCCACAAATTGGGTAAAGTTTTCTTGTTTTTGTTGTTTGCTTTTGTTGATTAATGATATAATTTAATAATTAGAATGTAAATTAGAATAACTGTTACTATGATATATAAAAAACGAATGCGTAAATATATGGCATAAGAAGTTTGTTCAAGGGAGATGATATACGATGACATAAAAGTCTAAATAATTAAAGAAACCTTCTTAACATTGAATGAATGAATATAAACATAAGACATGAAATGAATATAACCTTATTTTTAATGCATGTGATAAGGCAGATGGATGTGTGTTTTCCGCCATAATTGGAAAATGATGAATGAAAGGTTTTAATTAAAGCAGTGATTCAACAAGAAAATCATTTTCTTGTTTAAAAAGCAATTACAACAAACAGACATTTTTCCAGCTAAATTATATAGAAACATATCCTTATTAAAATAGTCTATCATTCAAAATCTTAATGAAGTAGCGCCAAAAGTTTGAGAAAATGTTACTGCCGCAGTTTTGTGAACGTATGTGCTTTTGTGTCATAGGCGATGGATTGGTTTTACGTATTTTTAAAGGGTCCCCAAAAGACTGGAATATTACACATACTTCAGTAGATAAAATGATTGGGATTACGACGTATTAATCTCTGTCATTTGATAAGTCAAATGAGTGATGCCAAGATATCACTCAAATCTACATATCAAGGTCCTCTGAAAATATGTATGCATTTTATTGTTAAATCGAAGGAAAATATTCCCATTTACATGACCATAAAACTAGGTGGGAAACATTTGTTATGTGTTAAGCTTTAGTCTGCTCTTTAATAACATAGCACAGCTCAAACTTTCACTGAATCCAGAAGATCAGTTAGCAGTTAAGGTAAATGTGTCAAAATTGATCTGTAATTTGGATTAGGCAAACATTTAGAAACGTTGAAGGCTTTCTTAGGAGGGAGCTTTGAGAATTCTGTTTTTTGCTAAGATTATCTCACATCCTCTGATTTTTCTCTCTTAATTTCTCTCTTAGTTAAGCAATAAACAATAGCTGGTAAAAAGAAAACTATGTAAAAGAAAGGAAAATACATCTAAATGAATTTAATAATTAACTTCGTGGACATGAAAATAAAAGGCAAGCTTAACTTTTCAAGGCTGACTGAAAGAATTTTCTCATTAATAAAACACTGACTATATTTAAGCTATAAAATCTTCACATGTAAGATAATACTGAAACAATAATGTACCATATTTCTATCTCCAAATTTATTTAACTTATTTTAAATTTAGAGATCACTTATATCTTATAGTTACTCTTTACCAGTTCAGATACTTATATATCTCTATATGTTCATATAGAGTTATAAATAGATTTTATATTCATGTGTTAGTAAGAGTCACAAAACTACGTAAAACTATGTAAAATAAAATTCTGTGTGAGTTATACGGTTGAGGACTTCTTAAAATAGTAATCTCAATTACGTATTTTACACCACAAAATGTACAGACACCCAGTGTTTGTTTTTGTTTTTTTTTCTAACAACAAATACAGGTGGATTTATAGATTCTTTATAAAAGCTTTAAATGATTCTAAATTCAAAGCCATAGAAATAGAATCGAAAGAATGTAGATTGTTAGATATTCTGATATTACATATTCAGTGCTCTTCTGATAACATCGACAGCTATATCTTTGGCATTGAAAATTCAGTACAAGTTCTTGACAAAATTGTGTAGCTTAGAGCTTCATTTTCTTTTAAACAAGGAAAAACAGGGTTGTATAAGATGAAAATTGGGAGGAAACTATTAATGATTATTCTTTTCTTAGTAAGTTTATCTTTGGGACCCTGAATTACCTTCACTTTACTATATGATGTGGACTGTATGAATCCATTTAAAAACCAACTGAGTTGTACCACATTTTAGGAAAATTATATAATATAATATATATATTTTATATTTATTTAGAAGCTTTGAAATAGTACAGTAAACACTTTGCAACACGGTGTATAAACTACAGAATGTCTTTGATATTTTGTGGGTCTTCAGAATACAACATTTTTTATAACCCACAGGTGAAAAGAACATAATCACAATCTGTCTTGTAAAGTTGGAATAGTTTGGGGAACACTCGATCACACAAAAAGAATATAAAACAGTCAAGTTTAAAACAGTGATATTGCATTTATAATGCACAAATTTCCTTTATCTTTATGACTGGCTTCTCGTGGTGAATATAAACATGTAAAGGGCTCAGTGACATTTGGAGAGAGAAAGATATATAGTGCTGTAAACAGGCACACACTGATCGGAGAGGCAAAAGCAGTTGCCTCTAAAGTTTCTACAGTTCTGCACATTTCAACTCATTTCTCAGGCCTGCTGAGAGCAATTAGGTCCTATAATTGGCCACGATGACTCCGCCGGCAATCTAGTACTCGGTTACACACAACTAACTGATGGCCAAGATAATGAAGTTGAAAAGTTGATGCTTTTGTTGGTCGACTTTGTGCAAATCATGCTGCTTCAGGTAAATCCTGTAGAATTGACTAGCATATCCTTTTCCGTGCTGTGAAAAAGAAAGAAAAATACTCTAAGAAAAGGAGCCTGCGTTTGGGAGTTTAGAATTGCATGTTACTGGAAAAGAAACAAATACAACTGGAAATAAGTCGTCTCCCTATACCAGACCCACGTCGTGTCAACGTCTTTCATTGTTAGCCTTGGTTTCTAATTGTCAAGTCAATCCGTTGCGTGGGTTTCTAAAAATGTCAATTTTGGTATTTTAGAAAATGAGTTTTGTGTGGGAAAGGTATGTTTTATATATCAAACACCAATTATGTGGAGATTAAACTTTTGAAGTTACATACAGAACAATCCCCACTTCATTACTTATGCACGATCAGAGTATAGAAAAAAAAAAGTGTGGCCTGTAAGCATTCTAGAATGAGTCATTAGAATATCTACAAATAACTGGTTATATGTTTAATTGAAAAAATTCCAAATTATATATATTAAATCAACATATCATACAGAAACCTGTACTAGAAAATGTTGATGTAATTAAAAAGTTAAAAAATGCTTCACATTTTCTGGTTTTACTTTACTTCATCATTTATATTATGTAAAAACCAAACCTTTTAATGTGTACAAAAATAATAATAATAAATTTATTCCCTAAAAGGAATCCGTTTTCTTATAAAAGGGTGACAGGAAAAAAGATATTGAATTTGGTCCAGTCTTATAAAATGTACTGAATTATGAGGTAGAATTTCCAAATCCAATCATTTAGATTTTATGATTTTAAGTATTTTATTTATTTATAATGATAACGGATATTTCTTCCTACCTTTCTATAATCTTTATATTAGGCAATGAGCACAATGAGAGCAGAAACTGCATTGGCTAGGTCAGCATCTGGCACGTAATAGATATATAATGAAAATGTGCGGAAAATAGTGTTCAATTGTGATAAAAAGCAATTCTTTTGTGTAAAATCGATTGTAATAATATATATACATATATAAATTAAAATATCATTAAAAATTAAGAATTACACTAAATGGCATAACTGGATTGTTTCAATCTGGTAAATAGTTGGCTTTTTTGTTTCTTTTGTTTGTTTTTTTTAACACAAACATAAGAACATATTGATCAGAATAATTTTTCTTCTGTGGTATTTCCATTTATTTCAAGTAGATTATCTAGTTAATATATTTTTCTTAATTTATTTCTCCAATTCTCACATTTATTTTTCCTTACAAATTCAGTTTCTGAACAAATCACCAAACGTTTCTTCCCTAGGTCACCATTTAGCAGACACATCAATTAAAATTGGAAAAGTCAGGCACCATAATTGACAGAAATAAAGTGAAAATGAATATTTACATGTCCCTGGTGGTAACTCATATTGAGCAATCAAAATATATATATTTGTAATATAATATCATGAATTATAAAACAAGTTAGCTACAACCCAGGATTATATGGTAGTTATTATAACTTACCTGGTCATAATGCTATAGAGAATATTCTATTAAAGAAAATAGAAATTTTCCTCTTTTTAAGCAATCAAATCTTATTTTCCTATGTTCTTGAATTCGAATTCCCTGTTTCATGATAAGCGTGAATATATATAGTTTAAATATATTTTGTTTATACCAATCAGAATTTAAAATTCCTCAGTAAATTACAATAATTAAGCACCATGGAAATTCAGGTTTATAAAATGAATTTGAACAAATAATTGCAGGGGTCAAATAATTTACTGTCTAATCCAAATAATTGTGTGAGTAAAAGGAAGCACAGGACATGATCTTGTGCTTTCATGGATAACTCAGGACACATGAACATTCTGCAAATAATACTACTTTTCTCAAAATAAGGAGGGGATACTACTTACAGGATGAAACTTTTTTTTTCTTAAAATACTGATTTATAAGAAACAACTTTCTAGTAGTTTGAGGACAAAACAAACTCGCGTGACCTATCCACAACCTATAGAGTAATTTATTATGTGTAAAAATTAATATACCGAAAAGCACATCGCAGTATAATGCAGAAATTAGTCAACCTAACACATATTTAAATCAGTAAAATGTTTCTCATTAGGTTAAAAAATACTTATGAAGAAACCCTTTAGCATGGATACTACATGTTTATTTCATGTAGTCAAAAGACAAAAACAAATTGTTTTTACTGAAATAGTCCAGAATTTTAAGAACACAGAAGTTTAGCACACATTATACTTGATACCTTAAATTTCAACATAAATTTAAAATGCATACTTTAGTTACTGCTTAGGGTTACTTGTGTGCCGCTTTTATTTAAAGTGCACCTATTTCAAGTAGTTGTATGAATAATATAACCGCCTTTTATTAAATTACCACCTCCCACCTATCTGTTAAGTCAGGAATGCAAATCTGAATAGGACAAGTGTAAAGGCTGAGGTTGAAGGTCAGAACCAAGTAGGATGGGAAGGAAAGATTTCCTCTATTTCAGCATCAAATTTCCCAAATGTGAAGTAGTGCCAGATAAACTAGAAAAAATGAAATATTATTACTAAAGTTATAGTCACATACATTTTGTTTCAAGCCTCTTAAGAGCTGATTTTGAATACTGAATATTCATTGTCCTTGGGGGCTGTCTGGGTTAATGTTGGACATGCAGCACACAAATATATATACATATATAAAAGCAATGTTACTACATTTTAGAGTCAGTGCCAAGGACAGTTATCCCACAGTGTTAACTATTATGGGTATGCATTTGCTGAAACATTTCAGGCTAGAGAGAATGGGTCAAATACGCTGAATCTCTATGCTTTATGATATATTCTACATATGTTTTGGAATTATGAAAGCGTACTTGAATTTTTTTTTTTTTTGCTTTTTCTGTTCACTTCACAAATGCATTTTTCCCCTAGTTATTCATCAGCATACATAAGGAGTTGGTCACTTGATATAGATGAAAGATTTTCTTTTCAGTCAAATCTAAAGTAAAGGCATTGTTGGTATTCTTTTTATATCAATTTATTCATTCACTTCATTTATTCTTCAAAGTGAGTCATAAAAATCTTACATTTAAGACCTTTATATTATTTTCTGAACTATGGATGAAAAAATTACTCTTAATGGAAAAGAGATATTCAAATATCTCCTTTTTTATAATTTTGCATACATGTATGTATGCATATATTTAACATTATAGGTATGTATATATTTAACATATATGTTTTTAATGACATGATGCATATTTTTCTTTGTAATTTTTTTTAAGTTTATTTATTTTTGACAGAAACAGAGTACAAGCATGACCTGGGGAGGGGCAGAGAGAGAGAGGGAGACACAGAATCCGAAGCAGGCTCCAGGCTCTGAGCTGTCAGCACAGAGCCTGACGCGGGGCTCGAACTCACAAACCGTGAGATTATGACCTGGGCCGAAGTCGGATGCTCAACCGGCTGAGCCACCCAGGCGCCCCGATGCATATTTTTATTTATATTGTGTCATCCTGTTATTGCCTTTGATCATCTGTAAAGTATATTAAACTTTGGGACATTTACAAATTCTGATTAATGACGTAAGAAGAATAACTATAAGCATGTATGCTGCAGAAATAATTGTAAAAATAAAAGTGCTGATAATCTATTTATACCATGAATAATATTATAATTTGCCTGCCAAAAATAATTTAGTATAATATATTAAAATGAAAATTAAATAACTAGAATATTCACATTTCTATATTTGCATAACAGGAAGCAAGTTATCCTTTATACTTTATGACAGTATGAACCACAGAAGCTAAAGAAATATATAAACGTGTGAAGTGATCTAACCTACTTCTGTGACTGAAAGAAAGAACAGCCTTCAAATATCGCAAATGATTGAGACTCCACTGCAGTGAAAAACTTCCAGATACTGAGATCAGTAACCTACTCCAGAGTGCATTCAAAAGTTTAATGAGCCTCAAGGTCAGGACACTTCTTTATAAGTAAAGTGAATCTAGCAGAGACAAGTTAAAGCCCATTACCCCTTCTAGAAGTCAGAAACACCTGCCCTCTGTGTCCTGAGTAAAAGCATATCATAAACTGAAAGATCGTTTAAAAGGAAGTCTCCATTAGAGATCTGTCCAGCTGAATAATCAATTCATTTACCTTTCCTCTATCTTATTCCTGAGACATTTTTGAGGATTCTCTTTAAAAATCTATTTTTTTTTCTGTTTAACAGTAAAGTCCAGAAATAAGCATAGTAGAGGTTACTATTAAAAGTGGGTCACTGCTTGATTTCTCTTTTATCTTCCCACTTGAACAGTATTATATTTGTTTTTATATTTTAAGATATAATCGTACATTGTCCATATTGTAAATGCTTTCCTTTTCACAAAAAAAAATGACAAAAAGGTTGAAAATTTTAAGATCCATATAAGGCAAAACTGATTAAATGTTATAATTATTATGAATTATAAAAAGCTTGAAAGCCTTCTGTTAATATAATATATATTGTCTTTTGTCTAATAGTACTAGCTTAGTGCAGCATAATCTTGAGGTCTTACATTTATTTCGTAATATTCACACCATCCTCATGTTAAATTTCCTTTTTTCCTTTCATCAAACAGTATGCTCTTTATTTTAGGTTGACAGAGCTAAGAGATTATAGAATACATTTAGAAAACGAGAGTTCATCTGGAGAAAGTGGTTCCCATATGTAAAGTTGATTAGTTTTTTAGAAAGAAAAATTTATAAAATGAATGACTCAAACAAGCCTTCAGAACATTCATGCGAGAAATATGTATTAAATCCAAGTGTTTAGTTTAGTCTTTAGACTTATGTAATGCTTACAATGTAGTTTACAATTAATAAATGTTTATTAAAAGTTAAATTCATGGGTGTTCGCAGAGATAGGTAATTGGCAAGCGTAGTTTTGTGGTATAGAATTTTACACCAAGAATGAGCAAAATGGATCATTTCTGAGAGAAAACAAGCATGTTGAGCATATTCTTTTCAGAAATATTAAAAAGAAAACCATTGCCTGCCGTTTTCATCTTTCAAAATGGCATCACTTGGACCACATTCCTATACAGGAGCCTCATACCTAATCTATTTGCAGTTTCAACCTCTCCCTCCCAGAAATCCAGTGTTAATCGTCAGTCAGAAGAAACTTTTCTTTTTGATTAGCGATTAGGGACACAAGGGCCCTCTCTCCTCCCCAAAGGAAGATGAGGTAATTTGCATGATAAATCCCTTTCTTACCCCCCCTATGGGAAAGCAGCCTTGCCTGGAACAATCCTTTCCTTCCTTCCCTTCCTTTCGTTTTGCTAATAACTTTCTTGTCCCACCTTTCTTCTATAAAAACCTTCCATTTTGTAAAATTCCTCAGGGGCCCCCTGTATTTGCCAGATGGGATGCTGTCCAATTGGTGAATCATTTAATTTTTTTTTTTTAACATTTATTTATTTTTGAGACAGAGAGAGACAGAGCATGAACGGGGGAGGGGCAGAGAGAGAGGGAGACACAGAATCGGAAGCAGGCTCCAGGCTCTGAGCCATCAGCCCAGAGCCCGACGCGGGGCTCGAACTCACGGACTGTGAGATCGTGACCTGAGCTGAAGTCGGACGCTCAACCGGCTGAGCCACCCAGGCGCCCCTGGTGAATCATTTAATAAAGCCAATTAGATCTTTAAAATTTACTCGGTTGGATTTCTGTTACTTAACAACAGTCACCATCTCCCCTAAAAATCCAAAGTAACCAATACTGCTATATTTCAGTTGTGGTAAAGACTATATACCAATTTGAGGCTATGGATTAAAAATGAATTAGGACTCATATTCTCACTAAGAATGGTTATGTACAAAGATACTTTATTTTATAAGCTGGAATGTGCTCCCAATATCAAGAAGAGGTTGATGTACTGTGCAAAGCCCTGAATTTACTACCAGGAAAAATTTCAGAAATCATTGCTCAAAATTTATTTTCAAGCCAAACTTTATCATTATTTAAAAGGTTTAACAACCTTCAAAATAGGAGCTTCTATTTGTCTACAAGTACAGTCCACAACTATGACATATATCATGACCCTCACACAACTCTGTATGAGGATGTGAGTCTCCTGAAACATCATGGGTTCTTTCTAGATAGAGGATCCATAGGCTTTTAGAAATTTCTATATACTTGCGTGTGTTTATGTGCATATGGGTATGTGTTATTTAAAATGACCTTCTCACAAAGGTACATTTACAACTGGTTCACTAGAAAATATCTACCCTGTGGGTTACTGCAACCATGTCAACTATCACTATTATTTTTAACAGGAAAGCTGTACAATTATAGTAACTCAATTTTGTTTTTAAAATCTTTAATTCTAATTAGCTAAATTAATTAAGAGTGCTTTGAACTCTACAGCAAAAACCAGTGATCATGTATCAGCTCCTTTAATTAGACAATACACTTTGATTATTATCATTATCTAAATTGATTCAAGCTAGATATCTAAAAACACAGTAATCATGCATAATTTTTCCATCTAAACACAAGAGTGGTCAGTATTCTAAATATCTGTTCTTTAAATATTAAAACCATTAAGCTTTTAAATTATTTATGAAAAAATAAAAACCCATATGACAAGGTATTGAATAAAAGTTACAGATTGAAGGAATCATCTAGAAATGTGGAAAATTATGCCTTAGAGGCTTAAGAAATTTTCTCTGAGAGGGGAAAAATAGTAGAAGGTGACAATACCTAGCACACATTGGCCACTGTCAGGCTCTCTTGATGAATAAAACCACTTTGCATCATTGGTATCTTAAAATCAAAGCTGGGGATTGAGTTAGTTTTTTAATACTTCCATCCCACATCGGCATATATTTAGGCAATGGAACTCTAATGTATATTGCCCTCTATGTTTATAATATCATCGAACATTTTTCTGTAATCCTTTATCATAATCCACTAAAATATGAACACTATGATTTGTTCCAGAGTTATTTGAAAACCACATTTTTTTTATGTTGGTAATAAAGAAGTACCCTTGAAATATCTCTTGAAGACAAGCCACTCAGTTATCTTGCTTTAATAATGACAAAGGATGCTTTCATTTAAGTTACACAAATACCATTAGTTTATGTATCTAAAATTCTAAGAGGATATCCTTATACTCCTTTACAGAATAAATGGTTCTTCTTTTTTCTTTGACAACTATGAGCGATAACATTTACTGACATTTAGACGCTTGTATTTCAACTAGTTTTCTTCAAAACAACATTATAAGGAGATCAAATTAGTTGTTTCCCTGTAAGGTTGCAATTAGCATTAATTTTCAAAGCAGAAGACATGAAAAATGCCTGAATGGGATCGGTCATTCCTACAGGTATAAGGATCTTATGTACATAGACCTATCTGCAACAAACATCATTGTACCACAATATTAGATCAATTACTAGTGATGTGTGCACCTTTGTCTTTTATATGAAAACTAATCATAAATTCCAGCAATGAAAGATAGGAAAAACTTTAAAAACAAATACATAAAACCTTCATTTAAAAATATATAGCTATGCATTTAATTTATTAACTACTAATAACCTACTTAAGCCAAATACAATTTCAAAATAATGTAAGTAAAACCTTAGATAATTAAGCCATGAAAATAAATGCAAAATATTCAGGATTGGGAAATAAAATACTTATGACACAATTCACACAAATTTATTTTCAAAAAAGACACACACGATATACACAGCTTAGAAATTATGTATAAAAATATGGCTGTATATTTAATATACTTAATGATCCGATTTCCCCTAACATAACTCAGTTGCTTCTATGTGTAAACAAATAGCAGATTAAAAAGAGGAATTTGCAGGCTCAGATAGGGGTTGAAATGCTGACATACTGAGAAGTGAAAGCTGACCACTGTTTTTCTGTATTCAGAAAACAACCCTCACACTCAACCATGTCAGAAACTCCAAGACTACGTATGGGCTTCCATAAGGCCTTGAGCAGGATTGCCAGATAAAATACAGAATGCCCTTACATTTGAATTTCAAGCAAATAATGAATAATTTGTTAGTATACATAAGCTCCATGCAACATTTAGGTGTCGTGTCATTTATTTGTTAAACCTGGAAGCCCTATCCTAAAGCATCTGTTTCATGACACCACAGGTGACACTAGTTACTACTGGGTGAATGGTACAGTGTTTTCTAGAAAAAAATGTTGCGTTACATTTTCTAATTATTTTATAACACTGTAATTCCTAAATTTCATATGTATTTCAGTCTACAATGATTTACAATTAAGATAACACATTTTTTAACTTAAGATTGAAAATTCAAAGAAGAAAATAAATAAATAAAAATAATAAAATTCAAAAGACAGAGAAATGAAATGCAGTTATCTACAATATAAATTCATATGTAATGAATTTAATATCATACACGAATGTAATCTTTATTGTCGTTTAAATTATTTCTTTGTATCATGATTAAATTGTAACCTTGGTTTTGAATGAAATCTTTGTTTTTATGAGATGTGGATACAGCATATTAGATCAAATCTTCTTTCTCTTTTTGCATAGTAACATAATTTTTAATCATTTATTCTAAAATCTAAGCTTACGTATACATTTTAATTTTAGTTATCTCCTAGAAACTCATTAAACCACCTCCCTCTTGCCCTTCCAATTTAACCTATCATCAGATAATTAAAGATTTGAAAACTGGTACGCAGTGAACTATACTCACCTTTAAAATAATCGCAAACATGCGAATTGTTGAAACAAGATTACATTATGCTTGTGAAAGGTTAAAATAATTTTAGTTATGTACTAATTAAATGACAAGATTTGGATCCTTAAATAGTTGTGTTACATCTCATAACTTTACACTTTTGTTTAAATAGGATTCACCTTAATTACTGTAAATATTTAACCACATAATAAATAAAAGTAAAAGTCATGTTAGACACTTAGTATTTATGAAAAATACCACAATCAATCTAGAAAATAATTCAAATTTTAAATAATCGATCTTTGCTGGGGCAGCAACAGATTCTGGTTAAATAGTATCGACAGTGTATGTTTATATATAAGATATCTATATCATTATTAAAACATGACAAATGTACAAACCTACCTACATATCTTACGATAAAGTTCTCACACAAAAAAATCAAAATTCTACCTTATGAAAAAAGAAGTATGAGATACTCAGTTGCCACAAGACCATAGAAAAAGAGTTGTTTAAGAAAACAATTTGAAAATAACTTTTGCAATAATGATGATGAGTAAAGATAACAAAGACTTAAAAACTGTTAGTTACATGGAAACCCCCCCAAACCTAAAGGAAAGTCAGTTAAATTGCCTGTAGCCATAGTCATCCTGTATTATTAACAAGTTCCTGCCGTTGCCCATAATCATGTATTTAAAGTGGATCTCCTTTTATGTTCATGTTTAATTATCTTATATTGACTTAATTTTTACAAATATGTTTGTAAATTATATACAACAAACCATTGAAAAAATATATTAGTTAAAAGAGCAGTTGGTGATGGTGAAACATGAGGCTTAGGGAGTTTTTAAAGAAAAAGTAATCAATCAGAAAAAAAAGAATAAAAAGACTAATACAGTTAAGGCCAGAATAAAAAGGACAAATAAATTATGGAAGGTTAAAAATTGATGAAACCCAGGGGAGAGTATGTTAGGAGTAGAAATGGTTAGGTTCGGGGATTGTTTGTTTGCTTTGGCATTAAGAGATTATTACAATTCTATTAATTTGCATAAGTCGGGAAGATGCCTAGATAACCAAACAGGGGAAAAAAAAAAAAGTTCTCAGTTTCAAGGTGTTTCATTTATTGATTCATTGATGCAGTCTATAAGCATTTATGGGTGTTTACTTTGCTGTAGACCTTATTCTGCGACTTGAGACTCTAAAATGAATACACATGGACTCTGTTCCAAAAGATTTAACAATTCAGTGGTAAAAACAATGTTTTACAAGATATTTTAAAAATAACAATCATGTATAAAAATCTAGAAGAAGTTACAAGAAGAATGCATATCTCTTTTTGGACAGGCTTCATTATTAAAAGTAAAATGAGGGACGTCTGGGTAGCTCAGTCGGTTAAGCGTCCAGCTTTGGCTCAGGTCATGATCTCATGGTTCGTGGGTTCGAGCCCCGCACTGGGCTCTGTGCTGACAGCTCAGAGCCTGGAGCCTACTTTGAATTCTGTGTCTCCCCCTCCCTCTTCCCCTCCTCTGCTCATGCTCTGTCTCTATCTCTCAAGAATAAATAAACTTAAAAAAATTAAAAAATAGAAAGTAAAATGAGATGAATCTTAATTGACGAGTATGAGATGGCCAAACAGATGTGGTGAGGAGTGGTTTTGTAGGTGAGAGAGCATTCCAGAAAGAGAATAGAATGTGTCAAATCACAAGAAGCTGACAATCACTGAATGACATACAGCAAAACTACAGGCAGGGTTTAAACATAAAAAGCTTATAAAGCTACTGAACATTATTGTGGTCACAACAGGGAGCTTCTCAAAAATTTTAGAGGACTATCGAAGTCAAATGTCTATAAATATAAATTAATACTCTACTTAACAGTAGACGCCAGATGGAAAAACGGAGGGATCTTCGTTAATTTTGGTGAACTAAGCACATAGGACCGGGCTTGGAGAATGCAAAAGAAAGTATACCTGTGTCTCCTCACAGAGCCCAGCAGAGAGGTTTATACTTTACATATCTGGAAATAATTTGCATTCCACCCTAAATCTCCCAAGTGTAATAAATTATTTTGCAATCAAATGACTGCCTGGGTGTCTTGGAGCTGATATTTCAATATTAAAGATAATTATGAAAGACAAAAATTGGTGAAAGGACCTGCTCAAAGAAGTGATTCTGTCCCAAATCTCAAGCCTCGGGTAGTGTCAGCAGCAATAAAACTAGGCGCCTAGAGAAAAGCGGGGGATGTTTTTCACACCCATTTTAACAAAGAAAAATTAAGGCAGATGATGCTCATAGCCTAACATTAAATTTACTTTATAACCATGGGGCGCCTGGGTGGCGCAGTCGGTTAAGCGTCCGACTTCAGCCAGGTCACGATCTCGCGGTCCGTGAGTTCGAGCCCCGCGTCAGGCTCTGGGCTGATGGCTCGGAGCCTGGAGCCTGTTTCCGATTCTGTGTCTCCCTCTCTCTCTGCCCCTCCCCCGTTCATGCTCTGTCTCTCTCTGTCCCAAAAATAAATAAAAAAAAACGTTGAAAAAAAAAATTAAATTTACTTTATAACCATGAAACCGAAATTTTGTAAATAAAATATGGCTCCTGAGTTTATTCTTTCAAAGAGACACTCACAAGTAAAGCTCACCGTAAGAACATCTGGGTCCGCAATTCACAGAAATAGTGAAGACACAGGAACAATTTTAATTGTTGCATTTAAAATAATATACTTTAGGGACGCCTGGGTGGCTCAGTCGGTTGAGCGGCTGACTTCGGCTCAGGTCATGATCTCACGGTCCGTGAGTTCAAGCCCCACGTCCGGCTCTGTGCTGACAGCTCGGAGCCTGGAGCCTGTTTCAGATTCTGTGTCTCCCTCTCTCTGACCCTCCCCTGTTCATGCTCTGTCTCTCTCTGTCTCAAAAATAAATAAACGTTAAAAAAAATTAAAATAATATATTTTAAGTGATTAAAGGTCACAGGCATTTGATCAAATCTTTCCTATCCAAAATTAACCCCTGTCATATCTCTGCCTACTAGAATTTTCAGTTATCACGTTACCTTGTATCTACTTTTCACTTCCAAAAATCTTGATACAAAAAGTACACATTTTTTACAGTCTCACAATTAACTGTGACACTGTGTAAAAAATTTCATACTTTTGATATATATTTTGCTTTTGCTACATAATTTTTCATCTTTTTCCATTTGATTGAATTGTCCTTTCAAGGGTGTTCCTAGCTGGTTATTAGTTTTTCAATCAAAATGTATTCCCTTTCCTTTAGTATTTGTATATAAGAGGGATGCAACCTTTTCCCAAACATTCAGTCAGAAGATTTCACAACCATCCCTGATAACTATTTTCTTTATCTTTTATTGCTACATTTAGAATTCTAATACTTCCCTTTTTTTTTTTTTTTTTTTAAATTTCTCTAAAGGTAAACTTCAGCTGTCATTCTCCTCCGGGGTCTTATTGCCACGAAGCCTGACGACTGGAATACACTCTGCTGATAAAACAAAATGCAAAACAATACCGTACAATACATCCTTCCTGACTTCTCTCTGAATAGTGTCCAATTTCTTAAGCCTGGGATTCAAGTAGTGAACTGGTTACAAGTAAATGCTTACTCTAGAATCAGGTGGTCTCAAATAAAAAGCCTAGCTCTCCCTTGCTAGCCATCAGACCATGGACAAGTTACTGGACATCCCTTTTTCTTAATTTTATCATCTGTAAATGGAGACAGAAAACTTATTTCATTTGCTTATTGAGTAAGGCTTCAATCACTAGTTCATCACTAGTGCTAGGCTGACAAGTTCTTAACAACTCTTAGCTACTATCATTATTAGCATTATTATTCAAAACATGTCTTCATCCATCCTAAACATAACTTTCAAACTTTAACTTCCACTATTCCCTCTGGATTTATCTTATAGATTTGGCAACTCAGAATACTCACTTCTTCATATTTATTTGCTGTCTAGTTCCACATTTTTGTTCATTCAACTTTGTCCTCCTAGAATGCCATTTTTCTTTATCAGTTAAAATCATTCAGATAGTGCTCCAATAATGGCCCCAAAGTGGAGGTCTATAAATCCTTCCTTGGTTATACTCTAAGAGATCTTCTCCAAAGATAGCCAAAGACATTTATTATAATAAAGTAACCATCTTATTTATCTGTTAATGAGATAAGAAACTTAAAGTACAATCACCGAAAAACTGCATTTTGAGAAGAGAGAAATGCTTAATTGCCGTTGACATTGCAATTTCACAGATATGTAAACGAAACAAACAATTAAATCTGCTTTAACATTTCATTTTTGCAGAGTTGGGCAAAAGTACTATTAAATGGAGGAAATTTCACCATTTTATAAAAAAAGATGAGAAATTTTTGTTTGCATATGAGGCATGAACGTAAAAAGACATAAGAAAATATAATGCTGGACTGTAATCAGGCACTAAAAGTTGTTAGGTCTCTTGTTATTCAGGCAAAATAGCAATGTACATATAAGGCAGTATATATGGGATATGTACAGGAAGGCAGAGGACAGAAAACAGAGAAACATAAAATCATGAGAGTTACATAAGACAGCCCGACGAATAAACCGTAAACAGAAAGTAAAGTTTGGATAGTCTTTTAAGAATTTCTCCAAACAAGGCTAGGTAAGATCATTTGCTAGTCTTATGTTATTTTTAAAAGACAAAGTTACAAAAATATAAATATAATGCTGGGTGAGAGAATTCGGTTTATCAGATAATAGGATTTTAGGGCAGAAAAAGAGGCAGGGAAATATTGGAGTTCCTGCATGTCAAATACTGACTTACGGCAGGCAGAGTCTTTGGGATATCTTCTAGAAAGACTCTATTTTCACATAGTAGCAGACTGTTCTCATTTACTTTGTGTGATGATTTGGGGGCATCTGTGTCATCTACGCAGAGATATCAGAACTTTTTGGAGTAACAATGTCCTAAGGCCAGAATTTACTCTAATGGGCTAGTATAATTGTCGAAATGCAGATTATGTCAAATTAGATACGGGCATCTATTTGTACCACTTAAAATTTGGAGGGGGGCGGGGAGCCCCAAGAAACATATTCTTTTTTCAAATATAATATGCTGCTTCTTACACCCAAATAAGAATCTGTTGTCTCAAAAGTGCATTCTTTGTCAAATTATTTTAACTGCTTGTTGTACATGATCAAGTATATTTACTCACTGTAAATACACAAGTTAAGTAAAATAATGAGAATATATATATTTTTTAAATTATAATCATGTTCTGTGACTAACATCACCACAAAATGAATACAACCCAGTCTTTAGTGGGCATCATACCTTTGGTTCTATTCAATCTGTCTCATTGGTTTTACAGATGAAAAAGAAAAATACGGATGCTGTCCTTTGAAAACATATGTATTATGTGGAAGAATATATACTGCAGATGTAACATAGTGATATATCGTGAAAAGAACATTTGGAGTCTGATTTTTCTCTGGGAGTAAAAGAAAGCATAATTAGTTCTATTTAAGCCAGAATTTTAATTTTCTCCATACTCAGGCTGATGTCATTGTTCCAATTTTAACTGAATATATGGTTGCCTTGAACACTTAATGAGTGCTTCCTTTGGGCCAGGCACTCCCTGCTTTAGATATGATAAATAATTTAATCTCTACAATGAGCTTTCGAGGATCTATGTCACAGATGAGGAAAATGAGTTACAGGAAGGTTAAATGAATTCTAGAGGTCACACAGCTAGTAACTGGCTGGATGAGTATTGGAACCCCGGGTAGATTGGCCCTGTAACCAGAGCTCTTAATTATACCTCATCACATCTCTGATATGAGGACAGACAGAAAGACCTACTCTTGTAATTATGTAGTAGGCTATGAGTCCAAAGCAAGTATGCACATACCTTAAGAGCAAAATCAGAAAGTGATATTTGCTGGAATTAAAAATTCCATGTTCCCATATAGTCAAATGGGAAAAAATTAGTGATGCTTAGGAAAACCTACCTGAAAATAATAAGACTAGAATATTTTCCAAGTATTTGCTAAGACCACAATCCAACTAGGTAAGTAGGCTGTGTTTCATGTACATTTTAAAGGAAATGGAGAACTTTTCACTAGTGTTGGAAAATGCCAAGTTTTGGTTATTCATTTTTGGTTTTTTCAAAATTATCTCAAAAGAGGGCTGGTAGTTAGCATGAAGTATAGCATGGGAGGATATCAAGAATTAAAAATGCTTTTGCGTATTTCTGGAATGGTGCAGAGCAGGTGACACTGAGATGACCTGATCTGAGTATGCTGATCTATGCTCTAGGGCAAACAAAACTGAAAATCACTGTGCCTAGAACACAGTTGGTGCTCAACTGTAAGTTTTCTTGAATGTGTGTCATACTGTTTTTGTCAGTAGCTTGGGAAGATCTGCCTAAAACAGCTGGTTAAAAACTTTTTTACAGTTCTAAACTGCCATGGCACTACTTTATAATAAATAATAGTATTACAAATAGTAGGACCTATTGACATCCTCTGAAATTAGAAAGTAATTGAAATATGAAAAACTTTGAAGGATTAATGAAGGGTACAGAATTAAAATTAACTTCAAAGAAATATAATATGCCCTTCATAAACTACATTAAATGTTTTTATTTAAGAGGAAGATAACATTTCCCCATATTAGATATATCAGCACACTTTCTCTATTAGCATTATGAAAACATAATTTCTATGAAGAATTCCTACAAAGCAAGCAATTGAAGTTCTCAAGGATTATGTCCCTAGATCCCAGGCTCAATTTTAAATGTGAGAGATGAAAATTAAATTATTTAATGTCAAGTATTTCCTAAAAATAATTCTAAGTAAGCCTGCATTAAAAAAAATAAGTTTCTTAGTAATTTTAATGAGTCAATATTTTATTTTTATAATTTGAGAAATAATTGTCTTCATTCCTTATATAATTTAAAAAATATCATTTTCCCAAATCCTTAGCTTAATTCAAGTTCAAAGGAGTTAGAATTCAATCCATCAACAAAAGCCATTTCTACATTGTCTAATACCAAACAATCCCTTTGTCTCTATAAAATTAAGTATGTTTATATAATCATAAAATATGAATATATCTAATTCAAAAATTATTTCATGACCCTTGATTGATAAAAAGAGCTATCCCCTTACAACACTGGTTGTATATTTATGAAATCAGTGCCTTTATTGTGTCTTATTTCATCTTTTCGTGCCTACAAAATGGGCACTCAGTAGTAGCTAGTACTGTTATTAAATTTAGACTTAATGTTTAGCTAATACAATTTACTGTTACACTGTTCTTTTCATTTTCTATTCTTTTTTAAAATTATTTTTAATGTTTATTTATTTTTGAGAGAGACAGAGTGTGAGCAGGGGAGGAGCAAAGAGAAAGAGAGACACAGAATCTGAAGCAGGCTCCAGGCTCCCCATTGTCAGCGGGGCTAGAACTCACAAACAGCAAGATCATGACCTGAGCAGGAGTCAGACGCCTAACCAACTGAGCAACCCAGGTGCCCCTCATTTTATTTTCTTAAGTGCAGAATTAATTCCTGCTTTCATGTTACCAAGCTAATGCTACATTTACTTTCCAAAATAAAACCCAAAATGTAATGATCACATATAGTCAGCTTGCTATATCTTCCAATATAATTAAGAAAGCTTGTATGACTACTAGGTTTAAGGAGTAGGCAACTTGACAGTGAATCATTATTAACGGCTGTTTCATTTTTTGTTTAATTGTGAGCCATTTCACAGTAACTGACACCAGGGATTTCCTTAAAATTCAGCAGAAGATAATATGATACCAAAAGGGGAAAATTCTTATTATAAGAGAATTAAGTCAGCTTGATAAAGATTCAATATTTGACAAAGTAAGCTATTTAAAAGCTATAGTCATCTGTCTTCCTGTTATAAATTATTATCATATATAATGTGAAGCTTCATATTTTTTAAGTTGTAATGCATACTTTTAATAGACACAATCTATGTTATATATTTCATATAAACAATAATTAAATAATTATTCAATAATTTAATAAACATTTTACACTTAGCTTTTGCCCTCTACACATTTCCCCAAACTTCCTTCTAAAACTATGATTTCTCAATTTCTGTTCTTGGATAGTCAATCATCAATTGCAATTCATTGTGTGAGGGGGAATCAAAGGCTTTAAGAAACCAATTTTTTTCCCTTTCAGAATCTCTAAGAAAGAATAAGAAGTCATCTATATAGAAACAGGAAGCGAAGGAAATAGATAAAAACCTAGGCTTCCTCAATTGCTTTTCCTTTGTCCTCCAGTAAAATTGAGCCTCATCCCTTTCACTCCTTCACCAGCCCCAATGCCGGGAAAAGTGTTTTGCAGGAAGTACATCACAGGGCTAGAAAGTGCCATTCTACCAAATCACAGTTGACATATGCCTACGTTTGTAGTTTGTAAAGCTTTCTAGGTAAAGTGTTTCCATATCTCTCAGGAGAAAATACCAATGTCAGGGTCAGGATATTTCCCATAATGTGCAATTTACATCTCTCAGGATGCAATATAGATCCATTTTCTCTGTTCTGCTCTCAATAAAGACAGATTAACCGATAACTATCTTATCTGTGTAGTATTTGTTTAAGCACTTAACATTTGTTAAGTCACCTCTCCCCTTTCTTCTCAATTCACAGTCCCTCAATCCTTTTAAACTCTAGTCAGATATGCTGTTTTCCAAAATGTTAATCTCTTTATTTTATTAACTCTCCCTTCAGCATCATGGGTGCCAGTTTGCCACAGTCCTCTAACCTAGACTCAAAGAAATGTGAAATACAGACATTACGATTTTTCTACTCTCTTGTTTTAATCTGGTATTCAAATCAATATACTTAAATATTTGTTTCTATAAAACACCTCTAAATTAACAGATTATGTTTCAATCAAAAATAAAGATATAAAGACAGGTACCAAGCATTTCTGAAAGACTAGACAAGAATTCCAAAAAATAGCAAGATAAATCATGTTCAAGGAGAATACATGTTAACTGGTCTTTTTAGCTTACACATTTTAGGCTCTGCTGATTGCTTTCCCTGTATTAACAGAGAGAATAACTGGCTATTACATTTTAGTGAAACAAATACATTATACTATTCCACTTATTCAAATTGTATAAAATTGAAAACCCAGAAAAGCTAAATTTGGTTAGGGGATAGGATAGTGGCACTCCCTGGGGTGGTCATAGCTGGAAGAAGACAGAATACAGGACTTTTTTTAGGTACTTGTAATGTTTTGGCTATTCGACCCAGTTAATGTGGCCACTGATTACACACGTGAGCTCATTTTGTAAAAAGTGGAGTTATACATCTGTGATTTTTGTATTTTTCTATATGCATATTATACTTTAATAAAAAGTTTAAAAATAAAAATGAATTGCCATGTATGGAACTTATTTCAAGCATGAATCAAATTAATTGTAAGTGTAATAATATTTATGAGAAAATTATGGAGATGGGAACAATAATTAGACAATCGATGATAGTAAAAACTTTCTTGTTAAAGAGGAATAGGTTCTTGTGTTGATGTTAAAAATAAACTTCATCTTTAATAAACATACGCTGAAATAGTAATGGATTAAGCAGTCAGAAACCTGGATTTGCTCTAAAAATGTGAGGAAAAAGACAGTATGTTAGCATTTGGATGAAATAAATTTGGCCAAAACCTGATAATTGTTTAGGCTGGAGAACATAGAGACTTTAGTACTATTCTCTCTATTTTATATACTTGAAATTACCCATCATTTTTTTCTTAATTTTTTTTTTAACATTTATTTATTTTTGAGACAGAGAGAGACAGAGCATGAACGGGGGAGGGGCAGAGAGAGAGGGAGACACAGAATCTGAAACAGGCTCCAGGCTCTGAGCAGTCAGCACAGAGCCCGACGCGGGGCTCGAACTCACATACCGCGAGATCATGACCTGAGCCAAAGTCGGACGCTTAACCGACTGAGCCACCCAGGCGCCCCTACCCATCATTTTTTAAAATGTTTAAAAGTAAAGTTTAGTGGAACTCTACGAGCTCCAAGTAGTATTGTTTTCTATTACCATAGTTCTCATAAAAAAAGGTTGAGGTAAATCAAGAATCAAGATACATCTACCAAAACAAAACTAGGTTTCATGCTCTCCAGTGTAATCATCTGAGGAGTATTTCTCTGGCAAACAAAACTTAAACCCACACCATTAGTAACTGGCAAGGGGACGAGTTCTTGTATAAGGTTTATCAACAGTGGGGAAAACAAGTACCATGGTTTTATACTAATTTTACAGGTTAGCCTCCAGATTTTCTATACATTTTCTAACAATAAAATGATAGCAACTGTCAAACTAGAACATTAACCTTCCTATCTATGGACCTATTCCTAAAACTATTTTGATTAAACCTACAAGTGAGATATTTCATCTTATGTACACCATCAGGTATATACCATCAAGACAACATGTATGCTTATTCTACTGTTGCCCTTGTTGACTCCGAACTTTCTACCGTGTGTTGTACTTTGAGACAAAACCCAATGATGTGTTCAGTGAGATATGAGACAGACCCTTCCTCATAGCTACTTCTTTATCCTGGGTGATTCAAAATTTAACTCAAGAAATATACATTTGATACTGGCTTTATTTATGTATTTCTCCAAGGCCTGGGTCTTTTCATCCTTTTTAAGGCACTTACTCGAAAATTTTAACAAAAACACATTTACAACTATGCTTTTTATGGAATAATGCAGTCATTGGCCAACTTTCAGCTGAAATATAGTGACTGGCATAAATATAAACTTTAGGACACTTGATAACAAACGAAGTCACTTTTCTAGGAAGTATAAAATATATGATTAAATATCCAACACAGGTAACTTGGAATCTGGTACAGGATTCTGGCTGATAGCAACATTAAAAGAGGAAAAGAAGTCCTATTCATTACAATATTTTTGCAAACAATAAAAATAATGTTGTCCTCGTAATACAGACACCTCTTTCCTCTACAGGTCAATTTTGCTCTAATGTGCAATGTGAACTGGTCCTCAAAAAGTACAACAAGCACCTTAAAAAATAAAGAAACGGACCGAAACCGATTGCCACTTATCTGTTTCTCAAAAAGTGCCAAATTCTCATGTTTAACAGTTTCTGATACTGAAGTAGCCATTAGTTAAATAATCATGCTCTGTTCTTTCTCTGGTAACTGATAGATATAATTAAAAATTAAATTAAAAACATAATGCTTCTATATGGGATGTCCATATGCATAAATGCATCCATATAACAGAATCATGACTACAGAACACAGAAAAAGGATTTACAATCACTTGTTGAGCTCATTGTTGAGCTCAATGACTTAAAAGCTGTCAGTGGTAGTTTTTGTTTTGTTTTGTTTTGTTTTGTTTTGGTTTGGTTTGGTTTGGTTTGATTTTGGGTTTTTTGTCATTGATTATTTAATAACACTCTACTGGCCAGATTATAAAAAATTTGTTGAAATGAAGTTCACATATACTCTTTTCAATCCTCACAGTTAAAAGAAATGTATCTCCAGGAGAAAGAATACAGTATGTGCCTAGGTATAAGGTGCAAATATAATTTCATGCAATGTATCAGTTAAAGAATCAGAAATAAAACCCTGAATTTTATCTGCAAAAATTTCTAGCTTATAATTTGTTTTCATCTGTGTCCTTTTGTATGTAATTACGTTTTCGGGATTCAGTGTTTCCGAATCTTCTATACTGTCCCTACCTAAACTGATGTAGGTGATTAGGGGCCACTAATGCAGTAATTAGGAAGTCTTATGAACCTTGATACAAAACTTCCAGGATTTTATTACACTTTGGGAAACATTAAATTGACTCACATTATGTTAAGTTCAGTCTTGATTTGAGAGTATTATTTAATCTTAAACACTAAACCTCAGAGTACAAAACAGTTTCCAAGCTCTATTACCTAAATGACACTATCTGATTCCTATTAAAAGGACTTCAGGAGACGCAGACTCACCCAAAAAAAGTCTGGCACATTGAGTATTGAATAATGTTTAATGATATTTATAAGCAATTGAATTTATATATTCCAGACTTCTTTACAATATCTTTATAACTCAATGCATTTAAATTTTGACCCACACATCTTCAGTATCATGAGGCAGGAAAAAATCCCAGGTAGATAATCCTTTTCATTGAATAATTCTATTTATATTTTAATTGATAATCTTCCTTTGTTAGGCTCACATGGCGGACAAATGCTTATATGGATTTATTTCCAATGTACAAAATAAGAAAGAGGATGGAAATGATCTGTAATATAAAATCAGGTATATAAATAATATTAATATGCTAAATGTTTGCTCAATAAAATGCAAAGTATGCACCAAATAAACTGCTTTAAATAACTGATGGACACTCACACATGGAGTGTAAAATACTGAATAAAGATATAAATTACTTTTAGCAATTAAGTTTTTTCTATAGACCGTTAAATATATATTTTATTGAACTATATATCTGTGAATTCAAAAACAGAATTAATAACATGCAAATAAGTAATTCCTACATGGGAATTATATAAGAAAAACAAGTGATGATACCAGAGGAAAATTTGGATCTATTAACTTTACAAAGAAATGAAAGATGGGACCGAAACCATGAGACCTGTTAGTAAATAAAATATGTCCAAAAAAGCTTATCTCAATGACCTGGTAAGAAAGGGGAGTACTTAGAAGTGTAAGAGAACTAACAGGTATGAAACAAACTTAACACTTTTTTAGGATATAAGTTCTTAGAATGAATCAAAGGGAAGCCTCAAAGCATAGAAAAACTCCACCTATATACATAACAAAGCACCTTGGTTGGGTGCATTTCAATATTTTGAATGAGTTCACGATCTACTTCCCCTTATAAAGACTTGGAGGTAATAGCACCAGAGAAAGACAACTAATTTAAAACATATTTTAAAAATTAGAAGAGAAGAAAGTTTGCCTGGAGATTAAAAACAACTGCAGACGTGTGTGTAAATGAAAAGTATAATGAGAGCATTAAAGATTATTTGGATACTTTAAAAACACTCATTCAGCCAGTCATTCATTTTTCATCACATAATTATTTAGCATTTATAATATGCACAGCCGGGTAATGAGTCTCAATACGCCAAGAGAGTATTGGATACTAACTAGTTCCGATGCACCCAAAGGCACACATTTTAAATGACATGTGATAAGTCACAGAGAAGCACTGATGTCTGAATAAGTAAAAACAAATTGCCTACAGAAATTGCCATATGTATAGATGTACAAATGAACTGTTCACCTCAGAAGATTTTTACAGCTTCCGATGTAAATCATATTAATTGAGGTAGACCATTACTTAACGAAAGAATAAATAAGATAATATTATAATATCTCATTTATCTGGAGTTACAGGAAAGTTCCAGGCAGCTGCTGCATCAGCTAACTGGAGTAATGATACCAGTTGTGAACAGATTATCATTTTTCAAAGAAGTAAAAATATCATAAAATTCGGTGAACATTAAATCTAACAATAGATATGCAGAGAATATGAACTGGGATTGAGTTACCATTTGTTTCCTGTTCACGGAGTTGAGGTGCGTAAATTATGTTGATTATGAAAGATGAATTCTTAATCACTAAACAAAGGAATTTAATGAAAAATAGAAGGACTGGTGTGACTCAAAGACTAGAGATTTGTCACAAAAAGATAAACTAAAAACGTGAGAAAGTTAGGTTCACAAATCTAGAGCTATTCTTATAGAGAAGAGTGAGAGGAGCAAAAGTCTCAGAAATAGGATATTATAGAAAAGTAACACAACTTGGAGACAAAGGGAACAGAAATTAACATAAGTACTAGGAAAAAAAGTAATCCTGAAAAAGATGTGCATCTATTTAGTGATGTATGGAGCTAGGAGACAGGAATGCTAAAAAGGCCACATACAAGAATGCTTATTTGTGGACTTTAATATTTGAAAAAGTGATGTTATGTTTATGACATTATAGGAATATACAAATCCCAGAGAAAACACTATATGAAGATATGTAAATATGAGGGTGCTGTGTGCCAATAAAAGAAGTTGTTTATTTTGAATCCTATGTACACTCTTACCACACTATTGAGTTCAACAGATTAAGAAAACTCACAGAAGGCAGATTGAGATAATGAAGGGATTGAAAGAAATGTGACTAAACAAAACATGGTCTACAATTTTAATCAACTGAAAACTTGAAGTGCACCATAGAAATAACATCGATGCCCAAAAGAATTTTCTCAAAATGACGTTTACTGAAAAGAAGTCTACGTAAAGTGTCAGCAATTTTTCAAATGGAATGTTTCAGAAGTTCTGACACCTTTTCTTGTGTTAAGAGCAAATTGAATTGAAGTTTGAAGGGGATTCAAAAAGTAGGCAAAATTAAAATTAGGGCAGGAGACAGCTCGTAATTTTTTGGCATGCATGGACTGGTCTAAATGACGTGTAATACGAAGGCAACATGGACCATGACACTTCAGTAAATCGTTCTTTACAGTTCTAGAAACCTAGAATATTTCATGAACACAGTATTTAAAAATTAATTATGTCACTGTATTTCTTCATTTCATTCAACATAACTTATTACCTCATGACCCTTCAAATTAATGAAAAAAAGATTTTCACAAATATATTTTTGATGAAATTTCATTGGTTATTGTCTTTTGACTGTTGCCAATTCTTAGGCACTGATTATGTTTATCAACAAGAAATCAAATTTCCAAATAATGAATCCTGAAATCCTGAAATCCTGAAATCCTTTGTTTCATTTAGGCTTATTTGAACCGAAAGATATGTCTCATCCACTGACAAAATCAATCGTTAAGTGATGATGTTCAAAATGTGTAGCCAAAATCATAAGCAAGAATGAGTGCCAAAATAACATAATTGTTTTAACTACTGGGATTTTCTAAAGTACCTTGATAATACAGCTTTTATCAACTATTCTGGAACTTAAATTATTTTTATGCTCCTTATTTGCTGATATTATTCAGAATGTGTCATTTGAAGGACTGATTTTATATAAGGTGTCTATAATACTAAAGAATTTCATGAATTCTTCACTATAAAATGTGATGTTATTTTTAAAGTCCAGGTAATATTTTTTTGTGTTTCATTTTAATAAATGTTCAAAACAATGATTAACTTTTATTAAAAGTTAAAGGGATACTTTAGAATTTTTTATTATTCTAAAAAAGGTAAAGCCAAGCTAAAATTCATCAGCATTTTAAGATAAATCTAAACACTGAGTTTTGAATATGACCATATTCTACATATTTACATTTATTTCTTCAGTCCTTCAGTGTATCCCTTTGGTTTTCACCAGAGCATTAACAAACTACAATATTGTAACAAAAATAAGAGCAAACAAGCTCATAAGGTGTTCATGACTAACGAGTATTAATAGAAACTTTCAAAATCGCTCCTGATTTAAAAACGAACTTTCATTTCATTAAATGCATCACGTATATTCTTCACAGATCTTTTCTTACACATTGGAAAAAAAAAAAGAAAAAATATAGCTGTATGTGAGCATTTCTTTAAAAAAAGAAACACAGAAACTACTTTCTTTAACATGTGCATACACGTACTTTTATGTAAAAGTTGGTTTCTTGCAAGTTTAAATTTTAAATTTTGCAATCACAAGTATAGAAACGGGAAGTCCTTGGGCACAGACAATGATCTCATTTGTATTATTAAGCATATTACCATTTCCTCATCATTTTATAAATGGCAGTGGTAGCTTCATTAGGCTTTATTTTTAGAGCTCTACAAAAATAACCAAATATACAGTTGTTTTTCTCAACATCAAAATGTACGTTATGTTTACTAAAGAACTAAATGCATGTTTAGCAAAATAAAACTCTACCTCAATAATTATTTAAACATTCTGATTCAAAATAAGTTATAGATGTCAAAATTTTAATTTAGTTACGTAAGGGACATGCTTTCAATTTAGAAGATGAGAATACTTCCATTCCTGATGATAAATAATACAAATATGAATGACTACCACCATGTGAATTTGGAGGGCAAAATGGTCAGGCATGGTTTTGATTTATAGTTTATACTATTAAATTAACCATAAAATTGACTATGTCTATTAATATCGGGCTCATGATGTAATTTTAAGTTAATATTAAACACTAAAAGTTGAAGTCATGCGAATAGCTAAGGAGAGTATAAGTAAAAACAACAAAATACCTATATTTTTGCTTCTTTTTCACCTAGGGCACACTTCATCCCAAACCCTAAATTTTGAGTGGTGTGAGCTGGCTCAAACAGAAAAAAAAAATAGTTTTTTAAAACTAATTTATTCTACCGTATCTGAGTAATATGGAAAAAAATCTTAATTTTCTTAATTAAATGATATATGAATTCTTTGATTTCTAGCAACACACATAATAACTATTTTAGGTTATTTTAAATCACTAATGTGTGTAGATGTGTGAGCTAAACTTTAGGATTTTAGCATCCAAATTTCATCAGTTATGATGTTGGACATTTCAATACTTTCTAAGCATATGTGGTCTCCTTGCATTTTTATAAAGCCAAAAATAAAGCAAAATAAATATCAATAGTTTATAGACAGGAGTAGTTATTTGGTTCTGAAATGATATGGGGTAATGGTATTTCCAAGAAATCTGAAAAGTTGATGTGAATCCTTCATAAAACAGTTTAATCAGTGTTGCCATCACAATGTATATTTCCAATGGCAGATCCATTCCTTTATCAATGTCTAGAGTAGTAGTCTTGTCCTCGGTGTATTCAATTCATGCCTTTCATATTTACATTCATGAGTTAAAATATATGTTCTTCTAGTTTGTCTTTCCTTTACGTATTTTTTTTTCTATTTCCCTCCCATTCCTGAAGTCATGAAAGTAATGATACATCTGCAAACTGTTTTATTTTTGTTTCTAGCTTATGATCCCATGATTTTTTTTTTTTTTTGTACTAGGGGATGAAAGTAAGAAAACACCATGTACGTTAGATTTGCAATACAAAATAAAAGTCATCTTTTGATTGAGTCTTTATGAGTTTCATCCTTATCAAGTATTAGTTTATGTGGTTTGACCAAACTATTGAATTGTCAGTGGTATTTACCGATTAACTAAAAGAAAAAAAGATTCCTATGTAGCAGAGAATAATAGGATAATTTCATTACCAAGACCCTCAAAGAAATATACTACAGAATCTCTAAGCATTTTTATTTTCACTGTGGTTGTATAAAATAATCCACTTAGAGAATATGGTCCCAATATTGAAAGAGAGGAGTACAATTTTGAACATCTCCATTGTTAGAAGAATGTATTATTTTAAGTAAATGAAGAATATTGCTTTATTCGTATGTTTCCATCACATAGTTCCTCTGATTCTGACCATATGAACATATTACTAAATCACGTTGAATGGTCAAAGTGATAGCTGCGCTGATTTCTTAATTTAGCCTAAAATGTTTAATGTCACTGTGGGAAAAGGATGATTATGTGAAAATGCTGGCATCAATAAAAAAATGAGATCTCCCAGTGACTCAAGTGTCAAGAGATGTTTTTCCATCTTAATTAAGCCCTTCAAAACACATGGAAATCAAGTAAGCAAGCGAGCAATATTCAAAGGAAATATGAAATGCATTTGAAAAATGTTTTCAACATCAAAAGTTATGTTTGATTGTTGTCAACAACCATGTCCTAACACAGAAACCTGTCTTCCTGTTAAGATATTCATTTTTCCATAGTAAAGGACTGCCTGCATCCAAGAGTCACTTTTATCTTTGTTTCTGAAAAACAACCTGAGCTCTATTTTCACTAAGAAGAATGGCATGTTGAACTTTATTCCCTCAAAGGGAATACTTTGATAAAGGCTTTTATGTAATACTTACTCAAATATGGTGGTTTGTAAGGCGCTCGTGTATTAGACAGCAGTCCATCCAGCTCCTTCCTCTCCAGGGTGCTGTGAAGGGCCTTCTCTTTGCCAAAGGTGGAGAAAGACCTCTCCGCCCCAGGCTGGGCTTCTGGAGTTTCAAACACCTCAGTGTCTGGAACAGAGTCCATGCCAGGAACATGCAGATTGCTGCGATAATCCGCAGCCTGGCGTCCATCCGCGGGGACAAAAGAAGGCATCCAGCACCGATCTGAATGGCCCAGCGCTTTACATTCCTCAGTACAGTTGGAGAAGAGATCCATGCCTGTAAACAAAAGGGAAACTATGGATCCAGGTTTCACTAATGTGAAAGATTACAGGTAGCATAAAGAGTGCTGGGTGAATGCGTTTTAACAAATTTTTCTTGCCTTAACCTCATAGACATCAAAAATGTCTTTGTACTATTGTGCAAAGGGTTAGACTCTTCTAGCAAAGAGGACCTTAAGGTAGATAGATCTTTCTAAAATTCTCAGAGTTGGGAAAAAGCTGTGGGAAAAAAACTAGGGAATGGTGAGTAGAAAAAGAATGAATATTTTTAAAAATCTCTGGTGAAATTCATAATAGAGAAAAATATAAGTATAAAGCTTTTATAATCCATAATCTCTAATGATGATAAGGCATCCAACATGTTTATTTTTCCCTTAGAGACAAAAACATCAGAAATACGTAAAGCACAAATGATGATATTTAGATTAAGAAATCTAGACATTAAACAGAAAGTGAAATTCAAGAGAAATACGGCACACATATTGATAAACCAATAAATAACAAGAATGAAACAACATTTTGTGAGTGGCCAAGAGCATGCTTTCTTAGGATCTCAGAAAATGACCCTAAAAGGTATAGCTCAATGACATTCTGGTAGCCCATATTACTACTTATTATTCGCCACTGCAGACAAACCCAGAACAAATGACTATAATTAGTGAAACCAAGGTAATCAAGTGTAATGTGAGTCAGCTGCAGATACTATTGACAAATACCTTATTACTTGTTTCACACTGGAAACGCTTGTCCTAGTGAACACAGAACTGTTTCCTTACTAATCCTAGGATACTAAGATTTCAAATGACACCTTCAAGTTTCATCGTCTCCCACAGATTGACAAGACTATTAAATATTATCTGGTTGTGACTCAAGAAAGCTCAGTTTCTTAGGCAAAGCATAATAATTTTGAGCATTATAGAATACTATTTGACATTCATTTTGGTAACTACCCTTATTCAGAAAAACAAGTACATAAACCATAATCACATTTTAATATTTTTCTAAACATACTAACACATTTATTGTGCATGTTTTTAAACAGGATCAATTTAAAATAACTCAAGTATGATTATTCTGCATAAAAGAAGCTCTCAAATGCATGAGCAGTCTGGAAAAACGATGAATTTCTTTTTTAATCAACAGAGTCATATTTATTTAATGAACCCATCTGATTGTTTCTTCTTACAAATATCAGGAGTGATTTTGAACTCTTGAGTTTTGGTTTTTAAATTCCTAATGGCCTTTTGTCACAAACTGCTTTACTTGTTTGTGTGTGTATATATTAACATCTGTATATAATAAAGTATAGAAAATAATTTTTTCAGAGTATCAATCTTCTAGATTGTCCACAAGTATTTTGGAGATAAGAACAGTTAATTATGTAAATTATGTTTAAAGAAATAAAATGAATCTTCTTATCATATATTAATCTCACTTTATGACTTTTTTATTTTAAATTAAACTATGTATAATGCCGAGTCTGGCTTCGATTATAGTGTTCCATTGATAATTGTCATGCATAAGCCTTGAAATAAATTACTGATCAGTGAACTGTTGAGGAACTTAAACGTGAGCTGAAACCTGGATAAGGAACCAGGTTAAGAAAGCATGTAAAATATGTCAGTGTTTTTTTGACACCAGGGTAGCTGAGGTTTTTTTTTTTTTTTTCCTATTTCATCACAGAGATATTTAGAAAGAAAAAGAAAAAGGAAAGAAATTGATACACATTGACATCCTAGGTTGGTAGAAGCTATAGAACCAAAGAGATTTATATTTTGAATACTGTAGTAGAAACGCTCCCTATTTGAAATATGATAGAGCAAAAAGAAAAGATTTTTTTGACAGATGGAATTACTGTTCAAAGTTAAATGATTGTGAGCAATTATTTATTTTAAAATTAAATCCAAATCATAATTAAGTTTGAAGTTGGTGGAATTAATACAAATATTAGGATAATACTACATTATTAAACCATAATAAAAATGGGTATTAATGCAAAATTTGGAATACAGTTTTTTTCTCACATGACCGATGAATATCATTTTAAATATACCACATGATACCATTAACAATCTTTCCCATCTTTTTGAGCAGCTATACTCTCAAGTTCTCTCATAATTTTAAATGTGATCATCTGTCTTAAATTTTAATAAACTAGTCTCTCAACATTAGTAAGATGCTGTATGTGTTAGGAGGTACTTTTAGTAGAACTTGTTTAATTAAATAGTTTATACTCAGTTGTGCCCATTTTCTTTTCTTGAAGTGTCTGGTTTCCTGGTCTTCGGCTTCTTTAATTATTAGAAACTAGTTAAAATTCTCTCAGACGATGTAATCAAGTTCTCACGAGTCGAGAACCTGTACAAAAATGATATCATGTGCATAACAAGAAAAATGAGAAATAGGATGAAGTTTTATGCTGGAAGAACAATTTTACTCGACAGAGAAAACACTTGTAAATGATGTTCTTACTGAATTTATGAACTAGTCTTTTAAAAGTGTGATTCCCACAGTAATACCACACAGCTATATGTAACCAGAATGAAAGATAAGGTGCTACAAATTGTGCATGAACATACTCCACCAGTTTTACTGACAAAACAAGCGTACCAGTTTCTCATGAGGAAAATGTCAGACTCAGAAGCAAAATTAAAAAATAATAACATAAAAACTACATCAATACATGTCAAATCATTTGTCTTTTAGATGCATGATTTGAGAACCAAGTAAATATACCTGTTACCATTCCTCACTTGAGGGAGTCACTGAACGACTAACTATTCTTTTCTTTTTTTTTCTTTTTTTGCCTTCTTTCATTTATCGCCAGTCCCGTTAAATATACTATTTAATGGCCAAATAAACAGAAGTATATTTAAGTTCTGTTGTGATAAATGACTACATGATACACAGGAATGCCAGGTCTTCTGGGACAGGTGACGTATTAAAATGTATGCTTTTCACATTGCTCTTGGAATTTTTTAATAGCTCAAAGTGAAGGCCCCAGAGAAAACAAATTTAAGGTGATTTTTATATTTTCTCATTCAAATGCCCCTAAGTATAGAACCTGTGAGATTTGTTTAGCAGAAAAATACAGGCCAAACCTCAGTTTTGAAGTTTTGGTAATTTCTAAGAATCATCTCAACATACACACACACACACACACACACACACACACACACACACATATATATACATACACATATACACATATATGTATATGCATGTATATATGTATATACATATATACACATATACATACATACGTATATATATACACATATACACACATACATATACATTACTTGAAATTTCTTCTCCTAGTTATTTATTTTTCCCACTTCTCAGAAATAATCTGTTCTACAAGGCATGACAGCTGACGTGATAGACTTCTTGTTATGCAAAGATATATTTAGACAAATTTTAAAATACATATTTTTGAACTGGCAAGTAACTTGTTCTTTATAGTCAGAGGCAGTGCTATTACCATTGAGAACAAATCATGATTTCAAAAATATTATAATTGTATTCAGTTTGTGCTGTTTTCTGATGAATGTAACAATATGAAGTTATGTGTGCATTTCTTTCTCATGCACCAAGACTTCATAAAAATGTTCAATTTTTCGTAACACGATAAATTAATTTTAAAGAAAATCAAAACTTAATTTTTTGAGGAAATTTCCAGTCTTCCTTTAACCACTTACCAACAACAAAAAAATGGAGAGATATTAATTATAACCGCAAAAATTGGCATAAGTTTTAGGAAAAGATAGCTTGGACACAGATATTTATTAACATGATTCACTCATGAAAAAATCAAAACATGTACATCAAAATTTCTCCTAATTTATCAATCTTCCAGTGTGTTGATATTTTTCTCCATTTTCTCTAATATTTTGTCATATGCGTTTTTCCAATTATAAATCTCTCTGTAGCATCAAGTGGCAGTTCAGATTTTCACCAGTAACACGAATAAGCTTTTGCAAACAATCATATAAATTCACTTTATTGACAAATCCAGATGCTAATCTGCCAGTATCTACATTCTGAGTGGAGCTGGGAAAGGGAAATTTGTATTGATGATAAATCAAAAATTGTCTTGTTGGTCTTGTAAGAATGTGCAATCGCTGAAATACTTTACTAGTTTGGAAATACTGTCGACTCCAGTCACTTTGTTTTTTTAACATGTAGCCAAATTTTGACCGCATATCCTGCATCGATCTCAATAATTAAAATTAACACACCTAGTCTAAGTTTCCTTGTAACTGAAGGTCAAACGTACAAGGAAGAGCGGTTTGACAATTTTCAGGTAAACTATAACACGTAACATTAACAGAATCACTTATTAGATTGTCCTTTTCAATATATTTTTTAAGAGGACACAAATATTAGAAATAAATTGATAAGTCTAATAGTGTGCATATCACAAATATTTAATAAGCGAGGCAAAAAATTCTTATAACTAAATATATCTCCTTAGATGTGCCTGTAATAATGTTAAAATGTTTAAGGATATGCAACTAGAATTTTTGTATCAGTATTCCAAATCAGAAAAAGATATCTTAATCTCATGATATAATAAACAAAATTGAAACCATATTTCTTTTAAGTACACTTTGACTTATTTGTGGCTATTTAAGCTGTGATTAATCAGATTTTCCTCTTGTGATGGTTTATGCATACATTTACCACATCTCCCTGGACTTCTGCCATATCTAACCAATACATCAATAGCACACTGAAAAAAACGGAAAGCACCTTGACAAGGCTATAGAAAGAAAATGCCACAAAGCAGTGGTCAAGCCGAAGAATTTCACACATGGAGCCAGGTGCAGTAGAAAACTGAAAAAGCTTATGTGATTCTCTGTGCAGCTGCCTCCGTGTTTAAAGCCCTTCTATGAACAAGATTGGTGACTCCAAATGGCTTAGAAAGGAGAAAAGCAAGGAGGGGGGGAGGTGGAGAAAGATCAAAAAAGAAAACTATTCATAGTAGAATAAATAGAAGGCATATCGAAATAAATAAATACAAAATAATGCTAACAGAAAAAGAAATCAGGGATAAATAAAAAGTTAGCAAGTTTAAACAGGTGAAGCACTGAGCTAAATAGTGTATATAATGAACTATGGAAGAAGGTACAAACTGAAGTAGAGATTTCAGAGTCTGTATCTTTCTAATGTTATTTTCCCATGGCAATCTGGTGTTCTTCCCCTAAAAACTAGCTCAGTGAGATTTGCTGATATGTATGTATTTTTTTTCATACCCTAAACCTGGATATAGACATGCTATGAATAATATTTCCTAAATATTACACAACTAGAAGATCATTAGTACCTGGCATTACAAGAAAATAAAACAGATGTACTTATTTCCCTGAAATGGGCTTAACTTTTAGGAAATATTATAGCCACTTGGTGTGAAGTTTATAGGACACAACATCAGTAGGGACTGGAAAAAGTCATTAAGTAAATGGATTTCAATTCTCTGCACTTAGGGTTTCATACTTAAAAAAAGAAAACACTTCAAAATCATTCTTACCATAAAATTAGACATATTAAATCTGATTGCAATTCAGCACACAAAGGTGAGATTACTTCTTAATACAAGCGTGTCATTACAATTCTAAAAGAGCAATTATCGCACTCAGTATGTTGTGCCTGCCTTGTAACTGCCAAGGAAATACAAAAGTAAATTGTTAATTCTGTGATACTTTTCGTGTTTAAGAATGTAAAGGCAGAGGCAAATTTTACCACTGATAAAGAAAAATACAAACTGCCTTGCTTTTTGGAAATTTTTCCAGTACACAATGTAGCATTTTAATTTTCCTTGTAATGCTTTGACATCTCAAATAATTTGAAAGAAACATTACCGAAATGGCAACACTGAGTGCCTGTGAAATAAAACAGCTACTGGGAAGACGCATTGATAAGAATGTATTCCCATCCATCTTCCAAATTTAGTACTTTTTGCAGATGTTTATTCGTTTCTCTTTCTTTGGTTAGGTTATTATGGCTCATTATGTCTGAGGGACTAAACTAATTGAAATGTTCATTGAGATTGGAGTGTTACAGAAAACAACAACAACAACCACAACAACAACAACAACAAACAAAGCAGAGGGTGGGGGAGTGGGAAAAGAATAAAATGCACCCAAGGAAACATGCACCAGATACTCTGTTTTAATATTAAACATTTTGTTTTAAAAGTTTATAAAAGGCTAACTTAAATTAGAAACCCTGGAAAAAGAACAGGAATGAGCAATTCTACATGTACAGCTTTTTAAAGATAACAATAAATCATATGCCATATATAGGCCAAAAATGAAAGGGACTTTGTACTCAAATATAAACTTCTGGCAAGATCTGGTTTGTTGTCAGGTTCCCAGACACTAAATAGATGCTCTGTTCACTTAGCGTGAAGGCCCGCAAGGGGCAGGGACCTCCGGGGATTCTTGGCAGTTCTCAAGTCTCATTAGGTCTGCATATTAATGACTTGCAGCAATATAAAGAGACCCTTGAGCAGCCTTTCCCCCCCTCCTCCTGCCTGTGTTTCCCAAGGCTAAGTCAGTCTCAGACACAGCACACATTGGCCAAGTGGGAGGCTTGCAGTAACCACTGCTGCCAGGCGACCGTGGGGTGTGGGCTGCCCTTTGACACACTGCCTCAGCACGGTTTAGAGGTCCACCGAGTATGTTACGGAATGTGTGCTCTCTAGGACCAATATTACCTTGAGAATCAGGACTCTCTCACTCTAGGGTTACATCGTTAACCAAAATGGAGCTCAAAAGCATGTGACCAGAGTTGAATCCAGAGATGGCCCAATGATGGACATTTTTACAAGACACAAAAGTTAATTCATTCGCCTTTCCATTTCTTTTTGCATGTCAGAAAACCACAAACCTCAAAAAAAGAAAAATTAAAAAAAAAATACAACAATCACCCTTCTTGGTTGAAAGGCCAACGAGGTAGAAAATCCAACCTCATTTAATCCAACCTCAAATATGAAATCATTTTCATCATTGTAAGGTACATATTTTATTTTTAAAGTGTCTTCTTTAAGTATTAGTAAGCAGAGTTATCAGCATCCTATAAAACTTAACAGTTAAATTTATATAGACAAAAGTAAAGCAAATAAACAATGTAAAACATCTGTGTCACATTGCAACCCCATCAGTGACTATCATTAAGCTCGTATACAAATACACACAGGGTTCAACTTTTGACAGGTCATGGACCCTATTGAAAATATGAGGAAATCTAGGATGCTCGAGAAAATACACATTATCAAATGTTTCCTAATGTCCTGAAGCCTAAGAACCCAGCATTGGAAACCCTGCTTTCAGGCTATTCATGACTTTTCATCACCATTCCTTCTACCATTCAATACTCAGTGGCTTACAAAATGCACTGCTCTCAAAAGCAAGAAATTTGGATTCTAGTTCCCAATCATCCAATTATTCTCTTGTGACTTTGTACAGTTCAATCAATTTCATTCATCTTCAGTTACCTCATCCATAAACAAGTCTAATAATACCTTAATTGACTAAAGACTGAGGACTGGACCAGGTGAGAAATCTATAGCTCTTTGTATGCAATACAATTGCACTAAAGAACATTACATAAGGAAGAAATAGCTCATATTCTAACATATTTCACAATAAATCTCTAGCTTTACCTCTCTGAAGGAACATCAAATTTTTATAATCCTCTTTGAATATACACTTATCAACATAACATGACACCATTTTTTCTGTGGATTTACCAACATTAAACCTACAGAAAATTACCTAGGACATCATTCTTTCTAGATTTATTTAAAACAACAACAACAACAACAACAAAAACCATAAAAGTCAGCATTGCTCTTTGAACACACTTACCAGCTGACTGGCCGCGGTTGGTGGCATCGTGATCACTATCTCCTTGTTCACTGTCTCCATGACCACTGTCCTTAGAGCTTACTATGTCGGCTTCCTGGAATGCAGAACTAGAAGTACAAAAACGTGAATATTAGAATAAAAAAGGTGAAGAAACACAGAAAACATTCTTCTGCCACCACATGGTCAACAATGGTGCTGCAGATTCATAGACCTCTCAGTTGTCTTTATTTCTGCATAAAGCTGGTTTTCATCACCTTAAACTTAACTCTTTAAAACTGAGCATAGCAGGTGGTTGAGCCCTTAAGGCATATCTAGTTTAGCCATTTTCTATGATTAGAGTTATGTATATGTATATGATTTCCATAAAAGAGAGTATCCACCTGGAACAGTTAGGGAGACTATCAGAAGCAGCGTAGGCGTGTAAATTGATAAGATATTCAAATATATTCAGAAAGTTGTATATAAATGAAATATGCCCAGATTTTAATGTATTGTCTAGGAACCCCAACATAATCAGCATGTATGTTCTGCCTTAACTGGAAATGCTTTATACATTTTATATTTTAATATTGTATAATACCCCTAATTCCTAATTTTAGTAGGTTGTAAATTGTCCACACACCAAGGTAGGAAAAAAAAAAAAGAGTCCATACCTGTTAACTCGGCGAGGTCTGTCAACTAGATAGCTGAGCTCTGCTCGCTGGTGTTTAGTCTAGAAAAAAAATAAATAAATCAAGAGCATTTGAATGCTAAGGGTTTAACTAACAGTCCTTTTTTTGAGGTAAGGAACTGAGTCTAGTTTAAGTAATTGTGTGCATTTTTATGAATTTTCAAGCTATTCTAAGACCTCACCCTAGTGACTGCTGGGTAAGGGGTGGGGGGGGGGGTATGCAGAGACACTCAATCTAGACTTTCAGTAAAGGTTAAAAAAAAAAATTCCAAAAATAAAAAGCCAATTTTAAACGTGTGTATGTGTGTTTTTAAGGAGAGAATGCAAATGACCTCACAGCTAGGGCTCATAAACTATTGTCCCTAATAGAGTCAACCTAGGTAAACTCTACAGTCTTTCTTTCAGTGGCCTAAAACAGTGTTTAGGTGCATACTGGTTGACACAAGAAAAACAGCACGCTCAATAAGCAAAAAGTTTGGATATTTTATGGAATTATTTTGTTGTTTATTTTCAAAATGTGCTTAAGATACAAATGAACTGTACAAATATTCATGAAAGTCAATTAATAATATCTAAGACTCAAATAAAATAACCTGCCAAGAAAGGAATTCATAAAGCCCCCCCCTCCCCATTCTTTTCCCCCTCCAAACGCCCTCTGCATTCTCCTCCCCCCACCTCCGGCATCCACACACCTTTTCCGGTCCAAACTTTCTAGTACATAAATCACCCCTGTTCTCCCCCTCCCTCCCACCTTCCAACTTTGCCACTTCTCCATCTTTTAAATAGAAATCGGAATTGACAAGCCAAATTCTTTGAGGAAGAAAGCCAACAGTGGTGATTTATCAAGAACAGTGGCAAGAGGTGATTATTAGTTAAAAGATATATTTAAGGTAACAATTGTTTAAGCCTTTCTTTAGTTTACGCTTACAGGGGTTTGTGCCAAAGTAACTTCATTCAAATTCACACTGTGTGGGCCTTGGGTTTCAAGAGCGTCTGTAAATGCTGTCCAGAGCAGAACTGAAGGCTTTTCTGCAACCCGAGTTCAGGGGACAAGGATCTGATAACTTATTCGCTAAAACATGCATTCGAGTTTAGACGACTGTGCAAAGTTAAACAATCTATAGCTTACTTTTACACGCGACTGAAAGCATCGATAAACAAAGCAAACAGCATTAACTTTATTAACGCCTGGGACAAACGCAAAGAGAAAAAGACCTTTGCCGGTGCCAGAAAGTCCCTCCATCACATTTCCCTCGGTCCCCCTCCTACTTTTCCCTTTACCCTCAGAAAACTGAGAAGGGAAAGGACTGAGAAGGGGTTAGGATTTTAAAGGAACGATGCCTGAGGGAAGAAGGAAGGTCCAAGGTGGCAAAGCACCAAGGGGAGGAAATGAAAGTAAATGTGGAGGGGTGGAGCGCAGAAAATTAGGGACAACACGAAGTTTAGGTTACATACGAAGGGGTGGGATAGCCTCCCCCGCCCAATTCCTGTCCCCACAAAGATACAAAGAAGTTAATATCCTAAATATAAATACAGAGTGCACCAGAGATACAAGGGCCGGGCTAGAGGAGGCTTTCAGATGGAGGAGATGAGAGATGGTGGTCCTTTCGCTTCAGCCTTACCTCGTTGGACAAAATGCTTCCGTTGGAGATGATGTCGGGCTGCTGGTCTGTGTAGCCGGTGACGATGGCCCCGCAGGGGTTGTGCTCAGTGTCCGTACTCCGCGAAGGGCTGCAGGGCTTAAGGAACATCAGGTCGGTCTTGGCGGACTCAGGGGTCAGGCAGACCTGGTAGCAGTAATTCTGGTTGTGGTGGTGGGAGCCAAAGCCCCCGGACTCCTCCACCGGCACTTGGGCCGGGTTACTGGGTACGTTGGAGCTTTGCACCAGCATGATGTCCGACTTGCTGAGTTTTTTCTTGCGCGCCCGGGCTTGGCGGCCGCAGCAGGTCGAGCCCCCACCGCCACAGCAGCAGCAGCAGAGGCAGCAGTCACTGGCCAGACAGGTGTAGATGTTCAGCTTCTTCTCTTTTTGGCAACGCACGGCAAGCACGATCATGGCTAGCAGGAATATGAAAGACACCGAGCCCAGCGCAATGATGAGGATGAGGGTGAGGTCCAGCGAGGTCTCCCCGCCGCCGGAGCGGCTGGGGCGCTGATGCTCCCCTGACCCCCCGCTACCGCCCCCGCCCCCTCCCTGGGGCTCCACGGCTCCATCCACCAGCTGCACCACCAGTGTGGCAGTGGAGGACAGGGGCGGCTGCCCGTGGTCGCGCACCTCGATCACCAGCTCGTAAGGCCGCTGGGGGTCGCGCTTGGCCGGCACCCGGCGCGCGGTGCGGAGTTCCCCGGTGCGCCAGTCCATGCGGAAGAGGTTCATTTCGTTGCCCCGCACAATGCTGTAGGTGAGTCGGGCGTTCTCGCCGTCGTCTGCGTCCACTGCGGCCACGCGGGTCAGCAGGTAGCCTGGCTCCGCCGACCGGGGCAGCACCTCCCGCGCTGGAGTCCCGTTGCGCCCAGGCAGGGGCGCCACGATGGCAGGGGCGTTGTCGTTCTGGTCCACGATGAGGATGTTGACGGTGGCGTTACCGGCCAGAGCCTGGGGGCTGCCGGCGTCCCGAGCTTCCACCTGGAAGCTGAAGTCCTTGAGCTGCTCGTAATCGAAGGAGCGCAGGGCGTACAAGTAGCCGTTCTCAGAGTTGATGGACACGTAAGTGAAGACGCTCATGCCCTGGATCTGGCACTCGAGGATAGAGTAGGCTAGCTGGGCGTTGGCGCCCTCGTCGCGGTCTGTGGCGCTTACCGCGTAGATATAGGCGCCGGGCACGTTGTTCTCGGTCACATACACGTCGTAGACCGGCTGGCTAAACCGCGGTGCGTTGTCGTTCACATCTGACACTTGCACCTGGATCGACTTACTGGTGGAGAGCGCCGGCTCGCCCCGGTCCCGAGCCACAACGGTCAGGGTGTAGGAGTCCCCGGCCTCTCGGTCCAGGGGGGCTTCGGTCACGATCGTATAGTAGTTCTTGAAGGAAGACTTGAGGCGGAACGGCACATCCCCCAGCAGCTCGCACTGCACCTGCCCATTCTCCTCGGAGTCGCGGTCGGTCACGCTGAACAGGGCCACCACGGTCCCGGGCGCCGCGCCCTCGCTCACCGCCTCCTTCACCGTGCTGAAGCTGATCTCCGGCGCGTTGTCGTTAGCATCCAGTACTCGCACAAGCACCTTGCAGTGCGCGGGCACCGCGTTGGGGCCCAGGTCCTTGGCTTGTACGTACACTTGGTACACCGGGCTCTCTTCATAGTCTAGCTCTCCGCTCACCTCCAGCCGGCCAGTGCGCGGGGAGAGTCCAAAGAGCTCCCGCGCCCGGGGCGAAATGTGGCTGCTGAAGGAATACACGACTTCGCCATTCTGGCCCTCATCTGGGTCTGTGGCGTTGAGCTGGATTACGAGCGTGCCCGGCGGCGAGTTCTCTGGTAGAGACACAGTGTAGACGGGTTGGTCGAAGGCGGGGACGTTGTCGTTGGAGTCCAGCACTCGGATGGTGAGTAGGGCAGTGCCGGTGCGCTGCTGTTGGGGGGGCAGGCCCCCTCCCCCGCCGCCTCCCCCTCCTTCTCCTCCTCCTCCCCCTCCTCCCCCGTCCACCGCGGTCAGCACGTAGCGGTGCACCGCTTGCTGCTCTCGGTCCAGCGGCTTCTCCAGCACCAGCTCGGCAAATCGGTTGCCATCCCCTTGGGTCTGCACGTCCAGGGAGAAGTAGCTGTTGGGGGTGATCTCGTAGTCGCGCAAGGAGTTGGTGCCCACGTCTGGGTCGAATGCGCTCTCCAGCGGGAAGCGGGTGCCCGGCGTGGCGCTCTCAGAGATCTCCACAGTCAGGTCCGGCTCCGGGAAGGAGGGGGGGTTGTCATTGATGTCCAGCACTTCGATCTCCACACGGAAGAGCTCGAGGGGGTTCTCCAGGAAGACCTCCAGGTGCAGGACGCAGGACGGGCTCTGCTTGCAGATTTGCTCGCGGTCGATCTTCTCGTTCACGTACAGCACCCCGGTCTCCAGGTTGAGGTCCAAGTAAGGGGTCCGCGAGTTGGGCACCGTTTGAAACCTGCGAGCTGAAAGTTTTGTAATGTCCAAGCCCAGATCTTCAGCGATATTCCCCACGAAAGTGCCATGTTCCTGCTCCTCCTGCACTGTGTAGTGAAGCTGGGAAAAGACTCCTTCCACCATCCAGAGCAAGGCAAAGAATAATAGCACAATCATCTCCAAAGGGAAAGGAAGCAGCTTCCCGCAGCCAGTCAGCCACCCAATCACCTCCCCCACCACCACGAAAAAAAAAAAAATCTTAAAAAAAAAAATAAACAAATAAAAGTGCGCTGTGTGGGGGGCTCCTGTGGCTTTCTGTCCTGAAAAATCTTATTCCTTTTGCTTCATTTTAGGGCTTCCCCCAACTCAGCCTCATTTTTCAATCTTAGCGCAGGAAGGGTGACAGGCGTCCCCTTTCCTCATCGGTAATCTTCCCACTGACCAATTAATAAAATAATAATACAATAGTCAGCGTCCTTTATTCCGACAGTCTTGGCGCAACGCGGCGCTGGCAAATCCCAAGGAGGAAATTTCGATATTTCAAGACTGTCCTCGGTTTGTCTTCTTGCTGATGGGAGGAGAAGGAGGAGGAGGAAAAGAAGGAGGGGGAGGAGGAGGAGGAGGAGGTGGTGGTGGCGGTGGTGGTGATGGTGATGGTGATGGTGGAGGAAGATGAGGAGGAGGAAGATGAAGAGGAAGAGGAGAAGGAAGAGGAGACGCTGCTGGCACCGCTGAACATGCCTCAATGTCAACGGCTGGCAAATGCAAAAGGGCTTAAAAACAGCAAGAGAATTTTTTGCCGGAAAAACATAGAACGGCTCTGCAGCATAAAACTTTCATTCTCTTCATTTCTCCGGATGGATGTTCTTCTTGGCATTTTCTCCTCTTTCGTTTTATTTGTATTTTTTGGCTCTCATAGTTTTGTCTTTCTCTGTCCTCATCTCCAGCATCATTTGCCTCTCTAGAAGTGTGATGAGCGGCTTCTTTCCTGCTGTTTTCTTCCCAAGCCTCTTTCCCTCTAACCTGTCTCTCTTCCTTCCAGTCTTTCCCTCCTCCTGCTTCAGTCCTACAGACTGTGATCTCGGCTGGCAGTTTCTGAGCTCCGAGCGCTCCGCTTTTCTGTTTTTGCGCAGCGCCCTCATTCTGCCAACCAATCGCTGAAGAGCACCACCCACCGAGCCACCGCTAACTGGCAGATCTGGCTGTCAATCATGAGCGTCACTCGGCAGCCGGGAGGGGCGGGATGGAACCCGCGTTCGGGCGGGCTGCCGGGGTGAGTGTGAGTGTGAGAGTGAGAACAGCCCGGCAGGTCCCGAGGCGCTGGCTGGGGACTCTGCCGCGGAAAGTTCCCAGTCCCCAGCCGCAGGTAATGGAGAGGGAATAGAGAGGTTCCCCTGTTTGCATCAGCAAATGCGAAAACATAATAGCAACAGCAGCGGTATCCTCTCCCAGGAGCGGGGTTTCCAATGACGCTAACATTCTTTTTCCTTTAAGGTGTTTTCCTTTACTACCGATCGTGGAAATAAATCACCGAGAAGGGGAAAAGTTGCAGAGGGGCCGCTAACTGACAGGGGTTACCTAACGAAGGGGCTCTGGCCGAGACTGCCTGTACGATTTTAAAAAAGGGATATAACATGGGTTGTGTCAAACTAAGCGGGAGGGTCTATCGGGGCTGGATGCAGAGGAGTGAGGCAGTTGGGGCGTGGGGCGGAGGTGGGTCCTGAAAAGCCGAGGAATTCACGCCGGGAGATGTGGGCTGGCAGCTACTATAGATGTGCAGACGCGTTAGACGTGCCTCTGCCCTTCTTCAGTGTATATCCGTAACATTCTTACCAAACAGATTATTTCCCCTGGGGACCTAGTTAGGGCTACGAGCGCTTTGATCAATGACTGAGGAATTCCATTTGAGCACTACCTGCAAGCACGCCAGCCTAACGCCCGACTCGCTGGCAACCGAGCGCCGCTGGGCGCTGTAAGGCGCCTCGGATATCCCTGCGCCTCGCCCTGCCAAGTGCTTCGCTGCGGCGGCGCGCACGGGCTATTTTCTGCTTTTTGTGACATTTGGAGATCCCCTTCCCCGCCCCCATTATAGACGCGGGCAGCGATTCTTGCCCAGTTTGGGGCAAGACCGCTAGGTGAAAACGGCCGGGCTGCTGAGAACAGGCGCAGGGGTGGGGGTGGGTAGGCGGGCAGGGGCTGAGCACATGCGGCGCCCGAGTCTGTGCCTCTGCGGTTATCAGCGAAGGCGCTCGCACACTGACGGCGCTCGCATCCATCCTCCCCCAGCCCGGAGCACAGGTCTGTGAAAGCCCCAGCGGAGTCCCGAACCCCCCACCCGGATCTCGAAGGATGCGCTTGACGAACTCTGAGGGCCCACTGCCGTGGCGCGGGGGCAAAGCAGAGCATCCATGCATCCACTTCTTGTGAAGTTAAAATACAGCGCGAACTCTTGTTAGAGAGTGGAATGAATGTCCATTCTCCGAGAAAAAGATTTTTTAAAGCATGTTTTTATACTAATTAATGGGCTGTACGGGGGTTGTTTATTCACTAAAGCTGCCCCAGTTTAGTCTTCTTATGCCACAACATAGGACGGTCCCTCGCGGCTTCCTGGTAATGAATGACCCGAGGGTAACACCAACACAACCTTCGAGAAAAGGCGGACCATTTCCCCAAGCCCGAGGTACGTTTTCATCTCTTCGTGATAGGGAATTAAGGAGAGCAAGTGTCCACGGGCGTGATTGCAGACGGAGGCATGCCTCTGTGAGTCCCGAGAGTGCGTGTCTACTGCCCTGCACCCCCCCCATCCGCCACCACCCCCCCTCCGCCCCGGGCTCTTTCATGGAGATGGGTCGTGCCTTTGAGCGGTTGGAAGGAAAGGATGCCAGCAAAAATGGCTAATCCTTTTTCAGCTGCAGTAAATTGACTACTGGCCATAGCCAAGAGAAAACCGCTGCAGTTAAAATGATTTTAGCATCACGTCTACTGCTGAGAATGGAATGGCAGTTTATAAAAACGGCCTGTGGATCAATGAAAAGGAGATTATAGTATATCTGAATATTAATAACGGCATTGCATCTGTACTTTCCACCCTTCCCCCCTTTTTCTTTAGATCTGCAGGACTGAAATGAAATATTTTGAGCTCTTCTAGCTGACTCATCAGAATCCTGGAGCATTTTTTAAAATGACGGTAATTTTCTAATGTTTTCATTTATACATATGGAAACACTTGTGTGTGTGCGCGCGTGTGCACGCGTGTTTGCGTGTGAGAGACATGTGGCTGAATGACAATGCAGATCTGAAACTGTTTGGGGAAGAGGGTTTGTGTTTTCAAAATGTAGATGAAGTTTGGGCGGACTTGAGGCGTTCTCTGCGAGCCAAAGAGCTTCCAGAGGTGGAGATGAGAACGTGGAGAGATGGCCAGATTTGCCTGTAAATAATCACTACATCCACTGTAACACTTGAGCTGCTTTTTTTTTTTTTTCTTTCTTTCTTTTTTTTTTTTTTTTTTTTTGGAGCTGTTGTGTTTGAGCCGGGAACTCTCTCGCAAACGTGGGTTACAGGCGTCTCCTAGCGGCGAAAGCAGCATAGGGCAAGCCAGAGAATTTTGCTTTGGAGCTCCCATTCCGCAGGGTTCGCCTGTTGGGGGCTCTGCAGGATTTCTTGGGTCACAGAGGCCTGTGTCCGCGCAGGCGACGCCGGCCCGGGCCCTCTAGAGGTCTCGCCTCTCGAATTTCTAGTCTCTAAGGCTCCCCTGGACTCTCAGGGTGACAGCGGGGTCTTCTGCTAGGGGGAACAGACCCGAGCCCGGCCTTGCCTTCCCTCTAGGTAGCTCCAGCCAAAGACAACTGCTAGAGCATTTTGTTCCGAACAAGATTCAGATACTGGCATTAATAGCCTTTTCCGCTTCTTTATCCTGGAACCATTAAACAGCCCCACCCCGTCACCCACAAAACAACAGCCTTTTAAAAATGCCTCTTAATTCCTTTTTCTTTTACGTGCCCTTCGGTGGATCCCAGAATTTAGTGAAGCCATGAGTAAGTAAATAAGAGCCTCGGTGGTGGGGTTCACGACCTCTTTGAAGTGCGGAACATCGTGTAATAAACCGCGTCCCCTCTATCCCCCTTCCCCCATTACTGGACCAGGAAGGGAGCAGTGATACCTATGGAGCACCTCCCTACCCCTACCTCCAACACCTTCTCCAGGGGAGCCAACCGTCTGGGCTAAAACAAATTGCATCCTAAATCAGAGTGGAAAAGCAGTAATTATTATTTCGAGAGGTGTATCAAAATCAATTTTCATAAAGTCCTGGTTGGTGTATGAGAGTGATAATGCACATTCGTGTGTTTCATTGGCCTCTAAGTGCAGCAGAAATTGGGGGGTGCAAAGGATCCCACAAATGCTTTTTATATACATAGTTAGAAACTTTGAAACTAGGTAACAGGGTTGCTTTCTTTCTCACCCTTTTGTGGAAAAAGCGGGAGGGAAACAAGTTTGTTAACCAGCGGTTGGATAAATGAGTGTTTGCAGTGATTTAACTTGACTTGAAAGCAATTTGTTTCTAAATCCTCTTATTATTGCAGTGTGCCCAGAGCTTTGAGAGAAGATTTTTTTTTTAAAGAAATGAAAGAAAAAAAATTTAAATTGTCAATAAGAAGTCTTTCAGACACCAGACCTGGCCAGGATTGAGGTAGATGGTTCCTGGCATTTGCCATTCGCAGCAAGGAGAGTGCAGAGAGCAATCACAAAGGACCTGGACTGCGTTGCATCTCTTATGGCTATGAAATAGGTTTATTTGTGGTAGTGCAACCTAACTTTAGAGGTGGAAAGTTTTGGAGCCAATGCCAGGGACACTGATATTTTTGTTCATCTAGTTATAGAGACAATGTTGACTAAGTTTCTAGAAAAGATTGATAGCATATTGTAAGCATTTAGGTAACTCCTTAGTTACTGTGTTGTAATGCTCTCAACTCAACAGAGAACAAACTAATACATATTTTGAGGACTGGGAATACTAGATATTCCATTAAAGCATTACTTGATATTCAAAGTAGAAATGTTCTTCTCCATTTTGTTTAACCTCGTTAATATTGGTACGGCTTCACATTTCAGTGTCTTTTCAGTTATCAGTCAGGGCCAGCATTTTGTTAAACTCTAAACAGTGAATTAAAAGCACTGATGAGCTGAAGCAGCCCTCTAATGCAAAATGACAAATTGCACTTAAGCAGCACATGAAGAAGAAAATGATTTATGGATTTTTACAATGGTCTGAGCAAATGAAAGCAACATGAATTATACATCCTAATGCTCACGATATCATTTTCTAATAATACTGTTTCAGTTCAGATGCTACACTCTCATCCTTTCTATAAGAGATATTGATCAATAAGAGGTCCAGGAATATTTTTAAATTAGGCAGTGGTGTCCGATATGGGTTCCAGATATATATTTTTTCCCTGAGTATGGGTGGTGAACATTGAACATACTAACATTCTGGTCAGTTCCTTCACATACTGTATCACTGAGTGATAAATAGTCTTTGGGAAACTAATGTTTTGTTCCACACCTTCTTTCGGAATGCAAATAAATAGATCTAATTTAGAATGACAATCCTTATTATGTCATGACCTCTTTCTCTGAAAATCAAAGTGTGTAATCTCATTTTACCTTTTTCTGTCATTGCTTTGGATATTGAAAAATCTGATTTCTCAAAAATGTCTCTTATCTTCTTCATCTTTGTTTCATCCTATTTTTCCAGAACATTGTTTACTTCCTTAGTGTGTTAAAGACACACCTGAATTAGTAAAAAGGTCATATGCCTTAGTTTTATTTTGGCCTTAGTAGACAGAATAGTTCTTTTGGCCATCTTAAATTACAGGAAAAAAAAATCAATCAGATAAAATTTTATGTGATGCTTGTTTTTTGAATCTGGAAAAAAAAATCTAGTTACCTCTATGTTATGATGGGTGACTGCTCCCAGCACTTTTATTTAACCATTTGTGTCTTATGTAAGTATTTTAGCGTGTGGGTAGAATTTTAAGAGAAGATAGTATCTTTGCTGTATTACACATTTAACCTCAGGAAACTTCTAATTACCCAGAGGCCTCTGCAGTCACATTATTAGGACTAATCTTAATTGTCCAGGTAGAAAAAGAAGAAGAAAAAAATGAATCACAGCTTCTGCTTTTGATAGCATTCATATCACTCTTACTGAAAGTTTACTGAAATCAATGATATTATTAGGATTGTGAGTAAGAACTACAAGACATCACATTTAAAAAGCAAGCTGTTTTGCTAACATGAATGCTATGTGGGTTTTACTGATGGGGTCCAGAGGTAGAAATGAAGGTTTGAACATTTAGATCGGTTCAGAACAATTTCAAAAATTAATTGCAAGCCCTGATTAAGTTTGTCTGAGTAAGAAAAAAGGTATCTAGAATTCTGTGTTTTTTCTTCACCAGTGTGTTTGCTTCTTATCTGACAGTGATACAGTCAGCATAATGCTAGTGTTTATTTGGCAAGTATAAATTGTTTTCTTAAGGGGAAGCCCCTTGAGTTTATAAATACAGAATGAGATTATCCAAATTTTGATAATCCACAAGCATCCACATTGATAATCCACACACCACAGCATTATTTTCTGAAGAGTTTGAAAATGTTATTGGAGACAGTCACCATGCAAAGAATATCAAACATAACTTGAGAATTATGTTAGTAATTAGTAATTGGAATTATAATAGTAAACAGAACAAATAGATACTTCATTAAAAAAATTATCTATCTCAGTTTGACTGGCTAGTTAGTGTAATTTTTTGTGTTAGAAACTTGATTTTCATGATGCCTCATTTAAATGGGCCTGGGAACACTATACTGTAATATTCTTTATTTTATTACAGTTTTGATTTTTTTTAAGTGAAACTGGATAATTAACTTTAAAGAGCCAATGTATTCCAAGCATTCTTACATAAGTTAGCATAACCTCCCATATCTAAAGGTATTATCATTTCAATATCATAGGTAAAGATAATAAGGATGTTCAGAATTTAAGTAACTCACCAAATCAATACAAAACTCAAATCCAGACCTCTTGATGCTAATGTTGAAGCTCATTTTTCTACAACACGATATTTCTCTAGTTCGAGTTAGATTTACTTAAAAAGTAAAAAAAAAAAAAAAAAAAAAAAAGAACTAATTTAGAACTGGGGTTCATTCAGATTTTGTACTGACAAGAATACAGCTTTCATCATAGTCAAATGCTAGTACTTCATTGAGTTGAGCCATGAAAATGTATTTAAGGAGGTGTTTTGTGTGTGTGCATGTGCGGCGGGGGCACAGGGCATTGTCAGGAAACCGAAACTTGAATATGTTGTTTTTTTTTTTTTTTTACTAGAGTGAATAGACTATAAGCAGCCATCTCTTTCTCATGCAGACCAGCCTGAAATGGAAATTGTAGGTTTTAATGATTGAAAATGGAAATTGATAGAACACACGTGCCCAAGAGAAATGCATCTCCACTTCTTCCAGTCCTGAAAGATAGGATGTTGATCAGCGGTCCCAAAAGCATTGCCTTGATTTCTCAGAGTTTGTTAAAAGCTAGGGAAAAAAAAAAAAAAAAAAGTGTAATCACTCTATACAGTGCACATATCTGTGTATCTGTGTTTACTTTGTATATATTTCTGGTCTTTAAAAGGGAAATTCTGTTTCAACTATCATTTGATACTAACTTCTTCAATGTTGCTCAGAAAAGATTGTTTTAATTTGAAATTTCAAAGTTAAACAAATTTATTTGACCATCTTGTGCCAGCAGAAAATGGAAAGAAACAACTTTAAAGACTCTTAAATGCAGAAAGAAATAATCAAAGGAAGATGATTTGGAATCTTATATACCTACTGTAAGTAAAATATGTATTATTATTTTGATAATAAGTACTGACAGAGGAACAATATTGTGTTTCTTTTAGAAGAGTACTTGGTAATTCAGGGTATGTGTATTGGATGTGTACAGGGTAGGTTCTCTATGTGACTCATTTCTAAAGGCACCCAACTATGGCAGACAATGATACAGTAAATTATGAAGAACATAAACTTGAGAATTAAGCCAAATTGGGCTCAAATCCCTGCTTCTCAAAATATGTGAACTTGGGCACACTACTTAACTTCTTTGAAACTCTGTCAAAGTGTGTCAAACATGCTGAACATCTGTTAAAATATGATGATATATTGACCTTGTTGAGTCATTGTGAGGCTTACCTGAAATGTTATATGTAAAATTCTTGGCCTGTTGTAGACTCTCAGTCAGTGTTAAATATTTTGATAGCCAGATGTTTTGAATGAGGTATCCTGAAACAAGATAATTATGGAGAATAGTTGGCATTGATTTTCCTAGTGGTTTTATTTCCTTCATGAAACACAAACTAAAGAATTTACTTTGAGGTGCAAAAACAGTTTAACATTGTTCCTATTTTACGGAAATTACAATATAATTTTGAAGATTGGATGCAAATAATGAATGAAGAAGACTAAACTAACAAAATTTTAATTAGGCACCAAGACATAAAAATCAATAATGACCTTTATTTCATAATCATGTTTTATATTGAAACTTTTATTTACTTTTTTCCAGATAAGTTTACATTTTCTATAAGCTTTAATTTATATGGTAATACTAATATGTAGATAGATTTTTAAAATCATCTTGATAAGAACATGGCTCTTTCGTTGCAAAAATATTTTTCTTCTATATGTGTCACAATTTTAGGATTAAAGTACTCTTACTTGATAGATTCGCTAATCTTTCTTCCAGTTCCTTGATGTAAAGCCTTAATACCTACTACTCTATCCATGCCGTTGAGTACTAAAATTCTCAAAACTAAAAACAAATTAGTGACAATCAGTGACTGAAAATAGAATGAGTTTATTAGAATGACCAATTCTGAGTGTCAAGCCTCAATTGTATTTGACTTTCTCTTTAGCATTCTCCTCCTTGCAGTTTCTCTGCCTAGTTTTGCTGTTAGTATTCTCTTCAGTGGCTTTTATAAGTTTAGAAGCAAAAGCATGCACTGGTGCTTTTATGATAGGAGCACAGCCATAGGAATACTGAAATAATAGGAAAAAAAAATGTAGGGGGAGCCTGGGTGGCTCAGTCGGTTAAACATCTGGCTTGGGCTCAGGTCATGATCTCGCGGCTGGTGAGTTTGAGCCCCGCATTGAGCTATGTGTGCTGACAGGTCAGAGCCTGGAGCCTGCTTCAGATTCTGTGTCTCCCTCTCTCTCTCTGCCCCTCCCCTGCTCACGTTCTGTCTCTGTCTCTCTCTCAAAAATAAACATTAAAAAAATTAAAAAAGAAAAAAATGTAAATCATGGGTATATTTTTTTAAGGATTCACCCTCAATGTGATAAATAAAGAATATACATTAACAGGTCTGAACATTGAACAGTATGAAAATAAACCTGTTAAAACATATAATGACTATAAATGTTGAGTGCATGGAGAATAGAGAAAAGACTAGAATAACACCAATTAGTTAAGCAAAAATTTCTAGAAAAGGGCAGTTTTGTTACTGTTTTAAAGACAACAGTGATATGGGTTAGTAGAAAGACCTATCTGAAGTAAGTGAGAAGGACTTGCGCAGTGACGAAGTGAAGGCAGTGACAGCATAAAGCTTTTCTTACAGAGATTATCAAACAGCAAATTAATCTTTTCAATTACGGGGCAACATCCTGGCTTTGGACTCAGTTTATCCTGGCTTTGGACTCAATCTCATTGGAGATTGGCTTAAATCTCCAATGTCAGAAGGCCTTAATTTTATTTCATTAGATTTTCCCCTCCCCATCACCACGTGCAAGAACTTGACCAAATTTAAGGTCAGCAGAGAAGGGTGAGATCCTCATTCAGCATTCATACCTGAATAATGCTTTGAGTATGATTTGGGCCAATAGCCAACTTTAGCCTTCGAATTATGATAAAACCTAATATTATTGCTTGTTCATTAGCATATATATTTGAGGACCTTGGCCGCTGTTGCTAATCTAATGATGAAGTGCTGATTGCTGATTTTCGCCAACCATTTTTTAACCTTGCCTAGTCAGACTACCTAAGTATCAAATTTATCAAGAACATATTGTCATTCTGCTGAACAGGATAAGAGAGAGTACTGTTTAAGCCCAAGGAACCTAACAAACGTTCAGCTGAATGGTCACATTTTTTTTTAATTTTTTTTTAACGTTTATTTATTTTTGAGACAGAGAAAGACAGAGCATGAACGGGGGAGGGGCAGAGAGAGGGAGACACAGAATCAGAAGCAGGCTCCAGGCTCTGAGCCATCAGCCCAAAGCCCGATGCGGGGCTCGAACTCACGGACCGTGAGATGGTGACCTGAGCTGAAGTCGGACGCCCAACCGACTGAGCCACCCAGGCGCCCCTGAATGGTCACATTTTTTATGAAATTGTTGGCTCCATAACCAGTACTTAATAAAGATGTGCTGGCTAAACACATGAATGCTTGACCTTTTCACTTTCTGCTATTATTCATCTTAAAAGGTATTTCTAAGATACTTCACTCAATTCCACAATATATGTTTTTAATAATCTGTATTTGAAAAAGGTCTTTTCAAGTAGATTATTGCTAAGAAACCTAATACGGAAAGCCCATGGTACGAGTGTGTTAAAAACACTTTATCTCTTACTTTCCACTAATGAAATGCATGTCTTCTCTCTCCAATTGCTATCATTATGATTTTCTTTGTTGTCTAATGTTAATCTTATTTTCTATTTACTGCATTGACTGTATGAATATGAATAGAGTATGCAAAAAAGCCAATATTCTGGATTGTTTTATTTCTTTTATAAAGTCATGATGATAAGGTAAGAAGGAGTCTTCTGTGATTAGAATGTTAGATGTTAAGGGTAAACAGAGAGGGAGATGGGAGAACATTTGCTGCCTTAGGTAGAATCGGGAGATACTATAATTTAGAAGAGTATTTCAGGGTTAATTTAAAAAGAAATGTTGATTAACTTTGTGGACTCAAAGCAATATACTGAATTTCAAGCCAGAGGGGACACTGTCTTGCTCCTAGCTTCTCATTTCTTCAATCTCCTGAAATGGAATTATGTCACTTCAAAAAAAAAAAAAAAAAGGCTATTAGTTGCGCATATATATATATATATATATATGCATTTCCATATTCCCCAGCTTCTTCATTCCATATTTGACACTTATATTATGGTTTAGATATTATGGAGTTTGGATATAATTCTGTAATTAGGCTCACAACTATTTTGCACACGCAAGATTAAGAGTAATCCTGTGAGGTTTTTCACAGTCTAATAAAGTCAGGATTAGTTGACCAGAGTGAAAGGATTTAAGTATAAAGGTAAAGTACACACGGTAGGAAAAAAAAAAAAAAAGGTATAGTAGTTAAAACTATGTTTTTTGGTATAAGAAAATAAAAACATATCAGTGAAACAGGGCAGATGACACAACTTCAGGTGATGTAGAAGTTTGCGTGGTTTAAAATGGAGAAATTTCGTGTCTGTTGTGAAAAGAAAGGTTTAGTTTTTCATCTTTCGTGATATACAAAGATGAATTCCCACTGGATTTGAGCATTAATTAAAAAAAATATAAAACCATGGGCTAACTAGATCTATGATAGCATCTGTGGAAAAAAAAAAAGGAGGTAAATGGAGGAAAGTGCAAATACCAGAAATTTAGTTTATTCAGGAATAGCAGAAGAATTGCACAGGGAAGGCAAAAGGTAGGAACCTTTTGCAAAGTCTGAGCGCCTGGGGAGGCTGCATTTATCTGGGAGGAGCCCAAAGAATAGGGAGTCCAGCCAGAGTCCAAGCAGTGAGTTTATTGGCTTAAGAAGGGGGATAGATTCTTTGCAGATGTTCCTTGGCTGGAAGAGAAGTTTCGGTCTTCTGTAAATAGGGGATTTACGGGGGCAGCCTTCTAGTTCTTCAGTTGTGTGTCCCTTAGAGTGCATGGGTGAGATGCTCCGTTTCAGATGCTCTGTTTCAGAGGCTCCATTGGTGCTTTCGATTGGAATCCTTTCACATGTGGAACATTTACATCACTCCAGGTTCTTGTTACAGGGCTTACCATTGGGCTGTTCAGGTCCACTCCTGAAGGCAAGTAAGAGAATTTCCCAAACAAATATGTGAGAGACAGCAGAAATTTTGCTCTTCCCACGAAGTGAGGCACTCAAATGGTGAGCAGGAGCCCTCTCCTGAGACCTGCTCATTCACTCCTAGGAGCCCCTGTTCACTGAAACCACTGATGGTGGCAACAGATGGAGGTTCTGGAAGGGGAAATCAAGGTTGCAATTATATGGACCTCTCTTAATTGCAGTATGAGGTGTTTTTTTTTTTTAAGTTTGTTTGTTTGTTTGTTTATCTATTTAGAAAGAGAGCTAGCATGTGCACACCCAGAGAGAGGAGGGAGAGGCTCTGTCAGCGCAGAGCCCAACATGGGACCTCAACTCATGAACCCTGGGATCACGACCTGAGCAGAGATCAACAGTCTGCCTTTAACTGACTGAACCAAGTGCCCCTACATGGTGAGTTCCTTTTGACATTGATGTGGGAAGACAGGAATTAAGATTGTTACCCTTTCAATAATTTCCTCATTAACAGGATTTTAAAACTTCCCAATTTTTAGTGTTGACATCCCAGAAACTCTAAGAGGCTTGTTTCAGTTAGAGAGTCCTGAGATAATAACTCGTTTTTCACATTCCGAGTGGAGAGTATTTCTAACCTGCATAAAGAGCTTTGACAATGTCTTCTGATTGGAAAACTAAGTTACTAGTTGTTTTATGGTTCTTACTGAAATTCACATTAATATTTGTCTAAAAGGTTTTTGACTTTTCAGTTATTTATGTTTTAGTATAGCATTCCTTATTTGAGTAACTATTTTTCTAGAATTAAATGTATAAAATAATATTTATCTCTGAAAGGCAAAAAAATGAGTAAATATCAACCAAGAGCATGTGATTTATTTATCTTAAAAATCTATTGATCTTCGTCATAATTCTTTTTAATAACACACCCAAATTAATCTGGGATGAGAAAATTCATTTACAATTTTAAAATAAATGCCCATTTAAAAAGTTCCCTTCTTCCTCACCCTTAAAATTAGTAGTTTGGATTTAGCTGGTTTTCTCATAATTTATGTAACATTTTTATGTTTAAAATAAGGACATGCACGAGAGCATAAGATCTGATTCATAGATTGGAGAGTCTAACAAGAACAATTTATTTCTGTGCACTTAAATTTTACATATGAAGAATTTTAGATGTAAAGGCAGCAATGTTACTGACTTTATAGTTTTATTCCAACTTTAATAATTGTGGGTAAAATGGATTAAAAAGTAAAGGTCACAGCATTTAAGAATATCTTTTTAATATGGTGCTGTTCTCTTAAATTGCTGATGATCACAGAGTCCCTGCTGATTTATATTGTGTTCAGCAACATTTGCAAATTTTCTTTTTTTTTTTTTTTTATCTGAGAAGAATGTGTTATATTTCAGTGAATTATAGGTGGCAGTATACACAGCTAAATTCCATGTTTTATTGCAGGTAGATAGAAAATATCTCAGTTGGTTAGCAATTTCATATTTAAGCTCATTGCAATTTTAACTCCCATTCTAAACTCCCCCTTCCTCTTTGTTATTAATATAAGAACATCAAGTAAACTCTCACAAATAAGAGAATGCTCTTGGAAAGTATTTTAAATCTCAGGTTTATTCTGACAGATACAAAGTATTTTTTGTAATGTTATTAAATATACATTACAAAGAGTGTAATAGTCACTGACCAGTTGACTTAATATTAACATCAGAATTTTAAAGCTTAAAGCCTTCTTAGAATTACATATCAAGCCAGTGACAAGAGAATTTTTTATTCTGTCTCCACCTCTTCTGTTTTAAAAGTTACAAGCAAATGTGTTTTGACTGCTAAGTTGTAAAAATTCAATACTTTCTTGATTTACTATCTTGAGGTGTGATATCTATCTTTGAGAATAAGTACAAAATTGCTATTCTTTATGCCTCATATCCACTCCAAAAGCATTATATCCATGAGTATAATAAAATTATACATGATATAGAGAAAGAGAAAACTTTAAATTGATGATCAATAGCCAGAGTGTGTCGTCTCATGGAGAATAAGAACCTTAGGCAGTAAAGTGGTCTACTGACACCATGCCTTCCAGAACTTTTCACAAGTGAATCCAGAGGTTTTAGGAAGGTTACTGAGAGACACGTGGGGTTGGAAGATGGGGCAGAGAGAGTGGAGGTGAGAGCCAAAGAGGCAAGCAGGTCAAACTCTGGTGCCCTGCAATTTTCCTGTTGTTTTGTTTTACATATTGAACTTTGTAAACTAACCTCTTTCCCTTCTAAACTAAAATCATCTTATCTAATTCAAAATCCTCATGTTTAGAGCAGGTAATTGAGAATGGAGTAGATTCAGACACTTGCTAAGGGTCAAGTCAATAATTAGCAGTGTAGGGCTGACATTATGAATACTAACCACTGTACTGCTAACCAAGTAAGCGGTATTTACTTTGTATATGTGTTTTCTCCAGAGTCTTTTTTTTTTTTTTTTACGTTCATTTATTTATTTTGAGAGAGAGAGAGAGAGAAAGAGGGAGAGAGAATCCCAAGCAGGTCTGGATCCCAGGAATTGCAAGAACATGACCTGAGTCCACTGCTTAAGCGACTGAGCCACCCACACGCCCCTCCAGTGTGGCTTTTTATGTCTGTTTGCTGACTTGCTTTGTTTGTCACTTTCCCCACCATAACTTGTTTATTCATTTTAATGCAGCCAATTACTTTGCAAATTTTGGCCTATATAGTAGCTTGTAACTTTCAAATAGATATGCTTGCTTGCAAATGTTCATGTTAATGCTGGGCAATTGTTTTAGGATCATTTGGTTCTCTCAAGCTGATATTTAAGCATTATTAATTCTAATAAGAAATAAGTAGACTTAGAGAAATTCAGAGAGAAACTATTCATTTTTTTTCTCTTTCAAGGTCAGTAAGATAAGTTCTCAAAACTTGAATGTTTCTTAAGTACTTGCCAATGGATTTTATTGTTTTTTGATAAGATGGAGTTCTCTAGCATTTGGAAGTATGAATATCCTTAAGCATTTGGAGTTTAAAATAGGCATAAACCTGTAGAAACACAAGAAGACATCAGCTAAATGTATTGAGCTAAGTTCATTTGAAAAATAAATTGAAGCCATGAAAATGTTGGGAGACCAACCCCAAATCTCCTGTTTGGGTCGGAGAAATGCAATGGGCCCCAGGTTGTAGCCTCTTTATTTTTAAATAATTTACTCTTGAATAGCTTTTGAATCAAATAGCATGTTAAGAATGGGCATCTTTTCACCTGAAAAAAATATGCTTGGAGCTACCGTATTCCTATGGAGTATGTCTAAGAATTTTTCCATTATTATATTAGTTGAGATCTCAATCTTTCCCACTACTGATGCATATGTTTAATAAAAAGGTAAACATCAATGGATATTGCAGTATGAGTGCAGCTGACTTATTTTGCATGTGTGGTTAGAGCCTAGGAAAAAATCATTTATTTAGGTTGTGCTTGCATGGTCCTATGTGATAAATAGTTCAAGTTTATGAACTCAAGTTTATTAAATATAGCCCCCCCCAGTAGTTAATAACTTGTAATGCTTCATGTAACTTCAACTTGAAATTTAAAAAAATGGGAAGAAATTTTGGTTGACTAATTCATTTATTTATTCAGGAAATACATATTCAACATCTGTGCCAAGCAAGGTGTTTAGGATACAATAGCGAACAAAACAGACAAATGTTCTTGTCTTCATTTAAGTGTGTATAAGTACAGACAACAACAAATGAACATATTAAATAAATAAGTCATCTAGCTTTTCAGAAGGTGAAAAGTGCTATGGAGAATAGGAAATGTTGAATAGGTTAAGAGGATCTTTTAATTTAAATTGAGTACCTCTGAAATTTGTGAGGGTTATGGAATTCAGAGATGAAATACAGAGAGTTATTAGTAAATGACTATGGTTGTTTTGCCATGGGAAGAGAAAACAAACACAACTTAAGCTGTTCTTTTTAAAGATTTCCTTCAGGAGTTGCTTTAAAGTAGATTTCTCATTAGCCATTAAATTGAATGTTTTCCCACTAGGCAATTTGCCCCAAACACTAAATTAGTGGGAGACCCACTAAAATAACTTTGTCATTCTAATGGCAATAAGGATTTTAAAGCAAAGGTGTAAAGGGAAGTCTGGATATAGAGTAGGTTTCCTTTTTCTTTTTCTTTCTTTTTTTTTTTTTTTCTCTTGGCAGAAACATAAGGTAGGATTTAAGAACATGTCAGTGGAAGCAAAACTGTGGTTTAAGATGTTGAGTCCCCAGCAGGAGACATTTGAAGAATTTCTTGGTTACATTAACAAAACCCTTATCTTCCATGGGGAATAACTAAACAATAATAAAAATACAGGCAAAAAAGAAAATGTAGTTATTGTCACTTGAGCAAGTAAGTTTCACATGAACACTGATGACAAAAAGCTTTGTCAAAGTTGACTGCTGTAAGAGTCCACCTTCATTGCCCTTTGCAAAAATACCATTCTTACACAAGCAGTGGTCTTAGAACAAGTAATGTCTTCTGTGAATGCAAAATCAGTGATTACAAAGTGCTCACTCTTGTTTTATCCTCTGAAAGGTTTTCTCCTGCCTAATTTTCCTAGTTTTATTTTAGAAGAATGCGTATCTCCCAAGCTTATTTATTTTCTGCTAATGTCATATATGTATTTACTCACTTGTTTAAAAATGTGCAATGAAGTCTTCTATGTTTGGGACATTGTGCTATAAGTGCATACAAAACCTTTTTCTGGTTAAAGAAATTCCTGTGAAAGGTGGCAAGGTGATATGGCTAGTCTGAGTACCTGATTTAAGAGCCATTGGTTAGTTCTTTCTAGTTTACAGCTGTATGACATACAGCTGTGAGTCAACCATTTGATGGCAGGGAAGATGTGCACACAAGTATCACTAGATTTGGAAGCAGAGAACCAGAAATCTGGGTGAATTCAGGTAAGTGCTACATATGTGATGGTGTACACAGTAAAGAAAAAGAGAACAAGTTAAATGTTGTTTAATAAGAATAAGAGACATTTTTAATACATTTCAAAATGATTTCAATACAGTGGCCCACATTTATAGAAAGTTAATAACAAATTACATTAATGATAATGATCCTTTATATATTTAAGAAGTTTATGAAGTCCTTGATTAGCTATTTTTTTTTAAATGTTTAATTATTTATTTTGATAGAAAGAGAAAAAGAGAGGGAGAGAGAGGAGAGAGACAATACCAAGCAGGCTCCATGCTGTCAGTGCAGAGCCCGACACAGGGCTCAAACTCATGAACCGTGAGATCATGACTTGAGCTGAAAAGTCAGACACTTAACTGACTGAGCCACCAGGAGCCCCTTTGATTAGCTATTTTTCCAGTTCTTTTGTAAAGAAAATTATTTTGTGTGGATTATTTTATTTTTATAATTTGATGAATAAATTACGCCATTATAGATTGCATTTAATCTATTTTTTGAAAAAGATGCTCCATAAATATTTAGCTTACTGATTTGCCATACCTGTTTTGCTGCAAACCTGTTATTTCTATAAAGACTCTCCTATATTTTATGGATTCACAGTGCAATTAGTGAATGTATTTACAACCCTAAATGCTAAAAGAATCATGTTTAGATCATTCTTTCATTTACATACAAGGAGCTCAGTCCAGTATACCATATCTTGTACATACTAACTTGTGGATATCTTGTTTCCAACAATTTCATCATGTGAAATTGGAAATGTGCACTTTAGTTTCTATAGAATGACTGTTAAATTTCACATAATATCTTTCTGTGAGAAATGTGAGTAATTAAGAAGCATGAAGCTTCCTATTTAATTAGCCTACTTGTATCCACAGAAGAATGTTTAGTTGTAAAAAGTCAGAGGGAGCTTGCCTTTAGTTAATTGAATCAGGGGATATTTTACCTTTTTACATTTCCCCCCATTCATTTTATTTAGTTTTATTCACTCTACATGACTCACTGAAAAATTCCAGACTGTATACTTTTGTCTCAGTAATATTTTGTTGAAGCCTCTCTATGGTCAAATCTAGGGTCAATATCAATCATATTTTGTGACCAAAAAGGTATGAATATGTTTTTATGATAAAGAAGTATTCAAATATGAAAATAGAGTTCATCGATCTTTAAAGAGTAAGGGATTTAATGTTTTGACATCTAATGAATAGTTCAAAATGCAGTTTGATTGCTGCTTAATCTTTCTTTCGAGTGGATATTGCTAAACCACAGGTGTGGAGAACTTGGCTTACATATAGATCCTTCTATCCCCAGATAATTGTAGTATTTACGGAGATGAACTTTATCTGTTTCAGCTTAATATTTCTTTGAAAGGGCAGTCCTAATTTAGAAGCAAGTGAATCTAAAGGCATCATGCTTTTAATTACTTTTTAAAAAGAACCTGATTCTTTCCCCTTTGAATACCCTAAGTGAGATTAAACTTTTCGGGGAGAAACAAAGCACAGGGAGTTGTCAGTGGAAAAGTGTTTTGAAGCCAAATAGAAGTTACCACTCCTTTTACGGAATGAAGGAAACTGAGGAAAACAGCAGCTGCCACCTCAGCTCAGTAACTCCAGTAGATCCGAGTGAAACCATTTGGAGACTGCTGAGTAGAAATAGTTTAAAGGTCTATTGTAAAAAACAATAATTTTATGCATTAATTAGACTTGTCAGAAACTGCGTTGATTTTGCAAGAGTGAATAACCTTTTATTCCCTGGTTATAGTGAAGTCCTTAAGCTCATTTGATTTCCTGTGCCCCACTCGATTTCACTTTAAGGTTTCACTTTTGCAAATGCATTATACCTGGCCAATCCCATTAAAGTTTTCATTTCCCTCTCGCTTTAATAAAAAAAGCAAAGAATAACTTTTCTTAAAATGAACATAAGACGGGGTGGGGGGGTGTAAATTGCAGAATTGAAGGCACGAGTAATAGAATGAGTAACATTTTGTTTGCGCGTTTCCTACCTCAACCTCAGACAGATGATGAAGACTGCTTCCTTTTTTCTTAGGAGTGATTTTTTTTATGTTGCACCATATTGGATTTTTATGGAGATTGTTTTCAGTTTTGCCACTTTTTAGTTGAGGTTGATTCAAAGGCAGAATTTATGCCAGCATTTGGGATTTTGCTGTCTAGCATCTATCATATGTTAATTCACACTCGATTACTGTAGAATTTCTGAAAATTTCAGTGTAGTATTGGACTTTTTTGACACAGTGGAAAAGAGTACGCTAAACAAATAAATAGCGTAAAAAATTACATAGGAAAAGTATACATACTTGGAGATCAAGCAGTTTTCAAAGTTTTAAATATAGCTGAAAATTTTCAAAGCATTATTTTTCAATCATTTTGACATGACAGTTTCAACTTGCTTATTAATTATAGTATTGATGTTCCTAAGAAACATTGCCTTGTTTTAGGTTTTAACATATTTCAAGTTACAGTTTCTTAAAAATAACTAATTTTTAATTTTTTTAATGTTTATTTTTTTCTTTATTTATTTTGAGAGAGAGAGAGAGAGAGAGAGAGAGAGAGAGAAGTGAGCGGGGGAGGGGCAGAGAGGGAGACTGAGAATTCCAAGCAGCCTCTGTGCTATCAGCACAGAACCCGAAGTGGGGCTCGATCCCAGGAACCATGAGATCATGACCTGAGTCAAAATCAAGATTTGTATACATTTTAACTAAATAGTTCAGTGTATAAAATACAGAGATCTTCTGCTCCCACCCTCCCCGTCTCCCCATCCAAAGTACCCAGGTTTTTTTTTTTTTTTTGATAGTTTTAGTTACATATCTAAACATCTCATTGATATTTAGTTTTCTTGACCTCTCAATTTTAGGCTGCTTCTAGCTATTAACGTCCCAGAGTAGAAGCTCTTTTAACAATCTGGGTATACATATAAAAACACGCTCCTACTGCTTCCATCATCCTACTAGAGTCTTATTATAATTTTTGGTTAAAACATTACTTGGTGTTTACATTATTACAAGTATGTAAATGTTTTTATATCTGAGTTAAATGCCATACACTAGGAAAATAATTGCTTTCTTCTGCAACTTTTTTTTTTTTCTGGAGTTGATGATAAATTATGTCTTTAATTTGTATGCACCTATCATTCCAAATTCTCCAGATACACTATGAAATTCTCTCAGTACATACACATCAGATAATCTTCTAGATTTTTTTTTTTCACTGCCAGCTTCTTATTTTATTCTGCAGCTTCTGAGCTGTAGGTCAGTGATACCGCTATCAATCCAGGACTTCCTTCACTATCATCCCAATATTTCCTGTGTGTAGCTCTTGTGTTCAGTTTATTTTTATTCTCCTTCCTGGTTATCCCTTAATTTTAGGTGAATATGTCCTCCAGAAACATATCAGAAAGGGATCTTGGGAGTTAACATTTTTGAGAGCCTACAATTCTGAAAAGCATTATGGAACACTGTATTTGACTGAAAATATAATTCTAGTTTAAAAATGTGTATTTTTCTAAATGTTGAAGATTCCATTTCTTCCCCCTTCCAGAGTTGCTCTTGAAAAATCTTACTGACATTCTGATTCTGAATCTAGCTCTTTGTGATGGGACCTATTGTGCTTATTTATGTCTCCAGAAGATTTTGGGATTTTCTCTTTATCTTTGGTATTCTGACATTTTAAGATGATACAACCTGTGCGTTGCTCCACACAAAATATGACATTTCATTGGGCTCAGGACTCACTAGACCATTTTGCATTGTAAAATGTGTGTGTGTGTGTGTGTGTGTGTGTGTGTGTGTGCTTAAAAAATATATATATTTATATATATTCATATATATATATATATATATTTATACACACACACATACAATCTTTCAGTTTGGGGAAATATTTTGATAGTATTTCTTAAATGTATTTTCTTCTCTTTTGTTGTTCTCCTGTAATGCCCCCGATTTCGAATCCGAGAGACCACCAAGGAGCCGATACGGATGCAAACGCACGAGGGTTTATTTGCAAGCTTGAGCTTGGGCCCAAGTATACCCTACACAGCGGAGCAGGAACTTGGACCCTTAGGTTAAGAGGCGTAGCAGTTTTATAGGGGCCAGTGGCCAATGAGATTTTAACACACACAGAAACTTGCATAGTCATGCCAGTCCACACGCAGGTGGACAATTGAATTACAATTTACCCTATAGTAGCTGTTTGAACTAGCCTATCACTCTGGTCAGAATTGGCGCACAAGTTTGGCGGGCAAAAGGTGGGGTTTACATTGTTTGGCGGTTAGGGGTTCCGCATTCCTATATGAGCCGGTTTCCACTAAGGGTGTGCTCAGCGGCTTGACTAGGGTGGGGGAGTGTCTTAAGCAATAAGCAGGTCATGTAGGGGTTATACATGAGATGGTGGGTGTAGCACAAAATGGAGTTAGTCTTGCTCTGCTTGTCCAGGGGTAGGAGATTTTTGTTAAATTCCTTGGGCCCCACACTCCTTTTTCTTGAAACTTAATTAAATCGGTGCCTTAATTTTACTACATTTTCCTATTATCCATGTCTTTGTGATTTTTTTTCCTGCTGTCTAAACTTTTTTTTCAATTTGGCCTTCCAAGTCTTCACCTGGTTATTTTCATTTCTGTTATCATATATTTAATTTATAAGCGGTGTTTTACTCTGAATGTACCTTTTTAATATCTGAAAAAATATTTTCTTTTGAATTTTTTCAATGTTTTATTTGTTTGAGAATGAGCAGGGGACATGCAGAGAAGGAGGGGACAGGGGATCTGAAGTGGGCTCTGCACTGAGAGCACAGGACCCGATTTGGGGCTGGAACTCACAAACTGTGAGATTACGACCTGAGCTGAAGTCGGACGCTCGACTGACTGAGCCACCCAGGCACCCCTCTTTTGAATTATTATCCTTCACCTTTATTTATTCTCTTTCTTCTCTGATCCTATTTTCTGTTTATTGAATTTGTTCACTGTTTTTCATTTACAGTATTCTTTTTCGTGTGATGGCCATTGACCATCCATTCAGTTTTAAAAACAGAACTAAAATGTTGCTTTAAATGATCTGAATAAAAGAGTTCATTACATGCTCAGCATACAAGGGTCAGTTTGAGAATGGTACCTGTCCCTTGCAGTAGGGAGAGCCATTTAATCAGGGATTTTTAAATATCAATGTCGAGGGATCATTTATCCTCAACTAATCTGCATAAAACAGAATCTTTTAATCTCTTCCAGATAAATATAAAATGGGCTGGGGAATGCAACTTTTGACTATGCGGACTTTCATGTTAAACCTTTTGGTTTTTGGGGGGGTACCTCACCTTCACCTCTGTCACCTTTGGTGACCCAGAGACAAAAGCCTTTTTCTTTTTAGGTTTATTTATTTTGAGAAAAAGAGAGAGAGAGAGAGAGAGAGTACAAGCAGGGAAGGGGCAGAGAGAGGGAGAGACAGAATCCCAAGCAGGCTCTGCACTGTCAATGCAGAGCCAGACGCAGGGCTCAAACTCAGCGAACCGTGAGATCATCACCTGAGCCCAGATCAAGAACCAGACACCAACTGAGCCACCCAAGCACCCCAATAAAGTATTTTTTGTTTACCATCTCCATAAAGTTAATGCGTGTTAAGAAGAGGTAGGGGTACTTTTAGGACTGGCGGGAAGGTTAGAAAGATCTGAGAAATGATCTAGTCCATCTTTTGACAAATCTCCCTATTTTCAGTTTTATCCTATATGCTTTGCTACTGGTAAATTCAATTCCTGAAAAATTCAGTGGCCTTTTGAAGTGGGACATGACTTTCCTCCTGTGAGGGCACTTCAGCATTGGCTTTCTTTGCTGTCCTATGTCAGTTATCATGTATCCATCTTCTTCACCTTTCCCAAAAGAATTTCCTGACGCTTCTCATCTGCTGTTTCTTCTCTTTCTCTTATGTATATGTATTTTTTTATTCATTTACTTGTCACTTTATTTTTTTAATTTATTTTTAAATGTTTATTTATTTATTTTGAGAGGGAGGAAGGGAGAGAGAGAATCTCAAGCCGGCTCCACGCTGTCAGCACAGAGCCAACACGGAGCTCAATTCCAACAACTGTGAGATCACGACCTGAGCCGAAATCAAGAGTCAGACTCAACCCACTGAGCTACCTAGGCGTCCCTTTTTACTTGTCACTTTAATAGTTTTAAGAGGCAACTGAGGAAAAACCATGTTCAACCGGAAGTCACATAATATAACTTCAATTTTTAAAACTGGCAGTTCAGAATTTTTATTATTTTATTTTAGTGACTTCACACTAATGACTGGTTACATTAGATGAGTGGCAAAATGTTCTCGTGAAAAATTATTACCCACTGACTACAGTATTCACATCTGATCTTTTCTCCACTAGAATAAAGATGATTTAAAAAAACATATATTTATATACTGATTGAATTCCTTCATCAGTAAAACTGCATCACTGATCATACCAGGGTGTTCAATTGATTTTCTATAGTACTCGGTTTCAAATGTTAAAAATGTATGGATGAGATGTCCTATCGTAGTATTGGTATCTGTGTTTAGCCTGTTGATAGAATAAGTGCCACTGTCGTTGTAAAATGCAATGTTGTTGCATTTTAGGCCTTGCTAATGCTTATAAAAATATTGATATTATTGGCCGATATCATAAAATGTCCTACTCAAATGTATAGAATTCAGTAAGCATACTGACATGTCACATTAAATTTCTGTAATTGAGGTAGAGATAAGAACATACTATTCTTAGTATGGGGGCAAACTCAAAAATGAGGTGACGTCAAGTCAATTCAAGGTAGTATCATTGACTATTCTGTATTACAAATGAGAGGAAGCTTCCTAGGAAATGTAGGTTTTGAATAAGGGGGCAGATACTGGTACGATTAATTGAGGCATGATGTATATAGGAAAGAAGTTTGCAGGAGACAGATGTTTTGGTTTCAGATAGATTAGCCTTGAGGATCTTTTGAAATGTTAAATAATCTGTAATGTAGGATGGGAACTCATCAGAAAGGTCTGGTGTAAATATATAGAATTGATCCAGTTAGCTAAGCTACAGCGAACAGGAATATGCCCACATCACAGGTGCGTAAACAAGATAGAGAATTATTCCACTCTTGTGGGAGAAGCATAGTGGAAGGCAACTAGGGCTGAGGTGAGCACTAAAAATTCATCGAGACTTATTTCAGATCTCTATTCTGCCATTTGAAAGTGTGGCACTCCTTCTACTCCAAAGTCTCTGGTGTAAATGCTTCATCACAGTGGTGTCTCCAGTAGCAAAATGTAAGAAGGCAGAGCTCCTCCCTTTAAAGAGACTTAGCCAGACTTTCACCCCATTCTCTTTATATCTCTTTTATGAGAATTTAGTCATATCTCACCAAACTACCAGGAAGCCCTGAATATTATATTTTATTCTGTATGGTAACATGGAAGGCTAAAAAAAAAAAAATTGGTGTTTTATATTTAAATAGAAATAAGGGAATGGTAAATGGAGTATGCATGTCGCAGTCCTGTATTAAGTCACTGGCATATAGATTGCATTTTGAAATGTGGATATGTATGAATCACAGCGTGTATATTAAAAACCTTATTTGGAAGTCAGATTTCTGTGGATTGAGCAACGAATGGCAGATGAGGAACTAAAGAGAAACAGACAAATCCTTCAAAAGGCTTGGATGAAAGACGAGGGAGAGAGGACAGTAGTCCAAACATGGATTTGTGGAGAATGAAGTGAACTCAGAATGAGGTGAATCAAGAATGCAGGGTGTGATAAGGCTGATGACCAATTAATATGTATTAAGTGATCCTATGTATTGGTGCTGTATTGAATGTTTTTATATGCACCAACTCCTTGCATCTATCATCCCCATTTTATAAGCAAATAAACTTAGGCCCGAAAGATTAAATGACTTAAATTGAGACCCAGAGTTGCTAAATACTAGCGCTAAGAATTTTACACCTAAGGGACCCTTTGTCCACTCATAATTACAATCTACCTATTTCTTCTTACTTAAACAGGATCTCTCCTCTTAAGGACCATCCAACTTAATTACCTTTGTTTTTAGTTAGGAAGTTAAAGAGCTCAGGTGAATGGATAATCTTAGAAAGGACAATGCATGAGCAAGCTTTTGGTGGAAAAAGCCTTCCTAATGATGACAAATTTCAAAACAGTTTTACCAGGAACTTAGATTAGGTGCCAAAGGTACATGTTCTAGTTGTGTTTCCAAAGCAGAAACTGATCATCACATTTTAAATTAAATTAATGCTCAATCCTCTTTGAACTATAAATACTGCCTTAAAAGAGGGAATTAGTATTTGTGTTTTACATTTCATTATTTTTTTTATTTTTGTTTGATCTCTCATCATTTAAAATTTTCACTCAAGCACAATTTAATAACTATGATAATGTTATAATTACAGTTAATTTTGTTTATGTGAAAATGATACCATGGATGTCTATGTAATCGGTGACAACACTTTCAGATGATTTTATTCTTTAGAACCATGCTTTACACTAGAGGTTCAAATAAGTGTACAGAATAGGAAAAGGGTGTGCTTTCTCCTTGGAGAAGGGCCGATGGTTTATTTCCTAAAAAGTCTTCATTTAAGTGGACTTTTCAAAGTTGCTGAAGAACGTGATTCTTTGAATATATTATGTCTGTTTCTCTGGTATCATTTCTTATTGACTAACAGTGTAAGAGGGATATACACTAGTAGAATGTATTTAAGCCCAATTATAAGTAATTTAATAGAGAGCAGAGCTGTGTTACTAGAAAAGCTCCTTTACTTCATGTGGTTAAGCCTCTGCTGGGACCAGTTGCTAGGTGTTTCTGAAATGAGACTAAGGCAAGCTAATTTAATTTTACAGTATTATTAAAACTAGTCAATTCATTCATCTCTCATATGATGGCGTTTTCTGAAGAAAAGTCCATTATTTGTGGTGCATTGTGAAGAGAGGATATAAATGTGTATAATTATCCGGGCCCTTAACATGTACCAGTGTACTGAGGTCTTTTTAATGCTTTTGTTTTCCCTTTATTGCAACCTTTTCAGATTGATAATGTTATTCTCATTTGACAGATGATAAAACTGAGGTTAAAAAAACATTATGAATCGTTCAAGGGTTGTAAATGATTGACTCAGAATTGTCACCAAGGCCAATTCCATAACCCGAAATGGAAAGGACTCGGTGTACAATATTGCCTATAGCATGCGTTTATCAGATTCTTCAGAACGCTGTAACAAATTGTCACCCACTTAGTGGCTTAAAATGACAGAAATTTGTTCTCTCAAAGGTGTGGAGGCCAGAAGTCCAAAATCAAGGTGTTGGCTTCCCACAAAGACTCTAGGGAAGAATTCTACTTTGCCTTTTCCAGCTTCTGTGGGCTCGTGGTTTTCTTTGGCCTACTCCCATGTAACTCCAGTTTCCTCCTCCATTTTTTCATGGCCGCCTTCCTTGTATCTCTGTGTCTCTTCTTTTCTGTGTCTTGCAAGGAAATTTGTTATTGGATTTAGGACCCACCTTAATCCAGGATGTTCTCTAGGGATTCTGATCTTAACTCCATTTGCAAAAACCCTTATTCCAAATATGGTCACATCATGAAGTTCCAGGTAGATCTACCTTTTTAGGAGATCACTTTTCAACCCAGTACAATGGACATGGCCACAATTTTAAAAACATTTAAAAATTGTAAGATAGGGGTGCCTGGGTGGCTCGTCGGTGAAGCGTCAGACTTCAGCTCAGGTCATGTTCTCACAGTTCGTGGGTTTGAGCCCTGCATCGGGCTCTGTGCTGACAGCTCAGAGCCTGGAGCCTGCTTCGAATTCTGTGTCTTCCTCTCTCTCTGTCCCTCCCCCACTCACATTCTGTCTCTCACTCTCAAAAAATAAATAAAACATTAAAAAAATTTTAAACATTGTAAAACATAGCAAAAGGACAGAAAAAAAATATAATGCATCATATACAATATAATTAATAATATTAAAGTGATCACCTGAGTAGCCACCACCCACATTAAGACATAGAACTTTCCCAGCAATCTGAAAATATACTGTTTCCTTTAATGATTATCTCCCCATCTCTGTTCATTAGAACTGTTTTGATTTTATGGCAATAATTTCCTTACTTTTTAAAAAAAAAGTGTTTGCTATTCATGTAGCAAAATAATAGTTTTATGCATGTTTGAATTTTATATAAATGAAACATGACTACATATTTTATTTTGTGTTCTGCTCTTCAAAAAATTTTTAAAATGTTTATTTATTATTGAGAGACAGAGAGAGCCAGAGCATGAGCAGGGGAGGGGCAGAGAAAGAGGGAGACACAGAATCCGAAGCAGGCTCCAGGCTCTGAGCTGTTAGCACAGAGCCCGACGATGGGCTCAAACTCACAAACCACGAGATCATGACGTGAGCCGAAGTCGGACACTTAACCAACTGAGCCACCCAGGCGCCCCAAGTGTTCTGCTCTTTTAAAATAATACTGCATTTATAGGAATCATATATATCATTGAGGGTGGCTATAGTTAATTTACTTTCTTTACAACTTATACATTTTATTTTTGTTGCATATATTCATTAAATTCTCTTTTTTGGGCTATCACAAACACTATTGTTATGAACATTTTTATTATATTTATCCTCATATAATTGCACAATTTTATGTGAGATATATGCTTAGTAGATGATAACATATTTTCTTTTTTATTTATTTTTATTTTTATAGAGAGAGAGTGTGCTGGGGGAGGGGCAGAGGGAGAGAGAGAATCTTAAGCAGGCTCCATACTCAGCGCAGAACCCAACGCAGGGCTCCATACGACCACTGTGGGATCATGACCTGAGCTGAAATCAAGAGTCAGAAGCTGAACCACTGAGCCACCCAGGCACCCCTGAGAACATATTTTCAAAGCAATTGTAGCAATTTACCTCTTATCAGCAGTTTACGTGAGTTCCTATTGCTCATAATAACCCATGGCATCAGCTGAAATTTTAGTTATCTGATAATTTCATAAGTGTGCAGCCAAATTCCATGACAGTTTTCACATAAGCATCCCTAGTTACCAATGAGTATCTTAAATTTACTGGATTTGTACTTTTGTGAACTGACAGTCATTTCTTTTTCCCATTTCCAATTTGTCTTTCCTTATTATTTCTTTTTTCTTATAATTCTGGATAGGAGCCCATTTTTATTATATGTACTGTAAATATTTTTCTACCATATAATAGTTGTTTTTGTTCTCTTTTAGTGTATGTTTTGATGAACAGAAGTTCTTTTTTAATGTAGTCATTTCAATCCACCTTTTTCTTTATGATTAGGGCTTTAAACTTTTTTTTTTCTATTATTTTCTACCAATGTTTCTGTTTGCCATCCTTTTTTGTTTGTTTCTTTCTTTCTTTAAACAACCAAATCCTTTTCTGACTGACATATTCTTTTTTAGACATGGTATATTTCGACTATAAACAAGCCTCGCTTATCAGAAGCAATTCTTTCATTTTCAGGTGTGTTGTACATTTAGTTTGTTGATTTTTCTAGGCTAACTTAGAGGCCAGTCTTAATTTTCTCATTTTACTCTTCTTGGGGAATTTGTTTACAGTGGGCCTTAGCTATCCAGTAAGTATGGATAAAAGTGGGTTGGCTTTAAAATTGGTTTTACTCTGTGCTTTTTGTATAAAGAATCTCCTCAACTGATTTCAGTGTCGGTCATACTTCATATTAGGTATCTGACTACATGGAAAATTTACCTTTACCAAATATTTGACATGTGATATTTCAATTATATATCATAAAAGCTATTAATATATATAATAATTATCATATTATTGATGGAGATTACGAGATTGAGTGACAACATTAACTAATATACTCAAGGACAAACGAGGAAGTTACAAATTAAAAATATGTACTCAAGCTTCATTTTTTTCAGACTCCTTCGATGTCTCTCTTTAAATGCAATTTCAAACTTTAAAGTTACAGATTCCTGTATTTTAAATGACATCGCCAATTTAAAAATAAGTTAAAGAACCCTGCTCTAATTTAAACTACTTCCAAATTTCTCCCTATGAGCATTCTTGCCTTATCCATATTCAAATAAAATTATTTACATTTATAATCCTTTTGAAAGTTATTCCTGTTGTTTTTCATGTTAGTTAATGTAATGTATTTTCTTTTTCTTTGAGGAATTTTGGGGTGAGTCATAGGGAGTCTTTCGAGGACAATTTGCTTAGCAAATAAACTTTCTCCCTTGTTTAATACTTTTTAGCAAGTATTTTAGATAAGAGAAAAAAAGGCAAGATGGTCAAGGCCAGAAAAAAGATCCAGTTAGAGAAGTTCACTTACCATTTGTCTGCAGTAGATTTTTGACTACGGTTGCTGTTTTGAAAGTTTATTCCTAAGAAGATATTTATTTACAGTTAAGTTATTACAGTTTTAGAATACATAAGTTTTATTTGCTTTAAAACCTTGAAAATCATATTTATAGATTTGTAGTGGGATGAGTTCCAACCTTATATCTCAGGAATTATTCTTCAAAAACAGATTCAGTAATTCTAAATGCTTCTACTAATTCCAAACCAATGGTGAAGGCTACATGTCTGAAGTTATGGGATAGGCAAGGGAAGTGGTAAAATGAAGTGGGAATATCTCTCTTTTGAATCTATTAACAGAAAGAGATGAAAATATAATAATTAACTGATAAATGTTGAGAAAAAATTTAAAGTGTAGTATCTAGTTTAATAGAGTATCTTCAGATAAATGTGCTCAATTTGTGAGATTTTCTAATCCTCATTTGTCTTCTAGCAATAAGGCTATGCATAATTTATTGTGTAATTAATTCTTAGAAATCATTATATTATTCATACAATGCTGAATTCTAATGATAATTTAGTTATTTAAAATAAGACTGAACCTAGACCAGTATTAGCCACTAAATGTCTATATTAGACACTATAAGCTGTCTTCTGCCCATGCTCCTACCTATGGTTGCTTTTTAGTATGATTTTTCATTTTGAAAAATCTTTTGTAGTTCCTAGGTTTGAAATCTTAGAATATATATACTTCTTTCAAAAATTACTTGTAATTTGTAATTATAATTACATCTCTTTCAGAAAAAGAACAATAGAAAAGTTGGCTATTATATGCTAGTCTCTCAGATGGATTATATTCTATCATGCTGCTGTTGTCTAAATACAAATACATTGTATTACTAGTTGATATAGATTGAAATCTGAGTAATCTATATTATCATTCTACTGGGTGTTAGGGTTTCCCCTTAAAATCATGCTTTTCAATTTCCTTTGAGTCTCTTTGGTTCAATCTCCTGCTGTTGTAATCATTAGAAATCCATAGAAAGTGAAATTTCTCAAAATATAGACAGCTTTATTCAGAACATGAGCCCTCAGGCATTTCTTTTCATTTTTACTTAGCTTGGGATATATAGATGCACCTTTGACTTTAATGTACTTATTATAGAGCCTGAACGCAGAGTATGCTCTCTTCTGCTTTCAGATACAGGTGGCAAGAATTCTTCGTCTGCCAAGGAATTTTATTTGCTCCTAAAGTCTCACTGTCCCATTATATGACTTTGTTAGATTAAGATTTTAATAATGCAAATAAGGGTCAAGCCTTCTTTGTTGATGAAATATTAAATCACTCTTTGGTCTTCTTACATCTGACAGTTATTTTCTACTTCATCTTTAAAAGCGGAAGTGTGAGAGCGTTTCACCCAGTGGAGTAGCTGGAATTTATTCATATGAGTTCAGACCCATTGAAATCTGCCAACCGTATAAAAACAGTTGCCAATATGGAAGAAGTCTTCCTTGTGTTGTGATAGAAAGGGTTTCACTGTTTAGATGTGAGCTTAAAATAAAAATGTATCCCTCCATTAAAAAAAAAAAAAAAGCATGTGCCTGCTTGTCCTAGATGGCTTTCTACAGGAATTAGGAACAAAGATTTATTTGATAACAACTTAAATCTTAAATTACTTTTCAACTTATATGTGTATGTGCTTACAAACACATTTTAAATGAACATATACATATATACGTGTGTGTGAGTATGTGTGTATACACACATGTAGATATATATCTAATGTTAGAAACAGTCTTAATTTAATGTCAACTTTAAATTGGATACAGAATTTATTTGGACTTGTTTTTTTGACCAACTAGGCAAGCAAGCAAAGATTTTTATTTATTTTTTTTTATAATTTATGGATTTGTTTTTTGGACTGTGACTGATACTTTGGCATGTGGATTTAAAAACTATTCAAAGTGATCTGAATTTTTATCAGTGAATGTTTCCTGACATTAGTATGTTTTTTCTTTGCTACCTGTGTTCTTTTGTTAGTCGTGTTGTTATCATTCTAATCACCTGTAGCAGCAAACATGGGGTCACAGTTAAAAACATCAAAATCCTGGCTCACAGCTTCCCTGCCCAAGACGCTGGGAGTTGGTGAAGCCAAGACTCAGCAGGCATGACTGAAAAGGGAAGTCCCAATGGTGCCAAAATGGTGCTGCAGTGGCAGAAGATAGCTCATGGGTGAGGTCTAGAAGAATGATAGGAAAGACATCCATCATTTGCTCCAAGGTATGAAAGTCGAATCCTGGGGAGAATCATGACAATCCTGATCCCTGAACCGTTACAGAAGCAGACTCTGGACGAGCTGAAATGCACATGCTTCAGCATAGTTTGATAAAAGGCCAGTCTTCCTGCTTCTCCACACTCCCTTCCCCTTTGTTTTCTGAGGCCGTTTGTTGCTATTATTTCATCCTTTCCCTGTGCTGTAGGAGTTATGGTACTTTTATTGGAAGAGACCTCTAAAGTCTGAAAACCCAACAGAAAAGGAATGGGGAGGGTATTTTTTCCATTGATAGAGGAAGGACACCAAAATGTCGGTGAAGAGGGGTTTGAGATGTTGAAAGATGTGAATTGTTGTTTCGGATTCTGTGTCTCCCTCTCTCTCTGCCTGTCCCCTGTTCATGCTCTGTCTCTCTCTGTCTCAAAAATAAATAAATGTTAAAAAAAAATTAAAAAAAAAAAAAAGGGGCGCCTGGGTGGCTCAGTTGGTTAAGCGGCCGACTTCGGCTCAGGTCATGATCTCGCGGTCTGTGAGTTCGAGCCCTGCGTCGGGCTCTATGCTGACAGCTCAGAGCCTGGAGCCTGTTTCGGATTCTGTGTCTCCCTCTCTCTGACCCTCCCCCGTTCATGCTCTGTCTCTCTCTGTCTCAAAAATAAAGAAATGTTAAAAAAAAATTAAAAAAAAAAAAAGAAAGATGTGAATTGTTTTACACACTCACTTTGGGAAGACAAGAAGTGAACACTTAGGAGTTCCTAACATCCCTACTGCCCATGAATGGCAGGAGTGAGCTCGAGAGGGCTTCCTAGAAATCTCCATCCTGAACGTAAATCATGATGGATATTCTCTCTCTCTTAAGCTTTGTTTGAGATGCAGACATAAAACAAAACAAAACAAAACAAACCTCAAAATCCTGTTTATTTTGTCTCTTCAATGTTTCCCAATCATTTATTCCCCCTCCATTCATCCTATCACCACTCTCATTTGGGTCCTCAGTCGCTAACGTTCAGTTTTTTGCAGTTTCTGTCTATTTTACTTTTCCATTTCTCTCTATCCAATTCATTCTAAACATTACCTTCACTATTATTTTTCAAAAATATAGCTTTTATCCCATTATTTTCCCTGCTACAAATTTTCCATAGATCTTTGATTTTGGAATAAGTTTCAAATTCCTTAGAAACTTCTCAGCTCAAGACAGTCGCCACAGCCACGTGCAGGCCTTCACATTTAAATGTAAACTTAATTAAATGTAAGTAAAAGAAATTAAGTTCATCAATCACAGCTTCATTTCATGTACACAAAAGCCACTGTGGCTGCTGACTACTGAATTGGTTAGCATTTAGAATATTTAGAATATTCTATTCTAATATTTAGAGTTATCTACTTGATTTAGAATATTTCTATCCTCACAGAAATTGTTATTGGACAACTCTTAGAATGTTGTCCTTCTAAGGACATGTTCTAGCTTAACTTTCAGCCTTATTTTCGTCTACACAGTGTCAACACACCTCCATGATCCAGTCATATGGGTCTACTTATTGTTGAAAGCATCAACCATGCAATCTACAAACTTTCATTGAGTTCCTTTGGTATACTAGCCATCATTATATTGGCAGCACTACTATGAATTAAAACAAGACAAAAAAAAGACTTCTCTCATGGAGTTTATATTAGTGGGGAAATTATAAACATCCAAAATATTAAAGATGTAAAATACGCCATGATAAGGGGCATGAGGAAGAAAAATAAAAATGGTAGTGTTCAGTGAACAATAGGTGAGTGTTTAGATGGGGTGTTCAGGTAAGGCCTTTTTGTTGAAGGGTATTTCAGCCAACCCTGAATGAAGTGAGGAAATGAATCATGTAGCTCTCTGGGGAAATATGTCTTTCATTCTATTACCTTCAAGATTTTGCCCCTCTTATGTTTGTGGGAATATCATTTATAAAGGACACATCATCATTAACTGGTAGCCTTTATCTTGCTCTAAAGATTTTTGGTCTCAAGTCAGGATGTATTTCGGATCATAGACTGCTAAAACAAGAGGCAACTATAGAAATCATGAAATATGGCCCTTTGTAGCAACGTGGATGGAACTGGAGAGTGTTATGCTAAGTGAAATAAGCCATACAGAGAAAGACAGATACCATATGTTTTCACTCTTAGGTGGATCCTGAGAAACTTAACAGAAACCCTTGGGGGAGGGGAAGGAAAAAAAAAAAAAGGAGGTTAGAGTGGGAGAGAGCCAAAGCATAAGAGACTCTTAAAAACTGAGAACAAACTGAGGGTTGATGGGGGATGGGAGGAAGGGGAGGGTGGGTGATGCGTATTGAGGAGGGCACCTTTTGGGATGAGCACTGGGTGTTGTATGGAAACCAATTTGACAATAAACTTCATATATTGAAAAAATAAAAAAAAGAAAATCATCTAATCTATTTCCTAATTTTAAGGGGGAGGTAGCTAAGATTCAGATAGGCCTAATTGATTTGTTTTAAGTGGCAAAGAGAAATAATGGTAAAATGTTGATTAGAACCTAGTCTCCTGGCCTCTACAGTTGTCTTATTTAGGACTGAGTTTTCCAAATAATGAGATCAAAATGAGGAAGACCTCTTGAACCTTTTAAGAATCTTTTTCTTTAAATATTTATATTATTTTGGCTTCCTTCAGAATTTTGTTGATATTGATGTTTCAAATGAACCATTTGTTTTTCTTTTTACACTGCAAATCTATCTAGTTGTTCAGACACATATTTGTAATTATTTCTACATTTAGTTGTCTTTTAAACTTTAGCTTACCACTGCTGTAAAATATTTTTTAGCATTGTAAACATGACACATACACATATATATGTGTTTCTGTACAAGGTAGATGTATATGTATACATCTCTTTGCCATCAATTATGTGTGATGTTTTTGTGTTCACACAGTGTATACATAAAAAAACAGAAACCTCCTTTTGTGTGGTCCCAACTAGCATAATTTGAATTGATTTAAGGCCTTATTTTCCAAATGAAATCCTGAGGAATTGCTCTGAGAATTCACATAGAGGGTGGGCTAGTACTTAATTTTCTAGAACATTTTTAAGGAATTAGAAACCTTAAACTCGTCTTTGGTAGGTAAGGGCTAAGGCTCCTCTTCTTGCAGAATGCAAGTTCATGGCACATTATTCAAGGTTGATAGTTTAGTAGTGTAATTTTATTATACTCACTATATTGTCAATTAATAGTAAGCTCATAAGGTGCCTCTTCATTTAATTATTTGGAAAACAGTGTATTTCAGCACTGAAACTACAGCTACTGAGAATGTGTATTGAATTACATGCTTAAGAGAATGCCATCACCAATATACCAACACAGGGCATTCTTGATTTTGCTCCCCCATCACAAGAAGAACAATTGACAGCTATTCAAGAACAAGATATCATTGAGAGAATTCTAGAACATGGCAGTCAGGCCGAAGCGTATCCTGGCACTTTAGAGACCAAGGCAAACTACATTAGAAGGGTAATGGAAACAGCCACACGTTGACCACATTTGCCCCTTCACCAGGATACCAGAACACCATACAAATAGCTCTCCCTTGAGCCTCTGTTTATTCCAGTAGGAAAAGACAACAAGGAGGTCAACCAGCCTTCCCCAGCATTGTAGGTTGCTTTGTGGGAGCCCTCACTCTGCTCTGGCATCATGGAGATTGCAAGGGAATCTGCAGGGCCATCTCTGAGAATCTGATTGAATCTGATTGCCATAGAGAAGGCGGAGAGAGGCTTACAACAACCAGCACATAGATCTTGGCAGACTGAGCTCATACCTGTAGTTCCCAAGTAGCAATCCCAGATAGCACATCTGTTCATTTGCAGAACCTAGTCAGGGGTGCCCTCTGACCAGAGACCTTGAGGGGGGGATGCAGATCTGCCTGATTCAGGTCCTCAAAGGAGGCATTTGCTAGCCTAGAGCCCAAGATGCTTACAGTCAAGCAAGGTGATGATGAGCTGTAGCTCAACCCACTACAGAGAATGCCTTCTGGGCCCATACGACCAGTAGGCTTGATGACAACTCATGAAGCTGTTCAGCCCAATGGCACTTGAGCTGACAGGCAGACAAGAAGAATTGTTTTTCCTAGAGCAAAACTTGTACCCAGTGTTGAAGCTTCCTGTGCTATGAATAGGCAGGAGAATTAATGCATAGAAAGCTGAGTGTTGCTCTTGGCCCCAACCAAACAGAGAGCCTGTTTAGGTGAGTAGCTTGGAATGGCTCCTTCCCCTCCCATCTAGGCAAGGAGGCTGATAAATAGTCCCACCTGCTGTGGAGAATGTCTTCAGCCCCTTCTGGCCATAAGAACAGGCAAAAACACCTGAAAGCTATGCAGTTTGGTGTTCAAGCCGAGAGAAATGCAGACCGAGCCAGTAGTTTGTAGAGCAAAGCCAGTGGCCTTGTATAACCAGGGACATTGGGGTGCAGGTCAGCTTAACTTTAGACAACAAAGAGTTTCACCAGTTTTAGAGCTATTTTGCCTGCACCTTGTTAGGGAATCTAGTTCATAGCCCTGCTTATTGTTAAATATAGCCTTCAGCCTGTCCAAAGAGAGCACTTAGTAAGAGCACACAGGAAGCTGCATTGCTCATTCAACAGTGGGACTCTGTATACAGGGGTCCTTGAACAGAGAGTGTTGCCTGTCTTCTTCTCTCTGCAGAACAAAACTTGTGGCCTCATCTGACCAAAGAACTCAGTGCACATTCAGCCCTGATTTGGGCCCATCCCAAAGCAAGCTGTACAGGCCCTAGGCCCTGGTTTGCTATCTTAGCAAGGAAGCTAATCCATAACCCTATCTACTACTAAATGTAGTACTCAGTCCCAAATATATAGTAAGTCTGAAGAGAGTATTCACAAATGTAGAGTCTATCCTACAGCCTCACTTGGGTAGTGAGTAGGGTTAATCTAACTATTCTGTCAGTGAGACCGCCCCCCCATTCCTGTCTTCAGAACTCAAACAGTTGCCTAGCTTCAAAACAGCCCATGACAGCAGGCCTCAGCTGCCCAAGGGCATTATCAGCAGACATACTCAGAAACCCAAATTGAACTGACTGGTGAAGAATGGTCTCTGCCAAAGCAAACCCGTAAAGTCTGGAAGAGGAGTCCCATTACTTAAAGGCACAAATACCAATGTAGGGGATCAGGGATCACACAAAATCAAGTAAATATACCACCAAACTAAATGAATAAAGCTTCACTAACTAAACCTCAAGAAATGGAGATCTATGAACTGTCAAAGAATATATAAATTAAGAAATTAAGAAAACAATGCCTGAACAAAATAAGAAGTTTGACAAGGAAATAGCAACCATCAAAAACAAAAACAAAAAAGAAATCCTAGAGTTGAAAAATATGATAATTGAACTGTAGAATTCAATAGTGAGTTTTCAAAGTAGACTTCTGTCATGCAGAAGAAAGAATCAGCAACCTGGAAAATAGGATATTGGAAATTAACTAGTCAAAGAAACACAAAGAAAACAAGAAGGAAAAAGAGGGAAGACAGCCTACAGGATTGAGGGCACCATGAAAATAAATAATATTTACACTATGGGAATTCCAGAAGAAGAGAAAGTAAGGAACAGAAAGTATATTTAAAACAATAATGGTTAAAACTTTGGTAGTAATTACACAACAGAACACAAGGAAATAGTCAAAGTGTACTGATACTAAAAGACATCAAAACACAAAGAAGAACACAGGACCAGAAATAGGGAACAATGGGTCTATATAACAACCAGAAAACAACGACATACCAATAGGTAAGTCCTTACCTGTCAATAATCACTTTAAACTTAAATCAATTAAATTCTCCAATCAAAAGACATAGAATGGTTAAATAGACTAAAAAAATATATCAAAGTCCAATAATATGCTGTCTATAAGAGACTCACTTTAATGTTAAAACACTCATAGACTGACAGTAAAGGGATGGAAAAAGACATTTCAACCAAATGGTAACCAAAAAAAGGCAATATACCTGTACTTATGTAAGTATATTTATATAAGAAAACTATAAACTATACTTAGACAAAACAGATTTTAAACAAAATGGTAAAAAGAGGCAAAGAAGGTCATTATATAATAAAAGGGTCAGTACATCAAGAATATATAACAGTTGTAATATTTATGTACCCAAAATTAGAGCACTTAAATATGTAAAACAAAAACTAACAGAAGTAAAAGGAGAAATAAAGAGTAATGGAATAATAATCAGGGACCTTGATACCCATTCTCAACAATGGCTAGATCATTCAGACAGAATCGATAAGGAAACAGTAGACTTGAACACTATAGACCAAAAGGACCTCACAGACATATACAGAACATTTTGTCCAACAACAGAAAAATGCACATCATTCTCAAGTGCACATGAAACATTTTCCAAGACAGACCACATATTAGGCCACAAAACAATTTTTATAAAACTCAATAAGATTGAAATTATACCCCAAGTATCTTCTCTGAACACAGTGGCATAAATCTAGAAATGAATGGCGAGAGAAGATCTGGAAAATTCATGAACACATTGAAATTAACACTCTCAGAACAACTGATGGATCAAAGAATAAAAGGGAAATAGTTTCTTGAGACCAATGAAAATGGAAGCCCCACATAGCAGAACTTATGGAATGAAGCAAAAACAATTCTAAGAGGGAAGTTTATAGGAATAAATGCCTACATCAAGAGTCAAGAGCAGCTAAGATGTCAGAGTAGTAGGAGGACCTTCGGCTTGCCCTTCCCTTGAGGGATATTTATCCCTATGTAAGTATCAAATCATTCCAAATACCCAAAAAATTGATCTGAGGACTGACAGAACAAACTGCACAACTAGAGGGAGAGAGGTCATGTCATGGAAGGTAAGAGGCACAGAGATGGGGAAAAATGGATCTTGGGTGCCATGGAGAAGAGCAAGCAAGCCCTGGTCAGGGAGAGAGGCAATGAGAAAGAGTGAGAGAAAGAGAGAGAAGAGAGAGAAGGACACAGGAAATTGCACAAGGAAAACACTTTCCTGAAGCCATTGGCCGGGTAAAGGAGAGAGGCTGATTTTTGTGAGTTTTTACAACCAGTGGAGCTCAAAGTTTTAGAGGTCTGATGCATGGCTGGTATAGAGCTCTGAGGGCACTGCGATGTTCCTGTAGAGAAGGCAAACAGGTAACCCCAGGGGGTGGGGCACAGGCGGCATTGTCTCAGGATCACCTTGGGTGCAATGGGAGAGACAGTTCCCCCTTTCTGGAACACATCTGACAGAGGTAGTATTGCCTCTCTGGGGACAAAGGAGCCTACAGGGACCATTTCTCTCTCCCACCCCTCATCACAGGCACAGAGACACCTGCTGAGGACAGCTAAACTGGACACCGGCTCTTTAGTGTGCTTTGCTCCAACCCCCACGTTCCTGCTATCTGGTGTGACTGCCCTTCTAGGTCAAACCTGCATTAATCCCAGCATGGTGAGTCACTCCCTGAGAAGACCAGCACAGGTCCCGTCACACCAGGTCCCTAAAGTTTGAAGTTACAAAAGATAGCAGGCTTGGGTGGGAGAGAGCCCAAAGTGCACTGTGCTGTTCCAGGCAGGCAAGCAACCTGGACACAGACACAGACATTATGAAAACAGCAATCTGAAGAACACCTAGGACACACGAAGGACATTTGTTTGCTCTTCTAGGAGGGCTTTCCTGACAGCAGCAAGCACAAATCCCCCTCTCCAGGCACAAAGGGGCTGGCTGGTGCCATTTCCATACCCCATCCCTCAGCATAAACTAGCCTAAGTAAACAGCACTGTGCCAACACTGGCTGCCTAATCTGCTTACACCAAGCCCCACCCCCACAGTGCTCTGCTCGTACTACTTTTCTCGGGCAAGTGTGCCTGAGAACCACTACCCCAGGCCCCTCTCCCAGAAGACCAGCACACACACCCTCCCCCCTCCCATGCACCATGGCTACTGACCATACTGACCATAGAGTTCTACAAAGCTTCAGCTCTAGTGGAAATAGCATCAGGTCTCTTTTACTTTTTTTAACGTTTATTCATTTTTTGAGAGACAGAGAAAGACAGAGCAAGAGTGGGGGAGGGGCAGAGAGAGAGGGAGACACAGAATACGAAGCAAGTTGCAGGCTCTGAACTGAAAGCACAGAGCCTGATGCGGGGCTCGAACTCACAAACGGTGAGATCCTGACCTGAGCCGAAGTTGGACGCTTAACTGACTGAGCCACCCAGGCGCCCCGCATCGGGTCTCTTTTAAAAAGCAGACAAGAACACACCTTGTTAAAACCTACATCCTCTGGCCAAAGTTTAAACACTCCCCACTGCAGGCAAGGAGAAACTCTGCAGAGGACTGACCTGAGGGACAGAGCAGCCATAACATAGCAGCAGAGTGCATGCAGCATACAGCAGAGACACTTCCTGAAGCTCCAGGCCCTGGACAATATATGGTCTGTTTTTCATAAAGCCATACTCTCGGGGGCAGGAAACATAACAGGTTTTCCTAACACACAGAAGAAGAGAGACACCTAGACAAAAAGCAGAGACAGAGGAATTCATCTCAAAAGAAAGAGCAAGAAAAGGTCATGAACAGGGATCTAACCACAACAGACATAAGAAATATGCATGATCCAGAATTTTTTAAGTTTATTGATTTATTTTGAGAGAGAAAGAGTGCAAGTGAGGGAGGGACAAAGAGAGAAGGGGAGAGAGAGAATCCCAAGCAGGGATTGATCTCATGACTGTGACATCACAACCTGAGCCAAAATCAAGAGTCGGTTGCTTGGGGTGCCTGGGTTGCTCTGTTAGTTAAGCTTAATAACATTCATATCATAAGAGTCCCAGAAGAAGAGGGAGAGAGGGGGGGCAGAGGTTTATTTGAGGAAATTATAGCTGAAAACTTTCTTAATCTGGGGAAGGAAACAGACTTCCAAATCCAAGAATCACAGAGAACTCCCCTCAAAATCAACAAAAGCAGGTCCACACCAAGACATATAACAGTTAAATTTGCAAAATGTAGAGATAAAGAAAAAATCTTAAAAGCAACAAGACAAAAGAAGTCCCTAAGGAAGACAAATAAGATTAGCAGCAAATCTCTCCACAAAACTTGGCAGGGCAGAAGGGAGTGGCATGATATATTCACCATGCTGAATGGGAAAAGTCTGTAGCCAAGAATATTCTATCCAGCAAGACTGCCATTCAGAATAGAAGGAGAGATAGAGTTTCCCAGACAAACAAAAACTAAGGGAGTTCATGACCACTAAGCCAGCCCTGCAAGAAATATTAAAGGGGACTCATTGTGTGGGAAATAAAGACCAAAAGTTACAAATACTAGAAAGAAATAGAGAAAATCTCTAGAAACAATGATAAAACAAGTAATAACACAGCACTAACTTCACATCTATTACTAATTACTCTGACTATAAATGGACTAAATGCTCCAATCAAAAGACATAGAGTGTCAGCATGGATAAAAAAAACAAGACCTATTCATATGCTGAATCTCTGAGAGACTCATTTTAGAATATGCTGCAGATTGGAAGTGAGGGAATGGAACAACAATTACCAGGAAAATGGATATGAAAAGAAAATGAACATGAAAAAGGACATGAAAAGGAGTAGCTATACTGATATCAGACAAACTAGATTGTAAACCAAAGACAGTAACAAGAGATGAAGTAAAGCACTATATCATAATAAAGGAGTCTATCAAGATCTATCAATTATAAATATTTATGCCCCCAACTTGAAAACACTCAAATATATAAAACAATTAATAAAAAACATGGGGCGCATGGGTGGCTCAGTTGGTTAAATACTCGACTCGATTTTGGCTCAGGTCATGCTCTCACGGTTCGTGGGTTCAAGCCCTGAATCAGGCTTTGCGCAACAGTGAGAAGTCTGCTTGGGATTCTTTCTCTTCCTCTCTTTCTCTTCCCTTCCCCTGCTCATGTGCTCACTGTCTGTCAAGAATAAATTAATTAATTAAAAAAAAACACATAAAGGTACTGATTGATAATAATACAATAATAGTAGGGGACTTTAACATGCCAGTTACAACAATGGACAGATCATCTAAGCAGAAAATCAATAGGGAAACAATGGCTTTGAATGACACACTGGACCAGATGGACTCAAGAGATATATTCAGAAGATTTCATCCTATAGCAACAGAATATACATTCTTTTCTATTGCACATGGGACATTCTCAGGAATAGATGACATACTAGGCCACATATCAGACTTCAACAAGTATAAAAATATTGAGATCATACCATGCATATTTTCAGACCACAACATTATGAAACTTGAGGCCAACCACAGGAAAAATTTGGGAAAGAACACAAATACATGGAGGTTAAAGAACATCCTACTAATGAATTGATGGGTGACCAGGAAATTAAAGAAGAAATGTAAAAATACATGGAAATAAATGGCAGTGAAATCACGATGGTCAAAAACCTTTGGAGTGTAGTAAAAGTGGTCATAAGAGGGAAGAATATAGCAATACAGGACTACCTTAAGAAGCAAGGAAAACTCAAATTTTCAAACTAATCTTACACCTAAAGGAGCTAGAAAAAGAACAGCAAAAAAAGCCGAAAGTCAGCAGAAAAAGGGAAATAATAAAGATGAGAGCAGAAATAAATGATAGACAAAACAAAAAACAAAAAACAAAAACAAAAACAAAAAGAAGTAGAATAGATGTATGAAACCAAAGAACCAGCTCTTTGAAAAACTTAATAAAATTGATAAACCTCTAGCCAAGCTTATCAAAAAGGAAAGAGAAAGGACCCAAATAAGTAATATCACTAATGAGAGATATCACAACCACCCCACAGAAATACAAACAATTATAAAAGAATATTAGGAAATATTATATGACAACAAAATGGGCAATCTGGAAGAAATAGATAAATTCCTAGAGATATATAAACTACCAAAACCAAAACAAGAAAAAATAGAAAACTTGAACAGACCAATAGTCCACAAAGGAATTGAATCAGTAATCAAAAATCTCCCAACAAAAGACCAGGGCCAGATGGCTTCACGGGAGAATTCCACCAGACATTTTTAAAAAAATATAATTTATTGTCAAATTGGTTTCCATATGACGCCCAGTGCTCATCCCAACAGGTGCCCTCCTCAATGCCCATCACCCACTTTTCCCGCTCCCCCATCCCCATCAACCCAATGTTTGTTCACAGTATTTAAGAGTCTCTTATGGTTTGCCTCCTTCCCTCTCTGTAACTTTTTCCCCCCCTTCCCCTCCCCCCGGTCTTCTGTTAAGTTTCTCAGGATCCACATATGAGTGAAAACATATGGTATCTGTCTTTCTCCGCCTGACTTATTTCACTTAGCATAACACTCTCCAGTTCCATCCACGTTGCTACAAATGGCCAGATTTTATTCTTTCTCTTTGCTAAGTAGTATTCCATTGTATACATAAACCACATCTTCTTTATCCATTCATCAGTTAATGGACATTTAGGCTCTTTCCATAATTTGGCTATTGTTGAAAGTGCTGCTATAAACATTGGGGTACAAGTGCCCCTATGCATCAGCACTACTGTATCCCTTGGGTAAATTCCTAGCAGTGCTATTGCTGGATCATAGTCTACCAGACATTTAAAGAAATGTTAATAGCTATTCTTCTCAAATTATTTGAAAAAGAATAGGAATGGAAGGAAAACTTCCAAACTCACAATGCTAGGCCAGCATTATCCTGATTCCAAAACCAGACAAAGACTCCACCAAAAAGGGAACTATAGGCCAATATCCCTGATGAACATGGATGCAAAAATTCCCAACAAAGTACTAGCAAATCAAAAGAATCATTCACCACTATTGTGGTTCAATATTCATAAATCAATCAACATGATACACTACATTAATAAAAGAGAACCATATAATCCTCTGAAAAGATGGAAAAAAAGCATTTCTATTTGGTGCAGCATCCATTCTTGATAAAATCCCTCAGAAAGATAGGAAAGAGGGAACATACCTCAACATCATAAAGGCTGTATATGAAAAACCCACAGCTAATATCATCCTCAATGGAAAAACCAAGAGCTTTTTATCTACAGTAAAGAACATGACAGGGATGTCCACTCTCACCACTGTTATTTAACATAGCACTGGAAGCTCTAGTCTCAGCAGACATCAAAAAGAAATAAAATGTTTCCGAATTGGAAAGGAAGAAATTAAACTTTCACTAATTGCAGAAGACATGATACTTTATGTAGAAAACCCCAAAGAGTCAACAAAAATGGCTAGAATAGGGGCACCTGGGTGGTTCACTCGGTTAAGTGTCTGATTTCAGCTCAGGTCATGATCTCACGGTTTGTGAGTTCGAGCCCTGCACTGGGCTCTTGCTGAAAGCTCAGAGCCTGGAGCCTGCTTCGGATTCTGTGTCTCCCTCTCTGCCCTTCCCCCACTTGTGCTCTGTCTCTGTCTATATATCAAAAATAAATAAAATGTAAAGAAAAATTTTAAAAAATGGCTAGAATTGATACATGAATTCAGCAAAGTTTCAGGATACAAAATCAATGTTGCAACAAAAAACATAAGATACCTAGAAATAAACCTAACCAAAGAAGTAAAAGTTCTATACTCTGAAAAGTATAAAACACTTATGAAATAAATTGAAGATAACACAAATAAATGGAAAAAACAAAAGCCCCAAATGCCCAAAACAATATTGAGCAAGAAAACAAAGCTAGAAGCATCATAATTCCAGACTTTAAGCTGTGTTACAAAGCTGTAATCATCAAGACAATATGGTACTGGCACAGAAAGAGACACATAGATCAATGGAACAGAATAGAAAACCCATAAATGTAACCACAACTCCATAGTCAACTAATCTTCAACAAAGGAGGAAAGAGTTTCCAATGGAAAAAAGACAGTCTTTTGAAGAAATGACATTGGGAAAACTGGACAGCAACATGCAGAATAATGAAACTGGACCATTTTCTTACACCATACACAAAAGTAAATTCCAAATGGATGAAAGCCCTAATTTGAGACAGGAAACCATCAAAATCCTTTGACATTGGCCGTAGCAACTTCTTACTAGATATGTCTCCTGAGGCAAAGGAAACAAAAGCAAAAATAAATTATTGGGACTTCATCATGATAAAAAATCTTAGCACAGCAAAGGAAACAATAAACAAAACTAAAAGGCAGCCTATGGAATGGGAGAAGATAATTGCAAATGACATACCTGATAAACGGTTTGCATTCAAAATCTATAAAAAACTTATAAAACTCAACACTCAAGAAAAAAATAATGCAACTAAAAAATGGGCAGAAGACATGAATAGACATTTTTCCAAAGAAGATGTAGAGATGGCCAACAGACATATGAAAAGATGCTCAACATCACTCATCATCAGGGAAATACAGATCAAAACCACGATAAGAAACTATGTCATACCTGTCAGAATGACTAAAATTAACAATGCAGGAAACAATAGATGAGGACGTGGAGAAAGGGGAAAACTTTTATACTGCTGGTGGGAATGCAAAATGGTGCAGACACTGTGTAAAACAGTATGGAATTTCCTCAGAAAGTTAAAAACAGAACCAGCAATTCCACTAGTAGGTATTTACACAAAGGATACAAATATAATATTTAAAAGGATACATGCCCCCTGATGTTTTTAGTAGCATTATCAACAATAGCCAAACTATGGAAAGAGACCAAATTTCCATTGACTAATGGATAAAGAAAATGTGGTACACATAACAATGGAATATTACTCAGCCATCAAACAAATGAAATGTTGCATTTTTTTTCAATATATGAAATTTATTGTCAAATTGGTTTCCATACAACACCCAGTGCTCATCCCAAACGGTGCCCTCCTCAATACCCATCACCCACCCTCCCCTCCCTCCCACCCCCCATCACCCCTCAGTTTGTTCTCAGTTTTTAAGAGTCTCTTATGTTTTGGCTCTCTCCCACTGTAACCTCTTTTTTTTTTTTCCTTCCCCTCCCCCATGGGTTTCTGTTAAGTTTCTCAGGATCCACATAAGAGTGAAAACATATGGTATCTGTCTTTCTCTGTATGGCTTATTTCACTTAGCATCACACTCTCCAGTTCCATCCATGTTGCTACAAAGGGCCATATTTCGTTCTTTCCATTGCCACGTAGTATTCCATTGTGTATATAAACCACAATTTCTTTATCCATTCATCAGTTGATGGATATTTCAGCTCTTTCCATAATTTGGTTATTGTTGAGAGTGCTGCTATAAACATTGGGGTACAAGTGCCCCTATGCATCAGTACTCCTGTATCCCTTGAGTAAATTCCTAGCAGTGCTATTGCTGGGTCATAGAGTAGGTCTATTTTTAATTTTCTGAGGAACCTCCACACTGTTTTCCAGAGTGGCTGCACCAATTTGCAGTCCCACCAACAGTGCAAGAGGGTTCCCATTTCTCCACATCCTCTCCAGCATCTATAGTCTCCTGATTTGTTCATTTTGGCCACTCTGACTGGCGTGAGGTGATATCTGAGTGTGGTTTTGATTTGTATTTCCCTGATGAGGAGCGACGTTGAGCATCTTTTCATGTGCCTGTTGGCCATCCGGATGTCTTCTTTAGAGAAGTGTCTATTCATGTTTTCTGCCCATATCTTCACTGGGTTATTTGTTTTTCAGGTGTGGAGTTTGGTGAGCTCTTTATAGATTTTGGATACTAGCCCTTTGTCCGATATGTCATTTGCAAATATCTTTTCCCATTCCGTTGGTTGCCTTTTAGTTTTGTTGGTTGTTTCCTTTGCTGTGCAGAAGCTTTTAATCTTCATAAGGTCCCAGTAATTCACTTTTGCTTTTAATTCCCTTGCCTTTGGGGATGTGTCGAGTAAGAGATTGCTACGGCTGAGGTCAGAGAGGTTTTTTCCTGCTTTCTCCTCTAGGGTTTTGATGGTTTCCTGTCTCACATTCAGGTCCTTTATCCATTTTGAGTTTATTTTTGTGAATGGTGTGAGAAAGTGGTCTAGTTTCAACCTTCTGCATGTTGCTGTCCAGTTCTCCCAGCACCATTTGTTAAAGAGATTGTCTTTTTTCCATTGGATCTTCTTTCCTGCTTTGTCAAAGATTAGTTGGCCATGCGTTTGTGGGTCTAGTTCTGGGGTTTCTATTCTATTCCATTGTCTATGTGTCTGTTTTTGTGCCAATACCATGCTGTCTTGATGATGACAGCTTTGTAGTAGAGGCTAAAGTCTGGGATTGTGATGCCTCCTGCTTTGGTCTTCTTCAAAATTACTTTGGCTATTCAGGGCCTTTTGTGTTTCCATATGAATTTTAGAATTGCTTGTTCTAGTTTCGAGAAGAATTCTGGTGCAATTTTGATTGGGATTGCATTGAATGCGTAGATAGCTTTGGGTAGTAGTGACATTTTGACAATATTTATTCTTCCAATCCATGAGCAGGGAATGTCTTTTCATTTTTTTATATCTTCTTCAATTGCCTTCATAAGCTTTCTATAGTTTTCAGCATACAGATCTTTTAAATCTTTGGTTAGATTTATTCCTTGGTATTTTATGCTTCTTGGTGCAATTGTGAATGGGATCAGTTTCTTTATTTGTCTTTCTGTTGCTTCATTGTTAGTGTATAAGAATGCAACTGATTTCTGTACATTGATTTTGTATCCTGCAACTTTGCTGAATTCATGTATCAGTTCTAGCAGACTTTTGATGGAGTCTATCGGATTTTCCATGTATAGTATCATGTCATCTGCAAAAAGCGAAAGCTTGACTTCATCTTTGCCAATTTGGATGCCTTTGATTTCCTTTTGTTGTCTGATTGCTGATGCTAGAACTTCCAGCACTATATTAAACAACAGCGGTGACAGTGGGCATCCCTGTCGTGTTCCTGATCTCAGGGAAAAAGCTCTCAGTTTTTCCCCATTGAGGATGATGTTAGCTGTGGGCTTTTCATAAATGGCTTTTATGATCTTTAAGTATGTTCCTTCTATCCCGACATTCTCAAGGGTTTTTATTAAGAAAGGGTGCTGGATTTTGTCAAAGGCCTTTTCTGCATCGATTGACAGGATCATATGGTTCTTTTCTTTTATTAATGTGATGTATCACGTTGATTGATTTGCGAATGTTGAACCAGCCCTGCATCCCAGGAATGAAACCCACTTGATCATGGTGAATAATTCTTTTTATATGCTGTTGAATTCGATTTGCTAGTATCTTATGGAGAATTTTTGCATCCATATTCATCAGGGATATTGGCCTGTAGTTGTCCTTTTTTACTGGGTCTCTGTCTGGTTTGGGAATCAAAGTAATACTGGCTTCATAGAATGAGTCTGGAAGTTTTCCTTCCCTTTCGATTTCTTGGAATAGCTTGAGAAGGATAGGTATTATCTCTGCTTTAAACGTCTGGTAGAACTCCCCTGGGAAGCCATCTGGTCCTGGACTCTTATTTGTTGGGAGATTTTTGATAACCGATTCAATTTCTTCGCTGGTTATGGGTCTGTTCAAGCTTTCTATTTCCTCCTGATTGAGTTTTGGAAGAGTGTGGGTGTTTAGGAATTTGTCCATTTCTTCCAGGTTGTCCAATTTGTTGGCATATAATTTTTCATAGTATTCCCTGATAATTGTTTGTATCTCTGAGGGATTGGTTGTAATCATTCCATTTTCATTCATGATTTTATCTATTTGGGTCATCTCCCTTTTCTTTTTGAGAAGCCTGGCTAGAGGTTTGTCAATTTTGTTTATTTTTTCAAAAAACCAACTCTTGGTTTCGTTGATCTACTCTACAGTTTTGTTAGATTCTATATTGTTTATTTCTGCTCTGATCTTTATTATTTCTCTTCTTCTGCTGGGTTTAGGCTGCCTTTGCTGTTCTGCTTCTATTTCCTTTAGGTGTGCTGTTAGATTTTGTATTTGGGATTTTTCTTGTTTCTTGAGATAGGCCTGGATTGCAATGTATTTTCCTCTCAGGACTGCCTTTGCTGCGTCCCAAAGCGTTTGGATTGTTGTATTTTCATTTTCATTTGTTTCCATATATTTTTTAATTTCTTCTCTAATTGCCTGGTTGACCCACTCATTCGTTAGTAGGGTGTCCTTTAACCTCCATGCTTTTGGAGGTTTTCCAGACTTTTTCGTGTGGTTGATTTCAAGCTTCATAGCATTGTGGTCTGAAAGTATGCATGGTATAATTTCAGTTCTTGTATACTTATGAAGGGCTGTTTTGTGACCCAGTATATGATCTATCTTGGAGAATGTTCCATGTGCACTCGAGAAGGAAGTATATTCTGTTGCTTTGGGATGCAGAGTTCTAAATATATCTGTCAAGTCCATCTGATCCAATGTGTCTTTCAGGGCCCTTGTTTCTTTATTGACCGTGTGTCTAGATGATCTATCCATTTCTGTAAGTGGGGTGTTAAAGTCCCCTGCAATTACCACATTCTTATCAATAAGGTTGCTTATGTTCGTGAGTAATTGTTTTATATATCTGGGGGCTCCGGTATTCAGTGCGTAGATATTTATAAATGTTAGCTCTTCCTGATGGATAGACCCTGTAATTATTATATAATGCCCTTCTTCATCTCTTGTTACAGCTTTTAATTTAATGTCTAGTTTGTCTGATATAAGTATGGCTACTCCAGCTTTCTTTTGGCTTCCAGTAGCATGATAAATAGTCTTCTATCCCCTCACTCTCAATCTAAAGGTGTCCTCAGATCTAAAATGAGTCTCTTATAGACAGCAAATAGATGGGTCTTGTTTTTTTATCCATTCTGATAACCCTATGTCTTTTGGTTGGTGCATTTAATCCATTTACATTCAGTGTTATTATAGAAAGATACGGGTTTAGAGTCATTGTGATGTCTGTATGTTGTATGCTTGTAGTGATGTCTCTGGTACTTTGTCTCACAGGATCCCCCTTAGGATCTCTTGTAGGGCTGGTTTAGTGGTGACAAATTCCTTCAGTTTTTGTTTTTTTGGGAAGACCTTTATCTCTCCTTCTATTCTAAATTACAGACTTGCTGGATATAGGATTCTCGGCTGCATATTTTTTCTGTTTAGCACACTGTAGATATCGTGCCAAGCCTTTCTGGCCTGCCAAGTTTCAAAGGAGAGATCAGTCACGAGTCTTATAAGTCTCCCTTTATATGTGAGAGCACGTTTATCCCTTGCTGCTTTCAGAATTTTCTCTTTATCCTTGTATTTTGCCAGTTTCACTATGATATGTCGTGCAGAAGATCGATTCAAGTTACGTCTGAAGGGAGTTCTCTGTGCCTCTTGGATTTCAATGCCTTTTTCCTTCCCCAGTTCAGGGAAGTTCTCAGGTATTATTTCTTCAAGTACCCCTTCAGCACCTTTCCCTCTCTCTTCCTCCTCTGGGATACCAATTATGTGTATATTATTTCTTTTTAGTGTATCACTTAGTTCTCTAATTTTCCCCTCACACTCCTGGATTTTTTTATCTCTCTTTCTCTCAGCTTCCTCTTTCTCCATAACTTTATCTTCTAGTTCACCTATTCTCTCCTCTGCCTCTTCAATCCGAGCCGTGGTCATTTCCATTTTATTTTGCATTTCGTTTAAAGCGTTTTTCAGCTCCTCCTGACTGTTCCTTAGTCCCTTGATCTCTGTAGCAAGAGATTCTCTGCTGTTCTCTATACTGTTTTCAAGCCCAGCGATTAATTTTATGACTATCATTCTAAATTCACTTTCTGTTATATTATTGAAATCCTTTTTGATCGGTTCATTGGCTGTTGTTATTTCCTGGAGATTCTTCTGAGGGGAATTCTTCCGTTTGGTCATTTTGGATAGTCCCTGGAGTGGTACGGACCTGCAGGGCACTTCCCCTGTGCTGTGGCGTATAACTGGAGTTGGTGGGCAGAGCCACAGTCAGACCTGATGTCTGCCCCCAGCCCACCGCTGGGGCCACAGTCAGACCAGTGTGTGTGCCTTCTCTTCCCCTCTCCTAGGGGCGGGATTCACTGTGGGGTGGCGTGGCCCATCTGGGCTACTTGCACACTGCCAGGCTTGTGGTGCTGGGCATCTGGCATATTAGTTGGGGTGGGTAGGCAAGGTGCACGGGGGCAGGAGAAGCCGGCTTAGCTTGCTTCTCCTTAGGTGATCCACTTCAGGAGGGGCCCTGTGGCAGCGGGAGGGAGTCAGACCCGCTGCCGGAGGGGTGGCTCTGCAGAAGCAGAGTTGGGTGTTTGCGCTGATCAAGCAAGTTCCCTGGCAGGGACTGGTTCCTTTTGGGATTTGGGCTGGGGGATGGGTGAGGGAGATGGCACTGGTGAGCGCCTTTGTTCCCTGCCAAACTGAGCTCTGTCGTCCGGGGGCTCAGCAATTCTCCCTCCCTTTGTCCTCTAGCCTTCCTGCTTTCCGAGCAGAGCTGTTAGCTGTTAACTTATGACCTCCCAGATGCTAAGTCTCGCTTGCTGTCGGAACACACTCCATCCGGCCCCTCTGCTTTTGCAAGCCAGACTCAGGGGCTCTGCTTGGCCGGCAGGCTGCCCCTCCACCCCGGCTCCCTCCCGCCAGTCCGTGCAGCGCTCACCACCTTGCCACCCTTCCTGCCCTCTTCCGTGGGCCTCTCTTCTGTGCTTGGCTCTGGAGACTCCATTCTGCTAGTCTTCTGGTGGTTTTCTGGGTTAGTTAGGCAGGTGTAGGTGGAATCTAAGTGATCAGCAGGATGTGCGGTGAGCCCAGCATCCTCCTACTCCGCCATCTTCTGACTACTCCAAAATGTTGCATTTTGAATGAGGTGGACGAAGCTAGAGAGTATTTGCTAAGTGAAATAAGTCAGTCAGAGAAAGACAAATACCATGTGATTTCACTCATATGTGGAATTTTCACTCATATGTGGAAATAAAACACACAAACACGGGGGAAAAAAGAGAAAAGCAAACCACAAAACAGTGCCTTAACCAAACAGAACAAACAGGGTTGCTGGAGGGGAGGTGGGCAGGGTGAAAATGGGTGATGGGTATTAAGGAGGGAACCCATATGAGCACTATGTATTGTATGTAAGTGATGAATCACTAAATTCTACACTGAAACTAATATTACACTCTATGTTAACTAAGTGGAAGTTAAATACAACCTTGAAACTTAAAGTTAATTTAAAAAAAAATAAAAAAAAAATTATAAAAAAGAGGCAAAGCAGTCCCAAATAAACAGTCTAACCATACACCTCAAGGAACTAGAAAAATTAAAAACAATGTGACATGAAAGTTATCAGGATGAAGGAAATAATAAATATTAGAGCACAAATAAATGAAATAGAGAACAGAAAAACAAAAGTTTAACCAAACTAAGAGTTGTAACTTAAAAATGATGAACAAAATTGACAAACGCTTAATTAGATAACAAGGAAAAGAGAGAAAGGACTTAAATCTGCAAAATAGTAATTGAAAAAGACATTACAATTGATACCATAGAAATTCAGAGGATCCTAAAAGACTTCTATGAACAACTATATGTCAACATATTGAATAACCTACAAGAATTGGGAAAAAAATCTTAAAAACTTGACTGCATCAAGAAGAAATAGAAAATCTGAGTAAACCAATTACTACTGAGGATATGGGTTCAGGAAATAAATATCTCCCAATGAAATAAAGCACAGGGCCAGATTATTTTCTGTGGTGAGTTTTACCAAACATTTAAAGAATTAACACTAATCCTTTTGCAGCCTTCCAAAAATATCAAAGAGGAAGGAACACTCACTCCCAAATTGATTTTACAAGGTCAGCATTACCCTGGTATTAAATACAGAAAAGGATGCTACTAAGAAAGAGAACCATTGACCAATATCTCTGATGAGTAGAGATGCAAAAATTTTCAATAAAATACTAGCAAACAGAATTAGTAGCTTGTTAAAAAGACTATTCACCAGGATCAAGTGTGATTTATCCCTTACATGCAAAGATGGTTCAACACATGCAAATGACTGTGATATATTGCGCTCATACAGTGAAAGAAGAAAATAATGTGATCACCTCAACAGATGCAGAAAAAGCACTTGACACAATTCAACATCCATTTATGATAAAAACTTGTAACAAATTAGGCATACAAGGAACATATCTCAACATAAAGAAGGCCTTATATGACAAGCCCACGGCAAACATCATACTCACTGGTAAAAGGATGAAAGCTTTTCATTTAAAATGAGGAACAAGAAATGTGTGTCCACTTTCACTCCTCCTATTCAACATAGTATTAGAGGTCTTATCCAGAACAGTCAGACAGGAAAAATAAATAAAATGTATTAAAATTGGAAAAGGATAAATAAAATTGTCTCTATTTGCAGAAAACACAACTTTATGTGTAGAAAATCTGAAAGATCCAGCTAAAATCTGTTGGCTCTAATCGGTGAATTCAGTAATTTGTAGGGTACAAAACTAACACACAAAAATAAGTAACATTTTTATACACTAGCAAAAAATTTCCAAAAAAAAGAAATCAATCAATCCCATTTACAGTAAGCATCAAAAACTTTCTTGTGAGAGAAATAGAGTGATAAAGGCTTTATTATTACGAGAAAAAAAATATTTTGACCTTGTGGACCCCTTGAAAATTGTTGGAATCACTAGGAGTCCTTTGGCCACACGTCAAGAACACTTTAAGAACAAATGCTATTGTAGAATATTATCCTGCTCATTCGATTTATGTTTATCTGTAAATTCCACATCTCTTAAAACCAGTTGCTTGTGGATTTTTATATTCCAGTCCTACAGTAATGGATTGCTCATGGTATTGAGATCTAGTTTGGTATTAGGGATGTCTCTAACTTTGCATGTATTATTCTCACTGCTGAGGAAGCTTTTACTCATCTTGCAAGTCTTTTTCGGATAATCAGTCACGTTCTCTGCAACACATTTGATCATTCCTGTTATCTTGCTTGTTATGTACTTCATACATACTTTTATTATTTTATAGTCATGCAGGTGTTACTTGCAGTCTAAAAGCCAAGATGTGTATAAAATACCACTTTATTTCCTTTCTAATTTACTTTACTTTGACTTTTTAACTTTCTAACTTCACAGGAAATTCCATCTTCAACATGGTAGCTTCTCCTTCCCTGACCTCATGTTCCTCCATACTCTGAGAGCCTACTTGTTACCCAGTGACTGGAAATCAGGATTTGGTGACTGTGATGGACATGCTGACAGTCCCAATGCCATCACATACGGTAGAAATCTACTTGCTTGCCAAGTTTTAGCTGCTCCCATGCCATGCTTTTCGTGACAAAATGCCTTCTGAGTCTGATGACCAACGAACAGTGACAATGGTTACTTGTTTCTCTACTCCCATGCAGCCATTCTTTTTGGAGGCTACAGGGCACTGTCCCATCACACTTGTGTCTCTAGTTCTGGCCCCCACCAACCGAAGGCAAACAGTAGTTTAAAGGAAACCCCAACTTGCCTCATGCTTTTGCAAGATTCTTTTTGATTTATAATTGACCCCATTATGCTCAGTGGATCTTGGATTTACAAAACAAGGGTTAAGAATTCTGGCAGGCTATCATTCTTTTCCTTCCAGTTATATACTTGCCCTGAGTACATGAAGCTTGGCATTTTCTACTTTCTTAAAGGGGAGGCAGAAAAAAGAAGAAAATCTGAGAGATGGAAAAGACAACACTAATTCATCAAACAATATAGTATCTATCCTTACATGTATTAGACATGATTATTTTATTAAGTTTTATCTTTGCACCCCACTCCCAAACACATGTACACACATGTATGCACACACAATCCATGATGTTGATGTGAATGCCTTGACATAGGTAGTTTCTAGTGCCACACACAATGACCAGCATATTGTAGAATTTCTAAATATCTGTTAAATCGATCTAAAAAAATATACATAACTAAGGTCTTTACCAATATATTTTATCTTAATTCTCTTTGAAAAAGAATCTAAGCTATGCCTTCTTGTTCTTTACTATTATAATTGAGGAATTAAAAGCTAAAGACCACGCAAAAAAAAAAATACTGATAACTTTCATTAAGGATTTAAACATACTAAAACAAGTTCTGGGTGTAATAAGAGCATTTACTGACTATCAATGCCAGGCAGAGCTCTAGATTGAGGCATTGGGAGGAAATACACAGTAAGTAGACAATGTGTCTTCTGACTCAGAATTGTTTATAAATTAAAATTTCCTTTAGTGTTGGAAAATTATTGCCATCTGGTAGGTACACTTAGGTATGCACACTAATTCATTTGTCCGCAGGAATTTCTTATAACACTAAATGAAATGATGTTTTAAAATAGCTAGTACACTATGTCATAGTTGTCATAGGTGATGCCCAGGAAATGGAAGCTATTTACTTTGCTTTATTTCCCTCTGACTATAGACCTGTGGGTCTATAGCACAGCTATTATGCAGCTTTGAGAAGTACCAGTTTTCCCTGCTGCCAGTAAATTCTTTTTGCACCAAGAAGAAATCTGGACTTCTCGCCGAATTAATGTGCATAACAAAATAACTATTATACAAGCAGAAAAAGGGAGGGACAAAATGATTCTGTAATGTCTTAGAAATGTACTTCACAGGAGACAGTGGGAAGAAATCTGAATTTCCCAGTACTTTTAAGGTTTTTTTATGACTTATTTGTCTGTGTTTTATGCATGCTCAATTTCTGCTATGTCTAGATAAGCTCACAGTATGTGTGCACATGACACATAATGCTCAGTTTCTTGAAATAATAGTCATAAGATCTCTTTCAGCATAAAACTTAGTCCTCATCATATAATGAAAGAATTTCCATAACTTTAAAAAATATTTATTTATTTTGAAAGAAAGAGACACAGAGAGAGAGAGAGAGAGCTTAAGGAGGGGAGGGGCAGATAGAAAAGGAGAGAGAGAATCTCAGGCAGGCTCCAAGCTCAGTGCAGAGCCCAATGTGGGGCTCGATCCCATGACCATGAGATCATGACCTGAGCTGAAATCAGGAATTGGATGCTTAACTGACTGAGCCACCCAAGTGCCCCAAATTGCCCTAACTTTTTAATAAGCATTTTAGGAAGAATGATTTAGGGTAAATTTAAAATTTATTATAAAACTTCTATAGATATTTGATGGATTTGCAGACTGGGAATGTGTTCGGATAATTTTTTCAAAACAAAAATCTAATAATGTAAAATCTTTAACATCAGTCTTCCTTGTGTTGACGCTTAAAAATGTAGGGTGTGACATCTGTATCTTAATCTTGGCTCTCCATTGGCCACTGTGAGGAAATTTTTATATTTTCTGATACCCCAGTTTCACATATAAGACTGGAACTAGAATTAGGAACTTGTCATAGGTTTATTGTGATTAATAAGTGAATAAGTCAAATAAGATGACAAAAGAGTATCTAGCACATTGTCAGTCTTCATTAAATATTAAGTATGATAATAAACTAACTTCTCATCTCTACCTCAGAACCTATATTTGTATATTTCATGAAATATTATTTAAGTTTTAAGAATTACTTTCATCTTGCATCTAAAATATGCTGCTGCTGGGGTGCCTGGATGCCTGAGTCAGTTAAGCATCTGGTTCTTGATTTCAGCTCGGGTCATGATCTTACAGTTTCATGAGTTCAAGCCCCACATCAGGCTCTGCACTGAGCACAGGGAGCCTTCTTGAGATTCTCTCTTTCTCTCTCTCTCTGCTCCTCCCCCACTCATTCTCTCTCTCTCTCTCTCTCTCTTCCTCAAAATAAATAAACTTAAAAAATAGGCTGAGCAATTATAATATATCTGGATGATGGATTATCTCATGGAACTATTCCTTATTTATTTCCTACTCCTTGATTTCAGGAATTAAAGTTTGAATTTAGAAAAGAAGTTAATATTCCTAATTGTAAATGCCATCTTTACAGTGTAGTTTAATCATAAACATGATTTATTTGACATCTTGTTAACAGTCTCTTTCACTTATGATAAAATAAATCCCTGTAGTATTGTTTGAATTATTACATTAGTTATGTGTTAAAAATCTCCTTTCTCTGAACTTGGTATTAATATACTTTTCATTCTTAGGAGGTTATAGGAAGTAGGTAAGCTTTTCCTCTGTTTTCTTTACTCAGCTCCAAGGTATGTACAGTGATGAGTATCATTGAAATTCTGAGATTTATCTCACTTTTACACTCACTGTTAACTGGCCTAACTTACTTAGTTCATGTAAGCTTGCGTGCAGATCCACTTTGACAAGTAATTTGGAAGGTTGTCATGTTTGACAGAAAAGCTTCTGTGATCATGGATTTTCTACTCTATTAATATTGTCAACTGGACTCTTTTCTGACATTTTAAAATAAATGTGAGCCATATTTACTATTATTCAAAAGACAGGTCACGCAACTACTTTGAATGAAAAATATTTCACTGACTAGTGAGAATTTTTTAAGACATAAATGTTATATTCAGAAATTTTAGTTAAATAATCATTAAAATTCCGATTATTAAAAAATCCTATTATTTAGTGTAATTGGGGCTTTTTTTTGGTACATACTTAAATTTCACTGCTGTGTTACTCTTTCTTCAGCCAAATGAAAAAAGCAATACTCTTTTAAAATTTCAATCTAGACAATGGCTGTTTTGTGCGTTTCCATTTTAAATAAGCAAATAATTTCTCTAAAGGTTGCAATGTGAAAACACTATGGGGAAAATTCTCTCTTAAACCCCCCCCCCTCTTTGAAAGAAAAGGAGGAATCTCTTGAGTTTTTAGGTTACCCAAATTCAAAGCAGAAGTTTCTTCTAAAATGAAAGATTCTATCAAAGTGGTTCCAGGAAGCTAAGCCTATTTGCAAGAAAATGAGAGCAGCACTCCAGTAATTCAATCAGCATACCATAGTAGCTAAGATAAAGATTTTTTTTAGCCAGATGGCTTGGGTTTATTATTCTGTCTCTACTACCTGTGACCTTGATAAGGTTATATGCTTCAGTTTCCTTAACTATAAAATGGGGATAAAAAATCCTACTATCTCATCAGGTTATTATATGGGACAAGTGGATGTGTTTTTACTTTTTATTTTTAAAACACTTTGAATTGTGTCTGGCATGCACCATAAACACAGACTCGGGTGAGCTTCCCTGTTTGGCACTACTCAATGCATATTGTCATTTATTATGAAAAAAAAAATAAAAAAGGTACTGTATGAATGACTTCTCTGGGAGGGGACAACTGGAAGATTGTGTTTGGTGACTCCTGGACTTGGTTGATACTAATATGTATAGTTTTGCTGTAATAAACTATATCTGTGAGTATAATGCCATTTATGAGTTCTGTTGGTTCTTCTGTTGAATTATTCAGCCTAAGAGTGTTCTTGGGATCCCCTGAAACTTAAAATCCATGTCAGAAGTGAGGGTGATTTTGAGGACTCCTGAACTTTGCTCGTCCATTCACAAATATCTTCACACTCTATGGTTATCCTGAAAGTTTAATGCATACTTCTCCTTTAGGCCTACTTATTCTGTTTTCATACCTTTCTTTTCTAATTATATGCCCAGCAGCCACCCTCAGCTCTTACCCATGACTACGAATGTCAGTATATCTCAAAACTTCTTTTCTTCTAAGAAGAGTGGACAGCCAGGTATGCTGCCTCAAAGTATATCACTCACCACTGATCCTCAGTAATTCAGTAATTCTATGGCCATCCATATTCCTCTAACCAGGTCTGCATTTTTCATTTCCTGTTAACTGGTCACAGGGAAACCCCACTGAGGCCACGGCTATGGGTTTAGGAAGAGTTGGAGAGCAGCATGAATAGTCATCATTCTGAGCCACCAGCTCATGCAATTTAAATGCTTGGTGCTTTTGGACCTGGTCTCATACATAGCATTTCCATTTAATGATGGAGTAGATATAAACTAGTTCATGATGGGCAATTCATGCTGCATATTTACTTGATGTTCTTTAATTAGACATTCGGTATTTGCCAGAACCCAGTAAATTGCCAGGAGTTGCTTCTCAACAGTAGAATAGTTTTTGACAGAAGTAGACACAGCTTTCCTCCCAAACTAATGAGTCTTTCATGTGATTCTCCTATTGAAATTTATCAGATACTCCCCCATATACCATCGTTATTGTCCGTGTACATGTCCAACATTGCTTTGATAATAATCTGCAGTTATTTTCTGAGATCTATCAGGCTTTCCCACTGTCAAACAGAAAAGGTAAAAATGGGTAGGATAGGAATCACCAGCCCTTCAACTCTTAAATATTCAAATAGTAGTAAAAATCCTCAGTTTCCTTACAGATGTAGTATTGCTTTTTATCTTCTATTTGTAAAAAGGGGGAAGGCAGTTCCAAGAGGTTTTCTTTTTTCTTTCCTTTTTTTTTTTTAAAGCTTTTATTACCCTAACAGTGGGAGGTCAATGTAAGAATTCTAACTTTGCATTCAGGGACTGAAAAAATAACCACAGGATTGGTTGTGGATCAATAGTATCCATGGGGAGACATATACCATAATTCTGTCATTTGACCTCCCATTCTGTCAGTTGGGTCTCAGATGTACTTGTGTTCTGAACTTCAGTGTTAATTCACCCTGTAGATTTGGAGATTTGGGTATTTATCTGTATCCAGTTGTAAGGCATCCAAATAAATGGCTGTATATCTCCCTGGAGAAGGCTTGTACACATGTTCATTTAACATACCTATGAGTACCATTGCAGGGATCTTCCACAAAGCGTCTCCATTCATTAGTCAAAGGACTCATCATCTATGAATTGACTTAAGGCCATAAATTGACTTAAGTCTATTCTACTATGGTAATTTTATACCCAGTGAACTGACTTTTTTTTTCTTTATTAATGTCAAGCACATACAGGTTGCTTATTTATTCCATTCTAGGGATATCATAAGAAAATGCCAACTGCTTCAGTTTCCTGCAAGTTTCCTGCAATACTCTGATTACTACCCTTTCCTTGTGGTTTTATATTAGTTCCATATGCCTTCTTCATCTGGCCAATACTATACTGGGATTCCATTTTTCCCATTATAAACAGTGAACCCAATTTTCTTGGAGTATCCCTCACAGGACAGCTGCCATAATTTCTTCATAGATAGTGTTGCCTCCCTCATCAATATATTTATTAATGCCTCCAAAAAAGAAAACTCCCAATTATTATTATTTTTTTTTTCTTTCATGATCATCAGTAATTGTGCTATTTATTGGTTTGTTTGTTAACACCCCCATCCTTCTAATATGTAAGATTTCTGGATTAATAAGGTAAGCCTTATTTATCTTATTCTTTGGTAATTTTGTAGTGCCTAAAATAGGTCCTACTATCAGAGACACTTAATAAATCATTACTGAATGAATGAATGAATGAATCAATCAATCAGTGAAACAATGACTATATCTGCATGCTTCTATGTGAATGTTAATATGGGATAGATTTCCAGAAATTTGAATTGCTTTGTCTAAATTTATGGACATTTTAATTTTATGAAGTACCATCTAATTGTCCTACAAATGGATTTTGCTAATGGACATTTTCATCAAATATGTATGAGAATACTCATTTCCACAAATTCTTCCTAATACATGGCCTTAGTTTTATTGTCAGTCCATATGTGAAAAAAATCCTATTGATTTAATTTGCATTTCTTTGATGACTGGTACATTTCAAGTATTTCATATAAAATACATACGTATTTAATATATATGTATATATATATTATATATGTAAAATATATATGGTTCTGTTTATATATACTGGCCCTTTATATTACTTTATGTGTAAAGAGCTTGTTCATACACTTTGTTTATTTTCCCATTGAATTTTAAAAACTGTTTATTTGAAGAAGGTCATTTTGTTCTGTAGGTTCTGTTGGTTATATATGGATTTGGCAACCTTTATGAGTTGTGCTAATTATATAAATTTTTCTATAATTTCATTTGTATTTTTTATATAACCTATCTTTTCACCTATGAGTAAAAGCCTAGGGTTTTCTCCCCAGTTCTTAAACATTATTTATTTTTCTTGCCTACTGCAAAAGCTTTAACTCCTGTACACTTCTAATAAGAAATGAAAATTATCTTGTCCTTGGTCTCAAAGAAAATGTCTCAATTATATTTTTGTCTGGAAGTTGTTTATTTATTTTGCATGCTTTTATTAAATTTAGGGAGTTAATTTATTATTGTATTTGCCAAGAGTTTTCTTTTTAAGAAATCCTGGATGGATGTTTAGTTTTACCAGCATATCTTTTGAGGGGACCATATAATTTTTCCCCATTAATATGCTGATGTGGTGTTTTGCATTGATTTTTAAAAAGATAACACCACACTTTTATTGCAAAAATAAATCCAATTTTGTCATGTTTCTTTTGCCTTTTATTAAAAGCTTGATTGATTCAGTTTGTCTATGTTTTGTTTAAAAATTTTGCACCTAAATTTAACCATGAGTTTTTATGTAATCTTCCTTTCTTGTACTTTTTTTTGATTATGTTTTTTTTTAATTTTAGAAAAAAAAAACTCTTTTTCTAAAGCAATTTAACTTTTTAATAAAATTGAGAGTGTAATACAGGGATTTCTCATGTATTTCTTGCCCCCACAGATTAATAGCTTCCTCCTCCATCAACATCATTCATCAAAATTTTAAATCCAGAATGAAAGTACATTGGCACATCATAATTACTCAACTCCCATACTTTACATTAAGGGTCACTCCTGGTGTTGTACATTCTATGGGTCTGGAAAAACACATAATGGCATATGCTATAATATCATTAAGTTTCACTGCCCTAAAAAGCCTCTGTGCTCCATTTATTCGTCCTTTCTTCCCTCCCAATCCTGGCAAATACTAATCTTTTATTGTCTCCATAGTCTCCATAGTTTTGCCTTTTTCCAGAATGTTGTACAGTTGGAATCATACACTATGTAGGCTTTTCAGATTGACTTCTTTTCTTTTTTTAATTTTTATTTATTTTTGAGAGAGAGAGAGAGAGAGAGAGGGAGAAGGGATACAGAGAGAGAGGGATACAGAGGATCTGAAGTGGGCTCCATGCTGACAGCAAAGAGCCTGATGAGGGGCTTGGACTCACAAACCATGAGATCATGACTTGAGCTGAAATAAGGAGTCGAACACTTACTCTACTGAGCCACCTAGATGCCCCCAGATTGACTTCTTTCACTTAGTAATATGTATTTAAGTTTACTCCATGTCTTTCATGGCTTCATGGCTAATTTCTTTATAGGGATCAATAATATTGCATTGTCTGGATAAACCATAGTTTATCCATTTACCTAATGAATAATATCTTCATTGCTTCCATTATTTTACAACTATGAATAAAGCTGCTATAAACATCTATGTGCAAGTTTTTGAGTAGACATACACTTTCAGCTCCTTTGGAGAAATACTCAGGAGTGCAGTTGATGGATCATATGGTTAAGAGTGTGTCTAGTTTTGTAAGAAACTGCCAAACTGTCTACCAAAGTGGTTATACCATTATGCATTCCCTCCAGCAATGTGTGAAAGTTCCTGTTTCTCCACATCCTTGTCAGAATGTTGTCGATGTTCCAGATTTTACCACCGTAATATGTGTGTAGTGGTACCTTGTTTTAATTTGATTTTCCCTGATGGCAAATGATGTGGAGCATTTTTTCACATGTTAATACTATCTGTATATCTTCTGTTAGGATTTGGGTTTTTTTTTTTTTTTTTTTTTTTAATATATGAAATTTACTGTCAAATTGGTTTCCATACAACACCCAGTGCTCATCCCAAAAGGTGCCCTCCTCAATACCCATCACCCACCCTGCCCTCCCTCCCACCCTGCCCTCCCTCCCACCCCCCATCAACCCTCAGTTTGTTCTCAGTTTTTAACAGTCTCTAATGCTTTGGCTCTCTCCCACTCTAACCTCTTTTTTTTTTTTTTTCCTTCCCCTCCCCCATGGGTTTCTGTTATGTTTCTCAGGATCCACATAAGAGTGAAACCATATGGTATCTGTCTTTCTCTGTATGGCTTATTTCACTTAGCATCACACTCTCCAGTTCCATCCATGTTGCTACAAAAGGCCATATTTCATTTTTTCTCATTGCCACGTAGTATTCCATTGTGTATATAAACCACAATTTCTTTATCCATTCATCAGTTGATGGACATTTAGGCTCTTTCCATAATTTGGCTATTGTTGAGAGTGCCGCTATAAACATTGGGGTACAGGTGCCCCTATGCATCAGTACTCCTGTATCCCTTGGATAAATTCCTAGCAGTGCTATTGCTGGGTCATAGGGTAGGTCTATTTTTAATTTTCTGAGGAACCTCCATACTGTTTTCCAGAGCGGCTGCACCAATTTGCATTCCCACCAACAGTGCAAGAGGGTTCCTGTTTCTCCACATCCTCTCCAGCATCTATAGTCTCCTGATTTCTTCATTTTGGCCACTCTGACTGGCGTGAGATGGTATCTGAGTGTGGTTTTGATTTGTATTTCCCTGATAAGGAGCGACGTTGAACATCTTTTCATGTGCCTGTTGGCCATCCGGATGTCTTCTTTAGAGAAGTGTCTATTCATGTTTTCTGCCCATTTCTTCACTGGGTTATTTGTTTTTCGGGTGTGGAGTTTGATGAGCTCTTTATAGATTTTGGATACTAGCCCTTTGTCCGATGTGTCATTTGCAAATATCTTTTCCCATTCCGTTGGTTGCCTTTTAGTTTTGTTGGTTGTTTCCTTTGCTGTGCAGAAGCTTTTTATCTTCATAAGGTCCCAGTAATTCACTTTTGCTTTTAATTCCCTTGCCTTTGGGGATGTGCCGAGTAAGAGATTGCTACGGCTGAGGTCAGAGAGGTCTTTTCCTGCTTTCTCCTCTAAGGTTTTGATGGTTTCCTGTCTCACATTCAGGTCCTTTATCCATTTTGAGTTTATTTTTGTGAATGGTGTGAGAAAGTGGTCTAGTTTCAACCTTCTGCATGTTGCTGTCCAGTTCTCCCAGCACCATTTGTTAAAGAGACTGTCTTTTTTCCATTGGATGTTCTTTCCTGCTTTGTCAAAGATGAGTTGGCCATACGTTTGTGGGTCTAGTTCTGGGGTTTCTATTCTATTCCATTGGTCTATGTGTCTGTTTTTATGCCAATACCATGCTGTCTTGATGATGACAGCTTTGTAGTAGAGGCTAAAGTCTGGGATTGTGATGCCTCCTGCTTTGGTCTTCTTCTTCAAAATGACTTTGGCTATTCGGGGCCTTTTGTGGTTCCATATGAATTTTAGGATTGCTTGTTCTAGTTTCGAGAAGAATGCTGGTGCAATTTTGATTGGGATTGCATTGAATGTGTAGATAGCTTTGGGTAGTAGTGACATTTTGACAATATTTATTCTTCCAATCCATGAGCAGGGAATGTCTTTCCATTTCTTTATATCTTCTTCAATTACCTGCATAAGCTTTCTATAGTTTTCAGCATACAGATCTTTTACATCTTTGGTTAGATTTATTCCTAGGTATTTTATGCTTCTTGGTGCAATTGTGAATGGGATCAGTTTCTTCATTTGTCTTTCTGTTGCGTCATTGTTAGTGTATAAGAATGCAACTGATTTCTGCACATTGATTTTGTATCCTGCAACTTTGCTGAATTCATGTATCAGTTCTAGCAGACTTTTGGTGGAGTCTATCGGATTTTCCATGTATAATATCATGTCATCTGCAAAAAGCGAAAGCTTGACTTCATCTTTGCCAATTTTGATGCCTTTGATTTCCTTTTGTTGTCTGATTGCTGATGCTAGAACTTCCAGCACTATATTAAACAGCAGCGGTGACAGTGGGCATCCCTGTCGTGTTCCTGATCTCAGGGAAAAAGCTCTCAGTTTTTCCCCGTTGAGGATGATGTTAGCTGTGGGCTTTTCATAAATGGCCTTTATGATCTTTAAGTATGTTCCTTCTATCCCGACTTTCTCAAGGGTTTTTATTAAGAAAGGGTGCTGGATTTTGTCAAAGGCCTTTTCTGCATCGATTGACAGGATCATATGGTTCTTCTCTTTTTTTTTGTTAATGTGATGTATCACGTTGATCGATTTGCGAATGTTGAACCAGCCCTGCATCCCAGGAATGAATCCCACTTGATCATGGTGAATAATTCTTTTTATATGCTGTTGAATTCGATTTGCTAGTATCTTATTAAGAATTTTTGCATCCATATTCATCAGGGATATTGGCCTGTAGTTCTCTTTTTTTACTGGGTCTCTGTCTGGTTTAGGAATCAAAGTAATACTGGCTTCATAGAATGAGTCTGGAAGTTTTCCTTCCCTTTCTATTTCTTGGAATAGCTTGAGAAGGATAGGTATTATCTCTGCTTTAAATGTCTGGTAGAACTCCCCTGGGAAGCCATCTGGTCCTGGACTCTTATTTGTTGGGAGATTTTTGATAACCGATTCAATTTCTTCGCTGGTTATGGGTCTGTTCAAGCTTTCTATTTCCTCCTGATTGAGTTTTGGAAGAGTGTGGGTGTTTAGAAATTTGTCCATTTCTTCCAGGTTGTCCAATTTGCTGGCATATAATTTTTCATAGTATTCCCTGATAATTGTTTGTATCTCTGAGGGATTGGTTGTAATCATTCCATTTTCATTCATGATTTTATCTATTTGGGTCATCTCCCTTTTCTTTTTGAGAAGCCTGGCTAGAGGTTTGTCAATTTTGTTTATTTTTTCAAAAAACCAACTCTTGGTTTCGTTGATCTGCTCTACAGTTTTTTTAGATTCTATATTGTTTATTTCTGATCTGAGCTTTATTATTTCTCTTCTTCTGCTGGGTTTAGGCTGCCTTTGCTGTTCTGCTTCTATTTCCTTTAGGTGTGCTGTTAGATTTTGTATTTGGGATTTTTCTTGTTTCTTGAGATAGGCCTGGATTGCAATGTATTTTCCTCTCAGGACTGCCTTCGCTGCATCCCAAAGCGTTTGGATTGTTGTATTTTCATTTTCGTTTGTTTCCATATATGTTTTAATTTCTTCTCTAATTGCCTGGTTGACCCACTCATTCGTTAGTAGGGTGTTCTTTAACCTCCATGCTTTTGGAGGTTTTCCAGACTTTTTCCTGTGGTTGATTTCAAGCTTCATAGCATTGTGGTCTGAAAGTATGCATGGTATAATTTCAGTTCTTGTAAACTTATGAAGGGCTGTTTTGTGACCCAGTATATGATCTATCTTGGAGAATGTTCCATGTGCACTCGAGAAGAAAGTATATTCTGTTGCTTTGGGATGCAGAGTTCTAAATATATCTGTCAAGTCCATCTGATCCAATGTATCATTCAGGGCCCTTGTTTCTTTATTGACTGTGTGTCTAGATGATCTATCCATTTCTGTAAGTGGGGTGTTAAAGTCCCCTGCAATGACCACATTCTTATCAATAAGGTTGCTTATGTTTATGAGTAATTGTTTTATATATCTGGGGGCTCGGGTATTTGGCGCATAGACATTTATAATAGTTAGCTCTTCCTGGTGGATAGACCCTGTGATTATTATATAATGCCCTTCTTCATCTCTTGTTACAGCCTTTAACTTAAAGTCTAGTTTGTCTGATATAAGTATGGCTACTCCAGCTTTCTTTTGGCTTCCAGGAGCATGATAAATAGTTCTCCATCCCCTCACTCTCAATCTAAAGGTGTCCTCAGATCTAAAATGAGTCTCTTGTAGACAGCAAATAGATGGGTCTTGTTTTTTTATCCATTCTGATACCCTATGTCTTTTAGTTGGCGCATTTAATCCATTTACATTCAGTGTTATTATAGAAAGATACGGGTTTAGAGTCATTGTGATGTCTGTATGTTTTATGCTTGTAGTGATGTCTCTGGTACTTTGTCTCACAGGATCCCCCTTAGGATCTCTTGTAGGGCTGGTTTCGTGGTGACAAATTCCTTCAGTTTTTGTTTGTTTGGGAAGACCTTTATCTCTCCTTCTATTCTAAATGACAGACTTGCTGGATAAAGGATTCTCGGCTGCATATTTTTTCTGTTTAGCACACTGTAGATATCGTGCCAAGCCTTTCTGGCCTGCCAAGTTTCAAAGGAGAGATCAGTCACGAGTCTTATAGGTCTCCCTTTATATGTGAGGGCACGTTTATCCCTTGCTGCTTTCAGAATTTTCTCTTTATCCTTGTATTTTGCCAGTTTCACTATGATATGTCGTGCAGAAGATCGATTCAAGTTACGTCTGAAGGGAGTTCTCTGTGCCTCTTGGATTTCAATGCCTTTTTCCTTCCCCAGTTCAGGGAAGTTCTCAGCTATAATTTGTTCAAGTACCCCTTCAGCACCCTTCCCTCTCTCTTCCTCCTCTGGGATACCAATTATGCGTATATTATTTTTTTTTAGTGTATCACTTAGTTCTCTAATTTTCCCCTCATACTCCTGGATTTTTTTATCTCTCTTTCTTTCAGCTTCCTCTTTCTCCATAACTTTATCTTCTAGTTCACCTATTCTCTCCTCTGCCTCTTCAAGCCGAGCCATCGTGGATTCCATTTTGTTTTGCAATTCGTTTAAAGCGTTTTTCAACTCCTCGTGACTGTTCCTTAGTCCCTCGATCTTTGTGGCAAGAGATTCTCTGCTGTCCTGTATACTGTTTTCAAGCCCAGCGATTAATTTTATGACTATTATTCTAAATTCACTTTCTGTTATATTATTTAAATCCTTTTTGATCAGTTCATTAGCTGTTGTTATTTCCTGGAGATTCTTCTGAGGGGAATTCTTCCGTTTGGTCATTTTGGAGAGTCCCTGGCGTGGTGAGGACCTGCAGTGCACTTCCCCTGTGCTGTGGTGTATAACTGGAGTTAGTGGGCGGGGCCGCAGTCCGACCCGATGTCTGCCCCCAGCCCACTGCTGGGGCCACAGTCAGACTGGTGTGTGCCTTCTCTTCCCCTCTCCTAGGGGCGGGATTCACTGTGGGGTGGCATGTCCCATCTGGGCTACTTGCACACTGCCAGGCTTGTGTTGCTGGGGATCTGGCGTATTAGCTGGGGTGGGTAGGCAAGGTGCACGGGGGCTGGAGGGGCAGGCTTAGCTCACTTCTCCTTAGGTGATCCACTTCAGGAGGGGCCCTGTGGCAGCGGGAGGGAGTCAGATCCGCTGCCGGAGGTTTGGCTCCGCAGAAGCACAGAGTTGGGTGTTTGCGCAGAGCGAGCAAGTTCCCTGGCAGGAACTGGTTCCCTTTGGGATTTTGGCTGGGGGATGGGCGGGGGAGATGGCGCTGGCGAGCGCCTTTGTTCCCCACCAAGCTGAGCTCTGCCGTCCGGGGGCTCAGCAGCTCTCCCTCCCTTTGTCCTCCAGCCTTCCCGCTTTCCGCGCAGAGCTGTTAACTTATGACCTCCCAGACGCTAAGTCGCGCTTGCTGTCGGAACACAGTCTGTCCGGCCCCTCCGCTTTTGCCAGCCTGACTCGGGGGCTCTGCTTGGCCGGCGAGCCGCCCCTCCGCCCCGGCTCCCTCCCGCCAGTCCGTGGAGCGCGCACCGCCTCGCCGCCCTTCCTACCCTCTTCCGTGGGCCTCTGGTCTGCGCTTGGCTCCGGAGAGTCCCTTCTGCTAATCCTCTGGCGGTTTTCTGGGTTCTTTAGGCAGGTGTAGGTGGAATCTAAGTGATCGGCAGGACGCGCTGTGAGCCCCGCGTCCTCCTACGCCGCCATCTTCCGGAACCCCCCGGGTTTTTTTTTTTTTTAATTGGGTTTTTAATGGGGTTATTTTTTTTTTTTAATTTTTGAGTTTTAAGAATCTTTGCATATTTTGGATAGAAATTCTTTACCAGTTGTGTCTTCTACAAGTCTTCCAGTCTGTGTCCTCTCTTCTATTATTTCGATAATGTCTTTCAAAGAGCAAAAGTTTTTAATTATAATGAAGTCCAGATTATCAACTCTTTCTTTCATGGGTTGTTCCTTTGTATCTAAAAAAAGCATGGCTATACCCAGGATCATCTAGGTTTTCTTATATCTAAGAATTTTATAGTTTTGCATTTTACCCTTAGATCCACTTTGAGTTAATTTTTGTGAAGGGTGTAAGGTCAATATTTATTTATTTATTTATTTGGCACATGGATGTTCACTTGTTCCAGTACTATTTGTTGAAGAGGCTGTCTTCGTTCCATTTTATTATATTTTATTCTTTGTCAAATGTCGGTGACTATATTTATGGAAGTCTATTTCTGGGCTCCCTGTTCTGTTCCATTTGATTTATTTATCTATTCTTTAATCCACTCCACACTGCCTTAATTACTGTAGTTTTATATCTCTTGAAATCAGGAAGCATCAGTCTTCCAAATTTGTTCTTCTCTTTCAATATTGATTATTCCAGGTTTTTTGCCTTTTCATATTGTATTGAATCTATAGATCAAATGGGAAAGAACTGACATCCTGAGTCTTATTGAGTCTTCCTATTCATGAACAAAGAATATTTCTCCATTTATTTAGCTCCTCAATTTCTTTCACCACAGTTTTGTAGTTTTCCTCCTATAGATCCTGTATAAATTTTGTTAGATTTGTACCAAAGTATTTGTTTTTGATTGCTAATATGTTATTATGTTTCTCATTTCAAATTCCACTTGTTTATTATAGATACATAGGACAGCAATCGTGTATAGGACTTTTGTGTATTGATCTTGCACCCTGCAAACCTGCTATAATTACTTATTAGTTCTAAGACCATTGTTTTTTAAATTAATTCTTTGGATTTTCTACATAGGCGATCATATCTTCTAAATAAACTGTTTTATGTCTTCCTTCTGAATCTACACACCTTTCATTCTTTTTTTCTGCCTTATTACTTTAGCAAGGACTTTCAGTATGATGTTGAAAAGGAGTGGTGAGAGGAGACATCTTTGCTTAATTCCTGATCACAGTGAGAAAGCTTCAAGTTTCTCACCATTAGGTACGGTAGGTTTTTGTATATACTCTGTCAAATTGAAAGAGTTCCCCTCTATTTTTAAATTACTGAGAGTTTTTATCACAAATGTGTGCTAGATTTTCTCAAATATTTTTTCCCACATCTATTGATATGATCACATGATTTTTCTTTCATTTTTGTCTGTTAATGTGATGGATTATATTAATTATTTTTTGAAGGTTGAACCAGCCTTGCATACCTGGGGTAAACCCACTTGATCATGGTGTATAAATCTTTTTACACATTGTTTGGTTCAATTTGCTAGTATTCTGTTGAGGATTCTTGCCACTGTTGCTGGATAAAGTAGTCTACAGATGTTAATCCTATCCAGTTGATTGATGGTGTTGTTGAGGTCAACTGTGTTCTTACTAATTTTCTGTCTATTCTGTTTCTGATAGAGGAGTATTAAAGTCTCCAACTATGATGGTGGATTTATCAGTTTCTCCTGGCAGTTATGTAGATTTTGCCTCATGGAGCTTGATGCTCTGTTATTAGGTGCATTCAGATTTAAGTCTTTTTGGAGAATTGGCTTCGTTATCATTATGTAATGCCCTTCTTTGTCTTTGTTAATTTTCCTTAACTTTTAGTCTGCCTTGTCTGAAATTAATATTGCTACTCCTACTTTCTTTTGATTACCGTTAGCATGGTGTATATTTCTCCAACCACTTACTTTTAATTCATATGCCTTTATATTTAAACTGGTTTTCTTTTTTCTTATTTAAAAAAAATTAACATTTATTCATTTTTGAGAGACAGAGAGAGACACAGTGCAAGCAGGGAAGGAAAAGAGAGAGAGAGAAAGGCACATAATCTGAAACAGGCTCCAGGCTCCAAGCTGTCAGCACAGAGCCCGACACGGGGCTCGAACCCACAGACCGTGAGATCATGACCTGAACTGAAGTCAGGTGGCTCAGTCGGTTAAGCGTCCGACTTCGGCTCAGGTCATGAGCCCCGCGTTGGGCTCTGTGCTGACAGCTTGGAGCCTGGAGCCTGTTTCGGATTCTGTGTCTCCCTCTTTATCTCCCTCTTTCTCTGACCCTCCCCTGTTCATGCGCTCTCTCTGTCTGCCTCAAAAATAAATAAATGTTAAAAAAAAATGTATACATGGAATCATAATCACCTCCCCATTTCTCTGTTCATCCTCCTTCAAAATGAGATGAGAATATTTCAGCGTCATGATTTTATTTTTCTTTTGTAGACGTCTTTCAGGCACCAATATGGGATTGAATTTGGCCTGATACGGCATTCTATCTCCTAGTACCATCATCCATATGTCATATGAAAAATAGAATTGACTTTGTATATGGTATACTTTGTTTTTCCTGTATATAATTAATGATGTTCCAACATCATCTGCTGAGTTAGATACAGAAGAGTTTTCCTACTGATTTGTAAAGGCATTGCTACCAGACAGATGTTCAAATGGGAGGCTATGAATCATGGCTTTCTAATCTGTTTATTGTTTGTCTACCACTGTCCCATCATCACACAGCTGGTATCCCTAAGCGTCTTAATATTTGACAGGATGACGTGCTCCTCCTATTGCTACAGCTTTAAATTTGTCTCTGCTATGCATTGCCCTTCATTATTCCACATGGGTTTGTAGTTTACTTGTCAGCTTTGCAAATCACGTTTGGGATTTGGATCAGAAGCACATCCAATTTATAGATTAATTTGCAGAAAATTGACATTCTTACGACATTTAGTCTCTCCAACGATGGGTACATTATCCATTTCCTGTTTTGCATATTAGTGTGCACTTTTAGTAGTGATAGTTGTAGTAGTAGTAACGATAACAACAGCCAGTTGCATGGTGGACACTATGTGGCAGACGTTGTTCTCAATGTTCTGTCTGTGTATCATCTCCTATATTGCTACTGGTGGGAAGTATTATCTACGTGACACTAATGATGAAACTGAGGTACAGGGAACTTAATGACATGTGCTGTTATTTAAGAGGAAGAGCTGATATTTGAACCCATGCAGTGTGTCTCTTCACTAAGATCGGATAATGCCTCCCTAAGAACGTGGATCTCCTTCTCAGTGATTCTACCATTGGTTTAGTACCTTAGATTTTCTCATTAAATAATCATACTTTACGTGCATAACTGCAATAAAAGTATTGTTACATCCCCACCCTTAAACTAGTCGTGTTTACTTGCTTTCGTATTACCTTAGCTAAGACTTCCAGGAAAACGAGCATTACCAAGGGTGATAGTCTTGCACTTGATTTAAAATAGACTACCTTTAAGTATTAATATTTAGCAAGATGTTTGCTGCTTTAATGGTTAACATTATCAAGTTATTTCTCTTCTGTTTCTTCCATTTTTTCACTATAAATGGGTGCTTAACTTTTAAAAATGTATTTTCTGCTTCCATTTTTTACTGTTAAAACTTGGGCTTTCCTGAGATGCATCCCATGCTCTCAGAAGAGATTGCAGAGTCAAAAAAGCATGACTTCCGTGTTGATTTTCTATGGGCCTTGGGAGGGTTACTTAAGTTCCCGAACAGTAACAATCTTAGATGCTGGCGAGAGGGAAACTTGCTCTGGGCCCTGCCCTTGGGGAGGTCCTATGCATCACAATGCATCAACCGACTGAGCCACCCAGGCGCCCTGTGTATTTATTTATTTTAAAGTTTATTTATTTATTTTTGAGAGACAGAGAGAAAGAGAGAGAGAGAGAAAGAGAAGGGCAGAGAGAGAGGGAGAGAGAGTATCCCAAGCAGGATCCACACTGTCAGCACTGAGCCTAACACAGGTCTTGAACTCACAAACAGTAAGATCATGATCTGAGCCAAAATCAAGGGATCTGAGCCAAAATCAAGAGTTAGAGGCTTAATTGAGCCACCCAGGTACTCCAATAATGTCTGTGTTTAAAAATTGGCTTGTAAAGTTCCTGAAGATGCAAGTTGTTCTGAGCCTTCGTGAACAGACTCCAGCATACTAGCACATCTACATGAAAATTCAGCACCTATTGCAGATATATTGCGTCCCATAACATTAAACATATACTTTCCCATATGTTTCAGGCTCCAGAAAAACACTATCTATGCCTCTTGTGCTGTACTTTAAAGCAAAAATGTGACTAAATTCATTGATATGAGATGGACTTTGGAGCACAAGGAGGATTTGGACAGAAGTGCTAAGGAAAGCTTATTAATAAATAGCCAAATCCTTCTTTAAGACAGGGCCAGAACAATAGGTTTTGCGTGATGAAGTATCAAGTTCAATACTGCAAAACTTCCTTCACTTTGTATTGCAATTCATGATCCTGGAGTTACACATTCATTAATCAGGTACTTGCAGATTGTATAAAGTTGAATAAAGCAGGAGAGAAATATTATACAGCTCTGTTTGATTTATACTTTTTTCTTTTCTTTTTTCTTTTCCTTTCCTTTCCTTTCCTTTCCTTTCCTTTCCTTTCCTTTCCTTTCCTTTCCTTTCCTTTCCTTTCCCTTCCCTTCCTTTCCCTTCCCTTCCCTTCCCTTCCCTCCCCTTCCCTTCCCTTCCCTTCCTTTTCTTTTCTCTTCTCTTCTCTTCTCTTCTCTTCTCTTCTCTTCTCTTTTCTTTTATTGAAAGAGAGGCCTCAAGTGAGCAAAGGTGGAGAGAGAAAGAGAGAGGATCCCACAAGGGGAAGAGAGAGAGACAGAGAAGCAGGGCTCATCTGATACAGAGCTTGAGTTCACCATAAGTGGGGCATGAGCTCACCCCTTGAATGACTTGAACTCACGAACCTGTGAGATCATGACCTGAGCCGAAGTCAGATGCTTAACTGACTCAGCGACCAAGAAAGAGAGAGAGAGAGAGAGAGAGAGAGAGAGAGAGAGAGAGAGAATCCCAATTCAGAGCCCGATGTGGCGCTTGAACCCATGAAGCTGTGAAATCATGACCTGAGCAGAAACCAAGAGTCTGAAGCTTAACCAACCGAACCACCCAGGCAACCTTAGGCTGATTTTAATTGTAGATCTTGATAAAATTAAATATGCTGTTATAAATACTATCTGATATAGAAACAGAACTTTACCATCATTTCAGAAGTGTTCCACATTATGCTTACCTTTGGCAGTCAGTAACAACTCAGAAGTGTAATCTTTACCCTGACTTCTTCCCCCATGCATTAGTATATTGGGAGCAATGACTCTTGCTATAGGCTATTCTATGTTTAAGCGGTTCTGGACAAAGCCTAAGCCCTAGAAGAATAGAAGCTGCCTTGTTTTTGTTGGTGGTGCTTGTTTTAGTTAAACGTCTTATGTTGAGTGTATATGTTTATGTTGAAAATAAATCATTTGAATGGGTCAGGCAAGAACTTGATAATTTGAATATTGGCTTCCTTTCTTGTAGGCTTGATTGGCCTAATAACCAAATTACGGGTGACTAGTTAAACAGCTAGGTTATTCAGGGGAGTCAAATAAATACAAGAGAAGCATGTCACTTTTAAAGGTACTTGATAGTTGTAAAATATGCACCTTCGTAAACTCTTCTGATGAAATTAGTTCTAAAGAGGACAATCTGTCAATCCCTACATACTCTCAGTTGCTGCAGAATATCACATGCTTTTGATGTTATGTGGGAATCCTGTTTGTGCCACTAAATTTAACTTTTTTCTGCCTGTCTTGCAGACTGATAGAGTACTTTAGTTGTTTGAGCTGGTGGCTCTTAACACTTTCAGAACCGTGCATGACATATAACATTATAAGCTTCCTTGCAAAGTGTGTTTAAATGAAACCTAAAAAGCTGATAACAGCTGCTTCAAAGTAGTATTTATTTCAGAATCAGCCTTGTACACAGGAGAATAACTGAACCATGGATCTCAGTTTAGCCTTTTTATAATTGCAGAACTATATATGCACTGTTGTATTACAATAATTTTTAAGTGTCATCTTGAATTGGAAATGTGTATTTTATTTAAAAAAATTTTTAACATTTATTCATTTTTGAGAGTGAGAGAGACAGAGCATGAGCAGAGGAGGGGCAGAGAGAGGGGGAGACACAGAATTCGAAGCAGGCTCCAGGCTCTGAGCTATCAGCACCTTGAACTCACGGACTGTGAGATCATGACCTGAGCTGAAGTCAGCCGCTTAACTGACTGAGCCACCCAGTCGCCCCAAGAAATGTGTATTTTAAGTACGAGTGTAAAGGTAAATGAAAAACACTTTTTAAATATTAAAAAAACATATGATTTGCATTTTTTTAATTCTTGGAATGCCCTGCTCAGATTTTTCTGTGAGATTTGAGATACGTTGGAAATAATTCCTTTTTTTATTATTATTATTATTTTCTGGAAGAGTTTATATAAAATGGATACTGTTTCTTTTTCAAATACTTGAAATAATTTACCAGTGGAAACTTTTACATATGCAGTTTGATTTGTGAAAAGTTTTTAGAAATGGATTCCATGTTTTATTTATTTTTTTAAGTTTAGTTTGAGAGAGAGAGGGCAAATGTGCATGGAAGCAAGGGAGGGACAGAGAGAAAGGGCAAGAATCCCAAGCAGGCTCTGTCCTATCAGTGCACAGTTAGACTTAAGCCATGAACCCATGAACCGTGAGATCATGATGAGCCGAGATTAAGAGTCGGACGCTCAACCCACTGAGACACCCAGGGGCCCGGATTCCATGTTTTAGTCATGTCAGAATATTTAATTTTTCTTTCTAAGTTGGGTTTTGAAAGGCATGTGACCATTTTATGTATATTTTCAGATTTTAGTGTAAACTTGTTCACAATATTCTCTTTTCAATGTTAGCAGGATCTATAGTGTGCTCTCATTTTTAATTCATGATTTTGGTAATTTTTTTCTATTTTCTGGGTTAGTTCTAAGGGAATTATTAAAAATTTACATTCTTAAATAAAACATCTTTCAGCTTGGTTGATTTTTCTCTATTGTACAGTTATTTATTTTCTGTTTCATTGATTCTGCTCTTATGTTTATTCCTCCTTTCTAATTTCTTTGGTAAGATTTATTGCTCTTTTCTATCACCATGAAACAAAAACACTGATCATTTATTCTCAACTTTTGTTCCTTTATAATGTACGTGCTTTAGGCTCTAGGTATTCAGTTAAGTACTGCATCTCTCAAAATTTGAAATGTGTCTTAAATTAGCCTTCTGTTGAAAATACTTTTTAATATCTATAGTGGTTTCTTATTTGATCTCTCTGACATTTAGAAATGTTTTCCTTGATTTCCAAATAGTTGGAGATTTTCTAGTTAGTATTTGTTATTGGTTTCTGGTTCAATTTCATTGTGGTCAGAAAATATACTTAAAAGGCTTTTAACCTTTAAAACCTGTTGAGCTTTGATATACAATGAAGAAAGTCATAAGTTTTGGGAATTGTTCTACGTGCACTTGAAAAGAATAAAGTTTGTCATTGCAGCTTTCAGCTTCTATTTATGCCATTGTTATTTGTCATATGTCAATATTTTGAATGTAATTTATTTCTCCTTTGATTATCGTCAATTACTGATTTAAAAATTTTAAAGCTATATTATAGGTGTGACATATAACACACCTATCAGAATGGCTAAAATGAATAACTCAGGAAACAGCAGATATTGTCAGGATGCAGAGAAAAGGTAACGATTTTTCACTGTTGGGAATGCAAACTGACTCAGCCACTCTGGAAAACAGTCACTCTGGAAATGGAGATTCCTTTAAAAATTAAAAATAGAACTAGGATTCAGCAATTGCACTACTAGATATTTATACAAAATATACAAAAATGCTGACCCAAAGGGGCGCATGTACCCCAGTGTTTATAATAATGCTCTCAACAATAGCCAAAGTGGGGGTTCCGGAAGATGGCGGCGTAGGAGGACGCGGGGCTCACAGCGCGTCCTGCCGATCACTTAGATTCCACCTACACCTGCCTAAAGAACCCAGAAAACCACCAGAGGATTAGCAGAAGGGAGTCTCCAGAGTCAAGCGCAGACCAGAGGCCCACGGAAGAGGGTAGGAAGGGCGGCGAGGCGGTGCGCGCTCCACGGACTGGCGGGAGGGAGCCGGGGCGGAGGGGCGGCTCGCCGGCCAAGCAGAGCCCCCGAGTCCGGCTGGCAAAAGCGGAGGGGCCGGACAGACTGTGTTCTGACAGCAAGCGCGACTTAGCGTCTGGGAGGTCATAAGTTAACAGCTCTGCGCGGAAAGCGGGAAGGCTGGAGGACAAAGGGAGGGAGAGCTGCTGAGCCCCCGGACGGCAGAGCTCAGCTTGGCGGGGAACAAAGGCGCCAGCGCCATCTCCCCCGCCCATCCCCCAGCCAAAATCCCAAAGGGAACCAGTTCCTGCCAGGGAACTGGCTCGCTCCGCGCAAACACCCAACTCTGTGCCTCTGCGGAGCCAAACCTCCGGCAGCGGATCTGACTCCCTCCCGCTGCCACAGGGCTCCTCCTGAAGTGGATCACCTAAGGAGAAGCGAGCTAAGCCTGCCCCTCCAGCCCCCGTGCACCTTGCCTACCCACCCCAGCTAATACGCCAGATCCCCAGCAACACAAGCCTGGCAGTGTGCAAGTAGCCCAGACGGGCCACCCCACCCCACAGTGAATCCCGCCCCTAGGAGAGGGGAAGAGAAGGCACACACCAGTCTGACTGTGGCCCCAGCAGTGGGCTGGGGGCAGACATCGGGTAGGACTGCGGCCCCGCGCACTAACTCCAGTTATACACCACAGCACAGGGGAAGTGCACTGCAGGTCCTCACCACGCCAGGGACTCTCCAAAATGACCAAACGGAAGAATTCCCCTCAGAAGAATCTCCAGGAAATAACAACAGCTAATGAACTGATCAAAAAGGATTTAAATAATATAACAGAAAGTGAATTTAGAATAATAGTCATAAAATTAATCGCTGGGCTTGAAAACAGTATACAGGACAGCAGAGAATCTCTTGCCACAAAGATGGAGGGACTAAGGAACAGTCACGAGGAGTTGAAAAACGCTTTAAACGAAATGCAAAACAAAATGGAAACCACGATGGCTCGGCTTGAAGAGGCAGAGGAGAGAATAGGTGAACTAGAAGATAAAGTTATGGAGAAAGAGGAAGCTGAAAGAAAGAGAGATAAAAAAATCCAGGAGTATGAGGGGAAAATTAGAGAACTAAGTGATACACTAAAAAAAAATAATATACGCATAATTGGTATCCCAGAGGAGGAAGAGAGAGGGAAAGGTGCTGAAGGGGTACTTGAACAAATTATAGCTGAGAACTTCCCTGAACTGGGGAAGGAAAAAGGCATTGAAATCCAAGAGGCACAGAGAACTCCCTTCAGACGTAACTTGAATCGATCTTCTGCACGACATATCATAGTGAAACTGGCAAAATACAAGGATAAAGAGAAAATTCTGAAAGCAGCAAGGGATAAACGTGCCCTCACATATAAAGGGAGACCTATAAGACTCGTGACTGATCTCTCCTTTGAAACTTGGCAGGCCAGAAAGGCTTGGCACGATATCTACAGTGTGCTAAACAGAAAAAATATGCAGCCGAGAATCCTTTATCCAGCAAGTCTGTCATTTAGAATAGAAGGAGAGATAAAGGTCTTCCCAAACAAACAAAAACTGAAGGAATTTGTCACCACGAAACCAGCCCTACAAGAGATCCTAAGGGGGATCCTGTGAGACAAAGTACCAGAGACATCACTACAAGCATAAAACATACAGACATCACAATGACTCTAAACCCATATCTTTCTATAATAACACTGAATGTAAATGGATTAAATGCACCAACTAAAAGACATAGGGTATCAGAATGGATAAAAAAACAAGACCCATCTATTTGCTGTCTACAAGAGACTCATTTTAGATCTGAGGACACCTTTAGATTGAGAGTGAGGGGATGGAGAACTATTTATCATGCTACTGGAAGCCAAAAGAAAGCTGGAGTAGCCATACTTATATCAGACAAACTAGACTTTAAATTAAAGGCTGTAACAAGAGATGAAGAAGGGCATTATATAATAATCACAGGGTCTATCCACCAGGAAGAGCTAACTATTATAAATGTCTATGCGCCAAATACCCGAGCCCCCAGATATATAAAACAATTACTCATAAACATAAGCAACCTTATTGATAAGAATGTGGTCATTGCAGGGGACTTTAACACCCCACTTACAGAAATGGATAGATCATCTAGACACACAGTCAATAAAGAAACAAGGGCCCTGAATGATACATTGGATCAGATGGACTTGACAGATATATTTAGAACTCTGCATCCCAAAGCAACAGAATATACTTCCTTCTCGAGTGCACATGGAACATTCTCCAAGATAGATCATATACTGGGTCACAAAACAGCCCTTCATAAGTATACAAGAACTGAAATTATACCATGCATACTTTCAGACCACAATGCTATGAAGCTTGAAATCAACCACAGGAAAAAGTCTGGAAAACCTCCAAAAGCATGGAGGTTAAAGAACACCCTACTAACGAATGAGTGGGTCAACCAGGCAATTAGAGAAGAAATCAAAATATATATGGAAACAAACGAAAATGAAAATACAACAATCCAAACGCTTTGGGATGCAGCGAAGGCAGTCCTGAGAGGAAAATACATTGCAATCCAGGCCTATCTCAAGAAACAAGAAAAATCCCAAATACAAAACCTAACAGCACACCTAAAGGAAATAGAAGCAGAACAGCAAAGGCAGCCTAAACCCAGCAGAAGAAGAGAAATAATAAAGATCAGAGCAGAAATAAACAATATAGAATCTAAAAAAACTGTAGAGCAGATCAACGAAACCAAGAGTTGGTTTTTTGAAAAAATAAACAAAATTGACAAACCTCTAGCCAGGCTTCTCAAAAAGAAAAGGGAGATGACCCAAATAGATAAAATCATGAATGAAAATGGAATGATTACAACCAATCCCTCAGAGATACAAACAATTATCAGGGAATACTATGAAAAATTATATGCCAGCAAATTGGACAACCTGGAAGAAATGGACAAATTTCTAAACACCCACACTCTTCCAAAACTCAATCAGGAGGAAATAGAAAGCTTGAACAGACCCATAACCAGCGAAGAAATTGAATCGGTTATCAAAAATCTCCCAACAAATAAGAGTCCAGGACCAGATGGCTTCCCAGGGGAGTTCTACCAGACATTTAAAGCAGAGATAATACCTATCCTTCTCAAGCTATTCCAAGAAATAGAAAGGGAAGGAAAACTTCCAGACTCATTCTATGAAGCCAGTATTACTTTGATTCCTAAACCAGACAGAGACCCAGTAAAAAAAGAGAACTACAGGCCAATATCCCTGATGAATATGGATGCAAAAATTCTTAATAAGATACTAGCAAATCGAATTCAACAGCATATAAAAAGAATTATTCACCATGATCAAGTGGGATTCATTCCTGGGATGCAGGGCTGGTTCAACATTCGCAAATCGATCAACGTGATACATCACATTAACAAAAAAAAAGAGAAGAACCATATGATCCTGTCAATCGATGCAGAAAAGGCCTTTGACAAAATCCAGCACCCTTTCTTAATAAAAACCCTCGAGAAAGTCGGGATAGAAGGAACATACTTAAAGATCATAAAAGCCATTTATGAAAAGCCCACAGCTAACATCATCCTCAACGGGGAAAAACTGAGAGCTTTTTCCCTGAGATCAGGAACACGACAGGGATGCCCACTGTCACCGCTGCTGTTTAATATAGTGCTGGAAGTTCTAGCATCAGCAATCAGACAACAAAAGGAAATCAAAGGCATCAAAATTGGCAAAGATGAAGTCAAGCTTTCGCTTTTTGCAGATGACATGATATTATACATGGAAAATCCGATAGACTCCACCAAAAGTCTGCTAGAACTGATACATGAATTCAGCAAAGTTGCAGGATACAAAATCAATGTGCAGAAATCAGTTGCATTCTTATACACTAACAATGAAGCAACAGAAAGACAAATGAAGAAACTGATCCCATTCACAATTGCACCAAGAAGCATAAAATACCTAGGAATAAATCTAACCAAAGATGTAAAAGATCTGTATGCTGAAAACTATAGAAAGCTTATGCAGGTAATTGAAGAAGATATAAAGAAATGGAAAGATATTCCCTGCTCATGGATTGGAAGAATAAATATTGTCAAAATGTCACTACTACCCAAAGCTATCTACACATTCAATGCAATCCCAATCAAAATTGCACCAGCATTCTTCTCGAAACTAGAACAAGCAATCCTAAAATGCATATGGAACCACAAAAGGCCCCGAATAGCCAAAGTAATTTTGAAGAAGAAGACCAAAGCAGGAGGCATCACAATCCCAGACTTTAGCCTCTACTACAAAGCTGTCATCATCAAGACAGCATGGTATTGGCATAAAAACAGACACATAGACCAATGGAATAGAATAGAAACCCCAGAACTAGACCCACAAACGTATGGCCAACTCATCTTTGACAAAGCAGGAAAGAACATCCAATGGAAAAAAGACAGTCTCTTTAACAAATGGTGCTGGGAGAACTGGACAGCAACATGCAGAAGGTTGAAACTAGACCACTTTCTCACACCATTCACAAAAATAAACTCAAAATGGATAAAGGACCTGAATGTGAGACAGGAAACCATCAAAACCTTAGAGGAGAAAGCAGGAAAAGACCTCTCTGACCTCAGCCGTAGCAATCTCTTACTCGGCACATCCCCAAAGGAAAGGGAATTAAAAGCAAAAGTGAATTACTGGGACCTTATGAAGATAAAAAGCTTCTGCACAGCAAAGGAAACAACCAACAAACCTAAAAGGCAACCAACGGAATGGGAAAAGATATTTGCAAATGACACATCGGACAAAGGGCTAGTATCCAAAATCTATAAAGAGCTCATCAAACTCCACACCCGAAAAACAAATAACCCAGTGAAGATATGGGCAGAAAACATGAATAGACACTTCTCTAAAGAAGACATCCGGATGGCCAACAGGCACATGAAAAGATGTTCAACGTCGCTCCTTATCAGGGAAATACAAATCAAAACCACACTCAGATACCACCTCACGCCAGTCAGAGTGGCCAAAATGAAGAAATCAGGAGACTATAGATGCTGGAGAGGATGTGGAGAAACAGGAACCCTCTTGCACTGTTGGTGGGAATGCAAATTGGTGCAGCCGCTCTGGAAAGCAGTGTGGAGGTTCCTCAGAAAATTAAAAATAGACCTACCCTATGACCCAGCAATAGCACTGCTAGGAATTTATCCAAGGGATACAGGAGTACTGATGCATAGGGGCACCTGTACCCCAATGTTTATAGCGGCACTCTCAACAATAGCCAAATTATGGAAAGAGCCTAAATGTCCATCAACTGATGAATGGATAAAGAAATTGTGGTTTATATACACAATGGAATACTACGTGGCAATGAGAAAAAATAAAATATGGCCTTTTGTAGCAACATGGATGGAACTGGAGAGTGTGATGCTAAGTGAAATAAGCCATACAGAGAAAGACAGATACCATATGGTTTCACTCTTATGTGGATCCTGAGAAACATAACAGAAACCCATGGGGGAGGGGAAGGAAAAAAAAAAAAAAAAAGAGGTTAGAGTGGGAGAGAGCCAAAGCATAAGAGACTGTTAAAAACTGAGAACAAACTGAGGGTTGATGGGGGGTGGGAGGGAGGGCAGGGTGGGAGGGAGGGCAGGGTGGGTGATGGGTATTGAGGAGGGCACCTTTTGGGATGAGCACTGGGTGTTGTATGGAAACCAATTTGACAGTAAATTTCATATATTAAAAAATAAAAAAAAATAAAAAAAAAAAACAATAGCCAAAGTGTGGAAAGAATCCAAATATCCATCGACAGATGAGTGGATAATGAAGATGTGGACTGGAATATTACTCACCAATCAGAAAGAATGAAATCTTTCCATTTGCAACAATGTGGATGGAACTAGAATGTATTATGCTAAGTGAAATAAGTTAGAGAAGGACAAATGTCATAGGATTTCACTCATACATGGAATTTAAGAAACACAACAGATGAGCACAGAACAAAGGAAACAAAAATAAGATAAAAACAGAGGGAGACAAACCACGAGACTCTTAAATACAGAAAACAAACTGAGGGTTGCTGGAGGGGAGGGGATTGGGGGGATGGGCTAAATGGGTGAGGGGCATTAAGGAGGGCACTTGTTGGGATGAGCACTGGGTGTTAATGTAAGTGATGAATCACTGGGTTCTACTCCTGAAACCAATACTACACTGTATGTTACCTAACTCGAATTTAAATAAATAAATAAACAGATAAACCTATATTATAGGGTTCTTATGGTTTTAGAATTATATCTTCTGGTAGGCTGACCATATTATCATTATGATATGATCCTCTTTGCATTTAATAATGATTTTAATTCTAAAGTTTTCATTCTTTAAAAATGTTTATTTATTTTGAGAGAGAGAGAGAGAGAGAGATTAGCATGAGTGGGGGAGGGGCAGAGACAAGGAGAGAGAAAATCCCAAGTAGGCTCCGCACTGTCAAGTGAAGAGCCCAATGTGGTGTTCAAACTCACAAATTGTGAGTTTATGACCTGAGCCCAAAACAACAGTCAGATGCTTAACTGACTGAGCCATCCAGGTACCCCTGTTTTTTTGTTTGTTTGTTTTTTTGTTTATTTTGATACTGTACTAAAGTAGCTTCTTTTTGCGAGTGTGTGGTCTTATTTTTTTAGACAATTTTATCTTCTTTGAATTTCATCCTATTTCCGGTCCTTGATAATTTTTTTCTTTCTTGTTTCTTTTTTTTTCTTTTTTTCCTTTTTTTGTCTTTTTCTTTCTTTGTCTCTTTCTTTCTTTCTCTCTCTCTTTCTCTTTCTTTCTCTATTTCTTTCTCTCTTTCTTTCTTTCTTTCTTTCTTTCTTATTTGAATTGAAAACAAAGCAGGAAGTTAACAACATAAAGTTGGCAAACATAGATCCAATATCCTAAAATTAATTTAGTATGTATAAACATCCTAGAATCTAGGGCAGGAATTACAGAACTGATAGCTCAAAAGGGTTCTCCATGTTAACGTAACTTCTGGCAAGAAAATTAAAGATACTGTTACAAAAACATGACAATGTTACAAACCCTATGTTTGTACTAAAATTGTCCTGGGATAAGCATCACTAAAATATTAAAAACCAGAAAACTGGTTTAGAAAATGTCTTGCTTTATTCTTATAGTTAAATCATTCTATTTACAGGAAAATCACAATCAAAATCTAGACAACCATTTTTTTTCTGCTGTAATTGAAGACTTTAAGAGATCACATCTCATGAGAGATCATATCTCATAATCTCTCAGCTATGTATTTTAAAAAGTTCTTACATTAAATTTTATCCAGAATATCTATTTGTCTGTGTTTGGATTAGCAGAGAGATTTTCAAATTAGCTTAGTGTACCACATTGATGGAAGTATTATTTACAGCTTCATTTCAGTATTTATTTGGCATGTACCATGTGGGTTTGCTGACCTGACAAGAGGTTAGTTTTATCCCAATTGTACAACACACTGTTGAAGTACGTGGAAAATATAATCTGCAGAAATAACTCCAGTAACTCAGTTAAGTCCACTGTATAATTTTATAATAGTTTCTGGGAAGTAGTGTTATACTGCTTGGGGTGGACCAAATAATGCCCAAACATTCTCCAAAGATGTTCACGTTCAAATCTGTAGAATCCCTGAATATGTTATGTTACATACATAGGAAAGGGGAACTAAGATTGCAGATGGAATTAAGTTTGCTGATCAATTGATTTTAAGAAATGATTATGCTGATTATAGTGATGAATCCTATGGCATCACAAGGTGTGATGTGGAAAAGGGAGGCACAAGAGTCAGAAAAGATGTGAGGAAGAAAGCAAGGTCAGAATGGTGTGAGGCAAGATCTCAAGCCACCAATGCTGACTTTGAAGATAGAAGTCCATGAGCCAAGGAATGTAGGCAACCTCTAGAAGCTGGAAAAGGCAAGAAATGGATTTTCCCCCTAGATCCTCCCTGAGGGAACATAGTCATGTCAACACTTTGATTTCTGTCCATTGAGATTCATGTTGGGTTTTAACCACCAGAACTATAAGATATTAAATGTTTCAAGATATTAAGTCATGGTAATATATTATAGTAGCAATAAGAAAATAATACACTGTTAATCCCCAAATTTAGTCTTTACTTAAGATATTTTAAATTTCAGAGAAGTTATATATTTTCATGACATTAAAAATTAAGGGTTATTTTTAAGGAATGGACGGTACCTTCCTAGAGAACTGACAATCTACAGTAATGGAACACTAACAGCTTTTAGAGGATGGTTGCTACAGCTTAAGGGTCTCCGGTTTGTACCTTGAAGGAAGACTAAAGAATCTTTCTACTTTGTATTCCTGAAGCTGAACCATTTTAGACGTGAAAGAAGGATTAGATTTTTTTTAATTAAGTTTTTTAATTTTAATTCCAGTATAGTTAACATACAGTGTTATATTAGTTTCAGGTGTACAATGCTCATCTGAGTACAATTACTCAGTGCTCATCATGATATAATACGTGTACTCTTTAATCCCCATCACCTATGTCACCCATCCCCCCATCTGCATCACCTCTGGTAACCATTAGGGTTTTCTGTACAGAAGTCTGTTATTTGGTTTGCTCTCTTTCTCTCCCTCTTTTTGTCCTTGCTTATTTGTTTTATTTCTTAAATTACACATATGAGCGAAATCTTATGGTATTTGTCTTTCTTTAACTCACTTACTTCTGCTTAACATGATACTCTCTAGCCACCCCCCTCATGTCATTGCAAATGGCAAGATTTCATTCCTTTTTATGGCTGAATAATATCCCATTATATATAAACCGCCTCTTCTTCATCCATTCATCTATCAATGGACACTTGGGCTGCTTCCATAATTTTGCCATTGTAAATAATGCTGCAATAAACGTAAGGATGCATGCATCCCTTTGCATTAGTGTTTTTGTATTTGGGGGTAAATACCCAGCAGTACAGTTGCTGGACCATATGATTGTTCTATTTTTAACTTTCTGAGGAACCTCCATACTGTTTTTCACAGTGGCTGTACCAGTTTGCATCCCCACCAACAGGACACAGGGCTCCTATTTCTCCACATCCTCACCAACACTTATTTCTTATATTTTTGATTTGAGCCATTTTGATAGGTGTGAAGTTATATCTCACTGGAGTTTTGATTTGCATTTCCCTGTTGATTGATGTGGAACACCTTTTCATGTGTCAGCTGGCCATCTGGATGCCTTCTTTGGAGAAATGTCTGTTCATGACTTCTGTCCTTTTTATATATTTATTTATTTAAAAAAAATTTTTAATGTTTTATTTATTCTTGAGGGAGAGAGAGACAGAGCATGAGCGGGGACGGGGCACAGAGAGAGGGAGACACAGAATCCGAAGCAGGCTCCAGGCTCTGAGCTGTCAGCACAGAGACAGACGTGGGGCTCGAACTCACGGACTGTGAGATCATGACCTGAGCTGAAGTCGGATGCTCAACCCACTGAGCCACCCAGGCGCCCCAACTTCTGTCCTTTTTAAAATTGGATTATTTGTTTTTTGGGTGCTGAGTTTTATAGTTCTTTATATATTTGGTACCCTATATAAATACCCACATATTTATATATTTGATACACTATATCAGAAATGAAATTTACAAATACCTTCTCCCATTCCAAAAATTGCTTTTTAGTTTTGTTGATTGTTTCCTTTTGCTGTGCTGAAGCTTTTTGTTTTGATATAGTCCCAAGGGTTTATTTTTGTTTTTATTTCCTTTGGTTGGATTTTTCTCGCTGAAATTCTTAAACAGTATAATTAAGAGAAACTTCTCATATCGTGACAGTAGTCTTATTTTTCATAAAGAATAAACATTTCTGTCTTTTTTGTTCATTTTTCGTAGATAGTTTAGTGGGCATTTGGGAGAAATTGTTTAAAAATTGTTTCCTTGTTATCATTTTAGCTATGAATCGAATATTTTACATAATATTCATTTGCATACTGAATGGCATGTTAGGTAGCATCCACATGTGCCTCGGACTGGTATAAACTGTCCAATGACAAAACTAGAGCAATTAGAAATGAACTTGATGTCTTTTATTCAAGAGATGATGATCCACGGATTGGGGGAATGCAGTGCTTCACAAAAAGTGGAGCACCCTATTGGATGTATTATGGGCAAAAGTGAGTTTTACAGCATATTAAAAGAGGTGAGCAGAAACAGAGCACGATTGGCTAGGCGGTTGGGGAGTTCCTTACAAGGCTCGCAGGTCCAAGTTGAAGGGTAAGGTAAGCTAGCTAAAACAGAGTTAAAAGATTATGATTGGTGTATGTTTGCTCTCCTTGACAGAAGCTTCCCATATATGTAGATTGGCTTAGATTTAGATTTGTGACCTGGCCCTGGCCAGTGGGGCAGCTTCCATTTTGTGAGTCCCGATATACAACTTTGTCAAGGCATATATTTTATCATAAGTCTGGTAAACTAATTTGCATCAGTATGCAATCAGAGTCAAGGCTTGTTTTAATTTAGCTTCTGAGTGAGATAAAATTAGTACATAAATTCTGACCTAAGAGTGTTTGCAAGTTGCATTATCTCTTTTGAGATACAAAGACATTATTACATATTTATGTATCAAACAGTTTAAAATAATTCTGACATTTTTATGTCTCTCTACCTGGAAAAACCTACCGCTTACTCTTTCTGAAATTCTTGATTATTCTGTATGTCTCTCTCTTGCTTCATTTATTAAGTGCCTTATGAGCAACTTGGGCATGGTCCATCACCTCTACATATTTTTGTGGAGGACATCCATCAGTTACATTATTCCGATTAAATGCATTTTTGGAGATTGGGAAAGAAGAATGTTCTTTATTATTTCTAATGCTTCCCAGCTACATGTTTAAGTACAGAATGAGTTCCAGACCATGGCTGTAGATCACTTTTATTTTCTTTTTCAAAAAATGTAGAAAAACAGTTTTCGCTAATATAAACGTTGTATCTCTTTCTGCGTGAAACGTGGTCTTTTAAGTTGAATATACCCAAATGAAATAAAATGCCCAAATGTTCTAGTTTGTATTGTTAATTGATTAGTAGCCCATTCAACTATTACTTTGATTATGTCAATGACTCATAAGCTTTGCCCTTTCTGCATTCACTGGCAGCATAGCTGATTTTTAAAGGGCTATTTCTGGCTTCATTGACATTTGTAGTGACTACAATTCCTTTCAGTCACTTGCTTCCTTCGATGATACTTTTATTGGCTCAATGAGGAACAATATCTTCAGTATTCATATTCCAGTATTCTGAACACAGACATTGGAGCCATAGCCCACTTAACATGCTTAATTATGAGAATTCATATGGCAAATGATGCCATTAAGGTTTAAATTAAGTTTTCTATTCATGGATTCAGCAGGAGCTTCTTCTGAATTCAGAGTAAAGTAGAAATCTTGCCCCCCTGCAAATATTTTCAAAAGAAACAAAAGATCAAAAGAAGAAAACAGCAGCTTGTTTGGCCCTAACATGATTTATGTGCTGAGCCAGACTCGAAGTATCAGGAGCACCAATTATAGTTCATAGATTATTCAAAACAAAGTAAACATTATTTATTATTGCTTTCTAATTATGCATTTTTAAAATTTATTTTATTGTTTGCTGATTATTTCACGGTCCTGCCACATAAAGTATACTCAGTCTAGTTCTCATAATAAAACTAATTAAAATGTATGGATTAAATTTTAATTTCCATCCTACTTCAACTGCAATAATCTGAAAAATCTTCATATTTTTCTTTAGAACAAAACATTAATCTCAGTACCAAACACTAGTTAGTATATAAGGCTTCTAGCACTTTAGGAAAATTTCTAATTACTTACTTATTTTTTTCCATGACATTATTAGGAAAACCATTAGAATATTTCAGTACATTGCAATTTATGGAGATTTGTTATTAACTATGGCTGTATTGTCTGTAAAATGTAATCCTAGAATGTCAATCTAGCTCTGAAACAAATCTCTATAGATAAATGTATATATGTTGGAAGTAAAGGTATTTTTCTTTTTCAAATAGACCCTGCATGAACTCATAGAAAACATATTTCATGATGAAGGAAAATAAACTAAATTATCTTTATGTGCAGAGGCAAATGACAATGTATTTGTCAGATTTCTTAATTTCAAAAAATAAAAATTAAAAAATAAAAGTTTATTTTGAGAGAGAGAGAGAGAGAGCACGAGCTGGGGAGGGCAGAAAGAAGGAATCCAAAGTAGACCCTGCACCATCAGGGCAGAGCCCAAGCCAGGGCTTGAACGCACAAACCATGAAAGCACCACCTGAGCTTATGTCGACACTTAGCCAACTGAGCTACCCAGGCATCCCTCAAAAAGCAAATTAACTCGGGTTCCCTTGAGTAAAACAGTAGTTTTAGGGAAGTGCTAGATCATAGAGTTTCAGGGAATACTGTAGAACTAGGCTTGGACAAGATCAGTGTCAGCAGACAACCCAGAGAAAAATCACCTGATTAAAACATCACCACTAATTCTAGTTCTTTTAATCAATTAAAATTTTTTTGTTTTAATGTTTATTTATTTTTTTAGAGAGAGAGAGAGGCAGAGCACAAAGAGGGCAGGTGCAGAGAGAGCAGGGGACACAGAATCGGAAGCAGTTTCCAGGCTCTGAGCATGCAGGTTCAAACTCATGAAGTGTGAGATCATGACCTGAGCCGGAGTCGGATGCTTAGCCAACTGACCCACCCAGTCGCCCCCACTAATTCTAGTGTTCGCTGTTATTGTCGCTACTGTTGCCCCCGGACACTTAACTCCACCACAGTTGACACAATCTCTAATCTGACTCTGTGTCTTTGTGTAAAGTTCTCAGACTTTAAATTTCAGAGCCCCAGCTAGAAGAATCTCAGTGGGCCAACACCCCATTCTCTACCTGCCAAGTTCATGGGAGAAGGAATGTCTCTGCCCTCCTTAGACCTGTATCTGGTCATCTCTACGTCCGGTGAAATGGTGAATCAAAAACATTGAAATTCTGCTTGTGGGGAGGATTTTCCTTCACTGTCGGTTTCGGGCCACCTGAATGTGGTGGTATTTCTTTGGCAGTTTATATCTCAGTAATACCAACTGGTGGCACCATCTATAAGCTGGGTTTGAGTTTGAGGACTCATGGGGGCATAGCTGTGATTTGAGGAAGAAATGGCCATGCAGCAAGAATAGATGGAACTCAGAGAGTGAGCCCGCTCCTCATACAATTCAGTTGTGCCCATAGAGCCCATGTGAATTCTGTTCCATATACACTACTTCACCTTGGTGTTGGAATATTGCTAGTCACGCTCATGCTTATCTGTTATGGTAGGTGATCTGATGACACTGAACGATGATGGACAGCATAGATTGCATGGTCCTTGGTTGAGTCTTTATTGCACAAGGAAGGCACGCATTTGATAATTAAAACTATTTCTCGGGGCGCCTGGGTGGCTCAGTCGGTTAAGTGTCCGACTTCAGCTCAGGTCACGATCTCACGGTCCATGAGTTCGAGCCCCGCGTCGGGCTCTGGGCTGATGGCTCAGAGCCTGGAGCCTGCTTCTGATTCTGTGTCTCCCTCTCTCTCTGCCCCTCCCCCGTTCATGCTCTGTCTCTCTCTGTCTCAAAAATAAAATAAACGTTAAAAAAAAATTAAAAAAAAAAAAACCAACTATTTCTCATAGAGATGTGGTTTTGCTCTGACGACTGAGTTACATTATTATCATAATACCCCTTCCCATGAATGGTGTTGAATTTTGGTACACAGCTATCCACTGCGGAATGACTACTAGATAACCAAGGACTAAGCACACTCTGCCTCCGTCACAGCCTGCACCACTGAAGAAGCTTCTCTTGTTCTAGGTTCCTCATACTTTTGAAATAATATAATCCATAAAATGCCAATTAAGACTGTTTAAGAAAAGTAATGCTGTTCAAAGCTTAAGCATAATTCTAGTGATAGAAAATCTAAAAACAGGAGTCATTAATTATTAATTTGCTAGTTGATGTTGGCCAATTAACTTGTCCCTATATCCTTATCATTAAAGTAAGTTTTCTCATCATACTTCTGGCTCTAGCAGGATTTTGTTTAATCATTGAAATATATTGGGCAAATTCTATGACTTTTACTGTCACTTTTTTTTTTCTATTGACTCAGGTAATTAGAGAAAGTAGCAATTTGAATGTAGATTTCAGGAGCACTTGGGTGGCTCAGTTGTTTAAGTGTTCAACTTCAGCTCAGGTCCTGATCTCACAGTTGTGAGTTCAAGCCCCACTACCAGCTCTGTGCTGACAGCTTGGAGCCTGGACCTCCCTCTCTCTGCCCCACTCCTGCTCGTGCTCTCTCTCTTTCTCTCTCTCTCAAAGAATAAATAAACATTAAAAAAATTTTGAATGTAGCTTTCATATTGATCAAGAAATTTCTGGATAAAACAAGTCTGAGTAAGAGAACAAATTGAACAAACTACTCTGAGCTTAAGTAGCTAGCTACCTTCAATCTGTGTTAAATAACATGGAGGTTTTAGGTACTATTGGATGATTTTAATATATGTGTATTCCCTTCAGTAAATTTTATAAATAAAAGCATATTATCTTCCAAAATATGTTCTCTTAATTTACTTCCCTTTTGCATTTCTCCTATTATCTTTTGGAACTAGTCTAGATTTGTGTTGGTATTATGGGCCTTTACCAACTACTCAAGCATAAAAGACCTCCAATTTAAAGGGATAAGTTTAACGAGGATGTCCATGGGATTTGATCAACAGATCAGTAGAGAGCAGTTGGAGAGTTTTTTGTAACCATGTATCAGAATGACTATTCTTCTCTATTGGGTAAATTAAGTCTATTATGGAGGCTTGAGAGAAGAGACATATCCTGCTGAGCTGGAAAGGGTAAATGAAGAGGAAATTAAGAGTTTGACTCTTTACAAGTGAAATTAGTGGTTTACAGTGTGCAATTGGTCAAACATAAAGATAAAAATACTTGTTGTTTGGGTAACACAAATAGATACTAGTTATTAGAATCAGTCCAACATTAATTTTCTCTTAAGGACAAAGAAGAGCCGTTTTAAATGTGAAATGAAAATTTAAAGCTAATTAGAGAATACCACTGAGAAATTTAAAAAATATAAATAAAAGAGAAAAGGATTTTCTGAGTGCCCCAATATAAATGAAAGTTCTTGAACGAAACTAAAATTCAATCAGATAAATGAAGTACGAAATGCATCATGTAATGAAATATTGAGACATGTATCTGACATATTTCTGAGATGTGATTATTTCCGTTTTATGTTACATAGCCAAGTCAATTATTTAAAAAAAATTTTAATGTTTATTTTTTGAGAGAGAGAGAGAGAGAGACAGAGTGTGAGCCAGGGAGAGTCAGAGAGAGAAGGAGACAGAGAATCCAAAGCAGGCTCCAGACTCTGAGCCGTCAGCACAGAGCCTGACGCAGGGATTGACCCGCACAAACCATGGGATCATGACCTGAGCCGAAGCTGGATGCTCAGCTCCACCAACTGAGCCACCCAGGCGCCCCTCAATTATTTTTCTCAGATAAACAATAACACTAATTCTATCATCATGACAAACTATAGGCAACTAACTTTAGGTATTTAAGCTTCAAATTAACATCATAATAAATGTATCCATTTGAATATTTTTGGAAAAAAGCGAAAGGTAATACTTTTGTCTAATAAATTAAGAAAAATACATTATAGATTATTAATGTAATGTCAAAGTTACTTTTATGTATGACAGTATTCCAAGCTTATTAAAATATGTGTTTTTTGAAATCTGTATTTTAAATTTTAAATGTAAAGTCTAATATTATGCTTCTAATCTCTCCATTCCTTGCTTAACACAAATCCTCAGCAGATTGAAAATTCATATAATAAGTCATAAGTTAACAGCAACCTTAATAGCAAAAACACAGCAGCAGACAGCATTTACTGGACTTCTTACTATGTTCCATCACCGTGTAAGTGCTTTACAGGAACTTTCTCTTCACTTCTCACAACAACCCCACCGAATAATTTCTATTGAAACCAAGACTCAGAGAAATGCAGTCAACTGTGAACTATCCAAGGTCACACAGCTACTGTCAGTACAAGGACTCTGGAGTCATTTTCATTTTATTTAATTAGTTAATTAATTAATTAATTTTTAAAAATGTTTTAATATTTATTATTTTGAGAGTGAGAGAGACACAGCACAAGCCTGGGAGGTGCAGAGAGAGAGGGAAATATAGAATGCGAAGCGGGCTCCAGGCTCTGAGTTGTCAACACAGAGCCCGACATGGGGCTTGGACTCATGAAGCACAAGATCATGACCTGAGCCGAAGTTGGCCATTTCACTGACTGAATACCCAGGTTCCCCGAGTCGTTGTTCATTTTAAATCACAATTGAACTTTTACCCTCTGTTTTGTGTTCTACTTCTGCATAGCAAACCGTCCATAAACTAGGCTGTTCTAAGCAACAACATGATGCATTATTTCTCTTGATATTATGGATTCACTGGTGCTATAGACAGAATATTTTCATCCCCTCAAATTTATATGTTCAAACTGAAACACCAATGGGATGACTTTAAGAAAGGTGGGTTTGGGGGAGGTATTTTGTCAGGAGGATGAAACCCTCGTGACTAAGATTAGTGCTCTTATAAATAGAAATGACCCTAGAGATCTCCCTTTCCTCTTTCATGATGGGAGAACTCAGACAGGAGGTGCACTTCTGTGCACCAGGAAGCAGGCCTTCACCAGAACTCAAACCTGCCAGTGCCTTCATCTTTGACTTCCTGGCCTCCAAAGGCCAGAGAAAGAAAGTGAGAAAGAAATTTCTGTTGTTTATAAACCACTCATTCTATGGTGTTCTACTGTTGCAGCCTGAACAGACTAAGACAATGGACTCGACTGAGAACATCCTGTCCTTCACATGGTGCCAGCTGGAACTAGAATCACCTGGAGGCTCAACTGGACTGGAACATCTAAGATGGCTTACTCAACATGGCTGCTAGTGGGTGCTGGCTATTGTCTGAACACTTACCTGACATTGTCAATGGGACCACCTTAGCTGTGACCTCTCCACCTTCCTTGGAATTCTTTCTGTATCGTGGGTGAATTTTTAAGAAGAAACTATCCAAACAATGAAAGCAAGAACTGCAGATCTATTAAGGTCCAACCTCATAAGTTATAGTTATTTCTGTTGTGTTATAGTGGTCAGTGAAATCTGTAGGTCTAGCCCAGAACCAAAGGGAAGAGAAATCGACTCCCATCCCTTTTTGGGAGATGTGGCCAAAACTATGTAGCCATTTTAATCTACTATGTTACCAAATTGTTAATAGGTCATGTTGATTTCAATAAAAAAGTTAGTACTTATATTTTAATGAAGTTAAAATTCTCTTGGAGATTTTAAATTATTAACTTCTGTTTTTTTCTCATATTATTTAAATCACGAATACCAGAGGTGTATGGCACCATTGTATTAACTAACCTTTCCATGACTGTATATTTTATGGGATGCTTTATTACCTTATGGAAGGTAACATTTTTGTTGTTGGAAAAAATAGAGATATTAATGTTTACTGTCATCAATTTCACAACTTTTAGTATGTTTTTTCTAATCCAATACATTATTTTTATTGAAACATGTCTTTGTAGTTATTTTCCTTACTAATAATTTTTGTTATATTTTTGGAGTTGATAACCGAAATTTCACAGTTTTCTCTCCATGGCCAAGGAAATATAGTCCTGTTACTTTTCCATGAAAAAGAAAAGAAAGAGTGACCGCATTTTGTTTCATACATTTGCCTGATTGTTTCTATCAAAACACCACGAATATGACTAAAATGACTATTTAGTACTTGAAAAATTAATGTGGGACTTTATTCCGCATTTCTTTATGACTTTAAGTATCTAAATATTATAAATTATTTATGACTTTATTATTTCATGAAATTGCTCTTAAATCATTAAGACCATATCAATAAAACCGGGAGCTGATGAAATTATAAGATGGTGAATAATGTGATATACAATTTAAATAAATTGTTTTCATACTGAATACAGTTATATGTAACTATCATACCCTTGATCTGGGTGTTAAGCAAGCATGCTGTCATAACATGGATGGGTCATTTTCTAAATCGGGCTTACTGCATTTAAATTCTCTAACTAAATATTTGGAAGTCTATGATATTAAGACAGGACCTATTTTAATTTAATTCTTTCCTGAAATTTATGCAAGAACTGATTGCCTACAACTTTTCTATAAATTACTTTAATGTATGTAATAATACTTACAAAGTATTGGGTATGTAGTTTTATAGGCTTCCCATTGGGAATTTGTACTGATCATTTATTATATGTAAAATCTTTTTTTTAAAGTTTATTTATTTATTTTGGAGAGACAGACAGAGTGAGTGGGGGAGGAGCAGAGAGAGAGGGAAAGAGACTCCCAAGCAGGCTGTGCACTGTCAGCATGGAGCCTGATGTGGGGCTCAAACCCACAAACCATGAGGTCATGACCTGAGCCAAAACCGATAGGCGGATGCTCAACTGATAGAGCCATCTGGGTGTCCCACTATACATAAAATCTTAAAGGAAAGGTATTTATTAATTATATCCATTATAAAGATAAGAAAATTTAGGCTTAGAAAATTGAATAAATTATCCAAAGTCACCCATCTAAGGGGTGATGGAGGCTGAATTTGATGCTCTAACCTCCTGTCTCTAAGCCTGTGTCTTTAGACTATAATATTATGTCCTATGTAAGTTATTAAAAGAGCTGACTGATAATTCTTTCTACAGCATATATGAGATTAGTTTATTTATCTTCTCTTTGTCAGGTACTGTTCATGGCACTGAGGAAATAGTAATGAGCAAAATAGATATGGTTGTGGACTTATGGGGTTTTAGGTTAATGCAGTATATAGCCACTAAGCAAATATATCAGTTTATAATAAAAATTGTGTTACAGTGCCAAGCCAAAAAGGAAAAAGATAAGATAGCAGGAAATCGAAAGACTTTCTTAATGAAAATTCATTTGAACTGAGATCTGAGAAAGAGAGTTTGAAAAGATGAAAAGCAGGGAGGGCTTGGGATGAGCACCAGCCAGTGAGAAAAGCATATTAAAGCCTTCTATGAAAGAAAGCAATGTTCAAGTAATTTAAACAAAGTCCATATATTCTGGAATGCAAAAAATTAGAAACAGGGTATATCAGATGATCCACAAGTATGTAAGGGCAAGATTAAGTTTTAGATCCTGCTGAATATTTAAACTTTACCTTGAGATCACTGATGTGTTTTCCAGAGTGGGTGACAAATGAGTTTTACTTTAAAATGCTACACTGGCTACATTTGTAGAGAACAAAGGGAATAAAAAAACAGTTGATGAAAAAGTTTGAGGTATTTTTATATATCCACGTAGACACGAACAAATAGATTAGAATTCAGAGAAGAGATCTAGGCTATGAAAAAATATTTTGAAATAATTTGAAGTATAGAGATGCTAATTGAAATAAAGGGGACTGAAGATTTAGAACAGAAAAAAAATGAGGTCTACGTCTGTTACACAAGAGCTGAGTCAACATTGAAGAATGATATTCCATATTTCATATGGATGAAATCTTGATTAAATGATTTTTTTTTAGTACCAAAAAAGAGTGTTTGAAGGAAAAAGCAAGTCGTTAAAAATATTGCAGGCTGCTAAAGAGTCAAGTAGACAGGAAAGGAAAAGTATCTTGGATTGAATAATATGGAGACCATTGGCTACTTTAGTGGGGCCAATTTTGAAAGAAGTTTGGGGCAAGAGCCAGATTGGCATGGGTTGAGGGGTGAACACAAAGTGAGGAAAGAAATGCAGGAAGAAAAGACCAACTCTTCCAAGATATAAATCTTACAAAGAGGATAAGAAAATTAAATTTATAGAATAATTTTTATAGAAGATCCCTTGGAAAAATATTTTTAAAGCTCTGTGGAAGTATAATTGAGTCTTAATAAATTGCACATATTTGAAGTGCACTTGACAGATTTTGAACTATGTATATACCCTTGTGAAATTATCACTCTCAATGAATACAACCATCAGCCTTCACCTTTCTTTATGCCCTTCCTCCTGCCCCTCCCTTACCCTTCACCCTATCTCAAGACAACAACTTACCTGTTCTCTGTCAATTAGTTTTTTAAATTCTAAAATTTTATATAAATGAGAGCATACAATATGTTTCTATTGCTCATCTGCCTCATGTTTATCTGGCCTGTTTCATTTCATGTAATTTATTTTGTAAGTCCTGTTTTTGTGTATATCAAGAGTTCATTCTGTCATGTGTATATGCCACAATTTATTTTTCCATTCACTTATTGATGGACATTTGGGCCATTTCCAGTTTGGAACTGTTACTAATCTGCTATGAATATCCATGAAAAAAATCTTTGTATATATGCATGCTTTTATTGGTCATGGGGAATAACTGGAGGTAGCAATGTCTGGGTCATATGGTAGGTGTTTTAATTTCTTAAGAAACTGACAAACTTTCCAAAATGGCTGTCCTATTATCCATTCTTATTACCCTTTATCTGAGTAGTCTAGTTTCTCTACAGGCTTACCAATACTTGGAATGGATAGGCTTTCTCATAAGTGTACAGTGATATCTCATTGTAGTTTAAATTTTCATTTTACTAATCATGTTAAATATCTTTTTTATATGCTTATTTGAAATCCTTATATCTTCTTTGACGAGGTGTCCATTCAACTACTTTATCCATTCAGTTTTTGAATTGTTTGCTTTCTTAGTGTGAATTCTTTATGTATTTTAGACACATGTCCTTCATTAGATATATAATTGCAAATAGTTTTTCCCGTATGATAGCTTGTCTTTTCCTTCTCTTAACAGTATCTTAGGAGGAGTGGAAGTTTTAATTTTGATAAAGTACAAATTAGGATTTTTTTTCTTTTGTGGATCACACTTTTTATGTCATATTAAATAAATGTTGGCCTAACCCAAGTTCACAGATATTTTCTCCAATGTTTTCTTCGGAAATTTTATAAATTTTGTTTAGGTGTAAGATCCATTTTTAGTTTAATCTTGTATATAATTTTAGGTGCAGTTTAAACCTTTTCTAGTAAAATGTGAAAAGATTAAATTTTTCCTTTGAATTGTTATTACAACTTTTTCAAAAATCAAGTGACTTAAAATTCATTATTTTGGCTGTGTTATCCTGGACAAGTCAAATGACTTACTTTGAATTCGAGTTTTCTTTTCTTCAAACAGTGGAAAATAGGAGAAGCACTTCAGGTTTGTTTTGGAATTAAAATTAAGTAAATATGTAAGACATTCAGTAGAATGTTTTCTACATAGTCATTCTTCAAATACTGTTTCATTTTATTCCATTTATACTCAAAATAAAACTTAGGTGAATTGTTTTAATATAATTATACATAATGTAATATAGAATCATCTGGAGATAATTATCAAGCATCCACATGATCTGCCACATTTGTATTTTGCATTCATATTATTATACACATGTACATATGTATAAAGTTATTGAGGAAATATGGTTGTTAATTATGAATGACCACTTTTGTAAGGAAAGAAAAATACAATGGTATAACTTTTTATTATTAATAGTTTTTATGTTTCTTTTTGGAAATTCTTAACATATATCCATGTATACAAAAAATTTTTTTTGAAAATTAGACCACAGGGATCAGGCAAAAATAATGACTTTTTCATTCTGTATATGGACACTCATAGGTTCTCATTGCTTTCTGTTGCTTCCTGATGATGTAAGGTAAATCTATACTGGAACTTGTATTCATTTATTGTTTCTTTGTACAAAGGTGTATTGACTACCAATAATATATGAATCATTTTTGGGTTGGTTTATGAAATGAATAGAAGTATCATTATTTTTTTAGGAACTCAATATACTCTGAGGAAGAATAAAATATAACTGTTATAAACCAAAATTATAATATGTGCAAACAAACAAATATTAGCCATGAAGAAGATTAAGCACATTATTTTATAATGAATTTGGGAGGGGAATTTGGGTAAGAAAGCATCAAAGAAGAGATAAAAATTTAAAAGGCAGGGTGAACATGATAGTTAAGGAGAGGAAGAGCATTTTGAGGAAGAAAATAATATGCCAATGTAGATGATCTTAAAAGAAATGTCTTATTCCAAAAATCTGGAGTTGTAATGTTTGCTGAAGTGAGGTGTGTATGTTGGCAATGATAACAATTAAAAATTTTGATTGTCACAGTTGGTTAAAGTGAAATCTAGGATTATTTTACATTAAAATTAAAATATTGATGACAATAAAATGATCACATAGTTTTTAATTTTGTATGTATAACAGGAATTCAAATATTTTTTAAAATATTTTAGTGGTAAAATATTTAAAATGTGAAAATAAGGATTTTAATGACAATTCAATGAGTAAATAATCTTACGATTTTAAAATGATTAGTGGTCAGTTTTTTAGCTTATGTATCAATTGAAAATTTGCTCAAAACATGTTTCATAAATATTTTTAAAAATTATTGATGGTTGTATTAAAGTGAATTTAGACTATTTTTTCACATTCTTATTTATTTTTCTGTTACTTTATTTTCCAATGTTCAAGCTTATACTTTTAGCATATTACCGTCAAATAATCTTTGTTACCTGGGTATGTCTTTCTGTCTTTCACAAAATACTGCCCCATTATCATCTAAAATTAATTATTCTTGATTTCTCAGTGTCAGGGCTTTCAAAGAAACCCATACTTTTAGAGATTACTCTAAAACATGAGTGATTATACCTTATTTTGCCATCACCAAAAATAAATGGGACTTCTTCTGAAATTATTATTTATGTATTCTCATTTCTTCCTGTTCTCCCATATGATCACTCATCTATACCTTTAAAATATTAACTGATTTCATGTGAATCTCTGACTTTAATTCTAAGAATTAAGCCCTATAATTGTATGTAATCTAAAATGACATTTTCTTCATCTTTCATAGTCTTATTGACTACAAAAATTTTCTGTTCCAGGCTATCAATCTGTCCTTGATTAATTTGTTCCTATTACTGCTGTTTAATGTATTTGTTCTCATTGATTAATTTCAATTTATCCGTGTTGAATATTTAATGTTAATTTTTTTGGCATAATGTTAATATATTCCTTAGTCCACTAATTTCACCTGAGATAAGTGTATATTCCTCATTTCAGAACATCTTATTTCTTTTAATTATTTTGAGGAAATTTTCATCCATCAATGTGTCTAACTCTCCCTATTATGATATAAAGTTAAATACCTTTTTTTTATTCTTTTGCCATAACAATGCCTTTTCATAGAAAAAAGTAGAAAATAATCTTACTGTTTTTATCTAATGGCTAAATAGTATATTAATTATATGCCAAAATTTAAACAATGGTATAATTTCTTAAATTACATTTAAAAAATCAATTTTAAAATATTTGCCCTACATATTAAAAATTCAACCATATGTTCAAAGGCAGCTTTTTTTTCCCCCTTTTCTGGCAAGAATTTAAGATATGTTGTAGTCTTTTTTGGAACTTCTGGAAATTTTATAAGCATATATGATTACATTTGTGTATTATAATTTGATATGTTATGAGGTATAGATAAGTTGATATGTATATTCCCTATTCGGATTTTAAATTCTCATTTTCATAAGCTATGTGGTGTATAAATCAAACAAGTATACATTTTCTTTTGTTTGTGATAAGGTGGGTATTGTGGAAAGAAATTAAAATATTTAAGTAAGCTATTTGTTAACATTTGAGAAACAGTTATATGATTAAGTAATATTTTATTTAAGCATATAAACACAATTTTACTTTATGGGAAAAATCTCTTTATCCTTTTCTTTCTCCTCTTTTTCCACCCCCTAACAGAGCATTTGTTTCTAGCCTGATTCTTTGCTGAACATTTATTGACTTATTTATTTAATCTCAAGACTAAATATACTCAAAATACCCCACAATTACAATTGTTAGTAAACAACAATAAATTTCATAGGATATTCAGGTAAAACGACATTTATATTTAAAAGTATTGCTTGAAAGCAAACAATGTGTAAAACTGAATTATTATGGATGTGTAGGAGAAATGATAACCACTTTTGCTTCGTCTTTTTTTGGCATTTTTATTTAATTGTTATTGTGTCCATTGCTAATTCATTGCCTATTATCAAATTATCCTTAAAAAGTTTTGAAGATTTTGATAACATAATGTACATATAGCATACCAGTACAGAAGTGAAACAAACTACATGAGATTCTAACAGGACTTAGGTTTAAAATATTCTGGAGTAGGGGCACCTGGGTGGCTCAGTCAGTTAAGCATCCAGCTCTTGGTTTCCGCTGGGGTCGTGATCTCACGGTTTTTGAGTTCAAGTCCTAAGTGGGGCTCTGAGCTGACAGTGTGGAACCTGTTTGGAATTCTCACTTTCTCTCTCTCTCTCTCTCTCTCTCTGCCTCTGCTCTGCTCATGCTCGGTCCCTGTCTCAAAATAAATAAATAAACTTTAAAAAATTAAAAAAAAAACATATTCTGGAGTACACATGTAATAATTGGATTTATTTGTTTGCTTATTTGTTTATAAGTAGGCTTCATGCCCAGCACGGAACCCAACACAGAGCTTGAACTCACCACCCTGAGATCAAGACCTGGACTAAGATTAAGAGTCAGATGCTCAGCTGAGTCCCCCAGGCGCCCCAATAACTGGATTTAAAGTGAAATTGTTTTGGGGCGCCTGGGTGGCTCAGTCGGTTACGCGGCCGACTTCGGCTCAGGTCATGATCTCGTTCCAGCCCTACATCGGGTTTTGTGCTGACCGCTCAGAGCCTGGAGCCTGTTTCAGATTCTGTGTCTCCCTCTCTCTCTGACCCTCCCCCGTTCATGCTCTGTCTCTCCCTGTCTCAAAAATAAATAAAACGTTAAAAAAAAAATAAAATAAAATAAAATAAAATGAAATTGTTTCAAGGAGCCTGGGTAGCTGGGTTGGTTAAGTGTCAGACTTCAGCCCAGATGATGATCTTGCAGCTTGTGAGTTTGAAGCCCACATCCGGCTGTCTGCTGTCAATGCAGAACCTACTTTGGATCCTCTGTCTCCCTCTCTCTCTGCCCCTCCCCCACTTGGGCTCTTTCTCTCTCTCTCTCTCTCTCTCTCTCTCAAAAATAAACATTTATAAAAAATGAAATTGTTTCAAGCATAAATGACTACGTGAGTTTTAAAAAATGATCTTTAGTTTATGGAGCAGTCTAGATTTATAGAAAATTATGAAGATTAGTAGTGTTCCCACATACCCCACATCCAGTGCCTCCTATTGTTAACATATTAGTATGATACACTTGATAATGTTGATAAATCATTAATTGAAGTCCATACTTTATTCATATTTTCTTGATTTTCATCTGGTATCATGTTTCTGTTTCCGGATTTTGTCTAGGATACCACATTACATTTAATTGTCATTTTTACTTAGATTTCTTTTAGCTCTGACATTCTCTTAAACCTTGTTTTTTTTTTATGGCTTATTTATGTTTTGTTTTTGCTTTTTACATTTGTTTTGTTTGTTTTGCTTTGCTTTTGATGACTGTATTAGTTTTGTGGAAAACTGGTTAGGTATTTCCTAGAATGCCTCGCTCTCAGAATTTGATGTTTTTCTCATGATTAGACTGGGGTTATGGGTTTTGGGGAGGATGACCACAGAGGTAAAGTGCTATTTTCATAACATCATATCAAAGGTACATACTATCAACATGACTTATGACCACTCATGCTGACCTGATTCCCTGGCTGAGGTAAGCTTTGTCAAGTTTCTCCATTGTAAGCTCTTTTCTTCCCCCCACCCTTTCCATACTGTACTCTTTGGAAGGAAGTTTCTATATGTAGTTCATCTATAAGGCATATATAGAGTTACATTCCCCCCTCCTTGAGGGTGGAGTATATGCATAAATTATTTGCAATTCTTCTGCGCAGGATATTTATCTCTTCTCCCTCTTTTATTTATAAATTAAGTCGGGATGATTTGACAGCTTAACAGTAGTCTTCTTGTCCAAGAACACTATTTATTTAGATCATTGACTTTTTCGTCAAAATTTTCTAGTATTTTGCATATCAGTGCTATGTATATTCTCTTTGATTTATACCTAAGTTTTTCAATCATTGGTGCTATTGTCAATGCATTTTTTTTCTTTTTCCCATGTGCTCACTGCTTACATATTGGAAAGCTACATTTTAGAATTTGCTGTTGAATAGGAGTGGTGAGAGAGGACATTCTTGACTCTTCCAGATCTTATGGGGGAAATTTTCATTTTCTTATCATTGATTATGATGGTGGCTGAATGTTGAGTGTGTGTGTGTGTGTGTGTGTGTGTGTGTGTTTTGTAGATGTTTCTGTTCAAGTTGAAGTCTCCCTCTATCTCTACTGTGCTGAGAAATTTTATCATTAATTAGTGTTGGACTTTGTTAAATTCTGTTTTGGTATCAAATGATATGATTATATAATTTTCCTTTCTTGATGTGGTAGATTACAATGATTTTTTTTAAATACTTATTTATTTTTGAGAGACAGTGAGAGAGAGAAGGATGGGCAGAGAAAGAGGGGGCCAGTGTATCCGAAGCCGGCTGTGAGCTGACAGCAGAGAGCTCCATGTGGGGCTTGAACTCAGGAACCATGAGATCCTGACCTGAGCCAAAGTCAGAAGCGTAATGGAAGACTGAGCTACGCAGGTGCCCCTACAATGACTGATTTTTGAATGTTGAAATTTCTTGTTTGCCAGAAATAATTCCCACTTCTTTATGGTATATGATTCTTTTTATACACTGTTGGGCTTGATTGCTTATTCTTTTGTAGATTTTTATATTTGTGTTTATGATAGGTATTGGTCTGCAGTTTTCATCTTTTGTAATATATTTATTTGATTTTGGTACTAGGGTAATGCTGATCTCATAAAAAGAGTTAGAAAGTGTTTTCTCTATGTTCTGGAAGCAATTGTTTAAAATTGGAAACATCCATCTTTAAATATTTGGTAGCATTTATTGTCAAAAATATCCTAGCTTGGTGTGACTTTATGTTAATCTGGCTAGAAATTGGGCTGTATTTAACTTGTTCTGCAGTTGTAGGTTTTGGGGGCATCACATTTCTCTGTCATCCTTGTTTTCATTTCTCTTGTTGTCCTTAGGCTTCCTTAAATTTCTTTCTTAGATTTTGTGTCTTGCAGCTCTTTTTGCTCTAATCCACTGCTATTATACTGAAGTCCTTCCTGATGGTGTGGTTAAGTTAGACACGAGGGAAGAGGGTGATAATCTAGTGACTATAGAGTTTCTTTCACTTTTCTCCCCAGAAGCAAAGCTAGAAAGCCTAGAAGAGGCTGGGATAGGGGACATGCATTTGCCTGATTTGGGATACATCTCTGGTAAAGTCTTTTCTGGAGCAAAGGCCGTTCGTTGCTATGGAGGACACTTAGATTATTTCAAAATAGGTACATTTCCACTACCCTTGCCAGAGCCATAAGGACGTATTTGTTGACTCTCCACTCTGAGAATCTGGGGAGCTGGTGTGGTGCAGGGAAAAATCACAAATATGTGGACTTCTCTAAGACTACCATCCTCCAGCATTTTTTTTTTCACTTCCATGCTAATCTGTGTTCAGCTTCTAGCATGCTGTTAAAATTATCATTATCCTATCAGTTTAGAGTTTCAGCAATTTCTGTTTCAGGTGAGCAGATCTCAGCCATGCCCTTTAGATTTGTATCTCCAAATTTATTAGTGGCTTTTTACCCTCAGTTCTCTGATGTGTCCAAGAAAAGTCATTACACTGAGTTTCTTCATGTTGTTGTTGTGAAGGCAGGAGTGACAACTTACAAGTCAATTAATTGTCAGCACGGAAGGCAGAAATTCTATGGTACGATTATTTTAGCCTTTAGCTAACTTTGTTCTGTTTCAATCTATAAATCTGTTCTTCTCTATATGTTACAGACATTTATGGCTGAAGAAAAAAATAAAGCTAAGAAGATAATTATAAATTTAAATATTTGAACCTACACAATATACTCTAACCACAGAGGTATTATTACCAGATTAATACTTCATTTTATAATAAGGACATGTGAGTGAAATTTGTTTCTATCCTTTTAAGACGTGCTGCTATTACCAGAAATTTAAAACATGGTCTTGGGTTGAATAGTGTCATCCACGGAAAATTTTCCATTTTGATATTTGCAATTTCAAAGTGACTGGCAAAATATGTATCAAGTAAAGATCCTGTCCCCATGAATAAACACTGACATCAAGAGTGCCCTCCACTTAAGCATTTTGCAGGGGACTTCGACTCAGTTATAAACACTTTTGTGTTCAGTTTTTTAAAAAGAGATTCATCCACTAAATAGAAACCTATATTCGACTCCCTCAAAGTGCTCTATCAAATCTAAGAGATGTGCTATTCCTACTTAATTTCAGCTTGAAATTCTGTAATAATTAATTCTGGCATTTTGGACGGCTGAAACCTCCAACTTTACAGTTAATAGTGTGAAACCCCTTTCCCCAAAAGCTACATGACACATAATTATTTTACGTATTTAAAATTCAAATGGGTGTTATTTTAGAATTCTATAAAACTTCTTGTGATAATTAGAGATCTGTCTAGAACAAAGTGACTACATATCTAACTATCGGGTTTTGAAACTGGAAGAGTCTAGCAGGCAAGGAAATTGACAATGATTTCTTCCTCTGCATTTCCAAATCTATAGAATATGTCCTCTGAATATGGAAGCAGGCTTTAACAATGTCAGAAAAAAAGTTTGTCTTTACTGTTTCTTTACTGAATTTGACTTTCACAAAAACAAAACAAAACAAACAAACAAAAAAGCAACAACAACAAACAGAAAAGGGATTTTGATGTCCAAAGTGTTTGCATAGTTCCTCTGCAATATTCATGATTTGAGATGCCTGACTTTGAATTCTGATTATTAGCTATGTGACTTTGGGCCAGTTACTTATTATTCTGTACCATGTTAATATTGAGATAATATATTACTTTGTAGTTTCTATAAGAGCTGGATTAATATGTCAGGTGATATGAATACTGTGAACATTGTCTATACAGATAGTGTTTGCTAATATTATTAGACTTTTGGTATAATAATTCACAAAACATACTATCAAATGCACAACATAGTTTATTTACAAAGAGTTCCATAGAAGAAAATTGTTTTGGATTGTTAATAAAACAACAACAACAAACAAGAAAACAAAAATGAAAAAAAAGAAAACCCTGCAAGGAAACAATCTTATTTCAGGATATATCAAAATCGATATTGGGAGTCACTGCATAAAAAACAAAATTCATCAGTTTTCCTATGAAGCCCTTCCTCTCTTTCTACACATAGTGATCTTCTTTTTTCTCACATCTTATTTTTGGAAATATGGTAAAATCTTTATTTTCTATTTGAGGTAGCAATTAAAATATTCAGCAATCAAGATATAACCTTATTCCCTCTGGTGTTTGTTTACTAGTCGTAATAGTATGTCCCAATCCCAAGCAGGCTCTCTGTCTCTCTCTCTCTCTCTCTGCCCTTTCCCCATGTGCTCTCTCTCTCTCCTTCTCTCTCAAAATAAATAAACTTAAAAAAATAATGTATCTTATTTAACCCAATATATCACACATATGTAATTTTAAAAATCAAAATAAAAATTAATGAGATATTTACATTCTTGTATCAAACTAGGTCTTCATAGACCACTATGCATTTTATGATTAAAAGCATATATCGAATCAGACTGTTCATATTTTAAATGGCTCGGCAGGGTTTCAGTATGAACATACCATTCTAGAACATATTGTTGCTCAATCATGTAACAATGTTTGTGTGTAATTTCAACAATAATAGAAGCAATCCCCGAGCCATGTCTGAATTTTAATCTGAACTTTAGCACATGTAAAATAAGAATAATTATTTTTTTAAGTTTATCTATTTTGAGAGAGAGAGAGAGAGAGAGAGTGCGTGCAAGTGAGGCACGGGCAGAGACAGAAGGAGAGAGAGAATCCCAAGCAGGATCTATGCTGTGAGCGTAGATCCTGCTGTGGGGCTCTCCCAAACCTTGAGATCATGACCTGAACCAAAATCAGGTATCAGAGGCTCAACCAACTGAGCCACCCTGGCATCCCAAAATAACTTTTTTTTATCAACCTTTCATTGTACATAATTTTACCAAAATCATTTTATATTATTTATATACTAAGTAAGAAGAAAAGATTAATGGGTGATGCTAAATTTAAGAAACAAAATGTGTTACTATCTTTATATAATTAGACCTTACAGAAAATAGAACAATTGTGACACAGTCTTTCACTTGTAGTAACTTAAAATTAGAATATAGAGGGCATATATATTAAAATATATTAGATAAATGAATCAGGTATTACAAAGTAGTGGACTAAAAGTACAGTTCAAGTAAGAAGATCTTTGCCAAAAGGGAAGTTGGCAAGGTGAAAAAGTTTTGAACTTAAATTGAAACAGGGCTCCTTTTTCTACCTCTAATATTAAATCGATCTAGGTGCTGATCAGACTTGTGTATCTTTAGGGATTTTTGGTATTGGTTTACACTTGTAAAAGAAAAGACCTGATTGAATTATGTTGCTTGACATTTCCAGACAACTGAAAAATATTACGACTCATAATGTACAGCTCAGAGAAGCCCATCATGTGAGCACTTCATTTACCATAATGTAGACAAATGATCTGATCATATCTGATTACTTAAATTTTAAGTTTTGATGTTCATATGCAAAGTGTACTCTGGGTTTGAGGCTGTGGGAGAAAGGAGCCACATGTTTTGCATCTCAATTTCAATGTTATCTCCAAATAAGTGTTAGCAGCTATCCACTGAAAGTATTGAAAAAAGATGATTACTCTCATTTAAATTTAAGTCATTTGTACATTACAAAGTCAACTTCCTTAGAAATTTCATAACCACCCTATGGAGGACGCGATTAAGTTGCACAGCATTTTCATTGCAAAGTATAAATTTTCAAATAAATATTTAAAACTAAGCATTTTCATAAGTCTGAGATCTTTTGCTCTTTTTGAAATAAAAATAAAGTCATTGGCAATAGCCTTGCTTCTACTTTCTTAAAGTACATTATAGAATGGTATAAAATTGGCTCATAAGTATAGCTAGCATCACCTCATCCTAGAGAAAGCAGCCAATCAGATACCTCACAGTTGCTTTGCATGATTACTATCGGGGAATTAGAAGATTCTCTGGTATTTGTCCTTGATACAACATTTACACAGCTCTGGGAATTACATGTAAATTAGAAATCAATTGAAGTAAACAGCATGCTATTATTTAAAAACAAATACATAATTTCAGGGGTATAGGTATATGCATTAACTGCTTTAATGCATTAATGTTCAGAGAAAATAATTTGACTTTTAATTTCTAAAGCTCTAAAATTGAGAAAAATATTTTGCAACTTTATCAAAAAGATGAGCTACATGGAATGCATCGTAACATGATTCATCAGTCATGGCACGTCATATTTTATTTCGATTGGGCACATTTGTTCAACATAAAGAGATCAAGCAGAGAAAATAAATGACAAATATTTCTTCAGACACCATTTGACCCAGCAAGTGTTAGACTCTGCGGGCAAGTCACAGTGGCTGTAAATAATAGGGTTAATTGCAGGCTTTTTTCAGCTTCAAAAACTCAGTTATGCTCATCAAGAGAAAAACAACAAAGTTCGGCAGTGATATGTTAATAAGCAATTTCAATTTTGTTCATCATTACTGTTGTTTATCAAAACTAAACCATGCTGCTGGAGGTGGGGGATCCTTTAGTTTTGAACTCAGGGCCAAAGAAACCGATCTCAATGGATATATTTAGCACACAGAGATTGAATTCTCCACCCTCTGGTTTGCACTACTGGCTGTATATCAAAATACGTTTTAAAATTCACATCTTCAGTCCATCAACATTTGATTAAATGAGAATGTTTTCAGGTAGATCCATTGCTTCAGTATTTTTCAGACATAACCTCCGATGATTTTTATGCGCATCTAAGTTGACAACCAATCGACTGTAACACCCTCTTCTTTCTTAAAATAACGTATTAGAGATCTTTGAGGCTGTGTAGTCAGCAAAGTATTATCAAAGTTTTCTTCACTATAAATTACTCAGTTTGATCTATTCTTAATCAAAAATGCCTAACAGCCCATTGGAGGTGCATACCAACTGCATGGTGAAACCAAGAATTCCGTGAAAGATAGGTACTTTCAATATGCAAAGGTTTATTATTTCAAGCTACCATGTATCTTTTTTTTTTCTTTTAACACACTTTATTTGATTGAAGTGTAACTGACATACGACATCCTTGTAAGTTCCAGGTGTATGTCATGGCGATTCCATATTTGTATGGTGATAGATGGTGGTAACTAGACTTACCTTAGGGATAATTTTGCAATGTATAAAAATATCAAATTGCCACCATATACCTTGAAGGTTCATCTTTCAAAATATGAAAAGATAACAATGTGCTGTCTTCGCATACAATTTAAACATTATTGAAAAAAATTCTAATTGTTTTATTACATGAGCAAAAGATGACAGCAAAACACTGAAACAAAATTTGTTATCAACCAGCTATTGTGAAGAAAATTGGCGTTCGTCTCCTAACCAGTGTATTGGTTGTCAATAAGTACTGACAGAAGATAAAAGCCCACCTACAGGAGTCTGAATAATGGGCACAAACTTCTGCTGTGTCCCTCATTTTAGAAACTTGCCTGTTGTGCAAACTTACGCAAAACCAGTAGCAAACAAACATGACATCTATAAAGAAAAGACTACACAAGAGATATGTAATTAAACAGAAGAAAGATATGCACCTTGGAAACCTGTACACCCTACCATGAGAACCCGGTATCCTAAGTCCGTTGATGGCATGTATTCTAAGAATAAGACCTCTAATGAAATGACACAAAAATTAATCAAAAACCCATTTCCAAACTAGGCTACAATATGTATATTTCAATCTGATATGTTAACATATCTAATATAATCTATGCTTTGCCTTTCTTACTGTGTGTTTTTGCTGGCAGGTCCACTGGTAAGTGGCAGATTTGCTGAGATCCATGTCTTTGAGACCCCAGAACTTTTGTATATAAAATGTGATGGAGGGGCACCTGGGTGGCTCAGTGGCTCAGGTCATGATCTCGCCATTCCTGACTTAGAGCCCTGCGTCAGGCTCTGTGCTTATGGCTCAGGGCCTAGAGTCTATTTCAGATGCTGTGTCTCTTTTGCTCTCACTACCCCTCCCCTACTCATGCTGTCTCTTTCTGTCTCAAAAATAAACATTAATAAATAAATAAAAATAAATAAATTAATTAATTTAAAAAATGTGATACAGTCTCTTACTAAACTTACTCAAATAATAGACACACAAAGCAAACAACAGAGAACAATGAGACAAATGAACTCTTAACCTATAATTTATATAAATTAGATTAAATGAGTAAAGTGATCATTTTCTCACCCTTAGTCTTAGTTAATGGTACAGTAGCATTGTTTGAATTATACATGTTGGAGATCATAGTGTCCTCTTTAAATCATTCATGTTTCTTAGCCTCACATGTAATTATACTCAAGTTCCATTTTTTCTTGATTTTGTTTCTCTTCATTTTTAAGCTAACACCTTCCAGTCCCAAAGTCCAGGTATCCATGCATTCTTACATATTGTTACATCAGCCTCTAAACTATTGCTTTCCTCTGGTATCTGCCTCAAATTGCTGTGACTCACATTTCCACCATTTTTTGTCGGAACATTGATCTAATTATAAACTCATCCTTAAGAAAACTACCATTTTCAGTTGTTTCCAAGTAAAGTATGAATTCCACCCATTTCAGATATTTTATTCTTTCATTTCCCAACTCCTTTTCAATCATATGCCATAGAACCAATTACATTGGACTCTTTAGGAGGCAAGATAACATAGTGATCAAATAATGGCTTAGATGGCTTAATTGCTTAATGACCAAAAAAGATGGGCTTTTAAATTAGCTGTGGTATTTGAGGGCTGACTCCATCACTTAACTTTCTCTGACTTTGGTGAAATTACTTCAGTGAAATCAAAATTATGATATTAACTATTACACAGTGATATTGTGAGTGCAAAATGCTTAAAGAATATAAAATGGCTTCTTAGTACTTAATATTATTAGCTCTTAATCGTAGGTTGAATTGTGGTCTCCCAGAAAGGTATATTGAAGTCCTAACCCTCACTCAGCACCTCAGAACTGGACCTTATTTGGAAATAGAGTCGTTGCAGATGTAATTACTTAAGATGAGGACATATTGGTGTAGGGATGACTGGTATCCTTATAAGAAGATGACCATGTAAAGATGTAGAGATACAGGGGTAATGTCATGTGAAGATTGAGGCAGAGATTGGAGTGATGCACGTAGAGTGTAAGGAATGCCAAAGATTGCTGGCTGTTACTAGAAGCATGGAATAGCTTCTGTCTAAGGGCGCTCAAAACGCCAGTGTCAATACCCTGATTTTAGACTTCCAGACTCCAGAACTGTTTGAAGACACTCCATTGGTGGCATTTTTGATGGCAGCCCTAGGAAGCTAATACATTTTATTATTTCAAGTTTATTACTTATATTCTCTTATCTTTACTTCTTTGTTTCTGCTTTACTAGTTGTGCTTTTCAGGACTTGATTCTTATTTATGGCTTAAGCTCAGTTCTCTAATGTCTGTATTTCTACCATCCAATCCCTACTCCTAACTATTAACTCATAAGTACCTTTGTTACAGTATTTATAATAATTTTGTTTATTTATGTATATTCCCTTTTTCTGGAATATAAACTCCAAATATTCAGAAACTAGAATTTATCTACTTTTTATTCTTTGTTGGCCCTGTGTCTTTCACAGAGCTTTGCATGTAGAAGTTCATGAAACATTTTTGAATTAGAATTGCTTTTAGTAGTTGGGGCACCTGGTTGGCTCAGTTGGTTAAGTGACTGACCCTCGATCTTGGCTCAGGTTATGATCTCAGGGTTCCTGAGATCCAGCCCTGCATCTGGATCTGTGCTAACAGCAAGGAGCCTGCTTGGGATTCTGTCTTCATCTCTCTCTGCCCCTCCCCAGCTCATGCTTTCTTTCTCTTCTCTCAAAATAAATAAATTAAAAAAAAAAAGAATTTCTTTTAGTGAATATGACAATGACAGAGTATCGTTTCTAGACAATCTTTGTAATGATAATTCTAAAACTCATAAAGACATTGAAAACTTTTTAGAATATGTTGGGCAAATGGTGCAAATGAATTTTATAATATGCAATTTAGAATAAGGCTACAAGGTAGATACACTGCATCATTAAACTTAACATTGACTATTTTTTGTTAGAATATTTGTTTGCTGATTAGAAAAACATAAAACTCCTAAAGATTTTTTTTAAAGGAACATATTATTTGAAAGTAAGATTATGATCCAGTTCAACATTTTATACAGCAAATTTAAAAATTGTTAAATTAGTAGAAACTTGAAAAGGTATTTAAAATTGGAATGTCACCATCAAAATTCACCTTTGTATCTTATTCTTACACTCAATGACAAAATAAAAGCTCAAAGTTTTTAGCATTTCTTGTTGTTTAACTGAAAGCACAGTCTCTAGCATATTCTATATCTAGTGCTTATTTTACCAAATCTCATTAGATGAATATATCCTCATTCTTTAATCATCAACGCTACAATGTTTAAACATTTATTCATTTTGAGAGAGAGAGAGAGAGAGAGAGAGAGAGAGAGAGCTGGGAAAGGGGCAGAGAGAGGGAGAGAGAGAATTCCAAACAGGCTCCACGCTATCAGCACAAGGACCCATGTGGGGCTCAACCTCATGAAGCATGAGATCATGTCCTGAGCAGAAATCAAGTCACTTAATTCACTGAACCACTCAGGTGCCTCGAAAGTGCTGTGTTTTTAATTTCAGCAGTAAGATCCTTTCAGGCAGGTCTAAAACCTGGGTGGCAAAGAAAAAAGGTCAGCTTCGATGTACTCAACTTTACAGTAAACACCCAGGAATGTGCTGAGGTTAAGATAAAACAAATTATACCAGAAGAGTTGGGATTTTGACAGAATTTGTGAAGGCTTGAAAGCCAGAGAAACTTGCACCTCTAGTCAGGAAGCTGCTTTGTGTGTGGTTCGTTGAAACTAAATATTCCACTTTGCTTGTGTCCCTTAGCATTCTTCTGTCAATTTTCTCATCTACTTGTGACAATCCTACATTTTATAATTTGTTGTACTTCATCATAGGAACAGACTTTGTCATATAGTATCTCATATAAGGTTTGGCATGGAATTTAATTTTTATTTGAAAAACAAACCAAAATGTAGGGTTTTTTTTTTTGTTATTAAAAAGTGTTTGATAAGAAAAATAAACCTCTCAAATAAGAAAAGAAAATGGGAAAGGAAAAGGCATATGCTTGGGGATAGGAGGTAATCAGTAGGTGCTGCACAAAAACAAAATACGTGAAATTCACTTCACCGCCTCATGGTTTTTACCTTAAGCTGTCTTCACTGTGAACAATCATCTCATGTGATACCTTTGGAAAAGAGTTTGCTCTGGTTAGGTTTTCTGTGTATAAAATATCAATAGCCAAAGGTGGATCTATAGAATCACCTCACCCCTTACACATAAAAGTCTACAGAATAAAAATCATTCATTGTTTTTCTTTTTTTTAAAGCAGGTCAAATCAGTTTTTTGAGTGTGTGTGTGTGTGTGTGTGTGTGTGCGCGCGCGCGCACGCGCGCGCCTGTGTATGTCTTTGTTTAATCACAGTAATAATTACAGTGGTATTAGGTAAATATTAGCAGCTGTGTTTTCGTATTATTGCAGTTTAAGATGGAGAAACACCCACACCAGTAGAAGCCTTGTAGAATATTAAACTGTATTTAAAATGTCCATGCTATAGAGTTAAAAGAGAAATGTTAAGAGCATAATAAAATCATGACTCTCATAAAGATATAAAATAAACATATCACAGGTTTTATTTAATTTATTAAATAAAGAGGGAATAGAACAAGCAGAAGGTATTTATACCCTGAGTATAGGTTATATTTACACGGATATAATTAAATGGTTTATGTAGCACCTGCAAATCATGCTTTATAGTTGGTCAAAGTTTCACTGGGATAGGCACTATGAAATGCTGAAAAATTGAAAATGAGGTCTGGAGGTTATATTGATATTATACTGATAAAATTTAGTGCCCACTAGTAATTGCGGTAAAAATGTTAAGGAGAAATTCATGGTCTGCTTACAAAGTTGGATAGCGTTTTTATTTGCTTCTAGAACTCACTCTTCAGGATTAATGAAGGCTCTTATCTGTTCAGTCTCTTCAACCAACATATCTCATACTTCTTATTTAACACAACCTAAAACTCTGCTGAGGAAATTACTTCTCTGCCTCCCTTCCAGGTGGAGTTTGTTCTTCCATACTTTGGGTACCATGCACAAGGTATGGTAAATGCTCTCGTCAGTTCTTCAGTATCTTCCATGCTGCTTATCTTTGATGAATTTTTAAAATATTTATCCACTTTTGAGAGAGAGTGTGTGCGCAGGGGAGGGGCAGAGAGAGAGAGAGGGGGACAGTGGATCCAAAGCGGGCTCTGCACCGATAGCAGCAAGCCGGATACGGGACTTGAACTCACAAACCGTGAGATCATGACCTGAGCCAAAGTCGGATGCTCAACTGACTGAGTCATCCAGATGCTCCTCTTTGATGTATTTTTTAAAATCCTTTGCTCATTTAAGTCCCATGCCATGGGAATAAAATGCCTCTATCCCAGTGTACCAACAGTATCTACTATTTTACTGAAAATGTTGCCCTGTAGGTTGTAGTATTAATATATTGATCTTGTCAACCCACCCAAAAGTATGGATTCTCAATTTCTTGACTTACCAATAACAGTTTATTACCCATAACTCCTTTCAGTTACCTACACCCTAGGATTTAGCACCTGCAAATGTAAGACTAGTGGGTGAATACATTCAGACATTCTTCTTTCAACAAAACTTTTCGTAACAACTTTCTCTCTATTTGTAATCTCCTAATTTTTTCCCCTTTACCATGCTGGATCCCCAAGTGCGTCATGTGTCTCTGGTTTTATCTAGCACTCGCCACCTTGTTATGATAGATTTTTCTAACACTAAGAGTGACCAACCATCACAGCTTACTTTGAACTAAGAGGTTTGTGTGAACACAGGACTTTCAGTGCTAACACAAGGACAGTCCCAGCAAAACCAGGGCAGTAGATCACATTACTCCATTACTGTAGTCTCTTACTCTGGTTCTACCAGCCTGGTTAAGACCATAACCTAATCCACTGGAAAAAATCTCTCAGTTGGTTAGACTCACACCACTATAGACTCATAGTTTGTCTTTAACACCACCCAAGAATCCAATATTATTTATGTCAACGACACTTCTTTATATTGTCTCTTTATACCTCACTTTGCCCTCCCCCTATTTCCCCGAAAAAACAAATTCATTAAACTTACTTCCAATAGACCTAAATTTCTATCTGTAACACTTCCATCACCTTTTATTTATAATGGAAGAGGAATCATTTCTTATCCAAAGCTAATCCCCTGATTTATAGTCTGAGTTGGTTTCGTTCTGCCCCTTTCAATTGTACCTCCAATTGGCCTCCAAATCTGATTCATTCTTGCTCTAGAATATCCCTGATGCTGTTCCATTTTTTAATGTAGCCATATCTTAATTTTTTTAACATTTATTTATTTTTTTTTAATTTTTTTAAACATTTATTTATTTTTGAGACAGGGAGAGACCGAGCATGAACGGGGGAGGGTCAGAGAGAGAGAGAGTCACAGAATCTGAAACAGGCGCCAGGCTCTGAGCTGTCAGCACAGAGCCCGACGCGGGGCTCAAACTCATGGACTGCGAGATCATGACCTGAGCCGAAGTCGGTTGCTTACCCGACTGAGCCACCCAGGCGCCCCAATGCATCCATATCTTAACCATTATGGTAGCTTTATAACTAGTCATATGTCTGTAATGTATCTACCGTCCAGGTGACTTAGGGCACTAAACTCAAGTGATCTTTGGAAAATACAAACTGATTATATTCTTCTTCTTGAATCAAAATGATTCAAAGACTTTTAATTATGCTTAGCATAACACTGCAAAACATTAATATGATCTGCCAAGTCCTACATCATCTGGACTAAGACTCCTTGTCCAGTTTGATTTCTTCCCCTTTTATTTATTTATTTATTTATTTATTTTTGATGTTTTTATTTATTTTCGAGACAGAAACAGAGCATGAGCAGGGGAGGGGCAGAGAGAGAGGGAGACACAGAATCTGAAGCAGGCTCCAGGCTCTGAGCTGTCAGCACAGAGCCTGACATGGGGCTCGAACTCACAGACTGTGAGATCATGACCTGAGCTGAAGTTGGACGCCCAACCAACTGAGCCACCCAGGCACCCCAATTTCTTTCCCTTTTAAATTGTACTCCACACATGCTAAACTTTTCTTGTATTACTTGGAACAAGAGTGTTGATATTTTACTTGGAGATTTCCCATATATTGTTCCTTTCAGCAGTCCCTCTTCAGTATCTGTTATTCATTCTTCAGATTATGACTTATATATTACCTTTTAGGACTCTTTCTTGGAGTCATAGACTGGTTAAGAATGTCTGTTGCTTGGTTTCATGTACTTCCCTATCAGAGCACCTGCCACAAGCTCAAAGTCTGTCTTCCTTACTTGACTATGGATTACCCAAGGAATCTTGCCTTTCCTTTTTACATTGTATCCAAGGCAACGAGCTCAGTGCTTGGGACATAGTAAATGAGCAGTATGCATTTACAAATAAAGTAAATCAGTAAACTTAATATTACAAATTCTCTTGTAGTATTGGTTGTATTTATTATCAGAAATATACTATAATAAGTCATTATAATATATTATTTTAAGAGAGGAAGAAAGCATGAGCAATTGGGGGTGGGGGTGGGGTGAGAGAGAGAGAATCCCAAGCAGGCTCCGCAGTCAGCGTGGAGGCTGCTGGAGGGTTCAGACTCACGAACCCTGAGATCATGATCTGAGCTGAAATCAAGAGCCAGATGCTTAACCAACTGAACCATCCAGGGGCTCCATCCTGTTTTACTTGTTGTTGGATCTAAACTAACCCATAATTAAAGATCAGAATTGTTATTATTACTTTATCAACAGCAAGCTTTCTCAACTAGTTTTATTTCCCATTGCTAATTCCATTACATTCCAAACTCTGTTTACTCACCTTTGATTTTGGACGTACCTTTAGCTGGTTAGTAGGAGTGGTATCATTATTTAGCCTTTGCATCTAACAGAACAACCTTCCCTCCTTTTTAAGAAGATGTTAACACTGTAATGTTTCCATGATATTCTAAGTTCTTTTAACATAGATTTAATATTTTTATTTTAAAAATAAATGGACAAAAGTGTAAGAATGAGATACTTAAAGTTAGTATCCCAAAGAAACTCAGCAAATCTTATATATACATGTATGTATACATCTATACATATGTTATTATAGACAATCTATAAAACGGAAGAGCTATAGGGAGTTTATTGTGTCCTCTATTTTTAACTTTTTATTTATTCAACTATCTTAGTTAAAAAAAATTACCTTGTAAATATTGCCTATGGAATGTATAAACATTTGAATTTAGCAGCAGAAACTTGCCATAGGAAACTTAAACTCATACACAACTCATACAATATACACACCATGACATTTTAATTCCATAATATTTGAAGTGCGCAGGAATACAACCTCTTGAGTTACGATTTTGGCAATCAAAATTTTCAGTTGAGTGTAGGAACACATCTTTTTGAGTTACGAATTTTGCAATCAAAATTTTCAAGTGATATTTGGTGTAGCAACAAGAAACGGGGAGGCACTTTAATAGCTTAGAAAGATTTCTACCTTGGGTAGTTTTAACTGTGCCATTTGTTAGCTTGGTGACATTGAACAAAATACTTAATCCTATCTTGCTTTTCATTTTCCATCTATAAAATGAGGGGTAACCACAAGTGCTTGATGAACCTTAGTTACTATTTTTTTACAAAGATCAAGTTAATATGAAGTAGTATATGATAAAATAATGAATGGTAAGCTGCTTATAAGCTGTTGGTTACAACTTCTATGGAGCTTCCTCCTTCCTGCTACAGATCTGCTGTATGTCAGGCAATTCCTGGCAGGCTTCTGGCAATGAGAGGTGGAGCGGCTTAATGGGGTTTATTGTACGGAGGGATAGCCTTTGGGACCCCACATTTATGGTGAATATATCTCTACTCCATAGCCCATGTGGAACACATTCTGCATGTGGTTTCTGGTATTGTGATGCCTATGCAGAAAAATCTGATGTTCCAAGTTCCTGGGGTTAGGAAACGCTCTCATGGCAGAAGTAACTGCAAGAGTAATTAATTCTTTGGGTTTTGCCTTCTTTTGTACTTCGGGCAGAAATTTTATTTTACCATCTCTTCAATTAATTTTTAGTGGTTTTCAGTGGAACAGGTGGCCCTAATACCTATTCTATTTTATTGAACACAATACACAGAGCAACCATCCAGCCATATTCCTGGATATGGAAGGATCCGTGTATGTCTTAACTTTTATTTTATATTCCAGAAGTAACATGTGCTTTGAGGGCTGAAGTAAAAGACATACTTCAATAAAGTGCCATGTAGAAATTAGAAATAATTAATTCCTTAAGTTATCTAATCACAAATGGATCTTATTTTTAAGATTCTGCCTTAGTGAGGCACCTGGATGACCCAGCTGGTTGAGCATCTGATTCTTGATTTTAGCTCATGTCATGATCTCATAGTTCATGAGCGCAAGCATCGTGTCAGACTCTGCACGGGCAGTATGGAACCTGCTTGGGATTTTCTCTCCCTCCCTCTGACTCTTGCCCCTTCCCTACTCATGTGTGCACCTTCTCTCTCTCTCAAAATAAATAAACTTAAAAATAATAAAATAAAGGGGCTCCTGGGTGGCTCAGTCGGTTGAGCGGCTGACTTCGGCTCAGGTCATGATCTCGCGTTCCGTGGGTTCGAGCCCCGCGTGGGGCTCTGTGCTGACAGCTCAGAGCCTGGAGCCTGTTTCAGATTCTGTGTCTCCCTCTCTCTGACCCTCCCCTGTTCATGCTCTGTCTCTCTCTGTCTCAAAAATAAATAAACGTTAAAAACATTTTTTTAAATAAAATAAAATGAAATAAAATAAAATGAAATAAAATAAAATGAAATGAAATAAAATAAAATAAAATAAAATAAAATAAAATAAATAAAATAAAATTCAGCCTTACAATGACAGTGCTGTTACCGATACGGTTTTAGTAATTCAAAATATCACTGAATAAGATTCCGGTTCTCATAAGCCTTACCTTCTCCTGGAAGGAAACAATAAACAAGGAAACAAATATATAATCATTATTTTTATACAGAAAAAAATGCTTTGAAGAAAATTAGGGCATTTTAATGGAAAATGACTAGAGGAAGAGGCTATCTAGTTTAGACTGGGCAAATACGTAATTTGTGAGCTAAGTGTAAAAAAGGAGTTAATGAAGTGAACATCTTAAGTCAAGTAGAAAACCCTGAAGCTGCTGTTTGTACTAGAAGATTAGAAAGAGAGTAAGCAGGCTGGAATGCAGGGAGTTAGGGGGGAGAGTACAAGTTGAGAAGTGTTTAAGGACCACTGCATTTAGTGCTTTATAGACTATCTTAAGAAATTTAGTTTTGATTCCAATTGCAATGGATTGTTTCAAGCAGACAGGTTATCCAGATTTGACTTAGGATAAAAGAAAAAAAAAAAAGAAATCATTTTCACTCCTATGTGAAAAATGGATTGTAAAGAAGAAAGACACTAGTCTTTGGGCTGCTTCTGGCCAGAAAGGAAAAGGGCTTAACATGAAGCATTATCAGTGGTTGTCTTTTCAATAGGAAAAAAAAAAACATATTTGAAAAAATAAATATTAAACAAATAGAATCCATGAGAATTCTGTGCAGATTATGTGTAAAGAAGTTTATGTGGTTCCCTGATTTTTGGCTTGAATGATTGGTTTGAAATGCAGTACCATTTCTGTGAAAGAGACAGCATGAAAGTAGACGTATAGAGATGATGGAATTGTTTCAAAATTGGGTTTGAGTTGTGTACTGAACATCTAAGACATTTCAATATGGAGAAGCAGCCTGTCTTGGTAGGAAAAACATGTATTTGTAATCAGACTAAGATTTTAATCATGGCTTTGCAGTTTACAAACTGTGAAAAGTTAAAAAAGTTAAATTCTTTGATTCTCAACATTCTTTCCCAGTAAAGAGGGTTATTAATACAAAATACTGAGTTTATCTGAAAATTATAGATTACATAGTGCTAAAGGTTACTTGGAATTTGGAAGCTGTCTTATATCATCATTAGCATATGTGGTTTGTATAGTGGGAGGAAAAATTATAGATACCATTTGGGGGAGATTTTACATATAGTTTTTTTAATCTATGAATTTAAATGAAATATAATACAAGAACTAAGGGGAAAATGATATGATGGAAAGGAAGGAGGCATCAAGGGGGCCAGTAAATGGTGGTGGGTAAAGTTGATGCTGAATATGGAAAAGATCTCATAAAGGAGACGTTGGGAAGTTGGAGGGAGGGGAAGCAGGAAGAGGGAGTTTAGGATGGAAACTATAGTCAGTTGTAGATGCAAAGGGAATAGAGACGTCTCAGTGAGTGATAATAATAATGTCAGTCATCATTAACCTGGTCAGCAGTTGCGTCATTGGAGACAGAAATCTTGGAGAAGAAGGAACACCTTTTCTATTCAGAGAGGTGTAATAACATAATAATATGGGGACACACGGGTGGCTCAGTGAGTTGAACGTCTGACTCTTGATTTCAACTCAGGACATGATCTCATGGTTTGTGAGATGGGGCTCCACATCGGGCTCTGCACTCATAGCACACAATCTGTTTGGGATGATCTTTCTCCCTCTCTCTGCCCCTTCCTCCTTTGCACTCTTTCTCTAAAAAGAAAAAAATAAAAATAAATAAATAAATAAATAAATAATAAATAAATAAAATAGTATGAGCATATAGCTTTTCATTCATAGAAACAAAGTTGCAATAAATATTTTCTTACGTACAACACAAAATCATGTACGTAGAGTGAGGGTGAAAAGGTTTGGGTAGGGCATTTGATGAAGGAAATGACAGTTGGAATAAAACTATCAAGTGTACAACTTCTCCAAAATCACTTGCTGACAAGAACAGCAAAAGTCCTAGAAGGATTATTGGAAAACATTTGCTTTCTTAAAAAAAAAAAAAAAAATCTGGCGCTATATTCTTATGTCATTGTCAGTAAGAATATGAAATTAAGGTACACTAAAACTATATTAAAATTAAATGTAATTCAGCATCTTCCATAGACTAAATTGTGACATACATGTTTTACCAAAAATGATCTACTTAAAAAGAAAGACTATTTTTATATATTGCTGAACTTGAAGACATGCTGTTTTATTAATTAGTGTACAAGAAATTGTTAGGTTACATGATTATGTTCAATTAAGTATAATGAATATAATTAATGTAGTTGCTGTTTTAGGTTTTTGAGTTAATAGTGCCATTAAATGCTGCTGTTTTTGTTGTGATACTGATTATTGTTATAATAGAATACCAAACTTTGAAATGAAAGGAAAGCTAAAAGTTTGGCTATAGCAGTGTGTGCGTGTGTGTGTGTGTGTGTGTGTGTGTGTGTGTGTGTTTAATTTATGTTGTCATTTAAACCCAGATCATAACTTAAACACATTATGCAATAATTAGCTTTTTAAGTCATTACATTAACTACTTAAAAACATTTTTATCTATTTAGAAAGAATATTTTCACGTTAAAAAATAGCTGTCAAATTACAACTGGAAGATGAGTATACATGCCTGTTAATTATCTGAAATGAGAAAACATATTCATTTAGTTCCTAGGCAAGTATGTTAAGCATCTTCAACATGTCAACTTTTTAAAATAAGGTTATTTTTCTTTATCAAATTCTTCAATAATTTACTTCTATGTAAAAACAATTTCCATAATATTCACCATCAATAACAATGCACAATTAAATTTTAATACTATTTGTAGTTTCTTTTCACACCTACTTGTTCTACAGGAGATAGAAATGAATATTTAAATATGAATAAATGAAAATCCTCCTTTTACATTTAAGCAGTGCTATAAAAAACATGTATGTAATATGCATTTCTTGGATTATTTATAGTTTAAATATCATAATTAAATAGGATGTTCTTAACATAAATTAGAAATGTGCCATTGATTCTAAGCTATAGCTATATTAATCACACTGAAAAAATGTGAGGGAATACTTATTAAAATTATATATGTTCTCATTTTAGATATGAAAATGTATAATTTCATGTGTTTTATTTGTGTCATTTTAGTCACATAGCCTCCTGGACACTTGGCTTCTGCTATGTGAGTTAACTGAAAGTTCCTACTTAAGATGTGAAAGAATGAGACCCCAAAAATATTTTACTTAGTTTTAAAATCATTTTACACAGTTTTTGTGGTAGTAAACATTTGTGGTGTTTTTCCCTCCAATAATGTAGCATTTTGATGTTTGAGGTTTATAAGTGGTATCATAGCATGCAATTTCCCAATTTATTTGCTGAAAAATGGAGTTGACGCTCCTGTGTGTTGGGTGTTGAGAATGGGTCTGGAGTTATAATTTATCAATCATGTATTTCTTTCTCTGTTGGGATAAATATGAGGTTTCTGTTAGTTTTCTCTCAGCAAAAAGATCAGATTAAATATGGTTGAGGTTTATTTTTTTGTGTTTATTTTTGAGAGAGCAAGAGAGAGACAGCATGAGAGGTTGGGGCAGAGAGAGAGAGGGAGAGAGAGAATCCCAAGCAGGCTCCTCAATGCCAATGCAGAGCCTGACCTGGAACTTGAACACAAACCATGAGATCATGACCTTGAATTGCAATCATGAGTCAGATGCTCAACCCACTGAGCCATCCAGGTGCCCCTGGTTGAGATATCTTAATTCAAAAGACATTAGTGCAGAATTTTGAAAGGGCATTGTATTCAAAATCAGTTGACATTATTGATATTTAAGGCCCAGTTCTGCTCTTTCTCACTGAAAAACACTTATTTTGTTCTACTTTTTCATATTAGTTGACAAGGTTAATCCAAATTATGTTCTTTTAATGCCTTCAGGTGGGGCTGCTGCTCAGTGGTTTCCCACTTCATAAATGCTGAGGTGCCATTGAAAACCTAATCTACTCACAGGACCTGGTTCTGAGTGTAACTCACAAGGGAGTAGGCAACAGACCCAAGAACTAAGTTTTAAAATTTCGAGTGCCGATTAAGTCAGAATAGGTTGATTTTCAAATATTATTAGCAGATTGAATTGACTGATTCCCTGAATTCGCTCACTTGTAAAACTTTTTTAGGCCTTTTTCTGTGTATGTGAAAAGAATTAAAGTTATTGATTCAGTTTTTTTTACTGTTTAGTGCTATTCAAGCTTTTATTTTTCTTGAGTCAGCTTTAGAAAGTTATAATTCATCAGATTATTTTCTGTTTAAATTTTCTTCAACAAAAAAATTTTATCTTTTTTTTTAAAAATATATGCAGCATGTGTAGCTATACCTATTTTTTAAACATATATTTCTGTGCTGTTTTTAGGATTTCTATTAATGTTGTCATACATTTATCAAATTTCTCTTATTTTTTAATTTTAGTTAACTTTTTTTTTGTATAGCACTTTGTTTACAAACTACTTCCACATTTTTAAAGTTTTAATTTAAATTCCAGTTAGTTAACATACAGTGTGATATTAGCACCCAGTGCTCATCACAACAAATGCACTGTCCATCCACATCATTGCAAATGGCAAGATTTTATTCTTTTTTATGGGTAAGTAATACTCCTATATATGTATATATAATTCCTTATCTATTCATCAGATGATGGATAGTAGGGCTGTTTCCATAATTTGACTATTGTAGATAGCCAAACCTCCATGCTGCTATAAACGTCTGAGTGCAAATATCCCTTTGAATTAGTATTTTTGTATTCTTTGAGTAAATACCTAATAGTGCAATTGCTGGATCATAGGGTAGTTCTATTTTTAACTTTTTGAAGAAAATCCATACTATTTTCCACAGTGGTTGCCCCATTTTGCTTTTCCACCAACAGTTCAAGAGGATTCCCCCTTTTCTAAATCCTTGCCAAAACCTGTTGTTTCTTGTGTTGTTTTTCATCATTCTGACAGGAGCAAAGTTATATCTTACTGTAGCTTTGATTTGAATTCCTTTGATGATCAGTGATGTTTGAGCATCTTTTCATGTCTGTTAGCCATCTGTATGTCTTCTTTGGAAAAATGCCTATTCATGTCTTCTGCCCATTTTTAATTGGATTATCTGGTTTTAGGGTGTTGCATTTGATAAATTCATCCAAATTGGCAAAGAAGAAGTAAAACTGTCACTATCTGCAGAAGACATTATTCTGTAGATAGAGAACCCAAAAGACTACCAATAAACTGCCAGAACCGACTCAAGAATTCAGCAAAGTTGCAGGATACAAAATCGACCTATAGAAACCTATTGCATTTCTATATACCAATAATGAAACAAAGTAAAGAGAAATTAAGGAATCAATCCCATTTACAATTAGACCAAAACCAATAAGAGGTGAAAGACTTATATCCTGAAAAGTATAAAATACTGATAAAGAAATTGTAGGTGATAGAAAGAAATGAAAGATATTTGTTCCATACTCGTGAATTAGAAGAATAAATTGTTAAAATTTTTATACTATCCAAAGCAATCAACACATTTAATGCAATCCCTATAAAACTATCAACAGCATTTTTCACAGAGATAGAACAAATTTGTTTTAAAATATGATTCAGGGCACCCGGCTGGTTCAGTTGGTGAAGCGTCCAATTCCTGACTTTGGCTCAGGTCACGATCTCACAGTCATGACATCCAACCCCACATTGGGTACTCTGCAATGAGTGTGGAACCTACTTGGGATTCTCACCCTTCCTCTCTGCCTCTCCCCTGCTCGTGCCCATTCTCTCTCTCACAAAATCAATAAAGAAACATTTAAGAAAATAAAATATGTGTCAATTTTGTCTTGTTGAACCTCTTTACTGTATATTTATCATATTTAAATATATTATTCATGTTATTGTTTATCATTTGTATTCCGTTAAATAGTGTTCTCATTCTATTCTCATTTCTACTTCATTTATATTTTTTCTTATTTCTTTCCTTACTTCCAAATTATTAAAGTGTGTTTTATTTATTTTTCAAAGAGAGACAGACTGCAAGCAGGGGAGGGGCAGAGAGAGAGGGGGACACAGAATCCGAAGCAGGCTCCAGGCTCCGATCTGTCAGCACAGAGCCCAATGCAGGGCTTGAACCCATGAACTATGAGATCACAACCTGAGTCAAACTCGGACGCTCGGCTGACTGAGCCACCCAGGCACCCCTCTCACTTCCAAATTTTTTAACTTTGACCTTTTATATATTTAATATAAGCATATTATGTAAATTTCCTTCTATGTCTAAATTTAGGTTCATTCTATGAGTTTTCATAAATATTATTGGCACTTTTGATTTCATTGGGCAGTGGATGGTGGGAATTTTTAAATGTTTATATCATCATTTTCAACATAATTGCACGTTTACACAATCCTAAGAAAATATGTTACATGTAATGCAGAATCTATGAAATTTGCTTTATATCACATTTCACTGATTTTCTCAAATGTACTATACTATAGGTGTATTTTCCAATTGAGTACAGAAAAAAAAATACACACACACATTGAATGAAACGTTTTCTTAAAATCTTCTATATATTACAAATTAATAATCTAGGTATATTTATGTCCTTTAATTTGCTGATTTTAACATAATCTTAAATTTGTGGAATTGTTAATTTTTCTATTTTAATTTGTTAATTTTTGGTGTTTTGAATTACTATTAGATGTACAAATATATTTCCCTTTGGAATTATGCCTCTATCCATTATGTAGCAAACTTTCTTATTTTTGGCTATTTGAATACATATCAGCTTTAATTTGGTTGATATTGCCCTTCCTATCTTTTTTGTCTCTCCCCACATATTTCTCTATATACATGTATATGTATAACTCTATGTATTTATATTCTATGTGTATATATAGAAAAAGAGTAATACACAAACACAGACACAATGAGATAAATAAATATATGCATAAATATTCACATACATTGGGTATTATCGAAGTATAATTTGTACATGATAAAATAAAATCTTAAATGTATAGCTTGATAATTACATATGAATTTCCATATATGTATATATTATGTAACAACCAACCAAATAAAAAACAGAAAATTTCTTTATTGCAAAATGTTATTACACATATCCATAACTTGTTCTTTACTACTCCTTAATATTCTTTTGTATGAATTTAGGCCCATTGTTCCATTTTCCATGTAAAGGACATTAGTGCTATTCCTGGGTTTTGGCTATGATCAGTAAAGCTACTATAAACCTTGTTGTACATGTATTTTTGTGGCCATAGGTTCTCATATCTCCAGAAGCAGAATTGATGGATTCTTGGGTACATGTATTTTTAACTTTAGTAGCAATTTCTGAAAAGTTTAAATGTGTGTTTAACAACATTAATTTATTTTTGTATGCATTAAACTTTATATTTAAAGTGTATAATCTGGTAAGTTTTGTCATATGTATACAGCCATGAAACCATACCATAATAAAGAGAATATACCTATAACCCTTCCCGCCCAAATACCTTTCTCTCTTGCTCCTCTGAAATCTTGTTCCCTGGATCACTCGGGTAAATAAATAATAGTAGTATGTCTGTGTTATATCATACATGTATGTTTAACTGTTGAACTAAAAAAATATTTTCCAAACGATTCCGAAGAATATGTAAAATTTCCAGTTGTTCCACATTCTTTTTAAAATTTTTTAATGTTTATTTATTTTTGAGAGAGAGAGAGAGAGAGAGAGAGAGGAAGAGAAGCAGTGGGGAAGGGGCAGAGAGGGAGACAGAATCTGAAGCAGGCTCCATACTCTGAGCTCTCAGCACAGAACCTGATTCAGCGCTCAAACTCACAAACCATGAGATCATGACCTGATCCGAAGTCAGACATTTAATTGACTGAGCCACCCAGGTGCTCCCAATTGTTCCACATTCTTACAACACTTGGCATGATTACACATTTTAATTTTAGATCTCTAATAGGTATCTAATAGTGTCTCATTGTGATTTTAATTTATATTTCTTTAATGAATAATGCCAATGTGACTTTAGTGTTTTATACCTACCAACCATGTATGAGAGTTTCATCGGGGATTGTAAATAGATTTGATTTTCCAATTTGTATGAGTATCTAGTTGTTTTTGACTGTGATTTAATTTGTGTTTTGAGGAATAATAATGTTTGACAATTTTTCATGTGCTAATAGTCTAATTGAATATTCTACTTTAGCAGAGAATTTTAGAAACTTTTGCTCATTTTTTTAATTGGGTCATTTGCTTTTTCTTGTTAATTTTTAAAGTTTATGTATTCTGAATATGAAATTTTTGCAGATATTAGAATTTCAGGAATTTTCTTCCATTCTGTGGCTTACCTTGTTACTTTTTTAGTAGTGTGCTTAATAAGCAGATTTTAAATAATTTTGATAAAGTCAAAGTTGTCATTTTTTTCCTGGTCACACTTGCCATCTCCTGTTTAAGAAATCTTGGTCTGACACTAGGTCATGTTTATATTCTGCAGTGTTTCTTTCTGGAAGCTTCATAGTTTATCTTCATATTTAGGTTTTATCTTGAATTAATTTTAGAATATTGAGCGGTAGGAGTCAAGGTTAATGCGTTTCATTCTGGATTTCCAATTGGTGCAGCACCATTTATTGAAACTATGTTCCTTCCCCCAATGAATTGTTTGGATGCCTTTGTTAAGTGGCCATAGAAGTGAAGGTCTATAGTGCTCTGTTCTACTCCATTGATGTGTCTTTTTTTTTAGGCATTGTTCTTTTTATTTAGATCATCAAATATATTTGTGTAGTAGTGCTTACAATATCCTTTTGTGCTGTTTTGTTTGTTTTGTTTTGTTTGTTTTGTTTTGTTTTGTTTTAGGATTTGTTGATGTGTCCCTTTCTTTACTATTTGGTAAATTGTTTTATGCTATTTTACTTACTTGGTCAAAATTGCTAAAGAGTTATATTTTATAACTGTTTCAAAAATTGATTTTTTGATTTATTTATTTGATCTACTTTATATCTGTTTTCTAGTCTATTGATTTCTTTCCTCACACTTATAATTTTGTTCCTTCTAATATTTTTGGGATTAATACACTTATCTTGATCTGGTTTCTCGAGAAACCAGTTACTTCTTTTTTAACGTATCATGTAAAGTGGCAGAGTTCCTTGAGTACTGCTTTAATTGTTTGCCACTAACTTCATTGTTTATATCATTCAAATTATTATTACTCAAGGCAGATGATTCTGACTTTTATTAAAAATTGCTTAGTAAGGTAGTATTTTGTTTCTGTTGGTGAATGTTCCACATGTAGTTAAAGATAATAGGTTTTCTGAGGTTGTATAAATAGTGTTTCATGTATAAATTATCTCAAGTTGGTTCAAGTCTTGTTTATATCTTTTATATCCTCACTATTATTTATTTATTCTTGCTTCTATCATATATTGAATAAGGACAGTTAAAAGCTTCAAATATGGTTGGGAATTTTACTTCTCCGGTTGATTTATTTCTTCATATATACTGATGCTTTGTTATTAGGCACAAACATATTTAGACTGTTATATCTTCTTATGGAATCATCTGTTTTATTATTTTGAAATGTCTTGATTCATCTCTGATAATACTTCTTTATTATGGTTTACTTTGATATTAACATATGTGTAACAGCCATCTTATTGTTGGTGTGTGCCCAATACTCCTATGTCGTCCATGTGGTTGCAATAGCACCCTTCACTGAGCTCAGTCTTATGACCATATTAAGGGATGCTATATTGGAGTGGGGAGAGTCATAGAAGATGGAGAGGAAACATAACCGAGCTATTTGAATGAATGGGTCAGTATGTTGGTATAAGTCAAAAATCGGCAACAGCTGCTTTATAGTCAGTCAAGGTTGGCCTTGAAAGAAAGTGGCAGGAGAAAATATTTTCAGTGGACCAGGCTGTGAGGACCAGACTGGTCTTCTACTGAATGTGAAATGTATACTGGTTCAAGGTAAGAATTTATATGGACTTATGAGCAGTGGCAAATGGCCTGAGTGGCTATTCAAATCATTAAAGGAAAAAGCCTAGAAATTGGAAGAAAAGTGGTATGAAGTAGACACATATGGCTGAATTTATTAGAGTCGGCATGGGTTTGCAGACCTTTGTGTCTCATATTCATGACCACCAGGATGTATCCACCATAGAAAAGGATTGGAACAACTAAGTAGACTCAACTAGTTAGCATTACCAACTACATGGTGAGACATTTGGAACCTTCTGGAGGGTTAAGAGATTTGTTCTCATTGGAATAGACACCTATTCTAGAGATGAGTTTGCCCTTCTTACCCATAGAGCCTCAACCAGCATCATTATCTGGAGTACATGACACGCTAAATCCATAGACATGAAGTCCCACATATTCTATAATTTGACAAAGGGACTCAATTCACTGCAAAGAAGTTATAGAAGCCCACCAACGACTATGAGATCAACTGATTGCATTTCTTTCTGCACCATACTGAAGCTGATGGCCTGGCCAATCGGATGGCCTACTATAGCACATCTGATATGTCATTTCAGAAGCTGTGTGCCATCCAGGATGTAGTATGCATGCTGAATCAGAGGCCTCCATTTAATTCTATGTTTGTAATAAAGAATAATACATGATTCTGGTAAGTGAGAGGCAGAAGCAGGTGTGATAACTAATTTTCTGAAGCAATTTGGCTGGGCTACAGTGCCCAGATATTTGGTTGATTATTCTAAATGTTTCTGTGAGTATATTTTTGGGTTTTTTTAGGTTTTATTTATTTATTTGTTTATTTATTTATTTATTTATAGAATAGGGCAGGGGCAGAGAGAGAGAGAGAGAGAGAGAGGGAGAAGGAGAATCCCAAGCAGGCTCCATGCTCAGTGCAGAGCCTTAAGCAGGCTCAATATCATGACAATGGACTTGAGTCCAAATCAAGAGCAGATGTTTAGCTGACTGACCCATCCAGTCACCCCCCCCCCTTTTTAAAAGTGTTTAATTAATTATTTATTTATTTAGACAGAGAGAGTGTTAGTTGGGGAGGGGCAGAGATAAAGAGGGAGAGAGAGAATCTCAAGCAGGCCTGATGCCCATTGTGGAGCCAAATGTGGGGCTCTGTAAGTATATTTTTGGATGATATTTACATTTAAATCAGTAGACCTTAAGTAAAGTAGATTGCTCTACATGCGAATGGTCCTCATCTAATCAGTTGAAGGCCTGAATATAACAAGGCTAATCCTACTGGAATAGGAGAGAATCCTGCTAGAATACTGCTTTTGGATTTAATATTTAACATTGACTCTTGGTTCGCAAGCAGACTGTCTTTAGACTCAAACTTCAACTGTTTCCTGGTCCTTTAGTCTGCCAGCTTCTAACACCAGATTTCAGACTTGTCAAGCCTCCACAAATGTGAGTCCATTCCTTAAAATGATTTTTTTTTCTCTCTATATCCACATACTGTTGATTTTGTTTTTCTGGAGAATTCTTACATTATAGTAAACATAGGCCCAATTACCATCATCCAGATGATCCACTGGCAGAATCTGAGTTCTTATCTTCATCACTTTGATCTCTTAAGATTTAGAGGTCTTTGTTTTAAAGGGGGTACAGTCTTGCCAGATGATACAGCCATGGTCCCATTAAACTTCAAGCTATAATGACACCTTGAAGCTTTAGGTCCAGGGACCAGAAAGAAAGAAGAAACATCATCTTTTTTAATTTTTTTTTTACATTTATTTATTTTTGAGAGACAGAACATGAGTGGGGGAGGGTCAGAGAGAGAAGGAGACAGAATCCGAAGCAGGCTCCAGGCTCTGAGCCCTTAGCACAGAGACCGATGTGGGGCTTGAACTCACAAACCATGAGATCATTACCTGAGCCGAAGTCAGATGCTCAGCTGACTGAGGCACCCAAGCGCCCCGAATCATTATCTTGATAATAGCACTTCAATCAGCAGGAAAGGGTAGAGTTACTCCTACACAGAGGCAAAGAAGGGATTATGTGGGGTGATCCACATGGGTGCCTCTTGGTCATTTTTATTCTAGTTGTGAATGGACAAGTGCAGCAACCATATCTTAAGAATAGTACAATCACCGTAAGCTCAGAACCACAAGAATGAGGCATTAAGCTACAGTACCAGATAAGCCACCAAAATCAGCTTAGAGAGACTATGAATTCCAGATGCAGCCCTAGACCAACTGCAGCAATGGACTAAAGTGAATTTCACTAACATGTGACTATTGAGTTTCCTTGAGTAGGAGGATCTCTGCTTTGTTACAGTGGCTACTCACTGAATATGTATGGACAAACAAATCTGAGTAGCACAATGCGTCGGCAGTAGCCTACATGGAGGTGCATTATCTGAATTTCCCTTCAAGAAAGAGCTTGCCTTTTAGCTGCAAGGAGTTCAGCTGACAGCTACAGTTGTTAGAGTCTTTTGAATCTACCTCAGGCTTGAGGCCAAGGCCAAGTTCTTCCTGACCACACCCAGCAAATGATTGAGCATACTGTTGGTACCAGGGTCTGGATATTTCTCCCTCTAATGAGCAATCTTCAGAGCGTCTACTGAGCAGGCCAAGAATTTACCAGATTTGTGTTATGATCGAAGTCTCTCTTTGCCTAATCCCGCTTACTTCTTTGGTTACATATATTTCATAAGCATTACTAACTAATAAATGTCTTTCTTGTACATAACAAAGCACCACAGACTGGGGGGCTTAAACAACAAAAATGTATTTTCTTATACTTAAGTTGGCCGGAAGTTTCTGATCAAGGTGTTGGCAAATTCGGTTTCTGGTCATATCTCTCATCCTGTCTTATAAATGGCTGCTTTCTCTCGATGGCTTCTCCCTGGTGTGTATTCATGAGAGCAAGGGAGGATTTAGCTCTCTGGTATGTCTTCCTAAAAGGACACCAATTCGATAGGATTAGTGCCCCATCCTTGTGACCTAATTTAACCTTAATTACTTCTTTAGAGGCTTCCATCTCTGAATACAGCCGTACTGAGGTTTGGGGATTGAACATATGAATTTGCGTCAGGGGGCACAAACATTCATTCCATAACCCTTGTGTTTTCAACTCAGCCTCATATTGCTTCTTGGAAGCCGAAGTTACATACCCTGAAGAGTCTTGATGCCTGCTCTGATCCCTACGCACAAAATAAAGAAGTGTCTACCTCTTTCACGAAAGCACCAATTGATATCTGTGAACTGATTCCTTCTATGAATTTTGTTTGTTTAGACATCTCTGTATTCTAAGTTCACCCTGATACCTTTATTCATATAAAAAGGAACTGATAGGGGCGCCTGGGTGGCTCAGTCGGTTAAGTGGCCGACTTCGGCTCAGGTCATGATCTCACGGTCCGTGAGTTCGAGCCCCGTGTCGGGCTCTGTGCTGACAGCTCAGAGCCTGGAGCCTGTTTCAGATTCTGTGTCTCCCTCTCTCTCTGACCCTCCCCCATTCATGCTGTCTTTCCCTGTCTCAAAAATAAAAATAAAACGTTAAAAAAATTGTTTAAAAAAAAGGAACTGATAAATAAAAAATATTTTGTGTATTAATATATTACAATATATAATAAAATAAATTAAATCATTTATAAATTAAAATCACATATTGATTATAATAATCATATTATAATATATAAAAGATTTTAAAAATTTATCAGTTCCTTTTTTTAGTTATTACTGCAGCTGTGATCTGTTGAAATGTTTTTTATGTTCCACTGATGTGGCAACATTAAGATATTAAAAAAATTTTTTTCATGTTCATTTATTTTTGAAAGAAAGAGAGAGAGACACAGAATGCTAACAGAGGAGAGGCAGGGAGAGAGGGAGACACAGAATCTGAAACAGGCTCCAGGCTCCCAGCTGTCAGCACAGAGCACAATGCGGGTCTCGAACTCACAAACCATGAGATCATGACCTGACCTGAAGTCAGATGCTCAACTGACTGAGCCACCCAGGTCCCCCCGAAGGAATTTTTTTTTAGCATTTCTTTATTTTGGAGACAGCACAAGCAGGAGAGGGACAGAGAGAGTGGGAGAGAGGATAGGCGTAGGGCTCTGTGCTGACAGGCTGACAGCAGTGAGTTTGATTTGGGACTAAAACTCAGGAACCCCAAGATCATGACCTGAGCCGAAGTCCAAAACTAAACCAGCTGAGCCACCTTGGTGGCCCCCAAGGTTTTTTTTGTTTTTTATTTTTTGTTTTTTGTTTTTAAGTTGCATGCATTTGACTCAGTCCATTTTCATTTCCATGTATTGTAGCTATTATAAACTTAGATTACATTTTACTTGTTTTTTTCTTTGTCTCATTTTATTTTATTTTGTTATATTTTATTCCTTTCTAGTTGTCTTTAGATCTGATTGAAGTTTTTCTCCCCTTCATTATTAAATTTTCCTCCTCCTGATTTAAAATATATACTTTCTGCTTTTCTTCTTCCAGTTTAAGGTAATCAGTATTTTTAGCATGTGTACTTATTTAAAATCCGAAGTTAACTTTTTCACATTGCAAGCAAAATAAAATAAGAAATTTAGAATTATCAGATTCCCAATTTACACTGTACTATTGTTGTAATTTAGTTTTGTTATCTCTAACTTAAGGAGTTTAAAATTATTTATACTAATTATGTTTGGCATGCACTATGTTTGTATAAAAAGTCTTCAATGAAAAATAGCTCAGTGCTATTTATTTCTATGCTTTAAAGTGTTTTCTTTTCAAAACAGTTTTACACCATTTTCTTTTGACTTCCATTGTTGCTCTTAAGAAGTCAATTATTTTACCAATTGCAGAAAACTTTTGTTTTCCTATGGCTGCTTTATGATTTTTCTCTTTCCTTTCACTGGTCAACTGTGGTTTAACACTTAACTTACAGACATGGATTTATTTTTATTTATTGTGTTAATGTTCTTTAAATTTTCTGAATCTGAAGAACAGTGACTTTCATTAATTGATTCTACTCATTTAAAAAAAAAATCTGTCCTAGAAATTCTAATATATACCTTGAATTGTCTAGTTTTTTTTTCAAAAAAAACTTTATTGTGTATTGTGTATTTTCCATATATTTATTTCTCTGTGTTTTCTTTTGTTTATTTCCTTTGATTCACATTTTAATTTTATGAATTCTATTTTCAGGCCCATCTAATCTGATGTTTAACAGCACCATTACTTAAAAATGTGTGTGTTTTTAAGTTTATTTATTTATTTTAGGAGAGAGAGAAAGAGCGAGAGAGAGCGCAAGTGGAAAAGGGCAGAGGGAGAGTGGAGAGAGAATCCCAAGCATGACCCACACTAAGCATGCAGTCTGACAAGGGGCTCAATCTCAGGAACCCCTTTGCAGAGGAAGGGGGGGCGGGGAGAAGCACAAGCAAGCTCCACATTCAGATCAACACCTGAGTTAAAATTAAGCATCAGATGCTTAACTGACTGAGCCACGTGCCCCAAAATGTGTGTTTGTGCATTGTTTCTAAAATTTCTGTTTGACTAAATGACAAGATGCCTCACCATTTATAATAGTTTAAGGTGCTCAATTTATACTTTGTTTTTCTTATTTTACTTTTTTAAACATAAAAACATGATTGTTGCATTGTTTTAAAATGTATTTAAGTTTGGAAGTACTTGTGGGTTTGGTTAGTTAGTTGTTTCAGATGAGTCTTACTCATTGAGCAATTTCCCTTTGTGTTTTGTAATTTCTGATTGTGAGTCCATTATTGTTAGTCTATGTATGGTAATTCTAGAGGATGACTTTCATCACGATTCCCCCAGAATAAATTATACTTGATCTTATAGGTTCCTGGGACCATTGCATACCCAGTTACCCTTAAATTAAAAATCCTAGGTTAGTAACAGATTAGAACGGACAGTGGTAAGTCATTTTTAAAATGCTCATTATATCTCAAAAGTTCATTCATTCATTCATTCATTCATTTAAACATCACCAAATAACAAAGCAGGCTTAAAACTTCCTTTCTGACCTGCATTTATTTATTTATTTATTTATTTATTTACCTTTGCCCAGATATTTACTTCATCCTGAGATTAGCTTTGTGTATTCTCAAATTCATCTCCCTACTTTTACAAGCTCCTGATATTTATATGAAAGAGATGTGGTACCTAGGTTCTATCTATTCCCTAATGGCATCTGCAACTTAACTGATTAATAATATCTCTGAAACCACATTCCATTTTGTTCCCTGGGCTCTGTTAATTTTCTTTAGACCTAGATATTTGAAAGCACATTAAATTATTTCACTCAGCATTTTACATTTTATATAATCAGTTTTCCATATCAGATATCATCTGAATAATTAGTGTTGATGCTATAAAATTTTTAAGTCCACTGAAATATATAATTTTAACATCCCTTCTAATTCCTTAAAATTGATGATGCTTTTGCTTTTCGTAACTAGTCATTAATGTATAATTAATTGATTATAGCACAAAATAAATTCTTTAAGAATTCAAGTATACATAAATAGCAAAACAAAGACTGATTCCTTACAATAATCTTAAATTATTAATGTGTGGATTCATTCACTTTAAATGCTTGCTTCCCTCATTTTTACCCACCCTACCCATAAGAACAATTATGGGTTTTTTTTTCTTTATTTTGGAAGAATGCCTTATAATTTTGGCTCCATGATACAAAATAATTCTCAAATAGAGCAATAACTCCTTAACTTTATCCCTGAACTATAGATATGTAAATGATTATAGTCAGTAGGGTCTCAACAGTAACATTTATTGCTTACTTAGTTATTGTGCGAATTTAGGTATTTTCTGAAAATTTAAAACATGATATGTGTAAAATTTTAAGGCATTATGTAAACTTTAATGAAAAGACTGACAAAAAGTCAGCATAATAATTTAGAAGATCTTAGTTGTTGATCCTCATATTAAAGCCAATTAAATCATGGACAGTATCAATTTCACCTTATAATGCCTTTGTAATATTACAGTTTCTATATTATGCAAACAATAGCGTTGTCCATACCTGAGAAAATTGCTTACAGAGCAAATCAGCACAGTGTCTATGATACTAAGATTTTCACTGGTTGTTTCTGCTACATTGCATTTTCTTTCCCCTTTCCTGTATTCCTTTCTTCTTTCATCTCTCTCTCTCTCTCTGTCATTTTTTTTTCTTTTTCTCTCTTAGTAACCTCACTTGTTACCTAATGACTTGCCCACTTTAAACTCTTTATTTCTGAACTGCCATGATTCATTTTCCACCCTACAGATCACTGCAAAAACAGAGGCCAGAAATACTTCAACTCAAATTTTTCATTATTTAATGTGACAAGTCTATCCAGATCTCCAGAAAAATTACACATTTCTAACCCTAACTTTGAAAACACCTGTTCTGAATTGAAAAAGTACCTTCCAAGAAATTTTATTGTTTCCTCTCTGCAAGTCCTGTTCCCACAGAGATGCTTTATGTATTACTATTGGTAGTGTGGTCTGAAAGTTTGTGTCTAATTCATATGTTGATATGCTGAAGTTCATATGTTGAAAACCCATTGCCCAAAGTGATGATATTAGGAGATGGGGCCTTTAACTAATTAGGTTATCAGGGCAGAGCTTTCAGGCTTGGGGATAATACCTTTCTAAGACACCCTACAGAGATCTCTAGGTTTTTCCATCATGTGAGGACACAGCAAAAATATCCTGTCTAGGAAAGCAGGCTCTTACCAGACGCTCAATCTGCCAGCATTTTGATATTGGACCTCCCAGGCCTCAGAACCAGGAGAAATCAATTTTTGCTGTTTATAAGCCACCCAACCTGTGGCATTTTGTTACATCAGCCCAAATGGACTAAGATGATTGTATACAGTTGTTGAATGCTTTCCCCAAATTTTATTCTTCATCTTTGCAGGTACAAATATTTGCCAATGCTAATACAAAAACATGAAACCGATTATTTACTTTAAACTAATATTTGAATAGCATTTAATAATCTATAAAACAATTTAATATATATTATTTTAAATGTGAATGGGAGATAGAATTATCTGTATTTTGTGAATGGAGAAATTGACACTCAAAAAGGTGAAATAATTTACTTAAAAAATAAAACAGGAAATTCCAAAATTTACTGGATCTGTACTTACCTAGAACAGTTCCTCACCTACTTTGAATTATTAATAAACCCTTGCTGCATTAATAAAATAAGACAGAGGTGGGTTTACATCAAACTTTTTTGCATGCATGCAAAATCATATATGATTTTGCAAAATCATATATGATTTTGCAAAATCATATATGATTTTGCACAATATCCTTGAGCATTCTGAGCTTCAGTTTCATTGTCTGAAAATTGAATATAGTAATGTCATTTAAAAAAATTTAGAGAGAGGAAGAGAGTGTGAGTAAGGAAGAGGTGCAGAGGAAGGGGGGGCGGGGAGAAGCATAAGCAGGCTCCACGTTCAGCACGGAGCCCAACGCAGGGCTCCATTCCATGACCCCTGGGATCATGGCCTGAGCCAAAATCAAGAGTGAGACATTCAACTGACTGAGTCACCCAGGTGCCCCCCCCCCCAAATACTAATGTCATTAGTATTGGTATGATCATTAAGTAGAATAACATATGTGACATAACCCACAGTATGTCATTTAATTTCCTCTCCTATCTGAAGAATCATAGTTCTCAGTGTTTCAGGACATATAACAAAGTGCAGGATTCTGTATCGTATCCTTCACCTAAATTAGGCATTTTGTTTGTCTGCTACTTTTTTTTTTGTTTCTGTCTTTGCAGATTGTGCTATTTGTCACCATCAAAAAGTAAAGACAAAGTATGGATCACTTAGTGATAAAGTGGAGCTATATTTCCATTCTTGCAGCTTGTATATATATATTTGTTTTAATGTCCATAATCATAAAATTGCTATGCCAAATTGTTTAAAACTTTTTTAATTTAAAAGTTAAAATTTAATTTTTTAAATAGTCATATTTAGTAACCTCACAAAACATCTGTGTATGCCATATTAATATTCTTAAGCAGAATTGAAGACAGAATCCCAAGAGAAAATGACTGCAAGGGTATTTCCTCCCTAAGATCCACCTGGAAGATTCTTTCAATCTGCAGAGGATTTGTCCTTCTTTTATTATTACCAGCATTTACTAAACTTATCTTGTTCTGAGAGGCAGACACAGTTGACAGTTTATAGAGAGAGACTACTGTAGTGTAAGAATCCTATTCTATTTGATCCTACACATCATTCTTAATTTTGAAACATTCCAACATAACTATTCTTTGCCTCTATACTTACAAACAGATTAGCTATAAAAGTCAGCTGAACAGTTGAATTCACTTCTTGGTGATTTACTTTCTAGTTTGGATTTCTGAAAGCTGACTTCCAGCTTATGCTGGGTAAAACTACCGTCCTTCACTTCTTCAGGATAACTTGGTTTTCTGCACAGCAATGTGTAGTTTGTATATCTTGAACACCCCCTTGCACATACTCCTTATTGGGTGTCTGGTGCCAGCCTAAAAAATTGTCTACATCTCAAAATTATGCACTAATTGTCTTATTTTTATCAATCAGCTTATTAATAAAATAGGCTAAATCTCATCTTTGCCATTTATTTTCAAGCACTTTTTATGTACTGTATACACATCCTTGCACACATTGTTCAAATGTTTTGGCTGAGAAAGACACTCTTCAATGATTTCTTTAATGCTTATTACGTGCCATGAACTCGCTGGAGGTACTGAAATAAAAAAAAAGATACTGTTCTTTCCTGAAAGTGCTAGTGAATAACAAACTCATGAAGTCTTTTTATTTTCATTGTTTTGATTCCTTAAATGTTTGGGTGTAAATAACATACGTTCAGACATACTTCTGACTTCTACAGCAAAGATAGGCCATGTAGCCTCCAGAAATTGCCAATTAACTTGAATATTTATACTAAAATGAAATGATTTGCATAAATAACCCCAGAATCCAGATGAGTTATATTTTGGCAAGGTTATCATTCCATAAATGGTTCATTCTCTTACAGTGGAATTAATCTTAGAAGGTCAGAGGGTTGGGAAGAGATAAAATTAATCCACATTACTGATAAAATAAGAACTTAACTTGCTTAATAATGAGACACTGGAACACTTTAATGTTGTGAACTCACATTAGAAAGTTTCAGAGGGCTGCTATCATTCACCAGATGCTTAAGACTACAATAGATTGAAATCAAATGAAAGTCAGTATGTTTTAGGTGTCAAACATCTTAATACATCATGTCAGTAATAAAACTGACTCAACTACTTTCCCGATGGCACTGTTAGATTTTAAAATTAAAAACAACAACAACAACAACAACAACAACAATCCCACGGATCTAATATATCTAGAGAGATGGTGAATATAATGATATAAAGTGGTATTTCCAAAAGTCATTATTGTACAGTGCTAATTCACCGAACACAAGCCTACTCATATAAAATGTCTCAATTACTAGCATTCTTGCTCTCATTTTTCTTGGATTCAAGAAAGTTTTTACTATGGTAACAAATTTGGGGCTGTCTGTGACACCATCATCTCTGGATAGAGGTGCTACAGATGACTTCTTATCTAGTGTCAAGAAAGGGGCACTTATTTAATAATCCTCTTTGCTATTGTCCTGACAATACCTGAGAGGTACATTTTTCTCTTTTTCTCTTCATCCACTGCCTCATATTTTATATACTTTCTGTACCTAAACAACTTCCTACTGGACATTTCTTCTTTGATTTATCAGTAGGTAACTCAAACCTGACATGTTAAACTCAACTATACATCATTCGCTTATTGGTTAGGTTTTGTTATGATAACACCCCCATTTTCACATGGGATTATAATTAACATATATTGTTTGTACTACGTGAGGCCTATTGATCATTTGTATCTCTGCTAAGCTTGACTGGATGCTGGATGACTTCTTTTTCTGGGACTACTATCTGGGTGTTCTCATGGAAGACGGTAGATGCAAGAGCCAGACTATATTACAAAGTAACACTTAAAATTTTACCTGGATGAAGTCATGGTACAATGATGTCTGCTGACATATCCTTCACCAACATACTCATTGGACTGTGCATAAGGTCAGTAAAATTCATTGTTCAGGGAAAGTGGTATAACAATGAGTAGGATTGCATAACCCTAATACAGAGAGAATGAAGAGTGGGCAGCATTAATTCAGTCTACCACAATGTCTCCAATCTGATCTTTTCAATAAATCATCCATCTTGTTGATAATGCCTTTATGATAGTAATAATACCAACTACATGAAACTTAGTAATATTCCTGAACTCTTGTTTATTCTTCAACACACAATTGGCCATCAAGAATCTCATGAGGCCATCTCTTCGAGTGTTTTCCATTATCTCTCCATCTGATTGCTACCACCTAAACAGGCGTCCTATCATTTGTCATTCATGTAATTATCACTATTTCCTTCTTAAATCAACTGATTTAAGATTTCCTTGAATCCCTTTTCCGACTGAACAAAAAATTTTTATTTCAAAAAATGTATTATATAATCTTTCCTAAATTCTGTTTTTTTTGGGTTTTTTTTGTTTTTTGTTTTTTGTTTTTGTTTTGTTTTGTTTTGTTTTGTTTTGTTTTTTTGTAGTTCCCATGACTTTGTGGATAAAGTTTTTAAGCCAGAACATACTCATCCCTGGATCTTTTATGACAAAGACCCTGTTTAGGGATGCAGCCAAAATTTCCAACTTTACCACTCTTCCACAATATATTTCAGCTAGTTCAATATTGATGTTTCTCAGATGGTATCTTCACTTTGAAGTGTCTTCTTTCCTTTCTCTATTCAGTAAATGCCTGCACAAGGTGCTGCTTTAACACCATATCTGGAGAGGCCACTCTCCATCACAGCCACACGGTGTTTTTGTTGTTTTTAAATTTATTTACTTTGAGAGAGATCAAGAGAAGCAATGAGAGAGGAAGAGGGAGACCCCAAGCAGGCTACACACTGTCAGTGCAGATGTGGGTCTTGATCCTACGCATCCTGAGATCATGACCTGAGCCGAAATCAAGAGTCAGTTGCTCAACTGACTGAGCCACCCAGGCCACTGAGCCACAGGATGTGGTTTAAATGGTCTCCTGTGTGATGCCAGCACTGTGTGCCTACACACATAAGACATTTGCACTTTATCCCAAATACATTCATGTGTCTCTATCCCTCACCAGACAATGAATGTGAAAGTGGCATTTAGTGATGTAATAAAATAAAAACTCTCAATTTTTTGCACGTAAATTTTTGCAAAGATTGTTTCATTTGACTTTATTTTTGATATCACTATTAGTATTTTCATAATATTGGACCTTTTCACAGTATGATATTTATAATGTTTTGCCAATAGATAATACAATTCCAATTTATAATGGTTTGACCTGCCATACTATCTAGGAAATAATTGGGCCATAACCAAATTTTCACCTAAACTTACTTGAATTTACGGCCAGTGAAATCTTCCTTATACAGAATTCTCACAGTGATGCATTGTTATGAAAATTTTAAATAAAATATTTCAATTTGATATGTATATACTTTATGATTAGTCTATAAATTAGGTTACATCTCGACAGGTGAATCATTCCCCTTAAAATCCAAAAATTGAAAAATAAGATCATGATACTTTGAGGATTAACAAAAGTTAAACTAGTGGCTAAAAGTTGATCTCATAAGATTACCAACTATTACACTAGCCAGCCTTTTTTTTTTTAATTTGCTACATATATGTTACAGAATTTAAATCCTTCATATTGATTTGGTTCAGATAATGTTTACTCTCTTGTTGGGAGATCGGTCTGCCCTGGCTCCTGTGTGTCCTTGCACATCTTTGCTGAATATATCAAACAGCAAGATCCAAATGTCTCCTGAGAATGAGCAGTTTCAGTAGCTAGTCACATAGACACTTAAGCATGTCAAGGAAGCCGTATGTGACTACTAGGCAAGTCCTTGTTCCCCAGGAGAGAGGAATGGCTTATTTTCTGCCCTGCTACAAAAAGTGTTGAGCCATTGAACCTAGACTCCTCTGCTGTGATACAACACAACTTGTATGTAGTCTCTATGTGGGCCCATCTTGATTGCTGTGTTGTAGACAATGAACTATTTCCCTGGATCCCTTGAGTTACATTATTATTGGCTTATGGTCTTCCTACCTGCTTGCTTTTTTGGGGTCATCTTACTACTCTTTGCTATCTTCTCAGATCGGCGTCCTTCCCTGTCAGATTTCCTCTCTTTCCAATTAGTTGTTTTTCACACTCAAAAATACCCGTAATCCCCATTTACAATATTTTCTCTTATAATTTGATGAATGGAATGGTATACAATGTGAACACACAAGGAGTAGCCTACACAAAACTTTGGCTTCAGTTGCAATTTGTAGACCCTTTTAAAATTGGATTTATGCCACACTGGCTGATATATTCAAAAGTGTTTTTTGTTTGTTTGTTTGAACAATCTTTATTTCTTAATAACTTGAAGTTATGTGTCATTATGTCCTTAAACTATTCTATATAGTCAAAGATATGATTACTCTGATTTTGATCCATTCGAGCTGACATAATCATTCTAATGTACCCATGAAAGTTGGAACTCAGTCAAATAAGCTTATGTGTTTTTCTTGAAATGAATTTAGATGTTAGACATTAGTTTAGATATTTAGATATTAGTTAATTCTGTAAGAGCTTTTGCTTGCATTGTTCTTAATCGTGTGTTTTAGCTTCTTGCGTGTCTGTAAAGTAGCATCTATACAGGCATACTTCTAAAAGGTATTTTGTGATAATTTTTTTTTTTCCCCTGGAGGACTTCTTCAAGCTGTTCTGTTGATAAATGCATGGTGAAACATTAAGAGGGAAATGCAAGGGAATCTTGGTTTCCCAAAACTACTTTACCATCACCCCTCCTCCTCACCTCCAGCAGAAAAAAGGTAAATAGTGACAAGTTAAGTATTGTTCCAAAAGGATTCTGTGACACACCTCCTTAGTGATCCATACTGATAACGTGTTATTGAAAATGATCCGTGTTCCAGAGTACCGTATGTTATGGTGATTGGTGGCACCCTGAGTTTCTTAGGTTATGCAACTTGACACTGTAATTTTTTTCTTTTAAAAATATTTTTAATCATAACTTCTTTTTTTTAAACATTTATTTATTTTTGAGACAGAGAGAGACAGAGCATGAACGGGGGAGGAGCAGAGAGAGAGGGAGACACAGAATCGGAAGCAGGCTCCAGGCTCTGAGCCATCAGCCCAGAGCCTGAAGCGGGGCTCGAACTCACAGAGCGCGAGATCATGACCTGAGCTGAAGTCGGACGCTCAACCGACTGAGCCACCCAGGAACCCCTCAATCATAACTTCTTAAATGTTTAAGCAAAAGGTTGATGAAGTGCTCTCTAGACCTTAACCCTAGCAGCAGTCATTTTCTTTATTAAATTTAAAACATTTTCTTTATTAAATTTCTTTATATGAAATAAGGTTAACTTTATTATTAGTTTTGTTATTAATGTTAATGCATTTATTAATGTAAAATATTATACAAATGCTCAATTAAAGGTACTACAGTGAGCAGTTACTATTAAGCATTATTGTCTGTATCTGTAGGTGGGTAACAGATTCAGAGGATTTAACAGTTGAACTAGTAGAACCCTAGATTCAAAATGGATATTTCTGATGAGAAAATTGAAAGTATAAATAACCGAATACCATGTTGCCTTTAAGAAAAATAATGCATATGTATAACTGCAGAGTTAATACAATTTTCACATAACCTTTCTAAGTTTTGTTGTTAATTACAACACTAAACAAATAACAGGATAAATGAGATCCAAGTTGCAGCCATAATTCTAAAAAGCACATGAGTTGTCCATATACATTATTCTATTGCATTTTATTCACTTTATTGCCTGAATGCTTTTCTGCACTTTGATTTCTATTTTAATGACATTATAAACTGATATAATAGGAGATCATTCTAGAGAGTTAGATTTGAGTAATTAAGCAATTCAGCAGTTCTGGATTCCAACCAAATAGTTTTTAAACATGCCTTGCTATGATCCATAGATATTTCTTGTTTGTTTGCTTTTTTCATTATGAATAGCCTGGGACATGTAGATGACATCTTGGGAATTTGTGCTTCCAAGAACAGCCCAAGTAGCCCTGTTTACCTTGCAGCTACGGTTTCTTATTTTTATCCTAATCTTACTATTTTTCACCTCCAGCTTCTGCCGGGGAAGGTGTTCCAGAGGGCACTGGACCTTGGCAAATCAAATGAGCATTTTTAAATGAACACTACTTAAAATGTTTAAAATGAGCATATTTTAAAATGTGCAATAGTGAAAGCCTTTGTGTCACTGATTTTCAGAACACAGAACTAAAACCCAGCTTAAATACCAGCTTGCCTCCTTAGCATGTTGCTTTGTCCAATTATATACCTTAAGGAATTTTATTCATCCTTTTATAAACCTGTATCAGTGTTGAAAGTGACTTCCTCTGCTTTTCCTATAGAAAGACATCATTATAAGGATATTAATTTAAAATTAAACCAGGTAACAAGATACACATTTGAAGAACAGGATTTCTATGGGGTTTTTGGGAAAAATTACGTAGAAGTTTTTAATGAGAAAATATTACTTATCTTGAACAGAACTATGTTAGTAAAGTGCTTAAACCATGTAATTTATAACACTTTGATAATATTAAAATGTGATGAATGAGGGAAACATAATAATCTTTGGGATATTTAGAGGTTTTCTAATTAGATAAAACAAGCAATTAAATTCACTTATAAGGGCTTCCTGGAAGGATAGATAAATTATTTTATTTTTGTAGATCTCTCCACAGCATCCAAATTTGATTTTGCCAATTTTACTTTCCAATTAAACTCAGAAGTGGCAAGAATGTGTTACTACTCACAAACGTCATTTATTCATTTTTTTTGTTTGTCAATGAATTATTAAGCATTTACTATTTCTGTTGTCCCATGTTTGAGGTAGTGAGTATATAAAAGGAAATAAAACACAGCCAATTCTGTCAAGTATTTCAAATAGGAAAAAATTCTCTGAGCTTCTCTGTTAATTGTATGCTTTTTTTGCGAAAAAGTTGAAGTTTTGTGCCTCCTGAAATTATTTGTCTATGTTAAAAGCAGGACTTTAGAGTCTTCAGATTTCTTTGTTGATGTTTGTGTTGGTGTTTGGAGGAATATTTTATGTATTGTTAGATATAAGAAATGTGTATACTGATTCAATCAGGCTTAAAAGAAAGATTAAATCATTGCAATCTAGTGGAATAGTTTATTCCCAGGGATTCGTTATAGCATATTGAAAATAACAAACTTTTTTTTTTTAAACGTTTATTTATTTTTGAGACAGAGAGAGACAGAGCATGAACGGGGGAGGGTCAGAGAGAGAGAGGGAGACACAGAATCTGAAACAGGCTCCAGGCTCTGAGCTGTCAGCACAGAGCCCGACGCGGGGCTGGAACTCACGAACCGCGAGATCATGACCTGAGCCGAAGTCGGACGCTTAACCGACTGAGCCACCCAGGCGTCCCAGAAAATAACAAACTTTCATATTCCCTTAACCTAAGATAGGGTCTCATGAACAACTTCAGATAATTTAGGGGAAAGGTTGACAATATATGTTACTTAACAACAGTGGCTCCTTGTGGGTTACCTAACAGTATGTTTCATTTGCTCTAAATTTCCTGACAGTGGATTTATTCCCCCTACTCTTCTCTACAAACAATTTCACGTTTAGCCCCTGACAGCATTTTACTGTGTAAGCCCAGAACAATAATAGAGGTTCACCTGTGGTCCTCTTTTATGATATCTAATCCTGAGCTATTCGAACATTTTCGCTTACTGTGCATAGAAGGGCAAACGGGGTTAAGCAAAGGAAAAGAGAAGTTAGCAAAATGAAAGCAAAAACTTTCTTCATGACACCAAAGCACAAAAGGGTCAGTTCTATTTATAAAAGAGGATTAGTATTAGCTCACTGAACATTTACAATTCAGATGACAAGGAGATACTTTTAAGAGCTGATTTACTATTCTCAGGCCAGTACTCATGCCAAGTGAGCTAAAGTAACTTCACCAGCTGAGTTAGTAAAAGTACTTAATAGACTCATCTAAGATATCCACAAGAGTGGCTTTTTGGCTGCAACAACAGGGCCTGCAGCTGTCAGCTTTCTCCACTGTCACCAGTAGATATCACTGCAGTCAATTAGAATTACTACAGAGGATTTCAGACAGAGACACATGCATCTTTTCGTTCTTGCACAGGCAGCTGCCCAAAGGTCACTAATCCATGACTGGAGGGAGGAAGTCTTGGCTGAGATGGGCCTCATGCATTCAATGAACAGCTATAATCATCTAAATGTCTTAGCGACAACATCAGACTGATCTCTCAATGCAGTGAAATGAGTTTCCTTTTAAAACCCATATGATATATCTTGGCATATTTAAACAGGTTAACCCTGGTCACAATGACAACTCTTCTTGTAATTGGAAAATTTGAAAGGAAAATGTTAAGTGTTTACACTCTAATTATTTCCTAAAATGATAACAGTAAGCTCGGTGCTATTTTTTTCTTTTCAAAGTGTTCTTCAATAATGAAGGGCATTTGTGAGTATTTCCTTAATATAAACATTAATAATTGTATAAGCATATTATTTCAATTTAAAGATTTTGGTAGGCATGCAATCTATTAATTTTGGTTGATTAAATTATATCTTTAAATTTTTCTATATATTTTAGGTTTTAGATTCTGAACTTCCAGATAGCATGGGAGTGGTGGCAGAGAATAAGTTTTCTATACTTTAAGTTATCTAATTATTCATTAGAATGTAGTCAGAAATACACAGAAAGGAGGAATTCTTTCAAAAAGTAATAGGAGATCAACCTTCAGTGGTATGAAATCAATGTCATAGTTTACTTTGAGCCGATCTGAACTCATTTCTTAAGAGATGCTATATGGTTACGGTCAAAAGCAATTAATGCTAACACCATCTTTTGGAAAAAAAAAGTTTTATGCTAAGTTATATTACTATGTTTATGCTATGGCAGAAAAGCAAACCACTTTCATGAAATTCATAAAGGAAGTAAATTATTATTAGGTTGTGAGAAGAATGATTTTACCTTTATATCTATATAATATCAAGGTAAATGGAGTCTTAGCAGAAATGTTATAATTTGGTTCAAATAATCCTTTTATTTGGATTTGTGGAAGTAATTTTTACAGAGTTCACACATAACTGATTCTCGGGGAAATTTTTCAAAATTTGACGTTTATCTTAATTATCTTTATTTTATTTGGAAAATCATTAGTTTATTAGCCTATACCGGGTTGTATCTTGTAGGTTTCATGTGTATGTTTCAGGTTGTAGATGGCTTCACATCCCCAATGTTCACAAGATGATGCAGCAAGTCTAACCACTATGTTTCTCTTTACTGCATAAACACTCAAAGCAAAAGTGAGGAAGATCTTCTCACCCCTCTCTCCTCTCCTGTTTTGATCAGAAAGAAAATCATTCCTCTTCCATTTTTTGTCTCTCTGTATGAAAATCCAGCCGAAAAAGAGGCTAAGGTGTGATCTCCTGGTAGGGAAGGAAGAGGAGGAAACATTTTTGCTGGTTAGGGACAGATGGTATCTGCCGCACTCACCATAGTTAGAACAAGAGAGGACGTCACATCTTTTTGAATCTTTGTATAAACAAGGGGGAACTGAGAGCCACTCTATTTGCATTAAGTGTGTGCAGGTGATCTTGGAAACTAGTGATGCTTGGATGTTGGCTTCAAACAGCCAAACATTAGTGAAGGATTGAAAAATTACAGAGGAAAGAAAAAAATTCTCTTTGATGTAGAATATTATTACATTCAATTACCTTGATGACAAAGCTACGTCCATTGGACACCTATTTGGAAAATACGTGTCATCATTTTGAATGATTGATATTTCTGGAATAAAAATTTTATCAGTAATAACACTGATATGGCTTGTTTTTTTTTTATTTTATCAGTAATAACGTTTGATATGGCTTGTTTCTCAATTGTATAATCCAGTTGTTCACAATTCTCAGAATAAAAATCATGAACCTGCGAAATATAAATAAAAATGGAATCTGGGTAAGAAAATAAGGAGATGCATTTTAAAAGCATCTGATTAAGTCTGGGGCTGATTTATAGCCTATAGACTGTTGAAGGGGAAAAATTACTGTGTATTTAGACACTTTTTCCCCTTAATATTAGGGAAAATAAAATTGGACCTGGTAAGTTAGTGCCATGACAAACTCATGTTATTTCCTTTCTTTTTTGGGTTTTGCTATTTGACAAACTGAAATAGAAAGCCGATAGCAAAGAAGGGACTTGTTTGAGCAAAAATTGGAAATAAATCCTAGAGCTTTAAAACAGGACTGTAACTTGAGAGACTTGTATTAAGCTCTTTTGCCAGATTCAAAGTTCTGCATAAGTAAGAACTCAATGAATGGTATATTTTAAAAAATAGTTCCTTTCCTGCTCAGATTTGTTTCTAGTAAATGCAAAAGCATTTTAGGAGAGTAAGAGTTCTCTGATAAGTATCACTTTCAAAATATAGTGCATGCTTTTATATTGAATTTTATCTGGAATATCTACATGGACTTCCCATAATACCCTGTATTTTTAAAACAAGCATTTTTCTTGTGTAACCATATAGTTCAATATTGTTTTAAAATTTGATTGTTTCCGGGAGACTGTTGTCATCCAGGGGCTGATTTATTCAGTGAATATGGTGTTTGAAGAAGTGCCCAGCAAAACATCATGTGCAAATAGGCCTGTAACACATGCATTTGCGAGTGATGGTGATGGTGATGGCAGATTATAACCAATCTATTCTATTGTCCGTTTTTTCCTTGGAGAATACCGTCTATACTAAATCACTGAAAATGTCTTATTTGTTATTATAAGTGAGATAATATCGCATACTTCACAAATGTTGTCAGTCTGTTTAGATAACACAGAATTTGAAACTTATAAATAAAATTAAGATGAATAATAAATCTCATTGACTAACAAAGAATTTTAAACAGCACTTGATTATCTCAATGCAATGTACAGACATACGGCTTAATCTATAAAGATAGAAAAGAAACAAAAATAAATGAAGTGTTTCAGGAGATGGTTCCCATAAATCTTGTAAGGGTACCAGGAATCTGCTGAGATGAAGTTTATGCTTTTTTTTTCTTTTCCATTTAAATTTTTAATTTTTTTCCCAACACAGAGAACAAACAAAATAATTACCTGGCTATTTCTTAAAAGCTGTCTTTTCATTGTTTAAAAATTACTTATTATCAACCATATGATGGAATTATTTTTAGGTACTGGAGATACCTAATTAATATTTATTTCTCGATGCCTTACACAAAGAAATTTAATCTTTTTTAATATGCTAGCTTAATCATCTATAATTTTCAAGCTAGTATTTTAATTTAGCATTAAAATATCATCCCAAATGGTATCAAATAAGCAGAGGAGACATTTCACACCAACTTTTACTCTAATATTATGCTTTAAACTTTCTACTTAATCATTCAAATTAACCTGTGGACAGTTGATTTTTACTCTCAACCCCATTGCTCTTTCTGATTTCCCAGTTATTTTTTTTAATTATCATAAAGTATTGTTAACAACAGGAATATTTTGTTATAGTTTGACAGAAAGAAATACAATTCACTCCACCAGTCAAAGACATTATATACCAAAGTAAATTTCTTTCCTTGAATAAGTTCTTCTCTTGTAGTTAAAAATAACAAGTTTATAAATATGAGGGCTCGTATGTTATGCATTTGGTAATAGAAATGCAAATGTATGAGTCAATATCATGATTATTAAAAATATTAATACATATGCAGTTGAATACATTCATGTTTCTATGAGAAAAGTGTTCTCAGAGATCATTTTGATGACATGTTTGGTAATTTTAGCATAATACAAAATTTCATGTGCAGCAAGAAATACGTGTTGAACACTTAGCATTTATTTCACAAAGTTTTGCTTCTTCATTTCTTACTAGCATGCAGAAGTGCAGAAACTTTATCGCATTAGGTTCTTCGAACTCAGTGTTCTTTGTGACAGTCAAGGCTCTTTGGTTATAAAGAATGGAGACTCGCCGAACTACTTAGGAATAGTGGGGCAGAGATTTATCATGATCATGATATACTTCAGTGTTCAGAGATCTCCTTAATTGGGAGATAGGAAACAAGGAATCAGCCTGTCTGTGAGGTAGATCTGGGCACATGAAATGCAGTCAGGTGAGGCTGCTTTTCATCTCTCTCTCTCCAGTTCTACCTGCTTCTTGTATGTTTTCTCCTGTGAGGAAGGAGTGGAAGGGACACTTTATTCTCAGGCTATTGCACTTTCTAAGCATATCTTCAATCTGCATGATCTTTCCATTTATATACCATTACCTAATTAACTAGTTAAGACTTTATCTCTTGTAAGAAGACTGTTATTGGTCTAGCCTGGATTAACTCCCTAAATGTTATTTGTTGTCTGGATTTTGATGGTCACAGGGAAGAAGGATGGGATTGCAGAGCCATGGCATAAGCTGTGGGTGAAGGGAGGTCTCAGGAAGGAAGCTATGAGTAGTCGGAACCTTAAAAACTGTCTAAAATAGTATTTAGAGTGGACAATTATAACTTTTAAAATGTTATAATTATACAATTACTTGTAGAAAATGAAAGATCTTTGAAAAATTTCAGGCTCTGGAGCTTGGAAAACGTAGATTAAGATCCCTGCCCTTCCTCTCACGAATAGCGTAAGCTTTGCCAAAAATCTAAACTGTTCACTGTTGTTTTTAAAATTGACATACTGGGCAGGTTTTATTGACTGCATAGAATCTCTTCTAGAAAATCTTCCCTGTTAGGAACCCATCAAAGTGATTGCTCTATATACATTGTGCCTTAGCTCTTGTGACAATAGCGGTGCTTAACTGAATGGAGTGGATCCCCGGATGAAGCCCAGCCACCTGACCCTTGGAACAAAACTTCTCAGATCCTTTCATCAATGACAGATGGAGGTGGCTATTTGAACTCCGAGGCCAGGGTTCTGGAAGATTTTTAGTTCCCTTGAAGATATCCTTTGTAAATTTTCCTTGCAATCAATGAACTCTGTATTCCTATTGCAATAAAGCCTCTGTATTTTGAGAATCTCTAATTGTAGCTGAAATAACTGTAACTGGAAAAATGAAGAAGTTTTCATAGTAAAGAATAACGCATTTTGAGCTCTAATTATGTGCCAGCCATTGTTCTAAATACACATAATTTGCTTAATTTTCAAAGTAACTGGACAACATAGGTACTATAATTATTTTTGTTTTTACAAGTCAAGACCCTAAAACACTGCACTGAACACTATACTTTCATGAGCCTAAAAGCATTTGAACTGTATTTGAAACCAGGCTAATTTGATTCCAAAGATCATGTTATTAACTACAAAGAACTGCATGATAGAAAGTGGTTTGAGCCTTGTGACAAAGTGACTGTTTTTGGTATTACTGTTACCTTCATATTCAGGCACTGAATGACTATTACTGTACTTACATTCAGATGAGGAAACTGAAGGTCCAGTAGCTACATGAGTTCATACAACTATTTGGTGTCAAATAGAGAATGTGAATTCGGAGTCTGTCTCTCTATTATGTGTTTTAAATATAATAACTTTAATTGTTTTTGCAAAATTTTAAAAATCAATTCTGAAAGCATTTTATTTACAGAGAGTTATATGCTTAACTGCTTTTGGTAGCTTGGATCTTTGCTAATACAGATAACAAGAATATTAAGTAGACTCAGAACAAGCTATGTCAAACCTTTAATTTTTAAATGTTTATTTAATTTGAGGGAGAGAGGGAAGGTGTGCACATGCATGTGCACAAGGGCGTGTGGAGTAGGGGCAGAGAGAGAAGGAGACCGAGAATCCCAGGCAAGCTCTGCGCTATCAGCCCACAGCCCAACATGGGGCTCCGTCCCCCAAACCGTGAAATCATGACCTGAGCTGAAATCAAGAGCCAGAGGTCTATCCCACTGAGCCACCCAGGAGCCCCTCAAAGTTTAACTTTCATTCATTGTGTGACTATGGCCCAATCACCTAACCATTCTGATCCAAGTATTGCTAGATAGGTTAGTATTACGCCAACAGCTTCCAGGCACAATGCAAGACGTACTGGATTTTAGTCACTCATGAATTGTGTGTTGTCTTTCTCTTACAGCACTCAGGGCAAGTGTCTGCTGGTTTCCACAAGGTTCCCATCATTTGGAATGAGGAAATAGAGAGGGATTCCAGACTTAAACATTTACATCCTTTGCCTATTTTGTAGTTTTGCATAGAACATGTTTAGTTTTGGTTTTCAACATGCATTGATGATTCATTATTGGTATATTCTTTAAATATAAATTAAGGCTAACAATGTGAATATACTTAACACTCCCGAACTATATACTGAAAGTGGCTAAGCTGGTAAATTTTGCTGTGGGTATCTTATGACAATTAAATGTGACAGAGGGGAAACAAAGTGAAAAAGAGAAAAACGAGGAGATTAAAATGTACTATATATTAAAATAACTCGAATCTGCCCATATAATCTTGACTATAGTAGCATTGCAATACTTAAAATACTCACATTGGAAAAAAATATACTTACATTGATTATGGCTGTGTATGTGTGTTCCACATTATTTAATTTGGTAAATAATACCAAGTGAAAATATATATATATGGGGGGCACCTGGGTGGCTCAGTCAGTTGAGCGACTGACTTCGGCTCAGGTCATGATCTCACAGTCTGTGAGTTCAAGCCCCGCGTCGGGCTCTGTGCTGACAGCTCAGAGCCTGGAGCCTGCTTTGGATTCTGTGTCTCCCTCTCTCTCTGTCCCTCCCCTACTCATGTTCTGTCTCTCTCTGTCTCAGAAATAAATAAACATTAAAAAAAATTTAAAAAAAAGAAAGAAAATATATGTATATATATATGTATGTATGAGCAAATAATCTAATTCTTATGGTTATTAAACAAATTGAAATCACATATATAAATGAATATCCTGCAGCAGTATAGTTTTCCATAAGTATAGGATTACCATAGAATTTGTTGTCCTTACGGGGAAAATTTTGAAAGAGAATAAGAAAGTGGAAACAAACAAACAAGGCAGCAATCATCAAGTGTAACTATATTGAACAAATGTGAACCAAAAATCGCTGTCTATGTGCAAATAATAAAACTGAAGCCCAAATTGTTTAAGTGCTAGGCCAGAAGAAATAAAAAAAGAAATAAAATTAGCATTTATCTTCTCAGAATTTCCAACTAACTAGGTTTTATTACCTCTGTTCTATTCCAAAGTAATCAGTTTTTATATGAAACAAGTGAATTGTGAATTCGTTTTCATATTAAACCTCTGCCATTTAGTAATACAGGTAAAAAATGAAAACACAAATAAGTATAACATGGAAATTATAAAAATATTCTGTACATCTATTGTAAGTATGACAAACTACATTTTTTTAAACAACTAGAATCATGATGATTAATCTTTTGCTTCTAATTAGAAGCAATACAACAGACTACATTTGCTCTATTGGATTTGTCTTCTGAAACTATAAAAAGTTATACAATTAAGAATTATTAAAAAGCGTATCAAATAAAACTCCTAAATACTTTTCCAGCCTAATACAAGTTCCTTTTCCATCATAAGATTTAACGGTGGTATTAATTTGTCACAAATAATTGATATAGTGGCTCAGTGTAGTTATTTTTCAGTAGAGTGTATATAATTTACTTCTAGCTGAAATACTAAAGGGATATTCTAATGATGTTTTTAATCTAAAATTGATACAATATTGGGATACCTGGGTGGCTCAGTCGGTTAAGCAACCAACTTTGCTTTAGGTCATGATGTCATGCTTTGGGAGACTGAGCCCCTCATTGGGCTCCGTGCTGTCAGCACAGAGCCTGCTTTGAATTCTCTGTTCCCCTCTCTGTCTGCCCTTCCTCTGCTTGCATTCTCTCTCTCAAAATGAATAAACATTAAAAAAATAAAAATGAATTTAAAAATGAAATTGATACAATATACAATATCTAAATACATTTTCATCAAAATTAATAAGGAGTTTCCGGGACACATAATTCTGGAAATATCTAATATTTGATTGTTACTTAGTAACTGTTATAAACAATATGCAGCTCAACTGAGGTCGATCCACTAATTAATGTATAAACAAAATTAATAAAATGTTAGGTTATTCTTATGTTGCTATTAATGTTATGATCTAACTTTTCAAGATTAACATATTGATATTCCAACGTATTTTTAAATTACATAGTTTAAGGGATTTTAGAGAATTCAAAATTTATTAGATGTAATTAATACATAAAAAGTAAACAAACCCAATTTATTTTTTAGGTTTCAAAAACAGAAATAAACATAATTATTATATATGTGTAGTTTATTGTTATATATAATATATTATATAGTATATTAATAATTTTTCATATTATATGTAATATTTCATATCCCGGCATTGGTTCAGGACCTCTGGCATCGGGAGCACAAGCAGGTCATAGGATACAGAGAAGGGCGTTGAAGGCTTTCCATGAAGACGTGGGCTTTAATCTCAATGTTATATATATTATATATTATTATATATTATATATTATTACATAATACATATTATATTATTATTAGCATTAGCATTTTTAAACATTATTTTCAAAGAGAGAGACAGAGAGAGACAGAGAGAGAGAGAGAGGAAGGGAAGAGTGAGGGAGGCAGGGAAGAGAAACCTTTACAGGCTCCACAGTCATCACTGAACCCTACACAGCGATCCTCTCACAACGCTGGGATTATGACCTGAGCCGAAATCAATAGTGGGGTGCTCAACTGACTGAGCCACCCAGGTGTCCCAGCCAACATTTCTTGATGACAACAGCCAGTAGTTTCCCATCACCTTGAAATCATGAATCAATTTATGTATGAATTACTAGGTTATTTTAATAAAGAAACACGGGGCGCCTGGGTGGCTCGGTCGGTTGAGCGTCCGACTTCCGCTCAGGTCATGATCTCACAGTCCGTGGGTTCGAGCCCCGCATCGAGCTCTGAGCTGACAGCTCAGAGTCTGGAGCCTGCTTCCGATTCTGTGTCTCCCTCTCTCTCTGCCCCTCCCCCATTCATGCTCTGTCTCTCTCTGTCTCAAAAATAAATAAACGTTAAAAAAAAATAAAAAATAAAGAAACACAAAGTCTTGGTATGCATAATCAAACATGCTACAATAATGTAAAATTCAGAAAACCTTCAAGGTATACTTGTCCCTTTGACTCAGAATACATCTATACATATTGGGGCGCCTGGGTCGCTTAGGCCGTTAAGTGTCTCGACTTCAGCTCGGGTCATGATCTCTAGGTCTGTGAGTTTGAGCCCCATGTTGGGATCTGTGCTGACAATTCAGAGCCTGGAGCCTGCTTTGGACTGTGTGTCTTCCTCTCTCTCTGCCCCTCCTCTTTTTATGCTCTGTCTCTCTGTCTTTCAAAAAGAAATAAAAAAAAAAATTAAATAACTTAAATAAAAAAATAAGTCTACATATAATGATCAGTAAACCAAGAGAAAATAATTTAGTTATTAAAATTACCAATTTTTCAAAAACATATATTTTTCTAGGTACTGTTCTAGACTATAGAGTTAATTGGTATTCCATTATGTTATAGAGACAATAAAGCAATACAGAAAAGGCAGGTGAAAAGTTACATGAAGAAAAGAAAACGTCTGTGAAGAGTGAAATTCTAAGGGCTGATAAAGTATGAGCAGATATGTTGGAAGGAGGGAGGGATTCAGAAAGACCTGATTTACCATGAGGAAGGTAAATGTGCCCTGAAAATATGTCAAATAAAGGAATTTCTGACAGAAGAAACGTAAGTGTAAATGCCATGAGGCCAGAACAAACTTGCTGTTTTCTAAAGAAACAGGAAGGCCAGAGGAAGAATATCCACTGTCTACTAGTTAGAAGGAATGAGTTGTCTTATGACCATGACTAATCATTGCAAGTCACCGGACTTCTGTTTTCATCACTGCCCAGTAGAGACATAAATATGCCCTAACTACCCCAGACTTGGGAAATGGTAATGTTTGCCAAAGCACACTGAAAATCTTAAAGGACTACAATAGTATAAGTTATTGTTTTAGAACTACTCTTATATGGTCTAATTTAAATAGTGTGAGCCCCTGTGCCTGCTGGATGTCACAGTAATTCGTGATGTTTACTTGGTGAAGTGTGTAGGAGTGAAAACGACTTACTTTATTCCACAGTTTAAAAGACCTTTTCACCATTTCACCATTTCCACTTTTCTCCACTTTCTTTCTGAGTCTCAGTTCACTTATTGATAAACAGGAGAAATAAACCTTATTTATAGGTTTTGGTAAAAATTTGTTGAGATACTATATACCCAGTATGTAGCAGAGTGCCAAGGATATATTAATTACCAAATAACTAGTAGCTTTAATAGCTGTAATTGTCCATTCTGATAATTATTATCAACATATATACCAGAATAAAGTATCTAATCTCATATAAATTCATATGTAAAGTTCTTAATCACTGATGGAGAATGTATAATTATATCATAAAGTAAGCATAGATAACAAACAATATAAATTAAACACACCAACTCTATTTGGAAGTCAGTAATTTTATTAAATAATGAAAGTTTTAGAATAGTAGAAGCACCAAACTCAAAAACACATTCACATTTTTAAGAACGTTATGTTATGATTAACCAAAATAATTAAATACACACACCACTGGCTTTTAATTAAAAAAGATAACCATGTTATTTCATAAACCTCTTGAATCATTACAAGTATGGTAGTTTTATTTGTTAGATAATACCTTCTAAAATGAGATATCTTAACAGAAGCATAGAATGTGTTTCTGCAAAGGATACAAAGCATAGATTCTATAATTTTATGAACGCATATTTAGCAGCTAGCCTGTATTAAGATTTATGGATAAAATGATGCAACAAATCCTTTCTACCATTAATATCACCTAATTTGGGGAAGACTGTCACATACACATGGATATAATGTAATGTAGTAAGTTAAAGGAAACTAGGTATACAGAAATTAGGCTGTGATATGAGATTGGTTAAGGAGGGCATTTTGAATGAGGGAACCAAAAGTGAAGATGTCAAGGTTTTGGATCCAGCCAATCAAAATCAGGAGGATTTGAGTGTTAAGGCATAGGGGAAACATGAGCTAAAACATTACCAAGAAACATGAGAAATATTGATTGGATGTTCTTTCTTATGATAATGATTCCATGTCACAAAATTTAAAAATCTTTGAGTTCATCCAGTGCAATATTTTAGCATTTGTCACATTGCCTGGCTCATAGTAAGTTAAAAAAAGATAAACTTACCAAATTGTGCATGTTAATTATGTGCAGTTTGTTATAGACCAACTATATCTCAAGAAAGCTGTAAAGCATTTTGCAAAAAGATCTAACAATGGATGGGAAGTGAGAATGTAGGTAAACAGTAGAGGATCTATCTGTAACGTATATAAATGAAATATAATAACATATTATTGAAATCTCATCTCTAAATTATGTATCAGGTGCATAGATAACTCACTAAAACTTTTGAAAAACAGATAATCCCCACAATCTTTCCACATTTCTGAAACATATCCAAAACTCAAAGTTTTTTAAATCATTTTAACTTTTAATTTTGAGATAATTTCAGACTTACGTGAAGTGTCAAATATAGTAGAGTAGAATTTCTAGATAATTTTCATTCAGTTTCTCCTAATATAAACATTTATATACCTATGGTACATTTGTCAAAATAAGATTAGCATTGGTATATTATTGTTAATAAAACTACAGGCTTTATCAGGACTTCAGTTGTTCCACTACTATTTTTTTTTTCTGTTCCATGATTCAGTTCACAGTACCCCATCATGGTCAGTTTTCCTGATTTCTTAGACACCTCCAATCTATGATGGTTTCTCAGTCTTTGTGTTTCATGACTTGGAAACTGAAAGATACTATTCAGGAAATTGGAAGAATTTTGTAGAATGCCCCATAGGTTTGATTATTTGTAGGTTTTGTCATCATTCAACCCGGGGTTTGAATTTGGGGAAAGAATATCACAGAGGTAAATTGTCTTTTTCATCCTATCATATCAAAGGGAAAATGGTATCATTATGACTCTCTGCTGGGGATGTTAACCTTGAACAGGTGTTTCATCTGCCAAGTTTTCTATACTGTAAATACCTTCAAATTCATGGGTCAGCTCCTTTAACCCCTTCAATATAGGTATATATTATTTATTTATAATATAATTAAATTCATTCTTTAGTCTGCATCCCATTCTGGAACCCCCTGACATTATGCTTTTGTTTCAATTTTAAATGAACGTATAGGAAAATTCCCTCTGTGAGTTTTGACAATGCATAATCATGTATCTACTACACAGTACTATATAGAACAATTCTATCACCTCTAAATGTTTCTACCTGTTGCCATTTGTAGACAACCTCTCTTTCTATTCCCTTCCCTAGACAACTATTGATCTATTTTCTATCCTTGTTTAGTTTATTCCAGGATGTCATATAAATTGAATCATACAATATATAGCCTTTGGGAGCTGGCGTCTTTCACTTCATAAAATACATTTAAGAGTTATTAACATTGTTGCATGAATCAGTCGTTTTTTTTTTTTTCTTCATTACTGAGTAGCATTCAATGAAATGAACGTTTTTTTTTTTCTTCATTACTGAGTAGCATTCAATGAAATGAACGTTACCCAGTTTGTTTATCCATTAATCTGTTGAAGGATGTTTGAGTTGTTCCAGGTTTTAGTAATTATAAGTAACTGATATGAGCTGTTGTGTACAGATTTTATTGCAACATGTTTCCAGTTTACATGGGAAACTTCCAAAAAACGGAATTGCTAGGTTATATACTAAGTGTTCAATTCATTTTTTTGCCAGTTATTTTCTCCTCCAAACTCTTTTTAATTGAAATAAAATTTACATAAAATAATATGTATTATGTGGAGTTCAGTAAGTTTTGAATATCCATTTCTTCATGTAACTAAATCCAAATCAGGATTTAAAGCATTTTGATCATCCTGGATGTTCTTTATGTTTCTCTCCAGTCAAACCCCCTTTGCTGAACCTATGTGGACACAACTGCTGTTCTGATTTTTATTTCCATGGATTAAGTTAATCAATTTATAACTTTAATGAACAAATGGAAAAATACGGTATGCATTCTTTTATGTTTGTCTTCCTTTATTGAACATCATGGTTTTGACATTCACTTGTTTTATGAATTAATTATTCTTATTTATTGATTATTTCTTTCATAAAATTAATTTATCTCACTCAGTTTATTCAGTTGTTTATGGACACTTTAGTTTTGTTCGTTTTCCCCAAGATTTTTTGATTGGATGAAAAAAGATAAAATTAACAATTGTATACATATATTTATAGAGAAACATTTTCTTTTCTTTTGGGTAAATTCATAAAATTGTAATCACTGAGTTAGGGGTGGGTATATTATTACTTTATAACTGACCAACAGCATTTAAAATTTTTTTAACTTTTATTCAGGTTTTGACAGTCAGAGAAAGACAGGGCGTGAGCAAGAGAGGGGCAGAGAGAGAGAGGGAGTCACAGAATCTGAAACAGGCTCCAGGCTCTGAGCTGTTAGTACAGAGCCCAACTTGGGGCTCAAACCCACGAACTGTGAGACCATGACCTGAAGTGAAATCCGACACTTAACTGAGCCATCCAGGCACCCCAACAACATTTTAAAATGCTGGAATCATTTTACATGCCCGCTAATAATATGTTAGATTTCCAACTGCTACACGTCCTAAATATTGATGTTATCTTTTTATTTTAGCTTTCCTACAGGATTTGACATCATGCCTTATTGTAGTTTTAGCTTTCATTTTCTTGATGAATAAAAACTGAAAAAAAATTTCTTGTTAGAGATATGTCTTAGGAATATGTCCTTTGCAGTTACTGGTTTTCACTTTCATTTTTTTTTTCAATAGGTTATCTTTATGGGCAAGGTATTTTTAACGTTAATGATGTCCAATTAGTTTTTTTTTCCTTTCAGGAAAGTTCAATTTGTGTCCTCAGAAATTTTTACTGACCCATGCTTTGAACATCTTTTACTAGCTTTTATTCTAGATGATTTTTAGTTGTAGCTTTTACATTTAAGATTCTTCTTGTTGACTTCCTACTCTATTATAAACCATATTCTTTTAGTTCTAGGTTCTTTGTTATTATTATTATTTGTTCCTTACAATGTGTACAATCATGTCATTTGCAGATAAAGAGGGTTGTGGTCTTCTTTTTCAATCTTTAGGAATCATCTTTTTTTTCATTGTATTTTTGCAAAGGCAAGGTCCTCAAGGAGAATTCTGAGGTGACAATAGAGACTTTTGTAGGGGAAAAGCATTCAATATTTCACCATTAATGATGAGAAAGTCCCTCTCCAACCCCCTTTCTTTCTTTCTTTCTTTCTTTTTTTAAAGTCCTACTTCTGGTTTGCTGTGAGGTTTTCTACACATTTAATTTTGACAGGTACTTTTCCTTTGTTTACTTAGATGATGCATTTTTTTTCTAGTTTTTTCATATAGTGATGTAGATCAATTTGTTTTCAAATGCTAAACCAACTTTTCTTTCCTAGGTTTAATCCGTGTAGTCAAGTTGTATTAATTTTTTATGTATTACTGGATTCAATTTGCCAATATTTCTTGAAAATTTTTGCATCTAAATCCATGAAGTATATTGATCGGTAATTTTCTTTTTATAGTAATGTCTTTGGAAGGTTTGACAACATGAGTAAATGAGTTAGGGAGTATTCTGTCCTAGTTAATCTATAAACTTGTTTAAATATTTGGAATAATTTACTAGTAAAGCTAACTGAGATTTTTTTATAGGAATATTTTTGAATTCATTGACCAAAAAGATAGAGGTACATTCAGTTTCTATTTCTTTTCCTCTTCTAGTGTTTTTGTAAAGTTGTGGGTTTTTTTAAGTTTATTTATTTATTTTGGAACAGAGAGAGAGAGCACACTCATGCACACGTGTGCCATCAGGGAAAGGGCAGAGAAAGAAGGAGAGAGAGAATCCCAAGCAGGCTCCACACTGCCAGCACAGATTCCGACGCAGGCAAGAAAAGTTGTGCTTGTCAATTAATTGTCCATTTCTTCTGACTTCCTAAATATTGACATAATCTCATTCATAATATTTGTTATTGTACATTTAATATTTATGGAATATGTAGTAATGATCCCTCTTCAGTTTCTGATGTCAAAATTAATTATTTTCTTGATCAGTCTTGCTATGTTTCTATCAATTATATTTACCACCTTTAAAAAAAATTTTTTTTAACATTTATTCATTTTTGAGAGTGAGAGAGAGAGCTTGAGTGGGGAGGGGCAGAGAGAGAGGGAGACACAGAGTCCGAAACAGGCCCCAGGCTCTGAGCTGTCAGCACAGGGCCCGACACAGGGCTTGAACTCAGGGAGTGTGAGATCATGACCTGAGCCGAAGTTGGACGCTCAACAGACTGAGCCACCCAGGCACCCCAATTATATTTACCATCTTAAAGAACATACTTGTGAATGATTTTTTATTTGTTTGCTATTGCATTTATTTTTGCTATTTTGTTTCCTCTCTTGTAAATAATTGAACTTTAATTTGTACTTACATCTTCCTTAATATATATAGTCTTCTAGCTTCTTTAATTTGCACTTCTGGCTTCTTAAGTTGAAAACTTAGCCCATAGATTTTAAACTTTTCCTCCTTTATACTATGAACATTTAAAGCTACACATTTCCCTCTTCATAGATTTAGCTGCTTTTCCTTATGTTTTTGTTATGTTGTACTTTAATTCTCATTTAGTTGGAAACATTTTCTATTTTCTCTTGTGATTTATTTTCCAACCAACAGGCTACTTAGGAGTATATTGTTTAATTTCCAATTATTTGGGGAAATAACTGGCTATTTTATGATTTATAATTTATTTTGGTTGAGATCATAGTGGATACTCTGCATGATTTCAGTACTTTACAATTTGTTTAGTTTGTTTTATGTCCTGTAGTATTATAGCTGTAATATTCTAGAAATAATAATTAAATAATAATTAATATAATTAAATAATAATTATAATATAATAATTAATTATAATAATATAATTAATAAAATTAAATAATAATTAAATTAATTTATTATGTGGTTCAAATTTTATCATTCTATTTTCCTTCTACTTTTATATTTTCCATCATTATATTTTTATGTATTTGCCTTATCAGTTACTGAGAAATGGGTGTTAAATGCTCCATTGTGATGAACATTTACCCTTTTTTAACTTTAGTGCTATCAATTTTGCTTTCACGCATTTTGAAACTCTGTTACTTAGTACATCTTTAGAAATATTTCTTTGACCATTTTATCTTTATGAAATGACCCTCTTCATCTTTGGTAATACTACTTGTCCTGAAGTCTAGTCTGTCTGATGCTAATGAAGCCATATCAACTTTTTGCGTTTAGATTTTGCATGATATATCTTGCTTTTTATTTTTAACCTTTTCACCTTTTCATGTCTTTATGTTTCAAATGCATCACTTGGAGGCACATAGTTGTGTTTTAGTTTGTTTTTTTTTTAATTATTCTGACAATTTCTGTCCTCTCTTTTAATTGGAGTGTATAATCCATTTACCTATAATTGAATTATTATGTTTATTTTTCCTACGTTTTCTAAGTATTGTCTCTGTTCTCTATATCTTCTTTTTCTTTCTGCTATCATTTGGGCTAATTGAACACTTTTAGTTTTTTAATTTTTTCATTCTATCTACTCTACTGGCTTTTTTTTTTTTTTTGGCAGTCCTTTTTTATTGTTTGCTCTAAGAAGAGTGAAAGTTTAGCTGTAGAAACAGAAGTACTAACTGCTGTATTATGATGAATTGTGGCTCCCAAACATATCCAGCTCCAAGTCATTAGAAACTGTTAATGTTATGTGGCAAAACTAAGTTTGTAGATGTGATGGTTAAAGACCTTGCAATAGGAAGATTATCCTGGATTATCCTAGTGGGTCCTAAAAGTAATCAAAAAGGACCTTATGGAAGGGAGAAGGGGAGATTCAACAACAGAGAACAGAAAAAATACAAGGTGACCACTGAAGTATAATCCTACCTGCTCTCTCTAGATGCTAGAAAAAACAAAGAATCCGTTTCTTCCCTAGAGCCTGCAGAGGTAGTACAGCCTGCTGATAACATGGATTTCAGACCAGTGTTTATAGAACTGATTTATAGAACTATTAGAAAATAAATGTGTGTTGTTTTAAGTCCCCAAATTTGTAGCTATTTGTTACAGCAGACAGGAACACTTGGATAGAACCTTGTATCGGCAATGTCACCAAGAGTACTCGAGGGTTACGCTTTCTAGGGTTTAGCAGCATCAAGGTCCAAAACTAAGATGGAATTTTGATTAATCATTTATTATCTTGAAAGGTCCACTTAAATGTCTGCTGCCAATGTAAGGTATGAAGTCACTGGAATTCATCATATACGTGAAGAACACAAAGTATTTGATATGGCTAGAAGGACTTTACCCATTATATGTTATAATTATCTTTTACTAAAAAAAAGCTAAATTCGAAGACAAAGGTAATTTATTATGTCAAAACAAATTATCCATTCTGCTAAATTCACTGCACCAACAATATTTCTAAGTGGCATATTAGTCTTCATCATCTACGCTCTAACCCAATTAATCTTAATATTCTGGACTTGCAGAGTGACAGACATAGAAAGGTTTTTGGCCAGTGTCTAGTGTCACTTGAAATTTGAGACAATGGGTGCCTAGAAACATTAAATTTATCATTCTGATTCTAAGACAGCAAAACGTGCCACCAACCAGTTGACATTCCATAGAATACATTTTTCTCAAATCCTGAAAGAGTGATTCTATAACTTTACATCCTTTAGATGTGTATCTGGCTATTTTCCACTTAGTTGAAAAGTCATGTTTCACTTAGGAAAACAACAGTGACTGTAGGATTTCTGGGGAGGAATGGGTTAATCCAGGCCATTTTAGGCTCACCCAAACGTTGTTGGAGAGTTAGCTGAAGAAGGCCAGGGAAAAATTTCCTTAAAATAGTGGCATTCACATGGAAGCCACCGTACATTTCACCCATCTCATCAGGATATTGTTAGCTGTTGAAGGAGGTCATTTTCCCGGGCTGTCTGTCTCTGAAATAGTGGTAGATCTCAGCATTTTTGACAAGACCTCTTAACATCCGTTCTCAGCTGCTGGCAGCACCAGTAGATGAGAGTCTCGAGGCTCACCTTTTGTGAAAGATCTGTTTCCACCTGCCTGAGAGATCATTTCCCCTTCCACCTTCCAAATCTGGCACAAGTGTCTCACAGTGGCTTCCCCAAACTCAGAACTACATTTGGGGAAATACAGCTCCTGCTTTCTCTCTGCAATGCATAAGAGACTCTAAAGGGGGTACCACTGACACTACATTGAGCATGGATCTTTTTCGTTGAATTCCTTAAAGTTTATGACTTCGTATTTGTAGTAATTGAAATAGCCTTTAATAAAAAAGAGGGGATTTGCCTTTGCAGTGTACTGACTGTATTGTTCTATTGGGTTCCTTGTACTGTTTATTGTGTCTACTAATATTTGTCTTCTGTCTGCATCTGGATTTCTTTAGGCCCTATCAGCCAGTGGTATAATACAGTCATAATAACAGTAATAGCAATCAACCAGGGGTATAATATCATCATAATAATAGTAACAAAAGAGTAAACCTAAATTACCTCCCAAACGCTGCATATTGGATTTCTAATGTGTGCTTCAGTTTGTCAGGAACCATAATCTTTCTCAACATGTTAACATCCATCATTTCATCTTTGATTGGAGATGACCTCATCAGACATCTTTGGTCATTTATTGATATGTCCTATATGTCTGTTGTTGATTTTGTAATAACTTTTTCTATTCTGTATCATCAGTCATCTAGCTGAATTAGTAGGTAGGAGAAGAAGTATATCATTTTTCCCCCTAAAGGCTATAATGGTATTAAAGCCTTATTTAATCTGTTCCAAAGGAATTCTGCAAAAGTCCCTAGGATGAATGAGGAAAAAAAATCTACATTGAATTGGACATAATTATATTTTTCTTTTAGATTCTGCTGTTCTTTTTTTTTTTAATTTTTAATGTTTATTTATTTTTGAAAGAGAGAGACAGAGCATGAACAGGGAAAGGTCAGAGAGAGACAGAGACATAGAATTCGAAGCAGGCTCCAGGCTCTGAGCCATCAACACAGAGCCCGATGCTGGGCTAGAACCTACCAGCCATAAGATCATGACCTGAGCTGAAGTTGGAAGCTTAACTGACTGAGCCACCCAGGCACCTCCAGATTCTGCCATTCTTAAAATATAAACTTTAGGGGGCTCCTGGATGGCTCAGTCATTTAAACATCTGACATTGACTCAGGTCAGTTATAATCTCACAGTTCATGACTTTGAGCCCCTCATTGGGCTCTCTGTTGTCAGCACAGAGTTCACTTTGGATCTTCTGTCCCACCACCCCCCCCCTTGCCCTCCCCTGCTCTCTCTCTCTCAAAAATAAATTAAATAATAAAAAATAAACCTTAAAACATTTTGGAACGATTTCACTTTACATAATTATATTCAATCTAGAACAGAGAGATTCTGTATACTCCGAATCCTTTTTCCCCTATTACTAAAATCTTACATTAGTATGGTACATTTGTTACAATTAATGAACCATATTTATACATTATTATTTTTTTAAAGTTTATTTATTTCTTTCTAGAGAGAGAGGCAGACAGAGAAAGAGAGAGAAAGGCAGAGAGAGAAGGAGAGAGAGAGAATCCTAAGCAAGCTCTGCAACTCTCAATGCAGAGTCTGACACGGAGCTTGAACCCATAAACATCGAGATCATGACCTGAGCCGAAGTCAAGAGTAGGATGCTTAACTGACAGAACCATCCAGGTACCCCAATATACTATTATTAACTAGAGTTAACAATTAAGATTTTCTCATTTTTCCTAATGTTATTTTTCTTTTCTGAGATCAAATCTAGCGTAATACATTATGTTTAGTACTGACATCTTCTTAGGCTCCTATTGGTTGTGGCATTTTCTAGGAATTTATTTTGGATGATTTTGATGCTTCTGAGTGTAATTACAGTAATTTTCTGGAATGTCTCTCAGGCACTGCCTGTTTTTGTTTGTTTATTTGTTTGTTTGTTTCATATTCATTTTTGGTACCACACAGTTACATTTCCTTTCTCATCACATCACATTAAGGATCCAAACTATCCATATGACTTATCTCTGTTGTATCAATATGAATCTCTGAATTGAGATGGTGTTTGTTAGTTTTCTATACTGTAAAGTGATTCTACCCCCTTTGCACACTGTACTCTTTGGATGAAAGTCACTATTCAAAGTCCACACTTATGGAATGAAGGAAATTATAATCCACTTTCTTCTCTCTCTCTGTCTCTTTCTCTCCTTCTTTTAATTTTTTTTCAACAAATATACCTTTAGTTTTCTACAATGAACTGAACTTTTGTTTCAAACCCTTTTTACACTTGAGTGGTCTGTCCCATCTTTTCTAATGGTTATGAATTAAGTTCTGAAAACTTTTCTTTTAATTTTTTTAATTGAAGAATAATTAACATACAATTATTGTGTTAGTTTCACAGTTACAACATAGTGATTCAATATTTATATACATTACAAAATGGCCACAACAGTTAGTCTAGTTACTATCTGTCACCATAAAAGTTGTCACAATGTTATTTGACTATATTCTCTATGCAGAGAGAGAAGGGGAGAGATTGTCAATGTAATTGTCAATGCAGAGCCCAATGCAGAGCTCAAACTCACGAACCGTGAGATCATGACCTGAGCTGAGAACAAGAGTCAGTTGCTTAACCGACTGGGCAACCAGGTGTCCCATTTTCTGAAGGACAGAGTATTTACATACATTCTTTGGAATTCTTTGGCACAGGAATTTGTCACTCTCCCCCCATTTATTTATTAAATCCTGTTAGATGTGATGTTCATTTTAAACATTGTTGGGTTAGATTAACTAATATTGTGTTGAGTTTTTACATCTGTTTTATGAGAGATATTGTTCATGTAATAAACATAAACATATATTGCTGTACATTAGAGAATTAATTAGGAAGTATTCATCCTGCTTTTAATATTGAAAGATATTGTAAAGAATTGGTATCACGACTTTCTTGAATGTTCAATAGAATTCACTGGTGCAATCATCTGCACGTGTTGACTTCGGTTTTGGAAGATCATTAATTATTCTAATTGTTTCTAATAGATACAGAGTTAATTAGGTTATCTGTTATCCTTGTATGTTTTTATAGTTTGCATTTTTCAACAAATTGGCCTATTTTACATAAATTATCAAATTGGTGGCATAGACTTGTTCATAATATATTTTATTATCCTACTTTCTGTTCAACAATAGTTATGATTCCATCAAATTTCTGATATTCTTAATATGTATTTTCAATTTTTCCTTGGTTAATATTGCTAGAGTTTTATCAATTTTATTGATCTTTTCAAAGAATCAGATTTTGGTTTAATTGATTTTTCTCTATTTACTGTTCTTCATTTCTGTAATTCCTGCTCTAATTCTTGTTATTCATTTTTTTATCTTGCTTAAGGCTGTATTTCTCTTCTTTCTGTAGTTTCCTAAAATGAAAGCTTTAGATAATTAATTTTAGATTTTTTTCTTCTCTAATGTGTTTTCACTACTACGTTTTTCCTTTAAGCACAGCTTTCACTGCAATCTGCAAATATGGGCGAATTGTGTTTTTGTTTTAATTTAGTTCAAGTATTTTAAATTTATTTTGACACTTTTTTGTATCCTGTGTTATTCATAAGTATTCTTTAATTTCCATTATTTTTTGAAATCCGCCACCTATATTTCTGTTTTGATTTCTTGTTTAGTTCCATTTTGAGACCAGACTTTATATGATTTCTATTACTCTAAATTTATTAAAATGTATTTCATGGTCCAATGTGCTCTATGTGGGTGAACTTTCCATTTGAACCTAGGAAATATGTATGGTGCTGCTTTTGGATGGAATAGTCTATAAACATCAATTAGATCAATCTGATTAATAATGTTGTTCAGGTCAAGGATAGCCTTAGTGATTTTCCACCTTCTTTGATATATTCATTATTGATGGGTAGTGTTAAACTCTCCCACTTTAGAAGTAGATTTGTCTCTTATCCTTTCAGTTCTATTAGTTTTTACTCATGTATTTTGATGCTGTGTTTTTAGGTGCATACATGTTTAGGATTATTATGTCTTTTTGGAGAATTGCCTTCATTATCATTATGTAATGTATATATTTATTCCTGATGATTTTCTTTGATTTGGAATCAGATTTGTTTGAAGAGCTACTCTAAGTTTCTTTTGATGAGTGTTACCATTTTATATATTTCTCTCTCTCTTTACTTTTAGTCAATCTGAGTCTTTTGTTCTCTTTTTATTCATACTGACAGTTGTTGTCTTTTAAAAGATTTTTTTAATGTTTATTTATTTTTGAAGGAGACATAGAGACAACGTGAGCTGGGAAGGGACAGAGAGGGAGACACAATCCAAAGCGGGCTCCAAGCTCTGAGCTGTCAGCACAGAATGAGCCACCCAGGCACCCCAGTTGTTGTCTTTTAATAGGTATATTTAAACTAGTCATACTTAAAATGGTCGTTTGTATACTATAAAAACCAGAATCAATAACAGCCAGGTCTATAATTATATTCTGTTCTTGACAGAGGCCCTTCTTCTGTGTTCTGTCTTTAAAGTGTGCATTTGGGGCTCCTGGGTGGCTCAGTTAGTTAAGCGTCCGACTTCAGCTCAGGTCATGATCTCACAGTTCGTGTGTTCAAGCCCCAAGTCAGGCTCTGTGTTGACAGTTCAGAAACTGGAGTCTGCTTCAGATCTTGTGTCTCCCTCTCTGCCTCTCCCATGTTCTGTCTCTCTCTGTCTCTCAAAAATGAATAAACATTAAAAAAATAAGTAAATAAATAATGTGTGCATTTTATGTGATTCCATTTAATCTCCTTCTCCAGGATATTATTTCTCTCTTTTTCTCTTTTATTGAGATTTCCCTGGAGGGTTTTTTTTTTTAAACATTTTATTTATTTTTTCAGAGACAGAGACAGAGCATGAGCTGGGGAGGGGGCAGAGAGAGGGGGGTAGTCACAGATTCCAAGGCAGGCTCCAGGCTCCGAGCTGTCAGCACAGAGCCCAACGCTGGGCTCCAACTTATGAACCATGAGATCATGACCTGAGCCAAAGTCGACCGCCTAACCGACTGAGCCACCCAGGTGTCCCAGATTTCCCTGGAGGTTTTTAAATAGCCTATATCTGATTTAAAATGACACTATGAAATAAACAAATAAGTAAATAAATAAATAAATAAACAAAATAAAATGACACTACTCAGCTTCATGTGTAATAGGTACCTTATAGCACAGTAGTCCAAATCCTTCTCTCCTTTCCCTTATGACAAATGCTTTCATTCTTTTTACTTCATTGTATGTTATGATCACATAATACATGGCTAATTCTTACTTTCAATTATCGTTTAAAGCAAGGGAAAAAAGGAAAATGAAATACTTAATTCCACTTTCATTTATTCTTTCTTCATTGCTTTCTCTTTCTTTATATAGATTCATACATATGATCTGTATCATTTTTTTTCTTTTGCTTAAAAATATTCTTTGAATGTTTCTTGTAGCTCCTATCTGCTACTGATAAATTTCCTCAGATTTTCTTGGTTTATATTTGTATTTAGTGTAAAAAATATTTTTATTACTCTTAACTTTTGAAGCATAATTTCACTGGCATAGAATTTTAGGTTTTCTTTTCTTTTTCCTTCAACACTTTAAATATTTCACATCATTGTTGGAGCACCTGGGTAGGCCAGTCAGTTAAGAGTCCAACTCTTGGTTTTGGCTCAGATCATGATCTCACAGTGCCTAGGTTTGAGCCCGCATCAGGCTCTGCACTGGCACTGCAGGGCCTGCTTGAGATTCTTTCTCTCTCCCTCTCTCTCTGTCCTTCCCCTACTTGTTCTCTCTCTATGTATCTCAAAATAGATAAATAAACTTAAAAAAATATTTCACACCATTGTCTTCTTACTTGCATTGTTTCCTAAGAAATATTTGCTTTACTTATGTTTGTTCAAATGTCTTTGGCTTTTTAATAATTTTTAAATTTTTTCTTTGATTTTTTGGAGTTTGAATATAATGTAATTTTGATTGTTTATAGTCTGAATATGCCTAAAGTGTAGGGTTTTGCGTGTGTGTGTGTGTGTGTGTGTGTGTTGGAAGGGGAGTGGTTGTTGTTATTTATACTGCTTGGGATTCCTTGAGTTTCCTGGATTGGTATCTTTCCTTAATATTGGAAATTTCACAGCCATTATTGCTTCAAATAATTCTCATGCTCCATTCTTTCTTTTCTATTTCCATTATGTGAATGTTACAGCATTTTAAATTCTCCTTTAGTTCTTGGATATTTTCTTCTAGTTTTTCATTCAAATCTGGAAAGTTTTGGTTGATGTAATTTTCAAACTCACTGATTCTTTTCCAAATCCAGTATACTAATGTTATCATCAAGAAAATCTTAATTTTTATTATAATATTTTTATTTGTAGCATTTCCCTTTAATTCCTTCTTAAAATTTCCACCTCTCATGTTACCCATTTATTTTTTTCTTATTATCTGTGTTATCACTTAAGCCATTAGCTTCTGAATTGTATTTATTTTTAAGTTTTCTGTCTGGTACTTCCAGCATCTGTTTTATGTATGAGTCAGGTTCTCATGTTGCTTTGTTCCTTTAAATTGTTTTTCTCATAGCCTGCAGTATGCTTTATGATTTTTGTTAGGAATCAGACATGTTGCATCTGATAATAGAACTAGGGTAAAATAGTTCTCCAGTGTGAGGATTTATGCTAATTTATGTTAATGAGAGTGGGAATTGGGCTTTGCTTGCTGTTTGTTTGCTATTTGCTGCAGTTTTAATGTTAGAAACTTGAAGCTTCTTGGTGGTTCTTGTTTTTGTAGCTCCTCTTGACTGTGGGTTTCCTTAGTACTCCTCCTTGGAAGAGAGTCTCTGTCTTCTAGCTTTTTCAGCTGGGATCCACAATTGTTCTATTTGGGTCCTGTTCTTGTGTTGAGGAGGTTCTATAACCTTCCAATTTATCTTGGTCTTTTAGGGGACCTGTGTCTCTCGCTTCTGACCTTCATAAGATTTTCTTCTCTTACAGTTTTTTTCCCCTCCCATGTGAGGCAGAAAGTCTGGAGGGGGCTGACAGGGTGGAATGACCTTCTATCAAGGCTTTGGGATTGAGGCTCTGATAAAGTCTTCCCTAGAAGAGTGGGCCTTTGTCAGGTAGAATGCTTGTGGTGTAGTGGTATAACTAACAAGGATTACTCTTCCTCCTCTCCTAGAGCCATGAGGAGAGCTTTCTTGCTTGCTTCTTCACCAGGAAAAGCTGAGGAGTTCTTGAACATAAATCCCATGAAATTGCGAGATTTCTTAAAGACTGTGTCCCCAAGAAGTTTCCCACTTTCACCTAAGTGCACACTTAGCCTCCAACAATTCATCAAAGCCACATTGTACTTGTCCCTGTCAGCTTGTGTTCCAGGTAAGGAGACCTTGACTAGTCCTCCAGGTTCACTTGTTTCACTAGATCTCAGTGAGGGAGCTTGTCCTGGGAATTCAGTTCTCTGATGGGTCTCAGAAGTTACTGATTTTTAGTTTGTTCAACTTTTATTGTTCTACCTAAAGGGAATCGAGTGATGTCTTCAAAGCTATTTACATATTGGAGTCAAAACCAGAAGTTGGGAATCTTTTTTTGAGCCACATAGTATATCTCAAATATACCTTAATGAGGAATTTCTTTCCTACCTGGTATCCTGTCAAAAGTTTTGAGAAGCCACTTATGGATAGACTCTTTTTCCAAGGTGGTTTAGAAAGTGTCTTAATCCTAGGAGGCAGCTTTCAATGTTAACTTCTCAGTTATCCAAATAGTTTACAGGTCTCCTTGGTCTTAACACGGTGAAGCACTTCTATCCTCCAAGTTTTGGGTTTTCCTGTGTGTCTTTCCCTAGAGCATACTGTTCTCAAAACAAAACAAACAAACAAATCATAATTCTAAGTAACAATTTGTATTTATGGTTAAAACTTGAAGTCACTTTGAAAATGAAAGCCAGTAGGGAATTCTACCAAACATTTAAGGAAGAGTTAACACCTATTCTCTTGAAGGTGTTTCAAAAAATTAGAAATGGAAGGAAAATTTCCAAACTCATTCTATGAAGCCAGCATTACCTTGATTCCAAAACCAGACAGAGACCCCACTAAAAAGGAGAACTATAGACCAATTTCCCTGGTTAACATGGATGCAAAAACCCTCAACAAGATATTAGCCAACCGGATTCAACAATACATTAAAAAAATTATTCACCATGACCAAGAGGGATTTATACCTGGGATGAAGGGCTGGTTCAATATCCGCAAAACAATTAACATAATTCATCACATCAATAAAACAAAACACAAGAACCATATGATCCTCTCAATAGATGCAAAGAAAGCATTTGACAAAATACTGCATCCTTTCTTGATAAAAACCGTCAAGAAAGTAGGGATAGAAGGATCATACCTCAAAAACAAAAAAGCCATATATGAATAACCCAACGTTAATATCATCCTCAAGGGGGAAGAACTGAGAGCTTTTTGGGAGTCTTAGCCTCTGCAATCAGACAACACAAAGAAACAAAAGGCATCCAAATCGGCCAGGAGGAGGTCAAACTTTCACTCTTCACAGATGGCATGATATCCTATATGGAAAACCCTAAAGATTCCACCAAAAACTGCTAGAACTGATTCATGAATTCAGCAAAGTTGCAGGATAAAAAAATCAATGAACAGAAGTCAGTTGCACTCCTATACACCAACAATGAAGCAACAGAAAGAGAAATCAAGGAATCTATCCCATTTACAGTTGCACCAAAAACCATAAAATACCTAGGAATAAATATAACCAAAGAGGTGAAAAATCTATACGCTGAAAACTATAGAAAGCTTATGAAAGACATTGAAGAAGACACACACACACACACACACACACACGCACACGCACACACACACACACACACACACAAAGATTCCATGCTCCTGGATAGGAAGAACAAATATTGTTAAAATGTCGATACTACCGAAAGCAATATACATATGCAATGCAATCCCTATCAAAATAACACCAACATTCTTCACAAAGCTAGAACAAATAATCCTAAAATTTGTACGGAACCAGAAAAGACCCTGAATAGCCAAAGAAATCTTGAAAAACAAAAGAAAAGCAGGAGGCATCATAATCCCAGACTTCAAGCTATACTACAAAACTGTAATCATCAAGACAGTATGGTACTGGCACAAGAACAGATACTCAGATCAATGGAACAGAATAGAGAACCCAGAAATGGACCTACAAACGTATGGCCAAGTAATCTTTGACAAAGAAGGAAAGAATATCTAGTGGAATAAAGACAGTTTCTTTAGCAAGTGGTGCTGGGAAAACTGGACAGCGACATGCAGAAAAATGAACCTGGACCACTTTCTTACACCATACACAAAAATAAACTCAAAATGTATGAAAGACCTAAATGTAAGACAGGAAGCCATCAAAATCCTCGAGGAGAAAGCAAGCAAAAACCTCTTTGATCTTGGCCGCAGCAACTTCTTATTCAACATGTCTCTGGAGGCAAGGGAAACAAAAGCAAAAATGAACTACTGAGACCTCATCAAAATAAAAAGTTTCTGCACAGTGAAGGAAACGATCAGCAAAACTAAAAGGCAACTGACAGAATGGGAGAAGACATTTGCAAACGACATAGCAGATAAAGTGTTAGTATCCAAAATCTATAAAGAACTTCTCAAACTCAACACCCAAAAAACAAATAATCCAGTGAAGAAATGGGCAAAAGACATGAATAGATACTTCTCCAAAGAAGACATCCAGATGGCCAACCAACACATGAAAAAATGCTCAGCATCATTCATCATCAGGGAAATACAAACTGAAACCACAATGAAATCCCACCTCACACTTGTCAGAATGGCTAACATTAACAACTCAAGCAACAACAGATGTTGGTGAGGATGCGGAGAAAGAGGATCTCTTTTGCATTGTTGGTAGCAATGCAAACTGATGCAGCCACTCTGGAAAACAGTATGGAGGTTCCTCAAAAAATTAAAAATATAACTACCCTACATCCCAGTACTGGCACTACTAGGTATTTATCCAGGGGATACAGATGTGCTGTTTTGAAGAGACACATGCACCCCCGTGTTTATAGCAGCACTATTAACAACAGCCAAAGTATGGAAAGAGCCCAAATGTCCACTGATAGATGAGTGGATAAAGAAGAAGTGGTGTATACACTAAAATGGAGTATTACTCGGCAATCAAAAAGAATGAACTCTTGCCTTTTGCAACTACGTGGATGGAACTGGAGGATATTATGCTGAGCAAAATTAGTCATAGAAAGACAAATATCATATGACTTCACTCTCATGAGGACTTTAAGAGACAGAACAGATGAACATAAGAGAAGGGAAACAAAAATAATATAGACACAGGGAGGGGGGCAAAGCATAAGAGACTCACAAATATGGAGAACAAACTGAGGGTTACTGGAGGGGTTGTGGGAGGGGGAATAGTCTAAATGGGTAAGGGGCATTAAGGCATCTACTTGTGAAATCATTGTTACACTATATGCTAACTAATTTGGATGTAAAAAATACAATTAAAGGAGCGCCTGGGTGGCTCAGTTGGTTGGGTGGCCAACTTCGGCTCAGGTCATGATCTCGCGGTCCGTGAGTTCGAGCCCCGCATCGGGCTCTGTGCTGACAGCTCGGAGCCTGGAGCCTGTTTCAGATTCTGTGTCTCCCTCTCTCTGACCCTCCCCCGTTCATGCTCTGTCTCTCTCTGTCTCAAAAATAAATAAAACGTTAAAAAAAATAAAAAAAATACAATTAAAAAAAGAGTATAATTGAATATAATTGATGAAATAAAAAAATAATAAAAACATGTTTAAAAATTAAAAAGAAGAAAGAAAAGGCAAGCTAATAGTTTTACAGCAACAAGGTCAAAACCAGAAAAACTAATTGGTTTAACGGAAAGTTTAATTATCCAAAAGTATCCTAAATCCCTAGCGTTAGGGTCAGCACATGTTAGCACTTGTAGTGTATCAGGGTAGAAGTGAAATGTAGAAGTGAAGAGCACGAACCCTGGAGCCAAATTACCTTTGTATAAATCCTGGCTTTGTCACTTGTTCCCTGGGTTACCTTGGCAAGTTATTTAATCTTTTTGTACTTCAGTTTCTCCACCTGCAAAGCTGTCATAAAAACATACTACTATCCTCATAGTGTTGTTCCGGGTATTACCCGGGAAAATATTTGTAAATTGACTAAAACTATAACTGGCACACAGTTAATACTTTGTAATATTGTTAAATAAATAGAAAACATAAAATAGAAAACATACATAGAAAACCTTCCAAAAAAAAAAAAAAAAAGAAAAGAAAATGAAAGCCAGTATTCAGTAAGATGATATTTCGAGATAGAAACTATCCTACTGGACTATAATTGAAATATTTTATGAAAAGTATTTTTTTGAAGTGTGGGGGAAGTAACATTCTCTATCCAACAGTTTAGGAAAAGATTTTATGCAAACAGGAAAAATCATATGCCAAAAACATGCACTTGTAAGATAATTAAGATTGTGTCTCATTTGGGGCATCTGGGTGGCTCAGTAGGTTAAGCATCCGACTTCAGCTCAGGTCATGATCTCACGGTTTGTGGGTTCAAGCCCCTGGTTGGGCTCTGTGCTGACAGCTCAGATCCTGGAGCCTGCTTGGATTCTCTGTCTCCCTTTGTCTCTACCCATCGCCCGTCCATGGTCTGTCTTCTCTCAAAAATAAAGTAAACATTTAAAAAGTTTGAAAAAAGATGGTGTCTCATTTGATATATCATTACTGTGCTTATTTGTAATAGGGCTCCTACAGAAACAAAAATAGTACTGTCACGCTTATTTTTGTAATCAAAACTACATTTTAAGTTCTACGGTTTTCTTCATTCATTTGTCCAACGTGCACTGAAAGTTTAAATCTAGTATTTAATTTGTAGTGTACTTTAGACCATTTACTTTGACTCTTAAAATCATTACTTAAAGAATCTTGGTGTACTGTTCTATTTATTGATGGTACTTTCAGCTTTCCATGACCCTTCTAAAAGCTCTGCCTATGTGGAACAGGAAGACTGGAACTGACATTAGATTATCTCCCACCTTTAAAATGATTTTTATTCTCCATTGCGTATGTTTCACATTAGGAATAGAAGAAATCTGCCCGAAACTGATTGAAAAACAAACCTTCTTCCTCAAAAGTGTTCATTTTTTCACAGACTCACTAGGCTGTCCACTGCCTAGACAAAGATATTCTGGGAATCTTCACTTTTTTCCCCCAGACATTCCATTACAAATCTTGTTACAATACACAGCTTATTTCTCCACACCCACACATCTACTAACATTAGTTTTCTGAAGTGTGAAACAGGGCTTCCTGATGGCGTCTTCACATTTTACGTAACTGTTGATGAAGCCACTGCTGACACTGGGAATGTCACTGTAAAATCCTGAGACATTTTGGAGAGGAGAAAAGTGTTATCCAATTATTTGCTCAAAATACAGCACTGGCAAGTAACTGAGCGGGCGATCTCAACCTACCTGTCAGCTCTTCAAAATCCATGGCTTACCAGTTTGAGGCGACATCCTTGTTCAAAGCCTTATTAAACAGTTTAAAAACCATGAATTATAGAGTTCTGCTCATTTAAGAGACAAGAAGGAAATATCTACTCAGCAAAAAAAAAAATGAGGATATATGATTTAAATTGGTCAACTTCACAGTCTGAATTCGGTAGACAGTTGCAGATTTGTGTGTTTTGTGGGGTAGTTCGCAAATTATTGTGGTATGAAAGAATTATTTTGCAAGCATATCTGTAACAGCGTTAGAGAGCTGCAGTTCTCTGAATAGTTCAGGACAAAAAAACTGCTTTAGGTTGAATTTCTCTGATCATCAAGGAAAGCTGATGTGTCTTTGGCCTGATTTATTCTTCGTTTACATCCCTATAGTTGATCGCAAACCCTCTATTTCTGTTTATAGTTCTATACAGTTAATTTCAAATCCTCTACTTTGCAAATTAAAATTCCTTATGTCAGATCTTAATTGTGAAAACATAGTTTTACTCTGAATTAATCAAATGGGGAGGGAGAGGAAATCCTTTACATGAAATTATCATTTTGAATAGAGACAAAATTGACATTATTTCAGCTTATTTAAGAAAAAAAAGTTAAATGATTGTGGTGAAGTGCAGATGGCTCATGGGTATTGTCACATATATTTTTTTCTTGTCAATGTAGAGAAATATAAACTATATAAGCAATGTAGAATTATGGCAGTGATCATTAACTGTGTTCAACAATATTTGTTTGAAGTGTTTTAAACCTTTTACTTGTCATACTGTAAGGCATTGCTTCTTAATCTTACTTTCTCTTAAACAGTCAAATGCTTAACATTTGGGTTATATGATAGGTATTTTTAGCCTGGGTTTATATTATAGGTATTTTTACCATGCAGCCAGCACAGGCTACCCTGAAAACAGTTTGTATTTCTTATCTTCATTGACACTTAGGTGTGGCCAATGAGCTATAATAAGAAAAGGTCCTGTAGTTGCTTCTGTAAACTTTCTTTAAAGATGAAAGACTCCTGTCCTTATTTGTATCTCCTTCCTTCCCACTATCTTGAATACAGAGAATAGGCTAGAGCCGGAACAGCCACTTTGAACCATGAGGTCACCCCAAGAATGGAGTTAGCACAAGACTAAGTAACATAATAGAAGTAGTCAGAGTTCCCGAGGATTTCACAAGCAAAGCCTCCATTACAGATCTGGATTTCCTTCCCTAAAATGTTTCTGTCAGAAAGCTGTAAACTTCTATTTTGGTAAAAATACTAATATTGTAAGTATCTGTTACAGCTAGACTGGGCAGAAAAACATTCCATGCTTATGCCAAGTTTCTACCCAAATGGAGATTGCTACTCTACTAAATCAAAACTGAATAGTACTGGCCATATGCTTTTTAGCAGGAAAATTTTCACTAACTGTTCTTGGAAAAATATCTACCCTTCTTCATGACACAAATATGATTATTCTGAGCCAATCTTTTCACACATTCAGGGTGGTAGTGGTGGTAATGGACTAGAAAAAAAATTTATTTTTATCTAGATACAGTTATTTATCAGAATAGAACTACTATGATCTCCCTCAATGGCCTTTTCCCTATCCTGGCTCCATTATAACTAGGTCTGGTTTTACTGGTCTATTTTTCACTCCAAGATGTCTGAATCATGAGTAATGCTTACCTATCACTATTATGTACCAGTTAATGTACTTTATTTAGTGTGGCAAAGTTTGACTAAGAGATATAAAAATACTCCTCTAGTCCATTCATAGCAAACAGTATTCTGATCTGCTATACTCAAATTAAAAAGTAGATTGTACCTACTCTCTCTTAGAGGAGATATTCATAGTATTTTATAGGAAACTACATAAGGATAGCAACATAAGATGAGTGCCTTATCTCCCTCCACAAGTTTAGATCATCAATAAAAGAACTTAAAGAAATAACCAGTACAATATTTCTTGCCAATTCATTTTCCTTTGCACAAACGTATTTTGTATGTACACATGACCTACATAATGACTAATCGAGTATAGCATATAATTTATTGATTAATATCTGGTTTATCATCACGACATATTTTCCTGAGAGGAACACTTTCCTAATGGAAAAATATGTATCTTTGATGTGTCTTAGCTTCGGTTTCACATGCAAAATGAAGTGAAATATTTTGGTAACTTTTCAGGTATGTTATTTTGAATTTCACACTTAAGATAAAAATCTTTCTAGTCTAGCATTATAGGGATAGTTGATTAACTCATTTTATATTGTTGGCACAGACTAAGGTACATTTTAAGACAGTGGATTAAAAAAGGAAAAGGTTTATTTTTTTAAATATCCAATGAGCAAATTTAAACCAACCATAAATATTCATCAAACTAATTAAACACATCATGTACAATCAGGTATATTTGTTAGGTTGATATCAAATCAAAGATTTCATATTTAAAAGAGTCGAAAATTATTCTTTTAATATGCAAAACTGATAAAAATTGGCAGTATGAAATGGAATAATCATAATCACAATTGAGCTTGTAGGTGACATTTAAATCCTCAGACAACTGAAACACAAAAGTTCTATGTAGAATTATAGTGTAATAATTTAAAAATTATACTTAAATGTAAAAATAACCTTAATATCACAAAAATTTCCATTTATTGTGACATTTAGGAAATAAAACATTAAAATTAAAATATCTTGTCGTTTTTTATTGATATTCCTTTAAAGGAATTACATTACTTATGAATGTTGCTTAATTGGATGCTATTTTAGATATGCTAGGTATTTCTCTCTACTGTGAGACATATAGGTCCACAAAGGATCTTGTGTTTAAAAGACTTTTCAAACTCTTGTTTAAACAGCTTTTGTAAAATAGACACATGGCTTGTGTTATGATTATTGTGATTTAAATTCTTCCAAACACTCAGACACATAGTCTGACCATGGAATTAGATCCAGGTATTTGGCATTAGCATCCTTATTGTGAGTATACTAAAATTCATATCAGGTTGTAAAGTTTTAAAGGTTCTACAGAAATGATGCAGAGCAGCAAAGCTAACAGGACTTGTTCAACTGGGTAAAAAAAAAAAAGTACATTTGGAGACAGCTTCTTGACTATTACCCTATTACCCAGGGAAATATCAAATATCTAAGTGAATGACTGACCATGAATCTGGAGAATTCCTGCACCTTATGCTATTCTATTGCCTACTCATTCATTTATTTATTTTATTTTTTTTCTCAACGTTTTTTTTTTTATTTATTTTTGGGACAGAGAGAGACAGAGCATGAACGGGGGAGGGGCAGAGAGAGAGGGAGACACAGAATCGGAAACAGGCTCCAGGCTCCGAGCCATCAGCCCAGAGCCTGACGCGGGGCTCGAACTCACGGACCGCGAGATCGTGACCTGGCTGAAGTCGGACGCTAAACCGACTGCGCCACCCAGGCGCCCCGCCTACTCATTCATTTAATCATATGAATAATGCAATCCATTAGAATAGAATACAAATGAGTCAAAGTATTTGTTTTTTGGAAGAGTTGGGTAAAATAATTAGTAATTTTTCATGACTAAGAATGTTTTACCTTTAAGTGAGTATGTTATGATTATTGAGAATATTTCAGGGACTCCTGGCAACATTTTCACGTACAAAAGAAATCTGAAAATCTAATGTTTTCTGCTTTAAATATGTACTTTTGGAGCTTGTTGCTCTGATATAGCCCTTTCTCATGAAGATAAAGTGAAAAACGTTAGTTGCTTACAGATTCAGCAAACTTAAATGGAAAATGCATTATTTTTATGGTACATTTGCAAAGCTCAAGTGAAAGACTCTATCTGTGGTATTTGGATTTCGTGTTGCCAAAATGTTCTATTATTTATCAATATTTTTTAAAGCCCAGTGGAATTATATTATTGCCACTCTTCCCATTATACATGTTACACCTGGGTGATTTCTCTGTCCCAAACACACACTTGCAACTATGTAATTAACATTTCCATTTTCTCCTTTTTTCTCCCTGCCAGATACTCCATTTCCCAGTATTCCCAATCCCAAGGAATTAAATAACAATTTGAATGATCATAAAAGTCTGTCACTAGAATATAGATAATTCTTTCTCAAGTTCTGTTTGTGGATATCGCTTTCTTTTTTTTTTTTAATTAATTAATCATTATTATTATTTTTTTTTTATTCTCAGGTTAGTTAACATACAGTGAAGTCTTGGCTTCAGGAGTAGAACCCAGTGATTCATTCCTTACATATGACACCCAGCGCTCATACCGAAGAGTGACCTCCTTAATGCCTGTCACACATATACCCCACCCCCATCAACTCTCAGTTTGTTCTCTATGTTTAAGGGTCTCTTATGGTTTGCCTCCCTCTCTGTGTTTATCTTATTTGTCCTTCCCTTCCCTTATCATCTGTTAAGTTTCACAAATTCCACATATGAGTGAAATTATGTGGGATATGTTTTTCTCTGACTGACTTATTTCTCCTAGCACAGTACCCTCCAGTTTCATCCACGTTGTTGCAAATGCCAAGATTTCATTCTTTTTCATTGCTGAGTAGTATTCCATAGTGTGTATATGTGTGTCTGGTGTGTATACATATATACATTTTATATGTATATATATATATATATATATATATATATATATATCTCATCCATTCATCAACAATTGGACATTTAGGCTCCTCTACTTGTTTTCGTAACTCACTTCTGCCTATAAGAGGAAAACAAAATGTCACCTTGATATTGTCTGAGAAGACATCAAATTCTGCCTCTACTGGCTCTTCAGCATCAACTCTTACTGAAGTTCTCCTCAGATATTACCATCAAGTGTTAAAATTCTTGCAGCTCTTAAGGTTTTTTTATGTTAAGAATAGTCTCCCTGTTTGAAATGCTTCCCATCACTACTGCCACTCTCTTCCTGCCATCATCAGTCTCCAAACCACCTTATCTCTAGGGATAACACCTATTCTTTTTTCAGAAGTAAGTTCATGTAACCTTCTCTGTGATGTTTTTCTTGGATCCCAGAGATATAATTTATCACTCCTTTTTTTTTAACAACTAAACCATTTGTCTACTTCCGTAATCGCTCCAGAACTTAATATTGCATTTAGAGTTAATGTGTCTGTTTATACTTAATAGACTGAAAGTTCAGTGGGTAATTTAGCTCTGTATTCATACTTTTTAAAACAAGCCCTTCTGGAAATGGTCTTTGAATAAAAGTATAAATCATAAAGAAACAAAATGAAAAGGAATATGTATAACGCTCTACTGTAAACAAAGAACTTTTATATGTATTCTAAGAAATCATTCTGAGAAATAAATAAAACACAAAATATAGTAAAATCAAGATTCCAATTTTATATGTGAAAAACTAAAATATTATTTCCCCAGTGTCACATCATGAGTATGGGAGTGGAAGTTTGAATGCAGGTCTGCTGATGAAATGGCTTCATTTCAGTTTTTCAAATAGAAAGTGTTATTTAAGAGTCCTATTTGGGAAATCTACAGAGTTAGGACTACATAAGAATTGGGTTGTGTTTGGATCTGTCCTTAGAAGACATGGGATCCTATGGAATTCAGTTTTCTGAGAGTAGGACACAGTGCCTTCTAAGTTCTTATTTAGTTCTCAAACCCTATGTAACTTTGTTTTGTGGTTACTGACTATACTACTCAAAATAGCTTTATACTTTTTACTTAGTAAAACCTGAGACTTAATAGTGAAATCCAAGTTTGCTCAGGAATTTCCCCAAACTCTTTTTTCCTGCATGCTCAACATTTTTTTTAATCTCAACATATGTGCCTACTGACGTTATTCAGTTTATTGGATATTCAATTTCTTGGATATTCACACTTCAAACTCCATTTTTCCACAGAAGTAATTATGTGTCATTGAAAAATTGGAAGAAAATGTTAATATATTTGAAATGTGAAAATAAAGCTTATATTTTGCCCTGGCACCATTAAGATCAGATGTTAATGTTATCTCACGAATGGGAGAAAATGATCAAGACATCCGAAAGAAACCACACCTACTTTGTATCAAAAAAAAAAAAAAAAATCCTGGGAAGATTGTCTACTGGTCTGGCTGTAATTTTCAAAATAAATGAAGCCTTGTCCTTTTCTTCCTTTCTTCCTTCCTTCCTTCCTTCCTTCCTTTCTTCTTTTTTTTTTTTTTTTTTTTTTTTTTTTTTTTTGCAAATTACTGACTCTAACAAAAATACAACACATCATCCCTGTTTTCTATACTGTTGCCTGAAGGATAAGCCTAGTAGCTAGAATTCAAGGGCATGTTCACAAGAAGGATTCTCAAGGACTTAACCTATTAAATCTACAGAGTTCTTTCCTTTTCTTCTCCTTCTTCTCCTCCTTTTCTTCTTTTCTTCTTCTCTTCTCCCTCCTCCCCCTTTCTTCTGCTTTCTTCCTCCTTGTTCTTCTTTCTTTCTACTTTTTCATTAGCAAGATTTATCCTTGACCTCAGTTACAATTGGAATCTCTCAGAAAAAAACTCTTTATTTCAACTTGTCTGGTCTATTTTGTTTCATGTAACAGAGATCTCTCTGTTCTCTGAAGATGTTCATTGCTTTCTAATTAGTTTTATCTTCTCTTAGGCTCTATTTTCTTGTTTATTTTATCCAAAATCCATTCTTTTTCTTTTTTCTTTTTGGTTTGCCTTTCATGTTAGATTTTCTTCAGATGTCTGTCAATCTTTTTGTGCCTATCCATATTTAAGTGGGAGAAATTGAATTTCTAATTGAAACTGCTGTGTTACGGCTTCACTCTCTGAGCATCCAACAGGAAGGTGTGCGGCTGAATGGAGGTAGGGACCACGGTATCAGCATACGGAGGCCTTTTCTCTTGTGACTGTGTCTTTTAATGACACTCCCGCACAAAAAAAAAAAAAAGAAAGAAAGATAGAAAGAAAGAAAAAAAAGAAAAAAGTACATTGTTTTACACAGTATATAACCACACTAAAAAGATGGTGATTCTGTCACAAAAGTGCCTTCTGGAGTCTTCTCCGCAGAGCCACACTGAGGTGTTTTTGAACTGCAAGCCTCCAGTTTATATCAAGTGATCCCAATTACCAATACCAAAATTATTGGAACTTTCAAAATTAATCAACTATAAGGTGGTTTTCTATGACCTTTAAGATAACAGAAATTGAAATGTATGTTATCTGGATAAAAATTAACTACCCAGATCAACTTTCTGAAGGATTTGAAGGTGTGACAATTTAAGGGGAAGCACATGTAAAGGGCAAGAAGCAAAAACATATAATGCTTTTGTAGAAGCCATGAGGCTCTAGAAAATGTGGCATTTATAATCATCTAGTATTATCTCATGGTTATTATATGCGGGGCAATATTCTAACATATACTTGAACTTTTTCAATTAATCTTCACCCTGTTGTCTCTCTATCTGGAGACTGACTGTACAGGCTATACTAATGAGCTCCTTACTCCTCTGGCTTTAAGCTGAGTTCAGTCAAAAGAATAGAAAGAGAGAAGGAGATCTCAGGATCTATTCCACATGCTTTCCCCTACAGATCCTCTCAAACTGCCTGTTTCCCTCAGCCCAAAGCCATCACTCTTTTGAAGTCATCCCTCTCCACACAAACGTCTCTTCCTTCAGGAAGCTTATAGCCAATTCGTCTTCTTGCCTTTTAGACCTAGGATGGGTGACAGTAGCCACTATTCCTTGGAGGTTGCCTGTGCCCTGCTCATTTTTTAAGTCCTTTTACTAAATCTTCATATAATTATCCTTACTTCTACATACCATCTATTTTGTTTTAATTGGGAATGTCCAGTCCATTGACAGGGCCGTCTCAGAACAACAAGAATATAGTGAAATGTTTTTTCTATTGAAGAAAAAAAAGATGAAAAATAACAGTTAACCTTTATTGAACACTTAGTAGTTGCCAGGAAATAACCTGAACGCTTTTCATTCACTGTCATTAATTTCTCACAAATGAACGCAGGATCTATTATTGTTACTTTTATTTTATACAAGAGGACTCTGTGGAACTTGTCCCAGATCACACAACCTAGTATGGTAAAGCAAGGACTGAAGTCAAGGATGATTGACTATACACTCAGCAAGTACTCAAATGGCATTTGTTAATAGGAAATGGCTAACAGGACAGAGAATGATTATAATAGAGGCAGCTCTACCTGTCATATCAACTATAACTTGGTTCTAGTGTTGCCAGAACTGACTTGTTAGAAGAAGCTAGATATACAGGTTTTTTTTTATAACCTCTCCTAGTTTTTAAGTTTAGACTTAAGCTCCTCCCAAAACAAATACAAACAAACAAACAAACAAACAAAAACCAAAAAGTTCCTAACCAAACACAAAACCCACTTTATGTGGTCTAAACAAAAGTTTCAACTTGCTAAAGAATGGTCCAGTGACCAGTATTTTATAACATTTCAAAAGACTAAGTTGAAAATCAAATTAATATGTAAGTAACCTTAACTATTTGTGCTTTTTATTAACAGATTTATCTTAAAGTAACTTAAAACTTTCTGCAGAATAGCTTCTGTGGAAGTGTTTCATAAGTTGAAAGTTTTCTAATTCTTTATTTATCTATATAAGACCCAGATCACTGAGACTGTGACAGCACAGTTAGTCCTATATTTTCTGTTTAATGATCTCCTTGATCTCTTGCTTATTTTCAATTTGTTATGAATGAGTTTTTGTATAAGAATAAAATATTGCCTTTGGGGTTGGACAGATATACTTAGAGGTACTAGCTCACAACTTATTCACTATTAATTCAGGAACTCAGTTTCCTCACCTATAAACATTAGAATGACCATATCTAATTTTTAGGTTTGCTAAGTATTAAATGAGGTTATGTGTACACAGAACCTAGCAAATAATTAAGGCTCTAGAGTAGGAATAGCTGGTTAAAATCCTAAACAAGATCAAATAGTTATTTTGTATACATTACTTAATGTCTATATCTCCCAGTACCCTCCTCTATCTTTAATTGTTCTCAAACTTGATGTATATTAGATAGCCTGGAAGTTGTTCATATACAGATTCCTCTGAGTCACTTTCAGATTTTGTGATTTATTAGTTCGGGGAGGGCCCCCAAAATTTGCATTTCTAACATGCTTCCAAATAAAGTTAATCCTGTTGGTTGGAGACCATGCTTTCAGAAACACTGTATTATATAATGTTGTTAATGCTGTTTTTCAAAGGACTGTTAATGAGCCTTAAAAGATGTAATAAGATATCTGTCATCAACTACCTAATAATGTAACATTCAAGAAATGTTAACTAGTTGATATCATTATCCTTATTACACTAAACTACTTGTTTCTCTCTTTTCTTTCAAAAATATACTTGAGAATTTATCTACAGAATTCCTTTTGGTAACTTAATTTCTTCTTTGAAATGAAGATACAATTTCTTCATTTCTAAGAATGATACTTCTTCATAAAGAAGGAGTGATAATTCTTCATAAAAGAAGGGTGAAATGTATATTAAGACCCAATCACCCACATATTTATGTATATGGTATAATGGTTGGCTATTGCTACGATAATGCTTCATAACTCAGAGGCTTAAAGCAACACATACATATTTTCTTACTCTTTGTTCTATGAGTCATCAGGAACAGCTCTGTCTTAGTGTGTGCTGTGAATCAACCGAGTTGGTTTCAAACTTCAAGTCAGGGTCTGGCCCACACTACTGGTCCATTCTGAGTTTCAGACTGAAGAGACAACAGCTACAGGAGGCATGCTTCTCTCATGGTGCCTATAGAAACACAAAAGGGAAGCCAGAGCACCCATGCACATGTAAACACCTTGTTCATGACACATTCACTAGTATTCCATCAGCCAATGCAAGTCATTTGGCCACTCCCAACATGAATGGGGTCAGGTCAGGGATATTCTCAATCACAACAAAGTGACTTGGCAAAAAAAAAAAAAAAAATGAATACAATAGAAAGTGAGTTGAGAGTAATGCAATCTACCAATCTAGTAAAGGAAAATATTCTAGACATGAATACTAGAGAGACATGAATATTCTCACATATTATTATCTCTTCCTTTCAGAAATAAAACATTCAAGTTTTTCTATGGGAAATTACTTTGGGAAAGTGTGAAAAAATTTGTGCACATTGGTAATAGAAAGGGAGGCTGGTCTCAACAGAAAATAAATGGCATTTTACCCATTTCTAATAATTCTTATAAGATTGGAGGCCTCCTTCAACTGATCATGTTGGTGGTGATGATGATGATGATGATGATGATGATAATGATGAAATTTATGTAGAATTAGGATTAAAATAAATACCAGATAAAATTATTTTACATTTTGATATGGTACCATAATTGCATGTAATATTTTACATGCATCTTTGGAATTTTCTTTGGAAGTGTCTTGTATAAAACATACTGGATTTCATCAGTAAAAGTTAGGCACTTTGGCTCTTTAAAAAAGTGCTGTTAAAAGGATAAAAAGACAAAGCTCAAACTGAGAAAATATTTGCAAGTCACATATCTACCAAAGGACTAGAATCTAGCATATAGAAAGAACTCTTACAATTCAACAGTTAGAAAAGAAACAACAGAATTTTTGAAAGACTTTATAAACAGGAACTTTAGCTTAGAATTACAAATGACTAAGACATTTTCAGTCATTAGGGTAATGGAAATTAAATCTATAATGAGGTATCATGGCATACCTATTAGAATATCTAAAATTGAAACATCTGATCATATAAAATGTTGGTGAGGGTTTTGAGCAACTGGAACTCTCATACACTGCTTCTGGGAATGAAAATAGGAAAACCACTTTGAAAACAATTTGGCAATTTCTTAAAATGCTACTCAAACACCCATTATTTCATCCAGTCATTCCTTTGCCAAAAGATGTGAAAGCAAATTTTCATGGAAATTTGCACATGAATTTTCATAGTCATTTTATGTACAATAACCAAAAACTGGAAACTTGTCATAAGAGTAAATTGATAAATTGTGGTATGTTCATATATTGGAAGACTAGTTAGCCATAAAAATGAATTAACTACTGATACATGCAACAGTATGAATGCATTTCAAAATAATTATTCTGAATGAAAAATGCTATATAAATAAAAATACATACCACATGATTATATAAAATTCTAGAAAATCCAAATTAATATCTGGTGACAGAAAGCAGATCATAGGGTTGCCAGAAGGTAGAAAAGAGCTGATAAATATAGGAAGAGATTACCAAAGTTCTTAGGGAAATTTTTGTTTATGCGTTTATGTTTTTACTATCATGATTGTGTTCATAGTTTCATAAGCTTACATATGTGTCAAAACTTACCAAATTATAGATTTAAATATATGCTATTTATTGTATGCCAAATATACAATAAAGCTGTTAATTTTTTAATAAAATAAGAGGAAAAAATCAATGAGCATGATTGATCCTAATTCTAACCTTATTGACTTCAAAATCCATTCAGTGGTGTTACAGTACAAACAGTATTTAACCAATAATAAGTTTGATTCTTTGTGGTCTATAGAGCTACAGGCCAACCTTTTCTTTCTACTGTATCAGTTGAAACTGTGGTTAACGTAACAGTTTTTGACAGGTCCAATAAGGAAAGGGTCATTTTTTTTCAGTGAGAATTCGAATTTATAATGCATTTTCTATGGCTGTCATTATATTATATTGTCATTATATTGGAATTATTAAAATCTCTAAACTAGTTGTAATTAGTGATAATCAATAAAAAAGAAAAAAGAAAAAAATAAACAGTAAAATTAGTTTACTCTAAAAATAGGTTTCATAGTAAAATATGAAACTCTTGTTTATTTATTTCCATTATGCCCCAAAAGATTTCTAGCAGATAAATTCACAGGAGAAATGAAAATATAATACTAAGAGCATTTAGATATGGATAAAAATGATAGTTATTTTCAAAATGAATCTTGCTGAGGTAGATGCCTATCATTATGTTAAAATGTAATGGGGTACATACCCATTAACCCAGAAAACCAACAACTAAAAACATAGAATTATTTTTCTACTCATAATATTTTGTACTTTGGGTTAATTTTACTTTAGAGGTTTACTTCTATAATCAAACTCCAAGCTGTGTCCAAGAGTCATTAACAATTCCGTTTTATTAGCTTCACCTAATACTACAACTATAATTATTTGTTGGTCAACTTGGATCAATGGCATACTTTAAGTAATGTTTGAGTACTTGTATATTCTGAAGGGAGTCAAAATTATACATCTAGGAAGAGCTTTACAGTTATAATTCTGATGTCAAATCATGCTATTTTATTCTAGTTCTTTGAACACTGTTAATTCATGTATGATATATTTGACAAATGTCAATTAACAAGAATGTTCAATTAACCAAAAGACCCAATTTTCCGATTATTTTTGGACAAATGGGTGCTTACTAAAATTTCTACAATAATTGCCATAAATGTAACTTTTATTATTTATATAGCCATGCCTAATGAAAATTAAAGATCTCTGACCTGGAATTCTCTCTATGTTTTGATGAATAAGGCAATTTCACCTGATATGTGTGTCTTGAAAAGTAAAATACAGAGTTCTAGCAAACAAAGGATTTACAATATAGAGTTTTATGATATATTTTATTCATTAATTAGTAATGCTTTATGATATAAAATATATTAAGCTTGGTACTCGCATATTGTACAGATTATTAAGCTATTGTTTCTCAGGAGGGTGAAATTGCCCTTCATTTGCATACAAGACCATAGTTTGGCCTCGTGCTTCTTTCCTCATTCCCAGAACCAGCTTAATTATGCCAGTGTTACAGGGCCAATTTGCAAAGCCCCCTCCTCGGTATTCTGAATGCCAACTCTATAGTCTCTTCCAGGGTCTGATAATGCAGCCTATTTCCTTTGTTCTTACAGTCCTCCCAGCGGCTGTTTGCTCTAATTATTATCTCTGTGATAATCTAGTTCGTAACTTTTTGTGCTTTAGGCTTTCCAATGCTTATGTAAGTAATTTCCCCTGTAAATTTCTCTCTGTTGAAATGCTTTACATGGTTTTCTTGGAACTAGAGACACTGTAGAACTAGAGGTATTATGTAGTTGGATATACTTCTGTATGATTAAAGAAATCGTCTTTAAAAATCAATTTGTTTTAGGGGCACCTGGGTGGCTCAGTTGTTTAAGCATCTGAACTTGGCTCAGGTAATGATATTGTGGTTCTTGAGTTTGAGCCCAGCATCTGGCTCTGTGCTGACAGAATCTTGCTTGGAATTCTCTCTCACTCTCTCTGTCTCTCCCATTCCTTCATTTTTGACTTATCAGCTGAATTTGCCATATTTGATAATTCCTTTCTCTTCTCCTGGTTACCCTTTTTTTCAATCGGCTTCCAAGACAGCACATAGGTAGCTTTACTCTGACTGCCTCTTCCTGTTTTCTTTTTTCTGGTCTCTCCTTATCTAACCTAACTTCTAGGATTTTTTCTCTCTCTCTTTTTTTTTTTAAATCTACTTTAAAAAATATATACTTACCCCTTTGGAAAACTCCTGTAGTCTCAAATAAATTATACACTAATCATTTGTGTTGTCAATGTTCTTGTGTAGTGACCTTCCTGGACTAATTTTCTAAAACGTACCTTTGTACACTGACCTTTGTATGGTCATTCAAATCACTGCTCATACTTGCATATGTGAACCAAAAATCTTTCATGCCTTTAATGTGGAACTGTACGTGTTGCTTCCTTCCTGCCATTGTCTAGCAGTTTAAGACTTTGTCTCAGCTTTTAGTTCTTGCAGTGATCTGCTCATCAGCCAGAATCAGAACTCCCAGGCCTCCTCAGCTCTTTCCTGGACAAGCTCACAGACCTACACACGCATGTGGCCGCCTCATGTCCCAAGAATGTTGGAGCTTTTGAAATTCCCTTAGGGACCCCTGATTCATCATTATGGATTTTTGCCCATCTCTTTTTTTACAACTAGTTTTACTCAGGTAGATGTGATTTGAACAATTTCTACTCATCGTTTTTGACAAAATCCCCCGGTTAAAGCTTTTCCAACTGCAGGAGATCTAAGGCAGGTCAAATAATGACAAGTCTTGCAAATGGGATGTTTCCATGGAGCCGACAGATTATTGACAGTCACTAATAATGGGGCTCTTATGGGGCGCCTGGGTGGCTTGGTCGGTTAAGCGTCCGACTTCGGCTCAGGTCATGATCTCACGGTCCGTGAGTTCGAGCCCCGCGTCGGGCTCTGTGCTGACAGCTCAGAGCCTGGAGCCTGTTTCAGATTCTGTGTCTCCCTCTCTCTCTGCCTGTCCCCTGTTCATGCTCTGTCTCTCTCTGTCTCAAAAATAAATAAACGTTAAAAAAAATAAATAAATAATGGGGCTCTTTGGAGACGTTTTGAGTCCATTCTGCCCATTTCATTGACTGCTCCACTGTTTTTTTTTCAGAGTTATTGTGACTGCAGCATAGCTGGGTTTTATTGGAACAACATAGAACAACATAGAACAGAGAAAATGGGTTTGGTAATAGGGCAAATTAATTTGCCACAAAGTTCACTGTTCTTACACAGATTCAGCCATCTAAAAAAAATGCTCATTAGATGGTTGCAAATCTTTCTTAATTTCCAGAGGTCTGAAAAGCAATAATTTTGACCTTTTTTGGTGTAAAACAATAGAAATTTATTATCTCACTGTTCTGAAGCCTTGAATTGCAGAATCAAAGTGTCAGCAGAACCATGCTCTCTCTGGTGACTATAAGGAAGAATTCTTCTATGCCTCTTCATAGTTGCCTCTGATAGTTGCTGGAAATTCTTAGAGTTCCTTGGCTTGTAGCTGTGTCCCTTCAATAAGTGACCGCATTGTCACATAGCCTTCTTCCATGTCTCCCATATGTGTCTTCAAATCTCTCTCTCCTTAAAAGAAAACTAGGTACATTGGCACAGGGCATTAGGGTTAGGTTAACCCTAATCCAATATGATCTCATCTTAATCTTCAAAGACCCTATTTCCAAATAATGTCACATTCACTGTTACTGGGGGTTAGGACTTCAACCTAATTTTGGAGGAGACTCGATTAAATCTACTATTGGTTTGCCGGCTCTGCAATTGTGACAGCTTTTTTTTCCCTCCTAAGCACAGTTTTAGCTCTGTCTTACAGGTTTTGATATGTTGTATTTCCATAAATCATTGAGGCCAAAGTACTATCTGATTTCAATTGTGGTTTTTTCTTTAGCTCATTGGTTTCTTAGTATGTATGAAGTTGTAAAACCTTTGCAATTTTCTAGTTACCTTTCCATGATTGACTTTCTGCCTCATTTCTCTGTGATTACAGATCAGACTTTGTATTATTTCATCATTTGAAATTGGTTGAGACTTGCTTTATGGTCCAGCATATGGTCAGTTTGCTAAAGGTTGTGTGCTCACTTAGAAATAGTATGAGTTCTGCAGTTATTGGATACATGGTCTACGTATGTGTTCATTAGGTCAATCTTGTTACCTCTGTAGTTTATGTCTTCTCCTATCTCTGCTGATTTTTGTATCCACTTGTCCTCTCAGTTAATATAAGAGGTGTCTTAAAATCCTCAGCTACTTTTATGAAATTGTCCTTTTTAGTTCTTTCAGTTTTTGTTATATTCAGGGCTATGTCATTAGAGCACAGGAACAGTTCTGTTACTTGTATGGAGGACTGGGTTTTCAGAAGTCCTTTTTCCAACCATTCTAAAAGTCCTGCCTCCTAGACCTCATTTCTATTTCTTAAAATAATGACATGGTGGAAGTCTCAGGATACCAAGGGACTTAAGATGCCAAAAATGTATGCTGTCCCTTCTTTCCTTATTTTCTTCAGTACTAAGCACTCTACAGACATTTTCCACACTGCTTTATGAGCTCTGGTAGAAGTGGTTCTATTCAATGACTTCAAGTTGATGTGGCTCACTTGGTGGTGGGGATTGGACATTGAAGAGTTTCTTTTAGTTTATTTAAAGCTGAATGCTGATGATTGGATACCTGCTTCACTAGAGGAAATTTCATTTCTTATATGTTTCTTTGGAAGAAACTGTGGGCTCTTGATTATATCTGGTTGCATTTCTCTTACATTTATTGAAACTTCAAATACAAGTTTCTCAGGTCCTTTTTACAGTAACATAAAAATTCAGTCAAACAGGGGCATCTGGCTGGATACGTCAGTTGAGAGTCTGACTTTGGCTCAGGTCAAGATCTCAGGGTTCATGAGTTCAAGCCCTGCATCCAGGCTCACTACTCTCGGCCGGCTTCAGATCATCTATCCCCCTCTCTCTGCCCCTCCCCTGCTTGTGCTGTCTCAAACATAAATAAACAACAACAAAAGAAAATCAGCCAAAGAAATGTGTAAACATATAGAGCTAGTTAATAATAAAATAGGATTACATTTAGATCTTGATTTTGTTGTTTTTTTTTTAATTTTTTTTAACGTTTATTTATTTTTTGAGACAGAGAGAGACAGAGCATGAATGGGGGAGGGTCAGAGAGAGAAGGAGACACAGAACCTGAAACAGGCTCCAGGCTCTGAGCTGTCAGCACAGAGCCCGACGCGGGGCTCAAACTCACGGACCGCGAGATCATGACCTGAGCCGAAGTCGGCCGCTTAACCGACTGAGCCACCCAGGCGCCCCTTGATTTTGTATCTAGACTCATTTCTAAAAAGGCTACCAAGGTATTGGTATGATTTTCTGGAACCAATACACATTAACCACAATTAGCTAATTCCAACCGTTTTTAATGAAAAGTCAGCAGTATTTCCAATGCAGTATTTTTGAGTGTAAAGGTACGTTTTAGTCTAAGGTAGGGATTATTCTAACGGTCTCTCATTAGTCTAATAAAATGAAAATTCCCATAGAAATCTAAAGTGGAACCAGGCATACATTCAGCGATAGATAAACAAAGATTCAGGCAACTATCACTTTGTTTGAATCCGGTTAATGCTAAGGTAATATCTCTCAAGATTCATCCCATTTTTATCACAAGTTAAGAAATTGGGGCTTTAGGACTAAAAACACAGTTGACAATGCAATATATTCATTCCCCTGGGAAAAGCTTCTTGTCATGTCTTCCTAAGACCACTAAGAGTTCCTCCACTCACCATGAGCTGACAAGACCAAGTTTTCATAATCTGTCACCTGGATCATTGTAATATTCTACTTATGGTCATCCTGCTTCCTGCTGCATCCAGGACATCAAACTATTAGATGGATGAATACGAATGACTGGAGCATTTTTATGAATAAATTTACCAAAAGTTCCCTTACCATTCCCAAGAGTTTATGATTATATAATAGATATAATTCTTTTGTATGCTGAGCTAAAACTACGTTGCCAACTGTAGGGTCATTTTTCCGTAAATCACCTTTTAAAAAATGTACATAAATGACATGTTCTTTCTTTTATTAAAGTACCCCTTATGGCTTCTCATAATATTCATATTATAAGCCAAACTGCTTCCCATGATTTATGAAACCCTTCATTGTCCAACCTCAAACCCCATATCCTGTGAGTTTCTACCTCATTTACTCTGCCATGTGAACCAAGTTGGCCTTTTTGTGGTTCATGAGCATACCAAGCCGAACCAATATGTGCTCTTGCCATTACTGCTTCCTTTGATGGACCATTCATCTCCAATCACTTTGGCTTATCGCTTCATCTCATTTAGGTCCCTGCTTCAATGTCACTTTTTCTAGAGGGATTTCCCAGCCACCCTATCTAACATAGCAGGTAGTGATGTTTGTAAGAAGAAAATGAATAAAGCTGGGTGCTGAGATAAAGATTGACCCAGTTTGTGAGAAAGATACTGCTTGGTTAGGAAGTAAGGTGATATTTAAGCTGAGAAGTGAATAACAAGGAGAAGTCAGCTTTATGATGACAATTTATAGATACTGTTCAAGGAAAGAATAGACTGCAAAATAGGTTAGTGCCTTCATCTTTGAAATCAGTGAGCTTTTCTCATGATGCTAATTCTATCTAAAATGTTCCTTTTTTAGGTTTGTCCCTGTCTTACTCATCTTTCAAGATCCAACTTATATGTCATCTGTTATTTGAAGCCTTCCATACCCCCTTTTATGTAATGTTTGTTCTTTCTTCTGATCCCTGTGCCTCCATATTCTACATTTTGTTGTCTGCACAGGGTTTAAATGGGGTATATACCTGATGAAATTATGTGAAAAATAACCTAGGTGTCATGTTTATTGATCAAAGGTGGATTTATTTTTATGTTCAGTATGAAACAATGATGTTTCTTGCATTAAAAAGTATGCAGCATCTTCACATATATTTCACAATAAGTCTTTATGTTAAGGAAGCTTCCACAGTATTCTGATTTATTCCAAGACAAAAACATTCATGCTTGTGTGTCTATAGAAAGGTTCCATAAAGTCTGAAAAAAAAGACCATTATCCATAAATCATCAAAATCACAGTATGAATTGTCAAAAACAAAGTTATCTATATATCCAGATTCTATGAGCACCTTATACATAATTTTCTTTAAAAAAAAAGTGTGTGTGTGCGTGTGTGTGTGTGTGTGTGTGTAGGCATACTCTCCTGCCTTGCTGGTTCTCTAAATTTAGTCTGACTGTTGGGTTGTCTAGCATGGCAGATGTTGATAGATATATAAAGAAAACAAAGACTCAGGGCAAAGCAATCAGAAGAAAATTATCATAGGATAATAACTAAAACAGTCAAAAAGTATTTTTAGCGTTTGATGATAGCAACCTTCTTAGGGAAGAATGATTAAGATTGAAATTTTAGCATTTCTGATACACGCAAAGACTAAAGTTTTTATAGAAAATAGAAGCGACATGAGAAGACGTAGTCAATTTCAGTATATATGTTGTGAATGAAGAACAGCATAAAAATTAAATTTATGCAGCATTTGGAATGTGGGATGATAGAAAAATTCAGAGCAGACCAGTATAGACATTTCCCATTCGAATGCTGATTTCAGTGTCTTATCAGTTTCTTAAAGAGGAAGAAAATTCGTGCATGTACCATTTTAATATCTTTATATATGTTCATTCTTAAATTTACATATCTTAGTATGTAGAGTCTTATCTAGTGTTTAGTTTCAATTATTTATTCGTTTATTTATTAACTATTTATTTATTTACTTATGTATTAATTTACGAGCTGTGTAGTGGAGAGAAAGAGGATTCTTACTCTTGATATAAACCATTCTTTTTAGAATCCACAAACTTTCTAATGATTCTAACTCTAGATCAGGACTTATATAGAAATATTGCTTACTTACATGGGTTTTTATGGAAAGAGTTTAAGATATTTTCCTGCTCTCTTAATTTGGAATGCTTAGATTCTAATTCACTTTCCAACTATGTGACACTATATATATAATGTAATTTCCCTAATTTTCACTTTATATATCAGTTTATATTTTTAATCTAAGGAATATATGTATATATCCAGATTCTATGAGCACCTGTGTATATATATATATATATATATATATATATATATATACATATACATGAGCACATATATATATATATATATATATATACATGAATGTGCTAACTAAAATATTAAATCCAAGTTCCTGAAAGAAAATTTTCTGAGTTTTATGTTTATATGTTCAGCAGTTCACACGATGTCTTACATTCAAGTGCATGCTCAGTTGGACAAAATTGAACAAAGCTACATTTCTATTGGTTATTAAACAATTATGTATCTAAATATGTGTTTTTTTCTCAGAGAGCCAAATTTTGCTTTCTGAAAAATACTCTTTCACATATGTGTTCAGATTTTTATTTGCTTTCAATCTAAATTCAATCAATCCTTACAAACTTACAAATGCCATGAGGAATAGTTTTGTATTAAGCAGATGCTTTTTAATTTTTCATGTAAAGAAGAATCTTCTTCCATAATTTGAATGGCACACAATTCTTTTTCATGTTTATGTGGAGAATATAAAGGAAAAACCTTGTGCTAATAGTTTGTGATCGGTAGATTTGTAGAGATTGTGTTTCAGTATTTGTAAAGGCTTATAATTACTTTAAATATATTTCCGACCTTCCTATGCTTTTAAAATATTGCTATTAAAAATTAAAACTAAACATTTATACACTTAGTTTTGAAATGCAAGTAAAATGTATTTGTAAACAAAATTCAGGTTATTTAAATGTATCAATAAATATTCTAGTTGAAACCCTATGTTATGTGTTAAGTGTGAACAACCACTCTCAACCTGAGACATTGGTTGTTGGTGTAACCATTATATAATTATTTAATTAATATTTTATTCACACATGTACACATGTGCACACATACAAATCTTTCATATCTTTTGTCTTTTTGTGCTATATTTTAGAAAGTTCATTCAGAAATATGTTTCAAGTCGTTAATTTTCTCTTTGGTCAAGAGTATTAAGCTATTGGTATTTTTATTCGTTCTAAGATTTTCAACAATTTTATTTTTCATTTCTAGGTCTGTTTTTATTATACAATTTCAGTTTCTTTTTGTCATCTGTATTAATTATTTATTTATTTACTTTTTAAAAACTTTTTTTTGTTGTTTATTTTTGAGGGAGAGACAGAGTGTGAGTGGGGGAGCAGCAGAGAGAGAGGGAGACACAGAATCTGAAACAGGCTCCAGGCTCTGAGCTGTCAGCACAAAGCCCAATGCGGGCCTCGAACTCACGAACTGTGAGATCATGACCTAAGCTGAAGTCAGATGCTTACTGACTGAGCCACCCAGGCACCCCATCTTTATTAATTTTTTAATTAATTTTATTTTAGAGAGAAAAAGAGAGTATGAATAGAGGAGAGGGCAAGAGAGAGAGAGAATCTTAATTGCAGACTCCATGCTCAGACCGGAGCCTGATTCAGGGATAGATCCCATGACCCTGGCTGGGATCATGACTTGAGTCCAAATCAAAAGTTGGTTGAGCATCTGACTGAGTCACCTACATGCCTCTCTTCCTTATCATTAGTACCCTGTTTATACTTCCACACTTTTTTTTTTCTTTAAGCATAATTAGTTGAGCTTTTAAGATATTTTTTCTGTAAATTTTACTCTCTGAAATATTCTCTTTAGATAGTTGTCACTGCTTATTATCTCTGCTGGTTTAAATTCATATGTCTTATGTCTTTTTTATATGCTTTGTTTTTTATGGCTTCTGATTGTGTACTGATCATATTCCGTGGTGCATTTCCTGAGGGGATTTTTTTTTTTAAAGCTGGGGCTAAATTTGTTTCTGTTGGATAATTCATTTGTTACTGCTGAGTGATTAATGATACTACCGATATGGGATCCCTGTAACATAGTTTACCACTTGAAGTATTTCAACTGCCTGTTGTGAATTCAAAAATTCAACCCATGTCAAGGTTCATTTTTGTCACAAATTATCAGAGGAATTTTCCCCTTTGACTCAGTATCACAGTTAGTAGAAGCACATTGAAAATCCTTTTGTGGAAGAATTTTTCAAAAAAAAAATAATTTTAACCATTCTACTCTGATAATATACAAATATTTCTCTTCCAAGTTAATTGGGGTTTCTTACTATATTCAGCACACTGTAGGAACGAAGTTTTATATTCTGTTGCCCTTGTAAGATGTACAAAGACATTCAGTGGTTCAAAAATTTGGCAGAAATTTTCCCACGGAAAGGTAACATCGTACTGCCTTATCTTATAGGATACCTGCTTAGTATTTAGTTTGGAAACAGAGTTTATCTTTTCTGAACTCAAAAAATGTTTGAAAATGGGAGTTTTTAGTGTGCTTCATCCCTTAGGACAATTTTTTAAATGTGAGAAATATCTAATTTATGAACTCATTCTACATGATAAATGATTGAGTGTTCATTTTAAACCACCTGTAGTATAATCATTTAAATTCATTTATTATGTATGAATTTTGATTGCCAAGAAAATCATATATGTGAGCTTTTCAACAAAAATCTCTGTTTAATGCTAAATAATATCTAATGTTAAACTTATAGTCTAATATAACATGTAATGAAGACATAAAATATTGAAAAATACTTAATAGTTAAAAGTATAGAAGTAAACTTATAAAAAATGAGTTGGGAGGCACCTAGGTGCCTCAGTCAGTTAAGCATCCTATTCTTGATTTCAGTTCAGGTCATGATTTCACGGTTCATGAGATTGAGCCCTGAATTGGGCTCTACGCTGACAACATTGAGCCTGCTTGGGATTCTCTCTCTTGCTCTCTCTCTGCCACTACCCTATTTGCACCCTTCAAAATAAATAAATAAATAAATAAATAAATAAATAAATGACTTGGGTCATATTAAATAGTTTATTTATAAAATTAAAAATTAATATTTATGGTCAACAACAATGTAGAATAATACTAGCTAATAATTACTCTAGATTTTGTATTAAGTATTCTACATTAACATCCAATTTAATAATCATAATATACTTATGAGGAAGAGATTATTTTTATCCTCAAAACATAGATAAAAGACTTAGGATAAGAGGATAAATGTTATTGGAAAGTTTATTCAGTTATTATGTGGAAAACTAGTAAAACTCAAGTCTGTTTTACTCTATAATCTGTACTACAACTTTGTATAAAAACCACTGTGTGAAATATTAAGTATGATACATAAAAATATCAATAAGGATAAGCATTTATTTGTTGACATTATATTTCTGTATAATATATAACATTATAATTAGCTTGCTAAGGCTGTCATAACAAGTACCGCAGACTGATGGCTTAAACAACAATTTTTTTTCTCACAATTCTGGAAGGTAGAAGTCTAAGATCAAGGTGTCAGCAGTGTTGACTTCCTCTGACGACTCTCACCTGAATTCATAAATGCCATCTTCTCCTTGTCTTTACATTATCTTCCTTATGTGTGAATGTCTGTCTCCCAATTCTTGTTATAAGAACCCTAGCCATATTGGATTAACATCAATCTCATGGGCCTTAATTTAATTACCTCTTTAAAGACCTTGTTTCCAAATAGAGTCACAATCTGCGGTACTGATGTTAGACTTCAGTATATGAATTTGGGGGGATATACTTCAGCCCATAACTAGATAGATAGATAGATAATAGAACGCTGTCTAGAACTATAGCTGTAGATGTCACTCTATACATATAATGCTATAAGTAATATCCTAAAGTATTAAGATAAATGATTAATACTTGTACATACAGCCCTTTCTAGGAAGGAATGACTGATAAATTTTAAATTGTGCTTTTAAGGCAACTTTGCAGAGGAGGTGGATTTGCAATGACATGAGAGATGAGAGTGGCTGTGATGGTAAGGGAGAGACATCTGTGCTAGGAGAATCACTTGGATGAGACATTGAAATAGGAAAACAGGAGCTGGATTCAGATGACAGTGACAATGGATACAGCCACTTAGCCTGTATAAAGAATTGGTTTGTGAAATGATGAGAGGGAAGAGCAATTTAGTACCAATTAATGGAGAGCTCAGATGCCAGAATAAATAATGTTTATGCTGTTCTGAAGGAAAATAATCACTTATGCCATTGTTTGTATGTTCGTTTTTTAACTTGTCTTATTGTACTCTCTTCTGCATCAAAAGAAGATTTACCCATTTTCCCTTCTTTCTTTAATTTGTTTTTATTTATTTTTAATTTTTTACTTATTTATTTTTTTATTTGAAAGAGAAAGTGAATGCAATCAGGGGAGAGGGGTGGAGAGAGAGAGAGACAGAGAGAGAGAGAGAGAGAGAGAGAGAGAGTCCTAAATAGGCTTCATTCTCAGCACAGTTCCCAACCTGGGGCTTGATCCCAGGCCCCTGGGATCATGATCAGTGCCAAAATCAAGACACTCAACTGACTGAGCCACTCAGGTGCTCCCCCATTCTCCTTTCTAAGGCAAACCACTCTACCTACACATTATGAATCACATTGTTGACTATCACCTGAAAAATTCTGACATTAGTTATATCTTCTATCTCTGTATTCTTCAGTTTATTTTTTATTGTTACTTCTTTTCTTTCTTCCTAAAATTCATTACTCAGTCTCTTCAGGATTAACTAATTTTCTGTCTACAATTTTCCTTGCTTTGAATTTCTTAGAAACAAACCAAGCATTTATTTTCCCCCTTCTCACCTTTCACCCTTATCCTTCTGCACCTTTCTCTTCCACCACTCTATGAATATCAACCATGCCAAAGCATCCACTTGTCAAATTTCATGACATCTTTTCAGATACCACATAGCTCCACTTTATCACTCTATACTGTTGATGGGTATTAAAAAAAAAAGATGTGGATTTTGAAAATACACATAGCTAAATTATCTTGATAAAATTTCATAACTTTTAACATTCTAAATATAGTCGTGATATTTAAGTGAGGAGGAGACAAAGTACAAGAGACTCTTAAATACTGAGAACAAACTGAGGGTTGTTGGAGGGGTGTTGGGTGGGGAGGACAGACTAAATGGGTGACGGGCATTATGGAGGACACTTGTTGGGATGAGCATTGGGTCTTACATGTAAGTGATGAATCACTAAATTCTACTCCTGAAATCATTATTACACTACATGTTAACTAACTTGGATTTAAATAAAAATAAATAAATAAATGAAACTTTTTAATGAGAATAAATAAATAGATAAATGGAGAGACAATAAAGTTAGGGTGTATCACAATGGATGACTCAGAATACACCACAAATAAGCAGTAGCTAATATTATCTTAAGAGAATTGTCATTGCCCACTCTCCCTAATTTAGATCTTTTAATGTGCTTTAATTCAGCTTCAAATTCCACATGTAAGAGCTTCTCCTCACCCTATGTTAATAATTATGGGTATTGAGAGAAGGTTTTCTTGTAAGATAATCAAGTATTATGGGACACGAGAACACAAAATCTTACCATATTAATGATATGCCAGATTAGCTGGAAATTTGGTTGTAAAATTTTGAGGCAAAGTTGTGTTGTTGTTGTTGTTGTTGTTGTTGAAATTGTTTTTAATGCCATAGAGAAACTGCCATAATAAATTGTATGAGGGCTGCTGTGTTGGGTTCCATGGGTGAGGTGCAGGCCGGTCACTTGAAATGGTGGTCTCAGAGAGTCTTTCTTCCAGGCCACTGGCTCTTGCACTACTCCGGCAAGAATTCCTGAATGTGAGGCCATGCATCTAAATCTCGGTTATAAAACCTTTTCCATCCACCCTTTATTTTCTTCTTACCTATGTCTTTACTCAGTAACTTTTCATCTAATTGTTTTTATTTATATGTTAGAGACTGATTGTGCATTTGAAAGAGATAAGAAAGACTAAATTACCATAAGGTTTATATGAAATTTCTTCCCCCTCCCTAAACTCCACTTAGCCTAATCTCATTTTATCTATTCCAGGTCTAGGGACCCTAGTCTTCTTCTTGATCCATGTGTTTTTGATCCTTTTACCTTCCCAAAGACACTTATATATACTGCTATTTGTATTTAAATGATCTGGCCTCTGTCATCTCTCACATCCCAGCTCAATCTGTACTTTCTTAACAGTCAATACTTGTCCAACCTCCTCATAATTTTTTTCTCATTTTATTGGTTATCTACTTCTTACTATGGAACTAATCATGGTTGCAAATTTATTTCTATTATTATTAGTATTCTCTAAGTTTCATAAAAACAGGTTTTTCATCTATTTAAGCTCCTTTTAGATCCAAAATCCAAGACATAATATACCACAATAAAGTGGTTTTGAAGGAAAGAATAAACCCCAGTCCTTAACAATATAAGAGCTCTTTATCTTACTGAAAAGAGAGTTTCTGTTTATTGAAACACAATGGATGGTATACCCTTCTAGAGAGCCATTGAAATGATTTCATTCTCTCCTTGAGTTATCTCAAAGGACCAAATGCCCACTCTCGTGAATGGATCAAATGTATATTTTCTAAAAACAGAAACATTTTAAAAAATTACACACTTTCTTTCTCATTCCTCTCCTTTCCATGATTTGGTATACAATTAAATAAAATAATCTCCTTTTCCATGAAAATTTATTACTTTGTATATTTGTGATAGTCCTGTCCTCTTCCCACTTCTCTAATTACTCTATACCAAACTTTTTTTTTAATTTGGTTTTTAACAAAATTTTTAGATTGTTTTTTAAAAATGTTAATGTTATCAGATTTTTCTTTTAAATCTTCTTATAGTTTCAGTTATCTTGAGTAATCACATCTATTCTTGTTGACATTACTGAATATTAACTTTCTAACCTAATAAATGCATACAGAAATTGCATGTGTGTTTTAACACACAAACATATGATTCAGTTATCAAATGGAGTGTATTGACAGAATTTTATTGTTTGGATGAAAAAGTGAGTATGTATTTGTCTTGATGAAATTTAGGAAGCTATAATCAATCAGTAATTTTCTAGTGTGATATGCCTTCTTAGTAGTTTTGGTCTCAGTATCACTGAAAAATGTGAAATGGGAAAAATCAAGCAGCTTAAAAGAATGAATCCTATCATCGGGGGAGCGGGGCAGGAAATGTGGTGACACAAACCAAATTTGATAAATATATCTTGATAAATATTTTAAAAGGTTTAGTGCTTACAATTTCTCTGCATAATAATCCATCTCTCATGACAAACCGTATGGTGATAGGTGAATATTTTGGGAAGTAAAATCTGCAGATATGACCTCAACTCCCAACTCTGAAGTAATTATACCTGTAGGCATCTGATAACCTTATGTAGATTCTACAGACTTTGGTAACTTGGGATCAGTAACATCCCTCTATGTCACAGATCTATCTAGTTCTTACATATTGGCAGGAAGATAATAGATTCATATGTGCTCCCCATGTCTAGCATCAACAGATGATACAAAGATAAATATTATGTCAATGTGACATTTCCTTCCTAGAACATTTAGGAAGAAAATGTTCTAGGAAAACAGTAATACAAATAAAAAGTGGATAAATCTGAAAAGTAGGAAAATGATGGGTCTCCTTTTAATTTCCTCTCCTTCACTTCTCTACAATATAGCCAAAATGTTTTCAAAATTTAAATTTACTGTGTCACACCCCCACTACTAAAAAAAGAAAAAAAAGAAAGAAAAGACTTTTGGTAGCTTCCCATTTCTCTTTGGATAAAACATGTGATGTTAACATGGCTGGCATGTCATTGCATGGTCTAGTTCTTGTCTCTCTGTCCATTTATATCTCCCACTACTCCCAACTTTGTAGCTAGTATGCCATCCAAACTGGCCTCTTCAGTCACAGGTCCTTACATTTTCAATCCTCCATATTGGTTTTATTTCATACCCATTTACCTACTTAACGTGTATACATTTTTTTCATATTTTGTATAGGAGTGATTTCTCAGGTAAACTTAGATCATGCTCCTCTGTTTTATACTTTTATAGCATCTTATTTATATTCCAGTATGAAATCTTTTAGTGAACCTATTATTATAGTAATTATTTATTTAATATGAGTTTTTGGCACTGAAACTAATAATTACTGAGAAAAGAGAAGAGCCTTTCCTTGTTTACTATTGTATTTCCACCAATCACTTTTAATTGGCCAATAAATGTTGGCTTTGTGAGTGAATGGTCATTAACAATGCTTAATTTGAAAACACAGGAGAAAAGAATATTGGCCTAGAAAGATCTGATTTAAGGTCTTTGTGTCTTATGCCAGAAGACATTATTTGGTTTTTAATTAACTCAAATAATCTTTTTATATATTTTTCAATAACAATGTGATTCTGAGTTCTGTGGTATTATTCATGATTTTTTAGTGTGCAATATAGCAATATTAAGAATAACAGTATCAATGTGAATTGTCATTTTAAAAATTGCTGAAAAACTGAGTTTTTGTGCCTAGAGTTCTTATATTTCTGCAGTTTAAAGGTCAACTGTGTAAGTTAACTACACGACAAAATGCTAAGAAGCAATAGACTTTGGGTTTATAGGTAATGGATAAAACTAAAGTGACTCTGTTTCAAGAAATGCAATTATTTTATGTCATAACATGTTCAGAAGTCCATGAATGTAATGGATTTTTTTTTCTCTTTAATCCTACTACAGAATATTCCTCAGCTAAATGAACTCAGGTTCCTGTTTTTCATGAGTCCCATTAGTACCGTCATAGAAGGTGCTACCTTCAGTCAAAATGTCAATACTTGCAACTGCATTTGGTTAATTATATGACATTACTTTTCAGCAATGTCACCTCATAAGGACTAGTTCTTGAAATGACATAAAAATCAATGCAGTTCATAAGATTTAATAAGAATTAAAGATGCAACATAATGATCATTTTAAAATATACATAACAGTCATAAGGAATGGATATTTTGGGCATAACTCTATAATCAGGCACAGTTTACCATTAAATTACCAAAATATTCTCTATTTTTAAAATTAAACATGTTAAATCTATTCCCATGTACGATTTTATAAATTTTATAAATTTATTAAGTAAATAAGAGAATTACTAACTAAAAATGTATCCTTTTGAAGCTATGTGTTTCAGAATATCTTTAGGTAAATTCAATATAGGATCATATTTAAACTTGGTATGACTTCCTAGACCAAGTGTCATGGAGAAGCCAACATAATGTATAACAACAACTTAGAGTTATCTTACTACTAAATTCATAACTGGAAAAATTATTGTGAATTCATTTGTTCATGAATAATAGACAACATACCCTTTTTAAGACTAAAATCTTAAGGAGTTCAGTGAGGACAGGGCCTCTTTGTCCCACAAGAGAAACTATCAATGAGGGATAGCTAATGTCTTGTGATTTTTAAATTATATTTTTTCTAAATGTTTAAGTACTAGAGTAGGATATGTAGACAAGTGCTAACAATTATCGTTTCATGCACAGTAAGCATATTAAGATTTATTGAGTAATCAAAATATTAAATATTTTAAATAAATATCATAAATAATGAAATGAAATTTAGTGTTTCTGAAAAGTTGTGTGCTACACTGAGCATTTTATAGGTTTATTTTGTTATATGTCCTTCAATCTTTCTAGTCTAAATAGACATGATCTTTCTATTATAGAGATGAGAGAACTCTTGCCACAGATAAGTCATAGGACTCCTACGTGGTAGAACAATTATTCAGAGTCAGGTCCAATTTCAGAGTGCAAGTGGTTTTTCTTGAACAAATATCACAGAATGGAACAATTATCATCAATTATAATTAAGTTTAAATAGGTATGTCTTTATTAAATGGGTTTTCTTGCTGACTTGTCTATTTATCTTTCAATTTATCCAATAAATATTCATTGAGCCTAATTTTCGAGAAATTTTAGAGTATACAAAGGGAAGACATGAAAATGAATAAGGGATTACAATACAATATAATTAAAGCAGGTATGTTGCAATAAGGGTATTGTGAAAGTTTTTAAATGGAGTGTTTCACTTGGGAAGAGTCTGAGGTGTGTGTCTTGTGATAAAAAACAAGAAATTTGTTTTGTAAAATGTGCCACAAAAACATGTATCACTGTCGCTTTTGAAATGAAGGGCACCTAGGAACGATTCTGGAGGTAAAGGTAAAAGGTCTGATATTTACAAGACTTAGAACTCAATCTAAGGAGTTTGGATATTATCCTAAAATTTACAGGATCCAGGAAGATTTTGGCTTTGAAGAATTTTAGACAAAGTGTATCCAAAAACAGTTTCGTACTTTGCAGATAAATCCCGAGTATTGTGTCAAGAGTATCTTAGAAAAAGGAGGTTAAATGTACTTTTTTTGCCATCCTGCCTGCAAATGAAAATTAATTCAAAGTAAGTGTAAAAAAGAGAAGTGGAAAACAGCAATACTTATGTGATAGTATCAAAAGAAATCTGCTTAGGAGGGAAATGAAGAGTAAGGTTAAAGATAGAGCATTAACATTCCATTTCAGCGCAATCCATATATTACATATACAGCAGTGTATCTAGTTAATTAGGCTGTTAATTTGATAAACATGACTAACTGCAATTTATTTAGAACAAACTAATAATGGTTTCGCTTATTAAGGATGGTTTAAATGTATGGAGATAAAAAGGAGCCCTTGAAAGAGATGTGAGTTCCTATCAATCAGGGTCCCTGGTTGCAAAACACCTTTAAAAGAAAACTTAAGTAGAAAAGTAATTCATTGGATAGTAGCAAGTAATTTATAGAATTTATAAGTGTACTGGTCAGTGGACTCAAGAAATGGGCAGGTCCAAGGGTGGCTGGTCTCCAGAATCTTCCAGCAAAGCCACTACTGCCACATACACATACATGCCCTGCAATAATTCAAGTGTGAAATACAACTGGATTTTGAAAACCTGAGGAAAAAAATAAACACATTAATCGCAAAACTCGCATTAATATTTGTATATTAGTTACATGCTGAAAAGATAATATTTTAAATCTTTTGGTTTAAATAATATATCTTTTAAAATTAATTTTATCTGTTTGTTTTATTGTTTTGAATGTGACTACTAGAAATGTTAAAATTAGATATGTAGCTTACCTTGTGTCTTGTATTATATTTTTATTGGATGACATCATTGTAGAAGACTAGTTGGGGGGGGGGCGTCTTGTGTGTGTGTGTGTGTGTGTGTGTGTGTGTGTGTGTGTGTAGGAAAGAAACAAAAGGAATTGGAGTAAAATTGGCAATAGTATTGAGCTATAGCACTTAATTATTGTTTTCTCCCCCTCAAGCCAACATCATTTTTACCGTCGTAACCCCTTATTCTGCTGTGGGAAGGTAAAAAGAGGGATAATGAAATGGTAAGATTTTAAATCTTTTGGTTTAAATAATATATCTTTTAGAATTAATTTTACCTGTTTCTTTTTATTGTTTTGAATGTGACTACTAGAAATTTTAAAATTAGATATGTGGCTTACCTTGTGTCTTGTATTACATTTTTATTGGATGGCATCATTGTAGAAGACTAGAATGGGAAGGTAAAAAGAGGGATAAAATAGTCTGGATGTTGGGGATAGCCCAGGGTCCCTTAAAAGGTATAGCAAAGAAGAAATAAAGAGAAAAGACTTGCATTTGGAAGTTGTAAGAAGGAACATGAACCAATATGTGTCTTCAAAAAATTTTGGTGTTTGCTATTTGAGTGATTTCTAATTTTCTGGACACATTTCTTCATAAAATTTGACCCCAAAACTAAATGAAATGCCTAAAAAAACATTGCTATTAATGTGAGAAAAAGATAAAGTCAGGATTCACTTAGTATAGTAAAAAGAACATGGGTTTATTTTTACTGTCACTTTGCACTCACATGAATGTGTGAAAAGGAACTGAGGACAGTGCATATAAAAAGGAGAAATTTCTAATCCTGTTTCTTCTCAGCAGCCTTGTAAAACACCAACTAATATACTTAGGAAAAGAAAATGTTTTAACTGTTGTTTGCAAGAAAATCTGATTTTTTTTCAGGGGCAGTCAGAACAGGAGCAAATGCTGACCTGCTGTTTCACACAATACAATTCCGTTCTTCTTGTTATGCTTATTAATCTAAGAATTGCTGAAGAAAGCAAACTTTTTACAAGGGACAAAGCCTATTTGAGCTTATAGTTTTGCCTTAGGCCGAAAATGGAAGGAAAGGCCTTTCCTAACTTTCTGACCATATGTGGTAGTCATCTCGCTAAAAGGGAAAATCTTTCTCAAGCAATTCCCTATAAAGAAATGTCATTATCTCCAGTAGCTCTTTTGATTATTCTGCATACCAATCCATCAGCCAGTTTTCTAGGAGCAGTTTCAGCGATGACTGTTAATGCCAGCAGCAATTATAAAGAAAATTGATCCTGTAAAAGCAACAGTTTGATATTCATTCCACCAAACGGCCTCTTCTGCAAATAATACCAGAACCTTTCCACACTTAGAAGCTACAGCAGACATAAAGCAAAATGATTGCCTTGGCCAGGTGATTGAACCATCATAGGCATAAAATCCAGGACTGATATTTTAAAGAGATATGATGAGAATCATTTAATCGGAATAGATACTGCTCAGTTTTAAAGATTAATAAGAAAGAAAGCTTTCTGCTGTCTAAAATATCTTCTGTATAATGCTCAAAGCAGATGAAGACTGGATTTAATTTCTTGCTTCTAGTCTCATGTATGCCTGGTTTATATTTGTCATCACACATAAATGAAAGAGAAGCTAATTTCAGGCCTTTAAGTACTACAGTGTAAGTAGTAAGGCTGCGGACAACACACAAAAGTATAATTCCTTACGGTGTAAGTATTTGTTGGATTGAAGCCCCATCAGAGACAGCTAGCTGAATATATGGAGCAAGCTTTACGATTCCCTATCACAGGTGAAGTTCCCTGAGTCTGTTTCTTCTTCTCTTCCTCCTCTCCTTCCTCCTTCCCCTTCATCCTTTTGATTTGTATTTTTTTTAATATTTTTCAGGTTTATTGACATATAATTGACATAAAGCGCTTAGTTTGAGGTGCAACTGAAGCAGTGACTATGGTATATAGTCTCCACAAGTAAAACTCATACTTCTCAGCACTTATCTGAATAGCCTGGGATAAGGTAGGTGCCTTAGAATTTCAAAGGGTTTGGGGGCACCTGGGTGGCTCAGTCGGTTAAGTGTCTGACTTCAGCTCAGCTCATGATCTCGCAGTTGGTGGGTTCGAGCCCCGTGTCCGGCTCTGTGCTGACAGCTCAGAGCCTGGAGCCTGCTGCAGATTCTGTGTCCCCCTCTCTGCCCCACCCCTGCTTGTGCTCTGTCTCTCTCTGTCTTTCAAAAATGCATAAACATTTAAAAAATAACATTTTAAAAAGAATTTCAAAGGGTTTTAACAGCTTCCATGATAGATGTATGCTTTTTCTGCATTAATAGTAGTTCCTTCAATTTGGGTTTCTCTGATTAGTTCAACCAAGGCCACTGCCTATGACTTCATATTCCCATAGGACTCTGGGGTACCGACGTTAAGCCATTTTCTACACATAGTATGCATATAAAAGCAAATCCATTAGGCCAGAAGAGATCATGGGGCTTTGCACAGACATATAATAATGACTAATAGTTACTAAATTTTCATAGATGCCTACCACATGTCTTGAACTCTGCTAAATTCTTTGATATAAATCATCTCATTTTTAAGCCAAAGAGTGAACTTTTCCCATGCTTACAGATGATCAGAAGGAAGTTCAAATAGAAAGCATCTATCTGACTTTATATAGATGCTCTTTTCATTTCACAACTGTGCATCTCATTATAGGCACTAAATAAGAAATTGGTGAGAGGAAAATGAATAAATGAATGAAGGAATGGGTGTAGAAATTAACTGGGATGTATATTATTCAATTTTTACATATTTCTGGTAGTTTAAAAATTATATATCTAATATTTCTGTCAAATGATTTGTATCAAATCATGTAAGTCAACTTTATATGTTATATCATTCATTTAAGTAGTTTTAAATAAACCAACTATAATAACATTTTTATAAAATAAGTTTATCCCAGTGATTTAAAAAAAAAGAATATCAACCTTCTCAATTAAGGTAAATATAGTAGTTTAAATATTGCTTGTATATGTTGAGAAAGAAGAAGAATGTAAATAGGTAAATAAAAGTTTTTTTTTTTCTGGATTTATGCCTACTTTTCATGAACCACCAATAAACAATTCTTCTGCTTTGTATTACAGAGTTATATTTCCTAACAGAAGCATAAAGCATTATGAATATTCCACTGAATATTTCAGTTTTCATTAAAATTTTACCAATTATCTGTTATGTACATTTGAAAGTATATTTTATTGTAAATATTCACATTTAAAGTCATACGTAGTAAAAACAAAAGTCATACATAGTAAATGTGCCCCTGTTAAACTATGTAAAATACATACTTACTGACACATGTCTAAATACTCAAATATAGGTAAGAAAAAAAATAAGAGCAGTCTTTTTTCATAGAGTCTAAAATTTTCTGTTATATCTGAGGATGTCTAATGTACTAGATTCTGATTTTTAATCTTTCTAATAAATATTATAAATTTTAATCAAGAGCTAACCTTTTAATATTGAGTGTGGGTTGCACATTGATTTTCAATCACTTAGTAATTTGGTTTTGAAGAATCTAATTTCATTTGTGCCAGATTCAAATTTATGTAAAATGAGCTGTCTTTTTACTAGCAGAATGACTAGTGTTGTTCAGGGCAATTAGTACAAAATTGATTGACTAAATTCACCAATGTTATAATCCTAATATTATGAGCTATAAGTTTCCTTATTTGAAAGAGTTTTGACTAACTGCAGATATTTGTTGTGTAGTTAGGTTTTATGAGCACTTCTTGGCATAGTTATCTGTGAGAGTCAGGATATCAGTAAACATATTTGGAAGAGGTTAATAATGTTTACTAATAAACTCATCAATTAAAGTATTATTTATGTTTATAGTGTCACTTTTTCTTAATGTATATTTCATCATATTAATAAATTATAATACAGTTCAGCAGAGGCATTTCAATTTAATAATTAAAAATTTAATTTAGTTACCTTATAATTTATGGTCTTACGGCTAAAACAATATCCAAAACAATAAGCAGAATTTGTTCTTTCCTGACTCCAATATTCACTATTATTTGGTTTTATGCTATAGTTTATATGCCTAAAATTTCTAACTTTTATTATATCTTCTAGTCAGCTCATTGTTGAGGAAAACCTTTTTAATTATTGAGAGTTTTCTCTACATTCCCAAAGTATCAGTTTCAACTGATGAATAAAGAAATTTATTGCAATGGTTAAGTTTAACCATTCTTTGGGCAAGGTTTTATAACCCTATGACTTCATCTTAAGTAGAGATTTCCCTCATCTGGCTATTTATTCATCTGCCCACATTTGAACTCTAGTCAATGAAGAAAATGCAACAAAAAGGTAAGCAATTTTTAAGACAATTCTTTGATGGTTTTATTATCAAACTTCCCTTCAAAATGATATGAAATAATAGTAGGAAAAGCAAATAGAAGATTTTAGAGAGGATAGAGATTTCCCAAAGATCTGAGAGAACAGATGTACAATCTGCATCACTATGTGAGTATCAATGCTCAAGAGGTACAAGCAGTAGGTTTCTACACCCCCCGTTGCTCTTGTGAGAACAAATCTCAAAATGCACTCTGCAGAGATTTCACAAGTTAGTAACCCATGCAAAGTATTTTTGGGGAAAATAGGAAGAGTGCAGAATAATAGTGGAGGAAGGAATAGTACCGGGGTAACAACTACAAACTCTGCTTAAAAGGATAAATGCATTCAATCAAATAATTGTGCATATTTGATCAATGACCTCTTTATGTGAACATACAGATGGCAACATGCTGTTTTGGAGAGCCATTGCCAAAATAACGCTTTATAGCAATTGATACCAAATTGGTGTTGCTCATTATTCAGTGGGGAGGTTATGGCTCTGCTAGGCTCGGGTTAAAGATCAGCTAGGCTTGTTCAAGTGAAAGCTTTGTTTTGGATTCTGGTCTGCTTTATCTGCTTATTCCCTTGGAGCAGTGGCTATCTGGAGCATGCCCTTCTCTAAGTGAAGGGCAAAAAGACAAGAATGAAAGCCAGACAATAAGAGCACACTTATCCCTACACGGACTGTGCTTGCTAATATTCCATTGGCTAAAGCAAGTCACAGGACGACATCCAAACTCAGTGGAGTAGCCGTGTTTATGCCCCTGACAGAAGGCGACCATGAGAAAAGTGAGAAACGAAGGACAGATTATAATCAAGCAGTACAATTCTGCCCTCTTGGTTACAATGATTAATTTCCCTTCTATTTGGAAAGTACATTTATTTCTTCCCCAAATCACCAGAAAATCTGCCCCCATCATGGCAATACCCACTTTTGCGGATGTTGTAAGGATACACAAGGATAAATATAAAGCACTCAGCTTCGGATGTAGAAGCTGCATTCTGCAGCTAATAATATTAGTCATATTAATGATAGACATGATATTTAATTTTATTGGAACATTACTATAATTAAAAACTTTTCTGTATTTTTATCTGAAAATTATCACTATATTATATTAGAGAATATGTTATTTAAATGTTTCAATATTCCAATAGTATGCTTATTTGTTACTTACAAGCATGACTTGCAACTTGTAACTTTTGAATGAGGGAAAAAAGAGAATTTAATCAAGTGAGTTAGGCAGATGCCTTACGACTTAACTTTCAAATGGAATTAATTCCCAGGGAAGGCAAAAACCCCTGCAAACACAGTAAGTGAAATTTAACGTCAAATGAATCTTACATATGTAGTGTACTCTAAAGCAATAAAACACATAAAACTATCCCCAGCAAATATCGACATACACGTATATCAAGTCAAAGAGAATCCACTTTGTGAATTAACAGACGTAATAGAACAATTGAAAATGAACAAAGAATACATGAAGCACAATTAACAGCAAACAACTGGTAATATGGCCCCATTAAAAAAAGAATGATTTAGTTTCCACACCCCATGCAATAATGGAAAATGCAATTTGGTTCTTTGGTTGTGCTATAATCAGCCAGCTTTCAAGTGATTAAAATTCTTCCTGTTTTTTTCCCCCCTCTCTGTTTCTTTTCTTTTCTTCTTCCCAGCTGCCAGATGGGGGTATGTGCATTGGCCTCCACCACATCATCAACATCTCTGCTTAAATTCTAGTGAGCTCTGAGTGCTCCATTACCCATTGCATTCTGCCCCATTTGATCCAGGCGCATTTGCCACTTTGATGCCTTCGCAGTACAAACAAGGTGCACTAATCAAAGCTTCCCTGTTCCATCCCGTGAGAACCTCTCATCATTGCCGTGGTTTCAAATCTGGTGCACCCCATTACCACTTCATTTTGTTCCCTTTGATCCTATCAGTCTGACACTTTGATCCATGCACTGCACTAACTGGACTCATCAAAGCTTTCACACTTTTGTTTTTGACAGGCAGTGACAAAGATTCCGGCAAGATGAGGGACTTTTCCTCTTGTTTCCGTTACCTTTTCAGCATCAAACATTTTTTTTTTAATTTAATTCTGGTTTCAGAACATATTTATTAATTTCATCAGCAGTATATTTTAAAATGTATATGTTTTCACTAAATTTTACCCAAAGCAATTAAATATATCCATATCAGAGTTGTATATCACATAATTGTTTAATGCACTGTGGGTGTTTAATCAATGATTCTAAAATGCCAGTAGCTTAATGGAAACAATTAGAGGTGTGTAAAGCAACTGTACTGATATGAACTAGAATACTGTAGAGCTCCATCTTAGAAAACTATGTACCATCTAATAGCGTTTATCAGAAAATCATTTTGTCTTACTGAGATATAATTAGAAAGACTTCTGCATGTGTTTTAAATATACTGATTGACCAAGTATGAATGGAAAAAAATTGCTCATGATTAGAAAATTGGAAGATTGGCTTGTTCCAATTCTTTTGCTTACATTTATTTATTTCAGGCATAGAAATCTTGGTGTGTGTATTTTCCTACATGGCATTTTCATGAACTATTTAAAATTATATGTATCTGGTGATCTATTTGACTAATAAAACATAGTGGAAATAAATCTCTAAGAGTACCATAAGATCACCAGGGATTTTATTTTTCTTAAGTCCCCTAATTCTTTTATTATTTTTTTAAAAATGTTTAATGCTTATTTTTGAGAAAGAGAGAGAGAGAGAGAGAGAGAGAGACAGAGATTGAGCACGAGCAGGGGAGGGACAGAGAGAGAGGGAGACACAGAATCCAAAGCAGGCTCCAGGCTCTGAGCTGTCAGCACAGAGTCCGACACGGGGCTCAAACTCATGAACTGAAAGATCATGACCTGAGCCCAAGTTTGACGCTTAAGCAATTGAGCCACTCAGAAGACTCTTAAGTCCCCTAATTCTTAAATACTGATAATATAAATCCCCCCAAAATGAAGGGATTATGAAGGGAACATTATGTTCTAATGGATAGGTTTCTAGGGCCTCAAAATGGACAGTAATGACAAAAGTTGATCCTTTGGAGGGATGTCATATTAAGCTGTCTATAAGAGAAAGAAAGGATATCATCAGTGAATGTGACATTGATAAGATTGCTCTATACCATTACTTTCTGTATGAATAGTAAACATGAACACTTTTATTACCGTTTTTGCTATCCAAGACTCTAAGGATATGAGAAAAAAAATGACTAGAAGGTAAACTAATATCAAGAAGCATCACCATATATACACTAGTGATCTCTTGAGATTTTTAGACATTAAACAGAAGAGGCCTTTAAATTAGTAGAAACTTTGGTAGATTTCCATTCTCCATTTAAAGAAGTAGAACTGTCCACACAAAATATACAATTCACTCAGTGAAATATGCTGAATGTAACATACTAGCCTAGTTATAGTTCTGTGCCTCCTGATGGTTAGGCACAGAACCTCACAAATGACGTTTACCTATTGACCCTGTGGAAACTTCACGCTTCTGCTGTTTCTGCTTCTGCTTCTGCTTTTTCTACTTCTTCTTCTTCCTCTTTTTCCTTTTTTGGAAAAAAAAATGTTTATTAGTGATAAGTCCTAGATATTACACAAATTACACAGCACACCTGGGCCACACACTGAGGCTCTGGGTACAGAGAAAGAGAAAATGCATAGACCTGAAGTTCTTTCATTGGAGTGTGTGTTGGGGGGGGTGGTCTACAGTTTCGAAGTCTCACACTTTATTGCTGACTTTAAAACATAAGAACAGGAATTTAAATTTCAGGTAGATAGAAAACAGGTACCCTGAATGGTCTGTGATTGAAATCAAATAAGATGTCTAAAACAAAGGAGCCTCAATGGGGCGGGTAGAACCTTGCTCTTTACTCAGGTGGCCAAGTGGCAGTGTGTGAGTATTCAAAATAGCTTCTTTGGAGCAGATATCTCCTGGAATGGATGCCTCCACAATCTAAACTTAAGTCAGGCACTTGCATGACAAATCTAGAAAATAAAATAAATAAAATAACTGTCAGGGCTTACACTGTGATCCCCCCCACTCCTTGTGATGTCAAGGCATTATAAAGTCAATGGTGAGGACATTAACTACCTTGCTAATAATTGATATGCCAAAAGTCAGAGGTAGGGCGCATCGTAACCTAGAAAGTACAAATCTAAAGAGGTTTATCGTACCAAGTCCTATAATCCATATGCAGGCAATGATCTAAGATCCAGTTTGTAGCCATTGTTTCAAACTTGAATGAACCGACAATGAAGTTAAGTCAGTGACCTCAGGGGCCCAAGGAATTTGTTCAAAGATTTGTGGAATATTTTGACATATTGGGCCATTGGATATAAGTAAGGTTTGAACCTGTCCTGAGTTGGCATATTTCTCCATATCTCCTTGAACCAGTCTCTAAGCCCTGAGAATAGGTCAGTTTAGTTCAAAGTTTATGTCTCATTTCAGGAAGTGGTGTTTCAGGTGGTTCCCCAAATTAGGCCCATAGGGCGCAAGTAATCAGCCATTTAATAATAGTTATTTTCACAGTTTTCAAATTCTGGAGGGATCAAATAGGGAGAAAAGGATAAATGTTCCATCTTTGCTCAGAAAGGTATATCGTACACAAATGCTGTAGGAACTCGAGCAGGTACTAACCATGAATACTGCAGAAAAATTCCCTTGATCTTCTGGAACAGTGAAGGTAAAAGGAAACATGTTGAACTATGCTCAAAGCATTGATCTTCTTAAACCCATGCTTCTTAATAAGCAGTAGACAAGGCCTCCTGGGGATAAATTGTTTATAATTTACCAACATGATCTCTTCTCAAGAAACCAAAATATATCAAAGAAAATATGATTATTCCCTGTCTTTAGCAACATATGTCCTTAGATAAGAAGACAGGAGAAATACATATATTAGTTAATGAGATAGAGAATATCTGGAATATTCAGGATAATTATGAAGTAGTGACCTGAAGCAGGACCTCAAAGTTCACCTAGGACATGTTTCCACACTTATCTCAGGGAAGAAGAAGAAGGGCCAGAACAAGAAATGTCCAATGGTTTCCTCTACCTGTCTGAGAAAAGTACAGTCTAAGTTTCTTGAGAAAACCCTAAGAATGAAACAGTGTATTCATTTTGACCTTTTAGAGTCTTGGCCACCAAAAATAAATAAAAAGCTGTTTCTAAGGGGTTATTTTTCTGCCTCACATAAGTTTCCTTTGGTGTTTTCTTCCTTTCTGTAACTCAGGTAGGACCGGAGTTAAGTCATTACAGCCCTTTATACAGGGGTCACTTGACCTAAGCCAGCCTTCTTTGTGAACAGTGATTGATTTGTTGGGCATATTGGGTCAGAGTTCTATTTGGGGGAATAAAATGAATTAATTATAAGAGGACTTCTACTTTTCTTTGATCAGGAGATATAAAAACTATGCAGCCCTAGTGAATGTGTGTGTGTGTGTGTGTGTGTGTGAGTGTGGTGGTGGTGAATCTATCTAGAAAGCCTGCTGAGAGAACCAAGCCTACATATTATACCACAGAGCTAACAGATGATAGATCATGAGAGCAGTAGATGGATAATGAGCTGGATCCTGCTATGTAAAACCAACCTAAATCTGTATATTTTAACTATTTAAACCCATTCTCTACCTTTTTACTTGAAGATAGTTTGATATTAGATTGATTCATCTGCAATCAAAGGCTTTTATATACTAAGTGTTCAATTTACTGGAATATTTGTTGGAGCTCATTTGTAATAGTTTCATTTTTGTAATGCTTTCAGCATGATACAATATTTTCAAGAAAAAAAGGTGATTGTCAGATGGTTTCTCGGCATGATAGAATAAATAGGGGACAAATAACAAACAACCAAAGTAGGAGCTTTAGGATTGGAGCCGTAACAAAACTGGATTAATATACTTACTTACAAATGGTCTAAAAATGAAGGACATATTTTCTTCCATATATCTAGAGGATTAAAGATTAGGGATAAAATTCACTTGTGTATAACAGACTGAAAGATACTTGCCATGAAGTTCTACAGATAAATCACCTTTAGCCTTGCCATGTTTTTTTCTTATAAACCTATACTTTAACCATTCAAAGTATTATTCTCTTCTTGTACATTATGACAATATAACCTACTTTTGATTCAAAAGTAGGTTATATATATATATATATATATATATATATACATACACATATACATATATATATGTGTGTGTGTATATATATATATATATATTTTAGTTTGGTTCAAAAGTAGGTTTTATATATATATATATATATATATATATATATGTATATGTATATAGCTGGGTTCTTTGAACATATGAATTCATTTCTGTTCTTTGTACAGGTTACAGTTTTCTGTATAGAAAGGATTTATTTGTAATAAATAACTAATGTAATATATGTAAAATATCCCATCAAATAATTAGATAATGTTTAAACACATTATTTTCCAATGTGACAGTTGAAAATAGTGTTTCCTTGCTATTTTAATTTGTGTTTCTTTAATTAGCAGTAAAGTTAACAATTCTTCATATGTGATGGTCTTTTTCATTTCCTTTCCATAGCCTATTTATATCAATTTTTCTATCAGTGGTTTTTAAATGTTTATTCATTTATTTTGAGAAAGAGAGAGAGAGAGCATGTATGCACCTCTGAGCAGGGAAAAGGCTGGGAGAGAGGGAGAGAAAGAATCCCAGACAGGCTCTGCACCGTCAGTGCAGAGCCCGAGGTGGTGCTTGATCTCATGAACTGTGAGATCATGACCTGAGCCGAAGCCAATAGTCATGGGATGCTTAAGTGACTGAGCCACCCACACCCCAGTGAATATATAAAATGGGAGATAATAAACTACATGTATTGATATAACTCATTTATTGAGATAACTCATAGTCCTATTACTGAAACACATTTCAATTTTTCTTTTTATACATTTCATTTTTTTACTCCTTTTCTATAAAGATTATGATAGGCTTTCCTTTTACCTTTCTCATATTTTAAAATCTGTATGAGATCTATTTAAAATTTTATTAATGAATTAAGTATTCAAAATAATTACTTTAACTGTAGCCTGTAATTTACAATTGGAATAAACCAAAATATTTATTTTTAATATATGCTAGTATTATGTAATATATCATGATGACTATGTCGTTGTTAGTATAATTTCCCACTCCTGTTGATTGTGTCTCTACTACTATAATTTGGATTTTTCATTCAAACTAAATTCAATAAATGATAATTATTGACATTTACATTCAGATTTCTAACTTGATGAATACTATTTTTCTAATTTTTTTTATTTAATTTAATTTTTATTTTTAAAGTTTATTTATTTATTTTGAGAGAGAGAGAGAGAGAGAGGACAGGGGTAGGGGTAGAGAGAGGAGACAGAGAATCCCTAGCAGGCTCTGCGCTGCCAGCATAGAGCCCAATGTGGGGCTCGAATTCATGAACCATGAGATCATGACCTGAGCTGAAATCAAGAGTTGGTTGCTTAACCCAATAAGCCACCAAAGCTCCCCTCAACTTATTTTTAATTTTAATTGTTTTGATACAATGGTTTCTTTTACATTCTTAAGTTATTAATTTTGATTTTTCCTGCAAGTGGATTTAAAAATACTCAGTTTATCTACCTTTTAGAAGAGTCACTTGAATTGTGTTTTCTTGAAACCTTAAATAGGTAAGAAGACTTTATTTTGAATAACAAATATTTACGAATTACAACTTGGCAAGTCCTGATAATCTGAAATCACAAAACTTTCTCCAAACGTACCTTGTAGACATTGTTTCACAGATTTCTCATTTGTGAAGAGATTTGTAAGGTCACATTGATATTTATTCAGTCCTTATTGAAATGTGATTTGTTTCTCCCTTTGTTTTATGTTTACTTCCTATAATTGATAATATTTCATGGTATAGTGTCTGAGTCTCATTACCTTTCTCAGTCTTTACCTTCAGATTATTGTGAATTTTTCCATTTGCATTCAGAATTTCTTTTTCAGTTCAGATATACTTCACCACTGGGGGCACGTGGGTGACTCAGTCGGTTGAACATCCAACTTGGGCTCAGGCCACGATTTCACAGTATGTGAGTTTGAACCCCACATCGGGCTCTGTGCTGACAGTGTGGACCCTGGCGTCTGCTTCAGATTCTGTGACTCCCTCTTTCTCTTCCCCTCTGCCACTCATACTCTCTTCCCCTCTCAGAAATAAACAAACATTAAAAAAAATTTAAAGGTTACTAGGAAGATGGTGGCATAGGAGGACACTGGGCTCACTGTGTGTCCTGCTGATCACTTAGATTCCCCTACACCTGCCTAAATAACCAAGAAAACCGCCAGAGGATTAGCAGAATGGAGTCTCTGGAGCCAAGCGCAGACGAGAGGCCCACGGAAGAGGGTAGGAAGGGCGGAGAGGCAGTGAGCGCTCCACAGACTGGCAGGAGGGAGTCAGGGCGGTGGGCAGACCGCAGGCCAAGCAGAGCCCTCAAGTCTGGCTTGCAAAAGCAGAGAGGCCCTACGGAGTGTGTTCCAACAGCAAGCAGGACTTGACATCTGGAAGGTTATAAGCTAACAGCTCTGCTCGGAGAACAGGAGGGCTGGAGGACAACGGGAGGGAGAGTTGCTGAGCCCCAGATGACAGAACTCAGCTTGGCGGGAAACAAAGGCACTCGCCAGCGCCATCTCCCTCGCCCATCCCCCAGCCAAAATCCCAAAGGGAACCAGTTCCTGCCAGGGAAATTGCTTGCTCCGCACAAACACCCAAAGCTGTGCTTCTGCGGAGCCACCCCTCCAGCAGTGGGTCTGACTCCCTCCCGCTGCCACAGAGCCCCTCCTGAAGTGGATCACCTAAGGAGAAGCAAGCTAAGCCTGCCCCTCCTGCCCCCATGCACATTGCCTACCCACCCCAACTAATACGCCAGATCCCCAGCACCACAAGCCTGGCAGTGTGCAAGTAGCCCAGACGGGCCACGCCACCCCACAGTGAATCCCATCCCTAGGAGAGGGGAAGAGAAGGCACACACCAGTCTGACTGTGGCCCCAGCGGTGGGCTGGGGGAACACATCACTTCTGACTGTGGCCCTGCCCACCAACGCAAGTTTTTCAAGACAGCACAGGGGAAGTGCCCTGCAGGTCCGCACCACTCCAGGGACTATCCAAAATGACCAAACGGAAGAATTCCTCTCAAAAGAATCTCCAGGAAATAACAACAGCTAATGAATTGATCAAAAAGGATTTAAATCATATAACAGAAAGTGAATTTAGAATAATAGTCATAAAATTAATCGCTGGGCTTGAAAATAGTATAGAAGACAGCAGAGAATCTCTTGCTACAGAGATCAAGGGACTAAGGAACAGTCACGAGGAGCTGAAAAACGCTTTAAACGAGATGCAAAATAAAATAGAAACGTCCACGGCTCAGATTGAAGAGGGAGAGGAGAGAATAGGTGAACTAGAAGATAAAATTATGGAAAAAGAGGAAGCTGAGAAAAAGAGAGATAAAAAAATCCAGGAGTATGAGGGGAAAATTAGAGAACTAAGTGATGCACTAAAGAGAAATAATATACGCATAATTGGTATCCCAGAGGAGGAAGAGAGAGGGAAAGGTGCTGAAGGTGTACTTGAAGAAATAATAGCTGAGAACTTCCCTGAACTGGGGAAGGAAAAAGGCATTGAAATCCAAGAGGCACAGAGAACTCCCTTCAGACGTAACTTGAATCAATCTTCTGCACGACATATCATAGTGAAACTGGCAAAATACAAGGATAAAGAGAAAATTCTGAAAGCAGCAAGGGATAAACATGTCCTAACATATAAAGGCAGACCTATAAGACTCGTGACTGATCTCTCTTTTGAAACTTGGCAGGCCAGAAAGGCATGGCAGGAGATCTTCAATGTGATGAACAGAAAAAATATGCAGCCGAGAATCCTTGATCCAGCAAGTCTCTCATTTAGAATAGAAGGAGAGATAAAGGTCTTCCCAAACAAACAAAAACTGAAGGAATTCGTCACCACTAAACCAGCCCTACAAGAGATCCTAAGGGGAATCCTGTGAGACAATGTACCAGAGACATCGCTACAAGCATAAAACATACAGACATCACAATGACGCTAAACCCGTATCTTTCTATAATAACACTGAATGTAAATGGATTAAATGCGCCAACCAAAAGACATAGGGTATCAGAATGGATAAAAAAACAAGACCCATCTATTTGCTGTCTAAAAGAGACTCATTTTGCTGTCTAAAAGAGCAGAAATAAACAATAAAAGAGACTCATTTTAGACCGGAGGACACCTTTAGATTGAGAGTGAGGGGATGGAGAACTATTTATCATGCTACTGGAAGCCAAAAGAAAGCTGGAGTAGCCATACTTACATCAGACAAACTAGACTTTAAATTAAAGGCTGTTACAAGAGATGAAGAAGGGCATTATATAATAATTACAGGGTCTATCCATCAGGAAGAGCTAACAATTATAAATGTCTATGCGCCGAATACTGGAGCCTGCAAATATATAAAACAATTACTCGTAAACATAAGCAACCTTATTGATAAGAATGTGGTCATTGCAGGGGACTTTAACACTCCACTTACAGAAATGGATACATCATCTAGACACACGGTCAATAAAGAAACAAGGGCCCTGAATGATACATTGGATCAGATGGACTTGACAGATATATTTAGAATTCTGCATCCCAAAGCAACAGAATATACTTTCTTCTCGAGTGCACATGGAACATTCTCCAAGATAGATCATATACTGGGTCACAAAACAGCTCTTCATAAGTATACAAGAACTGAAATTATACCATGCATACTTTCAGACCACAATGCTATGAAGCTTGAAATCAACCACAGGAAAAAGTCTGGAAAACCTCCAAAAGCATGGAGGGTAAAGAACACCCTACTAAAGAATGAGTGGGTCAACCAGGCAATTAGAGAAGAAATTAAAAAATATATGGAAACAAACGAAAATGAAAATACAACAATCCAAACGCTTTGGGACGCAGCGAAGGCAGTCCTGAGAGGAAAATACATTGCAACCCAGGCCTATCTCAAGAAACAAGAAAAATCCCAAATACAAAATCTAACAGCACACCTAAAGGAAATAGAGGCAGAACAGCAAAGGCAGCCTAAACCCAGCAGAAGAAGAGAAATAATAAAGATCAGAGCAGAAATAAACAATATAGAATCTAAAAAAAACTGTAGAGCAGATCAACGAAACCAAGAGTTGGTTTTTTGAAAAAATAAACAAAATTGACAAACATCTAGCCAGGCTTCTCAAAAAGAAAAGAGAGATGACCCAAATACATAAAATCATGAATGAAAATGGAAATATTACAACCAATCCCTCAGAGATACAAACAATTATCAGGGAATACAATGAAAAATTATATGCCAACAAATTGGACAACCTGGAAGAAATGGACAAATTCCTAAACACCCACACTCTTCCAAAACTCAATCAGTAGGAAATAGAAAGCTTGAACAGACCCACAACCAGCGAAGAAATTGAATTGGTTATCAAAAATCTCCCAAGAAATAAGAGTCCAGGACCAGATGGCTTCCCAGGGGAGTTCTACCAGACATTTAAAGCAGAGATAATACCTATCCTTCTCAAGCTATTCCAAGAAATCGAAATGGAAGGAAAACTTCCAGACTCATTCTGTGAAGCCAGTATTACTTTGATTCCCAAACGAGACAGAGACCCAGCAAAAAAAGAGAACTACAGGCCAATATCCCTGATGAATATGGATGCACAAATTCTCAATAAGATCCTAGCAAATCGAATTCAACAGCATATAAAAAGAATTATTCACCATGATCAAGTGGGATTCATTCCTGGGATGCAGGGCTGGTTCAACATTCACAAATCAATCAACGTGATACATCACATTAATAAAAGAAAAGAGAAGAACGATATGATCCTGTCAATCAATGCAGAAAAGGCCTTTGACAAAATCCAGCACCCTTTCTTAATAAAAACCCTTGAGAAAGTCGGGATAGAAGGAACATAGTTAAACATCATAAAAGCCATTTATGAAAAGCCCACAGCTAACATCATCCTCAATGGGAATAAACTGAGAGCTTTTTCCCTGAGATCAGGAACACGACAGGGATGCCCACTCTCACCACTGCTGTTTAACATAGGTTGGAAGTTCTAGCATCAACAATCAGACAACAAAAGGAAATCAAAGGCATCAATATTGGCAAAGATGAAGTCAAGCTTTCACTTTTTGCAGATGACATGATATTATACATGGAAAATCCGATAGACTCCACCAAAAGTCTGCTAGAACTGATACATGAATTCAGCAAAGTTGCAGGATACAAAATCAATGTTCAGAAATCAATTGCATTCTTATATACTAACAATGAAGCAACAGAAAGACAAATAAAGAAACTGATCCCATTCACAATTGCACCAAGAAGCATAAAATACCTAGGAATAAATCTAACCAAAGATGTAAAAGATCTGTATGCTGAAAACTATAGAAAGCTTATGAAGGAAATTGAAGAAGATATAAAGAAATGGAAAGACATTCCCTGCTCATGGATTGGAAGAATATATATTGTCAAAATGTCACTACTACCCAAAGCTATCTACACATTCAATGCAATCCCAATCAAAATTGCACCAGCATTCTTCTCAAAACTAGAACAAGCAATTCTAAAATTCATATGGAACCACAAAAGGCCCCGAATAGCCAAAGTAATTTTGAAGAAGAAGACCAAAGCAGGAGGCATCACAATCCCAGACTTTAGCCTCTACTACAAAGCTGTCATCATCAAGACAGCATGGTATTGGCACAAAAACAGACACATAGACCAATGGAATAGAATAGAAACCCCAGAACTAGACCCACAAACGTATGGCCAACTCATCTTTGACAAAGCAGGAAAGAACATCCAATGGAAAAAAGACAGTCTCTTTAACAAATGGTGCTGGGAGAACCGGACAGCAAGATGCAGAAGGTTGAAACTAGACCACCCTCTCACACCATTCACAAAAATAAACTCAAAATGGATAAAGGACCTGAATGTGAGACAGGAAACCATCAAAACCCTAGAGGAGAAAGCAGGAAAAGACCTCTCTGACCTCAGACATAGCAATCTCTTACTCGACACATCCCCAAAGGCAAGGGAATTAAAAGCAAAAATGAAGTACTGGGACCTTATGAAGATAAAAAGCTTCTGCACTGCAAAGGAAACAATCAACAAAACTAAAAGGCAACCAACGGAATGGGAAAAGATATTTGCAAATGACATATCAGACAAAGGGCTAGTATCCAAAATCTATACAGAGCTCACCAAACTCCACACCCGAAAAACAAATAACCCAGTGAAGAAATGGGCCGAAAACATGAATAGACACTTCTCTAAAGAAGACATCCGGATGGCCAACAGGCACATGAAAAGATGCTCAACGTCGCTCCTCATCAGGGAAATACAAATCAAAACCACACTCAGATATCACCTCAGGCCAGTCAGAGTGGCCAAAATGAACAAATCAGGAGGCTATAGATGCTGGAGAGGATGTGGAGAAACGGGAACCCTCTTGCACTGTTGGTGGGAATGCAAATTGGTGCAGCCACTCTGGAAAACAGTGTGGAGGTTCCTCAGAAAATTAAAAATAGACCTACCCTATGACCCAGCAATAGCACTGCTAGGAATTTACCCAAGCGATACAGGAGTACTGATGCATAGGGGCACCTGTACCCCAATGTTTATAGCAGCACTCTCTACAATAGCCAAATTGTGGAAAGAGCCTAAATGTCCATCAACTGATGAATGGTTAAAGAAATTGTGGTTTATATACGCAATGGAGTACTACAGGGCAATGAGAAAGAACCAAATATGGCCCTTTGTAGCAACGTGGATGGAACTGGAGAGTGTGATGCTAAGTGAAATAAGCCATACAGAGAAAGACAGATACCATATGGTTTCACTCTTATGTGGATCCTGAGAAACGTAACAGAAACCCATGGGGGAGGGGAAGGAAAAAAAAAAAGAGGTTAGAGTGGGAGAGAGCCAAAGCCTAAGAGACTGTTAAAAACTGTGAACAACCTGAGGGTTGATGGGGGGTGGGAGGGAGGGGAAGGTGGGTGACGGGTATTGAGGAGGGCACCGTTTGGGATGAGCACTGGGTGTTGTATGGAAACCATTTTGACAATAAATTTCATATACTGAAAAAAAAAAGAAAAAAAATTTAAAAGATATGCTTTACCATCATAGCCAATGCTAGAATGTACTGCAACACACAGTGAACAAATCATACTTACAGTACGTCTGGCCTTTGATAGGTGCTCAATATGTATGTATCAAATGAATGAATGAATAGGATTGAAACCTATTAAGTGAAGGGATATAAAAAGATAAGATCATATTTACAGTGCATCTTTTGATCAGATTGGTCAGTTTCATTAATTCAAGATTCATTGAAAAAATGAAGCATCACAGCAGGTTAGAAAAAGAAAAATCAGCACATGTTAAGTATGAAATGACCCTCAGAACCTAGTACTGAAAGTAAAGTCATGAAGATAAAACTGTCTCAGGATTGAGATATAAAAAGGGAAATTGGTTATCGTAGAGGACCAGGATTGTCAAGCTGTTCTCTGCCAATTTGAAAGCAAAGAATCTGGATCAGATTTGCTTTCTTTTGGGGCCAGTGATTTATAGTAATTATACCAGCTAATGTCCACTTGCATACTACTTTGTGCTAGGTATTTGATTAATTTTTTTTATATATTAACTCATGTTCTGTTGCATCTTGAGTCATGAAAATCTGTTTTTATATGGTCTATCTGTAATCTTATTTCATTCTTTCATCTTTTCTCATCCTGTTATTTTCTTTCCCTTGTTTTGTTTGATAAATGCTGTATATTTTTGCCTTACGAAATTTCCAGTTTTTTGAAGATTTCATGGCTGACATAATAGATAAATTTCATAGTTATGGTCTTTCTTCTTCGTCTGAAACTTCAAAATGAGGTGTTTCTACTCTTTCCATTATTTCAGAAGACTTATTTTGGACCTGAAGAATAGTGTGAGATCTAGAGGCCGACTGCATGGCTTAGAATCCAGTGTATGTTATTTTGTACCTGTGTGGATTTCGACACCTTGCATAACTTCTCTGTGCTTTAACTTTCTCTAATATGAATTTAGTGGCTTCTCTGTAATGTTACAAAGGAAAATAAAGTAAGAATATACTATATCAATTCTACTCTTCATTACTTCATACCAGTTATTTTGAACTGTCCTGTCTCCATATATATTGGACACTAATAGATCGGCGAGAGGAATAATTGTAGGCTGGTGCCTCAAAATTGATTCTTGTAACTGTTTAGAAAAATGCCCTGTCCAGAGCCTAGTTTTTATTTTATACTGTTATACTTAATTTTTTTCACATCATAAAAGATTTAACATTTTTCATGATTCTTGTGTATTCGCCTCGTCGTTATTGACATTTCCTATCAACCATTGTATTAGATTATCTTGTAATATTAGGTTGATGGTAATAAATGTATCCATCATTTCTTCCATATTTTATATAAATCAATATCTGAGAATTTGGAGGAGACTCAGTGTTAAACCCCAAAAATCAACCTTGTATTTTTGCATATATTTAGGGAAAACATTACAGAACTAGTTAGCAGTTTTTCAATACATTAATTCATATCTCTTACATACATTTCATTTCCTACATACAATATAAAGTAAATTTAATTCGTTTGGTAATCTTTAGCACATTCCCTCCAAACCCATCTTTGCGATGGCCTTGTGAATTTTCAGGCATCATTTATAATTCATACGTTTTGTAATTGTTATGAGGAACATTGTAACAGAATTTATTTGCACTCGTGTGTATATATATGTTTATACAGGTGTATGTATATATGTGTGTGTATATATACACATACACACACACACAATTAAGTCTGTTTTGTTATTTTCATCATATGAATAGTAAAGAATATGACTTGTGTTTATTCAATTAAGAGGATGAATCTTTTTTATGCTCCAGCCAATTGAACACACTCAAATCAAAGCATTTGTATTTCTCTTCAGTGTATAAAGATCTTACAAATAATATTAGGTGCGCAGAAGACATACAAACCATTTTATTCTACACCTTGATGCAGATATATATTTGTCTTCTATTTTAGAGTTTATTATTTAATAATTGAAAAAGCATAATGGAATTAAATACCTCTCAAATACATTTGAAAAAAAAATAAATCAAGACCTACCAGTCTACTATGTATCACTCAGAGGAATATTAGGCATAGTCACTTTTTTATGTTACCTATTATTTTGCATAGAACTTAACCAGAAATTTGAATAAATGCTGTCCATATGAAGAACTATTTTAAGAAAGATCATTGATTTGGATATTTGAAAACTTGCCTAAATGTTTATAACTAAGCTCAAAATATTGTTTTTCAGCTAAAAAAATAGAGAAATAATTTTACACATTTTTAAGGCATTAGCATTTCAGAATAAAGTGATTTAAATGAACTCATCTAAAAATCGTGTGTTGGCTTTTAGAGTTTTACAACAGTTTCAGCAAAAACGTTTTAGACAAATAAATTGGCTTTAAAATTTTACTAGATAATTACAATTATTGTTTAAGCAATTCTGAAGTTAGCATTTTAATTGCACTAGAGTAGTTCCTAGATCTGAGCTTTATACACGTGCACGCACACACGCGCGCACACACACACACACATGCACACATGTACAGAGGCATGCACACACATACACAGTTCAGTTGTTAGGAAAGCATGTCAGCATGACATTCAGAGGGTTATGTAGAAAACTCAAAGAGATTGCTTCTTTCTTCTCTCTCTGATTGTGTATTTCTTGCATTTATGATATTAACACAATGTGAATACCGGTATTTTTCCCTTCAACAAAGCATAAATCTAGATCCCTCTGAATCCTCTAAAGAAGAGAGAATGATCTTCTTTGAAGTAATGAGTTCACACACACACAAATTCAAACATAGTTTCAAAGATACTATGTGACATATCTCATATGGTGAAGAATGCCTTCAATAAAACCTCAGTTTTGGTTTTCTTTTTTCTTTTTTTTTTCTTTTCAGAGATGGTAAAGATGTTATTTGTTTAACAGCAGTGGTTAAAAAGTAGATGTTTTTGCTAGAAAATACATTTTTGAAGCTCCATAACAAATATTTTTTAATTAAAATGAGGTAAAATTTTTAATACTTCATAAATTTAAAAAACTCATTTAAAAGTTTGTAAAAGTTTTCATTGTAAAATGTATATACTGAAATATGTGCATATAGTTTAAGGCATGAAAATAAGGATACATCTTCCATGCATTAGTAGACTAAGAGATAAAATATTGGCAGTATTTTAAGAGCTTCAAATGGGTTCCTCAATACAAGCCTTTTTCTTAACCTCCTAAATTTGCGTGACTTTTTTCTACATAATTTTTCTAATAATTCTTATTAGTGTCCCATTAATATACATCCTTAATTTTTCCTGTTTTTGAAATACATATAAATGGGCTTTACTGAAGGAATTCATCTCAGATTTCAGTCTGTCCATCAATTTCATGATTAAGATATTCATCCAAGTGTATGTATCCTATAGTATTCCTTTTGATTCTAGTGGAATATTCCATTTTATGCATAAAAATGTATCTATTATAGTGTTAGGAATCATATAGGTTGATTCCTATACTTTGTTATCAAGAAAAATGCTCTAAGGAATATTCGTATATTTGTTTCTTTTTGCTGTGGAGTAGAATTGCTATATTGTTTTGTCAATTCCCATAGTAATAACAATTTATTTTCTTAATTTTTAAAATTTTTTTTATTTATTTTTGAGATAGAGAGAGACAGAGCATGAGCAGGAGAGGGGCAGAGAGAGGGAGAGACACAGAATTCAAAGCAGGCTCTCGGCTCCGAGCTGTCAGCACAGAGCCCGACGTGGGGCGTGAACTCATGGAGTGTGAAAACATGACCTGAGCTGAAGTCGGATGCTCAACGGACTGAGCCACCCAGGTGCCTCATATTTTCTAATATCGTTATGCTAGTTTATACTATCACAGTTTGGAGTTCTCATGATTGCACATTATCTATAACCCAAAATATTGTCTGACTTTTACTTTTTTTTTTTTTTTTGGTGTGAAATGACATGCTATTGTGAGTTGAATTTACAGTTCTCTGATTAACAGTGGGGTAAGTGATAATGAACATGTTTATGTGCCATTTGTAGGTCTTCTTTTTAAAGTGTCCACATATTTTTGCCAATATTCCTTCTGTTTTTTCTTATTGTTGAATTGACTCTATATTGTCAATTGCTAACTTTTTACTAATCAAATGTTACATATATCTATGATTTTGACTTCAAGCATGTTCACTCACTTTATGGTAATTCTTGTAAACATATACATATTTTAATTCAAGTGTAGTTGAATAAATAAAAAAAAACCTTTCTTTTGCAATTAGAAAACAATTACAATTTTATTTCTTTTAATTTTTTACTGATTTTATTGCTTTTAATTTCTTTTACTTGCTAGCTTAAGTCTAAAGTAAATGTTGACTAGCTAACTGACATACTTATTTTGTTTCTGATCTTAAAATACTTTGAAATATTTAAATACTTTCACCATTTGATGTAACACTTGATGTAAGATTTTTGTAAATGCCTCTGTTAATTTAATAATGTTTATTAGAACTACCAGTTTTTATCTACTACAAAAGTAGAGTTTTATTTAGCACTTCTGAATATGATGTGGTGGTCATTTGGGGTTTCTCACTGATTTTTATGGAAAATAATGTTGCTCAGTTCTTTAATATCAAACACACATTACCGTTATTATGATGCAGGATCCAGTCTACGTATCTACTCTTATCATTTGCTATTAACATTTAGCACTATGCATCTCTGTGCTATCAGATTTAACACATTTGAGATTCCTGCAATTTTCTTTTTTGTACTTTTATTTTTGATTTTTTTCTATCTGTTGCTGTAGAACAAATTATCCCAAACGTAGTGATTTAAAACAAAAGTGTTTATTATCTTATACTTTCTGGGAGTTTGGAAACTGTGTACAGTTCAGTTGGGTGCCTCTTGCACAAGAGTTTATCTGAGATTTGACTGGGGGACAATGTTGTAACAACTTCACTCAGTGTTTGTTCAGAACCCGTTTCTCAGTGTCTATTGGCCTGAAGTTCTCAGATTTTCACTGACTGTTGATTAACTCCTTCAATTTTTTGCCAAATTAACCTCTCTGTATAGCACAGCTCACAACATAGAAGCTGGCTTTCCAATGGCACCAGAGATCTAGAAAGCAAGAGGGGCAAAGCAAAATGGAGGCTTTTGTATAATCTGCTCTCAGAAATGGCATCCCATTCCTTTTGCTGTTTTGAAATTTTTTAGAAACTAATTGTTAGGTCCAGTCCACACTAAAGGAGAGGGAATTACACAAGACCAAGAATACTAAGGGGGTAATTAGAAGCTATTTTAGAGCTGTCTACCACAATAATTTTAGTTTAACATATGTATATACACACATATATATGTATATATATCAGCTTATTTACATAAGTCTTCTTTTTAATCCCTCATGATATTTGCTGTTTATCTTTTCCGAATTTACATTGCCAAAAGTTTGTCTAATTTATGGCATCATTTAAAGAAAAAAGGAACTTTTGTATTTCTATACTGAAAGTGTTTATTAATTTTCTCTTTTTATCTTCCTTGGTTACTTCTTTTCTTGTTAATTTTCCTTTCTGTTTGTGTTCTATTAATTTTATCTTTTCTTCATATGTAGTTTTTAAAGTCTATATATTTCCTCATAAATAATGCTTTAGCTGCATCCCACATGTTTTAATATATAATATTTTTCGTTGTAAATCAGCTCTCAGAATTTTATAACTTCTATCAGGATTTCTCTTTGACTCATTCATAGATTTAGAGAGAGGGGACATTAGAAAGGAATGTCCCCATTTTTTTTTTAATGTGTATTTATTTTTGGGAGGGAGACAGCGCACAAGCAAGGGAGGGGCAGAGAGATAAGGAGACACAGAATCCTAAGTAGGCTCCAGGCTTTGAGCTGTCAGCACAGAGCCCCATGCAGGGCTCAGACTCACCAACTGTGAGATCATGACCTGAGCTGAAGTCAGACGCTTAACCGACTGAGCCACTCAGGCACCCCTATAGAAGTATATTTTCAAATTTCCGAATAAAGGAGTTTTTTTTCTAATTATCTATTATTTATTACTAACTTAGTTGCAATGGAGTCAGAGTTTGCGGTCTGAATAAATTCGAACTTAATAAATTATTGAATGCAACATTTTGGACCAGCACATTGATAATTGTTCATCATTGTTTAGTGCCAGTTTTAGACAAATAGGTATTTTCCATTTATGAGATTCAATATTTTATGTATGTTTTAGATCTAGCTTAGAATAACATTCAATTTTACTGATTTTGATGTATGCTTGATGTATAAATTGTTGAAAGCAGAATATTAATATATTTAAATGGTGTCTTATTCTATTTTTCTTGTAGATGTCAGTTTTTAACTCTTGGTAATTGAGACTGGTATCAAAGACATCCATTTTTTAAAATGTTATATCTTACTGGTGAATTGAAAATTGTATTATTATGTAGGAAGTTTTTATTGCTAGTTTATTATTCTACTTAATTTCCTTTCTGATATTAATATAATCACTCTGGCTTCTTTTGCTAATATTTAGTGAGATATATATATATATATATATATATATATATATACACACACACACACACACACACATACATATATATATTTTTTTTTCTGTTCTTGACTTTTCAACATTTCAGAACATTTTGGTTAGAAAGCCTATATATACGCTTTATTATTTTAATAAACTGTACTTTGAAACTGGATATTTAGTCCATTCATATTTATATTTACAATTATATATATTATATTTATGTTATATTTGAACTTTTTCATAGGATTATCACCTTTCTATCTGTCATACTTTTTTAAAAAATTTTCCCTCTTTTTTTTGTCTCCCTTTAGGTTAATTGAACTTTTGTACTTTTTTCTGTCTTCCTTGTTTATGTTTTCTTCTTTATTTTGTGTAGTATTTTACAACTAGGTATATTCTTTTAGTGTTCCTAACTAGTTTAATTTGAACATTTAACTGATTTTTAAGTAAATCAATGTGGTTTGGTTTCTCCTGGTTAAAGCAGTGACCATGGAATACATTAAGTCTGATCACGTATACTCCCTTTTATGTGTTACTAATGTACAATATTATATTCTTACTTATTTTCACTCCACAAATTAGATATTACAATTGTTTTTTTTTTAATATTTGTTTATTTATTTTTGAGAGAGACAGAGAGAAACAGAGGAGGGGCAGAGAGAGATAGAGAGAGAGAGAACGCGACAGAAAATCCCAGGCAGGTTCTACACTCTGAGTGCAGAACCTCACCCAGGGCTTGAACTCACAAACCTGATTTCATAACCTGAGCTGTTTGTTTGTTTGTTTTCCGCCTGAAGGAAATCTTCTAGAAATTTCATAAGAGCTGACCTATGGTTGCAAAGTTCTCCTGCTATTTTATTTTTTGTTTGATATTATCTGAATTTTACTCTCAATGAAAGTTTGAGCATATATTTGTAAGTTAATAACTATTTTCTTTCTCTCAGAAAAGTTAAAATATTAGTCCATTTTTATTTCGATGTATATATCAGAAATCAGCACAGCCTTGGGTGAGGAGCCCTAAACTTGCAGGTTTTCAGTTTTATTGAACAGGGTGATCAGAGGGATGGAGAAAGAGAAAGCCCGAGAGCAGAAAAGTATTGAGTACTGAGTCAGAGCTGGGGAAAAGTGTCACGATACCCCAAGTAAGGCATATGTTAATCAAGGTAACAAGGCCCAATGAGGCCTTCCATCTCTAGTCTCTTTTCCTAGGCTTCTAGTCCAGTCCAAAAAGTTCAGTTTAGTTCTTGGTTTTAGAAGGAATGCCTGTGGCCCTCAGTCTCAAACAGTGTATCTTGTCCATGATATCAGATATTCAGCCTCATAAGTATGGACACCATCTGGAGTGAGGTGTTTTACAAGTTTTCTAAAACAAAGACCATTAATGTCTCCCCTCTCCCCGCCTTGCCTCACTAGAGACCAGACCTAGATTTTTTGTTTGTTTTCCTTGTTGTTATCAGTGCTTCCCATTTAATAATCAAAACTTTAGCTTCTTCTTTTTTTTTTAATCATCCCCTATTGTCATCCAAACATTTCATCTGGAAAAGATGAATGCAAGAAGGATAAAAACATATTTAGATAAAAATAATTTAATATAACTGAGTCAGAAAGGTACATTATGTTCAAGAATTGGTTTATATAAAATCCTGATTTTTTTGAAGGTTTCAAAATGTTCTTACACAGTCTCTCATCCTTTGCCTGATAGACATTTGATCTCTCATATAATTGAGCCTTTAGAAAAGAACTGAACGGAATGCAAAGTCCTTACAGGATCTCCCAGGAGACTGAGGTGTCCATAATTGTAAAAAAGAGATGTAAATTTGAAGGAAAAGACAGACAACCTGATTGGACGTGTGACACAAATGAGATGTGCCCTTTTGGAGAATTGCTGCTCTGAGACACCAGATGGCTTACCTGAGATGTGCAGTCCAGGCTAATATTTCTTATTCTCTTTCATAAGCCAATGAAGTCTGTCCTTCAGGTTTTAATTTCATTAAAACATTCAATAATCCTTGAGGCGTGGGGGCGACGCGGAACACTGGACATTGTATGTGCAATGACTGAGCCCACTGAGGAGTAGCTAGGGCTGCGAATTTAGGTCTGTTGTCAGATGCAGTGTGCTCAGGAAACCCCAATAGGAAACAAGTGTGAACTTATAGGGCTTGGATACGTGCGCTCTGAGTCAGTGGAATGCTTGGGGATGTCTAAGCCAAGCGTCGAGAAAGTGTCAACTGTGGATCGGATGAAGCAAAACACTTGGAGTGGGAAATATCAGTATGCTACTCTCAATTTTGCAGTGAACCTGAAAACTGCTTCAAAATAATGTCTTCGGAAAGAAAATGGAATTAACCATCACGTTTTTAATCACCACTATAACAAAAATGAGAGGCTAAACGTGGAGAAAGTGCTAACCCTCACCCCTTCCCATTTTACTTTTTCACATGAAAAGGTACCCTGGTGAAGGTCAGGTGGGTTAACATAGACGCGGGGATCTCCAAGTGCTTACTTAGCATACTTGCAAATGCTCTTCAATAATGAGAAAAACAATGTGATGACAAACTACTAAAGAATTACAAGGTCAAAGGTAAATGGTAGTGGGACCCAGTGAGGCAAAGGTAATCCTGAAGGCACTTTACCCTGAGAATATTCATTAAAAGTGTAAAACCTAAGTTTTGTTTACAATATCTTATTGTTTACAATATCTTTGTTTACAGTATCTTACAATGTCTTTTAAAAATTAAAAAAAAATTTGTTAACATTTATTTATTTTTGAGAGACAGAGAAAGACAGAGCATGAGCCGGGGAGGGGCAGAGAGAGAGAAGGAGACACAGAATTTGAAGCAGGCTGCAGGCTCTGAGCAAGTTGTCAGCACAGAGCCTGATGCGGGGCTCAAACCCACAAACTGTAAGTTCATGACCTGAGCTGGTCGGATGCTCAACCGACTGAACCACCCAGAGCCCCAATATTTTACAATATATTATGGATGAGCCAGTACCCATCCAAAGTAGAAGGTCCAAAACTAGAATCTGTCCCTACAAAACTGGTACACAAAGTTTCATATACAAAGTATGAAGTAGAAATAAACTTATGAAAGCCACATCCACATCATGAAACCTATGCATAAATGTACCTTGCTGTTAAGCAAAGCAAGGCAGAAATCCTTTAGAATTTGTAACTTCAGGCAGAGTAGTACATATTTGTAGCCCAAGTTCATATTCAGGGAGTGATCAAAAAATGTAAAGTAATAATTTTAAAAAAACTAAATTAAAAGTGCATCCAGGCAATTAATAGAATGTAAATACAAAGCCTCTCAAGGAAAGCAGAAGATAAAGGCCAGAACATGAGAATCAACAGAAAATGGAAAGACACAACCAAATTCTTTAGATGTTTTAATTATCAGACACCTTATGTAATAATTACGCTCTCAATTTCTAAAAGATACAACCTAGGCTTGAAAAAAAAAATATATATATATATATACCTTACAAGTTGGGGGAAAAAAGAAAAAAGTAATTAAACATTTGTTTTAAAGAAAGGTAATATATAATTATATCATACAATACTAACCCCATATACTTTTGAATGAGGAAAAAAATTAAAACTTCTTAAATCTCATAGGCTGTTCAGATACGTGATGAAGATATTAGTTATATAAGAAATTCAATCGCTAAATATGTATGTTGAAATGTCCACAGTATTTACCAAAGAAGAGAAACAGTGTGTGTATGTGTGTGTGTGTGTGTGTGTGTGTGTGTGTGTGTGTGTAAAACTTCTAAACTAGTAAATTGGGGGAAAAATGCAAGGGAGTGAGCAAAAGTAACACATAATTAGGACAAATAGAAAACAAAAATAAATTTAAAACCCAAAGAATAACTAATATCAAAAAATGGCATTACTACAAATATTAAGTAGATGATAAGATATTATGAATAAATTTAAGCAAATAATTTGAAAACTTATATTAATAGGATAAGTTTCTTGAAATATAAAATGTGACCACAGAAAAAATAATAAACTTTAAAATGTATAATGAAAAAAATCAGTATGTAAGAATAATTCACAAAATCAAAACCCCAGAACCGGATCGTTTCTTGATTCTTTGATGAATTTCACCAAACATTAAAGATACAAATAATTTTAACCTTACACAAACTTTTCCAGAGAATATGAAACAGAGAAAGTTCCGATTTGTATGAAAATTGCATAATCTTATATTGAATTCCACAATGGCTAGTAGGGAAAAAGAAATTTACAGTCCACTCTCAGTCATGAGATAAGACCAAAATTTGTAGACAAAATATTAGGTCACAGAATCATGTGTGAGTGTGTGTGTGTGTGTGTGTGCATGTATAGATATTTTATTGTGTTGAATTTTGGTCTATACTATGTATGACTGGAAAGTGGTTAAACAGAAGGAAACATACCAGAAATACCATTTGACAGAATTATTCAGAAAAATAATTTGATTCAATTCAACACATTTTGTAAATTGTTTTTTTTAAAGAATTGGAATTGACACAAAATTCTTAAGCTGATACAAGATATGTACAAGAAACCTAAGCAAATACAATGAAGAAACATTGAAAATTTTTTCTTCAAAACTGAGAATAATAGGACACTTGATGCAATAATACAAGAAAAATAAACACATTTTAAGGTTTTAAATGGATGTATAAGAACATTGTTACTTGCAGGTAAGATGATCATATATATATAAAGCAATTAAACTTTGATTTACATATACCAGCAATAAAGGATTAAAATATAATTAAATAATAATACTCTGATAGGGTGTGTTTTCCTGGAAAGAGACTCTAGGCCAAAGACTTAAGTACAAATAATCCGAAGAAAAAGGAGTTTGGGGATGGGGTAAGAAAGATAGTGAAAAGAAGCCATTCATGGAACTAATATTTTTGGTGAAGCCCATTGTTCAGTCTGGGGGCTCTCTTCTAGGTAAAAAAGGTAGTCTTTTTTTCATTCTTTTTTTATCTTTTGAGAGAGAGAGAGAGAGAGAGAGAGAGAATGTTAAGCAGGCTTCATGCCCATCAGATCTCACTGTGAGATCACATGAACTGTGAGATCATGACCCTGGTCAAAATCAAGAGACCGACACTAAACTGAATGAGCCATGCAGGCACCCCCCAAAAAGGTAGTCTTTTAACTCTCACACTAGTTAGTGATGGGTCCTAGGCTACCCTTGAGGTGGTGGTGGTAAGCATTACGCACCAAGGAATTCTAGGTATCTACAATGCCAAGGTAGCTCCATTGCTCAAGGGTAATCCTCAGAACACAACAGTTGTGAGACCTGAACATCAAAACATGCAGAAACTAAAGAAAGGTTCGGAGGTGCAAAGGGGGAAACATATAGCCCATGAAAGGACTCAGCAGTGTCCACTACAGATGTCAACCACATGGCTACCTAAAATATTCAGGGCCTGAGAAATAGTGAAACATTTTAAGATCTCCAAGGGAAAATTATAACGAACCAAATAAATTCCATGTATTGGGAAAGAAATGGTTTAAAGATGACAATTTTCTAATTGAGCTGTAAATCAATACTAAGAAAGTGTATCAGTGGTGGAATAATAGTCATTGAAAAAATCAAATCAAATCCAGGATAAAGTGATAGCCTCACATGAATGGTCTCTGTATATATGACATGATGAGCCCTGCCAAAAACAGGCAAAAATGAAAAAATAATAACTGGCCCTGGCTGATGTTGCTACTCACATAGGTTTCCATACTCACTCCAGCAAAACGAAAAAATAAAATAAAATGTGACTTTTGTATCAAATCTTAAAGCAATTCAAGATCAATCAGACTCAAATATGGCCAATAAAGCCCCACAAACCATAATATAAAGAAGAATATCTTCATGAAATCAAAATAGTAAATAAATTTTTAAACTAGACCTAAAACACTTCTAATGGAAGGGACTGATAATATTTATTATTATACAATTAGGACCATTGTTCGTCAGAAAGTTTCAAAATACGGCAAAAATACAGTCAGAGAAGTTATGGATCACATACATAATCTACAGAGTATTAGTAAACCAAAGAATATTTAAACAAAGACCCAATGAAAAAAGTAGGCAAAAGATTTGAATAAGCATTTTACAATCTACATGGAAAGGCATTTTTTGAGATGATGATTCACTTTTCATACACTGAGAGAAGGTGTATAAGTTGGTCGAATCACATTGAGACAGATCTGGCATTATTTAGTAAAGTTAAAAATGTCAAAACATTCCTAGCAGTGCTACTGCTGGGACATAGGGTAGGTCTATGTTTAATTTTCTGAGGAACCTCCACACTGTTTTCCAGAGTGGCTTCACCAGTTTGCCTTCCCACCAACAGTGCAAGAGGGTTCCCGTTTCTCCACATCCTTGCCAGCATCTATAATCTCCTGATTTGTTCATTTTAGCCACTCTGACTGGCCTGAGGTGATATCTGAGTGTGGTTTTGATTTGTATTTCCCTGATGAGGAGCGACGTTGAGCATCTTCTCATGTACCTGTTGGCCATCTGGATGTCTTCTTTAGAGAAGTGTCTATTCATGTTTTCTGCCCATTTCTTCACTGGATTGTTTTTTGGGTGTGGAGTTTGGTGAGCTCTTTATAGATTTTGGATACTAGCCCTTTGTCCGATATGTCATTTGCAAATATCTTTTCCATTCCGTTGGTTGCCTTTTAGTTTTGTTGATTGTTTCCTTTGCAGTGCAGAAGCTTTTTATCTTCATGAGGTCCCAGTAGTTCATTTTTGCTTTTAATTCCCTTGCCTTTGGGGATGTGTCAAGTGAGAAATTGCTGCGGCTGAGGTCAGAGAGGTCTTTTCCTGCTTTCTCCTCCAGTGTTTTGATCCTGAGAAACTTAACAGAAACCCATGGGGGAGGGGAAGGAAAAAAAAAAGGAGGTTAAAGTGGGAGAGAGCCAAAGCATAAGAGGCTCCTAAGAACTGAGAACAAACTGAGGGTTGATGGTGGGGGCGGGGGAAGGAGGAGAGGGTAGGTGATGGGCATTGAAGAGAGCATCTTTTGGGATGAGCACTGGGTGTTGTATGGAAACCAATTTGACAAAAAATTTCATATACTAAAAAAAAAAAATTTTTTAAACGTCAAAACATGAGGCACCTAGGTGGCTCAGTTGGTTAAATGACTGACTCTTGAATTCTAGTCCCATGGTCATGGAATTGAGCCCCTCAGTGGGCTCAGTGCTTAGCGCTGAGCATGGCGACTACTTAAGATTCTCTCTCCCTCTGCTCCTCTTCCCCGCACGTGCTCTCTCTCTCTCTCTCTCTCTCTCAAAAAAAAAAAAAAAAAAAAAAAAGCAAAAGATTTTAACCAGCAATTCTACACTGAGGTACATCCCTCAGAAAATTTTGCACATAAGGCATTCAGAAGATGTGTAAGCTGTCCCTAGCAGAGTATAATGGACTACTTACCATACAACAATCCATAAAAACGAGTCAAAGCTAAACACACACACACACACAAACTGATGAATCTCACAACAGGACATAACTGAGAAAAAAGAAGCAAGTCACAAAAGATCTGAAAAACTCTAAACTAACATATATCATTTAGGGGTGCAAACATAGGTAGTAGAAGTTTTGTTTTTGTTTTTGTTTTTTTTAATGCCAACATAGTAGTTGGATTACTTTTTATAGGGAAGAAAAAGAGATATCATTTAGATGAGGAACACAGGGAGCTACAGTTGTAATTTTCAGTTCTATCATTTGCCTTATGAATATATGTGTTTTATATATTCTCTTACATGTATACGATGAGAAATCCTTTCATGTTTTCCCATTTCCTATTCTATAGGATAAGAGACACATTCCTAGATTTGTCAAATGACGCCCTTTATACTCTGACTTCAGGCTGTCTTTCTAATCATATCTCTCAACTTTTATCTGCACATTCATACCAAGCTCGCATTTTGATTTTCACTCAACTCACTGTTAGTAAATAACATGATCCCATAACTTTGCTACTTCTGTGGCTTAGGTCTTCCACTTACCTTGGCCACCACTTCCTAGTTTGTTATTAAATGAACACAAACTTCATGGTAATAATCAATTAAAGACTTTTACTCTCACTTTCTCCTAAACTTTACATGAAAATTAACATTTTTTTTCTTCTCTCTTTTTTCATGGTATTTTGTACACTGTCATATGCTAACATTTATTGTATTATATTATCTGTTTACATGTCCACATTCAGGCAGAAGACAAATTATTGAACTTATATTCATGTAACAGTACTCTTTATCTTCCTAATCACATTGAAGCCTGGGGTTCCTTTTTTACATCCATCAGGCTTGGGACTGTCCCTTTCCTAATGAAATATAAGCTTTTGTGTGTCCCTATATGCATTTGAAACCTCAGTGATGGCTGTTCTGAAATTGTCTGAGTGGTACATTCTGTTGTATGTGGTCACTAACATGTGTCCATGTGTGTTTGTGTGTAGTGTGGGAGGTTTGAATACAGTAAGTGTGTGTGTGTGTGTGTGTGTGTGTGTGTGTGTGTGTGCTGTGTATGTTCTTTTGAGTGTGGGTGAGGAGAGGATATTGCATAGATAGAGATCAGTCTCCTCAACGTAGAACTTGAACAGATCTAGCCTACGCACTGGACAGTTACCAGTCTTATACCAGTCTTTTGGCTTTGCTGCCCATTGCAATTACTGTAAATATTCTGCTGTATGTAGAGTTGAAACTGAGGTTTATATTTTACTTTTCCCACTCCTGAGAAGGGGAACTAGAAGAAAAAATGAAAACTTGAATAGCATTTTATTCCTTACTGTGTTAATGGACCCCGACACTTGTACTCAGGCCCGTGAAAATGTTACCAGGCTAAGACTCTGTCAAAAATAAAGGTTAAGAAATAAATTATCAAAAATGAAATAACAGGTACTATTTTGTATTAATTATTGTATCTCTTTTAATAGAGGAAATTGTCATATTCAGGAAAAATAATACCTAATAACAAAATTCCTATAATTGAATATATTCTTTCATTTAATCACTACATAGATATGTGCATCTATAACACTTTACATCTAAATATTTTTGGAAATGATTGTTGAATATTTTGTACTTACCCCTAGGAAAGTCTAATCTATTTTTAAAAATTCCATTTGTCTTATTCTAGTTCTTATTTTAAGTTATATTTCTATATACAAAAAAATCAGTATTGCTATGAGTTTATAAGCTCATAGGATTTTGGAAGGCTGAGTAAAATTTTACATCAAGTTACATGACATTATTTTTGCCTTATATCATATCTCCTACAGATTCTTTCTATGGTAACTGTACATATTTTCCACCATTGATCAAGTAACAAATCCCATCCTCCCCAAAACATCTGCTGAAACAGATTTGTCTGTAGAAATGGTTTCCAGATCTGAATTGCACTGTTCAAACCATTGTCAGTATTCAACTAATAGCTAGTTCCATTTCTGGGGCTATATTTAAGTATTCATTCTTGATTCAAGTTATCTTGTTCCAAATACAGAAGAAGTGAATTTTTAGATGTCCTAGCTAATTTTCAAGTCAAACCATCATGGTCTATTGCTCAATTCTTCCAGAATTGACCTCTTGTGTCTTGGTACCTTTATCCTGAACATAACTTCTCACCTATAAAGGTTGTTTTGCTATTGATCCTTCACATGTCCTTTATATCCAAGCTGACTATGAACTATCTTGAAGTAAGGGTTCCATGTCTTATTCCTAATTATTTCCTCAGTATTTATCTTGCTGTCTGTGGAAAGTTTCAACCAAAACTAAATGAATTCATGAGTTGATATTATGATAAAATAAGATGATTATAACCAGAAATATCCATGAAAGCTGAAGACTGTAATCTCAGTAATTTTTATAGAACTCAGTCAGCTAATTTTATCAGTACTATATATATATATGTATATATATATATATATATACACACATATATTAATTTTATGTTGCACAATGACTATAGTAATGAAAGACAGGTGATAAATATTACTGTGAAAAGAGGACATGGTTTAATTTTATTTAAGGAAAGTCTAATCAGTTGTCTGAACAATCACGTAAGTACTTAAATGTTAATTATTTTTCTTGAATTATGTATTTTTATTTAATGCTGAATATATTCTTTGTATGAGCACTCTATAACATACTCATGGAAAAAACTTTTTGTCCTCACTTTTTTTCATGTGATATTCATTCACAAAAACGTTGCAAGTAGCTCCCGTTTTGCTGTGCTCTGAAGTCAGCAATTTGAATGGAAAATAGCAGGTGATTTTTTGGGGGGAGGGGGGTTAATTTCTGATATTTTCTTTGCTGCATAGCATTTGTATTAGTTTGCTGAGGCTGCCATAACAAAACATCACAGAGAGAGTGGACTAAATAACAGAAACTTATTTCCTCAGTTTTAGAAATTTGAAGTCCATGATGAAGGTGTCTACAGGGCTGTTTTTCTTAAGGCTTCTGTCCTTGGTGTGCAAATAGTTGCATCTTCTGACTGCACATGGCCTTTTCTCCATGTGCACCTCAACCCTAGTGTCTCTCCCTACGGTCAGATTGGATTAGGTCCTACCCTAAAGGCCTCATTCTAACTTAGTTTCCTCTTAAAAGGCTCGATCCCTAAATACAGTCAATTCTAAAGTATCAGGATAAGGGTTTCAGTATATGAATTTTGTCCATATTAGTACGTAAACATACACAAATTTGAAGAAACTAGGTAACAGTTATCTGTATTTAGATTTTGATCTAAAGTTCTAAATGTAAACACAAGTGTTTTCTTAAACTTAACAATGTGGATATAAACATATTCTTAAAATTAGTCTAAAATTCCTTTGGCCTTAAATATATATGTGTTTGAAAAGGTGTATGAAATTACAAATGATTATTCATAAATTGAACAGTGTCTTAAGTTTAAAAATTAAATATTTACATTTATAATTAATTCTGTTACCTTTTTCAGAAATTAACAAGGCAGAAAGAATGAGATTAATTGTTGAGAAGACATCTTTTATGTCTGCATTTTAAACTATGTTAAGTTCTATTTGAAAGTGTTTTTATAATAATACATCACATTTAAAGTAGTATAATTTTACTGAATTATACTATAATTTACTGAATTATATTATAATTATTTCACTGAAATAATTTTTACTGTCTCTTTAAGGTACAAGAAAAAGATGAAATTATTTCTATCAACAACAAGAACTACATCTGACCATAATCTACTGCTAAAATTTTAGACTTTGTGATTAATATCAATTCCCACAAATTAAGTTGAATATGAAGTTTACAGAGGTCAGAAAATGACCAAAAATATCATCTTAAAATAAATAGAAATATATTTTATTCCTGCTTCTTCATTCAGAAACATTTAACTTTCTCTTTCGCTCTCCCTCTGTCTCCTCCCTCTGTGTCTTGCTCACTTCTCCCCCTAATCCTACCTTCTTTTCAGTTACAAACTCTTAGGAAAGATAAGTAACTCACACCAAATGTGAAGACAGGAAGAATACTACAACCGAGTTATGCTAAGAAGCTGAATAATAAGTTACCTGTTCTTACTGTGTTTAGTGAAACATGTTCAAATTGTTTTTGAAAAAAACTTTTCTTTTTTTCTTTTTCCTTCATTACTTTCTTTTCTTTTTTTCTCTTTCTTTCTTTCTTTTTTTTTTTTTTTTTGTACTGGAAGCAGGCATTAAGTTCATGCTGGGGATAGGGAGGGATGGACAATCTTGATATGCAATGCAAATATTCTCTTTCCTTCAAATAATGGAAGAGATGCCTGAAAATAAAAGACTTTTTTTTTTTGCCTTTATAGAAGGAAGTTTCATTTTTTTAAATTATCAATTCGTTTAAATCATTTTTACTGGGTAATCAAGCTCTGGATTCTTCATTGACATATATAATACAGGCTTAAAAAGTAAAAGATTTTTCTATGTGAAGGTAAGATAATACATTAGATAACGACATAAAAATGACATAATTTTTTTTCCATTGTTTTAGAGATAACTACAGGTTTGGAATGATTAACTTCCAAAAGCTTGAGGTAATGTATGAAAGAAGGAAACCTCAATCAAAACAAGATAACACAAAAGCTAAATAGGAGGAGAAAACATTGGGATAAAACAAAATAAAATGTTAAAATAAATTCAGATATAACAGTAATCACAATAATTGATATAAATAAATAATGTTGATATAAATAAATAAAATTGATATAAAATGTAGAAAAAATAAATTTCTCCTTTTAAATAAGCTCTAAATATATAATGTAAAGGAAAATAAAAGAGCAAGGAGACTTTAAAACTACCATCATATGAAAAAAAATTAAAAAAATAAAAACCACCATCATATGGAGAGATTTCAATACATTTCTTAAGAACACAATTAGATAACAAATATTTCAGGTTATAACCATTGTAATAAAACACAAAGCGACCTAATTTACATGTACGTGTGTACACATTAGCAAGGGGTAAGAGACATATTTTAGTTAAATAGTGGAACGCTAAAAACAGCACGGATGTGAGGAAGAAAACAAATTTGAGGCAAATACCGCCAAGGTTAGACGGTTAGCAGACGTCTGAATTTTTTCTTTAAATAATATTTATTGTACCTCTGGTATCAAACATTAAATTTTAATTTAAAATTTTAAATTCATTAAAATTATTCTTAACCCTGTTGCACATATCTCTCCTGTCAACTCTATGTTGCAAATTTGCTACATTAATAAATGTTTGTTTAAAACTGAGGCCACTGGAGGTGTGTGAAAAAGTAATATCTCCATTTTCGTTTTTTACTGAACACATTAAAAAGATGTATATTTCCATAATCTTTTGTAGATGGTTCATAAAACTGGGCTCTAACCAATGAAAACGCATGTAAATTAATGTGTAAATTAATGGTATTCAAATTTTTTTTCCTTGGCTCTGCCCTGTGGAATATCTTACTTTTCTGTAAGAAGTAATATTCAAAGATGTAAACTGAAGTTTTCAAAGTAGTGAAAAGTAGAGGACAAAAATTTAAATATCCATCAAATTTCAATAGTTAAATATAATGTAGTATGATCATATAACAAAATACTGTATACCTGTGGAAAGAATGAACTTGATGTATAGCTATCAATCTCCATCTACCCCAAAGCACATGTTTTAGTTTTTTGTTTTTTTTTTTTTAACTACGTTTCAGAAACAGGAATGTAGTCCAAAATCATTTGACCCGCTACTAAAAACAAACATACAAGAAGAAAAAAATCTTTAACTGTGTCTGGTAGATAAAACTATAAAAATTGCCTAAAAGGATCCCACCCAAAAGCATAAGTTTGATCATTATCTGAAGAGAAGGGAAGAAAATAAGAACTGATTGTGCTCAATGAAGATTTTAGGCTTATCTTATATGTTCGTTTCTTTTAAATCAAGAGGGACTCATTTTATTTGCATTTTTAAGTTAATTTAAAATTAATTAAAAATTTCAAGTACATATCTATTACTTCTACGATTGTCTTTTATCTAGTTTAAACATTTTAGTTGCCTCCATTTTTCCTTATATAATACACTTTATGTTTCTTCATTAGCTTGATATCACTCAAAACATGCTGCACATTTTTCTAATCTTAAACTCTGGTGTTACTCATGATGATGCTACATGTGCCAGGCTGGTCATCATCAAACCTTTTGTTTTCAGCAATTCTCACTCTGGGGTTAGAAAGTTGGGTACTGAAAGGGTGCCTGGGTGGCTCAGTCAGTTAAGCAGCCAACTTCGGCTCAGGTCATGATCTCGCGGTCTGTGAGTTCGAGCCCCGCGTCCAGCTCTGTGCTGACAGCTGGGAGCCTGGAGCCTGTTTTGGATTCTGTATCTCCCTCTCTCTGACCCTCCCCCGTTCATGCTCTGTCTCTCTCTGTCTCAAAAATAAATAAACGTTAAAAAAATTTAAAAAAAAAGAAACTGGGGTACTTAAATACCAGGATTTCTAAAGTGAAAAGGCACTATACAGTGGCAAATAAATGTTTGATAACATAATTCTAAACAATATATATTTATATTGTTAATATTTTATAATATTATAATAATTGATTATATATAATATATATTATATAATTATTGTATAATATATAATATGTATTATAGAATTTATTATAATAAATTATAATATTTTATATTGTTAGATAATATATATCCAAACAATATATATTTATCTTCAACGATAAATCTTTGTGATGGGTATGTGGAAACAATGGACTCTTCACCAGCAAATAAGTAAACAATAACAACAAAAATTAGAAGCATTGCCATAATTATTCTTCTGTAGTCTAAGATTATTTTGCATTCATCTCAGTGTTCACACTGTCTTTTATTGCAAAATCACCTAACTCCTTTTCTACCAAATTTCTTGGATTTGAACTTACATTTGTCTCACATTCAAAGTAAAGTTCTACTATGACCTTTTCCCCTATTTTCTTTCCTTTTTTTTTTCTTCTCATAACAAAACTCCTTTCTAAGTCTTCTCTTCTTAAATTTTTCTTCATAGTCTAACCTCACCCTTCCTACGTAGAGCCTTAGTCGCCATGTCCAGAGATAAAAACCAAATTAAAAGACAGAAAAAAAATTACAAAATACCAAAATACAAAATATATGTAAGAATTCTTGTGGATGTGTAACACAAAGGGATGTAACATGGAAGGTAAAATACTGTAAAATCACTAATTTTAATGCTGTGACTTTCAGGGTCAGAGAGAGTGCAGTTATAAAATGTTTATGTTTTGTGGAATTTTTTTTTCAAAATTGTTTTGGACCCATGATATTGTGTTTTCACACATACATAAACAGGATTCCACAGTAACTGGTATTATAGCTTGATAGAAGGCATGGCATCGAAGATAAGCTTCACCAGAAGACATATGGACACCGAGTGGCATGAAATTCCTACATTTACCGCAGTTCAAAAACTGGTCTTCAGTTTTGTCAGCATTGTGGTAATGAATTGTACAAATAAAAGTAACAAAGAAATGGAAATAAATAAATTAGATAACTGATCTATTTCTCTAACTCTGATTTTTTATCAGCGTAATTTACATGCTACTTGTTGCTTACCAGAGCTACATTCTACACATATGGAAAAGGAAACTGAAACCAGTTATCACTGCATTTGGATTAATCTGATAAAATGTACGTAGTTGTGGGTAGAACCAAGAGAAATTAAGTTATGTGAATTGATTTGCAAACTCTTATACACAATTTTATTGTTCTCATATTGCACATGGGGTTTGCTCCATTTGTGTGTTCAAGTCATTACAAGAATGTTGTTCTCATGGCAGAGAGCAGACACATGAAAAGGGTGAAAGGAGGGGTGCCTGGGTGTCTCAGTCAGTTAAGCATTTGACTCTTGATTTTGGCTCAGGTCATAATGTCATGGTTCCTGAGATCAAGCCCCGTGTGGGACTGTGCTGAGAACATAGAGCCTGCTTGAGATTCTCTCTCTCCTCTCTCTGCCTTTCCCCACTCATGTCTGTCGGTCCTCTCCCTCCCTCCCTCTCTCTCTCTCTCTCTCTCATGAAACAAATGAATAAACATTTTTTAAAGCGGTGAAAAGGGTGAGTAAAACATACAAAGTTCCCTAAGCCTTTGTCTTGAAACTGGCACTAATGTGATAAGTGATAATTCGCTTCCATTTCTATTTTAACGACAATACCAAAGGCAGTCATTTGGCCACACTTACTATCCAAGGGTGAGAAAGGACTCAAGTGAGCACGTGCAATACTACTATAGGGAGTAAATAAAAATTGGTTCACAAGAACCCAATGTACCACCGGGATTATAAAGTGTTACTTTCTTCCTTTTGCCTCTTTCTACCTCCTTCCTGCTGATGAGGTATAGAGCTCAATCTGCCAAGGAATGGCAGAACCTTAGCATCCAAGTGACCAAACTTTTAGAAGGACTGCTTCTTTTTTCCAGAGCGAGTTTTAAGTGTATTCCATCAAACTGAAAGAAATATTAAATAGTGAAACCATAAATCATCAGGGAAAATAAAAATAAATGTATAAATGGAATTATGCTCACTGATACAATGGATTTCTGTTTCTAACAAAATTTCACAAAAAGGAATTTTAAGCAATGTTTTATTTTTTTTTTTTTTTTTTTTTTTTTTTTTTTTTTTTTTTTTTTTTTAAATTTTTTTTTTCAACGTTTTTTATTTATTTTTGGGACAGAGAGAGACAGAGCATGAACGGGGGAGGGTCAGAGAGAGAGGGAGACACAGAATCGGAAACAGGCTCCAGGCTCCGAGCCGTCAGCCCAGAGCCTGACGCGGGGCTCGAACTCACGGACCGCGAGATCGTGACCTGGCTGAAGTCGGACGCTTAACCGACTGCGCCACCCAGGCGCCCCAGCAATGTTTTAATTAGATGGGTTTATTCATTGGCCAAAAATATTTATAGATTGTCTATTAAGTTTTAGAATAGGTACTTGAATTATAATGGTTAAAAAAATGTAACTGATCTTTGCTTTTACTAGGAACTACAAAGAGAATTTGAATTGTACTAAAGAGGTCATTGGAAGCAATTTCTGAACTTTAGGAAAATGATGATGTGGTTGTGTAAGATTGAGACAATGAAGATAATAAAATAGGGACATATGAGAAGTATGGAATGGATAAAATTGTGTGTATGTGGACTGATTTCTAGGATAATCCCAAACTTCCTATTTTGAGCACATAAGGATATGATGTGAAATTTAAAGAAATTACTATAAATAAAAGAAGACTTTTTTTTGAAAGATAAATGTAAGCTTTCATTTCAGAAGATGTGTAGTTAGAGATGGTTGTGAGAAATTTTAGTATAGATGTACAGTAATTACTCGAATCTATGAGCTTGGACTTATGAAAATAATTTGGAGGTAGATATATGCTGAAGTTAATTATCAGCATCACAATGACATTTAGTAGACAACATCAATTTGAAGAGGAATGGGGAGTGAAAGAGTAGATAAGAGGTTATTAGATTTAGCCCTGTTCCACACATATTTACTTGTCAGTTATTATGAACAGCGTCTAGAAGGGTGGCTGAGAAGGAATAGACAGATAAATGTGTAACCTCATGAAGCCAAGGAAGAATACATTTCAAGAATTAGGAAGTGTCATCTTTATATGATGCAGTTGGAATGATTAAGTAAAGGAAGGACTATAATTGCAACAAGAAGGGATAAAATATAACACAGACAGCATTGGTGAGGTGGTAGAGGGTTATTCTGACATTTTTTAAAATTTTTTTAAAATTTTTTTTTGAGACAGAAAGAGACAGAGCATGAGCAGGGGAGGTGCAGAGAGAGAAGGAGACACAGAATCCAAAGCAGGCTCTAGGCTCTGAGCTGTCAGCACAGAGCCTGATGCGGGGCTGGAACTCATGGACTGTGAGATCATGACATGAGCCAAAGTCAGACACTTAACCGACTGAGCCACCCAGGCACCCTTGATTCTGACATTTTTACTTTGTAACAACCAACCTAAGAAGTTTGAAGTGCTAAGGCATTTATTTATTTATTTGCTTGTTTATTTTATTTAATTTTTATTTATTTTTGAGAGAGAGAGAGAGAGAGAGCGCGGGTGCACAAGCGGGGGAGGGGCAGAGAGCCAGGGAGACACAGAATCCGAAGCAACTCCAGGCTCTGAGCTCTCAGCACAGAGCCCAACCCCGGGCTTGAACTCACAGACCATGAGATCACTACTAGAGCCAAAATCAGACACTTAACTGACTGAGCCAGCAAGGGCCTCCAGTTTATTTATTTTATCCAGTAAACTTTTAGGTTGAATTAATATGGAAAGTCATTCCTGAGAAATATGCCCTGATATGACTGGAGGAGTTGTAAATTGTAACTTTTATTTTTTCATCATGAAAGTCCTTGATATAAATAAAAGCTTCATTGATCAGATATAAAATTACAACATTAAATGTCAGTTTCACTAAAAAAAAATACTTTTAGACAGTCAGAAGGGAATGAAATAAAATCGCCGTTGCCAGGCATGCAAATCTCCAGAGTAATACATTTACTTCAATATTGTATTCCATATTTCATGATTCTAACATACCCATGAAATTATTTCTGGTTTTAAATGTTTTGGGGTGGCAGAGAGCAGTAAAAAATTTAGTTGAATCTGGGAATGTATAAAATTGTATCGCTGAAATCGGTTTCATTCAAATCTAATTGTCAATTTTCTTTCTCTTTCAGGAGAAAGTAATAGGGATATTGATCAGGAGTCCCCAATGTATCACTCTCCTTCCTTTGCCCTAAACCTAAAAGACCCAAAGTTTCTGATCAAATAGAACGAGTGAATTCTTTTTAACAAAAACCAAACTAGATATCTACTACTTTGTATTTTCTAGCGGTCTTTGAGAGTAGAAAAATATTACTAAAGTTTACTGAGGACATTTAACTGAGGTTTCTGGTATAGTACCCTTCTCCTATTCCCCCCTAGAGTGCTATTATTGTGGGTTCTAACTGCCAAGATCTCAGCTCCTAGACACTGAGTGTGGTAGCTCTGCTCGAAAGTTCTGTAGTTCTCAGGAATGTCTTTAATCAGTGAGTTTGATGGAAAATTTAAATCAAATTTTCAGTGAGGAATAAAATGTTTGAATTCACAGCTTCATGTACAAATTTGATACATTCCCCAAAGCAGTATCAAATAACACCTGTAATCTAAGAAGCAGAAGGATACATTGTGAAAGATAATTTTAATATTTCAGTCTTGGGGCGCCTGGGTGGCTCAGTCGGTTAAGCGGCTGGCTTCAGCTCAGGTCATGATCTCACAGTTTGTGAGTTCGAGCCCCGCGTCGGGCTCTGTGCTGACAGCTCAGAGCCTGGAGCCCGCTTCGGATTCTGTGTCTCCCTCTCTCTGACCCTCCCCCGTTCATGCTCTGTCTCTCTCTGTCTCAAAAATAAATAAACGTTAAAAAAATTTAAAAAAAAATATTTCAGTCTTAAAATTCATCGTATTATTTTTGACTTATTGTAAAGTTTACCCGATCAGTTCAGTAATCCCTTTGGCTAGATCAATATAGCTTTTGTGTTGGTTTATGTATTTCCAGAGTCATATATTTCTTTTTTTCTATCAATTTATTCATATAAAAGTATCATGCACATAAAGTAAAAACTCCGAACTAGACAGAAAAGCGTAAGGTAAAAAGTAGAAGTCTTTTCAATACAAAGGCCCCCCTCTCAAAATATGCTACTATTTTCTGGTTAGCATAAACATATTCTTTTTAACAACCAAAAAATAACTTATTGTTTTGGGATACCATACTTTATTTAGCTACCCTTTCAGTGATGCTCTTTGAATTATTTTCTATGTTTTACTATTGCAAATAATATCATAATCATTTTCATAGAGCTTAATATAATGTTGCAGGTGTATTATAGGAAATAATCAGTAGTGAATCTGCTTGAGTAAAATTTGTATGTGTGTCTGAGTGCTTTTAATTTTAGTAAGGTAAATTATTCTCTAGGATAGTGTTATCCAAAAGAACTATCTGTGCTGATGAAAATGTTCTATGAGTCTATGTTGTCTAATAAAATAGACTCTATCCATGTGCAGTTTGAAATATGGCTCTTATGACTAAAGAACTGATTTGTAAATTTTATTTAATTTTAATTAATTTTAAATAATCACACATGGCCAATGGCTACCATATGGATAAGCACAGTTCTACATGGTTAAAGATGATATTTTATTCCACAAACTTGCAAATGTTAAGCATTAACAAACGTTTTAAACTTTGCCCCTTATTATGAAGAGAAAAAAAAAAAAACCTTTCCCTTTGCTCTTTGTTTTACGCTAATTATCTTTGAGGATGAGCCTATTTGCATAGATTCTGTGGACAGTTTTATTTTTTTAATGTGATTAGCTGTCCATGTACTTTAAAAACTTTCTCTTTGGCTATTCATTTTTTTATTATTAATTTGTTCGATGTTTCCATTTTATTAATTAGCTTCCTGTGATGTATTTGAAAAGTGTCTTAAACTAAGGTAATCATTTTCCCACATTTGTAACAATTTTTGTTAAGCAGAAATTGAAAATTTTCTTGGAAGAAATTGGTTCATCTTTTTCTTGTGGCTTTTTATATTTGTGTCTTATTTAGAAAGAGCTTTCATCATTGATATTAAGAATGAGTTTAGATTTATATTTCCTAATAATCTTATAAGTTTATTTTTACATTCAAAATTGAGCCATCAAATTTGCTTTTCAGGATTCAAATGCTAAAAACAAACAATCAAACAAACAACAAACAAATCCACTAACTTTTTCCTGCTAATAATTTTAAATATTTATTACATGTTAAATCCAAATTCATTGTAGTCCAGTTGTAATACATTTTAAGAAGTTCAACTTATCCGTTTGATTTCTTTTTATTCTCCCAAACCATAACCTTATGACATGTTTCAGAATCCAGTAGAGCTAATAATCCAATTTTTCCAATTAAAGAAAACATTTTTCGAACTGTAAAAAAATCAGTCTCAGGCACTAACTACCCAGCGTTCGTGCAGACTCCACAAATTACAGTCAACTCCTTCACAAGAATTCCAGTTGTAAATTTTCTGTGTCCTCAAGCCACCTGAACTTCTACTTCGCAATTTACAAATTAGAGGTTTCCCTAAATCTCTTCAGATTTGATAATACACCAATATGACTCACAGAACTCACTAAAACTGCTACTTTTGTGATTACAATTTTATTATGAAGGATGAAACTCAGAAATAGCCAAGAAGAAGAGATTCGTAGGGCCAGGTCTGGGGAGGCTCTCGACGTGAAGCTTTCATGCCCTCTTTCCTTGGAGCCAAAGCACAACACCTTCCTAGTGTATCACTGTGTTCATCAACCAGGAAGCTCCACAGAGTATGGTGTCTAGAGTTTTTATTGGGATCTCACTACACAGGCCATGTTGATTTAACCATTGCCCATGAAATTGAAGTCCACCTCTAGACTTCCTCCCTTCCCTGGAGGATGGACTGGCTCAAAGTTCCAGTTTTCTATCATGTAGTTGGTCTTTCTAGTGACTACCCCCATACTAAAGCTATCTAGGGGCCCACATGAGTCATCTCATTAGCATAAACAAGACAGTCCTATCATTCAGGAAACACAAAGAGTTTTTGAAGCTATGTCAAGAACATGAAGCAAGGACTGAACTATTCTTTATCATATTGCATGTTCTCATTAGGTTCATATTTAATTTATATATAAATCTAGGGGAATTAGTATCTCGGTTTTATGGTGCCTTTCTCTGCAAAGCTGAAATTTTTTTTAATGTTTATTTATTTATTTTAATGTTTTTTAAATCTGTATTTATTTTTGAGAGAGAGACAGAGTGTGAGCAGGGGAGGAGCAGAGAGAGAGGGAGACACAGGATCTGAAGCAGGCTCCAGGCCCCAAGCTGTCAGCACAGAACCCGACGCGGGGCTCAAACTCACAAACCGCGAGATCATGCTCTGAGTCGAAGTCTGCTGCTTAACTGACTGAGCCACCCAGGTGCCCCTGCAAAACTGAAATTTATATTTACATTTGAAAAATTATTTATATCGATAAAGCTTTAAATTTATTAAATTAATGGTATATATAATATTTAAATTATGGTATATATAAAGGAATAAAATATTTAAAAATATAGATTTAGTAAGTAATATACAGACATGAAGATATCTCTTACTACTTTAAAGAGTTTGTTCAATTATTATTTTTGGTTTTGAAAGTATGCAACAATGATTTTGTCTCCTACTGTTTTGTTGTTTTTTAACCTCACTTTGTTTTCTTATGTGATTGCAGCCACTGATCTATTCTCCATCTGCATAGTTTTGTTTTTTTCAGCATATCACATACATGAAACCATGCAATTTTTTTTTGTCTTTTATTATTTATCAAAATGCACTTGACATTCAACCAAGGTTTTTATGTCTCAATGGTTTGTTCTTTTATTTTCTGGGTAATACTTTATAATACAGATATATCACCATTTTTTATACATTCCCTGACTGAAGAACATTCAGTTTGTTTCCAGGACTGGGGATTATGCATATAAGTACAGAATCATGTGCAGGTTTTTCTGTAAACATGCTTTTATTTATCTTGACTAAATCCCTGGGATGGGATTGCCATGCCATATAATGTATTAGTTTTCTATTGCTGCTCTAACAAATTGCTATATATTTAGCACCTTAAAACAACAAAAATTTAATTTTAAAAAATAAAAAATAAAGTTAAATTACTTTTACCTGAAAAAAAAAAAGAAAGAAAACAAATCTAACCTAACTCTGTGTGCACTATCTGAGCAAATAGCAAAGTAAAAGAAGAAATGCATGATATGAGTCTACATTTTGTCAATAAAATACTTAAAGAGGAAAAGCAAAAACAAAAACTTATTATTTTACACTTCTGGAGGTCAGCTGTTCAAAATAGGTCTCACTGGGCTGTAATCAATGTCAGCAGGGCCACATTCTTTCGAGAAGCTCTAGGGGAAAATTCCCTTTTGTTGCCTGCATTCCATTGGCCTGTTTCCCATTCTTCAAAATCAAGCATTGTAGCATCTTCAGATTTCTCTCTCACTCTGACCCAGCCGTCTTTCTCACTCTGACTTTGTGAGACCACTGGGATTATATTGGGCCACCTGTGTAATCCAGTATAATCTCCCTATTTTAAGGTCAACTGATTAGCAAACGATTCCATGTGCCACTTTAATTCCGTCTTTCCATGTGACTTAACATATCCACAGGTTCCAGGATAAGAAGTTGACATTTTTGGGTGGTGGGGAGAGGTGTCATTATTCTGCTAGTGACATATGCTAAGTATATATTTAACTTCGTAAGGAACAGCCACACTGTTTTCTCAAGTGGCTGTACCCTTCTGTATTCCCTCAAGCAATGTGGAATAGTTCCTGTTGTTCTGCATCAGTATTGACAGATTTCTCAGTATCACTTCCACCGTTAGTTTTAATTCTTCTCTTTTCACGGCACCTGAGAATGGGTCTTCCAGCTCTCTTCTAGTTATGTCAGCAGGTTGTATTCATTTTCCTTCCTACAGCTGCACTGTAGGAATGAATTCTTTCATTCCTGCACTCATGAATTCTTTCTGAAAAACAGTGTCTGTTTTCTTTCAGTATGCTATGGCTTTTACTACCTGTAGGAGGTAGAGAGAAACATCTAGGAGCATTTTTATGTCTTTCTTGCAGTGAATGTTTTGGAACTCTACCCAGTGCTTTGCCACAGGGAACCTTTTTCAGGGCTTTCACCAATTGCTTTTATGAGTGCCGTTTGAGGTCTAGGGAGAAAAGCCTGCGAGTGGGTATGAATTCCCTTTATACCTGCAGCCTCTAGGGATTCAATATTATCTTACTAGACCATACCTGATATTTACCATTTCATTGATAAATGTAGCTGAATTGTCCTTGCTGGTGTCTACTGGCATTTCTTTTTGTATATAAATTAGCACATAGTCTTTTAGGTGCCTGTTTTTCCTTACATTTTGGGTCCTTTGGTTGCCTAGCAATGTCAGCCTCCTGATGGGTTCAGAAAACATTGTGAATTTTCAAATTGTGTGGCTCAAGTTTTATTGTTATTGAATGGGTAAGAGCTATGCCATCACCATGTTTCTACATCCCAAATATTTTTAACTGTGCAAAGACTTATTGAAATTTTTAGTAGAATTTATTATATAGTGAATTTCCTAATGCTAAAAAAAATTTGCATTCCTCATATTAATATCACTTGGTTGTGATGATTCTTTAAATAATATCCTGGAATCTACTTGCTAATTTATTATTTTCAGTTCGTAGAAGAGTTGTAAAACATATATATATATTTATTCTATATGAATATAATATATATTATAATAAATAGACTATCTATAGTACATATATATACTAAATATATACTATATATATACTAAATACATATATAGTGTATACATACATATAGTGTGTATATATATATACGTATACATATAGTGTATATATATACACATATATACATATATATACACAATATATACACACATATATATACACACACATATATATATATATACACATATACATATAGTGTATATATACATATAGTGTATATATATATATGGTACCATTTCTTGTAGGTTTTAGTGTCAGTGTTGTTGTGGATTGATGAATGTATTTGGATTTTGTTTTTAATCTCTATTTACTTGAAAAAACTTGAAGTACACAGACATAATCTATTTCTTTGTGTGTTTTTTAAGATTAATTTCTTAAATATTTATTTATGTTAGAGAGAGAGATAAAGAGGGTTCGAGGCAGGGGAGGGGCAGAGAGAGGGAGACAGTGGATCAGAAGCAGGGTCTGTGCTGACAGCAGAGAGCCCAATGTGGGGCTTGAACTCATGAACCACAGGTCATGACCTGACCTAATGTCAAATGCTTAACCAGCTGAGCCACCCAGGCGCCCCATATTTCTTTGTGTTTTGAAAGAATCCTGCCTTAGCCTGTTTGCGATGCTATAACAGAATACCATACTAGGTGACTTGTAACAAACAGAAATTTATTTCTCATGGTCTGGAGGCTAGAAAGAACTAGGAGTCTAGGGAATTCAAGACCAAGATTCGATGTCTGGTCAGAACCTGTTTCCCTGTGTTCTCACATGGTGGGTAGAGCAAGGGAACTGTCTACAAGAGATCTAATACCATTCCTCTCTCATGACTTAATCACCTCCAAAGGCCCCGCAGTACCATCACATTCAAGCTAAGATTTAACAAATGAATTTTGTGGGGATACAAACATTCAACTTATGGCAATTTCCTCATGAAAGTTCTTCAAAATATTATTTTAATTGGAGGCATTAGATGGCTGTAATCTTCTTAATTGTTTTCTGTCACTTTGGGATACCTATTTCTTTGAGATTTTTTTTAAACCAAAATGTCCTAGAAACATAATTTCTTTTTTCCAAGTGTTTAAAGATGGTCAGATAGATTTTACAAAAGTATTCATTTGCAATTTTCCTACTTTTCCCTTTTTTGTGATGGTTTTTCCACTTTTTATTTTAAGTATCTGTATTTTTTCTACCTGTATCTTTATTATATTCTTATTCTTCCTTCCTTAAGTGCATTTTATTGCTACATGAGTAATATTTTCTGTATACTATATGAACTTCATATTGACTTACCCTTATAATTTGCTTCTTACATTTTAGATAGTATTTACTTTTTGAGGCAAAATGAGAAAATAATTATAATTATACATTTTCTGAATTTTATGATCTTTTTAATATTTTTAGTTTTTGGTTCAAGAGATTTATCTCACCCTACCCCAAGTGTCTCATGGTCAGGCCATCAATTGCATTTATTAAAAATGACTACCAAATACTTACTGATTTTTTTTTCCAAAAAAAGACACTTATCTCTGTCACATATTAGTATCATTTTGCACAGTGTTAGAATGACTTCTTTCTAACATGATCTAATAGATAAAAGATTAACATTGATATTATAATGTTTTCCTCCTAGCATGGCAATATAGGTAACAAGAAACATTAGTGGAAGTACAAGAATTATGTTTTTAAAAATTTTTGTTTCTATTTTAACTTCTTGCTCATTAGAAGGTACTATTTGTAAAACAGATACTTTTACAACTTCTATCTAGGCTTTTGAAATATTATTAGATGCCTTTGCTAATTAACTTAAAAATTCTGTGTTTGAAGATAAAACATTTTAGATTTAAGAACATACTTCATTTATATAATTTATTGTACAAATTGCCTTACTTTTTTCCTTGGGTATTAACTATACCATATCATTGACAGTAATTCCATTTCTACTATACGGATAAGAAAATGATGCTCAGAGATTAAAAAACAGTAAATAGATTCAATCTGATATGCTCAAATTATAGTGTCATTTATCCAAAATAATCTGATCAAACTTAAGTTTTTTTTTACAGATATTATGTCTTTGGCCAAACATATTTTTTTTTCAGAAGTTGCAAATGAAGGTATTCTGTTTTTTAGCATTCAAACTTAAATTATACTTTTTCGAATTAAGATTTCTTTATAAATTTTTTTTCTCATTTTCTTTTCTCTTCTGTAATGAGGTTATATATAAAGTCTGTGCAAGGAAAATGAAAATATACCTATGCCAATATGATATCTCTGTCAATTTTGTATTTTAATACATATATATATATTTCTATTAATATCTGTACTCAAACTTCTAGAGTCTATGGAAAACTAAATGATACATCTTGATGAGATTATCAATAAATGAGGGAAACCAATAAGCATTCTTAAGCAAATTGTTTACCAGAAAGTTTACTTTGTAGTCAGAGCATATTTGTTGGCATAAAACACCATGCAAAAAAATCCTCAAAATCTGTATAGTAAAAGAGGACATCATGAAGATCTATTTAAAATGGCATTCTTTGAATTCTAGCTTATGTTAAAAATTTCAATTCTATATAAGAGTAACATCTTGTAATTTAAACTATCTTTTCTGAGTATGTCAGCAGAAGTAGAGTTCATTAAGTTGATATAGATCTTTTCCTAACCTTAACCAGACTTGCAAGTTTAAGTTTAGCAGAGTATTCATATGGTAAGCATACTGAAACTGCTTACTTAATATAAAGTGCAACTTGTGCTATCTATTTCAAATTATGTATTTTGGGTCCCACTTTTTTGGAGAAAGAACCTTATAACTCAATCTCTTTTCTAACAATTTCAGCAGACTGTAACTTTAAATGCTTTACAGATAAACAGCCTGAATTTTGAACTTACAGCCTTGTGAGCATGAAGGCCAGACCATGTATAACAACAATAATAAAGAAATAAAGAGACAATAGAAAAAAAGAGTAAGAATAAGAGTGACAATCTTATTTCAATACAGGCAAATATTAATTTTCATGTTACTAGGAATAATGTAGAAATATGATAGTTTTGTTTGTAGAGTCATAAACATTATACTTACCCTTAATCAAATTTATCTTTGCTAAACTTCTACCTTGAAAACATTATTTACTGGAGTGCCTGGGTGGCTCAGTTGGTTAAGCGTCCGACTTTGGCTCAGGTCATGATCTCGCCATTCCCGAGTTTGAGCCCTGCATCAGGCTCTGTGCTGACAGCTCTAAGCCTGGAGCCTGTTTCAGATTCTGGGTCTCCCTCTCTCTCTACCAATCCCCCGCTCATGCTTTGTCTCTCTCTGTCTCTCTCTCTCTTTCTCAAAACTAAACATTCACATTTTTAAAAAATATTTATTTTACTCTAATCATCTGTTCGGCAACTCTACTTGTTCTTTCTTGTCTCTCAGATAAAGTAAAAAAATAAAATTCTCCACAATCCTGTTCCATTCTAACTGTAAACTCTCTAATTGTATCTGACTTGTCCTTAACAATAATTTCCATTTAATCTGTATATTCTGTTAACTCAAAGCTGTCTGATAAATTTGGAATCATTCCCACAACCAATTCTTAACATGTACCTTTGCCTTTATTTATGTTTAAGACTGTAAATCTTGTAAGACTCTTTTCTGTAAACAACCTGACCAGTTGCTCTTTCTTCTGAAACTTTTTACAATGCTCTGCCTTACTGCACAATTGCCTTGATATATTTTTGTACATAATTTGCCCTATTGTTACATTTTCAATTCATGGTATTAACTCTGCTTTCTTTTCTGACCATTCTTACTCATTCATCAAATATGGATTTTTATTATTCATATTATTATTATAAAAATAATAAAGCTTGTAAAAAAAGATGATAATTCTCTTTATTTAGTGAACAAATTAAGTCTTCTGGACTTTCAGTAATTTACCAAAAGTGACTCACACAAAATGTGAAAATCTAGGATTTTTTATCCAGATCCAGATCTCATCTAATGGTGAGTCCTTGTTTGGCTGAGTTTTAGGTGAGCCACATGAGAAGTCAAGTCTTGACAAAGTCAAAACAATGGGAGAGTGCAACCTAAATGTTTGAATCAATTTCAGAGTGTAGATTATCTGAGGTCCACATAGATCTGTAGGGAAGTCTCTTTCTCAATTTGTAAATGGCCAGGCAGTTGAATCCCATAGCAGGAAGTACCTGGAGTGTGAAAAAAATTTTCCTCTTTTTCTTTCTTTTGTTATTCAGAGTAAGCAGTGAAATAACAACACCTTTTATGAAGGTAATGTGTGTTCATGAGTGTGTGTTTTAATGTTTATTCCACTGTATAGATATAAGCCAAAGTTTGGCCCTCCTTATGGATTGAGCACCTTTTATATTTCTCTCTCTCTCTCTGTCTTTTTCATTTTAAGTCATATAAAAAGATAGATTGGGTAGTTTTAGAAATGAGCTTGGAAGCAGGATTTATATACCTTTATAACACTTACTGTCTACTGGAGGAAACAAGTTGATAAACTAGCTATTAATCCCAGTGATCAATTAATTTCTGTGGCAACTTAACCTTAAGAAACACAGAAGGTTCTTAAATTAATTATTTTAGGGAAGAATATTGTCAAGGAAGCTTTCTTAGTTAATGTAACATAAAAACTAAAGTTTGAAAGAATTATAAAAATTAACCAAGAGGTGAAGAACCCACAAAATATATGTATATTCGATACAAAAAGCAGCATAAACCTTACAGTTTTTCAGAGGCAGTTCTAGGATGGTTTGGAGCCAGTTGTTATGTAGTGTAGAAATATGCAAGCTACCTGGCAGTCTCTGAGCACCCCCCCAACCCTTTCCGTGCACTCTGCAATTTCAGTGAAGGATAAATGACCACAGGTTAAAGCAATGGGCTCTTTGTCAAGGAGCAGGAGAAGCGACAGAAAGAAAGGGATAAGCCCAAATTGCAATAACAGGGATTCTGCCCATCAACTAATCAACTCATCTATAAAAGCATAAGCGAAAGCCTAAACTATTGGCCAAAACCCAGCTGCTCGTTAATAATGAAAAGAGCTGACTTTCATTAGAGATTAAAAGGCAAATTTACAAAGAACCCAAATTAGTTATCTGAAAAGCAAAAAATCACTGTGAAACAGAGGCAAAAAATTGAACAATCCACAGATGAGGGGAAAATCAAATTCACAGAGCCTTCAGGACAATCATTAAACAAAAAGACATAGTAAATATCCCCAGTAAGGATAGGAATGATATTGACCACATAAAGGGTAGTTATATGTTAAAAACTCCTAGAGATATTGGAAATGAGAATCAAATTATTGAGGAAAAAATTAAATAACTTGGTAGCATAATGAATAGACACAGCCAAATGGTATTTGTCTTATTGTATATTTTATATAGTAAAATACCGTAAACTTAAGTGTATAGTTTGGTGAAATTTGACAATATATTGATGCATGTTACCGTCATTCAAATAAAGATAAAGAATAGTTTTTCCTTCCCTCCAGAAGATGGCCTGGTGGCCTTTTCTCATCAATACAATATTTCTTGCCACTCTACATACAAACACATGCACATAGCCCTGTTTTTTATCCACAAGATTAGCTTTATCTGTTCTAGAATATTATAAATCAAATTATACAGTATATACTTTTGTTGTATAGCCTTTCAATGCAATATTTTTGAGATTCATCTATGTTGTATCACTAGTTAATTCATTTTAATTGCTGACTAGAGTTTCACTGTACTGATAAGTTACAATTTATTTATCCAGTCTGATAGTTGGTAGAAATTTGTGTTGTTTCTAGTTCTTTGATATTATGCTAAAAACTTCTCTGTTATTCTTATACTAGTGTGTTTTGCTTATTTGTCTTAATAAACAAATTATTTATCTTGTGTAATGGTTGGGTCTAAGGTTTAACATGTAGGACTTTACTGGAAACTACCAGTTTTATAAGGTGGTTTTATCATTATACATTTCCTTAGCAGCGCTTCCACATCACCACACTTTCTTTTTAATTAATAAGTTGATTTATTTTATTTTTTATGTTTATTTATTTTTGAGAGAGATAAAGAGAGAGAGAATAAGTGGGAGAAGGACAGAGAGAAGGAGACACAGAATCTGAAGCAAGACCCAGGCTCTGAGCTGTCAGCACAGAGCCCAATGCCGGGCTTGAACTCAGGGACCATGAATCCATGACCTGAGCCAAAGTCAGATGCTTAACCAACTGAGACAACCAGGTGCCCCACTAAGTTTCATTTTTTAAGGCAGTTTAGCTTCACAGCAAAATTTAGCAGAAGATACAGAGTTCCCACATACTACATATCCCCACATAACCACAATGCCCCCCCCATCAATGTTCCACATGAGAGTGGTGCATTTGATACAACAAATGAACCTACATGACCCATCATTACTACCTAGAGTCCATAGTTTACATTGAGTTCGTGATTGGTGTTATATATTCAATGGGTTGTGACATAGATATAATGATATGTGTCTGTCATTATAATATCATACAGAATAGTTTCCCTGTCTTATAAAACCTCCATGCTCTCTTTATTCATCTCTCCCCACCTCCAACCCCTGGCAACCATTAATCTTTTTAGTCTTTCCATGGTTTTGTCCTTATACCTTATATAACCTTTTTATACTGACTTCCTTCACGTAATAATATGCATTCAAGTGTCTTCTATGTTTTCACATGGCTTGATAACTCATTGCTTCTTAGCATTCAATATTATTTCATTATCTGTAGTACCACAATTTATTTATAAATTCTCCTACTGAAAGACATCTTGAGTGCTTCCAGGTTTTTGAAATTATGAATAAAGCTGTAATAAGCATCCATACGCAGATTTTTTGTGTAGAGATAAATATTCAACTTCTTTGGGTAAATACCAAGGAGCCCAGTTAATGGATCATAGGGAAAGAAAAGGTTTAGTTTTGTAAGAAACCACCAAGCTTTTCTAAAGGACCAGTTTACATTTCCACGAGCAATACATGAGAGTCCTTGTTATTCTTGCCAACATTTGGTGTTATCACTATTCTGGATTTTGGTCATTCTGACAGGTTTGTAGCATATTTCATTGTTGTTTTACTTCACAAACACATAAGATGCTGTATATCTTTTTATATGCTTACTTGCCATCTATGTATCTTCCTTCGTGAAATGTCTTTTGATATCTATGCTCCATTGTTTAATTGTGTTGTCAGTTTCTTATGGTAGAGTATTAGGAGTCATTTGTATATTTTGTTCTTTATCAGATGTCTTTTTTTGCAAATATCTTCTCTCAGTCTAAAATTTGTTTTCTCATTCTCTTGCATTGGTTTTCGACAGAAGTATTTAATTAAATGACCAGTTTGTCAGTTCTTTCATGGATTATGCTTTTGATGTTGTATCTAAAAACTCATCACCTTAACCAAGGTTATATCTAGATTTTCTCCTGTTATATTCCAAGAGTTTTATAGTTGTTTGTTTTATATTGAGATCCATCGTCCATTTTGAGCTAGTTTTTGTGAAGTATGTACAATCAATATGTAGATTCTAGTTAATATCTAGTTTTTCCAGAACCATTTGTTGAAAAGACAACCTTTGGTCCATTGTACTGTCTTTGCCCCTTTGTCAAAGACCAATTGACTGTACAGTAAAACCTTGGATTGTGAGTAACTTGTTCTGCAAGATCAGCAAGCATTTCTAATAAATTTTTACTGGATAAACGAGTGGCATCTTGTAATATGAGTAGTACATGACACTGAATGCCACATGATCACAACTGGGCCAAAGGTTCTTCTCTCTCTCTTGCTGCCTGATTGTGGGTGATCGTCTCCAATGCTCAGATGCTTGGTCGCAGGCTGCAGTTTTTGGCAGACATCAGTGGTTTTTCAGAATGGTGGAAGGTGCCCACAATCAGCACTAGTGTATTTTTTGTCACTTCAAAGCCCCTATGGATAGTCCTTTGCTTTTCCATACAAGAGTAAGCCTGGGAGTGCTTTGCTTCCTTCTAGGTCAGGCTGCCTGCAGATATGGACACTTTCCTCAGCTGCCTTATTGCCAGTCACATTAAATACAGTATATGACAAGAGTTTATTAACACTGTACTGTAGTCAACATCCATACAAGCGTATATAATGGCCCCCAGACAGAAAAAGATTCCATTGAGCCAATAGCAGTTGTTCCATTAGTGATAGTGAAATCTGTCCTACACAATAACCCTCCTCTCTCTTGTCTCCCTCAAATAGCCATGAAGGTTGTCAAAGGTAAGTGCAGGTTAATTTATTTTTCTTTATGTTTTGTATTTTCTTTATTATGTTGTATTATATTAAAGTGTTGCAACCATTTTTATATGAATATTTTTGGGTTGTGGAACGAACCATCTGAGTTTCCATTATTTCTCATGGGGAAATTCGCTTTGATACACAAGTGCTTTAGATTGCAAGCATGTTTCCAGAATGAATTATGCTAAAAAACCAAGATTCCACTCTACTTATGAGGGCCAAAGACTGGATTCTCTAACCTGTAACATTGATCTCTTTGTCTGTTTGTTTACCAATACAATGCTGTCTTGGTTATTGTAGTTTTATCACAAGTCATACATCATGGTGCTGGGTAATGTCCACCTCTGACATTGTTCTTCTCCTTCAATAAAGAATTGGCTATTCTGAGTCCTTTGCCTATCCATATAAACTTTAGGATTAGTTTGTCAATATCTACAAAATAACTTGCTGTGTTTTTGATTGAAATTACATGAAATCTGTAAATCATTTGGAGATGAACTGGCATCTTGACAATATTGAATCTTTTTATCCATGATCATGTGGTATCTTTCCATTCATTTCATTCTTTTTTTTTTTAATGTTTATTTACTTTGAGAGAGAGATAGAGAGAGGGAGAGAGAGAGAGAGATCGATCCCAGGAGCAGAGGAGGGGTTAGAGAGAAAGGGAGAGAAAGAATTTCAAGCAGCCTCCACATTGTGAGTGCAGAGCCCAATGGGGACTTCATCTCACAAACCGTGAGATCATGACCTGAGCCAAAATCAAGAGTTGGGAACTGAACCGACTGAGTCACCCAGGCGCCTCACATTTTATTCTTTCATAGCTCTCAGAATTTGATAGTTTTCCTTATATAGATCTTGTACATATTTTGTTAGATTTATACCTAAATATTTCATTTTCTGGCTGCTAATGTAAATGGTATTGTGTTATTAATTTCAAATTCCATTTAGTCATTGCTGGTATATAGAAAAGTGATTGACTTTTGTAAATTAATCTTATCCTGTAAACTTGCTATAATAGCTTATTAGTTCCAGGAGTTTTTGGTTGATTCTTTTGGGTTTTATACATAGACAATCATGTCAACTAGGAACAAAGAGAATATTATTTCTTCCCTCTCAATCTGTACTTTTTTTTTTCCTTTTCTTGTCCTCCTGAATTAGCTAAGACTTTCGGTATGATATTGAAAGTACTGGTAAGAGGAGACATCCTTGTCTTATTCCTGATCTTAGTGGAAAAGATTTGAGTTCCTTAACATTAAATATGATGACATTAGTTTTAGGTTTCTCTGTAGATGTTCTTTATCAAGTTGAGAAGATTCCCCTGTATTTCTAGTTTGCTGAAAGTTTGTTGTTTTTTTTTTTTTTTTTTTTTTTATGAATTGATGTTGGATATTGTCAAATGTTTCTATTGAAATGATCATGTGCTTTTTCTGTTTTAATCTGTAGATGTTATGGATTATATTAATTGATTTTTGAAAGTTGAACCAGCCTCACACACCTAGGGTAAATACCATTTGTTCATGATGTGTAATTTGTGTTATACATTTTTGGATTCTATTTACTAATGTCTTGTTGAGGATTTTTGCATTTCTGCTTATGATAGATATTGGACCATATTTTTCTTTTCTTGCAATGTTTTTATCTGACTTGGTATTCAGGTAATACCAGCCTCATAGAATTAGTTAGGAAGTATCCCCTCTGTGTTTATCCTCTGAAAGAGGATGATAATTTCTTTTTGAAATGTTTGGAGAATTCACCATTCAATCCACCCCATCTTGGTCCTTTCTGACTTAGAAGGCAATGAGCTATTGATTCTGGGTTTTCAGTTTTGTTTGTTTGTTTGTTTTTGTAATAGATGTAGAATTGTTCAGATTTTTTATTTCTTCTTATGATATTTTTGGCAGGTTGTATCTTTTAAGGAATTGTTCCACTTCGTCTGGGTTATCACATCTGAAAACGGAGGTTTTCATCATATTTCATTATTATACTTTTAATGTCCATAGGGTTTGTAATGTCCACTCTTTCATTTCTGATATTAGTAACTTGTGTCTTATACTTTCTTCTGCTCAGTATGGATAGAAGGTTAACAATTGTATTGATAATTTCAAATAGCACGTTTTTGATTTTGTTGAGTTTCTCTTTTGATTTCCTATTTTCTACCTCATTGACTTCTGTTCTATACCCCCACACTCACCCCAGTTAGTTTGGATTTAATTTGGTCTTTTTTTCCAGTCTCTAAAGGTGGAAACTTAGATGAATGAATTTACATTTTTCTTCTTTTCTTTTCTTTTTTTCTAATAGATGAATTAAATTCTATTAATTTCCTTCTAAACACTGCTTGCACAACATCTCACAATTTTTGCTAAGTTGTATATTCCTTTTCATTTAATTCTTCTTTTCACTAAAATTCTTCTTATGATTTCTCCTTTCACCTATGTATTATTTAGAAATGTCTTGTTTAATCCCTACATAGTTTGGGATTATCCCTCTATCTTACTTGCCTTGTTTTCTAGTTCAGCTTCACTGTGGTCTGAGAGCAGACATGTATGACTTTTATTCTTTTAAATTTGTTAGGAATTGTGTTACTGCCTAGATATGATCTATCGTGGTGATATTCCATGTGAGTTTAAGAAGAATGTATATTCTGTTATTTTCAGGTAAAATAGTTTATAGATGTCCATTACATGCAGTTGATTGATGATATTTTTGAGGTAAATTATGTCCTTGCTGATTTGCAACCTGCTGGATCTGTACACTTTGATATAAGGGTATAAAAAAATCTCAATTTATAATAGTGGATTTATCAATTTCTCCTTGCAATTTTATCAATTTTTGCTTCAGTATTTTGGTGCTCTGGTTTTAGACATGTAGGCACTAAGCATTGTTAGGTCTTCGTGGCCTAATGACTCTTTTCTCATTATGTATTGACCCTTTTTATCCTTGAGAACTTTACTTGTTCTGAGGTGGCTCTGTTTAAAATTTGTTTAGATCACCATTATCATGGTTAGTCTTTCTCTAGCTCTTTACTCTTAATCTATATGTGTCTTTATATTTAAAGTGGGTTTCTTATAGACAATATGTATTTGGGTCTTAATTTTTATCCACTCTCAAAATTCATGACTTTATAATTGATATAGTTAAACCATTGTCTTTTATAGTGATCATTGATATACTTTGATTAACAGCTACCATATTTATTGCTGTTTTCTCTTTTTTCCTCTTGTGTTTTGTTCCAGTTTTTATCTTCCATACTTTTTCTACCTTTTGTGGTTTTAACTGAGCATTTTATATGATTCTATATTCTCTCCTTTCTTAGCATATCATTTCTTTTTCATTTTTTAATGTTTCCCCTAGAATTTGCAATATACATTTACAAATAACCCAGATATACTTCCACATAACACTGTGCAGTTTCATGCATATTGCTGGTATCTAATAGCAAAATGTTTCTATTTCCTTCCTTTTATCACCTATATCATTGGGCATCATTTACTTAAATTATACATAAGTAATATAAACATTTAATCAAATTGAATCCGTAATTTAATACATTGTTTCTATCAGTATTTTGAACAAATTGTTATGTGTCATATCAATTAAGAATAAGAAAAATAAAAGTTTTTATTTTATCTATTTCTTCTTTAGTGCTCATCTTTCCTTTATGCATGTCCAAGTTCCTGGTGTATATATTTTTACTTCTCTTTGAACAATTTCTTTATGAGTATTGACAAGTCTACTGACGACAAAAAAGATGTCTTCAAGTTTTGTTTGATAAAATCGTTATTTCTCCTTCACTTTTGAAGGATAATTTTGCAGGGTACTGAATTGTATGTTGGGTTTGGTTTTCTATCAACACTTTGTATATTTCAGTTTACTCATTGTTTTGTACAGTTTCTAAGAAATTGAATACAAATTGTATATTTGCTCATTTATTGGTAATATGTTCTTTTTCCTCTAGCTTCTTTCAAGACTTTCTCTTTTATATTCTGAAACTTGAATGATATATGTCTAGGTTTAGCTTTTTTTTTTTTTTTTGGCAATTATTCTGCTTAGTGTTCTCTGAGCTACATGAATCTGTGGTTTAATATCTGACATTAATTTGGGAAAATTCTTTAATTATTACTTGTATCTTTCTTCTGTTCTTTTCTGTACCTTCCTTTTCATATTTTCATTACATGTGTAACACCTTTTATAATTATCCCACAGTTCTTGGATTTTTTAAGGTTTTAAATTTTTTTTTATCATTTCTTTTTAGGTTTGCAGTTTTTGACGATTCTATTGACACATTCCCAACCCCAGAAATTTTTTTTTCTCAGCTTTGTCCAATCTCCTAATGAGTCCATCAAAGGCATTCTTTATTTCTGCTACAGTGTTTTTGATGTTTTCACTTCATTTTTTATTCTTTCTGAGATATTTCATTTCTCAGCTTATATTATTCATCTCTTCTTGAATGTCATATACTTTTCACATTGAAGTCTTTAACGTATTTATTGCAGAATTTTTGAAATTCCTGACCTGTTGATTTCAATAGCCTTGGTATATCTGACTTTAGTTCTGATGCTTGTTTAGTCTCAAATTTGCCTTTGCTTTGCCTTTTATACTCTTTGTATTTAGATTGATATCTATTTAGATAAATAAATAGATAGATAAATAGATAGATAGATAGGCAGTCATCATGTGCCACATAAAAGGAAGTACAGTAAAAAGACCTATAATAATGGGGTGGTAAAATGTGGGGGGAAAGTCTACAGTCTTATGATTAGGTCTCAGTCTTTGGTGAGTCGAGTCTGTGTTTCTGGACTGTGAACTTCACCAATGCTTCTCAGTCCCTCCTTTGAGACAAAATATTTAGGAGGAGTTGGAGTTGAATATTTCCCTTTGTCCAAGTAAGTAGTCTCTGATAAAATCCCTGCATGTTAGACTCTGATAAAACCATTTGTCCTAAGGTCTTTTTAGGAACGGACTAGTCTGGTGTATTTCAAATTTATTCACTCCCCCTTCCCTTTTGGAATCACAAGGGAATTTGACTCTGTTGTTTATTCTGAGAACCAGGTAGGCCCCTGGAGGTAAAATTCACAAAAGTGTGGGGGCCTTTGATGACCAGTCCCCCTTGGAGTTTTAACTTCCGGAGTCATCCACACTAAGTCTCTGATGATTTATCAATTCCAGTTTAGATTTCCCTACCTCTGTACCAGTTCCTGTGTAGGTTTTTGCTCTTGCATTTCTGCTTTGAACACTGTGATTTTGGAGATATAGGAAAATACAGAGAATCACAGCCAAGACCTGCTTACCTGGAGCAAAAACTGCTGGATCTATAACATGTTACAAACAAATGGTAATTTTGACAAGTTTGTGGAAATTGACAAATTGCATGAGCTTGAAAGTGAACAAACATGGAGGTGAAACTCCTGGAAGCCAGTTGGAGGGGCACCCCAAAACTTTCATAAATTTTACCTATAGGAATCTACCAAGTTTTTATGATGAAGTGCTAAAAATATCTCCTTGTAGTTCTGGCTGGGAATGGGGAAAAGGAATCAACTAATGTATGTCCATATTATTCTCTATAGAAAAGGCATACTGTCCTGGGGAAAAAAAAAAAAATGTTAGAACCTTATCCTCTCTAGGAGGAAAGGCACAAGAGCCTCTAGTTCTCCTATATTATCAACAAGAGGGAAAAAATCTGAGAAACACTTGTGAAGGTTGTAGCCCAAGGAGTCAAACCTGCTGAAAGAACTGAGATTTAATCATAAGATTACAGAATGCTTCCCTTCCTCCACACTTCCTCTCATCCACAGGACTCCAATATAATAAAAGTGGATGACAACTGAAAAAGCTCCAAGGCACAAACTCCGTGTAAAAAAAGGATTACTTAGAGGAAACAGAAAGACAGGAGAGACAAAAACAAGGACACTGGAGAAATTTGGAAACTGTCTTCACCTACAGTTAAAACAAATATCTAACCCAACCCAACTCATAGGCAGATTAACATAAAAAAAAAACCCTCATATTAAAGGTCCATTACCTCAGTTCCTATCACTTAATATATTATGTCCATCTTTTAGCAAAAAATTAAAGGCATTAAAAAAAAGGAAAAACACACTCTTGAGACAATGCAAGAATCAGAAACAGACTCAGATATGATATACATACTGAAATTATCAGACAAGCATTCTTATGATTAATACGCTGAGGACTGTCATGAAAGAAAGAAATGATATGCAGAAACAGATGGGTTCTATGAACACAGAGGTATTAACACTCAGAAAAATCAAAAGAAATCAAAAGAAGTAAAAAACACAAACAAAATGTCTTTAATGGGCACATCAGTAGACTGGAAATGACCAAGCAATGAATTAGTGAGTTCGAAAATACGTCAAGAGAAACTTTTTTAAGTGAAATGTCAAGAGGTAAAATAATAAAAAGAAATAAAACAGACTAAGACTATCTAAGAGGAGAAATTCAAAAGATATGGCATATACAAGTAGAATACCGAAAGGAGAAAGAGAAAACAAAGTGAAAGTCATATGACTGAAAATTTTCCAAAATTAATGACATCACCTTGGATTTGGTGGTGAGTTTTTAAATTCAACAGCAATAGTATGATCTATGAAAGAAAACTTGATAAGTTAGACTTTATTAATATTAAACACATCTCTGTGAAGGACACCATTAAGAGAATCAAAAACAAAACAAAACAAGCCAAACTGAGTGAAAATATTTGCAAAACATGGATGTGATAAAGGATTTCTATTGGAATACATAAAGAATTCTAAAACTAAAAAAAGTAAGAAACACTGAAGACACCATAAAAAAATGGGTAAAAGACTAAAGCATCTCAACCCAAAAAGATATGAGGTACATAAGCATATGAAAAAGTGTTTAACATCATATGTCATTAGGTAATTGCAAATTAAAACTAAAATGAAATACTAGCACACATATATTTCAAAAGCTAGAATACACACACCAAAGAAGTGACAATGCTAAACGCTGATGAGGAGCTAGAGAAATAAAAACTCTTATTTATTGCTGGATGGAATGCAAAAAGGTATGGTCGTTTTGGACGTGGTTTTGCAATTTCTTACAAAGCTAAATAAAGTCTTCCTATACAATATAGAAATATCATTTCAAGATATTTATCCATCCGGTTTAAAAACCTGGGTACACACAGGAACCTGCATGTGAATGTTTATAGATTTATTCATAATTGTCAAAAACTGTAAGCAACCAAGATATCTTTCAACAAGTGAATAAACAAATGGCAGTACATTTATATAGCAGAATCTTACTCGGTGATAAAAATAAATGAACTATCAAACAATGAAAAGACATTAAGTCCATTTGTAAAGTAAAAGAAGCCAGTGGGGATACACACTGTATAATTTCAATTGTATGAATTTTTTATAAGACAAAAGTTTTGGATGATAAAATGATTAACAGTTGTCACAAAGTTGGAGGTACTGAAAGTTGAATAGGTAAAGCACAGGTGAATCATTAGGGCTGTGAAATTATTCTGTATGATACTATGATGCAGAATAGATAACATCAAGCATTTGTCAAATTCAGAGAACTTTAGAGAAAAAAAGAGTGAGCCTTAATGTATATAAATTCTAAAAATTTATATTTTAGGAGGTCAGGCGACCCCTGAAGGGAATGCGGACTGGTACTAGATAACCAATGTGTACTAAAAATGTATTAAACTACCTCACTTAAGGGGATGGAGAGAAAGTGTTGACTGAAGTAAGTCTGGAAATTAGTGGACAAAATGTAAGACTAAAAAGACAAGAGATTATCACGCATAAGCACAGAACTCTAGTTGTTGGCACAGTTGTTTTTCACGGGAGTATGGTTAACAGTTCCAGTGCTATCATACATGTATATCGGAATAGGACAATTAAGTAAGTGGGGCCAAAATTCTCACTGTCGGAGTGAGAATATTTTGATTAACAAAATAATATAGCAAAATAATAATCCATGTGATAAAGGCTTTATAGTTAGAGATATTATTTAGAACTCATGTTTACCTGAATATAGATGTAGATGGTTACATAGGAATATATGTATAGATTTTGCCCATACAATTCTACAAATTGTCCATACAAGTTGTATACTCTTATTTTTCCTTTCTTTGTCATCTAAAATGTCCAAAAGCAGAGGCTATCTAGTAGCAACAAGCACACCTAAAGCCTCGATCTTGGTTTTTAATCTCATTCTCCAATAAAACAACAACAACAACAACAACAACAAAAACAAAAACAAACAACAAAACACAAGACTTTTTGAAGAAATTGATGGTGTTAGGACTGGAAATATTCAAGGTGAGCCTGGAGCAACCTATAGGACTAGAAAGTGAGAAATTATTCAAAAACAAAAACAAAATAAAAGGTGAAGGGATACAGAAGCAAAATGATAAGAGTTTTCAAGAGCCAATACTGGAACCATTCGAGCAACCAAATAAGGCCATTTGGGACTATAACATTTAAAATTAATATCTGGGTTGGGGTGCCTGGGTGGCTTAGTCGGTTAAGCTTCTGACTTTTGCTCAGGTCATGATCTCGAGGTCCATGAGTTCTAATCTAGTGTTGGTCTCTGTGCTGACAGCTCAGAGCCTGGAGCCTGCTTTGTATTCTGTCTCCCTTTCTCTCTGCCCCTCCCCCACTCATGCTCTGTCTCTCTCTGCCTCTCAAAAATGAATAAATTTTTGAAAAAATTAAAATTATATCTAGGTCTATACTGATTTAAATACAAGATAGAATAATAAGTCAATGGGGAAGAGTAGACAGATTGCCCATGCAGAAGAACTTCAGATAATTCATATAGATACTCTACCTACAAGGAGAGGGAACAGGATTCCCTGCTGCTTAAGGGTGGGATGTATATGCTAACTTTACTCCAAAAAAATACAATATGAAAAGGCAGAAAAAAATAGAGTAGCTTTAGAGTGGAATAACCTGAAAAACACTACCTCAACCAGGTGGGAAATGTCAACATCAACCCTCACAAGTCGAGTAAATAGTATGTACCTTTGATAAGATGGGATAACCCAAATCTAATCATGATAAAAACTTCCAACACATTACAGTAGAGGAGTGTTCTTCAAAATAACTGTCCCGTGCTCCTCAAAACTCTCAAGGTCATCAAAACAAGGAAAGTGTGAGAAACTGTCATAGCCAAGAAGATCCTAAGTAAACACCACAACTAAATTTATGTGGTATATTGGGTAGATTCCTGAAAAACACAAAGAACATGAGGTAAAACTAAGGAAATATGAACAAAGTATGAAATTTAGTTAACAATAAGTATCAATATTGTCTAATTGTAGCAGATTTACCAAACTACTATAAAATAATAAGGAGAGAACTGAGTGCAAGGTATATGTTCTCAATTTTTTGTCAGTCTAAAACTGTTCTGAAAATTAGTGTTCGTTTAAGAAACATACAGAGGGAGACATAGATCTTTTCTCTTTTGGAAATTTCATTTTACGTTGTCTCAATGTAAATGAATATTTGCTGTCTCCTCTCTCAAAACTTTTTTACCAAACGTGAGCAGTGATGCATAAAACATGATTCCTTTCCATCCTGGGACATGAGTGTTTGTCTCCTTGTATTGAAGTTTCAAAAAAGGCATTAATAAAAGTGTCATGAGTTAGATTTTGAACAGTCTGAACTTGATGCAAGTACAAATGGGAAAAAGACAATGTCCTCCGTTAAAGACTTTAAACTATGTCAGAACTTCCTTCCTTTCCTCTGGGAGACATTCATTTCAGTGGTAAGAACACATTACTTTTTGGTAGGTAAGGCTCGCTTGCAAATTAGGTGTTCAGACTCAGATCCAATTCACTTCTTATGCCTTTCTTCTTCACTCAGGATTTCCCTTTTAGCTCATGATCTTGCAGTGTGTTTGAGAGGCATGGTTTATTTATGCCTCATGATTATTACTTCCTCTTCTACTTTTCTTCTCTTTCTTCTGGATCTTTCAAGATAGGCATGGAAGAAGTAGCGATTGGGATTAGGTGAAATAAAATGTTATTTATTTACTTACTTATTTTTAATGTAACTACTGCTGCTCTTATAGTCTTCTGTGGAATATAACTGGATTAGTGTAAATAACCCTTTATGGCAGGTGTCTTTTGTGAGGTTTGGTATAGGTTCTCGAAAGTCCTCGCACACGTGGACACTGAAAATCTACCTTATATGGGCAATGTGAGTTTAAACAGTTTTTAAAATCACTCCACCATCTTTAAATCCTGTCTTTGATGACACACCACACAACCTCATATGACTACATTCTTTTTGCACAAGGATACAAATTCTGGCTATGACCAAAGGCGGGTGTTCAGGAAGCCCTTTCCCCTCATTCTGCCCTTGATAATAGTTTTCCTCAGGTTTCCAGGTTTGGTGTTGCAGTGCAGGTGCAGTTCAGACATCAATCTGTATGTGCATCTGTGCCCCAAACTCCAGAGGACATATGTTAAGCTCTCCTAAATGCTCTCTTACCATGCTGTTCTTTTTTCTCGAGGGCAATGACTTCCAAATCTGTTATATTCTAGTACTTCAAATAAATGTTTGTGGTGGTGTCAGAGAGAAAAAAAAAAGTTGACTTCTCTTTTCAAACCCTTCAGAGGTTTTCTGGATGTCAATCTTCACTCTTTAGCAACTGTTGTTATAAATATTGGTACTTTCACTGAAATTACAGGTCAATAGGAAGAGTACTCCAACATCCTGGGACAGACACAGAAACCGTACAATTGTCTAGTATAAGCTTAACTGAGACTCTCTCACTTTCACGAGCCAGTTTGGTGATTAAATTCATAGAATCATAGAGAGTCATATGCCTGAAAGAAGAGAGTTGAAATATAGTAAGAAAGAGGTATCTTTGGGGCTCAGTTGGTTAAGCATCTGACTCTTGACTTTGGCCCAGGTCTTGACCTCATGGTTTGTGAGCTTGAACGTTTGAGCCCCGTGTTGGGGTCTGCACTAACAGCACAGAGCCTGCTTAGGTTTCTCTGTGTCCCAATCTCTCTCTGTTTCTCCCCTGCATGTGCTTTCTCTTTCAAAAATAAATAAGCATGAAAAAAAGAAAGGGGTATGTTAGCCAGCAACTGAAGACACTTGGTGAGAAGAAATACTGTACTGTGCATTTTGAGATACTACTAACATTAAAGAGATATTGGAAAGCTAATTAAAATATATTGCACATATTTACCATTTCAAATATGTGAGCACTACATGAAAATTCACCTAAGAGGACTACGGAACATAAAGTTTTGCCATATCAAATGTTCTGAATTTTTCAATGACCTAAGATATCATAAACAGTTTGTGAGGGATTGTTTTAAATAATAGAATAAAGGAATATATGCTTAACATATGAATCATATAAAATGTTTGAGGGTGATCATGAAATTACTTTAGAGTTTGAAATGTCACAGTGAAAACATTACAACTACCAGGTTTTTGTTATTCTGCACAGGCATACTTCAGAGATCTTGCAGGTTCAGATCTAGACCATTGCAATAAAACAAATAGCACAATAATGCTAGTCAAATGGATTTTTTGGTTTCCCAGTGCATATAAAGGTTATGTTTACTCTATACCATAGTCTATTAAGTGTACAATAGCATTTTTTTTGAAAAAAAAATAAAACCTTACTGAAAAAAACCTTTTCTGAAAAAAAAATACCTTAATTTAAACATACTTTATGCTGGGGTGCCTGGGTGGCTCAGTCATTTAAGTATCTGACATCGGCTCAGGTCATGATCTTATGGCTCATGAATTTGAGCCCCGTGTTGAACATTGCGCTGACAGCTCAGAGCCTGGAGCCTGCTTTGGATTCTGTGTCTCCTTCTCTCTCTACCCCTCCCGACCTCTTTCTCTCTCAAAAATAAATAAATGTTTAAAAAAAATGAAATAAATGAAAACACTTTATTGCTAAAAAATGTTAATAATCACCTAAGTTTTTAGCCAGTTTGTAACATTTTTTCTGTAGTACCTTTTTGCTGGTGGAGATTCTTGCCTCAATGCTGATGGCTACTCACTGATCAGGGTAGTGGTTACTGAAAGCTGGGGTGGCTGCAATAATTTTTTTTATTATTATTAATTTTATTTTTTTTAATTTACATCCAAATTAGTTAGCATATAGTGCAACAATGATTTCAGGAGTAGATTCCTTAATGCCCCTTACCCATTTAGTCCATCCCCCCTCCCACAACCCCTCCAGTAACCCTCTGTTTGTTCTCCATATTAAGAGTCTCATGTTTTGTCCCCCTCCCTGTTTTTATATTATTTTTGTTTCCCTTCCCTTATGTTCATCTGTTTTGTATCTTAGAGTCCTCATATGAGTGAAGTCATATGATTTTTGTCTTTCTCTGACTAATTTCACTCAACATAATACCCTCCAGTTCCATCCGCATCCTTGCAAATGGGAAGATTTCATTCTTTTTGATTGCTGAATAATACTCCATTCTCTCTCTCTCTCTCTCTCTCTCTCTATATATATATATATATATGCCACATCTTCTTTATCCATTCATCCATCCATGGAGATTTGAGCTCTTTCCATACTTTGGCTATTGTTGATAGTGCTGCTATAAACATTGGGGTTCATGTGTCCCTTCAAAACAGCATATCTGTGTCCCTTGGATAAATACCTAGTAGTGCAATTGCTGGGTCATAGGGTAGTTCTATTTTTAATTTTGTGAGAAACCTCCATACTGCTTTCCAGAGTGGCTGCACCAGCTTGCATTCCCACCAGGAGTGCAAAGAGATCCTCTTTCTCCACATCTTCCCCAACATCTATTGTTGCCTGAGTTGTTAATGTTAGCCATTCTGATTGTGGTTTTGATTTGTATTTCCCTGATGATGAGTAATGTTGAGCATTTATTTTTTCATGTGTCAGTTGGCCATCTGGATGTCTTCTTTGGAGAAGTATCTATTCATGTCTTTTGCTCATTTCTTCACTGGATTATTTGTTTTTTGGGCGTTGATTTTGAAAAGTTCTTTACAGTTTCTGGATACTAACCTTTATCTGATAGGTCGTTTGCAAATATCTTCTCCCATTCTGTTGGTTACCTTTTAGTTTTGCTGATTGTTTCCTTTGCCGTGCAGAAACTTTTTATTTTGATGAGGTCCCAGTAGTTCATTTTTTATTTTATTTCCCTTGCCTCCAGAGACGTGTTGAGTAAGAAGTTGCTGTGGCCAAGATCAAAGAGTTTTTTGCCTGCTTTCTCCTTGAGGATTTTGATGGCTTCCTGTCTTACATTGAGGTCTTTCATACATTTTGAGTTTATTTTTGTGTATGGTGTAACAAAGTGGTCCAGGTTCATTCTTCTGCATGTCACTGTCCAGTTTTCCCAGCACCACTTGCTGAAGAGACTGTTGTTATTCCATTGGATATTCTTTCCTGCTTTGTCAAAGATTAGTTGGCCATACATTTGTGGGTCCATTTCAGTGTTCTCTATTCTGTTCCATTGATCTGAGTGTCTGTTCTTGTACCAGTACCACACTGTCTTTATGATTACAGCTTTGTAGTATAGCTTGAAGTCTGGGATTTTGATGCCTCCTGCTTTGCTTTTCTTTTTCTAGATTGCTTTGGCTATTCGGGGTTTTTTCTGGTTCCATACAAATTTGAGGGTTATTTGTTCTAGCTCTGTGAAGAATGCTGATGTTATTTTGATAGAGATTTCATTGAATATGTAGATTGCTTTGGGTAGTATTGACATTTTAACAATATTTGTTCTTCCTATCCAGGAGCATGGAATCTTGTTCCATTTTTTGTGTCTTCTTCAATGTCTTTCATAAGCTTTCTATAGTTTTCAGTGTATAGATTTTTCACCTCTTTGGTTAGATTTATTCCTAGGTATTTTATGGTTTTTTGTGCAACTATAAATGGGATTGATTCCTTATTTTCCCTTTCTGTTGCTTCATTGTTGGTGTATAGGAATGCAACCGATTCCTGTGCATTGATTTTATATCCTGCAACTTTGCTGAATTCATGAATCAATTCTAGCAGTTTTTTTGGTGGAATCTTTAGAGTTTTCGATATAAAGTACCATGCCATCTGTGAAGAGTGAAAGTTTGACCTCCTCCTGGCCTATTTGGATGCCTTTTACTTGTTTGTGTTGTCTGATTGCAGAGGCTGAAGTAATTTCTTAAAATAAGAAAACCCGAAGTTTGCTGCATTGACTCTTCTTTTTATTAAACTACTGCTCTGTAGCATGTGATGCTGTTTGATAGCATTTTACTCACAGTAGGGCTTCTTTCAAATTGGAGTCAGTCATCTCGAACCTTGCCACTGTTTTATAAACTAAGTTTATGTAATATTCTACCTTTTTTGTTGTCATTTCAACAACATTGACAGCACCTTCACTGGAAGTATATTCTATTCAAGAAACTAATTTCTTTGCCCATTCACAAGAAGCAGTCCTCATATGTGAAAGTTTTAACATGAAATTGCAGCAAATCAGTCCCGTATTCAGGCTCCACTTCTAATTCTAGTTCTCTTGCCGTTTCTACCACATCTGCAGTTACTTCCTTCACTGAAATCTTAAACCCTTCAAAGTCATCCATGAGGATGGGAGTCAACTTCTTCCAAACTCCTGTTTGTATTGATATTTTGACCGCTTCACATGAATCACAAATGTTCTTCATGGTATCTAGAAGATAGTATCGTCCTTTCCAGAAGGTTTTCAATTCATTGCCATATCCCTTAGAGGAATCACTATCTATCACAGCTATAACCTTATAAAATTAATTTCTTCAATAAGAAGACTTGAAAGTTGAAATGATTTCTTGACCAATGGGCTGTAGAATGGATATTGTGTCAGCAGACATGAAAACAACATTCACCTCATTGTCCATCTTTTTTTTTAATTTTTTTTAACGTTTATTTATTTTTGAGACAGAGACAGAGCATGAACGGAGGAGGGTCAGAGAGAGAAGGAGACACAGAGACTGAAACAAGCTCCAGGCTCTGAGCGATCAGCACAGAGCCCAATGCGGGGCTCGAACTCACGGACAGTGAGATCATGACCTGAGCCGAAGTCAGACACTTAACCGACTGAGCCACCCAGGCGCCCCATCATTGTCCATCTTCTTTGGCACTCTTGTGTGACAAGGTGCATTGTCAGTGAGCAGTCATATTTTGAAAGACACTTTTTTCCCTTTTTTATGAGCGGTATATCTCAACAGTGGGCTTAAAAATTTAGTAAACCATGTAGTAAACAGATATGCTGTCAGTCAGGCTTTGTTGTTCCATTTGTAGAGCACAAGTAGAACAGACAATAACAATTCTTAAAGACGTTAGGATTTTTTAGAATGGTAAATGAGCTCCGGCTTCAACTGAAAGTTACCAAATGCATTAACGCTTAACAAGAGAGTCAACTAGTCTTTGAAGCTTTGAAGCCAGACATTGACTTCTTTCTAGCTATGAAAGTTCTAGTTGGCATCTTCTTTTAATATAAGGCTGTTTGATCTATACTGACAATCTATTGTTCAGTGTAGCCACTTTCATTAATGAGCTAGCTACATCTTCTGGGTAATTTGCTTCAGTTTCTATATCAGCACTTGCTGCTTCACCGTGCACTTTAATGTTATGGAGATGGCTTTTTTCTTAAACTTTATGAACTAACCTCCGCTAGTTTCAAGCTTTTCTACAGCTTTCTTACCTCTCTTAACCCTCATAGATTTAAAGAGTCTAGGTCGTTGGTCTGAATTAGGCTTTGGCTGAGGGGAATGTTGTGGCTGGTTTGATCTTCTATCTAGACCACTGAAAATTTCTCCATATCAGTGATAAAGCTGTTTCACTTTCATATTATTTTTATGATCACTGGAGTAGCACTTCTAATTTTCTTCAAGAACTTTTACTTGCATTCACAACTTGGCTCACTATTTAGCACTGGAGGCTTAGCTTTCAGCCTATCTCTGGTTTTAACCTGCCTTCTTCACTATGCTTAATCATTTCTAGATTTTGATTAAAATGAGAGATGTGCAACTCTACCTTTCACTTGAACATTTCAAGGCTATTGTAAGGTTATTAATTGATCTAATTTCACTACTGTGTCTCAGGGAATATGAAGGCCTGAGGAGAGGGAGAGAGACAGGGAAACACTGGCCAATGGAGCAGTCAGAACATATACAACATTAACGATCAAGTTAGCTTTCTTAAATGGTGTGGTTTTTGGTGGCCTAAACCAATTACAATAGTGACACACTAATCAAAACACACTAAGGTGATCACAGATCACCTTAACAAGGATAATAATAGTGAAAAGGTTTGAAATATTAGGAGAATTACTGAAATATGATGCAGAGACACAAAGTGAGCAAATGCGGTTGGAAAAACTCTGTTGATAGACATGCCACTGAGCTCTCACATATCTCCAATTTATATAAAGCACAAAACCTGCAAAACGCAGTAAAAGCAAGTACAATAAAACAAAGTATGCCTGTAATAGTTCTGATAGCACCAAAAATTCCAGTTTGATAATATTGGCTGTATTTAAAGGAATAAAGGTAAGTTAAATATAGTGGGCTAGCAATTGCTAATTTTTGTAAACTGTCTGATCAGGGTATAATTTCAATTTGCCACTCTCAAAATAAATGATGTCATTCATTCTCAAACATTACCTATTCATCATGGGCTGTTAGTACATTTTATTAGAAAAGAGTGACAGTTTTCACCCTAGGAAGTAGCTTTTATCTAAAATGTGCCTTGCATTTAGCCTATTCTCCAACAAAATAAGGGCACTATGGGGGATTTTAAAGGATTCCGGCAGAAATCTGGAACCAGCCCCACCCAGGAGGGTGTAATCTCTTTTATAATCAATACTAGAGCTGAGGGTTACAGTGAAAATTCTTGAGGTGCACTTCTCTTGGCGTTTGTTTTGATTAAGCATAACACATTTCTATTCCAAATTTATTCATTTGGCCAGCACAAGCCAAAATATTAGGATAATTCTTTTCTTAAGTCTGTACATCCATGTGGAGTTCTGTAGAGAAAATCAGCAGATGCAAAATTTATTTCAAGTAACACAGAAATAATTTCCTCTAATCTGTCTAGTTGGGTTTAATTGTAGGTTGTCTACAATTGACTAAACTAACTATACGAGGATTTTACATTTGAGATAATTTAGTTATAAAAGTTAGTATAACCTTTCCTCTTCTGCTTTTGCGTGTATATTGAATTAACTGATCCTTGAGTTGTGAAAAAGTTATCCACATATCTAAGTTGACTTGTCAAATAATTTTAATAGCTATAATTTCAAATAAAATATAAGACTAACAGTGGCGATTCACATTTAACTTTTTGTTTTTATTAATGTCTTGTTTTATCTATCATAAAAGCAAAGAGAAGACAATCAGAGATTAAATTATGTACATTGCCTTCCTTCAGTTACTATGTCCATTTCAATTTCCAGCTATGTCGTTGAGAACATCATAAAATCATTTATTCTCACCATGTCTCACTTTTCGTTCTTCTCCAAGGAAAGTTATTCATCCATAAATCCCAAAGTACTGTACCTTCTTCCTAAGCTTACAAGGAGATTATATGGATTAATGAATATGAAGTGCTTAGCATAATGCCTGGCAAAGTTAGTTACTGTTATGATTACTAAGCAGTTTTTCAAAAGGGGAATATTTTTAAAATAGCTATTGTCACCTTTTTTAATATATTTCCTAACTGAATGAATCACATTTAAAAAGACTTACACAGCATTCATTAGATGAAAGGGAAAATATTTTATGACCAACAACCAGCACAATTTTTTCTTAGATGCTATTATATTTGATATTTGATATTTTATATTTGATACTATATTTGATAACGTATCTATCTTAGTTACTCTGTGTGTTACTGAGATGATCACTCCATTCCTTTTTCAGAACTCATTTACTCTAAATTATAGGGTTAAATCCCATATCTCATAATTTCTTTCAGAGTTCTCTATTCAGGAGGGTGTAGGTGTTCTTTCTTTTTAGTTTGTGTCTATATTGTGAGTCATTATTTTCCATAACTGCTCACCATCTTTTCCGGTGTCAGAGAGTGTATAAGAAAGAGTGTGATCCAGGCTAAGCAAATATACAAGTTGTGTTTTTCTAATAAGGTGTATGCATGTGTGCATTTGTGGGAGAAGGCTATTTTAAAAAGTTTCTTGAAAAAAAATTAAAACATGAAAATAAAAGCTGTTTACTTGAAAAAAAAATTAAAAAAATAAAAATAAAAGTTGCTTACTTGACCTTAGCACAAAATCACAAATGAAAATGTCACAAAGATATTTTTTCAAGTTTTCTAAAGTCGTTTCCCATGTTTTAGAGTTCACACATTTGCCACCCTTTACCATCCTCTCATGAGAAATGACTATTGCCACCTTTTATTCTACCATCATGAGAAATGCCTACAAACCCATAAGGAATGGAATTAATTTCTGGGCCCATTCTTCTTCCCCATATGTATGCCATGATTCCAAGCCATTCAGCCTGGTTTGTAGCCAAGGGTCACATCCTGCAAGTCACTGATACGTGTTGAGAACATTCACATTATACAGAACATCCTTGTAGCAACATGGAGGGAAATGGAAAGTGTTATGCTAAGTGAAATAAGTCATACAGAGAAAGACAGATACCATATGTTTTCACTCTTATGTGGATCCTGAGACTTAACAGAAGACCATGGGGAGGGGAAGGAAAAAAAAAGAGGTTAGAGAGGGAGGGAGCCAAAACATACGAGACTCTTAAAAACTGAGAACAAACTGAGAGTTGATGGGGGGCGGGAGGGCGGGGAGGGTAGGTGATGGGTATTGAGGAGGGCACCTGTTGGGATGAGCTCTGGGTGTCATATGGAAATCAATTTGACAATAAATTACACATTTAAAAAAAATAAAAAAATAAATGTCTGGGGGATCAAGTGTGGGCAAAGTTTCTGCCGGTTAGATTTCTTTTGTGCATTGTGAATACTTCCCCATCCACCATGTGCCAGCAATCCTTTAACTCTTGAAGTTTTCTGAGTAAGCTATGCAAATCCACAAAGAAGATACAGTAAATGGAGAATTGATTACAGAATATTGAACAGCATAAGTCACAGTAAGAAAGAAAAAGTTTCTTTAATTAGAAAATTTCTCATACACCACATGGAGAGGAGTATCCTTTAATTTTCTTTATGCTTTATATTGGAACTTATTGGAATGCATGGAGTAAATGTTGTTAAATGGATGTTACATTTTTAATATGTTAGAATCAATGATTTAAAGTTCTAGATAGACTTTGATCTCTCTCTAAGTGGGTAAAGAGCTGTTTTCCCATTTCACTTAAAAAGGAATTTTATAACTGTTTCTGAAAACACACATAAAGAAAATACATCTGATTACTAACTGCTTTATGACAAAAATGTGTTCCACTGGATAAGCAGGAGATGGTTGAATTAATAAGTGATACAGATAAGTCTCCTGGTCATTAAAACACTCCCCCAGTATCAATATCCTTTGATAATATATACCATCAACGGGGAACATATCTTTCCTCCTATCATTTTTGAGATATAGACAGAAACAAATAGAAATAGTAGAAATAGATATAAATATACAATAGGTATAGAAAGAGTATAGATTTACGGTGTTGATATATGGTGGACTAAGAACCAAGGATTTGAAGCTGGTTGTGTTAGATTTCAAAATCTAAAGAATTATATATTATTGTGCCAAAATATTTTACAGATTCTATTTCTCTCATTTCACCAAACACTCTCCAAGAGAGGTTAGTTTAGGTATTAGGAAGGCAAAAGTGTCTCATCAACCCAGTTGTCTCCAATTTCATACTCATGGGTGTCAACTAGAGTTAACCCTTGAATAACATACATTTCAATTGTGCAGGTCCACTTAAACACATTTTTAAAAAATATATAAATACTATACATTATTGTGAATATATTTTTCTTATGATCTTTAATAACATTTTTCTCTAGCTTAATTTATTGTAAGAATACACTGTATAATAAATATAGCATACAAAATATGTGTTACTCAACTCTTTGTGTTATTGATAAAGCTTCCAGTCAACCACAGGCTATTAGTAGTTAGGTTTGTGGGGGCTGAAAACTTATAAATGGATTTTCAACTTCATGGAGGGTCAGTGCCCCTAACCCACATGTTCTAGAGTCACGTGTACTCCCTAAATTTCTGCTTTTCTTATTTTCACTCAAGATCCACCTTTTAATAACATCTTGAGATAAATATAATTTTCACTCATCATTAAATAACGCAGCATGTATGTGCATATCTGGGTAGGTGAACTGAGAAGAGATAGCATTGAAGAAAGACCACTATTAATAAATTTATATTTTAGCCAAATCATCTTAAGGAAATATGGTTTAAATCTATGTTTCTGGTCAATAAACAAATGGGAGTTGATTGCTATTCTATACTATTATTTTGGAAATAATTTTCAAATATCACTATAACTTTAAAATCATGAATGAATAAAAGGAAAGACAAGAGCAAACATTGGAATTTCCTTCTCAGTGATCAGTAATAAAGTTTACTTGTATTCTCGCTCAGAGAAACTAGGTGTCTGTTAATATTGGACCCAGGTCAAAATCAGTTTTGTTTGATTCATTTGCTTAATATGGGCTTACTTCAATTCTTAAGTTATTTGAATACATTGTGAATACTTAAAAATAAATAACGCATTTGGGCACCTGGGTGTGTCAATCAGTTAAGCCTCTGACTTTTGATTTTGGCTCAGGTCATGATCTCACAGTCATGAGATTGAGCCCCGCATTGGGATCCATGCTGGGTATGGAGCCAGCTTAAGATTCTCTCTCTCCCTCTTCCTCTGCTCCTCCTTCACTCATCCTCTCTCCCTCTCTTTCTAAAAATAAATAAATAAGTAAAAATAAATAAATAACGCAAAAATGCAAACACACACACACACACACACACACACACACACACACAGAGGGAGAGGGAGAGAGAGAGAGAGAGGGAGAGAATACCTGGCAATATCAAGTTCATATGGTATGAACTGCATACTTTACGTCAGAGTTGAGTCACTATACAATTCACCAGCTAAAGTGGTACAATTTTAAGAGCAAAAAGAAGTGTCATTAAATTGTATGTCTCACTATCAGTTAGAAGTCAGAATTGTCTCAAGGAAATGGAGATGCATGTTTACTCTAAATATGATTCTTATAACCATCAAATTATTTAATACTTCCTATTGACTCTCAGACACTAAAGGAAAGTGTCAATAGTTTTCACACTATTGTACTGGTAAGAGGAGGGGAAAATATTTCCTACACTCACGTTTCTAAGAAAATAAAGAAATACTATATTGAGAAAATGGTTTTACCTCAAAGCTTTATGCATTATTCTCATTGAAAATTAAGAATCTGCCTTTAACTCCAACATCTCCTCGTATAAGATTCATTTTATGGCATTTTGAAAACCATTGTTGAGTTCCAGTTTTATAAGTATTTTGCTTCATTGATGTTATAATTTCCCAATAAATAAAAGAATCTAAAAACTTGCTATTTGTCTAAAGAAACATGTTTTTCAAAAAAACTGGTCAAAAATAATTGTCAAAAAGAAATCTTTGAGTTTTTAAAAGTTCTAAATCATTAAGAGTATTTTTGGATCTTAATCTGGAAGTTATAGTGGAAAATATCAAATATTTATTCATGAACACAAGATACTATTACCATTATTACTATTTTTACTGCTAGCTTACAGGGACTATAAATTAGAATAGGAACTTGAACATATTAAGAAGGTCTTCTAAGAATTTTTCACTAGAATTTTATAAAATATATAGTATTGTTTTCCTGCAAAAATATACAGGTTCTTTTTGGAGAATAAAAATAAACAGGATTCAGAAAGAAAAATTTAAAGGTATAGTACCAGAACACAGTCAAACTTAAAAAGAAAAAAAAAATATTAGAGTTGATGCACTAGTTAAAATAAGTTGAATTTTTTCTATCAAAACCAAAGTCTTTAATGAAAGACTAAGCGTTGTAAATTTATTTTCTCTCTAAATGGCCTTCAATGTTTCTTAACCAGGTAGGGAGACTGAAGAGTGCGGCAGCAGCTTTGTAAATATTCAATAGTAAATATGCAGTGTAGCTGGAAACAGAAATTCAGGAATCGAGTTTAATCCACTAATCTGGATGTCTACTTTGGACATCAAGAATGAGAGGAGTTATTTCTAGATAGTTGCAAAGATATAATAGTGAAATTAAAACTTACCATCACTAACCTGAAAATATCTAATACATAATGCATTACATAAATTTTTAAAACATATTTATGTATTTCACATCAAGTTCTAAGTGCCACATGGATACATATATACAACTATGTCTAAATATGTACATATATGTGTACGTATAATATTTATATGTGTACAAATAAATGTGTGTGGATAAATGGACCAGTTAGATCTGATAAGTCTCCCATACATGCACAGATTCATATTGTCTTGTAGAGAAAATAAGAGAAGATCCTATACAGATAATTTCATCAAAGAAGGTAAAACCAAAGAACTCAGAATCACGTGTTTATTGACATGGGAGATGAATACCTAGACATGTCTTTCAAAAATATCGTGAAATACTGATAATTTAATATGCTATGTTGCTAATAAATTAGAAGTTAGCATATAAATTGTATACTTCTTACATTTAAAAACTTGTTTTACCTAAATGTTGCATTTGCATTTGATTTGAAACAGAGTTTTAAACTATTGTATTTTTTAAAATTTTTATTTAAATTTTAGTTAACATACAGTGCAATATTGGTTTTAGGAACAGAAATCAGTGATACATCACCTATATACAACACCCAGTGCTCATCACATTAAGTGCCCTTCTTAATGCCCACAACCCATTAAGCCATCTCCCACCCACCTCCCTTCATCAACCCTCAGTTTGTTCTCTATCATTAAGAGTCTCTCTTGTGGTTTGCTTCCCTCTCTCTTTTTTTCCCCCTTCCCATATGTTCATCTATTTTCTTAAATTCCACATATAAATGAAGTCACATGGTGTTGGTCTTTCTCAGACTGACTTATTTTGCTTAGCATAATACTCTCTAGCTCTATCCACATTGCTGCAAATGACAAGATTTCATTCTTTTTGATGCATGAGTACTATTTCATTATACATATATACCACATCTTTATCCATTCATCAGTCCACGGACATTTGTGCTCTCTCCACAGTTTGCCTATTTTTGATAATGCTGCTATAAACATACCTGTTTGAATCTCTATTTTTGTACGCTTTGGGTAAATACTTAGTAGTGCAATTGCTAGATCATAGAGTAGTGTTATTTTCTAGTTTTTTGAGAAATCTCTATAGTGTTCTCCAGAGTGGCTACAAAGGTTGCCTTCCCACCAACAGTGCAAGAGGGTTCCCCTTTCTCTGCATCTTCGCCAATGCTTATTGTTTCTTGTGTTGTTTATTTTAGCCATTCTGACAGGTGTGAGTTGGTATCTTATCATGGTTTTGATTTGTATTTCTCTGATGATGAGTGATGTTAAGCATCTTTTCATGTGTCTGTTAACCATCTGGATGTCTTCTTTGGAAAAATGTTTATTCATGTCTTCTGCCCATTTTTTAGCTGGGTTATTTGTTTTTTAGCTGTTGAGTTTGGTTAAGTTCTTTACAGATTTTGGATACCAACCTTTATCTAATTGTCAATCGCAAATATCTTCTCCCATTCCGTTTGTTGCTTTTTAGTTTTGTTGATTATTTCCTTCACTGTGCAGAAGCTTTTTATCTTGATGAAGTCCTGTCCTAATAGTTCATGTTTGCTTTTGTTTCCCTTGCCTTTGGAGATGTGTTTAATAAGTTGCTATGGCCAAGATCAAAGAGGTTACTGCCTGTGTTCTCCTCTAGGATTTTGAGGGTTTCCTGTCTCACATTTAAGTCTTTTATCCATTTTGAATTTATTTTTGTGTATGGTGTAAGAAAGTAGTCCAGTTTCATCGTTCTCCATGTTGCTGTCCAATTTTCCTAACACCATTTGTTGAAGAGACTGCCTGCTTTCCATTGTATATTCTTTACTTCTTTGTCAAAGATGAGTTGACATGGAGTTGTGGATCCATTTCTGGGTCTGTTCTGTTTCATTGATATATGTGTCTGTTTTTGTGCTAATAGCATACTATCTTGATGACTACAGCTTTATAATATAGCTTGAAGTCTGGAATTGTAATGCCTCCAGTTTTGCTTTCCGTTTTCAGGATTGCTTTGGCTATTTGGGGTCTTTTGGGATTCCATGCAAATTTTAGGATTGTTTTAGTTTTCTGAAACATGCTGGTGGTATTTTAAAAGGAATTGCATTAAATGCCTAGATTGCTTTGGGTAGTATAGACATTTTAACCATGTTTACTCTTTCAGTCCATGAGCAAGGAATGCTTTTCCACTTCTTTGTGTCCTTTTCAATTCTTTTCATAAATGTTCTATAGTTTTCAGGGTATAAATCTTTTACCCCTTAATTAAGTTTATTCCTAGGTATCTTATAGTTTGGGTGCAATTGCAAATGGGATTGATTCATTGATTTCTTTTTCTGCTGCTTTGTTATTGGTGTATAGAAATGCAACAGATTTCTGCATGTTGATTTCATATTCTGTGACTTTGCTTAACTCATGTATTAGTTCTAGTAATTTTCTGGGGGAGTCTTTCAGGTTCTCTACATAGAGTATCATGCCACCTGCAAACAGTGAAAGTTTGACTTCCTCCATGCTGATTTGGATGTCTTTATTTCTTTTTGTTTGATTACTGATTCTAAGACTTCTAGTATATTTTAAATAGTAATGGTGAAAGTGGACATCCTTGTCTTACTTTTTATCATAGGGAAAAGCTCTCAGTTTTTACCCATTAAGGATAGTATTAGCTGTCGGTCTTTTGCAGATGGCCTTTATGATGTTGAGGTATGTTCCACCTATTCCTACTTGTTGAGGGTTTTTATCAAGATTGAATGCTCTATTTTGTTAAATGCTTTTCCTGCATCTATTGACAAGATTATATGACTCTTATCCTTTCTTTTATTAATGTAGTGCATCACGTTGATTGATTTGCAAATATGGAACCAACCCGGCTGCCCAAGAATAAACCTCACTTGATCATGGTGAATAATTATTTAATATAATGTTTAATTCTATGTGATAATACTTCATTGAGAATTTTTGCATCCATGTTAATGACAGGTATGGGCCTACAATTCTCCTTTTTAGTGGGGGTCTTTTTCTCGTTTTGGAATCAAGGTAATATTGGCTTTGTAGAATGAGTTTAGAAGCTTTCCTTCCATTTCTATTTTTTAGAACAGTTTGAGAATTATAGGTATTAACTCTGCTTTAAATGTCTGGTAGAATACTTCTGGGAAGCCATCTGACCCAGGACTCTTTTTTGTTGGGAGACTTTTGAATGCTGATTCAATCTCTTTGCTTGTTATGGTCTGTTCAAATTTTCTATTTCTTCTTGTTTTAGTTTTGGTGGTCTGTAAATTTCTGAGAATATGTTAATTTCTTATATAATTTTTATGGTATTCTCTTATAATTCTATTTCTGTGGTGTTGGTTGTCATCTCACCTCTTTCATTCATGATTTTATCTATTTGGGTCCCCTCTCTCTCTCTCTCTCTTTTATACTCTATATGCCATTTTTATTTCTCTTTCAATATAATTTCTTTACTATGTAAAAAGACACTGATTAATTCTTTCAAAGAACCAGCTCTCAGTTGCATTGATCTGTTCTGTTTTTTGTTTGCTTTTTTCTGTGTCATTTCTGCTCTACTCTTTATAATTTTCTTTCTGCTGGTTTTAGGTTTTATTTGCTGATCCTTTTCTAGCTCCTTTAGGTATAAGGTTAGGTTGTATATTTCAGACCTTTATTGCTTCTTGAGATAATTATTGGATTTTTGAAGCATAGTGCATTGAAATATTTTTTATATTAATGTACATAAACATAAAATTACATATATTAAGCATAACATGTTTTAGTGCATTATTCCACTTTCTCTCCCATACACATAAGTTGGATTACATCTTTGTGAAAGGGAGACATTCAATTAGCCAAGTTAATTTAAAAATATTGTAGAAAATGCTCTAAATATATTAGGACTAAAGAGTTCCAGAGCTGACCTGGCCTTACCGGTCTTCGCAGGCTTTTAAAATCAGTTTGGGGTTTTCTGTTCTGTGAACTAAAATTTATAATGTGTTTTTAGAAGGTGAAGGTCCCAGGCTAAAAACATTTCTCCTTGAGAAAATTTAGAGTCTACATTCCCAAATATTAACTCCCGGGCTAAATTTTAAACACTTTTTAATCTTTTGTCTCTTTAGATATAGTAATTACTTATGGTTAAATTGAATTGGACACCAAAAACATGAAGCATTTTATATATAGATCTACCATTGAATTTACCAATATTTTGCCTGCATTTTAAAAGTCACTAAATGATTAAAATAATCTTTTCTTTCTGATAAAAGGAATATATTTCACACAGCTATTTTATGTACTCTGCTATTCTGCATTTTATAAAATGACAATGAACAGCTGGCTTATCAATTAATGTGATTTAAAAGAAAATTAAATTCAAGGCACCCGGGTGGCTCAGTTGATTAAGCAACTGGCTCTTAATTTTGGCTAAGGTCATGATCTCACATTTTGTGAGATCGAGACCTGTATCAGGCTCACCCTGAGTGTGGAGACTGCTTGAGATCTGTTTCTCTCTCTCTCTCTGCACATCTGCTCACACACTCTCTCTCTCTTTCTCAAAATAAATTATAAATTAAAAAAAAACACACTTAAAACTTTTAAAAAAGAAAAGAAACAATGACTACCTATTTGTATATAGTAACAAGTGATACACTGGAAAAAATGACTGATTTTATATATAAATTATATATAATTTAGTAGTATAGATTCTAAGTTTAATCTAGTCTCTATATTTGAACTTAGAATGATGAGCTGAATCATAGATTTAAGTCGACTCAAATTTACGCACAAAATGTTTGAATTATTTCAATTCAATTCCAATTTGATGACTAAAATATACCTTTCTTTTAATTTAGGTATTTCTGTGTCTTCTATTAAAGATTTCACTTTATATTTCTTTGATATCTTCAGAAATAAATGTAGGCCAAACATATCCAACATTGGGAAAAACAAACGAAAATATCTAACTTACATTGTCATAATCATTCACCTAAAGAATACCATAAAAATGCACTGAAAATATCCATGATTCTATTATTTTTAAGCAAAATTCGTTTCTTACTGAGATATACTAACAAAACAGTAATACATTTTATTTTAATGTGATTTCCCATATGAAAAGTTGAATATTCCATATTAGATAGCAGGACATCTTTTAACACATACAATGCTTGAATTTTGCTCAAATAGAGTTCCATAATAAAGCAAAAAGCACCTTACTTCTGGGTGTAATCAAAACTGAAAAACTAGTAGATTAATCTATCTCAAGGCACTAATTATTTCTTCAACATCATTTTTATTAATTAAGCCAATAACCTGATGTAGTGTATCAGTTGAAGCTGATTTTATTTACTGTTGTGATAAAAAAAGTACGCACTTCATAATACAGAAAATCTACCTCTGTGGTTGTTACAGTTCTCTCTGACTTGGACACACTGCTCCAACCCATTATTCTGATAAAATTTGAAGTAAATTTCAAGGCAGATTATTTGAAAAGGGTAGCAATAATGAAGTCTTTTTGGTATGGAAAACATTGAATTACCCTTATGTCAATGGCTACTGTTTTTTAATAAAACATTTTTTTATGTATCATTACAAAAATATTAAATTTGAATCCCTTTTGTTTTATAGTTACTTAGTTTTTAATTCCAGGAACATCACACATTTCTCAGAAAATTTATAATGTTTATTTATGTGAATGTCATCTGCAGTTACTAACCATTTTAAAATAATAGTAAATGCCCATCTGTTTTAAAATAAAAATATATCATATTAGCTCTTTTAGCCAGTTTAATTTGTCCAAAATGTTGCTTTCTTTAAATATCCTTATTTTTCTTTGTTTTGAGAACATTAGACCAATTAACATTACTATCAAAATGAATTTTGCATGTTATATTTATCACCCTTGCAGATTTATAAGTGAAAATTGCTATGTCATCCATGTTTATAATTGTTCAAGATCTGCAATAATAGAAAATTGAATGAGGTTACAGAGACATCATTCAGACTATAAATTCTTAATTTAGCACCCTAGGAGACTCAATTGTTTTGCCTTTTATTACTCATTTACTCTAGTCTTCCACATTGTATAACTAAAAATGAAATGGTTTAAGAGCTTATTTTCTCACAAATCTTGCCCTCTTGTTTTCAGACAGCAATATTTTATACTGAGCTCTAGCTAATGCTTTATATATTTCAAAAATATATAGCAAAAGAGATAATTTAAAATTTTCCAGCTGCTTAAGATTAGATGGGGAATTAAAATAGGTGACAATGGAAAGCAATAAAGATGAGATCACTGAATAACATCAAATTATCTGTTTTAAGATGTATATGATTTATAATTTCTTGCAACTCTATAAGCTTCAACAAAAACTATCATGGAATAAGGGAAAGTCTGTAAAGGGAGCAACAAAGTTTTGAAGCTCAACATATACAGGTGTTTCCAAAGATATTTCTATGCACAGAGAAATATATTTTGACAAATATTTCATAACATATGTTTCTAAGTAAAACTCTTCATAGTCCTGCCAACAACTCACACTAAAAGAACTTTGTGGGCACAGCTGTTGTGAATTTAATGAGATGAAATTATGATCAAATGGGACTCATGTATATATCTATTTCAATTTGATAGTCAAATTTTTCAGTGAAGATGATGTACTCCTCTTGTTGCATTTGACTAAATAAGTGATATTTATTGGAGGTCTTCTAAAAAGAACGGAAAATTACTCAGGAATGGTGAGCAGTTAAGTTGTTGCACAGTAAGATCTTTAAAAAGAAATGAAGCAAAATAAACTCGGACTTTTGGTTTGCTAAGTCATCACCCAATATCTATTGGCAGATTTTTACCTGTCATGTTTCAACTAGCTGGGCTTTTAATATAGATTGTGTGACATAATTAATAATCACTTTGGAAGGCCGTGGGGACACTTAAAAGGGATTGTTACTATGTAGAGTAGTTTGTCCAATAACGCTCTCTACAATAATGGATGTATTCTGCATCTTTTCTGCCCAATATAGTAGCCTCTTGTCAAGGTAAACACTTGAATTTGGCTTATATCATGTGGCTACAAAACTGAAGTTTTAATTTTATTTAATTTCAACTAATTCTAATTTAAATAGCGACACATTCCTAGCAGCTACCATTTTAGAAGGTACAAGTCTAGATAGAGTATTGGAAACAGGACAAATCTCTATCACCTGAAGGGGTTTTTGACATAAATATAACCTATGTGAATAAATTAAAAATTGCTGAATGTTTAATCGTTAGATGTTAATAGTTGCTTAACCACAATTAGATTAACATCAAACTGATTATAATAGCTATGATTTCCATAGCTGTAACATTTAAGTAACAATCGATATTTTGAGCTCAAACTCTCATCTGCTGGGGAACGTTACAGACATGCTCCTTGACTCTACAAAATGTGAATATTGTTGTAGTAATACATTAAAGTTTCATTATCTGGCTATGGTTCAAGAAAATAAATAGCTGTGTGAATTCGAACAATTACATTCACGGAAACGAGAATAAGTGAAAGTTACAGCCAAAATGGCTCCTGCAGGTAGAGCCAGCTGAAGAACATCAACGCATATCTGCTTTCAGGAGAGCATTCCAGTGACTAACAATAAAACCAGATGATAAGGAAATGAGAAAACAGTTGAAAAAAATAAGCCCTAGATTTTATAAACTGACAAATAAAAAAGACCCTGAGATAACTCAAACGTAAGTTGGATTTTAAAACATTTTTATGTAGAACACACATATAAATTTATCTCCTAAGAAATATTTGCAGGTATGGTTTGCTTCTTGGCCTGTCCAAGAAGACCACTTCAATCGTGCTAATCAAATCTGCAGGGAGTGGTACTCTTCTGCTCAAAAGCTCTGGAGTTGGCTGTGTCACTCAGCCTCAGAGTCATTGCAGTAGCATTTCAGGTCTTACAAACAGTGCAACTCATGACCGTTCCTGCCCATTGACTCTCTGACATCAACTTTTGTCATCTTCCTCCTCATTCTGCTCCTGCCTCACTATCTTTCCCTGACATCCCCCTTAATGAGCTTGGCATTCTCCTGATCCAGAGCTTTTGTAATTGTTGTGGAATCTTCCGTTCACCAAAGACATCTGAATTCCTGTATGTCCGTCTTCTCTGGGGTAACCACGTGATTGTGTTTTATCAACAGAATGTGAGTGATGGTGATTTGGGCACTTTCAAGTCTGACCCCTTAGAAGAATCTGGTGCTTCACTATGCTCTTTCCCTCTCCCCAATGACTGAATGTGAAATAACATACTTAGAAGACTTGTGTTGAAGATGAGAAAATTTTCAGTAGCCTGGATCCCCAAACCACAGCTTGATGGAAAGACACCCACCAGCCAGGGACATCTATATTCTATTGTCAGATGATTGAGAACTAGTGTATCATGCTTGAACCCATAACACATTTCAGTATCTATTTGTTACCGCAGCCAGGGTTAATTGAACTAATTCACTCAGTCACCATATAAAAATAAAATATTAAAGTATACATCTATCTGGTTAAATATTTTCTGAATGATTTCTTGTTCCAAAATGAGCCAGCTCAGTCTTTACAATCTAGTGAATTTTATAAAGAATTATATTTATTGGAAATGTTAAACTGTATTAAGATTCAGGTAACATGGCCTTATTTCCGTAAGAATTATTATCTTTGGAATCAAACTTAATGCTACTAAAAGCTTGAACACCACACTTTAGTGGTTAAAAATAAGACAGTATAATACATTCTAAAACATTATATAAAAATAAAGTAGACATTATTTTGGCTCACAAGCTACTTTCCTCTTAAAGGGTTTCACAAGCATATGGCCAAAAAGAGTTTACCTTCAGTACAATTATTTTGTCATACCAACAACATAGCGATAGTAACGTATGCACATCTTTCTGGCTCTTGTACTTAGAATGGTAAACATTTAGCAAGAGCTAAAGGTAGTGAGTCAAAAAATAATAAAGGTGTTCCATTTTTTCACAATACACAAATTGTATCTTTCCATGTTCCTTCATTCAATTATTTGAACAACTACCAAAATAACCTATTATGGGCCTCCTTCTTTTGAGGGGGGAAGGTGAATGACACATAATCCCTGAGGTTAGTATTTATGATTGATATATTATGCATATAGTTGAGTGTTAGTTTATATTATTTATTTTGTGTGTATTACTTTCCATAGATATTTAATTTATGAAAATATGGGACACTTGCCGATGGTAATTACTTTAGACTTTCATTTTTATATAATTCTCCACAATGATAAATAAATTTAGAATAAACGTTTCTATAAACATTTAAATATAATTTAAATATCAGTGAGTCTAGCATATGCTTGCTTAGAATTCTATTCCTTGGATTATTCTGTGTTTATGCATATACACGTGGTGTAGTCTTCAAAGAAAAAGAAATGTTCTTATTTTGTGGTTAATTGTACTTATGAAAAATTCTAAATATTAAACAAAAACCACAATATCATTTTAGACTATTTAATATACAAACATCTACATATTCTTAAACAAATCTATGCAGAACCCTTTTTAGCTTAAAACTGGCGTAATGTTTATGGCATTTTGTAATTGACAAGCTGTTTCAACATCCTTAACATATGCATGTGCAATCATTCACTTACACACTCTAATACCAAATATTGAATTGCGTGGGAGGCTGGGAAGCCAAGCTCAATTAAATTCATTTAACAGTTTTATTTTTTGTGGACAAACGAATGCTTATCACCATACCTATTTAAGTTTTATTTCTTGTAGCAAACCAGTTCAAGGCGTTACTGAATGAAAGAGTAGAAGCAAATTAGCAGGCATTAAATGCCCAATTCTAAGACTATGACACGGAGAAATATTAAACCATTTAATAATATTTGCTAACATTATCGTTTTAGGCAATGGTTTCAAATATCAATATGGAAGACATATTTGTTTATAAACAGACAATGATAATTTAATAGGAGAAGCAACTAAAAAAAAGCTCACTAGCATTTTCATTTTACAGTGAAATATTCTAATGACAAAAAGTGCATTTCCTTGTCACAATTCTTAAAGTCTAGCAATATTGTTCAGGAAATGTGCTGTATCTCATTAGTTTGATTTTTATTTTCAATTATGATTTATTTTTGAGATTTTTTGCCAACTTACAAATTAAGATGTTAGATGAGCTTATTCCTCTTTGCTTGCTGAAAAGAAATCGTCTTTCTTTAAAATTTAGTGCTTTGGAAATCTGCTAATATTGTCTGTATATGACCTTAACTATTGGTAGACTATAATGAGATGACTTTGTTTTTCCTCTTACATGGCCGGTGTCTCTCTTATGCAACAACCACCTCTACTAAGCCCTAGAGAGGTTCTATCTCTTATCCTTTCCACATGGAAGGAGCTGAAAATCTCAAGGGATATTTGCTCCAGTATTTCTCAATCTTGACTGCATACTGGAATCTTCTGGGAAGCTCTTACAAGATTGATGTCAGATTCCCACCTCCACAGATTCTGATTTAATTGGTATAGGCAGTGGATTGTTCAAGCTATTTTATAAAAGATCATCTGTTGATTCTATGGTTAAAAATCACTACTCTAGTGTATCTCCCTCTGTCCCCCTTCTCTCACCCCCACATCTACTCTGTAGGAGCTTCATGATTATTGGGTAATAGATGTTAGGCATATTCAGGAAATCAGCATGGAAATCAGCAAACATTGTTGTCAGTTCCTTATAGAACTGAATATTAATCCAGCTACTTGCAACTTCTTTAGCAGATTGGCCTAAAGAATACTGTCAATTGAACGAGAGGACTAAAACAAGGGATGAAGTTCAAGCAAAGAGAATTGGGATAGGATTCCAAGCATATTTTAGAAGTAGGGGAAACCTTTGCAAAGTAAGTGTGGGATGGAAGGACAAGCGTAACATTGCTCCAGGGACAAGAAGTACAGAAGGATTCATGTTTCCATGCAGAAAGGCATAAAAACAGCAAGTAGGCTACAGGATAAAATCCACATTCACCATATGGTTTTCTCAATGTGTATATGAAAGTGCAAATGACATAATAAACAGATGTCTAATTCTTGAGTCATATTGACAGGTTTAGTTTTTTTTTTTTTTTTTAATCTAAATAGAATCTAAAACCATGTACTAGAACACATAAATTTTGAGGTTGGAACTGAATATTTTAAGCATAATCCTTGTAAAATCCCATTTTATATATGGAGAAATCAAGGCATAGGAAGGCTACATGGTTTTCTCAATTTTCAAATACAATAATGTAATCTCATTTGGCAAAGGCTGTGGAAAATCACTAAAACTCCTGCACTTTGATTTTATAATCTGTAAAATAACTATGTTGAGACAGGTGGACTCTAGTATATGTTCTACTTCCAAACAGACCAATAACTTCTTAGAGTTGAATTCTCTTTGAAGAAATTAAAAGAAACCTCCTCTTGGTATTCTATCTAGAAGAGGATTCATTTCAAAAAATTTGGGCATTTGCCCATTTAGCATTCTGAAAAGTCTTCCTTTGTCCATTATTGATTAAAAAGTATCAAAGCTTGCTTGGGGGTAATGGCTAATGGCTTCTCTAACTTCTTTGGGTCTATGGATTTGGATTCCTTCAGGGCACCATGATTTCGTCACCTGTGATGTGCCCTGTCTAGTTTTTTCCTTTCCATTTTGAAGATTATACTCCTTCCTAAAGGGGATAGAGCAAAAGGCCATTGGGGTACTTTTTTTAGCTACATTCCCCACTTTTAAAATGACACTGTTTTTACAGATGACAGACATATCTATTCCATTTTCATCTTGTTTCAAAAAGGATTCAGTAGTTTTGGGTTTTTTAAGTATCATTTACCATGTTATCTGTCAGTATTTTTATAAGTCTGTATTAAACTTGTATATACATTCTTAATGCTACAAACCTTGTTTTCATCATTGGGGCATGTTATTTTTAAATTTGTGAGCTAAATAACTTCCAGAGATTATTACACAAAAAGAAGGTCTTTGATTTTCTTAGAGGTTAGTGCTAAGAGCTGATAAAAGTGTATGTTTTGACTTTTTTGATATTTGGAAATAATGTTTCACACATTTCACATTGCTATCTGGCAGCCAGGTCACTAATACTATTTATATGCCTTCTTTCTTATAAAGTCCTTAGAAACTTTTTGCACTCATTAAGTCTTAAAATCCCAAAGACCAAAATAGATGGGACACATTGTTCTCACCTTATAATCAGATAAATTGAGACATAAATAAGTAAATGATCTCTATAACCCCAGAGCTTTGGGGGTCATTTCGACATTTTCAGAACAAGAAAAAAAAATATTAGTAATGACTTTGAAATGTATTAAATTGAGGATATGTACACTATTGTGTTGCTCTGTAACTCATATTTTGAACAACAAGTACGGTATAAAAGTAGAAGGGAAAATAAAAAAAAACAAAGAGACCTTGAGAACCAAGGTTAACCTGGTCATTGTCTTGATGTTTGGTAATGCAAACTACAGACTTTATCTAATAGGGATATGAAGTTTTCTGCCCTTTAAAAGTCATTTACAATGTCAATACTGTGATTTTTGCTATATAATTTCCAAAATAAGTTTTTTCTGGAATTTTTTTTAATACCTAGAGGTCTTATAGAGGTCTTTAATTTTTTTTTTTTAACGTGTATTTATTATTGAGAGAGACAGAGAGACAGCATGAGCATGGGAGGGACAGAGAAGGGGGAGACACAGAATCTGAAGCAGACTTCAGGCTCTGAGCTGTTAGCACAGAGCCTGTCACAGGGCTCAAACTCACAAACCACTAGATCATGACCTGAGCCAAAGTCTGATGCTTAACCAACTGAGCCACCAAGGTGCTCCGTAAAAGCCTTTTGAAAAACTCTATGTAATCTACAGTTACATAATTTCTAAGTTCTGTAACACATTTGGAAATGTTAACATATGTTACTACCTTAATTATGAATGGGTTACTTAAAAAGAAAACATGAAAATAAATATTGATAAGCTTCTTTTATATGATATTAATTAATAAGTTAGCCTACATGAATTTCCACTTCCTTTTACCTCATTTGTATACTGAGACACTAAATTTAGTACCAAATACCCCCCACTTTATGGCCAAATCTTTTACATTTAATTAGTCAGTCACAATCCATAGAGGATTCTCATGTTTGAGTTGCTTTATATTGCATTCATTTTCTCCTGTTCTACATATAATAACAGTATTCCTATGTAGAATCCTCTATTACCACCATGAACAGGAAAGAGTATACATGAATCTGTTTACATATATTCTTTTTTTGAAATTTATTGTCAAAGTGGTTTCCATACAACACACAGTGCTCATCCCAAAAGATGCCCTCTTCAATACCCATCGCCCACCCTCCCCTCCCTCCCACCCCCCATCCGCCCTCAGTTTATGTTTACATAGTGTTCTTTTTTTTTAAATTGTTTTTTAACATTTATTTATTTTTGAGACAGAGAGAGACAGAGTATGAATGGGGGAGGGTCAGAGAGAGAGGGAGACACAGAATCTGAAGCAGGCTCCAGGCTCTGAGCTGTCAGCACAGAGCCTGACGCAGGGCTGGAACTCACAGACCGCGAGATCATGACCTGAGCTGAAGTCGGATGCTTAACCGACCTAGCCACCCAGGCGCCCCTATAGTGTTCTTAATCAGGCAAGTATTTTCATGTTAAAAGTCAGAAGAGTGACTGATAACATTTGAGGTAAACATATCTGGGAGATGAAGACAGGATGACTCCTGGAAGGCTACTAATTTTCTATTCTTAAGGCATAAGGTTATTACACTTTTAAAATGCATCAGTCTGTACACTTCTGATTTATGAATGTTCTATATGTATTTATACATTATTTAAAATTTTATTTTAAAAACTGCTAAAGATATTAGCTAAATATATTAGCTAAAGCAGAGAAAATTAAACCCTTAGTGAGAAAGAAGATCAGGGCCAGATTACTTAAAGATATACAGCTAATAGAACAACAGGGATTTAAAATAAGAATGGCTCCAAAGTATATAATGTTAACCTTTCTCCAGTAGCAGAAATAGACAGTTCTGCCCCTAAAGACAAGTCTAACAAACTCAATAATGCATATCTTTTCTGAGTTCAAAACTTCCAAGTCATAGTCAAAAGAGTCAGGCATATAAAGTCTGGCCTATGATTAAGGGTTAGTCAAGTGACCACTCCAACTTGATTAAGATTGCTTTAAACTTGGTTTATTATTGAAAGAGCAAACAAGGAATGCAAAGAATATATAAGATAAAAAGTAATGATGGGTGGTTGCCAGATCCTAATACAGTCCTAATTCCTCATGGAATTATGCTCAAAATTTGCTAATTTTAACAGCTCTTTGAAGTGAGAAATCTATTGAAAGAAGAACCTCAAAACATTGGCCCACTGTATTTTTACTCTCTAAGCCAGGGACTACATATCATTGCATTTTCATTACAATTATTTAGTTCAGTTTTCTTTCTTATAGATATCGTGGACTCATAGAAATATGGTCATAGTCTACTGTCCCATTCTCAAACCCACACCTAAACTTTCAGTACTACTCTAGTGTCCCAAGACATAGCACAGCTAAATCTTCTAAATTACTGGTATAAAATATAGCTACTTTTCTGGACCTTGACAATTACATGTTTATATTTATCTTAGACCATGAAAATCTAAGTCTGTTGCCTCCTAAGAGTTCCAGAAACTGGTGGTAGATGTTCTTCTACCTACATTGGAAGGCCTTAAGGAAGTTTCTATCAAAGTCAGTTTTTGTGTCAATCATTTTCAGGAATTGTTATGTTAGTAATCTTGAGAGAAGTGGTAATATGAAGATGCAAGGAAAATATCAGACATAATGGTACAAGAGTTAAATGTTGAAAACTATTAAAGAGTGGAAGTTGCTGAGATAATATTTTCTTAGAAGTAAGTGCAATTTGGGGGCTCAAAAATGTTGATTTTGAGATGGATCAAGTCTTGAGATGGATGTATTATAGACTCTTGATTTCTGATTCTATCATTTGGAGGTCAAAGATAGATGACTTTATAATTTATATCAAAGGATTGTTCTCCTAAATTAATTTTGTCTATTACCATTCCCCATTATTTTTGCGAATATACAGAGTATTTAGTGATGCCTCACAATGTGTTGAACCTACTAGTAGAGGAAATCTTCACAGTTAAATTATTTCGATGTTATCATATGTTTCAAATAGTAAATCAGTTTTGGTGGCACATGCTATGTAATAAACATAATGCCCCTACTGCATTAAGAAACTTATAATAAATAAATGCACTTAGAATTGGCTGTATTGTGTATATAACACACTATTGCAACTAAAAAAGTAGCGATATTATACTAATTGAGATACAAGTTATCCCTGACAAATTCAAAATTATTTTTGTCTCCTCAGTTGAAGTATCAAATTAACATTATTTAAACACTGATATTTATATATTTTTTAAGTATTCTGTATAGTCTTACTCTGTACAATTTCTCTCTTTCCTATCCTGCATCAGTTTGATTTTAGAACTATTTGAGCATGTGAAGGATTACTTGGTAAATCAACCTAAGTTTTTTACAATGTTATTACACATTTTTGTTGTTGTTCTTAATGAGTTTTCAAAATTTTGTTGTGCTGTTACAGTCAGGCCTCAAAACTATTTTATTGAATTATTTAATATATAAAGCTCCAAAAACTTTAGTTTGCAAAATTGAAGTTGTTTAAAGTAAAACAGGTAAACAAAAGAACAGTAACGTGTATTTCAATAAAAGCAAGATAGGAACTATACTTTACTCAATTTAGTAACTAAAAAGTTAAATTATATAAGAGGTTATATATTGGATTTTACTTCTAAATTCTAGAATTGTGGTTGGGAGCAAATCAAATTGAGTTAGAAATCTGTGAATGTGATTCTCATTTAAATGGGATATTTTTCTGAAATAAGATGAAAATGGGAAGACCTATAATTATGTAGCATCTGACTTTGCGAAAGCACTCAAATGAACATAAAAAAGAAGTAAGTGCTTGCTGAGTTTATCTTATATAATTTATAAAAGAAAGCAGTAAGAACAGAAAACAAAAGTACATATGAAAATATGTGAACTTCAATATTTGAAAAATAGAATTGGAAATATCCTTTGTTAGACTGAAGAGATCGATAATTCTAAATGTACTAACTATGCAATATGTAGGAAAAATTCTGCTACTTTTATAAAAATAGTAAAACAGGTCAATTAAAAAAAATTTGTCAGAAAATGACCAGTGGTGGTGATAAACTATTAAAGGTAGATATGGATACAAAAATTAATTTGTAGGTAGACATACTTGCTGAATTGTCCATGATAATGCTATCATTCACAGTAGTTATTTTGGGGTAATCATTAATATTCTGTTGTACTCTCAAAATAGCTCCTAATTACTTAAAAATTATAGTTTAGCCATAAACATATGCAATGTATGTGATGAATAATTATTCTTCTGATCTTATTTTTCATTATTAATGAGAATATTCAGTTTTAAAATTTGCCTTTAACTGTGTCAGGATACAGCTATTTCTATTTTTTTTAAGGAATACAAATTTGACAAATTAGCATCGAGTAGCCCCTTTCAATTGCAAAATGGTGGAATTTAGGCAATAAATTATATGGCCCCACTATGTATCTGGTAAGCATTGAGGTAAATAGTCCATTCACGACAAAGCAGAAAAAAAAAAAGTAGTTAGAGACATAATGATTAGAAAAATTTTATGAAATATTCTTGCCTTTTGTAGCAACTTTAGGAAGAGTATTATCCCCAGACATCAAGAACTACTAATTACAATTAGATGTTAGTACACATTTAAGGCTTTAAAAGCTTATCACATATCCTGTAAGCTTTACAGATCTTTAATGGATTAAGTTTTGAGATTCATAACAATATAACTTTAAAGATACTTCAGCTATGACTTGTAAAAATGCACTTAGCAAACTCATATAAAAGGAATTCACTGAAAAAACAAACAAAGCCTCTATAGTTTGTATCAGATTTGTGTGTTTGTGTGTGTGCGTGTGTGATGTTTATATGTGTTATTATTCATAAGGATTAATAAAGTACTTGTATTAAGAAATCACAGACATTTTCATAGGTATTGTTTGAATAATTTTTTTTCATACTATTTACCAAGAGATCTTGAGTCTTTACCAAGAGGTCTTTTAGTTAGATGTATATACTCTTTACCAAGATTTATAGATTTATAGATTTATATACTATTTACCAACCAATATTACTATTTACCAAGAGGTCTTTTAGTTAGATTAAATAGAGAAGAATTACTTCTACATATTTTTAAAGATCATGGTAATTTAAAAAGATTGTTCAATTTAACTCCAAAATTAGTGAATGTGTCTTGATAAATGCCTAGGACATTCAGAAATTATAAGTAGAAAACAGGCACCATTTATTTTCTTAGTAGTCTCTTAAAGTAATGATACTATTATTCAGAACTCTAATTTGTGTAATTACACATGCATATATATATACACACAATATATATATACACACACTCTTGAACACATCTCTTTAAACACAAATTCCACAGGACTGCATTTTTACTCATTATCAAGAAGAGAACTACTAAATGAGTGGAGGTTTAAAAACATTTCTCGTTGCTTTAGTCATATTTTTATAGCAAGAATATGAGGAATTCTTTTTGTCCTTTTTTAGTAAAATCAAGTTACATTTTATAAAGGGCACGTTCTCATTTGGTATCTGTGAATAAGTTCTTTTAGAGAGAAGAGATTATTTAGAGCAATAACTCAGTGGTGTCTTTAGAACTTTACAAGTCCTGATGATATCCTTGAAATATAAGGCAGAAGAGAGATGAGAAGGAGAGGCAGCAGATTCAGCCCAAACTAACATGATAAATAAAAGCTTGTAAAAGTAGAAAATGAATTGCTGACTATATATATTCTGGCAGTACCTTTAGTCTGTAGATACATAACAAATGTTTCAAAACGTCTTTATTTTTTGATGTATATGAAAAGTATAAATTACTTTTCAAAGTATAATGCAAAAACAAGTAGTCATCAAAATATCTTAAATATCTTAAATATATGTCATCTGTAGCTGATGACATATAGTCATTAAAATAATATGCAAACTTAGTATTAAATGACTTCTCCAAGAGGTATGTAGCAGGTGATCATGGAAAATAGCTATAGATAAAACGGAAATCACAGGTTATATTTATGGTTATTTTGGGTAAATGACAATGTGGCTACATTTAAACAATTTTTTTTTTTTTATGTTTTCATTTTATTTTTGAGAGAAAGACTGAGTGCCAGTGGGGGAGGGGCAGAGAGAGAGAGAGGGAGACACAGAATTGGAAGCAGTCTCCAGGCTCTGAGTTGTCGGCAGGGGCTTAAATTTTAATCCATAAATATGGATGTGAAAACAACTACAACGACAACAACAACATATGCTGTATTAGTTTTGAAAGAAAATGAAAACTGGAAAGACAACTTAATTTGAGTAAATATTCAAGTACTATTTTCTACCCATTTGATCACTACTAAAATGACTGTGATCAAAACTGATGGGATTAGTTGAAGTTCAGACTCTGGCCTATTGGAAACTTCTGCATTTGCTTAGTGATCTTGTGCCCAGGGTAACACTCGGTTAGCCAGTCACTACCATTTTAACCCTGGAGGTCATGTTTCTCCACACTTGAGGACACCACAGTCTACTTCCATGGGACCAACTGATGTCCACCCTTACCTTAGGCTTGGTGGATTATGTTTATCCACTTCATCCTTGGATGACTATTTTCATTGTTTTCAATGTTCTTGAGCATTCACAAATAATAAGGAGAAGTTTTAGTTATTTACTTATTAAAAAAATAAGAAACCTGCGTCCCACACACACCAAAGAAAAAACAACAAACAAACAAACAAAAACACCCGAGGGGTGGGGTATGTTCTTGAGGCAAGGGAACAATTTAACAAGACTTGGTTATTTTGGAGGACAGGAAGGAAAATGTCTTTTTACTGTATAGTTGTTTTCATATTTATTTTAGTGCTATCCAGACTTAGCTTTCTATTAAAATAATTCAGGATAGGGGTGCCTGGGTGACTGAGTTGGCTAAGCGTCTGATTCTTGATTTTGGCTCAGGTCATGACTTCACGGTTTGTGAGTTCGAACTCCGTGTCAGGCTCCGCGCTGACAGTGCAGGGCCTACTTGGGATTATCTCTCTCTCTCCTTTTCTCTCTGCCTCTCTCTCTTTCTCTCAAAATAAATAAATAAACCCTTTTTTTTAAATAAAATAAAATAATTAAAGATAAACAAAAATATACAATTAATGTTTGAATACTAACCAAATACTTAAAATACACTTGAAGTCCTGTTATCCTCCCGGATACAATTCCCTCTTACCACAACACGGATAAGCACTGTCCTGAATTTAGTGCTTATTGTACATATGTATATCTCTTTAAACATACATAAAGCTTTATGTGGTTTTAACTGAATCTTAATGGCAATATATGAATTTTTCTGAAATGTGCTTATTTCTTTCAAAACTATATATATGGGCTGTATCTACCTTTACCTTTTTACATGTAGTACTATAGTACTATTTCCTTCATTTTTATTACTGTGAAGTATATGCTATCGACTGAAACGTATCTCCCCTCCCAATTCGTATGTGGAAGCCCTAAAAGCCAATTTGACTGTGGTTGGAATTTGATTGTATTTGGTCTCTAGGAGATAATAAAAGTTAAATGAAGTCATAGGGTGGGACCTTATATAGGACCAGTGGCCTTATAAGAAAAAGAAGACAAGACTTTATTCCTTCCATGTGAATGCATTAAGGAAAGGCCATATGAGGACATGGTGACAAGGCAGTCATCTGCAAGTCAGGAAGAGAACCCTCATCAGTAACTGAACCAGACAAAACCTTGATCTTGTGTTTCTATTCTCCATAACTGTGAGGAATAAAATTTCTGTCCTTTAAGCCACTCAATCTATGCTATTTTGTTACGACAGCCCAATCACACTAAATAATATACTAATATATCCTCCACTCTTCGTATGTACATTAGAGTGGTTTGAATTTTTTTCCAGTTTTCGTGAACATGCAGTTACATGTCTCATTATGCTTGGAAATTTTATGGGCATATGTATATAGACATTTTAAAAAGCTCATTTTATATTTATTAAGTGTTTTGTTTTTGAAAAAAGATGATTGTATTGATTTATACTTCTATAATCAACAACAGTGTATAAATATTTTGTTTCATGACTCCTTACTGACACACAATATTATCAGATAAATTTCACCTTTGTCATTTTGATAGGTGTGAAATAGTTCTTGATTTTTTTGTGTGTGTTTATTTATTTTTGAGAGAGAGAGAGAGAGAGAGAGAGAGGGAGAGACAGAGTGTGAGCAGGGGAGGGGCACAGAGAGAGGGAGACACAGAATCCGAAGCAGGCTCCAAGATCTGAACTGTCAGCACAGAGCCCAATGTAGGGCTCGAAACTCACGAACCCCAAGATCATGAACTGAGTGGAAGTCAGATACTCAACTGACTGAGCCACCTAGGAGCCCAAATTCTTCTTGTTGTTAATATTTACTTTTCCTTTGACTAATGCTACTATGCTTTTTGAAGGGGTATTGTTCATTAATAGTGCTATTATTTCCTCCAAATCTTCCTTTTAAATTTTTATTTATTTCTTATGTCAATGTGGAGGACTCCTTTATATTAATTATTGTTAGATTATTTTCCTTACATCTGGCATGTATTCATTTGTTGAGAATAGAGATACTGATTGATTTGCTTCAGACTATCTTTTCAAGGATTCTTGAATATTGAACAGCTTTAGAAGATATGGTGTCTCTCTCCAGAGTAGTGGTAAGTGTGTTTGCTGTCTAATATAATAAAGATGATGTCTCCATTCAGGGAAAGGTCTGGGCATTCCTGCTACTAATTACAAATGGTTTGGATTTTCTAATTTTACAGTCCCTTGCCTATACCAAAGCCTACTGTGGTTTTTCTTTTTCTTTTTGAGCATATTTGAAGGAAGTGAAGAAGTTAGGAAGGTATGTATTTAAGGAAAGTTTCACAAGCAGGAAAAGCAGCAAATATAAATGTCTTAAGGAGGAACCATAACTGACATGGTTGACATAAGGTAAACAAACCAGCGTGTCTGAAGAATACTGAGCAAGGATGGGTGCCTCTGTTGGTTAAGTGTTAGACTTTGAAATTTTTAAATTTTCTTTTAACATTTATTTATTTTTGAGACAGGGAGAGACAGAGCATGAACTGGGGAGGGTCAGAGAGAGGGAGACACAGAATCTGAAACAGACTCCAGGCTCCGAGCTGTCCGCACAGAGCCCGACGCAGGGCTCGAACTCACGGACCTGGAGATCATGACCTGAGCCGAAGTCGGTCGCTTAACCGACTGAGCCACCCAGGGGCCCCAAGTGTTCGACTTTGGCCCAGGTCATGATTTCACTGTTCCTGACTTTGAGCCCTGCATGGGGCTTTGCGCTGATAGCACGGAGCCTGCTTGCATCCTCTTTGTCTCTCTCTCGGCCCTTACCCTGCTCATTCTCTCTCTTTTTCCCTCTCTCCAATCTCTCTCAGAAATAAACACACACACACACACACACACACACACACACACACACACACACAAAAGAATACTGAGCAAACAAGACGGAAGTAGGAGATAAACTGACCAGCAGGGTTTGCGGGAAAGTTGTACAACCATGAATACCATTCTGAGAGTTTTGGTTTCTATTCCTAATAGGCCACAGAAAGCACACAGTTACCAGGATCACTTGGGCTGCCATGAAAATGAGATATCCTGGGGTAACAGCCAGAGTAGGAGCGGAAATGTTAATTAGGAGGAGGGATGCCTGCATGGCTCAGTCCCTTAAGCATCCGATTTGGGCTCAGGTCATGATCTCAGGATCCTTTAGTTCAAGCCCCGCCTCGGGCTCTGTGCTGACAGCTCAGAGCCTGGAGCCTGCTTCTGATTCTGTGCCTCCCTCTCTCTCTGTCCCTCCCCCAGTCACGCTCTGTCTCTGTCTCTCAAAAATGAATAAACGTTACAGATATGTATATTTTAAAAAATGTTAATTAGGAGGATATTACAGGACTCCAAGTGAGCAATGGGCAGTGGCTTAAACCAGTAGCTGTAGAAACAGAGAAATGAGCAAATTATGCATCTTTTAAAAAGTCATAGATAGCAAGGTTTTTAATCGGATGTGGGTGTGAGAGAAAAGAAAAAAAAGAAAAGAAAAAGAAATCTTAGTTCAAAAATTTTGATCTAAGCACCTGGAAGGATAAAGGATGTTTTGCCATCAACTGAAGAGGAAGGTTTGGGGGAGAGGATCCAGAGAGGAGGAAGGAGACCTGGTTTGGGAGTTAAGATCAAGAGTTCAGTCTTGATAATTACGATATTGAGATATTTATTAGACATGTTTGTAGAGATGTTGAGCAGGAAGTTAGGAGTTTGAGCATTGATATAGTTTTTATGTACATGTTTGGGAGTATCAGCAAATAAAAGACATCTGAAGCTGTTAGATTAAATGAAGCTATCCAGGGAACAGGTTTAGTTGGACTACAAAAAAGTATGTGTAACTGAATCTGGGATTTTCCAGGAATTTGAAGACCCTCCAGGAATTTCACACACACACACACACAAATACTAGAAAGAGTATCTAGTGAGATAGGAGAAAACAATGGTAATGTGCATCCTTAGGAATAAAAAATAAAACAAAACAAAGTAAGGAAAAAGAATTGTGTCAAATGCCGATGTGAAATGAAGTAAATGAGAAATGAGAATGGTCATTAGATCCAGAAATATGGAGATTATGGTGAACTTGAAAAGAACAGTTTCAATGAAGCATTGATTAAAATATTGGGTGAGAACCTAAGTGCAATGAGTTTAAGAAAGAATGCAACTTTTACAGGGACTGGACTTATCCATTTGCCTGAAACACCTAAAAACAAGCAAAATACATGAAACATTCATTTTAAAGACATTGTTGATCACCCAATGAAAATTAATCTTTTTGAGTGAAAAGAAACAAAAGAGATGAGTTTTATTGTCAGAGCTTACTGATTTGAGACTTTCCCAGTTTTAGCTCAGGAAAAAGAGGCCATGGTTGAACCCAACCATACTCCCTGAGTTTCGGAGCTGAGGATGAGTAAGAGAAAACTAAGGCAGCTGGAATTTGAAGGATACAGTGTATTCTTGGTTGACAGTTTTTCCCTTTTAGTACTTTTAATATGTCATCCTGCTCAGTTCTTTCCTACAAGATTTCCACCAAGAAATCCTGCTGATAATCTAATAGGAGCTCTCTTCTATCTGGTGAGTCTCTCTAACTTTGGATAGTTTGATTACAATGGATGGGTCTTGGTAGGATCTCTCTCTTCTTTTCTTACTTAAAATCAATTGAGCTTTTTGAATTGTAAGTTTGTTTCTTTCTTGAAACTTGGGAAGTTTTTGACTTTTTTTTTCAAATAGGCTCTCTTTCTTTCTCTTGGGACGATATTAAAAAGTATCAAAGTCTATGTTTATTTTTTCCCCAATACCCAGGCAAGATCCTTTCTGCTCCAGTACCCATTGACCCAGAAACTATGAAGTTTTCCAGTCTGGCTGGTGGTAATGTGAGCTATTACTGGCCCTGTGTGATGCCATGGCATTCCCTACAATCCTTTTCGGTGGTTATTTCCCTGGTATTGAATTGTTTTCTCACATGCATCTACTGATTCATACTATGATCGTCTCAATTGATGCAGAAAAAAAAAAAAAATATATATATATATATATATATGACAAGATTCAACACTCTTTGTTGAGAAAAGCACTCAACAAATTAGGAATAAGAGGAAAACTTAACAACTCAAACATTTGTAATAAGAATGTAAATGTTACCTCCCCCATGAAACTACTTTGGCATTTATTCAAAATGTCAAACAAACACCTCCTATATATTCTAATCACTCCCTACTTATGTATTTACCTAAAAAAATAAAAAGCACATTTTCATACAAAAAAATTGTACACAAATGTTAATAGTGTCTGTAATAAGCATAGTGATTTTTTTTTACAATAAATACCACTCTACGTGAAAAATGAGTGAACTGTGTGTGCCATAATATGAAAATTTCAAAATAATTATGTTGAATGAAAGAAGATAAAATATTATATATTTTGGTTATATTTTATAATATATATATTTTATAATATATAACATAACTATATTTTTATGGTTCTAGACTTAAATGAAATTTCATAAAAGTCCAAACTAATCTATAGTAACAAAAATAAGAGGAGTGGCTGTCTAGGCATGGGGCACTGGGAAGGGTAGAGATAGGAAGGGGCGGGAGAGGAGGAACAGGTATCATGAAGAAACTTTGTAGCGCACCACACAAGAACACTGAATTGTACTGATAGTTTTATGGCTGTCTCCATGTGTTAAAGCTGTTAAAGCTCATTTATTTGCACCCTTTATATACTTTAATTTTTTTTTTTTTTTTTTACTGTTAATTATTTTTGAGAGAGAGAGAGACAGTGGGACAGGGTCAGAGAGAGAGGGAGACACAGAATCTGAAGCAGACTCCAGTCTCTGAGCTGTCAACATAGAGCCCAACACGGGGCTCATACTCACTAACCATGAGACCATAACCTGAGCCAAAGTCAGACACTTACCTGACTGAGCCACCCAGGCACCCCAGTATTTGCACACTTCAAATGGTGCAGTTTTTTAATATCATTTGTATCTCAATTTCAATAAATTAATTAATAGGTGGAAAGGAATATGAAAGAGACATTATATACATCTTTTTGAGGAATGTTAGTGAAATGGAGAGCAAATTAATGAGGCATAGATATGGGGGAAATTGTGGAAAAAGGAAGACATTTTGTTAAGACAGGAGAAATTTACTTTTTTATTCTGGAGGGAATTATAGAGTATGGCTTAAAAAAATTGAAAACATAGGAAAAAGACCAGTAGAAACTTACTAGAATGATATCTTTGATAAGGAGAGACAGTATGGAATCTACTATGCAGATAGCTTTAAAGATGAGTTGGGAAGGGAGAATATATGATTGGATTGTTAGATCATAGAAGATCCCCTTTTGATTACATTTACTTTTTCAGAGAATTCATATACAAGATTATTAGAAAATACTAGTCTTGGGAGGAGTTATTGGGGATTTAGGATAAAGAGACTGTGAAAGGGGAATGTTGAGTGGGAGTCAATGCACTAGTGAAGTAGAAGATGATTACAAGTTAATGTTGTTTGATTGACTTGATGTTTATCTTTATTTTTAAGTGGTACCAATTGTTAAGGTACTTTGGTTTTCTCCAGGCATTTTTTATATATGAAATTTATTGTCAAATTGGTTTCCATACAACACCCAGTGCTCATCCCAAAAGATGCCCTCTTCAATACCCATCACCTACCCTCCCCTCTCTCCCACCCCCCATCAACCCTCAGTTTGTTCTCAGTTTTTAAGAGTCTCTTATGCTTTGGCTCTCTCCCACTCTAACCTTTTTTTTTTTTCCTTCCCCTCCCCCATGGGTTTCTGTTAGTTTCTCAGGATCCACATAAGAGTGAAACCATATGGTATCTGTCTTTCTCTGTATGGCTTATTTCACTTAGCATCACACTCTCCAGTTCCATCCATGTTGCTAGAAAGGGCCATATTTCATTCTTTCTCATTGCCACGTAGTACTCCATTGTGTATATAAACCACAATTTCTTTATCCATTCATCAGTTGATGGACATTTAGGCTCTCCAGGCATATTTTGAAGCATTGGCACATGTTCAGAGTAGGGAAAGATTTGGATTGAATCAACAGGTTTTTTTGTTTTTTGTTTTTTGTTTTTTTCTTTCCTCCCAAGTGACACTACACAGTGAGAGAGGGCAAGGGATTCCAAAGAAAGGGAAAAAGTGGTATCTAAAATAAAATGATCGATTATAGAACATAAATATCGCAAGCTGGGGAACAAGAATATCAAAGGGGTAAATGACAGTGAAAAGTTGATCAGCACAAAAGCAGTGGAGGTCCTGGTGGAGTTGAAGGATTATTGGAGTGAAGATACAAGAAGTGAGCTGGAAAGGTAAGCAATTGAAGGCATGAAGGTGACATTATGGATGGGTTGTGACTATTATTGTATCTTAAACAGATTATTTTGCATATTTACGTTATCTCTTCAACAAATCCTTAGTGTTTCGTTAGTCTCTTCTAGTTCCTCCCACAAGTGACAAATGATCTACTTCAAATAATATGCCATTACACAATCATTCTACTCAAAACTCTTCTTGTTTTCCTTTCTGTTTAAGAACTTTCATCTGTGTCCAAAAACACAACCACCACTTTAGAAAACTTGAACATTGCTTATTTTCAAACTCACTGTCATAATTCTACCACTCCTATCTGTTCTGCATAGATTTATATCCCTTGTTCAAGACCAAAATCAACATGCTTTACTTTTAAGAATAATTCCTGGGGCACCTGGGAGGCTCAGTTGGTTAGGCGTCCTACTTCGTCTCAGGTCATGATCTCACGGTTCATGAGTTCAAGCCCCTTGTTGGGCTCTGTGCTGACAGCTCAGAGCCTGGAGTCTGCTTTGGATTCTGTCTCTCTCTCTCTCTCTCTCTCTCTCTCTCTCTCTCTCTCCCTCGCTCTATCCCTACCCCACTTGTGCTCTCTCTCTCTTAGAAATAATAAATGAATAAACTTGAAAGAAATAATTCTTTCCCACTTCATTGCTCTTGTTTTCTCATGACTCTTCTGCCAAGACTTTGTTAGATCACCTTTTTCATATGATATTTTGTAAATATTCATCAAATCATATACATGAGCATGATTTTTAAATTCTTAAACCGTATTGTTAACTCAGTTAGACGAACCTAATTCTATTTGTTGCAGATAAAGAGACTTCCAATGATTGCATGATAAGTGGCAGCATATCAGAAAAACTCTAGAAGTAAAATTACAATGTGTTCTACTGATTTCTAACTTTATAAGGTTTTTTTCTCTGTTTTTAATTCAGTCTATTCTCCATTGTAATTTTGATTAAGGTCAATCACAAAGTACGTTATAAGGATGTGAACTTGTCAACTGGCTAAAGAGCTAAACACAACAATTTCCTTTTTTAGATGGAGTGCAGAGAATTATTCATTAATAAGAGGAATAACAAGTGAGAAGTGCTTCATCCCACTATTGTTGCTCTTTATTTGGAGTATGCAGATCGCTTTCTACCTTCATATTTTGTACCAAATCCCAACAGTGATTACTTAGGAAACCAGTAAATAATAATGTTTTCATGTAAGAGCATCTGATTTACCATTGCTCAGAATGGAGAAGTTTGGACACATCTTTTTGTTGTTATTTGAATATTTATTTGGACATAATCTGCAAAAAATTTAGTTGTATGCATTTACACATTTTTATGACTCATTTTGGGTTGATAGGCTTCTTATTTGAGTTTTAGAGTAGTTCATATTCTTGATTACCTTTTTTCACTTTTATTCTTTTATTCTTTTGTGCCTGTACCTTGTCATCTTCTCTATATATATTTTTCCCTCCTTTTTTTTTCTTCAATTTCCTGAACCAACTCTACTCGCCTTCAAGACTCATGCCCTTAAGATATTGTCATTAACCTCAGCTATGGGACATTGTCAAAAATGCTTTCTAGAATGGAAACAACCTTGTCATTTCATTAGAAAATGTGCAAGTGTATTTTGAAACTTTTCTTATTTTTATCTTCAAGGTTATTTTATCTTTGGGGGGAGTAAATACTTTTTTTTCCAAGATGAAATCGTACAGATTTCCTCTGCAAGGAATTTCAGCATTGACTGCTGGCCATGTACTTAGGTTGATAATTCCCTATGCCAGACAAAAAATATTAATCATAATATTTGTTATAAATATTCAAACCAGTAAGGAGTTTTCAAAGGCTTTAGATATACCATTCTCTCTCTTCTTACCATTATTTTTCCAAGCATAAAAAGTGACCATATCATTTCTGCTTACTGGTAAGAACTATCATGTTACTATTGTGTCCTCACAAATTCAATCGTTGGAAAGATGGCTTAATTTGCCCTTCATAGCAAGTCAAATATATTCCAATCAAAAGATAAAGCTGCACCTGTTCTGTGTGTGTTCTAAATTTTGAGAATCATCTGATATATTTCTTCAAAGATGACAAGAAAATTAAAATGCTTAAATCTTGTGTAAAAGAAATCTGTAGCACCAGATATTTAAAAATAAAAATTCAATGAACTGGAACAAATTAAGAAGCTGGAAGTATCAATAAAAATATAGTGTGTGTTATGTTGAGGAACATACACAGTGTTAGGTAAAAGCCCTTTTCTTGAAAACGTCTTTGTTGTTAATCAGAGGAGCCTTTCAGCTTTTAGAGTCCCTAGATCTATTTAACTTAAATAGAAGAAGCTTTGCTTTAAGCAGTTTAGATTAAAGTATGGTGTTTGGATTAAACAAAATACTAGCTAACAGAAGCAAAATAATACTTACCGAATGGTTATGCCTGGTTTTCAATACTCATAGCAATCCTACAATATTAGAAATTCTTAGTTAAGATTAAAGCTGAGTTTGACTAATCTAACATCATCGTGCTTACTCCAGCATGCTAGCTTTCTATAAAGTACTGATCCAGCAACCTGCACCAAAATCTTCTGGGAATTCATGTTAAAATATATATCCCTCAACCTTACCACAACAATGTGAGTCACAATCTCTGGAGGTGAGGAATGCTTTAATAAGCCCCATGAGTGACCCTATATACCCAATTGTTAAATATCACTGCACTATAGCATGCAATATTACCTGGTTTTGTGTCCAATGAATAAAAGCCCTCAACTCTCAATTGGTGCAAAGGTCTTAAAAAATTAAGTCATACACATGATCTATTTTTAGCCCGAGTACCTTGGTCCTGCCAAAATCAATGGAATAATTGGAAAAAATGAACTGAGAAAGACTCTCCCTAGAGAAGCCAAGAGAGTGCAGCATAAATAAAATATCAGCCTGTTCAAGGTAGACTGTTCTAGTTTACTGATACATGAGACTCTCTTGTCAGGTATCACATTCAGTTACTAAAGTAGTTTCAGTGGAGTCATCCGTAAGTCACTGTTGATATCTAATGGCAAGAAAATATTGTATGCAAGAGCCACCCGCTCATCTAGTACCAGAAGTTCACTTTAAAAACAATGCTCTGTCAGTCTGATGTGAATCCAGCTAAACTCCAGTGCCATAAACATGTTAAAAGGACATATGCAAAGGCACAGTAAAAAAGAAGTGTTGATTTGGGGGGAACCAGAGAAATAGAGAGATGTGATGGCTCTGCCCTCTTTGAACCTAAGTATTTTTTCATCCAGGTGGTAAAAATATAAACAAAACCCAAAAAGAATTAGTTTTTCTGATAAAAGAGTGACATGTCAAATGTAATCTCTTTGAGCTTGGTACACAGAGACAGCGAAACATTCAGAAAAAAAAAAAAAAAAGGCAAAAATAAAGCATAATGGAAGTAAGGTAGTAGGATTTTTTAGGGATACAATAAAATGCATCTTTATTATACAATTTCTACAACATATTCACAAACACTAAGGTAATAAATACTTTCCCAAATGTAGAAGTTTTTTATCAGAGGACAATCATTAATGGTTATAATTGTTCAGCAGGTCCAGAAACTCTATCAAATAAAAAAATAAAACCAAAGAAGCTGTATACCAGAAGATGTAAGATTTTTAAAATTTAGATTTTCAGTATATTTATAGAATTTTATTCTACCGTACTTTATTGTACCAGTATATTAACTAGGTGATTGAAAGATCGTTTTATTTTTTCAATGCTTAAATCTTCTATCCTAATTATCTTTTAAGTGATAAAAATAAACACTTTGATCTAAGATTACACAGACAAAACACTGGTGTTCTCTATGTGCACTAAAAAAATTGAGAAAACAATAATATAAATAAAATCACATTTTTTTTCAGTTGTAAGTTGTAATACTTAACAAAGAGCTGGCTTTTAGTCACAGATATGATGTGATAGAATCCAAGAATGAAGAAAGCAAGAACAATCTCTTTATCTTGGCTGTGTCCCACCACCTATCACCCGGATACAGGGTTTCGTGGCAAAAAAAAATTCTCAGTAAATGTTAGGACATAAATAATGAGTTCAGATAATGAACTAGATAAAATTTCATCATGATTCCAAAACGAATCAAAGTACCGTTTCTTCAATTTGTAAGGTGAATTGGTAGAAAGCAGAAAAAACCCTGAAGCTTGAATTTCCTTCTGTTATAACTACTTTTTACTTATAAGAAAATACAAAGAATGAAAAAGTACAGAGGAAGAGAAAAGTAGGGTACTGTCTGTGCCTTGCAAGAGTAGTTTAAAAACAAAGTGTCCCCTGCCCCCGCCCAGTACACCATCCTCTCATTCCTTTTTAAAAGGAAAGACAGAAGAAAAAAATGCCTTAATTCCAGTCATGTTTAGTTCCAGTTAGATCTGTGAATATTTTCTCAGTTATTGACAGCGGTTATTGAATTTTGAATCTAAAATTAAAATATGCATAATTAGGTTAGTAGAATCCTTAAACTATATTTATAACTGTCTTAATCTAAGCAGTCTGCTAAAACAAATACCATCAATTGGGTGGCTCACACAGCAGACATTTATTTCTCACATGAAGGGTAGCATATCCAAGATCAAGGTGTCAGCCAGTTCTCCTCCTGGTGAGACCCCTCTCCCTGATTTGTGAATGGTCACCACCTTCTCCCTGTGTCCTTATAAGGTGGAGAGGGAGAGGTCTTTCTCTCTTCTTTTTCTTATAAAGCCACTAGTCCCAACCTAAAGGCTCTATTGTCATGACTTTATCTAATTTTAATGACCTCAAAAGGGACAACTTCCAAATACAGTCACATTGGAAGTTGGGGTTTTAACGTATGACTTTTTTAAGAGAACACAATTCCATCTATAGGGATAACTTCTCATGTCCTAACTGTAGATCCTATATTCCATATTTGGTATAAATTGAATTGTTACGACTATTATGATTTGCTTGTATCTGTTCTGCTATAACCCAAGCTTAGTACAGTTTAGGCTGCAAAACTATACTCATCCACTAACAATATCTTTGTGGCCACATTTATTCCATATTTATGGAAAGACCTGTATCTGTATACCCACTCAATTGTTGTCTTGCAAATTTTAGCCAAAGTATTTCTATCTTTCTCCCTTTGCCTCTAACATTATAATTCAACCAACTGTTCTATGCAACAGAGAATAACTTGATGATGATATTCTTTCCTTCATACTACTCATCCACCTGAATTTTCTCCTCCTGCCTCAGACACAGACATTCTCTAGTAAGGCTTCTCTGCTTCAGGCCACTGTCATATAGCTTGATCTAACAATCTCTGATCTTGGTTTTCTTCGCTGTGAGGTACGTTCTGAATTTTAGCGTATTATTCGCTTAATATTCTTGATATGAAAAGTCCTATATTATTAATAAGCTGCAACTTATAATAATCTTTGCTATTATAAGCCACAAGTCATAGTGGTAAATATTGATTTTCACTTTGTGGCAGCGTCATGATTCCAGAGGCACAATTATTCTGAGACAGGAAAAGTATTGGTTGAACTTAATGACTCAGAGTAACATAGCTAGGTTAAGATCTTCATATAAAGCCAAAAATTGATCCTTATAGTCATTAACTAATCTCTGCAATAACGACTACAATTTCTAATCCCCAATATCATCTTTTCATGGATACGTCTCCATTAGATTGCACGCATAAAGTTTTAACAGTTTGTTACCCCCTTTTCATTCTTATTTTAAGATTTGGTATTAACAGTCCCGTAGAGTATATGTGAGAGTGGCTAAACCTCTTATTACAAGGAAGAAACATTGGTAACTATTCGAGGAGATGGATGTTAACTAAACTTACTGTAATCTTTTGCAGTATATGTATGTCAATATGTTAGTACATGTCATTATGTGGAATGTAGACTTTTAGAGGACAGCAGGTCAATTATACGACAAAAACCCTTAGACATGGTCATACGGCACAAAATATTATGGAGCCTTTACTAGTATAATCTTTCTAAATAGTCATAGATGGACAAACTTGGCAGCTTAGTTTAGTGAAGTTATTTTTCTCAGCAACTATATTTTATTTAGGCCTTTTTATCAGTTCTTGCAGCAGAAGACTTGAGTGCAATATCTTAAATAACACCAGTAAGTCATTGTTTGTCCAGAGTCTCTTGTGACTTGCAACACGTATTGGCAACACCCTCGATACGGATTTATCACACTAGTTAGTTTAATTAATCCAAATCAACTAAAGGACATTAACTATATGCCCAAAAGAGACCTTGACAGTCAACTAGTGTGGGGCACAAAAGCTGGAGCTATATTACTTCAGGTAGGTTACCTAACTGTACCTCAGTTCTTTGTGAAATAACAATAATAATGTTAATCAAAGTTACTCTATGAATCAAACATAATAACGAAAACCTATAAAATGATAGATAACTTTATACATTTAGTGATCCATTACCTTTCACGTTTAGCTTCAAAGTTGTGAACATGACTTTTCCCCGAGTACTAATATTTAATGAAATATTCTGTAACGATTGAATCGACCCCAAATTAATATATGCCGATATCAGCTTGTTTCACCTACCACTTCTTTCATTTAACTTGATCCCTTCCTTATTCGCTGAATCCCTAATTGTAGTCTGAATCGACACCACACATTTTAATTCACATTTAATTTAGCTCATGCCACTTAGTTACTTGTCTCCTTATTTTTTCTAAGCTTCTCCAGTTTCTCTACTAACCTTACTATCAGATAACATTATCTGATATAAATTCTAAACCTAGTGTTCTCATATTCTTTTTCTTATCCAAATAAATTTTACGTTCTACATTTAACAAGCACCTATTTTTTTTTTTTCAATTACCATACTGTGGGGAGTCTTTCTTGAAAGATATTTAAGGGAATTTGGAGGCAAACAGGACAGGAATTTATTAAAAAGGATATGCATGAACTTCCAGACTTCCAGCTTCTACTCAGAATGTGGTGAATTGAAAAAGGTTTCATTCTCAAACTGAATCAAATAAACCAACCAAAAAATTCAGCTGAAAAAAACTGCACTTTTTTTTTTTTGAACTCAGTAGTATTTCATTATGATCATAGGCTAACCCACCTTTATGCAACATAAGGAGAGTCAGGGAGACCAAAGCTCTGGTTCATCTGGGCTGTTGGCAAGAAGCATTTAGAAAAATTCAGCTAAGTAAATATAAATTGGTGAAGCCAGCTGAATGTGCAATGGCAAAAGAAAGTGAAGCTTCTGGGGGTTGCAAATATAGGGAGTATCCACAGTCTCTTCTAGGCTTTAGATTCATGAACCTTTTTCGGGGCTTACAGAAAATATTGGGAACTTCTAAGAAAATGTCCTTCGTGGCACGGGTCTCAGAAGAAGAACATTAGCTCTTTGTAGGAGAGGCATGAAGCAGTACAATATTATTTAAAGATACATTCAGATCATAAAGGAATTAAACTAGAACTCAATAACAAAAAAAGATATCTGAAGTGCTCCAAATTTTTGAAAATTGAACACAAATAAAAAAAAATTGTGGGTCAAAGTAAGTTTCAAGGGAAATTAATAAATACATTGATCGAAATAAAACTTAAATTCAACATATAAATATTTCTGAGATGCAGCTACAGGAGTGGTTAGAGGGAAATGCGTAGAATTATAAGTAACACTAGATTCAAATTGCTATATGTGTTTCTCACAGAAGTAAGGTTTAGAAATTTTATTTTTTAAAGTTTATTTACTTTAAGAGAGAGAGAGAAAGAGAGGGAAAGTGCAGGGAGGGGGCAAAGAGAGAGGAGAGAGAGAGAATCCTAAGCAAGCTCCATGCTGTCAGTGCAGAGCCTTATGTGGGGCTAGATCTCACCAACCCTAAGAGCATGACCTGAGGCAAAACCAAGCGTCAGATGCTTAACTAACTGAGCCACCCAGACTTCCCTAGATTTAGCAATTTTAAAACTGCTTTATATGATATGAATTAATTAAACAAGGATGTTGATTGACTCAGGTGTTTCTACTCTGAGGCAGAATATATACACAAACAAAAATTGAAGCCTGTAAATGCCTCAAGGGTACCAAACTGGAATCTCAGGAAAACCATAAATAGTCAACTAGAGCTTACAGCTTCAGCTGATCGAAAATATTCTTACTTTGCTTCGATGTTTTCTCTATAAAACCTCTCTGAGCTGCTGTTCGTGGAGCCCCTAACCACTTCCACTTTGGCACTGCCCAATGGAATTGAAATTTTGCTCAAATAAATTCTTCAAATTTTAATATGCCTCAGTTTACCTTTTAACACATATATAATTGATAAGTAAATACAGACCGGGAAAACCAGATTTCGCACCCTCAGAAAATAAAGTTACAAGTAAGCAACAAGCATCAAGCAAAGCTAAGATGAAGCCTGTGCCACTGAATTGGGAAAAACACAGTTTCATACAGAACTAGGTGATGATCTGTTTTTGCATGTGAAATACAATATACATGTTATGAAAGGATTCTTTAAATAGAATAGACTTGCTGTCAGAACACCTAATAATAGTATGGAAAACTACAAATTACATTGACTAATTTCAAAGAGCCCAAGAAATCCATGATTGCATTTATAGGCTTCCTCATTGTTAAGCTTTCCGTTGCTTTTGGAGAATGGGGATGCTTAGCAGGAAACTTGAGAGACTGAAAACTCCATTCAGAGTCCATTCAATTCAGCTCATCTCTCTGTAAATTCCCAGAATCTCGCTGGCACTGCTTCTCTGAAGAGACTTATATTTTTATGCGTCTCCTTATCTGGGTTCTGGATAGCTTTCTCTTACCATTGGTTTGGGGGCCTAAGGAATATTAATAGCTTTTCAGTTACTCTCTCTGGGTTAGTTGCCACAGAACTAAGAGATAACTATTAAGAAGTTTCAGGAAAACAAAACTTTGAGTGAAGTTAGACTAATACTTAAATTATGTACTAGAAAATTTCTTGGCTTCTACAGTATTAAGGACCTTATCTTATTAATAAAATCTCCTAATATTTAATGTGTGCATTTATACCAAGCACCTAAGGCTACTGAATGAATGAGAGCTATTAACACACAGAAAGAATTAGCATAGTTTTTCAGACGGAGGGAGAACATTCATTAGTTAAAATATGGTCAGTGAAAAAGGTGCCAGAGGGTATCAAAAGAGTAAAGAATAATAGTAAAATAATTTTAAAGAGTGGTATAATATTAGCAGAAATTTTTATGTTAAAATCATACTCATCACCCAGCCTCCAACCTGTCTTTATAATTTCCTCTTCTGGGTATTTTATAAAATTCTGGATTAGAATACATCCTGGTTTTCCTTGCCATGTGCCTTTTTCAGAGATCCTCTTCAACCCAAAGTTCCTGAAGACTGCGCAGTAACCTCATGACTCTGTCCCTAACCCTTTAGCCACACTGGTTAGAATGTCCATTTCCTTGATATGAGGGACAGGCAAAATAATTTTTCCTATTGAATTTTTTTAAATGTTTGTTTGTTTGTTTGTTTACAACAAGCAGGGAGAGGCAGAGACAGGGGGATCAAGAATCCCAAGCAGGCTCTGGGCTGTCATGGGGTTCCATCTTGTGAACTCAGATCATGACCTAACTGAAATCAAGAGTTAACTGAGCCACCCAGGTACTCCTCTCCACTGAATTTTAAATTAGAACTCAAATAGGTTATTTCATGTGGTAACATGACATAAAGAATCAATATGTAGAGTAACTTATGGAGTATCAGAGTGAAAAAAAATAACCTCTGCACTCTGACTTTCATTTGCTCTAGAGCTTTCTTGGTTGTTTCTATAACTCAGACTTGACTACTGAGTTGTTCTGGATTCCGTGAGGACGTTTGCAATAACCATTCCCCAAAACCCTCTGTAATTGGAGTTAATTTAAGCAGTTTTCTGTTTTCAACTATATCAAATATATATACACATAGAATATAATTGACTTTGTTTATGTTTAAAATTGCATCTAAATTGTAACTTAAAAAGGTTGCATAATATTTCAATAAACTGGTGTATCATATTTTATTTGTACTATGGATACTTAGTCTGATACCCCCTTTTGTTATTTTAGATATATTTTTCAACAGATTCTTTTGTTTGTCCTTTAAATCATTTATTCCACATAACTCTTAAGAATAGGATCACTGACTTCAAGTGCTCTAACTTGTTTTTTTACTTTGTTTAAATTATCATTCTGCCTTCCATTTTTATACAAATTAAATACACATCATTTGTCTGCTCATGTTATGTTATTATAATATAGAGAAAAAATAAATGATCTCTTAAAAGTCAACTTTTAAGTTCAGAAAAGGGGCGTTTAATTTTGGCAAGACGTTCCAGATTGATGTTACAATATTAAGAAAATAAAATATTTTTATCCTTGAATACTTACAATAATAAGTGACCTTATTTGATACCTGAATATAACAATAATCTAGAAATGCTTAGGATGCGAGACACATATCTTTTTCATATCTTTATATTGTATCATTATCATTGGAAATTTATCAATTTCGTTTCTAATCTGGAAGATTAACTAACGAAGATTTATGTGACATTTTCCCCCATGTAATGAACAGTTTAATGGACACTTACTAGTATCTTAGTACTTAGATAGTACTTAGTAGTATACTTAGTACTTACCTACTTTAGTAGATACTTAAAGTCAAAAAAATCTTGTATTGGGGCATCCGGGTGGCTCATTCAATTGAGTGCCCGACTCTTGATTTCAGCTTGGGTCATGATCCCAAGGTCATGGGATAGAGTCCTACATCAGGCTTTGTGCTGAGCATAGAGCCAGCTTGGGATTCTGTTCCTCTTCCTCTACCTCTCTCTGCCACTTGCATGCTCTCTCTCTCTAAAATTAAATAAAATTAAATAAATAAATAAATAAATAAATAAATAAATAATTAAATCTTGTATTCATCTATATTAAAATAAATTCTGTCAGTTGAGATAACAATTATTACCTATTCTAGTTAGGTATAATAAGACTAGATGAAGAAATAACTATTTAAATCAAATTTCTATCCTTTCAGTTATTTTCATTTAGACCTCCAGTAATAAAACAGGTAAAATGGTTCAAGAAGGGCTAGATTTCTACCAAGACTTTTGATATTCATTAGGAACTTCAGGCATGATTGATATGTATTCTTGGCAGCTAATAAAATACACCCACGTTTGATCCAAAATGGGTTTAAAATAAAAGTAATTTGTTTGCTTTAGTAATGAGAAATATGACTTCTATTTTTAATCTCTGAACATCACTGAGGTCATCAAACTTTCTTGTATTGATTTTTGATATACAGTAGAAGGTAGTCTAAGTAAGCCACAAAATAATTCAGACTACACATTCCTTTTAGAGTTGAGGATGTTAAGACCCTCCCCCATCCCCTTACCTACCTAAATGGAGAGACAACAGGAATTCAGAGACTTATGTTCAGTTCCTAAGAATCTGACTCTCTAGGCTGTGTAATAAAATGGAAATACTGCACTCCCATCAGTCAACTTATGAATGTAAAGATAATGATATAACGATGCTGATGTAATGTGTGTCTCTTTCAACAGAGCTGTTGATTCATGATTGTTTGTAGTGTCATCAAGAGGTAGGCTGAACTGGAAAATGCATTATTGTTTTTGCATACAAAGTAAAATAAGACCAAGAAAATAATGTTTTTTAAAAAGTCCTGATTGCGAAAACAACGGATAATAAAACTACACTCTGTACAGCATCTTTTAGTGGCATTTTTCCTACTCATGTTTTTGTCTACTATGAAGGATTTAATGATGTTCTGTATGAGATTGTAACTCACATCGATGAAGCAGCCTTAGGAAGGAAAACAACTATAAGTTCAATCAAAAGGGGTCAGGGGCTGTTTTCAATTTTTGTACTCTAATTAGTCAATGAGCTTCATTTTAAGTACAGTGTGTGAAGAGATCAGAGGCTAAATTCTCCCATTACACACTCATCTGTAACTATTCCTAATTTCAATGGAAGTTTCCACGTAGGTAGATCAGAGTGTAAGTTAGATCTAGCAAATAAGATGTAGGGAAATTCAGTAAATGCTATATTTTTTCTAACTAATTATTTTGGTATCTAATTTATCTAACAATATTTTATTACAAAATATCTGTTCCCTGATGTCAATCGAGTACTACAAAACAGAAATAACTTTACATGTTTGATCTTTATTAATTATCAGATATTTAGAAATAATATCTTTACCTATGTTAAATGTATTTAATGGTTTCAAAATTGTAGTTATATAGTCTTTCTTGTGATACACTTACTAAAGCAATTTTACACACATTTGGTCTAGTTCAGGACATGACAAGTATCTTTCCATAGAAAGCGTTAAGCTATATAAGGGATTAAAATTAACAAGTTCAATGGCTTGGATTACTTCACTGACCCGAATAATAATTAGAGATTGATTGGGATTTGTTGAAAACCATAACTAAGGGTATAAAATCAGAGAACTTCTGTTGTATTTTACTTCTATTACAAGGACAATTAGCATTTTTCCTCCATAGAGTAATTTTTTAACTGGAACTGTGTCATGTGTTATTCTTTGATCATTCCATTCTCCGTAGTTTTCAAGTCCTTAGTTTTACTTGAGGTAAACTGAGGGTATACAGAGAAATAAAGAAAAAGAGAAGCACATGTGGTAAAGATCAGCATGGTTATTAATATTTAACATACCATACTACGGATAGTACTAATTATCATTTATTTTTATATTTTTATTAAGGGCATAAAAATTGTTATTATTACTTTGCTTTAGAAATAGAAATACTAAGGTAGGGTACTTTAATTGTATATAAAATATGGAGTTACTTTCTCTCTTCTGGCACTGTATCTTAAGACAAATTTCCTGTTACTCTCAAATAACGGCATATGTTTTCACACTTTCAGTATTTCATAGAAGTTTGAAAATTAGAGTGACATTTTTAAACATTTAGTTTTTATTATGAAATATAATGCACAATAACAAATATGCCCACAACAAATATATGCCACTTAACAAATATTTATACAGTGATCATCCATATCATCATTATTCAGGAAAAGAAATGGAATTTTGGTAGTAAAGAGATGTTCCTTGTGTCACAATCTTCTCCTATTCTCATTGTGCTTACCTTTCTTCTGGCTTTCATTATAACCATTTCATTTCATTACTTAGTTTTCTGCCTATATACAAACCCAGAAAGTGTAATTTTTCTATTAAAAAAAAACACAAACATGGGAATAAGTCAGAATGTATGCTTTTGCCTTTTGCTTCCATGCTTTAACATTGTCTCAAAATATCATGTTTGCAGGAACGAATGTAGCTGTAACTTGTTTTTCATTCAGTTTTTTATTCATAAAAGCTCGTATTTTATGTCAGTGCTTTATTGTACAGCTCTTTATTTATTCCACTGGTCATACTCTGTTATTTCCAATTCTTGGATAGAAGCGACACTGTCAGTATAATTGGTCTTTAGTCTAGAAGGAGATAAATATTGTAAAAAATGGACTGGAAAACTGCTCCAGGTTAAAAGGAATTAAAAAGGCATGATCTATGGGGCGCCTGGGTGCTCAGTAGGTTGAGTGTCCGACTCTTGATTTCATCTCAGGTCATGATCTCACAGTTTATGTGATTGAGGCCCGCGAGGGGCTCCACACATTCAGTGCTTTGTTGAGCTTGGTTAGGATTCTCTCTCTCCCCGTCTCTCTCTGTCCCTCCCAAGCTCTCTCTCTATTTCTCTCTCTCAAAGTAAATAAATAAATAAAATTTTAAAAAGAGGCATGCTCCAATTTTTTTTTTAGCTTCAAACAACATTAGGACAATTGCTGAAATCTTGGTTATACAAGAAAAAATATGCCCCCTCACCCTTTTTAAACGAGAAACATATTGAAATATTTAGTGGTGAGAGACTTTCAGGTCTACAACTTCCTTTAAAATTGCTCAGGGAAATAAGGAGAGAGATAGAAAGAAAAATAAAATATGGTAATATGCTTTCCTGTGAGGAACATAGATGAAGGATATACAGAAATTATTTGTTCTAGCCTTGTCAAACTGCCAGAAAAGATTCCCACATGGAGATACGGAAATTTTAAAAGTGTTCGGAACAAAGGATAAAATAAATATGTGATAAATGTATGTGATTATTAACTACAAGATGAGTAGTATAAAAATCAAGGATAAAAGATATGAGAGTTATAACACAAAAAGTAAGAATGGTATGCGGTGAAGTTAATATGTTCTAATATTCTGGTATTAATAGGGAAAATGTAAAATTGATAATTGTGTTAGACTCAAGAATGCGTATTTTAATCCTTTGAGTATTTATTTTTTTTTTAATTTTTTTTTAACGTTTATTTATTTTTGAGACAGAGAGAGACAGAGCATGAACGGGGGAGGGGCAGAGAGAGAGGGAGACACAGAATCAGAAGCAGGCTCCCAGCTCTGAGCCATCAGCCCAAAGCCCGACACGGGGCTCGAACTCAGGGACCGCGAGATCGTGACCTGAGCTGAAGTCGGACACTTAACCGACTGCGCCACCCAGGCGCCCCAATCCTTTGAGTATTTATTAAAGTAATAGCAAATAAATGTACACCTAGCAACTAATGAAACGAACAAATGTGGAATAAAATGTAATTGATAAAAAAATAGAGGGTAAAGAAAATATTAATAGGTATTAAAAAGATTACACATACAAAATTAAATATACAATAATTGCATTACATGTCAATGGATTTGATACTCCATGTAAAAGACTAAGCCTGTCAAACTGGAAATAAAAAGGAAAACACTCCACAATATGAAGCTTACAAAGACATGCCTTAGGAACACAAAAGAGTTTGAAAAGGATGGAAAAACACCTAACCAAAGAAAGCTGGTGTATTTACATTGTATAAAGTAAATATAAGGCAAAATGAATTACTAGGTAATAAATTTCATGTTAACAGACCAGTTCATCAAGGAGTAATACAATTCTAAATGTGTATTCTCCCGGGGCACCTGGGTGGCTCAGTCGGTTGAGCAGCCGACTTCGGCTTAGGTCATGATCTCGCGGTCTGTGAGTTCTAGCCCCGCGTCAGGCTCTGTGCTGACAGCTCGGAGCCTGGAGACTGTTTCGGATTCTGTGTCTCCCTCTCTCTAACCCTCCCCACTCATGCTCTGTCTCTTTCTGTCTCAAAAATAAATAAACGTTACAAAAAAAATTTATATGTGTATTCTCCTAATAGCAATGGGGTATAGAAAATTTGAATAACATTTTATCAATTAGACCTACTGGGCATAAGTCTAGCTCTATATCCAAAATATTCTGAATCCACTTTTCCAAGTGCATATACAACAGATTCCAAAACAGACTAAATCATGAGATGAAAGACATATCTCAATAAATTTTAAAAACATGTTGAAATCCTTCAGAATATCTTGTCTGACCACAGTGGAATTAAAATAGAAATCAGTCAAAATAAATAGAAGAGCCCATAAATATTTGAAAATTATGTCATATTGACTGAAATAATCTATGGCAAGAGAAGGAATCATGACAGGGATTGATGACAAAGAAAATACAACATAGAAAAATGGGAAGATGTGGGGCGCCTGGGTGCTCAGTTGGTTAAGCGTCCGACTTCGGCTCAGGTCATGATCTCATGGTTTGTGAGTTCGAGTCCTTGTCGGGCTCTGTGGTGACAGCTCAGAGCCTGGAGCCTGCTTTGAAATCTGTGTCTCCCTCTCTCTCTCTGCCCCTCCCCTGCTCATGCTCTGTCTCTCTCTGTCTCAAAAATGAGTAAAACATTAAATTTTTTTTTAAATAAAAAAAAAAAAAGGAAGATGCAATCAAAGGCATGCTCAGGATAAACTTTACATTGTATTTCCAAAATAATGACCTAATTGTCTATCTCAATAACTTGCTATAATAATGAATAATTAAATCTGAAGAGAGTAAAATGAAAAGAAATTAGAGATAAACACATACAAGTAGAAAAAAGGAATTAAACAATCAAAAAATTTAACACCACCTGTCCTGACAGCTCAGGGCCTGGAGCCTGTTTCAGATTCTGTTTCCCTCTCTCTCTCACCCTATCCTGTTCATGCTCTCTCTCTCTTTGTCTCAAAAATAAATAAACGTTTAAAAAAATTTAAGAAATATCTTTAATTTAATAAATATCATTGTACATACATTTTAGACAGTGATTAGGATAAGCAGATTAAGTAAAGTACATTTATATTCAAATAAAAAATCACTATTATTTTCATGGAGTATGATTTTGTATGAAAAAGATACAAAATATCTAAAGAATATAAATTAATATTAAGAAATGATTTTGAAAGGTTGATACAAGATTAATATAGAAATATATTTCTATATACTAGCAACAAATTGAAGTAAAAATTAAAAACATGATTTGTATTAAAACTAAAATATAGGGGCGCCTGGGTGGCTCAGTCAGTTAAGCGGCCGACTTCGGCTCAGGTCATGATCTCACGGTCTGTGAGTTCAAGCCCCGCGTCAGGCTCTGTGCTGACAGCTCAGAGCCTGGAGCCTGTTTCAGATTCTGTGTCTCCCTCTCTCTCTGCCCCTCCCCTGTTCACACTCTGTCTCTCTCTGTCTCAAAAATAAAAAATAAAAAAAAAAAAACTAAAATATATAAAATAATTATCAATATATCTAACAAGAGCTGTGGCAGATTTCTGTACTCAACAACAAAAAATTATTCTTGAGATAATTTATAGATCTAAATAAGTGAAGGAATACATGTTCATATGTTAGATGACTTGATATTGTAAAAAAAAATGTTGTCTCCTCAAATTATCTCTAGATTCATTGCAAATCCAAAACTCAGAAAAAAACATGCTAATGTTAAAATTGATAAGGTGACGGTAAAATTTTATGGAAACACAAAGGGCCAAGTGACAAGGGAATCTTGAAGAGTACAGCTGGGGTATGTACACTCAGATATTCCGATAGCTGTTATAAAGATACTGTAATTAAGGCACTGTAAAGTCAGCTCAAGAAAATAGAAGTAGATCATTAGAACAGAATGGAAAACCAGAAGCAGACCTATTCAAATTCAGTCATCTATGTAACACAAGTTTGCCCCTGATGTGCAGTGGAGAAATGTGTGTCTGTTTAATAAATGAATTGGTTAAATGAAAGCAATATCACAACCACTATAAGTTGAGTGTCCAACTCTTGATTTTGGTTCAGGTCATGATGTCACGATTTGTTATACGTAGCCCCACATCAGGCTCTGCACAGACAGTGTGGAGCCTGCTTGGGATTCTCTTTCTCCCTCTCTCTGTCCCTTCGCTGCTGTCCTTCTGTCCCTCTCTCTCTCTGTCAGTCTTTCTCCCAAAGCAAATAAATAAACATTAAAAAAACAACAAATTTGCAATGAATTCTAGACGTGCATATGAAAATTAAACAGAATATGTTATGTTAATAGAAAATATAGGTAATTACCATGAATTGGGGTAGGCATACATTTTGTAAATAGAACAAAAAATATAATATAAAAACAAAAATGGCAAATTTGGATTAAAAAATAGTCAGGGCTTTTTGTATGACACAAGACACCAAAAAGAGTATAAATTTTGAATATAAGGTGTGATGTATTTCTATTCTGTATATTTAATGAAGAAAAATGCAGAAAATATGAAGAATTTTTATAAATCTTTAGGTAAAATGGAAGGAAAAAAGAAAAAAAATGAAAATATGAGAAAAAAACGTCTTGAAAAGACATTATAAAAAGGAGCTGATGCAAACAGCCAATAAACATAGAAAAAGGGCTGAATATCGTTACTCACCAGGGTAATTCATGTTAACTACACAATTAGACACTAAGCCACATCCAACAGAATAATTAAAATGAAGAAGAAAATACCAAGTTTGAGACAAAGTGCAGAACAACTGGATTCATATGTTGTGGGATAATTACTTTGTAAAGCCATTTGACAATATTTACCACAATAATGGGAATGAACATCATGAATGAATCTGCCCATTGCCACTCTCATCAGAAGTCAGGCACAAAAAAGTATGTTATGTACGATCCCTTTATATTAACTATAAACAAGCAAAACTTACCTATGGTCTTGAGAGTCAGAATGTAGTTTTCCAGTGAGTGGTCAGGGTAAGGATAGGAAATATGTGTGGGGATGGGAGTAGGAAGATGAAATTCTTCTGGGATGGCAATAGTGATCTATTTGCTGCTTATATAGGCATATACACTTCATAAAAATTCATTGCAGTCTTATGATTTGTTAATGTATCTGTATGTATGCTATACTTTTAAAAAGAGTTTGTTTAAAATTTTCATTTGCGTGCATTTCTAATAAAGGTCATGTTATTATTTTCTTTTGCTCCTCTTATATATTCGTTATAATATATATGCATTAAAAGGACATAATATTGAACCAAAACAAGATGGATAAACTTTTGACTACAAAAAATCAATCGCAAACTGTAAACTATTGACCTTGCTCTATATGTAAGTAAATAAGTAGTGAAGTATTAGAATTAAAAGTGACTATATAATTGCATTTGTCTACATGTATATCTATATCTCTATCACTATATTTCTATTTACCAAACTGTTTCTATCTCTATCTATCTATCTATCTACCTATCTATCCACTATCATCATCTTCCTCAATCTTTTTAATTCTGATGTTTATCTTTCAATTCTAAATGTGAAAAAATCATTAAGCCATTTTATGAATTTAGGGCTGTATCAATAGAAACTGGCTTTCAGAAGCTCAATTACAAACATCTGAATTATATCCCTAAATAAAGTAGTCTCGGTTTCAAGTAAAAAGTACAGAGTGGATGCTCACTAAGTATTTGTTAACTATTGAGGGAAGAAAAATTAACAAAAGTTTTATTTCCATATAGCTGCTATGTATGGAAGAAGCAGTGTTATAAAAAGTCCAAAAGGAAATTCAGAGAAGGAACAAAATAATCACAAATCTAAAAGAAAAAAGCAAATGTCTTTTTGGTAATCCCTGAGATATTAACATACAAATAAGGTAAATTGAAAATATAATATGCATATTGTATTTGAATCAAAAAATAAATGGAAAAGAATGGGTTGGGTCCACAAATAAAACAACATGAGCAGGTCAACACAAAATTATTTTTGAATATAATATATGTTCAATATTTCTTCTTTGGTTTAAAATGCTCATTAAATTTCTCTTAAAATAAATTGAAACTATTAGAGTCATTTTATATATTTCAGTCTTTTAAAAATTCTTTTTGAAATTGCTTTTGCTTTACTTAAGATGCGATATACGGGGCGCCTGGGTGGCACAGTCGGTTAAGTGTCGGACTTCAGCTCAGGTCACGATCTCGCGCTCTGTGAGTTCGAGCCCCGCGTCAGGCTCTGGGCTGATGGCTCAGAGCCTGGAGCCTGCTTCCCATTCTGTGTCTCCCTCTCTCTGCCCCTCCCCCATTCATGTTCTGTCTCTCTCTGTCTCAAAAATAAATAAACGTTAAAAAAAAATTTTTTTTTTAAATAAAAAATAATTAAAAAAAAGATGCGATATATGAGATGGCAGATAACTTTAGTCATATCACCTTATTTATTATGGATTGTAGAATTATCTATTTTGATAATGGCTTTACCATTTGATTCTTGCATTGTTCAAAAATGCAAAGTTTTATAATTAGATAAAGTATGTTAGAGTTACTTTGACAATTAATGACCTCAGGGTTCATCTTGATATATGGAATTGAGTTGATTGTTGATCATTGGACAGGTTTTCTCATCAGTCAAACATCAGTGGAACTGCATCTAATCATGGCAATAGGTACAAATGCCTTCTTTGTATAATTTTGAAATTTTGAAGTACTTACAACATTCTCGTATATGTGTCAATTATTCTTTTACCTTGATTTAATCACTTTCGTTTCTGGCATATACTAACTAGATTGTTGAAATTTTAATATTTATTTGTTTTTAGGAGCGCACAAGCTGGGGAGGGGCAGAGAGAGAGAGAAAGAGAGAGAGAGAGAGAGAGAGAGAGAGAAACAGAGGATCCAGAGCGAGCTCTGCACTGACAGGCTGACAACAGTGAGCCCAATGTGGGGCTCAAACTCACAAATGGTAAGATCATGACTTTAGCTGAAGTCAGATGCTCAACTGGCTGAGCCACCCAGGTGTCCCTAGATTGTTGAAATTTACTGAAGTGATAATTTAGGCTATATGAATCCTCAGCATTAATAAAAAGGAATAGATTTCATTCAGAATCTATTCTGAAATTTCGTGTTATAGAATGCATTCAAATATCTGTAATATTTATTTCAAATGTACACTACAACATGTTTTATTCCAGTGGTCTACTGGAGAGAAAATGTTGAACAAGTCTGATATTTCTCTGATCACCGAACTTCATGAAGTAAATTGAAAATATCTTAACTGTATTAAGAGATTTTAATTTGATTTTTCTCCTGTAATTTTAACCCTTTATAAAATACATTATTCAAAACATTTGCTTGTGTTCCTACCCTGATCCTTATGAATTTACAAGATAGTCATTAATATTTCTTTACACTCTAGGATAGCAGTTTCTTCTGAAATTATAATTTTAATATTTCTTTTTACTTCAGGTTTTAAATATGTTTTGTTTTGACATTCATACTACATATTAATATATAAAATGTGTTCCTTTCACCTACATAATGCATTATATCCTAAAATTATACACTTATATGATCCTTGTGGAAACTTAATTTATGATACTTTGATTCCTAACGTGAGCTAAAAATATAAGAAAATAAGAAAGATATATCTGTGCAATGACATCTTGTGTTTGATCCAATATTTACAGCTTTATTAGCGTGATAAGGTGTAATGAAATTACGAAAAAACAAGTACAGACTTGAAATATATCAAAATTATGAAGCCTGGGAACATAATGTTCACTTCATTTGTGTATTATTATAATTCTGAGTTCTCTTTCTTATGGCAAACATTATAATGAGGAGGAGAAATGCAGAAAATTGATTTATTCTGAAGACAAAGATAATAATGAGGTGAGATGAGAACATATGCTTAAAATTTCTAACTTTGTCATTGTGTAGGTTGTGCAGTTTCTGTACTTCATGACTTTATAAAATAAGATATTCTGACTTTATCTTTATATTTTATTGTGATATGATTCAAACACAGAGAAATTGGTAGGATGAATTGGTACCTCTAATGCAGTATATATCTGTAATATTTTTTTCCTACAGAATTACGAATTTTTTTGCAAAATATTGTTATAGATATTCACATATGTTCAGAATATGGAATCGTACTGTATTCTGGGTTGATGATTATATTTAAACTCTAAACATATTTGCATGCCTGAAAATATTTTGCTTCTTAATAACAAATCACTTCTACCTTTCTTTTTTCTATTTTCATGGAATCAAAATTTTCCAAAAATATTGATGCTTATGACTAAGGAATAATAGCTAATGATTTTAATGCACTAGACATTGTTCTAATTTTTTATTTAATCCTCAAAACCAGTCTAGCAGATGGGTAGTAATATAATCCTTATTTTACTTAGCTATAGAGAGGTACTTAAACCAGGTCACACAGTTATTTTATGACATATCCAGGATTCAAAACCAGAAATTAGAGTTTCAGAGTCCATATGCTCAGCCACTGTCTTACACTCCTCCTACTCAACAAGAATCCATATCTGTGGTCTTTTTACAGGCACTTTATTATATGTTGAGATCTATGATTACCATGCTGGACTATTTCAAAATTCTCTGCCTGTATTTTACTTTTTAGCATTAAGATGAGCCATGATGACCATGGAATGAAATATCTCTTACTACCTTTGTATAAAAGAAATGATATCACAAATATTTACATTATCCTCTAATGCCTCTCACTTGCCTTAGAGATGTTCTTAAGATAGAGTAGAAGGATATTTTTCTACTCTTCAGGCTTATTAACAAAATGCAATTCTAAGCCACTGTAGTTACCATAAGAGACATATTGTTAAAAATCTCTTTTTCCATTAGCATGAGTTCATCATTTACACGGTGACTCCTAGGAGTCATTACAGCTAATATTTGAGCAAGGTGTGGTTGGGAAAAAAAAAATTAAAGAAATTGAGAGTCATAAAAGTTCATTTTGGAAGTAATGTATTGAATCATTTTGGAATTTATCAGAATAAAATGCTAAAACATTCTCTACCCACACAGATATCACTTTTTGCAGAGATACATTTTCCCACATAATTCATACAAATTTTGAGCCAGAGAGTCTTTTCAACTATACGTGTGTGTGTGTGTGTGTGTGTGTGCGCGTGCGCGTGTGTGTGTGTGGTTTGTATGTAAAATATGGGGGTTAGGAGTGCTGGCTCCTGTACACTTGAAATTTGCATATAACTTTTGACTACCCAAAAACTTAACTGCTAATAGTTTACTGTTGACCAGAGCCTTACGTATTACATAAACAGCTGATTAATATATATTTTGTATGTTACATGTATTATATATGATATTATTAGATTAAAATAAGCTAGAGAAAAGAAAATGTATTAAGAACATTATCAGTAAGGAAGAGAAAGTACATTTATAGTACTATACTATATTTTTAAGAAAAATCCCTGTGTAAGTGGACCTGACAGTTTGAACCCATGTTATTCAAGGGCATATATGTGTGTGTTATGACAAGCCACATATTCTCCATCACTCTGTCTTAGAAAAAGGTGGCATGGAATTTGGTTTAAAAAAAAAGTGAAAATATTGTGATTAAACAACTGCTATAACTAATCTGTGGTACTTTATAAGGATGGTCACTCTTAAGAGTCTTCATTTCTTACTATTTTTTCTGTTGTAATTATCCATACAGACGAATACCTGAGTCACTACTAACATAAAACTATTTTGTATTAGTTCAACACTTACACTGATAGATAGGTGTACTGGCACACATTGGCGATATTGCAGTTTGGTTCCAGATCACTGCAATAAAATGAGTACCACAATTAAGCAAGGCAAATTAATTTTTTGGTTTCCTAGTGCATACAAAACTTATGTTTGGACTATACTGTAGTCTTTTAAGGGTGCAATAGCATTATATGTGTGTGTGTGTGTGTGTGTGTGTGTGTGTGTGTGTGTGTGTGTATACACAGAGAGAGAGAGAGAGAGAGAAGGAGAGCACAATATACATACCTGAATTGAAAAAGTATTTATTGCTAACAAATGCTAACCATCATCTGAGCTTTTAGTGACCCATAATCACTGATCACAGACTACCATAACAAGTATACTAATAATGAAAAAGTTTGAAATATTTTGAGAATTACTGAAATGTGACAGAAAAATGAAGTGAACCCATGCTGATGGAAGAATGGCATCCACAGATTTGCTCTATGCAGAGTTACCACAAACTTTCTATTTGTAAAAACAAAAACAAAAACAAAAACAAAACCCAGCATCTGTGAAGTCCAATAAATATACTAGATAATATTTCCTGACACATTATATGTAAAAGGGTATTTGCTCATTGCTCTGGTGCAAATGACCAGAGAGATATCACTCCTCTGAGCCAGTGAAAAATGTGCATTCCTATTACAAGTGTGACAGTCAAATCTCCATGCCAGGATCATCTCTATAGATGTATGAAAATGCATTTATAGTATTTTAAACTTGCTTCTCAGGGGACTGAAAAAGGAAATATATGACTTACAATTTCATCATTTTGAGTAATTTGAAAAAGCAAATAAAGGGGCGCCTGGGTGGCTTAGCTGCTTGAGCGCCTGACTTCAACTCAGGTCACGATCTCTTGGTTCATGAGTTCAAGCGCCCCATTGGGCTCTCTGCTGTCACCACTGAGCCAGTTTCAGAACCTTTGTCTATCTCTTTGCACCTCCCCTGCACATGCTGTCTCTCTCAAAAATAAATAAACATATTTTTTAAAAAGGGAAATAGGGGCACCTGGGTGGCGCAGTCGGTTAAGCGTCCGACTTCAGCCAGGTCACGATCTCACGGTCCGTGAGTTCGAGCCCCGCGTGGGGCTCTGGGCTGATGGCTCGGAGCCTGGAGCCTGTTTCCGATTCTGTGTCTCCCTCTCTCTCTGTCCCTCCCCCGTTCATGCTCTGTCTCTCTCTGTCCCAAAAATAAAATAAACGTTGAAAAAAAAAATAAAATAAAAAAAAAAAAAGGGAAATAAACTTCACACTATTTTGTTTGCATGCACAGTAGGATTCAGGTATATATTTATCAAAAAAAATTTAAAAAGAAAAGAAAAAACATAATTGAAAATCTGGAGAGCAAACTTTTAGCAAGGATTTAAAATAGGCTTTGCCTACCCAATTTCTCATATATTTTCATAATCAAGCTTATGATCATGACAAAAATGATACTGATGTAGAGTTTTAGAAATACTGGAGAGATTCTTTTAATTAGGATACTGTTATTTATTATTTTCAACTGAGGATATAATTTTGTATTATTCAAAATATCTCGAAAATTCCCTACAGGATCTCAAGATTATGGATTTGCATTTGATATGATTAAAGTTAGAATATATATTTAAATGTGACTTTGTTTCAGGTTTAACTCCATCTCCCTTAAACTATTTATGCTTCAACTAACTGGGAAGGAAAGATTTAGTTCTAAGCAACTTCGAATTTGTTTTAAACATTTAAAGGGATGTCATTGGTTTCTTGTCTATAATGGCAACAGTGCTTCAAATAATTTAAGCATGAACATAGTGTTGTAATTAAGAACACAGGATATTAACCCAACTACATAAAGTACAATAATGGTAATTTATATAAAGTTGTCATGCCTCAGTTTATTAATTTTTAAACCATTTATTAGTATACCTATGTAGCATGTTTATGACTATTACATGAATTAATCGTGCAAAAAACTTAAGGCAGAATCCAACACACAAAAGTTTAGCTTATTCTGCCTGAGGCTTTGGATTCTCTGTGCTTTTGTAGTTTCATTAGTATTATCCTCTTACCAACAGAGTTGACCCATGCAAATTATTGCATATTATATACTATTTGTCATCTCTAGGCCTGGAGGGAGTTAAACTGAATAACAAAATATATAGGCCAATAATTTCAAATTCCAAGTCTTTGTATTTTATAAGGAAAAACTTATATTTAATAAAATTTAAAAAAATATATTACAGCTTGATCACATTAAAGTATTGTGGAAATCATATTTTGTTCAATTTCTTCTTTTTTTGTATTTTTATACTCTAATTGCTGATTAATAGTATGTGTATGTTTTTAGAAAATGCAGAGTATTTCTAGCCTGTATTTCCAGACTGTACCTGATTCCCTTTCATTACTCTGTCTCTGTTATATTTTATTTTGGTTTGGTTTATTTTATTATTTTTAAATTTTATATCTATCTATCTATCTATCTACCTATCTATTTTTAGTGGTTAGTAGTTTATTATCCTTTTGCATATACCTTTTCTGTAATGGCCATTCAAGTCTTTTGCATACTTTTTTTTCTTGAGTTATATTTTTTTAACATGCAAGAATTTGGGGGGGATTTGGGAGGGATTTTTTTTAGTATAATTGACATATAACATTATATTAGTTTCAAATATCCAACTTGATGATATGATATTTTCATACACCGTGAAATGATCCCTACAATTAGTCTGGTTACCATCCATCACCATAATAAGTTACAAAATTATTTGTGTCTATGTGTGCGTGAAATGAAAACTTTTAGGATTTACTCCCCTTGGCAACTTTCAAGCATGCACTACAATATTACTGCCTATGGCCCCTATAGGCCAATTCTTTACATTGCATCCCCATGACTTATTCATTTTATAATGAAATTTGTATTTCTTGAGCCCCTTCACCCATTTCACCAACCCCCTTTCCTTCTAGCAACAGCTGTTCTGTTTTCTATATATATGGCTTGTACTGTCTTGTTTGTTCATTTTGTTTTTAGATTCCACAAGTAAGGGAAATCATATGGTATTTGTTTTTCTCTAACTTATTTTACTTAGAGGAAATCCCTCACGGTCCATCTGTGTTGTCACAAAAGGCAAGATTTCATTCTTTTTTATGGGTAAGTAGTATTCCATTGTATATATGTGTATATACCACAACATCTTCATCCATTCATCCACTGATGGATAATTGTTTCCATGCCTTGGCTATTGTATATAATGCTACAACAAACATAGGGGAGTATATATCCTTTCCAATCAGTGTTTTTTGTTTTCTTTGAATAAATACCTATTGGTGGAAATGCTGGATCATATGGTAGTTCTATTTTTAATTTTTTGAAGAGCTTCCATACTGTTTTCCACAGTGGTTGCACCAACCTGCATTTCCACCAGCAATGTATAAGACCCAAGGGTTGGGGCGCCTCGTGTGGGGCACATGCCCCCTTGGTCTCCAGGGAGAAGCTGCGGCTTAGAGAAATCCTCTCAACTGTGGGTCATGGATCTGGAGGTGGGGTTTTGGGGGAGGATGCACTTCCGACTCTCCTACCTGTTTCAGTGTGGCCCTTATATCCTTATTTGTGGAGGAGCGGTTCAACTAGTTTTCAGGTCTTTTTCAGAGAGAAAGTTTCATATGTACTGGTGCATTCAGGGTCTCCATGGGAGGAGGTGAGTTCAGAGTCTTCCCATGTCATCATCTTGGACCAACCCCCTTCCTTTCATTACTTTTACAGGCAGGGAATCTGTGATCCTCTGACCACATATCACCCAGCACATCCAATCTGTCACTTTTGCTAATACTAGGGTGTTCCTCACATCATTTCAATTTAACACACACTCCTCCTTTTTTAAGCATTATTCACCAGGGATAGGCATAATAATACAAATTCTGCAAATGAACTTTCTATGTCTTAATATAAAACGTGCACTGGAAATATCTTCAAAATTATGAAATTTTAAGTCAACTAAAATTATGAAATTTTAAGGATATACCAAGGTAATTCTTATTGATATTATACTCTAAGTAAGAATATGTACATTCTATTCCTTGTATAGAATTATCCCTAATAATTTTAGCTCAAATTGTCATAATTGTTCATATAGTAAAACTTGGCATTGTCATTTTTCAATTTTATATTCTTGCATATTAAAAAAAAAAAAAAAAAAACTAAGTAGGGACCCTGTGGTGGTTCAGTCGGTTGAGCGTCAGACTTCAGCTCAGGTCATCATCCCACAGTTTGTGAGTTTGAGCCCCACATCAGGCTCTGTGCTGACAGCTCAGAGCCTGGAGCCTGCTTCAGATTCTGTGTCTCCCTCTCTCTTTGCCCCTAACCCACTCACATTCTGTCTCTGTCTCTCTTAAAAATAAATAAACATTAAAAAAATTTTTAATAAAAAAACTAAACAAAATCCTGTAGAATGTTCATTATTTAATAGATAAACTATTTTTTTTTAATTTTTTTTTCAACGTTTTTTATTTATTTTTGGGACAGAGAGAGACAGAGCATGAACGGGGGAGGGGCAGAGAGAGAGGGAGACACAGAATCGGAAACAGGCTCCAGGCTCCGAGCCATCAGCCCAGAGCCTGACGCGGGGCTCGAACTCACGGACCGCGAGATCGTGACCTGGCTGAAGTCGGACGCTTAACCGACTGCGCCACCCAGGCGCCCCGATAAACTATTTTTTAATATACACCTATGACTAAAAGTTTTTATCAAGACACTTTAATGAGCAACTGATAGGCAAATGTGTCTTCCATATTTTTTTTTTAATTTTACATACTTGGGACTATAGAACTGAATTAAATAGTTTCTATTTTTCAAATTTAAATTCAGGACTTAACTTAATTCTCTAGATATTGGAGAGAAAACATAACATTTGGAAAAAGCAAATATCAAGAGCTGGATAAAAGGATTAAGAAAAATCAGGTTGCATATGCATTAGAAATATGTATTTTCTGAAATACATGATCTTAAGTTATGTTTAAGCCCTAAGTATTTTTATTTTGTGGAGACATAACTCTTCAGAAATAAACGGGTTGTAGACAGTCCATTCGCCACCCAACTAAATGGCTTCACTTCATCATTGACAGGAAGTATTCTGTGGTTTTTATCCTACCAGTAGGCACGTACTTTACTAGTATTGCACCTTAAAAAAAATCTACTACAAACTAGCAGGTAACAATCGCCTGTCATAACGCAATATTGATAGTTCCCTTAATTTTTGTTAAAAATATTTTTAATAAAAGTACTAAACATACTGTGAGGAACAAAAGCACCAAATGAATAGTAATCATCAGTTATATATATATGTATATATATATATATATATATACACACATATATATATATATAAACAAATATATATAAACAAATTAAATATTAGGACAACTACTAAATGTCAGGATATATAAATACAGGTTTATTTATTTATTATCTCTTTTTTTCTGTCTTCCACTCTCTCTCTCCATATATACATACATATATATATATATATACATATATATATGTATATATATATAAAGAGATTGTATGAAATAGATAAGTTTTTTTAACCTATCTTTTGCATGTTTATTTAATCTGATTATGTTATCTCTATTCTTCATCTAGAATAGATTCATTGAAATTGAAAAAGATTTAATTCCTACTCCTGGTTAAACTGACCAACTTGCAGGAATACTGATAAATAGCGTACAATAAATGTGTTACAAGAAATATGTTTCTGGTAAAGCTCTCAGAAACAGATAGTGCGTTAGATTTTGTATCACCTTATCTAAAACGGAATAGTAAGTAGGATTGGGCAGAAGACTAAGTAGAAATGTAAATATATTTAGTTTGAAGAGTCTGGGAGACACTTAACACAAAGCTCAACACTAAGATATTTATAATCAGTTTAATACTAGAATATGAAGTGGGAGTCAAGAGGAAAGGGCACTGGTAGTGCTGTGATACTAGTAAGAGCAAGCTAAAAAGAGTAATTAAAAGTTTAAGAGAAAGAGACTGCCTGGACTAGTCTTCCTAGCATCACAGCCAATACTGGGGTTTGGAAAGGCTGTGAATGTACACTGAGCTGTACCTACACAGGGGTAAGCAGGATATGGATCAACTTGAAAACATCCCCAAGCCACACACAGATTCATCAGCAAAAGGTGGGAGACTCACTGTCACTAGGGGCTTAAGCACAACCTTGACCAAGCACTGGCTGAATATTGTGATACTCTGAGGTAGGGGCATCTCCTAAGACCTACAAATAAAACCACACGTATCCTTGCATTCTTAGGTCTGTGCAAATAACCAAGACTGAGCCCTCTCAGGAGTAATCACAGAGGGAAAATTCAGTCTACTCATAGGCAATAGAGGAGAGAGAGAGAGAAGTAATCCTTTGCACTGTGATAGCAGACTCCAAGTTATCACATATCCAATGGTAAAAGGCCAAAATCTAGCTGGTAAAGGGGCTTGTGAACAAGAATCTTTGATCAGTAAGTGGTTTAGCTGTTCCAGAGTTTAAATATAAAAACAAGGAACATCTGAGAAAGTGCATCAAAGGCTTTACATCGTGGGAGAAAAAAGTTTCAGAGAGTTACTTCAGCCAAGTCACTAAACAAATAAGTGACCAGAAAGACAGCAACATTAACATAAAACCCTAAGGAGGAGAGAACCTAGGAAATTATTATCCAGAGTTGCTAACAAAAAATAGTTTTCAGGTAAAAATTGAGACGTACAAAGAAACCAGAGAGTATGCTCTACACAGGAGAAAAAAATTAAAAAAAAAAAATAAAAGAAGAAGAAGAAGAAGATGAAGAAGAAGAAGAAGAAGAAGAAGAAGGCTGTACACTGGTTATGAAGGAGGCCAGATGTTAGACTTAGCAAACAAAAACTTCAAAGGCATAACAAAAGGAAAGTTGTCCCATTATGATTTACATTGTTAAGATGTCAATAGTTCCCAAATTGGTCTTCAAATTCAATGCAATCACTGTCAAAATCACAAATGGCTTTTTTTAAAATTTCCCACAGATATAGAGAAGTTGATCCTAAAACTCATGTATAAATACAATGGACCAGAATAGAAAAAAAAAAAAAAGAATATTGAAAAAGAACAAAGTGGAGGACTCACACTTTCCAATTTCACAACTACGAAAAAGCTGTAGTAATCAAGTGAGTATGATGCTGGTGTAAAGACAGACATGTAGATCAATGGAATAGAATTGACAGGCCAGCAATAAACTCTTGTACTTATGATGAATTGATTTTTGACAAAGATGCCACTAAAAGTCAATGGGAGAAAATTGAATTTTCAAGAAATGGTGCTGGAACAATTGAATAATCAAAAGCTAAGGAATAAAGTTTGAATGCTATCTCACAACATTTATAAAAATTAATCCAAAATGGAGTATAAGCCTAAATGTAAGATCTGAAAAACTACAACTCTTAGAGACAAACACATGAGTAAATATTTGTGACACTGAGTCAATATTTTCTTAGATATAACATCAAAAGCACAAGTGACAAAATAAAAAAGTAAATAAAATGGACTTCTTAGAAATAGCATTTTTTTAATAATAACAATAATAAACTACTATCAAGAAAGTGAAGATACAACGCACAGAATGGGAAAAAATTATGAATCATATATCTCATAAGTGACTTGTATCCAGGATACAGAAAGTACTCCTACAACTCAATAAAAGACAACCTAATTTTTAAAATGGTCAAAGGATTGAAATAAACATTTCTTCTGAGAATACACTTAGAAAGCCACTAAGTACATGAAAAGATGCCCAAATCATTACATTAAGCACAGAGTTGCCACATGATTTATTAATTTCATTCATTTTTATATATACAGGCAGTGAAAATGTATGTCCACGTAAAACCTTGTACATGAATGCTCATAGTCACATATTCACAACAGCCAAAAGTAGAAACAGCCCAACTGTCTTTTAACTGATGAATGGAATTGCACCAGGGGTATATCTACACAATGGGATATTACTGAGCAGTAAAAAGAAATGAAGTGCTGATACGTATTGCACATAGAGGAACCTTGAACACATTGTGCTAAGTGAAAGAAGCCTGTCTCAGGAGATCATGTGTTTTTCTAATTCTGTTTCTCTGGAATCAAGGCAGTGATGGCTTCATAGAATGAGTTAAGTTATTCATATTCTCATTTTGTTCATGTATCATTTTCCTGTCTATGTTCATATCTTCCTGTAGCTGTTTGAGCTTATTTAGAGTACTCTTTTTTTTTTTTTTTTTAACATCATCTTCTAGTAAGTCTAAGGGTAGTTTCTGTTGATTTTTTTTTTTGTTGTTCCCTTGAATGGGCCAAACTTTAATCTTTCATTATACATGACTTTGATTTTTGGTTGAAAATCAAACATGTACATATTGTACTGTGGTAGCTCCAGAAATCAGATTTCCACCGCTACCCAGAGTTTGCTTTTTTGTGTTCTGTTTTTTGATGAAAGGTGACTCTGTGCCTTGGATCGTCTTAATGTGAAAGCTTAAAATTTGTCAAGTCTTCTCTGAGATTATGTTTTTGGGCTTATGCCATTGCTTTTTAAATTCCACCAAATCTTTGGTTGCTTCTAAACATAATAGTCTTTAAATATCTGGCTCCCAAAAGGAGAAAAGGAGAAAAAATAAAAGAAAAACAGATGGTGTTTCTTTATATTCTTTGGAAACTCTTTCAACTAGTAGAGTGCTGAAACAATGGTGCAGCCTCTGCAAGTACACTTAATAATCAAAAGCAACTATCAGCTACCAGAACACTTCAATATTTGGAGGATAAGGTCTTTAATGTTCAACCTATCTCTAGCAAGCACATTAGGAATATGGGCATGGCTGCTGGTATGGCTGGAGGGCATGGGGTAGCTAACGGCTGCGATGTTAAAAGCTGAAATTGATAGAAACTAACCACAGTTTGCCAGCCGTATTTTCCCCTGGAAGCTGCCAGTGTTTAAGTAAACTCCACAGTTTCTTTCCTGTTTTTTTTTTTTTTTAATGTTTGTTTATTTTTGACAGAGAGAGACAGAGCACAAGTGGGGAGGGACAGAGAAGGAAGGAGAAACAGAATTTGAAGCAAGCTCCAGGCTCTGAGCTGTCAGCACAGAGCCCCACACGGGGCTTGAACTCGTAAACTGCAAGATCATGACCTGAGCTGAAGGCGGAGACTGTACCCATTGAGCCACCCACAGGCCCCAAAACTCCACAGTTTCAAGTCAACTTCCTACAGTTTCTACCAGTATAATTGTTGTCTGGGTGGAAAGATAAATTCTTGGTGCTTCCTACTATGCCCTACATCTCTTCCCTTACCAACTTCTTGAGACATATGGAGCCATAGGACTCAGCAAAGCTGTGCCTGGATTCCTGATCCACAAAAATAGTGAAGCACTAAGTAGGATAAATGTTTCTTTTTTCAAGAATCAAGATCTAGATTAATTTGCTACCCAGCAAATAAATTTTTAAAACACATGTTTCTGTTATACATAATAGCATATAATATACTTATTATAAATTGTTATCTTTATACTTAGTGTATAATATATGTACTTAGAATATAATATATAATTATAATGTATACTCAGTCATCCAAGCAGAGGTAATCAATTTTCTGAATTGCAGATATCACATACACAAGCATATAGAGAACTTGTTGTAAAACTTTAGCCATAGATTGAAAGAAAACACAAAAACTCACCTGACCGAATTTCAGAGTCGTTCACCTTTCCAGTGAACATGAAAGTCTAAATTGGTTTTAATTCACAGGTAGACAAATGTACAAACAAATGAAAAGCCAAATGAGCTAGATTATCTTTTCTCTCATTCCTCAGACTTGATCTCCCCATCCAGTGAAAAGAATACTTACTCACCATAACCAAATTCCCAATCATCGCTGCTTCAGATAGAAAATAGCTTAGCATCAACTGTGAGTGAACTGGGAAAACACACACAGACACACGATCAGTAACACACACACACACACACACACACACACACACATAAACCCACAATGCAGAGAGTCAACAAAGTCATAGCCCTATTGCCACTTGGGATTTATTTGAAAAGCCAAGAAAAGACATGCTTTGATCTAAACAGCTGTGATCTTATGCAGCAATGAAGATATATAATGAATGTGTGTCAAATATTTAATCAACTCATAATGTAATGAGGAAACCAGTTAATGGTTAAAACCAGTACACGAGAGAATTTGACTTAGGGAGATTTATATTTTCTACTGGGAAAAATTGATAACTATGAACAGGAATTATTTACATTTTTGTGGGCAGGAAAAATTTCCATTGTTTAAGTTTACTTTGACCCAACAAGGTGGTAAAATAGCCTGGGTACTAGAAAATCAAACTAGAGTGTACACACCTGTGGAATCGTGATCACTGGAGGGTCTGCCAGAAAATGCCCAGCGTTCTTCTGAAAAGATACCCAACTATGTCTTTTGCCTATAGTGAACAATTTAACTGGGTAAAGCTTTGATGAAATGAATTTGTATAGTATTAAGGAAGACCTAAGGTGGAGAAACAAAGCTACCAAAAGGAAATGGAAATTGCCAACCCGAAATCGGCTGCTTGCTAAATTAAGAATCTGTTTTATTTGTGAATATTAAGAATATTTCCCCTCACTTTCTCCCTACATGTGGTCATGTAGAGATGTGCACATGTTCTGGTAAGTTTGATAGCAAATAGGTATGCCCAGAACTCACACTGTTGTGAATACTGAAAATGTTTATTTGCTCTGGGAAGCACACCCTATAGAAAGAACACAAAGGTAGTTAAATCTCTAGGGATCTTCCTCTCTGGTACTTCTCTGCTATATGAAACTGGGCGTTACCAACCTTATATTAGAATCCCAAAGGCCAAAGCTAGACAAAATGACTTGAATTTGGTTCAAAGGAAAATAGACACAGATAGTGAATTCATCGTGTTTGGTTCAGGCCTTAATTTGTATATAAAGGATTTAATATGAAAAGGATAGATGATACAAAGACAAATACTAATTAAATATCACTATAGCTGATAATTAGATATGACAAAAATCATAAAGGTGGAAAATGATGCCTGAAACTAGGAAAATATCCTGTTAGAGGAAATTGCTTATGAAAGGCAAAGTGATAGATCATTTGAATAAGTACATACGTGGAGGGCAAAAAAAAGTTGATTATAAATTAACTTCAGGGGACAGGATGTCTGATAACTCTATTATTTTTTTTAATTGAGAATACTTGCAAAATAAAAATAAATTTCCATTCCCCTAGGATTTAGAAACTTTGGAAACAATTGTAAACCTACACCTAGAATTATTTCTCAATATTTTTAATGATAATTAGCTTATTTATTATTTTTTTTAATTTTTTTTAATGTTTATTTATTTTTGAGACAGAGAGAGACAGAGCATGAACAGGGGAGGGCAGAGAGAGAGGGAGACACAGAATCTGAAACAGGCTCCAGGCTCCGAGCTGTCAGCACGGAGCCCCACACGGGGCTCGAACTCACGGACCGCGAGATCATGACCTGAGCCGAAGTCGGCCGCCTAACCGACCGAGCCACCCAGGTGCCCCATAATTAGCTTATTTAAAGTCAACGACTCATATTCCTGAAGAATACATTGTTTAATATTTATATCAAATATTAAAAACACTTAAATTATTTAACTATATATTGTATATACATAATATTAAAAAAAATTAATGTTTATTCATTTTTGTTAGAGAGAAAGAGACAGAGCATGAGTGGGGGGTGGGGGGGGAATCAGAGAGAAAGAGAGGGAGATACAGAATCCAAAGCAGTCTCCAGGCTCTGAGCTGTTAAGCACAGAGCCTAACGCCGGTGTGGAACTCACAAACCATGAGATCATGACCAGAGGCGAAATTGGACACTTAACTGACTGTGTCACCCAGGTGCCCATATATATATATATATATGTATATATATATATATTTTTTTTTTAATCAGAATAATGAAATACTTTGCAACCAGAATGCATAATTTAATTCTAGTATTTTTTAATATGGTTGCCAATTTTGGCAAGTAAGAGTCTATTTTGAAGTGACCAAAAAAGTATTTTTTGAAATATAGTTTGAAAATATCTAAAAACAACAAGAAAAATAATTTGTGCATTCCATAAACACAAGCTGAAAACTGGTGGCAAGTAGGCTGAATTCAGTTCCTAAAAGAGGTTGGTTCATACAGATGAGAAATCTATTGATCTTTCATTTTGATGTACACAATCCCCAATATTTGAGTTTGAATCACTCCTTGTTTCCTGAATTGTAATAAACTTCACTAGTTTGCATTTTCTTCTTGGACCTTATATTCATTCACATTTGATACTCCCGGCTGAGCCCCTTCTTTTCTGGAAGTAAGTAATTACAAATAGATTTGCAGAATTGGAATGTCACAGCCTCCCCATCCCACTCCCTGCAGGTTACATAGATTTTTGAGTTAGAAAGACTAGTCTGTACTTTCTCTACCTTCCAGGTCGCAGAATAATAATAACAATAATAATATCTAGTACATGCATATTCTCGACCAATCCTCTGTGGTGGCCTTTATTAAGTAGTACCAATTTATTTATTTATTTATTTTTTAAATGTTTATTTATGAGACAGGGAGAGACAGAGCATGAACGGGGGAGGGTCAGAGAGAGAGGGAGACACAGAATCTGAAACAGGCTCCAGGCTCTGAGCTGTCAGCACAGAGCCCGACGCGGGGCTCGAACTCATGGACCGCGAGATCATGACCTGAGCCGAAGTCGGCCGCTTAACCGACTGAGCCACCCAGGCGCCCCTAAGTAGTACCAATTTATAAATAAGGAAACTGAGACACCAATTACTTTTTCAAGTTGTTAAACGATGGATCCTCTCCAGGACTTCTCTGACCCCAGCAGATAAATCACCCAATGGTAAAAGTCAACCTTAGTAAAACTTGCACATATATGGCATTTATGACGTACTGGTCACTTAAATAAGGACTCTGCAAATATTACTTAACCATTATCCAAACTTATGAAGCATGCGTTTTTATTATCATTGTCTCTATTTTACTGATGAGAAAACTAAGGCACAGAGAAGTTGTTAGCTAGTTCAAAGTCATATAGCAGGGAAGGGACATAGCCCAGATTTTAATTCTTCCAGTTTAGCCCTAGAGCCTGTGTTCTAGGGTTATCTTTATACTTATTTTAAGTCATTGCAAATATTGTGAAGTAGGAATATGTCATAAGAGGAAGATGTCCTACAGATTATTATTTTAATCTCTGAAGATACTCATGTGCAAAAGTAGCAGATTTTCTTAGCTGAACAGTGTTCTATTTGTTGCTGGGAGGTGTAGCCTCTATTTAAATTCTCCGTACTTCCCTACATTCCCACTGTAAAGTCATTTATTTTTATTCAAGGAAAAACTCACTTAAAAACCCAAAGCTTTACTGCTTCAGATTCTGTGTCTCCCTCTCTCTCTGCCCCTCCCAGCTCTCACTCAGTCTCTTTCTCTGTCTCTCAAAAATAAATAAACATTAAAAAAATATGTAAAAAAAAAAAAAAAACACAAAGATTTGTCTTAGAGGCATTAATGAATGTACCACCTGAGTGGGAAGTAGGTATCTGATAGGGTAGGGCTGTTTTGATATGCAAAACAGTCAATAATCAACTGCTGAAGTTCTGGGCCCTGGAGAAATAGATAATATCATTGACAACTATCAAGTTTACTATTTGTAAATAGAACAAAAAGGTGAACTCCCTCATGTTTATATTATCTATCTGGTCCAAGTGAAATATACGTAAGCAAGATCAGCTAAATTAGGTTAACTAACACATCCAGTTTGTTTGAGACTTTGTTTTAATACTGAAAATCCCCTGACCCAGGAACTCCCCCGTATTGGGCAAAACCAGGATGTTTTTTTACTAATCAATTGGACTGTTCTAAGGAAGGTAAGAATAGTAGTGGAGTTTACAGCTTTCCTGCCCAGTCTCCTATTTCCTTGAAACAGACTTTGTAACTATGAGCAAACACCTGTCAAGACTCATGTAAACATGCAGTCATATGATTAGATGCTCTGGAAATTGAAACAGAAATGTTTCTCTTCAAAGCAAAAATCAACTTGCTTTATTATCGAGTAGTCCTCCTATGGGCCATTAAATGTTTTAACATTTCATTGGGCATCCATGGCCAAGATAATTTGCTCACTAAGATGTTGAAATAAGTAAAAGCCAAATCCACTTTTGAATTGTTACTACCTTTATTTTTGTGTAATGTCTTATCCTAAAGAATTAGGGGAAAATTAAAACCATTGCAAGTCTCACAAAGACCTTTAAGAAAAGTGTAGATCATGCTTCCTACCATTGGAAATGCAAAATTAACTGTTCTTAACATAGCATAACATTATCATAGCATTAACATTCTAGCCCCTCATAAAGTATTTTGCTCATTTGATGTCTTAAATTCACTGTGAGGTCTCTTTAATGACTTTAGTTATGTGCCTAGTAAATAAGTATTTCTTTATGGGAGTATTTCATTGATCTCTACTTAACATACAGCTAACTTGAAAGGGCAATTGTTCAATGATTCATATCTGGGAGATTATTTTGCAGCTAATAACCTGCTTCTCTAAGGAATAAACCTGTACTTTGAACCATGATGATTCTTAAATCAAAAGTAGCAAAACCTGTGGGGAAAACGACATTTATAGTTGAAAATATTGATTTATGTATGCCAGAACCTGGTTTCAGGTGTTACTACATTTCACATGTATGAAATAAGAAAATGAGTTTCCAACAGTAGAACCTGTTATTTGGAAAGAATTGGACTTGGGGAATTAAAAGAAGATAGTCAATATACCTTATACCTCTACCATGGCTGTCAATCTCAGGTTACGTTTTTAAACAGAAACCATAAGAGGTAATTTTCTTCAAATAACGATACAGGTTCTATAAATAATGTCTTCAAATGTAACATAAAAAGTTTGCAATATTAATGATTATTCCATGTCATATTTTATTAAATTCATTTCAGCTATTCCATTTAAGTATTGCTGTCATTCAGCAAACCTAGTTATTAGGTTTTGTTTTTGGTTTTATTTTTTGGCTCAGGCACGAACTAAACATCTAGCTGGTAGGGGCCAAAACCTCTGCCTGAGAAATCACAGATTCTGTGCTGGCCACTCAGGTGAGTACATTTGAACTTGAACATCATTTATTTTCATACCTTGAATTGTCATTTACAGTTGATCATAATAGATATTTGGATTATACTTTCTTTCCTTCTCCCTCTTTCATCTATTCCTATCAAATAACATAGTGATCAAATAACACTCCTATAAAATAACTCCATGGAGAAAAATTGATGTATGTACACCACACGCATTTTTAAATACCTTACAAATGCATGATGGCTTCAGAAGTTCTATTGGTATTTGCTTCGTTATCTATTTGAAGTTCTGTTACTAGATACTTAGACAAATTAGTTCATTAGGTATTCTGGATGGATTGAATATTTTATGAAGCGTCCCACTTTATCCCTAGTAATATGTCTTGTTTTGAAGTCTAGTTTACCCGTTACTAACATTCTTGGTTTGTATTTGCCTGGTATATTTCCCATCTTTACTTTATGTGTACCCGTTTATATTTAAATCACTTTCTTGGAACAGCATGTAGTATGGTGTTTAGTTGTTTTATTTTATTTTTTTAATTTTATTTCATCTGACAATGCTGTTCATATTCATGATGCCATTTTTTTGTTGTTATTTGGTCCTTTCTTTTATCATTGCTGTACCATATCTGTATTTTAATTAATGTGTTTGGATTTGCACTCTTTGGTGTAGTAGTCACTAGCTATGTGTGGCTGTTGAGCTTTGAGATATTGCTGAATTAATTTCTGAGATACATGTCATACGTGTAAAATGCACTCCATTCTTCAGTAACTTAGAACAAAATGCAAAATATGTCATTCCTGATTGTTTACTGATTACATGTTGAAATGTTAAACAAAATTTAGAATTAATTTAAAAATTAATTAACCTTTCATTCTTAATGGGGATAACACAAATATTTAAATATTAAATATTTATTAATAAACAATTGACTCCAATTATGTTCACCTTTAAGTATTTTGGTGTAGGCTACTTATGTTTAGGTACAATGAAGCTATTTTTGGCTTCATTGTACTTCTATCGATGCTATAAAACCCACAATATAAATCAATTATCTTTTAAAAGTATTAAAAATCAGGAACACTGTATCTTGTATAGACTCACAATTTGCCATTCATGACATTCTTCATTCAATTGTGTATGTACAAGTTTCCATTTGGTATTATTTCCCCTTTGATGAAAGAATTTTTAAAACTTTCTGGTAATACAGGTCAACTAATAAAGAATTCTCACAGGTATCATTTTTCTAAACTCTTTTATGTACCTTCATTTTTGAAAAAAAAATTGTTTTACTGGGTATAGAATTCTGAGTATGTAATTCTTATCTTTTCCTCCATATATAATATAATATTTGGTTTTGTTTTCAGTTTCTGACTGCTTTAGTAGATTCTTTTTATTAATTGTTTTCAGCCATTTTCTATGCTGGTGTGGTTGATTTTATGTTTGTCCTTACTTAAAGTTATACCTTTTTGTATTGGGGATTTTATATTTTCCACCATATTTAGAAAACTTATGGTCATTATTTCCTTAAATATTTTTCTCCCCCTTCTTATCTTTATTCTAGAATTCCAATTACATGTATGTATCCCATAGGTCACTGTACTCAGTCTTACTCTTTGCTCTCAGTCTTACTTTTCTATTCTAGATAGTGTCTATTGGTATGTCTTCAAATTCACTGACATTTTCTTCTGAAATATCTATTTTTTTCTGTAAATATTATCCTGTTCATTTTTAAAGATATTTGTTTTTCATATATAGAAGTCCCACCCATGTCTTTTCTTATCTTTTATTTTCCACCTCATTATATTCAAGTTTTCCTTTATATTCCTGAGCATAATAATAATATTTATAACAGACATTTTGGGGCACCTGGGTAGCTCAGTCGGTTAGACAACCAACTTCAGCTCAGGTCGTGATCTCACAGCTCCTGAGTTCAAGCCCCGTGTCAGGCTCTGTGCTGACAGCTTGGAGCCTGGATCCCACTTCAGATTCTGTGTCTCCTCTCTCTGTCCCTCCCCTGCTCACATACTGTCTCTCTCTGTCTCTCTCAAAAATAAACATTAAAAAATAATTTATAATAAACATTTTAAGGCCTTCTGCCTATTTCATCTTCTCTGCAATTGCTATTAATTTATGTTTTATCTGTTTTTATTTTACACATCCCACATCTTTACTTGCTAATTACTTTTGTATGGGTGTTATACATCATAGATTTTATGTCGTGAGTGTTGTACTCACAAAGTATATATAGACTTTGTTCTTGCACACACACAAATTTGTGAAAATCAGCTTTATCCTTTAGAGACTTGCTTTGCAGTATGTTTAGGAGTCTCTAGAGTACTCTTTATCCTAGGTCTAACCTAGCCCGGTTCTAGGGCATGGCCCTTTGCAGGTTTCTACTCAGTGCCCTATGTTTATGAGGTTTCTATAGTTTGACCTACTATTTGTGGATGGTCCTCTCCTTGATCTTGGGGAATTTCAGGGCCTAGTTTCATGCACAGGATAGTACTCTAAGATGCAAGCAGAGTCTTCCTTCTGTCCCTGGAGCTCATTCTTTGTTTAACTGTCTTATTTCTGGAACTGTACCCAGAAAATTCTAGCTTCCAGACCTTATCAAAATAGGGTCTTTGGGACACCTGGTTGGCTCAGTCACTTAAACACCTGAGTCTTGATTTCAGCTCAGTTCATGATCCCAGGGTCATGGGATCAAGCCCCGTGTCAAGCTATGTGCTAAGCATGGAGCTTGCTTGAGATTCTCTTTCTCTCTCTCTCTCTCTCCTTCTGCCCTTGTTCTCCCTGCTCCTCCACCTCTCTCTCTCTCTCAAATCAAAAAAAGAAAAATAGTATCTTTGTCTCTTCAACTCAGAGAGACTGTAGGACTTTGGGGTTTCAACGCCTCTGGCTATTGCCTGCAAGCTGTCCCTGGGCACTTTCTCTTCTCAAGACTCAGCATCTTTTGCTACACATTGCCCATTATGAAAACAGCTGTTTGTTATGTTTAGTCCAGTTATCTGTATATTACATTTATGGTGAGAGGGCAATTCCTGTTATCATTAATAAAATTCTTAAATTTTTCAACCGTGAAGTTTTCATTGACTTTATCATAAGATTACATTTGCATTTAAAAGAATGTTATGTGTATTTAACATTTTAAGTTACTTTGTAACAGGGCAGTTTTAGAGATATTAAGTCAGCACCTACCCAGACTACAGCAAAATTTTCAAATCAAATAACACTAATGATAGTGTATAGTAAATGTATAAAAGTGGATATCTAGTGGTAGCCTGAATGAGATCAGAAATTATTGAAGTATATTTTCTATTTTGTCTTAAATTAAAAGTGACTTTAAATTTTGCATCTGTTGGCTCCTGCTATACTTACCTAGTAATCTTTCCTTATTTTTCCCTGCATCTCAGTTTGGGTAACTTTTCTTTTCTCTTACTTTACTTTATTTTTCTAAAATGTTTATTTATTTTTGAGAGAGAGAGAGGCAGAGAGAGAAGGGGACAGAGGATCTGAAGTAAGCTCTTCACTGACAGCAGAGAGACTGATGTGGGGTGGTTTTATTTTATTCTCCAGGAAAAAGGAGTACTATCAATATTTGCCCTAAAATTTTATTTTTTAAAATAAACCCTATGTTTTGCTTATCCAAGACCCACTCTTTTAATTTTTTAAAACCACTTTACAAACCATATAATTTAATATTAACTGCTTTTTTATATTATCACTCAACCCTTCCAGACAATTTCCTCTCAAAGTGCATTTCCTTGACCCTATAAATGAAATCTCACTCTGACTTTCCAGTCACACTACTTTTTTTTTTTTTAAATATCTTTTGTAACACATATCACAAACTGCAAATTGTGCTTATTTTTTTATTGTTTATTTGCTAATTGCCTGAAGCCTGTTCTAGTTTATATGTTCCCTGAAGACAAAGACTGGATCTCTCTTCTTTACATTTGCATGCACAGTGGCTTCTATATTACCTGGACAATAACATGTGCTCAGCAATTATTATTCACATAAGTTAATAAATTAATACGAAGAATCTTAAGCAGTATAACTTATATATCAGCCAAAGTGACTCTGCTCTTTAAGACAGCATAAGGTTGACTTAATTTCCATTCATGCATTACTGAAAGCCACATGCCTTCCCAGACATTTTTAACAATTCCTATGGGATAACATTATCACAGTCCCACTTAGAAGGAGACCTCTTGCCTTTGCTGAATTAATTTAATTTAGTGCTATTCTCTTTACTCCACATGTATTATTACTTTTATATTCTCCACTGCACAGAGGGAGAAGAGCATTTTTATTATTTTTTAATAGAAAGAGTCATACAATAGTATACATTTAAAAATAGTACATGCATATACTTTTGCTGATATAAATTATGTTCATAAAAGGCACATACCTCTGTAGATGACTTTCGTGGATACATAGATGAATTACACTGCTTGTCAATGGCATATGAAGTTGAATATTACACATACTTGTTCTTAAAAATTTGTTTGGTGTTTTGCTCAAATCAATTTTTGCCTCCCCACCATGTTGCTATGTGGCATTCTCCCTTGCTCTCTCAATCTTCATGTGTCCCTTCTGTCTTCCTCCAGTGCATCTTAGCCAGAACCAAATGACTGGTCAAACAATCAACCAACTAAAAAACATCAAACCTTCCCATGTTCCTAATTAGATGAAATTGACTGTTTCTAGTATCCTGCTCCCAATTGCAATCCAGGTTTTGGGCCTCTTTTCAGGTGTCCAAAGAATCTAAAATCTCTGTAATTACTGATTGCCATGCTAACAGAGTTCAATTAATTTTCTATACTAAGACTATTCTTACATGTTTTTCCTATATAAGTACTAGAGACTGTCACCCCATTACTCTAAATTTAACATGGAATTGGTTACAGGCCACTCAGGCTTTTACCAAATAGATCATGGAACATTTAAGGTAGTTATTATGGGAAAAGGCTTAAAGAATTTGTTAAGAGAGGAACAGATAATTGCAAAATGTTGCAGAACATTTAAAACTTAAAAAGGAAGGAACAAAGAAGAGATAGAAATAAAGAAGGAAGGAAAGAAGGGAGAAAGAAGGGAAGCAAGGACGAATGAAAGAAACAGAAGGAAAAAAAATAATAAAGTGCTCTCATATTGCCAAGCAATTGAAGTGAGTTTAGCATTGTAGGTTTCGACACCAAAACGGTTGGGTCTCATTTATTGGATTTTGTATTCCACATGGATTAAAAATGTATTGAAATATGCATGTATGCACTTATCACTTGAATGGTGTTTGAATATAATTAGGAATAATTTTCTCTTACATATTTATTAACATACTGATTCAAATAGCTGTCCTATAAGGTATTAATTACATAAAGCAGAGTTCACCATATAAGTAAGAAATATAATATCAAGATGTGCTATAAGATTGGCTAGTGCTTTGAGGAACATACATGTATCATGAAAAGGTACGTTTTTTTTTTTCAAAAAAAATAACAAACTGTATACATTTGTTATCCCTATTCTCAAATTTCAAGGATTCTACCACCATGAATAGGAAACTCGATTCACCAAAATTAGAAATTGTTTAAATTTATACCCATCCTGAAAACTTTAACTAGAATGGCGTGGCTAATAAATAAATAAATAACCAAAAAAGAAAAAAAAAAAACAGCCAAACAAACAGTCACATGTAAATTACACTCATAAATTATACTGGATGATATACTGTGCTAACATATCACGGTCTCTTCAGGACAGATGTACCCTTTACCAGCTGTCAAGAGTATTGGATCTTCTTCAGGCATTGCCTTGCCTGAAGGGAGCAGCAATGGCGGCATGCAGATCAGTTTTGTTGGGTGGCCATTCTGGTATTGGCACAGGACAAATAAGTAGAGTGGCCACGGTGTAGTCCATCCCTTGGAACAGACAGGCTTTATCTCACATGGAATCAAGGGCACACTTAACACCACTGTCAGTGACCAACTTTGGGAGTATCATGGACTGAATGTTGCTATTCCTCCAAAATTTCTATACAGAAGCCTTACCGTATGGTTGTGTTTAGAAGTGGGGACTCTAAGAAAGTAAATAAGGCCAAATAAAGTCATAAGGGTGGGGGCCCAGACATGATAGAATTAGTGTCCTTGAAAGAAAAAATGCCAGAATACTAGCTGTCCCTCTCTTTGCATGCACCCATTAAGGAAAGTCTATGTGGGCACATAATGAGAAGGCAGCCATCTACAAACCTGGAAGAGAGTTCTCACCAGAAACTAAACCCTGCCAGAACCTTGTTCTTGGAATGTCCACCATCCAGAACTGTAAGAAAATAAAGTTTTGTTACTTAAACCACCCAGTCTGTGGTATTTTGTCATGGCAGCCCAAGATCACTAACATAGGCCATCGCTACAATTCTAGGCTCTGCAGTTTTAGAGCTTCTGTTTATCATGGGGGAATGTTTCAAGATTCCTTGTAAAATTTTAGATAAGACCATCAATTGCAACAAGACACCTGCAGGCTGGGAAGGTTGACATCATCCTGATAGGGAAAATTGAGCTTGATCATTAAGAGGAGGGACTGAGGTTACACAAGGGGATCAGGTAAGAATACATTTGGCATCTTTGTGATTCCTTGGATTGTCATTTGGAATGCTCTGCCCAGTTATGATGCAAATGGACAAGTGCAGCCATTATTCCTTGGGTAAGGCACGGTGACCAGAACCAAAGAAGCCTCAGGAATGAAAGCCTGATAAGGTAAGTCTTCTAGGCCATTAAAAATACTAGTTAAGGGTGAACAATATAGAAAGGGCAGTACAGAAGGAAGATAATGAGTCAGTTGCAACTCTTAGACTAGCTGCAGGGGCAGACTGTAGTTCATCTCACTACCCATCCTCTGTGAGTTTCCCCAGAAAAAGAGACCAACCAGAATCCTGAACCAGCTGTTCCCAGATGGGACAAACTGATTATATGAAGTAAGTGAATGCTGTGGTTTAACACATGATTCTTTCTTCAATCCCAAAGTACTAATTCCTTTTCTGATGGCTAAGATTCCTCCCTAGGGTATGACTGTATCCAATAACTGAAAGATCCAGGGGTAAAAAGAGATAATTCAGGAAATCTCTTACGGTCCTCCCAGCTGTGTAACTGCCCATGATATTGACGATGCCTATGTTGTACTGAGTGAACAGTTCAACTTCATCTGGCTACTCCTGCTACCTTCCCTTCCTGCGTAAGGAGAGTTCCTTAGATACTCGCTAAGATTTCAGCTGTGTAGAAATTTCCATTTCGAACAACCCAGAGTAAATAGTGAATAATTTACATGTTTGATAACTGTAAGCTTGGAAGGAGCCCAATAAGTAGTACCCATCTTCTTTCTCTGAGTTCTAAAGTGTCAAGAAGCAGAAATAGGACTCAAGCAGATACTGACCAAAATTGAATTTTCCTCTTTAACTGTAAATGACAAGGTTCTAATTTAAATGTTTGGCAGCAAAGAGCTTCCTCATGCAACATTCACACTTAAGCAGTCTCACCCTGTCGTAAGTTGGTTGGATAACTACAGACTTCTTTTTTTAGATAGTGTCCCCCATAACTTACATTTATGGGAACAGAGAAGACTGTAAACTCTTTGAAAGCAAATAATCCCAAAGAAGAAAAGGAGTAGCTGAGCAAGCAGAGAGAGTTCCAGCTCCTACATTTATCCAATTTTATAATTTGTTGCTTATAATTTGTTGCTATCCTCTTTGAAAAACATGGGTAAATTTTACAATTTTTGGAGACAGAAAGCTTGATTGAAATGTAAGATAAAGAATACAATTGTATTGACCCTGATTTTTCAGGTTTGGCAGGATCGGTGAATAAGAGTATTGACTCGCATACATAGAAAAATCTTTAAAAATCTTTTATTAACCTACTTATTTGAACATATGAGATCCCCATGTGCATCTAGGGGTTATTCTTAATCTTCCACCTCAATACACATAGCTATATAACTTGGTTTTCTGTAATAAATCCAACCAAAGCTTATCACAACACAAGAGGATACTCTGACCTCAACCTACATCTTAGTTTCTCCCCACAATCAGACATAGTAATGAAGTTTCAATGCCTTTTTGTTCCTTGCCTCAGCTTTTCTCTTTTCTTTTCTTTTTTTTTTCCATTAATACCTAGACAGCATTTTAAAAACAAACAAGCAACACTAACAATAGTAATTCATTCCTTCTACCTTTGCATTGTTTGCTTCTTTGGGATTTAGTTTGTATTCAAAATTTTACCCATTATTTAAATAAAATGAATATATCAGTTCATAGTATACTTTGTTTTTCTTGATGTCAATTAGCATTTATTTGCAGAAGTAATTTTTTTTTCGCATTTTAACTACCATATTTGATCTCATTGCCTCCTCTGTATATTAAGGGAACATAAATAGTGCTTAATTAAAGCTTATTAAATAACTGAATGACGGTTGAATGTGTGATATTTCCTATGATCTTGAGTTATTAAAGTCAAAGTGTTTGCTGTTGTGTAGGGATATTATCTCTGTAATTAAGGAGGTAAAGGGATTTCTAGGTGAATGGCATATTTGAGGAATCAAAGCTTTAGCACTAATATTTGAGTATATCAAAAAACATCAAACAAGAAAGTATATTTTATAATATTCTTTGAGAAATTACTAAAAAGTTACAATTTAATTACTTTAATAGAACTTAGAGAAGGACTTTCAAATATATATTATCACTAAACAGTGGAATATTGTAGTTAGGGTGGACAAAAGAACACTATTCTATAGTGGAAATAGCATGGGCTTTGAAGGCTGCTTATAAAATTAAACACACTCTTTCGTGTGATCTATCAATAATATTCTTTGGTATTTACCTAAATGAATCAAAACCTTTGTTCAAACTGTACACAGATGTGTATATCAACTTTCTTCATAATTACAAATATTTGGAAGCAACCAATAGGTGAATGGATTAACTCTGGTACGTGTACACAATGGAATATTCAGCACTAAAAAGATGTGAACTATTAAATCATGAAAAGATGTGGAAGAGCCTTAAATGCATGATACTCAATGAAAGAAACCAATTTGAAAATACTATATGATGTAATTCCAACTCTAGGACATTCTGGAAGAAGCAAAACTATTGAAAGATTACAAACATCAGTGATGGCCAAGAGTTGGGAGAGAAATGAATAGGTGGGGCACAGAGGATTTTTAGGGTAGTGAAATATGCTCTGTATGATACTATAAAGGTAGATACATGTCAATATATGTGACCAAATCTGAGTATATGCAACACCAAGAGTGAATGCTAAAGTAAGCTGTAGACTTTGGGGTGATAACAATCTATCAATATAAGTTCAACAGTTGTAACAAATGAACCACTACAATGGAGAATGTTGATAATGAGGGAACCTAGGTTTGGGGCAGGGGCTATATACAAATCTCAGTGACTTCTGCTCAATATTGCTTTAAAAATAAAAGTGCTCTAACATAAACTCTTACTAGGAGCTCCTGGATGGCACAGTTGGTTAAGTGTCCAACTCTTGCTTTAGGCTCAGGTCATGATCTCATGGTTTGTGAGTTTGAGCCCGACATCTGGCTCTGCACTGACAGTGCAGACTGGGATTCTTTCACTCCCACTCTCTCTGCCCCTCCCAAACTCCCATTCCCACTCTCTCTCTTAAATAAATAAACTTAAAAAAAAAATGAAATAAAATCTTACCAAATAATAGTATTCAAAATGTTGTTATAAATTTTAAATTAATATCCTGAGAATAATAGGAAATATGTTGGTCACATCCTTTTATTTTTTAACATCCTTTTATATTTTTATTTCATTGCAGAAGTTTTACTCAAAATTCCTGAAGCTCTAACTTTTTAAATTCTATTATATAAAATAATTCTTTTGAATGATAAAAGTTTAAGCTATTATGTTTTAAGTAAAAACAATTTTTATAATGAATAGCATGAAGAGCATAAGCAATACATAAATTTTCTAAAAGAAAAAAGAAATCTTGAAGAACATTAAGCTATATATTATTTAAAAAATACATCTTAGAAGGAGCTCTTTGACATCAAATGAAAATTAACAATCTAAGTGGCTTTCTCCTTCAAAAATAATTGGAGGTTAAATTTGCAATTAAGAATTAACTATTTGTGGGATGCCTGGGTGGTTCAGTCGGTTAAGCACCTGTCTTCAGCTCAGGTCATGATTTTGCAGTTCGTGAGTTCAAGCCCCACTTGGAGCTTTGTGCTGATAGCTCAGACCCTGGAGCCTGTTTCAGATTCTTTGTCTCTCTCTCTGCCCCTCCCCCTCTTGTGTGCTCTCTCTCTTTCTCTCTTTCTCTAAAAAATAAATAAACATTAAAAAAATTAAAAATAATTAGCTGTTTGTTTTGTTCCTGTTGTAAACTTATTCTCAAATTTTGAAAGCTTTGTTAATATTTCCACATTTTGATATGAGTAGGCTTGCCAGGGCTCAAACTGAATTAAGCCTGAGTTCTATTCTTTTTAATGTTGTTTGAAGAAGTCTTTTGTTTCTTTTAAATAAATATTGATAAATAAATATTTGCCACCTTGGTATTTAAATGATCATTACTCGTGTCATTATGACATGAAGATATATAGAGAGAGATAAGTTTAAATATATATGTAATATATATGTACAAAATTATTTTTTCCAAATTTTAAACTAATACCATAACGATATATTTTTATTGCTACTTTATTGTGTTTCTCATTATAGTTTAATATCTTTGATGGATTTGGTTCTATTTCCACACTATGTATTTTCCCCTTAATCTTCATGATCATTTTTTTTTTCTTTTTAAAAGTGGCCTCAATTCATCAGTGCTGTATATCCAAGACTTTTGCAATGTCACTTTGCAGCTGCAGCTATTAAGGGCGTGGAGTCTCTTTTCCACCCCTTAAATTTAGACTGGCCTTTTGACTTGCTTTGGAAAATAGAATGGAAAAAAGTGGTTGGTGTGCCACTTTTCAGCATAGGTCCAAAAGGTCTTTTGGGTTTCTACTCATTCTCTCAGACCTGCTGCCAAATTTGAATAAGCCAATACTAACCTGTTGGATGATGAGGCAATGCTAGCTCAGCCTCTATCAGCTAATACAGCCCGAGAGACAACCAAACTCTACACATATGAAGGAAGCAATCTTAGCGTAGACATAGCCAGTTGACCCATCAAATACCTTAGTGACATCAAATACCTTAGCGGCCTCAAACACAAATGCTCATTCTTTTAATTCTCTAAGTTTCTGTCAGTTACAATGCAAGAAATGATGGGTAGAGTTTAGGTGTTTTAAGAACAAAATAAACCTTTTAAGTAACTTTTAATTATATAGTTGTTGATGTTTGATTGGGTTGGAACCATATTTGAAGTTCATTTATCAAGATTGCTGTAGGAAATTACTTATTCATTCATCAAGATAAATATTAGATTAATTGTACTAAATTCGTTTTATCTTAGGCTTGTATTTGGTTCAGTTTCTCAGAGGGAATCTATAGTAAATGAAGTTTTTTAAAGCCAAAGATGATATTCTTTATTCCAATTTGTTCAAAGATTTTAAGTCCTTTTTTCAAAAGAAGGGGAAAAAGGATCTATACAGTTGGCAGTTTCTGTTATAATAAATGATCTAGAGACAGATACTATAGCATATATCCTCGTATTATCTAATTATATGTCACTAATTCACTTATTTCCATCTACGAATCCTATCTTTATGAGAAAAAAACACCATAATCAAGATTTCAGGCTATTTCTATGATTAACATAAAAATGTAAAGAATATCCAGTAACATAATTGATATGATTATAAAATTTTAGAAGTAGAAAAAAACTATAATTCATCTACCTATTTTGCTGATAGTGAAATGTTCAGAGGTTCAAGTGATTTTTCTTAAGTTTAAATAGCTGTTTAGAAACAAAGTTGTAACTAAAACTAAAAGCTTATACATGTCATAAAATATTCTATGTATAAATATTATGTGTTAAGAGAGCTCTTCCAAGCAAAGTAAATTCACAATCAGAGAGGTAAGAATATTTCTGGATAATTCATTAAACCAATTTGGATACACAAATAAGTCCTAAATAAAAAAAAAAAATTAAAAAGGAATAAGTTATATGGACACAATTTGCAACTGTGAAAATAATTCACAGTGCTCCAAAATAATTCTGGGATATGAAAAAATATGCTCATAATTTTCTTAGCATATATTACTTTATTTAGATGACTTTTTTTAGTTTTATAATTATCTTTTATGTCAAGAGCTTATTCCACATCTTTCTAATCTCCTTTATATGTACAAACATAGCCTTTATGACATATATATATGTCTATATATATATGTATATATATACATGTATATACATATATATATTACAACCATCCACAAATTGTCATTTTTGTTTTGTGTGGTTATATAAATTTCATATCAAGTTGAATTTTATATATTTGACTTCATATATGTGATTCAAGTTGAAAGGAATATTTGAGAAATATTACTTCAAAGGCTACTAGTAATTTTATCTCCTCATACATGAGCAATATATCTGATAATAACAAATAGGGAAGCATTTAATAATTCCAGATGGTCCTCTAAATACTTCCAATTTAAAGTTAGCTGGCATACATAATATCTCCAAATTTAAAATTGTCAGATCAGAGACAAGCTGTGGGTTGTAGCAGTTATGTAAGCTTTTGTCTCTTTTTTTGGTTGTTTTTAAAAATTCTATAATCTCTCTTTACTTGAAGTATTAATTATGTCCATTGGCAATTTCAGAGTGATTTTTATTCTTAAATCTACCATTGTAGGAGTGAGGGTAGATTAACAGCTTAATCACACCCATATGGTGATCATTGGAATTAACTATTATTGTTTTTTTTTTTTACCAGTATCTTCATTTTATTTTATTTTATTTTTTTCAATATATTAAATTTATTGTCAAATTGGTTTCCATACAACACCCAGTGCTCATCCCAAAAGGTGCCCTCCTCAATACCCATCACCCACACTCCCCTCCCTCCCACCCCCCATCAACCCTCAGTTTGTTCTCAGTTTTTAACAGTCTCTTATGCTTTGGCTCTCTCCCACTCTAACCTCTTTTTTTTTTTTTTTTCCTTCCCTCCCCCATGGGTTTCTGTTAAGTTTCTCAGGATCCACATAAGAGTGAAAACATATGGTATCTGTCTTTCTCTGTATGGCTTATTTCACTTAGCATCACACTCTCGAGTTCCATCCACGTTGCTACAAAGGGCCATATTTCGTTCTTTCTCATTTCCATGTAGTACTCCATTGTGTATATAAACCACAATTTCTTTATCCATTCATCAGTTGATGGACATTTAGGCTCTTTCCATAATTTGGCTATTGTAGAGAGTGCTGCTATAAACATTGGGGTATAAGTGCCCCTATGCATCAGTACTCCTGTATCCCTTGGGTAAATTCCTAGCAGTGCTATTGCTGGGTCATAGGGTAGGTCTATTTTTAATTTTCTGAGGAACCTCCACACTGTTTTCCAGAGCGGCTGCACAAGTTTGAATTGCCACCAATAGTGCAAGAGGGTTCCCGTTTCTCCACATTCTCGCCAGCATCTATAGTCTCCTGATTTGTTCATTTTGACCACTCTGACTGGCGTGAGGTGATATCTGAGTGTGGTTTTGATTTGTATTTCCCTGATGAGGAGCGACGTTGAGCATCTTTTCATGTGCCTGTTGGCCATCCGGATGTCTTCTTTAGAGAAGTGTCTATTCATGTTTTCTGCCCATTTCTTCACTGGGTTATTTGTTTTTCAGGTGTGGAGTTTGGTGAGCTCTGTATAGATTTTGGATACTAGCCCTTTGTCTGATATGTCATTTGCAAATATCTTTTCCCATTCCGTTGGTTGCCTTTTAGGTTTGTTGGTTGTTTCCTTTGCTGTGCAGAAGCTTTTTATCTTCATAAGGTCCCAGTATTTCATTTTTGCTTTTAATTCCCTTGCCTTTGGGGATGTGTCGAGTAAGAGATTGCTACGGCTGAGGTCAGAGAGGTCTTTTCCTGCTTTCTCCTCTAGGGTTTTGATGGTTTCCTGTCTCACATTCAGGTCCTTTATCCATTTTGAGTTTATTTTTGTGAATGGTGTGAGAAAGTGGTCTAGTTTCAACCTTCTGCATGTTGCTGTCCAGTTCTCCCAGCACCATTTGTTAAAGAGACTGTCTTTTTTCCATTGAATGTTCTTTCCTGCTTTGTCAAAGATGAGTTGACCATACGTTTGTGGGTCTAGTTCTGGGGTTTCTATTCTCTTCCATTGGTCTATGTGTCTGTTTTTATGCCAATACCATGCTGTCTTGATGATGACAGCTTTGTAGTAGAGGCTAAAGTCTGGGATTGTGATGCCTCCTGCTTTGGTCTTCTTCTTCAAAATTACTTTGGCTATTCGGGGCCTTTTGTGGTTCCATATGAATTTTAGGATTGCTTGTTCTAGTTTCGAGAAGAATGCTGGTGCAATTTTGATCGGGATTGCATTGAATGTGTAGATGGCTTTGGGTAGTATTGACATTTTGACAATATTTATTCTTCCAATCCATGAGCAGGGAATGTCTTTCCATTTCTTTATATCTTCTTCAATTACCTTCATAAGCTTTCTATAGTTTTCAGCATACAGATCTTTTACATCTTTGGTTAGATTTATTCCTAAGTATTTTATGCTTTTGGTGCAATTGTGAATGGGATCAGTTTCTTTATTTGTCTTTCTGTTGCTTCATTGTTAGTGTATAAGAATGCAACTGATTTCTGTACATTGATTTTGTATCCTGCAACTTTGCTGAAGTCATGTATCAGTTCTAGCAGACTTTTGATGGAGTCTACCGGATTTTCCATGTATAATATCATGTCATCTGCAAAAAGCAAAAGCTTGACTTCATCTTTGCCAATTTGGATGCCTTTGATTTCCTTTTGTTGTCTGATTGCTGATGCTAGAACTTCCAACACTATGTTAAACAACAGCGGTGAGAGTGGGCATCCCTATCGTGTTCCTGATCTTAGGGAAAAAGCTCTCAGTTTTTCCCCATTGAAGATGATGTTAGCTGTGGGCTTTTCATAAATGGCTTTTATGATCTTTAAGTATGTTCCTTCTATCCCGACTTTCTCAAGGGTTTTTATTAAGAAAGGGTGCTGGATTTTGTCAAAGGCCTTTTCTGCATCGATTGACAGGATCATAGGGTTCTTCTCTTTTCTTTTATTAATGTGATGTATCACGTTGATTGATTTGCGAATGTTGAACCAGCCCTGCATCCCAGGAATGAATCCCACTTGATCGTGGTGAATAATTCTTTTTATATGCCGTTGAATTCGATTTGCTAGGATCTTATTGAGAATTTTTGCATCCATATTCATCAGGGATATTGGCCTGTAGTTCTCTTGTTTTACTGGGTCTCTGTCTGGTTTAGGAATCAAAGTAATACTGGCTTCATAGAATGAGTCTGGAAGTTTTCCTTCCCTTTCGATTTCTTGGAATAGCTTGAGAAGGATAGGTATTATCTCTGCTTTAAACGTCTGGTAGAACTCCCCTGGGAAGCCATCTGGTCCTGGACTCTTATTTGTTGGGAGATTTTTGATAACGGATTCAATTTCTTCGCTGGTTATGGGTCTGTTCAAGCTTTCTATTTCCTCCTGATTGAGTTTTGGAAGAGTGTGGGTGTTTAGGAATTTGTCCATTTCTTCCAGGTTGTCCAATTTGTTGGCATATAATTTTTCATTGTATTCCCTGATAATTGTTTGTATCTCTAAGGGATTGGTTGTAATAATTCCATTTTCATTCATGATTTTACCTATTTGGTTCATCTCCCTTTTCTTTTTGAGAAGCCTGGCTAGAGGTTTGTCAATTTTGTTTATTTTTTCAAAAAACCAACTCTTGGTTTCGTTGATCTGCTCTACAGTTTTTTTAGATTGTATATTGTTTATTTCTGCTCTGATCTTTATTATTTCTCTTCGTCTGCTGGGTTTAGGCTGCCTTTGCTGTTCTGCTTCTATTTCCTTTAGGTGTGCTGTTAGATTTTGTATTTGGGATTTTTCTTCTTTCTTGAGATAGGCCTGGATTGCAATGTATTTACCTCTCAGGACTGCCTTCGCTGCATCCCAAAGTGTTTGGATTGTTGTATTTTCATTTTCATTTGTTTCCATATATTTCTTAATTTCTTCTCTAATTGCCTGATTGACCCACTAATTCTTTAGTAGGGTGTTCTTTAACCTCCATGCTTTTGGAGGTTTTCCAGACTTTTTCCTGTGGTTGATTTCAAGCTTCATAGCATTGTGGTCTGAAAGTATGCATGGTATAATTTCAATTCTTGTATACTTATGAAGGGCTGTTTTGTGACCCAGTATATGATCTATCTTGGAGAATGTTCCATGTGCACTCGAGAAGAAAGTATATTCTGTTGCTTTGGGATGCAGAATTCTAAATATATCTGTCAAGTCCATCTGATCCAATGTATCATTCATGGCCCTTGTTTCTTTATTGACCGTGTGTCTAGATGATGTATCCATTTCTGTAAGTGGGGTGTTAAAGTCCCCTGCAATGACCACATTCTTATCAATAAGGTTGCTTATGTTTACGAGTAATTGTTTTATATATTTGGGGGCTCCGGTATTCGGCGCATAGACGTTTATAATTGTTAGCTCTTCCTGATGGATAGACCCTGTAATGATTATATAATGCCCTTCTTCATCTCTTGTTACAGCCTTTATTTAAAGTCTAGTTTGTCTGATATAAGTATGGCTACTCCAGCTTTCTTTGGGCTTCCAGTAGCATGATAAATAATTCTCCATCCCCTCACTCTCAATCTAAAGGTGTCCTCAGGTCTAAAATGAGTCTCTTGTAGACAGAAAATAGATGGGTCTTGTTTTTTTATCCATTCTGATAGCCTATGTCTTTTGGTTGGCACATTTAATCCATTTGCATTCAGTGTTATTATAGAAAGATACGGGTTTAGCGTCATTGTGATGTCTGTATGTTTTATGCTTGTGGTGATGTCTCTGGTACTTTGTCTCACAGGATCCCCCTTACGATCTCTTGTAGGGCTGGTTTAGTGGTGACAAATTCCTTCAGTTTTTGTTTGTTTGGGAAGACCTTTATCTCTCCTTCTATTCTAAATGACAGACTTGCTGGATAAAGGATTCTCGGCTGCATATTTTTTCTGTTTAGCACACTGAAGATATCGTGCCAATCCTTTCTGGCCTGCCAAGTTTCAAAAGACAGATCAGTCATGAGTCTTATAGGTCTGCCTTTATATGTTAGGGCACAATTATCCCTTGCTGCTTTCAGAATTTTCTCTTTATCCTTGTATTTTATCAGTTTCACTATGATATGTCGTGCAGAAGATTGATTCAAGTTACATCTGAAGGGAGTTCTCTGTGCCTCTTGGATTTCAATGCCTTTTTCCTTCCCCAGTTCAGGGAAGTTCTCAGCTATTATTTCTTCAAGTACACCTTCAGCACCTTTCCCTCTCTCTTCCTCCTCTGGGATACCAATTATGCGTATATTATTTCTTTTTAGTGTATCACTTAGTTCTCTAATTTTCCCCTAATACTCCTGGATTTTTTTATCTTTTTTTTTCTCATCTTCCTCTTTTTCCATAACTTTATCTTCTAGTTCACCTATTCTCTCCTCTGCCTCTTCAATCCAAGCCGTCGTCGTTTCCATTTAATTTGCATTTCGTTTAAAGCGTTTTTCAGCTCCTCCTGACTGTTCCTTAGTCCCTTGATCTCTGTAGCAAGAGATTCTCTGCTGTCCTCTATACTGTTTTCAAGCCCAGCGATTAATTTTATGACTATTATTCTAAATTCACTTTCTGTTATATTATTTAAATCCTTTTTGATCAGTTCATTAGTTGTTGTTATTTCCTGGAGATTCTTTTGAGGGGAATTCTTCCGTTTGGTCATTTGGATACTCCCTGGAGTGGTGGGGACCTGCAGGGCACTTCCCCTGTGCTGTGGTGTATAACTGGAGTTGGTGGGCGGAGTCGCAGTCAGCCCTGTTGTCTGCTCCCAGCCCACTGATGGGGCCGCAGTCAGACTGGTGTGTGCCTTCTCTTCCCCTCTCCTAGGGGCAGGATTCACTGTGGGGTGGCGTGGCCAGTCTGGGCTACTTGCACACTGCCAGGCTTGTGGTGCTGGGGATCTGGCGTATTAGCTGGGGTGGGTAGGCAAGTTCCAAGGGGCAGGAGGGGCAGCCTTAGCTGCTTCTCCTTAGGTGATCCACTTCAGGAGGGGCCCTGTGGCAGCGGGAGGGAGTCAGACCCGCTGCCGGAGTGGTGGCTCCACAGAAGCACAGCGTTGGGTGTTTGCGAGGAGCAAGCAAGTTCCCTGGCAGGAACTAGTTCCCTTTGGGATTTGGGCTGGGGGATGGGCGAGGGAGATGGCGCTGGTGAGCGCCTTTGTTCCCTGCCAAACTGAGCTCTGTCGTCCTGGGGCTCAGCAACTCTCTCTCCCTTTGTCCTCCAGCCTTCCCGCTTTCCAAGCAGAGCAGTTAACTTATGACCTCCCAGATGCTAAGTCGCGATTGCTGTCGGAACACACTCCGTCTGGCCCCTCTGCTTTTGCCAGCCAGACTTGGGGGCTCTGCTTGGCCGGCAGGCTCCCCCTCCGCCCCGGCTCCCTCCCGCCATTCCGTGGAGCGCGCACCGCCTCTCCGCCCTTCCTACCCTCTTCTGTGGGCCTCTCGTCTGTGCTTGGCTCCGGAGACTCCCTTCTGCTAGTCTTCTGGTGGTTTTCTGGGTTATTTAGGCAGGCGTAGGTGGAATCTAAGTGATCAGCAGGATGCGTGGTGAGCCCAGTGTCCTCCTAAGCCGCCATCTTCCAAGTTCTCCAACTCTTATTAGGAAAAAGAGAGTATCAGAGGTGTATCATCTACTGACGTGTTGTTTACTCAGCATTCAATTTCAAGAAAGATGGCAGTCAACAAATCAACTTGGATAGGTCATTGGCAGTCTATCCATTTTGGGGGGGGACACATTTCTCCTTAAAACCTGGCTAGTTGTTGTCACACTTCCCATCTCTGACTGTGTCCTGCTGTGTTGGACAATTCTTCTTGAGAAATGTTCCTGCCTTTCTGACTTCAAAATGCTCTCTGCAATCCTAGCTTGTTTGTTTGTTTGTTTGTTTGTTTGTTTGTTTCATTGCCCTGTTGGCCATAATCCAACTATACTTTTAAATTAATCTAGTATAAATGCCTACTTTTGTCTGAATACTTTTCTGTCCCCAAAATTCGTATGCTGAAAGCCTCATGCCCATTGTGATGGTATTAGTTGGGGCCTTTGGAATGTTTTTTTTATTATGGAGTGGAGCTCTCATAAATAGGATTAGCACTCTTATTAAAGATGTCCCATAAAGCTTTCTAATCCCTTTCTACAATGTGAGAATATTATGAGTAGTCTGTAACCCAGAAGAGTGTCCTCACCTCTACTATGCAGGTACCATGATCTTGGCCTTTCAGCCTTCAGAGCTATGAAAAATACATGTCATTTATCAACCACCTGATCTGTATTAATTTTGTTATAGGAACCTGGATGCACTATAAGAAAATGACTTGTGCAAATTGCATTTGAATTGGTCATGTGCATTAGGTGACTGGATTGCTCTCCTAAGATTCAACTTCCATTGCTAAATCAATTTTCAAAATGGCACTTTCCTTCTTCCCAGACCATTTATCATCTTTACCTTCTTTCTTCTACCTCTTTGAATCAAATTCTTACTTCACTGAAGTTTATTGTGTGAATACGTTGAATGGGTCAAAACAACTTAAATTATTATATGATGTCACTTTTCACAAGGAGGAGCTTTATAATGGAAATGAATTGATCTTTTTTTTATTATTTTTTTTAACGTTTGTTTTATTTTTGAGACAGAGAGAGACAGAGCATGAACAGGGGAGGGGCAGAGAGAGGGAGACACAGAATCTGAAACAGGCTGCAGGCTCTGAGCGGTCAGCACAGAGCCCAACGCGGGGCTCAAACCCACGGACCGTGAGATCATGACCTGAGCCGAAGTCGGATGCTTAACCGACCAAGCCACCCAGGCGCCCCGAATTGATCTTTAACATAATGCATAAAATAGATGATTTCAGTGCAAAAGTCTAATTGTATTTCCTGATTGACAGAAACTCCTGTTGCATCATTCATTCAGTCAGAAGATGTATACAGTTGGTATTCATCACTTCACTAAATCAGTAAACACTGATTAAACACCAGCCCTGTGGTGAGACTATACTAGATAATGATATAAAGAGCTTTAAAAAATGCTCATTAGACATGTTAGTTTAGTGGTAACAACAAACCAACCAACAATTACTGCACATCAACAGTAAGTATATAAAACATATGCAAATAGGGTATCTCAGAAACTCAGAAATTGTGCCCTAACTCAGAATTGTCCTCAGGAAGTGAAGAAGAAATATTGTGGAGGAGGCTCTATGAGTAGAGGTTTGAAAGGAAAATTGGAGTTACATGAAATGGTATGAAGAATAAAGTGGAGATGATATTCCAGGCATCATTTTTGTAACACGCTAGGATTCCACAAGACACATTAATGAGGGAGAGTGGGGCAAGCTGAGGACAAAGTAGAGGCTAACAGCACCCACCACTCCCCAGGTGGGATATGTGTGATATCCCTCGAACACTCCTGGCTGTCCAAGAACAGGAGAAAAGAAAGACAGCAAATGGTTGACTGACAGAGATCATAGTCATGAAGGACAAGAGTCTCCTTCAGTTTATGGATAACTCAGTAAATTACAAGGAAAAGGTAGTATTATCCATAGCCCTATCTCCACAAACCCATAGACTCTGTCTCCTAGAGCCCTAATATCACCGTCATCAAGATGTAAGGAGGTTTAAGTGCTGTGATGTGGAAATCAAAGGCAAATGAAAAATTAAATTCCCTTACTGTCTATGGCCCATTGACAAGTCCTTGACACATGCAGAGTGACCTTCCTCTAGGAGATCAGCTGCTTTAATGATGACACTTTCCTGGAGTGAAAGAATCTTGGCTTAACATTATCCTGACCCCTCCAGGATCTTGTGAGTCTCCATAAACAAATAAAAATTCTTTTGGAAACCTTTATCTTTAACCCCCAAGTATATGTTGGCAATTATACTCCAAGCATAAGGCCCCTGATATATATCTGAAGGGTCTCATGACTGAGGTTTCACCAAACAGTTAATAAAGGATTTTTTTCCTAACTACAGCTAGATCCTCAAGGTCTGGGAAACCTTGCTTCCAAAATTCCTTAGAGACTTACAGTGTCCCTAACCCCCTCCCAATCTGAGGGTATATAATCAATCACTCTTCACAACCCTAGTGCAGCTCTTTCTGCCCACAGGTCTTGTCCCCATGCTTTAAAGAAATTATGTTTTTGCACCAAAGATGTCTTCAAGAATTCATTCTTGGCCATTGGGTACAAACCCCACCATCACCCCCAAATTTTATCAACACCCTGGAAGGAAGTTTTAGGAAATTGCTCAGCAACCAACAGAGGCCCATTTAAAGCAGAAAAATTACTGACAGTCACTTTTGAAAAGCTACATAATCTAATAATATAAAAAGTCCTATGTATTTTCTAATAAAGAATCTGTCTGTGTTAAACATAGTTCTAAAAACGGTTATTTTACTACTACCTGTACAAATAAATAAGGAAAAGCCACAGTATTGTGTCACCATATATCTCCAGAATTTATTTTTACTTTGTTGCTTTCAATTTTGGAATGATTTCTGAATTTGAAGTTAACAGAATTTATTTTATTACTACCTATAATGTCCCATGGCATGCTTTATTTCTAAGTATTCCTAAAGCTTAGAGCAATTGCAATTCTTCACATGCTTCATATAAGAGGACATGAATATATTCCCACGGGAGCTAGTCTAATGCTTCTGCTCATTTCAGTAGAGTTGCCTTTAGGCTATGATAAATACTTTTTATTTCTGGCTTTTGACACCTGTGATAGTTATATTAGGTTTCCATCAGTTTTAACAAAGAATTACTGTGTTGAATTTTGAAAGCAGTTGAAGTGGGAGAAGTTCATAATTAATTACAGAGGCAGCTCCTTATTGTCGAAATAAATTTATAATTTTAGAATTACAGAAATAAAAATTCTCCAGGCTACACTGTATAACTAAGTCACTGCATAAAACATCTGCCATAGTCAGAAAGCTAGAATTTCAGAAAGCTGTCTATAGCTACAACAGCAATAGGTTAGGAACACCAGGCCTGAAAATTATTCCTGTCATCAAAAATATTCATTTCAGAAAAAAAATCCTTTCTTTTTGCTATGTATATCAATATGAAATTCATGTTGAAAAGGTATGAGAAGAGGACTGGAGGAAGATCAATAGCATCTGAAATTCTAGCTGTAAAGGCAGTGGGAGATGTTGTTTACAAACTTTTCATTCTATAAAGGAAGGAATTCTGGAAAGGTTATGGGATCAGTGTTAAATGAGCCAATACATGATCTCTCTAAAGTCAACTCCTTCATTTATTCAATTTCATACTCATCTCCTTTCCCCATATTAAGCTTCCTGATCAGAACAACAACAAAAATAAACAAGTATAATGCATTGCACTGTAAATGAAAACAGGCATCCAAAGTCTCATAAGTCACTGCATTTAAGTGTATTTAAGTGATTTATCCTCTGGTTCAGTCTTAACCTCTCCACTAAACAACACCAGCACACCTGATTAAAAAGAAAACAACACGAGGAGGGCAGAGAGATAATAGAAGAAAAAGCTTAATCGACATAAATAGATACGTAAAACAGCAAAGAAAAAAACCATGAGTACCTATTCCAGTCTTCATTTCTTTCCACCATTACCATGTTATCTCTGCCAGCAACCAGCATATTAAGCTGACTCTTCAGCCCTTGGAGTGAGCCAAATCTTTGTTCTTGCTGCAGTCGGTGAGTCTGCATGCATTGTATGCCATTTTTCTCCATTAATAGCTATCAGAGGACATTGATAATTGAAGCAATTAGAGGCACTTTGAGGAATAATTACATTAAAAAAATATGCCTCCATTTCTGTCTTATCAATAATATCATTTTTTTCCCCTTGATCATCAGGATCCATTTCCCAAGCCAATCCCTTTTTCTGCCTGTTTTGTTATGATCATATGGGAGTCCAAAATGGCCACATTACTATATCAACAACTCATTCAGTGTGACAATTATTTTACATCCTGAGTAATTATGTCTCTTTTGGGTTCAAAGACCTCCACATAATCTAAGTGCAAAACAATAGAGATAAGAAAACAACAAAAAAAAATTCAAGTAGCTCATTAGGTGTAGTACAATGAGATGCCTCTCCCGTTTTCTTGGTTTGGGAATTTTATACATTGATCATAGAATATCTTTTTTTTTTTTTTTTAACGTTTGTTCACTGTTGAGAGACAGAAAGAGACAGAGCATGAGCAGGGGAGGGGCAGAGAGAGAGGGAGACACAGAATCTGAAGCAGGCTCCAGGCTCCGAGCTGTTAGCACAGAGCTTGACGCTGGGCTTGAACTCACAAACCGTGAGATCATGACCTGAGCCAAAGTCGGACACTTAACCAACTGAGCCACCCAGGTGCCCCTACATTGATTATAAAAGAGAAATCATTCCATAGTGTATGTCAGAACAGCACTGTTAATTTGCAAGATGCTTTTGAGTGCTGACACTATAACTGAATTTTCAAGAGACTCTGCTACCATTCCATAATGGTGGTTGCTTCTAGGCTAGTGTGCTACACGGTACAGTGAATCCTTTGAACACAAGCTCATTTTCCATATAAAACAAAGCCCATCTTTGGAATGTTATTGTGCGGAATATGGTGTGTTAATTATTTATAAGGTCTGTAGTTGTTTCCAGGAGAATTGTGTTGATGAGGAAGACTAATAAAGAACAAAGGAAAATTACTGTGCCCACCTTGGTACAAAGGGACCAATATACTTGACTTGGCACTAAATAACTGTCTAGTCTCCTTAAAATACATTACCTGGAAAATTTATCATTTGTCATTAAAGCTAGCAGATTAGACACTTAGCAGTAGTAGCAGACGGATCACCAATGAGAAAGAAAATTAATATTGTTGATCCAGTGCATAATCTTTATTCCTCATGACAGCAAATTGAATGCACCATATTTAATCAGGCATTAAGATGGCTGGAGAAGTATGAATTCTCTCAAGAAAATATACTGTGAACCTGATTATTAAAATGTCCTTAAAGATATGAAACATATGGAAACAAGCATTTCCATAGTCTGGATGCATTATGTGAGGTTTATCTGCCTGTATCTACCTACCTTTTCTATTATTGATTTATACAAGTATCTGATAATTCATGAAAACAATTAACCAACATCCAAAAACTCACTCTAGAGCTAAACCTCCAATTGGAAACTTTCTTTCGTGGTAATGAGGACACCCAAATATACTCCCTGAAGTTCCTTACTCGTCATTCAGGACTGCCTTAAAATGGGACTGACAATAGTCAACACTTTATATCAAGGAATTTCTGGACTTTCAATCTCATTTATCTGAGGTAAGCATTGAATCTATTTTTCATCTACTTCTTTGATCATTAGAACCAGTCTCAGAAAATCAAGAAGGCATTTTTATATAATATGTCTAATGTATGCACTCATATCAGTGAATTTATTCTACTCTAAAATTGTCATTCCCTGTTCTAGAAACTTCAGAATCCATTCATACACACATTCTTCTTTTTGTTCCCCTGATCAATGATGGAATCTTGCATTTGTTTTAGTAAGTAAGTCTTTCATTCAAGGTACAACTTAATAATTAGCCTGCTGTCCTATTTTAATTTCTGGACTCTAATTTAAATCTGCAACAAATGAAGGGTGATATAGGAAGACGTGACTTCCCTTGAAAAGCAATATCTTGGGTGATTCATCAGTCTGAGAGGAAGATTTGCTTATTCCAGCAAGAGAACCTTGGTAGGGATTGGATATTTCAAAGGACTCTGAGTCATCTACATTTTTCTAAATGCCATTATTACAATACTGGGATCCATCTATTTCCATAAATTTTCTGACTTTCACTAAAGATACCTAGAAAGTTGAATCTGCATCATAATTCAGCATCCCACAGAATGACACTTGGGATCTCATTTTCAGGTACAGTAACCCTATTGTTATAAGAGAGAAAATAATTCTTTTATGTTAATCATAGAAACCCTCACATCTTCAGACTTTGCTTTGAGATAAGGAATTATTTTCTTTTTTCTTTTAAATGACTTTCCTGAGTAATTAAAGAAAACAGACTTCCCAGAGTCTTTCCATTCCTTGTACAACCCCTAATGATTTTTTTTTTTTTTTTTTTTTTTTCAGTAAAGACTTGGTCACCAAGTCTGGCCTTCAACACCTTATAACACTGAGTGTTATATGGCAGGTACCCATCTTTGATAATTTAACTAAACACAGGGTTTAATGGACTAATTTTTCCCCTCGCTTTAACTTCAAGCCTAATAGCAAATTCCAAATTTACATTTTCTTGAGAATCTGTGGCTGACAGCTGTTATGTCAGTGACTCACTTATTTAATGCTTTCAGTTGTTAGCTACAGTACTGTGTTAGCTATTTAAAACTGTAGCTACCTTATGAAATCACTAAGAAGGTGGAACATCCACAACAACTACCAATCCACACTGCAGAAGTGGACCACTGAGGGTGCTATCTGCTGGCTCATGGTCTGCTGCCGAGGGTACTGTGTGCCGGCTCAAGGTCAAGAAGTTGCACGACTAGGAAGTGTCTACAGAATCAATTGTCGTCTGCCGAGAGGAGGAAGCTGCCAAATTTTAAACAATCTCTAAGATTGGGACATCAGTACAATGGCTGCTGGATCCCAGATCACATTTGTCTTCCGTGGGGAATGAGCTTAGGAAATCCCTGGGCTTGCACCCATGGGTTAACATGGCATAAAGAATTCAAAAGCCATAGGGTGTTCACACCCAAGTTTGGATAAACAAGATTAGGTAAATAGGTATAGAGAGGGTGGGACAAAGGCTTCAATATAGAACAAAGGTATATGAGGTAAACAAGATTAGGTATTCAGTGTGGAAACGCCCCCTAACTTAGTACTATAGCAGAAAGCTGCTTTCACAGAAGGAAGGACCAAATTAGGTAAACAGGTAAATAGGGCTATAGACCTGTGTGGGGTGAAGTTGCCCACAGTGGAGCTAATTAGCAAAAGAAAGATGCTTTGTTGACCCTGAGGTAGCATGCTCTGTCCTTCTTGTTCCCTAGAAACAGAGGTTGTGTCTCATGTCTGCTGTAAACAACCTTCTGCCTGGTGCCAGGATTTTGTTTTGTATTAACCCAAACCCCTAATCCCTCATATCTTCAAAACCCCCTTTCCCTCAAGCCCATGAGTTAATGTTCACAGTTGCCTTATCTCTCGTGCATGTCCATCACCATGTTTGTAAGCCTTCTGATCCTAATTAAAACAGAGCAAGGACACTTAAGTGGGGCTCTTGTTCTTCTCTCAGACATGATCCATCTCTTGCATTTTAATCCTGCATCCCACTTTCTTGCTGGACAAGAAAGAACTCTAGACCCAGAGCCTATGATGGTCTTCCATAATCAGCATCTTCAAAATGTATGTGTCTTTTTACATGGAACTTAATCCTTTCTCAAAATTTGATGGCTGAATCTAAGCCATGCCTAAAATCTTGAGTATAAAAAGTTCTAGGAGGGGCACCTGGGTGGCTCAGTCGGTTAGGCATCTGGCTTCAGTTCAGGTCATGATCTCATGGTTTGTGGGTTCGAGTCCTGTGTCGGGCTCTGTACTGACAGCTCAGAGCCTGGAGCCTGCTTTGGGTTCTGTGTCTCCCTCTCTCTCTTCCCCTCCCCCACTCTCACTTTGTCTCACTCTGTCTTTCAAAAATAAATAAATGTAATAAAAAAAATTAAAAAGAAAAAAAGAAAAAGTTCCAGGAAATGAAGTCTTATCCTGCAGACTCTACTCCTCGACTACAAGTTATGTTTAAAAGGGATCAAAGTAAATACTGAGTGAACCAATGCATATTATCAATATAAAACTGCTGGGCTTTTAAATTATTATCACTTATCGCATCTTTTATAAGTTTTGTAATTTATATGCACACCTTTTAAAGTACTTTGTTTTGTGGAATTGTATGTAGGTTGTGAATAGAAGGAAAAGAGAAAAGAAAATGTATTTTTATGGACATTAATAAAGACTATTCTCAGGTAGGCCTTTGTTAATTATTCAAAGAAAATAGAAATAACAATATGTGGTCAATTAGAAGAATCAGTAAATAAGAGTATATTACTTTTTAACCTGATTCATAATTTGATATAAACAAAAGTCCAGAATAAAAATGTATTATGTTATATTCTATAATGATTTCTAATATTTTAATATTTTATACTTACAATGTTTTATTATATCATTAATAATTACTCAAAATTATTTTATTTATTAATAATAAAAAGTGAAGAAATCTGCCTATAGTGCTATATTCAGTAAACATTAGCAAACTATCACCAAAGGCTTATAGAGTAAAAATGCTGTTTCAGTTTGTTGGAGGAGAAGATGGAAAAAGAAGTCAAGGGTAAATAAGGGTCGTAAAAGAGATAAAATATAAAATTCATAGAATAACCAAAACAGAATACAGAACTGTTTCAGAAAATATTAGGGAAAAAAAAGATAAGAAAAGCAAAAGTGAAAAGATAATAACAAAAGATAATATGGAAAGACAATAGTTTGAGAAAAGGCTTTCAAGTGGTTTCGATGTGACCTTGATAATTTATCAATCAGGAAGAAAGTGAGCAATATTAACTCTGCTTGAAGACAGAAGTAAAATCTATCTTGTGAAAGAGTACTTAAGAGTGTATTTTGAACTTAAGAAATTACATTATACAAAAAATATATATATACACACACACATGTATGTGTACATATTTATACTTTACATAGATAATGTATATATGTGATATATATATATATATATATATATATATATATATCGAAGAAAGAAAGTACTTACAAATATATTTTACCGAAGCAGAAATGAAGGTGATTTCTTAATTTACATAAAACAATGGGATATATTGGGAACTAGTATTATCCTAAAAAAACACAATTTCCAAGTTCAGAGCAATCTACTACTCTCCCCTGCCCCCTGCTTCCTTAGCAAGACTTATATCACAAAAGAACTACTCCATTTGATGTCAGGATATATTATTAACCTACATATGGAGAGTTTGCATATTTGTAATTTTAAATAGCAAACTAGTATTTGTATGGACTTAGTATAAGAACAATATCAGTGAACACTTACCATTGTCTTCAGATTGTATCTAATTATTAATCTTATGAAGGACCACAAACCATGTGTTGATTGTTAATGATACTTTACATTGACTCAATCCCTTTCAAAAAATGTTTTGTCATAAATTATCATATTCAATTCTCACAACAATCATGTCTTCTTATTCCGTTTACCAAAGCAAAGGAAATCTCCAAAACATTTCTTACTCTTTCACATTTATTAATAACAAAACATTCTACTGTCATGTTTTAAAATTTTGTTTTTAGATAGTCCAGCTCCCTTCTATTTTACCAACGTTCCAAATTAAGGTTAATGGCTTTTCCTCAACTATTCTTTTGCTGCTGATTTTCATATTATTAGGACTTATAAGCATGTTTCAATTTATGGTAGGTTCTAACTATTCATTTAAAAAAAACACTTTTATTTTTCATATATGATCTAAATTGACTCGAAGAGCATACTGATACTATTGTAAATGTGGAAGAAAAAGAATGGACTTGGAACATACTAAATTACGATAATTTATTTCCATTCGGGAACACTTAGAGTCTTATATAAGTTAAGGCAAAAGAGCAGAAAGGAAAAAAAAAAGAAAATATAGATAAACGATGTACAATTTCCATTCGTTTACTAATTTCACTCCTGAAAAATCTCACAGTGTATTTTTTTGACCTTACATATGCAGTAGTTGAAATCAAGGAGGAATACAAATTATGTATCAAGTGCTATAATTTTGAGGTTTGAGGATGCAATTCTGATTTGAGGGTGTAAAACACTTTGAAGATGAAAATATGATTATGATATGAAACCTATTGAAAGAGTCCTGTGTGTTGCAACATGTCAGGCATTACCCCCAATTTATGAGTGTTGTTTCAACATTAACACTTGTCCAGGAATTTTCATTTTTTAACAAAGTATTTTATTAGTAATTAATAAAAATAAGTTGCAAATGGGTTTTTTAGAACTCTCCTTTGGACTTTGAATTTTTCCCTATTCTCAGTGTGGCTGGAAACATATGCGCAGTGAATAGAGTTCTTATTTTAAAACATGATTAAGTCAGAGAGACACCGGCAGTAACTCATCAGAGTCAGTTAAGATATTTTACAGATAAAATATAACTAAAGTCATTCCTTCAAGGACAGAATGCAGTGTGCTCACCGGTAAAATGAACAGTTGGATATGAAGGGCCAAGGACAGCTACCTCCACAAGCTCTCAAGCAGTTTTCTGGGGAATTCGGTATTATTGCCCTTCATCACTAGTGTACCAGACATTTGCGATGTGATTCATGTTGTAACTCAATGCATACATTAAGCCACAAGACAGATGATCAGTGGGAAATATGAGAAATTATTAAATGCACATGCAAACTTTGTGTAGGAAATAGTGCTTAAATAGTCCTGTCATTCAGTCCCTGAAGACTAATCTGAATGTTTTATGAAAATGGTTCACATTTGTGTGTGTATATGTGTGCACATGCTTTCTTTTCTTTTTGGTAGATAGTAGGAGTAGAATAACTGAATTCTTTAGTGATTAAATTTTAAGAAACTACCAAACACTTTCCCAAAGTGTTTGCAGAATTTTATATTCCTATTAGCAATGTATGAAGCTCCAGTACTCCCACATCCTCACCAACACTTAGTATAAATACTGTCAGTCCTTTCATTTAGCCATTCTAGAAGGTGCATTTTGATATATTATTGTGGTTTTAATTTGCATTTCTGTAATGACTAAGATGAGCATCGTGTGTGATTTTTCATCTGTATATCATATTTTCATTTGTTGATTTACCATTCTTATGTCAGATATTGATGTACTTTCTGTTGAAATATCTTGCTCGTTTATATTGGATCGTTTTTCTCTTTGTAGTGAGTTTTGAGAGTTCTTTTTATTTTCTGGACACCAATTCGTTACAAGACATGTCTGTGTAAATATATTAACCTACATGTGGTTTGTCTTTTTATTCACTGACTAGAGAATAAAACAGCATTTAAAAAATTTGATGAAGATCACCGCGCCTGGGCGGTTTAGTCAGTTAAGCGTCTGACTTCGGCTCAGGTCATGATCTTGTGGTTTCAAGCCCCTCATAGAGCTCTGTGCTGAAGGCTCAGAGCCTGGAGCCTGCTTCCAATTCTGTGTCTCCCTCTCTCTCTACCCTTTCCCGCTACCGCTCTCTCCTTATCTCTCTCAAAAATAAACATTTAAAAAAAAAAGGAAAAGAAAATTTGATGAAGACTATTTATAATGATTTATTTTATTGGCTTTGCCTTTGGTATCACCTAAGACAATTATGTTAATTCAAGAGCACAAATATTTTCTGTTTACTTCTAGAGAATAATCTTGGTGAAAATTGACATCTCAGTAATATTGAATGTTCCTGCTTTTAAGGTGGGAGCTGTCTCGCCAGTTGAATTTTCTTAATGTTTCTGCTCCATCCTCCGGCTTAAGGTTTTGCTTGTGGGTCAGAGGCTGGGTGAGGGTCTTTTTCACACTCTTGCCATTTTTCTAGTTGTGAAAGGCGATTGCTGCTGCCTGAATGCTGGCTAGTCATTGGTGGGGAAGGGCTGTCCTGAACGAGTGTCGGTTTCATGTAGTTCCTGATGCCCTTGGACACTGAGCTGGGGTTTTCTCAGTGATTTTTCTGCTCCTCAGTTGGTAAGATATCACGTAAGGCCTAGGCTCAGAACACTTTTCTATCATTCCCCCATAGCAGAGAATTGCCTTTCCTCCTGCATCATCCAGTCTTCACTTATGTCCTGGGGACAACAGTATTTGCTATTCTTCCCCCAGCAGCTTAATGTTAAGTTCTGGAGTGGAAAAGAATCAGCAGCAAGCTTTCTTCCTTTTCCATAGTAGCACCCTCTTTCAGGCCTACAGGTGGTTGGAAAAATGGATTCTGTCTCCTGACTTGTTCTCAGTCTTTTTCTTGAGCTTCCAGTAAAGATTTATGAGGAAGGGCCCCTTGTGTCTGAGGCTCCCAGGTTCCCTACACTTTCAGTGAGTCTTGCATTTTGCAATTTGTTAGTAATTTAGCTTAATGCATCTTAATCACGTGCATGGTTCTGGCAAATGGAAGCCAGGCTTGCAACCTGTTTCTTTTTGGAAGTGTCTACTATTAAATTAATTAAACAAGGAGGCCATTAGGCTGACATGGCTCCAATGCCATGGCCACCTATACAAGCAAACCAAAATCTGAGCCTCTAAATACCTCAAAGTTAGGAAATCAAAGATGCTAAGGACACTCAAAGCTAGTTAGGCTTTAAGCTATCACCAATTAAATAATTTACATTCTTTGTTTCTGCACATTGTGTATCTATAAGTGTTTCCTAGCTCCAGTATGCTGAGTGTTACTAACAACTAATGGATTGTCACTGTCAGATTCAAATAGAGTTTTGCTCAAATAAACTCTTAGAATTTTAATACACCTCAGTTTATCTTTTAATAGTGCCTTTTCTAAAACTCAGGATACTAGATAACCCTGCAATCTCAGCTCTTTTTTGGCTTCAAAGCAGTGATGAGTTTGTAGACGTCTTTGTTGTTGTTGTTAATGCTTTTTTCCAGCTTTCTATGTTCTATGCATAATTGTTGACTCTTTCAGCAAAAGAGCTTACCAAAGAGTTAAAGGGCACAGGTTTTGTATCAGTTTCTTCAATGGTTCAGATAACCAGTTAATACTAATAATGGTTTAAAATTTTCATCCGATTTATGTAATCAGAAAAGCATTTGGAAGTTTATTTTATCCAAAGTGAAACACATGATATTATTGTTATTGTAAGAGCAAAGTTTCAATATTAAAGTTTCCATATAAATGTACCTATTTTTGTTTAGTTACAATATAAAAAAAAAAGTTGGTGAAGTACAGTACACAATTAGAAAAAAATATTCTTCCTAAATAAGACATCTAGAGAGTACAGAGGCACTTATTATTGGCTGAAGTGAACTCAAAATTTAATTATATCCAAGATAGTTGCACTATTTATTCAATCAAAATAGGATTTTTAAGTTTTCAAGCATTATTTTTAAATTACAGTTATATTGCCTGGATTAATTTAACTAGGGCACTTTTGTAAATGAATCTGATATACAAAAAGACACTTCGGGGGTGCCTGGGTGGCTCAGCTGGTTAGGTGATTAAGCCTCTGATTTTAGCTCAGGTCATATTCTTATGGTTCCTGATTCGAGTCCCGCATTGGGCTCTCTGCTGTCAGCATGGAGCCTGCTTCACATCCTTGGTCCCCTTCTCTCTCTGCTCCTCCCCACCCTCTCTCAAAAATAAGTATACATAAAAAAAAATGAAAACAAAAAGCAAAAAGGCACTTCAGCATTGCACTGCATGCTTTCTTTCTCTGTTGCCCATTATCAGTTGGATACTATGAATTCCTGAAATATTAAAGAACTAGATTAGATACCAGCATAAGCATCCTAAAATTGTCTTGATTTTTAAAAGTTAATTAAGTCCTTTTATTTTCAAAAGAGTTAAAAATCTTTAATTAAAGTATTTAATAAAATGAGCACTGACCTTTCAAAATCTGAAGATTTGTCACATTGTAGTTATTGAAAAACAATTTTGAAAACAAAAATGCATTGAAATATGTTGCTAAAAAACAAAATAGAAATTGAATAAAAGGAACAATAGGCACAGTTTAATTTTGAAATTCTTTAAGTATATTTTGATATATATAGGCGGTGGAAAGAAAAATTTCTTTGAAACCCAATTTTTAATTAGGTTAATTTATAATTTATTCCCAGAATTCCTATGATTTCCCAGCAACCCAATTCATGACACATTCAATGGAGTCAAAGAAACAAGTTACTTGATGAGTTTTGAGGCTCTAAAATATTTTTTTCAAGAAGGCATTAACTAATAAAATACTGAGCAGAAATATTTTTATGCTTCAATGTTAAAAACAAAAGAAATGAAATTGTTCTCCATTTGGCAACATCAATATGAGTTTACTTGGTATTTTAGCATGTGTACACAGAACATTATATCAATTAAAAATATTATGGTCAAAAGAGGAAAAAACAGTCATTAACAATTTGAAATTAGCTAAGCATAAAGGACAACTTTGAAGATTTCAGGCTATTGTATTAAGTATTAAAACTACTGAAACTATATTAAAAAGCATTCTTCAAATACATAGCAGTAGCAAGATGTTTGCAAAGTAATGGAATAAGAATTGGATTGATTATAATATCTGAAGAATACTAAAAGAAATTCGTTATTTTTGGTTCTTTTAAAATTTATTTGTTTTTTATTTGTTTGCTTGTTTCAAGTTTTTATTTAAATTCTAGTTAGTTGACATACAGTGTAAATATTGGTTTCAGGAGTAAAATTTAGTGATTTGTTACTTACATACAACATCCAGTTCTCACTGTAACAATTGCCCTCTTTAATACCCAACACCATTCCCACCTGCACCTCCCTTCCATCAACCCTCAGTTTGTTCTCTATAATTAAGTGTCTCTTATGGTTTGCTCCCTCTCTTTTTGTTTTCCTTCCCCCTATGTTCATCTGTTTCGTTTCTTGAATTCCACATACGGATGAAATCATATGGCATTGTCTTTCTCTGACTAATTTCACTTAGCATAATACACTATGGCTCCATCCACATTGTTGCAAATGGCAAGATTTCATTCTTTTTGATGGCTGAGTATATTATATATAATAATATATGTAATATATATAACACAAACACACACACACACACACACACACACACACCACCTCTTCTTTATCCATTCATCAGTTGATGGACAAATGGACTCTTTCCATAATTTGGCTATTGTTGATAATTCTGCTATAAATATTGGGATACATTGTGCCTCTTTGAGTCAGTATTTTTGTAACATTTGTATATAAATACTTAGTAGTATAATTGCTGGATCATAGGGTAGTTCTACTTTTAACTTTTTGAAGAACCTCCATACTATTTTCCAGAGTGGCTCCACCAGTTTGAATTTCCACCAATAACATAAGAAGGTTTCCCTTTCTCCACATCCTCACCAACATTTGTAGTTTCCAGTGTTGTTAATTTTAGCCATTCTGACAGGTGTGATGTGGTATCTCATCGTGTTTTCAATTTGTATTTCCCTGATGGTGAGTGGTGTTGAGCATCTTTTCATGTGTCTGTTAGCCATCTGGATATCTTCTTTGGAAAAATCTATTCATGTATTCTGCCTATTTCTTATCTGGATTATTTGTTTTCTGGGTGTTTAGTATAATTATAATAAGTTCTTTCTAAATTTTAGATACTAACACTTTATCAGATATCAAATATCTTCTCCCATTCTATAGGCTGCCTTTCAGTTTTGTTGATTATTTGCTTCTCTGTGCCAAAGGTTTTTATCTTGATGAGGTCCCAATACTTCATGTTTGCTTTTGTTTCCCTTGCATCTGGCAACATGTCTAGTAAGAAGTTGCTACAGCTAATGACAAAGAGATTGCTGCCTGTGTTCTCCTCTAGAATTTTTATGGTTTCATGTCTCACATTTAGGTCTGTCATCCATTTTGAATTTATTTTTGGGCATGGTATAAGAAGTGGTCCCGTTTCATCCTTCTGCATGTTGCTGTGCAGTTTTTCTAACACCATTTGTTGAAGGGACTGTCTGTTTTCTATTGTATATTCTTTCATTCTTTGTCAAAGATGGGTTGACCAAATAGTTGTGGGTCCCTTTCTGTTTTTATTAATTTTGTTCCTTTGATCTGTGTGTCTCTTTTTGTGCCAGTATCATATTGTTTTGATGGCTACTGTTTTGTAATATAGCTTGAAGTCCAGAATTGTGATGCCTCTAGTTCTGCTTTTCTTTTGCTTTTGCTTTGGCTATTTGGGGTATTTTGTGGCTCCTTACAAATTTTAGAATTGTTTGTTCAGCTTTGTGAAAAATACTGGTGGTATTTTGATAATGATTGCATTAAATGTGTAGATTGCTTTGGGTAGTATAGACATTTTAACAATATTTATTCTTCCAGTCTATGAGCATGGAATATTTTTCCATTTCTTTGTGTCCTCAATTTATTTCATAAGTGTTCTATAGTTTTCAGAGTACAGCTGTTTTACCTCTTTGGATAGGTTTATTCCTAGGAATCTTATGGTTTTTGGTGCAATTGTAAATGGGATTAATTCCTTGATTTCTCTTTCTGCTACCCTGTTTTTTTTTTTTTAATTAATTGATTTATATATTTGGGTGTGGAAGTTGGAGGCATAAATATTTACAATTATTAGATGTTCTTGGTGGATAGATCCCTTTATTATAATATAGTGCCCTTCTTCATCTCTTGTTATGGTCTCTGGTTTAAAATCTAGTTTATGTGATATAAGTATGGCTATTCCTCCTTTCTTTTGATGTCCATTGGCATGATAAATGGTTCCCAACACGCTCACTTTCAATCTGGAGGTGACTTTAGGACTAAAATGAGTCTCTTTTAGGCCATATAGAGATGGGCCTTTTTTTTTTTAATCCATTCTTATACCTTATGTTTTTTGATTGGAACATTTAGTCTGTTTACATTCATAGAGATTACTGATAGATATACATTTAATGCCATTATTACATGTAAAGTAATTGTTTCTGGAGATTTTCTCAGTTCCTTTCTAGGCTTTGTGGCTTTTGTTCTTTCATTCCCATTCAAGGAGTGCTCTTTAATATTTATTTGAGGGCTAGTTTAGTGGTCATGGACTCTTTTAGTTTTGTTTGTCTGGGAAACTGTTTATGTTTCCTTCTATTCTGAATGGCAGCCTTGATGGATAAAGTATTCCTGGTGCATATTTTACCCATTCAGCATTTTGCATATATCATGTCCTTCCTGTTAGCCTGCCAAGTTTCTTTAGAGAGATCTGCTGCTAACTTTATTTGTCTTTCCTTGTAAGTTAGAGATTTCTTTTCCTTTTCTGCTTTCAGGATTCTTTCCTTATATCTGTATTTTGAAAATTTTACTATGATGTGTCTTGGTGTTGACTGCTGTTGTTGATTTTAAGGAGAGTTCTCTGTGTTTCTTGGATTTGGATGTCTGTTTCACTCCTCAGATAAGGGGAGTTTTCAGCTATAATTTGTTCAAATAAGCCTTCTGTCCTTTCCTCCTTCTCTTCTTCTGGAAGTCCTATAACATGAATGCTATTACACTTTATGGAGTTGCTGAGTTCCCTAAGTCAACAAAGGTGATTCCACATTTTTTCCCCTTTTCTTTTTAGCTTCATTATTTTCCATGGTTTTACCTTCTGTATCACTTATTCACTACTCTGCTTCTACCATCCTTATGGTCATTACATTCAATCAGTTTTGCATCTCAGTTATATAATTTTTTATTTGGGCCTGACTAGTTTTTAAGTGTTTTATCTCTGCAGTAAGGGACTCCCTGGTCGGGTTTTTTTTTTTAATGTTTATTTATTATTGAGAGAGAGAGCATGAGCAGGAGATGGGCAGAGAGAGAAGGAGACACAGAATCTGAAGCAGGTTCCAGGGTCTGAGCTGTCAACACAGAGCCTGATGTGGGGTTTGAACCCATGAACCATATTATGACTTTAGCTGAAGTCAGATGCTTAACTTACTGAGCCACCTAAGTGTTCCTCCCTGGTGTTGTTTCTGCTTTTCTCAAACCCAGCTAGTATCTTTATGGTTGTTGTTTTAAATTCTGATTCAAGCATAGTACTTATATCTGTTTTGATTAGATAGCTGGCTGTTATCTCTTCTTGTTCTTTCTTTTGGGATGAATTGTGCTGTCTTGGCATTTTATCTGGGTCTCTGCCTTTTCTGTGTTAAGAAAGACTGTTATGTTGTCTGCTCCTGAGAATAACAGCTATATTAAGAAGACATCATATATTGTCCAGGGCCTAGTACTTCAGGAAGTGTTTCTGGTATACACTGTGTGCACTCAGCTGTTGTGTTTTAGCTACTCTTTCCTTCAGGTCAGTCCTCTACAGAGATTTTCCTTGCCTACAAGGGGAACTGTTTTTACCTTGTCCAATGTGAAGCAAGTTTTAGCTAGGTGTGTTTTGGTCTGCTTGTTAAAAGAGACTAGATCCTATTTCCCCTAGAGCTGAAGCTTTGCAGCACTCTGGTCAACAGACTTAATAGGTGTCAGGGAGTTTGGACTGGTCTTCTCTGGGAGGTGCCCACTCCTGCTCTGATTCTCAGGCATACTTGCCCTAATGAAAAAGCACATGCAGAGCACAGGGTGGTGGGGCTTGGTGTAAGCAGCTCAAGCCTCCACTGTGGGCACTGTGCCCACTGAAGTCTGTCCATGCTGATGAGTAGTGGTAAAAATGGCATCAGCCAGCTCTCTCATCCCTGGAGGGAAGAGTTCATGACTGCCACTATTCAGGAAGTCCTCACAGAAGAGCAAACAATCTCTCCTTGTGTGTCCCAGGCTTCTCTCAGATCCCTGTCTGTGTCTGTGTCTGAGCCTCTGCCTGCCCAGAGGCACAGTGGTCCTATGATTTATCTCAGGTGCACCGGCTAGGTTTCAAAACTCCAAATTTTAGGGACTAGGCTCACACAGACTCTGCATGGTGTGGACCTGTGCTGATCCTCTGTGGGAGGGTCTTGCCACATCCTGGCTGGTGATGATTTTTCCCAGAAGGGCAGTTGCACAAAGGTGCAGGGCCTTGGAGTTTATGGTTAAGTGTAGCAAAAGGTGGCCTTCAGGACAGAAGGACAGAAGGACAGAAGCTCCTGTCCTCAGCAGCTGCCTCTGCTTCTAAGCTAATAAATAGGGCAGCTCAATGGCAACTTCTGGCTCTTTTTTCAATGAAGAGCCAGGACAGCCTCTCCCAAATGCACTCCAAAAGGGAACTGTCTCCCCTAGTGTAACCAGAGGATTCTTAGACAACACTGTCTACTCCAGTCCTCTGTCCTCCTTCTCCACAGGATCACCTTTGCACCTGCCAGGCTCCACTCTGGTGATGGCACAGACTTCTAAAACTTCAGATTTTGAGCTCTGCTATTTGTAAAATCTTATGATTAGCTGCTCCTCATTTTCCCCATCAGTGGTTATAGGGAAATGCTTTTCTTGTTCAATGCTCTACACTCTGTTAGGGGCATCTGGGTGGCTGAGTTAGTTAAGCATTTGACTCTTGATTTTGGCTCAGGTCATGATCTCATGGTTGTAAGATGGAACCCTGTGTCAATTCTGCTTGGGATTCTCTCTCTCCTCTCTCAGCCCCTCTTCTCCATTTGCTTGCTTATGCACTCTCTCTGTCTCTCTTAAAAAAAATTAAATACGTATATATATGTATATATATATGTATATATATATATAATTACAATATTATATAAAATATTACATTTTTTAGCTTTCATTTCCCTCTTAAAATTTCTAGGTTTGAAAAATCAATATTCCGAGGCTGTTTATAGTTTCTTTGATGGATGGAAATGTAAGTAAAGAAATTATTTTATTATATTATAAGCTGAAAGTGTTACAGGAGTAATGGGAGAGGAGGGTGGTTATAGATGCAAATGGAGAAAGAAGCAGAATGTGTCTAAGTTTTCACTAGGTCTAAAATCACCAGAATATAACATCACACAGAGATGTGATGCAGCCTAGAAGGATTATTTATTTATTTACTTATTTATTTATTTAAACAAGAGAACCTGGAATTAAGGAAGATTCACATGGTCATGAATGAATGTGTTTTGCATTTATCATTTTCATAACCTAGATATGTCCAATTTATAATGTCTTATTCTAGATAAAATATCTATCCTATTTATAAAATATCAATGGACTTTTAAGAATATTTTGTGTATATCATATGTAGCTTTAAATCAAATCATTCAGTTAGTAGATGTATAATCCTAATTTTACTAAAATCACTTTTCTAAGAATGAGGAATTGAGTTCCATAATAGTCAAGTAATTTGCCAAAACTTAATTGGCTGTAGAAAAAAGATAGCATTTTCAGACTAATGGTCTCCTAGACCAAGTTATTTACAATAGCCTCACACCATTTCCCTCTTCATGTGTTTGCTTTTTAGCCAAAGGTTTAGAGGGAAAGAGTACTCTAGGACATACTTATTCATATAAATTACCTTATAATTTTTTCTTACATGGGTATTTGTTTGTAAGTTGAAAGTTAATTTAAGTAAACATCATCCAAATTGTATGAAAAGTGACATTAGTATTTTAAGTGCCTTTATAAATTAAAACTGAGAATAAGACTATAAGAGAAATAAGAAATTGAATTATTTCAATAAGAAATTGACTTACTCTTTGATTTACATGTTTTCTTTCAAGAAATAACTTTTTCCGAAAACCCTGCACATATTAAGGTTATATCAGTGTGTTTAAGTAGACCATATGTGAGGGCTGTATAGTGCTAGCCAATGAGCAGCATACGCCATATCCCTGCATAATAATTTCCAAGTTCTGAAATAAATCATAGTGAACTCTTTAACTTATCAGTAATGAATACAGGATTATGTTTTTCTTTGGTAAGTAAGTACTAAACCAATAAGTAAAGACTGAAATATTTATACTCTGTTCTTGATCACGTTATTGAAATAGAACTCTATTGTTGACAAATCAGACATGAATATTAAAAAGGAGATATCTCAGGGTCATTGTTGGGCAGCTGTATGTACATCTGTCTCCCACTAAACATACTGTAAAATTGCACACAACAAAATATATAGCAAAATGCAGTTAGTTTTCTCCCAAATAAATCTATCTCTATAGCATAGGGGAAAAGAAGGCAAAAGCATAGAATGCAAAATGTAGCTCTTGCCAAATGAGCCATGTAGCATACAATGTAGGTTTTGAAAAACATAAAACATTAACTGAAAGACTTTACAATGAGAGATGGCTTCATATATGGTGAACATCAATGTATAAAAATGAATTTAAAATATGTGGTAGACAGGTGTGTGACTGAATTGATAAACAGCAGCTGTGACTTATGTGTGTTTCTAATTAGAGAATTAAAGAAGCTTGGCAGTTCTAACCTTTCTTCTTCTTCTTTTTGTCTTATATATTAATAAAAAATAGTGGTTATTTAACAAAATTGTTGATTCAGTTATTTATTGATTAGCTATGGTAATTGGCTATAGATATCATGCCAATAAAAAAAAAAAAAAATCAAGGACTATCCAAAACAAGCCACTTCCCTTAAAAGAGTTTTTCCTCTGGTCATAAATAAGAACTAAATAGAATTTAATTATTGAGACACAATACTAATTAACGATAAAGTATCCCTCAAATTGAGATCAATACGAAAATGAATCTAAAATGTCTCCGTTGATAACCAGTCAACGGGTTCCCACTTTGGGCCTGTTTATTATATCCAATCACTAAGCTAAGTGCTTTCAGTGGATTACCTCATTTAACTCTCAAAACAGTGCTATTACAAATGCTATTACAGTCCCCAGCAGGGAGAATGAAGCTTAGAATACTTAAAACCATGCTCAAGGCCATATGGCTAGTAGGTTGAAATGCCAGGATTAATATACAGCCCCATGATTTCTCAGTCTTACACTTTTAACCACTGCTATCCTCTGCTTTGCATCATTCTCACAGTTCCCTAATGTGAGGGAGTGGGTGGGTGGGTGAGTCCCACAGTTCCCAGAGAATGGAATGATGGCCTTGTTTAATGAGGATACTAGTCTCTACATCTCGTTTGGTAGGTCTGCAATATTGAAGACAAATTTAAGGCTTATTCTCATCATATTCTAGACACAGGACCTTTCAGGCAGATGATAAACCTCCAAAATATTTCATATGAAATAATGTGAATATGTTCACATGACTCTGGGATACATTAGATTAGTAAAACCATAACTCAAAATATGAAGCAGATTAGGATAATGATGGGGTGAGCAGTGTTTGTGGGTGGAAGGAGAAACTTTTTGCCATTAAAATTAGGGTTTTCTTATAAATTAGGGTAATAATAGTATTAACTCAGAATTTGAAGTATAAAATGAGATATTATATATAAATATTACTTATAAAGGAGAGGATTTCTTAAATGGTGGGCATTTATATGAACTGAGGTTTTAATGTGTATTATTTCCTAATTGTCATATATTACTTTAAAATTTGACCAAGTGAAGCATTTTTACATTGATTTTTTAAAGTTTATTTATTTACTTTGACAGAGAGAGAGAGAGAGCACACAAGCAGAGGAAGGACAGAGAGAGAGGGAGAGAGAGAGAATCCCAAGCCGGCTCTGTACTGTCAGCACATAACTAAATGAGGTGCTCGATCTCAAGAATCATGAGATCATGACCTGAGATGAAATCAAAAGTTGAACACTTAACTTACTGAGACACCCAGGTGCCCTTATACATTATTTTATTTTATTGTGTTCTGGGAATTGTTAATTATATTTTGAAAACTTAAAATGAAAATATGAGGTATAGTTTGCACTTGAATTCAAATGATGTTTGGTTTTAAGAAGTCTATCTATATCAATGATAGAAGTTCTTTCTGGGAAAAAATATCAATATATGAGTCAATATAAATATCACAGTTTCATTATTGAAATCAAATGAACACATGTAACCATTTATATAGAACTACAAAGAGGAATATATTTCATAACTTGTATTTCAACCAAACTGACTTCAAATATTCACATGCTCAATGAATATTTTCTTTATTGTGTGTTTTACATGGTTACATCAAGACAAGTTTAAGAGCACACATGTACATTGTTGTAGCTGTTAGTCTTTTTTTTTTGTAGCAAATTTTAAATTATTAAGAAAAACCAACATGTTTAAGATCATGACACCAAAAGGGAGGGTAAAAGTCATATTCATGATAATTTTCATTTCAACTAAAGGTCCGTACAAAGTTGACAATACCAAATAAGTAAAGCAACAGTGAGTGCTAAAATCCCAAGGGTTTGCTCTGAACACAGTGCAATTTATGTTTGTCTAGTTTTAAGTTATTTTGCTGTGATTTCTGTAGTCATGACAATATTATAGTAATCACCTCTAATTTAAAACTGAAATCATATGTAAATAATTAATAAAGTAATACTTTTAAGTTATGTTGAAAGATAATCAAGTTTTAATGCCACTGGAAATGCTTTCCTGTCCCTTAAGTAATCTCAGTATCAGTTGCAACTGTTCCTGACCAATCCTAGAAACAGAAAAAGGAATGGTGTTTTGCTGCTGGCTTGAGGAAAATGCAGCAGAGAAATAAGGAGAAGTGTTCTTTCTCACAAGGAAAATAATTGTAAACGCTGTCTCATACGTATGGGTATTTGAAAGCTCAAATTTGTCAGATTTTAAAGATTTTCTCATAAATGGATTTAATTTGTTTTTGAAAAGTAAGTGGAATTTGCTGTTTCTCTTGCAATGATTATTGTTTTTCCAGCAGAGGTTTTCCACAAGGGAATGCACAAGATGACCCCTGAATTCTGTAAAATATTGCTGTATTCTCTTAATCAATTCCATTTAAAATGTGGTTTAGGTTGAGAACCCTTTGAAAACTTTTAAAATGAAATCAAGTCACCTGAGAATTTAGCATGGGAATGTGAGATATGACAAGGAAAAACTATGTATAATAGAATAAGGTTAATATTAACTATTTTGGTCAACACTTTTGTTCAAACTAAAACTATATTATTTTAACTTTCCAATAAATAATTCTCCCTTTTAATGTTTCATTTGCAAACTAAAATATTTGGCACATATATTGGTTCTTTTCAGCATTAATTATTTTTAACTATCAAGCTTTCTTTTTATTTAAAATTTTTTTAATGTTTATTTTATTTTTGAGAGGTAGAGAGACGGAGCACGAGCAGGGGAGGGGCAGAGAAAGAGGGAGACACAGGATCTGAAGCAGGCTCCAGGCTTCAAGCTATCAGCACAGAGCCTGATGCAGGGCTCGAACCCATGAACCATGAGATCATGACTTGAGCCGAAATCATATGCTTAACCAACTGAGCCACCCAGGCGCCCCTTTTAACTATTAAGGTTTCATTAGCTCCTCTTTATTGGTTTGTCTTCAACTACTTTTAAGTAGTTACATGGCTTCTCAACTGAAAGTTATTTTGTAGTCTAAGGAAACAATTCAAAAATGTTCATTATACCTCCACTTTGAGCATTTAACTACTGAACTTTTGTCTTGTTTTAATTCATTATTTTTTTTTATTATGTTATAGTTTAAACCTTCTTGTTTTTACTTGCATTATATACTTTTGAACACTCAACTGTCTCTAAAATATATAATGCTTAAGAAATTACTATATTCAATAAATAATTACTGCCATATACAAATCTTGATATGAGCAACCACATAATGAAATTGTGATGGTTAATTTATATGCCAACTTGGCTAAGTTATGGTCCTGGTAGTTTGGCAGAACACTAGATGTTGCTGCAGTGGTATTTTGTAGATGGAATTAACATCTAAAATTGGTTTCCTTTAAGCAAAGGAGACTATCCTTGATAAGGTGAGTAGGCCTCAACCAGTAAGTTGAAGGCCTTAAGAACAGAAACTGAAGTTTCTCTAAGAAGAAGGAATTCTGACTTAACACTGTAACACAGAAGTCTTGCCTGAATTTCCAATCTTCCTGTCCACTTTACCAATTGCAGCCTTGAGACTATAACATCAACTTTTATCTGACTTTCCATCCTGCTGCCCTATCTTACAAATTTCAGATTTGACAGCCCCCATAATCAGGTGAAGCAATCCTTAAAATAATGCATTTTTTAGGGACTCCTTGGTGGCTCCATCAGTTGAGTGTCCAACTCTTGATTTTGGCTCAGGTCTTGATCACAGGGGCACGGGATCAAGCCCCATATCAGGCTCTGCATTGAGCATAGAGCCTGCTTAGGATTCATACTTCTCTCTCCCTCTGACCCACTCTCCCACTAGCTTTTCTCTTTCTCAAAATGAAAAAAAAATATTTAAAATAATGTATCTTTAAAATAAAATAAAATAAAATAATATACATATATCTTTATTGTGTCTGTACTGGTTCTGTTTTTGTTTTTTGGTTTTTGGTTTTTGTTTTTTTTTTGAGAATCCTGACTCATACAGAAGTTATAAATATATAATGAATATTAAAAAGTAAGATTTAATGTATGTATTCTTATACAACAAATTTCTTATAAACTATTACATATCACAAGCAAAAATAGGATATGAATTTCATTTCTATATAAAATAGACTCATACCATTCAAGTGCTCTAACACTTTCACTCCCTGCCCCCCACTATCTTCTATTAGCACAATTAAACTTCTAGCTGAGATGGATCAACACAATTTCCTGTTAGTGGTAAAGACTGCATTAAGTGCTTCTTATCTATCAGGCACAGCTTTAATCTCATTCTCCAGTGTAAGGTGAAATCCATTGCAAGAAGATGACATTTGCTATATTTCGAGAAAATGTAACTGGAGAAAAATGTAGATGAACTGTTTTAAGCTATTCCAAGAAAACAAAAAATGTTCAAAAAAGAAGAAAGTGCTCTTTATAACAGTGAGAGATCCTGCAATCCAATTGTTCTTGCTTAAGTCTTGAGTTTTTTAAATGTTTTTAAAATGTGAACACATTGTGTGTATACACACAGACACACACACACACACACACGCAATGTTAACAATGCTAACATTTACAGTGTAGATATAGATGATATAGATATAGATATAGATAGATATTGAAGTGAATTAGTGGGCTAATTATATAACACTAGATTGGTATTTTTTTACAACAAATTTGCATATAATGCCAAAGCATATCTGTAGAAGAGGTATGAATTTATTTCCATTCCTGCTATAATGTAAAGCATGTTTTTATACCTGAAAAAATCATAAAGAGCATATTTTTACTGTATTGACTTAATCAATGTTGGTGAAATTCTTTCTAAGACTACTTCGAAAAAGCTAAATCCCAATGTTATTCTTTAACTGTACATGAGTGTAAACTGAATATAAATTGCTTTTGCAATGGATTTGCAAGCTTCTCTGCAACTATCTTGTCAATTTTATTGGCAGAGATACCTAGTTAAGACATTTTATTCAAAATTTCTCTGTGAGAAAAAGACCAATAATGGCAAGAATATTGAAACGCTGCTAGGAGATCTTAGTCTATTTTTCCCCCAGTGCTATGAATCTTTATTCTTTTGTTGTTTGTTTGTTTAGTACTACTAAAGCTTTCTCTTTATATGGATTAAAATGAATTATAATGTTCTTTTTTTTGTTCTTTCAGAGTTTCTTTATAATGTAATAATGTCTTACTGGGTTCATTATGCCTATCTTCAATTGATATCTAGAATTCTCATTTTTTTGGTGAGAAAAAACAACAATAATGAGTTTTATAAGATGTACACAAGCATTTTAGCCTTTTTTTTTTACAATTATTAGAATGAAGGAAAAAAGCTAATTTTAGTAGAATTGGTTTGAATTAATCCATGTAACTGAAAATATTACTGATATATTTAAGAAAAAATGGCAAATCACAAGTAACATAAGAATATGAGGTTAATTTCTTTGATCATATAAATAATTAAAGAAGAATCTCAATGACAAATACACATAGTCAATATAATATTTTATATTTTAATTTTTTAAATGTTTATTTTTGACAGAGAGCATGAGTGGGGGAGGGTCAGAGAGTGAGGGAGACACAGGATCTGAAGCAGGCTCTACACTGTCAGCATACAGCCCAATGTCGGTCTGTAACTCACGAACTATGAGACCATTACTTGAGTCAAAGTCAGATGCTTAACCAACTGAGCCACCCAGGAACCCCTAGAAATTTTTTAAATGAAATATCTTTATTACTAGTGAAACATTTAGTAATAAATATTAAATTTTGCACCCTGCCTTTCAAAATGGCAACATATGATATGAAGTAACAAGAACCACTGTCATCCAATCAGTGGGTGAAAAGACACTCTTAAATACTTTTTATGGCAATGTAAATTGGTTCTATATTGTAATATGTTGACAGACACAAGGAAAATTCCTCTTTTTTTTTTTTGTATAGGAACTTTATTGTGAAAAATTAAAAATTGACAGGGTTAGGTACAAACATGTCTGATGCAGAGTTTTTTGTTTGTTTTTGTTTTTTGTTTTTGTTTTTGTTTTGTGTGTGTGTGTGTGTTTTGTTTTGTTTTGTTTTGTTTTGTTTTTGTATTCTTTAGCTCAATGTGTCCTGCACACAGGATAAGTACCAGGTACTTTGATGTGGATACTGCAGCCAATCAAAGCAATCTTTTCTTCGTCCTTACTGAGTTTCAACTCAGCATAGGAACAGATGCTTATTAAAACGTAATCATATTCTGGTGGCTTAGTTGGTTAAGCATCTGACTTTAACTCAGGTCATGATCTTGCAGTTTGTAAGTTCGAGCAACACATCACGCTCTGTGCGGACATCGTGGAGCCTGCATGGGATTTTCTCTCTCTCTCTCTCTCTCTCTCTCTCTCTCTCTCTCTGTCCCTCCCCCACTCGTACTGTCTCTCTCTCCCAAAATAAGTAAGTAAACATTTTTTAAAAATTCAAAAAAAAATTTATGTTGTGTGCAAGTGACGAATCACTGAATTCTACTCCTGAAGCCAACATTGCACAGTATGTTAACTAACTAGAGTGTAAATACACATTTAAAAAGAACAAAAATAATAATAATAAGAAGACAAAGCAAACATACAAGAATAAGAAACTTTTTAAAAAACTATGCATCATCTTTCCCTCTTTGTTCCAGCTCCACTACTTAGCTCCTGAGTGACTTTGGGCAAGTATTAGACTCTCTACATTCTTGAGGTTGTCAAGTATATTTATATATTTGCTTTATTTTTTTTAATTTTTTTTAATGTTTACTTATTTTTGAGACAGAGAGAGACAGAGCATGAATGGGAGAGGGTCAGAGAGAGAGAGGGAGACACAGAATCTGAAACGGGCTCCAGGCTCTGAGCTGTCAGCATAGAGCCCGACCTGGGGCTGGAACTCACGGACCTTGAGATCATGACCTGAGCTGAAGTTGGACGCTTAACCGACTGAGCCACCCACGCGCCCCTATATTTGCTTTAAATATATACTGATATATTTAATACTGCAGAGTATTGCAGAATAAAATAAGGTAGCATGCCTCAAGTCCTAGGGCAGTGACTGGCATATGGAAAACTTTTACGAATTCTTGTTTGTTATTCTATTAGCAATGGTGGTGGCGATAATAATAGCTAATAGTATAAGGGAAATAGGAATTGATGGTAGTTGTAGGAATGGAAGAGTAATAGTTCTGCTCTGTCATTTTGCCTTTGAATCATACAAGCAGCACTGGGCATCAACGGCGTTGAGATTGCTATCTCCCAGATACTAATGTTAGACAAATGTTTTCTAAAATAAAATTTCCTGTTCAAAAGTACTAGTCTGTTCCTATTCTCAGTTAAACCAAATACTTTCAAGACACTTAAAATTTCATCTCCAATTCTGGGTTTTGCCTGAAGTCTAAATACTATCTTCTCAGTACTCTGCATGTTTTGAGGAAAGTATGCATATCTTTATTTTTTCTCATGTTTTTTTTTTTCCATTGTGTACTCAATTTCTTTAAAAAAATATTTTTAGGGGCGCCTGGGTGGCTCAGTCGGTTAAGCGGCCGACTTCGGCTCAGGTCATGATCTCACGGTCCGTGGGTTCGAGCCCTGCATCGGGCTCTGTGCTGACAGCTCAGAGACTGGAGCCTGTTTCAGATTCTGTGTCTCCCTCTCTCTGACCCTCCCCCGTTCATGCTCTGTCTCTCTCTGTCTCAAAAATAAATAAATGTTAAAAAAAAATTTTTAAACATTTTTAGTTTATTTATTTTTTGAAAGAGCAAGAGCAGGAGGGTTTGAGAGAGAGAAAGAGAGAGAACCCCAAGCAGACTCCACACTGTCAGGGCAGAGCCCCATGTGGGGCTCCAACTCACAAACTGTGAGATCATGACCTGAGTCAAAATCAAGTCAGATGCTTAACCAACTGAGGCACCCAGGAGCCCTGTACTCATTTTCTAAAATTTTTTTATGTTTATTTTTGAGAGAGAGAGAGAAAGACAAAGCATAGGCAGAGTAGGCGCAGAGAGAGAAGGAGACACAGAATCTGAATCAAGTCAGACACTTAATCAACCAAAGCACCCAGGAGCCCTAGCAATTTCTAAATTAATGCTTATAGGGTTGTTGGGGAATGCAAAGTGCTGAGAAGAATTTTTCACATACAAACACTACAAAAGTGCCTTCAATTATTGTTATTTAATTATCTCCCTACTAAAAGTAATGTGCCATTGGCACTAATTTAATTGTATCCAGACTTCTGGTTTCTGGTCTAACATCTAAAGAGCTTGAGAGTTATCTCTCCATCCTATTTGATAAGTAAAAAGCTGAACAAACTGAAAAGTCAACAGCTCTCTTACATCTGTTAGTGATGTCTCATGGCAATCCGCTGCCCCGGAATTAGAGAGGCAGACAGGTGACCAGAGAATCACATTACCTGAGCAGAAACCTCCACAGGAACCAATACTGGTTGGGAAAACCTACACTATAATTGATAAATTGCTGTAGGATCAGTGAAGTCAAATGTGAGAGTTAAACATTTCAGGGAAGACCAGACATGGGGGCTTCGCACACTTTTGTGAGGTTTACCATCAGAAACCTAAACTGGTTCTCCCAGCGACCGTCGGAGAAAAAGCCCCTCATGCTTCTAGCAGGAGAAAGGAAAAAAAGAACCATTTTGAAACGTACCAGACTATTCTGTTCTTTCAACAAGGCTTACCTTTAAAAGGAACTGTTTTCCAGAACTTAGAGTACTGGGGTTTTCTCAGAATTTCACTGACCTGGGAGAAGGCAAATACTCTATCCAGTCAACTCTAGTCATCCTGTCTCACCTGAGGGGATGGAAGGAAACTGAGAGGCATTTGTGAAATTTAAAGTCACAGAGGGGCATCAACTCACCAAAAGACAGTGACATAGTGATAGGATTCTAAAATATTTCCCCTTGCTCTACATTTCACCACACAATAAAAGCTTATTTAATGTATTTCCTCTTACCTAATACATCATGTCTGGCTCTCAAAAAAAAAAAAAAAAATCACAAGCACACTAAAAGGCAATACACAGCTTGAAAGAACAGCAAACATCAGAATCAGACTCAGACATGTCAGAAATGTTGGAATTATCAGACTGGGAATTTAAATCAAATATGACTAATACACTAAAGATCATAATGAACAAAGTAGACAATATACCAGAAAAGATGGACAAAAGAAGCAGAGATATGGAAATTCTAAGAAAGAATAAAAAAAGATATACTAGAAATTAAAAACACCGTAACAGAAATGGAAAATGTCTTTGATGGGCTCATATGTAGACTGGACATGGTGAGGATTGACTCTCTGAGCTTAAGCATATCTCAAAATAAACTTCTAAGATGGGAAGAAAAAGGAAAAAAAAAAAGAGTGGAAAAAGCAACAACAACAGAATATCTAAAAGCTGTGGAACGACTATAAAAGGTGTAACATATGTGTAACAGGAATACCAGAGACAGGAAAAAAGGAGTAACACAAATAGGTGAAGCAATAATAAGTGAAAATTTCAAATTAATATCAGATACTTAAACCACAGATCCAAAAAGCATAGACGACACCAAGCAGAAAAGTACCAAAAAAAAAGGGGGGGGGGATCCCAGTCACATCATATTGTAACTGCAGAAAATCAAAGAAAAAAAAAAATCTTAGTTATTTCTTATTTATTGACTGATTTTAGTCTATTTTTTTAAATTGCATAGTTGACATATATGAGTTTTAGATATATAATACAGAAATTCGACACTCCTATACATTATGAATGCTCACCACGATAGGTGCAGTTACCATTATCACCATACAAAGTTATTACACTATTATTGACTACAATCCCTGTGCTATACTTTTCATATTTAGTTTATAACTGGGAGACTATATCTCTCAATTCTTTTCACCTGTTACCGCCTATCCTAGCCACCAGTTTATTCTCTGTATTTATGAGTCTGTTTCTCTCTTATTATTGTTGTTTTTCTTGTTTTGTTTTGAATATTCCACATATAAATTAAATCATATGGCATTTGTCTTTTTCTGACTTCATTCATTTTTTTCATTTTTTTTATTTATTAAATTTTTTTAATGTTTATTTTTGAGAGAGAAAGATAGACATAGTGCAAGCAAGGGAGAGACAGAGAGAGGGAGACACAGAATCCCAAGCAGGCTCCAGGCTCCGACCTCTGAGCTGTCAGCACAGAGCCCAACACGGGGTCAAACTCACCAACCGTGAGATTATGACCTGAACCGATGTCAGATGCTTAACCGACTGAGCCACCCAGGTGTCCCCTGACTTCTTTCATTTGACATAATACACTCTGAGTCTATTCATATATTTGTGAACAACAAATTTTCATTTTTTTTTCACGGCTGAGAAATATTCTATTGTGTTAATATGCCACATGTTATCTACTCATCTATCAGTGGACACTGAGTCTGCATCCATACCTTGGCCATTGTAAATAATGCTGAAATAAACATAGAGGTTCATTTATCTTTGCAAATTAGTGTTTATGTTTTCTCTGGGTGAATACCCAACAGTGGAATTATTGAATCTTAGGATATTTCCATTTTTGTTTTTTGGAGGAAACTCCATACTGTTTTCCAAATGGCAAAATGTTGACGGTTTGGCTTTGCTTCTCCTTTCTGCTTTATTTTAAAATGTGAGAGGAAAGGGGCGCCTGGGTGGCTCAGTCGGTTGAGTGTCGGACTTCAGCTCAGGTCATGATCTCACATTTCATGGGTTTGAGCCCCTCGTCGGGCTCTGTGCTGACAGTGTGGAGCCTGGAGCCTGCTTCAGATTCTGTGTCTCCCTCTCTCTCTGTCCCTCCCCTGCTTATGCTCTGTCTCTGTCTCAAAAATATATATAAACATTATTATTATTTTTTTTTAATGTGAGAGGAAAGAGATAAATTGAAGAAAAAGTTAAGCAAAAAGGAACAAAAGCTTCAGTATTTGGAAAATTCTCAGCACATATCCATACTGTAAAAAGTGAGGAAGCTGCTTCTTTTTTCTTTTTAATGTTTATTTTTTTGAGGGAGAGAGACAGAGCACAAGCAGGGAAGGGGCAGAGGGAGAGGCAAACACAGAGTCTGAAGCAGGCTCCAGGCTCTGAGCCATCAGCACAGAGCCCGACACGGGGCTTGAACTCATGAACAGTGAGACTTGTGCCAAAGTCGTTTGGTCAACCAACTAAGCCACCCACTTGCCCAGAGAAAGTTTGTCTGAATACAATACTACGAATGTTACTGAGCAGCCATTTGGTAAAGAGACTGATTAGTGTGAGTGTGAATTACAGATTTAATCAGCCATCACAATAGAAGTCCACAATACAGATGAGTTTATCGCAGCCCGGATACTGCCGGTTTGGACCAAAGGGAACAGAGATAGGATGAAAAAAAAAAAAAAAAAAAAAAGGAAGACTTTCATACTTCTGGGATTCTATAGAACTGGACAACAAAGCTACCTGGCTAAAATGGTTCACTATTCTTCAAGCAAAGCGGGGAATGGCACCAAAAGTGATTCCGAAATTATGAGAGCTGCCTCCAAGATTTTGAAGGATAGAAACTTCTGGCTTCATTTCAGCAAGTTAGGCTTCCACCACCAGAAGGCTTGAGGGTTGGGTGGCTCTGCACCACCACAGGGGAGGGAACTCCCAATGGAGCCGTGGGGATAGAGCTATCACCTAAGGCCCCAGGGGTGATGTTGCTGCTGCCCACGGCCCATCAGGGGGCACAACATTTAATCAAAGAGGATTATTTTCCAGCTTTAAAGTCCAACTGTATTTGCCTTGCTTGTTTTGAATTTGCATGAGATTGACCCATCATCCCTCCATACCTCCCAATTTTTCCTTTTTATAATGGAAATATCTATCTCATGGCTGCCCCACAATTTTATTTTGGAAGCACCAATCTTGTCTGATTTTATAGTTTTGCAGCTGGAGAGGACTGTTGCCTCAGGATGAATTGTACCTCAAATTTCACGAATACCTGACTTAGATGATATTTAGAGAGATTTTGCGCTTTAGACTGCAGAGTTGAAACTGGAATGAGTTGAGACTTTTGTGACTGTTGGAATGGAATGAATATATTTTGCAAAGAAAACATGAATTTTAGGAGATCAGGACTAGATTGAATTATGTTCTCCACAAATGCATACGTTGAAGTCTTAACCTCTAATGTGATTGCATTTAGACCTAGAGTTTAGGAGATAATTAAGGTTAAATAAGATCATAGGGGTGGGGTCCTAATCCAATAAAACTGTTGGCCTTGTTAGGAATCTCTCTCTCAAACTCTCTCTCCATGTACTCTCAGACAAGAGACCATGCAAGGACAAACCATCTGCAAAACAGTGAGAGAGTCCTTATCAGAAATGGAACTCTGACAGAAACTTCACCTTGGACTTTCTGGTCTCCAGAACTGTGAGAAAAAAAAAATCTATTGTGGAAGCCACACAATATGTGATATTTTGCTATGGTAGTTTGAGCAGACTAATAATGTAAAAGGAAAATGATACCAGTCAGCAACTCAGATCTTGAAATGAAAAGCATTACAGAAGGGCTAAGTACAGGTTAAAAAAAAAAAAAAAAGAAAAAGCTTTTATTTTTCATATTCATAATTTATATAACAGATAACAACTTATTCAAAATGATAATAGCAACAATGTATTTGATTATACATATATATAATAGGCAGTACAAAAGTGTATATAATGTTTACGTAGGCTTCTGTATAAGTGAAATCAAGACAGCAATGGGCAGAGATAGGAGAGAGGGATTAAGATTATTTTGTTACTAAAAGTACTTGCAGTACTTTTAGTACTTTAGTAATTTTGATTACTGAAAGTAATCAAAAAGTCTTTTAGTACTTTAGTACTTTTGATTACTGAAAGTAATCAAAAAGTACTTTTAGTACTTTAGTACTTTTGATTACTGAAAGTAATCAAAAGAGAGTGGGTGTAACAACCCAGAGGTTGTATAGTGTCATTTCAAAGTAGTCTTTGTTAGTTGCATATTGCAGATTCCAATACAGTTACAAAAAAAAAAAATAAAATAAAAATGCATGACTGAAATACTGAGAAAGTAGAGAAAGTGGAATCATATAATGCACAATTAAAAGCGCAACATGCAGAAAGGAGTGGAAGAGAAAACTAGCAATAAAGAATAAGAACAGCAAATAGAATACAGTACCAAATGTGGCAGAGCTATAGATTAATGTTTGTGTTCCCTCAAAATTCCTATGTTGAAACCTAATCCTGTGATGATATAGGAAGATGGGGCCTTTCGAAGGTGATTGGGTCATTGGCGGGGATTAATGCCCTTATAAAAAGAAAGCAAAAAAGAGATCCCTTGCGTATTCCAATTTGTGAGGACATAGTGAGAAGACAGCAATCTGTGAATCGGGAAGCAGCTGTCACAAGACACTGAGGCTCTGCCACTTGATTTTGGACTTCTTAGCCCCCCAGCAGTGTGAAAAATAAATGGTTGTTTTTTATATTATCTAGTATTTGATTTTTTTTTTTAATATATAGTAACCTGAATAGACTAAGACAGGTAGATAGAATTGCAGTTATATCAATAATCATTTTTAAAGTACGTGTCTAAATGCACCAATTAAAAGACACTGTCAGAATAGATCCAAAAATAAAACCTAACTATACGTTGTCTACAAGAAACACCCTTTTTTAAAAATGTTTATTTATTTTTGAGAGGGACAGAGACAGAGCACAAGTGGGGAAGGGACAGAGACACACACAAACACAAACAAGCTTCAGGCTCTGAGCTGTCAACACAGAGTCCGAGGAGGGGCTCGAACCTACAAACCATAACATCATGACCTGATCCAATGTCTGATGTTCAACCCACTGAGCCACCCATGTGCCCCAAGAAATCCCCTTTAAATATAAAAACATACAGAAATTAAGAGTAGAGGGAACTAGAAATATATCCTATGCTGAAAATAATCAGAAGAAAGTGGGTGTAACTACATTAATTTCAGACAGAACAGACTTCAGAAAAGGTAAATGACCAGGGATAAGGAAAGGCTTAGAAAAAGATAAAACAGCCAATTTTCCAAGAAGACTTAATTCTTAATGTGATTGCCTGTAACCATAAAGCATCAAAATATTTGAGTCAGGGCTCCAGAGCTGTGAGATAATAATTTTCTTTTGTTTTTAGAAATAAATAAATAAATGAATAAATAAATAAATAAGGAGAAACCTGATAGATATGCAAGAAGAAACAATCTTTTCCACTCTTTAAAACCTATCATAAATGGCAATTTACACACAAAAAAATTCATCCTGACACTTCTTTTCAAACTATATGTGTCCTTATTACTTTTGTTTCTCACTTCTGAATCACATTTTCTTTTACTTATTGAAATAGTGAAAGTAGTTATCCAAGAGTTGCTTCTTGAGACCTAGACGTACATCCCATAAAAATGCTATGTATTTGTAGAGTTCTAGCCAGAAACAGCTTACAGTTGAGAATGAGGTAATATGTTAGTAAAAGATATAAGTAGGCAGTGAGGATAATCCTCAAGTAGCTTGCTAGGTAAGCAATTGGTCTGAGACCACAGATGGATCCCAGCGTCCGTATTTGAGAAAGAGATTTCAAATTGTTTTCAGCTTTATCAATTTCAACAATATCCCTATGAAGTTTATATTTTGATCTCATCTATTTTTAAATTAAAATTCCTCAGATCTCCGCTAGTTGTTTGATTTAGTAGGGTTATTAAAACCTTGAAGTGTGTATCTTTTTGCTCAGATGAATTTATTCAAATTTTATATACAGTATCATTTGATGAAAATTTTTTAGTTTTCTTTTTGGTTTGTTTATTTTTGAGAGAGAGAGCACAAGCGGGGGAGGAACAGAGAGAGAGGGAGAGAGAGAGAATCCTAAGGAGGCTCCGCACTGTCAGTGCAGAGCCCAATGCGGGACTTGAACTTAACCATGAGATCATGACCTGAGTCAGAATCAGGAATTGGACACTTGACCAACTGAACCACCCAGGCTCATGTTTTCATGCAATCAAATTTATATTGTCTATGCTTTTTATTTATTATAACATGCTTAGCCAGATCTTCTTTACTCTTTACTTCTTTTATATAAGGTCAGTTATTTTTCATGTTATTTTACATTTTCATATTTTACGCTTTGATTATTGATTTATTTATAAACTTTTTAGAGGCAAGGCAGTTCTTCTGCCTCACACATAGATACCAAGGGTTCTTCGAGGTGTGTCATCAATTGTTACTTATCAAATGTATAATTCTTTTTTAAAAACCAAAGATATTTGTCTATGACAATGTTTTCAATGGAAAATGCCAAGTAAGAATGTTTCATAATGTGCCGTGGAGCAGAATTCAATTAGTTGTAAATAATAGGTAGAACATTTCAACAAGCTAGGATTTGAGAAGTATATGCATGTTAGAAAATGCAGAAATGATATCTAATAAATATAAAAAGAGAGTGCAGTCAGGGTAGGAAGCAATCCTGTTCCATTGAAGAAGTACTTTTGAAGGCTGACCATGTCAATAATGCTGTTATTGAGTATGCTTTTATATGTTTTGAAAATTTTGGCTATCTACTAGATCATTTTGCAATTAATATAGACTTTGTCATTTTTAGTTTTGTTTTTATCATGTACTGAAATTTTTTTTAAAAGTTTTGAAAGTTGAGTTCCATTTCCAGGTTGACAGTGTTAGCGACTCACCAGCCCATCCCCCACTCCCACCCCCCCCCCCCCCCCGGGGAACGGAGGGGAGGGAAGAAGTGGAAAAAAGCTATTAAAAACAAAACAAAAATCCAAACTATTCTAAATCTCTGGAAATTGTCCTAAGGGCATATAGTTAATGAAAACGTGCTTTTTTCAAGAGAATCTACTAAAACCTAGTATGATCAATGAGAGTCTAATGTGTGAGCCACCTCCCACTCTATTCTGCCCCTTCCCATCCCAACATCTCAGCTCGACAGTGGCTTCAGTCAGGGTAGAAATGTCTTAGAAGATGAAAACAGTCCTTGATCTCCCCTCATACTCCAAATCAGGCTTGCAGACTTTCTGTGAGTGGCAGGTCTCCGGCATTTCTCATCCTTCTAACTCAAAGTTGAAGAGACTACATTCTAGGTGAGTATGGCTCAGAGGTCGGTGGGGGGGGGGGGTGGTCCCTTCTTCCACCCAGGACAAAATAGGACAAAATCTCTACCCCAGGCAAAGCAGGTCAAGAATACTGGGGCCTCAACTAACCTCTTGCAAGCTCAGTCATAGAGTGACTCTCCACACCTGGAGAGGCAGGGATAGGGAAGCCAAAAGGAACAGAGGCTACTCCTGGCCCAGAACCTGGAATAGTGGCTCAGAATATTTGCCTAGAACAAGAAACCATTCATAAAACAGAAGTTCAGCAGCTCTCCACAAAGGAGTGACTATTTGAAGCAGTGTGGAAAGTGCAATCTAAATGTACTCTTGAAGGCAACAGTTCCTTTTAATGAAGAGCAACATGTTAAACCATAAGCCACCTAGTTCACCAGAAAAAAAAACAAGGAAAGACACTGCAAAGAAAAGCCCTCAAGGACTCAAAACCCCAAAGACACCTCAAAAACTACTTCTGCCAAAATATAATTGGATCATACTACTGAGCAACTTGTGTCCTAAGGTATTGTCAATTGTTCAATCAGCAGGAAATGGAAGAGCCTAAGGGGTAGGGGTTTAATACCAAATAAAGTAGACAGATTACCAGAAAGATCAGGAAAAGAGAAAATCAAATATTGTTTTGCTCAAACCACTGCCATCTCAAACCTAAGCCTTAAGCAAAACTAGGCAGGCTTTCTCTAAGTAACATCAAATTCTTTACACTACCTGGAAAATACACCACAGTAAAATAGTCTAGCTAAGTCACAAAACAAACAAACAAACAAAAACACAAGCATAAATAATCCCAGAGGGAAATAAGTATTCAGAGTTTCCATAATACATTATCTAAAATGTCCAGTTTTCAACAACAAAATTATAAGACATGAAAGAAACAACAGCCTGAATCATTAAAAGAAAAAAAAAAATGACAATAGAAATTGCCAGTAAGAGGAACCAGACATCAGATTTAACAGACAGATTTTTTTTTTCAAATTAGCCATTGTAAATATTTTCAAATTGGAATGTACCCAAATGGAAATTCTGGAATGAAAAGTACAATAATTGACTTGATAATTTGTGAGAGGGGCTAACGGCAGATGAACTGGCAGAAGAAAAAATAAGTGAATTGGGTTTTAGATCAATAGTATTTATAAAGACAGTAAAAGTGCATATTCATTTTTTTCTTTTCTTAACTGATTTAAACAGGAATTGTATAAACATATGGGTAGAATTATATTGTTGGGCCTTTAATATAAAGAAAATGCAATATATTTGACAATAAGAGAACAGAGGATGTTAGTGGGAGTGGAGTTACAATTGGAGTAAAGAAAGGACAGATGGTGTTTTTATTCCAAGGAAATAAATAAATAGAATCAGAAATGGTAAGCAGTGTAAATATAATTTTATAAATATATACCTGATTCCCTTTTATTTTTCAACTTCTTAAATAGACATAAAAATATTCAAAGTAGTAATCATAACAATGTATTATAGAATTTATAACATGTATAGATATAATATATATGTAATATATGTTATATACATGTAAATATATATTCATGTATACATGTATACAAATTATATATACATATAATTTTATATACAATAATTATATATGTGAATACACTTACACATACACACACAAATATCATTGAAAGAAAAATCAGGGGATAGCGCTATATAAGGTTAACATTTCCACGTCTCACCAGAATTAAGTTAGCAGAAATCTGAAGTAGATTATGATGAATTAATATGTACATAGGAATCCCTGAAGGAACCACTAAGAAAATAACTCAGAACAGAATGGAAAATAAAGGGTTGAGAAAGAATTAGATTGAGATTGAGTATTTTTTTTCCAAAAAACTGTCATTTGTGTTTGCTTTCCATAATACATATCCTATAAAATATTCACATTTAAAATTGAAAAAGAATTAGCAAAAGCATTCATATTTTAAACAGTGAATTTTGTTTTTAAATATTTTAAAGCTCACATGATGTTTTGTATCTAATATATTTAGTTCTGAACTTTTAATTGTGTTAAGCTGATGCAGCGGCCATCAACTGTCAGTTCCCCTACAATTTTCTTATCACAAAATTTTATTTTCATTAATTTATTGTTTCATGGCTTACATCTCCAAGTAGAATATGTGGGAAGTCATGTAGCTGGTAGCATGGTATTTGAATACTTACATGGTTGAGAATTTTTTTGGGGAGGGGGGGTTGGGGGGTTGCATAATAATGGTGGTGGATTTTGTTTTGTTTCATGCTTTTTGGGTAAATCAGAATCCTGAAATTATCAAATCTTAGAGTATGTGTATATTTTATCCTATTAGAAACATAGTTTTCAGTGGAGAGGGCTTGTTCCTCTTTCATTAAATTTGTCCATAACTAAGAATTTTATATTTAATGATGCTATTATGAATATTTTTTTATCTCAGTTTCAAAGTATTTATTTCTGGTTATGGACTGCAGTTGATTTTTCTATATAGACCACATATTTGAATAATTTTAAAAGTATTTGTTATTTTTAGTTTAATTGCTGTAAATTTCTTATGACTTCTTAGAATTTTCTCCTGACACCATCATAAGGAGACACTAGATACAGATTCTAGAAATGTTTCTTCAAACTTCTAAGTAATTGTAGTTTTAAAAAATATATTTGCTATGGATTTTTACTTTAGTTTAATATTAAAATATTAAAAAAGTTTAATATTAAAATTTTTACTTTAGTTTAATATTAAAATATTAAAATGTAAAATAAAATAAAATATAGGTTTTTGTTTTTGGAGTGATTTTGTCTGGCTTTGGTAACAGGATAATGCTAGCATCATAATATAAAGTGGGAAATATTTCCTCCTCATTTATTTTCTGAAAAAGATTGTGTAGAATTGGTATTAATTCTTCTTTAAAAATTTGTTCATAATCTCCTGCAAAACCATATAGGCCTCCTGAGTTTTGTTTTAGAGTGTCTTATTAAAGACTCAATTTTACTTAGAAGTTGTTAGATTACTCACAGTATCCATTTTCTATTGAGTGAATAGTGATAATTTGTTTTCAAGGAATTGCCTCACTTTGCCCAATATGTCAAATGCATGTGCATAGCATTATTTGTAGTATTCCCATATTCTTTTCCTCTATGCCAGGAGTGTCCTAATACCTCTGTCTCATTCCTGGAGGTGGAGATTTGTCTTCTCTGTTTTTTTTTTTTTTCTTTGCTAGTCTTCCTAGAGATTTCTCACTATTATTAATCTTTTCAAAATATAACTATTGTATTGATTTTATCTATTGTATTCCTGTTTTCAATTTCAGTGATTGCTGCTTTTTGTTATTTCCTTCCTTCAGCTTGATTTGAGTGTGTTTTGCCCCTCTTTTGCTAGAATCTTGAAGTGGGAACTTCAATTATTGGTTTGATTCTTTTCTAGTGTAAGCATTTGATGTTAAGAATTTCCCTCTCAGCACTTGTTAAGCTATGTTCCAAAATTTGTTCTGTTCTGTTTCCCTGATATATATATATATATATATAATTCTGCCCCTCCCCTGCTTATGTGCTCTCTCTCTCTCAAAATAAATAAATAAACTTAAAAAAAAATATATAGCCACTCCTGTTTTCCTTTGATCAATGTTTATATATACACATATATAATATGTATATATATACAGTTATATTTATATTTATATATATATATATATACACAGTTTTATATATATATATATATATATATATATATATATATATATATATATCCCTGAGACATTCTCTTTAATCCATAGGCCAACTAGATATGTGTTGTTCAGTTTCCATGTATTTGGATATTTTCTTGTTATCTACAGTAATAGATTTCTATGTTTTCATAGTGGTTGGAGAATATACTCTGCATGATTTTATTTAACTTTATTTTTTTACATTTGTTAGGGTTTGTTTTATGGCCCAAGATGTGGTCTGTTTTGGAATATGTTCCATAGGCACTTGAAATGAACGTGTATTCTCCTGTTCAATGGGATGTTTGATAAAAATCAATTATTGTTCTATACTATCAATTAGATTATCTCTTTTTTTTTTTTATCGTGTTGTTAAATTCTTCTATACTTTTGATGATTTTCTGTCCAATCTATCAACTCTTCAAAAAGAATGTTGTTGTTTCATGTGTTGATGTCTATGATTATAATTATGTATTTGCCTATTTCTTCTTTCAATTAAGTTTATTCTTTACATATTTTGTAGCTGTCTTTTGGTACTATTCATTTAGAATTTTTATGTCTTTTTATGGATTAAACTTTTTATCATTATACAATATCCATTTTTCTCTGATATTTTATCTGCTTTGTATCTATTTTATCTGACTTTAACATAACCACTCTTGGGGTGCTTGGGTGGTTCAGTCAGTTAAGCGTCCGACTCTTGGTTATGGCTCCAGTCATGATCTCATGGTTTGAGTTTGAGTCCCCTATAGGGCTCCATGCTGACAATGTGGAGACTGCTTGGGATTCTCTCTCTCTCCCTTTCATTCTGCCCCTCCCCTGCTTATGTGCTCTCTCTCTCTCAAAATAAATAAATAAACTTAAAAAAATATATAGCCACTTCTGTTTTCCTTTGATCAATGTTTATATATATACATATATATAAAATATATACATATATTTTTACATATACATAAAATATGTAAAAAATATATATATATATATATATACAAAAATATATACATATATTTTTCCCCCTATTGCTTTACTTTCAATTTGCTTAGGCCATATTTGAAACAAGTTTGAAGTTTGGGTTATAAAGTTTAATCCACTTTGACTATATCTATTGTCTTTGGTATATTTAGATAATTTGCTTTTAGAAAGATATCAACTACAACATTAAAAATAAAGTTGAAAGGTAATATTGTTCTATAATTTTAAAGTTGATTTTACATTTCTTCCTTTACATCTGTTACAGAAAAACACTACAAGGTAGTTGCTCGTTTTTATTAATAGCTTAACATTATCATATGTTTGGAAACAGTCAGACTTGATTTGAAGGAGACAGCATTCTGTAATTGACAACATATGGGATAAGACCAGACATGAGTGCTGCTGAATGCTTTGCTAGTAAAATGTTTTCTAACATTGATATGTATCATTTCACATCCTAAAATCTCAATTTGTTTGTTCTCAAATAGTGTGTTGTAAAGACCAAATGCAATGTTCGAAACAGTTTGTAAACTGTAAAACACTGAATGTATCACCAGTTGCTATCAAGCCTACTAATTTGTCCCAAAACAAAGAAAATAGTGTCTCAGTCTGGTCTAGAACATGGGGCTTTTCCTTTTCAGTTTTTACTGTTTTTCCAATTGAAATTATGAAACACTTCTGCATTTGTTGTAAGGTACATTTTAGAAATTGAATATGTTCAATTACTCAATATGTAACTTAAATTTACCGTTGATTAATATTACTTAAGTTTACTTACATTTACAAAGAAGTACTGAAAGTATCACAGCTTATTACTTTTTAAACCTCAGGAAGTCATAACAAAATGCATTAGGTAAATTATTTACAATCCATTTTTATTAAAACCTAAATTAACTAAATCACATTGTTTCAAATTAAAAAATACAACTGCATAGAAATGAATGTTCAGTATATGTGTAATATTGTAAATATAAATAAATACGTGAGTATATATATATGTATGTATATATATATATACATATATATACATACATATATATATATATAGCAGAATTAAAATATAACAGACAAGTTACCAAGTGAAAAACTTGAATTTGAGAAGAAAAGAATAGTAAGTCTCATAACATAAAGAAGACAAAAAACTGGCCATCTAGTTTAGTGATAGGATATTTCATTTTCTCCCCAAAAACTGTGAAACTTTTGAAAGGTGTAGGACAATAAAATATAAAATTATGGATGAAATAAAGAATTATTGACCTTCTGTGTCAGAAATCCTAATAGGACTGGTTGTATCCAATCTCAGAGAAAATGTGCAGTTAGTAGATTAGAAATAGCAAAGCTACTTGGTTCAAGTGACCCCATGATTAAATTCAATATAACTTAGAATAGTGACCTAAATGCTATATCAAACTAAAGTTTGAATTCTCAAAGGCATATTTTCAAGGTGTAAGAAAAGGAATGGAGAAAGTGGTCTAGGAAATAATAAGATAAAGCTGTAGCAAGTGAGAATAGCTAAAAAAAAAAAAAAAAAAAAAAAAAAAAAAATCAGCATCATCCAAAGGGGCTAAAATACAGAAAGGAAGGAAGGAAGGAAGGAAGGAAGGAAGGAAGGAAGGAAGGAAGGAAGGAAGGAAGAAAGGAGGAAAATACAGCCACAACAACTCTACCTGAGCAACCACTTTCAACTTAACAGATTATTTTAAGGTTAATGAAGTGTCCTTGTTTCCCCCCACCTCTTTTTTTTTTTCTCCAATGATTTATTCTCTTAGTGGTCATCACATATTAATGTTAGTGATAATTAAATTCCATATTAAATCAGCTTGTATGCTCTTTCCCTGAAGAATAAATGCAAGTTAGCAAGAATTCTTATTGGATCGTAAAGCTCTTCCTTAGGAAATGGAACAAAGAAATTATTCCCTAAAGCCTATCTAAAGGATAAACCTCACAAGTTTTATTAAGTTGTTAAATAAAACAGTAGGCAGAATTGGGAAACTCAGTAAATGAAATAAAAAAATTTTTGAATGTAAAAATATTAAATTTTTATTGAAGGTAAAATCGCATTACGATGTGCAGCGATGCCTGACTTAACCAATACCTGTCCAAGCAAGTATCCATCAAGTAACTGCCATGCCACATAACTAGAAAGTCTTAAGTAGAAGCGAGGGTGGCTATAGAATGCTCAGATCCTCCACAAAACAGAACTTTATTACCTTTACTTGAAATACTAAAGCAAAGTATATGTGCTCACATAGTCTAATTCATCAAGAATCAAATGGTAAGGAACCTATAGGCTATTCTTTCAATAACACAAATCAGCTAAACTAAAAAATCAAATTCAGTTGATTATTATTTCCCAAGAAATACCAAAGGATTTTTTTTTCACTCTAGTTAGTACAGCAAAATTCTGAGACTTGTTTTAGCCCTTTGATTTCAATTGCTGCAACACTTATGTTCAAATGCCACTGTCCAACTTCAGAAGGATCTATTAAAACCAGTTGCCATTTCTATTGAAATCTTTTTTTTTAATTCTTTATTCTATTTTTTTTTTGAAAACTTTATTCTCTTTAGGAGTAGTAAACAGTAAGTCATGATTTTGTAATTTTATAGATTTTTTTTTCAAAGTCCACTGAAGGTGCACTTGATGATTTCTTAACTAAACCTAGTTATAAATGATTGTGTTTACAGAGATGAATTAGTAATAACTGATGTAAAAATGAAAGATGATTTTATAGTTTTAGGATTCTGTATCATCAGAAATATTCTAGTTATAGGTAGTTTCATTACATAAATAATAGAATCTGAATCCATGGGGAATTTTGTTAATCATAATATATCATTCTATGCCTTGCTTATGAATACTCACTATTCAAGAGCTATTTATTTGCAATCTCAAAGCAATATATGATTTTATACACATCGCAGTCTTGTTGGATTGGAATGATTTTTACACTTACTCATAGCCTAATAATCTGAGAATATTACCCACAGAATAAACTATGAGATAGTCTAAGTCACATGGTGTTTAGCGGAGAATATAGATAGATCTTATTCTTTCAAACTACCTTTTGCTAGGAAGCATGACCCCTTTGAAAGTGCTTTTTTCATGCCATCTTTATGATTTTGCCATATCCATGTATCATCTACATGGTTCTTTATTTAATATTGTTATTCAGGTTGACCCACTTTTTACTCCAAGAATATCCACATATGAAAATTCCACATCACCATCATGAAAGACAAACAATATTCTTCGATGTAAAGTGAGAGTAACTGTAAAACATAAATTAATAAAAAAGTGTTATTAAATTTAAAATTATAAAATTATATTTTCAAAATCTTATGATAATGAAAGTAACTTGTTTTTTTAAATGACGCACTGGCAAGGTTTCTGATACAAAAATGAAAGCATTTATGATTGCCTAATATCACCTTTACACAACTCAGCAATGATATGAGAGGTTTTGTTTAATTAGTGACATTACCATCTCAGCTGCGTTGTTGGAAAAAGAAAACACCAGAATAGACTTAAAAAGAGAAAAGCGTATCTAACTTTACCTCCGTGCAGATACAGGGCAAATAGTGCAGCTGGCTTCTGTCTTTGGCTCCAAGATGCCTGCTACCAAGATCTTGGCCACTCAAGCAGTGAGGCATAACACGTATGGAGACCATCCACATCCTTTGAAATCCATGTCCCTGAAGTGGCACACTATTTCAGAATCTCACGTCTTATTGGGTAGAACTTAAATTGGGTAGAACCCGGGAAGTGTAATTCTAGCTTGATGACCACCTGCCCAGCTACAACTCAGAAAGATAAGTACTAATGGACAACTAGCCGTGTTATCACTGGTTTAAATAAGGCAGTTAGACTTAATAATTAAATAATAATTAAAGTAATTTTGTTGCATGTTGCATAAAATAATTTATGCATGTTGCATAAAATAATTATGTTGCATGAACAATACAAACTCACATACATGTCAACAGAAAGGTTAAAATACACTAAGTACCTTTTCTAAAAATGTCACATATTGGGAATTATTTCCTAAACATAGTTTTAAGGAAAAATCATTCCATTATATATACATTTTTTTCAAGAATCTCTCTGAATCAATCTCCAAAACCTGATCTTTTGAATGTGCTCAATTATTTAGTTACATATTTTTAAGTGGTAGAAATGAAGTTCTTTTTATTTAATGTTGATTTATTTCATTTTCAGAGAGAGAGGGAGACAGAGAATCTCAAGCAGGCTCTGTGCTCTTAGCACAGAGCCCAACATGGCGCTTGAACCCGCGAACGCTGAGGTCAAGACCCGAGCTGAAATCACGAGTCAGATGCTTAACTGACTGAGCCACACAGGCGCCCTTAGACGTAGGTCAGATTTTAATTCATGATGAAACAGAAGTTTTGATTTGATAAATCTAGACCAACCACTGGATAAATGAGATCAAGCTAACTTCTACCCATCAGGCCCCACTGCTGGACATGAGTATAGGATCAATACCACAGAAAATTCATAAATTTCATCCACTGATTAATGGCTGGCTCTGCAAAGAAAATATGAGTGTGTTATAAAGAGAAAAAGAGTAAGAATGGCCGCTGCACGGGCAACCATTTATTCACAACTATAATTTCTTCAAGTCTTTACAACAGGTTAGATTTCACTCTCTTTTTGCTCACTTACCACTTAGAAGATTCTGTGACACTTGCACCTTGCTAAAATTACTTGCTTACTTGTTTGTCTCTTACACTCGAAGGTGGGTTTCTCTAGTGTAGGGAGCTACATTTATTATTATTACTATTATTATTATTATTAACCTCTTCATTTTTTTTCTTATTTGCAAATGAGAATAGATTTTTTTTTTTTTTGCATATGATGTGTAGACTTCAAATGTTAATCAAAGACTGTTAAATGAAAGGGATGTTTTACTAAACTGGGTAGGATTTTCTGCCAAATCAAAAGCCAATCACTTACTTAAGAAACAAAGATACTTATGCAGACCATGTAACATGTATACAGTATTTGTTTTACTGCAATATAGATCATTATCATCTAAATTTCAGATTTTCTCAATGTATCATAGTTTACTTATACTGTGTCAACGAGCTGGAAATCATGAAAATTGCCTTAGAAACCGCAAAGTATTAATTCAATGTTTTTCATCAATATGCTAATATATTAGCTCTTCTGGAAAACACAAAGAAATTGTTACAAAACCACATTACAGACCCATAACATTTTCAGGGAATGTTTGTTGGCTTTTGTTTCTACTTTGGGTCAGGTATACTGAATATAACATTTAAAAAAAAACTACCAGGCAGTGTAAATTGAACCTATGCAAAGACATATGATTCACTGAGTTTAATACTTTCTACTGAGGAAAGAGACAGATATAGCTTACAACACACTAGAAATTATATAACACCCTATGATATTAGCAATCACAAATATCACGTAGCTTGGGAAATACAGCCAAAAAGAGGTACTACTAATACTTTTATGATTATGCACAACAAAGTTAAGAAACAGAAGGTAACACTTTATATTACAGAATGGTTTCTTTTTTATTTATTTTTTTGAACTAGATTTTTACACCATGGAAAATCACATTTCCCTCAAAGAAAAAAAAATAACTATTTACATTTATGGAACTGTTTCTCGGTCAACCTGTTAAAATTTTTAAAAATAACCTCAATATATTGATAAATACTTTCATTAGAATTATATTGAAACATAGTAATTAAAAAAAAAATGACACCCTAAAATTCTATATGTGCTATATAATATGCTTAAGTTTTTCATTTTTATTTTTTTTTTGTTTTTCAAGTGTTTGTGTATGTGTGTGTGTTTCGTCATATTCATATTAACTAAGAACCATGAGGTCATCATTCAACCTAACCTAGTATTGTGCCATCTTTTAAATTCTCTCCTCCTTCTAGGCAGAGAGATGATAGATGACAGATGATAGATAGTTAGATACAGAATGCAGATATATCCACACATATATATGCACATATAAATTCATGTATTACATATGTAATGCACAAATATATGTATAATACATATAAATATATTATAGATGTATACATAATTACATATGTCATACATATGTATACATATGCACATATAATGTACACACATATATATATACACACTATACATATGCATAAACCTTATTCCAGTTATTTATTTATCTGCTTTGCATTAATAAATATCATGCTACGTATTGATACTAAAACCTGAAAACAGTCACTGTTTATAAGACAAAAATATTATTTCAGCCCAGTGACTACCGTATTAAGTAAAATGACTTTATGTTTTTGTACTTTAGTAAGATATATATTTTTTTTTGAAAATATGCCATCCACAGGAGACATAGTTTATCTGTTTTTTTTTAACATTTGTTTATTTTTAGAGACAGAGAGAGGCAGAACATGAGCAGGGGAGGGGGAGAGAGAGACACACACACACAAAATCTGAAGCAGTCTCCAGGCTCTGAGTTGTTTGTTAGCACAGAGCCCGACACGGGGCTTGAACTCGCGAACTGCAAGACCATGACCTGAGCTGAATTCAGACGCTCAACCGACTGAGCCACCCAGGCGCCCCAAGATACAGTTTTTTTTAACTTTCTGAAACTAGAGAGTTACGTTACCATAAAACCATAACAGGATCCATTTCGCATAGAACTATGCCAAAAATACATGAAGACTGAGACATAGGATCATACATGAATTTTGAAAGGTGACGTGAGAAATCTGGTCATTTGTAGAAGAGCTTACCCCACAATTGATTTCATGACCAGCTTTCTTTTTTCTCTAAAATTCCTTTGGCAAAAGGGCAGAAAAAAATAAGAATGTCTGCTATCACCGTAGTACCTTAGCAGGCACTCTATTTCTGTTGACATGTGACTCAGAATGGACCTACAACTTGAATGTACGTGTTGGGATGGTAAAGAATAAGCAAGAGAAAAGAAAGGAGCATTTTCTAAAGATGAGTTGTCGGGATGCAAAATTACACAAAAGTAAATAAAAAGTGGACTGTTATAATGTTGTCATAGGGAAGGGACATCAGCCAGGGAAGTAAGAGCTTCAACTATACACAGTGGAGTTGGCGCTGGACCACAAACTTGCTAGTGGGCTCATAATTCTAGCAAGTTTGAGTTTAAAATTGACGTGTATGTTACCTGAGCTAAAATCAGCTTACTTACTGATTTTCTTCTAAGAAAAATCAGTCCAGAAGGGGAATATTAGATTTGGTAATGCCAAGTAAGCCCAAAGGAAAGTGAATTTAATTTCCAAAAACAAACAAACAGACAAACAAGCAAACATCTGGGAGATAAGCAGTTCCTTTATAGAATAAAGTTACAAAACTCATTGTGGTGACCTTGTACACTATGTCCTTATTTTCTGTATTCCTCTCCAAGGTACAGAGACCTTTTGTACTTCTCCATAGCTTTGCTTCCAGCACGGCCGCACCCAAAGGCTATTTGCAACCTTTTCAAACCCATTACTTGGTTTATGATTGTTTTCATAACTCTCATCGTGGCTTTACTAGGTTAGCGGGACTAAAAACATTACAACGTTTTGGTTATTTCCATTTTTGATCAGAGTACTACTGAAAAAAAAAGGAGAAGTAGAATTTAAGTCTTGTTATAGGTTGAAAAATACTCATACGTATAATTTTGTACATATTTTCAATTGTTTATCAAGCATATTCTGAAATGTTAGAAGCCCTCTAACACTTAGAAATTTCCCTCCTAAAATTGCTGGTTATGGTTGAAGTACCAGCTTGGTTACCTTGACAGGTATCTTTTACCTGTACTCATAGCGAACATTATTCTTATCACCATAATGTCATACTGCGCTAACTCATTTCATTGCTGAATATGTTTCTTATATTGTTATAGAGGGTTTTTTTTTTCAATTTTTAAGTTTATTTATTTATTCTGAGAGAGAGAGAGAGAGAGAGAGAGAGAGAGCACAAGCAGGGGAGGGGCAGAGAGAAGGAGGGACAGAACCCCAGTCAGGCTCCACATCATCAGTGCAGAACCCGTGGTGAGGCTCAGACTCACAAACTGTGAGATCATGACCAAGCCAAGATCAAGAGTTGGACTGCACCACCCCAGGGACCCCTACTGTTGGACAGTTGTAACTGAAGTGAGAGTAGTGACAAAATTTAAAGGCTTATGAAACACATGACTGTCAAATTTCAGGAAAGGATATCAAAAAGCATTTTCTCCTCTAGCGCTCACATAATCTCTTTATTCAGTTGATATCATAGCACTGAAAAAGCATTTGAGGGTTTTAATTAGAGGCATAATATGTCAGAAATTTGTACTTAAGACCAATTTTTATCTTTCAGGCTTGTGTTTGGAGATGCTCAGAGATTGGATGGTAAGAGAGAAAGAGTGGGGGTGGGCAAAGCATTTGGATATCTAGAGAGTATATTCCAGGTGTGGTAATGGGTGGTGCCCTGAACCAGGGCAGTAGCAATGGCAGTAGTGAGAAAGTCTATATTTTAAGAAGAACTTAAGAGGTAGAGCCAATGGATCTTTCAAATTAATTTGATATGATTTATTTGGGGAGATGACAAGAACTATATATAACTGGGTAGATGAATCTAGCATTTAGTAATATAAGAAGGAACTGGGTAGAAGCAAACTCCGGGGTGAGATATAGAAAACTAGATTCTGTTTATATCATGTTAAGTTTGAGATACTTTTAGACATAGAAATAAAAGTTTCAAATGGACAGTTATTTATGTGTCAGTGTCCCTAGTCAATATCTGTGTCAATATCTGGGGGCGCCTGGGTGGCTCAGTGGTTAAGCGTCCGACTTCAGCTCAGGTCACCATCTCGCGGTCCGTGAGTTCGAGCCCCGCGTCGGGCTCTGGGCTGATGGCTCAGAGCCTGGAACCTGCTACCAATTCTGTGTCTCCCTCTCTCTCTGCCCTTCCCCCGTTCATGCTCTGTCTCTCTCTCTGTCTCAAAAATAAATAAACGTTAAAAAAAAATTTAAAAGTAGAGATTCTGCAGTTAATATGTGTAAAATTGGCATATTAATTCAGGGGCAAATGAGCTATAATACAGAAAAATGTAGAATAAAAAATAATTAAGATGAAGTTTCAACCATATTAAGGCTACTGGGAGACTGAACTATATGCAAATTGAAAATAAGTCGAGGGCATTCAGGAGTTGTAATGAAATTTGTCAATAGACTTCTGAGAAGGAAAACCTGCTTGAACAACCTGGAGAAGATAAGATGAAGTAAAATTTGAAGACAAATAAAACATGACTCGTTTTTGAGAAAAAATCTCATGTTAAGGGTAGATAAAGGAGCTACATGATATGAATGGTTACTTTTAGTTACAGTAAAATGTATTCAATTCAATGTATTCAATACTAATATGTGTTTGTATATTAAAATTGCCGATATTGGGGCGCCTGGGTGGCTCAGTCGGTTAAGCAGCCAACTTTGGCTCAGGTCATGATCTCACGGTCGGTGAGTTCGAGCCCCGCGTTGGGCTCTGTGCTGATAGCTCAGAGCCTGGAGCCTGTTTCAGATTCTGTGTCTCCCTCTCTCTGCCCCTCCCCCGTTCATGCTCTGTCTCTCTCTGTCTCAAAAATAAATAAACGTTAAAAAAAAATTAAAAAATAAAAAAAATAAATTTGCTAATATTGTAGAAAGGAGAAATTAATAAATGGAGAGAAAAAAGGAATATAAATATAAATATTGTATAAATATAACAATAGAGATCATCTTTCCTTTCTTTTTTTCTTTTTTCCTTTCTCTTTCTTTCTTTCTTTCTTTCTTTCTTTCTTCTTTCTTTCTTCTCTTATGTTCATTTATTTTGAGAGAGAGAGAGAGAGAGGGAGAGGGTACATACACACCTGTGTGTACGAGTCGGGGGGAGGAGCAGAGAGAGAGAGAGAGAGAGAGAGAGAGGATCCAAAACACACTCCATGCTGTCAATTCAGAGCCCAATGTGGGGCTCGATCCCATGAGAACTGTGAGATAATGACCTGAGCCGAAACCAAGAGTCAGATGCTCAATCCACTGAGCTACTCAGGCGCCCCTCTTCCTTTCCTCCTGTCTTTCTTTTCTTTCTTTCTTTCTTTCTTTCTTTCTTTCTTTCTTTCTTTCTTTCTCTTTCTTTCATTCTTTCTTCCACTCTTTCTAGAGAAGCCAAACTTCCCATCGAGTCAATCATTGATGAGGTAACAGCACAAATGCTGACCCATTTATTCCAAGATAAACTATTTGTTTCCACATATGAAGAAACAGACATTAAATAAGTCTCAGATTTTTAGTGCTGCTGTATTAAAAGTTTTTTTAGATTTTTTGGATTTCTCAATAATTTTGAAACATAGCTTTTACAAATGTAAAATTTATGGTTTCAAAGATTTTTCTTTTCTCTAAGTAGTTTGAATATGTCATCCCATATTGACTTCCAGCCTCCATCATTTCTCATGAGATATCAGATGTAAATCTTATTGTGGATCCCTTGTATGTGAAAAGTCACTCTTTTCTTACTGCCTTCAAGATTTCCTCATTGGTTCTAGACTTCATCAGTTTGATTATAATGTGTAGGTGTATTTTTTTTTCTACTTGTAGTTTGTTGAAATTTTTGGGTGCATCAATTTATCAGATTTGGAAGGTTTTCTCTCATTATTTCTTCAAATACTTTTCTGCCTCTTTCTGTGTTTGACCTCCTTTAGGGACTCCCACTATGCATATGTTAGTATACTTGCTGATGTCCTACAGGTCTTTGAGGTTGTGTTCATTTTTCTCCTTCCCCCCACCCCCTTATTTTTCTCAGATTGGGTAATCTCAATTGACCTATCTTCAAGTACAATGATTTTTTTTTTCTTTTTCATGCTCACAGAAAGTTTAGTTCCTCTGGAGGATTTTCCATTTCAATTGTATTTTTCAACTCCAAATTTCTGTCTGGTATCTGTTTATATCTGTTTATTAATGTTCTGTATTTGGTGAGATAACATTTTAATGTGTGCTTTTAGTACTTTAGACAAGGTTTTCTTCATTTCTTTGAATGTATTAAAAATAGCTGATTTAACATCTTTGTCTAGTTAATCCAGTATCTATGGGTCCTTAATTTGTTTTGATCACTTTTTTCTTATGTATGGGTCATATCTTCGTGTTTCTTTTTGTGTTTCATAATTTTGTTGTTGTTGAATTCTTAACATTTTGAATATTATAATGTCATAACTCTGGAAATCAGATTTTCCCTTCTCCACAGTTTGTTGTTGCTGCTCTTTTTTATTTGTTGTTTGTTTATTTAATGAATTCTCTGGAATAATTTCATAAAGTATCTATTCTTTCTCATATGTAACCACTAAAATCTCTACTCTGTTAGCTTGTCTAATGATTGAATAGTTTTACTTAAATTCTTTGAAACAAAACAAAACAAAACAAAACAAAACAAAACAAAACAAAAAAACCCTTTCCAGTTCCATGTGTGGGTTTGCAGAGTGGAGAGTGGTTTTGTATGTATTAGGGCATGCCTTTAAAACTCAACCAAGAAGTTTATAACTCTATCAAAGCCTTCGTTTTCTGCTTGTGCAGTCTCAAGTTCAGTCAGATGTCAGAGGTTAGGGCTTTTCAGGTCTTTTCTAATCATATGCACAGCCCTGGGTGTGTGCATTTTCTTCCAGTTTTTCAGGAATATGTCAAAGCTTTTTAGATTCCGTATTGCCCAATGCATCTCACCCCCAGCCTTTCCTTTGAAGCTTGTTGTATAGTTTATCATTTACCCCCACTATTAGCCATTGCCTCAGCAGCAGTATGAAAACTTTTGTTTATAAACATTTTCAACAAATGTCCCTGGGCAGCTAAAAGCAATTTCCAATTAGGTGAATTAGAAACAACCCTTTTGAGTGGGAATTTTGTGAAGCTGCTAGACAATCAGTTAAGAACAATCTGTGAATGAATTCCAATCTTCTCCTTCCTGTACCAGTACTGGGAACATGGGCTATTGTTTTCAAGGCTACCGCTGAGCTGGGGAGCAGAACATGAATCTAGGGTAAATTAAAGTACCACAAACTCACTCTACTTAATGAGTTTTGGTGTCTATTTTCCTGAAGAAGTGCTCCCCAAAAGCTTTTAATTAGTTTCCAAGGCTCTGATCATGTTGATTCTGACAGTTTTGCCATTTTTTTAATTGCTTTTAAGTATGGCTGACTTTGGGGATCTCTTACTGAAAAGTAGGAACATAAGACATCACTCTATTAGTATGTTTATGAAAGAAATATTAATGATGAAGATTATAGAGAATATTATAGATTAACATTTTTTTCTACACATAAATAATCTAACTGAAATTACACAAAACACCTTAACTATTGCTGACATAAGTGTTATTATTTATGATTGAACCTGTAAATATTTGGCTACTCTCATGGTTTGGGGCCAAACTAAACTTTCTTCCATTAATTTTTTTAACTTGGCTCAATTTATTTTCAAACTGGCTTTGGAGCAGAGACAGGTCTACCATAGCTAGGCTGTGCAAATTGTACTTGTGATAACCTTACCAAGATCTAAAGAGACATGTTGTCATTTTTGGCTCTCTTGTACTGCACTCATATGGATGGTTCTACTCCGAGTAATTCGGACCGCAATTTTGGGAAATCATGTAAAATTGATGATGAAATTATACAAATTTATGAACACAAAAATAATATGTTTGTATTTTTTATCAAGAAATCATACTTAGGAATATTCGGTGTCTAAGAGGACTGTAGTATTTTTATTTTATATTTTATAAAGGCTTAAAGATTTTTTACCAATGTTATATAGAGTTCTAGGAAAAATAAATCATCATATATATATAACAAAAGGCTGCTAAAAATAGTTCATTGAACTTTCAATGAAATATCTGGAAAGTACAGTAAAAAAAAATACTTTCAATGGTTATTTCTTGAAGACAATTTATCAGTTATTACAAAGATATATTGTTTCTTTCATCATCATTATGATATCCATCATATTCATCATCACCATAAATTGCATATGTCATAATTATAGCATCAATCTGTATTCTTTTTATTACATTTGTTTTCCTAAAAACTCTGACAGTAGCAAGGCAATCATATCATTGATTTGGTTATTATTTCCGATCAAAATTTTAAAATGCGAAATACTTGCTTAGAGTTATATGACAAAAAACCGTAAAGACAACACTAGAAAATTGTTCGTTCAAAACTTAGTCCAAGATTCAGTTTAATATCCTACATGGCACTGACATTCCTAAATGTGTACTCTCATGCATAATGATGCATGGAAATATCAATTCATGGATTGAATTATGTGGAAAAGAAAGGAAGAGTTATTTAGCGATTAGAGCATAACGAAGTCTACAGAATGCATGGACTGTTCTTGGAAAAATTTGGACTTTAAAAAAGTGATCTAATCTCACTCTGTTGCCAATATTTCCAACGGTGAAATGGATGTACCTGTTTCTAACTGTGAAACAAATTTTCCTGAGAACAGTATTTTCCCATTTATTTTTAATTGCTTAGAGATACTCTGACAAGATGCACTATAGGAAGAGATGTATTATCTTTTCAAGAGATGTTATCACACTTTCTTCAACACTGGAACTGCAGAGCTTTACTATTGTGTAGAAGTGGGGTTCATGATGCACACTGGTGAAGACAAAAATCATTATATTCAATAAAGATAGATGGAGATGATCAGAATTTCTCCAGAATATTCCAAGAAGAAAAAAATATATAAAAAATTAAAATTAAAACACATCCTTGTTATTTACAAACATTTCTACTAAAATATTATATAAGATGGACCTGAGATTTTTGAGAGCATTTAAAAGAAAACAAATAGTTATAATTAGTTCGCATTCTCTTTTACATTTTTTATTGGCAACAAATATTTCCTGATTAATGTAGAAAACCTGATTAACTTAAAAATCAAAATGTTTAGAGAATAAGTGTTCAAAAGCAATTTAAGCAAGGAGCTTCATGTGGGAAGGGATTGTTTACTGACAGTTTGTTTAGGTTGGCACATGGCTATTCACACACCTTTGTACTGAGGAGAAAAGTTGTAGAATTAGCTATACCGTCAGTGGAAAGAAACCTGCCAAATGTTGTTAACTTATTCCATTAAAAAAAAAAAAAAAGAGAGAGAGAGAGAGAGAGAGAAAGAAAAGTCAGAAATAAGCAAGCTGCCCTAGTGAAAAGGGATCTTATCACATTATTGCCTTAAAAGGACAGATAAGAGTAGAGGTCTATTTTCTCTGTTCACAGATAAGTGCACACTTCTGATGATTCCAGAGTGAAAACTCTTAAGCTTGATAACAAAAACCACCATGTATGGCAATTCTGGTAGGTTGTCTGGGACTTCCTTTGCTACTATAAAAAGTTACTGGGGTAACAGAGAAGTTTCTGATCCAGCACAAAACAATAGGTATGCTGAAATCTCAAAAGGCAGCGCTGCACAGTTCCTACCAATGCAGGGCACTTAGGCTCGAAAGTCCCTCTTCACCGCCCACTAGCTGCGTAACTTGAGAGCAATATTCATACCATCTGTGCCTCTGTTTCTTCATTTGTATAATGAGAAAATAACCTATAAGTATTATTGTACAAATTAAACTAGTTAGTGCAGGCAAATTGTTAACAATTGCAGCTTGAAATAGTATTTTACTCCTCTCATGTATGTAATTCTTATTGCCCTAAACTCCTCAGTCTTGAAATAAGGCTTTTATGAGAATCATATTTTTTTTTTTCTAACGTTATTTATTTTTGAGACAGAGAGAGACAGAGCATGGACGGGGGAGGGGCAGAGAGAGAGGGAGACACAGAATCAGAAGCAGGCTCCAGGCTCTGAGCCATCGGCCCAGAGCCCGACGTGGGGCTGGCTCGAACTCAAGGACTGTGAGATCGTGACCTGAGCTGAAGTCAGACGCTTAACCGACTGAGCCACCCAGGCGCCCCGAGAATCATATTTTATGTAAGAAGAGCATAGGGCTGATTTCAGGATTTAACATCAAGTAAATCTGAAGGTCACAAATATCCGACATCTAACAACTCTCTCTTCAGAAGAAATATACTGGTTGGAGAAAAAGTTCTGTCAATTTTCCAATTCTTAAAATTCAATATTAGATATTCTTATTTTTATATAAAAGTTTGTATTCTTTGATAAAATGCAAATGTCTCAGGAAAATATTGAGTTACCAGTTAAGCATGCTTAATGTAAATAAGTTTATCATCTTTTGTCTCTGTATGAGGATTTATTTGTTTGTTTGTTTATCATTTATTTATGTAATTTAGGGAGATATTATTCTTTCCCTTCTTTTCTTTTCCCTTCTCATTGTGAACAATGAAGTTCTAAAACCACCAGATTTGGGACAACAGAAGGCTGGCTCATGTCAGGTAATGGGATTTATTTATTTATTTGTTTGTTTGTTTATTATTTATTTATTTATAAGTAAAGAAGGAGAACTGCTGCTTTCTAGAGTAAAATGCCAGATCTCCAGCAGGCTAAGGAAGGCATCCACTCAATTATTGAGGAAGATGAATCAACAGGTTGACAATTTACTATCAAACAGTAATGTTTTTACTTGGTCTTTGTTGGGAGGTTATAGAATAAAAGAAAGAGAGAAAGTGAGCAGATGAAGAGATAATAACTTCTAAGTTATTTTTTATGACTTTTTATACACTAGCCTATTTTTTTCTTTATGCCACATAACTTGGAAAGCAATAGTCCCATAGATTGCCTATCTAATGTTAATAACCAATATAGACACTTTATAGATTATGACATTTTTTCTCAATATTGTTTAATATCATCTTTTCTAATAATTGAAAATTCAATCCTATTTTCAACAGGTTATAAAAAGTATAAAATTTCAGCTCAGAGAGACTGAGAAATGTCAGAAAAGACTAATGTCTGACCTGAACACTTTCTGTCCTTCCATCTTGCTTTATGTGACTATTTAAAACAACATTATATAGCACAATAAAGAGGTATGAGAAATTTAAAAATACCTCATGCTATGATAAAATACATAACTTAAGAAAAAATTATTTTATATTAAAATTTTTTTTTAACATTTATTTATTTTTGAGACAGAGAGAGACAGAGCATGAACGGGGGAGGGGCAGAGAGAGAGGGAGACACAGAATCGGAAGCAGGCTCCAGGCTCTGAGCCATCAGCCCAGAGCCCGACGCGCGGGGCTCGAACTCAAGGACCGCGAGATCGTGACCTGAGCTGAAGTCGGACGCTTAACCGACTGAGCCACCCAGGCGCCCCAAGAAAAAATTATTTTAGCCCATCACATCACTGGCCTACTTAAGATGGAAGAGTAATATTTATGAACCTGTAATCTGAAGTAAAGCTACCTGGATTTACATCCCAATTCTAATATTCTTTGGTCCGATTTGGGATGATTAATTTAAACTTTTAAGACTCAGTTTTCAAATATGTAAAAGAAAGACAATGGTAATACTTCATTCACAAAATTGTGGTAAGGATTAAATCAGTTAACACAGTTAAAGTATTTAGCTCAAGACCCAGGAAATGGTATTATGCCAAATAAATACAGATGTTAGTGTCATTATTAAAGTTGGAATTAAGGTAGATATTTATATAATGATAATTGTTGATGTGCTAGCTCTTACCATTGAGAAATTAGGAAATAAGTTATTCCAAAGGAGAAACACTGTAAGACAACACGTCGTAAACTGATATAAGGAGGAAATTTGCTAAAGTAATTTTGTATTTGCTCCGCATAAATGGAAATGAACAAATGACATAACCCAATTTTAAGATTAATTGGTAATTTAGACTGTCTAGATTTCAGTTACTCAAACTTTTATTATATTTCAGGAGCAGAAATAATCAATAATTTAAATGTAATATATTCATATATTTTCAATAAAATTCTACAGATGCAGTTTTCCTGATTATACTAGACAGTTCTTTCATAGCAAGACTTTGTAAAAGAATTGTTGTTTCAGTAATTTTTCATACTTTTAAAGATTTTTTGGTTTTCAGTTTAGAATTATTGACCTGGTGAGTTAAAAAAACAACAAAGTTCATGTGCATGCATGTGCGCGCGCGCACACCCACACCCACCCACACACACACACACACACACACAATTCTCATCAAGAAGTTATGTTACTAAGATTTGAGCTCATCAAAATAACATGAACTCCATGTCTGAAACTGATGTCAAATTTTTCAGGAATAGAATTTCTCTCTTTTATTGGTAAATGTAACTTCCTTTCTGAGAAAAATAATGGCCAGAAGGCCTCATAATAGAAGACTCTATAGGCTTTCTAGACATCAAATAGCTCTTAGACAAAGAACACCTTTACCAGTTAAATTTGAATGCATTGGAGGTTGTCCCTAAGCATTATAAAAGCTAATACAAATAAAAGGACTAGCAATTATTTGATACTGTTTTTCAGAATTTTGATAAAAAAGTGGTCAATATATATCTATGTATATGTTTATATAATCAGCAAAATGATAATGGTACAATAGAATAAATAGTATGCATAGATTACTCTAAATAAAGTACCAATTAATTAGCTTATATAAACAGTTACATTCAGAAAACAATGATTTGAAAGTATGAGAGTTAGGATACCACATTGAAATGTGATGGTAGCTTGAGATATAGCTGATAGATAAACAGTCCATTAAAAAAAGTTAATCCAAATTTATACAAAGATACTAAAAATATGGTGAGGGGTCAAGATCCACATTGCTATGGTAGTATCGTGGCTACTAGAAACATTAGGAAAGCTGAAATGAACGTTTTCCTTTTTTCTATAAAAATATGTGATGACAGGGGCGCCTAGGTGGCTCAGTTGGTTGGGCATCCGACTTCGGCTCAGGTCATGATCTCGCGGTCCGTGAGTTCGAGCCCCGCGTCGGGCTCCGTGCTGATAGCTCAGAGCCCGGAGCCTGTTTCGGATTCTGTGTCTCCCTCTCTCTCTGACCCTCCCCCGTTCATGCTGTCTCTCCCTGTCTCAAAAATAAATAAACGTTAAAAAAAAAATTAAAAAAAAATGTGATGACACAAACAGAAAACAGTATATTATTATACTCAATGACAGAATGAAAACTAGCTTTAAATTAAACCCTTCCACTAATCTATGCCCCTTCTCTGGACTTTAATTTTCTTTGCTGAAAATGTTAAGTGCTAAGTAGAATTCTAGCACTATCTAGTTACTAAAGGAATACCTCTCTTCCTTTCTGGCCCAAAGATTTTTATGTTTTATATTTCCTAAATTTATCTTTTTTGGGTCTTTTATTCTAATTGGGTAGTGGCACATTTTGTAACCTGATAAAGAATTATTAGGCATCACTGAGCAGAGCGGAATAGATATTTCCTGGTGAGAGGCCAAAGATCAAACTATTATTTTAGGAATAAAATGAAAAAGAGAATGTAGGAAATCTGATTTTTATTTCTATTTCTTCTATTGTATCACCCTGCTAGACTCCAGTGATCCAATCTATAGTTGGAAATTCTAATACTCAAAACACACTCAACTTACAGAACACATTGGTGATATAAAATAAAATATTTCATAATTATTCTAAAAAGAGACCAAGACATAACAAATTTTGCTATGTACAGATAAATTTAACTATAAAAATATAAAAATCTGAGATTAATACAAAAAATGTTGAAAATGGATTAATTTTACATTGTTATGAAAATACTTGAATAATAATTTTAAAGCAAAAATTTTAAATCCCACAGTTTGAGGTGATCTACTACATATAGTTTTATTTTATTTATAAATAAAACAACCATACTAAAAATTTGTTGGAAATGAGATCACTTTACTTTGATTTTTTTTCTAATGTAACATTGTGTGTTAACTACACTAAAAAAAAAAAAAAAGAAAGAAAAAAAAGAAAAAGAAAAAAGAAAGAAAGATTAAAGCAAAAAGGATTTCAGTGTCTCAGATAAAATTTTCTTCTGGAAGATGCCAAAACACAGATTTTAAAGGTTGCATAATATGCGGCATGACTACTTATTTCAATCTGGAAAATTTTAATGTCATTTTTTATATACTGATAATATGAATTATGTATTTGTATACATTAGTTTTTTTTTTTACTTTATTTATTATGAGAAACATGGAGAGAGAGAGAGAGAGAGAAAGAGAGAGAGAGAGAGAGAGTGTGTGTGTGTGTGTGTGTGTGTGTGTGAGGGAGGGGCAGAGAGAGAGAGAATCCCAAGCAGGATCTACACTGTCAGCACAGAGCCCGACAAGGGGCTCCATCTCATGAACCATGAGACCATGACCTGAGCTGGAATCAAGAATCAGACATTTAGCTGATTCAGTCACCCAGGTACCCCTATACATTACATTTTTAAAAATTTTATACTTTGCCATATTTTAAACACCAAAATATAGGAGTTTTATTTTATGATTATGATGATAAAAATTTTTTTTCAAATATAATTATCTGGGGACCAACAAATGCTTTTGGTGTTGAGAAATAAAAGTAAGGCCTAAAATGTCTACTTATAAAGTTCCTCCCTGAAAATTACCCCTTAAAAATTTCCCTGTAAAATAAAAGAGTAAGGTAGAAATTTTTCATGCCTTTAGATGTGGTGCTTTTTATTCAGATTTGTGCTTATTTTTGATGAGTCTAAATGCATTTTCTCAGACATAGGTAGAAACTGAGACCAGGTATATGGGACTTTATCTGCATCCCAACACTTTAGAAAGAATGTAAGTTTTCTAGGGTCCAGAACTCTTAAATAAGACTCCTCATATATTTATGAAAACATTTTATTGAAACAGTGAGACTGAACACAGAAAAAAATCCAGCTCCTGTCAGGCCTGACTGGCTGAGTAGCCACCAGAATCACTCTTCATACCTTGCTGGCCTTTATCCCTGAAGATCAAGGAGAAATGAGATTTTAGCTAGAGCTGAATTTAGAGTAACCTGTGTATTTATACCATCCAGAGGACACTGTGCAGTGTTAACCTAACAAACAGCTAAGTATGTCAAGGATCTCTTGCTCATTACCTTAGTCTCAATACAACTTTCAAAGCCACTGTCTCCACTCTGGTATTTTATACTCTCTCCTCTCATCTCGTTACTTTGTTCTTGATTTTTCTCTGACCAAAATTTTTAGTCTCCCCTTTATTTCCATTATGGCCTCTTAAGCTCCTTATTAATGAAGCATAAAATCACCTACTTCCCAAACCTTTTCGTGCTTGAAATGAAATCTAGCTTTCCATTAAGGACTTTGTCTTCCCATGAGCCTCAGAAATGGAGACTTCCCTGGATCACAACAAAAATGGCTCAGGTTTTGGTGATAAATTCCTTGTCCTTTAATCACACATGCCTTATCCCCAACACCCCAGTCTGGCAAGTTGACTACTATTTTTTTAAAAAACAAAGTAAAACAAAACAATCAAACAACAATGTTGACAATGTTGAACTATTGTCATTTAGTTGTGCTTCTCTTTACTTTTAAAAATATATTTTAGGGGCTCCTGTGTGGCTCAGTCGGTTAAGCACCCGACTTCAGCTCAGGTCATAATCTCATGGTTCATGGGTTCGAGCCCAACCTTAGGCTCTGTGCTGACAGCTCAGAGCCTGGAGCTTGCTTTAGATTCCGTGTCTCCCTCTCTCTCTGCCCATTCTGTCTCTGTCTTAAAAATAAACATTAATATATAATATATTATATATTAATGTTTATTTTTAAAACTACCAATTAGATCTCTAAATAGATATGCCAGTAACATTGATCAGTGATCTTAGAACCTAGATCACAGTGTCTGTCTCTCTCTCTCCATTCTCAAACGAGAGACCTCATCGGTATGAATCACCAGTCCCAGATCTGCTCATCTCTTCCACTCTGCATTTACCTATCAAGCCCACAGTTATCACTCTAGACTGCTAAACTCCTAAAAGTTTCAATAATTTCTGTATCCATAGCTTTTTGATACTATTAGACTTTTTCCCCCCCTTCTTCCTTTTAGTTTAGTATTCCACTCTGTAGTCTGAAGTCCCTGGTCAATCTAGTAACTACCATTTTACTGAGACATTTATACTTTTTCTGGGGTCCTTATTGTATCCTTATAGAATCTCCCAAACAAAATCCTAGTATAAATAAACTAAGATTCCAGACTATTCAACATTTCTGCAGAGGATCAATGAAAATTGTGGATTGATTTCATAGTAATGCATCTCAATATACCACATATAATGTACATCACTGTATTCTTCTCAATATGTCTACCTTGCCTATTCAGTTCTTCCCAATGCTCTGCTACTATTTCAATTATTGTACACTTTATTTAAAAGTTTGGTTTTCCAATTCCCAGCTAATTCTAAGAGTATGACTATACTGGCAAAGTAAACAGAAAACAAAAGAAACTTTCAAACTAGAAAGAAATTGCTTTAACATTTAGCCACTAAATCTGTGAACTTTGCATCCATAACACTCCCTTTCTTCCCATTCTCTAATTTAAAAAGAATGGTCCTCCATTCTTTTTTCTTTTTTTATTAAGTTTTATTCATTTTTCAGAGACAGAGAGAGGCAAAGCGTCAGTGGGGGAGGGGTAGAGAGGGGAGACTCAGAATTCAAAGCAACCTCCAGGCTTCCAGCCTTGGGCACAGAGCCTGATGCAGGGCTCAAACTTAAACCGGGAGATAATGACCTGAACTGAAGTCAGACACTTAACCCACTGAGCCACCCAGGTGCCCCTGGTCTACCTCTCTAATGTCTTCACTCTATCTGTGTTCTGCAAGTAGCAATTTTTCATATCCTTACATACCTAATCTTAATATGACCTCTCCCTCCTTTCTTTTCAACCCCTTTCTGTATATTGACACCATTTTAATAGCATTTTGTTTATTAAACAAAACATAATTATCAATATTAACAAAAATTGCTTGACCACATATTCAATTACATACTTGATGGCTATTATTTGCCAAATAATAATCTATATCATGGAATATAGCAACCAGCATAGTAAACAAAAATCTCTGCTCTCTTGAAAAATAAACAAAGAAATTATTTGTGCAGCAATTTCTAAAGTGGTCAATTATATTGTGAAAATATAAGGTGTTAAAAGAGAATAGAGAGTGCAAAATTTGCAAGAAAAATGCAATTTTTATATTGAGATCATTGAGGATGCATCACTGAGTAAATAACTTTTGAACAAAAACTTTAAAAAGGTGAGTGATGAAGCCAAGGGGGTATCTTGAGAAGAAGATGGAACAACAGGTACATTGATACTGAGAAGGAGCATTCCCTTCTCCTTAAGGAGAAGGAATATTTAAATTTAAGGAATGGCAAAAAGTCAGCATATCTAGAGGAAAATGGGCAAGAGGGAGAAGTGTAGGAAACGGAGTCAAAGAAGAAAAGGGAGACAAGATTTGTAGACCATGGTGAGGATGTTAGCTTTTGCTTTGAGTGAAATGGGGAGTATTGGAGATTTTGAGCAGAGAAGTCATGCAATCTAAATATGTTTAATAAGATCCCTCAGGCTTCCTGCTTCAGATTTTGTGTCTCTCCATCTCTCAGCGCCTCCCCTGCTCATGCTCTGTGTCTCTCTGTCTCTCAATAATAAATAAACATTAAAAAAAAAAATAAAAAAGATCCCTCAGACTTCTATGTAGACAACAGAATAAAAATGTTCAATAGTGAAAGCCAAAACCATTTTGAGGGGTGCAACAATAATACAGCCAAAAGATGGTTAAGACTGAGACCCAGGCATCGATAGGGGTAAGTAATCGGAATTTAGAGTGCATAAGTGCATCAAAATGATTTTCTGATGAATTGGTTATGGAGTTTGTGAGGAAAAGGTAAGTTATGGATAATGCCCAGATTTGGAGCCTAAACATTCCTAAGACAGAATTATCATAACCCAAAATGTGGAAAATCGCTTCAGAGGAATTTGATAAGTGATATGTGGAGTTGACTTTTGGGTTTTTTGAGGTTATAACTGGTCACCAATAGGAAATATTTGGTAAGCTATTGGACTACATGGATACATGACACATGTCTAACGTCCAGAGGAAATATAAATTGAGAATTTCCAGTGTATAGATGACATTTGAAACCATTATTGTGAATGAGATCACTATAAGAGTGGCTATTGAAATAAAACGAGAGTTTCAAGCCATAGGCACTAGGTGACTCCAAGGATAAAAATTTAAGAAATGAAAAAAACAGAACAAAACAAAACAAACAGTAACAACAAAGAACTTGAAAGAAGACTGAGAGGAAGGGCACATTAAGGCAGGAAGAAAACTTGAAAAGAGTGTGTTATTCCAGAACCAAAGAAAACAAACAAAAAAGGATTAAAGAAAGAGTGACCAAATGTGCAAAAGCCACTAATATGTTAGGATAATTAGGATTCACAATTGACCATTATATTTAATAGCATAGAAGATCCATGATTTTGACAAAAGTACTTGTGTCAAGAAATGAGAAAAATCCTGAATGGAGTAAATTATAAGACAAAATTGGAGGAGAGGAATCATACATAGTGAATCGAGGTAAATCTTTTTGAGAAGTTTTGCTGCAAAGAGACAAAGCAATAGGGTGGCACTTACTAGACTAGAAACTATCCCATGGCCATTGATAGTAAGTATCTACCAGAATTGACTTTAAACCAATTTAAGTGATCAAGGACACCTTGCCTTGTGAACATGCTTTTCAAACCATTTAATCTGTACTATCCCATTGCTTCTGAATGTCCTTCAATCAAGACTGTATCTCTCGAATAAACTTGCCTCTAAGTGACAACAAATCAAGAAATGTCTTTTCTGAACGAGACTTGTCTTGTAGATACCCACTGACTTAGATTCCAGACAATCCAGCAAATCTTGATCAGCAATATATCACCTATTATCAACGCAGCAATCTTTTCTGCTCAGAAAGACCGTCCTTATGAGCGTAGTTATTTATTAGTATAGTAAGCAATAAACTCGGCCTTGTGATTTTCTATTTCAATTATAGGATAGTGATCTCAGTACCCTTGGATACTACTCTTCCTGCATATATCTCTGTTCTCTATTCATGCTTGGAAAAAAGTTTTCCACCCTTGATGTTTTCATGTTCTTAAAGTCTCTTCCTGCTAGTGTTCTAGTATGTATTAGGTTTTGTTTCCAGCTACCACACTTTCAATTAAATTGCTTTTGTTCCTTATAAGTGTCCTTCAAACTGGGTTAAGGAGAACCCCTGGGGTACAAACGACCTTCCAAAGAGTTTATCCCAGCATGAAGAGCTTTAAGGGAATCAACTCTCAGGTCTTCAACTTCTATTTGCACTCATTCTTTCCTAAATTGCTCTGCTAGAGAAGGCCCTCAGGAGTAACCCTATCTCCACCTTACTAAATAAAGCCTTACCTCTCACTCTTCCCGAGATTTAATTTGGTACATTTCTCAAGAGGTAACGCCTTCAAACAAAGGGACGTTTTTAAACCTCAGTGTTCGCGAAACCTACTCTTCCAAGCCAACACGAACTACTGTAAGCCTTAATCATTCCCTGTGTTGCACGTACAGCTGTTAAAACAGAAGTATGACATTGGAGACGGGATATTTTGATCTGTGTTTGGGTATTCCGAGTTCGGACAGACGATACAGTAAGGAAACAGGAACGATTTTTTTTTTCTTTTTTGACATTTTTCCTGTAATGATCTTGCCTTTTCCAACCTCCAGTATCACAAAAGATTCTACTGGCTCCTGAGGGGTAATTCTGAAGTAGTACACAATGGTAAGAAATATCAATGGTGGCTTTCACTCAACAACTGCTTCTCTTTACTTTTTTTATTCTATTTATTATTTCCTAGTATAGCCCTAACAGAGTATCTTCTTCTGTGGTAACTAATACATCAAACAGGAATCTTTAAATTACTTTCTGTATGACCTACACTTACTAGAAGCCCCATACTTTCTGTTCTTTGGTTCCTGAATTTCTGCAAACTATGTCTTTCAAGTTACAAGGAGAATCCTCCATAGATACATTAAATCATTGAAAGAAAACAATTCCATTAAACCCGATATATTTCCCATATCATTTTTTTTCCTGTGGGTTTATTATCTTAGTTAGCTTGAAACATATTTTCATTAGCCTTTAAAAATAATATTCCTAGTGATAATTCAATTCTGAAGGTGTTTCAATACTCACAAGTTTATAGTCCAAGGAAACGTTTAAATTGTATTAAATTTCATCTTACATACTTTTTTTTTAAATATAAAACAGTGTGGTAGTTGTCTGAAATACTGTAGACTAGAGGAATGTAATTAGGAGTTCATGAGAAAAATGAATAAACCAAAATTTCTAACTTGAGGAAAATTTATTCATTCACAGGTTTAAAAAAAAAATTAATGTTTATTTTTGAGAGAGAGAGAGAGAGAGAGAGAGAGAGAAAGAGAGAGAGAGAGAGAAACAGAGCATGAGCAACGGAGGGGCAGAGAGAGAGGGAGACAGAATCTGAAGCAGGCTCCAGGCTCTGAGCTGTCAGCACAGAGCCCGACACAGGTCTCGAACTCATGAATCATGAGATCATGACCTGAGCCTAAATCAGATGCTTAACTAACTGAGCCACCCAGGCGCCCTGATATAAAAATTCTTATAATTATGTCTCCATGTTCAGAACCCACAAACCATGAGATTATGACCTCAGCCGAAATCAGTCAACCGACTGAGCCACCCAGGTGCCCCTTCATTCACATGTTTTCAAAAATGAGTTGTAATGAGAATATAAAATCAAAAATTAATTACATATTAGCATATATATTATTTTAACCCATTTTATTTTTAGAACAGTTTAAGTTCAAAACATAAACTGAGCATAAAATACAGAGTAGCCATATAGCTCCTTATTATTTTTATTATGCAAAATTTTAAATAAAAATCAGAAATACCATAACAGAGGTATATATATCGTAAAAGCACAGAAAGTATAGAAAAGCATAAAAACAAAATGATTAACCCCATTTTGCTATCGCTTAGACAAAACTGTTAAAACTAAATTTTTCAGGATCTATTTCTGTATTTATAGAAACATAGATATATATTTCATAAAATTGATACCACATTTTATATAATATGACCTAGCAGTTTTAGTTAAAAATCTCTTTTTCCATGTCTATACTTTTTCAGTTTCCAATACCTATTCCAAATTCACATTTCCCCAGTTGTCCCAAACAGGATCTGAATCAGTATCATGTTTTAAATTGTTAGTTTTCTTTAAATTTCCAGCAAATACATCTCCACCAATAAGATTGCCATTTAAAATTAGAATGTCCACTCACATATGAACTTCTAGTGCACAGTGACCATTATTTTGTTAGTATAAGTATGTCCCAAATATAAAAATGAATTATGGAAACACTGAAGAGGTTAGAATTATTTTTGTTGTTGTTATCATTTGTGACTATTATTATTATCATTTTGCTACTTAAATACAGACAGCATATCTACATCTATTTTATATCTTTCATCTGAATTTTTTTATGTTGTCAAAGCAATTATATTATATATCACAGCCTAACAATTATTTCTGTCTTTAGTTTTTAAAGGTCTTAAATGCCATACCAGTTAATTTAATAAGGTCTCCCCCTTCCATGTTTTTGTTGTGATTCCTCTCTTGCTTTGCTAGATTTTGTTGTTCGTGTCCTTTTTTAAAATTTCTTTCTTTCTTTATTTTAATTTTTTTTTTTTTTTTTAATTTTTTTTTTTTCAACGTTTTTTTTTTTAATTTATTTTTGGGACAGAGAGAGACATAGCATGAACGGGGGAGGGGCAGAGAGAGAGGGAGACACAGAATCGGAAACAGGCTCCAGGCTCCGAGCCATCAGCCCAGAGCCTGACGCGGGGCTCGAACTCACGGACCGTGAGATCGTGACCTGGCTGAAGTCGGACGCTCAACCGACTGCGCCACCCAGGCGCCCCTCTTTATTTTAATTTTTAATGTTTATTTATTTTTGCGAGAGAGAGAGTGTGTGAGCAGGGGTGGGACAGAAAGAGAAGAAGACAGAATCTGAAGCAGGCTCCAGGCTCTGAGCTGTCAGCACAGAGCCCTATGTGGGGCTGGAACTCAAGAACTGCAAGATCATGACCTGAACCGAAGTTGGATGCTTAACCGACTGAGCCACCCAGGCACCCCTAATATCCTTTAAAAAAAAATCAAGATTTATCAAGGTCTGTACTTTTCCTAAATTCTTACATAATTTAAAATTTCTATCAGCTGCTTTTGTGTCCATTATTTGGATGACCGCCGGACTAGATACCAAAGTCACATGTTATAGTTGTCCTCCCTCAGAATTTCATAGAACTTGCTTCACAGTTTTCTGAACTGAACATACTATGAGATGTTTTTCCATCTGTTTAAGCATAGGATTCTTACCTCTTCATCAAAATTCAATAAATACAGTAGGCTTTTCCTTGGTGCTTACAAGTTAAACACCTAAGCACCCATCAATGTAGTTAGTGTTGGAAGAGAACAGAGGTAGCCTGAAACTTCACCAATTTCAATTTGTTGCCCTACCTGCTAGTAACTCCACCCATTACATCTCCTTCCAGATGGGCCATCTTCACACTTTTCCCTCATTTATAAGGTCAATGTGGCTCACAAAAAACCCCCACAAAAACCAAAAACCAAAAACCAAGCCAAACCAAAACAGAACAAAACAAAAATCTTCAGTCTGAATCCTCAGTAATGTGTTGTATTCAGTGCTCTCTTTTCCTTGTATACTTCCTTCAGTTAGAGAAATAACAATATACTTGGAATTGTTTTCCTTTTAGACCAGAAAGAGTCTTCTAGATTTGCAAATGCAATTCTGCCATGTGCTTTTTTGCATCTCTATAAGAACGATCTCTATTTTTTTTTCTTTTCCCTAGATCATTCACTTGAAAATCAAATTTTGAGGAAACTTGTTATCATTTCTCAGTTTTCACACAAAATTTGGTCCAAACTTCTGGATTTTAGAAGATTCTTTTAGTTAGTAAGGGCCAGTTAGTTTTTTTTAATTGAAGTTAGTATTTCTTTTAAGAATATTTTCAGGAGTTTTTGAAAGAAACACCATGGTGTAAAATAGCTCTATATTGAATTTTCACTGCATTTTTGGATATTATTAGTAGTTTCATTATCATTATTAAATGTATGAGCAATCAAGGTTAGTTTTGACAAGATAAATACACAAAACATTGTATAAAAAATTAATATTCTCACCTGCAATCCAGGTCTTCTGACCCATCCTCACCATTACTTTTTTCTTTCATCCTAAACAAAATTAAAATTTGACCATTTTCTATACCTATAATACTTAACATTCATACACATAAAAAACATGCATATTATAAATATCTTAAGCGTGTTTTTTTTTAATTTTTTAATGTTTGTTTATTTATTTTTGAGAGACAAGAGACAGAGCTCAGGCTCAATTCATAAAATTGAAGAAATAATTCTAAATTCCAAAAAGTTGGACCGGAAATTTCACTCTTTAATGTTGCCAATCTAATCAAAGAGATTCTAATCTCTTTTTGTTTCTGTTTCCTACTCTCTTAATCATCTGCATTAATGACCTTTGCTCACTTTTTCCAAGCTTTCTTTCTTAATGATTTGTAAGGACTCTGTATATTGAAAATACTTTAAGTGATAGGATTTAACAGTTATTGAACATTTACCATCTTCCATGCATGCTATATATATATAATTTCAAACAAAACTATATAAGCTCTGGTATATATGAATTATTATCCTTATTCTCAAACGAGAAACCTAACAGGGTAATTAATTTGTATACATCACAAAACTACAAAATTATTCCATGATATAAACCTATGCAGACTATCCTAGAGTCCACCCTTTTAAATTCAACATTATACTATATGTTGGTATATAACTTTATTGGCATAGCAATCCAACTTCAGATTTATAAATATTGTCTCCTAGTTTAGAGTTTTTGTTTCAGATTGTACATCTTCATTTTACATAGTTCCTATACTTACAAATAACTTGTCTCTTTACACTTCAATTGTGTATCAATTTTAAATGTATCTTAGTAATTTTTTTTGGTTATGTTCTGTTTTCAGATATACACCAATTAGTCCAAAGCATTTTTATATAAATGATCATTTTTAATTCAGTGGAAAGGTTTTTATCATATACTGTAATTTTTTAATGTGTACTGTGTTCTTTTATAGTCTGTCTTAATGAATTAGGGCATGCTCTTTATTTTTTATTTTACTTAAGTATTTTTATTTGAAATTACCATGTTCCTTCTCATGAACTATAGATTATTTGGCCTATTTTGTCATATTGTCTCAAATTTTGTGTAAATATAATTATTTTAATTTGAGGAAAACTAAACATTTTTATGACATGATGTCCTGTGATTTAGAAACATGATGTGTTTCTAAATTATTCAAATGTAGTTATCTGCAAATCAAAAGAATGGTTTTAGGGTGATTTTAATTTACTTTTTATATATTCTATCTTGATATTTTGTAATCTATAGACTGAGTTAGGAATTTAACTACCATTGACATATTCTATAAAAATATGTAAAACAATGTAGGAAATTATTGTTAATTTCTTCAGTTTGCCTTTCTAGTTTGATTAGAAAACTGTAGTCCATTATTTCTACTCCCTTTTTTTCCCCAATTACTCCTTCTATATCAGACTTTACTCTATCCAGTACCACCACTGGTTGGATTTTGAATCATAAATCAAAAATAAGTATTTTAGAGATAACCCAAATATTTTATAAGAAATAACTATGGACACAATCATTTGCTTCGTTTTGTCATTTGGCAGTTTTGTTGGTTATTAACAGAAACAGATTTGCATGTATATATGATTTATTTATCTTTGTTAGTACTGACATTTGTGTTTTTAATTGGGAGTCATTTCAAGAAATAATTAATTTATTTGCATTTAAAGCAAATTTTATTTTAAAAAAATCAACTTTCGTTCCTATGCTGTATTTTGCTGGAATTTTTACAAATAGACACAAGGATTTTTTTTTTCTTTCTATAGAATGAAGGTAAAATGTGGCCCTAGCATTTCCAGACATTTATGATGAGACTATGCATAAGAGGGATTTATGAAAGACATTGTTAGGTGAATAAAGTAGAATAGATGAAACATTTTTCTTTAACCAATTTAAAAAATTATAATTTGATTCTTTGCATGTCTTACGAAGAATAAGCTGTCATGTTAGAGAAGACTGTTGACAGAAATGCTAACCTGACTGCTTCTTCAACAAGGGGGAAAAAAAATGATGAAAACGTAGGGAAACAATAATTGGTGCAAAATGAACTGAATCAGCAGTGGGGAAAACTGAGAAATGGGTTTTGGCTGCAATAATTTAACCTAACCTATTGGGTAACATTTTTATTTAACATGAGGTGGAAACATAACAACATTTTGTTAAAGTATGTTTTTCTTTCATTTCATTGAACTGTTTAAGAAATAAAAATAATTGAATAAAGTAGACATTCAGAAATCTAGTTTTTTTTTTTACTTAAATTATTTCAATTAGTGCAAGAAAAAAGGATAGCATTTCAATTTTCAGGCACCTTTGTGAATGACTTAACTATATTTTGTGTAAGCACTCCAAAAATATACCAGAAAAACTTTTAAAGTTATTTTTTCTCTTTTCCCTAATAAATATTTTTATGCCATGTCTATGTTCTTGTTATACAATTACTTCTATGTTTGATAAGAATTTTTATTTTATCCCCTTTTCTCATTTCAATTGTGTTTACTAAGCTGCACTGCATGTCCACACACACACACACACACGGTGTCAAATTTCAATGATCTCTATTAATGAGGCTTTAAAATGGAATTATCTACACTAAATTAACCAAAAACTACAGATCACTCTAATTATTAGTTTTGATCTAGATTATAATACTACATGTTTACAATTCAAGTAAAATAGACAGTGCAGTTTTAATTGGGAAAATACATATGACAAACTAATTATAAAGCACTTTTACTCTAAATTATCCACAGTGACTTAATAGTGAACTAATTTACTCTAAAGTGTTTGGCTTAGGGGCGCCTGGGTGGTTCAGTCGCTTAAGCGTCTGACTTTGGCTCAGGTCATGGTCTTAGTGTGAATTCCAGCCCCACATCATCAGGCTCTGTGCTGAGAGTTCAGAGCCTGGAGCCTGCTTCGGATTCTGTGTCTCCTTCTATCTCTGCCCCTCCCCCACTTATGCTCTGTCTGTAAAAAAATGTAATAAATGTAAAAAAAATGTTTTTCTTAAAAATTAAAAAAAATAAAGTGTTTAGCTTAGCTTTTGCAGTTTACACAATTAAATACGGGTGGTCTTGGATAACATTTGAAGAGAAAACATGATTATATATAAATTTGACATGATTAATATAAAGGGACTGATTGGAAAGTTGCATTACATACATCTAGATGTTGAACGACAGACTGCATAGAATAATTAGTTGTTACCATAAGAATTGGCAAAATTTTGCCATTTTGTTGACTCACTGACATCAGTACCAAAAAATGTGATGATACTCAAGAATGTGGATAGTTTAGTTTTTTATACTGATTTTTCTTCATATCTATAGATAGAACTTTATTAGTCATTGCTATTTAAATAAGGAGACATGAAACTTAAGTACCATGATTAATAAAATCTGATCTTTTTTTGTTTTTTTTTTTTGCCATAAAAGTAAATGATAGAATGATATGAAATTCTACTGATACAGAATTTCTTTTGAAATTTGTTTCTGTTATTAAGTTGCATTTCCTTAGGAAATTATCCTTTCAAAAATATCAATGCTTCCAACACTGTAAAATTGTTTTAGTTATTTTTAAACAGCAAATGATTCCTTTTCTGAGGCATTAAATACTTCTCTGAATTCCTCAATGTAACTCTGAGTTATCCTGGAATTAGTTAAAATTAATTTTAACTTTTATAAATTGTTTGAGACATCTAAAACATGTTCCAACAGTCCCTAGTTGTACTGTTTTTAATAAGTGCAAGTTTTTTTCAGGGTTTCTAGATGCTTTTGATGATGTGCTGTTGGCTATACATTCTTCAGTTATTGAAGTCTACATTTCCCTATTTCAAAAGCTATATTTCTAGTAATCTGCCTTTAATTCCAATTATCTGTACTGCACCACAAATTTTAACCCTGTGGACAATTTTTTAAAAGACAAATTTGAAGTTAATGATTAAAAATGATTAGATAGTATGAACTTTGAAAATAGAGCCTACCAAATTTTATCCACAAGCATCATTTTTACATTGAATACAGACAGCAGTAGTTGCTGGTGGATTTTATATACTTTTAAACTCTAAGGATGAAGAATGATAAATGATGAATTTCTTTTATGTTCTTTCTTACACAATCATTACATTCCAAAACTATCATTAAGGCTGCAGTTAGTTATACAGCTTAAAAGTATGCTAGTGCTGAAAAATGGTAATTTGTTTTTTGTTGGTTTATATTCCATTTATCAAATTTCTAAAGCTTCTTTTAGAACAGCACAGTAAAAATCTTATAACAATGTTTCATATGAATTTAATAAGCAGTTATTTTTTCAGACAATAATTATATTTGGAAAAAAATCCCAACATGTAAAGCCATTTTATTTTTTTATAAAAATTTTAATGTTTTTATTTATTTTTGAAGGAAAGAGAGACAGAGCATGAGCGGGGGAGGAGCAGAGAGAAAGGGAGACACAGAATTCGAAGCAGGCTCCAAGCTCTAAGCTGTCAGCACAGAGCCCGATGCGGGTCTGGAACCCACAAACTGTGAGATCGTGACCTGAGCAGAAGCAGGACACTCAACCGATTGAAAGCCACCCAGGAGCCCCTGTAAAGCCATTTTAAAGAATGCTTTTGGGGGCTCCTGGGTGGCTCAGTCTGTTAAGCGTCCGACTTCAGCTCAGGTCACGATCTCGCAGTCTGTGAGTTCGAGCCCCGCGTCAGGCTCTGGGCTGTTGGCTCAGAGCCTGGAGTCTGCTTTGGATTCTGTGTCTCCCTCTCTCTCTGCCCCCCCCCCCCCCCGTTCATGCTCTGTCTCTCTCTGTCTCGAAAATAAATAAACGTTAAAAAAAAATTAAAAAAAAAAAAGAATGCTTTTGTTTGATAAAAATACTCCTTTCAAGATGGGTTTGTGCTTGTAAAATTACAACATATGTATGCCCATATTTGTTTTGAACTTTGTCAACCTGGTCAGCTACACTGACTCTACTGAGGATTGAACACAAATAGATCCGCATGGCTTAGTGAAACTGAGAGCACTCATGTGTTCTTCCCACCTGGGTCCTTTGGCTTGTGTCTATACTCAAAATGCATACAGTTTTATATCCGTCTACATTCCTATTGTTTATTTTCTTGCAAGTTTTATTACTTCAAGATTAAATTTAGAAGACACTTAAGTAAGATAATGGCAATTAATAATTTTAATGTTTATTTCTGAACTAGAGACTGCGTCACAGGAGAAGGCACAGAGAGAGAGAGAGAGAAAGAGAGAGCGAGAAGATCTGAAGCAGGCTCTTCACGGACCGCAGAGAGTCCAATGTGGGGCTTGAACTCAAGAACTGTGAACCCTGAGACGAAATCAGAGGCTAACTGACTGAGCCACCAAAGCTCCCCAATAGCTTTAAAATTGAGTCCCATTTTACTATTATTATTAACAAATTCACCCCTTAGGTAAAATTAATGTAGATTTAAAAAAAAATTTTTTTTCAAGATCAATATCTAGGAAAATACACATGACATTTAATAAATTGATAAATGTTCTAAAATAAAAATAAAAGGAATCTTGATGTTCCCCATCTTTACCAGAAATGAATTGAAATTATTTATTCATATTTAACAACTAAGTCTTATTTATTAAGGTGTTTTTTTTTAAAGTGAAACATGTATTTTTTATTATTACATGAACATAATTATTAATATAGTAGATGAGGAGCACACATTCATGAAAGCATTAATCTTTTGCCTAATTTTTAAATATATAATAAAAACAAGAGTTGCCTGGGTGGCTCAGTTGGTTAAGCATCCAACTTCAGCTCAGGTCATGATCTCATGGCTCGTGAGTTTGACCCCACAGAGCCTAGAGCCTGTTTCAGATTCTGTGTCCCTCTCGCTCTCTGCCCCTTCCCGACTCATGCTCTGTCTCTCTGTCTCTCTTTCTCTCTCTCAAAAATAAACATTAAAAAAAATTAAAACTAAATAAATAAATATGAAATCATTTGTTGTAAATTTACACTAAAGTCACAATCACAATAAGAGCTAAAATTTCAAGGTTTACTGTGTACATCTGTTGTTTTCTTCAGTTGTAAGGATTACATACTTAATTCTGAAAATAACATTAAGAGTTGGGTCGTTATGTCATTCTCTTACAAATGAAGAAATAGGGGCACAAATAAAAGCTAAGTAACTTGCTGAAGTCATAGGTATCAAATATTGGAACCAGGAGCTGAAATGGTACAATTTTATTCTAGAATAAAACCTCTCAACCTTATGAAAATGGGTTCTGAAAACTTATAATATGGATGACGCTGAAAAAATTACAGAAGCTAATTTCAAATTAAATAAATTTAAAGTTAATTAGTTAAATTGGTAATCTGTATGACACTATGGAAATGCGCTGTTTATTTATTTTCTTGACATATTAAGACTAGATTAATCAGTCAGGTGTATCTTTGGGTCCAGAAAGTGTCAATTAAATGTGTTTGTAAAGTTAACCACACAAAGTAGATTGGGTTGCAGCAGGAACATTCAACCATAAGTAAACTTGGAGAGACAGAGTTGAGTTAAATTCTAAAGCCAAGGTCTAGAGGCTCAAGTCCACAGCACAAAAAAGCTAGGATGGAAAGGTAAATCATATTAAGACAGCATTTATCGGTTTTCGATACTTTATTTTTATTTTAAACAAGAAAGTTCTTAATTTCCCTTACTGATTAGTTTACGTAGCAGAAAGAGTAAATAATCATGTAGTTTACTATTTTATACACAAAGAGTTAATTCTTTAACAAAAGGAACTGTTGGAGACCTTGGGCACAACTCATTCTAGAAATTCTAGAATTTCTAATGGCCAGAAAGAGACTCAGCAGACCAAATATATAGATTTTTTCCAATGTATGGTGTGAAAAAAATTATACAAAGAAAGAGATGTCATTCCATTGTTGACAGTGTGCCCTGACTAAAAATGATGAAAGTCTGTGGTAATATTCTGCACATTTGAATAAGTCTAGGGTATGGATAAAATAGTTAACTTTCAACTTACAGAGTTTTTAGTAATAGCAGTTGGGAGTTGAACTGATTCAATTTTCTCACTGCAAAGACAAATGATCAATAAAATAACTTTTGAAGAAACTCAGAAACATGGAAGATAGGAAAGATCGTTTCGTCATGAGCACTCCTAACCAAGAAAAACATCCTAAGTGAGCCAGAACTTGCCATAGGGTCCAAGGCCATGTGCCGATACTAAGAAGTGAGGCATACGTTCAGCTTCAGTTTCATATCCTGGCTTCTTGGCCTAACTAGAATAGAATTAATACCCAGATTGAAGGAATGAGAAATATTCTAAGGGATCCCCTAAGACCCACAGGGGTAGCCTGCTATTCTCTCTAAGCCCAGTGCTGCTTGCCTATGCAGATACTTTCCCTCTGCATCCTTGAAAAGCTCTCCCTGAGACCTCAAGGTTTCCACCAGTTGCTGATAGGCGGCTACCCTCTGGACCTCCAGAAATTGATTACATTCTTAAGAATTGCTTACTGTTATCATTTTAACTTTTATTACTCTTTTCACATGTGCATGTTTCAAATCTTACTTATTTTTTGTACTAGAAACTTCCTAAACTTGTCAGTTTATGAACAAGTTGAAGTGTTTTCCATTCTAAACAATCTCTTCAGTTATCCATGAATCCACACAATTGGTTATTTTCTGTCCCTTTTCTCTTTCTCCTCTAAACTTCTTGTCATTAGCTCTTTTTCCTCACTCACTTGTTCACACACTTCAATATGGCTTTTACCGGACAAATTCAGTTCTACTAAGATCCCTAATGTGCTCTCATTTTTCAAATCAAATGGGGCGATATTAATTCCTTATTTTAATCAATCAGTTTTATTTATCACGTCTCCTTCTAGTATTTTATTCTATTTGGTTTTTTGAAACTGTATACTTCTTGTTGCCTTAGTCATATTTTTGCAAACATTTATTTCAAACACTTATTTCTTGTCCAGACTCTGTCAGACGAGTAGTCTAAAGTTATTCTCCAATTCTGCATTCTTTAAATCCAACTCCAACATTATTTGTCCACCTAAAAGACACATATCAAAGTTTAGGACACCTGCTTTAAAGCCTTTCATATCCTGCAGCAGATATTAATACTCTCTTTATGAATAATCATATATTATTTATTCTTCAGAATAAAATAAGTTGAAACAAATATTTTCACAATAAAATTGTATATAAAACTTTGACTTTATTTCCTCTCCAACAAAAAGTAATCGTCATGTCTCCGGAGAGGATATAAGGAAGAAATTGCAAAGTAATATGGTTCAACGTTGTTGACAATTCTTCTGCTCTTACGTGTCTCGAACAGTGACAGCTAGCTTTTATTAGATCCTCACTCTGTGGATTAACATACACACACAAAACTTAAAGCCAGACAGTGTGGGAAAATACAGAACAGAGGGAGAGTGTGCTGTGTTTGGTATATTCTTTTTCTACATTTGCTATTAACAAATTGCACAAATCTAGTGGTATAAAACAACACTCACTTCTCATCTTGCTGTTTGTGTGGTTAGAAGTCTGAGAACTGCGCGGCTCAAGGAGTCTTGTGATAAGGTTTCCTAAGGTGGAAACCAATGTTTTTCAAGGCTGCAAGCCTTTCTGGACACTCAGGGTAAGAACCTGCTCTCAAGGTCAGTCTGGTAGTTAGTAGAATTTATTTCAGTGGGATTGTTTGACTGAATTGTCTATTTTTTTCTGGCTATCAGCCAGAGATCATTCTCAGTTTCTTGAAAGGGATCACATTCCCTGGTAATGTCCCCCTTTTTCCATCTTCAATGCCAAAATGGCAGTTCGATTTCTTATCACATTTATAATTTTTCTGGTTTCTTCTGATTAATCTCTCCTGCTTTCCCCTTCTGCTTTTAAGGGCTCATGTGATTATATCATACCTATGCAGATTATCCATGATAATGCCTCAGTTTTGAAGGCTGCTAATTAGTAACATGAATTGCTAATCAGCAAAGTTCCTTCATAGTAGTACCTAGATGAAGAGACAATATTTGAGTGGACATTATCATATTCACCCAGAGTCCGATCTTTTAAATACAGAGATGAGAAGAGGGAGTATTCTATCTCTTCTGTTCCACAAAATGGAAATAATAAAGGCAGAAGTACTACTGGAACTCACGTCATTCTCTTTTATTCTGTTTCCAGGGTACAAATCTAATTTGCATATTTTTTTTCCAATGGGAAAAATCTATCCAATAGATAGATGATATATATATCCATATATATATATATACCCATATATATATGTATATATATATATATATATATATGGGTAGATAGATAGACAGACATAGTTTAAATGTCTCTCAAAAGTTTTTTAAATGCAAAACAGTTTTATAGAAAATAACAGTAGAAAAAAGCTGTTCAACTGTGTAATGATGACGTATTAAAGAAGAACATGAATTATACGTTCATCCCTTCCACTTCTGAAAGCTATATCTGTCCTAAAGAACTTTGAAACTATAGTCCAGATACCACCTTTTACAAAATGATCAATTGCCTTCATTTCCTAAGAACGCATAAATAAGCAATGTCTGTATTTAATGGTGAGTACAAAGACATTTATTGGGGCGCCTGGGTGGCTCAGTCGGTTAAGTGCCCACTTCTGTTCAGGTCATGATCTCATGTTTGATGAGTTCGAGCCCCGCGTCAGACTCAGGGCTGACAGCTCAGAGCCTGGATCCTGTTTCAGATTCTGTGTCTCCCTCTCTCTCTCTCTGTGCCTCCTCTGTTCACACTCTTCTTCTCTCTCTCAAAAATAAAGAAATTTTTTTACAAAGACATTTATATACATGTATGGAATCCGGGTTCCTTAACTGATGTTCTTATAGATTACTGTGAAATCAGAATCTGTGAAATCAGAATCTGTTACCATGAGACTATAATAACAACGGTGGCCAAGAAAAGACAAATATCCATCATTGTCATATGCAGCTCCTGTTAAAATATCTAGCTATTCTTTCTAATTTCAGACACTTTAAGATTATTACAGGAGATAAAATAGAATCATAAATTCAATAATATAAATACAAGAGTGTGAAAGATCCCTTCAAAGATCAGCTAATACATGATGGTTTCAAACATGTTGTTATAGCACAAAAGTTGCTGGTAAGATCATAAAAAATCACGGCACAGAAAAAAATATATATAAACAACAACAACAACAACAAAGGGTGCTTATAAATCTCATAAAGATAGGAGAAATTTTCAATAACTTTCTCACCCTCCCTTTTTATAATCATTTGATGTTTTCTTGCCATATCCAAGGCTTACAATGTCTATGTCACCTGCAATTATTACTTCTATAAAGAATTCTTCTGCCCTAATCTCTCTGTCCCCCAACTATTGCTTTTCCTCTAGTTGATTCCTGTGTGAGGTAGGCACGAGGGTTGTGATAGGATGAGTGAAGATAGCAAGCCGTGAACTTAGCTGTGCAAGTTGATTGCTGTCAAGTGCAGGTTTGGGAAAACTAATCAAGGACAGTCTGGGTTGCTCTAGGATGGCAATATGGAGGAGAAAGTTATACTTTCCAGCTCCATTCGGGCACTTAGGTCCTCAATGCATAGATTAGAATGGAGAACTACCTGACTATTTGCCTTGGATTTTCTGAGTAGCAAAGAAGAGGCTTTGAGCCTAAGAGAAACTGAATTACATAGATGTACTTTCCTTGATGCCAGGCTAACAGGTGGATAGCTGTAGGAGCTGCTGAATGTTGGCTTTCATTATAAGCTGTTATAGCAAGAGTAAAGGTTTTCATCACTAACAAAGTGAAGTGAGTCTGAATGAGTTCAGAAAATGCTATATTTTAGTTTATGCAATTGGAACCTAATGTGTTATATCTATTTGCATAATTCTCACGTCATACATAATGTGTTCCTGAAAATATGTATGAAATTATGTGTTGATTTCAAACTAGAGAGAAATTTATCATAATATTTGGCTCTTTCGCCTCTATAATTCTGCTTACAAATGTAGTCAGTAACTTGGATAATATTGGCATCAATTTTTAGGATATAGAAAAAGTAATGAAATAATAGATATTTTAGATGACTGAGTTAGAATCCCTAAAAGATTTTGCCCCACTGGGGTGACATAATGAACCATGTAAGATGACATTTAGCAAGCCTGAAAAGTCATTTAGAAACTTTAAGCTCTGGGCTAGTCTACAATCAACAAAAAAAGAAAAGAGAGAGAGAGAGAGAGAAGGAAGAAAAAGAGGAAGAAGGAGGAGGAGGAAAAAGGGGAGGAGAGAGAGGAAACAAAGAAGGAAAGGAATGAAGGAATGAAAGATTGAAGGAACTAAGGAACAAAAGAGGGAAGAAAGGAAGGAAAAATCAGATAATAGGCAGTATTAAAATAATGATGAGATCTAGAATAAAAACCTTTAGAATGCTGATTTACAGCATCTTCCAAGTTATGGCAGTATTTCAATTACATCTCTGAGCCATCATATGCAGCAATGATTACTGAATTCTGAGGGAAGAAACTAGTATAATGAATATACTCAACACTTCTCAAAAAAATTATCTTTGGAAAAGACTCTGATCGATATGTAAAGGCAATTTTTTCATTCAATTTAAAATTAGTTAAATGTCCGTTGGCCAAGATGTTTTTAAAAATCATATGCTTTAATTTGAAGCTGAATGAACTTTGGAACATATTAGAATTCTGATAATAAAGTTATGATTCATTCATTATTTCATTCAACTATACAGGTTTTTTGCAGGCATGTAGTTACTTTATGGGCCCAGCACGCTTCCGCTGCGCTACTCTGCTACGATAGGCATGTAGTTACTTTAATTAATGAATCTGACAATTATTTATTGGGAACTACTTTGAGTATGAGCTTTTCTAATCCCAGTCAATACAAGAGTAAATAAAAGAGGTGAGGTGACTGTTCTTATTGAGCTAAGAACCATTCTAGTGGAAGAAGAAAAAATATTTATACAGACAAGATAATTCTAAACAGTAGTGTCCTAAAAGGAAATATATACATATATATATACTTGTATACACACACATATACATATATATATGTATATATATACATACACAGATGTACATATATATATATATATTTGTATACACACACATATACATACATACCCCATGTGGTGGAGTAAGTAGGAAATTTAAATAGCATTTCTAGTGAAGGTTTCCTGAAGAGATGAAATTTGAGTGCCTGGAGGATTTTATTTACTGATTTTTTTTTAACCCACAAGGTTAATGCTTTTGAATTTAAAATTTGCCATTGGGTTTTTCTTGGAAAAGCTTAACTCAGAGTGATTTCCTGTTAAGAGATGGCAGTAAACCCATCCTGGGCCATGTTCTTTTGTTGTCTTTTTATTGTTCATGAATCCACTGAATATGCTTTACCTCCCTTGTTGAGTAATTGTTCCCTTAAGTTCTTTTAAAAGCTAAGCTCATGCTTCTATTCATCTGAAACCTGGAAGTTGTCCATATTCCCTTATGCCTGTTGTCACCATCTGTTCTTACGGAATGGCCACTTCCCAACAATACTTTGATAGCAGTCTCTCAGGACATGGGTAACATCTTGATAGCAACAGATAATGGAATTGGAATCTTCTCTTACTCTCCGTAATTACTAGAAGAACTATTTCAGGCAGAGGAGACATGCTTAGTAAGTTTCAGCATCTTTGCTAGAAGCAAATCTCTCTCTTTACTCCTTGGGTGGAGCCTCTTCATATGGTCACAAATCCATCAGTACTATCTGCCTGCAAAATTATAGAACAAGTGAACTTACCGGATGGCAGTCTCCTCTAATTTTTGAAGCAATCTGTCACCAAATGGCAGTAATCACATCCAAGTCTATTATAATTTCTGATGATGTTGGGACTAGCAGCACCTAACAAGAAATATGAGAGTGAAAAAATTAATATGATCTGGTATTTGGGAACACAATTTAACACGTTCAAGAAATGTGGATTGCCTATTGTGCCACAAAGTTCATCAAAAAATCTTTAAAAAGGTAAAGAAAACATATGAAAGTTGAATTTATCCTTAAAATGTTTAATATTTGAAAAATATGTCCTTCCATATAGCTTAATTACCTTTTATTTAAAATCATTTCTGAGGATATGTTTGTAATCAATAACAATCTTAGTAGCTGTGTTGCACAGCTAAGCTTTATTGAAGCTGTTTTACCTTGGTGACACAATTCAAGCTAATGTGCCAAACAAAATGTAGCCTAATTAGTACAAATGAAGGAAAGGAGGCAATTAGCCAAAGGGGAATAATGAGCAAAGGAAACTGGTAATGTGAATCTAGACAATCCTAAAAACTTCCAGCCAGGAAGGAGGTAGCTAGCTGCGTTTACCTATTATTCAAAACACACCTTGGAAAATGAGGGGTTTGATTCATCCTTAGCTTTGTTTTAACATAGATGTATTTACTTAGGATTATAAGCATGAGTCAATGTTTTTTATTAGTAATTGGTATGATTAAAGACCATACAGATTTTAGTAGAATTTTATTATGCATGCTATCACAATTTCATTAAATACCAGGTAAAGAAAAACTACAGTGTTTTAAGTGGTATTAGCACAAATTAAGACTACAAATGCCTAACACAACAGAAACCTATTATTTATCATGCTGTGATCTATATTTAAAGAAAACAGAACAAAAAATCTGTAGTTTAGCTAATTTCACATTTTAAAAACTATAATATTAGGTCTTCAAAAAAGAATATATTTGAATGGTATATGGATGTGTTTGAAGAAAAGATCTCTTGTTGGTCTTTTTCTTCACCGTTAATGACTTTGGAAGTCTTCAGCTATGATCCAGAGGAATATTTGGAGGCAAGAGAAGAGAATGAGAAAGGTGTAAATATTTATTTGGGTTTTTTCCTTTATACAATATATAAATCCTGCTTATTTATGTATGAGATATTAAAGAATACCAAAGAAATGAGACACCAGGACAAGGTAGACAATGAAAACTCCCAGTACTATTTTTTTACAGTGTTAAGAGAAAGGTGGAATTGGTGACAGACTTTATTTATCTTTTTAAAGTTTATTTATTTATGCTTTTGGGAGAGAGAGTGTGTGTGAGAGGGAGAGAGAGAGAGAGAGAGAGAGCCTATGAGCATGGGTAAGGGAGGGACAGAGAAAGGAGAAGGAGACGCCCAAGCAGACTCCTTGCTGTCAGCACAGAGCCCCACACAGGGGTTGATCTCAGGAACCATGATATTATGACGTGAGCCGAAATCAAGAGTTGGGATGTTTAACCAACTGAACCACCCAGGTGCCCCAATGACTAGACTTTAAAATACATTGAGGTCTATAAAATCTGAGAAGTGTCTATCAACTCTGGCTTAGAGTAAGATGTTGCTTGACTCCTATAGCATGGGGAATGTCATACAGTCAATTAATTTCTGTGACTTCAATTGAGCTTTGCTGACTCTATGTTATCACGGGATCTCAAAAGGTCAACATCACTTGGAGTTTGAGTTAATTCGAAAATCTCTTATCTTAGTAGGTGATATAATCCTAGAAGGTGAGAATTTGTCATTTTCAACTCAAATGTGTGGGAATTTTCATGAGCAACTCACCCTTTTTTATATCAGAAAACGCATGAGAAATTTATTTCTCATCACTTCCTGTTTTACACTAGTGGAACATAATGGTCACAAGAAAGATGATATTGATGACAATAATAACAATGACAATAACTAGCAGGGGAATCAAGACTAACCATTTAATTTATCAGTTGCAGAAAAAGAAAACTAGGCATGTTTGGTCAAAGCCTCTTCCTTTTCCTCTTCTGGAACACAGTGTGTCCATTGGGAAAAGGAGACCTTGGGTTGGGAAGTCTTTTCAAAGGGAGTTCAACCCAAGTCTAGCTTACATAATCTGTCTTCCTGGGAAGAAGTTGTTCCATTTGGTTTAGCTTTTATTAGTAAGAAAATTGATAGTTTGTCTTCCATATTCTACTCTTAACTCTTATTTTCTTTATCAGAATGTAGGCAGAAGAAGGATGTCAGGGACCCTAATATTTGGTGCACAGTTTTGACACATTTACATATAAAATAAAAGTGGGCATTAGGAGAGCAAGTTAGACACATGGAGAAGCTTTGAGTAAGTCAAGTCCAGGTCTTGAGAATTTTGGGTTTGGAATCCCATATATGGGCAGGGTGTTTTTGCCTGGGTAGTTGGTAGGAGCGATTATAGGAGGAGCTGTGGATTACACAAGGGTGTGGTAGACCTTTAATTGCTGTGTATTCAGCACAGTTGAGAGAGTAAGTATAATCCCTGGTGACTTTGCCTGCATTTGAATGGTACCTTCTGGAGAAGGTGGATGGCAGTAGCTACAAGCAAATGACACCTGGGCTACGATGACCTAAAACAAGGGTTCACAGTCTTCAGCAATGTTGAGTTTCAGAAAATTCTAAGGCCTTAGCAGAACCTCGGACCTCAGGGGAGACTGGACCTTGTGACAGTCTGCATGGTCGGAAAGGCAACCTTAGCAGATATGGTCTAAAATTCTCAGGAAAAGCACAAGCCTTTAGTGGGACCAGATGATCCAAAGGCTTCTGGCCATTGAAGCATAACTTGCACCGTGCTGGATATATGCATTTGGACACAAGAGCCTCAGCAGGTACGTGGGAGCCTCACAGGACAGCTTCAGCTTTAGCGAACAGATGCAGCTGAGCAATATTTTGATTATGAAAAAAATAAACTTTCTACATATAGGAATTTTTAGTTCTTGGGGATGTTGCAGTGTTCTTTGCTATTAAACTACAAGGCATCTGGGTTCCTTGTATGCTACAGAGCACAGGATCTGGCTTTAAATTGCTATTTCCAAGGCTGAGTGGGAAGCATTAGTTCAGTAGCCCCCAAATTCCATCAGGTATTCAGGGCCAAAAAGGGAACTGTGAAAGTAATAGCTGAATTCCTGTACCTTCTTCTGGCTCCAGATTGGAAAATATTGCAGTCGCCGCCCTCCCCTGGGCTTTTCAAAGTTTCTAGGTTCTTCTGACACTAGGAGTCAGCCTTGTCGCACTCTAGAATTTATGAGGGCTAGATTCCATCTGCCAGAATAAAATATTGTCTATCATTTAAACACTGGTTAGATTCCCAAAATCTTTTCTACCAACATTCCACAGTGGAAAATTTTTATGATGTAACTTCTATTCATCCAGACCACATGATACATTATTCCATATGTGCCTTTCAAGTACAAATATTCAGGCACACAAAATTCTTTTACGAATTGTAATACAAGATAAATATAATCTTACATTAGTAGAGCAAGAGAGTTAAAGTACATCTCTAATTGCTTAAGATATCACTAGAGAATGACATGTATTTGAGTTATTACCAGAAACATGAAATTGTAAGAGATGAACATTGACTTGAAAAAACTGAAACTAAGTTAAAACCAAATATTTTCTTTTGATTGCACTACCAGTGGATAAACGTGAGTGGAGTGAGTCATTCCTGAAAGTAAATACACATTTGTAAATTGGAACAAACCAGAATATGAATAAATTTCCCGAATTCATTCTCAACCGATGTTCTATTTAAGTCCTAGCATATTATATAAGTATTTTTAAAGTATACTGAAGTGTTTTGGTTGAGAGGTAGTAAATCAAATCCTAATATATTAATGATGTATTTGCCAGTTTAATACAGAAACACAGAAACGCCTACATGTTCAGAAAGGCTTGCTCAAATGTAGATATTTACAGCATATTGCATGTACTTAGTATTAATATATTATTCAGAGAAATAGTATTTTCAAATTTTTGATGTTGGGTATTTGCAGTGCAGTGAAGTTCAATTGCTATTGTAAAGTACTTTTTGTAACCATTTTCACAGAAGTTAACATTTAACCAAAAGCTGCTTTACTTCGGTTTGTAGAAAAGTAAACATTTTAGTGATATGCCTGAAATAAAGACTGTTTACAGCTGTTATTATAGCCTTTGTTCTCAGATTAGTAGTTGCTGGCAAGTTTGTCTTACTCTTTTTTTTCTTTTTTTTACAAGTACTTATAAATGCTGGTTATTTGTCTAAGTGAACCCCTGCTGTTTTGTAAAGACAAACAATTAATTATTCCCAACCCCAACACTTTATTGTCACTATAAAAATACACAGTACTTTTCTACTTCCATTCTTTATATTTAAGCCAGATTTTCACAAACTCCTTTTTAACACTGAAGAGAGCCAATGTGCCAGCTGAAAATTCTATTATAGCAACTTTCCATATTCTGCTTCATCTTGACATGGTGTCACATTCATACACGATAGACATCTCCATTAAATGGGTCCTTTTCTTCATCAAGTTGACAAGGAAAGACTATCATAACTGTTTAAAGTGTCTTCTTTAAATATTCAACAATATCAAGACAGACAAAAATAGGATCTGTATATTATAATTTTCCTCTTCAGTTAGATAATGCAGTGGAGTGGGGGATGAATCTTTACTCCTGGAAAAGCAGACGTGTGATTTTATTTAGCCATATTTATGTCCCACTATGTTTATGCATTTATTGAACTTACCTTGTGACACCACTTTTTTACCATAGCAGCCTCTCCATGGTTACACAACAGAATTGAACAGAAAAGCATAGAGGCAAATAAAATTTTACCATATGACCATGGAGAGTGCACTTAGTCCAAATTTAGATTTTAAAAATTCCCCATGCAAAAGACAGAAATAGCTGGAACAGCATAGATGTGCTTATACAACTATCACAAAATACAGAAATTTCTAAGTTTAACTGTCTATTAACTAAATTAGAGAAACTACCATGAATAAGTGTTTCATGTAAAATCCAGGACGCTCCCATATGCGTTGGGCCTTAAACAATTTCCAAGTTGGGTAATACAAATCAAGAAATGTTGAATCCAGATCTTGAATTTACTAACAACAATTTAACATAGGGGAAAAAAAACACATGCCAATTGTTGCCTATAAAAATTACATATTTTTGATCCATGGGAACAACTGTATGTAGAGTTATCTACATATTAATTGTGTATCAGAATATCTTACCTTTACTAATATTAAATCAAAACCTATGCATTCTATATTCTGTACATTTTTCATAGGTCATAGTTCTTAAATACGTGCTGGAAAAGTCACTGAAATCACACGTGACCAGGGATATGTGCATTGCAGTACAAGCAGAAGAGAGAGGTTACAAAAGTACCAGCCCCCTCATCTGTCCTACATATACAGGGGCTGACTACGTGTATGTGAAGTTTCATCAGAAATATCAGGAAATGTGAAAGCACATTAGAGATATTCAAAAGAAACAAATCTTTGGATGCAGTAAACCAAGCCCCAGAATATTACTTTGACACCTGACTGAGTTGCTAACACTTCTCTGTATTTTTCTTTCTTCTTTATGAAAACATAATGAAAGGAAAGAGAGCAGTATTTATAACGGAAGAAAAAATATCTATGCCGATCTCAACCTTTTGGAACAAAACGTCTTAATAATACCTAAGTTCTCATCTGCTAAGGGTACAGCAAAAATTAATTTCAGTTTCTACTCAATAAAGGGGCTTTATATGTAGTACACAGAAATAGAAGGTTGCTGTTAGAAAAAAAGTGCCATATATATCAAAGCAAGTGGGAGGGAGGACGCTGAATGGGTCCAATAAAGGAACTGACTTGAATACAATGCATCTTTTATTAATGATAACAGAAGTGGAAAATAATCGGGTGGATATGTATGTTTCTAACAATAGGACTATTTTAAAGACAAAAATCACTTGGGGAAAGAACTTAGAGGTCAGATCATCAAAGATTCCTGAGCTGGATGCATCAAGGAAAGGTCATGAGAAACAACCCAAAACTAGAAGTAAACTGTATATTTTAAAAGATAAAAGTAAAATTAAACCCAATACAGTATGTCAAGTTGGATTGGATCCTGGACTGAGAGGAGGGGCAATTGTTGGAAAAATTGAAATACATTAATTTTTATTATTACATTAGTACTAATAATACATACATTAATAATAATACTTATTTGTTAAAATGAGTAGTAGTAAACATACAAATTAAAATACATTATTACAGGAGGAAAGATTGAATTATAAATTAGATATTATATTTTAGGGGTTATGTTTACATTGTAGTTATGTAAGAGGATATTGCATTTCTTAGATATTACTGAAGCATTTAGAAGTGAAGAGTCATGATGCCCACAATTTTACTTTCTATTGGTATATGTGAATAGACATGCCTACACGCACACACAGGCAGAGACAGAACTTGGTTTGCACAATATCATATTAATTGAATGCATGCAGATCACAATGGAATCTATACTTTCCAAGCTTCAGTGACAATTCAGATCATATTCAAGTTACCATGTGAGAGTGCAAAGTGAAGGCTGCGTATACATCAAAAGTAGTAAAGTATTAATAAACTATTAATAAAGGTTAGTCCGGTTGGTCAGAAAACAGGTGCTTAATTTATTATTTTTCAATTTTTTCTATTTGTAAAAAATTACATGTACAAAATTAATTCCTTTTTCTTATCTATATTCAGATAAAATCTGAAAAAGCATCTCTTGCATAGGAACCCCTTTCCCACCCCTCACTCCCGCATGCACACTCTTACATGGGTGAATAAAAAGTTAAATGGATATCAGAGAAAGCATGATTATAATTCAGACTTAGTGGAAGTGTTATGCCCAGAATTCGTGATCCCCAAAGACCACCAGGGAGCCGAGTCCGGTGCAAAAGCAAAAGAGCCTTTATTCGAGGTAGCTCGAGCTCAGTCCCCTACCTGCACCAACACAGCGGTGAGATAACAGGGAGAGAGAGCGAGTTTCAAAAGCACAAAGGTTTTATAGGGGTCTAGGGGCAGTTGGTGAGGTAATGGCTGTGGCCTCAGCTGATTGGCTGGGGAAGGGTCGGAGTCCTGTTACGCAGGTCGCTGGGCGTGTTTTGATCAGGAAGTTTGAACGGGTGAGCGGGAGGTTACTCAAGGGGAGGAGGCGTGATCTAGGTGAAGGACACAGAACAAGATGGAGTTGGCCGGCGTAGGCCCGCCCTTTCAGAAGTATATCTAAAACTTCGTGAAATTGCTGTGACAATAAGTCGCATTAGTGAATCTAGATAATTTGATGTAATTAGAATTACATTTAAGTTCAACTTGTTAGAAAAGTACTTACTCAGACTCATTTCCACGTGAATAGTTGTTTATATGTTAGTTTGTAACGTGTCACTGTCAGTTGCAGCTGTATTGTTATGATCATTCAAACCATGGAATCAAATATAAAAATTTAGAAATTGAGTAGTGTCCATGAAATTCTTATCCTCTATATCTTTCTACTTATAATACAGTATCCTCACCCTCTTATTTTCATTTCCCACATAAATACCTACACATATTTGTATATGATAGAATAAAGGTACGGAAGTTAAAAACTTAGCTAGAACTACAGAGTTTGCATAATTGCTAAAGATAATGAAAACTATAGAATGTGTGAAGTGGTCATAAGTGATTTTATATTACCAAATATGTCAAATTTGAAACAATAGTTAATATGCTAGAGAATGTCAAATGGTAACATAGAGAATATGCTAGTTTTATGCTAGAAAACATTAACAGGTAAAATTGTTACATCTCAGCTTTATCCAATTAAACAAGGAAACATCCAGCAAAATTAGGAGGAGAGGAACAAAACTGTGAAATTGAATCACAGAATGCTCATGTTGCAGGTTAGGTTCCCTGGGGTATAGATTCCGAGATGGAGTTCAGTGTGCAGGATAAACATTCAGGATTGCCCTTGAGATCAAAACCTATAGAAGTGAGGGGGAGGGAGTGGGCTTGGACAAAGGAAACACTGAGTTGTCATTCAGGCCCAGTATTCATGGACAAACCCATCATGAGCTATAAAAGTTATCTTTTCAGAGTTGGCCTCAAGGTCAGGCACAGAAAGTGCAAATTCCTTAAGTGAGTTATTGGGAATGAAGGTAGTTGAGGCCATTCTCACTTCAACTCTGTTCCCAGAACCATGATAGAAGATTTCCATATACCAAATTTATCTCCATATAACCAATTTTTTCTGATCAAAAAATGCCTCGGTGGGGACTAAACATTGACTTTTGTTGTTGGCGTTTGGATATTTGATAGCAGCAAGAGCTACATGAGTCTTGGTGAGGAGAAGCCCATCTTTCTGGGCCCATAAAGAATCTCTATTTCTGCCAGCACTATGATGGCTAGCGAGAGAGGCTGGCTGATGTCAACTGGTTGACTCACTTTATCTATTTGTTGTTTATTGTCTTTTCATGGTAGAAGCTCTCTGGTCAGCATTGACGTGTGATAGGAAAATCTTCACACTTTGTACCTATGTTCATATATAATATTCTTTCCTCTAACCCAAACTTTCCTGCTCATAACCTTCCTTTTTTTCCCCCTCTATTTGCTACTGTCTGTTATTAAGTATAATTTTAACTCCGCACCATGTTTCTTTCCATACAGAGTATCTGGCAAGGTGCACTGCCCATTAAGGGAAGTTTCTCTTGCCACTGTCTTTCAAGGTCACCCCTAAATGAATCTGTAGAAAATGTCCATGCATTGTTGGCTTATATCCATACACATAGTTTTCTCTTTTCTCCCTCCATCAGGTAGTCTTTAGAATCCTTGAATACTACCATAATTGTGATAATTGTGAGCTGAGGGAGAGGAGCTGGCACAGTAATGGTGGATAATGACAGCCAGCTTGGGCAGCTTGTTTTTGTTCTCTGATTCCGCATGGACTTAAAGGATGAATTCTGCCCTCAAATGATGGATCATTGCTTGGGTCACCTGCACTTCTGACCTGATGGATCTGATATAAGTCAGCTCATATTAGGCAGTTGTAGCCACATGGCCATTCGGTGCCCATGGTTAGATGTTCTACCTCTGTGATGCCCCACTAAAACTCTAGAAATTATATTTAGAGGCATATGATTTTCTGCTGCAGGTGGCATGGCCACACTCCAGAATGCCAGGGGCCTGTTTGATTTTACCATTAGGGCTTGCCATAATTTGTATAAGGCATCTCTTTCAATGACTGATACCTTTAATACCAAAGGGCCTATTAGTCATGAGCCCTCAGAGACAGAATGGCTATAACCACTGTCTGGATATGATTCAGAGTCCTTCTCTGTTCTGAGTTACACTGAAAGTTGACAGCATGTCATGTCACCTGGTGTATTTTTCAGATCAGTAATTCCAGGATTGAAATACACCGTATCTACTTTCTTAGACCAGGGCTGGTACCATCGTCCCAGGTTTAACTCCCCAGAAAACAGGCTCAATTGAGATGAAGTTTGGTGTACTAGATATGTTCTAAGGAATGTCTTTCCTTAGAATCAAAACATGTGGAAGAGAGAAGAAAGAGGAGGGTTGATCAAAGGGAGAAGTCTCACTGCAATGCAGGTGCAACGTCCACATTGGCAAACCCACAGAGAAATATGGATCTAGGATGGTCTTTTAGAATCTCTTCAATTTCAGTTACAATTGTCATGAATTGATCAGTGACTGAGCATACACCACCCTAGGAAGGAGCATGATCTTGAAAGAGGAGATACTCTTCAGCTGAGACAGTTCCCAGAGGGAACTAGAAGGCTCTTTGCCACCAGCACTCTTAGTAGCCACCGTAACAAATCTTCCTTTTGAAGGCTTGGCACATGCAAAATCTAGTACAGATTAATGATAGGCTAAATATTTAGCCTTTGTAAAATTAGAAAGGGGAAAAAGGGGAGATACTGCATCATTAAAATGATGCATAATTTTAAGGTGATCTAAAGAAATCTCTGTAGGCATAACACTGATGGTGTAATAAATGAATACTAACATCATCTCTATTTTCCAATACAGTGAGAAGGAGCAGAAACTGAAGTGAAAGTTCATCTCTGCCACTTGTTTTGGTATTTAGTCTTAAGCACATCCCTTGAACTTGTTTGAGGACCATTTTCCTTTTCTGTAAAAAGTAAAGACGTATTTCTGTATAGCTTTTTTTGAATATGCTGCATGCCTCTGAAAGTATTTAGCATAGAATTTATGATTCTATTAACTGTTTAATACTTTAAAAGCAAATTACCAATATTTTCAACTCAGTATATTAAAGGATATTTTAATAGGAAATTTTTATAACCTAAAAAGTTGATTACATATAGTTTTCTTACTTCCAAAAAATATACTATAATTATACAAATTCAGGCATGTAATATAAAAAAAGCATACCCATACAAACACACGAAGATAAGATGATAATTTTAGCCTGTGCAAACACTCATATGAAGTTTGGAGTAATTTCCTCATATGGAGAGTATATGTATATTTGAAAATAAATACTTTCTTACGTATTTCAAGTGTTACTTCTCCTATATTCTTAGTTCATTTTTCATTTCTTCTAGATAAGTTTATTTTAATTACCTGTATTAATAGCTATTTTCTCCTAGACTTTATGATAGATTTCATGCTAGAGATCTCTTTAGTTTGTATTGTATCACCAGTGTTTTGGGCCTGATGCATAATAATTTAATCAATTAATATTGAATGAGCAGAGGAAGGAATAAATAAATGAATAAGTACAATAATTTATGAAAAATTAATTACTTAAATGTCATGAAATCCAAAAAGAAATAATCCCAGCAATTAAAGAAATATAGATAACAGGGCTCCAGTAAGCAATGCAAATGATAAGTCATTGTTTGATTAATGCCTACCTTCCCCACCACACCATAAGATCAATAGGGCCAAGAAAGAATATGATTTTATACAACTGTCTGTGTGTGACAGTTGATTGGTACTCGATAAATGTTTCTTGAAGGAAGGTGTGAATGACTAAATTAAGAAACTGAGTCAGGACCTAAGACCAATATGTAAGAACGCTAACAGAACTTGGGAGCTTAGCTGCAATGACTAGTTATCACCAGAGGAGGGAAGCAAAGGGAAACAGAGCAGCTGGCTTGGTTGAATGAAAGTTACCCCTCAGGAAGCCTTCAGAAAAGGATAGTTACTCCAGCGGCAAGTTCTGGTCAACAATTAGAAGAGTGGCTTATGCACAGGGACCATGTAGGAGCCACAGAGGAAGTTACTCCCAAAAGGCAAGTCAAGCCTTTAGTCAAGACCAAAAAAAGGCACTGCAGAAAGCCAGAAGACGAATGTTAAAATATGATACACTGACCAAAAAAAAAAAAAAAAAAACAAACAAACAAAAAAAAACCAACCAAACATCAGAAAAAGGAATAACAAGGCTTCAGACATGTAGTCAGGTGGAAAATCTCTTCTGACAGTTCTTGGGTTGTTCTGTGAGTCTTTAGACCTTTTGATCGGGTCTTGGAACTAAAATCTCTGCTTCTTAAAATGACAGAAGTCTAGACTTATTTCAGGGCTTTAATACCTAACGATAGAGTATATAGTTTGATTTTTTAAAGTTGTTAAGTATTTAAGAAATGAGAGTTAATCGATACTCCTTGATTATAGACTCAAGAAATTATGAAAAAAAGAGAAAATTTGGTACATGTTATCCATCACAAACCAGTGATCACGTTTTAGATCAGAAATCTGGAAAATATGGGTATTTCACCTAACAATCCTTATCTCTTACAGTTGTTCTCAAGTGAATAGAGTCCCGTATCTTCTCTGGTTGTAGTGACAGCTGTGAACACGGGAAATGGGTTTACAGAAGATCTGTTTGAGTACAGACTTTCCCCATAACCTTGGCTGTGCTTCCCAATTTAAATAGATGCCATTCTGACTTAATTTCCTGTTTTTTTTCTTCAGTTCTTTTTATTTTTAGGATCCTGATGTAAACTTCAAAATGTAATTTTATCTTATTATGCATTTAGTGTATGACAAGGTACATGTATGAATTAGGAAAATGATAACCGATTTATGAGGCTGGCTTCTCACAAAAGGCATGATTTTAATGCAGGGTTATAGCCAAAATTGCTCTTGATATTGCCTCCCATTTTCCTGATTCTTGGATACCAAAATAAATACAGATTAAACCTTGATTTCATCACATCACTGTGGATTCTGATTTAAGCTTTGTTAAATTTCAAAATTCCTGACTTAGAAACCCAGTTATGTTAACAATTACTCTGACTTTGGGTAAATCACGTAGCCTTTTTTTGCCAGTTACATTATCTTTAATTTCAATATTTAGACTAGGTCCCGGTCAGGAGGGCCATCAATCTCCATGCTATTAGTTATAACATGGAAAGTATTTTCCTATTTCTACATTCAGAAAGCAAGCAAGCAAGCATGCTTGTACATATGAATACACACAAATACATCTCAAAAGCTTAAAACCCATTTGAATTTTGAAGACAGAAACAGAATTAAAACACGTAACTTAGTTCAATCTATTTTATAGAAGAAGATTTATTTAGAAGTTAGTACAGGTTTTGTATTCAGCTAAATCACTTAAGTATAACATAGAAGTGTATTAAGAGGGGCACCTGAGTGGCTCAGTCAGTTAAGCATCCGACTGCAGCTGAAATCATGATCTCATGGTTTGTGAGTTTGAGCCCCGCATCCGGCTCTGTGCTGACAGTTCAGAGCCTGAAGCCTGCTTCAGATTCTGTGTCTCCCTCTCTCCCTGCCCCTCTGCCACTCGTGCTCTGTCTCTCTCTGTCTCTCTTTCTTTCTCTCAAAAAGAAACATTAAAAGTTCTTAAAAGAAAAGAATTATGATGGGAGTGACGTCATAAAAAGAGTGGAAAATCTTAAATTTTGTTTTCAAATCAGAAATCCATAGAAACAGATTGATTGAACAAAATAAACCAGCCTACTGTGGGTAGTAGCTCAACAAGCGTACATCGGTGAGAGATTCCTAAATCTGCAGCAACAAATTAATATGTCAGCAAGACCGGTTCTAGTGAGTGTGTGTTGGTGGGCAGTGGGCAGGGGTGCCGCACACAGCTGCAACAGCATGCAATTCTGTTTGTCTAGACTCAGATAGCCCATAATTTCCCTCTTTCTCTGTACAAGTTTGAATAGGTTAATGACATCACCATGACATAAATACTAGCTGGGAAACTTAAAGTAACATTTTCTCATCTTCTGTACTTAGATTTTTTTGTTCGAAGATTTGTCCTTTGCTTCAAGGTGTTACTTCTAATAGGCGGTCTTCTGACTTTTCTAGCTGTCCTTTTCTACTGCAGTTTGATGTTTTTCTGTAGTTGCAGGGCATGGATGTATTTACTTATATCCAAAGAAAGCATTCCAGTTTTGTTCCTAATCTCTCATCTATTTATAATTTGTTTTCCAGCCATCTTAACCTTATTGTTTGGTAAGTCCATCAACCGATGGCTTGAAAGTCTAAACCCTTGATCTCTTATTTGACGTTTACATTTAAAATAAATCCCAGTCTCTCCTAAACAAATGTATTAATGGTTAATAAATAAATGATATCATTAAAATGACATCACTGTCATTTTCATGTTAACGTGTCATTTTCATCGTTCATTTTCACATATTATTTTTACGCCTTCCAGATGTTGATTGTTAATGTCTTTAAAACGTTTCTCCTTTGTAGATTAATCTAAGTTCTTAGACGAATTTTCAAATCCAAATCAAGAAGAGATTTAGTTGAGAAAGAAATTAGACTTCTCAGGGATTCTGAAATAAATTCATATCTCCTTTTCCTATGTGCATTTGCTATACAATGTCATTTCCCCTTTTTCTCCACTCTAGGTTATACTTGTCAATTCTCTCAATTTAGGAGACTATGGTTCTTTAAGTCAATATAACATTGCTTTAGATTAGTGAATCTCTCTAGAAACAGGATATCCATGTCAGACACCAAAATCAAGGTATTTTACAAGTAGAAACATTTTATTTTTAGTTAAGAAATCTAGAGAACATTTCTTTTTCTTTTACATATGAATTCATATAACTAGTCTCACAAAAGGGTCTGGATTATTGTAGGCACTAACCCATTGTTACTTCAGCTATTTCCTCCATATAATAATATTGAATGTAATACATCAGGCTTTTTGGTGTCCATATAGCACTATACAATGAATCAATATATTTTTAGGTTAGAAATGCATTATACAACTTTTCCCACTTTTTGAACTAAATTAAATAACTATAATGAACAGAAGTGTGTAACTGAAATTCGGGATTATGAAAAGTTGAGAAATACAGCTAAATTAACAGTCTGGGTGTTCTTTTATCAGTGCAAATGAAACTGACTCAAAAGATGAAGGCTGAGACTTCAATGCCATGAGAGATGATAGCATAAAGTAGTCTACGGATAAATGCCTCTTTCTTTTTCTGTGTTTGAGAACTGAGTGATAGCTGAGTGCTCCAAAGGTGATCGCTTAGTAGTTACATTTGTTTTATACTTAGAACTATTCTAGTCTATTAAAGATAATGATATCCACTTAGAAGATTTATTTTGGGCATGTACTATCACAGAGTATAAGTATTCTTCTCATAAAATTCACTGAATTACATTATAATATTTTCATTGCACTTTATGGATTATACTTTTGTTGACAGCATTGTACGATATTTCCAGCCTTATTCGCTTAGGTAATTGTATAGTTTATATAAAACAATTTTAATTGTTTAATAGCCTGTGAGACTAATAAACAAACAAATCCTCTTTTGCCTTTTGGAGAGATATAGAAACATATCCAGGATAGAAAGAAAAAAAAGAAAAAAAAAAAATAGGTCATTTGTTCTTGTAGTTTTGGGAGACCTCCAGCAGGTGGCAGATTTTCATAGGCATCTTCATGATACTTTTTCATTTACAGTCTGTCTAAAATGACTCAACCAGAAAAGTGAACATAAAAGATGCTTATAAGTGATTTATTTTATTTGACGATTCCAGTAAAGTGCACACAAAATTACTAAATTAACTTTCTTTTATCTCTAATATGCAGTGTGGTTGGCAACTCTAAAAAAAGTAAATTTTGTTACATGTTTATAATCACATGTAAAGAGGTGACAAATATTCCTGAAAGCCTGCTCTAAGTTATATCGAATATGACAACATTTTATTTAAGAACATAATACAAATCAGTTGCATTTTACTGTTTAAGAACACAATACAAATCAGTTGCATTTTGCTAAATTGTAGACTTAATTATATTTTTAAAAAAATTTATGTCTCTGTGTCATTTTTTGACCACATTGCCCTATTCTCCTGTACTCCATAGGCAACCATTTTCATGATTTTTATGGCTATTATTCCTACGAATTTCCTTATAGTGTTCCATAAATTCTATCCCTAAATAATCCCTAAACTCCATAAATTCTATCCCTAAATAATATATTGCTTAGTTTTGCATGTTGGTCATTTATCTTCATGTAAGTAATCTTCTATATCGTCTTTTATTCCTCAACATCAAGTTCCTGAGTTTCATCTACGCCAGTATGTGTCAGTGCAGTTCATTCCTTTCATGTTATTTAGAACACTGTGTGAATATTCATTCCATGTTGCATTTGACAGACACTTGCATTGTTTTTTGTTTCTTGGCTAATAAAACAAAGCTTTTATGAACATCTTCATATGTATCCTTTGGTGCACATGTCCTCATTTTTGAGTCATAGGATATGCATATCTTCAGTTTTGTGAGATGATAGCAAGGTATGCCCCAAGGTATCTTCTCTCTCACAAATGGGGTTTTCAGCCTTGCTCTTTTTTTGTCCTGTTGAAATTTGCTTAATTAGCACAAATATATATTGTATTCAATTTTAAAGTTATATGTGATTTTATACCTATATACCACAGATTACTTTTTTTCTTTTTCTTTTTTTTGAGAGAGAGACACGGTGTGAGAGAGTGATGCGTGCAAGTGGGAGAGGAGCAGAGGGAGAGGGAGAGGGAGAATCTTAAGCAGGTTCCATGCCCAGCATGGAGCCCAATGCAGGGTTCAATCTCACAACCCTGAGATCATGACCTGAGCTAAAATCAAGAGTCAGATGCTTAACAGACTGAGTCACCCAGGTGCCCCCACTTTACTTTTTTCTTATTTCCTTTCATTTTTCTTTCCTTTTTTCCTCTTTCCCCCCTCTCTCTCTCTCTCTCTCTCCCTCTGTCTCTCCTCTAACTCTCTCACTCACCTGTCTCTCTCAGGGGAATTGCCTTTCTTCAGGTTTGTTGGTTTTGATGAGAAGAAACAGGCAATAGGGATTGGAAAATTTGAATAGAAGTCGATTGTAGTTGAAGAGAACATACTGCATAGGACCTCTTGCCAGGTTAGAAAAGGTTGTTACAGACACATTCCTAAGAAGGAGGCCTAAACAGCCGATGTGAGGACAGTGCAAGTCTGAGACTTCATTTCCTGAAAAAAAGTACTGGTAGTTGCTGAAAAATTGTTTTTTTGTACTGGAAAAAAGCATAAGATATAACTATAATAAGAATATAGAGAACTTTGAACACTTCTAATGTTCTAATGTTCTAATGTTTATGTGATGAAATATGTCACGCATTTTATCTAATCTACATAAATACTCTACCATTTTCTGCCCACAATTGAGATTTTTTTCATTATGCAGATTTTCTTCAAATTTAATTGACTACTTATTATTCTCTTAAACGTCTGACACTAAAATGCCTTCAGAGTTTAGGTGAGCAAAATAAATGTTAGAAGTATGCAAAGGTGACTGAGGGTAGATGTTCCACCTGAATGCATAAAATGTCTTTTTAAAATGTTGTTAGACTAGCTTTAATACTATGGGGTTAGTAGCTGCCTGAGAGAAACACTTGCCTTTCTTTTCTCCTGGACTGCACACTCTATATGAGTGGCTGCACTGTGCTCTTTTTTCTTGCTGGAACGACTTTACATCCAACTGTACATGACCAAATAGAATTTGAGTCAGGTTTGACTTGGCTGCATAAAAGTTAAAAATAAAAAGAATATTTAAATCAAGCAAAAGTTTGCCTTTCTTTCATACACATGCGCACCTGCACACACACATGCACACATCCGAGAGAATACATGGTTAGTGTGGTGACCCTATGCTCACAAGCAACCAAGTCTCCTCCTAATTGTTCACTACACTGGACAACATGTGACTTCAAGTTCAAAGTTGCTTCATAGTATGGCTGCCCACATACATGGCAGAAAAGTAATAAAGAGGGGTCATAAAATAGTGCCCCTTCAGCTGAGTCAGAGCATACTTAAATAACGTTACTCTACAACTCATCATAGCTACAATGGAGGCTGCGAGATACAACCTTTAATCTTGCCACTTGGCTGCCTGGAACAGGAAGTTTCTGGGACAGGAGTTCCATTTTTAAAAAGAAAGAAAGGGAGACTGGATATTCCTTAGGCAACTAGTAGTCCCTGCCACAGCATACATGTTTACACTTCTGCTTTCCAGAATTTCTTATACCCGACTCTTCCTATATATTCATTCTTGTTTTAAGTAGTCTACAGCTTCTTCAGGCTAAAAACAAAATAACAACAACAACAACAACCACAAAAACAAAAAAACAAAAAACAAAAAAAATGTATCCTTTTGAAATTATCTAAAAGTTTGTGTGTGCCATTATAGGTATCCAAGTATGCGATATATTTCACCCACTTTCTTAGATACTATTTCATATTTAACTTTTTGCTTTAAAGAGTGCCATGTATATGAAGGTATGACAAAATATTTTTCAACTACATTAACCACTTGTAGAGATTTAAAAGTGACTGAAAATAGTACTTGTTGATCTAGGAGATAGCTTCACAGTACAGTGCTTCTCTACAGAACGAGAACATAAAGGGAGGGATTGGGTTCTTTTGTTATTTTGCATTTGTTTTTCTTTTTTTATTTCATTTTATTTATTTTATTTTATTTTATTTTATTTTTACATCGAGGGACTTAATGACTTAAAACTTACCAGTTTTGACTTTGGAAATTGGGCACTGTTACGGTGTCGCACTCCTACTGCCAAGAATGTTGATGGCATACTTACATATCAGTCACTACACCATGAATAAAGCGGCACAAGCTCCAGACAAGTCACACTGTTATCTCATGATTAAAGGACAGGCATAGTGCTAAGTAAAATAATAATAATAATAATAATAATAATAATAATAATAGGAGGGTGAAGGGAATGAGGGCACTTGGAGGTGCTCATCTAATAGCTACGATTTTTATCTGCTTACTTTATCTACAAAATGTCATCATATTCTAAAACTCATTTTTACAGGATTCAAATAAAGAGGCAGGAAACTCTGGGCTATTGAAGCAAATCTATTGCTTCTATAAGCCACTGTCCATGCTCTTAATCCCATTTTTTTTTTTTTATTCTGCCAGAATCTAAAGATCCATAAACCCGAGACAGTGACATTTACTGGGTGCCAGCAGAGCTTATGAACTAAAGTGCCTCTTTGTATTTTGATACTGAGTGCCGTTCTCTTTTCCAACGTGGCCACTCAACCCTAAATTATAGTTGACAATTGAGCAATGCCTTATTTTCTTATTTGTCCCTTGCCTTTCTCTAAGAAACATTTTGTTGTTGTGGCGGTGGGGTAAGTATAGAGGAGATCATTCTTACTAATGTTATGAGAATAAATGCATTGCCTTATTTAAAAATCATATAAATGCCCTAAGATTCCCTCTCAGAAAATCCTCTTTCCATTCTGTGATTTGGGCCTTAAAAAAAAAATATATATATATATATATCACACCACTGATTGATTGATTGATTGATTCTTTTTATTTATTAATTTTAAGGGCAGCTCTGATAATACAAACTTACCATGAAATCAGGAACGAGAATCATAAGCAATTAAATGCCTACACTACATATAACATTGTATTCTTTGGGCATTTGAGATTTTTACATATACCTTAGTGAAGTCAAATAATAATGGAATCATATGCAAATATAGCTTTCATTTCAGTTTATAATGTATCATAAACCAATAAGTATTGAATTCAGTGGCTAATGTATTTTAGAGCTTAAATGTATAAATAATTTATTTCCCTTCTAGAGTTTTAATAAAACACTTTCTAATAAAAGACATTTACTTCTTTCATCAATACTTTTATACCATATTACATATACACATTTATTATCTCACCTAATATAACACATACTATGTATAAGGTAAGATAAATATCTCTATATTATGAAATCAAGTTATTGATTTTATATATATATATATGTAAAGTTTTCTATACATTATAGGTATAGTTCATAGAATTCTATACATTTTTAATAAACATGCAGTGGTGTATCTAGTTTATAATATAGCACATTTTAATATCAAAATATAGCATCAAATGAAAATAATTTCATTGACTGGAGAACATTGCAATATTTCCTAACAGAATAAAGATTTAACTGAACTTTATAAGATGATTGTAATAAAGAGAGTAATGCTTTGGCTGGTTCATGACAAAAAAAAATTTTTTCTCAATGGTTCTTTTTTTTCTCATCTTCTCCAATTTCTTTCTTTTCTTAGGTAACTTCTTCCTTGTAATCTGCCCATGGCAATTTTGACTTAACCTCATAATTCTCACAAACAGCTCTCTAGAGTTAGCAATTATGTTCAAATTGAAAAGCAATGTGAGATTTCTGTTACATTCCTCTTATACCTTTCAACATTATTGAACACTCTTAGCTACTCCTTCATTTCTTGAACCACTCTCTTTCCTTGTCTTCTTTGATTTTGCATTCATTTGACTTTTCCTCCTTCCTAATCCATCCTTCTTCTCATTTTCCTTTTTAGGCATATTTCATTTGTCAGACACATGTTCATGCTCCTAAAGATTTACTAGTAATCCTTTTTTCATTCTGTCTTCTTGTAGATGATTTTTCTTGTGTCCATGACTCTGAGGACCACCTACTCATATATGAATCACAGGGCTATTATCTTCAACTCAAACTTTTCCAAGGTCCACATTCCTGTATCCAACTTCTTATGGGAAAGGTCTTCCAAAAATATTTCACAAGACCTTAAAATCTCTAATAGTCTTCTCTATACTTGACCTTCTTCAGCTATGTTCATATTGAGTTGAGTCATTTAAATCAAAACCTAGGATTAATTCTCTACATTATTATCTGTCTTCCTGAATAAATTCAGTTCTTCATCACGACACTCTGCCATCCTATCTCTCAATCTATTTCCAGGCCTCTTTTCATTTCAGTCATCAAAGCTTTAACTAAACTGCCATTTTTCCCATATCATAACTGTGACCCATAAAAATCTAATTGGTGCTCACATACTCGTTGATTCTTCACTCAAGTTTATTCTCTGTACTGAAAACAGAACGAAGTTTATAAAGCTGAAATCTGTTTATGTCGCGCTTAAATTTTCATATTGCATAAATAGACCAATCTCCAAGCTTACAATGCTAGAATTTCTTCACAATGACTTTAGGAAAAAGACAAAACTTCTTACCACCATTCCTTCCTTTCCTTTCTAGCATCTTCTTACACTAATTTTCCTTTTTGCTCTAATTTGCTTCAATTTCTTTTACCTGATGTGCATCACTCAAGAAGCAGTGTTTACACACACTCTGGCTTTCATTGGAATGTTCCTTATACCTGTTCATGCATGTCCAGGATACAAATTAGGAAGATTTTTGGATAGTACATCGATAATTATTCTCTGATACTTATTTTTCTTTTTTGGTTGTATTATACCCTGGCAGAATAGAAACCTAATATTGCCAGCTTTTACATCAGGTGCTCTTTGCATTATCCCAAATTTGGGAGGAAATGAATGCATCATACTACAGCTTAAAATTCCCACATCAAAATGCAGAAAAGGATTACTTCACAGTAGTTGTTACATGTGAAATGACTATTATAGTAACACACAACCACTTTGAAAAATATGACTAGCTAAAATGTCACCTTTGCATATCACATCTGCAGAACAAGCTATTTAAACATGGAAATAATTACATATCCTGCATTTTTTATTCATGGCTTTTCTTTCAGTTAAGAGTGAACACTATTTTTTTTTTAAAAGCCAATGTGTTTAGATTTGAAAATATAGAAGAACATGCATGCTATGGACTAAGCATATGTCTCTCCAAAACTTATATATTGAAATTCTAACCCCAATGTAATGGTTTTATGAAGTAGAGACTTGGGAGGTTAAATAAGGTCATGAGGCTGGAGCCATCATAAATAAGATTTGTTCCCTTACAAAAGGAACTCCAGAGAGATTTCTCTCCATCTTTTGCCATATGAAGAAACAAGAAAACTTCAGTCTTCTTCCCAGAAGGCTCTCACCAGAACCCAACCATATTGGCATCCTGATCTCGGACTCCCAGTCTCCAGAACTGTTAGAATAAACTTCTGTCGTTTATAAGGCACTATGGTACTTTGTTATAGCAGCCGGAACTGACAAAGACAATGGGAAAACATAAAAAGAATAAGTGACGCATGTTTACTGATCTGGTGGTTAGAGATTTGAAAAAAAGTGTCACTCAAATGGAAAGAATAAATCACTACCCAAGGTGACTTAAGATTTTCAATACTAATTTCAAATTTTAAAAGAAAGTATATTCAAAATAAAGTATTTTGAATTTCTGTAGTGATAAGTACCACCAATTAGCTCTTGTGATTGTAATGTAAATGCCTGATGTCAAGCTTTTGAGTGCTGAAGCACACACTTCTTCAAAGAAGCCCACCTCAAATAAACACATTGTCAGCTACACTACTGCAAAAATAGCCATGCTGCCATTCTTGAAGTTATTTTAGAAAGTCCTGGGTAACCCAGATAACTGACATTTGCTTTTCCCTCCCTGCACTTTAATTCTCACTCTTGTTTTAAACCAATTCACCTATGAAGAGTGAACCTGGGAAAATCTTAGCATCCCAACCTTGACCCAAATAAAAGCTGCTTCCCAGGTCTGGGTGCTGGCTTTCCACGCCCCATCTGTCCTTGAGTAGCCCTTGGACATGCTGTTTACCCTCTAGGGATTGTGAGGAATAAATCTTAAATCTAATTTTTTCAAAGCTCTTGACTGGTTGTTCTTTTGGTGTATCCTGCTAATCATAATAAAAAGGAGTGTAACCACAGCATTGAGTCCGCTCGGAGGACCTTCTGTGGGGACTTCCCAAATCAGTAGGAGCCTAGATGAGTAGTCTCAGGAATTTCTAGCTGATAACATCACTATGGATAGACTGAGATCAACACAGCAATTTATGTTGATGTAGTGTCCTTAACTACTTTAGAATACATGTGTGCTGTTGAAATAATTCATAATATTTTGGGAGTAGCAGTTCTATTTTATCTAGGCATTTCCAGGGTATAAACATATTGTTCCCCCCCTCACAAGTCACTTCAGCTTTTTGAATAATTCTCATTTAGGGGCTCCTGGGTGGCTCAGTTGGTAAGCGTCATGATTAGTCTTCAGTTCAGGTCATGATCTCACAGTTCCTGGGTTTGAGCCCCGCCTGGGGCTCTGTGCTGACAACTCGGAGCCTGGAGCCTGCTTCAGATTCTATGTTTCCCTCTGTCTCTGCCTCTCCCCCATTCACACTCTGTCTACCCTTTCTCTCAAAAATAAATAAACATTAAAAAACATTTAAACATTGTCTCCCTGAGCCCAAAGCTGGACTTGTGGATTTTTCATTCTTTGATGTAGTAGGAAAGAGATTGAAAGAAAATAATTTGTGGGGCACCTGGGTGGCTCAATCGGCTGGACATCTGACTTAGGCTCAGGTCATGACCTCACAGTTGTGAGTTTGAGCCCCGCGTCTGGCTCTGTGCTGACAGCTCGGAGCCTGGAGCTTGCCTTGGATCCTGTGTCTCCCTCTCTCTCTGCCCCTCTCCCACTCACACTCTGTCTCTCTCTCTTTCTCTCAAAAATAAATAAACATTACAAAATTAAAAAAAGAATAGAGGAAACTATGTGCAAAAGGGTAGGGGGTTACTTAAGAACTATCTGTACTTTAATTTTTCTACAAACTTAAAATTGCTTTAAATATAAAACCTATCAATGAAAAATTCTATAGTCAATAAATGAATTGATGATTCTAAAATTTTTCTTCAAGTAATTGTTAACACAGAAATGTATGTCAATAAACCTATATTATAATAATTGAATCAAAATTTTCAAAGATTAAGCAAATAACACATTTTAAAATTTGTCATTCAAATTATTAAGCTATATTGTTTTTTATAACAGCTTGCAGCTCACTACAATATGTAAGGACATAATCATTTCCACCAAAAATAAAAATATACTGAAAATTATTATATGACATTATTTTATTTTCTTTGGTAATTTAAGGATAAAGTTACAGAAACCACAATTTTCATTTAATCAATTAAGATATGACATGCATATTTCTTGAATATGATTGTTTTTACATTATTATGTTGACATTTTCCCCAACATCATATCATTTACCTTCTCTGAGAATCTATTATTTCAAATATTATTTTTAATTCCAGGATCACCAATTATTTTCTTTTCGTTGACTTGTGTTTCTATTTGAATAGTCACAAGTTGACTTGTTTTGGATGTGGGAAAGTTTTATTTAAAAAAAAAAGCCTCTTTTAATTTCCCATATTTCTCTACTTCCCTTTCACCTCATATACTCAAAATATTTACTCATATTTCCTTGTTGTCATTCATTTTATTTTTATTTCATATAACCTAAATGGCCATCACTTGCATCCACATATCCCAATATTTCTTCCCAAAATAATACATAGGAAGAAAGAAATCTGCATAAATTGAAGGCAGAGAATGTTACATATCAAACTCACTATTATTCAAAAGAAAATTAAAACCACTAACTTCTACAATTAAAATAGGGACACACTAAAAAGGTTTATCACACAAGTTGAGGTATTTCAAGATGCATTTAAGATTTCAAAATAGATATTACAAACATTTGTGCTTGTATAAATGTGTCTGGGTTCTAGGCACATGTGTTGTTTATTTTTAATTAATAAACTTTAGGGGCGCCTGTGTGGCTCAGTCGGTTGAGCGTCCGACTTCAGCTCAGGTCACGATCTTGCGGTCCGTGAGTTCGAGCCCGCGTCGGGCTCTGGGCTGACGGCTCGGAGCCTGGAGCCTGCTTCCCATTCTGTGTCTCCCTCTCTCTCTGCCCCTCCCCCATTCATGCTCTGTCTCTCTCTGTCTCAAAAATAAATAAATAAAAAACATTAAAAAATTAAAAAAAATTAATAAACTTTAGGTTTTAGAGCTGTTTTAGGTTCACAACAAAATTGGGTGTAAAGTACAAAGGGTTCCCATACACCTCTGATCCTACACATGTACCACCACATTATTATCAACAGCCCGCACCACAGTACTCTATCCATTACACTAGATAAATCTACACTGACATATCATCACCCAAAGCCCATAGTTTACATTATGGTTCACTCTTCTCATACAATCCATGGGTTTGGACAAATACATGATATGTATCCACCATTGTAGTAATCATACAGAATTGTTTCATTACCCTAAAATCCTCTAGGCTCTCTGCCTTTTATTTCTCCCTCTTTTCTAACCCCTGGCAAACACTGATTTCTTTTACTATCATCATAATTTTGCCTGTACCAGAATTTTATATAATTGCAGTCATGCAGATTGTCTTCTTTCATTTAAAAATACTCATATAAAATTTGCCCATGTCTTGGGGAGCCTGGGGGGTTCTTGGCTTTGGCTCAGGTAATAATATCAAGGTTTGTGAGATAGAGCCCCACGTTGGGCTCTGCACTGACGGTGTGGAGCCTGCTTGGGATTCTCTCTCTCCCTTTATCTCTGTCCTTCCCCACTCATGCTGTTTCTGTCTCTCTGAAAATAAATAAAAACTTGAAAGAAAAAAAAGATTCTTCCATGTTTTTTCAGGGTTTTCTAGCTCATTTCTCTTCAGCGTAAATAATATATTCCATGGTCTGAATGCACAATAGTTTATTTATTCATTCACCTAAAGAAGATACTAGGTTGCTTCCAAGTTTTGGCAATTATGAAGAAAGCTGCCATTAAAATCCAGGTACAGGTTTTTGTGTGAACATAGGTTTTCAATTCATTTGGCTAAATACCAAGGAGCATGATAGCTGGATCATGTGGTGTCCATTTTTTAAAAAAAAAAATGTTAATGTTTATTTATTTTTGAGAGAGAAGAGACAGAATGTGAGTGGGTTACAGACAGAGAGAGAGGGAGACACAGAATCCAAAGCAGGCTCCAGGCTCTGAGCTATCAACACAGAGCCCAGTGCAGGGCTTGAACCCAGGAATCGTGAGATTATGACCTGAGCCGAAGTCGGACACTCAACTGACTGAGCCACCCAGGCGCCCCTGTCCATTTTTTTTAATACAAATTCCAACACCTCCATGTTTTCATGTTTTATTTTCCAGCTCATTAAAATAATTAAAAGCTAAAAAAAAAAAGATGTTGTTTGTATTGACTAAGTTATTAAAAATTTCCAACTGATTCTGAAGAAATAATATTTACATTTATTTCTACCACATTGATTTTTAATTTCTAAGAATATTATTAAAATTATTATGCTATTTGGGACACCTGGATGGATCAGTCGGTTAAACCTCTGACTTCCGGTCAGGTCATGATCTCACAGTCCGTGAGTTCAAGTCCTACATTGGGCTCTGTGCTGACAGCTCAGAGTCTAGAGTCTGCTTCGGACTGTGTCTCCCTCTCTGTGTCTCCCTCTCTGTCTGCCCCTCACATTCTCATGCTTTGTCTCTCTCTCTCTCACTGTCAAAAATAAATAAACATTTAAAAATTTTTAAAAGTGTTATGCTATTCTTATATTAGTTACAACAGCAAATATTTTCAAAAGCACCTTCATTTTCAACTTCAATCAAACAGACTTGCAAAACTTCATTTTTTTTTTCATGTATTAGGTGGGAAACTCAAAATGAAACATTGAACCTAAACTGTCTTTCTATTTGAAGCATCTGTTGATATAAAGCCAACTTTATATAAAATAACTTTAGTTGTGAAATGTTCCTATTATAAGAGTCAAAACTTTAAAAGCTGATGTCACATTCCCTACATGCACAAGAGATCTGGCAATTAAAAGTTATTAAAAGTAATTAGAAAAACAGAAATTTAATTAAAATAAAAACTAAAGTTCAAAGAGTTATATAAAAATGTGCTTTCTGAAATTGTATGGATTATCACCTTGGGACACACTTTAATAACCAAAATACAAACTTACTTTTCAAGTAGATGCTGATGCTTCTTTAGGACTTTTGCTTTCTGATTCCCTTTTGACCATTAATATCACTATGTCCTCCATGTTGATGGTATCATAGAAGTCAACAAACGTTTTGATGGACTGCAAGATCATTAATTCATTAATTTCATCTTAAATATCTACTTCACTTCTGTGCACTCATTCCAATTAAAAGAATTTATACTAAAATGAAACCCCAAATTTGCATGAATTGTTATAGTTTTCCTCTATACACTAAAGAACCACCTCAGCTAGAAAATATATTCTGAGTTAGGATTCCTTAGTGTCTATTTTCTGCACAGATTACTGAACAGCCAATTTGTAAATTCTCACATTTCCCACTGATCCCCGGTGACTAGCCTTCTTGAGACTCCATGCACATTTCAGGCCATAGCACCAACCAAAGCGTGGCAAGCTTCAGGGCAGGAGAACTAGCCCGGTTCCATCTGACACCTGAAGGAATTGTTAGTCGCTCTAACTATCCCTTTCTGTACTGCTCAGTGTAGTGGCTTTGGAGGGGAGCATTGGGTTACACTGTCTCAGGAAAAGGGACATTAAAAAAAAATTAAGTACCTCTTTCAGATTAATGATATCTTAGACCTTTAGTTCACTGCATGAACATTTACACACTGCAAGACCAAAAAAAGAGAAGAGACTAGAAATACAAATTGTAAGTCAATGAAATTCTCACGTTTATTTTATTGCATGGATTTATCATGATATTCCTTTACAAAATTGAACATCTCTCTAATACAAGTGATAATGGGACTGGATACTAGGATATCAAGTATAAATCGGCACCATACCAGGCAACCAAGCTATATGGTCTCCTTACACGTGTGTGTGCATCCCCCCGCCCCCCGCGCTATCAAGATTAAGTTGATTGTACCACACTTTGGACACAGGTCATTCACCCTATTTCATTCTGCTAAGGCAGTAGTTCTCAACTGAATGCAATTTGCCTTTCCGGGAAATTTGTTATGTCTGGAGATATTTTTGAATGTCAACGCTGAGGATTCTTATTGACATCTAGTGGGTAAAGGTCAAGGATGTTGCTGAACATCCTACTATGTACAGAATGGCCCCCAAAACAAATGATTATGGGTGTAGTCTGTTGGTAGTGCAGAAGTTCAGTCACCCTTCTCTAGATAGATTGATCACAGCAGCCTTTAGCATCTAACCATTGGATCAAAAAGTACATGAAAATTTTTAAATTTTTATAAATAGGAAAGAAAGACGGCTTTCCCAAAAGAATGTTCATTGTAAAATAGATATATAAAACACTACAAAACTATTGATTATTTCGTTAGCATTCACATATTTCAATGAGGTCTCTGTTAGTAATAGTTCAACCTAATTTTTTAAAAGTTGTTTTTAAAGCATTTGGACTTTGAGTGTAAATGATAAAAATAAAACAAATAGACTAGGACAGTAAGATGTTATAAAATACCTTTCAAGGAACTTGCTTTTAGAAATTACCTCATTAATTCTCATACTATGCCCATAGGGTAGGTAATAATAATTATTGTATCTGTTTTACAGATGAGAAAACTTGGTCATGCAGAGGTTAATTATTTAGAAAAGTTTAATTTGAGAGTCAGTTATAGGACTGGGAATAATATGCCAACTTAAAATTTCAAAGTATAATACTATGCCTTGTGACTCTATATTAGACCGAGTCCAAATATTTTTTCATTATTATATCAGCAATTACATTTTACCAGGAACATTAGGAGTGATATTAAACTCTAATTTAGCATTTTATTTATTTATCAATTCAATATATTTAGATTAAATGGCTATTAGATTGAGAGCATGTTGTTAAGTACTATGAGAATCTATTAAGTACGGAATGGAATAAGGGTCTTTCAAGTCAAGATGGGAATTTTCTCCTACTTCATCTTCTCTTAAAGGAAAAGTCCTTACATTCACTAAGACAGTGCTACATGTGATCTCCACACATCTACGTCTCTGGAAAAGTCACTGCATGGAATTATTTTTTTCTATTGCCACATCAGCATAATTATTCACTAGATGATTCTGATTCTTAAAATACTTACTGTTTATACATTTCATCCCTTTATAAGTGAAGTTTGACTGGGAAAATAATTTCTTTCCAGAAGTATATCCTAAGAGAACCTCTCCAATACTGAATATAATGGCCAATAATTAAGATAACACCTGGTGCCTAATAACTATGGAGTACATGTTAATTATTGTTATTATCATAATTCCCTTGACGAGGAATTAGATGAACTTGACTGAATTAAATTTCGGCTACTAAAGTTATCATTACCTCTCTGTCCCCACCACTTTCAAGGTGGAATAACTGTCTATTCCAGTACTAGTTGTTTTTAACACTGAACCAGATTTCCACTTGCATATAAATAATAATGTTGAACCATATTCTCTTTGACTTTTAAAAATAAATATTCACAGCCAAAAATAAATAAATAAATAAATAAATAAATAAATAAATAAAGTTCTCCAATTAAACTACCAAACCAAAATTCATCTAAACTTTCTTAAATTTGTGATTCAATGACAAAGCAAAATGAACCAAAAATCAATCTTTACCTCTTCTTTCAAGTGATTGAATTAAATACACACTTTACATCCTACTAATATTTCTGTTTTTAGAATTTTTTAAATGTTTATTTATTTTAGACAGAGGCAGAGAGAGAGAAAGAGACAGAGCATGAGTGTGGGAGGGGCAGAGAGAGAGGGAGACACAAATTCTGAAACAGATTCCAGGCTCCAAGCTGACACAGGGCTCGAACTCATGGACCAGGAGATCATGACCTGAGCTGACGTTCAACCGACTGAGCCACCCAGCTGCCCCAATCCCACTAATAATTCTAAGCAAATCTATCAATTGAGGCAGTATAGTAATATTGGTTAATCTTTTAAGTTTTAGAGAAGACTCAACCAACTTAGTCTTTTATGTGCTTTTGACCATGGACCAGTTCTTCAGTCTCTGTATGCTATTATTTACTTATAAAACAGAGACGATGATAATAATATTATTTACATCACAGAGATTTTGTGAGAATTGAGTCAATCCTTCATAATAACTTAGCATTGTACCTAGCATGAAGTGAGCAGCTAATTAACGTAAATGAATATAGTCAGTGTTATAACATTTTCTAATGAAATGTGCCAGTTTCATTAATTACTGTCTTACTGTTTCCATTCTTACATTGGCAATTTTATGCCATGAAGGGTGGGCATTGATATTTTTGAAGAAAATTGATATGATGAAAATAGTATTTTTGGATGTTCAGTATGATTGTGGAAGGATATCCAATAAAGAAGAGAACGGGACAATAGAGATCAAGTAAGGGTTAATAAAATAATCTAGATATGGAGAGTAAGAGATTAAGATGAAATAATAAAAGGTAGAGTGGCTTAAAAATATCCTGCAGAGGCAAAGTTATAGATGCAACCATTGCCTCTTTTGTTTGATACCAACATAAGAAAGCGATTGCCTTCTTGGGACTAGGTCTGGGGAGATAATTTCTCTCTGCCCAAATGCATTTTTTCATGGTTGGAAAAGACCAATGTGATGAAAGCATATCATAGTGAAGACAACTGACCACTCTTTTGATAGGATCATCACTCCCCCCCCGTCCCCCCGCCCCAAACTCATCACTTTGCTCATATGTTTACAATAGTATATCCTCCAAGAAGTCAGTGTTTGGAACGGCATTTCAATTTAAGCACTCACATTGAAATATATCATGTACAATGTAACTTACTTATAGTTGACTTTGTGTAGTGAATCCAAAAAGATTTTACATACGCAGACGTAACAACAAAAAAGTTAAATTTCATTTAAAAATTAAACTTGAAGTATGAACATGAGAACATGTTCTGCTTCTTGTTTGGATATGGAGATCTGCAAGATTGTGTATTCATAATGACAGAGATAACCATCTGAGTAAGCTGCAAAATTATAGTTTTCTTTTTTTATGATTTTATTTTAATTCCAATGTAGTTAATATAGAGTGCTATATTAGTTTCAGGTATACAATATAATGATTCAGCAATTCCATACATCGTTACTCAGTGCTCATCAAGGTAAGTGGATTCCTTTTTTTATACTTTCTTCAAATGTTTTATTTTATTTTATTTATTTTTTTGAGAGAGAGAGAGAGAGAATGAGCAAGGGAGTGACAAAGGAAGACAGAGGATCCAAGGCAGACTCCCACTGCCAGCACAGAGCCCGATACAGGGCTCAAACTCAGGAACTGTGAAATCATGACCTGAGCCAAAGTCAGATGCTTAACCCATTGAGCCACTCAGGCACCCTGAGAGAAGTGTACTCTTAAGAAAACAAAGAAGATAAGTGTACTCAATCCTCTTCTCTTATTTCACCCATCCCCCACCCCTCTCCCCTTTGGTAACCATCAGTTTGCTCTCTATAGTTAAGCATCGGTTTTTTGGTTTGTCTCTTTTTTTTCCTTTGTTTTGTTTCTTAAACTCCATATATGAGTGAAATCATATGAAATTTGTCTTTCTCTTACTGGCTTATCTTTACAATTATGAGAAATGTGAGGACTCAAAGAAACCCAAATAGAATAAATTCCAGAAAGTGAAAAGCTTTTCATAAGAGCCCTTTTTTTTTTTGGTAATGGTGGAACTCTGGGCATATGGCAAGTCCACTGTGATGAAGGAAGGTGGAAGCAGCTGAACTTTTAAGAAACTTTCCGTACCTGCCTCTGTGCTGACATAGCAAATTAAGATCCCAGAGTCTCAGGCACAAAGTGAATTTGCAGCCACCTGCTACCTCTTCTTCATAGGTGCACATTGAATAATCAGAGGAAATACACCATAAGCTGGGGCAGAGAAAGAGAGTTAAATGGTCTCCTGTGTTATGGAGACTCACTCCATCAAACACAAGGTAGCTATTGTCAGAATGCATCTGGGCAGAGCAGGAGAGCTGAGAAATATCAATCAGAGAAACGTCAGGTTTTCGGGGGAAAAAAAATCTGAGAGTCAGATAGGAGTACTAAGAGAAAGTATTCTAGAAGTTCATGAACCCCTGCCCTCTGAAGTCCAAGGGACCTGAAGGCCAAAAGGAATCCAAATACGTGGAACCACTAGACAGCACAGAGGCTACCCCAGTGACTCAAACATGGCAATTATTATCAAAAACAGGGAGAAACATCACACTGTTCTGCAAACAGGTAATTTGGCTGTCATCTAGAGTTGTCAGTTTCTCAGTTCATGGAAAGTCCCAGCTGTACCATTAAGATGCCATAAGTCACAGAGAGGACTTGTTTCTGTTTAGGATATAGAAATCTGCAAGGAATTTTGCTCTCAACAATTTAAAAAAGTCAATATGATACAAAACTATATGTTTTCTTGAACCTGTGCAAAAGCTGAAGTTATAAAGCAAGCATGTAACTCATTATCATGGAGAAAGTTCAAATTATCATATAAAATGTCCTTGACTTTCCATCATATGATGTCTATTTTTATGAAACCCACATCCATGTTTTACCATTTTCTCTCTTCATTGTGATGCATCAACCCTTCTCCACAAGCAAACCCATAACACTATCTAGTTACTATTTTATTTCCCTTCTCCTAATATGTGAAAGACTTCTCAAAATGCATATTTGGGCTTGATACAAAATATATATTTGGTCAAAAGTAGTATTTTTAGGAAATCAGTTTATCTGTGGTAAAAAAAAAAAAATTACAGAAGTGAAAGAAGAGAAAGAAGTCAGAGAGTTGGGGTTATTCCAGGACCTGGACTGGGCTTCTAGAGAAAGGGATGTTTTTGAGCAAAATTTTCCAATAAACTAGGACAGATATCCAGATATCTGGATATCTGTAGACTGGATGTCTATATGTAGTTTACTACATCATAGATATAAGGCCAGTTTATAGAATTATTTAAAATCTCTTTTTACATATTCTAAAAATAGGTGATTTTTCTGCTTTCTTACAGTAAAATATTTTTAATTGTAATTTCTAGCAACATAAAAATATTGACATTCGATAATGTTAATCTTTTAAATTCCTACCAATATAAAATCTCTATTATTAATAGCATACATTTTTTTAATATTTATTTATTTATTTATTTATTTATTTATTTGCTTATTTATTTATTATTTTATGTAGGTTCCATGCCCAACGTGGGACTTGAACTCACAACCGTGAGATTAAGAGTCCCATGCTTTACCCACTGAGCCAGCCAGGCACCCCTCAATAGCATACATTTCTAAATAAACTGGATCTCATATAAACATAATTAGAGTTGTTGGAAGTTACATAGACTGATAACTTTTACTATTTATTTAGCATAAAGTAGATGACCGAGTCATAATTGCCAAAACCTGGAAGTTACCAAGATATTTTTCAGTGGGTGAATGGATGCATAACCTATGGTACACCCAGACAATAAAATATTCAGTGCTATAAAGAAATGAGCCATCAATCTATGAAAAAAACGTAGAGGAAACTTAGATTAATATTACTAAGTAAAATAAATCAATTACACATATTGTTTTATTCCAACTCTACGACATTCTAGAAAAGGCAGAACTATGAAGACAGTAAAAAGCTCAGCAGTTGCCAGAGTTAGGAGAGAGGGAGGCATGAGTAGATAGAGCACAGAAGATACTTAGGGCAGTTAAACTACTCTGTTTGATACCATAATGGTGGATCCATGTCATTTTGCATTTGATCAAGCCTCTAGGTATACAACACCAAGAGTGAACAGTAATGCAAACTAACACTTTGGTTGCTTTTAATGTTTTGATGTAGGTTCATCAATTATAACAAATGCATTGTTCTGGTGGGGAACTGTGATAACGGAGGAGGCTACTAACATACATGGGGACAGAAAGTATATAAGAACTCTGTATTTTAGACTCAATTTTGCTATGAACTTAAAACTGACCTAAAAATAAAATCCATTAAAATTAATCATAAGTAAGTTTTTAAAAAGATGAAGGTCTCCATAGAGTAATTCGTGTTCAGATTATATCACGAATAAGGTCATTTGATAAAGATAAAAGACATTTTTATCACCCATCTTTACTGGCTTTTGGCAGACCTTATTTCCTTGCCATATTGTCCTTTCCACAAATTTGCCTGAATGTTTTCATGATGTGGCTTTGGCTTTCCCCACAGCAAGTGATTTGAGAGACAGAGTAACAAGGCAGCACAATGCCTTTTATGAGGTAATTTTGGAAATGATATATCGTCATTCTAACATAAACTATTGATCACACAGACCAATCTTTCTATAGAATAGGAAGAAAATACACATGGCTGTGAATACCAAGAGGCGGAGATCATTGGGAATCATTTTGGAGTCCGGCTACTTCAACATAATGAGGTAAATATCATATGAACATATATTGTCCATTTTTCTTGCTATTTACATGGTTCCACTCTCTCAAATGTCAAGAAATATTCTTGATTTTTTTGTAAAAAATTGTTAGGTTTATTTTACAGTTTTATTGAGATATGATTGACACACAACACTTCATAACTTTAAGATGTCCAAAAAATATTGTAATATGATTACCACAGAAAAATTTAATTAATCCATCATCTCATGTACATACAAAAGAAAACATATAAATGTTTTTTCCTTGTAATGAGAACTCTTAGAATTTGCTCTTGACACATTTCAGATGTACCATACAGCAATATTAACTTTAGTCAGCATGCTGTACATTACATCCTCATTACTTATTTGCCTTATAAGTGAAAGTTTGTGTCTTTTGACCATCTTCATCCAAGTGCCTCACTCCCCATCCTCCACCTTTGGTAACCACAAATCAAATCCCTTTCTGTGAGTTTGGGCTTATTTGTTTGTTGTTTAGGTTCCAAATATAATTGAGATCACAAAGTATTGGTCTTTCTCTGTCTGACTTATTTCATTTAGTGTAAGGCCTTCAAGATCCACCCAGTTTTTCACAAATGGCAGGATATCCTTCTTGTTAATGACTGAGTAGTATTCTAGTGTGTGTGTGTGTGTGTGTGTGTATCACAGTAAAATATCACCTCAAGTTTCTCATAATGGCTACTGTCAAAAGGGCAAGAAATAAAAAATGATGTGGTGAAGACGTGGAGAAAAGGGAACCCTCTTGCACTGTTGGTGGGATTGCAAACTGGTGCAGCCATTGTGGAAAACAGTATGAAAGTGCCTCAAAAAATTAAAAATAAAACTGCCATATGATCTAATAATTCTACCTTTGGAAATGTGTCTGAAGGAAATGAAAGCACTATGCTGAAGAGATATCTGCATTCCCATGTTCACCGAAGCATTATTTACAATACCCAAGACATGGGAACACCCTAAGTGTCTATTGACAAGAAGAACGGATAAAATGTTGTTAATCAATATTTTTTGAAAATGAGACAACTTGAAAGTTGTTTATTATCTTACATTGCTTAATAATAGAAAGTCTCCTACCCGCCTTTAAATTCTGTATTGTTTCTTACAGAGTGACAATATATTACCTTGATAATAAATCCCCTTATCAACAAAGCTGTTGACAAAGCTTCTGCTATTATAAAAGATTCTTTTAACCAACACTTTCTATATTTAGAAAAATTACAGATACTTACTAATACCTATTATAAATGCATTTCAACATTTTTTTTAAACTTGCAGGCAAACTAAGTTTTCCGTTTAAGCCAGAACTCCTACAGTGTTAATCCACATTAATGATGCACAATTTTCTGATAAGCATCATTAATGAATCTTAATGTCATTAAGTTTATAGTGAGATTTTTGACTTAATAATATAACTTGACAAAAGAATCTGAAAGGACACTAAAAAATTTTTCTAGTTAAGACAGCTTAAATGTCTGCACCTGAAAACAAATGTTCTGTAACATATAATAAATACTTACATGTATACTATTTGAAGTCCTCATAATTGATATCCGAGAGAATAATAAACATTTAAAAAACCTCACTAAGGAAGAAAACTTTGATAAAGATTTTACGTAGAATTTTAAGTTACTTTCAAATTAAATAAAGCTCCTAATTATCAGGTTTGTGTTTCAGTTACAATAAACATTGCTCATTTGTGAACTTGTGTTAACAATTTCATTCAGAATCAACAGTACGGCAAGCTTGAAAAGATCACTTGTGACCTTATCAGTTGAGAAAACATTAGGCAATATGAAACTCATTGGTCCTTTTTGGTAATTACAGTTACTAAAACTGGACCAGATTCTTGATGTCTTCCAATGCAGGGAGTTGCCATCAAAGATTTGCCCCCAATCCTATACATGGTTTAAATGTCTAGAAGTCATTTTTGTGTGAAAAACCAACTATTGATTATCCTTGGCGTTAGGACTTGAGATGGAGGAGAAGCAGGAGGACCTGGGCTTTCCCCATCCCTCAAACACAGCTGTATTGAGGTCAGGTCACTTGGAACAGCCAGGAAATCAATCTGCGGAGTGGCAGGAGGATCTCCACAGTTGGAGGGAGACAGCTTGGCAGGTGCGAGGTGTGTGGAAGTGAATTGAGGGAGAGAAAAATGGTGGTGCGGTGGAGAAGAGGGAACTCTTTCCATCGAAAGGCAAAAGGGAGAGAAACATTATTTATGATGAATCACTGGGTTCTACTCCTGAAACCAGTACTACACTTATATTTTAACTAACTTGAATTTAAATAAACAAATTTAAAAAATACATATCATCAACTAGAACCTTCCTCTTATTTACATATAAACACAAAACATTAGGTACAGAATTTTAATATAGACAATTATCCAAGAATTCAATCACTGTATAAATTGAAGGAAGATTATACTTTTTTTGGTTGGGAATGCTACCAAATAGTGTTCACCACTTAGCTATATGATAGGTCACACTCCGTGATATTTGAATGAACAGGAAAATCCATCTTTATTGCTCAGCATTTGGAACTTTTACATTTAGAGTTAATCCACACATGCATCCAAGTACCTGACTACTTTATTATACCATTTATGTAGTTTAGTCTAGGCATTTACACATTGAAATATAACTTATTTCCCTTTCATGTCTCCTTTATGGTAAAATCAGGGCATCATAATGATATTTTTTAAATATAGTCATAAGTTATAACCTCTGCGCATTTAAGTGTAGTAATAAGAACACTAAATATTATTGTTATAAGGAGGACATGTTGGGTCTGATAGGATTGAGAACTAATTTGAAAGTGGTTTTCATGTAATATGGAACTAGCAGAAGCTCTTTTCTGGGAAATATTAAATAGAGCAAATAAATGCACTATGTTGAATTTTCTGTCCTCAAATTAAATGTGTATATATATATATATATATATTCAAATGTATATATATATATTCAATGTATATATACATATTCAATGTATATATACTCAAATGTATATATATTCAATATATATATTCAAATGTGTATATATATTCAAATATGTGTTCAAATGTATATATATTCAAATGTTTTCAAATGTATATATATTCAAATATATATATATGTATATATATATATGTATATATATATACACACACACATACACACACACTCACTCACACATAAAAACAGTTACTATACAAAATGCACCAAATTGCTATTTTTAATTTCTTAGTTTGGCCAGAAGACTGACTTAAAAACATAGCACAAAAGAATTTTCTACTCATATGTTTTCATACATTGTAAGCTCAAGTCACCACATACCAATTCCCCCAAATTTCCCAGTTTCTTATTTATTCACTCTGATTGCACATCCCTCAATACTAACAACAAAACGTTTTTTTTTCTATGCAGAGCCTTCCCATGCCCACATTCTAAATTAATTCAAATCTCTTCTTAGACAATAAACTAGTTTATTTTACACCTGATATTAAAATAATATTCTGTCATATATCCAGATATATATACATATATATGTTGTTTCCCAATTTGCAAACTTTTCCTAAGTTTCATCAATTTGCATATAAATATCCTGTGTCCACACAGTCATGAACTTCTCCAGGAACACCAGTATCTTTCACATAGACTGTAACATATAGGTACTAAATTGAAAGACTATTATAAAAATTATCAACATCATTATCATTTTCAATGATAGAAAGTGCTTTAAAATTGACTCTATTATTGCCTTTTCACAATATTTAATTTATATCTAATTTGTTTATTTAAATTTTAATGGTAATGATGGTTATATAGTCATAATACTTAGATTTATTTTCCTCAAATTCTAATACACAGCAGCTCATTTAAGAAGAATGCTTCAACATCATTTTGGAACATCATGAAATGTTTGAATTTTTCATTAAGTCAGTTAAAATCAACAATATTTAGTAAATTCTACTTAATTCTTATAATTTTGCAATAAACATTCTCTATATTTAAATATTTTTCCATGTGTATTTGATTGCTTATATAATCATACTATAGAAAACACTACAGTTATGCTGGTAAAGATATGTAATTACCACTAGATGAATTACCTATCTGTAAGACCTACTTTTGTGTCAAAAAAAGAATAATGAGACATGTCTTTTGGCTTAGTGATGTATATGAATATAATAATTTAAAATAATTACTAAGGGGTGACTGGGTGGCTCAGTCATTTAAGTATCTGACTCAGTATTGGCTCAAATTGTGATCTTGGGATCGTGAGATCAAGCCCTGTGTAGGGCTCTGTGCTGACCATGGAGTCTGTTTGGGATTCTCTCTCTCCTTCTCTCTTGCCCCTTTCCCTTGCTTTCTCTCTGTCTCTCTCTCTCTCCCACACACACTCTCTCTCTCAAAATAAATAAACACTTAAAAATAATAAATTAATTAATAATTACTCAGATTTAGAATAGTTTGAATATAGGCCTGAAAAGGTGATTTTTGGTAATTTTTTAATAGGATGTTAACATGACTTCACAGTGCTTTCGAGCTGTGTAATTTTGGTTTTGGTAACATTTGGGGAGTAGGGAATTGAAAATTAAATAGTGACAATAAAGATTAAAGTAATAGGAAAGTACTAATCTCTAATTTAAAACAAAATCAATTCTATTTAGTATCAAGAGAAACTGAATAGAAACCAGTTTCAATTTATTTCATTAAAGATACAGTGAAAACTCATCTATCAGTTTTATTTAATAAAGGAGATAAATGAAATAAATAATAAGCAAAATGAAAACTATTATATTTTGTTATTTTGGCCATAAAGGTTTTGATAACATGCTTGCTTTCTCACAAAAACCATACCCTTCTTGTTTGAAGCATAATTTTTGTCAAGAGTCATTTTGCCTTAATATGCTATCTGTTCTAGCATTTTCTCTAGAAATGAACTGAGTCACCTGTAGAAAGGAAAGCAAGATAACAGTAACCAAAGAAAAGCTGAATTAGCACTTATATTGTTTTCAAACCTTATCTAAGTCATGGTGCCCCAGGGGCAAAGAAGTAATTGTTTGGGGCTTAAAAGTCCTTTTCCAATAATTTATGCTCTCAAGGTATAAGCAGAATTTTTATTCCAATGAATAAATACCAAACAAGATACAGTTAACAGCAATGTTAATATTGCATACATAAATAAAAGATTTAATTAAAAATATACATATATTATCATAATCTATTGTGTTGTTATATTTCTTTTGTTTTTAATGTGTACCTGTTTTTGAGAGAGAGAGACAGAGAGAGAGACAGAGTATGAGTGGGGGAGGGACAGTGAGAGAGAGGGAGACACAGAATCTGAAGTAGGCTCAGGCTCCGAGCTGTCAGCATAGACCCCCACTTAGGGCTTGAACTCACGAAACATGAGATCATGACCTGAGCGGAAGTCAGACCCTTAACCAACTGAGCCACCCAGGAGCCCCTGTGCTGTTATATTTTTAATCTAATATATAATAAGATAAGAATTACATTAATAAATTAATTTTAAAATATAGACCACTGTTATTTTTTGTATTCACTTGTAGGGCCACAACTTTTGCTGCTATATTACTATTTCCACATCCTTGCTGAAGGTGTGGCTACTGAATGACCCATGATACCTACATATTATTCATAAAGTATGTGAATAAAATTAAAGTTTAATAGTTAAATGTTTATGTGACAGAAATAGACATTATCATCAAAAATTGTACTTCACAATTTAAATTCATTGACATAATCAGCGCACCTGTGGGGTTCAGTCATTTAAACTTCTGACTTCAGCTCAGGTCATAATCTCACAGTTTGTGAGTTCAAGCCCTGAATCAGGCTCTGTGCTGACAGCTCAGAGCCTGGAGCTTTTTTCGGATTCTGTGTCTCCCTCTCTCTCTGCCCCTCTCGCGCTCTCTCCTTCAAAAATAAATAAACATTAAAAATAAATAAATAAATAAATAAATCCATTGACATAATTGTAATCAATATTCTCAGGTACATTATACCAAATAATTGGTATTAAATAATTACTGAAGGGGCTCCTGGGTGGCTCAGTCGTTTAAGCGTCTGACTTTGGCTCAGGTGATGATCTCACCGTCCGTGAGTTCGAGCCCTGTGTCAGGCTCTGTGCTGACAGCTCGGAGCCTGGAGCCTGCTTCAGATTCTGTGTTTCCCTCTCTCTCTGACCCTCCCCCATTCATGCTCTGTCTCTCTCTGTCTCAAAAATAAATAAATCTTAAAAAACCCTTATTTTTTAAAATAATAATTACTAAAAACAGAGACTCAAGGGTCAGTTTTTTCTAATGACAGTTTTCTATTGAATAATCAAACTTTCTCAATTTATAAAATAAAATGACATGGGCTTTGACCTCATAAAATACAGAATGCTTTATCACATAAAGCCCTCATTATGGTGTTAGAAAATAGAAATCATTCAGATGTTAGCCGAGTTATATTTCCAATCTATGGATGTAATTTTTTATCTGCTTATAGCTGATTTTTAAAACAACTTTGTAATCTTAAACATATGTGTATGTGTGTGTGTATATATATATATATATATATATATACACTTATATGTATATATATTAATATATAGGTTGATAAATAGGGTAGCGCAAAAAATTACATTACATTGGGCTGGCTGGGAGATCGGAAGACCACTCATAGCTATTACACAATTGCAAGAAGTTTCTAAGACAAACAGCTACACTCATGGTTATGATTTATTACAATAAAATAATACAAATTAAAATTAGCAAAGAGAAAAGTGTATGGGGCAAATTCCAAGAGAAACAAGGTGCAAACAACCGGGTGTCCTATTCTAGGAGAGTCACATTGAAACATTTACTTCTTCCAACAGCTCTGTGTGATAACATATGCTAGCGTATTGTCAACCAGAAAAGTTCACCTGAGCCCTAGTGTCTAGAACATTTATCAGGGTCATACATATAAGCATATGGCACAAGCATGACTGACATCAACTTGTCCCATTCCAGCACTCCAGAGCAAAAATAGGTGTTTATATCACAGTTTATCATTAACTCTCAGATCAAATTGGTAGCCTTCAGCCCAAGGCCTCAGGCATTCAGAAAAGATCATATCAGGCACACTATTGAAGGGTTTAGATCTCATCTCCCAGGAGCCAGCCTATGGGCAACCTATGAAGAAAGTTGTGGTTGATAACTTGCAGGTTTTGAGCATTTCAGGTATGATGAATTAATCCCTTCCTGCATAGTGTTTATTGCATTTCAAGTTTCAAGGAGTTAATACACCTCAGATAAGACAAAAACAAAGACAATTAGGTCTAGACTTATGAAGGAAAAACTTCTGAAGACCAAAGATAGAGACTCTTAAAAATGGATGGGGAGGGCATATTAAATGCAGAAATCAACACTAAAATGTATTACTTAATATCTGTTCTGAGATGATAGAAGCTAGAGAGAGGGCATCGTGTCTTCAAGGAAATAAAAGAAAAAAATCTAAAATTGTATAACATGGGAGAATGTCACTCAAAAATAAAAATAATGAGATATATCTTCCAAATGAGCCAAAGTTGAGAGGATTTATTTTCAACAGGTCTATATTAAAAGAAATGTAATGTACACTTCCATTTATACATTTGTATTTGTATTCCAAAATTCCATATTGTATTTGTATTCCAAAATACAAAAACTAGCCAAATATCATAATTAAAGATACACAAGGAGATCATGTAAGTATAAATATACGCAGAAAGTTATTATAATAAAAACCAGGAAAAAATGAGGGAATTGTAATTTGGAAAGAGAACAAGGGTACGTGGGGGATCTGGAGTTCTGGCATTGCTTGATTTCTAGACTACAGTTTGTGTAAGAGATTATCTAATTTATAATAATTTACTTACATGTATATTACATTTATGTATATTTCTATATACATGTTATGATCTATAAATAGACATTTTATTTGTAAAAGGCCTATTATTTATGAAAAACTAATATCAAAGGTAATTCATTGATTATTTATTTAAGTTGTTCACTGAGGCAGCATAATAAAAATGAGACAAACGGTAAGATTTGTGTGTTTGTGTGAGGCTTTCATTTTGCTTCATATATAAATTTTCCCTCTTTATTGATAAAGGTAAAAGGGGACATTGCTATTGACATGATACTGTGAACACAGATATCTTATTACCTCCTAAAAAATTTTAAAACCAGCTAATGTACTATTAAAGATAATGTACCACTTGGATCTCTATAGTTTACTGAAGGATTTCAAATACAAACCACAATTCTTCAGGAATCTTTGAAAACAAAAATAAAAACAAAAACAAAATAAAATAAAACAAAACAAACAAAAAAACATACTGCAGAAAGGACCAGACCATGAATGAGCCAAGTTGACCAGATGACTAATGTCTTGTAAGCTAGAAGATGCCATCTGGAGGCAAAAAGTGAACCATGAAGAGATATGCCACATATTATTTGGAATCCATTTCATATGTGCTGATCCCCGAGATTTGAAGGCTGTAGCACTGTGGGAGTACAAAGTTCATGTCCAATTCCAGCAGCTATGGCAAGGAGAAACCTGACACAATGTTAGAGTTATGCCCTTGACCAGCAGGTAGGATCAACTCAAATGAAGTTGTACACTGCCAGAGAGCTAGGTATTTAAAAGGTTCTTCCAGCAAAGGCATAAAACAAAGAGAAAAAAAATAATGTTTTAGGAAAAAAATTTTTAGACTGCTCACAGCCTAGCCAATTCTCTCAAAATTCAAACTTTTAAACTAAAGATTGTGAAATAACATAACAATGATATCACTTTTTTACCATTTCTGGACCAATCCCAGAAAAACATACAAGTGCAATTTTATAACATTCTGACACCTTTTGGGAAAAGCATTCAAATTTTTAAGGACTTCCTTAGCCACTTTTACATAGTTTTCTTTCTAGATTAGTTTTAGAATAAACTTTGAAAATTCCCTTAAAACCCTCTAGGATTTTCGTTAGGGTTGAATTATATTTACAGTTCAATTAAGAGTAGAACTGTCATTTTTAAAATATTGAGGGTTCCCATAGAGAAACATAGTATATCTCACCATATCTTCAGAGACAAGTATTTTGAGAAGTAAAAGAGATTTGAAAATTATGAAAAACATGTACCAACATATCCAGCTCTTCACTTAATATCTCCAACTAACTGCCAAAAATACATCAGTGATGTAAATATTCATATTGGAACTCCATCTTCAAGTTTCTCCCTCTACCAGCATTTCTCTTCAGTCTATGGCACTTCCGTTTTTCCAAAAGTTTACACTCATGTCCTTGTAAGAGTTATCCTTACTTTTTCCTTCCCATATCACTGCTAACATCTAATGACCAGGGCCTTTGAACGGTCTTGGCACATGCAGAGTACTCAGTAATATCTACTGAAGGAATAAATGAATGAAGCCATTCAAGATTCCTATAGCTTTTGGAGAGTCTGGGTGGTTCAGTTGGTTAAGCGTCCAACTTCAACTCATGTCATGATCTCATGATTTGTGAATTCAAGCCCCGACGGGCTCTGTGCTGACAGCTCAGAGCTTGGAGCCTGCTTCAGATTCTGTGTCTCCCTCTCTCTGTCCCTCCCCCACTTGTGCTCTGTCTGTCTCTCTCTCAAAAATAAACATTAAAATATTTTTTAAAACATTAAGATTCCTATAGCTTTTCTGTAAAGAGTCATTCCAGATTCATACACTTAATTTCAGATTTATTGTTTCCATAAAGTATTATATTATGAATACATACACAAAATAAGGTGATGTCATCCCCCTGCTTAAACCACCCCATAATATCCCTTTTGTATTTTATTTATTAGCTTTGCATCTTCTTAGCATCTTTTAAAATCTGTAATGCAATCATAAGAGTCAAATTAAAAGTTAAAAATGTTAAATAATGAATAGATATTCTTATATTTCTGCTTCATCATCTATCGCATGCCTTCATAGGTTCCTATCTGTCCACATTTGCTGTATATATGCACGAGTAAACAAGTACAGAGATTCTGATTCCCTCCTTATTTTGTATCAAAGATAACCATTATATAAACTATTCAGCACTTCCTTTTTATTTTAAATATTTTAAAAAGTCCTCCTATTTCAGAACATAGAGACATTTGTCAGGCCTTTTTGGGCCTGTAACATTTTTCATGGGTAAAATGTATTTAATCCAAGTATTTGCTTGGATTTCACAACTTTGCCATTACAAACAAAGTTATAATGAATAGTACTCATGCAACTATAATGCATCATAATATGTAATATATAATAAATTATCTGAAACAAAAAGTTTTACAGAGTACATTATTTTGTAGTTTATCAGATTATATATACATATATGATATTCCTATCTATGATATTCCTATCCATAGCTGTTGTATCAATTTGTACTTTTACTAACAAAATATAGAATTTGATTTTCCTCAGGCCTCTTAAAAATATATTGCCATTTATTTTTTAATTCTTTAATGTTTATTTATGTATTTATTTATTTAATTTATTTACTTTTAATATAGTTTACTGTCAAATTGGCTAACAAACAGTGTATACAGTGTGCTCTTGGTTTTGAGGGTAAATTCCTGTGATTCATCGCTTATATACAACACCCAGTGCTCATCCCAACAAGTGCCTTACTCTATGCCCATCACCCATTTTCCCCTCTTCCCCACCCCCCCCATCAGCCCTCAGTTTGTTCTCTGTATTTAAGAATCTCTTATGGTTTGCCTCCCTCCCTCTTTGTTTGTAATTAATGTTTAATTTTGAGAGAGAGAGAGAGAGAGAGAGAGAGAGAGAGAAATAGAATGGGAGCAGGGGCAGGGGAGGGGCAGAGAGAAGGAGACACAGAACTTGAAGCAGGCTCCAGGTGCTGAGCTATCAGCACAGAGCCCAATGCAGGGCTCGAGCCCACAAACCATGAGATCATGACCTGAGCCCAAGTCGGAGGCTTAACCAACTGAGCCACCCAGGTGCCCTAAAATGTATTGCTATTTAAAATCCTGGAGCCTCCAGCAAGAAATTCTGCCGGGTGATACTTGGTGAGACCTGTACCAGATTTGAACCCACAGCATTGTGATATAATAAATTTGTGTTGTTTTAAGCTACTGTTTGTGGTAATTGGTTGCTGCAGTGATGGAAAACTAATGCACCAAGTGACAAATAATACCAGGAGATAACATTAGAAGGATATAATGGAAATAAACTATAGTAGGGATTTATATAGTCAGAGACTAGCTTTCTGAAACCATAGACGCGGATGCAGCATGTTTTCACCCATGTTTTCTTGACAAGGCCCATGATCTATGCAGTCGCCATGCACGTCTATTGATGGTTTTCAAGTGTCGGCAACATGACTTCCTGGGGGAGTGTTTTCCATGGACCAGTTGTTACCAACAACTACTTTTGTGCACATTCCTTTGTATATTGTCATTTTACTGTTTGTAAGAGTGTGGCAATGATAGCTTAATTGTAAATATTTAAAACTGTTAAAAAGTTCAAATTTGTTACCAGAACCAATTTTCCCATAATAATAGATATATGAAATAAATTAGTAATAAGTAATAAAGTCTTGATGATTTCCTTGCAAAAAAAAGTTTAAAAAATAAAATCTTTCTTCCAAATTGATTTTGACACAGATATTAATAGTGTTACTAGGCATCCATGACCAGTTTTTACTTTAAATTGAATTCCTTTCAGGGCTTTGCCAGTTAGAATAATGATTGCTGTTGTCTTTTAGTAAATATATTTTATTATATTTGATGTAACCTCTTTCCATTCTGTTTCTTGATTAGAAATGGCTTTGAAACTCAATCAAATCCATTTTCAGCATCTATATATGTGAGCATATGGTAACTCTTACTTTGTGGCCAAAATGTATTACATTGGTAGATTTCTTGCCTTCTTGGAATAAAACTTAATTTGTCATAATAGATTTTGATTTTTATACATCGTGATATCATAGAAATAGCAATGATTCTAAGAAAAATGATATTGTATATAAACTTTGCATCCCCATTGTGTCACTTTGGGACATGTGAGAGGAAGTCACCAAGCCTTGCTTCTATATACACAAGATTTATTGCAAAAAAATGCTTTGTGAAGGATAAAAGGGAGGTTGTAGGAGTAGAAGGGAAAGCCTTCAGACCACAAGTTGGGCATGTAGGAAGAATATCTAGCAACAGTACAGTTCTAAGAAAATTTCGGAGCAGATTTGAGTATCAAGCCAAATTTGGTCATTAGAGACCAGTTTCCTGAAGCAGTGGGCTTCCCCTAGTTCTCAAAGCCATGCTTATTCATTGTTATGAGCACACAGGGAGGTTGGGTAGAATGGAGGAGTATGGCCTGCAGAAAGGTGATGGTGGATTCACAATGGCAGTGACTGGGGCTCAGTCAGCTCTGTTTCCACAGGCAGATTATATGAGCAATGAGTTTCCTTGAGTGTCATGCTCATCTCCCTCATTCTTCTACCTTTTCTAAGGCATGTACATTGAAAAAAGCCTCATCGTGAGCTTAGTGAGGATGGCTGTGAAGACTCTTCTCCCCTGTAAGATAATCAAGAGCTTGGAGATCAGAACCAGAGAACATGAGAGTCATAGGATATGACCATCCCCAGGAAGAGTTTGATATGGAGAAATATGCAAACTCCCATTTGCAAGGTTGCAATCAGACCCATGGGATAGTTCTTGTCTTTCATTTGCTTCAAAAATCTGAAAAGGAGCTAAAGTTTGATGTAAGTCTTCCAAAAGTCTGAATGAAGGAGAGTGTAAGAAACTAAGATACAGAAAATCTTCATTATGGTCCTTTGGAAAAATAATGCATAGCTTGAGGACTGCTATATCAATAATCCTCTATAGTAGAAATATTGGCTGTCAGTTTTAAATGCTAGGCCTATAGCACATAGGGCAGAGCAACTACCAATACTAAGTTTCAGTAAAACATAAATAGTAACAATACCAATAATAATAAAGACACATACAAATGGCCTAGTAGGTAGAAAGAAGTAGGACAAATTCGTCAATGAGTAAATTAGAATTTCTGGAAGAAAGAGATGACACATTGGACAAAATATTTTAAAACCATTTATGGTGAATCACCCAAAGCACATATACATACAGTCCTTTCTGGAAATAAAATTGTGTTTTAACTTTTATTTTATTATTTTATTTTGTTTTATTTATTTTATTTTATTATTTTATTACTATTATTTTTACTATACGTGCACATATTTGAGTAATTCTTAATTTTTTTCAATGTTGTATTTTATATTTGAGAGAGAGAGAAAAGAGAGACAGAGCAGTAGCAAGGGAGGGGTAGAGAGACAAACAGAAACTGAAGCGGGCTCCAGGCTCTGAGCTGTCAGCACAGAGCCCGGTGCGGGGGGGGGGGGGCTCAAACCCACGAGCAGTGAGATCATGACCTGAGCTGAAGTTGGACCCTCAACTGAATGAGCCACCTACGTGTCCCCTTTTTAATTTTTACACTCAATGCCTCATAATCTTGTTACTTTAAACACTATACTTTGTATAACAGTTCCAGCTGCAAAGGGCTGGACAAATCATTAGTATATGCTGCCATATACAAGGCTCTCTGGCTATCCTTTATGGCTTTTCTTTCAGATTTTTTCCACGAACTTCTAACTTCCTACTTTAATAGTCTCTCCTCACTCAAGCAAAAAATCGCACCTCCCACTGCAGAATGAAAATAAATTTATTAACTATGAATCTACTAAAAACTATTCCCCTTCCCCTCTCTGTTTGATTAGGCTTGCCTTTAGTAAGAAAAGTTCTTTTATATATATATATATATATATATATATATATATATATATATATATACTATTGATGACATTTCTTCCATTATGTCAAGAACTATATTCTTCAGTGGTAACCACAACCCATCGTATTTTACCTTTCCTCATTGGTTACTCCACGCTGATATTTATATACATTATTACCACACGTCTGTACCACACACCATAGACACGCATACAATAAAACAGAGATGGTTCTTGTCCTCATGGAACTTACTATGCACTAAATATTAGTTAAAAGTTGCAGATTATATGTTTGAAGTGCTAATAAAGAGACATTTATGGTGTTACAGGGGTACCTTCAGAGGGAAATTTTTGGTCTTAGTATACAAATAGTCTTTTATGACGAAGTGGGTTAATTGTTAACTAGACTTGGATCAATTTAGGTTTCAGATGCTGAATAGACTCTGGAAGTCCACCAGTTTTTACACCTACGATAGTGTTATTACAAAGTACAGACTTTAACAACAAAAGGATATGTGTTAAAAGGAAACCCGAGAACTCAGGGATAAGCTTCTTTGTGTTTCCACCACTGCACTTTCTTTGTCTCCAAGTCTTTAGCCACTAAGCACCTTGCCACCAGGAATCTCAAAGTCAGCTGGTGGTAGAGTTTTCACACTGAGCTGATGTGCAGGTGCATTCTAGCTACACGGACAGTCTTAATCTGGAACTCCCCACCAACCCCCGGACTCCTCGAAATTCAAGTGGGAACGTAAGTCCGATGACAAAACAATTACCAAACAATGCCACAGGGTGGTACATCTTATTGCAAAACAACGCACAATCTATAGATACCGAATATCATTTTAGTTTGGCTTCAAAGACAATGATGAGAAGGATAATCGTGATGCTACAAATGCAAACAAACTTCTAGACCAGGCACATGTGTACTATGCCAGTGACACAGATAGAAGATGCTGCGGAAAGTGAGGAGTCTGACTTATGGAGGAAGTCAAGAACCTGAGACAGAAACAACTGTTAAAAGGAAAACAATTCTTCAGTTCCATGAAATTTCTTTAGAGAGACGTGCTAATATACTGGAGTATCTGCAGGCTACGTTTAGCACTTGCTAAAAGTTGTTAAGCAATAAATTATTGTCCTGATAAACTTCCAATAGAAACTGTAGAAATAGAAGTCAAACACTGTAAGAAAGTTAATAATCCTAAAAGAAGGCACCCAGGTCTGTCCAGCCCTGTTTGGAGAGAGATATCATATGATCGATGCAATCTAGAAAACATGAACATGAATGAAACAAATTGGTTAGAGGGTAATTTACAAGGAAATGCAAGGTTGAGAGGAATAAAAGATGTGAAGGAAAAGGCCATCGTGAATGTGAATGTATTCCTTTAATGTTTGTTGACGCTTTTAAGAATGTTAGGATACTCAAATATATGATTCAGAAACATGAAATACTTACTCCAAAGCTCTTGAAAGGTGTCCAGTTTCTCAGATATTACCAAGCTTTTGTATTTTACAATAGAATTGCCCATTGAACTTGAGTTATTTCCCAAATGAGGTGTTACTAAATACAGAGAATATGAGGCTGATTCAGATAATTCTAATCCCTTTTCTTCTCATAGAATAGAAATAATACACAACATGGGGTGGAGGGTGAGTGAGTAGATGGACAGCAAAGAAAATTAACACTATAAAAATCATTAGGTCGTAGAAATGGCAAGTTCAACACTGTAACTGCTTTATGTTCCTGTAACTCCTGAGGATGGAATCCTACCAAATGTTTCTTTCACTGTCAAATTGTCGATGATTAGCAATTGATGTGTTTTTTCAATAAGTATATAGTTTCATGACTCATATTCTACTTCATGAAAGAAAGAATTTCATAAGATGACACTAACTATAGTAAAGAGATTCAGGGTGACAATGCTTAAGAAGTGGTGGCAACAGGCGTAGAAGAGGATGATTATATAGCAGAACGTTATTAACAGCATCAATATCTGGCAGATCATAAACTACAGTGATTCTGCTATATGTAGTCTAGAAAATAATCTGCAGTGTGAAGGTTAGATGTAAATATTAATTACTTACAGTCTTATATTGCTTAATTTGCTAGATTTTGAAATTGAATAGTGCATACAAATTTTAAAAATCACTTCATTATATTCAGAATTACATAGTAAATTTGTGTATGACTTATATAAGATGCAGTAAAGTAGCCAATGAATATTCATTCACTACTATAGACTTTGGGACCTGTGAACTATTTCTTCATATAGCAGGTGTGAGATGTATCAGAATTCTAACTAAGAGATATAAATGTATAGAAAATTTTCTTAAAGGAACAACTAAGGTAGTTTTCAAGTCAGCTTGCAAAGTGATTTTTTTTAATCACTTTGCACCAAAAATGCTATCTCTATGTATTAATTGAAAATGCTGTTTAAATGTTGACCTCCACGTATTAGCAAGGAGTTAAAAATATCCCCCAGTTTTACAACTGATGCTAAAATTATAGTTTTGTTTGGCGATTGTTATATCATGTGATAGTTAAAAGAAAATTGTTGATGCTAAGACAGTTTATCCCTAGACCATTAATAGAATCTTAACTTCACCTGAAAAGAAAAAAAAAAATTCTAAATCAAGAGAGTAGAGCTATAAACTCAACACAAGTTCTCACAGCAAGGTCTCAGTTCTCACTTACTTGGTTTTCTCCCTTTGTTTTGAGCAGTTGTTATCACGCTCAATGTGCATTAGAATAACCCGGCATACCCTAAAAAAGCACTAATATCCAAGTTCTATCCCACATCACCAGAATCAAAATCTCTGGATTTGAATCTAAGGACTCTTCTGATGGTGTCTACTATCTTTTTTGGATGATTTTGATGTGTGGCAGAGAATGAAAACTAGAGACATAGAGAAGGGACATGCATCCATTCTTAAAAGGGAAAAATACCCTCTTTCAAGTTCATACTTGAAATCAAGCTTTCCATTTTATCTTTTGTGGGATTTCCTTATTTATAGAGAAAAAATCATTTTTGAGTATAAATGTGACTTGATTATGCTGCCCTTACAAGATTATATAGTAAACTTTTATTTTAAGGGAATAGAAAATTTAAGAATGTTTTTAAGAATCAGGCTCTTATCACAGTATTTATTTGTAGAAAACAGTAACTTTGCTAGAGTGACATAGATTTAACAAAATAAACAGTGCTGTTTTTATTTGAAGAAATGTGCCATGCTAAAACCAGGTTTATGCGAATCCTTACTGAATTTCAAATTTATAAATAAACCCCACAACATCCAAAAACATATCTATCTCTTTTCTTTATTTCAAGCCTTAATTTAATGTAATATGCCAGAAAGTGATCCCAAATATTTCATAGCAGCAATTCCCTACACAGAACTATATTAATGGGAAAACATTTGGGGCTTCCCCTAATTTAATGGGGCATTTTATTATGTTTAAATAAAGGGTTCTTCACAAATGAGATCTCCTGCTGAATAGAATCGTATCGAAAAAGCAGTAGAAACCTGTCAATAATGCCCATGAGTCCTATAAAATGTTTTTATTTCTTTCATAGTATGTTATGCTTCATCAGATTCCTTAATCCAAGTTGCAGTTCACGTTGCCATTCTGAAACAGCTCAGTGATCAGTAATTTCTCTTCTAGCTGTGGCATAACAACCACAAATGCAGGTTATTCTGGGAACTGGGATTTGTTTTGCATAAATCATATTTTAAAAATCATTTCTAAATGAGATTAATTTATGATAGGAAAATTATTCTTCAAAGAGATATGAAACTGAGCCTTGAGTGTTTTTTCTAAGTATAAGACCAAATTTGTCAGTTGGTGGTTAGGGATTTCTCTAAGGAAAAAAAAAAAATGACACCACAAGAGAAATAAGATGCTTCCCACATTGGCTCTAATACCTCTTTAAAATGGCATTAGAGAAGTGAGTGACAGATTACATTTTCACTGAATTTTTTGGTTGTGCTTTAGATGATTTGTATTTCTTTTCAATTAGGCTGAATGGTTTAACACGATAAAATACAACTGATTCGGCAGTCTCAAATGTATTAATACTGAAGTGGAAAAGGGAGGGTATCGTCTTCTAGGAGATGACTGCAATTATTTTTCCTAGGATGAAGGCTTTTCTTTGTACCTTGTTTCCACATGTTTTTCATTTAAAGAAGTCTGTGTGTGTATGTTGAAATGATTTGGTTATTCCTATTACAGCAAGATTTAAATGCTCATATACAGAAGAATTATACAGTCTCCAAAGTACTGCTTAGCTTTAGAGTTATATTTTATTGGGGCACCTGGGTGGCTCAGTCGGTTAAGTGTCTGACTCTTAATTTTGGCTCAGGTCATGATCTCGAGGTTTGTGGGATGGAGCCCCATGTTGGACTCTGCGTTGACAGTGTGGAGCCTGCTTGGGATTCTCCCTCCCTCTCCCCCTCTCTCTGCACCCCCCCCCACTCGTGCTCTCTCTCTCAAAATAAATAAATAAACATTAAAAAATAAAAATAAATTTACATTTTATTCATTTTTAACTCTTTTATTAAATGGCACATACTGTTTATACTGAGAATTCAAATATTTTCTAAAGTACCTAAGGTCTAAAAGGAAGAGAAAACAGCAAGTAATTTTGATTACTTTTTTCATTATTGCATTATTTCTAATGTGAATCAATGATATTCATCTACCTTTCTCATTTGATTTCACTTAGATAAACCTTAAATCTATAATTCAGTTTTCTAAATCTCTACCATGGATAAAAAGAGTCATCTTTAAAAGATTATGAGCTTTTAGAAATATGTAAAGTTATATAGATATTGCTGCTAAGAGTTAAATAACCACGGTGTAGCTAAGAGCATATAGTTTGCATTTAAGAATATTTAGCAGATACTTTCAAGTTAAAAGACAAAATAGCAAAAGACTCATAGGTCATAAAATCAGATAGTTTTTTCCAAGGTGTCAAAGTTCAAGTTTGTGTCTATGTTAGAGCATTAAAGTAACTTACTTTCTTTCTCTTGTTACCTAACACCTTTTCTGCTCCTCTCCCTATTCTCTTTACACCTCCATCTTCCCGACCCAATCTACCTTTAAGAAGAGTAATTCTTAAAATTTTTGGTCCTAGAATCTGCAAAGTTAATTGTTATATTGATATATATTATATGATTGCCATTATGTTTATTTTAAAGCTGAAAATTTCCAGGTAGTAGGTGTTACCTTTGAAAAGGGGACTAGTTCAAAATAAAATTTCTGAATGTACTATTGGCAATTTTCTTATAGAAGTGCAAGGATCATCATCATGGATAGCACGGATAGTAGTGGGGCTTACTGATTTACTAATAACAAAAAAAAAACAAGAACAGTGTGAATGTGGGAAAATAATTTCAAAAGTTAGCAAAAGCTTGTCAGGGCTTATAATTCTTGATCTAATAAAATTTATTTTGTACTCATATTTTAAACATAACTTTTGTTTCCCTTAAAAAGCAACCAGAAACATTTTTGTAGAGAACAACTTGCTTTAATGGGTTCAAAATGGTTATGAAAAGTCTTCATTTTCCCAAAGATATTTTAATGCTCTCCGGGACATTATAAGAGAGTACATGTGAATGGAATGCACTATAATTATGTTTATTTGTATTTCTTTATTTTTATTACTTTGACAAGAAAATGTAGCAGGTAATAGAAGGTGAGCTTTGCTCTTTAATGTTTAATGCCTTTATATTTCTTCCCATACTTCTGTGCTTTTCAAATAAAGACAAATATGCCATTTCATAGCTCTGCTTAATTAATATATCTAACAGTTGGATTAGTTCAATTAATATACATATATAATACACATATTATAATGAACATATATATTATATTATAATGAACTATAAGGAATTATAATACATATATAATACATGTATTATAATGAACATATATGAATATATATATTCATAACAATTTTAAGTAGAAATTATAGTAGTTTTCCCTTATCCACAGTTTCATCACATTGCACAGTTTCAGTTTCGCATGGTCAACTGGGGCCAGAAGCAGATGATCCTTTTCTTGATGTAGCATCAGAAGGTCAATAGTAGCCAAATGCTATGTCACAATGTCCACATCATTCACCTCACTGCATCTCATCAAGTGGGCCCTTTATCATCTAGCATCATCATAGGAGGGGTAAATGAGGTAGAGTAAGATATTTTTAGAGAGAGATCACGTTCACATAACTTTTATTACATTATATTTTTATAAATGATAATTATAATTTATAGTTGCTCTATTTTGTTATTGGTTGATATTGTTAATCTCTTACTGTGTCTAATTTGTAAATCAAACTTTATCATAAGTTTGCATGTATACGGAAAACAATAGTATATAGGGGTTGGTACTACTCAGTTTTAAGCACCCAGTGGAGGTATTAGAATGCATCCATCCATGGGTAGAGGGGGACAGCCACACATCATCATTGATGATTCTGTCACCCTAGTAGCCAGTTTGTTTCCATATTAATGTCCGTTTTAAGAAGGAAAGATATTGTTTTTTTTTATTTTACCTTTCTATGTTGACAAATATATTCATATTTTTAGGCAAAAGTTTATATAATTCAATTCATTTATTTTCATCCAAGTCTCAAAACCAAATCTTGAGGATACTGTTTTGATTCCAAAAATATTCCAACATTTCTTTCAGTTTTAAAAAAAAACAAAGTAATACAAAAGTACAATTATAAATTTTCCCATTTGCCAAATCAGACACAGGGAAGGCTGGAGAAAGTAGACGAAATATTTGAGTGTGGTGTTATGGTCTCTGACACATTTAATGTAAATGAAATTCACATTGGCAATGCATTAAAAAATGTTAAAAGATAAACTAAAGCATATTACACATTTTAAGAGTTTATCTGAACAAAAAAATACCTTGAATAGGGTGGTGTCAAACTGGAAATTATTAGGATCTCCACAACAGGAGCTTCAAAGAGAGATTTTCATAGAGGAAAGGCAGAAGCAAGTGAGGGAATTATTATGTTTAATGTCTAGTTGGTTGTTTGTAATTAGTTGTCCTTAGGTTTCGATTTCATAATCTTTTAAAAAAAATTTTTAATGTTTATTTATTTCTGAGAGAGAGAGAGAGAGACAGAGATAGAGCATGAGCAGGGAGGGTCAGAGAGAGGGAGACACGGAATCCAAAGCAGGGTCCAGGCTCTGATCTGTCAGCACAGAGCCTGATGTGGGGCTCGAACTCACGAACTGCGAGATCATGACCTGAGCCAAAGTTGGATGCTTAACCGACTGAATCACCTAGGTTCCCCTCAATTTCATAATGTTAAAGCATTAATTAATAGGCTTACATTTTGGTGTGCTTACATAGGCTACCATGACATCAAAGCCACCTCAATCTAATGGCTTCCTTTTTAAATTAATGCAGATATTGCTTGTCTCCTTTCCCTTTCTGCTTTCACTGCTGCTGACAAGTTGGTATTAATCTTCAAAAACCACTTATGATTGTAATACAATATAATTTAAACAGACAAATCTAAACTAATTTAGTTATTTTCTCTAAATTACAATACACTTAACTTGTGTTTTATTTGCAAAAATACAAAAAAAAACCCCAAAAAACAAAAACAAAAACAAAAACAAAACAAAACACACATACACATCCAGAATCGTTTTTTGACTATCTCACTATCCTGAGTTCACTATGAATATTTTGGTGTCTTCACTTTTAGTCTTAAATGTATAGATATATGGTGACATGAGAGAAGGAGATAGACATAGGTAGGGAGAAAGTGAGAGACACCAAACACATGCACGTGAGACATAAGTTAAAAGCTATCTAGCAGAGCTTAGGTGAATTCTTATTGCTGCTGAATCATAAGTGATTAAATAGTGTTGTTCATGTAAGAAGTAACAAGATTGGGTGCGCCTGGGCAGCTCAGTCAGTTAAGTGTCTGACATCAGCTCAGGTCATGATCCCTGGTTCCTGGGTTTGAGCCCCGCATCCGGCTCTGTGCTGACAGCTCAGTTCTGGAGCCTGCTTCAGATTCTGTGTCTCCCTCCCTTTCTGCCCCTCCCCCGCTTGTACTCTGTCTCTCTCTCCCTCAAAAAATAAATGAACATTAAAAAAAAAAAAAGAAGTAACAAGATTAAAAATAAAAGGATGCAATTAAAAGCAATTGATTTTAGTAAGTCAGAGAAAGAAAAATACCATATAACCTCACTTATATATGGAATCAAAAGCAAACCAAAAAACTGAACTCATAGAGAGAACAGATTAATGGTTGCCATAAGCAGGTGGGTGAAATGAGTGACGGAGGTCAAAAATGGGTGCAAATTGGAGCGCCTGGGTGGCTCAGTCCATTAAGCATCTGACTTTGGCTCAGGCCATGATCTCGAGGCTTGTGAGTTGCAGCCCCGTCGAGCTCTATGCTCACGGCTCAGAGCCTGGAGCCTGCTTAGGATTCTGTGTCTCCCTCTCTCTCTGTCCCTCCCCGACTCATGCTCTGTCTCTCTCTCTGTTTCAAGAATAAATAAACATTAAAAAAAGTTTTTGGAAAAATGGGTGCAGGAGGGAGGGGAGAGTGGGTGATGGGTATTGAGGAGGGCACCTGCTGGGATGAGCACTGGGTGTTGTATGGAAACCAATTTGACAATAAATTTCATATTAAAAATAAATAAATAAATAAATAAATAAATAAATAAATAATGGGTGCAAATTTCCAGTTATAAAATAAATAATTCAGAGAAAATCATTTTCTGGCTTTCCATTTGATTAATCTGGCAAATGGGATACAGGTATATCTCAGAGATATTGTGGGTTTGGTTCCAGACCACTGCAATAAAACAAATATTTCAATAAAGTGAATGTAATGTATAGCATAGTGACTACAGTCAAAAATACTGTACTGTGGTTTTGAAAGTTGCTAAGAGAGTAGATCTTGAAAGTTCTCATCACAAGAAAAAAAATTGTATCTGTCTGTGGTGATAGTGGTAACTAGATTTATTGTGGTGATCATTTTGCAATATATACAAATATGAAATCATTACCTTGTACACCCGAAACTAATATAAAGTCATATGTCCATTATCGGTCAACTAAAACAATAGTTGCTTTGTATAACTTCAATGTAGTGGTCATATTATCAACTGGTATTTAATTATTCCTTTATGTCATGTAAAAATATACAGCCTGCCTCATAATGTCAGCTGTTACAAAGGAATCTCATGCCTTGGATTTTTACTTCTAAAATATTATCTGTCCCTTTAATGTATCACCAATATGATTTTTAAATATTCCATGAGTCACAGAGACAATGTTATGTATTCACTACCTTTCCCTCTCCCTGGGCATCCTATTCCATGTGATTAATCTGGCAAATGAGATACAGGCATACCTCAGAGATATTGTGGGTTTTGTTCCACTGCAATCAAAGAAATATTGCAATAAAGAGAGTCAAAACATTTTTTCACATAAAAGTTATACTATACTACACTGTAGTCTATTAAGTGTGAGGCAGCATAATGCTTTAAAAAAGAAATACACATTCCTTATTTGAAAAAACAAATATTGCTAAAAAATGCTACCTATCTATCAACTGAACTTTCAGTGAGTCATAGACTTTTTTTGCTGGTGGAGGCCTTGATGTTGATGGCTGCTGATTGATCAAGGATTTGCTTGCTGGAGGTGGAGTTGGTTGTGGTAATTTCTTTCTTTTTAATATTATTTATTTAATTTGAGAGAAAGAGAGTACATGAGCACTGGAGGGACAGAGAGAAAGGGAGAGAGAGAATCCCAAGCAAATTCCATGATTTCACCCAGAGCCCGACATGGGGCTCGAACTCACAAACCGTAAGATCATTACCTGAAACAACCTAATTGGCCATATGGAGAATCATTACATCGATTGACTGTACTTTTCACTAACAGTTTCTCTGTACCATATGATGTTGTTTGATAGCATTTTACCCATGATAGACACTTTCACAGTTGGAGTCTATCCTTTCAAAACCTGCTGCTCCGTTACCAAGGAAGTGTGTGCAATAGTCTAAATTCTTTGTTGTCATTTCAACAATCTTCACAGCATTTTCACCATTAGCAGTTTCCATCACAGGAAACCATTTTCTGTGCTCATCTATAAAAACAACTCCTCATTCATTAAATTTTATCCTGAGATTGTAGCAATTCAGTCACATCTTCAGGCTTCACTTCAGATTTTAGTTCTCTTGCTTTTTCCACCACATTGGCAGTTATTTCCTCCATTGAAGTTTTGAATGCCTCAAAGTCATCCTTGAGGGGTTTCATCAACTTCTTCCTAATTCCTTCCCATGTTCATATTTTGACTACTCCCCATGAATCACAAATGTATTTTTTAATTTTTTTAATGTTTATTCATTTTTGAAAGACAGAGAGCACAAGCAGGGGTGGGGCGGAGAGAGAGGGGGACACAGCATCTGAAGCAGGCTCCAGGCTCTGAGCTGTCAGCACAGAGCCCAATGAGGGGCTCGAACTCACGAACTGGAGATCATGACCTGAGCTGAAGTCGGATGCCCAACCGACTGAGCCACCCAGGCACCCCTCACAAATGTTCTTAATGGCATCCTTAAAGGCGAATCCTTTTCAGAAAGTTTTAAGTTTGCTTTACCCAGATCCATCAGAAGAATTACTATCTATGGCAGCTATAGCCCTACAACATGTATTTTTTGAATAAGAAAACTTGAAAGTTGAAATGACTTCTTGATCCACGGGCTGCAGAATGGATGTTATGTTAGCAGGCATGAAAACAATATTAATCTTGCTATACATCACCATCAGACCTCTGGGGTGACCACGTGCATGGTCATGAGTAGTCATATTTTGGAAAAAAAATTTTTTTCTGAGAAGGAGGGCTTCACAATGGACTTAAAATGTTCAAGAAACAATGTTGTAAACAAATGTGCTGTCATCCAAGTTTTGTTCCATGTATATAGCACAGGCAAAGTAGATTTAGGACAATTCTCAAGGACCCTAAGGTTTTCAGAATGGTAAGTGAGCATTAGCTTCCGCTTGAAGTCACCAGCTGCATCAGTCCTACCAAGAGGGTCAGTCTGTCCTCTGAAGCTCTAAAGGCAGGCATTGACTTCTCTTCTCTAGCTATGAAATTCCTTCTTCCAATAGAAGGCTGCTTCGTCTAGGTTGAAGGTCTATTGCTTAGTGTAGCCACCTGCATTAACAATTTTACCTAGATCTTCTGGAGAACTTGCTGCAGCTTCGACATCGGCACTTGCTGCTTCACCCTGTACTTTTATTTTATGGCGATAGTATCTTTTCTCAAATCTCATGAACCAACTCCTGCTTGGTTTACACTTTTCTTTGATAGTTTCCATACCTGTCTCAGCCTTCATAGAGTTGAAGTGTTAGGGCCTTCCTCTGGATGAGACTTTGGGTTAAGGGAATGTTGTAGCTGGTTTAATCTTCTATCCAGATCACTGAAACTTTCTCTATATGGACAAGGCTGTTTCACTGTCTTATCATTTGTATGTTCATTCTTATCACTGAAAAAGCACTTATAATTTCCTTCAAGAGCTTTTCTTGCGTTCACATCTTGGCTGACTGTTCAGTGAGAGTCCTATTCTTCACCCTATCTTGGCTTTCAATATGCTCTCCTCACTAAGCTTAATCATCGAAAGACCTAGAATTCTTCCTTTCACTTGAACACTTAGAGGTCATTGTAGGGTGACTTACTGGCCTAATTTCAATATTGTCATGTCTCAGGAAATAGGGAGGCCCTGGAAGAGGGAAAGAGACGCGGAAACAGTTGGTCAGTGGAGCAGTCAGAACACATGTAACATTTAAGTTTGCTGTCTTACATGGGTATGACCTGTGGTGCCTCAAACAATTACAATAGTAACATCAAAGATCACTAATCACAGATCACCATAACACATACAATAATAATGACAAGTTTGAAATATTGTGAGAAATACCAAAATGTAATACAGAGACAAGAAGTGAGAAAATGCTATTAGAAAAATGACACCAATAAGACCTGCAGCGATGCAGGGTTACACAAACGTTCAATCTGTAAAAAATGTAATATCTGCGAAGTGTGATATAGTGAAGTGCCGTAAAACCTGGTATGCCTGTATGATCAAAACTGAACAAAGCAATGATTCCTACAGATGTCTGTTCTCTGTAACAGTGACCACAGACCATGCTTTGAGATGTCAGAGAATTCCACAACACCTTGTATTTCTGAGTGACTGTGTGGAGTAGAACGTCATCTCTTGCCATCACCCAGGATGAAGTATATGGAGTGAGAAATAAACTTTTCTTGTGTCAATCAACTGAGATATAAGATTTAACTACTTACCAGAGTATAAACTAGCCTACTTAATTTACACAGTTTGCAGCCCAAACATATTCTCCATACTGAATGAAAAGCCAGCTAACTGCATTTTTTATATTGCTATAAAACACACGCACACACACGCACACACACACACACGCACACACACACACACACACACACACACACACACATACAACATTGACTCTGGGTGATAATAATTTGGCAGTGAAGGTTCATCAATTTTATCAAATGCGCCCACCATACTGGTGGGGGATGTTGATAATGGGGAAGAGTAGGCATGTACAGGGCTAGTGGGTATACAAAAAAATCTCTGTTTCTTCCACCCAATTTTGCTATGAACTTAAAGCTGCTCTAAAAAATAAAGTGTATTAAAATATTGAACAGAGCAAACACACATATTATTTATTAATATTTTTATATTTTTTTACATGTAGTATGTTCATAGAGCAGATTTATTGAGGTTTATAAATATTAAACTTAGGAAATATATATGGCAATTTTAACTCGTTTTTGATATTTACTACATAATTACAAAATTCCTGTGTCTTTAAATATTCTAATAAAACACACTTTATTATTGAATAGCATTTTTTATTATATGTATGTATTAAAATATCCTATCGATGAATATTTAACTTGACATTTTTTTTGCTATTTTAAACAAGGTTGAGAGTATTTCTGGAATGACAGAAGTCTAGAAAGTCAGGTGGTTATCACAGAATGCATCACTTATGTTTTTAACCACAGCTGATTAAATCACAGCCGTTTTTGTAACATAAAGTAAAAGAAAAAAAAAAAGGTAATATTTTCTTTTAGAGACTCTTTGGAAGTGCTTTCTAAAAATGGCACTCTGGACAAAAAAGTAGGAGGACATACCACACTAACATTGTCATAAGCAATATCCCTAGAAGCCTAAATGATTCTGGAAAAAAAAAAAAAAAAAACAAAAAAAAACAAACACCTTACCCCTTTCTTTAAAATTAATACAACACCTAAGAAGAAAATACCATAAAAAGTTATTTTTCATCATATTATCGAAAGACATTTATATCTATCTATTAATAAACTCACTATATTATTACCAAAGATTTTTTTCCCCTTAAACTAATCATACAAATTGGGTACAATGACCTGTTAGTCTGAAAATACTTATTAAAATAGCAATTAACTCTGCATAATTTTGTAAGTGTTTAAACTGAGAATTAAGGATCTGTTGACTACCTCTGGAAGTTCAGTGACAGGCCAAAATTACAGTATTTGCTTAGCCTAATCAGGGCACTTCATGATCCATCACATTTACACTTTGGGGACTATTTACCTTATTCACATGTTAGAATTAGACGCCGCTAATGTCATTAGTTGTGTCAGCTACTTTTTCAACTTGCTAATTGTCTGTAATATCTTAATTAAAACATCTATAAAGATGTGTTGCTCTATTGTTTCTGCTTCTTAAATAGACATTTTCCCAAGTAACAAAATTAAAGTGTTTTCCTAAAGTTGAATATAATTATTTAGAGATCTAATTTGAAATAATTTTGGTCTTTTTAAAATAATTGTAGTTAGTATTACTTTTTGAAAGTAGTGTTTCCTTTCATTGCTTTTGTGCTTGCTTATTTTAATATTCAAAAGAAGATTGCATTGTCTATTAATTAAATCATGAATTAATTCACTCAGTGAACAATTGTTTATTCTACCTTTCTGATGTTGCCAGTATTGTTTTAAGTAGAGAAGATTAGAAAGAAACACCACATGAATCAGGTAAGTGCTAAATAAAAGTATGTGTTATTTTATGATTTTAAAAGTGTTAACTGCGATTAAGGAAGATTGCCTTAAAGAGGTAATGCTTGATCTTAACCTGAAGAGATGATTTAGAATTCGTTGGGCCTCGAAAGAGCAGGAAACAGTATCTTCTGAGCATTTTGTGTAGGTTGGCATTGCTGGGTATGGGATCCAGTGAAATTATTTTGGGAGATCGTAGCAGAAGGACACAGAGGACACCAGAGGACTTTTTGGAGGTTACAGGCAGTCACCCAAGAGCGTTAAGTAAGTACATTTTGTTTAGATTCACAATTTAGTAAGATAATTCTGGTTAATCAGGGGGTAGCATAATTGGAGAGACTGAGATGAGAAATGGTAGCAACAATTAGGGGGCTGGACTGAACTTGCCGGGTGAAACCGGCATGCTGAAAGTGGACTAACAAGTTGGTAATTAAGTAATAAACTTTTGGTGAGAAAATGGAAGAGCTGATAATGATAAATTGCAGAGCAATTGAGTATAATTGTAGAAATCTTAAGTAAACCATTTGGGGAATAAACGTCTTATCAGTAGTAATAGTAACGTCTCTGCTACTACTACCACTATTTGGTAACATCGATTTCTGCCCATCTGCTCGACAATGTAATAACCATAGTATAGTATTTTGAAACAGGGATTAAAATGTACTAAATATATACTCACTCTTTCTCTGTGCATTTCGAGCACATGTTCATTTAGCAGTCTTCTTGCAACAAAGAAATCATTAATCCGAAAATATGAATTTATTCTATTGATTATTGTCGGTCTTCGGAGTGCATTATTCACATGAGCTTTATCTTTCTTTAAATGTGATGAACTAAATTATAGTTCATCTCTACGGCTACCGGCATGCTGTCGCAGCTTTATGTCAGTGAGCCATCAGTGGGATGCAGAGCATGTTTAAGGGTTAGGAAAGAAGTGTCGTTAAAACAAAATATTAAGTACACGTTGTATAAAAAAGAGGAAGTACAGACAGAACAAAGAAAGTACAACAACAGCTACTTGACTAGTGGAGAAAGAAAGTAGAATGTGGAAGTACGGAGGCTTCACATCTGTAGCTGAAAATGGCTAGAGAAAAGCAGATTCTAAAATTAAGGATCACTAACTTTGTTGTGTCCCAGGAGTCATTCTCCATTTCCCTAAATCAGTTACCCTCCCACTCGCTTGGATAATGATAACACACCTCTACAATGTTTGCCATTCTCTTTCCCATCCTCGCTCTCAGGTGAATGGCCTTGCTTCATATTTAACTGAAAAAAAACGGATTCGATCAAAAGAGAATTCCCACAACTTGCCTCTCAGTTCACGTAGCTAGTGCCTTCTGTTACCCTAATGAAAGAATTTTCTTTGCTCATGCATAAAGCGGCTTCCACCCTCACTTACCGGCTCAATGGACATTATTGTACCTCCTCTCCTGTTCTGTTCCTGCATTCTCTAGGATTCTTTATCTCACAGATTGTTCCCAATTGTAAAAATATTTTTTTCCACTGCAGACTGAAATCACAAAAGCTGTCTCTTAAACTCTATCTTTCACAGACTATCCTTTTTGTCTTGTAGATAAAGCAAAATACCTCAAAAGAGATGTCTATAGTCAATGTTTTCAATTGCTCTCATCTGATTTTCTGTTGAGTCATCTCTAAGCATTGTTTTAATTGTAATAATCCCTTAAAACATCCTTGTCAGTGCCACAAAATCCAGCTTTCTATTATTAATCTAAATCAGTCTCAACTAATTATAGCAAATAACACAGTTGGTTATGTGGTGCTTGCTTTTATTCTAAAGTACAACATTCATACTGTTTGCTTCTGATTGATCTCATCATCTATCTCCTTTGCAAAACTAACAGTTTATCTCTGGACCTTGAAATTTTAGAGTATCCCAGGATCTGTTCCTGATTTTTTCTTTGACTCTATTTTGATTTGAATTCACCTCAACCTCTGTCATGACTCCAAATACTGTCTATATAAAGACTCCTCATTGGTTATTCATCTAACTGCATAAATTCCATTTCCACTTGGATTCTTTTTTTTTTAATATAACTTATTGTCAAATTGGTTTCCATACAACATCCAGTGCTCATCCCAACAGGTGCCCTCCTCAATGCCCATCACCCACTTTCCCCTCTCCCCCACCCCCTGTCTACCCTTAGTTTGTTCTCAGTCCTTAAGAGTCTCTTATGGTTTGCCTCCCTCCCTGTCTGTAACTTTTTTTTCCCCCTTCCCCTCCCCCATGGTCTTCTGTTAACTGACAAATGGATAAAGATGATGTGGTTTATACATACAATGGAATACTACTTGGCAATGAGAAAGAATTAAATCTCGCCATTTGCAGCAACATGGATGGAACTGGAGGGTATTATGCTAAGTGAAATAAGCCAGGCAGAGAAAGACAGATACCGTATGTTTTCACTCATATGTGAAACTTAACAGAAGTGCACTTGGATTCCAATACACATTTCATACTTAAAAGGTTTAATAACAAAACCCTTAGTCTACCTACAGCTCTTACTATAAGTAAATGAAAGCTTTGGTTCCCTTTATTCCTCCTCTTTGTTAAAACCAACCCTTTCCTTCCTGTTAGTTAGGCCAAAAATTGGAATCATCACTGATTCTTTTCTCCATCCAACATCCAATTCCTCTACAAATACTGTAGGAATTCCTCCAAACTTATCTGGCATCTGCTACGTCTGTCTTCTAAATTATTGCTTTGTCCAGCAACATTTATGTCTTGCCTCTGTTGTTTTGTATCTCCTAATTAATCTTTCTAGTTTTATCTTTACCCTTCTCCTAAGTTTATTTTCATAAAGCAGCCAGGGGGATCTTGTTAGAATTAGGACAGATCCTATCACTATTCTGATCAAAACTTTCTACAAGTTGCCCATTTTCTCAATGTAAAAGCCAAACGTTTACAGGGCTCTTTACAGCTCTACAGGATCTGGTCCTGGGATTATGGATGCTGCCTTCTTATTCTTCTTAACCACAGCAGTCATGCCGCAACTCCCGTGTGAGGACTTTCACTTTCATCCCACCTGAAAGTGTCTTGTTTCAGGTTCATACAACATACATTTCCTCATCCTCCAACCCTTATTTATATATGATCTTCTCAGTAAGGTCTTTTGGACAACCCTGTATGAAATTGAGATCTTTCTCCCATCCCCTAATATTCCACATCTATCTTCTCTGCTTTGTTTTTCTTCCTCACATTCATCACTATCTTATTCAGTATATGTTTTAGTTATTTTGTTTGATTGTCTGCTTCTGCTGTCTGAGGACCGGGATCCTCGTGCCCCACATTTACTGCTCCATACCTGATATCTAGGTTAGTTTTCACATAGAAAACACCCTTGATATGTATTTGTTGAATGAATGGGTGACTACACATATTTGGAAATATTTTGACAAATGCAATTACACAGTTTGTCTTTAAGTCATATTATCAAATTCAGTTCTAAAATATGCCCTGCTTATAAATACAGAGGAAAGAGAAACACAAAAAAGAAGAAAGGAAAAAATAAAAGGGAGAGAACACAAAGAAAAAAAAATGGAAAAAAAGTGTAAGCCTTCATTCAGTGAGTGTGATCTTCCAAATGTTAAGCACACTATCCCTTAACCTTAAAATCCTTACTTGCACCCCAGGGCACTGAGATTAAGACCCAAACCCCATATTCTGGGTTTGTAAATTTAGACAGAAAGTGCCTCCTCCTAATAGGATATCACTTCACCACTTGTCCCAAGGCTGAAGCCACCAGCCTTTTTGTTCCACAGATATATTTAGTTTATGTACTTCGATCAAGTCTTCCTTATCCTCCTGGCCCAAGGATAAATGTCTTTCCTGAAAATGGACTTTCTTCATCACCTAATTTTAAAAAATTCACCTACTAATTCTGTGTCTCATCACCCGGACCAATTTGCACCATGATCTGCTAATTTATCATATTTGTGAGTTGTCTGGGTGGTTTAGTTGGTTAAGCGTCTGACTTCGGTTCAGGTTATGAACTCACAGTTTGTGGGTTAGAGCCCCATGTTGGGCTCTGTGCTGACAGCTCTGAGCCTGGAGCCTGCTTCGGATTCTGTGTCTCCCTCTCTCTCTGCCTCTCCCCTGCTAGCACTCTGTCTCTCTTTCTCTCTTTGTCTCTCAAAAATAAATAAACATTAAAAACAAATTTAATGGATCATATTTGTATTTATTTGTCTCAATTAAGCAGCATCTGAGCTCTGTGAGAATTAATTTTAGCTATTCATGCCTGGACCCATTTGAGCTGGGCGGGACTTCGACATAATAGGTTGAAAGAATCTATGTCCTTAATCTACCTCAAGGTGTGAGAGCGCCTGCCAACCTTGCTCAGTCACCTTGATGATTAGAAGAAGCAGGAGTACCCTACAAGAAAAAGGGGGTGGGGAGACATAGGAAAGCTTTTTCCACTGAGAGAGTACACATTTCTGATCATAAATCCTGGTGTGACAAAAATGTCCCTTTTAAAAATGTTCCTCAAATCAGTTAGGATGCTCAATCTATTTTTGCAAGAAAATACCTTCTTATTTTCTCCCACCTGACTTTAAAGTGGCTGTTTGGAACATGACCTGTTTGTAAGTTAAAGAATTCCAATATTTAGTTTGGTATTTACAATACAAGAAAACATCAAAAAGAGTCTCCCATTATTGCACCTTTAATTCTGATATAAAGCATATAAATCATCTTGGCCTAGGAAAATCTAGACATAAGAGAATGAAGAGCATTAAGGTTTGCTGATTAAGTTGTTATACTGCAATTCTCGTGTTGACGATTTGCAACATAAATGGAAAATGAACCACAATTCATGTATATTCATGATAATTGCCCCCCAAAAAAAAACTGGCTCGGAGTTTATAAAGTGGTTTCTGTTCACAGCAAAATAATGATGAAGTATTTTAGATAGTCAATTTGTGCCTATTTCTTATAACACCAGTTATTTTAAAACTCAAATGTTTTAGTATGTCTGGTATCTGCCTAAAAGCATAAGGGGGAATTTTGAAAATATCAAATAATACCATATTTTTTGAATAAAAGAATTCTCTCATACAAAGCATTTACCGTTCAGCTTGGGGATACAAAAGCCTTTTTGAGATTTCAAATAGAAGTCTGTCTGAATGAGAAATCATACAAGTATATTTTTTCCTCAATAATAGGTATACAGTATAAATACACTTTGCTCTATTTGTGGATTCACTTAGATTACAATTTATATTTCTTCCTTTTAAGTTCAATTTCTTTTTCATAGCTACCTCTGGTTTTCTATGTTGAAAATGCTTAATTGTTTATTTAGAACCTTTTTTAAATGCATGCTTTAATAATGGAACGCTGAATCACCTAATAGAGACAGTGATCGTATTAATGAAAGAACATACTTTCTTGGAAGGAATGCTTTGAGAAAAAGTGGGATAAGAGAACTTGCGAATTTGAGTTAGGAAATCAGTTGATGCATGCTGCATCCATCTTTTCTGTCACACATAGAAGGGCCCCGTTACAGACTTATATACGGTTATACGTGAAAGTTTCCTCCTACTCCAAAAGAGGCTCTCAGATTCTTTTTCTATCCACTGCAGTTTGTAGGTGAGTATCAGAAGTCACAGGCTCAGACATTCTTGCTGGGCTTATGGATTGCGTGAGGTCACTTCCACCTAGAAACAAAACTTCCAAGAATGGGTCTGAACAGCGCTCTAACCCACAACTCACAATATTATCTACTGCATTTCTCGTTTGCTCCAGTATGGGCCAGCACAGAAACACTGATCTCCTCCTAATTTTGTCATCTTTTGTTCTGACCGATCACCTCATTTTGTTCTGGAGTTTTCTTCTCAAGCTTTCATGAAGCTCTTTCATCCTGATGGTATTCCATCACTAACAAAGAATCTGTTTGACTTTGCCCTGATACTCCACCTCAGTTTGGTACTATCCACTTCCTCAACTTATGGTGACATTTATGCTACATATGAATGAGTGTTTTAGATTTTCTGCCCACTTGATATTTTACTGTTATGCAGAATTTATTTGAATACTGCTTTTGAATTAGAACTGACACTACTACACCCCAAGCTCTCTACCTCACTCACAAACACAGCAAATTGCTCATTCAAAAGATAGCAGCTGTTGAATGTTCAGGTTTTTTGTTTTGTTTTGTTTTCCAAACATTGCTCTTACACAAAGGAAAACATCACCTACTTCTAGTGTCAACCCACTCTTTTTCATCCATTCTGTTAAGGATCGAAAATTAAACCTAAATCAACCTGAATTGCAGCACAATTCCAAATTCCCATGCAAAAACTAGAAGAGTAGTAAAAGAGTAGTATAAAAAAAAAGAATATTTTTTTATATTCTTTCTTTTACCATCTAGGTTTATATTATGAGGAAAACATTATAATAATAAGCAAATATGACAGAAAATCTCAGGCAGAGATTTTGTTCTGCGTCGTACCAAAAGATGACATTTACAACCTGGTCTCTGTTTTATAAGTCAGATAAAGAGATATTTAGTATACAGTTCAATTAATTTCATTTTCAGTAACAAGTAATAAGGACTATTAATGATTACATAATTGAGGCCTGGACTTAGAGGCCCCAGGGTTGGTTCGGTGGCTTAATAATGTCACCAGTGACTCAAACATTTTAATTTGAACACTTTCTCTTTCCGAGTACACTTAGCCCTGGAAAAACCATGGCTTTGAACGTCACAGGTCCACTTATATGCAGCTTTGTTTTCAATAAATACAGAGCAGTACTGTAAATGTATTTTCTCTTCTTCACAATTTACTTCATAATGTTTTATTTTCTCTAGTTTAACCCTATTGGAAGAACACAGTATAGAGTATTTATATATATTGGGGGACAGGAAGTTTGGATGAGTTTTAGGCTTCAAAGCGTACAGAGAAAGGGCCACTCCTAATGGGAGTGGTACCAAACACAGCCAGGTGGAATTTTTTCTAAGAGATGGCAGTGAACTCACTGTCAGTGTTATACTTTGGACACTGTATAAGATATTGCTGTTTGCGGGGTGCCTGGGTAGCTCAGTCGGTTAAGCCTCTGACTTCGACTCAGGTCATGATCTCACAGTTCGTGAGTTCAAGCCCCGCGTCGGGCTCTGTGCTGACAGCTCAGAGCCTGGAGCCTGCTGCAGATTCTGTGTCTCTCTCTCTCTCTCTCCTCCTCCCCTCTGCTCACACTCTGTCTCTCAAAAATAAACATTAAAAAAAAAAAAACTAAAAAAAAAAAGATATTGCTGTTTGGTAAGTCTAGGTGCAGTGTAGGTGTGGCCATTGTCATAGGTATAAAAAATGTCTTTATACCCCAGAGCATAATTTGAAATGGAGATTAGATTGCTGGAAATATTGATAGAGATATTTACTTATCATAATTAGGAGGGAGTACATTGGAGACATTCTTAAAATTGGAGAATAAGAATCATTAGGGGCATATACAGTATACAGTTAGGTATAAGAGTAAGGGGGTAGTTCTTCTATGATGTTTAATAATGTCCCTTGGACATTGATGATAGACAATCCCCAGAGACTTTGATGATGAATGTAATAACTGGAAGGTAACTCACAAGCTCATCCTCACCATAAGGGCACAATCTTAAAAGCTGGTTTTACTTATTAGTCAAGATGACCTGAACCTAGTTCATCTGCCCATTTTTATGAAGAAGTCCTGCTCAGAGTTAGCTTAAAGAATGGATCCAATCCTACATCAAACACAGAGGAATGATTTTCCCCTGTTTTTCTCTCTGAGACTATTGCCAAAAAAATGCTCTCCAGCACTTAGTAATGGACTTTTGCATCATGGTAGGTGCCACTCAAGGATCATTGAATCTAAGAATCTAAGAACCACAGAAATTAATAATGATTCTGTGTTGATAGACTCTCAGGGATACTCAAACTTGTGATAACTAGTATTACAATCCAATTTCCCTCTTTGCTTGACCATGAAAGTAATCAATTTATATACATGACTTATATACATAACTAGTTACCATCTTAAATGGTAGAGAAGAGAGATTTTCAGTATTTTTTCTCTTTCTTTTATTTTAAATGATTTTCAGCCTCAACCATTGTTGCTTGGAAAATAGTCCCTTCATTAAATAGCTATGCAAACAATCTATTATTTCTTAGGTTTTTCAAGATTATCATGATTATTTGTTAAAGTGCTGTACTAATATTGAGTGCTGCACATATGTAGTCCCACTCTTCTGTATTTTTAGGCTTTTAAAAATTGTTATTAGTCAGGTTTCCTTCAAAGTTAGGAACATATGTCTTATGGCTAATGTTGCCAGATAAATGGTCTATAAAAAAAATGAATTGTTAACCTGCCAGTTTTTTTCTTAATTAATATTTAACTAGTTTGAAATTTTGATGATTTAGCCAAAGTATAGGCTTAGGTTTTTTATTCCTTTTGTAGTATTATGAAAACGTTTCTAAGTAAATATATACTATTATGATGATCATGAATTTATTTTCTTAATTTCCTTATTAACTCTATTATTTTTTTCCGAATTTAGGATATATATATAGCTACTCATGATTTATATACTAAGTTTTTGCAATGCTACTGTATATATGTATGTATCAGTAAGATGTACATTTCTTTCTGTTAATACTTTTCCGTTCTAGTTATTTCTTTTTTATAGAAAAATATGGATTTTATTTCTATGCATAATAGCTAGATTTTCTTAATAGTAAAGGATATTCACTTTTTGTCAAATTTACCTCTGGGTGCCAATTTAAGAAATCTGAAAACAGTACAATTTGGACATAATGCAAAAAAATTATTAAACATAATAAATGTAAACTTCTCTCCATGTTCTGCCTTTATAGCCATAAAAGGTAACATCTGAATTCTCTGTAAGGAACTATTTGACAAAGGGTTACTTAAGATGCACATTCTTGTATATGCTTACTCTTTAGAGCATGCAAATAAAATATTAAAGGCTAATATTTACACGCATGTGCACATAAAAACATACTTTTTAGTAGTATGAAAAAAATAGTATGTCACAGAGGAAACACTTGTTACTAGCAAATAAGGAAAAGCTATACTTGAGACATCACAAAAGTAAGTAGAAGAAATCAATGAATTGTTTAGACAAGAAATAAGGAAAATCTCCTGAACTAAAATAATCAATCACCACAGAGACTTGATGAAACGATTTCATTACTTGCAATCCACCAAAGGTTTCTTTCTATTAAAAAAATAAATCCTTTGGGAAGATTCTAATCATTAATTATACAGATAAATTGTCTCTTTAGTAACAGAAGATACAAATAACATTTGAAATACAAAATAATGTTAAATTTATCTGATGCGTATGCAACTCTTTGCATTCACATTTTACTGGAATTTTAACAGGAATATTCTTGACAATATCCTCTTGTTTGTATACTCATATAATTTTATGTTTTTATGGTATCAATACATAAGAAACATCTAAAAAGAGAAAGAAAAACATAAAATAAGCACCAAACCAGGAATTGTCTATTGTGTAATTATTTAGGAGGTAAGATCACTTAATAGATTTAAGAGCTGAAAGAATGGTGTTTTATAGCTTTTAAGTTAGCTTAATTAGAGTACATAAATAATGAGTTTATCATGATAATTTTTCTCTATACTCTAACTGCATAGATCAATTACTGTCAACTACTTCACACATGTATACTTTTTGATCTAGTGAAAGATATGGCATTCACTCATGTATTTATTCAATCATTATCCATCCAAATATTTATTGACTATAAGTTTTCAGACACTGGGTCTGCAATGACCAGCACAAACAGATATCAGTTGCTGTTATGGAATTCATAATATAGTGGTACAGGCCATAGCATGGCTGCATTATACATGTGTAATTTCAAATCAATGGAGTAACAAGTGACTGCAATGGAAAAAGTCATATGATAAAAACGCTAGACAGATTTGACTTTAGAAGGAAGAGTTAATAAGAATTAATGAATAAACACAAGATACACACATATGTATACACACACTAAATAATAGAAACAATTTAAATTACATTTAATTTACATTTAATACTATGTAAATTCCATACTTTTAAGTATGTGATGAAAACCAAGCTATTTGCACAGGCCTTAGTTCAGGCTGCTGTAACAAATTATCATAGACTAGGGGACTTAAACAACAAGCATGTCTCTCAGTTCTGAAGGCAGAAGCCAAGGTCAGGGTGCCTATATGACTGGTTTGGGTGATGCCCATTTTTCTGGTTTATTGTTAGCTGTCTTCTTGCTGTGCCCTTACATGGCAGAAAGATAACTTTCTGCTTTTTGGCCTCTTATAAGGCACTATTCCCATTCATGAGTGTTCCATCCTGATGAATAATTACTGCACATAGACCCCAACTTTACATTACCACCACATTGGAATTAGGATTTCAACTTGTGAATTTCAGGGGACACACTCAGTCTATAACAGCACGTAATAAGTAACAGGCACTAAATATAACAAACATAGACCTCTCTCTTTCTCTATGTTCTGCTGTTATATCCATATAAAGCAACCTTTCACGTTCTCAAATATCTTAAAAAGAAAACTATTTGAAAAATAGCACTTTAAATATAAACATGGATGTATGTATATATGGATATAAATTAAAAATCTAAATTTGAAAGTTAAATTTTATATAATTTTAATAATATCTATATATATAAATACTAACAAAAATATTTATTTGGGAGGGGCCAAATGGAAAAATGTCTCTACAGCATAAGACACAATTATGGATTCAAGGAATCAAGGAGAAAATGTGGTATGTTTCTAAGCCACTCTAGAAATGTTGTCTCCAAATAAGAACAATGAGAAACCACTGAAATGTTTCACAGGCGTTACTCTAACAGCTTGAATGCTTAAAAAAAAAGATTATTTAAGCTGAACTTTAGAGAATGAATTGGATGAAATCAAAAGAAGATGAGTAAAAAAGAGATAACTACAAATTAGACTTGGAAAATGGCAACTGATTTGGCCTTGAGAGATATACAGGAAAAAGTAATAATGTTCTTAGTAACTGGATATGCAAAAGAGAGGGATGAAGATTTGTCAAAAGATGTCTTAATTCTGGGGCTCCTGGCTAGATCAGTCAGTAGAGCATGCGACCATTGATACAAGGCCATGGGTTTGAGCTCCACACTGGGTGTAGAGATTACTAAAAAAAAAAAAAAAAAAAAAAAAAAATTTAAATAATAATTAAAAAAAGACTTAATTCCAATTCCATAATATTCAATTTTACAGCCTTTGTGAAAAACTTATTTTGCTATGCAAAAATAATATTATAAAATTTTATGTAGTAGTGTGGTGGTTCCATGGTTTCCCAAATCTCTGGTCATATAACCATATAGATAATGATAGTGTTTATTGTTGTAGAATTATATAGTATAAAGCAAAATTTATGCTGGAGTGCTGTGTTGAATTATGTTAATCTGGAATATTTACAAACCATGTATGCAACTTTGTTACATAAATTATTTCATTCTGTTTCATTTTGTTTATGGATTCATCCAGTATTTACTGTTAAGCAAGATTAAAATAATACAATTAACAACTTTTAAATTCAAACTATTTCACCAGAAAGCCTATATTGAAGAGTCCAAAAGTCAATATAGCAAAACTGCTAACTTGAAAATTCTGAAGCCAAACTGTGTGTGTTTGGATAATGGCCACCATTTATTAGCTAAGAGATCTTTGCAAGTAACTTAAAATTCTTAGCTCTACTTTTTGATCCTAATAAATTAATGTGTACAGGCATTGTAGCTGAATCCTGTTGCTGGTATCAGAATGTTGTACTAGGTTCTTCAATAGATAATAGTTTAAACAAAAACAAACAACAGTAATTAGTTTTGCTGAATATTCATTTTGATTTATTCTTTGAAAAATAAGACCACATGACCTCTATAATGAAATCAAAATTAATACTATCTCAGATTATTTTTTAGCACATACAATAGTTTACATTATATAACTATTCTCAAATAGGCCAAGTATCATTAGAAAACACTTTCTGGGCATCACCTGATCTTGTTGGTATTGAATAATTTGACAAGCATTACTTGTTAAGGATCTATTGTATTTGACACTGGCTGATGCTTCAGAACTATGATGTAGGTTTCTTTAGTGTTAGTTCACCCTTTCCGTATTTGAATCTTCTTGGTTTCTTTCCTCTTTTTTCAACATCTTAACATCTCATTTGTTTTGAATATTTTATGCTTTTTTTTCTATTCAATATAATTGACCAGATAAATATCCCTGTAGGCAAAATATGTGATAGAATCACAAATTCACTATTGCAATTTCTAAGATTTATTATTTTCCTTTCATAATATAAAGCTATTTAGTATATAGCTTATTTTCCAAAGAAAAAGAATTTTTAGCTATCATTTTGTTAACAAATTTCTTAAAATTGATTATATCAGAAAACATTGTGTAATATTCATTCTCTAGAATTTCAGAACACTGTCATAGTTTATTTCAGCTAAGTTTAAGTGTTCTAAAATTGAATATATATATATATATATATATATATATATGATTTGCTTTTCAGGGTATTAAACTGAATTTATATAAAATAAATTGATCTCACTAAATGTAATTAACAAATTTATTTTTTGTCTACTTGATTTGTTGTTTTATAAGCTGTTGCATTAATGCCACTAGCTAAAAATGTTGATTCCTTTCTCCTTGAAGTTCTAATTGTTTTTGCTTTACATTCTTTTATCTTCATTGCTGAATTTCTATACTTAAAATGTTTATATATTTTTGCTCTATTGTTTCATTAACCAGCATATGATGCCTTTTAATGACACTTTCAATACATACTCCTATATTTTATTTTGTCAGATGTTGATAACATCAATCTTCATTGGCATAGCTCATTTTTATATGAAAAATACATTTCAATTCATTTATTTAGATATTTTAATATATTTTGGATATATGTATCTTTTATATGCAACATATTATTAGAAAAAAATTTTTATCACATCTCACAGACTTATAGTTGGTTTTAAAACCCATTTTTGGGGCTCCTGGTTGGCTCAGTCAGTTAAGTGCTCTAACTCTTGATTTAAGCTCAGGTCATGACCCTTTGGCTGTGAGACAGAGCCCTGTATCAGACATGGAGCCTACTTAAGAGTCTCTCTCCCCCTCTCCTTATTCCCTTCCCTTTCTCTCTCTGTCCCTCTCTCTTGTAGATAGATAAATAAATAAATAAATAAATAAATAAATAAATCATACATAAATACATAAATATATAAATCAAACTTTTGTTTTTATTACAATTACTTATGACATTTACTTTATTTTATTTATTATCTTTTTTTCTGTCTTTCATGTTTTCTGTTGGATAGATCATTGTTTTTGTTATATTTTACTTTAGTTATTTTGGTATTTTCCTTAAAGTTTGAGCCTGTAGTAACGCTTATTTGCCTTTAGGAAGCTCTTGATATTAACAGTATTTATAATTTCCCCATACAAGACAAGTACTCCACTATATGATTCTAACATCTCTCCCTTCTTTCTCAGGACTCCAAATACATATTAGGCCATTTGATTTTTTCTCATAGGTCTTTGATGCTACTTTCTTTTAAATTTATTTTATCTTCTTAATTTTAACATAGAAAATTTATATTGAGGGGCGCCTGGGTGGCTCAGTCAGTTAAGTGTCTGACTTTGGCTCAGGTCATGATCCATGGTTCTGGGGTTCGAGCCTCACGTCAGGCTCTGCGCTGCCTGCTCATAGGCTGGAGTCTGCTTCGGATTCTGGGTCTCCCTCTTTCTCTGCCCCTTTCCCGCTTGTGCTCTCTCACTCTCTCTCAAAAACAAATAAACATTTAAAAAATTATATTGAATTATATTCAAGGTTACTGATTCTTTTCTTGATGTTCTATCTGTTGAGAAACTGACTGAACAGATGCTTCATCTCTGATATCATGTATTTTCACTTCAGGTATTCTGTTTGCCTCTTTATATATTTTCCCTGAGTGGAAATTCTCATTTGTTAATACCTGTTCACCTTTTCTATCAGACATTGTATTATATGAATCATTGTTACATCAAAACCCTTATCTGAGAGTTTCAACATCTTACTATTTTGTGTTTCTTGTTCTGTTGAATATTTGATGCCTTGACAGTGTTCTTTGTTTTGTTTATTATGTGTGTTGTAGTTGAATGCCAGGTAGTCAAATCTTGGTAAGGGGGAGGAAGAGAAATGGAAAAGTACTAAGAAAAGTATCTTCAACGGGCACCTGGGTGGCTCAATTAGTTAAGCATCCAACTCAGCTCAGGTCACGATGTTTGTTACAGTTTGTGAGTTCGAGCCCCACGTCTGGCTCTGTGCTGACAGCTCAGAGCCTGGAGCCTGCTTTGGATTCTGTGTCTCCCTCTCTCTCTGCCCCTCCCCTTCTCTCTCTCTCTCTTTCAAAAATAAACATTAAACATTTTTTTAAAAGAAAAAAAAAAAGGAAAGTATCCTCAAAATGTTCCCTTTCTGGCTGTAAACCCTCCATCCTGCCCTAAGCACATACACAAAAGGAGGCTTCTGCAGAGGCACTACAAAGACCTTTCCTGAACAACGTCTGGCCTAGGAATGTGAAGGTATATAAGACTATTACCAGCCAGAGAGACTTGAGTCCTCCCTGCAACTCTCCTCAGAGACTGCAAAGCCCTAGTTATGCCTCAAGTCTGGTGTGGAGAGGCCTTATATTCCTCATGAGGCCTGCCAGATGAAGGCTGTGTATTTGCCTATGCATAGGCTTGGAAAATCACACCTGCCTTTCTTGTCAGGAGCTAGACTCCTCATACCTACAGTGCTTGTTTTTAACCATTTGTCTTGTTCACTTGAGTTATCATGTACTGTCTTGTCTGTTGGAGACATTTGCGTTATTCAGGTGGTTTGAAATATTTCCTGGAATCTGAATAATATAAACTTTTCCTTAATCTTGTTGTTCAAAGTTATTGAGAAAGCAACAAATAATTGTGAAGTCAAACAGTTCTGCATTCTGCATTTTGCTGTCCCTGGACCCAAACCAACTCTGAGTAGGGGGTTTCCTTTGAAAAAAAATTTTCTGAAGTTTATTTATTTATGAGAGGGACCGACAGCACGAGTGGGGGAGGGGCAGAGAAAGAAGGAGACACAGAATCCTAAGCAGCCTCCCAGGCTTTGAGCCGTCAGCATAGAGTCCGACCCGGGGCTCCAACCCATGGATCATGGGGTCATGACCTGAGCCGAAGTCGGATGCCCAACCAACTGAGTCACCCAGGCGCCCCTCCTTTAAATTTTTAAGAAGTATAAGCATTGGAAAGGGGTGGTTATCTTAGTTTGTAGAACTCACTGGTTTTTGAGGAAGAATAGGTGGAGATGTGAAAACTAAAGGATGGCTAATCATTTATTTCGAATATATATCCTATGTATTTATTCATTTATTTTTATAATTTTTTCGTAAGTTTATTTCCTTATTTTGAGAGAGAGAGTGACAGAAATGAGCAGGGGAGGGGCAGAGAGAGAGAATGGGACAGCGGATCCAAGCAGGCTCGGCAGAGAGCCTCATGTGGGACTCGAGTTTGTGAGATCATGACCTGAGCCGAAATCAGAGGCTTAACCAACCGAGCGACCCAGGTGCCCCCCATTTTGAATATATTTAAATTTGAAATAAGAAATTATAAAATAAGGTTTTCCCCAAACATGATATTACTACCCCTTATACATCTAAACACATATTAACCTTCCCTTCATAGAGGATATGTCGCATCTTTAGCGGATGTTCATACTTTTTTAAGCTCACACTGCTTTTTGATACTCTCGAAATTAAACACTGAGAAATAAGATTAACCACTAATTAACACTTTGTCCCCATGGACAATGATTCAGGTTCTATTAGGAACCTACAGCAATCCATAAGTTGTTACTCAAAGGGAAAATACCTGCAGAAGACAGAATAATTTTTTTTTTCCAAATTATAGAGGAACAGAATCATTTACCTAAAAGTTCTGTGAGGTATTCTCCTGAAACTGCTATTTTTTTTCTCTTTTGTGTTTTTACAAACTTAGAAAATGCAAGTGAGCCTTTTTAAAAAACAAAACAAAACTGCAAACTGAGGTCCAATTAATACTTATTGAATCATAGATCCCATGGCACAATAATTATGCCTTGAATTTTATGCATTGAAAATATAAGTATTAACAATAATGATAGATTTTATTTTTATTTTGAAATGTTTTATTACCATTTAATATCATTATTACTTGTAGTAGGAAAACAATAATGAAACCATGTATTGAGCACTTACTAAAAAGTTAAATACTAATATTATTTCCATTTTATTTATGATACAATTTAGCCCAAATTCAAATACATTTTCCAGACAACTCATAGCTGGTGGAATATTCCAGAACAATACTTCTAGCTTCTGCATGGAGAAGAGCATCCTGACAGACCTTGACAACCTCATCCTCCCCTGTGACTGGTTCAACTTCCACTCCAGTTTACAATATCAACAAACTGTCCATCTACGATTGAGAGTTGGGAAAATCCTCTCCTGGGGACTTCTCCTGACTCCAGTGGTGCCCAGCTGAAGAATCATTATCCTGCTCCTTCATAATGCACCCAATGGTAAAGGTACATACTCGCTGTTCTCTTGAAATATTTTTTTTTTCTTTCCAGATTAGAAAACTATGCAAACGGAGCTGTGACTTCTTACTTTCTCTATTTTAATTTAAGATGGAAAAAATTATGATAGCTTGACTTTCCATCAAGCACTTTACCACGTCCGGAAACAAAAGGCGATGAGAGGGTAATTGGTTTGGGGTAAGAGAGGAGGTTGATGAAAGTGACACTATACATTAGAATTTGGCATTCAAACCATGGTGAAAATAATTGAAGTTTATCTGTTGGTCACATTTCACTTGAGTTGTTGGTATAAATACAGTAGCAAGGCAGAAAGGGGGAAATTGCATCTGATTTTACCCTGAAGAAATGTGATTAAAATAAATCAGGACAATTACTATGTTATTTGCACTTAATATTTCTGTTTTGGTCAAGCCACATTTTCCCGATCTGCTCTTTACTTCCCATTGTCAGTGAATGTGTGTGCAGCCTTTACTGATGCTTCCCTCTGTACAGATTCTTTGGAATGTGTGCTCTATGATGCTTCACTCTCCAAGTTGCAATTTTCGCTCTCTATTTTTCCACTTCCCATAATCAGTCTGGAAAGGCTGAGTTAAAGTTTATTACAGAGGAATGAATACGATTAAAAAAAAAAAAAACCTCAGTAACTGGTATTTTATTTTTCTATTTGAGAGAAACTGAGCCTGCCTTATCATTTTCTAATTTATTAAGGCAAAATTTATTCAAATATCTTAGAAATATTATATAAGCACCTTCTCTTTTGGTAAATTGTATCCTGGGGTCTGAGTGATTCCACATTAAATGAATTGAAGCCATTTAATCTTTTACCTGATTCCACATGATTTACAGAAATGTCTACGGGTGTTACTAAAGGCAAATAAAATAAATGAAATTAACTTGGGTTGATATTATGCAACTGTAAACTAGAAGCTGAGGTGAATTCCCATTTCTAGTTATAGATCTTTTTGAACACTTTATTTGGATAAGAAAGACAGAACCATTATGTATCCCCTTTGATTTTTTTCCACATAATCTAATTTTCTTTGAAAAAAATCAGAGTATCATATAAGCAGCTCATGTCTCTATACTGATACAAAGCATCTGATATTTGTGGTTATACCTTTTTAAATGCTTATTTATTTATTTTTGAGAGAGAGAGAGCAGGCACCAGCGAGTGGGGGAAGGGCAGAGAAATGGAAAGAGAGAATCCCAAGCAGATTCCCTGCTGAGCACTCTGTCAGGGCAGCGCCCCATGCAGGGCTTGAACTCACGTGTGAGATCATGACCTGAGTCAAAATCAAGAGTCAGATGCTTAACCTACTGAGCCACCCAGGCACCCCTGTTGTTATGCCTTAAAGTCCTTTAAAGGAGCAAGGACATTTTTTGAATTTTCTATAAAATGTAATAATGTATGGGCATATTTGGAAAACATTTACACACTTTACCACTGGCTGTTTGGTTTGCATTATTTATTTTTTACTGAAATTACACATGACGAAAGAAAAAATAGACTTTTGTACTTTTGTTTTTCAAATATACCTTTTGTGGTGTTGAACTGAGACTGGTAGAGAAATCACCTTTCAGAGAAGATCAGAGGCGAGCCTTCCTATTGCTTAAGTATTGATATTTCCACTCGAAAGTTATCCCACCAAGGTTCTCATAATTACAGACATCCCTTTTCTTTGATGATGGTTCAAGTACAGTTTATGAGCAATAATTGTCAAAAACTGAAAGCTATTTTATAATTTTAAGACATTTTTTGAACAATTATTGGTTCAGAACAAAACTGAATGGCAGGTACAGAGATATACCATATAAACTATGCACCAATACAGAGCCTTCTCTATGATCGACATTTCCTATCATTGATACATTTGTTATGATTGACAAAACCTACATTAACACATAATAATTGCCTGAAGTCGATAGTTCACATTATGAGTCACTCTTGGTGTTTTACATTCTGTAGGGTTTGAGAAATGTATAATGATATTTATTCATCATTATAGTATCATGCAGAGTATATTCATTCCCCTAAAATTTTTCTGTGTTCCACCCATTCATTTCTCTTTCTCCTGCTCAACTTTTAGTGGAGCCAGTGATCTTTTTAAGATCTTCATACTTTTGCCTTTTCCAGAATGTCATATAGTTGGAATTGAACAACATGGAGCCTTTTCAGATTAGCATTTTTTGTTTATTAATATGCATTTAAGTACTCTCTCATGTCTTTTCATGGCTTGATAGCTCATTTATTTTTAGTGTACATTGTCTCAATGTACCCCAGCTCATTTATCCATTCACCTATTGAAGGGCATCTTTATTGCTTCCCAATAGTGACAATTATGAATAAAATTGCTGTAAACACCCGTGTATAAGTTTTGTGCAGACATACATTTCAATTCTTTTGGGTAAATACCAAGCAATATCCATTGCTGAATCATATGGTAGGAGTATGTTTAGTTTTGTAAGAAATTGCAGAACTGCCTTCCAAAGTGGCATTTCCACCAACAACGAATGGGAGTTTCTTTTGTTCCATGTCCTCACTAGCGCTTGGTATTATCAGTGTTTCAGATTTTTCCATTCTTTTTTTTTTTTAATTTTTTTTTTAACGTTTTATTTATTTTTGAGACAGAGAGAGACAGAGCATGAACGGGGGAGGGGCCGAGAGAGAGGGAGACACAGAATCGGAAGCAGGCTCCAGGCTCTGAGCCATCAGCCCAGAGCCCAATGTGGGGCTCAAACTCGCGGACGGCGAGATTGTGACCTGAGCTGAAGTCGGACGCACAACCGACTGAGCCACCCAGGTACCCCCAGATTTTTCCATTCTAATAAGTGTGGAGTGATATCTTATGATTGCTTTCATGACACAAAATGTGAAGCATCTTTTCATACATTATTTGCTATCTCTGTGACTGGTTCTGTGAGGTGTCTATTAAGGTTGTTGCAGAGATTTTTAAATCAGATGTACCTCTGTTTAATAATTGAATCTGCTGCTAATTAACTGCCTGAGATTGGAAAAAAATATTTAATGTCTCTAGGCATACTTTTCTAACTATTATATTAGTATATAATTACGTATAATATTAGAATAACTGTGACATAATGTAGTCATGAAGATTAATGCTTCCTGTAAAGAATTTGGAAATATACCCATGATATTGAAAAGTGCTCAATTAGTACTAGTTAATATTTATTGCATTATTTTGTATTATAAATGTTAGTGATTTTTAAATTTTTTAAAAAATCTTCATTTATTTTTGAGAGAGAGAGAGAGAGACAAAGTGTGAGTGGGGAAGGGGCAGAGAGAGAAGGAGACACAGAATCTGAAGGAGACTCTAGGCTCTGAGCTGTCAACACAAAGCCTGATATAGGGCTCAAACTCACAGACCAGAAGATCATGACCTGAGCAGAAGTCAGATGCTTAACTGACTGAGCCACTCATGCACCCCTATGTTAGCGATTTTTAATATTAATTAAATATGGGTAATAAATATATGAATAAATGAATTTGCTAATGTATAAATGTCTAAGTTTTCTTGAATAAACTGTTTTGTATTTTTCTATGAGTGCTGCAAATGATTGTATTATTTTGGTAGCAGTAGATATCTAAACTCTCTTTTCATTCTGAATTCATGTTTCTAAGCTTTATATAATATTTATAAAATACAAATTTTATTAGCACCATACTCAAACTAAGTGAATTAACTGGCCAGTATGTGTGAAATACAAATTTTGAATATTGAAAATTGTCCATATCATATTATTTTTTAAAATTGATTATCAGTAGGCTAAGGTACATGAAAGGTCCCTTGGTTAGGTAACTAATCTAACTCTATAGTTTCCTATCCAACTAGCCAATCTTTTAAATTCATTGGTGAAATAGGCAGCATAAATAATAATACAAATAAAATGATTTTATTTTCTAAATATATAAAAATATATTAATTGGGCATTTTTTTATTTGTAATTCATTTTCACTTAGCTGTCATCTTTCCATCTAATCTCAAGCCCTCATTTGTTTAGATGATCTATGCCATTGAAAGAGCAGACCTAGGCTGGCCGACTCCATTTTGTTCTGTGTCCTCCATCTTGAGTGACTATGTCCCAGACATGGCCCCCTTTCTGGGAAAACCGCAGAAAGAAATTCCCGCTCAAACCTCAGACCACGCCTCGTCCCCTTGAGTAACTTCCTGTTCAAACTTCCCGTTCAGACCATGCCTGGCAACCTGCTCAACGGGACTCTGACTCTTCCCCAGCCAATCGGCTAAGGCCATGACCATCACCCCACCAACTGCCCCTAGATCCCTATAAAACTTTTGTGCTTTTGAAACTTGCTCTCTCTCTCTGGCATCTCACCGCTGCGTCGGTGCAGGTAGGGGATTGAGCTCGAGCTAGCTGGAATAAAGGCTCTTTGCTTTTGCATTGGACTCGGCTCCCTGGTGGTCTTTGGGGATCACGAATTCTGGGCATAACACCACAATGTTTAAGAAAACTTCTAGCATTTTAGGTGGTAAAGAGAAAACAGAGGACATTCTAGACCATTGTGAGAAAGGTCACACTATGATGAGCAATATATATTTAGGACCTAATGAAAAATCTGGGATTCAGAATTGCATGATTGACTAGTAATTAGTAGAAACGAAAAATAGAATTAGATTGTGGAAATTGCACATATGTTCACTTGATTAATATCCTTTGCATTTAGATGGTATAAAGAGAAGGTGTAAAACAAAACATAAATTTCAGAATGGGTGCTAGAATTGGTATCACAATGCTTGTACCCCAAACCTAGGATCCAAACTACAAAAATGTTGAGAAGGTAAATGGAGAGAGGGCTTACATAGAAAATTCTTAGAGTTCTTGCCATGTTGTAAAGACCCCTTGACTTGATCTTTAGTCACACTGTATTTTTCTGCAGGTGTATGACATCTGTCTGCATTGGGGAGTTAGAGGACTTGTGATTAACCACACCCCCAAATCAGAAAGTTAGGAGAGGTGGATTGGTTATCTACTTTGATTAGTAATTAAATATAAAATTTCTTTGTCCCTCTTTCCCTCTTTTCAGATCCTGTGCTCTTGGAAGGTGTATTTGGCAAATTTGAAACTTCTTCCTGGAATAACCAGCAGACAACTAAGCCTTTGTTTGGAACTGTTTGTTGACTAAGAGTAATGAGACAAGTCATATATTTGTCCCATATATCACCCTGGGCAGAGGAAAGCATTCCATTGATTCAATAGAAAAGGAAGATAAGAGATAAACTAAGTTGCACTTTATATCCTCTGGGTAATGCTTTCTCAATGTATCAGTTAAACCCCAGAAGTGAATCAAGTCCAGATCTATTATACCCATCTGGCTTGGTTGCCCCAATTGTGTGTCAACTCTATGGCTTTGTCAGATCCTTCCTGTACCTTCAAGTCCACCTCATTTGTCTTGTCACCTGGGATCAAAGTCTCCAGCTGAGTAGACACCACTGTTCTAGCTGAGTAGAAGTGTGAATGTTCATAACGCAAAATGAATCTAAAGTGACAATTTGAAACACAATTGTAATATACTCACAGATCTTTACAGCGCAATTGTTTTGTAAAATAATCTCAAGTAATTAGAAAGATAGAAGAGAGATAATATATTTGAATGGTTTCAAGTTTTCTTTAATGGAAGTAAGAATGAAAAGAAAGTATTAAATGCATTGTACCACAGTTATTGCAAGTGAATATAGGAAAAAGCCATTGTCTGTAAGTACATGTTAAATGGACTCATCCCTTACTATGTTGAGGTTTAAGCTCAATAAAAAAAAAAATGTTTATACAAAAGAAAAACTTTACAGCAATAATAAAACTCTTACTATTGCAATTTAGAAAAAGAAGACTTTCTTTCAGGGGATATAAAACTTTAGCTAATGGCCTAATTTTTTCTATTAGAATGCATGTTTTTGTAATATAACTTTGATAATCTAAGGAAATACAAAAGACTATTGAAAAATAACAGACTAAATCCCTTTTAAGGTGACAGTGCAATAGAAATACAATTTTATGCTTACTCTTATTATTAAAAGCAAATTCTTTTCTAATGAAAAAATGAGTTGTGTAGTATAATAGAAAGGGACATTGGCTTTAGGCAGAGGGCTTTACGTAAAATGCTACAAAATGTTTGAGTAGTTGATTTACCAATTTGATGTAATTCTGTGGTCAAAGACATTTTTGTATAGTTTTTCTAAATTGTTATAAAAGAACTGCACAATATGACACAATATATGTTCTTTTCAGAATCAGATACAAAATTGGCATTTTGTATTTTGCCAATGATAAATTTCTTCCTAGAAAAAGTCAGATTATTGTTAATTAAATCCAATGATATAAATCCAAGGATATAAATACATGTTTAGCAAGGCGTATGAATGTATTTTGACTTTTTAATTTAAGTAATATTAAGATATGTATAATAATTCTAATATAGCCCTGTATGGGAATTTTCTACCTCTATATCAAACAGATTTAAAATTTATTAATCCATATGTGCATAGTTGTAACCAATCTGTTAATTTACAGTGTCAAGGCAAACATTTTTTTTTTTCCCTATTTTATAAGACTGTGTGGAATACCATCTGCTACTGGAAAGTCTTACCCTTAAAATTAGATGGGTATTCCAAATATAATATCATGGGTTTATTTCTGTTTTGTGTAAACTCAACATCTGTTGAATTAAAAAAGATAAGCTTCCATAGTGTTGTTTTAAGTAAGTTATCTATTAAATATCAATGAAAATATACATTCTTTTTTTTAAAATTTTTTTTAACTTTTTTTTATTTTTGAGACAGAGAGAGACAGAGCATGAACGGGGGAGGGGCAGACAGAGAGGGAGACACAGAATCGGAAGCAGGCTCCAGGCTCTGAGCCATCAGCCCAGAGCCTGATGTGGGGCTCGAACCCACGGACCGCGAGATCGTGACCTGAGCTGAAGTCGGACGCTTAACCGACTGAGCCACCCAGGCGCCCCGAAAATATACATTCTTTAGTACCATTATGGTATATGAGGGATTTTCTTTCTCTTGTTAATTACACTCAGAAAAATTAACAACCTGTGGCACACTTGATGTCATCTAAACTGAGGTGTGGAATTTCATTAGCTGTGGGGTGTATCACTCATTTATCAAAGTCTGAAAAGTCAGAGACTGCCGTCACCCTAATAAGAAGTGTCTTTATTTATAATGAAATAAATTGGTGAAACAGGTAAGCAAAGTTAGCTAAACAGGGCTTGCAAGGTTAATATTAGGATGATTTTAAGGAAATAATGTTAAGAAAAATCAATTCAAATTAGAATGGTCTTTGAAAATCACTAATTAATTAATGATGTCCTTTAATGTATTGTATGATGGTAAGTCCCTCTTTACATGTCCACCTGCCAAAGCACTTAATTTGAAAATGTTTGACACAGAATTACTTTACGGGATATATATTTAGTATTACACAAATAGTGATGTTTTTTAAAAACATTCTTGGCCTAGGAGCTCATGGTTATTTGCATATGCTTTTCCCTGTGTGTCCATTTCACTGACAATTTCAATGAAAGTATTCTTTTCCAATGTTATATCCAGAAATTTAGTTGGTGTTTATACCTTTCTGGTATCACTAAACCATACATTGTACCTACCTCCAAAACTGGCCTTGGGAAAAAGATAAACAAATATTAGCTTAATAAATAAATACTCCAGCTTCTTCTTTTTCAGTTACCCATGATCAACTAACCACGGTCGAGAAACAAATGATCCTTCCGATGTATCATCAGAAGGTCTATAGTAGCCTAACACTATGTCACAATGCCTATGCATTTACCTCACTTTATCTCATTACATAGGTATTTTATCATCTCACATCGTCACAAGAAGGGTGAGTATAGTACAACAAAATATTTTGAGAGAGAAAGACCACATTCGCATAACTTTTATTTTAGTATACTATTATAGTTGGTCTATTTTGTTATTAATCATTGCTGTCGATCTCTCACTGTGCCTAATTTGTGAATGAAACTTTATCATAGATATGTATGTATAGGAGGAAACATAATACGTGTAAATTTAGGTATTATCTGTGGTTTTGAGCACCCACTGGTGTCCATGGATAAGGAGTGACTACTAAACATAGAAGTGAATCATCATGACTTTGGGTTTTGCAATGGATTATTAGATACGACACGGAAAGTACAAGTAACAAAGTTTAAAAAAAAATAGAGGGGCATCTGGGTTGGTTAAGGTTCTGATTTCAGCTCAGGTCCTGATCTTGAGGTTCATGAGTACGAGACCCATGTAAGGCTGTGTCCTTAAAGCACTCTCTCTTGCAGTCTCAAAAATAAATAAAACATTAGAATTTTTTAAAAAACATTAGACTTTATCAAAATTAAAAACTTTTGTGTATCAAAGGACATATCAAGAAAGTGAAAGACAACCCACAGGATTAAAGAAAATAAGGGAAAATGACATGTGTTGGAGGAGACATGGAGAAATTGGAACATTTGCACGTTACTGGTAGAAATGTAAAATGATGTAGCCACTGTGGAAAAATGCTTTGCTGGTTCTTCAAAAGTTAAACAAAGAACTACCATATCGTTGAACAATACCACTCTGAAGTATATACTTACAGGTATTCAAACAAATATGTGTGCACAAATGTTCATAGAAACGCTTTTCTCAATATCCAAAAGGTGGAAACACAACCCAAAGGCCTATCAATGAATAAATGAATGAAGAAAATGGGGCACATACATGCAATAGAGTATTATTCACCTGTAAAAAGGAAAGAAGTACTGATACAGATTGTAACATGGATGGTCTTTGTAAACATTATGTGAAGTAAAAAACATATATATAAAAGTTCACAAATTGCATGAATCCGTTTATATGAAATATTAAAAACAGTTAAACACATGGAGACTGAAAGCAGATTGGTGATTCCAATGAACTTGGAGGAGGTAGGGAGAAGTGGGAGTCACTACTTAACGTGAATAATGTTCTCTTTTGGGGGATGGAAATGTTTGGATCCTGATACATACAGTGGTTGCACGACATTGTGAATGTACTAAGTTCCACTTAAATTTACACATTAAAATGGTTCATTTTATGATATGTAAATTTCACCTCAAGTAAAAAAAATCCTTTGCTATTGGCAGGGGATAATGTGAAGGGACAAAGAAGTTTGTGAAGAGTAGTCATATTGAAGACTGTCCAAATAGATGTTTTAAGATGCTAAAGATTTTAAAAATGTATTATTAAAAATAATGCATGTACTGCATCATCCAGCACATTTTTTGAGCAGATATAATGTGCAAGGCAGGTGCTAAATCTGATACTGCATTAATTAATGCTTTTGTCTTAATGAAGCTTGAATTATAATAGAGAAGACAATATTAAAGACCTAAATATATTTGTGTTGGGATACATATAGACATGGAGGAATTTACAAAATCATGTACCTGGAAGAGATTTGGAAAGACATTTCTGACTATGCGTCATTATCTCAGCTCTGCACAATTCATATATGATGGATAGGTAATAGCGAGAAGTTGGAAACATATGGGAAAATAAAAACAGAGCAAGGTCAATATTCTGAATTGCATGAGACTACAGTTGGCGAATATTGAAAATAATTAGAATGGAAAATTACGACAGAATGAAAAGGTGTTTCACATGATAAGTGTTACATGTGTGTGTTTCTATATTTCTTAGTATTTCTCCATATATACTTAAGAGATGTATATTTTATCCACACCAAATTAACTAACTGGGTCATATTAATAATCTTAACATAATTATAATTATTCAATTGGGCATTTACTTATGCCTTTACTAATATAGCAGGTTGACAGTTACCAAAGTCTGGGGGAAAAATTCAATGGAGACTGAATATATTTAACAGAGAGAGACCGAAGTGGAGGTGAGAAAAGAGAGAGAGCATTTAACAAGATACTACCTGCAAATGTAGTCTGTAACGTTAAGTTGATAGAACTGAATAGAAAATTACAGAATAAATACTGAATATAAAATTACAGACTAAATACTAAAAGAAAGAGATTTTTCTTATTTTCATTTTCTGTGTTAGTAAATGTTAATTAATTGGTTTCCATCTGGACACCTTATTTAAAAGATAGAAGTCTGCGAAATAGATTTCACTCTTTGGATATTGGAATTCAGATATTTGTTTCATGAGGACTGTGTTCTGATTTGTTTCTTCTTCTTTTTTTTTAATTACATTAGAGAAAACTAGATCAAATACTTGTGTAATTCTGTATATTTCTATTTAATAGTTATGAATAAAAATTCAAAAACTAACTCTGGCAGAATCAGTATATTACATTTAATTAAAGTCACTGCTATTATGGTTCTTAGCACTCTCTGGATTAGTGACAGTTTCTCAGATGAAAGAAAAAATAGTATTTGTAAGCTGACTTAACAGTTGTCTTCACGGAGCCAGATGGTAATACTATTCATACTAAATTTGGTCAAGTATCTTTTTAATACAGACATGGATTACATACATTAAGAACAAGACAATATAAACCAAAATCACATAAAAGTGTAACCAAGGGGGGAAAAAAAGCTTGAAAATATCCAAAGTAGCTGTTAAATACTTGCAAATTTGCTTATTATCCAAAGAGCTACATCAAAGCAGAGAAAAAGACAAAAATTATTGGTAGAAAAAAATCAGTAAAATCATGATTATTAATTTCTGTATTTTAAATATTTTCATTAGATCTTCCTAATTGTAAAATAGATTGATTTGTGGAGAAATAAAATCGAAGGGGAGAAATACTCATTTTTGATATAACTAAAATTATGTTGGAATATTCGTTTTTGTCTATACAGTATTTTCATAGAAGGAACATTCTTGTATGCACAATAGAAATAATGAGTCCAATAATTTTTTAATCATTGACTTACTTATGAATAATTTGTAATCTAAAACTTGTATTCCTTTTTTTGTGTTTTATTTTTATTTTTTATTTCAGAGAGAGAGAGAGAGAGAGCTTGTTAGCAGGGGAGCAGGCAGTGAGACAATTATGAAGGGACCTAAATTACAAAAGGAGCAATAAGCAAAGAAATTTTAGGTAAGCAGGTAAAGAGATTTACCCAAAATCATATTAAGGCTAAGAGGTTTACCCCAGTAAACCTCACTATCGTTTACTTACATTTTTTTGTCACAGTAAAGTGCATTATAAACAAAACTTGACTTTGTTTTTTATTGTACTACTTGGTTAAATATTCAAAATATAGAAAATAAGTATTGAATTTGAATGCAAACATTTAAGTTCTCAATTGCCCCTAAAAAGGACACTAATTATGTAGAACACAGACACCAACACACTTAAGTAAATATTTTCATTGTTCTGAAATTCTTATAAATGCGACATTATTTTTTTTTCTTTCTAGATAGTGTAATAGTCTATTTGATGTGTAAATTGGCTGGATAAGAATCCCCAGTTATTCATTTAAACCCTAATCTAGGTGCTGGTGGGAAGATATTTTCTAGATGTGATTAAAATCTATAATCAATAACTTTTAAGAATGTCAACTAGAAGTAAGGAATATTATTCTAGATAATCTGAATAATCCCATCACACACTGCCTATTTATATTGGTAAAGAAAAAACAAAGTCCATGGCATGGTGTGGCAATAGAAATTGCCACTGAATAATTCTAATCAAATACTTATAGACAGCAAAATCCGGGTCACCGCATGTTTGCTACTGTAGAATGATGTAGTCAACAACACTGAGAAAATGGGCAAAGAAAAGAAAGCTCAGGACTCTAAATTCCAATATCCACATAAATTACTTGAAACTTTCTATATCTGCCTTGACAAAATCCTTTATCTCCGGTAGCTGCAGGCCAATGCTTTTCAAAACCAAGGCTCAAAGTTTAATTCTTTGAGTAGCTAAATTACAACACAAATTTCTGTTAATTTGAAGACATCACTTGAAAGAAATAGAAACCTAAAAATTGGAGTATGGATATATGGGGCAATCCTGATGAAGTTGGAGACACTGATCCTCTAAATTCTGATAGGTATTATTTTCTCTCTCACCTATGTCTGAGGAGTTTAGCCTTCCTTTGCCTAAACATCTTAAAATGGCTTCTTCTGAAATAGTTGCCATCCAAGGTACTGCTGATTCCCCTCAGGACATACCCCCAACATTTTCATTGCTTTTGGATCTATAACTAGATTCATGTTGGAGCATGCCCAAAAGTATGAGGTACAAGGTGTGATTTCATGATGAGTTGCATGACTTTTCAAATTTATACAGACATAAGTCTTGTAATATGTGTGAAAATTAATCTCAAGGATGTGGAATTATGGTAGAAAGAATATCAGGTTGGATCTGGCTGAATTTATTGATATGGTCCCCTTAAACAGAGCTTCTGGAGGCAGTGTTTCAATTCAAGGGATTAGAAAGGGCTCTAATAGTTTGATGGGCTGAAAGATGCACTCACAGTATCCTCATGGTAAATAAATGTGGAATGCTAGAGCTGCCTTTGTTTACTATAGTGAAAGACATGCAGAGGCTTATGGATATTGGAATATTAGCATTAAATTATTATATAAGACCTACTACCCCGCCCTGTAAAGGCCCAGGGAACATTTATTTATTTATTTATTTGCCATGGTTTTTGGAAATTTTGTGAGGTGAGTTCCATCATCTTTAAAAGAATGGTGTGGTTGCTTTTTTTATAGACCAGAAATTACACTGCGTATACTGCTACTATTGAACGGAGATTCCTAAATGCAATAGGAAAAACAGATGCTAATGGGGGCCAAGTGGTGGCACATAATGCTAAAAGGAGTGCGTGTTTACCATAATAGACAATGGAATCAAAGTTATAATATGAATGATATGACTTGTGGAGACCTATGGCATTAACTGTTTGATCATGGTCACAGTATCCCGAGAAACTAAGAAATAGATGGACAGTCTACACAATTTCTTTGCCTTCTTCTTCTTCTTCTTCTTCTTCTTCTTCTTCTTCTTCTTCTTCTTCTTGTAATTTCTTCTTTATAAGCAGAAGAGTTCTAAGATGAACATACAGAATTCTAATTTTAATCATCAAAACAGAAAGTTACAGGATTCAGTTAATTCCCAGATTTGAACCAGTTTGTAGACCTAGGGAGAGGCTATATCCCCTTGAGAAAGGGCCCTGCTACACTGTCAGAAATTTATTCAGTTAATCTCACTCTTAGACTTCCCCAAAGTGACTTATGCCCATTTACTAGGGTGACTGTGCATTAAGAAAAGGGAAATAATCAGAATTTTTAGGAATTACTGGACAAATGGCCCTTAATCAACAATAATTCCTGAAAACACAAAATATTGCTGTTATCCACCAGTCTGAATAGAGTCTATAGAGGTCAGATGATGAGTTAGCTCAGGTCTATTTTCCAGTGGACCTAGTAGGTCTCTGAACCAACCCTCTGGCTATTTAGCACTTTTAAGAATTCATAATTGGAATAGACCAGCAATTGGTGAAACCTCACATTGCTCCCTTGACATTAGAGTAAGGGCTATTATGATAGGTAAATTCATGAAAACTGCCACTACCCACAAAATCTAATGTGGGTAGACCCCTGCAGTCCTGAAGGGGTTACAGAGATTAGCACAAAAGTCAAGGACTTAAAAGATGTAGGGATAGTGATTCCCACCACATCCTCATTCAGCTATTCTATGTAGAAAGCAGGCAGATCTTAGAGAATGAGTGTGTATTAATAATAATACACACTTATTCAAATGTTGACTCCTATGTCCGGTGCTTTTCCAGATGTAGTTCCCTTGCTTGAACTAATTAACACATCCTCTGGTACTTGGTATGGGACCACTGATTTGGCAAAGGCTTTTCTCTCTATACCTGCTAGTAAAGACCACTAGAAGCACTTTGACACCAGACATCATGCCGGTCCGTTACCGTGATGATATTATGCTGATGGAATCTATTGAACAGAAAATAGCAACCTTCTAGACATACAGGCATTAAATATTTGCATGTCAGAGGATGGGAAAGAGATCCCACAGTCCTGTTTCAGAAGCTTTCCACCTCGGTGAAATTATTAGCTGCTCAGTAGTATAAGCTATGTGGTCACATTCAGTTTAAGGTAAAAGATAAGTTGTTGCATCTTGCCCTTCCTACCACCATAAACTAAACATGATGCGTAATGTCCCTCTTTAGGTTTGGAAAGCAACATATTCATCATTTGAGTACTATTGTTTTCAGTGATCTGCTTGTTTTCAGTGTCGCTCAGAATAATTTAGTCTCTGTTTGCAGTTGCTTTGCCACTCGGGCCATATGATCCCACAGATCTGACAAGTCCTAAAGTGTTGGTGGCAGATAAACACATGTTTAGAGTCTTTGGTCAGCTCCTATAGATGAAACTGTGTAGACCCTTAAGATTTTTTATCATGCTATCCTCTGCAGGTAATGACATACCTTTTGAGGATCGACGTTAGGCTTCCTGTAGGGCCTGAGTAGAGACTGAATGCTTAACTATGGATCACCGAGTTTCCATGGAACCTGAGCTGCCAATATAAACTGGGTTCTGTCTGACCCATCAAACCACAAGGTTGGCGTACACTTCTAATGGACCTATCCGACATTGGGCTTGACCAGGTTCTGAGGGTACAAGAAAGTTGCATGAGGAAGTGGCCCAAATGCCCATGGCCCCTACTCCTGCTACATTATCTTCTTTCTCCAAATCACACCTCCAAATTTCTCCAAATCCACACCTCTGGCCTCATGGGGGTTTTCTATGGCCAGCTGACTGAGGAAAAAAATTAGGCCTTATTTACAGATGCCTCTGCACCATATGCATGCACCATAGAAAAGTGGACAATAGCCTCTATCTAGGACATTCCTAAAGGACGATGGTGAAGGAAATCCTGCTAGTGAAAGAGCTTCAAGCAATGTACAAGGCTTTTCATTTTGCCTGGTTGGAGAAATGTCTAGCATAAAAGTTTATATTGACTCATGGAGTATGCCCCATGATTATGCTGAAAGGTCAAGGACTAGGAAAGAATAATTATAAAATTAATGATAAGCAAATATGGGGAAGAAGTATGTAAATAGACTTCTCCGAATGGGGATGAATATTAAGGCATCTGTGCATCATCTAAATGCTCATCAAAGGTGGTCTTAACAGAGAGTGGTTTTTAATAATATAGGACAGCATAACCCATTCTGTGGATACCAGTCAGCCTCCTTCCCCAGTCACTGCTATCATTGCTCACTGGGCATATGAATAAAGAGGCCATGGTGGCAGAGATGGAACCTTTGTAAGAGTTCCATAACTGGGCTTCTTTCTAACCAAGGTCAACTTGGCTATAGCACTGCTGATTGTCCAATCTACCAACAGCAGAGAATAACAACGAGTTCTTGGTTTAGCGCTATTCCCAGAGATGAACAGCCAGCTACTTGGTTGTCGGTTGATTACTTTGTGCTGCTTCTGTCATGAAAAAGACAGGGCTTTATTCTACTGGAATAGATACATTGCATATTGCCTTCTGCCAAATCTACCACCCATGGACTTAGAGAATGCTTTATCCAGCATCTTGGTATTCTACACTGCTTTTAATCAAGTAATTTGTTTCACATTAAATGAAATGTGACAATGGACCCATGAATATAGAGTTTCCTGGTATTACTACCCTCTCAATCATGAAATACTTACCCATATTGAAGGGTGAGTTAGCCTTTTGAAATCTGAGTTACAACACAAGTTAAGTAGCAATACTATTCAGAGCTGGGGCACTCTCCCCTGAGTTGCTGTATATGCTGTATAGCGTGGCCTAGCAAATGGTGCTATTTTACCTATAAAATGATTTACTGGTTCAGAAAGCAATGGAAATAGAAGTGGCTCCCCTCATTATTGTCCCTAGATAACCCACTATCAAAAATTTTGCTTGCTTGTATCTAAGTTTAGGCTTTGTTGGTCCAGAGGCTTTACTTCAAAAAAGGAGAAAAGCTTCCACCAAGAATCAGTAATCCTCAGGAATCACAAAAATGATTCCATTACACTGCACGTTGCAAGCTCCACCTGGCTACTTGGGGCTCCTCATATATCTGAATCAACAGGCAAAGCAGTGGGTTAGTGTACTGGCCGGGATGATTAATTCTGATCACCAATGCAACATTTCACTGCTAGTACACAGTGAAGGTAAGACTGTGTCTGGAATATAGCAGATCCCTTACAGTGTCTCTTAGTACTACCATATAAGGCTACTGAAGTCAATGGAAAACTGCAATAATCCACTTCAGACAGGACTGCTAATAGCCCAGAACTTGAAGGATATATGGTTTGGGTCATCTCACCTAGGAAAAAAAATAATAAACACAATCAGCTGAGTTTCTTTCTTAGGGCAAAGGGAATGTGGAACAGGTGATAAAGAAAAGGAACTATGACTATGTGACCCGTTTTAAACATGAGAACAAGAAGGGGCGCCTGGGTGGCTCAGTTTGTTAAGCTCCCGACTTCAGCTTAGGTCACAATCTCACAGTTCTTCGGTTCCAGCCCTGGGCTCTATGCCGACAGCTCAGAGCCTGGTGCCTGCTTCGGATTCTGTGTCTCCCTCTCTCTCTGACCTTCCCCTATTCATGCTATCTCTCTCTCTCTCTCTCTCTCTCTCTCTCTCAAAAATAAATAAACATTAAAAAAATAAAAATTAATGAGAACAAGAAGACTATAACAGTTATAAGTATTCTTCATTATTCTGTTATGAATTTGGGTCATGTACACACTCTGTCACAGATAGCCAGCTAGGTATAGATGATAGATACACAGATATATATCTGTGTGAAAGAAAGCTTTAAAAGTACCTAAATATTAGTTTGTATCTTAAAATCATTAAGTTTATAAACAAATATAACCATAATAAAATGATAAAGTTTACCTCTTATATTTCAAATGCCTGGATTTTTAAATACATAGTATTAGAGGTCACAATGGTAAATAAAAGTAGACATATCTTTACTTTGCACTCCTTCATAAAAGACAATTTCTCTAGGCGCTGCATTTTATATAGCCGGTGGCAGGTATAACTTTCAACCTACCGGAGACCATTCCACTGGTTTCCACTGCTGCTGTTGTCCAGCTAATCGCCTCTCATTTAAAGGTAATTTGTTTTTTTCACCATTGCTCCTGCCTGCTTTTCAAATTCTCTCTCTCTCTCTCTCTCTCTCTCTCCCTCTCTCTCTCTTTTTCTTTTTCAAAAGGATAGATTATCCTTTACTTAAACTGCCTGGAGGTGGGTGGCTGTTGGTCATGTGACATTTCATACTGGTACCTTTCATCATATTTGAAAAACTCCCAGCCATCACTTTCCAAATATTACTTCAAACCAAATTTTGCTCCCCTTTCCTTCTGGAAATGTGCTTAAATATATTTCAGAACTTATTCTATCCTTAATGTCCATCTCTTTTTTCATATTTCCATCTCTTTGCCTCTCTGCACTGCATTCTCAATAAAATAGTTTCTTCTGTCATAGTCACTTCACTAATCCTTTCTCCGTTTGTGTCTAATATGTTTTAAGTCACTCATTGAAGTTTTAGTTCCATTTTGTTCCCATTCTGCTCTTATACATTTTGCTTTTTTTTTCCAGTTCCACTAAGCAACTTCGCTTTTGTTCTGACTGCAGATATTTTTAAGCCAGACATCAATTTCTTCAAAAACAGTAATCAGTCTCAAATGTCTAGAATTTAAATATATCTAATTAGCAACAGCATTTGATGTTGCAGGTATGTATAAAATGATTCATAACTGAGAATGTTATCAACTGAAATGTTTGCAGGTCTGTAGCTAATGGTTACCACCTTGGAGCCTAATCCTCTTGCATAATTATATTTAATTCTCTCATGTTCAATTGTCCTTGAAAATATTTCTGTAGGTATTTTTTAAATCCTAGGGTGATAAGAGACTGTTAAAAACTGAGAACAAACTGAGGGTTGATGGGGGGTGGGAGGGAGGGGAGGGTGGGTGATGGGTATTGAGGAGGGCACCTTTTGGGATGAGCACTGGGTGTTGTATGGAAACCAATTTGACAATAAATTTCATATATTGAAAAAAAAAAAAGAAATAATCCATAAAGCTCCAAAAAAAAAAAATCCTAGGGTGAATGGGTTTTTCTCCATGGACGAATTGAATTTGTTTGTGACAGGGACATGAAAATTCTGTTATTCTATGACTACCATAAACTACATTTGTGGCTTGCTGCCTTATATGCCTTTTTCCAAGCACCAGATCATTGTTCTTGTCATCCCCTAGATTTTGGGGACAGCAGGATAGTAAGAAAGTTCATTTGGGTTTATACTCCCCCTACTAATACAGTTTTTTAATAACTCAAAAGTTTTTTTAATAACTCAAAACTTTTAAAAGTTTTTAAAAACTCAACAGGTTTACGTGTGTGTGTGTGTGTGTGTGCGCGCGCGCGCGCACGTGTTTCCAGCAGGTTTTTAGTTACAGTTAGGCTCCAAAATCTGTGCTTGTCTTATATGGTTGAAGCAAACGCTGAGGTATGGGAGATTCAGCAATATGCTTAAGTACCATATATTTGCTTTCATTTACATCTACCTGCTATTCTGTTATTATTTCATAATTAATGTTTTAAAGAAGATTTAATATTTATTATATTCTGCATTTTCATAGATTTCATTGGGAAAAAACACAGCGAATTGTAAATGGCAAATTTTTATAGGCAAACAACTAGATGACACAGGGAAGCGAGTCATTTGGAGAAGTCAATGTAAATTTGATTTGACAATAGAAATTATTTTTCTCAAATCGGATATTGTGTAGAATGCCATTTATTGTATTTCAATATAAGTTAATGTTAATTTCTCTATGAAAGTTATATTCATAGTATATTGAATGTTTAGGTGGGAAAATTCAAATTTAAGCAAAGAAAGTAATACAGGGAAATAATTTGACTTATATTGAATAAGGAGACTTTTGGAAGGGTGAACGAGAAATTTCTGGAGTAGTTATATTAACTGATCTAATCTATATATTTGTTAAATTTTCCACATTGAATCATTTAAATATAGATTATCTGGAACTGTGAAAAACTGATTTTTAAAAATCCTATCTTTTATTTTAAAGATTATATATATATATATAATATATATATATGCGTATATAGATGTATGTTAATCCAATCAACTCTTAATTATTCAGTTGTGGCACCATTTTCTGCTGAAACAAAACATATAAACATGGGATGTGTTCTAGGAACACCACTCAATGTGTACATGAAATAGGTAATAGTACATACTTTGTTTATTTTTAATAAAATTAAAACCAGGTGTTTTATATGTCAAATTACCTTACTAAATAACACCAAATAAAATTACTGTTTTCAAAAGCAATGCTTATAAACACATATACACATTCAGAATGTTTTTGTTCTTATTCTATATAATCTACTAACAAACAAAATTAATATTAATTTCTTTTTGGTAACTAATGAGATAGTCTTGCCACTTTTTCATTTTAAACCTATTTCCCAGTTTTATACTGACCAGTGAATGAATACTTATTTCCGAGTCACTTCCAAGGAAGCTCATGCTTTTCTCTAGCTTAAAAAAAAATGTATGCAGAGATAAATTTTGAAAGCAAAATTATCTAAACAAAATCTCTTTGAAGTGTTTGTATTAGTAATTTGCATAAATAATTTTTTGTTAAAATTGCAGTTTTATTGATGCCTAGGTGCCTCAGAGATATGTCATATGTGATATATCACATTGGGTCGTATTTTATTTATTGTCTTGTGCTGTCACATCAAACAGTGAAAGTTTTAAAAAATACTTTAATGAAATATTTGGATGTAAATGTACTCTAAATTCTACTAATTTACAATGTATTGGATGTTACAGTACATTTAGATTGGAAAATATGTGGAATATTTGAAAGATGAACACGATATTGATTTAGCAATATTCGAAATATGTCTTAATGGGCTCTGCCTGCAAGCAACAAAGTTCCATTAAGGATTTCTCAAGTATTGGCAGTTCTTTTAAAAAAGGACTTTGACAATTGGTAGTGACAGCTTGCAAGATTCTAATAAAGGGGAACATGATACAGTTAGTCATAGAAATTGGAAATCCTTTTCAGACTTCAGCAGCTGTATTTGTTATGTACATGTGTATATACTAGGTCTCTGCCGTTAACCTGAGACTGTTATTCACTTCAGTATTTCTCTGTATAAAATGTAAATATTTTTACATGGAATATATCGTTCTTTACCAATTCATTACTTCTTTTAGGATTTACACATTGAAATTCATAAGGTAGAGTTAAATACCTCACCTTCCCCACACCCCCACCAAAAAACAAAACAAAGTGCGAATTCAGATACATTAAATTTCAATTTGACACTGCAGTGTTGTTCACTTCTTCTTTTCCTATTTGTAACTAACAACAGAAATCTGTTTATCATCTACAACCTATTTACTTATGCACTTAGTCCTAAAACACAGAGAAATTATTTTCAGAATTGCTAACCTATGCCTTTGCAAATGAGAAGCATTCCAGCCATGCTTCATAATTTGCTTAATGGCTTTTTCTTCTCTAGACTTAGGACATAGCGTCTAATGACTGTGTTCCTGAGTTCATTGATTTAGTTCTTTCTGTTCATCTTCAGTGTGGTTGTTTTACTATTGAAATACTGCAATTTGTTTGATTTTATTTGTTTTATTTGCAGCTCATTTTGGCATTCCCTCCACCACCATGTTGCTGGTTTCTCCAATCATCACTTGTTTGGAAGAGATTCTTGTGGTAGACCTTAATGAATGGTTCGCTGATATAAAATATACCAAGCTCTTTGATATCTAAAACATTTTTCTGTAGCTTTGCTAAAGGAAAGAAAGTTTCACTTGATATAAAATCCTAGGTTAAAAGGTTATTTTCTTATAGTGTTGAAAATGTGGTTCAATTTTTTATTTGATTTATGTGTTGATTTTGAGAATCCCAATGCCAGCTTCATTCTACTACACATGTAAGTCACTTCATCCATCTGCCTAGAAACCCTAAGTGTTCATTCCTCATTTTTAAAGCATAATTGTTTTATCAGGATTTATCATGAGATTGATTATTGCAGGTCAATTCTTTACTTATTCCCTGTGGAACAAGTTTGTATGTGTTTGAATCTACATAGGAGTAGATGTATTCGAATCTACTCCTTTGTAGATTAAAATCTTTCTGTATTTTGAGGAAATCTCATTGTTTTATATTTATTTTTCAGGAAGTCCAGTTATAAGTAAATTAGATTATATTAACTTGTCTTTCATTTCAACCAATTACTCTTTCTTTCTTTAGCACATTTTCATTAGCTGAGGGTTTTTCTCCTTTTTTAAATGTCTTTCATTACATTTTTATTTGAATCTATAAGCCCTCTGGCAGCTTGTTATTTAGTCTTTACCAGTAATATTATTTTTTCCTTTTTTTCTACATCTTTTTATAATGTCAATCAATACAGGTTTTATTTATCATTTTTGACCATTCTGTTTGAATTTTTGATTCAGTTCCCCCTTCAGTTACAAATACTTATTTCAGGTAATTGAAGTTTGAGGTGTTGTTACAACTTTCTTCTGCTTCAGCGTTCCCATCAGCTGAATTCTGTGGGCTCTCATTTTTATCCTTCATTTTATAACTCTTGTGTGCAGGTACGCTGGCTGCCTTTCTGAGGATATAGCTGGCGGTGTGAACACAGGATCGCAAGTTCAAAAATGCCTTTTTTTTTTTTTTTTAAAGGAGAGAAAACATGATTCATTTACTGAATGCCGTTGTGGGGAGCGATATTTCACATGTTTAATTTTTTGAAATTCTTTGTCATCAAGGATTTAAAATTCCCTGTCCATCTTCCGTGTTTCATCAGTTTTCAGTAGTTGCCTCTTTCTTCCATTGAATCTTCTCTCTGGTAGCATCACTTTTGCAAAGCTACCACTTTATGACCCTTTCTTGTTTTGAAGTTTTCCCCCCTTAACCTGTGCGCTGATTTACCACAGTTAGATCAGGGTAAATTTTTCTCTTGCTGGCCCTGGCTGCAGATTAATTGTAGGATTTCCCTTTTCCTCTTTTCTGCATAGTTTGTTTGTTTTTGTTTTGTTTACGTTCATAAATAGCACTTGGAAGACTTGTTTGAGGAGACTTGGGATTAGGGTGTGAAATAGAATACGGTTCACTGGAATTTGATGGTTAATTTTCTACGTATAGGTCTTTTAAAATTTTGTTTTGTTCAGGGCTTGAGTTTTATTTATTTTTCATTTATTTATGTTTAGCTTTACAATTCTGCTTGTTCTTTGCTGTATTTTTTTAAAATATAAGTTAAGAAGTGTAGATTTATGCCCTAATTTATGTCTTGAATTTATTTTATAAATCAGTAATTATTTCTGTATAATACCTGTTGTGTATAGCATGTACATATACAAAATGGATAAAATAAGATGTAAAATACAGTATAGTTTATAAATTAGTAATTATTTCTGGCTACTACATCTTATGTACAGTACCTACATATACAAAAGGGATATATAAGATATGTAAAATACAGCACAGTTTATAAACAGTAATATGATATTTAATTTATAGTACATAATACACTATTCAAGATGCATTATAGAATATATACTATACAATGCATAACTTATTATTTTTTTAATTTTAATGTCTATTTATTTTGAGAGGCAGACAGACAAAGCACAAGCTTGAGAACGGCAGAGAGAGAGGAGGACACAGAATCCGAAGCAGGCTCCAGACTCTGAGCTGTCAGCACATACCCTAACGCGAGGCTCGAACCCATGAACCACGAATTCGTGAGCTGAGCTGAAGTCGGTTCTTTGACTGAGCCACCCAGGCACCCCCACAATGCATAACTTATAATAGATAAAGAATAAGACACACTATTTGTGTAAAATATATTAGATATTTTTTCTAGTATATTTACATATCGCATCAAATGTTTTAAAGTTATTGTTATAGACATATGGCATATATTATAAAGCATACACATAATATATGACATATATAATTAATATTTTATATAAATATTACAAAACATATATATGTAGCTATTTATGCATATATCTGTGCAAAATGTGTATTTATGTAGACTGTATTAAATATGCTGTTCCAATAAAAACTTTTGGTTTTTTGTGTATTTTAATATAATTTGAGTTTCCATTGAGAAGATCCTCCCTCATTACAATTCTTTTTCAAAAAGGTCTTAGAATTTCCAAGGCTTTTATCTATATAAATTTGGAATCATTTTATCAGTTCAATTACCATAATATTAAACAAAGTTAACTTGTAACAATATATATCATTTGATATACATTGATATTGACATTGATTATTTTATTTCTAGAAAACAATGTTTGTTTCTTTTTGAAAAATGTTTTATTTATTTACTTTGAGAGAGAGAATGAGCACGAGCAGAGGAGGGGCAGAAAGACAGAGAGACAGAGAATCCCAAGCTGATAATTTCTTTGAGTTTTAATTTGTCTAATAATATCTTATTTTACACTTATCTTGAAAGATAACTTCCATGACTTTATAATTCAAAATACATGGTATTTTTCTCACCAATTTAAAAATCTTATTTCAGTGTGTCTGGTTGAGATTGATGCCATTGAGAAGTTAAACTTCAGTCTTATGATCATTCCATTTTAGTTGCTATGCTGTTTCTTTCCTGATATCTGGAGATAGTCCTCTCACTCTTTTTGGTGTTCACCAGCTTCATCAAAATTATTACAAATGTGTTTGTATTTTCTTTATTTTCGTTAAAATTTTGAGGTCTCCAGAATGTGAGAGTTGGTGCTTTTCAGAGAGCATTTTCTTTTTAAATATTATCCCTTCTTCATCCTTTCTTTAATGTAATTATCATCCTCCAGAGCTCTAAGTAAACATACATCAGTTCTTCTCCCTGTATCTTTCATGTTTCTTAAGTTGTATGCTACCTTTTCCTTTCTTATGTGTGCTATAGGGTGTATTCTTTCTTCAGATCTCTTTTAAATTAATGTTTTGGGTTCATTAGTTAACCATTTTCTTTTGTAACCTATACTTTGAATGCATAGGAATATTCCCTTTCCTTTATCCTTTTTATCTCCTCTAGAATAAAAAGCAAGTAATTTGCAAATTTATGAGGGATATGGTTGCTGTTAAATTTCTCACAATTTCTTATTAAGTCTTTCACTAATGTGGATTAAATGGAATAATCCACTAATTCTGTGCAAATAGTCCACTAATTTTTTTTCTGATTGCATAATTAAATATTTTATTTCTAGCTATTATATTTGCTTTTTTCACATCACATTCACAAAATGGCATTGTCTGCCATTTTGTATAATTTTTATTTCTAGCTTATATTTTCTTTTACTTCTTAATATATAGTACATAAATATTTTATATTCCGTTCCTGATAAACCTAAGGTCTGAAATAAATGCTGATCTGATTCAGACACCGGCTTTCTTCTGCAGTATCTCTTTCATGGTTCATGGTTCATCATTTTGAGAATTTTGACTATCAAAATGTTCTAGGTATTTTTCTTTAACAAATATACAAGGCCTGGATAGAAGCTGTGACAGGATTTGCATTTGCTTTTCCCAATCTCTGTGGTATCTGTTTATCTCAGATCACTATTGCTTGAATACTATGACTTCAATTGCACAGGCAGTGTAATATTCTACTTAATTTCACATGATGCCTGGATTGTGCTTACGAATATTCAAGTATTGTGTGTATGTGTGTGTTGTATACTAGCCACAAATTCAAGACAAGCAAATTTCCTTGATGAGCACTTCTCAGGAGCACAATCAGATCTTCTTGTTCACCTTTGCATTGTAAGTGTTTTCATTTAAAGTTAGACTAATGGAAAAGTATTTCATTAGACTCCCTATTGCCGAAGAAGGGGCTTAAACTGTACCTCTGTCTCTACCCATCCATTCATCAAAAAAGTGATTCACGTTAATAAATCTTTCCCTGTTACCCTGAGGGTGAAGATGCTTAGGGTATGTGCTTAATAAAAACAGTTCTTAATTTTCCTTAGATTTTGGCTTCTGGGATTCCATATACTGAAGCCAGTGATTAACTTAAACAATTTTATTATGGGGCACCTGGGGGCTCAGTAGGTTAAGCATCCAACTTCTGCTCAGGACACAATTTCATAGTTGGAGAGTTTGAGCCCTGCTTTGGGCTTTCTGCTACTGTCAGTGCAAAGTCCACTTCGGATCCTCTGTCTCCCTCACTCTTTGCCCCTCCCTCGCTAGTGTGTAAGTGCCCTCTCTCAAAAAATAAATAAACATTAAAAAAAATTAAGACATTTTTATTACCTATTTCCAATTTTTAAGTTCATTTCATCCTGAATGGAGTGGCTCTTTTAGTACATTAATCCACCATAATGCTACATATAGGATTCCAACATATTTTTAATATGATTTTGTGAATGCAGTCATTAAATGTTTATATGATTTTTTTTTCTTTTGGAGTGTATATGGATCTCCCTTTTACTTATTTATGCATGCTTTATAGGGAGAGAGTGCTTACAAATGGACAAGGTGTATGGCTAGCTTTAATTTCAGCTAATAGTCAAATTTTCAAATTGTAGCAAGCATTCCACTGCGATTTGTTAATTTAGGAATTTAAATGTTTTCCTACTTTCCCTACTTCTTATTCTTTTTTAATTTTTTTGATGTTTATTTATTTTTGAGAGAGAGAGAGAGAGAGAGGAAGAGAGAGAGAGAGAGAGAGAGAGAGAGAGAGAGAGAGAATCAGCAGGGGAGGAGCAGAGAGAAAGGGAGACACAGAATCCAAAGTAGGCTCCAGGCTCCAGGCTCCAAGCTGTCAGCACAGACCCCGATGTGGGGCTCCAACCCAGGAATCATGAGATCATGACCTGAGTCTAAGTCGGTCGCCTAACTGACTGAGCCACTCAAGTGCCCTTCTTTCTTACTCTTAATTCAAGAAAAACTTGAAAGTTACTTATCTTAATATTCGTTGAAACTTTTTCCCCAGATGGATATAAAATATAGACGACTTTTAAAAGTCCCATGAACCCCTATTCTAATAAATGCATCTATGTATTAATGGGATATTTGTGCAATTTGGCTTTCTGTCCTGAGTGAGAAAGGAGGCAGCCAGTGATGACGTACTTCAAAAAGAATACCATATTGGACAAACAGTCCAAGATTTTAGTTGGAGATAACCAAGTTTTTTTGTTGTTTACGATTTAAAAATTGGCTCCATTGTTATGATTAGAGATGGGTAAGTATTTTAATAGTTTCTGTATTAAAACAAAGTTTTTCTGTTTTTACTTTCTTCATTGGAACTTGAGTGGGAAGATATAAAGATTCAATTATGCACACATTGCTAACTTCAGTTAGAGGTTACAATTACATATTTCAATAATAGAGAAAGTTATCATTCTTTATTTGCTTCTTTCTTCAAAATGATATGTTCTCAATCATATCTTTGCAAAGGAGACTTGGAAATAACTGAAATATTTATACTTTTCTTTTATTTTTCCTCCCATTGTCTTGCCTACTTGCTAGCTTTTCACTTTCATGTTTTCCCCCTAAATATCAAAACATCAATTGTATCACAGTATATAAGGCTTTGAGAGTAGGGAACAGTAATAATAAAAAAAAATATGTTAAAATAACTGCATTTCATTATCTGGATCTTTTCGAGGATGAAGGAGGAGAATGAATTCAGGGCAGTTATCCAAAAAAGTATTGTATTAAAGCAAAGTGGGTGTTCTTCTGCCCTCCCATACATGGTGAATTAGTCACAGACCTCTGATGAATCAAAGCTCCTTTTGATCTGCAAGATATTAGCAAAGGCATAAGGGCTAGAGTGCATTTGAACAAACATGTAGTTGTCAAGCGTTTATTCTGGTGATTACAAGAGATTGACATGAAGTTCTTTGAGATTCTGCTCTGCTTGCCTTTTGTAAATGTTGAGTACTTCAGGCTGTGGCAAATGTCTATTGCATGAATAAAGTGATAGATGAGGGCAGAGGTTATTGACAGGTGAGGATAGTTATTCTGTGGCATAATCTCCTTAGAAATAGCTATTATATTATAGAGCCGATGCTTGGAGTGGTCCAGCAATGTTTATTTCAAATGTGATCTACTAGTGGTCAAAACTGCTTCAGTTAACTGAGATCATGAAACAACAACAATAATAAAATTAAGCATTTTAATGAAAGATAATATCATGACTGGAGTTATTGTATCTGTACAACTCTAATCTTTCTAAAATAATTTGATGATCCAGGTACTAAAATGTGAAATTGTACTTATAAAGAAATGTTTTCACATATTTTCCTTGCCCCAATTCTATTGTTGGAAATTATCTTCTAATTTTGCTTCCTTGTCCTTTATCTTTTATTGAAACCACTGCAAACAAACAACCCAAAACAAAATCGAAATAATCAAAACCCTTCAACAATGCATTATCTGTATACCGCCCGTTTTTCTTTTATCATTGGCTTCCAAAGCCCCAGTAGAAGTCAAATCCTTGAGATACAGGAGCTTTACTTCCAAGATACTTCACTTCCTTTTTCACAGGACCATATTTTATTCTCATGAATTCAGTTAGTTTAACCTATTTAGTATCACACACATCCATTTTTAAATGTGTCAATTTACAGATCATCAAACAATGGACATTCTCCCTACATACGAAAACCAACTGTCTCTCCCTTACACCTCACTCCAAGACTTATTTAATAAGTTCATTCCATATTTCTTCCACGTGACTATTTGTAGTATCAAAGCCACCCATTACTTATACACAGCCTCACTGAGAGAAATTACCTACATTACCTACTGAAGGATTTAACCAAATAGGAAATGATTTTTCTGAGTTATTCCATTCCTCCAACCACAAATGATTGTGCCAGGAATGAGGCATGTCATCAAAAAGTGGGCCTAATACCAAATATATCTTTTGCTTGCAAATTTGGTTTGGACACGAAAACCAAATTCCATTAAATAACCCTGGGGGCTTAAGCTTTGATGTTAGAGAAACTCTGTGAGTACAGGTTCATGCTGGTCCATATGCAATCCAAAGTAAGGTCTTCAATAGGTGGAACAATGGATCACATGAATCATAAGAAAATTAGTGCAGAGATAACGGTTATATATAATCCAGTTCTTATGAAATGTAATTTTACTCCTTGTTTTTTTTTCTTTATATGAGCTGATTTTAATATATTTCTATTTCAAGCAGCTCAAAATCTGCTAGATAAAATCCTTCTGTGGCTATGTTTACTTATACTCTATCTTTTATTCTCCAGCTTCTGAATTTTCGACTACTCCAGTAAATAGCTAATTAAATTTTTCATTTTGTTTGGCAATTGTTTTAGTTTTGTTGCTTTAAATTTTTTTTTAAAGTTTATTCATTTTTGAGAGACAGAGAGAGACAGAGTGAGAGCAAAGGAAGGGCAGAGAGAGAGACACACACAGAATCTGAAGCAAGATCCGGTCTCTGAGCTGTCAGCACAGAGCCCAACATGGGGCTCAAACCCACAAACCACGAGATTGTGACCTGAGCTGAAGTCGGATGCATAACTGACTGAGCCATCAAGGCGCCCGGCTTTTGTTGTTTTAAGTGTAGTGTGTGTTTACCTTTTCCCCCATTTAGATACAAGTTTCATAAGAACAAGAACACTATTCTCTCATTCTCTATTCACAGTGTAATTCCACCAGGATAGGATAGCATTCTGTACACACCATTTATAGATACAAAAATATTATATAATATCATATGTTATACATATCATATTCACATATAATGTTTATTAATATTGTATATAATACATATTAACAATATAATATGTAAAATATTTGATCCAACAAACATAATAAGATGGTCAAAACACGAGTCACAGTGTTTTAAGTTACAAAAGAGAAAGCTTCTCTTTAAGGCTGTCACTCGGAAATGTATTGTCATATTTAAGGGTTTGCGTGAAAGCACCATTTCAAATTTAATGTGTTACCTTGCTAAGATAAGAAGGAAGTATTTCACTCTCAGCCATATGTCTAAAATACATTTTAAAAATGCAGCCTCATAGAGAAGAAACATCTATTTTCACCTGAATGTATTAGAAAATATATTTAGCCATATGTGAGGAGTATAGTTTGTGGTTAACTATGTATTTTTCTTGCAGATGACAGTATCTGTCCTCATAGGACATGATTCAATTTGCAAGAGACACTTAAAATGAGATTACAAAATCACAACTGTACAAGTAGTATCTAGTGAGAGAAAAGCTGAGTGATCCTTTTCATATTTCCCTCTGAGGAGGCATCCCCTCAATGGGCCAGGACAAACATGTAATAGAACATCACATCGGGTGAGCCAGTACCAGGAGCGCTGTTTTGCATTCTGAAATCTCATTCTGACTTCACTGTCCTTACAATTTGTTAGGTGAACTATAATAAAACCCCCAAACGGACTACATCACCTTGGATGCATGCTACATTTTACATAGGATAGAAATAACTTATGATCCCCCGGGTAATGGATGCCTCAGCAGGAGAACAATGATATGCACAGAACTCCTAAAATGAAGTTGTCTGTCCTGTTCAGAAGTGTTGAGTCAGATATCGACTTCTCAAATATTACCGAAAGAAATGTCAAACTGCACCACGTTCAATTAACAGACTTATATTGACTAAAACTGAATGAGAAACCAAAGGAAAACTAATAAATTTGGGTTTGAAATAAATTCGTGAAAGGATGAGATAAGTCCCTTTTTTCTAGTGAACTTTTGTAATTTTATTACCCGAGAGAGAGAGAGATAGGTGAGATCAAATATTGCATCATTGAAAGAAAATCAGACACTGAAATAAAATCAGTATTTGGTAAATAGCTCAAATAAAGTAGACTTTTAAAGGATGTATGAAAATATTTAAAAATTAATGCTAAGATCATAAGATGATTTGCAAGTGATGTACAATGTGTAAAAGCATATATTTTGGTGGGGTTTTTTTCTTTAAGTTTTTTAAAAACATCACCATTTTAAAAATATGGTACCTTTTTCTTACGAAAGGGTAATATGTATTTTAGGCAAATACTGTGATTGTGAAAAAAAACATCTCTGATAATTATCTGTAAACTAGAAGCATAGAGAAATTCCCCTTAATACTGATCAACAGTTTCTATAGTATTGGGAGAATGGCCCTGAAAATTTAATCTCTGAAAATGTTACTAATACTGAATGCTTAGTAAAAACACAATTTACTTGTTCCTGAGGGTTCATGTAAAATCCAATACATTTTTCTTTTTAATTTCTATGTCTTTCATCACTGTAAAGCTGTAATGGCCCAGGGACATCTCTTCTATGGAAGTCAGAAATGAAATTCATCCAGAATATTCCAGGATATTTGTTGGCAACAGTCTCAGAACCTCAAGGGTATTTCAGAATCTTCCAAGAATCATTTGACCCTGGAAGTTACTTTAGGAAGGACATTGCTACATTACTTTCCACGTAAGGAGTGGAAAGTGAAAATTGCCATGTTTTAATGGTCAAAAGGAGATAGCGGTGTGTTTACTCTCTAGTCTAATATAAAACTGACTCCATTTCTAGGATTTTTATAGATATAAAAGGAAGAAATGAAGTTGCTATAATATATTCTGGTATTAAGAATATAGGTAAAGATGAGGTTCAATTCAAAGCACAAGATTCAAAGTGTTTAAGATACTACCGCTAGCTTTGAAGATAGAGGATCCACGTGTCAAGAAATGTGGGCAGACTGGAGCTGAGAGCAGACCACTGGCTGACAGCTAACAAGGGAATGGGGATCTCAGTCTACAACTACACAGGATTAAATTCCACCAACAACCTGATTGCAGGGGTTCTTTGTCAGAGCCTCCAGGGAAGTGTCCAGACTGTCCAAAAGTTTGATTTAGGCCTAGTGTGACCATAAATGGAAAAATCAATTAAACTCACCCAGACTTCTGACTTATAGACCTGAACACTAATAAATAGATATTATTTGAAGGTGAAAAACCTGTAGTAACTTTTATGCTTTTAACAAATAAATACACTTTTTTTATTAAAAAAAATTTTTTTTAACGTTTATTTATTTTTGAGACAGAGAGAGACAGAGTATGAATGGGGGAGGGTCAGAGAGAGGGAGACACAGAATCTGAAAAAGTCTCCAGGCTCTGAGCTGCAGCACAGAGCCCGTCGCTGGGCTCGAACTCACGGACCGCGAGATCATGACCTGAGCCGAAGTCGGCCACTTAACCGACTGAGCCACCCAGGCGCCCCTTAATACACTTTTATAATGCATCCAGGTCCTGTTGAAGACCGTCGAATCTTCCTCACCGGACATCTATGGGTTTTCCATTGTGAGATTTCTTTGATCTTTACATACAATGACTATATTAAAATGCCATCAAGATCTTGGCTGACATCTGAATACTGGCACTAGGAAATCAATATAGAAAGGGCACAAACATCCAGGATTTGAGGACTGTGCATTTAATGAGGCAGAATATCTACTTTTTATTTTATTTTTTTATTTTTAAAGTTTTTAAATATTTTTATTTATTTTTGAGGGAGAGAGAGAGTGCAAGCCAGGGAGGGACAGAAAGAGAGGGAGACACAGAATCTGAAGCAGGCTCCAGGGTCTGAGCTGTCAGCACAGAGCCAGATGCAGGCCTGAACTTGTGAACCACAAGATCATGACCTAAGCCAAAGTCAGACGCTAAACCGACTGAGCCACCCAGATGCCCCAGAATATCTACATTTTAAATCATCTGGGATTAACAACAGCAGTCACTAAAGTACAAACAATAGCTCCAACACACATACCTACTAGCTCCCAGGTCACTCAAAATCTAAAGAAGAGAATTCGATATCCTGGGGTAGAGGAGGGAAAGGTCTGAATGCAGAGTACCACAGGAGCAAAAGGACTTCAACTTCCAACCACACACATAAGGAACCTATCTCTAAGAAGCAACAAATGTTTCCTTTTTTCCTTGACTGTAACACAAGCCAAATTAAAAGACCAGCAATCTATCTCTCCTCTGCCCCCCAAAAGGGAAAATAAAGAAGCATGTAAATGTTTTCTAATTCTATATGTAGTACAACATATGAATGCCTATTACATTTTAAGTTCTGATAACTTTTATTCTGATTTGCACTTAATTTATAGGACCTACATGGACCAAATGGTATAGCTGCTTCTGTGTCAGTAAAGAATGTAGAATGATAGGCTATAAATGGTTAAAAGTAACAATAAAAACAACTAGCCTGACTTCCTCTATTAATCAGACGACAACAGCTAAAGCAAAAAGATGTGCCCTTTCCAATTTAGGCATGATGTTCTCTAGACAGTGAGAGTGACTTTGAAGCATAAAAAGTCGTTAACCTTCCTGGCATGATGCTGTAAAAGGTGTCTCCTTACATCTATCCACTTCCACAATCATTTGGATCAAAGAAAGGTGCCACTGGTCTGGTTTTCTCTTGTGACTCAGACTTCCATTTCAGAGGAAGTAGCAATGTGTTGCTTATTTTGAATCAATTAATCGTTTTGCCTGTGACTGTAGAGTTGTGCTGTTGTCCTCTGAGGAAAAGAAACTTGGACAAGTAGTTTCAGACAGTGTACCTTTTTAGCTTGCGGCAATTATCATCATTTGCTTTCGCTCAGTAACACTTCCAGAGTCGTATTAGTTTCTTTCCTCATAAAAATGACAGCATCTCAAAAATATTAGGAAATAGATGTTGTAGGATTATACATTAAATGTGAAACTAATGAGGCAGAGAAAGGAACATTGGTTGATTCTCTGACCAGGAACAAAATTAAAATTTGAGCCAGCACACTTGAGACAGATACTCGAATCAATTTTTACTCATACTTTAGGGTTTTTGTTGGGATGAGTGATGGAATTTCCGCGCGAGACTGTTAAGAAACAGACACTTCACCATTGGCTTGCCTGCGAGAAGCGGAAAAGTAATTGGTGAAATTCCAAAAGCTGGCTCGAAAATGGCCTTAAATTGACTTCTTATTGGTAGTTAGCTGAGGTCCCTTCACCGTGTCGGTTTCGGAGTAGATAAATTTATTATATTTTTGGCTATGAGTACAGAAGTAGTGAAGGGAGACAGCTGCGGACAATGGACAAGAGAGCAGTGTAAAGAGAGACTAACAACACACATACTGGCAGCTCAAGTTGATAAGATTATTTTGTTTGATGTGACAGTTTATTTAACTCCGGCTTGAGGTTTTAGAGATTTTATAAATGCTGAATGATATATTGAGACTGAAGAACTTAAAAAAATGCTTTCAACGAATAAAATAAGAAGCAATGGTGACATAACGTTCTCACTGCCAAAGTTAGCAGTGACCTACTCTAAAGGCTCCGAATGGCACATGGCAACAAGTGATGAAGTCAAACTGGAACCTACGTTGTGGAGGCTGAACATTTGGCAACAGAAAAGACATTGAGATAAAACAGGGTGACTAAGGGGAAGCTTAGTTAGGAAGAAATTTTAATAGACCTTAGATTGAGGTACTCAGGATTTGTTCAGAAAAAGGCAGGAATCAAGGCGCCTGGGTGGCTCAGTTGTTGAGCATCCGACTCCTGATCTTGGCTCAGGTCATGATCCCAGGGTCATGGGACTGAGTACTCCACTGGGCTCTGCACCGAACTTGGAGCCTGCTTAAGATTCCCTCTCTTTCCCCCTCTGCCACTCTCCCCTGCTTGCACTTTTGCACTCGGAAATATTTTTTTTTAATTAAAATGAAAGTCAAGAATCTATTTCTAGCAAAAATAACAAAGGCACACACAGGGCACTGCTTGTCACTTACTAGATTGGTAAAAGTCAAAATGTGTTGTAAATAGAATCTACGAGTGTGGGTAGGATGACGCTTTAATACATTATTGGTGGAAATGTAAACTTCCACCAAGTTGATACAGTTGATACAGAGACCAAGTGCGAGAGGGGCAGAGGTAGAAGGAGACAGAATCCCAAGCAGGCTCCACGCTGTCATCACAGAGACCAATGCAAGGCTGGAACTCAAAAACCTGATCATGACCTGAGCCAAAATCAAGAGTCCGATGCTTAACAGACTGAACCACCCAGTACACACTAGTTTTCAAAACAATACAGATCCTAAGAAATTTCCCCACAAATATCTGTACATATATACAGTCAAACACAATGCAAATGTAATCATGAAAACGCTGTTTGTATTAGCTAAAGATTGGGAAAGATATGAATGTTCGGCAACATAAAACATGTTAAATGATACACACTCATGTTGCAGTATGCTTTGCAGCGTTTTTAAAGAATGGGACAGGTCTAGGAGTATTTAATGTAGAGTTAAATGAAAAAAAAAAATCAAACTGCAGAAGAAGATACAGATGTGCTATATAGCTTGCAAAGTTTTGGTCCTTCCAGGTCTTCCTGACTGACAAGACACAGTAAGAACAATAGGCATATTCTCAAAAAGGCAGAGCGCAGACGGATAAAAAATATCGGGCTTTCTGATGACAGCATTAAACTTCTGCACTTATTTCAAAGTTCTCATCAGATGGGAAATATAATTGCAATTGCATATCCTCTTCTACGAGCAAGAACTTGTTTTAAAAAGACTTCCAGCTGATTCATATATTTACCATATTTTTATTGTTAGTATTAGTGGATTGGAAAGTGTAAAATAATATGGAAAGCTAACACTTTATTTTGTTCCCTGAGTGGAATATAATAGGAATAATATTCACAACTATATGCATATATTTCCTTAATGAATATGGCAATATATTTAGTATAGATTTGTTAAATATGTAATATACATAATTAACATATACTTATATCCTTCATATACTTATATTTCATATACTTCATATACTTATATCCTAACATATACTTATATTTCTTCAAGGAATATACATATGTATTTCCTTAAAGAGAATGGACTAGGTTAATGTTAGGGAAAACTTTTCTATGAATTGCCTTGAAATATTTTAAATTCTATGAAGTTTTACCTAAATCTTATAGCCATGGATTATAGAGGATGAAATTTTTATGTTAGTGGTTTCAAAGCTTGTATTAGTGCTTTTATGTTGTTGAATAACAAGAAGTCATCCGCCAGAACTTGTCTCTTTGATGATCAGAAAGGTACTTCTTACAATATTTGAAAGAAAATCACTATTGTCTTGAGATGGTGCGTTGGCTACAATTTTTTTAAATCCTATATTTTATGTAGGATTTTAATTATATTATTTCTGGTTCAACACTTAACATATGCACAGATTTAGTTTCTGGTAGAACATATGCCAGTATTGTATATTTGTTTAAAGGATTAAATACGGAGCTGACGTAAGAATGTTCTGTAGGGATTAAGATATTATATAAATATATATTTCAATCTTTCCACATATATTTTACTAATATAATGGCTGAGATTATAAGGACATATTTTACCATAGTAAGGCTTTAAGAAAATAAATCTTAACTTGGTGTAGCTACAGCATAATTTCCTTCCAGGCAGGCAGTTTGGTTGTGAGACAAGTAATCCTCTGGGTAATCAGAATTGCAAAAGGCACTGATGATCATTTAGATAAAAGAATATAATACCAGAAATAAATCTGGGTGAGATGGCCAGCCTATATAATACAAACAACACAGACATGAATTAAAAACAGATTTATTTAGAATCTTCCAGGAAAGGAGAAATATCCCATCAGTAGAATGAGTGCAGAAAATATGTCGTCTACCCTATCTTTAAATAGAAAAATAATTCAAAAGTAAAGTTAGTAATACTAAATATTAAGTCAAATGATACAAAATAAAACTTTAAACTCTGACAGGAAAAACATCAATAATGCTGCTTCATAACAACTGTTCAATAAAAGGGCTTGCCGATTTTTAGTGTGAATTTGAGGGAACCAGACCTTGAGGGATGGTGCTTTGAGGACATCGCCAAATCTCTGCTCTCAACGATAGAGAGAAATATTTAACCAGGGGAAATCTTGCCTTGACTGTACAGGATTAGAGAAGACTATCATTTTTTGTCATAAACTTTGTCAAATATAACACAGGGCCACAGATAAATAATACAATAATGGCTTAAAAATCACCTCTTGATTAAGTAGTTTGGGGATACAATATTTGTATCTACATTCTATGTTTTGGTAGGGTGTGGAGAGAGTAAAGAAAAGGACCGGAAGGGAACATGGGTGGCTCAGCGAGTTAAGCATCCAACTTGGGCTCAGGTCATGATCTCTGGTTCAGGAGTTTGAGCCCCGCATCCAGCTCTCTGCTGTCAGCTGAGTCTGGAGCCTGCTTTGGATTCTGTGTCTCTCTCTGTCTCTGCCCCTCCCTTGCTCGCGCTCGGTCTCTCTCTCTCTCTCTCTCTCTCTCTCTCTCTCTGTCTCTCTCTCAAAAAGAAAAACATGAAAGAAAGAAAGAAAGAAAGAAAGAAAGAAAGAAAGAAAGAAAGAAAGAAGAAAGAAACCCCCAAAACATCTTATACCAAGTTCCACAGTGCAGTTGTAGTAGAAGAAGGTTGAGTAGTAACAGATACTGAAAGGTGGCTGCGAGCGTGGTGGCATTAACAATCAAACAAAAGACAGAAATAAAACAAAATCATTGAAAACAAATACCTGTTTCTGAAATTACTGAAGATTCCAGATCTTTCCCAAAATCCGCAAAGTGCTATATAAATTAGCTAAAACAAACCTCAAAAAACAAACAAATAAAAGACGTATGTAAATACCTATTTCAGCTATAGAACTGAAACACTCCAAAGAACAGAGAGGATATAAGAGAATATTAATTCACAGTGTCGGAATAATAAATAAATAAGGAAGAATATTCAAGCTTTAATAATAGTATAAAAACAACATGAGGAACGAAAAAGAAAATATGACCTTTGGAAAGATTCTATAACTCAACTAAGAAGAAAAACACAGCATTTATTAAGTCAAGAGCATAATCTAAACCAGATATTAAATTTATAAATTTTAAACCTTGTTTCTGTTAGTAAATGAGTTCAAATTGTTGAAAGCAAAGACTAAGAAAAAAGAGGTGAAAGATAAGAAGTTGACTGGCAAGTAATTTTGATATATAGTGTTGATATAGATTAAACCAACAATATTAATTATATTATCCACTTCTCTATGTTATTTTAATAATGTTTTGCTGAATTGGTCTGTGAGGAAATGAGAGAGACAGATTAATATTCCAATGTTAATATGCACTGTCAATTTTTCTTTGTACATATAACTTGATGTTAAATTAATGGATTTATAAATGCTGATGGTTATGTTTCCTTTATTTTGTACTTTATCTTTCATTGATGCAGAGAATATAATCCTTTGCTTTTCAATTACACAAGATCCTTTCTTTAATGGACACATTTTATAATTTTCAAAAAAAATTTTAACAGACTTCAAAAACATGATAGAGAGTCAGGTCTGGGCAACAATTCAATAAAGCTGGATATTAAAATGAAGGTAAATAAACAGAATCTGACTGCTTAGACTTAAAGAAAAGATACTATATTAATATAGCTTGAGTTGAAGAAAATATTAAAATTCCAGTTTCAGGCCACTTTGAAATTAAGTATTATAAACATACATTTTGTGAAAATAATATTTGCATTAAAATATATGGGTGCAAAACCACATCTATAGAATAATTAAATGGTATATTTCAACAGGAAACATAAAGATAAATAGTATAAAATGTAATACAATTGTTAGAAGAACATCAAAAGAACCTAAGAAAATCAAAAGGAATAAATAATAATAAAATATAAAGTGCAATGTTCTTTAAAAAATTATCAAAATGAATAAAACAGTAGCTGGTATAACCAATGGCAAAAGCAAAAACTCACCTTGTTTAATACATAAATGTACTTCTTCATGCCAACATATTTGAAGATATCATTAAATATGTAATTTCCAGAAAATTTGTATAAATGAACACATATAATTCAAGGATATAGAAAATTTACATGGATTCTTCATGAATTTAAGTTTTGATGTTGCCAAAGAATCTTAAAAAAGAAAAATGTCTATGGATTTGCATGTTTCTTGTTGAAGTTTTAAAATCCTTAAGAAAGATAATAATATAAAATGAAATCCCAAGAAAAATAATTAAATTTTTAAATCTATTTATGTTGAATCTACCTATTTCAATATATTTTTAATCTATCAATGTTGAATATTGGACATTATGAAAAGCTTATAAAAATTGAAAGTTCTTAGAAAATGCCAAAGATTAATGTAGTTTAAATAAGCACTACAAAAAAATAATACAATAGTGAAGTAATTGAAAAATATATAATAAAATATTAGGTGTTATTTCAGAAATAATAGAGGTGTGGCTCCAGAATTGGACCTCCTAAACATTGTTATATTATCTGTTAGTGGGTAAAGTGTATTTCATTAATATTAATATACAAATTCTATTTTGTATTTCTGAACAGCTTCTATTGCTTCAAGCAGTTTTATACAAATATGAATTATATGTTTAGTAGACTCTGACCAAAAATAACTCTCTTCTAGTGTTATCTTTTTCCAACAAAGAACACTTTTATTTAAAAAAAAAAAAAGAATCAAAATCTCTCTCTCCACTTATATTATCAGAAAGTCCTTTGGATCATGGCTTTGTGTAACCATGAACAGATCATCTCATTTCCATTTCCTGAGCTGCTCATAACATGCAGCACATTAAATCAAGTCCACTTGGGGAAAGACCACTTAATTAATTAATTTCATTAGCAGTAAGACAGATGAGAAGATATGGTTATCATATGATAATCACTCCTTTGGGATATTTTTCTGGCAGAATGTGTTCCATATTTGAGTGGTAAAAGAATAGACACTCTTTATTAGTTTTATTAAGTTGCATCTAGATGAACCCCTAAACACAGATTATGGGATAATGTATTTGCACTTAGAATTCAGACAAAAAGAGTTTTTATGGAATCTCAAAATACATGAGGCTTTAATTTTTCACAACCTGGTATTTTGGTATTTGTGAGAAGGGGTTATTGATAAATGCAGTGATTTGCTTCCAGGGTATATTTGCATACAGTTGGATATACATTGTATAACTAGTCAAGTTCAGACCTAGAGTTAATACTACTGGGAATGGAGTTTAGAATCTTCAACAAAATACTGTTTTTTTTTTTTTTATCAGTCTGCTACAAATTCAACTAAAGAGAAACCCTTTATTACTTAGAAAATGGAAACTATAAAACATGATCTTTTAAAACTGAATAAGTCATGGCGATCAGTTAATAAACTAGAGGTGCAGTAGTGTCCCTCCCTTATCCATAGTGGATACATTCCAAGATCACCAGTTGGTGCATCCCTGAAACCACAGATAGTACCAACCGTATTTTTTACTACTTTTTTTTTCTGTACATACATGTCTGTGAGAAAGTTTAATTTATAAATTAGTCACAATAAGAAATTAAAAATAATAACCAATAATAAAACAACACTTACGACAATATACTCTAATAACATTTTGTGAGTGTGGTCCCTCTCTCTCAAAATATTGTACTACACTCACTCTTCTTGTGATGATGTGAGGAGATAAAATATCTACATAATGAGATGAAATGACGTGAATGATGTAAGCTTTACAACGTAGCGTTAGGTCTTCTGACAATACATCAGAAGGAGAACCGTCTGCTTCCAGATTGCAACTGACCACAGGTAATCAAAACTGTGGAAAGTGAAACTGTGGATACTTCTTTTAGATATATTGTGAACTCCATAGATTTAGTTTGTTTGTTTGTTTGTTTTTAATGTGGTAAATAGGGGCGCCTGGGTGGCTCAGTCAGTTGAGCGTCTGACTTCAGCTCAGGTCATGATCTCGCCGTCTGTGAGTTCGAGCCCCGCGTCAGGCTCCGTGCTGACAGCTCAGAGCCTGGAGCCTGCTTGGGATTCTGTGTCTCCCTCTCTCTCTGCCCCTCCCCCACTCATTTTCTCTCTCTCTCTCTCTCTCTCTCTCTCTCTCTGTCAAAAATAAATAAAACATTAAAAAAATAAATGTGGTAAATATACATAACATAAAATAAGTCATATTAACCATTTTGTGGAATAAAATGCATTCACGTTGTCCTGCAAACATCACTACCATCCATCTCCAAAACTTTTTCTTTTTCCAAATTGTAACCTTATACCCATTAAACACTAATTCCCTGTATTTTCCTCTCCCCAGTCCCTGCCAGTCACCATTCTATGATATGACTACCCTAGATATTATTTACATAAGTAGAATAATGCAGTGAATGTCCTTTTGTAACAGGCATATTTAACTTAGCATGATGTCTTCAAGGTTTATCCATGTTGTTCCATGTGTCAGAATTTTCTTCTTTTTTAATGCTGAATCGTATTCCATTGTATGTGTAGATCACATTTTGTCTATCCATTCATTGAGGGACAGTTGTGTTGCTTTCTCTTTGTGGTTATTGTGAGTAATATTGGTATAAACATGGAGATACAAATAGCTGTTTCAGTCCCTGCTTTCAATACTTTTGGGTATTTACCCAGAAGTGGAATGCAGGGCCTTATGATAATTCTATGTTAAATTTTTGAGGCATTGCCATGTTTTTCATAGCAGCTGTTTAGTTGTACATTCCCAACATCAATACTCATACATTCCAATTTCTCTACATCTTCACCAACACTTATTTTCTTTTGTTTTATTTTATTTAATAGCCATCTTAATGGGTGTGAAATGGTATCCATTGATTTGCATTTCCTGAATGATTGGTAATGTTGAGCATCTTTTCATATGCCTATTGGCCATTTGCATATTTTTTTTGAGAATGACTATTCAAGTTCTATTCTTTTTTTGTATCAGATTAATTTGTTGTTGATGTAGTTATTGAGTTGTAGAAGTTCTTTATACATTCTTGATATGAACCATTATCAGATACTTGATTTACAAATATTTATAAAAATATTTATAAAATATGTATGATTTAAAATATTACATATATTACAGATATATGATTTAAAATATTTCCAATTCCATGGGTTACCTTTAAACTCTGTGCATAGTGTTCTTTGTTGTACAAAAGTTCTTAATTTTTGTGTCGTCCAATTTATTTATTTATTTCCTTCTATTGCCTGTGGTTTTGGTGTTATAAGCAAATAAATCATTGCCAAACTCAATAACATAGTTGTTCCATATGTTTTCTTCTAAGGGTTTTATAGATTTTGCTCTATTTTGGTTTCTGATCCATAATCAGTTGCTTTTTGTGAATGATGTATTTGTAAAAATGCTACTTCATTCTTATTCATGTGGATATCTTTTCCCAACGTTATTTGCTGAAAACATTATATTTTCCTCTTACACGATTGTCAGAAATTATTTGGCCATATGCAGGAAACTTTATTTCTGAGCTTTCTTCCATTCCAGTTGTTTACATATGTATTTTTATGCCAGCATCACACTTTTGATTGCTATAAATGTGAAATTTGTTTTGAAATCAGGACGTGCGGTCACTCAAGCTGGTTCTTTTTCAAGATTGTTTTAGCTAATTGGATTCCCTTGATATTCTATATTGACTTTAAGATGGATTTTCATCTTTTGCCAAAAAATGTCATTGGCATATTGATGAGAATTCCATTGGATATGTGGAAACTTTGGGTAGTATTGACGTCTTAACAATTTTATCATCCAATCTATGAAGATGACATGCCTCTCTATTTGTGTGTGTGTGTGTGTGTGTGTGTGTGTTTGTCTTCTTCAATATGTCTCAGGAAAATTTTATAGTTTTCAATGTACAGTCTTTTGCCCGCTTGGTAAAATTTATTTCTAAGTATTGCATTTTATTTTTGATGCTATTATAAATAGAATTGTTTTCTCAATTTCTTTTTTGGATTGTTCATTGTTAAAATATAAAAACACAAATGATTTTTGAGTGCTGATTTGGTATCCTGAAACTTTGCTGAATTCTGTTATTCATTCTAATAGGTGTTTGTGTATGTGCATGTGTAAACCCTTTTGGATTTTATTCACATGAGATCTAATTTTCTGTGAACAGAGACTGCTTCCTTTCCAATTTTAATGAATTTTATTTTTTTTCTTGTGTAATTGCTCTATGATTCTAGTATTGTGTTAAATACAAATGAGAAGGTGGGGATCCTTGTCTTGTTTCTGATCTTAAAGGAAAAGTTTTCACTTTTATATTATTGAGTATTTTCATATATGGCTTTCCTTATGGTGAGGCTATTTCTTCTAGTCTGTTAAGTATTTTATCATTGAAGGGGTTGGATTTCGTCTAGTGTTCTTTCTACATTAATTTAAATGATGATGTGTTTTTCTTCATTTTGTTAACAGGTAATAAAAAATGCCATTTTATTATTCTAAAGAGTTATTAAAGTGATATTTTATTTTTGTTTTGTCAAATAAAACATGGAAAAATTGCATACAACAACTCAATATGTCAATAGCTAAAGTAAATTTAAAATTGTTTCTCACTTGTTAGTTTAAAAAGAAAGAAAGAAAGAAAATGTGTTTGAGGCAATTATTATCTAATTTAAATGATTTGTCTCATAATTATTGACAATGACCTGTAACCTACATAATAAGGCAAAATTTTCTTTTACTAGTCTACAAATAGCTTATGCGACCCTTTGCCAATGATAACACCATTCCTTTTGCTTTACATACACATCTCAATTTGTTCACTAGTTGAGATCTTTCGATTCATCCTTCAAAGTAGAGTTGAAATGTTACATCTTCTAAGCCGCATGAGCACATTTTATATTAATGCATCATCAGATATTACTCTTTAATATAGTTTTCAAAATTTTTATGTTTTACAAGAAACAACAATTTTAAGGTCATCTCCAGCTCCTGAGTAAAATGTCTGGCATAAAATGGGCTCTCCATTATTTGTTTAATTGAATCAGTATATAAATAATGGCCAGCCAGAATTATTTTTCCCAAACCTTAGTATTTCCATTAAAAAAAATTAAATCCATGTTTGGGTTCTTTCCTTTGATTCATATCTATGCTCATATCTATTCATATCTATGCTCATATTCATATCTATGCTCAATTCATACGATTGTCTTTAATATTGAACTCACCTCATGGTAGTAGACAGTGCTTTAGTTTTATGCCTATAGCATCTAGCATACGTATTAATTCAAGCTATTGTAGAAGTTTGTAATTTTTCATTTATTTATCCTTTAATAATAAACCCTTTACTTTTAAAATTTATTTTTATTATTTATTTATTATTTATTTTTAATATAATTTATTGTCAAATCGGCTAACATACAGTATGTAAAGTGTGCTTTTGATTTTTTGGGTAGTTTATTTATTTATCTTGACAAAGACAGAGAGAGTACAAGCAGGGGGGAGAATGCGGAGGGGGAGAGAAAGAATTCCCAGCATGCTCTTCACTGTCAGTGCAGAGCCTGATGCGATGCCCCATCCCACAAACTGCGAGATTGTGACCTGAGCTGAAACCAAGAATTAGACGCTCAACTGAATAAGCCACTCAGGCACCTCAACCATTTATTTTTCTAACTCAAGGCATATGAGACATTTGAATCATAAAATGTTTTCCTAAAATAAGATTGCAAATATAAAATAAGATATGTTACTTGAAATTTTCACAATAATAGCAAATATGTAAGACCAGCCCACTGGGGCAAAAATGGCTTTAGTATTCAGCAGCTAAATACAATGGGGATACTAGAAAGAACGTATGATGTATTTTAAGCTGTATATTAAAACTCTGATAAAAACTACTACATTTTACATGGGAGTGTACATGAATATTAATATTAATTCATTTTACATGGGGATTCAATCTGTAAAACATCATAAGAACACTTTGAAGTTTTGAGGGTCAAACAGTTTTTATTTTTAGTGGAATTGAAATCTTCTCAACACGCATTTATATACAATGATGGATTTTGTAATCTTCTTACTGTGAAAGGACTGTCTAATATAATTCAGAAGTTCAATCAAATGAATTGATAAATTAACATGTTCTGTTTGCCAAGTTTTGGTGAAATTTCTGGAACTCCTGGTGTAAATTGCCTCATTATTTCCCCCTCATAATTCCATTTTATTCTGTTAGTGTTTTTTATTTTAAAGACATGGTTGATTAATCCAAGTATAATTTGAGTTTAAGTGTATGCTTCATTATGTATTTAAAGTTATAATTCAGAAATCAAAGGTGATTTCTTAAAATCGCTGTTGAAATGTGCTTGTAGCTGTGTTATGGCCATAGAAGAAACAGTCAAAATCTGTTGGTTGAATGAATGAACACATGAGTAAATGAATGAATCTGAAATAGAATAGAGGATTATGAATTACATTTAGTTACCAACTAAAAATGGTAGAATTTGTAGTTAGATCTGTATTTTTAGAAATTATTTGTATCTAATTTTTTTCTTGTTCCATATAAACAATTGAAGCCTGGAGATTTAAATGATGTGTTCTGGTCACAGTGAGAACAGAGATTTAGGTCATCAAATTGAAATCCAGAATTTTTAAAATACATGTATAAGGATGAATTGGAAGATTAAATGCTCTCTTCTGGCAGACATCTAGTTCCATATTATGAAAACTAATCCTGTGCTATATTCCAGGTGGGTAGGATCAAGAAAACCAGGACTCTCTCTTCCCACAAGCTCCTTGTCTAGGACGATAGTTTCACTCAGTAATGGCAGGTGAAAAGTTTCCAATCCCAAATAAGGTCTTTGTTGGAAAAGTTTTATTCCATGCAGGTACCATTGAAAAGACCATGATCCATCTCCCAACCCAAACTGTACACCTAGAATAGAAGCTTTGCCTTAGGAACAGCAGGTTGAGGTACTGGGCAATGATTGTCGTCCCTGCCTCTGCTCTAGCCTTAGCCCATTTATAGAGCAAAGTTTTCATACTAAGAGGGGCAAGCTGACAAGATAAAAAACTATCACCCAATCCAGAGCTTGCTGGTAGACCATGTGTGGGTGTCACTGTAGGAGAAGTCAGCTGCTGTCCTTAACCCCAGTCCAATGAAATGGTGCAGAAATTCTACCTAATGTGGGAGGTAGGCCATAGGGACAAGAAGCTTCACAGCAATATTAGAGAAGATTGGCTTTATATGGACCACAGCTTGAAGAATTCTATGCCTGAGAGCATTGCTGTAAAGAATGGAGACAGTGGTGGAGAACAAATAAAAGCAGAGCATCTAGTAGTTTAACAGAGACAACCAGGGGAAGCGACATCCAGTGAGAACCCTTCTGAGATTACATTCAACCTTGAGTTTGGGAATACTATATTTGCACTAGACTGAACCTATTCAAAAGCAATCCGAGGAGGACAGGGGCCAACTTGAAAGTGTTACCCAAGCTGCACATACATCCATCAACAAAAGATACAACCTTATTGGCACAAGAAATTTAAGTGAAACCTCTAGCCAAATACTGGCTGAAAGATAAGCTACAGTGATCCAGGGATATTTTTTTTTTTTTTTTTTTTTTTTTTTTTAGGAAACCAGTTTTAAAAATAAAATTACAAACTTCCCTGGCTATCTAGAAGACTGTATGCATGGCTAAGGGTATACTTTCTCAGAAGCAATCAGAGAGAGAAATTCCAAGCTACATGACCTGGCTGAATGTCAGAAAACATAAAACATTCTGAATTGTCATAACAATATACACATATACACCCAAATATAAAAGGAAAGGGGTATACAATGGATACAATGGAAACAATCCTACCTTAAATCTTTTGGCCAATAAGCCATTAATTTACAGTTTTCCTCTTAAATAAAAACTTTTTTTTTTAAGTTTATTCATTTATTTTGTGAGAGTGGGGGAGGAGCAGAGAGCGAGGGAGAGAAAGAATCCCAAGCCCCCAACACTGGACTTGATCTTGTTATCCTGAGATCATGACCTGAGCTGAAATCAAGAGTTGGAGGTTTAACCAACTGAGCCACCAAGGCACCCCTAAATAAAAATTTTTACTATGTCTCTATGTATATGAAACTTTCTTCCATCCTTTCCAACATGTGGAAATCCAAAGCTCCATCCAGTAGGTATAAGCAACTTCAGAAGCAATATCTCTGGGTAACATGCTGTCCTCTTTGTTATGCCTATGATTTTAGTTGCCAGACAAATGTATTGCTAATAAATTCATTAATGTTAATAATTTTTATTTATTCCTAATTAATTTAATAATAAATATATAGCTTTACATTATATATATGCTGTTAATGATCACATAATAAATGAATTACCACATGATTTGATAACCAGTATGGTGGTGTAGTTAGAACAAGGAACATTACAATACTATTATTTCAGTTAAAACTTTAGTTCTCACAACTACTAGCAATGTGAACTTGGGCAAGTTCTATAAGCTCTGTGTAATGGTCTTTCTATCAGTAAAACTGAGAAACTATCCTGCCTTATTTGACTTTTGTATTAAATGTCATAATATATGAAAATGCTTAGAAGACTACCTGACATACACTAAATGTTCAAATTGGTTAGCTTTTATTGAAGGTAAAAATTTATTGGTACTTTACTAAGTTGAGTGAAGACAATGAATAATACTTATGTTAAACTCTCACCCTGACCTAAATCTTTGTCTAGAAGTATGAATAGAAAGCTGACACATTTCTATAAGGTTTTCTGGATTCCAGATTTAAATATAAGGTTTTAACTTCTTGTATTGCTGAAAGTTAAATAACTTGAAATTTGAATGCTGCTTATTGAAATAAAAGAAAATGAAGGTTTAACATATAGGCTGATATTCCAAGACTGTTAATCACAAACATATACCTATTTTTACTAATTGCTCTTTAAATTGTGTTTGATTATTCTCGCTCTTGAATATTTCGGCTTCTTAACAAATGCAAGAATCAATGAAAAATCAAATGTTATTCAGACCAGTAATTCAGATTGTCTAGTGTTATTTCAGGCATTCATTTAAACTGCCTTCATACCATTTCACTTTTTTAACAAGCATACCTATTTGAATATGAATTCATTCTGTAAATTAACACATTAAAATTCTACATCGATCATTTTGAAAAGTTAATGAAAAAGAAATATAACACTCATTTCACATCAGTTCATAAAGTATAAGTATGCCCTTACAATCAAAAACTTTTTGATTTATATAAATAAACGCTGAATCCAATTAGCCCATTGTCACAAACCTGTATGCAATGGCAATTTGCAGCACCGGACTTTTTCCACATGTCCAAGAGATGTTTCTAAGGTACGATATTCTAGTATAGAATGGTTGAATCGCTATATTGTACACCTAAACTGATATAACACCGTATGTTGACAATACCGGAATTACAATTTTTAAAAAGTAAAAAAAAAAAAGTGAGATATTCTAAAATGAGATAAAGTAACTGAATATACCACTGCTTCTCATCTCTCTCCCTCTCTTTTTAAAAGACCGGATCAGCTTTCATTGCTGTGCTGGCGAATGTTAACTGGCACTCTATGAAAACAGTGATGGCTTGTAGGATTTGCCATTTTAATGATGTAATGTCTCTGATGGTGGCTGATTCCTCCCTATCAATGTGATGCCGCTAAACCGAGCAGAGAAGAAATGTACACGACGCCTCTGGTGTAAAGCGGATGGACAGGAGCCAACTCAACACCACTGCTGGAGAATATTCAGCAGTCACTTGCATTATAGTGGTTTTCAGAGAAACTCTTCTGGAAAGTAACAGAATGAAGGTCTAGGAGTAGTGAAGCTATTGTTTAGCTGATTCTGTATACGGTGTTCACAAAATATATCTAGTCTTCGTTTAATTAATGTCATATTTAATTAATATCGTATCTGCTTTTATCCTAAAGTAATGACAGCATTGTTATTTAGCTTCGCATAACACTTTTAGGTTTCTAGGAAATGTTTTTGGATTGAGTCTTTTAGTAAGATGAGCTCTCATAAGAAAGGAAGTATAATCGTAGAGTGTTGCTTAGGGATTCCATTGAGGTGTTCCACAAGTAGTAAATGAGCTTTTAGTTCTTTCACTTACACGGTGTCCTTTCCACTTTTTGCTTAGATAGATAGACAAACAAACAAATAAATAAATATCAATATAGTATCTGTTGTTTAAAAATGGATAAGACCTAGCATATTGTTAATAGACCGCAGAACTAGAAAACAGATGGATAAGATTTCAAGTCCCAACTGTGTAAAATCATATGACCTCAGTCAATAAATCTGACCTCTCTGGGCAGTGACTGTGAAGATTGTAAAAATGGCTGGCAAAGTACCCACCAATTTTAGTTACACTTTTTACTAAGTGTGGTGACTTTCGAGTGATTTCTAAACAATCAGACATTTCACTGTTGTGTTAACGTGTAACAATTGTGGAAGCGCTCAAATTTTATTTATTTAACTCCAGAGCAATAATTAGGAATTTTCATATGTATATTTAATTATTGGAAACCATTATAACTGTAACAAACATCCTTTAGTTCTCCTTCATGGGGAAACTGCTTTTTCCTTAGCCAGTTCTATATCTCCATACAAACTACAACAAAAAAAAGTTTTTTTTTAACTTATTATCCTGTTTTTTTTGTTTGTTTAAGTTAGACTCACTATTTTAACAGTGAGTTTCAAAGCCTCTTTCTACTTCATTCATCTCTTTCGACCTTAAATTTTTCATTGTCTCGCACTAAATAATTTTGTTCTCAATTTATTTCATAAATTGAAAAGTTTATCAAACCCCTCGTTGATCCAACACCATTGTAGGGTTTTACAAGTGTTAAGTGAATTTGTATATGTAACACAATTAGAATAGTGTCTGCCCAATAGAAGAGACTGAGTGTTTGCTATAATTAGTACATACTTACTGAGTTTTTACTATGTCCTGTGTTCTGTGAAAGGTGCTAGTGATTAACTTAAACAATTGATGCTGATTGCTCTGAAAAAACACTGATATCTAAGGTGAGATAAAGAAAAGTAAACTGAAAATTTAAAAGGATACATGAGGTTGTCTTAGAAAACAGCTTTGAAGACTAAGGAAGGGGCCTGGAAAGAAGTTGAATCTAAGCTGATTATAGTAAATATCAAGATTTGCATTCAGTTTCCTAAAAAGATAAATAAATGCCTACAAAAATTGTACCAGCTTTTAAAAATATAGTATTTAGTACTATTTAATATAGATGTAAATTGAAGAAATATGTAGCCTTTTATTGCACCAAAGAGAAGAATCTGACTCAAAGAGACTAAATAATATGTGTTTTCTGCTAACATTTCAAATAGTTTGGTTTTGAAACACAAAATTAGTTCAACCATTGCAAACCAGAGGAAGTCCATAAAAGATTGACTGGCTGATTGATTGATTGATTTACTTATTTATTTATTCATTCATTCATCTATCAATCTATATCTCAAATATCTTGATAGTCATCTTCTAGACATTTGTCTCATGAGGGAAAACTTATTAATGAGTGGCATGAAAATCTGGTTAACCCATTCAACAAATATTTTTTGAATACAAACATTGTGTTATTGTTTAGTGAAAAAAATACAATCTACTTTGCTTATTTTTGCTTATATTCATATAGAAATGGACCAATAATATAGACATTTTTAAGAATAAATAGTAGGAATAAGAATAAATAGTAAACCAGATGGTGATAAGGGCTTTCGAGAAAAATCAGGTAGTCAGGGAAGACAGAACATTGCTTGGGGTTATTTTTTTTAAAAAAGTATTGTCACAGAAAGTCTCACTTTTGAAGTTTATTTATCTATTTTTGATAGAGACAGAGAGAGTGTGAGCAGGGGGAAAGCAGAAAGAGAGAGAGAGACAGAGTGTCTCAAGCAGGTTCCACACTTCCCATGAACCATGATATCACAACCTGAGCTGAAATCAAGAGTTGGATGAGGATGCTCAACTGACTGAGCCACTCAGATGCTCCCTGCCTTTTTTTAAAGTTTATTTAACAGAAAAACTCACTTTTATAGGTGACATTTGATCAGAGATCTGAAGGAGATGAGTGAATCAATCGGGAAACATGTTTCCACACAGAAGGAAGATCAAGGACAAGTATATTGTTTGTAAAAGTCTTGGGTTTATTCGAGTAAAAGCAAAAAAACTATTATTGCTGCAGTGAAGTAAAAGAAGAAAAGAGAAGAGAGGAGGTGAGGACATTAGGTAGAAAATCTGGTAGGGCTTTAGGTAAAAGTAAAAAGTTTGAGGATATGTGTCAGGAGTTATTTCTGATGGACGCTGGACTATAAACTTAAAAAGAAGACAAGTGAAGACTTGTTAGAGTTTAAAATAAATGAATTATATATCAGAATATGACATTTCAAATGAAGTACAGTGATACATACACATATATATGATGATTCTCAATCCATGAAATAACCATATTATACTAAGATGAGACTCCTGCAGTATCAAAAAAAATCTCTTCCACTAAATAAATAAGCACCTTGTCAAATTTATTGTGATTATTGAACCATAGTGTTTTTTATTTGTTTTTTTTTTTTGAGGGAGGGGCAGACGGAGAGAGAGAAAGAGGGAGAGGGAGAAGGAGAAGGAGAGAAAGAGGGAGAGAGAGAGAGAGAGAGAAGCTTAAACAGGTTCCAAGTTCAGTGCAGAGCCTGATGTGGGACATGATCCCATGACTCTGGGATCATGACCTGGGCAGAAATAAAGAATCAGATGCTTAACTGAGCCACCCAGGCACCCTGAACCATAAATGTTTTATATCAGATATGCCCATAACATTTTGGGTTTATAAGGTTAAAATAAAATCCCACTATATCAAAATTATGGTATCCTAAAGAGAAACACACATATCATAGAATATCAGAGTAATGAAACCTATACTCTCAACTATCAAATCCTTGAAACACTTGAGTGGTCGAAGCATTAAAACCTTCAATTGTGATTGAATAAGCAGATAGAGAAAGAAAAACATTACTCAAGAAACAATGAAAATAAATAGGGAATTATATTGAATTAGTGTATTGAATTAATTGGAACAAAAATATTTTCTAGTTTAGAAGATTGACTTTCATGCAAATTATTAAAATAAATTTAGTATTGGTATTGAATGTTACTGTTAAATTATTCCAAAGTATTTTGGTTTTAATGGTGAGGAATAACAAGAGTCAACTTTTCAGTAGTTTTAAAATGTTTTATAATAATTTGTGAGTGTTTAGGTCAGTCTGTTATACGAGCATTCGATGGTGAGTTTTATGTTACTTGATGTCTGGAAGGAAATTAAAACAGATCATTTCAATTCCGAAATATTTGATTTGAAAGTATTTTCTCTTCTATGAATGAATAAATTTGAGTTTTAAAAATTATAAAAGAATTTCATTTTCCTATATGTAGTATGATTTTGTTTATGCTAATAAAAGAAACTGTCATTAATTAACATTTTAATCACTGTAGGTATTTCTGGTAATTGCATGTTTTCAATGCTGTCATATTCTCTTCCAAAAAGATTCTAATTCATAAATATTCAATCACTTGGGTTCATTTTCATCATAAAAGCATCAATCCCTATGTTATTTATAGGAAAAGTAATATAATTACAGCTACTGCTTCAAAACCTAAATGTCTTCAATTGCTATTATTAGTGCATGAAATATGACTAGATAGTTAATATAGAAAAAACAGGATAGAAAGAGCAAAGAAGTATCAAAATGAATGATAGATCATTCTATCAGACTTGGGAAATTTCCACTTAAATTTGTACTTATACAAAACATTTGAAATTAAAGCTGAATAATAATTGCCATATGAATTTAATCAGTAGAGTCAGTCAAACATGCTATTCTGCACAAATATCCCTATTTCAGGGCCGCCTCTATTTTATAATAGTTGTGGAATTAATGGAGTATTTATTTACTTTCACAATTTGGTGGCCCTTGAACACTGAGTTGTTCTTAATCCAGATGAAAAAGAAATGCCCTCAGTTGTTCTGAATCAGTTGACTAGTGTGGAATCCAGAAATTCTTTCAAATGACTATTCTAGGTAACTCAAATACAGCAATGTTTTTATCCATCCCTTGAGAAACACTGTTCTAGAAGAATTACATGCCTCATTTGGGGGAAGCTTCAATGATTTCTTATAAGGTACACTTTCAAGTTTGATATGAAATTGCTTTTAACACCTTGAATTTCATTTCCAAGACTATCACAATTTGCTTTAGTGAAGCAAGTTTCTCTGGAAATATATTTTTAAAATACAATAAAAAAGACAAACCACATGGTGCTTCTTTGCTTTCTCAGATTGTGTGTAGCTTTAGATTATCTATTCCAGGTGTAATTAGAACTTTTGTATTATTATTATAGTCAGAAACATACCCATTTTCTCTTTGTTGACAGTATCAATGAAAAACCATATCTAGACCATAGTTAAATCAGTAAAACCAGGAGTATTTGTTCAGAACTAATGCTATAAGGATAAAAGAGACATCATTGGTGAACCACACGCAATTTCAAAAACAAGTGGGGATTTATAGCCAAGGAGCAGGGTGGGTGGGGGTCAGTGATTGGAAAGTTACTAAGCGGGGGGAGCTTCGGGGGTATATAAGGAGGATTTATGCTGGAAGCTGGACAAGGTAATCAGATACTAAGAGTGGAGAACAAGAAATCTGCTCAGATATCCAGGGTGGGGATTCTTGCTAAACTGATTCAGCAGAATTTCTGTTAAAATTGGGTGATCCAAAGATGAACACAGAAGTTCAAAGGTAGAAGCCTGGTTGAAAAGGCCACTCAGAGAAACCTGACTAAAGTTTGTTCAGGAGGTGTCTTGTCAGGAACATAGGGTTTCTAATTTGAATTTTAATTGTTAAAAATTTCAATTTTAATTTAAAATGCAGAAAACTTGATTCTTGCAAGATTTGTTTTCCATTTTTCAATTTCTTCTTCAAGTCTGTTCTCTCTCTCTCTCTCTTTTTTTTTTTTAATGTTTATTTTTGAGAGCGAAAGAGAGACAGAGCATGAGGTGGGGAGGGACAGAGAGAGAGGGAGACACAGAATCTGAAGCAGGAAAGCTCCAGGCCCTGAGCTGTCAACACAGACCCGTTGTGGGGCTGAAACACATTAATTGTGAGATCATGACCTGAGCTGAATTCAGACACTTAACCGACTGAGCCATCCAGAATCCCCTACACCCCTCCCTGTTTTTTTTTTGTTGTTGTTTTTGTTTTTGTTTTTGTTTTATGAGTGGCATTGTGAATTTCAAATTAGTTTAGCTGTCCTGCGTGTTCTGGGACAAGACTTGAGTTTTTTTTGACTTACTTCAAATAATTATTGTTTGATTATTTAATGAAAACTAATTTAAGTCAATTAAATACATACTATGCTGCATCAGTGTGTATTCACAAAGACTATCAAAAAGACTAAGACATTTTGCCACTAAGGTTTTCAAATTCATGACTGCACATTCTATCCCCTATCCCCAGTGAAGTAGTGGGTTTTTTGTTTCGTACTTAATTTATATAATGACACATTCACATGGAATAACATTGGCTCTACTGCTTAGTATACACCTTTTCCCTTTTTTGTACTGTACTCTTTGGAAGGGAATCACTGTCAAGGTACACTAAAGGAGTGAGTTATTATGCTTTCCTGCAATTAGAATGGACTCTTCACAAAAGTAACTTAGAATTCTTTTGCACTTGGGGTGCCTGGGTGGCTCAGTCGGTTAAGTGTCAGGACTTTGGCTCAGGTCAAGTTGTCACAGTTTGTGGGTTCGAGCCTTGCGTCGGGCTCTGTGCTGACAGCTCGGGGCCTGGAGCCTGCTTCACATTCTGTGTCTCCCTCTCTCTCTGCTCCTCCCCACTCATGCTCTATCTCTCCCGGTCTCTCAAAAAAGAATAAATGTTAAAAAAATGAAAAAAAAATTTTTTTTCTGCGTAGGATATTTGTCTCCTCTCCCTCATTTACCGATTCATTATGTACTAAAGGATATGTAGTTTATACTTTGAGTTACAATTCAATAGTTTGTTATTTATTTTCTTGCTTAAATTCCAACTTTAGACTTTGAAGCCACTTTCATTTGGCTCTTTTACCACTTTGACATACACCCATGTAAGACTGGTCACTTGTGGGTTGATTTTAAGCACTTCTTTGCCTTCTGGCACTATGGGAGACTCTAGTCTCATCTTGCATATTCCTTGCTTGAGTTCTAGAATCAACAATTTCTCCAAGGGATCCTCATTTCTTTTTTTCTTTTTTAATTGGAGAATGGCATTAGAAACCAAAAGCTGAGGAGCAGATGTGTTTATTGCTACTGGGGCATCATTGTTTCAAAAACTTCTTGGCTGACAGAGAAAAAAATATGTACTTACCATTATATATATATATATATTTTTTTTCCTGTCTTTCTGTTGCTTTACGGGCCTTTTAAAAATTGTTGAATAATATTTCATTGCATGTGTTTATTTATTCACCTACTAAAAGACTTCTTGGTTGCTTTCCATTGTTGTTAATTATGAATAAAAATGCTATAAATAATTATGTGAAGGTTTTTAAAGGCCATACATTTTCAAGCCGATTGTGTAAATTCCTTCCCTGGCCTCATAGAGTTGAAAAGTATTCACTCTGATTTTATTTTCTGGAAGGAATAATTGGTATGATTTCTTTCTTCAAAGTTTTGTAGAATGCACCAGTGAAACTATCTAGGCTGTATATATATATATATTTTTAAGATTATATAAATGATTGATGAAATTACTTTAATACTTATAAGGCTTACTGAGATAATTTATTTCTCCTTGCTAGAGTTTCAATAGGTTGTGTATTTTATGAAATTAGTTTATTTCATGTAAGTTATGAAACTTGTATGCACAGAGTTGTTTATCGTATTCCTTTATTATCCTTTTAATGCCTGTGGGATCAATAATTATGACCTATCTTTCATTTCTGCTATCGATAAATTTTGTCTTCTCTATTTATGTGGGTTAGTTTGGCTAGAGTTCTTTTTATCAATTGTATTCAATTTTTTCAAGGATCTAACTCTTTATTTTATGGATCTTTAAAATTGTTTTCCTTTTTTTCAATTTGAATGATATCTGCTCTACTTTTTATTATTTCTTTTCTTCTGCTTAATTTAGGCAGAGGTTACTTGTCTTTGTCTGCCTTTTTAAGGTAGCTGTATTATATTTTAAAATGTCTGGCACCTGGGTGACTTGGTTTGTTGAGCTTCAGACTCTTGATTTGGTTCAGATCATGAACCCAGCCTGGTGGCATTGGCTCAGTGCTGAGGGTGGAGCCTGTTTAAGATTCTCTGTCTCCCGCTGCCCCTCCCCCGCTTGTGTTCTCTCTAAAATAAAATATACATGCGGTGCCTGGGTGGCCCAGTTGGTTGGGCATGCGACTCCGGCTCAGGTCATGATCTCAGGGTTGGTGGGTTCGAGCCCCACGGTCAGGCTCTGTGCCGACAGCTCAGAGCCTGGAGCCCGCTTCAGATTCTGTGTCTCATTCTCTCTCTGCCCCTCTCCCACTTGTGCTCTGTTTCTGTCTCTCAAAAAAGAAAATGTAAAAAAAAAGAAAAAAAAATTAAACTTATGTGTCTAGTTTAATGTAATGAATAACTGCTTTTTTTTTTTTTTTTTTTCAGAGACTTGTTTTTTTTATAGTAGGTGAGTTGGGCCTGATGGGAGGGAGGAACTGTAGTGGGCAACCACTGCCCTGATTACCCCTCCCAATGGTTATGAATGTGCCAAAGGTGCCGCCACTCTATGTCATGATTTTTCCATGTCGCCCATCAGCTCTGGACCCTGCTCAAGAAAAGACTGCCTCTGCTGCCTGCCCACTGAGCGGCCCATCGCAAAGCCCGTCTTCATGCAGTGGAAGCAGCCTGGCTGGCATTGTCCATGGTGCCCCACAGCCACCGGCATCTCCTTAGCAGCTTTGGTTGCTAGTTCTGACCACATCTTTTTTAACCACATTAAGTTTCCCTGACTAAGTTGTCTGGAGTTTATACTCTTTACCCTCGAAGGTCAAGGGAAGTTTTCTATTGAAGCAGGCGTATGGATGTTCCTATCAAAATTTCTAGGTCTAAGAAATAAACATTTTGTTGAGGCTGTTGAATGGACTCTAGAAGAAGAAAAGGCCAAAATCAGTATTATTAAATTAAAAAAAAGCACGATCAAGCAATTACCATTTTAAATGCATACACACTAATGGAGACTATACATTTCTTAGTATTTTTCATAAATCTCTCATATGTAGCATTTCAGGTGAAGAAATAAATGCTTATATGTGTATCCCAATGATATTCAGGACTAAATATTCACCATATTTAGTCCATTTAAGTTTTTAGATTTGAAGCAGAATAATTACCTTTATGTATGAGTCTTAAAACAAAAATAATACCGAACTCATCATGTTACTGGAATAGCAGTTTTTAAGTGCAAATTTTATTCCATTAATGACATCTGCTGAATTTTACTCTTTGCCAGGTTGTCTTAGGAAATCATACCACTCACTGCAATCCAGATTTGTATTTCATTTAATTTTTAATCAGCAGAAACTGTTATGGCCATGAGAATAAAAACTATGTTAATAACTTGATATATTCCTGCTACATAACAAATCATATCTGTGGTTTATGCTAAGTGTACCCCAAACATTTCACATTAAAAAAACGGCATTTTCAAAAAATAATTTAAAATATACTATTAGGCAACAAAGTAATTGTTGGCATGTCCAAAAATATCTCAGAAATTATCTTTTCTTGCCTCTCAGATATTTATCTTAAATAATTGAATAATAGTGAAAGTTTTTTAGTTGTTCTCACTGATTTCAGTTTCTGGCAATTCTTATGTCAGATGACCTAGTTTAAAACATACAAATGAGGGGCGCCTAGGTGGCTCAGTTGGTTGAGCGTCCAACTTCAGCCTAGGTCAAAATCTCATTCCAGATTTCGAGCCCCACATCGGTCTCTGTGCTGACAGCTCAGAGCCTGGAGCCTGTTTTACATTCTGTGTCTCTCTCTCTGCTCCTCCCCCACTCATGCTCTCTCTCTCTCTCTCTCTCTCAAAAATAAATAAAATACTTTTAAAAAATACATATATGTATATGCATATGCATATATACATACATATATTTTTTCATAAATCCTCATATGTAGCATTTCAATTGAAGGCATAAATGTTTAAATGTGTATCTCAATGATATTCAGGACTAAATATTCATCTTATTTAGTCAATTTCAGTTTTTAGATTTGAACCAGAGTTTCTGGAAATTCTTACGCCAGAAGACTAATTTAAAAATACATATATTTTAAAAATACATTATATATATGTATTGTAATATATATTGTAATATATAATGTATGTAAAATACACTATATATATGTATATATATATACATATATATATATATATACACACACATACATACACATGACACTTTTTAAAAAAATATATCTTCCAACATGATAAAACACAGGAATACAACTCACCCTTTACGCTATTGCACTCTAAACAGGAAATGCAACAATGTGAAAATATATATTCTCTTCAAGTTAATCTAAAAATTTAAAACACTTATCAAAGAATTAGATTATTTCATAACTTAATACAATTTTAAAATTTTGTTTATCAAAGGGTGTGGAACCCTGAGGGATCTTCTAATGGAGACCATAATATGAAATAAAACTCTCCTTGAAAAAACTATTAAATTGGATGTGTGTGGGGGTTAACTTTTGCAACTGCTGTTTTATGATATTAGACAGCAAATGCATAGAAGATAAATAAAACCCAGGAAGGTAAACCTGAGAAATAAAACTTTTTTTTTTTTAAGAAAGATTTGATGATAATATAAGTATTATCACATAAAATGAACCTTTAGTAATCCAGAATAAAATGAACCTTTAGTAATCCAGAATCCAGAATATTTTAGTTTACCATCCAGGATTAAAAATTGAACAGAAGAGGTGCCTGGGTGGCTCGGTCGGTTAAGAGTCCAACTTTGGCTCATGTCATGATCTCAAGGTCCGTGAGTTCGAGCCCCGCGTCCGGCCCTGTGCTGACAGCTCAGAGCCTGGATCCTGTTTCAGATTCTGGGTCTCCCTCTCTCTCTGCCCCTCCCCTGTTCATGCTCTCTCTCTGTCTCAAAAATATATGTTAAAAATTTTTTTTAACAAAAAATAAAAAATAAAAAATAAAAATTGAACAGAAAATAGTCCAGTTCAATTAGGAATGGAAGTCTAGTTCAAGTGAATGCATTCTTAGAAAACTGTACTGTGTTTATCTAGGATTGCTTGTGCCTATGGTCACTTACATAAAGCCAACATAAGACTTCTGAAGGAAGGTAACATCATCTTATTCCCCAAATTTCACTACAATTTTTTCATATACAATGCCAAGTGCATTAGCATATACATTAGTATATCTTTAGATAGATAGATAGATATTATAAATCAAGGAAATATCACTAAAAAGCAAAAGAAGTACTACACAACAGAAAGAGACCCAAAAGCAACCAAGTTAATAGAATTTTTAAGCATGGACTTTAAAACAATGTCCTGAACAAGTTCAGGAAAATGCAAACAAAATGAGAAAAATATAGCTGAGCACTAGAAGCCATAAGATATGTACTTAAACTTTGAACAATTGGTAGTTACTGTAAGTTTAAAACCATAATATTAACAAGCAGTCAAATGAAATAGGCTGCTACGTAAAGTAAATGAATGCTGAATATGTTCAACATTGACATTAGTGATGCACTTAATATTTTGAAGTCTAACGTGATTCTTCTAGTAGTACAATCAAAACAAATTTTGTATTTTATTCTCTGATACCTAATGTGAAAATAAAAGTAATTTTTTCACTGAATATTTTTATTACGGACCTACTATGGGGTTAGAATTTAATTAAGTTACAAATGAATAGTTCATTCTTACCCTTACTAATTTAGATAAATGGCTTTTAAAACTTCACATCACTTTTAACATCATGCGGTATTGAAAAGTCAATTTCCCTCTTGGAGTAAGTGTGGATTTTAAAATGAATGGAAGATGGAGGCCTAGACAGGGTAAGAAGTTGGTTCCTTTATCATAATTTTTAATTTCCTGATGTCATCAGCAGCTTAGCTATTCAGGCACCTACTTAATCCCTTTAGAACTTTTTTCTGATTTTCAAAATTTAGCCTGAAAACTTTATTTTGAATTATTATGTAAATTGCTTTATGAGAGAATATAACCTTATGTCCTCCTGATGGAAACAGAAATTGAAAGAGACAATCCTGAATTAATGATTCTACCCCTGAAGAGTCTCAAGTGTGAAAAGCTCAAAGTGGAGCGTTATGAATTTTATTCTTTTCACGTCCACTTTTGACTCTCAACTAGGGTAGAATAAGGGTTATATAAGAATAATTTTATTCTTTGTTTCTGTCAATTTAAAATGAGAACAATTGTTCTTTTCTATGGGAACTTGCAAAAGGTTTTCAGATTAATCTATTAATGAAAATTACTAAAGACAGGAAGAGGAAATACAGATTTTATAATATCCAAATATTTTAATTAAAATTATGTATTTTTACCATGACATACCAAGAAGAAAATGTATTATTTCTGATAGGCAAATCCGCAAACTGCAATGTCCAGTTGTATGATAATATGTGAAGTATTTCAGAGAAATTTTATGGAAATTATTGAAGACTATATTTAGAGAATGCTCAAAATAACTGTTGGATACTAATGGTAAAAGTTCTATCTGCTAGATAAAGATTACACTTCTTATTAGGAAGAAACCTAGTTCACATTTTCAGGCTTGATACTGTTTTTCCCTTTCCTTATCTTCCTGACCATGTGAACATTCTATTAAGACCCACTTAAGTGGCTCAATACAAACCCTAATCAGGAGAATACCACTGGAAGTTATGGAAAGGGTTAACTAAGTAAGTCACCATTCCATTTTCTGCATCTACTTTCCTCAAATCTTTTACTATGTATCTCTGGGATGCAGACAAAATAGTTTCTTGTTCCATACAAAAATAAGAAAGCCATGTTGCCTACTTTGCTGGTCTGAACTACAAAAAATTATATATATGCATACGTAAATTTATATATTCATTTATATAGAGGAATATATATTTTTACATATAAGAATGTATATATATGTTCCTATTCATAGTAAAAATAATACAGTTGATAACCAAATCTACACTTAAGATACTGTCTAAACATGTACATGTTTATTGAAGGACGATTCTTGCATTGATCAAAGAATCAAATTGATATATTCAGTGAAATCTTGCCATTGTTTTTTGCTTTCATTTGCATGGTCTGTGATTGGAAATACTCCTGTATCCTTTTTTCTGCTTTCTGAGGCATTGTGATTCTAGGGCCTCTTCAGCTGATAATGTGTGAGTCCTTTCTACTGTGAAGTGTTGCACCCTCTCAGTATAGCTCATAAGAAATCACAATTTATCTTTTCACCGTTCTCAATGAGCACCAGTGCAAAACTCTGAAAAGTTCTCTTTCCCATCCCTCCCATACTGAATAAGCATTCATTCAGGAGCAGAAAGTCCCTGTCTTACTTCTTCTAATGTTTCATTCAATCTATTTCTCAGCACAAAGGAGAAGGATAGCAGTGTCCTGGCTGGAATTACCTATAAAGTGAGTGGAAGCTCAAGGAAGGAAAACTTCCGAAGTATCTTCTTTTCATTAATATGAAAAACTAACTTTTTCTATGAGGAGGTACAAATTTGACACATAGAAATAAGACAAAATTGATACATTTATGGGTATTGTAATACCAAAAATTGAATACTTCTTCTATGCTGTTTGTCCAGAATATAGTCCCAAAATGAGTGATATCTTAAAGCATTTTCTTATATTAATTCATGCATTTTATCTCATAGCTAGATATATGCACATTTAAATACTAGTTTGATGCAATGCCTGAAAAATTTATAAAGGTACTGCTGATATATTTTTATCATAATAAAATGGAAAAAGTAAAACAAAATAGGAAATGTGTTTTACATTTTATGATTTTTAAAAAATATTTTATATGTTAAATTTGTATTGCATTCTGAATTTATAATTTTCAGGCCTGTACTCAGCTTACTCGCATGATTTTAACTTAAAAATTAAGAGAATAGCCTATGAATCCCATATTGGTTGAGTCCAAACACAAACTGTGCTTAAATAACATAGAAATATGTTCTAAATATTGAAAATTCAAATGTCTTTGTTGAAGATCAAGGTATATTGTTGTTTTTCAAATTTAGAGTCCACATTGATTTTGTTTATTGTTCATATGAATAGTTGCAGATTGCAGAGTGATATTTTCTCTAGTGCTTAAAAACAGAAAGATTAAAGCTTGTGGATCATCACTATCAAAAAATATTTTTAAACATACATATTTTGTTGAAGTTTATTGAGGATATTTTTGGACATATGATATTGCCAAATAATTGAAATTTGGCTCTTAAAAGATTAAAAATTTCTAAATTCTATTATACATTATAGATATGTTTCCTACTAACTTATTCATTTTCTTGAAAGGGAAGTATACTATTCTGATTCTTATTTGATGCCATAGCATCACTGCTTAAAATATTATTGGAGTAATAAAAATGGTAGCATTTATTACATACATGGAGGTCACTTTAAGTGCACTTACCTTTAATATTTTTTGTAATTTGAGGTTGTAATTTGAGGTAATTTTTTGTAATTTTGTAATGTTGAGGTAGGTACCATCATTCTCATTTTACATACAAGAAAACAGAGCTAATAGTACCTCTTTGGAGGTAAAAAGAGCATGTGTCTTTGAAGCAAATTTGAGTTTATACTCTGGACTCATCACTAATACACCCTACAAGGTAATAATCGCCATTAGAATACTGTGGTAATGTCAGAAAATGTTAAAACATGTCATATTTTTCTCTCTGCTCTCTATATACAATTAGATTTCACTTTTGGAATTTCTTCTTTTCTACGTTAGTGTCATCCAACTTACTGCCAGCTATTAATTTCTTAATACTTCTTGGGGCGCATGGGTGGCTCAGTCGGTTGAGCGTCCGGCTTCGGCTCCGGTCATGATCTCAAGGTTTTGTGAGTTCGAGCCCCGCGTCGGGCTCTGTGCTGACAGCTCAGAGCCTGGAACCTGTTTCGGGTTCTGTGTCTCTCTCTCTGTTCCTCCCCTGCTCATGCTCTGTCTCTGTCTCTGTCTCTCAAAATAAATAAATAAATAAACATTAAAAAAAAATACTTCTTATCCCAGAAGCTGTGTCAAGCTTCCCTGATTTTCTACCCGTTCTTCTGTATATTATGTAAATTTCACCCAAAATTCTAAGTCAAAGTAAACATCTTGAGGTTGATGTGATGTTACTTTGAATGCACAGATTTTATGCACATCATTTCATATTTTATTGCTTTTTGTATTATTCACATAAATTCAATCCAAAATGTTTACCTGGCAGAGATCTCTGGAAAATAGAATGTTTTAAATTTGTCAGCAAATATCTTAGGTATAGTTACTTCATTAGAAATGTTCTTTTTAAAAATATGTTAATATGATATTTTATAAGATTTCACATTCATTTTTGATGTGACCACAGAGGCAGAGGGATGCAGCCACAAGCTAGAAATGCTGGCAGCCTCCAGAAACTGGAGGAAACAAGAATAGGTTTATCCTAAAACTCTGGAGGGAGTGTGACCCTACTAACATCTTTATTTTAGCCCATTGACACTGATTTTGGACCTCTGTTCTCTAGGATTGTAAGAAAATAAGTTCCTGTAGACTTCATCACCAGGTAAGTGGTAATGTGTTAGAATAACCACAGAAAACTAATACACACTTTCATTTACTTTCATTATTCCATCTTGATTATCTTAAAGATTATACAGTGTATCTGCGATTTACTGTGTCAATAAACATCGGTATGTATTCCACTTTTAGACAATGAAATACTTGGCACTTGGCGGTATTATAATAATATGTATGAATTATGTACATATGTAATTCATTTCTATATATTTTGATTCAAAGGAGGCTATGAATTTATACTTGTCTTCATTTTAGCATTCTCTTTCTTCTGTAGCATTTCCTGCAATGCCTCAATTTCATCTACATGCAGTTTTCCTTTGTTATGAATTTCATTTTAGCACAGGACTTCTGAGAATAATTTTTTTTCAATCACTATTTTTCAGAAAATGTCTTAATTTCTTCTTGGTTCTTGAGCAATATTTTTATTAGGATTCACAATCTGGTTTGTTCGTTACTTTCCTTGTGCATTTTGACGACATTGTTCTGTTTGGTTCCTAGCTCCCATCATTTCTGTTCAGAAGTCACCTGTAAATCTCTTACTGTTTCTTCTTTGAAGGCAATGAATGTTCTTCTGATTCCTTTAAATATTTTCTCCTTCCCTTCAATGTTCGGTGGTTTGAAACCACGAGTTCTATTATACCTAGATGTGTTTTATTACAATGACACATAGTGCTTCCTAATAACGTATACTGATGTCATTTTTTAACTTTGAAAATTCTCAGTAATTAATACTACACATTTTACCTTTGCCTCATGTTCTTTTATGCTTTTATAAGACTCCATTTACCCATATGTTAGAACTTTGGGTCCTACGTGTTTTGTCATGTGGATAATGCTCTTTTATGTAGTTTCTATCTGTTGCAATCTCTGTGCTTACTGGTGGAATATTTTATACCTCTGTTAGGTTGTGATTTGTCCTTAAGCAAATATTTTGATTTTATAATTTTACTTGTTTTTGTCAAATAGGAAATTTTATTGATTTTTAGTACTTAATTATCTCCTGAAAATCTCTCTTATTTCATTACATTATCTCACTGATCAGTTATTTAAAAATCTCTACTCTGAAAATTCCATATTTGGTTTTAGTGTATTCTCTCATCATTGTTTCTATTCCTTATTCTTTTTTCTTGATTTTAAATTGTGCCAATCGTTAGTATGTCTGATTATTTTATTCGATTTTACAATAAAATACCAGCTATTATGTGCAGAAAAAAAATGGAGGCTATTAATAATGTTATTACATTTTTAGATATAATTTGGATTTGCTTCTGGGAAGGAAGCTAGAAGGAGAATACAGCATATTAGATCGTTAATATATTTAAGACCAGGTTTTTATTTTAATGATTCTTTTTTCAATAGTAGCAACTTTCCTTGTGTTTCAAGTAAAAAACTACTGTGTAATAGTGTTTCCATTCTTTAGGGAACTCTAAACTCCAATATTTACACTTAAGCCTAACACACTGACATAAGTTCTGTTCAACTCCTCAGTATCTCAGAAGGAGTTTTTACTCAAGTTTATTGCTTCCCACACTCTTTTCTTGAATTAGGACATGATTTAAAGAGAAAGTAGTACCGAATGTCAGACTCACTTTCTGCCTTCTCTTCTTTGTAGGATTTCCTTTTCTCAAGATATTAGTACCTTGGCAGCTTTTCAATTTCTTCAAACTAATTTCCAGATATCAGTGTCATTAGAGAGGGAGAGAGAGAGAAAAAGAAACATTTTAAGTTCTCCTCTGCAGATTAATTAACAATAAAATAGCTTTCCATCACTGGAAAAGGAAATGAAAATGTATTCTTCTAAGCATAAAATCTTTAACTCTACTCTTGTAAATAATGTAAAATTTAAACTTTCCAGTATAAATGTCATAATAGAATAGATATTAAGCATCCATGAATTTTGATATATATTTCCCTCTGTAAATAATGCCTATTGAAGAAATTGACCTCGAGAAATAAGCAATCTAAATCATGAATTTATTGAGCAAATATTTGAGAAATTGCAATGAGTTAGACTTTGCACAATGTTCACTAACCTTGTACTCTGATAGCTCAGAATTAAGTACAATACTTTACATAGTACTGGAATAGGTATGGAAAATATTTAGCCTGCCACCTGATTTACCATTAGGCATGAACTAAAAATGGTTTCGACATTTTTAAGTATTTCAAAACATAATAAAAAAAAAAGAATTGTGACATGTGAAAATAACATGAAATTCAAATTTCAATGACCATAAATAAAGTTTTGTTGAAATGTAGTCACACTCATTTATTCCCACATTTTGCTATTGCTGCCTTTACAGTACAGTGGCAGAATTGAGTGATAGAAATCATCTGACATTGACAGCTTAACATATTTACAATGTAGCCCATTGCTAACCTCTTATTGAGTCATTGATTGTTTGTTTGACCCAAAACAGCATGACAACATGGATTATATTTTAAAATATAAACATAAACAGAAATAGAAATATAAATGTAAATAAGTTCCTTTCATTTTAGAAAGAGAGTATAAATGGGGAGAAGACAGAGGGAGAGAGAGGATCTTAAGCAGGTTCCATGCTCAGAGCAGAGTCCGATGTGGGTCTCAGTCTCATGACCAAGGAATCGTGACCTGAGCGAAGATCAAAGTCAGATGCTTAACCAACTGAACCACGCAGGCACCCCAACATGGGTTATATTTTGGAACATGTTTAGCATACAAAATATTTAGCATACAAAATTAGCATCCTATTTAGCATACAAAAATATCTTTATTTTGCAAACCTGTTTGACGAAGAGTTCTATATTTTGATTTTCTCTTACCAATAACTCAGAAGGCATAACTTTATTTTGATTTTCTTTGTCTATATGTTGATAATGGCACTTTACATATTATCACTGTGTAAATAACATCCCTGGGGGGTAACCTTTAATAAATCTTGAGTTTCTAATTTGTAGAAAACACTATCTTCAGAAGCTGTGTTGACATGCCAACTCCAGCTCATTGATTTTCTTAGGTTCCTAGAATGTATTTATTTTATATTACAAGGATATATAACAGATCTTTTAAAATACATTAGGAATTATATGTGTTACGTTTCAGTATAAAATCCCATGCCTATTTGAACACATATACTTGTTTTTATGTTGTTTAGAAATTGATTTTTTTATTTCCCAAAAAAATAAGCCATATATTTAAAAATGCCTTGAAAGCCATTTCTGGAAATAGCTGCAAGTAAGTATAGTTTACGACAGTTTGGCTAGTGGGAAACTAGATTAAAAAACTCTTTTTATTTTCTTATAGCTTATCTAGTACACTACGAAAGTTGTTCTTTTCTTTTTTCTTTTTTTTTTTAATCTAATTTTTTCTAGCCTGGCATTAAGTTTTAAAAAATAAATTTACTGGGCAACTTAGATATTTTCAAGCAAATGATTTGTGAATCAGGTCCAAGTGTTAATCCAAGCTTTAATATTTCTAATTAATTAACCTTGGCTACAGCTGCTGTAAGCTGCAAAGCAAGGGATTACTGGGTGACTTATCTGAGAATAAAACAAATCCATTATTTGAACAAAATATCTTTAAAATGGTTGCCTGAAACCTACAGAAGCTTTGAAGCATGTTGATATAAAAATCACTCTCAAAAGCCACTTAATTCCCTTACGATAGTAAAACCCACTCAGCTTTAAAAAAAAAAAAAAAAAAGCCTTAAACTTTAAATACTTGGAGATTAATCCCGTTGTCTTTAAACTCAAATGCAACCATTCTAGTGTTTGAACAGCAATTGAAGTAGAACACTTATGCAAACCAGAAGAGACTTTACTTTCTAGAAAAAAAAAAAATGTTAATTGGGTTGAGAATCCACTATTTTTTAGCTACTTTTCTAGAAAATCTTAAATTAGGCAGTGAAATAATTTTATATTTAAATAAAAGCAAATTAATGCAGAATTCACAGAGGTTTGCCTTTTTGAATCTATAAACTCATTACTCTTACAATTTTGTCTTGACTTGAAGTATAATTGTGCATATTGACTTTACATAAAATGGAAATGAAAATTTAAAACATGTATAGAATCAAGTCAATTCTCAAAATATTTATATTTAATTATGAAGCACATTATTTAGGCCCCAAGAAGTATAAATGCAGTGAAAATGAATCTGCATTCCTATTCTGCCTTGTAGTAACACTTCAATATAGCTATAATTAATTCTAATATATTTGTGATATCGTATACTTGTTATAATCTTAAATTCACAAAAATTTGGGTAATAGTAGAAGAAACCATATTCACTTTTAAATCAATGATAGTTTATAGGTGATCACAAGCCTAGTAATATATACATCCCAAAGTTTGTTTTTTTTTTTTAATTTGGTTTAGAGAACATCCAGAATAAAGTGGAAAAAAATTGTGTTAAAATGACATACTGAACACACCTATTTTTCTTCCTTCTGAAACCCATACTAAAGAACATTGAGTAGATTTTTAAATCACGAGCCCAGGAAAATGAGGCAAAGGAAAAAGTAAGGGCTTAGTAGAGTGTCACTAAAATAAGGCAGATCGTGTTTATAGAGCAAAAGGATTCTCTAGGTGCTCTTTCTAACATTATGTGGGCAAAAATCGTGTCTCCCATTTGTTTGTTTTTCCTGAGCCTAAAACAGAGAATTAATGGCCTAGATGCTGAACACTGCAGACTACTTTTGCTATTCAGATCCCAGTATTCTGGATTATAGGATATTAACATCCAGGTGAGAGGGAGGAAGTCTTTATTAGAAAAATCCAACAATCCTGATACAATTGCCAAAGAGATGATATCAACGTATATTCTCCAAAGAACACTTATCTGGATATTCTAGAATATACTGTACATTTGGCAAACCATATCTCCTAATGGACCTTCCAAGCCTGTAACTCTCAATTATGATCAGGCACCTGAAGATTATCTGTGGAAACCCTCTAACCTGAAAGATAGAGACAAAAAGGTAGAAGACAGAATAAGTTAACTTAGAGTATATAGTGAGTATTCACGGCAAAGGAAATATTAAATACATATCTTTGCATACAATTTTTGATCAATTTGAACTAATTGTGAGTATTGCTAATATATGGAAAAATTAATATATTTAGACTTTTATTCTTTTTAGAAATCTAAGAAAAAACAAATATACTTATTTAAAAAACTTTTAATATTTATTTATTTTTCAGAGACAGAGAGAGATAGAGCGCGAGTGGGGTAGGGGCAGACAGAGAGAGAGAGAGACACAGAATCTGAAGTATGCTCCAGGCTCTGAGCACAGAACCCAATGTGGGGCTCGAACTCACAAACTGTGAGATCACGACCTGAGCCTAAGTCAGATGTTTAACTGACTGAGCCACCCAGGCACCCACAGATATACTTATTTTTTAATGTGTATTTATTTATTTTGAGAGAGAGAGAGAGAATGTGAGTGTGTGCACATGCAAGCACAGGAAGGACAGACAGAAGGGGAGAGAGAGAATCCCAAGCAGTCTCCATGCTGTCAGTGCAGAACGTGATGCGGGGCTTGAACTCACAAACCGTGAAATCATGACCTGAGCCAAAATCAAGAGTCAGATACTTAACCAACTAAGCCACCAAGGTACCCTGATATACTTATTATTTTTCTTAATAAATTAAAACTCATCTATCTTTCAATTACCATATGGACCGCTGGGTACTTTTATAAATCTAAAACACATTACAGAATCTTAATAATCTTTTATCTATAAAAATATTTTGCTCCTTCATTAATGTAGGAAATATTTTACTAGTCATCAATTATTCCCAAATAAAGAATCAAATAAGAAGAGGGAAGAATTCTGGAATCACATAGAATAATGATGAAAAAAATGAAATCAACAATCACCCTTTAGTTTTTATATTGTGTAAGGAACGTGTTGCATTATCTTTCACAGAGAATAACAGAAAAGTAGGGAAATCCATCTCTGCAGTGCGCTTTTAAATTTCTTACAACTGAGAAATAAGATTTCTCATGTTTGGTCCTTGATAGAAAAGAGATGAAAATTGACAGAGGATTATATTTCACAATTATTAGATGACTCCGAAGATTAATTCAAGGAGACTGGTTATACCCTAGATTCTGATTATGATGCTAAAATTGATCATAAAAATGAAAACTCAGACTATTATATTAATCTTTAGATGATGATATTCTACTTGATTTTTCTCAACTTCACAAATTAATGAGTGAAAAGTATATTTCTAAAGACAAAAAAATAAAAATATATTCTCATGTAGTTAGTAACTCATTAGGAAGAATTTAATGATACAATATTTTTGGTAAAAACCCAGTCTAAGGCAATTTTCTGAAAGAAAGTGTGATGGCAGTTTTTTATCTTTTGTTATGTTTGCATTCCAAAAGTTATTAACATAAAAAAGTTTACAATGTTTAATATATTCTTAAAATTTCTTTAAAAATTAGTATCTTATAATTATCCTTTTTATCTCTTTTTACTTATTATACTTTATTATTCCTTTATTTTTATATTTGTAAATTAATCATTTTAAACATATAAAGCATTACAAGGGTTCATTGGAACCAGGTAGTACATGATGAGGATGTTTTCCGAGGGATAATATTTTCAGAGAGAAAGCAATGCATCCATGAAGAAATAACAGAACACCATTAAAAGGAATATCAAAGTCACAAATAATATGGCATTTGTCTTTCTCTAACTTCACTTTGCCTTATGTTCTCTAGCTCCATCCACCTCATTGCAAAAGGGAAGATCTTCTTCTTTTTGTGGCTCAGTATTATTCCACTGTGTGTGTGTGTGTATATATATATATATATATGTATATACATATAGATATACATATAGATAGATAGATAGATAGATATGTGTGTATATATATGTGTGTGTATATATATATGTATATATATATCTGTGTGTATATATATATATATACATATATGTATATACATATAGATAGATAGATAGATAGATAGATACACACCACATCTTCTTTTCCATTCATCAGTTGAGGGACCTTTGGGCTATTTCCATAATTTGGCTGTTGTAGATAATACTGCTGTTAACATTGGGGTTCACGTATTCTTTTGAATTAGTATTATTGTATTCTCTGGGTAAATACCTAGTATTGCAATTGCTGGATCATAAGGTAGTTCTATTTTTACCTTTTAGAGGGACCTCCATACTGTTTTCCTCCATACCAGTTTGCATTCACTCAAATGTGGAATTGAAGAAACAAAACAAATGAGCAAAGGGGGAAAAAAAGAGAGAGGCAAACCAAGAAACAGACTCCTAACTATGTAGAACAAACTGATAGTCACCTGTGGGGAAAAGGTTAGGAGGCTGGGCTAAACAGGTGGTGGGGCTTAAGGAGTGCACTCATTGTGATGAACACCAAGTGTTGTAGGACAGTGTTGAACCACTGTGTTGTACACCTGAAAATAACATGACACTGTATGACTGTATGTTAACTACTTGGAATTTAAATATTTTTTTTTTAAGTGGCAAATGAGTGCTCTTAGAAAATATAAATGTGTAACAGAAATGACCAGAGAAATCGAAAGAAAAAGTGGAAAATAAAGATAAATGTCTAACCGAAAATTGAATGAAAAAACGAGAATTGGAAAATAGGAGGAAAAAAGAATAAAATTAAAAATATTTCCAGAACAATCATTATGGAGTTATGAGGAGTTGTAGAATCTACGAGAAGAGGAAATTGATGAAAAGACATCATTATTGAAATAGTTCAAGAAAACAATGAAAAATTGAAGGACATTGACTTTACAAACTGGAAGAGTTCACTTAATTTCCAATACGACCTATGAAAAAATATGCCCAGTTGCATCGTTATGGAATTTCACAACTATGGACACAAAATCAGTCAAGGCTTCAGAGTAAATAAAAGCGGCACACAGAGGATCAATAATAATGTCAGCATTAAAGTTCACAAAATTAGAAAGTGCAAATAGGTTTTTACAGCTCTGAAGAAAAATGGCTTCTGAGCATACTTAACCCAGCTGCCAATCAAATGTGAGGGAAAAAATGTGTACATAAGTCATACAAACGGTTAACAATGATGAAAATTACTATATATGTACATGTATATATACACATGTATACGTGTATATATATATATATGTATGTAGCCACATATATATATATATATATATATATATATATACACACACACACGTATATATGTATATATGTACGTAGCCACCAGAAAAAGATAGTAAGCTGGGAACAAGAAAAAAATGCAAGATCCTTTAAACAGATGATCCAATAAAAATCCCCGAAGATGTGAAGAACTCACCTTCATAACGATGAAGTGAGATCCCAGGTATTCACAGATATAGGAGAGCAATTATAGATTAAAACAGTGGAACTTAGGAAACAGATACATTAAAATTCTCATTACTGAAGTATCTTTTAATTTTTTTTTACTAATTTAAATCTGATTTAAGGAAATTCACATTTACTAAGGAAAGAAATTACATTTCGTTATAAAGACTACCCCCCGCAAAGTATTTGAAGTGTCACATTCTGTTAAGGAAATTGTTGCCTTGTTCCAGTGATTTAAAATCAGTTGCACCGTAATCTTGGTTAAGTTTCTTTGCCTTTAGTTACAAACCAAGCTCAGTTTATGAATAAATAAACTTTATACAAATAAGGTTTTCCCCTGCAAAATTTTCTCATAATGTTAATAAACAATGCATGCTCCAGCACTAATTTAACACAAGTTCAATATATTACAGGTGTATAACCAGGGAGAAGCAATCAAATAAGACCTTTCTTTAGTATTTGCTATATTTCAATATTTTTGTTTGATTTTGAAAAAATCCTTGCTTTTGTCATTATTTGACAAAAATCTAGAAATCTGACTAAAAGTGTTATCTTAAGGGGACTTTTATGTGAGGTGCTGAGAAATAACAGATTTTCTTTGATGTAAGCATATCCACTAATCTTTTTTTCCTTAGTATATGCCAGAAAATTTGCATTACCCCCAGGGATTTTGATGAATACATACATTTTAGATTAACTGACTTAAGAAATTATCGTTAGCATGATTATTTTACATTGTCTATTCTTCCACAAAGAATAATTGCATAAAATGCCATTGCAGTGTAGAACGTGGTACAATTACAATTGAACATAGAGTGATGGTACAAATAAGGTAAATAGACTGGGTATAATACAATTGAGAATTTGTGGAGATTGGGGCAAACTGATGAGAAAATGAAATGTCCCATCAAAAGAGAATAATGTGTTGCCAGCTGATGGTTGCCATATAGGAAATTGATCTTAGTGATGCCAGATCTGATTTTTCAAGGAATGATAAAAATAGACATTTTTAAATTTGAAGTCTCTCGACTTAAATCTAGGCAATCACTTCTTTTTTACACACTGATAGGCATCAACATAGAAGCCAAATGCACCAATTTGTGAGCTGCCTCTATCTAGCGGGCTGACAATTTGCAACAGCTTACATTTTGCTATTCCCATTTGATGAGTCAGATGCTAATTGTATAACAAAATGTATTTTTTTATTTCTCAAACTTTGTAGGATGGAAAATAAGAATACACCAACTCTCTTTTTTTTTCCCTTGAGATGTGGCATTTTAATAAATGTGTACATATATATACATATATAATTTTCCCCCAAATTACTTAAGTGGCATTCTTGTGAGCAGAGAAGAAAATTGAAGTTCTAGTAAATAGAGGCTCTGATCTCCTCAGTGATTGTGTGGTGAACAAAAGGTTTGACCTAGGGGTGCAAAACTGTTTAGATGCGATTTTTGTAACTAAAGGAGAAAGCTCATTTTCAATAGGTAATATCAGTTCAGGAATGACTAAGATTAAAGATTCAAAGTTCTAGAAGTTCACTACAAGATCATACTAGACTCATAGGCCAAGGAACTATAACGGTTTTATCCATCTCCTCTCTTACTTTAGACTTACCCAATGCGTTTCTGCATGCTCCCATCCTGCCTCTCCACAAAAATTCTTTATAACTAGGGAAGAGTATGAATATGAAACAAGTATTGCAAAATTTAATATTATATAAACAAAGGCACCAACAAAAATGCTGTAGAGCCCAGATCCAAAATACTTCAACTTCTCCCCATTCAACCTCACTAAAATACAAATTCCATGAAGAAAGTACACAAATTCAACCGTGTATTTCAGGTGTAGAGAAAATGGTCTTTCACATGGTAAATGATCAATAAATATTTGTTTAATGACAGAATTACAGTACATGTAGCAATATATATGCACTGTACACATGGTATAGATGATATAAATAGATATAGACACAGATATAGATATAGACAGATGATACAGATATAGATAGATATGATTCTTTGGGATTTTTCAAGATATTTGGATTTGTTTTGTGTAGATTTTTCTACACTTGCCTTAAAAGGCTGCCTTGGAAATGAAAGCATTAATTACAATAGATTACTATTTCCTAGCTGCCTGTTTTGTTTCAACAATATTTGAGAGGCTATAATAGTGAATACATTTTTTTAATCTGTCACCCTTATAAAATTATCATCACCGTGGGAATACTGGTGAATCAAACACTCATTAAACACAGTGTGATACCTGCTATACTAAGAACTAGAGAACACAAGGTGGATGGTTTACCTAAGCCAGAGTTGAAGGTCAGGGATTTCCTGGAAGAAATCACTTTTAAACTGACTTGAAAGGTAAATAGTAATTGGCTAAAGGAAATGTGTCTGTGGTTAAAGTTAACATAGAGGAAAAGAGTGGAAAGACTTGAGGCCGAAACAATTAGGGACTAGAGTGTTTTAATAATCCTATGACCATGTACAATGAGCTTGATTTTCACCCATAAAAAACTGACTGCAATGCAAATCATTTAGAGACATTGTGTTAGACCAATGTATATTGTATTCCCAGAGCAGGTGTATTGAGACCATTAGAATGGAAGAAATGTTTTTGGTTACAAGTCACCAGAACAGCAATTATGGGAGGGAGGGAGAGAACTAGAGAGATTTGAATCCAATGAAGTTGCTGTGTGTTAGGTGAAGTTTGATTGAATACTAATGATTTCATGGGGTTTAATGTAGAATTGATAGGACATACTGATTTCCTGAGAGAATCGGGGAGATAGAAGAAACTATAATGCTGAAGTTTCTGGCTTGTGATTTGCTGGCGGTAATATTACAGAGGACATTTTAGGATTAATAAAGTCTTAAAAGAGTAATTCTTAGTTTGCTATATTAAACTTTTCAGTGTCAAAACTAATAAACTGACAAGACACTCAACATTTTTCTTTCTCTGTAAAATATGTGGCTTCTACAGATTTTCTTCTGGTTTCATGTTTGTGGAGACATATATGGTTGCTAAGAAATGAAATACAGTTTGAAGAACTCTCTTACATTTGTAGATAAGACCTACCTTATGAAGAGTAAATTCAGGAATTACTGCTACACACACACACACACACACACACACACACACACGGGCCAGTAAGTACTATGTTACCACCAGTAATAATACATATTTATTTGTAAAACACTTGTTAATAAGATATTCTTATGAGAGATATTTTTCTATGTCACTTGTCATATTTTCAAAGTATTAAGCAAAATTCAGAACAAAATGACTAGCACATTACCAGAAAAGCAATAAAATACATTTTCATAGTTTTATATTGATCTATCAAATATTGTTAATTTCTAATTTCTTCAGCCTGGAATGAGTTAGGCTGTTTCATCTATAATTATCATTAGAATATAAATTAAATAAAGGTTGGAGTCTGTAGATTTTCACGTTTTTATTAATTTGAAAAGGTAGGATTAAAATATAGGGCAAAATCCATACTAAAAATATTTCAAGCATATACTAATTTTATGTAATTTTTTACTTAATAGAAGTTAGCTCATTATAGGTGATGCAGTCTCCATAGTTCTCCTCTTTAACACAGAACCAAAAATGGTATCATTTATTCATTGGAACTTGTTCAGTGCTATAGTTAAATCTCTATGTATCTGTCAAACTGTCGTTCCCTCACTGGAGAGCCTGTCAGAAATAATCATTTTATGGTTTCACATTTATAAAGGTGCAAACCCAAGTTATTCTTGCCTTTTGTATGTCAAAAATCGTGAAGACATGAAATGTTTAATAAAACTACTCTGGACACCCAAGTAAGCACCCCACTCCCTTTTTGTTTTTCATGTTTCCTTCTGTTGTGTTTTATTCAAGAGTAGGTCCTACAACTTAGATAATCTGCAGGTTTTAAAAGATGTATCCAGAATAGTTTATTACTTTACTAAAATATATTTCTAAAATATGAAATTAAATATGAACTTCTACATCAATGGATATTTTATAAATAGAATCCCTAACATAACATTGGAAATGTTTATTTACACCCTCAAATTCTTTGTTTTGTTTTATTTTTCTTTTTTATTGAAGTACAATTGACATATGACATTATATTAGTTTCAGAAGTATAGAATAACGGTGATTCAATTATCTGCATACATTGGGAAATGATCACCCTACTAAGTCTAGTTATCATTCATCAATATAGAGAGTTACAGAATTATCTTTCTTACGATGAGAACTTTCAAGATACACTATCTTATAACTTTAAAATATGGAACACAGTTTCATTAATGGTCATCACCAAGCTGCACATTATTAAATTTTGTTGTTTAATGAAGAAATCTAGCATAGGTTTAATAACTTCATGAATGTTGCTAAAGAACAAATGACAATAATGCTTTTATGATGCAATAGTAAAGCACAAAACTATGCATATACTGGAGAAAACAGAGCTGTTAGTTTATATATTATTACAGGTCATACATGATTTAACTAAACCATTGAAAAAAAATCACGGATTTTAGAGATTAAATACTGTTGTATGTTATCTAAAATCCAGGTATTCTACAACATTTTTTTTTTTTACTAGAAATAGCATTTCAAGAATGTGGAATTGAATGTGCATTTTTATTGCTCAAATGAAAGAAATATTTATTTTTTCTTTCTTACCTTATGATATATTTTCTCCCAGCATTTAATAGCCTTTAGTTTCAAAGCCAAATACTGTAATTCAGTGTGTTAGAATCATGGGACATGATTTTTTTAGATCTACAAGATAATTCCCAAAATATTAATTCCAAAAAACATTGATACAACTTCCAGTGGTGCAACATTCAAATCAGTATGGAAATGATATGGTTTCATTGAGAAAAATTCTAATTTCAATGCTCATTTCATGAGATTGCACAACAGATGTTCATTTAGTATATAGCCTTAAAGGAAACTATAAAGAGATCTATCAGCATTTTATCTCTGCTATTGACTCCCAAAGTATTTGTTAAAAATATGGATACGTTGCTTTTGCGGGGCTGAAATTTGATTCTGGAGCTTCAGAGTGGGGCCAGAATATCTTTTTTCTTTCTTTCTTTCTTTTTTCAATTATTTAATTGATTTAACCTCTTAGTTTTAGCAAGCTCTTGATCCTCGTTAAATCTGATGGGGTCACTTAAAATGCAGAACCACTGTTTGAAAAAGGCAAAGAAAATTCCTAGCTCTTTTTCAGAATATCAGATTTTTACCCGCTGGGTAATCTCTTTTATTCTAACCCACTGGAGTGGATAAATGGCCAGATAGTTGAAGCTGAAAGGCAAATGTTAGAAGAAGGTTTTATGTAAGAGGTAGGACTTAACGACTAGTTCGCTCCTGGGCAAGAACTTCATCCACTAATTAGAGTGCTTAGGTTTCAATATGGACTCCACTCCAGGTTAACTGTGGGTTTAGATAAGCTCCTCAACCTCATTAAACCTCATTTTCTTTATCAATAAGATAAAAATTATAATGATCTCTATTAATGGGGAGAGGATTAACAGATAAGTACATATAATATTTAAAATAGTATGTGGTATATACAGCTCATTTTTTACCATTACTATGTTTACTTTAATTACTAGTTATTATCATTTTCATATTGGTATCCCAAAGCATACTCAATAACCCAGAAAATTCCTCTGGAAGAAGAATGGCAATTCATGGGCATATTCAAAACCTTGGAATTTTGAAAGGAAAATTAATATATAATCATACAATAAAACAAGTATAAATTATCTTTGTTGGAATACTTTCTGGTCATTTCCCACAAAAACAAAAACAAACACAACCAAACAAGAACAAAGGCATTGTCTTTCCTTGCTTATACATTGTTTTCCCAATGAGACATACGCATGAATAAAAAAATTATTTTTATTCTCAGTTACTATCTAAAACTTTCATTGCCAAAAGTAAGTTTTAAATTTGACACACAACTTGCTGGAAAGTGTTAAGACCTTTAGGCAAAATATAATAACAGAGATGTGTTACAGTAAATGAGGATTAGCATGTCCTTTACCTATGGAACAAAGTGACCTGTTTAAGGACTTAACACCTGATAAGGTAGTATTGCAATCCAAGTCTCTTAGCTTCTAGTCCAAAATACTTTCTACCACTAAAATCAAAAGAGAAAAAAAAAAAAAAAAAAAAGGATATGCCTTTCAAAAATGTTCTCTTTTCCATGGCTTCAATTACTGAAGCCAATAAAAAAATTTTAATGTAGGCTGTTTGTTTTAATCACTTATTATGTATTCTTCCTATCCATCTATATTTAAAATTTAATATTCCATTACCTCCCACTTACCAACTGCCAATCTTCCACCCCTTCATTCATTAATATTCATTCTTACATCTCATTTCTTTCAAAATATGTTTTTGTACTACCTAGAAAGGTAGATCAAGATTATAAGATTTAAAGCAAATGGTTAATATATTAAATTTACCAAACACAGAAGTAATTGACAACAGGGAAAAAAGGTGCTACATATGTGTTGAAAGTTCAATTAAAAAGGTTAATGAATACAAAATGTAAGAAATTTTTGGCCTAGAAGTGTACTTAAAAATATTAAATAGACATAAAAATATCAATTTTAGAATAATAACAATAGACAAGCACAAGGGAATGATAGATTTTCATATATGTATTATTTATTATTGCCATAACAATTTACCACAAACTAAAAGGTTTAATACAACATGAATTTACTATCTCTGAGGTATGTAGTTCCAAAGTGTGGTGGGTTTGGCTAGTATTTCTGCTTCAAATTTCACAAGTTCAAAATGAAGCTATCAGAAGGGCTGGCCTCTGAGGATGAATCCACTTCCAGATTCAATCAGGTTGTTTGAAGAATTTAGTTGGTAAAATGGAGGTCCTTGTTTGCTTGCTGGCTTTTGGCTGATGGTCAATCTTAACTTTTAGAAACTGTGTGCATTCCTTGCCTCATGGCTGTCTTCACTTTCAAAATAAGCAAGGGTAAAGCAAGTTCCTCTTTTTAAAATATCTTGTTTTTTTTTTTTTCCTCTGCATCTCTCTGATGCTTCTGCCTCTTTCTTCCACTTTTAATGCGCACATGTGGTTGTATTGGGCCCACACAGATAATTCGGGATAATTCCTCTGTATTAAAGTTTGTAACCTTGACTATCTGGAGAGTCCCTTTTGCAATGTAATATAACATATTGTCAGGTTCTAGAGGTTAGAACCTGGGCATCTGTGCAAGGGTGTGGGAAGGTGGAAAGAGTAGGCATGACCTACTCATCTCAACATAGTTAAAAGGAGATGATAGAACTCAACAGCTTTGTGGTTTGTTCATTACAGTAAATATTTTCATTTCTCTTGATCTTTTCTGAAAGGGTACAAATATTTTGGGGACCCACTTCAGTGTAAAGCCCTGAACTTGTACTGATCTATTCAATAAGCATTTATGGATACTTCCTCTATGATAGGTCCTATTCCAAGCACCAGGATTAGAGAGGTAAGGATAACAAATAATTTTCTGCATTCATGGAGTTCACAATCTAGTGAAGGAAACAATCAATAATTTTTTATTAGAATCTAAGATTATGCCAATTGTAATAAATACATTTAAAAAGCAGGTAAGAAGGTAGATATTGAGGTAGGACTAAGGGTATACTTTAAGAAATAAATCAATCAGAATCTGGGAAAATAGAATTCCAGAAAAAGCAAACAGAATAAATAGGGTGATTCACATGAAGGAGCCTGACCTATTCACGAAAGACCAAAAAAGCCAGCGTGGATAAAGCAAAAGAACAAAGGACTATGGGAAGGAGAATGAGTCAGAGAAGAAGAACATGGTGAAGAGTTTGAATATGAGTCTTGGGATAATAATAACAAGGTTTTGAACAAACAGTTAATGTTGATGTAGTCCATGTACACTTCACTCTTTTTTATTATTTTTGAGATGGGGTTCCCTTTAGAGTCTATTTTTATAACATCTCAGCTAAAGAAATTTAGAATTTTTAAAATTATGTTTTATCATGATATTTTCACTAAGTATTAATTTCACAGTTTCTTTTTTAACTCAAAAATTTAGCAAATGTTCTAACACAACAAAAGCAACCAAAATATTCAATGCTTTAGATTTATAAAATTTGAAAGTGATTTTATAATATGGCTCCATGAACAAGAAAATAGATTTTCTTGAGATTTCGATTTGGTATAAAAATAAAAGAGAAGAGTTTGGTTTGTAAATGTGTAAAAATGATGCATAGAAGAACAACAAAAATAAAGCAAATGACTATATTGAATGTGTTCTTTAGTCAAAGTGAATTTTGGTTCATATTTTACTTTTTTATGACTAAATTTCTTCAAATACACCATGAATGTCGCACAGAATAATTTTAAGATCAAAGCCCTGGTTCCTGGCCTACATGCAAAATAAACTCTTTATTTTAAGAAATCTCCTTTCCATCTCTGTAAAATAATGAGGCAAATCTATAGGTGTACCTTATTAAGCATTATATAAAACAAGATATGCACATTTTCCAGGTGGTTTGTATAAATGATTAAATATGTTTCAGTGACTGCCTTCTGTAATATATAAATATTTAGTTTGAAACAAAGTAATTTTAATTGCATAATGCCTTGTTTCAAAGAGAGAAAATAAGGAACACTTTTCAAAAAGAAAAAAAGATACAAAAATATTTAGTGTTTCTTTTTCTTCTGCATTTCACATAACTTAATGATCCCAATGTTAAGATTTTTCTTAAACTCCCATGTTAAGATAGTCAAGCTCTCCCAAATCCATTTAGTAGGGTTTTCAGGAATAGAAGGTTATAGGCTATTGGGGTATTTGCTAGATATGCTCTGAGGCAGGCAATGTGGCCAAAATTACTATTAGTAAAGGGAGATGTGTTTTCTTTTGATCCATATTTATAGACAACAAACAAAGCAACTTGGGCCTACTTCAAATAAAGTATTAATTTACTATGGAACTGACAGTTTTAATGCATACATTACAAAAATGTTTGGGATAATATTCTATTCCTCAGCAAATTTAGTCTATTCTCTTTTAATAATTTAAGAAGATACTCTATATCTTTAAAATAACATATACAAAATAATTTTGAACATATTTTTAAGATTCCAAAGGCAAGTAAGAGTGAAATTGTTCGAAGGATTTCTATGTTTTTCTAGAACATTTTTTGTGTTTATGCTGTTTCATGAGATTCTCTTCATAAGTGAAGCTTGATTACAAGACAAATTTAAAGCTATTAAATTAAAATTATATTTAATATGCCAAACTCATGTTCTCCAAGATTAAAGCTTCTAAATTGTGCCCATATTAGAGAAGGTCTCCAGTTGATCTTTTTCAAGGAAAAAAAATCATTGAAAATGAGAGCATATTAATAGATTATGATCAATTGCTAATATGGAATCTAAATTATAGAACATTGCTTACAACAGTAGGAGAAAGAGTTCTGAACAATTGTCCAGATCATAAAAGATTGTGTCTTAAACTATGCTTGCTATTTTGAGATCTGTAAGTTTCCCAATGGGATTACCCATCTCATCGCCCAAATATATATAAACTTATTATTCTATATTATTTTGTAACATTATATTTCATTTGTTTTTATGGAGTTCCAATCTGATATTGATTTTATCAATACACTACATCACTTAGCAAAATCTAATGATAGCCCAGTAAATATACACTTGAAAATAGCAAATTAATTTTTATCAGCTCTTCCAACAATTGCTATAATGGGAAAAAAGAATACCTTAATGTGTGATTAATAATATGTATATCACTAATAGATCAGCAATATATTTTTAATAATATGTACCAATAGCACAATATATTTTTATAGATAGTATTTTATCCTTAATCCACAAAGGATTCATTTTTAGATACCCCGGTTTTCTATTTAAGATTAAGGGAATAACAAAAAATAAATTATATATAATTTCTAAAAAAATAAATTATAATTATTATTACAAAAATAGCACTGAACGGGGCATCTGGGTGGCTCAGTCAGAAGCATCTGACTGTTGGTTTAGGCTCAGATCAGGATCTCAGAGTTCATGGGATTGAGTGCTGCATTAGGATTCTCTCTTTCCTTCAATCTCTGCCCTCTACCGTGCTCACGTTCTCTCTTTTTCTCTGTTTCTCTCTCTCTCTCTCTCAAAATAAATAAATAAACTTAACAAAAATAATTACTATAAACAAAAATAGCACTTGAAGTGAAAATTGTTGTCTGTGCTTACATAATTGATCATTGAAAAGGAAATTATTTTCAATGTACTTTGTCTTTTTCTGCTTATGTCAAACTATTTTTGCCAATATTTGCATTAGAAAACTATGTTGTATAATTTAATACTTGTAATTTTTTTCAGAATTTTTAGATTTAATTCATCATTTAAAACGAGTTTTAAAATGTTAACATTCTCGATTCAAATGTTAGCATATAAATCTGTAATGGTGTTGGACTGATTGATGTAATCCAAGTGTGATGCTAATGGAACAGTTTATAAAAAGTAAATAGAAAATCCATAGCAAGTGACATACTAAAATATGGTGAGATGCTACCACTATCAGGTGGAATTGTAGTTGGCTCCATATTTTGCTCCAATTAATTTTTAAAAATGAGAAAAGTCCTACTACACTCTTGTCATTGCTCATAATAAATCGTATTTTTTCAGGGAAAGAAAAATGTTCAAAACATGGTATTTAGTTGATTTTTCCTGTTCTCCACACAAATAATCATAAAGGTTTCAGTGTATTAGGATATCTATTCATAAAAATGGCAAAGTTCTTTATCTTTGAATACTGGGAACATGACACCAAGTTTAAAAGTGAAGGCTGAACACATATTCTAGAATGAAAGCTGTATAAATTCTTGCTGTCTTATGAATGTAGACCTGTTCACATTCTGCACTGCTGTATATTTTACATGTCTCACTTTTCTGGAACTATTGATTATCAATGAATCCCATTTAAGATGCCTAGTCTTATTTAATTTATTATTGCAGTCATCTGAAATTCTAACTATATCCACTACTTGCTTAAAATATATAATTATTCATTTTGACAAAAGAACTAAAATTAGAAATCTCCTGAATGGTGCATTTACCACATACAATTCATAACACCACAGATCCACATATTTGTCTTGTTTTCAGATGGAGAAATAATAGCAAAGGCTTCTGCTGTCCTCAGGGTCTTGAGGACAGGTCACTTTACTGTCCTGATTGCATCTAAATGAGGAATCCTGCATGGTTTTCCTATTTGCAAAAAGAAACTACTAAGTCTGTGCACTGGCAGGTCCATAGTGGGGTTGGAGCTGAGGGAGTTCTGGTTTCATTGGTTTCTGGGTGACAAATCTGGGGAAGCTATGGTCCGTCAGGATGCACTTTGATTAATGGGAAACTAAGAAACAAATGTTGTTGAATGAATTTTTACATAGTGTGTATGGCTTGTGTGAAGTATATTGAGAGGCCTCCGTTCTGGTGTGCTGGAGGTAATACTTTATCACTATGATTGTTTAGAATTGGTGGAGCCTGATAGTACTAAAAACCAGTCCACCCATAAAACCTGGAGATGGGGTAGAGGGATGCCCTTCCCATCACTGATAGTCACTGTAGAGGAGATGACACCATCACTTCTGCTTGTTAATCTGTAATCAGCCAGATGACTTACTCCTATGTTTCACCTGCTTTTCCTAACTCATGCTCCTTTTACTCTTACTTCTGGGATCATACTCCACAGTGAGGAGTTATGTACAATATTTGCCTCAGTGTCTGTTTTCTAGAAAGCTGAGGCTAAGCTATCGCTAATATCATTCACCCAACCCTGCATTTGCTTGTAGATTCACCTGCTACCGTTTTCATGTACAGTCTCTCCATTAACGCTGAATTAACTGCTTGGCTAAGAATGCACCATTCCTATTTTCATATTTTGGGTGGGGTTTTGAAAATGAGTTTTGAATCAACATGCTCATGTGTTTTTTTCATGCCTCACACGTCTGCCATGAGAGTTTCTAAGTATTAATGATTTCTTCTATGATGCCTTTATTAACCTTCCTTTACCAAATACACAGAAGCAACCAAATATGGATCACATTCTGTAAATACATTACGAACAGTAAATACATTACTGTTGGTAATAATAACTTGTTCTTTCTATCATTATCTGTCTCAACAAGTGAGCTACTTGAGGGCTTGGCATATGGGAAGCACCTAAATAAGTAAATACTGAGTGGAAATATTACTTACATTACCTTGTTTTTTTGCATTTATCTTTACTCACTTATCAAGTACACAATCTTTCAAATTCATTTGGTATTAGTGTAAAAATGGACCTAGAAGATCCTAATACTTATCTCACGCTACCTCCCACAATTTATCACAAGGAAACATTTTTCAAAATCTGTACTCCGTCTCTGAATCTGGAATATTCCTTTACAAATTCCCTCACCAAAACAATATAGTTTCAATCTGTCAACACTTTCAAAATGAATAAATACTTTTAAATTACTTTCACCGTGTATTATTTAATATTAAAAGCATTAAAAATTAAGTTCCAGGTACTTTTCTAAGCACTTTGCCTAGACTATCTCAATTGATACAAATATCTTGTGAAAAGGTATTATTATTATCTCCACTTAACAGCTGAAAAAGGTAGAGCAAAGTTAAGCAATTTGTAGGTTACTCATGTGCTGATTTTGTATATCAAACCCAGACAACAAAGAATCAGAACTCCTGTTCATCACGCTATACAATAAAATCCCATTAAATGCAGTTGAGCCCCTTGCCACAAATAGCTAATATTCAAATAACAGTATTTCAGCAACAAAGAAGCAGTTTGGAAACCTTATTCTTCTATGCTAAAATTTAATTTAGAAAATGTTAGTCAAGGAAAATATAGTTAGAAATTTAACTTGTGAGTTTTCTAAAAGATTTTCTTGTATTATGTTTATAATGTGTCAGCCTAAATAAAATTTTCTATAGCTTAAATGAGAGCTTAAATTTTTCAACTTTTTTGTGAAATGTCATCAATCATGTGGTCCTTAATTGACCTCCTTCCTTAATAATAATCAAGGTTTTTGATAAGAAGTGAAGAAAATGATGAAAAAGTATTGGAATGATCATTTAAAAAAAAGTCTTGATTATATTTTCCTTAGATCTTTAGGAGATGAAATCCAAAGAATTTAGTGAGGGAATCAAAACTAGATATGGAAAAGAACTGTCAAGAATGATCTCTAGTTTTCTGCTTTCATCATCCATACACTAGCTACAAAGATCACTTCAATTTTACCAAGAATAAACCAAATAAATTACAAAATTGTAACTTCACTTGTTTGAGTTTCACTTCACTTGTCCATCAGAAACCAGAGAGCAACCAAGTAACCTGAATTTTGGAAGCTAGAAGAGGACAAGAAAACCAAATAACCTGAATTCTGAAGAGAGACTAGTCCTACCAAGAAGAAACAGAACATACAAACTATCTCCCTTGCTAAAGAGAATAGGAAGTAAGAGGAACCAGTCACCAGACATACTGGTTAAGTCTTATACAAAACTAAAGACCAAGTGTGGGTATCATATAAATCTGTAATTGTTAGTGGGCCTAGACACAAGGCTTTTTTCAGTGGCCCACACCATTTGCTCACAAAAAGGATTGGGGCATAGGAGGAGAGAGCCAGAGAGAGCCTTGCTCAGTGCCACAAAAAAATGGGAAATGATCGCTGGTGTTTGAGGATGAGCAGAAAATAAATATTGCCAGATCTCCTACTTTCCTACAAATCAAATCCATAAACTCCGGGAGAAGACAGAAAATATCCTAAACAATTGGTAAAAACGTATTGTGGAGGAAGGGTAGAAGAAGAAACGCTCTCTCACTGGGAGATAAGCAGGAAATTTTGCTGGCCTTGGATCCTATATTAATGCCAAGCTGAGATCAACTACTGATGAAAGGCAGGCAGAAAACTCCCCTCCAAGTGCAATCTCAGACAGAAGGCAATATTGAGAACATTGAAAAGTCCCACCCTCATAAAGCCCAGGAGCAGAGGACTACCTACCAGTTAGGCAGGAACTGGCCAACTGAGACCACGCCACACATGCTTAAAATAAGCCTAGAATGGAGTAATAAAAAGGAAGTTGGCTACGGGAGAGAGGATAAACAACATGGAGATTGACCCATATGAAGTACAGCTGTGTAAAGTTGTTTAAAAACTAAGAGTGTTGAGCAATCACTGAGAAAACCATCTTTTGGGACCATAACCCAAACCCTCAGCATGAGGCAACCTCAACCCACCACTATAGATATGTGAAGTCTGGGGGCACCTGGGTGGCTCAGTCAGTTAAGCATCTGACTTCGCCTCAGGTCATAATCTCGCAGTTCGTGAGTTTGAGCCCCGCAGCGGGCTGTGTGCTGACAGCCAGAGCCTGGAAACTGTTTCACATTCTGTATCTCCCTCTCTCTCTGCCCCTCTCCTGCTCACGCTCTGTCTCTCTCTCAACAATAAACATAAAAAAAAAAAAGAAAAGAAAGAAATGTGAAGTCTGAGTTACATTGACAACAAAATCAACAACAAAATGCAAATCCAGGTGAACTCATGGATAAATTGATTAATTTCCTTACATGAATGGCCAACTGGAAGAAGCATTTCCAGGATTAAACAGCAGTTATCTCAATTACCATTGCCCCACTTATAATGTTTATCACTTAATGAAAAAGTATCAAATGCACCAGAAAAGACAAAAGAAAGAAATTTTGTTAAAGATAAAGCCATTAGGAAAAGAAGACATGAAAATGATGTATATGTTGGGACTATCAAAAAGGGTCTTTAAAATAGCCACAATTAATATATTATGGGGTATAGTGAAGGTGGGGTGGCATACAAAAAGGTGTACATAATTTTAGGAGAGAAATGGAAGATATATGAAGAAATCACATGAACTGAGAGCAGACCAATATAAAGTATTCAAATTTTTAAAACTGAAAAGAACATAAAAAAATAAGCAAAATAAACATAGTATGTAAAAGCTGTGGTAAAACATGAATTTGAAATCTGTAAGAAGAATAATATAAGGAAAATACTTGAAGATTAAGATATTCCAATTATTTTAAAAATATTTAAAAAATCAAATCGTGTATTAGCTCAGAGAATGCTACCCAATGTAATTTCTAAATTTGAGTCCTATATAATGTCCATGGACTTAAAGAATCAATATTTGTAATGTGTTATTTTCCCCAAGTTCACCTAGACATACAGCACTATACGAATAAAATCTCATTATGCTCTTTTTTGCTGTTGATAGAAATCAAAAGTGATATTAAAATTTATGAAAAAGCAAAGGACCTTGAGTAGTCAATTTTGGAAAAAAAAAAAAAAAGAATACATTTGGTGAATTTGTACTACCTGGTCTAAGACTAGAAAACAAAACTACAATCCAGGTGAAGTCTGCAGTAAAAACAACAGTGTGGTATTGGCGTAATGACAGGTATATAGATCTATGAAACAGAATAGAAAGTTTACGCAGTGGGGCATTTTGTGGGGGCACTGTGATCTGGGTTTGTTTTGCTGAATAAAATTGGAAAATCAAAAATAAACAGAGAATTTAAATATAGATGCACATGGATATGTGGGTTTTGTTTTTGTTTTTGTTTTTACGAAGATGGGGAGACCATTCAATGTTAAAAGGATACTCTGTAATAAATGGTGTGGCAGAAAATGGGATAGTCATCTGTAAAACAATAACCCTCAACCCAGATTTTTTGCCATATCCAAAAATCAACACAAAATGAATTATAGACCAAAATGTAAAACCTGAAACTATAAAATTCCTATGAGAAAGGTTATAGAAGACAAATTTTGGGACGCAGGATTATGCAAAGATTTCTTAGATAGGACATCAAATGCAAAATCCATTAGGTAAAACAATTCATAAATTGGACTTCATTGAAATTAAAAACGTGTGCTATTTGAAACACAGTCTATTAAAATAAGAAAAAAAAAGCGGCAGGCTGGCAGAAAATGTTTACAAAATAAGTAAATGATAAATGTCCACTATGGAGAGAATACAAAGAACTCTCAAAATGCCGTAATTAGAAAACTTAACATCAAAAATTTGAAAAGACAATTCATCCAAAGAGATACAAAGATGGCATAAGCACATGAAAAGATTCTTAACATAATTACTCACTTGGGAAATTCAAATTTAAATCACAAAGGGATACCACTACAAACATAATAGAATGACTAAACTTTAAACAAACAAACAAACAAACAAACAAACAAACAAACAAACAGAAACGCTGAAAGTCACAAGTCCTGGGAAGGAAAGCATTTAGAGATCATCTGGAACTCTCATACACTGTTGATGATTTTTTAAACCGTACTGACACTGAAGAAAATCAGGCAGTTTTTGTAAAATTAAATCTGTACCCTATGACCCAACTATCCCACCCTTCGGTCTTTTACTCAAGACAGATGACTATTACATATATTCACAAAATGATCTGTACATGTGTATAAGAGCTTTATAATTGCAAAACTAAATGAGAAATGATCTATCTGGAGAATGAATATACAAATGTGGCATATTCATACAATGCACCACTCAATAAAAGGAACATCCTACTCATACCTGCAATGATACAGATGAATTTTAAAACATTATGCCAAGTAAAGATTACAACTCTATACATGCATATGATTTTTTTGGAAAAGGCAAAACTACAGGACAAACAGCAGGTTGTAAGTTATCAGGGTCTGGAATGAAAGGGGGTATGATTATAAAACAGTAAGGGGAAATTTTGAGATGATAAAGTTTTCAGTTAACCTAAATTACCAGAAAATCCTTGTGGATTGAGTTACTTCCTAACTTTAATATACATATGATTGTGACTTTTATGTTTGTTGTTTACTTATGTATTTCATATTATGTTTTTAAAATTCAATGCTGAATCAAGTATTTGTTCCAGAATAGTGGATACTCCTTCCTTTCTAAAATCTGTTAGATACTTCAGATATATATTCTTATACTATTTTCCTATCCTTGTTTTATATTCTATTTCCTTTGCTAATGTAATTACTCATTTCCTTCTCTACACTTAATATTCTTGAGAAGACACACTGTGAATGCTTTATTCATTATTGACATTCTTCACTCAGCCCCAAATCTTTACTTAGATGATGGTTAATTATTTTGTTGGCTGAATATGTTTCAAGTGATAACAAGAAATTTAAATTTTACTTCTAACAAAAAAAAAATCTAGCAAAGTTAGAAACTGAATTCTTTGTGTGGTATTTTTATATGCCCAGTGTTTACCCAAAGGCAACCTAAATAAAGCATCAGTGGTTAAATACCTGGATCGCTCCAAGAGCTAACAGTCCTAGAAAATATATAATTTTTACGGGAGACTAACCATTAAAATACACTGATCAATAAAATGTGTCTATATCACACTCCGTAATCTACTCAACACTGATTTAAAATAATGAAGTGAGCTGAAAGTATAATGTGGTAAACTAGAGTCTTCGAAAGGAATATTGTTGAAACACTAACACAAAAATGACATTAAACCTGAAATTTTCCCTAGCTTCACTAAGAATTGATTCTTATGACTTGAAATTATTTCTGAATGTGTGTGTGTGTGTGTGTGTGTACATGTGCACATGCACGCACACACAAATTCTGTATGCATTAATACCCACTATAATGTTTTTTTTGACAAAAATTCATAAAAGCTTTATAGCTTTGTCATTTAAAATACAGACAATGCAGATAAATGGATAGGAATTGAACCATGACCTAACATTTGTTAATTAGGTCGTTTTGAATTTTCCATGCCTTAATTTCATCATCTGTAAAATGAGAATAGCATTAATTGACTAGCCTTATAAAATTATTTTAAAAATTCAGCAATTTAGGGGTGCCCGGGTGGCTCAGTGGGTTGAAATGCTGACTCTTGTTTTCAACTCATGTCATGATCCCAGGATCCTAGGATCCAGCCTTGCGTTGGGCTCTGTGCGGAGCGTGAGACTGCTTAGGATTCTCTCCTTCCCTGTGCCCCTGTCCCCTGCTCTCTCTCTCTAAAATAAAAATAATAACAACAATAATAATAATAACAACAATGAAAATTAAGTAGTTTAATATATTCAATTTTAACTTAATGCCTAACATGTTACCTAAGGCTTTAAAACACGTATATAAACATTGGCTTTTCATATCTCTAATTTTATATTTGTTTACTATGTTCTTTACATTTTCATATATTTCTCAATATGTTACAAATAATATAATTATGAAATTAAAAATAACAATTAGGCTTATAAAGTCCAAAATATATAGATATGCTTGCATATGCTAAAATCTAAAGATATATTATTTAAAGGAAATATGGCACCCTAGTCAACAAATTAGCAAATTTTCTAATAGACAATTATTTTTCTTATACTTGTCTTTCAAATATATACTACCTCTATGTATTTGAATTAAGGAATTTTGGGAAAATATTGCAGCATAAACCTAAACTTATCTATATAATGAGTCAGAGTGAAAGATAAGGCTATAAAACCAATTTATGAACAAGTAAAATGTATATTTGTGCATTAAGATATTTCTCATTGGTCTCAAAAGACTGAAAACAATCTAAATGATAATTGCCTCTATGCACAAGACCCATAGAAAAATAACTAGGTGGAAAGGGAAATCAATATTATTTGAAGAAAATATTATTTGGATATTTTGAATGCTCTATTCGAATATAAGTATTTCATTGTAATGCTTATGATTGTTCATTTATTTCTTTTGATGCTATTTACTCTGATTCTTCTTTGTACCTCATTATTAAAATAAAATTTTGTAAGGGGCTCCTGTAAGGGGCTCAGTCGGTTGAGCAACTGACTTCAGCTCAGGTCATGATCTCACAGCTCGTGAGTTTGAGCCCCGCATCAGGCTCTGTGCTGACAGCTTAGAACCTGGAGCCTGCTGCAGATTCCGTGCCTCCCTCTCTCTGCCCCAACCCACTCGAATTCTGTCTCTGTGTCTCTCAAAAATACACAAACGTTAAAAAAAATATAATTAAAAAAAATAAAATTTTGTAAGATAATCCACATTCTGTTAAGGGAATTTCAGAGGTGCGAAGTATCAACATCAATCATCCTTGGGCTATGTTTGTATGTATACTTATGTCATCAGGCCTATTTCTTCACCGCATGCCCAGCTATATGTATTACTCAAAATGTGTACTCTTGAAACTGTGACAAATAAGGAAAGTTCTTTAAGTTCAAAAAATCTTTAATTGTAACAAGTATGGTGAAATACAATGATTTCATATCTGACCAGGGAGTTAAAGAATCCCAGGGAGTTAAAGTGCAATATGATGACTCCTAAAATCTCGTGTTTAGAAATTTTTCACTTTAATGCCGATACTTCTTTCTAGTATATACATAGCAGTTATAGAGTGCTATTGTGAATTGAATAGAAAAACTTTGAACATTTGGATGATAGTAAATGCTTTCAATACTCATTTATTTATTTTTAATTTATTTTAGAGAGAGAGAGAGAGAGAGTGTGAGCAGGGGAAAGGAGGGCAGAGGGGGAGAGAAAGAGAATCTTAAGCAGGCTCCACTCTCAGTGCAGAACCTGACACAGGGCTTGATCCCACAACCTTGAGATCACGACCTGAGCTGAAATTAAGAGTCAGATGCTCAACCGACTGAGCCATCCAGGTGCCCCTTAAATGCTGATTTAAAAGGCAGAATCTCTGACATTAAATGGCATATTCACTTTGGTTTCATCTTAGGATTATATAGAGTTGGAAAGAGCATCACTCTCCCCTTACACAAAGAAAAAAATCCAGACAAAGTGAAGGTCAGAGACTACTTAAAATCATCAAAGAACTGATATTTCAGAACAACCAAATAACTCTAAATCTAAGGAGAATAGATTCCTGCAGGGAAGTACAGGATCAAGCACCATATTAGAAAGGCAAAGGATGTAGGATGCTGGGTAAAAAGAATTCAGCTACAATAGTTGATGAATTGGCAGTGGTCAATAAAAGACTGGCAAAAGTCAATGAGCCCCTAGTGGCCACAGATAAAGGGAGGGATAGCACCTTCTTGCTTGTTCGTCTTTTTTGCCATGAACCCCCACAGAAGCTCACAGAAAAGGGAAATGCATGCTGAGAAAATTGCCTCCTAAAAATGGGCTTGATGTAGGGGGATAGCAGCTGTTCTGAAAGGGGTAAAAACCTGCGTAAGAATCCTGTCCAGCATCAAATAAGGGGAAAAAATACCTCAATCTGTGGGGAGAATAACAAAAACCTGTCACCAGTGAGACACTGGGAACTACCATTATAAATGGGAAATGGGGAGTGCTTTCTACTTCCGAGAAAGGAGAAGAAAACTACCTCTTGAGACCAGAACTAAAACTGGTATAAGAAGGGAATAATTTTGAAGGACACTCCCAGACATCTAGGGACACAGTTACTGAGACGAGGTTAATCAGAATATCAGAGACCACTCCCTTCCTGTCCCCCAACACTAGCTTACCAAGTATGGAATAAAAGTAATAGTGGAATACTGCTATGAGATTTGGTAGCGACAAACTGCATTAGTCAGGGTTCTCCAAAGAAACAGAACAAATAAGATGTATTTGGAGATATATGAGGAGATTTATTATAGGAATTGGCTCACACAGTTATCAAGGCTGAAAAATCTCATGATCTGCCATCTGAAAGTTGGAGAGCCAAGAATGCCAGTGATGTAATTCTGTTTGAGTCCGAAGCCCTGAATTCTGTATTCAGGTTTCTCAGATAAACTAAAACTAAGAGCATTTCCCACCAGCAAAATGACATTGAAGAAATGTTAAAGAAAATTCCTCAGACTTAAAGAATATGGTTAGAGACAAAATTATGAATGTATAGCAAGGAATTAAGAGCACTGGGGATAGAATAAATAAATCAGGATAATAAAGTATTATATTTTTATAGTTATTCAATTACCTAAAACAAAATTGTTACACTGTATTGATTGTTCATGGCACATATATCAAATACAACAAGAGTATTATAAAGGAAAGAATTGAGAAATTGAGACCATATTGTTGTAAATTACTTAAAATACCCATGAAGATGTATAATATTGACTATGGTTAATTAAAGATAAAAATTGAAAACCTCAGGGCAACTGCTGAAAGCATAACTTAAAAGTAAAGATAAAATTGAAGGATTAAAATAACAAATTTGCTCCAGAAAATGAAGTGGGGGGGGGTGTGTGTGTACAAAAACAAACAAACAAACAAACAAACAAACAAAACAGATGGAACAAATAGAAAACAGCCTGCAAAATGACAGGTTTTAATTCAGACACACCAATAACCAAATAAATGCGAATGACTTAAACACGGCAACAGTAGCAAAAAGGCAGAGACTGTTGGGGTGTCTGGGTGGCTCAGTTGGCTAAGCGTCCAGTGTTGGCTCAGGTTATGATCTTATGGTTTGTGAGTTCAAGCCCCACATTGGACTCTGTGCTACAGCTCAGAGCTTGGAGGCTGCTTCGGATTCTGTGCCTCCCTCTCTCTCTCTGCCCCTCCCCTGCTCATACTCTGTCTCTCTCTTTCTCAAAAATAAATAAACATTAAAAAAAAAGAAAAAAGCAGAGACTCTTGAATTGGATAAAAAGCTGGGGCGCCTGGGTGGCTCAGTCGGTTAAACGTCCGACTTCGGCTCAGGTCACGATCTCGCGGTCCGTGAGTTCGAGCCCCGTGTCGGGCTCTGGGCTGATGGCTCAGAGCCTGGAGCCTGCTTCCGATTCTGTGTCTCCCTCTCTCTCTGCCCCTCCCCCATTCATGCTGTCTCTCTCTGTCTCAAAAATAAATAAAACGTTAAAAAAAATTAAAAAAATTGGATAAAAAGCAAGAAATATCAGTATGCTTTCCACAAGAAAAGCACTTTAAATATGAGGACATACATAGGTGAAAATGAAAGGATTGAAATAAGGAATACAATACCCAAAAGTAAACTGGAGTTTCAAAGCACTTCAGAGCAATGATTATTATTAAAAATGAAAATAGATACAACATAATGAAAAATAGTCAATTTCCCCAAAGTCGTAACAATACAAAATATGTATATTCTCAACAATAGAGCTAGAAAAACAGAAAACAAAAATTAATGAAACTGAGAAAAATGGACAAACATATTTTTGGCTGAAAATGTCAATGCTACTCCTTCTACTTGATAAAAGAAATCAAAAAAACAGTCCGAACATAGAGACTAAGGAAGATGGTATTCTTACGATCTGTCAGTTTCTGTGGGAGGTTAAGAGCCTCTTTTTCCTCTGTAGGAGCTTAACATTGTTAATGCACTATGACTTCACGTTGCAATTCGATTATTTCTACTTCAATTATTTTCATGCCAATCACCTTTACAAAAATATGAGACCCATGAGGAAGGATAGATAGATGTAGAGGGATGTGATATTTATTTGATCCCTAAAACCTGATATATTGAAGAACCTTGGTTTTTCTGACTACACACAGAAAATCTACAGGTGCTTCATGTGATACATATGGAAAATAAATGAAAGTATGTCATAATTTTAATGTGTAAGTTTTCAGTAGTAAGAAGATAAATATTTGTTGCCTGTATGCATCATCTCCATTTATCATTTTCAGAGTGAGTCTTATGATAATTGTAACTGGAAATGTAACATAAATGTACTCTATTATGTTGGGTTTGGTTGTTTTCTTTGTTTTAATTTAACATAAATACTGGTTATTTAATGTATATTGAATTATCATCTCTTCTTTTCCTCCAAACACTCAGTTTAATAAATGTGAAATTTCCAAATGTATTATAATTAAAAGTAAGCATAAATATAAAGATAGAAGAGGATAAAGGTTAACTTCCAATAATATATCATACCAAGAAAATAAATTATTTGCTCAAAATAGAGATTAAGTTGTATATAAATGATGATTTCTGATGGCCAAAACATCATGTATTATGCTACCCTGAAGCTTAACAATAAATATAGAACTACTAGTCATATTTCTTTGCTAATTCTTTATACATGTTACTTCTAGGAAGAGACTCCATTTTTAAGTAGAGTAAAGTAAAGAATGTGCTGTTGTTTCCCCCATTTAGCACTAAAAAAGTTGGAATTAAAACAATGGTCTTGTTTTTAATCCATCCTTACATTCAAAATAGAAAGTCATTTTATGAATTATTCAATTTCTTTCAGAATCACTCATTTTGATTTCTAAGTATTCAATTGTCAGCTCCATAAAGAAATACGCACTAACATCAATATAAGAACTTTATAATAGTATTTAGAAAACATGACTTTTTATGAAAGAATACTTTGATATTTGAATAATAATTATAAAGGATAAATATATATTTATTGAGTTTATGACATTTAAAATCTATTAAAACATTAATTAAAGTGAAAAAAATTGATAATTGCAGTTATCCATACACAAGTCTCTCTCTCTCTCTCTCTCTCTCTCTCTCATATGTAGAGAGAGTGATAAATAGAGACAGACACACAGAGAGATGGATAGATCTCAACTGCAATAAATAAAACATTTAAAACAGAAATTGTACCAGTTCCTTAATCTGCTGGAAAATTCTAGCAAGTATGTCATGCAATTAAAGTAAAAATTCCAATGGTAAAAAAATTGAAATACTTTAAGAATCAAATATCTTAATAAACTATACCCTTGTTATCTCAATTGATATACAGAACAAACAAAGCCTGCTTACACAATATTCTTTTAGATATTTTGTTTGCCGAAAGTATTCTAGGTGCTGTGAGCTTCATTTTTTTTTATTTAACCAAAAATTAGGGTATATTAATTGCAGATAACCTCAAAAATATCAACTGATTTGTCCCAGAATACTGTAATATGTGTCCCAAATCCCCATCTACAAATGTGATATTCATGTTGTTTATAAAGTTTCAATGGGTTTTTAAAAATAGTTACTACCATATATATGCAGCAAAAATACAGATGATAGATGATAGATAGATAGATAGATAGATAGGCTCTTTAGGATTCTGAAATAAACTTACAGTTTGTCTTTACTTAAAGTAAGTACTGTGTTATGGTTAAATATATAGTCTCAAAGAAAATTTGGTACAATAAGGAACTATTTTTGCTTAACATAGCCAAATCTGCAGCATTCTGTGTTAATGAGGCTGTGGTCACTCTATACCAATGCATACTGATCTTATCAACAAATTAGTACCTTTGCCATAGGTTGAGGGAAAGCTTAATTTAGCTTATACACATGCAAAGAGTTTCTTTAAATCCAGTGTCTTTGATTCTCATATTGCAAAAGAGACTTTACTTTCCAATGTGCACTATAAAATAACTGCCTTTTTGGCTTATTTATTAACTAACAAATGTATTTTCTCTCTTTTTACAAGGTACTGCTGCTCATCCCATCTTTTTGCCTTAAGACCTTTGTGTCTGCTCTGAGTCAATGTCCTTTTTAGGTCTTTAACCGAGAGGGTAGTTTATGCTTATTTTTGTGGAAGAGAATATTTAATGGAATCTATATTATGTCATTTTCCTGCAGCACCATTAAATACCAAATCCTCCTACAGATAGATAGGGAATGTGTGTTTTTTTTTAATTTGAATTTTATTTAAATTTTAGTTAGTTGACATACTGTGCAATATTGGTTGCAGGAATAGAATTCAGTGATTCATCACTCACATACAACACCCAGTGCTCATCACAAGTGCCCTCCTTAGTACCCATTATCCATCTAGCCCATCTCCCACTTACTTACCTCTATCAACCCATAGATTGTTTTCTATCATTAAGAATCTCTTGGGGAGCCTGGGTTGCTCAGTTGGTTAAGTGTCCAACTTTAGCTCAGGTCATGATTTTGCATTCCGTGAATTCAAGCCTCGCATTGGTCTCTGTCTGTATAGAGCTATGTGCTGACAGCTCTGAGCCTGGAGCCTGCTTCAGATTCTGTCTCCCTCTCTCTATGCTCCTTCTCTCTCTCTCTCAAAAATAAATAAATGCTACAAAAAAAAAAAAAAGAGTCTCTTGTGGTTCATTTCCCTCCCTTCTCTCCCCCACTTCCCATATGTTCATCTGTTTTATTTCTTAAATTCCACATATGAGTGAAATCATATGGTATTTTCCTTTATCTTATTGACTTATTTCTTTTAGCATAACACAATCTAGCTCTACCCACATCATTGTAAATGGCAAAGTTTCATTCCTTTTGATGGCTGAGTAATATTCCATTATATATATATATATATATATATATATATATATATATATATATATATACCACATCTTCTTTATCTATTCATCTATCGATGGACATTTGGGCTCTCTCCATAGTTTGGCTACTGTTGATAATGCTGCTATAAACATAGGGGTGCATCTACCCCTTTGAATCTGTATTTTTGTATCCTTTGGGTAAATACCTAAGAGTGCAATACCTGGTCATAGGTTACTTCCATTTTTGGTTTCTTGAGGAACCTCCATACTGTTCTCAAGAGTAGCTTCACCAATTTGCTTTCCCACCAACAGTTCAAGAGTCTTCCCCTTTCTCTGCATCTTCACCAATACGTATTGCTTCTTGTGTTGTTAAGTTTAGCCATTCTGACAGGTGTGAGGTCGTGTATCTTTGTCGTTTTGATTTTTATTTCTCTGATGAGAGATGATGATGAGAGAGGGTGATGTTGAGCATCTTTTCGTGTGTCTGTGAACCATCTGGATGTCTTCTTTAGAAAAGTGTCTATTCATGTCTTTTGCCCATTTCTTCACTGGATTGTTTTTTGGGTGTTGAGTTTGATAAGTTCTTTATAGATTTTGTTTACTAACCCTTTATCCAATATGTCATTTGCAAATATCTTCTCCCATTCTGTCAGCTGCCTTTTAGTTTTGTTGATTGTTTCCTTCATTGTACAGAAGATTTTTGTCTTGATGAAGTCCCAATACTACATGTTTGGTTTTGATTCCTTTACCTTCAGCAATGTGTCTAATAAGAAGTTGCTCCAGCTGAGGTCAAAGAGGTTACTGCCTGTGTTCTCCTCTAGGACTTGGATGGTTTCCTGTCTCACATTTAGGTCTTTCATCCACATTGAATTATTTTTATGTATGGTGTAAGAAAGTGGTCCAGGTTCATTCTTCTGTATGCTGCCATCAAGTTTTCCCAATATGATTTGGTAAAGAGACTGTCTTTTTTCCATTGTGTATTCTTTCCTGCTTTGTCAAAGATTAGTTGACCATATAGTTGTGGGTCTATTTCTATGTTTTCTATTCTGTTCCATTAATCTCTGTGTCAGTTTTTGTGCCAGTACCATACTGTCATGATGATTATAGCTTTGTAACATAACTTGAAATCTGGAATCGTGATGCCTCCAGTGTTGTTTTTCTTTTCCAGGATCAATTTGGCTATTCGGGGTCTTTTGTGGTACCATGCAAATTTTGGGATTGTTTGCTCTTTGTAAAAAATACTGGTGGTATTTTGATAGAGATTGCATTAAATGTGTAGATTGTTTTGGGTAGTATAAACATTTTAGCCATGTTTGCTCTTCCAATCTATTAACATAGAATACTTTTCCATTTCTTTGTGTCCTTTTCAATTTCTTTGTAAGTGTTCTATAGTTTTCAGAATGTAGATCTTTTACCTCTTTAGTTAGGCTTATTCTTAGGTATCTTTTTTTATGTGTGTGCAATTAGAAATTGGATTGATTCCTTAATTTTTTTGCTGCTGCTTCATTTTTGACATATAAAAATGCAACAGATTTGTGCATGTCAATTTTATATCTTGCGATTTTGCTGAATTATTGTATGAGTTCTAGCCATTTTTGGTGGACAGTTTTTTTTTTAATTTTTTTAACGTTTATTTATTTTTGAGACAGAGAGAGACAGAGCATGAACGGGGGAGGGTCAGAGAGAGGGAGACACAGAATCTGAAACAGGCTCCAGGCTCTGATCTGTCAGCACAGAGCCCGACGTGGGGCTCGAACTCACGGACTGCGAGATCACGACCTGAGTGGAGGTCGGCCGCTTAATGGACTGAGCCACCCCATGGTTTTTTTTTAAAAGAATATCATATCATTTGCAAATAGTGAAATTTTGACTTCTTGGAGATTTGGATGCCTTTTATTTCTTTTTGTCATCTGATTGCTGAGGCTAAGAGTTCCAGGACCATGTTAAATAACAATGGTGAGACTGGATATCCTGTAGGGGAAAGTCTCTCAGTTTTTCCCCATTGAGGATGAGATTAGCTGTGGGTCTTTTACATATGGCCTTTATGATGTTGAGGTATGTTCCATCTATATCCACTGTTGAATTTGCTAATATCTGGCTGAGAATTTTTGCATCCATCTTCGTCAAGGATATTGGCCTGTAATTCTCCTTTTTAGTGAGGTCTTTGGTTTTGGGATCAAGGTAATGCTGACTTTGTAGAATGAGTTTGGAAGTTTCCCTTCCATCTCTATTTTTTGAAACAGTTTGAGAAGACCAGGTATTAACTTTTCTCTAAATGTTTGTTAGAAATCCCCTGGGAAGTCATCTGGCCAGGACCCTTGTTTTTTGGGAGATTTTGGTTAATTATTCAATTATCTTTGATGGTTATGGGTCTGTGCAAATTTTCCATCTCTTCCTGTTTCAATTTTGGTAGTATGTGAGTTTCTAGGAATTTGCCAATTTCTTCCAAATTGCTGAGTTTGTTGACATATAATATTTCATAATATTCTATTGTAATTGTTTGTATTTCTGTGGTGTTGCTTGTCATCTGTCCTCTTTCTTTTGTGATTTTATCTGCTTGGATCCTTTCTCTTTCTGTTTAATAAGTCTGGCTAGGGGTTTATCAATTTTGTTAATTCTCTCAAAGAACCCTCTCTTAGTTTTGTTGATTTGTTCTACTGGGATTTTGTTTGTTTGTTTCTTTGCTTATTGTTTGTGTATCTTTTATTTCTGCTCTCCCTTTATTATTTCCTTTCTTCTGCTGGCTTTAGGCTTTATTTGCTGTTCCTTTTCTAGCTCCTTTAGGTGTAAGGGTAGGTTGTATTTGGGACATTCCTTGCTTCTTGAAAAATGCATGAATTGCAGTATACTTCACTCTTAGGTCTCTCTTTGCTGCATCCCAAAGGTTTTGGATTGTTGTGTTTTCATTTTAATTTGTTTACATGAATTTTTTTTTAATATTATCCTTAATTTCTTGGTTAATCTGTTCATTCTTATTAATCTCCACGTATTTGAGGGCTTTCCAAATTTTAGCTTGTGGTTGATTTCAAGTTTCATAGTGTTGTGATCTGAAGATATGCATGGTAAGATTTCTATCTTTTTTGTACTTGTTGAGGACTGATTTGTGACCCAATGTATGATATATTCTGGAGAATGTTCTGTGAGCACTCCAAAAGAATGTGTATTCTGCTGCTTTAGGATGAAATGTTCTGAATATATCTGTTAAATCCATCAGGTCCAGTGTGTCATTCAAAGCCATTGTTTCCTCTTTGATTTTCTGCTTAAATGATTTGTCCATTGTTGTCAGTGGGGTGTTAAATTCCCCTACTATTACTGCATTATTATTACTGAGTTTCTTTATGTTTGTTATTAATTGATTTATATATCTGGGTGCCTCCACATTAAGAGCATAAATATTTACTACTTTTAGATCATCTTGATGGATAGACCCCTTAATTATGATATGGTGCCCTTCCTCATCTCTTGTTACAGTCTTTGTTTTAAAATCTGGTTTGTCTGATAGAAGTATGGCTATTTCAACTTTCTTTTGATGTCCATTAGCATGATCTATATTTTTCCATCCCCTCACATTCAATCTGCAGGTGTCTTTAGGTCTAAAATGAGTCTCTTATAAATATCATATAGATGGATCTTGGGTTTATTGTTTTATTTTTTTCCCCCTCATACCCAATGTCTTTGATTGGAGCATTTAGTCCATTTACACTTAGTGATTATTGAAAGATATGGATTTATTGCCATTGTGTTACCTGTGGAGTTTGTGTTTCTGGTGATGCTGTCTGGTCCTTTCTAATCTTTGTTGCTTTTGGTCTCCACCTCCCTCGCCCAATCAAAGAGTACCCCTTTAAATTTCTTGCAGAACTGGATTAGTGTTCACAAACTGAAGAGTATTTGTTTGTCTAAGAAACTCTTTATCTCCCCTTCTATTTTGAATGGCAGTCTTGCTGGATAGATTATTCTTGGCTGCATTTTTCCACTTTGGCAAGTTGAATATATTTTGCCACTCCTTTATTGCCTGCCAAGTGTCTGTGGACGTATCTGCAGCAAACCTGATCTATCTTCCCTTGTCGGTTAAGGACATTATTCCCCTTGCTGCTGTCAGGATTCTTTCCTTGTCTTTGTAGTTTGTGAATTTAACTATGATATGTTTGGCAATTGCTGGATTTTGTTTAATTAATGGGAGTTCTCTGTGCTTCTTGGATTTTGATGCTTGTGTATTTCCCCAGATTAGGGGAAGTTTTCAGCTATAATTTGCTCACATAAACCTTTTGTCTCCTTTTCTCTCTCTTCATCTTCTGGGACTCCTGTGATATGAATGCTACTACTTTTAATAAATTGCTGAGTTCTCTAAGAGTGCCTTTGTGATTCCCAACCTTTGTTTCCTTCTTTCCTTCAACCTTTTTTATTTTCCATAATTTTAACTTCAATATTGATAATTCACTCCTCTGGCTCATCCATCCTTGTTTTGTGGCCTCCATTTGCATTTGCATGTCAATTATATCATTTCTCATTTTCGTCTGATTAGATTTAAGTTCTTTTATCTCTTTAGAAAGGTATTCTCTGGTGTCTTCTATGCTTTTTACAAGCCCAAATAGAATCTTTGTAAACATTGTTGTAAATTATAGTTTATCTTACTTATATCTGCATTGATTAAATCTTTGGCCATCTTCTTTCTCCTTTCTTTCTATCCAAGTAAATTCCTCCATCTAGTCATTTTGGAGGAAGAAACAACACCAACAACAATAATAATAATAGAATTAAATTTAAAAAATTGAATTTAAAAAATCAAATAAAGGAAACTAGATCTTAGGTGTGTTTGGGTTTACTTGTTAGGAGAATTTTAATAGAAAAAAGGGAAAAGACAAAAGAACACTGAAAAGTTATAAAATAAAAAATTTTTTAAATTCAATTAAAAATTAGAATAAGAGAAACAATTTTGTTCTTTCTGTATCCAAGAAACAAAAGAAAAGAAACAAAAACAGAAACAACAACAATAAGAAAGAAAGAAAAAGAAAGAAAGAAAGAAAGAAAGAAAGAAAGAAAGAAAGAAAGAAGAAAGAAAGAAAGAAACACGAGCAAACAAAAAAGTCCAAATTAAGCTAAATCTAGTTTCCCCTAGAGCTGAAATTTTGTTACAGTCTTTGTTCAGTAGACTAAGTTTATGGGAGGGATTTATGCTGGTCTTTTGAGGGAAAGTTCTGCAACTCTTATTCTCAGGCCAACTTGCTGTAGTGGAGATGTGCCTGGAGGCCAACAGAGGGTGAGACTTGGTATAATGCTTCCATTCTCCACTTGCTAGAGCTTTTTAGCTCACTTGGGTTGATCAATGTTAATGGGCTAATGATAAAAATAGCATTACTCCACTCTCTAGTCTCCAGAGCAGGAAGTTCCTGCCTTCACAGACATGTGATCAGTCATAATCCTGTGTCTCCCACTTCTGTCAGCTCCCCCGACCTTCTCCCTGTCTTGTCTGAGCTGTCTGCCTTACAGGCGGCACCTCCCCCAAGAGTTTTATCTCAGATGTGACTGTGTTTCAAAATCCATACTTTAGAGTACCCTATGCCTCCAATCCACACTGATCCTCTGGGAGAAAGCCTTGTCGTGTCGTGGCTGGGGCTGGCTTGTCCCAGGAAATAGGTATACCATGGAGCATTGCTCAGAGTTTATGGTAAATTGTAATACACAGTCAGTACCAGGGTTTGTTGCCCTCATCTGGCCATATCATCTCTACCAATTACACTCCAAGCAGGGGAATCTCTTTTTCCTGTGCAACCCAGAGGACCTTCAGACAATGCTACCCTCTCCTGGGGCTCTGCCCTACTTCCTCACTGGAGCATTGCTAGGGTCTGACATCTGAAACTTCAGACTTTGTGCTCTGTTGTTTATAAAAAAACTGGCCATATTGAAACCCTCCCTTTTTTCCCCCACCAATGGTTTTGGGGAACAGTTTTCTTGTGTATTTCCTTCTTCATGTTTTCATTCTTTTTCTCTAGCTGCTATCAAAGGGAGTGTTTTCTTGTGCAAACTCAATGCTCTGCTCTCTCTTCTCTTCTGTCTTCCACCTTTCCACCAAGACAACTCTATCCCTCTGTGGCACAGCAGCTCTTCCTTGCCCTCAGTTTACTTCTCTGTATCATGTAACTGCTGTGTTCTCTCCCTTAAATTATGCAGATTGTTCTGTTAATCCTCAGATCAATTTCCTGCATGTTCAAGTGGTTTGATGTATATCTATCTACGTGTTCAAGGGATGAGACCAGCCAAGGTCCCCTTACTACTCTGCTAACTTGACTTCTGCTCAAGAGACGATCTTTTTTACTAGTACACATTTTTCTTTTTGTGGTTTTTTTTTTTATTATTGAAGAATAGTTGAAAAGCATGTTATATTAACTTTAGGTGCACAACATAGTGATTCAACAATTCTATACATTACTCAATACTGATCACAATAGGTGTAGTCATAGCACACATTTTAAGTTAATTATGGGTTAACTTATTCTAAGTATACTTGCCAATTCTTTTAATAAATTCCACCAATGTGTCAAATTAAATTGGTGAAACATGGATGGACCTAGAAACATTATGTTAAGTGAAATAAGACAGAGAAAGACAAATATCATATGATTTTGTTGCAGGATTTTTACCCCAATACTCGAGATACGTTGTCTCACCAGTTCATGGAATGAAGAGGCGGGCACAAAATATGCAACAAGCAAAAGTTTAGTATAGTACAAGGAAGAATAGTATGAAAGCTCTCTTTACAGAGAGGGGCATTCAAAAGTGAATGCCTGTGACTATAGGCAACCATCCTTGTTTTATAAGTTTCTGGTCAACCCTCCCTTCCCTTCCCCCCTGTTTCCTCTCAGGTCCCACCCTTATTGGCTTCATGACTCTAGATGCTGGGTGGTCCATTCCTAATTGGCTCGATTCCATTGTATGAGGGGTGAACCATTTCTTGTGGATCATATGTCTTATGGTGTAATACTTATTTTTAGTTAGGACTTTTGTCAAATTCCTGAGGGAAACCTGAAGGGGAGTAGATGATGTCTGTTACATTCTTAAGAGAACCTTACACCCTAGGGAGTTTACTGTGGTAAGATACTCCCAGCATTGTTCCAAAATATGTGTTTTTCCCTTCCCAGGGACCTTAAGTCCTATCCTCTCTCTCTCTGACTAGTGAACTCTATCATTTCCTATCATACTTTCATTTATATGTGGAATCTAAAAAAAAAAATGATTAAACAAACAAAAAGTAAAATCAGAGTATAAATACAGAGAACAAACTGGTAATTGCCAGAGGAGAGAGGCTGGAAAGATGGGCAAAATGGGCAAAGGGGAGTGGGACACAGAAGCTTCTAGTTATGAAATGAATAAATGATGGGAATAAAGGGTCCAACATAGGGAATATAATCAATGGTATTGTAATAGTGTTGCATGGTGACAAATGGTAGCTACACTTGCGGTAAGCATAGCATAATGTATAGAGTTGTCAAATCACTATTTTGTACACTTGAAACTAATATAACTCTGTGTGTCAACTATACTCAAATTTAAAAATATATATTTATTTTTCTCGAAATTTATTACAATACTGGGAGAATAAAAACATGCTCAAATCAATTTATGGTGGAAGTTGAACATGCAGGAACTTTTCATGTGGAAAATAGACAAAGGTGATAAAAATGGCTTACACGCTCACATTTTTTCCCCTGAATTCTACGGAGACATCAAATGGCCATCTCTAGATTTGCATGCCTCATTTCTTGATAAACACCTATGATAGAACACCATTGATTGTCTAAGGCATTGTCTTAAGAAAGAAAAATTGCATAAACAAGTTTATATAGAAGAGTTCATTTTCTTTTCTAACTTGTAGTGTTTGAAACCTGATATGGGAGGAGAATTGAATCAAAACAAGTCTAAGATGTGAAAAGCTATCCAGGCTCTCATTTTCTCAAAACTTGCAGGCTCTTTAATTGAATTTACTTTCCATCATTTTATTAAATACTATAACATATTTTTTAATAATAACAAAAGTTGATAAAATTGTGCTAATAGCTCAAAATATTATGGATACTAATTGTTTAATTAATCTACTTATTTTATTCATTAGCTGTGGACATGAAGTAATTATAATTTAATCTCTTATTGTACGAGTATGAAGGCTATATTACAATAAATTGTATGTAATTTCAATTATGTAATTATGATACAGGATGAAGCCATTCTCACTGATTCACCAAGGAACTGTCTTCAAGAAGAATAGTAAATGATATTTTAAAATCGCTGTTTTTATCATTTTACTTTTTCATGGAATGCAGGCATGTCTTCTTTAGATTCGGTTAGTATGAAGTTTGACATTTGTTGGGTGTGAAATGCATGATGCAGTTCATTATTAATTTATTATCACCATCAAGTAATTTCCTCACCAGAGAGCAGTAAAATGCTCCCTTTTCTATCAATTACATTCCACTGGATCAAAAAGAGGAATTTCACAGCTACTTTTTACCAATACTAAATCTAGTAAGAACAAGTAAATGTTCTAAATGTCATGGTCACTATATATATAGTTTAATCATGTCTTTAAATATTCTTTTAGTTCTCTTTTCAGACTAGTTTGTTTCCCCTGAAAAAATTGATGTGCTTAAAATTAGTCAATGCAATAAATTGAACTGGCCCCTCTTGGTTCATAAAATATTTACTGTGTCCCCAAATGTCAAAATACTTTATTCTAGTGTTTTCAAAAACTATGATTTATCATGCTGTCAGAGGTGAAGAATTAGGTTTCCCTCTTGAAGCAGATAATAACAAACTGATAGTTTAAAATGTACGTATTTTAAAATCCATGAAATCAAATTTCACTTCACATTGTCTGCTATATTAAGTAATGTCTTTGTATTAATAAAAAAACTGTATCCGGCACACTTTTTGCTGCCGAAAAATAAACTAAAACGGGTTCAAATGTTAGGCTTCGCCAAAGAGAAGTCATTCTAATTTGTACCAATTCCACATTTCCTTACATTTAGTAACAATTCTCTCAATACTCAGAAGGCCATGTGCGGTGATTATAGACCACAGTGGGGAATAAACTTTTCCTTACACTCCACTAGCATTTCACATATTTTTTTTTCTTTAACCCACTTATTTATAATAGGCTTAAGGGAAGAATGGCTTTTCAGATAGCAAAAGGCAGTGAAGCAGCTAACATAGAATTTCATAATGTTTTTGCTGGGTGGCAGAGCAGTAATAGTTGCATAAGTGGAAGCATTTCTAGGTGCACCTGGCATTTATCACCAATTCGAGTGCACACTTGTCTTTGGTGCATGGCCAGGTCTATAATCAGGAAACAAGGGTAAACCGTATAGTGATGATTTTAATGATCATTTTAGGAGAGGGAAGTACAAGTGCTTAGTATCTTCATATTTAATGATGAAATATAGATGACTCTGCATACTTCTTCTGAAATATATTTGAAATTCCAGTTTCAGACCTCTCTAATAAGTAAATTAAGAAATATTTCGTCATTCCAGAAGAAACGCGAGGAATGCTTTTCCAAAGACATCTTCAAAATGAAAGACGTAAATCATTTTAATACTATAAACAAATTTAGACAAATACATGTGTATAATCTTAAATGGATTTGCAAGTATGATATTCACTAACATCATGTATTTTTTTGGCTAGAGAAAATAACAAGTTCTTAGATACTACTCATGTCTTAACTTTAAAAAATAAATACAATAATATGCTCATATTGTACATTGAGATAGCAATACTTTTTTAAATTATGGTTTTAAGACAATGCTTTATTTCAATGAAAGTGTAACCATAATAAATTTTAGAAAGACTTATTTCAACAATAAAAATAGATAGTAAATTTGCATTATATGTTGAAAGTAATTACATAATCTGAAAACACATGTTGAAGTCAGAATACAATATTTCTTGAAATATCTACTTTAAGTGACAGGTTCATCTTCTTTTTTTAAAGTAAATTTTTTCATGAGTAACTTTGTAAAGTTATTTTCACTGAGTCAGGAAACGTGTGAGTTTGATGATCTATCCATATCTGATAGAAATTCCATCACCTGATTCTCATTGTTCTTACCTATAGTTAGACTTGTGGTTGGTACTTACAGACCCATGAAAAATTAGCTCAATGATCTTGAGTAAGATATGTCATCTGAGTCTCAGTCTCCTTATCTCTAAATCAAGAGTGTTGGATTATATGAAATATGTAGACACTGCATGCTCTCCCAGTTCTTTATGCCTGTAGTTCTTTACATCTGTGAATGTCGTGATGTATTAAAATTGAGAAATATGATGAGACTAAAAGCATGCTTATTTGATCAAGTTTGTCATTTGATTTTGAACCTTCACATTACTATTTAAACACTCAAAATAGATAATGTGTCTAAAACAAATATGAGGAAATTAGCTAACGATGGCAACTTATTTTTAAAAATACAAACATGAAATATATTATTTAAAAGGCATTCCAGGTCTTCTCTTCCTCGAACCATATGCATGTGCGCACGTGCACACACACACACACACACACACAACACCCATACACACACATAGTCACGTGTCCTCACGTGATACACACTTCTAAGCCTATCTCCCACTGTAAATTTTACTTTGTGACTAGGGCAAGAACTCCAAAGTTTATAAGGGAAAAGGTATTTTCTTTTTATTTATTTTGCTTCGGTTTTTTCTTTCTTTAATGATGCTGTAAGGTTTAAAACTGTTAAGTGGCCATGCTCTAAGTGTTGGAGAAAGGGGGAACATTTGTTTTATTAACCTCAGGAAAATTAAGAATCACTACATTTCTATACATAGATAGTATAAACGCTATCTAGACCCCAAATGTTAATTTTTGTATCATAAACTCTTACAACACTACATATTTTCTTTTTTTTTTCTTTTTTTTAAATGTTTATTTATTTTTGAGACAGAGAGGGAGCATGAACGGGGGAGGGTCAGAGAGAGAGGGAGACACAGAATCTGAAACAGGCTCCAGGCTCTGAACGGTCAGCACAAAACCCGACCTGGGGCTCGAACTCACCGACCGTGAGATCATGACCTGAGCCGAAGTCGGACGCTTAACCGACTGAGCCACCCAGGCGCCCCCAGATTTTCAAATGTACATGTTTTTACCTTGATTCTGCCTTTGCTCACTTTTCTTCAACTTTTCCTCATGTTTCTCAAGGCTGTATAGTGTTTTGTGGTTTAATTTTTAAAAGGTAACCATAGCATTCCATGCAACATGATTCTTAAATATCAAAATTATAAAACAGTTTCATTATGAAAATCAAGAATTCCTTCTGCCATTCATCCTGTACCTAAACCCACTTCTTTAGAAACCATTTTAATTCTTTCTGTTTTTAAGTCTTCACTGGCTTTCCCCTGTGACAGACTTCTAATTTTCCTACGTTACCTATACTCCCCTTATTCCATCTGGCCATAAGCCTCTGTGCAGAGCTAGGAACTTCCTTTCCAGGCCAGTCATATTGTTATGTGTGGCCATGTGATTACACTCAAGCCAATGGCATAGGAGTAGCTTCTAGTCATAAATTTAAAAATATTAGTAGAATGGTCTTCTATTTCTCTCTTTTCTTTATTCCCAAATGTGCTGCTAGTGAGCCAGCACATGAGGGAGAGATACCCTGCAGGTGACCAAAGCAATAGAACAAGGAAAACTGGGTCCCCTGATATCCTCATGGAAAATAACCACTTATGTGACCTAGCTGTCTACTACAGTAGACTGTTCTGGAAGAAAGAAATACACATCTGTCAAATTTAAGTGTCATTTAAGTGTATGAACTTTAAGGTCTTATTGTTATAGCAAATTAGAGCATGTCCTAATTAATGCAGAAACTGGCATTTCATTTCTTTTTAATTTTAAGGCATTTTATTTATTCTATGGCTCAAAGAAGGGTTCTAATGTAACAAACTGATGACATAATAAAACAAAACTAACACATCGTTGCTTTACTCTGTGGCGTAACAAGTGGGATATTGCCATAAGAAATAACCTGGATGAAAAGACAAGGAGAGGAGAGGAGAGGAGAGGAGAGGAGAGGAGAGGAGAGGAGAGGAGAGGAGAGGAGAGAAGAGGGAAGGAAAGGAAAGGAAAGGAAAGGAAAGGAAAGGAAAGGAAAGGAAAGGAAAGGAAAGGAAAGGAAAGGGAAGGAAAGGAAAGGAAAGGAAAGGAAAGGAAAGGAAAGGAAAGGAAAAAGAAAAGAAAAGAAAAGAAAAGAAAAGAAAAGAAAAGAAGAAAAGAAAAGAAAAGAGAAAAATAACCTGAATGGATTAAATAACCAGATAGTAGATAGTAGCAAAATAGTTGGTGAAAATGATGATTGAGATAATTAATTAAGTAGAGGAGATACATGAGTTTCTCTTGTTGCACGGGTGGAAATGGTGAGTTTATAGTAAGGGGAATGCATTTATACCCTAAGAGGTAATAGAGTGAATTGTAGAGTACAGTACACCACTGACTGTTCCCAGTATCCTGTTCTCCCCCTGCTTTTAAAGTAATAGAAACACTCATGTTTTAGAAGATATGAGCCACCTCAGATAGAAACTGCATTGTCTGAGCTCTCTTACACCCATATTTGTCCATGAAATTATTATTATTTTTTTTATCGCTGGAATTTGATTTACGTTCTCAGGTCATGTTATTTAAAAAAGAAGTTACCCACCTTCTGTATCCTTTCTCTACCCGCCCATGTGTGAGTATTCTATCAAGTCAGCTCTAATTAAGTGAATTAGTAGGATAATATCCCATGATGACTACAAAAGGAGATACGAGGAACTTGGGTTCTTCAAAGACTTTGCTGAGTAAAACAACTTACCTGGTTTCAAACATCTTCCTACTTTTCAACTGATAAGTGAGAAAAAATAAATCTCTATTGTATCTGAACACCTATAAATTGTTATGACAGCTTGGCATATATTCTCACTAATACATAAATGCTTCACTAATGTTTAAGCAGATTTTTTAAAAAGTTTATCATCTGGTGATATATTCTCTTTCTCTCTTCCTTTGATAGATAAGGACAAATTTGACATACCTTTTTTATCCCTCCCACCATTTCAATGGTTAACTGTATATTTCAAATAGCACATTTCTATTTCTATTTCATGTATCACTACCCACCACAGTATTTCTACTCCAATTTTATAAGCTAAAGAGATTAGTCCTCCCCTCCCACTATTCACCTTCTCTCCCAAATTTCAGATCTCAAACCTACAAATTATGTCTTTTTTATCCTCAAAGATGATAATGATTTCATTCTTTTTCTAACATTACTTAAATCTTTTATTTCAATTTGGCTTTCAATGTTGTGACCTCAATTGATTGTAAGAGCTGAAACTAATTATTAAAATTCAGACTTTTGTGACTGTCGAAGTACATTCACTATGGAGAAAAATACTGGGCTACCATTGGATGTCTCTTGTGCATGTATCTAATATCACAATTCTAGTGGTATGCAAACAATGTTCCTAACAACAGTTTAGGATTTCTTTTTCTTAGAGATATCTTTATTGGTGAATGGATTTATACCATATATTACTTGACAGAACTTCTTTTACTCTTGTCCTGACTTGAGCCCACCCTTTCCTTCAGTCTTTATTCTTGTCTTATTCCCTAGTTGCACTGGAAAAAAAATCCTGAAGTCTTGATAAAAAGAAAGTTAAGTGGGAATAAAATTATGCATTCAAAATTATCTTAAATTTTGAAACAGTTTTCTCATAGTCTTTAAATAATAGTTGAAGAAGTTTCTTAACAGTTTGATTCTTGTTCCATTAGATTTATTATATGTTTTTGTTTGCTTTGTTTTCAACTTGCTGGAATATTTAGATTTGTATCTTTCTTCTTAGTGTACCAAAAAATTTTTTTGATATATCTAAAAGATTTCTTTAAAGATGAATATTCTTATTGATTTTGTTAAACATTGTTATTCTTTCCATTTTAAATCCTATGCCATTCAGCTCTGAGATATTTTTTACTATTCCTGACATTTTTCTTCTCTATATTTTCTTTCAATGCTTTTGAAATGTCTCACATCGAATTCAGATCCCATTTGCTACTTGAAGTAACTCCAGACAAGTACAGCCTACCTTAGTTTCTTTTAACCTCTCAACATCAACCGCATGAAATTGGATATGTGTCTGTATCTCTGTGTGGAGAGATGTGGGTGTATATTTCAAATTCTGACTATAGTTTCTCATAACAGTTTTACCTCCATAACTGAATTATAAGATCCTTGAGATATTTATACCTCACTCTCCTATGCTCATTTTGTAATTCCCTCTGCTAAATCCTTTATGATATATAGTGATTAACAAAATAAAGATAACAAAAAATACCTACTTCACAGTTGATATACATGGTATATGGTTTGTTCTTCTTATTACATTAGAGCTGCACAACTATACAGAATTTTGCTTGGCATATCTTTGACCGAGGAAGTGTTAAATACAGATGTTGTCAATACTATGTGAAACAGTTATCTTTCTCTTATACACCCATCAACCTTTCCTTGGTATGTACCTTTTAATCTCCTATGTACCCTTCAAGATATTTAATCTTTATTTGCTCGCTCAAAGTGCAAATGGAAATTTTATCTATAATCTTTGAATAATACACCACTCAATTTATTAGTAATGCCGCTTTACATAAACCTATCCTTTTTAATATATATGTAAGGTAGTTAATATATATGTATGGCAGTTACTTGGTTTTGGTTTACCCATTAGTATCACTAGTACCAATAGGACCTTAGCAGCAGTTCAAGACAGACATTTTGAATAAAACCAGTTTGATAAAAAAAAAATAATAATAATTTAGCCAAGAGTAACCAGGAGATGGCTCATTAATTGTGAAAAGGGCATATTTTAAATGTTCCCAGTTATCTCCACATAAGATCTACTGATTACACAAAACCTGTTTTTCAGGCCACAGGCACCCCTTGTCTATGCTCTCTCTGTCTTCTAGAGTCAGCATTATCCTACCCTGAGTATAGGCTCTAAATTCATTCACCTTAGTGTTGATAAATTCTACCTTTATCCCTGTGCGTTAGATTTCTAAGGCTGTCCTAACAGATTAACACAAACTTGGTGGATTAAAACACAGAATTTTGTTCCCTCATAGTTCTGAAGACCAGACATTTGAACTCAACGTATATTTGAATTCAGTGGTGTATTCTCTCCATATTGCCTGAGGGAAATGTGTTTTTTGCCTTTTATGGCTTCTGGTGGTTGTCAGCATTTCTTCAACTAGTGGCTACTTCACTCCACTCTCTGCCGTCATGGTCTCAATGCTAGTCTCTTTTCTTTTTCTGTGTCCATTACAAAGACACTGCACGTTGAATTTAAGGCTGATCTGAACAATGCAGGATTATCTCATTATCTCAAGACCCTTAACTGTATTTACAAAGACTCCTTTTCCAAATAAAGTAACATTCACATATTCCAGGGATGAGAGTGTGGATGTGTCTTTCTGAGGACGACCACTCAACTCATTATAGTCTGATATCACTTACCAAGAACTCTCCACTTTGATAAATACACAGAGAGGTGTTCATCTCCTTTAGCAATGATGGAATGGAAATGAACCTACAACATATTTTTAAAGGAACATAAAGGGGGTTTTTCAATTTCTTTCTACACAAATTACTGCACTGTCAGGGATTGAGAGGTATCATTTCTAGCTATTTGTCTAGTCTTCTCTATTTATAGGACAGGAAAATACTAAAGAATTTTGCATTACCCTCTGCCCCAAGCTTTCACCAAGATGATATATCAATGTGTGAAATTCTGTCTTTGACAAAATAAGATCCTTTTCAGTTTCTTCCCTTCTTAGCTCCTTTTTTTCTGTCATATTTTAATCTCCCTTCTTTTTCAATTCAACCCAGATAATTCTTACAGTAATTAGTCATCATAGCTAACAATTTTAATAATAAAGACTCTAATTGGCTCTAATTTTTACTTCTTTTGTCCTTTAATTTTGGTCTCTCTCTCTCTCTCTCTTTTTATGGGGGAAGGCTCTTATGAAATATCATGTTAGAATGGTTACCACCAAAAAAACAAGCGATAATGAGTGTTAGTAAGGACACAGAGAAAAGGAAACCCTTGTACAATGTTGCTGAGAAGGTAAATTGGTGCAGCCTCTGTGAAAAACAGTATGGTGGTTCTTCAACAAGTTAAAAATAGAACTACCTTATGATCTAGCAATTTCACTTCTATATATCCAAAGAAAACAAAATCATTATTTCAAAAAGATACATGCATCCTCATAGCAGCATTATTTACGATAGCTAAGACATGAAAACAACCTAAGTGTCCATCAGTGGATGAATGGATAAAGAAGTTGTGATAAATATATACAATGGAATACTGTTTAGGCATAAAAAAGAAGGAAATCCTGCCATTTGAAATGGCATGGTGGAACTTGAAAGCATTATACTAAGTAAAATAAGTTTGACAGAGAAAGACAAATGCTCTATGATCTCACTCATGTGTGCAATCTTAAAAAAAAACAAAAAACAAAAAAACTAAACTTATTGAAGCAGAGATTGGTGGTTGCCAGAGAAGGGGGAATGGGGGTGGAGAAAATGATTAAACAATGTTCAAAGTTACAAACTTCAGGTTATAAGACAAATAAATTTTGAGAGTGTAATTTACAGCATGTCATTTACGGCATGTTAACTGTAATTAACAAAATTGTGCTGTATATTTGAAAGTTTCTAAGACAGTCAATCTTAAAAGTTCTCATCACAAGAAAAAATTGTAAGTATGTGAGGTGATGGATATTAACCTAACTTACAGTAGTAATCATTTTTGCAATATATATACACAACAAATCATCATTTTGTAAACTTTAAACTAATACATGCTGTATGTCAGTTATATCTCAAATTGGAAAACAAACAACAAGCATAACAGTATTAAGTTTATGTCTCACAATACAGTGAATGACTCTATAGTTTGATGCCCGATGCCGTGAGACAATTCAACCGAGTGTTTTGCATGTCTTGTGACAGCTTTCTCTTCTGCATTAGCATTTAAAATTTTTTTTTTGGTTGAGATGTAATTGACACATTACATTAGTTTCAGGCATACAACATGATGATTCAGTTTGTATATATTTCAAAATGATCACCTTGACAAGTCTAATATAGTTAAAATCCATCACATATGTTGTTTTCCGTAATGTACATAGTTATACATTTTTTTCCTGTGATGAGACCTTTTAAGATCTATTCTGTCAGAAACTTTCAAATATGAAGTTTAGTATTAACTAGACAACCATGTTGTATATTATATCCTTATGACTTATTTATTTATTTGATTACGGGATCAAAGATGTTTATGTGACAAAAACTTTGGGAGCTAGTAATTCTGTCTCCTTCTGGGTCAGAGGGAAAATACGGCACTTAGGATAATAAAAGATATTTATCTTTATTCTTTAGAGGGAAGGATGGACTGGTTTAGCAGCAGCAGTCTTATACAATTGTTTTTTGTTTGTCTGCTTGTAAGCTCAGTGTTTCTCATCTGTGACACAGACGCACTGTATACAGAGCATCGTCCACATTGCCGCTTTGAGACTTGAGAAGCAACGGACCTGAGGAGAACATGAAGTCCATGTTACTTTCTGTACCATAAGTAATATATTGTCTAAATTGATCTTGTCTCGTTCTCTCCTTAGTCGCCAAATCTTTCGAGGTATGGCAAGCCAACCTAGCAGCTAACCACCGCATTGTTGCTTGAGGGTTGTTTCAAACCTGAGAAGTGGCCCTTCTTTATGCATTTATTCGGATACTCAAAAACTTTCTACATAGTTGCTCTATTATATTCTAAGCCTTAACAGCCCCTTGACTGATTGTTTTATCTAACTAGCATGCTAAACAAGTAAAAGAGAATGGGAAGGAAAGATCTAGACGAAAATCTTTAAATCAAACACGTCGCTTCCATCAACATTTTACTGAATGGAATACAGTCACATAATTTCTTTGCATATAAGGCAACTGGAATATATTATCTAGTGATAAATACGAGAGAGAAGGAGACAGATATTTGTAAGTACAAGCAGTCCCTATCACAGCCACTATTAGATATTATTAAAAATACCCTCTTCCAAGATTTTATACTGCAAAATTTGCCAATCGTATGGTAAAATCTCAATGAATTATGTATTATTGAATTTTTGATGGAGTCTCAATTCCAAGAATCTATGTGTGTTAAATCTCACCTTAAATCTTTTTATCTTTGGTCTAGTTTTTATAGAGATATAGTTGCCATATTGCATTAGTTTTAGGTGTACAACATAATTCAATATTTGTATGTGTTGCAAAAATATCATCACCACATAGGTGTAATTAACGTTTGTCACCATACATAGTTGCAAATAAATTTATTTTCTTGTGATAAGGAAAATCTTTTGATCTTTTAAATCTTGACTTTTAGTTTTCTAGGTCATTCAACCTTAGTCCTAAACTACAATAATTTTTAAACTCCAAGTCACCTTGAATCCAGTTTCTATTACCTTTTCTTTTTTTTTTTTTTTTTAACGTTTTATTTATTTTTGAGACAGGGAGAGACAGAGCATGAACAGGGGAGGGTCAGAGAGAGGGAGACACAGAATCTGAAACAGGCTCCAGGCTCTGAGCTGTCAGCACAGAGCCCGACGTGGGGCTCGAACTCACAGACTGCGAGATCATGACCTGAGCTGAAGTCGGCCGCTTAACCGACTGAGCCACCCAGGCGCCCCGTCCTTTTCATCTTCTTTATCCTCTTCTCCGACCCCACACTCTGTTTCAGGTCCTGTAATACTTCTTTGCTCCCCATTAGAGTAAAACTATTTTAAAAATTTATTTTTAAATTCACTGCACATATGTACTTTTCTTTTATGACTCCTTTTAATCCATGCCAAGGTAAGACAATTTCACCCCTATGCCCACTCCACAATTTAAGACTTTTGTTAGATTATGGATAATTTCCATATTTGAAAATCCATGGCCATTTGTCATTTCTTATCGTGCTCAAACTTCTGTCAACATTTGATATTTTTCTACACTTCTTCCTCCTTGAATCACAGTCTTCTCTTTGCTTTCAAGACAGTTAATATTCTCAGCATTGCTCTTTCTTCACAAGACGTTCCTTTCTAGACTACATTTATAATTTTTCTTAATGCCACTGACCTTCAAATATTAGAAAGCCTGATATTCAGTTTTTGGCCCTCTTCTCTTTTCTCAATACATTTATTTCCTGGCCATTTTATCTAGTCTCATTGCTTCAAATATGCCACCTCCATGCCAATGATTTGCAAATTTATATTTCAAGCCTAGATCACTCTCGTGAGTCACAAATTCATACATACAACATCTACAAATGATTTGTACACTTGAATGTGTACTAGATGCTGTTCTGCATTCTTTCTAATCCATGTAAGTAGCAACTTCACTTTTCCAGTTTTTCAAGCCCTGAATGGTAAAGTTAGACTTGACTATTATTTTCATTTTTTTAATGCCTATTTATATTTGAGAGAGAGAGACCAAAACAGAGCATGAGCAGGAAAATGGGAAAAGAGAGAGGGAGACACAGAATCAGAAACAGCTCCAGGCACTGAGCTGTCAGCACAGAGCCTGACGCGAGGCTTGAACTCACAAACTGAAATCATGACCTGAGCCAAAGTTGGCGCTTAACCAACTGAGCTACCCAGGGGCCCCATCCTTGACTATTCTTTTTCTCTCACATTACACATACAATTTAAAAGCAAATTTTCTTTCTAGTGTTTTCAAAATATTTCCAGAATTAAACTTCTTTTTTAAAAACTGTATTTCCAACATTCTAGTCCCTCATGTTAGACCAGAACCCAATATGGGTCTTATCTGAAATTGTTGCTTAATGATGTCTCTCTCTTTCTGTTTGTTCCTCTAGAATTAATTCTTAGTAAACAACTAGAATAATTTTAATAAGCATAAGACAGATTTTTTTTCACTCTTTTTTTTTCTCAGAATTCTCTACTGGATTCCAATTTTATCTAGTAAAGATCATAATCTTAAATATTGCCTGTAAATCTCCTCACAATCCCACAATCTGATTCCATTTCCATGTTTTGTGACCCCTATTCTTCCCAGGCTATACTGCTCTAGGCCATGCCTTATTGATTATTGACCATGTCAGACATTCTACTGTCCGAGGGACTTGGCTCTTCTTAGAACAATTTTCTTTCAGTTAGCTGAATTATTCACATCTTCTATTTTATTAAGTCTTTGCTCAAATGTCACCTCAAGAATGCTTTCCCTGACATCTTGTTTAAGTATTAGCTTATTCCTGGGGTGCCTGGGTGGCTCAGTCGGTTGAGCATCTGACTTTGGCTCAGGTCATGATCTCACGGTTGGTGGGTTCAAGCCCCGTGTTGGGCTCTGTGCTGATGGCTCGGAGCCTGGAGCCTGCCTCAGATTCTATGTCTTCCTCTCTCTCTGCCCCTCCATCGTTTGTGCTCTGACTCTTTCTCTCAAAAATAAATAAACATTTAAAAAAAATTTTAAAAACATTAGCTTATTCCTAAGCCCTTCTTTTCCTTTGTCACTGCTCTGTTTTATTTATAACGCTAATCACTATCTCAATTATACATTATGCATTTTCCTGATTATTGATATCCTGTGCTAAAGTATAACCTCCATGAGGTCTAGAAATATGCTTTGTTCACTTTTATGCTTGAAATATACATAGTGATCACTAAAATTTGTTGAATGGAAGAGCATTTTACATGCTCAGAATGCATTTATTGGAAAATTATTTTCCCATTATATTTTTGCTCTTGAATAAAAAGCAATCAGTTTATATAGAAAGAAATAGATGACTGGCTAACAATGACAACAAGAAAAAGTAGGAATGTAACCTTCACGTTAATGTATTTTTAATTAGAATTGAGAAATAAATGTAATAAATGTAAGTGAACTTATACCTTTACAAAGATGGTAACATTTTTTGCAAGTCAACAAAATTGTTTTTAATTGTCAAGCATTTCATAATTATAAACAACTGAGATCCATCACGGACAATTAACAAACTTTATTATTCTCATGGCTATATATTTTTAACTGTTGCAAAATATATACAGTTCTGTTCCTATAATTTTTCAAAAAAAAAAAAAAAAAAGCAATCCTATTTAGCCTGTCAGAGAACTCTAAAGAAAATAAGTTTAGAAAATTTTGATATGAACAATATGTAATTTCTATCGTCACAATATGGAATTTTAAAAAGTGGAATTAACTTATAAGGGAAAGAAAAGAATTAATGCATTAAAATTCAGATTAAAATGAAACAACATTGGAGGTGAATTAAACAACTCAGGCAAGTGTTCAAAGCTTCATTATTCACTGTATAAAGAGTATCTACAAATAAAATGTTAATTTAATTTTGTTCTTCTTAGTCATCAGTGTTCAAAAAGTGTTTAAAGGCAATGTTATTTTAAGCAAATAAGCCAACTCACATATGTGTGACCTCTCGCTCTATGAACAAAACACAATGAAGTATAAAGTATAGGCTATGTCCAATTATCTTGATGTACACAGGGAACGTGTTAATTTGATGTGAAGTGGTTAATGCTTATTCCTCTTTACTGATGAGGAATACATTTGTTGTTGTTGGACGTATTTTTTTGCCTAAATAGTCCAGATAATTGTCTCCAAAACTCTAATCCTTACTCACGGCTTATTATTATTCATTTTCTTATTACTTATTACTGTAATCTCTTATTTCTTATTACTGTATTTTCTTATATCTTGAGATATCTTCCTTACCAAAATGTTTTTGCTTATGAGAAGATTTTTTATGAAACTTCAGTGTACATACATATAATTATGAGATGTAAAGATATTTTCCCTTCTAAGAGCCCAACGTGGGCTCCAACTCACAAACTGCGAGATCATGACCTGAGCTGAAGTGGGATGCCCAACCGACTGAGCACCCAGGTGCCTCTGAGTGTCCATTTTCTATTTGGCCTTGCTAAATTTCCTGAATTTGAATTTCTGAAATTATTTTGCATGTTTTAATATACATTCTTCTTTATTAGGGCACATTTGAGTGAATTTTTGTCCCTTGATTAAGAATCTGCCCGTGAACACTTGTGATTGTTGTTAGGTTGTAACTTACCTTAAACTTTCCTTTATTCCCATTGCCTAGCATAGTGCCAGGTAATTAGTACATGTTTTTAATTTTTTTTTTAATGTTTGTATTTATTTTTGAGACAGAGAGAGACAGAGCATGAGCAGGGGAGGGGCAAAGAGAGAGGGAGACACAGAATCCTAAGCAGGCTCCATCTTCTGTCAGCACAGAGCCTGATGCGGGGCTCGAACTCACGGACCGTGAGATCATGACCTGAGCTGAAGTCAGACGCTCAACCGACTGAGCCACCCAGGCGCCCCATAGTAGATGTTAATAAACTCTTTGGAACCAATACATGAACAAATGGATTAATGGTGTAGCACATGTTGGTTACAAATTTGTGCTAAAAGCAATTGACGCACCTCACAACATTCACTAGCTTTGGTTTTCTGCCTGATGATACTGAAGATCCTCCAGAAGCTGCTGAAACTAACCACATCCTTATGAATTCAGGGAAAGGTTTGAACCTTTATTGGAGGGAGTTTCCTTTGGCTCTGTTGCCATCCTGTAGTAAGGACTGCATCGGTTTAAGAGGCTTACCTGCTTAACTCTCAAGAGTTTTTACCCAGTTTTTCCCTATCCCTCATTCCTCTTGAGAACAAGTTTTAACACCTTGTGACCAGCCTTTTACATCAAGCTTTTTGGCTTCTACTCTGGAGTTGCCTTGTTGGTGCTGAAAGAAGAAAGGTAAAGGCAGACTCACGGCACGCATTCATTCACCTGGCCACCTTTGGTTTTCTGTAGAAGGCCTCCACTGTTGTATTCGCCTGTCGTTTGGAAGCAGTGGAGACAGTAACTCCTAGAAATGCAGAGGATTTGATGACTGAGTGGAATATCTCTGAGCAGTGATGGATTGGAGGAATGGATAACTTCTCTTTGTCCCAACAACTTAATACTATTTCAAGAAACAAGGATAATACCACCTCTCTGCAGACCTCCAGTAAAACCACTTGAAACACTCTTGTTAACAAAGCTATGCACTATGTTTACCCTTTCCCAGACTCAATTTTTTCATACTCCCCTGCTTCCCCCAAGGTTATACCACCCAAGAAAGTGCTAACATATATGATTTTTGGCTCAGGCTTTGTTTTCTAAGGATACCGGAAAAACTATATTACAAATGATATCGCATTTGTGAACCCTAATGTATAGGCTTTGAGTGACGATGAGTGTAGGTTCATCAATTGTAACAAACCACACTGATGGTGGATGTTGATTTGGGGGGGGCTCTGTGAGTGGGGGTAGGTACACATTGGAACTGTCTGTTGCCTTCACTTCAGTTTTGCTCTAAACCAAAACTTACATAAAAAATAAATTCTATTTGAAAATTTCACATCACTAAGGTGGTAAATTGAATGGATAGTCACTCTCCATTATTTGCTGCCACTCCATGAGCATTAGGTATCTTCTTCACCTTTTTGAATTTAGGAATGCCCGTATGATTTGTTTTCACAACTGAAATAGGAGTAAAAACAAAATACACAATTTCAGGGAGAAGCTATGAGAGCTACAGCATCCTCTAGCTTGTTTTCCTTCATTTCTGCATGAAAACAGGCAATGCTTCAGATGAACGTTGCTTTGTCAGTTTGGAACTGAAACCAAATACCCCAAATACCCCAAACTGCGATGAATCACTAAAATGAGATGGAGATAGACCTTTGTTTTATCAGTCCGTGTGATTTTAGACTTATAACCTAGCTTCTATTGGTGGAAAATAACACCAGAAGTCTGTTTCGTCTTCACATAAACCCTTACCTAAGGCATGTGTAATTGGCTTTGGAGCTGGGTAGGAGGTAATGAGGAAGCAGTTATCGAAGGTTAGAAGGAATACAATTTATGTTATAACATGGTTAAACATGTGAAAAAAAAATGATGCCCTATATACTTTGGAAGGTAAACAGTATATCTAATAAGTGTGTAACTTAAAGTGAAGTATAGGAAACTAACAATATGAAAACAATCAAAGTAGCGTGTGTTTGTTAGACGAGGTCTCCTCCCCCATAAAAATTGGCTATTTTGCGAGGAAGAACAAACACATCAGAAACAGTGAAAATGTGAAAAAAATCTTGCAAGAGGAGAAGAGGTAACTAATTTTCTCTCCCAATCAGTAAAAAATAAAATTGAGAAATTCACAGACCATCTGAGGCCTATTCAACTCAGTCTTATAGCAAAAATAAAATCAAAGCTTTGGCCATAGTACCCATGGTTAAAATGCCAAAAAAATTAAGGTGGTACCTCTAAGTACTTACACTTAAAAAATTGTTTAGGAAAACTTGCCTCTCCTTGCTGCTTACTCTCAAATTACCTGAATGTAATTTAAGAGACAGAGGCAGGTCTTTAAAAGAATTGTGAATATGAATTCTGGCACATTAAGCTGATTGAAAGTTAAATAATTTTAAAAGGTAGCACATGTTTAACATTCTAATGTGAAAACAGCTATCACCTTGGCCTTAAAGAGACTGATTTCTAAAAGATGTTTTGGGCCCCAAACTCTCTATGACAAGAACAGGGGAAATAGCTGTTTCACCACCAAGGGCAACAAATTATACAGTGCTTTCTTCAGATGTAACCAAGATAGAAAATGAGAAAAGGAAACAGCTTACAGAGGATAAAAATAAAAATCACAGAGAAGAAATAAGTACAGGAAACTATTCTAGGTAGTGAAATCAGGGTCTAATCAAGAAGCATTTCCTAGTCCCAGGGTTGAGTTGCTTTTTCAAATCTGGACAGCAGAATTTCAGAATTTCTACGAGTAAAGGAATACTGCATACCTCCCATTCTTCTCTTTTCTGAATGAATTGTTTATTGTGATTATCTCATCCCTGTCTTCCTTTTGTTTATTGAACATACGGGATGGGATAAATAGCTTTTCTTTTTAATTCACAGAATTATAGATCAACATAGCACTTTCAAACCTGAAGAAACTACTGTGAACTACCCATGTATCTTTCTTTTAGACCAAAGCAGGGGCTGGAAGTAATCCTGGTTGCAGCGGATTAGGATGTGGAAGTGATAATCTGCCTGTAGGAGGGGGAAGGAACCAAATATATGGTGACCAAAAATGTGCCCTTTCATAAACTGTGTATTCTTCACAAATATCTGATCCTCCTTCCTATTGGAATATCATATATCTATAACATGTTAAACTCAGATTATTGATGGAAGTAACAGGTCACTTCCAATCAGAAGTTTTAAGCTTTAGCACATACTATTCCATATTCTCTGTCTCTCTCTCTTCTCCTGCCTCTGTGATTGTGGGAACATTCATTGTTTTCTTATCATACAGTTTTCTTAACCTCCATACATAAGTGGCCTAGATGAACAGAGGTCCATGTGTTGACATGTAGCATAAGTGAAAAATATACTTTACTATTTAAAATCTTTGAGATTTTTATGTTGTTTGTTTTTACAACATAATTTAGCCAATCCTAACTGTTATTCCATCCATCCCCTTCCCTTGTGTGCCTTATTAAAAATAATAAAAGCCAATTTAATTGAAAAAACACCCCACAGAGGATGTCATTAAACTCTGGTCAGGGGTAGATCTTATTAAAAGCCAAACATAGGGATCTTACTACTCTCATCAATGATTGCTTTTTTCTTGGGCATTTGACAACATTCTGGTTAATGAGTTGTTAGGGAAATTGGCTCATGTTTCTGAGAAAAGTTTCCTCTGAAAAATGAGATACATATAATCTAGACATTTGTTTGGCTTTCTTCTAGGTACTTTCTTTACTAAACAGGATGCTCAAAACTGCAACAGTCATCTTGCAAACATGAGCAAAACTAGTGAAAATTCAAAGTCCACACTGATGAATATGTTAGAGCACAATATGGAAGGATATTGGGTCCTTTGTAATGTCATTGACTCATTGTATTTATTCACCAACTGAAGAACTGTTCCACCATAAGCCTTATTGTCATGTGAATTAATAGTTATATGTTGTGTGTATATATATATACACATATATATATATACACACACATATATATATATATACATATATGTATATCAATTAGCTTATAGCCTTATCAAATGTAAAAGTATGATTCTTATGGATATATATTGAAAAATACAGGGGCTCCTGGGTGGCGCAGTCGGTTAAGCGTCCGACTTCAGCCAGGTCACGATCTCGCGGTCTGTGAGTTCAAGCCCCGTGTCAGGCTCTGGGCTGATGGCTCGGAGCCTGGAGCCTATTTCTGATTCTGTGTCTCCCTCTCTCTCTGCCCCTCCTCCGTTCATGCTCTGTCTCTCTCTCTCCCAAAAATAAAAAAAAAAATAAAAATAAAAAACGTTGAAAAAAAAAGAAAAAAAATTTAAGAAAAATACCATACAAATTCATTTTTTACTATAATATTATAAAGTAAATTGGTACTTAAATCTAGGAACCACCAAATTAATGGTAAGTAATAACATATTTTGAAACTACCAAGTACTTAGAGATTTCTAATTATAAATTTCATGAATTCAGAGGTTCCCTAGTTTAAAATAAATCTGATATTTTTAAAAACTACAGGAAAAATTTTTGATATTTATCAATTACAACAACCTGGATGGGCTCTAGTGTGTTAATTTAAACTTATGTATTTCAGTAGCTCTTTGACTATACAAATATTAAAGAATATTAAATATTTAGAATCTTCAGTTAATTGCCTCATTGACCCATCTGCAAAGCCATAAAGTCCTACAGGTCCTTCCCATGTCATATCTTGCCACCCAGGTTTCTGCTTCCCTTTCTGACTCTGAGAATTCATGTGATTAGATTGGGTCCATTTAAGAAATCCAGGATAATCTCCCTATAGTTAAGGTTTTTAATTCAGCTGGTTATCAAACATAACTCCATATGCAACCTTTATTTCCTTGTGGATATGTAAGTGAAATAGGTAGGTGTAACATATTCACAGGTATTAATATTAGAACATGGACTTCTTTGGAGAGTTATTATTTTGCCTAATACAAAACACAAAGAATTTAATTTGGGTAACTATAGACCACAGCATTTTGATTACTTCTACTTAGTGTAATATATTCTAAAAACACATATCTAGAAATAAACCTTAATTTTCATTCTTTCTTCATATTATTATTAGAGATGATGCTACTATTATACTCAAACTATTTTACACATACACATATATTTTATGCATGTGTATGTATTATATATATATGACAAATAAGCAATTATTTTGTGTTGTAAACTACAAAGACTTTTGTAGAAAAGAAAACTATAAAAATCAAGAAGTTACATTACAAACACTGTAATGTTAGAATTAATTGAAATACTCATGATTTTATAATATTAATAATAAAAATTCATGAATATGAATACATATAAACTGCTGCTTGGTCTACTAAAAAGCAATTAAGCAATAACAAATCCAAGTAGCAATGATTACCCTAATTCTTTTCTTATAATTATTAAATATCATTGTCCATTAAAAAGCAAATATATAAGAATAAGCCAGATCTCCTGAGAGGAATTGCAGATTCCAAGTCAGGTACAGGAGACATACAATAGGAGCCTAAGATATTTTCTTGTACCAGAAAATTTAAAAAAACATTAGAAATAATTTGGTTTTCTCAGAAAGACAAAGGAAATGATACAAAGAGGATGCCATCGAATCTCAAAAAGAAAAATGTTTCTCTGATTGAACTAAAAATCATTTAATATATTTACAAAAATAAGTCCTTAATGTTATAATGGAGAAACAGATAATAAAAAGGTGATCATCTTTTGATGTAGTTAGTCTTCTGTGAAAATTGACTAGAAATGTACCCCATGTTTTCTGTGTAAAATGTATTCCAGGAAAGTTTCTGTTTCTTTCTTCTGCATGTTGCTGTCCAGTTTTCCCAGCACCTTTTGCAGAAGAGACTGTCTTTTTTTTTCATTGAACAGTCTTTTCTGCTTTGTCAAAAATTAGTTGACCATACTTTTGTGGGTCCATTTGTGGGTTCTTTATTCTGTTCCATTGATACATGTCTGTTTTTATGCCAGTACCATACTGTCTTGATGATTCGGCTTTGTAACACAGCTTAAAAGTCTGGAATTGTGATGTCTCCAGCTTTTTTTTTTTTTTTAAATAATTAATTAATTAATTTTTATTGTTAACATTACTTTGGCCATTCAGGGTCCTTTCCAGTTCCATACAGATTTTAGAATTGTTTGCTCTATCTCTGTGAAGAATACTGGTGTTATTTTGATACAGATTGCATTGAATGTGTGTAAATTGCTTTGCATAGTAACATAGTAACATTTTAACAATATTTTTTCTTTCAGTCCATGAGCCTGGAACGTTTTTTCATTTCTCTGTGTCTTCTTCAATTTCTTTCATAACTTTTCTATGGTTTTCAGTGAGGAGATCTTTTACCTCTTTGGTTAGTTTTTTTTTTTTTTTTAAGTTATTTATTTTGAGAGAGAGACAGAGAGAGAGAGAGAGAGAGAGAGAGAGAGAGAATCCCAAGCAGTTTCTGCACCATCAGTGCAGAGCCTGATGTGGGGCTTGAATCCATGAACTGTGAGATCATGATCTAAGTCAAAGTCTAATGCTTAACTGACTGAACTACCTGCGTGTTCCTGGTTAGGATTATTCCTAAGTATCTAATCGTTTTTAGTGTAATTATAAATGGGATATATTCCTTGATTTCTTTTCCTTCTGCTTCATTGTTGGTATATACAAATGCAACTGATTTCTGTACATTAATTTTATATCTTGCAACTTTGCTGAATTCATGTATTAGTTCTAGCAGTTTTTTGGTGGAGTCTTTCAGGTTTTCCACGCAGAGTATGAGGGCATCTACAAAGAGTGAGAGTCTGCCTTCTTCCTTGCCAATTTGCATGGCTTTTATTTCTCTTTGTTTTCTGATTGCTGATACTAGTACTTCCAGTACTATGCTGAACAATAGTGGTAAGAGTGGACATCCTTGTTGTGTTCCTGACCTTAGGGGGAAAGGTCTCAATTTTTCCCCATTGACGATGATATTAGCTGTGGTTCTTTCATATGTGGCCTTTATAATGTTGAGGTATGTTCCTTCTATCCCTAATTTCTTGAGGGTTACACCATATACAAAAATAAATTCAAAAAGGATGAAAGACCTAAATGGAAGACAGGAAACATTAAAAATCCTAGAAGAGAACATAGGCAGTAATCTCTTTGACATCATCAAGCTTCTTACTAGATACATATCCTAAGACAAGGGAAACAAAAGCAAAAATGAACTACTGGGATTTCATCAAGTTTAAAAGCATCTGCACAGTGAAGGAAACAATCAACAAAACTAAAAAGCAACCAATGGAATGGGAGAATATATTTGCAAATGACATATTGGATAAAGGGTTAGTATCCCAGATCTATAAAGAACTTATAAAATCAACACCCCCAAACCAAATAATCTACTGAAGAAATAGGCAGAAGACATGAATAGACACTTTTCCCAAGAAGACTTCCAGATGGCCAACAGACACATGAAAATAATTCAACATCACTCATCATTAGAGAAAAAAAAAAATCAAACCATGATGAGAAACCACCTCACACCTGTCAGAATGGCTAAAATAAACAACACAAGAAACAACAGGTGTCGGTGAGGATGCGGAGAAAGAGGAAAACTTTTGCACTGTTGGTGGGAATGCAAATTGGTGCGGCCACTCTGGAAAATGGTATGGAGGTTCCTCAAAAAATTAAAAATAGAACTACCTTACGACCCAACAATTGGAGTACTAAGTACTTATCCAATACAAAAATACTGACTTGAAGGGACACATGCACCCCAATGTTTATAGAAGCCTATCAACAATAGACAAATTATGGAAAGAGCCCAAATATCCATTGACTGATGGATTGATAAAGAATATGTGATGCATATATATTTAGATCCAATGGAGTATTACTCAGCGATCAAAAGGAATGAAATCTTACGATTTGGAACAATATGGATGGAACTAGAGTGTATTATGCTAAACAAAATGAGTTAATCAGAGAAAGACAAATACCATATGATTTCACTCATGTGGAATTTAAGAAATACAAGAGGTAAACACAGGACAAAAGAAGGAAATTAAAATTAAAACAGAGAGGGAGGCAAAGGATTAGAGACTCTTAAATATGGAGAACAAACTGAGGGTTGCTTGAGGGAGGTGGTTGGGGGGGGTGGGCTAAAGGGGTGATGGGCATTAAGGAGGACATTTGTTACAATGAACAGTGGGTATTATATGTAAGTGATGAATCACTGGGTTCTACTTAAATTGATATTACATAGTATGTTAACTAACTTGAATTTAAATAACTAAATTAAAAAAATAAAACGTATTTCAAAGTAAATATAGAATCATGTTGTTCGTAAGAGAAAAAATCTTCATTACAGAATAATTTTAATTAGTAATTGTGCAAAGAAATACTGTATTAGAAAAATCATCAGTTTTAATCCTCTAAATAATTTGATTCAAGACAAGATTAAACCATTAAATATAAAATCGTTGAAAGAATGCAGGCATGAGACTGACATCCCCTGAACCACTCATTAGTAACAATAAATATTCCGATGTGCCCCTGGATGTGACTCAATATGAAAATCACAGAACCATTTATGAAAATTCTGGGCAAAAATAAAACACAGTTAAATCTCATTAAGCTTGTGGAGTTACTATCTTGCTTACTGGCAATACAAAAGCAGGAGAGAACCAGTTAAGTGAAAGCACAAGTCAAGAAAGAAGGATCCAGAAAGAGAGATATTTAATAGGAAAAATGATCCAGTTTCTTCAGTTAAGTTAATAGCGTTATACAGAATAGAGATTGTTTTGTTCGTAAGAGACTTAAGAGACATAAAAAGTAAAAAATACATAAATATGAACTAGATATAAGATATTAAGAAATTATTATTAATTTTGGTATGTCAGTGACATTGTGCTTAGGAGTAGCAAATATCCAAGTTGTTCAAAGATGCATACTGAAGTGCCTTGGAATGAAATGACATAATGTCTAGGTTTGATTTGAAATATGGGGCCAAGAGATGAAGTGAGACTATAAGTAAGTATATGAAAATATATAAGCATGATATGAATTCATGATTCTAAAAGATTTGAGAATGTGTGTAATAATTTCCTAGAAGAATTCAACTTTCCAAATGAGATACACAAATAAATACAAAACCCGTATGTTCTACAACAATCAATGTTATTTCCCACAGAGAAAACAACAAGCTTAGTCCATTTTCCTGGATTGTTCTATAAAACATTCAATGAACATATAACTTCGCTTTTATAAAATCTTCTACAGAAAAGAATGAGATAGAAGACTGCCTACTTTTTTAAAATTATGGTAGCAAAACTTTGAAAGCAAACAAAACAAGACAAATATGAGAAGTGAAACCTATGGGCAGCCTCACTTAAAATGTATATACAAAAATTATAAATATGTGCAAATATTTGTAAACAGAATCTGACAATGCATGAAAGAATGTTAAAATCATTAGCATGTAAATTTTCAGGCTCTTCATTTTAAAAAATCTATGCTAAGTTGCTGCCCTACACTATGCATGAAACCTCAACTACATTGTATTAGACTTTACTGTGAGTGGAAAAAGCTTAATATGATAAAATCATTATAATGTAACTTTGTAATAGTTTGTGATAATTATAGGACTGATTAATATAACATCTCATATTAACTTAGCATAGAAAGTACTTGTTAAGCAAGATAGAAAAGCAGAAAACATAGGGGAAAATATTAATATATCCTATCTACATTTAAATTACAGCCTTCTGGTCATCAAAGGATACCAGACAGATAATGAAAAGTTTAGCTCAAGGTTTGTGAGCTCAAGCCTTGCATTGGGTTCCGTGCTGACAGCAGTGGAGCCTGCTCGGGATTCTCTCCCTCCCTCTCTCTACCCCTCTCCTGCTCTTTCTCTCTCTCTCTCTCTCTCTCTCTCTCTCTCTCTCTCTCTCAAAATAAATAAATAAACATTAAAAAATGCTTAAATTCACCAATGTTCATGGAAACATAAATTAAATCATCATTTGCTATTCATCAAGTTAATACAAATTAAAAATTTTGATAATATCAAAAGAGCATATGCAACAACTAAAATCCTTATACAAAATTGGCAGGTATGTACATTTTGAGAACTGCTTTAGGAAACACCTAAAATTATCTAGATTAGCAAAATATATGCAGATCCTAAAATATTTACACCAAAGTTTATGTGTAGAAACTTTTCTACATGACGCAAGGAGACATGTGAAAAAAGACATGGTCAGAGCTCCAGTGTTTTTAATTCTAAAAACCTGGAAATAGCACATCTTCCCACAAGAAAATTAATTAAATAAATTGTGATAAATTTATAAAATTGATTAGTATATGGCAGTAGAAATCAGGTGTTAATTGATGAGTTTCCCAAGAGAGTGATCAAAATGGGAAGATTTAAGTTTGTGAAATCTGTGAATAATTGAAAGGGAGGGAGAAGTTTATAGTAATTTGACAGGTTAAACTATGTCATATAAGTTATTTTCATTTAGTTTGTTTATTTATTTTTAATTTTTTAATTTATTTTTTGAGAGAGAGAGAAAGTGTAAGCGTGGGGGTGGGGGCAGAGCAGAGGGAGAGAGAGAATCTCAGGCAGGCTCCAAGCCCAACCTGGAGCCTGATGTAGGGCTCAATCCTGGTACCATGAGATCATGACCTCAGCAGAAATCAAGAGTCAGTTGCATAACTGGCTAAGCCACTCAATTGCTCCTATTTAGCTTATTTTTATTCATATATCTACTTATTAAAATATATTCTGGAACATATAAGTTAAAGAAAATACAGTGAAAGCATTTCTAGAAAGTGCATACTGTATGAGGCAGAATGTCATCATCTCAAGAACTTGACTGTCCCTTGAGTATTTATTCAAGAGTTCAGTTGTTTTCATGTTCAAACACTTAAAAAAAAAGATTAATAACATGAAATAGTTTGAATGGAATCATCTTTTGTATTTATGTAAGTTTTCTCTTTCTGTTAAACACAATTGAACATTTTAAAGTATCTTCCTTATTGTATAGTGGGGTGTTGCATTGGCATAGTCCAGACCCCAATTCTAAACTGCTTACCTCACACATACTTGTCAGTTCCAATGTTTGTACTGTAAAGGCGTATCAAATTGTTGGGGTTTGGGCTGGGTGGGAAGGAATTGGACTTTGGACAGGGATCTGCTCACTGTAGCATAAACCCATAGAACCTTCAGCAAGATTCTGTCCCTGGCACATCTCTCTCTGGAAGGTAAACTGATGGGAGTGAGTTGTGTTCTTTCTCGCTGCCTTTCTTTTTTTTTTTTAAGTTTATTTATTTTTGAGAGAGAAAGAGAGAGAGAGAGAAAGAGTGGGTATGTTTCGGGGAAGGGCAGAGAGAGAGGGAGAAAAAGAGAATCTGTGTCAGCACAGTGTCATTCAGGGCTCAAACTCAGGAGAGCTGAGCCTAAATCAAGGGTCTGGCACTTAGCCAACTAAGCCACCCAGGTGCCCCCCCACCACCACTGCCTTTTTAATAGCAGAACAAGGTGTCTTTTTCAACCAAAATTTTAAATAAAAGTTTATTTCTTTGATTTTCACAACACAGAATCTAATTGTATACGTCAGGGTTCAACTAGAGAAGAAGAACCGGTAGGAAAGATGTATTAAGAAATTTGTTGCATGGAAATGGCTTTCATGACTGGGGTGATGGCTAGGCAAGTCTGAAATCCAGAGAGTCATAGTATGGAAGGAGTTGTAAACAATAATAAATAAATGAACGAATATGACTATGTTCTAATACACTTTACTTATGAGCACTGAAAGTAGAATTTCATGTAATTTTTACGTGCTATGAAGTATTGACCTTCTGACTTTTTTTTTTGTTTAAAAACATAAGAAACCACTAAGCCCCTGGGTCATACCAAAACATGTGATGTGTCAGATTTGGCCTATGAGTTAGTTTGCTATCCCAAGAGTTCTCAAACTTGATGGTCTCAGTTTTCACTTACACTTTTAAAAATTGTCGAAAACCTCAGAGGATGTTATTTATGTGGCTTAGCATCTATTGATGCTTTAATATTAATATTAAAACAGAAAAGAATTAAAATATTTAATCATTAATTTAACTTGCAATAATAAACCCATTACACGTTGATATATTTTTAAATAAACTCCTAACTTTATTTTCTGAAACTACAAAAAACAATGGGAATGGTGAGTTAATATTTTTGCAAATTTCTTTGATCCTAGTTTAATAGAAGAGAGCTGGATTATCTTACCTGCTTCTGCCCTCTGTTGCACTATCACATTTCAGGTAACCTCCATAAAGCTGAACTGTACACTCATGAGAGAAAAGAGTCAAAAAGGTGAATAATGTCTTAACATTATTGTGAAAATAGCTTTGACCTTGTTGCTACACACAGTATATGTTAGACTGCCTTGCTAAAACAAAGCAGCAAGTGTTAATATTGAAAAGTGGTCTTGCCATGTTAACATTCGCCTTTCATTCTTCCTGCACGTTATGTTATTCAGGACCCATATTTTCTGAGAACACAACACTTTAACACTGACTGCCGGTCAAGGTAGGCCCTTTCCCATTTCTGGCCACATTCACCACCATGATTTTTCAGATAATGTTCTGTGCTCCACCTTTCATACCTTCTACTTTATTGAGAAATAGATTACATGTAATAGAATATTTCTAATTTTCTTCCCTTTAATTGTGTTCCTACATCCTCAGAATTTCTGTGATTAACCATCTTTTCACTTCTCCTCCTCATTTTGAGAAATATGAAGAGGCTTCCTCATTTCCAAGGACAATCTTTTCAGGTTTCCATGAAGTTCATATTGTGTCATCTATTTCTTTTTCTCTTCAAATTTATCTTTTTTGCCCCCTCCCCCATCACTGGTTTTTAAACATTTGTAAACTAATTTCCTAATATATATTTTTTACTACCAGACCTAAAAACAAAACAAAACAAATAACATGCATTTCTTTAATATAATATCTTCCCTAGTAGCTTCTTTTTTTAATATTTATTTATTTTTAAGACAGAGTGAGAGCATGTGAGCAAGAAAGGGGCAGAGAAAGGGAGACACAGTATCTGAAACTCTCAGCTGTCTGCATACAACCCAACACGGGGCTGGAGCCCATGAACTGCAAGATCATGACCTGAGCTGAAGTCAGACACTCAACCGACTGAGCTACCCAGGTGTCCCTCCTGGTAGCTTATTTTCTAAATATTGATTAATATCTCTCAACCAATGTATCAAAAATCACAAAAGATTGCCTACTGTATTCACTCATCTTTTAAGACAGTAAATATTTAGAGATTGTCAATTATGTAGTGGGCAATTTCTAGTTGGTGAAGATAAAGTATCAATAAACTGTTGGGGCGCCTGGGTGGCGCAGTCGGTTAAGCGTCCGACTTCAGCCAGGTCACGATCTCGCGGTCTGTGAATTCGAGCCCCGCGTTGGGCTCTGGGCTGATGGCTCGGAGCCTGGAGCCTGTTTCCGATTCTGTGTCTCCCTCTCTCTCTGCCCCTCCCCCGTTCATGCTCTGTCTCTCTCTGTCCCAAAAATAAATAAAAAACGTTGAAAAAAAAATTAAAAAAAAAATAAACTGTAATTCTGCTCTTCATACATCTGAGGCCTAGTTGAGACAAAGTAAGTAATATTAATTCATTCGGGGAGGTTCACCTATAGAGACATTGAAAATATGTATGAATTTGACTTCTAACTCCTTCCCCTTCGGCTTTCCCAAATGAGGTGTCCAGATTTTTCTTCTGTTGCTAGTGCAGTGTTTTCTCTGTTTTCTGTTGCCTCTAAACAGATACTCCTTCAGGCTTCCCCAGAATTTGCTTTTCTTTCTCTTTTTCACTTCTGCTGCAAATTGACCTAAATGGTTTGGATTTTTAACAATTTCCAGTTTTTCAATAAATAACAATAGACCCCAATAAACAGAATTAGGTGGAAATTGAAAGAACCTTCATTTACTTTACTTACAAATAGTGAGGATGGTGTAACAGAAGTGAATTTCAGATTAAAATCTTCCAAATGTATAAAATGCAAACACTCCTTACAACAAGTAAGGGTTGCAAGGAAGAAAAATGCAAGTATACATCTGTTTTCCCAGTTAGGAAAGATACCCACTCTCAGGCATGCAAACGTACTATATAAATTCTTAAGTGCATATAAAGATAAACGCGGGCTTTTGGTTGGGTCAAAAAATGAGTCCTTGATGAGTGGAAGAGATAGGAGAGCAGAGCTCTAGACTCAAGAGAATAGTACTGCTTTGAGGATGGCAGGATGCTGGGCAGGCCAAAATCTTTATAATATAGCCATACATACTTACATGAATTGAATGCCATTCATTTCACCAACTGCAAATTTGATCTATAATCCCTTATGTTAATTAATGACTCTGGTAGAGTTTTGTAATCTTTAAATTATTTATGTAGCTATTTCTGTAATATGGATTGTTATTTAGATTATTTAATACAGTAACTAGGTACTCAGAGGGCTCAGAATGTGAGTAGCTGATTAGGCTATTTCAAATGTTAACTCTCTTTTAAATTTCAAGATCTCAGTGTCTCTTAAATCTGGTTTTACATTTCATGTAAATTATATCATTTAGTGCTTTACTTATGAGATAGTGGCTAAGAGTGCAGGGCTTGGAATCCAGCATATTGAGTTGAATTCAAACTCATTTATATCTTTTTGTGTTAAAAATATCTTAAAGTTCATTTATTATTAAGATAGTTATTTATATGATTATAGAAGATACCCACTAAACAGTATCTCTTATGAGCTATATATTTTAACTGGATGGATATAAACATTAAAATTCCACATTAATATTGTAACATTATTTTCAATTAATACAAATATTAATTATAGAAGTAATACTATATTGACATTCCTTCTGTGTAAACAAACAAAATGTTTTAATTCTGACTAATGGAAATTACTTTTGAATTTTTTTGGTTTGAGAATAGTAAACCCTGAGCCACATTTTAATAAAGCACAAATAATTTTGACATTGAATTTGTGTATTTTTCACAAAAACAGTGTATTTATAGTTAACCAATTGCAAGTTCACAACAATTTTAGGGGATGATTATCTTTTATGTAACTATAGGGAACAGCTTCTATTTAGAAAGGAGAAAATATAATTTAATGAAAGGGATTTTGCTCTGGTATATATAAAACTTACCTGACCTTCTATCTCATTTATAACCTTATGTTAACTTTCATGAGGCAGTTAAGCTTTTGATCTGTGAAGAAAATACATCATGTTATAAACAGAAATATTACGTGGTGATCCAAAAAAGCAACTGACCTATGAAAGCTATATTTCCTTTTCATATGAAAATCTAGGGCTTATGGGAAGAATTAGAATGCAATATGTCTTGCTCTCCCAAAAGTACTGTATGCTATTCATTTTGATATGAATAATAAATCTTTTCGTAGTTTCAAACAATGCCTTTTGGGATATATTCTATGATGCTTATGTAAAATATCTTGCAGATGCTTTATTCCTTTAACATTTGCAAAATTTGTGTTTCATCCCCTTGAGTCCTCTGTTTTGTTTAAGGCCGGATAGGGTAAATGTTGGTGCAAACTCATTAGCATCAAAAAATACCAAGTTAATCAGAGAGTAATTCAAAAGCAAATACACATGGTCGTGTTATAGAGTTACTTAGGTTTTACTTTAATACTCAATAGATGAAAAACATATTCTGCAAGTTATGTGTTCAAATTGGTTTTCCCAACTCTGTTTAGAAATGTATAATTCTTTTATTTTTTTAAATAATTATCATATTTAATTTTTTGACATATTTCCAGCAACTTTCACTTAATTTGAAAGCGTTCTCTAGTTTCTGTTTTATAGGAAAAGAATGTATTTTACTGAAGTGTTTGAAATACAAGGAACTATTAACACATATGTATTTTCATTATGTCAATTTGATTAATATCAGCTTGATATAATGAGAAGAATAAAGCAATATTTTCACATAAATATGAATATTAGAAAAGCATCCCCATTGATCTTTTGCATGCTGTGAGTGTGTTTTATTTGGCACTAAAAACGAACACACATTTCTAATTTTACATTTCACCAAGAAACATTACCATTAAAAAACAAGCTAAAATATGTGACTGTATTCAGTGTCTTTAAAACCCGTTCTTTTCACTTGATCTGCAGATATATCATTATGAGAATTAGACACTTGAGCTTTTTGAGTAACACTATTGTTGTGTGGAATGAATGGCGGGGAACCATGGAGTCCTGAATTCTGAATGTGAATACTGGTTCTTTCATTGCAAGCTGCATAAAGTTCAGATATCATCAATATCCTTAAACCTCAGAGACCTCATCTAAGAAAAGCAGGTCAGGTCTACTTGAATGAATTGTTTTCATGTTTAATTATAAAAGTTTAGATAATGTAGTTAATATATTACTCAGTAAATAAGTACTTAATATTGTTAGACAGTAGCAATAATATAAATTACTTGTTTACACTCTTTAGCTTTTATAGAAAAATCAGCAAATAATATCCAGAAAGTTTGAAAGAAAATAAAAAGTGATTATTCTGGTAGGGCTGGTAACATATATTTCTATTTTTTTATCTGCATATACTAAGTTGTAAATATGGCATATATACAGTTTGTAGACTGTTTCAATTTTTAATTTATATATAGGCATTTCTCCATTCTTGTACATAGCTGTATTCTTCATAGTCCCATACTATCTACTCAGATGAGATCATATTCAAGTTGTATGATTCGAAAGGAGTGTTTGGTATGTAGGTGTTGAATACCATTCATCTTGAAAACACACACATATATATATATACACACAAATAAAAGTAAGCAAAGATATATAAAAAAACAGGACTGTGAAAATCCATCAAAAGAAACCTGAGTATAGTCTCACACAATATGAAAACTTCCTGTTAGATATACTGAAATTATACTTATTGAGAAGATAGTTATGATATATTACAAATGCAGGTATACAATAAAAACTTACAACTCCCTAACTCAGAGGGGCAAGAGTTAAAGAAAAAGCTAGAACATTGGAGAAACACAACTACCTCATTTGGAAGTCCTTGTAATGTGATGGAGTCATAGATTTCAAAACTGACCTGTCACTTGGCATCTTATGCCCAAGTAGAGACACAATGGGTGGAAAAAGCCTGTTGCCAGAAAGCCACATTGACCTGAACTGTCCCTAATACTTTGGACTTACTTTCAGTTGATAGAGCACCTTGCTGAGTTGGAAGAAGTTTCCAATGACCTGGCTGGATCTTCACATATTGTTGCATATCTCTGTAAAGTAACAGAAAGAACACCCAGCACTGAGGCTAGACAAAGTCACATTATGGACTACGCCTAAATGAATTTAGAGATACAGTCCTTAACACAGTAGATTCAACAAATACAGAAAAGTAATCAAACAGAAAGGAAGTTCCATCAAGTCAACTCCCCATATCAATTTCTATCCTGAATCATAGAAATGTTAATATTTGCATCATTTAGCATTTCAGTGAAAATGTGAGTTTATTTCTTACAGATTGATAATAGGAAGAAGCAATAAGACACATGCATAACTTATGTAAATTATGCAACCAAGAAAAATTTCTCCATTCAAAGACAAACACAGGGAAACAATGTGGTTGCTATGAAAATGTGAATAAATAAAGTGGAATATATATACATACATATATATATGTATGTATGTATGTATGTATACAAATGTATACAAAATATATTAAGTGGAATATATATATAAATTTAAAGTTTGTTAATTTTGAGAGAGAGAGAATGTGCATATGCATGCTCACATAGTGGGAGAAGAACAGAGAGAGAGAGGGAAAGAGAGAATCCCAAGTAGGCTCCACACTGTGAGCCCACAGCCTGAAGTGGGCTCAATCTCACCAACCGTGAGATCCTGACCTGAGCAGAAATCAAGAGTTGGAAGCTCAACTGACTGAGCCCCCAGGTGCCCCTACACTATATCTTGAAGCAAGACTTTTTTACATTGATTCAAAGAATATCATCACGTGTGTCTTCAGTTAGAAAATTTGAGATTATTAAATTTTAGAATTATCAAATAAATTTTATAATTTTTGACATAATTTCTTAATAATTTAGAAGATTTAAACTAAATATATGTATGTAAATACACAAGTGTTTGTCACATATTTATATTTGATCCAGGTTCCCAGAAGGCCTTCTGAAACCAAGAGTAAGTAATCTCAGCTAACTTTTCATATGCATGATATGATTAACTGTATTCATATGCAGTGTTTGATTTAATAAACATTTTTTGTGCAGTTAATGTACAGTTCAAGATGGCTCCTGAGTTTTCTAGAGTATAAGTTCAGAAGTGAGAAGGATAAATCTTTGCACAAAGAAAAGAATTTTACTCTAATATATATGGAGATATTCTTGCAAAGATGATGTATTCCACACCTCGTCTTAATCCACCCACATGAAACATTCAAAATTAGCATCTTTAGTAAGTGCATTAGTTTCCTAGGTCTGTCATAACAAAGTATCATTAACTGGGTGGCTTAAAAGACAAAGGAAATTTATTCTCTCACCATTTGGGAGATTTAGAAGTCCAAAATCAAGGTGTTGGCATGGTTTGTTTGTTCTGAGGTCTTTGAGGGAACAAAAACAATATCATATTTAACTGTACCTAATGAATATGATACATTCAAATATTAGAAAAATGGTATCAATCTGGGCAGTGTAAAACAAAAACCTAAAGTTTAAAAATGAATATTATTTACATGTGCTTCAATTAGAAAGAAGATTATTAATTTTCCATCATAGACAAAATTACCAAAACATAACAGTACCATTTTGCAGATTCTACATGTTGCTTACTTAAAATCCTATGAAAGAAACATAATTTTCATTACAATAATGTAGACTGAGTTTGACATTGAACATCTTTGTTTAGGAAATCAAAAAATATTTATTTTATGGTGTTTCTAGAATTTTCTGTATATTGGCAAAGATTATCTCTCAAGAAATTGCTTTTAACAGCTTTGTAAATTCTTTCTGTAAATATTCTTAAGATCACATGCTATGGAAATTTTTTATTTTAGCGTAATTGTTCATAACAATTGAAATTTAAACATTTAAGTAAATTTTAACTAGAGAAATTTAGAGATATTCAAATGAAACATTATGAAAATTTACATTTATACAGGAAAGGCATACCAAATATCTACTTGACTTTACTGATTACATTTTATTGTTGAGTGTACTTGATAACTTTATTGACAAAACTTAAAACTTTAATAGGTACTACAAGTAATGATTGAGCTACTAAAACCTCTGTTAGAGTTGGTCTGAAAAACTTTGTACCGGAGTTCAAAATTATTGATACTTGCCAGTTACCAAAATAGAGTAATCATAAAGTTGGTAAAAAATGCATATGGACTTCAACCTCATGGTATCTGGTGGACACCAACCAACACAAAATGAAGCAAACAAATCAAACAGTATTTCCACTCAAGATTTCACCTTTTCCTGTTAACTTAAATTCATAATCACATTGGCTGTCAGGACTAGCTAGCTTATTGATTACATGTGATTCACTGCTCTCTTTCAACACAAAGAATACAAAAGATCACATTTTAATGTAGTTATGAGTAACCTTTAAAAAAGATAGCGCACTAAGTTCATCATTTATAGGTACTAATTTATGTTGAAAGTATTTTAGCTTTTCTCATGGCTATTGGACAATTTCAGTTTTCTTTCTCTTTTTGGAACAATTGGGATAAATTGGGCACTGTTTAAACACCAACCATTTTATTATTATATGTGAATATTTTATTATCATGGAGTTGTACACAGCTTTGGTTAATTATTATCACTCTCCTATGTGTTTTCAACTCCTTTACCATTTCTATTTTTGTACATTATTCCTATCTCCAACTTACTTTTTATAATTAACGTTGAATATTCTACTATTTTACCCCTTTTTTGAAAAGGCAGCTCCTAGATTTATGTCTTTATTTTTGTGTATGGTATGAGAAAATGGTCCAGTTTCATTCTTCTGCATGTTGCTGTCCAGTTTTTTCAACACCATTTGTTGATGAAATTGTTCCCCGCCCCACGAATATTCTTTCCTGCTTTGTCAAAGATTAGTTGACCATATAGTCATGGGTCCATTTCTGTGTTTTTTTATTCTGTTCCATTGATCTCTGTGTTTGTTTTTGTGCCAGTACCATTCTGTCTTGATGACTACAGCTTTCTAATATACCTTGAGGCCTGGTCTTAATTATCTTCAAACTCATTAATTTCTTCCTTTGTCATTATTTTTTATTCCTTCTAGTTACCTTTCTTTTGTATTGCTATAATTTTTCATATTTCATGAGTTAAATGGTGATTCCCATTTTTTTTCTATTAAGAGTGAAAGTATGTAAATACTACATTATTTCTGATTACCCCTCTTGCCCATGGCCAGTTTCAGTTCATGTACAATTCATACCATATGGGACAATATTGTAATTCGGGAAACATGATTTGTTTAAGTTGTATTATATAACAGTAAAAGTTGAATAATAGAGAGCATTGACTGTTTACACTGGCCTAAGTATATAAGTATCTTGCATATATAGACAATTATAATATTAAGGTATCCCCATGAGGAAGTTCCTGTTCTAAACTTATTTTATTGGTGACATAACTAAGGCATAGACATATCATATCTTGCTCAAAGTCACCAGTTATGCAAGAGCAAACCAAAATTTATATCCAGTGTGATAGTAAGTCTTATGTGTCAACGTGGATAGGCTAGGGTGCTCAGTTGTTTGGTCCAACACTAATCTAGATGTCCCTGTGAAGCTACTCTGTAGATGTCATTAATGTTTGTAGTCAGTTTGACATAATTAAAGGTGATTATCCTCAATAAAGTAGATGGGTGTCATTCAGTCAGTTGAAGGCCTTAAGAACAAAAACAGGTTACAAAATGAAGAAGCAATTCTGCATCAAGACTCTTAGAAATCCTGCCTGAGTTTTTGCTCTGCTGGCCTGTCCTACAAACTGACCAGCTTCCACAGCTGCATGAGCAAATTGGACAAAATAAATATTTCTGTCTCTCTCTGTCCCTCTTTCTCTCTCAATCTCTCTCTCTCCCCCCCTCTTCCTTTGTCTCCCTCTTTGTCTCCCTCTCTGCTTCTCTCTGTGCTATCATCTATCACAATCTATCATCTATCTATCTATCTATCTATCTATCATCTATAATCCATCATATGTTATTTTACTCTGGACATAACTCACTGATAACTAACATTTTCCTTCAGGTTCCTCAACTGCCTTGTTAAGAAAGTTTTGTCATTTATATTACTTAACTAGCAAAACAGCAAATGCTTTGATGCTAGGTAGCAAGATATCACATGTTGCACTCCACAGTCACTCCCAAATGTACACATTTCTTATCTTTTCACTCAACATGAAGACAGAAATCAATTTGGAATTTCACTTAAAAACTGATATGTTTCCTGTGTGTTACCCCATGATTTTGAAAGAGAGGCTCTGCTGCTTTTTATACTTATTACTTTTTGATTTGTCAGGTTTGTTGAAAAATCTTAGTCAAGTTCTGTATGTATCCCTGATTCATATACTAAGATAAGAGGCAATAGATAACCCACCCTTCTTCACAGTCCATAGAATACCACCTGTGTAGGCCAGATATCTCTATAAACTCTACTTGGGGGGAAAATATGACAGAAGTCTCACTGTTTAAATCATGTACATTTTTAGTTTGTCTCTTAATTGACCTCTGTGGGAAATTTGACATATCTGAACATTGTTTCCTTATTGAAATTTTCTTCTCTTGATATCCATGAGCCAATCAGGCCAGACTGTATTGTTAGTTTTTTAAGACCTTCCTCTGTCCATCTCTAAAATGATTATGTGCTTTCTTCTCTATCAGGAGAATTTTATGTATAAACACAGCTTCATATATTTCTTATATCCTAATATCTCCAAGCAAAATTGAAATACTTGCCTCAACATATATGACTTGTCGGCTTATACAATGTCCAACTCTATATAATCTGCAGAACTGAACAGCTCAGTCATGAATATAACTTACTACTCATTTTTCAAAGGATTCAGAGTCACTTTAAGCTATGTAAAAAAAGTAATTCATCATGTTCCCCCCGATCTTTAGTCCATTTAAATCTTGCTCTCTCTCTCTCTCTCTCTTATTTCCATAACTCAGAAACTATCTATTGTCTACACAATTTGTTAAGCCAGAAGTCTGGGAGAGAGAAAAATCCAAGAGGAAAACTCATCTTCCTTCTCTTTTGTTTTTCTTTTACCCACTGAATCACAAAATCTTATCCATTTTACATCCTAAATATTTGTCACTGATTTGATTTCTCTGTATCCATTATTTTTATTATAGACTAAACATTTATCATGTTATGATTGGGACCTTGCAAATCTTTTGTCCAAATCTTTTGTCAGTTTCACACTCTTTAATCATTCCTGTCTATTATGTCTTCTCTTCCACTGCCCCAAGTGATTATTCTAACTTAATTACATTAACCCTCAGCTTAAAATCGTCTACTAGCTCCTCAGTAACTAAAAATTGACATTTAAACTCAAGATAAAATCTAAACTCAAAAAGTTACAAAATACCATCTAAACTTTTCTTATGATCTGATTCCTCACTCCCATCTTTGGTCCTAAACCCAAATGATACTATAAATCATGATTTACATTAGTTTCTTATTTGTTGCCCTTACAACTCACCACAGATTTGGTTTCTTAAAACAATATAAACAATTATGTCACAGTTCTTATAGGTCAGAAAGCCAGATTGGCACAGCTATCTCCTCTGCTCTAGGTTTCAGAGATCTCAATCAAGGGGTCAGCCAGCTGGCTTCTTATCAGAAGACTCTAGAAAGAGTCTCCTTCTGAGGTCATTCAAGTCGTTGGCGGAATAAAGTCCCCTGTGTTTGTAGGATGGAGGTCTCCATTTCCTTGCTGACTGTCAGAGTCTGTCCTTTGATCCTGGAGGCTGTCACTGGTTCTTGCATGTTGATACCTACATTTCAGAGCCTGCAACAGTGTATTAAATCCTTCTCACCCATGTTCCATGGGTGACTTTGACTTCACTTTCTGCTACTTCGGTCTGACTTCTTGCATCTTTTTCTTTTAATTTTAGCTGGATAAAGTTATCCAATTTTAATGACTCATGTGATTACATTGGACTCTTAAGGTCTTTAGCCTTAATTACATCTTCAAAATCCCTTTTCTGTTGGCATAACATGTTCACAGCGATTAGGTCATAGGTCATCCAGCGATTAGGTCATAGACATTTATGGGTATCATTATTCTGCTTGCAACGTTACTGTTCCTTCACGTTTGTGTTCTTACTCTTGCATCTTTCTGGACTATACCTACCTTTTGATATGTCTGGAAGATGATTATATACCCCTCACATCTCAGCCTAAAGGCTGCCACTTCTGACAAAATAGGCCTGTTGAGATGAACCTTCTACAATGCTACCTTTGTGCATTATCTTCTGTCATAATTATGGTAATTAACTTATTTTACTGCATTTGTGCATATCTCTATGCTTACTAGACTATAAAACTTGTGAAGATAGGGCGAATCACCATAGGAAGTTTACTATAAAAATGTGGGGAAAAAATGAGAGAACGAAGTGTTAGTTTGATACATATATGACCAAATCTGTTTTTATAGTTTTCATGATTCTTGTTGACAGCTATTATACATTTTAAGTGAGATGTGTTAGAATTTTGTGCCTAAATTTTTGATAGTCAAATAAGGCAAAACACATGTATCTAGTGCCATGTGCTGCAGAGAAGCTTATTGAGGGAACACTTACAAACAGGGAAGAAGCAGTGGCAAATCTTGCTCCAAATCTCACTATTACACAGCTTAAATGGCCAATACTTTGATAGACATACCCCTCCCGCATCCGGTAATGCTCTACATATTTATAAGGTCAGGGGACAAGAATATCTGTGTGAGCAGGTAATGATAGAAACCCCTAGAGGTGGAATGCTTGTTAGAAAAGAAGAAACCTCTGGAGCTTTGTGCCTGCTGAAACGCTGGTCTTCCCTTTAGCTAACTTGAATCCTCTGAATCAACATTCAGCTCAGCTATCAGAGGAAGAAAACCAGCCTCAAGGGCTATCCAAACTGATCACCTTTTGTTTCTAAAAGGCAATAATGTATACTGGAATTACATTACTATGACTTTAGGGTTTTTTAAATCAGACAGACATTTGTTGGAATGCCAGATATGCCGTTTATAAGTTATATATATAGACAAAGGTTGCATATAGCAAGTACGATATACATATATATTTATACATACTATATATAATTATATTAAATATATATTTGTATTTGCGTATATATTTGTATATTAATATAAATATTTATATTTATATTTATTTATATATTATTATTATATTAGATACATATATATATACATACATATAAGGCAATGATTGCATATAGCAAGTTTGAAACAACATACATTGTAAACCTTGGTATTCATTAATGAGTAACTTTTCAAGCCTCTCCATTTTTTAAAAATTTACTTTAAAAATAGAGTCCTCATGATCTCTTCAAATCACAAAAAACAGATAGAATTCTGTTTATTATTTTATTTCATGATGAATGAAAGTTAACCAGGAACCACATTTTGCCTGATGGGAATTAAATTGTAATTAAAAAACAAAGGGTTCTGTGATCATTTATTTCACTTGCTCACCATTTGAAAACTTGATTTACATAGAATTCTTGACATTCTTATCTTTTTAATGTGCTAGGAAATTATTATTATTTAGCCTCTTTCCTATAATGGAACACTTTGGAGTGTAAAACCAATTTAGCTGCCAGTGGAAATAAGTGGACAAGAAATTAGTTGATAGGTCTAGGAGAGAAAGCTCCCCTAATTTAGAAACTAAAAGGATAAGTAATTGTAATTTTGGAAGCTCTTATTTTAGTTATGATGAAAATTGACAAGAGAGTGGGATTTCTGATCACTTTATTATAGTAATATAGAGGTCTAAGACCTAGGACAGTTTAGTAGTTTAATTCATCCACTTAAAGGAAAAAAAAAAAAACTTACAGAGAGTGAACAAAATTATATTTGGATGTGAACAGGTTTAATGTAATGGTCTTGGGTTTTCAAGAGAATAAAAAATATTAGAGAAATGTCTACTACCCTTATCAAGGTCCAGAATATATGCATTTCATGTTTTTTAAAATATTTATAAAACCGGTTGGGTAAACATTGCTGAAGGCTAATGTGTTATCAAGGCCAAGATTATCTGATAATCAATATGAGATAAAAGCTGTCATCATGGTGGGCTGTGATTGCTAAAAAATTCAGTAACCCAAAGCCATTCAGGAAGCAATTAAAAAAAAAAAAAGCTTAGGAAAAAAAACACATTATAATGGTAATTTGGGGAAAAAATATACAGAAATGTTTTCTCCCGTTTATATTGTTCTAATTCGTTGTCTGACTTATAAACATTAACTAATAAAATATGCTATAATGTAAATAACTTTTATATTAAACATTTTATTTAAAAATGAGTAATTTCAAAACTATTATGAAATAGAAGGCAGATGATATGCTGTAAATGTGTTTACAATATATCAAATATATTTTTATAAAATATAAGGAAATAATATCCATGTGTGCCCAGATGTTTAACCTTTTTAATTCACTGAAACTTGAATTTAAGATATCAATTGCCTTGTATAAAAAAATGTGTCATTATTTAGACAGAATTATGTACTCTAAATATGGAGAAGATATACATTTAAAAAATGTCAGCTTCTATTAAAAGCTAAATTAACTGATAAAGGAACTTGTGCCTGTAGGAAAATTAACAAACTTGCTCTTAGGATTTAGTTACGAATTTAAAAATTGTAAGATATATATAGAGATAGACAATCAAATTTTACATATACCTTTTTATTCAATCAACAAAACAACTTAAAGCTTAAATGTTAGTGGTAATTTTAAATTCTTGTGATAAAGAAGAGAAACTCTATTAAAAAAAAATTCTAGGGGCACCTGGGTGTCTCAGTCGGTTGAGAGTCCGACTTCGGCTCAGGGCTCAGGTCATAATCTCTCAGTTTGTGGGTTCGAGCCCCGCATCAGGCTCTGTGCTGACCGCTTGCTCAGAGCCTGGAGGCTGCTGCAGATTCTGTGTCTCCTTCTCTCTCTGCCCCTCCCCCGCTCACGCTTTGTCTCACCCTGTTTCTCAAAAATAAATAAATGTAAAAAGAAATTTTAAAAAAATTCTGAAGAATTCCACTTCTTTGTAAGAAAATTTGTAAAGAATTTTCTTTTCTTTTTTTTTTTTAATTTTTTTTTTTAACGTTTATTTATTTTTGAGACAGAGAGAGACCGAGCATGAACAGGGGAGGGTCAGAGAGAGGGAAACACAGAATCTGAAACAGGCTCCAGGCTCCGAGCCATCAGCACAGAGCCCGACGCGGGGCTTGAACTCACCAACCTGGAGATCATGACCTGAGCCGATGTCGGCTGCCCAACCAACTGAGGCACCCAGGCGCCCCTGTAAAGAATTTTCTTAAGTGAGCATGGCACAACAATTGACTTATATATTTATTTTAACAGCTGTGAGGAATTTTTTGTTTAATAGTTTAGAATCTGTAATGTCATCAGACGAGGTGAGACTTTGCTTTTTTTTTTTCCCCCTAATCTATTTTTTAAAATTGCATCTGAATGGCTTTGGATTCTTGGAGATCTTTAGCAAAAATATGTAACTCTTCTTACATGTTTGGTAACTACCGTCTGTGGTTACCAACTGTAAATTATGGTTTCCAAGAATGTTTCCCTTCTCCATTTGTTAAACTATATTCTCTTAAAGATACCATGCAAGATATTATTTGTTTGATAAGTAATTACTTATTCCTCAGAAATAAATTAGTCTTACTCCTCTCTTTTATATTTTGTATACTACTTTTATTGTATTTATATGTCCCACCCAGGCTTGTCCTACACTTAGATATTCAGTAGTTATTTAATTGAATGAAATTTCAGGGCTCCCAAAATAGATATTTCTGCTTGAAACTGGGGGTAAAAATCAGCACATAATTCTCGTTCTTACAATAAATGTTATTTAGAAATTATTTTTACAAACTATTTATCTATACATTGGTCTTATATTTGATCATAGGTTTACCTGGTGAATTAGGTTATCTGGTTATAAATTGATTTCATCATATGCTATAAATCAAGAATTACATATATCCATGACCAGGTACAAATTATACCTTGAGTGTATAGCTTTGAACGTTGTTAAGTGCTAAATGAATAAATTAATTACAACCATTTCCACTATCTAATATAAATCATGGTATAATCTAGCTTTGGGCTTTCTTCTTGTGCTTGCTAAACTCTTACTCTAACCTCCTGAGCCTGCCTATCTTTTCATAGAAATTTACTCCTGGTAGGAACTCTAAAATCCCCTGTATCTCTTTGTACTCATTTTTGGGGTTTTTGATGGCAAGGCTTTCTCATTCTGGTATAAGATTTTACTAATGAATTACCTAATCTTATAAAAGAAATAATAGCACAATAGCAGTATAACAATACTAAACCTCATTAAGATAATACTGATTTATCAACTATATATTATTCAATGTAACTTCTTGTATCTTGTGATATAAAAACGACAAATTAATATTTTATGTCAATTTGGGAAAGGAAAAATAAATATAGTGCATACAGAAAACAACTGTATAACAACAGAGCATAAACTAAAAGGTAAGTAAAATAGTGTACAAGCCTTGAATTTCAAACAAGATGATCAAACTGTTTAGATTCTGTTAACTGCTCTAAATGTATATTTTTTACTAACCTTGCCTTTGATTTCAGCTTTACACTCTAAAAAAAAAAAAAAAAAGGCACAATTGCCAAGATGTATTTACTGTTTTTACAGTAAGATCTTTAACTATAACTTGTTCATTTTATCAAATTACATTTATTCACTACAAGAAACTTAAAAAAGTGATGGTAGAAACTTCTAAATCAGGTTTAGTTTCAAAATTCTGGTTTATGAATCAATACAATTTTGTAGAATTTAAATATTTCTATAACTTAATACTCGCACCACCTGCCACTATCTTCTTACGTTAGAGTTTTACCATTTTGAAAAAATATGGTAAATAACAAATGCTCCCTGAAACCTTCTTTCTCTTTTAGGTATAAGCTTCAGTTCATGACAATTTACCTTTCTTTCTAAGCATTAGGAACAGAAAAAAATATATATAATAAATCCTAGATGCATATCTTTCTCACAAATTTTATAAAATGTCCATTCAATTTTAATTTAATGCTCTTCAATTAATAAAATTAAGTAAAGTCTGTTCTCACTGATGAATGATTTCATAATTCCAATATTGAAATATAAAAGTAGGCATAGATTTCTGATATCCATTGGGTCTTTTGCAATCTTAGTCTATTTTGCTTTATCATTTATAATTTTAATTTTAGATTTTGAACCAATATTTTTTTTTAGTAAAATGACTATTTTCCCCCAAGATAATATAGTATGTTCTGATGTAGTGCTATTATCAAAATGATCCAATTTTGTATAAATAAAACAACATTGTTCTAAGGGTTTGTGTTTGTACTGTTATTCATAATGATGAATCTGTATTTGTTCTTCAAAATTTGCCTTTTCTGTTTCTTACTTAGGGAATAATTTTTTTATTTTTTTAAATTTTTTTTTTCAACGTTTTTTATTTATTTTTCGGACAGAGAGAGACAGAGCATGAACGGGGGAGGGGCAGAGAGAGAGGGAGACACAGAATCGGAAACAGGCTCCAGGCTCCGAGCCATCAGCCCAGAGCCTGACGCGGGGCTCGAACTCACAGACCGCGAGATCGTGACCTGGCTGAAGTCGGACGCTTAACCGACTGCGCCACCCAGGCGCCCCTACTTAGGGAATAATTTTAAGGATTTATTCTTTATGCTCATACCATGTGTTTTTAAAGACAAAATAATGCAAATTTGTTCTCCATTTGGCTTGCGTAATTTAATTCTTCTTCTACCTTTCCAAATTAATTGTGTTCTGTTAATCTGAGCTTTGCTTCTGTCTGCATTCTGATATGACCTTTTAATTTGTCTTTACTGATATTACTGTCTCCGTCATAAAAAGATAGTGGCCTTTCCCACAGATGACTTAAAAATGTATTCACAAATCACTTGTAAGTGTATTCATTGATCAGAATTCTAACATAAGCAATTTTTATCATCTTCTTAAAAATAGTGAATAGGACATTTTAATCCTCTGAAAACGATTCTCTTACTTGCCCCTATTATCTACTCTAAAGACAATTTTGAGTGTCCACCTGAAAATTCACTTTTTAGAAGATTTCTGTATTGAACCCTAAAGGAATCTTTTCTCTGCAATTACCCTTGTTTATCATCCATTTGATTTTATTTAACACATTATCTGACAACAAGAGAAGATCCATGACCTTAATCTTACTGATCCTCCTTTATCCATTAGGCAAATGCCTAATTTAACAAATGAGTCTTCTGCTTGCCCTAAAACCAGAAAACTCATTTTTCCTCAAACTAATCAATGAAACTAGTTTAGAGAATAAGATTTTTTTTGAGGGGAAGGACCATTAAAAACAAAAAACAAAACAACAACAACAACAACAACAACAACATTACTTCAGGGCCATGTTTAAACATGAAAAACACATTTTAAAACTATGAATCTAGAGCATATAAATATTTTAAATGATATTAGAGTATCAGTAAATCAGCACCTGCCATTGGAATTTCTATACTTATTTGCTCAAATTTTATTTTTGTTATTTGAAGATTGAAAAAGCAGTAGATACTATATATACCTACAACCATGTCTGAGATATACATTTTCCATAGAGACATCTTAAATTAATATTACATAAAATCACCTTGATGTTACATGTATGATGTATGCTTGACAAAAACTTCTTTGTGCCTACTTTTTCAAATTTAAAGCCCAAAGAAATTTTACCCTGATTATATCCTGAATGAGAAGCACATATAAATTTTTCTGAGTATGATCTAAATAAGCACTGACTTCAGTGGCTTACAAAAAAACACACAGCCTTTTTCTACAGAGATTTAAATTCAAAAGGCCACAACAACAAATCATTGAAACACCATGCAAAAGATTTTACCTTGGATGTCATTCATACAGGAAGATGATTAAGTCATGATCCCACTTCTTATGAAATTTATCGTTTTGTTAGAGATTGTAAGAATATATATTAATTAACATTAAATAACTACAATTAGAGTTCCAGTTGAGAATGAAAGACAAGTTTCCTAGAACTTCTAGAAGTTCATAGACTAAAATAACACCTTCTAATAATTTATGTATATCTTCTCTACTCTTTCAATAACCATTTCTAATTCTCATTCTTTCCAACAAGGTCTTATGTTCATTAGGTATTTTGGTTGCTCAACTAATACAGGTGGGAGGGGCATTTATTTTACTGATACATATTGAATAATGGAAAACAAGAATTTCTCTCCCATGACTAAACTTCACTGAGTACTGAACACAGACCTTCTGGGAAGAGGAAAAATAGGAATACACTGATTCTTATGAAGATTGGAACTGGACACTTATTCATGATCCAAAACACCTCCATGAAGTAGGTTATTATTTTAACTATATACCTTCCTGTTAAACATAATAACATTAAGAAGAATCTTACAATATACTATAACAGCAACAAATAGTAATTCATGTATTTCTACTACAGAACTTCATCTTTATGAAGATTTCTCTCTCCATTTCCACTCCCTCACCCTGCCCCACAAATCAAAGCAAAATAAGTACAACAAAAAGCTGCTCACCTTCCCTTGAGTTTTGTGTTGACAGGGTAAGAAACCTGGATTGATCTCTTTCTTCCCACTGAAGTTTTCATGTCCTTGCTAGGCAAGGATCTTGTGACACAGCACTAAATCAGTCATTTACCAACCTATGGATTGGCTGGTCAGGCCACTTCTGATAACCCACTGTGAGTATGATGAAGGGCCTATGTGGTAGAGACAATCTTAGGGCTATGGACAGAATGAATTTACAAGAGGGTTTGAATCAATGTCTGCCACCCACCAGCGCCCAGGCTTTTCAATATTATGGTACAGTCTGTCTCTGTGAATGGCAATGTCATTCACCTTCAAGATTCCATCTAATAATTGGCAGAAATGGTTCCTAAAACTAGCATCTTGATCTCCTTTAAGTAGTACTCTTTATGTATATCCAAAAGCTGGGTTTCAGTGCTCCCATAATACACTATTTATAAGTGTTTTGAAAGTTGATTTTTTTGTAATCAATCCATCACACTTATATCTTCCAACAGACTGCTTCCTTGAACGAGTTAATTTTATAATATATGTACACCTCTATGTATATTTTGTATATTTAAATCTCCAATAATTAGCCCAGATCTGTAGTTGCTATTTAAATGTTCGGTAAATGACTTAAAAATTAATTTTTAAAAGGGAAAATTTTTTAAACAACTTGTTCAAATAAGTATTTTATAGACTTATTTTATAATTATAGAGGTTTATTCCTACATAAACAACTTCCCCACTACTTGAAATATAACATATATTCCATGTGTACTTTTAAGCCAATGTACTGAGAATGGCAACATCTGTAGACAAGATAATTTATCAAGGAACTTGGAAATGGCATGGTAAAAATGACTTAAATATTTTCTTTTATGGCTTCTTATATTGAGAGGCCTGTGCACTGACACTGTGTAAGTTTAACAGAGAGAATATTTCTCCCAGTTTAAATGTCAGACATACTGGCTTTCCATAAGGAATAAGATTATATTTCATTCTTATGCATTATTTCTAATATTTGTGCAAATATTTATAAAATGTACTGTCTCTTAATTTGGATGAAAAATATTAAAGAACTATGTACACATTGTTTATCCATTTGTTGTGCTGAAATTTTACTTTAATAAATTGAAAAAAATTAATCTCCTGATGAGAACTGATATTGATACATGGGGCCTTAGTTGTTTTGTAACTAAAGACTATAACCTCGAACTTAATATTTAATGGCTTTTCCTTTGGAAAACAGTGATTTTTCTAAGACACGTGATGCTATTTCTATTTTCTCACCAAGATGTTTAAATTTTAGAGATTTTGTGTATTCATGTTACTTTTCCAAACAGATCACAAGTTCTTTGAACTCAGAGTCTATATATTTTTATAATCCCTTTCATGCCAACTCTTCTCTCTATATTCAATACACAATAAGCATACAATAAATGATTGTTATTCACAAAACTTTTCATCTGGACACCACTAAGATGGGGAGAAATATATTCTTATAAGATTTTCAGAAAAAAAACTGTCTGAATCCTCAAATAGTTGGTGACACTCTGTGTTAAATACCTTGAAAAAGGTCAACAAAAATAATATTTTAAGAAATGTTTTTAGGTAGTGTACAAGTTTATAAACTAAATATTTTACTAATGTATGTTATTTAAAGATTATTCATGAAGGGAAATGTGTAGTTAAAACACTTGCGATAGTGTCATCAAATAAATCATTTTGAACAGAGCCGGAGAATATTGATCGAGAGAAACTTAAGCCAAGTGCTTCTGTTTTCCTGTGTATTTTCACTAAGTAGTGAGTGGAAGTAAGACTGGCTTAGGCATGTGTCAATGGGTATGCTGCTGGGAAGTTAGTTGCTGACTATGTAAGTTTAGTATTTCTTATGTATTAACAAGAATGCGGGTTTTTTTTTTATTTTTCAATACCTCTTTTCCATTGTTCAGTCTTCTCTACTCTGTGACTAGGGCTTCTTTATTGCTAACTCTCTCTTTTGTTCTTACCTTACACTTTCTCACACTTTCTTATTTTGATGGTATTATTGTCTTACTTTATTTAAAACAAACAAGAATATTACGCTGACTTTACATCATGTCCTGCATAAAATTGCATGTGGCAGACCCTAGAAAGATGAATGTGAAGGCCCTTTACTTGTGAATGGGGCATAAAGGTAAAATTTGAACACAGCCCCAGGGACTAGCATGATGATTAGAGTGGAACAGGTGGCCACAATCTTCTTCCTGTATGTAATTGGTAAAAACAAACAAACAAAAACACCTTAAAGTGACAAAATCCAGCAGCATCGGAAGTATTATGAAAAAAAGGAGGAAGTCTGTTGTCATAAGGATTATTTCCTCATTAAAAAAATAAATAAATAACAAAGGTATTCAGTTGAACACCTAACTATAACCTAAGAATGTATTGGTTCACTAGCCCAATAAAATCCTTAAGAACATAGACACTTAAGAATATTGACTGTACATCTTCAGAAGTCTCTGTATATTTATTTGATAAAGACTAGAAATTATGAGACCCTGGTGGGCTTGAAAATGACTCCTCATTGAAATGGACCAGTGTGGGCCAATCCAGCCCTATGCTTAGTATGCTTATTATGATTAATATTTTACTGATTATCACTATGCTTCATGCAAAGCAAGACAAATTATATGTTGGGCTGCATTTGATGACAGCCTTGAGGCACAGATCACTCTTCAGGTGAGAAGATACTAATGGTGAGACTAGAGAATTAGCAACAATACTTATTTAGAACAAGAAATAATTAATTCATGACAATATTATATATTATTTTTCTTAGCATTTTTATCAATTATTGTAAGAGTATTCATTAACTTAAAAAAGATTACTCATTAATAATAATTAACATTAAACATATACACCTTGAATTTGGGCACTAAAATCAGGCTTCTCATTATGTTGAGAACTCAGTGGGATCTGAAGTGTAGTTCATGACTAATAAACTAAGAGAAACTCCTCTGTTGGCTCAGAGCTAAACCTAAGTCTTTGACTTGTTTTATTACTTATGATTTTCTATATTGAAATACTTGAAGATAAAAATTTGAAATACATTATTTTGAACAGATGCACACATGCTATTTATGCATATGTATATATTTCTATCCACTTTATATCTGCACATAAATGTAAAAAATAAAATATATCAGTACTCTACCAATTTCCACTCAGCAAATTACTGGAGAAAAATACTGGCAAGTTTTCTTCTCTTGTCCACTTAAGAATCAAAAAACATAAAACTATTTCATTCTGTTGTCAATGTGATAAACATTTAATGTATCAACCAAGGGAGGAACTTCTTTTTTCCCCCTGAATTGGGAGTGGGGAGGCCAGGCCAACGAGGCGGTGTGGGAAGAACAATAGTATAGACAACTTTATGTATTAATGTGCTCCAAAAACTACTTCTTTGAAAACTGGAAGTCACTACCGTTTAATCTTCACCAACTCTAAGCTGTGTGATTCTATGAAGATATTTTTGAGAAAAATAAAACTACCTCTGCATATATCCTGTTAAAACTTCATTACTTTTCAATAATTTTCCCCTCCGTTTTCAGTAAAAAAGCTCAGTAGCATTTCTAATACATTCACACTACTGGACAGCAATAGACTGGCAAGATATGTTTGTTAGTTTTTTAATTTTGCAATAGATAGCTATAGTGACTTTTCTTCCACCTATGAAGAGTATAGTAGCTATTAGTCATAAACTGCTATTAGCTATGATCATAAGCTGCTACTCATGTGGCGAGAAGTAATTGCTTTACCTATGATTGAACATAATGATTCAGGAAGCTTAGCTATTTTATTTTTTTACAGTCCCAAAATACCACTTCTCTTACATCTTACAAAATTATACTAATTTTTTCACATGAGAAGAGAGACTACTCTTAATGGAAATCTTACAATTAAAGCTTTTATTTTTAGAAGACACATTTGAGAAAGTCTAATCTTAAATAAATTTAAAGAAAAATCATTGATACTGAATAATCAAGTATGAGTATTTTAAAATTTGAAAGAGCATCAATAGAAAAACATGAGACTAATTAACTAATGAATTAAACTATTGAGTATGTATATTTCAGTTATTAGTCTACTAGTCATTATCTATTTAATCACAAGGGCAACCCGTGCACACACAATCTGATAATCTCAAATGTACAAGATAAAATTCATCTTTTAATTTTTACATTCCTGAAAGGCAAACAACACTATTTTGAGTTATAGCCCCACAATAGCTGGTACACATAATATGACTGCTAAATATTTGTTAAACATTTGAGTTAACATTTTAAATTTTATGCCTGTGGCAAAGTATGTCACAATTAATTATCTGAATCAAAGAAACCACCAACAGTTAGCAAATATCCAGCTTTGTTCTGGGTATACAAATATTCATAAACCCTTATGAAACAGAAATAAAACAGTTTGAGGATAGAAAACTGTCGCGGCCGGCGCGACAAACACCGAGGTCAGGGTCCTGAAGGTAGGGGAATGCAAGAAAAAAAGAGAGAAGAGAAAGTTTGGGAACAGGAGGGTCCCCTGGGCTGATGGCCCAAGTGACGGCTTTATTGTTGCTATACACAATCTTTTATAACCAGACTCGTATGGGTTAGGTCATTCTAAGACTAAACAGGTTTCACATAATTGCTGCCCACCAAAACATTTAGTTCTGTGTTTCTTGTGCATTTTCTAGACGGGTCACAAGACATTGTTGATAAGATTGCTAGCAAAACACAATTCCCATGTTTGTTTCTATCTGACTCGGGGTAGAAAAAGGGAGGTAGCATTACTGCCAACACCTGTAGACCACAGGCTTCAGGAATTAACTTTCTCAGCCTTGACAAGGCTTTCGTATGCCCTTGAAAGTGGGGGAATGGGAGGGGGAACCACCGGGTTGGCTTGAGTCAACAGGGAACGTTGCTCGACCCGGTCTCAGCCTGGCACCAGGGCCTGGCCCCCCACAGAAAACAATGATTAAGAGAATAAATAGGGAATATGTGTTGTGGGAACAAAGTCTAAGAAATAGTAAAACTGTAGGAAAATGAGATCAATGAATAGATACATGATATGTATTAGTTTAACTATGCTGTCAGTTATGAGCTGTTTATCATAGTAAACATTAAGACTGTTAATAAACTTGAAAATGACATGTGACTTCACAAAGGCCACTGGGAAAAACTCTCTAGAGCCAAAACATTTCAGGGAAAGAATAAAATGAAGAACTCCTAAACCCACTGACCTAACGGTCTGTGTCTAGTAAGCACAAGTGACCAAACTCTAAAGAACTTAAGCATAACTCGAATAACAATAGCACTGTATAAACACTGGCAGAATAAGGTTTACAGGAATGTGGCATTAATAGCAATACTAAGCCATTTGCACAAGGCTTTTATATAATCGTAAGAACTGCTATGATAATAATTAGTTTCTCAGGAATGGTCAGTTTCAATTTTGAGTCATATCAATATTTCATATTAATGTTAAAATTAGTTTGTCAACCAGACAACTATAACATAAGCCTTACTTTTGCATAGTAGAATATCCTTAGTAAAATCATTGGTTAAGTCTGTATTACTCATTTTTTTTTGTTTGTATTCTTACCCCACTAGTTGTTTTTTTTTTTTTTATGTTTTTGTGTAATTTTATCCCTGAAGAAAATAAGATGGGATAATGTGTTCAATATAAGTGATAACATTTTTTATGCATTTTCCAATCGTTATTTTGAACCACAGTTTAAATGCATGTTTGAATTATACTTCAGTGACTCAATTAACATAGAAAGAGTTGACTGGTTAGATACACCTGTCATGAGATTCCAAATGTGAAAATCAATTTGCAAAATATAAATCCCTTTTTTCAACAAGTACAGACTAGGTTCGTATTTCTGTTGAGTTCTCATTTAACTCTGAAAACTTATCTTTATCTGGGTGTCTGGGTGGCTCAGTCTGTTGAGCATTCGACTTGACTTTTGCTCAGGTCATGATCACAGGGTAGTGGAATCGAGTCCCATGTTGGGTTTTGCACTGAGAGAAGAGTCTACTGGGAACTCTCTTTCTCTCCCTCTGCCCATCTCCCCCACTCATGGGCTCTTTCTCTCTCTCTCTCTCTCTCAAATAAATAAATCAATGAATAAAGAAAAAAAGACATTTTATCTTTCACCGTAAAGGATAGTAAATATGCATGTTGCCAAGAGAAAACTATTAACTTTGATTAGATTTGGAATTTATTATTTCATTAATTTATAAAATATTTAAATATATATTTATTTTCTTTGGACATTAATAAGAGTAATCATAAAGATAAAAATGTTTTTATATACACATACAAATAAGTGTGTATATATAATCATGTATATTAAGAATGTGATAGAATATAAAATATGGGTGCCTGGGTCACTCAGTTGCTTAAGCGTCTGACTGTTGGTTTCATCTCCTGTCATGATCTCACAGCTTGGGGGTTGGGGGGGGGGGGCACTGAATTCTGCACTGACAGTGTGGAGCATGCTTGTGATTCTTTTTCTCCCTCTCTCTGACTCTCCCCTGTTCACTCTGTCTCTCAAAATAAACAGATAAACTTAAAAAAAAATTTTTTTAAAGGATACAAATTTAACAAGTTTATATAAACTGTTTACTTCTTTAAATTAATTGAGGTTCTAGGGGCACCTGGGTGGCTCAGTCGGTTAAGCGTCCGACTTCAGCTCAGGTCATGATCTCGCAATCCGTGAGTTCTAGCCCCGTGTCAGGCTCTGTGCTGACCGCTCAGAGCCTAGAGCCTGTTTCAGATTCTGTGTCTCCCTCTCTCTCTGACCCTCCCCCGTTCATGCTCTCTCTCTGTCTCAAAAATAAATAAATATTAAAAAAATAAAAAAATAAATTAATTGAGGTTCTAATAAATTATTAATATAGTCATGCCCATAGTTTCTTAATTGCTCAAATACTTTATTTTCTACATTTTATTTTATTTAAAAAAATGTTTCATGTTAATTTATTTTTGACAGAGAGAGAGACAGAGCATGAGCGGGGAGGGGCAGAGAGAGGGGGAGACACAGAAACCAAAGGAGGCTCTAGACTCCGAGCTGTCAGCACAGAGCCCGATGCGGGGCTTCAACTCATGAACCTCCAGATCATGACCTGAGCTGAAGTCAGATGCTTAACCAACTGAGCCACCCAGGCACCCCTATTTTTTTTAATTTTTAATGTTTATTTATTTTTGAGAGAGACAGAGGGAGAGTGTCAGTGGGGGAGGGGCAGAGAGAGAAGGAGACACAGAATATGAACCAGGTCCAGACTCTGAGCTGTCAGCACAGAGCCCGATGCGAGGTTTGAACCCACAAACCATGAGATCGTGACCTGAGCCGAGGCCAGATGCTTAACCAACTGAGCCACCCAGGTGCTGCAATATTTTAATGCTAATTAAAAACAAATAAGTGAAATTACAGAGCAATATTAGTTTCAGTTTCTGGTTTTTACATTTGAGCAATAGAAAAAATTAAAACAAATTTACATATAGAATTTTTTGATTAATTTTAATTATATCCCCAAGTTCATCATAGAGTCCAGTTCCTACAAATAAATATTTTGAGAGTGTGTTTTCATACTATTATTGCCACAATATCACCTCCTTAAATTCAGTGTAAATTATAATACTATAAAAATTATGAAGCCACATAATAAACTAACACTATCATGGCTAATATTTTTGATACTCATTTTCTTAAATTGTTACATTTGTTAATTAGAATAGTTTTTACAAACCCTGCAGCAATCACTTTCCCCCAAATAGGGTATTGAAGGAAGGAAATGTTTTAATTTTTTTTTTACATTTATTATTTTTGAGAGAGAGAGAATAAGCAGAGGAGGGGCAGAGAAAGAATGAGACACAGAATCCAAAGCAGGATTAAAGCTCCGAGCTATCATCACAGAGCCTGATGTAGGCTTGAACTTACAAACTGTGAGACCAGGACCTGAGCTGAAGTCAGACGCTCAACCAACTGAGCCACCCAGGTGCCCCACTTTTTTTTATTTATTATTTTTTTAACATTTACTTGTTGAGAGACAGAGACAGAGCATGAGCAGGGAAGGGGCAGAGAGAGAGGGAGATACAGAATCTGAAGCAGGCTCCAGGCTCTGAGCTGTCAGCACATAATCCGATGCAGGGCTTGAACCCACAGGCTATGAGATCATGACCTAAGTCAAAGTTGGACACTTAACCGACTGAGCCACTTAGGCATCCCTTAAAGAAGAAATATTTTAAAAATCAGCTACTCTAATCAAATGTCACCAGACAGTTTATCTAAACAGTTAAATCTCTTTATTAGTTTAAAATTCATTTTGAAACACTTAAAAACAGGAAGCTGTTTAGATTGTATGATTAGATGCCATATAGACCATTGTGTTTGTATTAAATGCCAACATAAGAAATTTTAAATGATTAAGGGGTGCCTGGGTGGCTCAGTCAGTTAAGCGACTGACTTTGGCTCAGGTCATGACCTCATGGTTCATTTATTTCGAGCCCTGCACAGGGCTCTGCACTGACAGTGCGGAACCTGCAAGAGATTCTCTCTCTCCCTCTCTTTCTTTCCCCTCTCTTGCCGGCACTCTCTTTCTCTCTCAGAATAAATAAATAAACTTAAAAAAAATTTTTTTATTTATTTTATTTTTTTGTTGTTTACTTATTTTTGAGAGAGACCCAGAGTGAGTGGGGGGAGGGGCAGAGAGAGAGGGAGACCCAGAATCCAAAGCAGGCTCTAGGCTCTGAGCTGACAGCACAGAGCCCAATGCAGGGCTTGAACGCATGAACCTCGAGATCATGATCTGAGCCAAAGTCGACAACTGACTGAGCCACTCAGGCACCCACCCCCCCCGCCCCCGCCTTTTTAAAAAAAAAATTTAAATAATTAATTATTTCAGCCTGACTATAGGTCACAAATATAAAAAAAATAAATTAAAGGTGCTTCATGTTAGGGAAAGTAAATGGAAAATATACATTTTGTAAGACATGCTTATTAAATATAGTTTTTCATACACGTACAATCGATTCATTTTAGTGATTCCTTTTAATTGATGATGTCACCAATTATTTGTGAAAAAAATATGTATCTCGAACTTTGCAACAGGATTTTACCCGTGTGTCGTCAGTTTACTGTAGACAATTTTGCCAATAATTCCAAGTCTGAGAACAGTTAAATAGAGCTAAGACCCTGATATCCTGTTTTGAGAGTTAGGATACCTATGCAGAATAGGAGACAAAATTATAAAAGAAATTCTGCCTGATTTAGTGAACACCAGCCATTAGCTTTTCAAACGACCTTGGTTGAAAAAATAAGGAGAGGGAGATCCTTTGGAATCCTTCTGTGTCATGCACGTGTTAGGGGGAAGGCCAGGGAGGCGCTTCCTTCATACGGGGGTCTGCTGGCAGGATACCCAGGGCTACTGAAGACTGGGTAGCATCAGTAATAACGTGGGGAGCTGAAGCAGAGTCAGCCTGAGGTGACAGAAGAGCAGGGCACAGGGCTCAACTGGGGGCAAACTCCAAATCCAAACAAAAGCTCGGGTTGAGGAGGAGGGAGCAAGAAAGTTTGTCTTCTGTAGGCCAGATGTAGGCAATGCAAGAGAGAGCTTTCCTGGAGCTGCCTTGACAGACTGGACCGGGAACTGGCTGAGAGCAAAGCTGGGGAGAAGGCCGGGTGCTGCCCAGAGCGGAGACCGGCGGCTGCAGAGGGAAACAAGTCCACTGCCTGGGAAATTCATTCGTGAAATTATTGTGTAATCATTATGTGATATGGAAAAATGAAAATTAAAAAAAAAAAACAGCACAATAAGCGATATTTATTATTATAGTTTGTTTAGATAAGGCAATAGGTTATGTTTTCTCATTTCTAAAATTTCTGCATATAAAATCCAAAAGTAAAACACAAATCTGGACGTTAACTAACGTCTGAGCATTTATACACTCATTTTATTAATGGGCAGTAAAACAACAACAACAACAACAAAATTTTCAGCAAAACACGTATCTTTGTCCTAATTTTATATGTGTTGGGGACTTATAGCCACAGATACATGATGAAATGCAATTGCATGAATGTTTGCTTCATGAATTTAACTAAGCTAGCACTTAGTTAATACTTTTAAAAATACATTCCAACCAACTAATAACTCTAGAGAACATAGATATTACTATGTATTTGACTCATTCACCCTTGAATGAACTAACCAATTTAACAGCCTAGAGACAGTTGACCTTCAGCAACTATAAGAAAAAAAAAAAAAAAAAACAAAAAACTATGTAACTGCTAATGATTTTATTGTCACTAAATTTAATCCACTTATGGCAATGCCCTTTCCACTGTCACAGGCTTCATAGTTTCTTTCATCAAGCTGAATAAATTTTTGTTAATATTATGCTTAATGTACAGCTCTTTAGTTTTGTTTGTTTTGTTTTGGTTTTGGTTTTGGTTTTTAACGATGGGCTAAAGCATGGTTACATGCATTGGGGATTTAAAATTTGAGCATTTTCTAATTTACTTTGTATTGCAAAATTATTTCCTGAATTTCATCTTTCGTAGGCCAAACTGCACTGAAGCTTTTATAGATAATTTTCTTTGATCAATACATTAGAGCTTAAAAAATGTTATTCTTGTACATGTCATAAGCATTCTATCACAACTTTTGCATGGACAAATTGAGTTACCTATAATTGTATAATTTATTTAGTTTTATTATATCATAACAATATATTTCAAGGATATTTTTTCAAAGTGAGATATCTTCAGAATATAAAAGAGAGTTAAGGGGAAAATATTACCACTGAGATAATAAAAACCATTTTATAATTCAGAGTTGAAATATACTGTAAAAGTGTATGATTATTTTGCCTTCAAAATCTTCACTAAACTTTTCTTACCGAGTAGATCGTCACTTTACATATGAGACCTCTTGTATTGTTTCCAAAATTTAGTCCATTTTCTTGGAGGAAAACAAACAAACAAACAAAAGGTGTTTTGAAAAACCTGTCAGAGTGCGGCTAATTAATTTAATTATAACAAAAATGGCATTAGCTTGATAAAAAATTATTTAAAACTTACTTTTTATTTTATATCGGAAATACGAGAAATTTCTTTAAAGGTTTATCTATTTTGGAGAGAGAGAGTGAGAAAGTGAGACCGTGAGCGGAGGTAGGGGCAGAGAGCGAGGGAGACACAGAATCCAAAGCAGGTTCCAGGCTCTGAGCTGTCAGCAAAGAGCCTGACATGTCGCTCGAACCCATGAACTGCGCATTCATGATCATGACCTGAGCCTAATTTAGATGCTTAACCGACTGAGCCACCCAGGTACCCCAGATATATGACAAATTTTGATATGGTTATTGCATTGCTTTATATCCATTCCACATTGTTTAATAAACATACAGAGTCAAAATATTTGCTTAGAAAATTAAAATAAATCTTTACTGGTATAAAATACTGTTCTATTAATGATAATAATCATCATGAATTACTACTATATGTAGGCTAGTAACTTAGGCTTAGGGTATATGGTTTTAATGTTGATTCTACTTTTTTTTTTTCTTTTTTCATCGTATTATTCTTTTAATGTTTATTTATTCTTGAGAGAGAGAGAGAGTGGGGGAGGGGCAGAGAGAGAGGGAGACACAGAGTCCAAAGCAGGCTCCAGGCTCTGAGTTGCCAGCACATAATCCGATGCAGGGCTCAAACCCACAAGCTGTGACATCATCACCCGAGATGAAGTCAGAAGCTTAACTGAATGAGCCACCCAGACGTCCCTCTTCTTTTTCTTGTTTTAAGGTTGGGTTTTTTTAAAGTTTTTCTTATTTATTTATTTTGAGAGAGACAGAGAGAGTATGAGAACATGAGTGGGGGTGGAGCAGAGGGACAACGAGAGAGTAAAACCCCAGCAGGCTCCACACTGTCAGCACAGAGCCCAGAGCCCCACCGTGGGGTTTGATCTCATTATGGTGAGGTCATGACCTGAGCTGAAATCAAGAGTCAGATGCTTAACCAACTGAGCCATCCAGGAGGCCCTTGATTCCCATAACTCCCATAACTAGTATAATTATTTAGCCGAACCCATGGAATGTATAACACTAAGAGCGAATCTTAATGGGTGATACTGATGAATCAATATAGATTCATTAACAATGAACCACTCTGTACCACTCTGGCGGGGGATGTTACTAGTTGGGGGAGGCTCAGCATGTGTGAGACAAGTCTCTGTATGGGGACTTATCCAGGGAAGTCTCTGTGCCTTTTGCTGAATTTTGCTGTGAATCTGAAACTCTTCCAAATATGAAAGTCTACTTTTAAAAATCCAGCATAAATATAGTTTAATACAGTGTAAGTATAAAATGATGTTAGGCATATGACATAATTATTTTATGTTGTACATAAAAAGTATAATATCCTGATGTAAATGTATACAGGAAGTGGACACCTTCAGATTCCAGTAGAGTCATTGTTTTTATATAAGCCATAGATTTACTTTCAGTATTGGTATATTACCGAAAAGTAGAAGCAAAATGAGGTATGCATTTTGCCTTAAAAACAAAATCTTCTTAATGCACTCAACATAGTGTTTTCCAAAGAATGTTGTCGCATATGCTCAACACTCATTATATATTCAAGTACAGCCGAGGTTATTCAGTCAGCATAACAACATCTTGTCGGCAACCTTGCTGATCTGTATAAAAGCCAATAAATACTGAATGTAGTGGTATTATCTGAGAAGAGCAATCTTGCCCAGGACACAGAGGGATCGTTCCTATCTTCCTTCAAGTGCTTTCATGAAATATTTATGGTTCAGATATACCAGAAGTGGATTTCAGTTTAATATCTACTCTCAACTGTAGCTGTGTTGAAGCATGCATTAGTCTTTCCGTGTGGATTTTGAAAACATGTCAGCTGGTAATAATAAATCAAGACATACAACTATTAATTATTCGTAGTAAATGGGAAAAACAAACACTGACACAAATAGTTCTAATTAAATAATTAATAATATATATGTCAAATGCATTTTTATATTACTTTACATTACTTAAAACGAGAACCCCCTGATCGCCATACCACAGTGGACTCAGTAACAGAGTGATCACAGATCTTGGTTAAGTAATGCAACCAAAATGTAGACACAGATAGAAAAACAGATAAAACCTTCATGAAATGTGAAGTTTATCTTTACAAAAAAAAGTACTTAAAAGATAAACTGAACCAGACAACTCTGAAACCTCTTATATGGGACTAAGGGGAAAAAAATCTGTTCATGAATTATACATTTTAATAAACCAATTAGTTCTAAACTAAAACAAATAAAAATACCTTATAATTTGGTGCTCCATATTTATAGAGTCGAATACACTTTTTAATCTCCCATAGAAACTCTTGAGACGTGTTCTAACAACAAATCTAAAACAAAAGATCATAGTTTATATTTATGAATAGGTCATTTTCTTTCCATTACATCCATGATTATATTTCGATATTCCATTACCTTCTAAGGCATTTTGTTCTACTTTGAGGAAAAGTGACAGATGTTATTCTACTTTTTTTCACTGGATCTTCGTTTCTGTAAACTTTTTCTGCTAACATTTGTGTGTGTGTGGTGGGGGAGGGGGAAATTCCAAAGCATGTAACACTTTGGTTCTAAAATGGGACTATACGGCATGCAAGGCAACATATATTTTGGAGTTACACGCCTTTACTTGACTTTTTTTTAACTAAAGCACATCTGCATTCTTAGCCCTATTGACTGTTTTACTACCACCACCCCCATTCTGTCATGCCTTTTGATATCTATGTATTATGACCCCTTTCAGAAAGATTATATTAAAAAGCCACACAGGAAAATGAGCAGTGGCTTGAGAGTCGAGATAGCGGCACTTTTGTCTGAAATGAACAAGTAACTGGCAGTGTGGCTTGGGGCAAGACAAGTTACTGTGACTATGCTTTATCATGTGTCAAAAGAGGAGAGTGGAACTAGATAATAAGTCAGACATTCTAGCTATTGGTTTCTGTGAAATATGTATATTCCATTCTTATTCTATCAAGGACGTGTTAAAAAAAAACTCCTCTATCACTTATTTATTCACACACTCAGACATACGCACACACAGACACTCTCATATGCCATGGCCCCCAAAACAACTTTTAAAGCACTAACATTGCAGCCTTTGGATCAGTAGTATACTACTGATATACTTCATTTCTGACTTGTTAGAACAGGGTGATCAATTCCCAGGTGACCTAGTAGAACAAGTATAAGAATATGAACCCTGGAACCAAACTGCCTAAATTCAAACTTCAGGTAAGTAACTATTGGCAAACTTGCTTAAGATCTATGTCACAATTTCCTTGATAAAGTGAGGCTCTCAATAGTTAAATTTGCAAACTCTTTGAAAAGTGGCAGGCAGAAAATAAATTACCTCTGCATATTTACTTATGACATTAGCATAAATATTAAAGTGAAATAATATTGTCTCAGTTGCGGAGGTAAGGAGTGTGTGTGAAACCAAAGTAGTCCTCTGGGATGCAGCAAACAGTGGTAAAATTATTGCAATCCTATATAGGCAGGAACACCAAGGTTCAGACTATTCAGGAATAAAGGGATTATTTCACAGGGGAGACAAATAATACCTTAGCATCAGAGATTTAGAGGCAATTTGAATGGGTAGAGTGAGAATGGGGAAGAAAACTGTAAATTTTCATTATGAACTCGTGATCAATGGGACAAAAATCTCAAATAGCTTCCAATATTTTCATTCTTGCTTCTCTCTCTCTCTGTCTCTAATCTCTCTAGTGCTCTCTTACTCTCTTTCTGTTTTTCTTTCATAATATCATCAACATTATCATCCGCTTCATCCCTTCTTTTTCATCAACTTTACCCCTTCATTTTCCCCTCTCTTACTTTACCTCATAATTTTATAGAGTGTGTTGTTTATGGCTTCATTTACAATGCAATACGTTTGTTAAATCATATCAAGAGAGGCATCTGATTGCAACAGGAGGAATGGTAGTGTTGCTCTTGTTGAGAACTTCAAGCATAGGAAGAGGAATGTGGATGCAACATAGCACCCTAGCTGCATTTTGAACAGTGAGCTGTGGGGGAAAAAAAAAATGTTGTATATTTCTGAACAGTAATGTTGAGGCAGGAAAACAACTAACCTTATGAGTATCTTCTTTGGCAGGACGTCCAGAGTATGATCTCTTTTAACTCTCAAAATCATTCCTACCAAGAACAGAAAAATATATTTCTTTTGTTATCAATATCAATACTTCTTTGTTATCATGTCAAATATTAAGCCACGTGTTAATTACCTTATTTAGGAACTCTTTGTAATGTGTTTCCATGCTCATTTATAATGGATGAAAAGAAATGGTTCCTAGAGTATGTAACATAAGTTGACCAAAGCCATATAGCTACAGACTGGAAGGATTTTGTGTTACAAGGAAATTCAAATTACATTTGAGGCCCACCTGTCATTTTCCTATTATTCTATGCCTCCTTGAATGATGTGAAATTAGTGTAAACATCGTATTAAAGGAATAGTATAACTATTTTGTAAGTTTTCTTGTCGAAAACTGGAGAAAAGCATCTTAAGGAGGAATGAATATTATGGAGAAGGACAAACAATTTTGAAACGTTCCAAAGAGGTGAAAAGCTATTTATGATTGGAGTTTAGAAAAATGAAAGGGAGATAAATCTGGAGATAGGGTTTGGTAATTGTCATGGTGCGTTGGGTTTAGAGTTTATGAATTTATTCTGATATTGGTATTCCGGTTGGTATTGGGGAATCAGCAGTTGTTAAGCTTAACCCCAACTGTGTAAACATAGTCTTTACACTGTAGGAAAGAGCATGAGTAAGAATATAGTTTGGTAGTTAGAAATCTAGATTGCATATGATGGAAAAGCAGATGGTGTGTCCTACTACACAAGAGGAAGAAAAGAATAATCTTATCTTCAAACTGGAGAGGTAATAAAAAGGTATAAAAAGGAGTTCATAAGTACATCACATTACTTCCTACAGATAAATCAGTCCATAGAAGAAAGCAACTGGCTCACATCTCTTTTTTTTTTTTTTTTTTCAAATGAGACTAATTTCCCTTCTAAATATGTTACCAAACATTTCCTTCTAGTATTAAACAGGAAGAATACCCTGGGCAGATGTCAAATAATTATGAATATCAAAAAGATTTACTACTATTACTTATATTTGATTTAATTTCATTTGCTTTATATATCATCAACTCTTTTTCTTCTTTGTATTGTATCGGTAGAAAGAATAATGAGGAGGAAATAATTCTTTGAATTTTAGTGTCAAGTGTAGAAGCATTTGTGCATTTAAGATCTTGGTTTTTTGTACATTTTTAAAATAATATACATAAGGATAATACTAAGAACTTTTACAACAACAACAACAAAAGGCAAGTCAAATAGATATAATTCTGGCTTGCTTTTTCAGATTAAATTATAAAAGAACTAAAAAGCAAATTATCTTTTGATGGGGGAGCTGACCCCTTCACTCAAGTTTGTACTGGATGAGTAGAATGTGGGATTTCCTTGGAAAGCAAATGGGGTGCAGTTGGAGCTTTCAGGGTGCACCATGTGGCTGTGAGCATGTGGGAGGAGTAAATGCGGGTGCTGATGCAGGGGCTGGGAGAGAGTGGAATGGACTGAGCTTCAGGGGCACCTTGGAGAGTGGCAGAATCAAGCCCACGGTGCTGTTGCAACCACCGCTCTTCCCAGAGAAAGCCTGAACTCACAGGATCTCTGGAGTTCTATGGGGCAACAGAGGTGTCTTGGGATGAAAACTACCTGGATGAGCAGATACCAGAGGCCCCTCATCACAGACTTGTCCTTAAGGAGTCTGACTCATGCCACTTATCAAACAAATCCCAATCTTCCTCGATACCTAACCTCCCCCAACTCACCCAAATCAGTGTGGAGGCACCTATTCCCAGACAGAGGCTAGAATAGAAGAGTGTATATTACATGCACAGGCCTCAAATCTATAGCCTTCCAGAAGGCTTTCATCCAGGGAGACTCATACGGGACTGCTGACAGAGCCATGGATGATAAATTTTATTGTTTTAAGACACTAAATGTGTAGCGGTTTGTTATAACAGTAATAGAACGTCAAATTAACAGTCCAGACTTTATTATGTTTAGGCAACAAGTAGACTTGGAAGTCTTTAGGACAATAGAACAATATAATCCAAGCTCTGTTTTAGGAAACGTGAGACATTTTTATTTCTCCAACTAGCATGCATTCTGCCTATTGGTCTTCCGAAACAAACCTAACTTTTGTTCGCGTGTCTTTTTCCTTCTTCTTACTAGTCCATAAACCTCCACTTCAGGGTCATCTGAATAATATAAGAGTAATCTTACTAACTTTACTCATAATTGATTTATACGAGTGAGCTGATAACCCAGTTCATTTAGTGAGATAGTAAGAGGTATGTGGTAGGTTTCTAAGGAGATTCATCTTGATCTTTGGGGAGAGAAGCCTCTCCTCTACTGAAAGGGAAAGGGGCAGGAACAACTTAATTTGATGTTCTTTATACCTTTGAATTTTTTTTTCCTATATAAGTTAAAAAATAAAATATTTTCTTTGTAATTTAGTTTTGTTTTTAGTTAGACTTCTGTTTTCCAGCGTTAAGTGTCTTAAGGAAGGAATATGCATGAAAGCCACACTGAGAAAACTAAGTAATGAACAAATGAGACCAGTTTTCTTAGTGAAACACATTACAATGACTCTAATCACATATTTAAAATATTGTCTGCTATGAATATTTGTAATTTTTATATTAACATACTATTCCCACCAATTTCTCCTCTTTACTAAGTACAGTGGTGTTGGTTTAAGTAGTTGTATCCATTGTTATGGATTTCTGCTTTTATCTTCCTGTGTCCTACAGAGTTAATGCTGTTCTAAAAACATTTTTTGATAGCTTCCACAATCTTTTCTGACAAGGAAACGATAATCACTATTTTTTGGTATCCCTAAATATTATTTTAAATTTTGCTAACATGATAATTTTGAGAAGTATACATATTTAAAACAGTTTATACATAATTTTTTCTAGTTGTCTTCTATCTCAATATTCGGTAACTTAAGTTTTGTATCTGTCCTTGAACTGCAAGTATATTAGCTTTATTAGATCAATCAATTCTGGAAGACTTGTAAACTCACCATCCTTCAGTCTAATATCCATATATAACTACACTAAAATGCAATGGTAAGCAAATGCATATTTAAATATTTCCCTAATACTAATAGAGGTGTTACATTTTTTTCTTTAACATATTTTATTCCTTAAAACATTGTACAAATAGTATAAAACATCATTGAGCTTTTTACATCTAATACATTCATATTTAAATAAGATATTTCTCAAATTATTTTTTAGTATTTAGAATATGGCAGATGTAACAGGGAAGGAAAATTTACAACTCATATAGAAGATATCTTAAAAGAATTACAGGGTCAGGAGGATTCTGAGAAGTTTTGAGCTTCAGTTGATGCTGAACTTTAAAAGTTTATAATTTTTTTTCTAAATGACTTTGCATCCATAACCCAATTTGAGTAAGAGAAGGAAGAAACTTTATAGAGCTATAGAAAGAAAGTGAGTGAAAAATTTATAGATATGAAGAGATAAAGAAAGGAAGGAAAGGGAAAAAAGGAAAGAAAGAAAAAGAAAAATGTACTTCTTTATCTGATTTCTTGGCTGATGATTTTAAATAAAAGAGCATTTTTTTCTTTTCCTATTCATCCTTACTTTAACCACCTCTCATTCACTTAACATTATATAATTCATTTTATTGCAGCCTTTATTGTCTATCTGATATTTGTAAATTTAACTTCCAAATTTGTGAAATCATTTTTATTTTTTATGGCCTCATTGTATTTCTGTGCTCACAAATTTAATAAATTCTTCAGCTGTGGTGTTATTAAAAAATTATAGCATATAATTTTTTGAAAGCACTTGAATATCTGTGATGTTTGTTTATCTCTTTGGAAATTAATGAGAGATTCATTTCGTCCTCAAATGATAGTCATGTAACCCAGAGCTTGAGAAAATTATCAATATCTTATCTAAATTAAAATCTAAATTAAATCTTTTTTTTTTCTCTGTGGTCCAACCTCTTCTTAGTGAGTATTCAATTATTGTAGTGAATTTATTGTTGTGCTGAAGGTTGTGGGGAAACATTAAAAACATTTAAAGTGTTACTCAAAACAAAGTCATTTAACATCCTATCAAAGAACAAAATTTGTAGGGATTGGCATGAGAACCGACAAAAGTGAGAACGAGAATTAGAAACTCATGGTTGTTGTACAGCAAAGACCATTAATAAAGTGAAAGGTAACCAACAGAATGGGAAAAAATATTTGTGAATCATTTATCTGACAAGGGCTTAATATCCAAAAATATAGAGAAAAATCATACAACTCAATGGAATGAAAATGATGTTGAAAGACAATCTGATTTTAAAAACTAGGTAGAAGAACAGAATAGACATTTTTCCAAAGAAGAGGTACAAATAGTCAATAGATATATGAAAAGGTGTCCAATGTCGCTAGTCATCAGGGAAATGTAAACCAAAACTACAATGAAGAGATCACCTTCAAGATGTCACCTTTTAGAGTGGCTATCATCGAAAAGACAGAGATAACTGGTGTTAGCAAGGATATAGGAAAAAAAAAAAAAAGAAAACCCTTATTCATTGTTGGTGGGGATATAAATTGATGCAGCCAGTATGAAAAACAGTATGGAAATTCCTCAAAAAATTAAAAATAGAACTATCATATGACCCACAAATGCTATTTCTGGGTATATACCCAAAGGAAATGAAAACAGGATATTGAAAAGTTATCTACATCCCCATGCTCATTGTAGGATTATTCACAGTATTGAAGATATGGAAACAAATTGTCTGTTCATCAATGTGTGAATGGATAAAAAATAAGTTGTTCGTATACTCACACACAACAGAAATTTTGTCATGAGAAATTACCGACATTCTGCCCTTTGCGACAACATGAATGGAACTTGAAATCATCGTGCTAAGTGAAATAAGTCAGAGAGCCAAATATGGTATGGTGTCACTTACATGTGGAAACTTAAAAAGCCAAACTTGTAGAATCAGAGACTAGAATATTTCCAGGAGTTTAGGAGTGAAGGATACAGGGATATTTGGTCAAAAAGTAAAAACTTGCATTAGTCAGATAAGTAAGTCCTAGTGATATGACGTACAGTTTGATGACTGTAACTGAATTGCATTGTATATTTAAAAGTTAGATCTTAAAAGTTCTCATCACACACAGAAAATTGTAACACGTGAGGTGATGGGTGATAACTAAGCTTATGATAGCAATCATTTCACAGTATATACACATCAATTCATTACGCTGTACACTTTAAACTAACCCGTATATGTTCATCGTATCTCATTTTAAAAGGCATAATAAACAAGACATAATTCATGGATAAGTTAAGAGGCCTAATGTGTTTTTTTAGTGAGTATTTGGAGATTGAATTTTATGGCACAGCTAGTTTGAAATGGATAGCTACATTTCCAACAGCTCTACCAGTATGGAGAATGGCTGGTAACAAAAGGACTTCTTGGCAAACCACTTCTCTTATTAAATAGAGAATGCAATGTGCTTGGCATCTGTACTTTAAGTAATTTGCAAGAAAATACATTACTTAGCCAGCTGTGGATTCTACTATTTCACGATCAAGATTATAAGTCATTAATCAATTTATAGACATAAATACACTATTGTTCAAATATAAATAAGTATTTAAACACCCTGGAATCCATAAATGTAATTAAAACAATAGTCTACTACATTCATTTATTTGTCTTCCAGCTGTTTGGGGAAATTACTGAAGCGTGGATCCAAACAGCTAATACCATATTTAGTTTTGTTTATTGAAATAATGAAAGTGTGTTAATGACAAAGTGCAAAAATACATAATAGAAATTAATGTGCTGTGAAATAAAATTTTGTTTGAAAATCAAAATGGGTACAGTAAAAGCTTGTCTTTAAATGAACATTGCATAATGTACATTTAAAAATTATTAAATCATTTTTATTGAAGTGTGCCTGTAAATTACACCCCATGAAAAATGACAGCAATATGCTCAAGACAGACAAAGTCTAGTCTATGGAACTAAATTAATTTTACACAATATTCAAAAGTTATTTTGTATAACATTAGAAAATAGCATTTAAAAACATCTTCATAAACTATATTCCATTCAGTGCTTATATCCATGAAGTATTTAGTCTCATTCTAGTATAGTTACTTCTTATGCATGATTCTTTCATAAAAGTTTTATTTTGATTCATATTAAAATGAACCATGACTATCTCATATGTAGTACACACATTGTAGGCATTATATAGTATGTAAACATACAGAGAAATGTGGGGTACATAATATTACTAGATTTTATATGTGTTATTATTAATACAGAATATCAGAGATGACTAATTTTAACATTTTCAAAATATCTTCTCAGGTGTAAACAACTTTATAAATCTTCAAAAATACAATATTGTATACATATACACTACCATTTAAAAATATGTTGGGGGACATGGGTGGCTCAGTCAGTTAAGTGTCCAACTCTTTTTTTTTTAATTAAAAAAAATTTTTTTTTAATGTTTACTTGTTTTTGAGAGAGAGACAGAACAGGAGTGGAGGAGGAACAGAGAGAGAGAGAGAGACACAGAATCTGAAGCAGTCTCCAGACTCTGAGCTGTCAGCACAGCGTCCGATGAGGGATTGGAACTTACAAACCATGAGATCCTGACCTGAGCAGGAGTCAGACACTTAATTGACTAAGTCCTCTAGGCGTCCCTTTTTAATGTTTTTAATGTTTATTTTTGAGAGGGAGAGAGAAACAGTGTGACAGAAGGAGGGGCAGAGAGAGAGGGAGACACAGAATCCAAAGGAGGCTCCAGGCTCCGAGCTGTCAGCACAGAGCCCAATGCTGGGCTCAAACTCACGACCCATGAGATCATGACATGTGCCGAAGTTGGACAATTAACCAACTGAGTCACTCAGTCGTCCCAATTCTTTTTTTTTTTTTAATTTAATGTTTATTTATTATTTATTTATTTCTAACTTGTTTTATTGTGTATTTTTTTAAAATTTACATCCAAATTGGTTAGCATATAGTGCAACAATGATTTCAGGAGTAGTTTCCTCAGTGCCCCTTACCCATTTAGCCCATCCCCCCTCCCACAACCCCTCCAGTAACCCTCAGTTTGTTCTCTATATTTATGAATCTCTTCTGTTTTGTCCCCCTCCCTGTTTTTATATTATTTTTGTTTCCCTTCCCTTATGTTCATCTGTTTCAGTCAGAGAAAGACAAAAATCATAAAACAGATGAACATAATATTTATTTATTTTTGAGACAGAGAGAGGGAGACACAGAATCTGAAGCAGGTTCCAGGCTCTGAGCTGTCAGTGCAGACACCCACACACATGGTTCAAACTCACGAACCATGAGATCATGATCTGAGCGAAAGTCAGATGCTTAACGAACTGAGCCACCCAGGTGCCCGAAGTGTCCAACTCTTGATTTCACCTCGGGTCTTGACCTCATGGTTCATGAGATTGAGCCCTGCTCCTGGCTCTGAGGTGACAGCAAGGAGCCTACTTGGGATTCTCTCTCCCTCTCTTTGCCTCGCCCCATTTGCACTCTCTCCTTCTCCCTCTCTCTCTCTCTCAAAATAAATAAATAAACATTAAAAACATGAAAATTTGGGGCACCTGGGTGGCTCAGTTGCTTAAGTGTCCGACTCTTGTTTGCATGATCTCAGGGCTTCTTAGGTTTGAGTCCTGCATCAGTCTCTCTGCTAACAGCACAGAGCCTCCTTGAGACACTCTGTCTCCCTCTCTCCCTCTGCCCCTCCCTTCTTGCTCTCTCTCTCTCAAAAATAAATAATAAACATTTAAAAAATAAATAAAAATATTTTAACTTACCACCAGATAAATCTTAAAGTATACAATTTTATCAATATTGATTAAATAATATTATTTAATAAAGACTTTCAAATGAAGTACTTTATAATTATAAACATCCAAGTTATGCTTTTTAATGTCAACATTTTTTTAGGGATCTAAAGAACTAATAAACATCAACATTGTAAAGGGTTTGTTGGTATCAAATTATGGAATATATACATAATCACTTTGCTTCTATTAAATGTCCAAATAGAACAAATAGAAATAAATGTTCATTATCCCAAAATGCATATGGAACCACAAAAGACCCCAAATAACTAAAACAACCTTGAAAAGGAAAACTAAGCTGAAGACATCATAATTCTCGACTTCAAGTTATATTACAAAGTTGTAGTAATCAAAACAGTATGGTAGTGGCACACAAATAGACATAGAGATCAATGGAACTGGATAGAAAAGCCAGAAGTTAACCCACAACTATACAGTCAATTAATTTTTGTCAAAGCAGGAAAAAATATCTGTCTCTTCAGCAAATGGTGTTGGGAAAACTGGACAGCTACATGCAAAAGAATGAACTTGGACCACTTTCTTACACCATACACAAAAATAAATTCGAAATGAATTAAAGACCTAAACGAGAGACCTGAAACCATCAATCCTAGAGGAGAACCCAGGCAGTAACCTCTTTGACATTAATCATAGCAACTTCTCACTAGATATGTTTCCTGAGGCCAGGAAAAGAAATGCTTCTGCACAATGAAGGAAACAGATAAAACTAAAAAGCTACATGTGGAATGAGAGAAGATATTGCAATGACATATTGGATAGAGGATTAGTATCCAAGATATATAAAAACTTATAAAACTCAATACCAATAAACAACAACAAAAAAAATATTCTGATTAAAAAATGAGCAGAAGACACAAATAGATATTTTTCCAAAGAAGCCATAGAGGTGGCCAACAGACATATGAAAAGATGCTCAACATCACTCATTATCAGGGAAATACAAATCAAAACTACAATAAGATATCACCTCACACCTGCCAAAATGGCTAAAATTAACGACAGAAGAAACATCAGGTTTGTTGACGATGTGGGTACACTATTGGTGGAAATGAAAACAGGCACAGACACTCTGGAAAACACTATGGAGATTCCCCAAAAAGTTAAAAATAGAACCACCCTACATCCAACAATTGCACTGCTAGGTTATTTACCCAAAGAATACAAAGATACTAATTCAAAGTGATACATGTGCCTCAATGTTTATAGCAGCATTATATACAATAGCTAAACCATAGAAACAGTCCAAATGTCCATTGACTGATGAATGGAAAAGAAGAGGTTGTGTGTGTGTGTGTGTGTGTGTGTGTGTGTGTGTAAAGGAATATTACTCAGCCATCAAAATAATGAAATCTTGACATTTACAATGACATGGATGGGTCTAAAGAGTATTACACTAAGTGAAATAAATAACTCAGAGAAAGGCAAATGCCATATGATTTTACTTGTATGTGGAATTTAAGAATCAAAACAAACAAGCAAAGGGAAAAAGAGTGAGAGAGAGAACAGTAAACCAAGAAAAAAACTGTTAACTATAGAGGAAAAATTGATGATTACCAAAGGGGAGGCTGATTGATGATGGGTTAAATAGCTGATGGTGTTTAAGAAGTGCACTTGTTGGAGAGAGGGAAGATGGTGGCGTAGGAGGACGCTGGGCTCACTGCGCGTCCTGCTGATCACTTAGATTCCACTTACACCTGCCTAAATAACCCAGAAAACCGCCAGAGGATTAGCAGAACGGAGTCTACGGAGCCAAGTGCAGACGAGAGGCCCACGGAAGAGGGGCCCCTCCTGAAGTGGATCACCTAAGGAGAAGCGAGCTAAGCCTGCCCCTCCTGCCCCCGTGCACCTTGCCTACCCACCCCAGCTAATACGCCAGATCCCCAGCACCACAAACCTGGCAGTGTGCAAGTAGCCCAGACGGGCCATGACACCCCACAGTGAATCCTGCCCCTAGGAGAGGGGAAGAGAAGGCACACACCAGTCTGACTGTGGCCCCAGCGGTGGGCTGGGGGCAGACATCAGGTCGGACTGCGGCCCCTCCCACCAACTCCAGTTATACACCACAGCACAGGGGAAGTTCCCTGCAGGTCCTCACCACTCCAGGGACTATCCAAAATGACCAAATGGAAGAATTCCCCTCAGAAGAATCTCCAGGAAATAACAACAGCCAATGAACTGATCAAAAAGGATTTAAATAATGTAACAGAAAGTGAATTTAGAATAATAGTCATAAAATTAATCGCTGGGCTTGAAAACAGTATAGAGGACAGCAGAGAATCTCTTGCTACAGAGATCAAGGGACTAAGGAACAGTCAGGAGGAGCTGAAAAATGCTTTAAACGAAATGCAAAACAAAATGGAAACCACGATGGCTCGGCTTGAAGAGGCAGAGGAGAGAATAGGTGAACTAGAAGATAAAGTTATGGAGAAAGAGGAAGCTGAAAGAAAGAGAGATAAAAAAATCCAGGAGTATGAGGGGAAAATTAGAGAACTAAGTGATACACTAAAAAGAAATAATATACGCATAATTGGTATCCCAGAGGAGGAAGAGAGAAGGAAAGGGGCTGAAGGGGTACTTGAAGAAATTATAGCTGAGAACTTCCCTGAACTGGGGAAGGAAAAAGACATTGAAATCCAAGAGGCACAGAGAACTCCCTTCAAACGTAACTTGAATCGATCTTCTGTACGAAATATCATAGTGAAACTGGCAAAATACAAGGATAAAGAGAAAATTCTGAAAGCAGCAAGGGATAAACGTGCCATCACATATAAAGGGAGACCTATAAGACTCGTGACTGATCTCTCTTTTGAAACTTGGCAGGCCAGAAAGGATTGGCACGATATCTTCAGTGTGCTAAACAGAAAAAATATGCAGCCGAGAATCCTTGATCCAGCAAGTCTGTCATTTAGAATAGAAGGAGAGATAAAGGTCTTCCCAAACAAACAAAAACTGAAGGAATTTGTCACCACGAAACCAGCCCTACAAGAGATCCTAAGGGGGACCCTGTGAGACAAAGTACCAGAGACATCACTACAAGCATAAAACATACAGACATCACAATGACTCTAAACCCGTATCTTTCTATAATAACACTGAATGTAAATGGATTAAATGCGCCAACCAAAAGACATAGGGTATCAGAATGGATAAAAAAACAAGACCCATCTATTTGCTGTCTACAAGAGACTCATTTTAGACCTGAGGACACCTTTAGATTGAGAGTGAGGGGATGGAGAACTATTTATCATGCTCCTGGAAGCCAAAAGAAAGCTGGAGTAGCCATACTTATATCAGACAAACTAGACTTTAAATTAAAGGCTATAACAAGAGATGAAGAAGGGCATTATATAATAATCACAGGGTCTATCCAGCAGGAAGAGCTAACAATTATAAATGTCTATGCGCCGAATACCGGAGCCCCCAAATATATAAAACAATTACTCATAAACATAAGCAACCTTATTGATAAGAATGTGGTCATTGCAGGGGACTTTAACACCCCACTTACAGAAATGGATAGATCCATCTAGACACACGGTCAATAAAGAAACAAGGGCCCTGAATGATACATTGGATCAGATGGACTTGACAGATATATTTAGAACTCTGCATCCCAAAGCAACAGAATATACTTTCTTCTCAAGTGCACATGGAGCATTCTCCAAGATAGATCATATACTGGGTCACAAAACAGCCCTTCATAAGTTTACAAGAACTGAAATTATACCATGCATACTTTCAGACCACAATGCTATGAAGCTTGAAATCAACCACAGGAAAAAGTCTGGAAAACCTCCAAAAGCATGGAGGTTAAAGAACACCGTACTAAAGAATGAGTGGGTCAACCAGGCAATTAGAGAAGAAATTAAAAAATATATGGAAACAAACGAAAATGAAAATACAACAATCCAAATACTTTGGGATGCAGCAAAGGCAGTCCTGAGAGGAAAATACATCGCAATCCAGGCCTATCTCAAGAAACAAGAAAAATCCCAAATACAAAATCTAACAGCACACCTAAAGGAAATAGAAGCAGAACAGCAAAGGCAGCCTAAACCCAGCAGAAGAAGAGAAATAATAAAGATCAGAGCAGAAATAAACAATATAGAATCTAAAAAAACTGTAGAGCAGATCAACGAAACCAAGATTTGATTTTTTGAAAAAATAAACAAAATTGACAAACCTCTAGCCAGGCTTCTCAAAAAGAAAAGGGAGATGACCCAAATAGATAAAATCATGAATGAAAATGGAATTATTACAACCAATCCCTCAGAGATACAAACAATTATCAGGGAATACTATGAAAAATTATATGCCAACAAATTGGACAACCTGGAAGAAATGGACAAATTCCTAAACACCCACACTCTTCCAAAACTCAATCAGGAGGAAATAGAAAGCTTGAACAGACCCATAACCAGCGAAGAAATCGAATCAGTTATCAAAAATCTGGCTCATACTTTAAATGGAAAACTAATCTACGATCTTTGTCACCAACTTTAATTTTTTTTTTTAACATTTATATTTTTGAGTCAGAGAGCGAGAAGAGAAGGGGCAGAGAGAGGGAGCCACACAGAATCCAAAGCAGGCTCCAGGCTCTGAGTTGTCAGCACAGAGCCCGAGGCAGGGCTCAAACTCAGGAGCGGTGAGATCATGACCTGGGCCCAAGTCAGACGATTAACCAATTAACCAACTAAATCACGCAGGTGCCCCACCAACACTAAAATAAGTAATGAACTCACATTGTACATTCAAAGATAGACTATAACAAAAGCTTGAATCTTTGAGTAAATATCACAGGTAATACTCTTTTTTGAAAAATATATTTTAAAATATTATCTTTAAAAGAAGAATAGCCAACCTCTACCATTCCATAAGTCTATATTTGAGCTTCAACACATTTCCATATTAATGCAGTTGAATATATGTTCTGAGGCTGGAAGGTGTTCAGAGTTAACATATTAATGGCCTAGTTAAAAAGTATTAGGAGAATGAAGTTATTTTACTGACTGTAAAACAATATATAAATATATATATATATATATATATTTATATATATTTATATATGGTTTTACAGGACCCATTAGATAACATGTAAAAATTATGAGAATAAAAAAAAGTAGAAAAAAAGCTGCCAATTAAATGAAAATTTATGAATGAGCAGGAAACGTATTTTTCATTTTGCAAAATGCAACATTGACAAGATACCTGTGTTCCTTTATTATTATAACTTAATTGCTATTTTTATTGTCTAAATGTTTTCTAACATTCCACTTATTTTTATTATTTTGCAATATAATGCTATCAATACACTTTTCAGTGTAGTTTATAAAATGAGTACTATTAAAATATTAATGCCACGCGAGCCCTTCAGAATATGAAGACAAGTTAGAGAAGAAATATGAGTGTTAGTCGATCACCTTTGTATCTCTTCTTCTTTACTGTTATTTATTACCATCATGAAAAATCCCTATTGTTAATTTTGCTTATAATGTTCTAAAATAAATGATTGGTGGGAGGTCTTTCATTATATCACCACCTCTAGGGTGAGTCTAAGCAGATGTTATAAGACATGACTAAGCCAGGGTGCTCCTTAGTTGGATTTTTCCTTGTTAACAGGGATTTCTCTCTCCCCCTTCTTCCAACATGGGTGCAACTATTGGAGATGGGGCTGGGGTGGAAGACTGTGATGTCAAGATTCAGAGGAGAGAATAGAATATGTCATTACTTGGTCTTCTAGAGCTGCAGAATAAACAGTGCAGATGCAGATGGTACGCCTTTCTCTTACTTGCTTTTTGAAACCTTTTTTCAAGCCTGACTAGAGAGACAAAGAGGGAAAAGGAGGCAAGTAGGTCCTCCTTACACATACAAGGTACCTGTTAGTTGGTAACTATACCCAGGTTTTCTTTGCCCAATTTTCCAGTTCCCATACCTCTCCCAGGGTTAATTTGGATTTGTCTGTTTCCCAGCAGCTTCCTATTATGCTGACCCAAAGGTGACAGCCCAAACAGTGACCCTTCTACAACTTGTTCGTGGTCATATCATTAGACCTACCGTCCTGATTACAAGTACTAGTTTATCCCCAAGTAGGCTTCCATGCAGAGACATCTCATTTGAGTCCCCAGAGACTAGAAGTGGCTAGAAATGACTGTAAGAACTCAATAAATATCTACTCCTTAAATTGATGAACCAATGAATTTCTTTTGACCTTGAAGAATAAATCAAGGAGTTCTAAGAGAGGCTCTCTGGTCCAAAGGAAGACATAGAATAAAAATCTAATTGAATTAAGTATTTCACGTAGGCTAGAACCATTAAAAGTTTAAAACACTTTTGAAAATTGTTTCTTAGTGCACATTGTATCTAAAAACTATTCACTGTGTTGGTAATTTTCAACATCATCTCCGTCAGGTTAGTTTAATGAAATCATGAAATTTTCAACATTTCAAATCTGATCGTGATAAAAACGTATCTACAATAAGAATTTTAAGAGCCGTTGATTAAGATTTCATAGTCTATCACCCCACAGAAACAACACAACTTGTGGAAAGCTACTCTAAATTTTTAGAAAGGGTATTTTTCCAAACTTAGGAAGAACCAGCAGTTATGAGACATGGCTTTAAATATGGTTGACGAGGCTGGTATAAATTTTATTTCTATAGCACCCGTAACTGTTATGTTTCACTTGTTGAAAGTAACAGTAAGAAGTTAATGTACGTTTGCAGGTGGAAGAACTTGCTGCAGGGTATAAGACACCTTCTGAGGACACTGAAAATCTTAGCATTCAAGATGAATATGTCTTTGACTCAGCAATTAGTTACAGAAAGGAAAAGAGAAACGGGAAAATAAAAAGTGTTATTATGACAATAAGAAAAAAATGACGGTTTATCATTCATCAGCAAAACGAGTGTGGTTAGAGGAGGTCAGTGACCTACATTCTGTTAGACTGAAAGAAACAAGATTATCTTCACAATAGGACACATTAGATCCAGATAAAAAATGAGGCTTTAAAAACCAAACTGACATTATTCCATAAAAAAACATATTGAACCTATATTTTTTTCTTATAAGGGCAAATATAGTTTTAAATATGATTTAACAAATAAAATTATATAATGAGATTACACACAGACAAATTTGTATATTTGTTAAACATTTTGAACTTTACATAAAAACGTACACATGCTCATATATTATAAGTCATTTGTCTTGGCTCTGAATTCTCCGTAACACATATATTGTAATTGCCTTTTGGTACAAGTCAATCTGTTTATATTGATTTTTTCCAGGGGAGGTACACATTAGATAACCCCTACCCTATGTTTTGAGATTAACCTATATTTTGAATACAGTATAGGTGGATATTGTGGACAACCTTCTTTCATACTATAAATAAACCATATTATAATTTTATATTGATATGAACAAACCACTACATGGCAAAGATGTGATTGAAAAAGTTGAAATACTTAAAATTTGTAACTTATTCGTAAGTTATCTTTGCAAGAAATTCATTAAGCAGAAAATCTATCATTTTACTTTACTTGTGTAAGATTATATAGACTATAAACATTACAATGATAGGGAATAAAGAAACATATATCAAAAATGTCTTTTTCTCTCTTCTGTCACTTTATCCTGTCCTTTACTCACTCCTTCTCAGAATTTATACATGTTTATTATCTTACAATTAAACCAGAAGAAAGAGAAGCAGAAAATTCATTCTCTCAATCCTGTGTCTACTTCATATACTCTGATCTTTCTCTTTCCTTTAGAGTCAAACTTATTGAAAAATATATTTATAATCAATTTGATAAAACAAAATTTCAACACCACTTTGCTTTAATTATTGCTATAAGACCTTGAAACATCATTTAAAAACAGACAAAAATAGGGGCGTCTGAGTGGCTCCATCAGTTAAGCATCACACTTCGGCTCAGGTCATGATCTCTTGGCTCATGAGTTCGAGCCCCTCATCAGGCTCTGTGCTGATAGCTCCAAGCCAGGAGCCTGCTTTAGATTCTGTCTGTCTGTCTCTCTCTTTCCCTCCTCCACTCATGCTCTGTCTCCTTCTCTCTCAAAAATAAATAAAAATTAAAAACAGACAAAAATACATAGCTTATAACTAGAAATTAAACCAAAGATAGTAAATAGAGTAAATAATTACACAGTGTATTTGATGGTAGCAATTGCAAGAGAGGATAAGGAATTGGGTATCTTTGAAGGGAAGCTGAGATTTGCCATAAGGAGTCACAATAGTCATGGTAAAAATGCAATATTTGAATAAATCTTTTAAGGAGATAAGAGGTTCAGTTGTATTGATCATCTTTGGGAAGAACATTCTAGGCAGAGAGACTCACTTACACAAAGGCTGAAAGCATGATTTTTTATTAGAGACTTAAATACACCAAGGAGTCCAGAGTTCTTAGAACAGAATGGCTCATGGGACCAGAAAAAAATAAGCAAGGAAAATGAAGAATCAGATAATGTAGGTCTTTGTGAGCCTGGTGAGGTCTTTAGGTTTTATTTTGAATGAAATAGGAATTCTTGAGATATTTTGAGCAAAGAAGCTACATGATCTGATTGCATTTATGAATGATGATGCTGAGCATTGTATTGCATGATAAAATAAGAGAAGCCAAAAGAAGGCTTTGGGCAAATACATCTACAGATATGGTTGCCAGTAGCCTGGTAGTAGCAGTGAAGAGATAGGAAGTGGTCAGATTCTGGAATTATTTTGAAGATAGAACAAATAGAATTGGTGGATTGATTGGGTGTTATAAATGAAAGAAAAAGGAGAATCAAGAATGTCTCCCAGACTTTTTCTCTAAGCAAAGATTAGTATAAACTTTCCATCAGTCAAGTGGAGGGAAACTGTGCTAAAACAGATTTGGGGTGAAAGATGATGAGCTCACCATTGAACATGTTCATCTGGAGACGTAAAACAAAGTTGAAATTAAGTGCATAGAATTCTGGAGTAGTAGTAGTAGTCACAGATTGTTAGAAAAATGGGAATAGAAATATAAATATTATTTAACAATTGGATTTCGATAACATGAATTATTTCTAATTTCTTCCCTCCAAATCGTTCTCAGCGTGCTAAGATGACTCTGTCCTCATCAATCCCACATTTCATATAAGTCATTAATATTCTCTTGGCCTCTATTTTCAAAAATCAGTATTTCTTCATAAACTTTTTTTCAAATTTTTCCACAATTGCTAGTGCAATTGTATATATATATATATATATATATATATATATATATATATATATATTTCAGTTTATTTATTTTTGAAAGAGACAGAGACAGCATGAGTGAGGGAAGGGCAGATAGAGAGGGAGACAGAAAGAATCCCAAGCAGGCTCCACACTGTCAGCACAGAGCCTGACACAGTGTTCGAACTCATGAACCGAGAGATCATGACCTGAGCTGAAACCAAGAGTTGGACCCTTAACTGACTGAGCCACCCAGGCGCCCCTTTTCCTAATCTTATTTAACCTCCAGGCAGCATTCCCACGCTAAACACATTGTCCTTTTTCATATCTTCTCCTTCCTTGATGTCCGAGTCAAAAAACTCCCAGTGTCCTACCTCCCAGATAGCTCATTCCCATTCTCTTGTGCAGTATCTTAATGCTTTCTCATCACCTACCTATTGGGTTTTCCCACAGAACTATCCAGGGACTTTTTCTTCTCATTTGATATACTCTAATGGGGTAATTTTATTAGTCTGGATTCTTGATTTCACGCAACAAAAACATACTTCGATTATCAGAAGCAAACAGTGACTGTATTGGACTTGAAGATTAAATAGAAGGCTAAAAGAAGATGGAAGCCTAGCATAGTGAAACACCTCTCATACGCAGTTCTGATTCTCTGTACTCTCTTCCCTTCCATTTTATTCTATCAACATTCCACCTTCTATCAATATTCCCTCTTGGACCTGTCATTCAATATTCAAAAATCTGTGAGCATCTGACTCACCAAAACTATATGTTTGCCCTTAGCTTGTGTGGTTGTATATGTGAGTGTGGTTGTGTGTGTGTGTGTGTGTGTGTGTGTGTGTGTGTGTGTATGTGCGTGGCAGGTTCTTACAGGTAATGAATATCTCTAAATAAAAACTTTAAAGGTATATCATTACTTTTAAGAATATCTTCAAAGTCTCAAATGATTAAACAGGTTTCTCATTTGCTGTCTTTTGTCTAACTAATCACTTGTTATGTCTCACCTCAGTTTCTTCATTCTTTACTCCAGTCATTTTGAACCTCTTTCAGCAATTCTGAAATAACACACATTGAAATCAGAAATATGTTTGTTACACATCACATGGCTAAATTGTAATTAACCTCTTCAATTTTAATTGTGTGTTTGTGTGAGGGCACTTGGGTGGCTCAGTTGGGTAAGTGGCCAACTCTTGATTTCAGCTCAAGTCATGATCTCACAGTCGCGAGCTCAAACCCCGCTTTGGGCTTTGCACTGGGCAAGAAGCCTGATTGAGATTCTCTCCCTCCCTCTATCTCTGCCCCTTCCCCACTTGTGTTCTCTCTCTTTCTCTCTCTCAAGATTAAAAAAAAAATGTTGTTTTCTGTGTGTGGAAAGCAATCCTGGACACTGCCCACCGCCCAGTCTGTAGATGTCCCTACACTGGGCTTTCATGAAAACCTTAATTTTTCCATATGAGAACACTTGATAAGGCATACTTACATTGTAATTGCTTATTTTTCTCTCTAAATTATTGAAGGCTAGACCTTGCTTATTGTACTTACCAATATACCCTCATAAGAATATTATAGAAGATGTTAAATACTTAGCAGATAAACATATACTTTGGAAAGACTATCCTACTCAGTAAAATTATGAACTATTACTTTTAGAATAGATATATCCATGTTTTTAATTACATGTCTAATGCATCAGTTTATGAACCTTTTGTTTTGCAAAACTAATCACCATGTTATAATGTGGTGACCCAATAAGGTTGCCTATTTGAGCCAAAGAATGCATTAATATATTGATAAGCATTCTGTTCTATTTGACATTTCCATTTTTAAATTCTAAACTGGAGGGTTTTTTTTTTTTTTTACTGAAGTTTATGAAAAGTCAGTTCATTGCACAATTTTCTCAATACTACTACTATTACTACTACTAATAATAGCAACAGCAAAATCTTGCTGAGTACTCTGTGCCAAGAAACATTTTAATCACTTTAGAGTAATTAAATCATGCGTCCCTCATATATCTTTATGAAATAAAGATTAAATTATTCCCATTTGACAGCTGAAGAACCTGAGGTACAAGGGAGAAAAACATTGTGACTCACCAAGGTCACATAGCTAGTAGGTGTCAGGGTTGATATTTGAATAGGAATGGTCTGGGTCCACAGTTCATGGTCATAATCCACTGCAGGTTATCAAACAGGTGAGTAATAGAGAAAACTGAGATCAAAAGCAAAGGATCAGCTTTATAAAACTGAATCAGAATAACAGCGTGGCCTGAGGCAAGAGGGGTGATCTACTACAGAATGGTGACTTACTCACCATTAAGAACCAGAAGGAGCATCAGAACAATCATTGACCCTTGTAGGCTCTCTCTCTTTCCCACATTCTTTGTGAAAAAGTGCAAACTACCCTACTAGGCCAGAAGTAAAAGGAGTATATATTTATATATAAATAAATATAAAAATATACATAAATATAAATATAAAAATATATATAAAGTAAAAGAAGTATATATTTATACATATAAACTGCCTTAAGTTAAACAAAGATACTCCAGTGATGATTTGTATTCTCTATTTCACTATTTCACTGTTAGATTCCTGGACTAAATTGGCCAATGATTAAACCTAGTACAGTATTTCAAACCTCTAGGAGGTTAATTAACTCCAAGTTGGTATAGCATTCTTATCTCCTGTGAAAGCAACAAAGTAATGAACCCTTTATTTTTCTTTCAAGTTTTTATTTAGTTTCCAGTGAGTTAAATACAGTGTTATATTAGTTTCAGGTGTAGAACTTAGTGATTCATCACATACATACAACACCCAGTGTGCATCACAAGTGCCCTCCTTAATACCCATCACCCATTTCACCCATCCCCCTAGCCACCTCCCCTCTAGCAACCCTCAGTTTGTTCTCTGTAGTTAAGAGTCTGTTTTGGGGCACTTGGGTGGCTCTGTTGAGCATCCGACTTCCGCCCAAGCCATGATCTCGGGGTTTGTGAGTTCCAGTCCTACGTCAAGCTCTGTGCTGACAGCTCGGAACCTGGAGCCTGGTTCGGATTCTGTGCCTCCCTCTGTCTCTGCCCCTCCACTGCTCACACTCTGTCTCTATCAATAAATAAATAAACATTAAAAATAATAATAAAAAAAGAGTCTGCTTCTCAGTTTGCCTCTCCATTTCCCCCCCATATCTTCATCTGTTTTGTTTCTTAAATTCCACATGTGAGTGGAATCATGTGGTGTTTGTCTTTCTCTGACTTATTTCGCTCAGCATAATACCCTCTAGCTCCACCCATGTCATTGCAAATGGTAAGATTTCATTCCATTTGATGGTTTAGTAATATTCCATTGTGTGTGTGTATAAATATACATCATATATATTATATATGATATATATAATTTATATATTATTTATAATTTATTTATGTATAAATATACACCACATATATGTGTATATATGTATATATTTATATGTAATATAAACATATATTAATATATAATATAAATATATATTTATATTTCTCATATATACACACACACACACATAAACTTCTTTATCCATTCATCAGTTGATGGACATTTGGGCTCTTTCTATAAAATTTGGCCATTTTGATAATGTTGCTATAAACATCAGGGTACATGTATCTCTTCCAATCATTATATTTGCATCACTTAGGTAAATACCTAATGGTGTAATTGCTGGATCTTAGGGAAGTTCTATTTGTAACTTTTTGAGGAAACTCCGACTGCTTTTCAGAGTAGCTATGCAAGTTTTCATTCCCACCAACAGTGTGGTAGGGTTCTCCTTTTTCGGCATCCTCACCAATGTCTGTTTCCTGTGTCATTAATTTTAGCCATTCTGACAGGTGTCTCATGTAGTTTTGATTCATATTTCTCTGCTGATGAGTGATGTTGAGCATCTTCCATGTGTCTGTTAGCCATCTGGTTGTCTTCTTTGGAAAAGTGTCTGTTTGTGTCTTCTGCCCATTGCTTAACTGGATTATTTGTTTCTTGGGTGTTGAGTTTGACAAGTTTTTTATAGATTTTGGATACTATCCCTTTATCAGATATATCATTTGCAAATATCTTCTCCCATTCCATAGGCTGCCTTTTAGTTTTGTTGATTGTTTTCTTCACGGTGCAGAAGCTTTGTATTTTGAAGATGTCCCAATAGTTTATTTTTGCTCCTCTGTTTCTCTTGTCTCCAGAGACATGTGTAGTAAGAAGTTGTTATGGTCAATGTCAAAGAGGTTGTTGCCTATGTTCTCCTCTAGGATTTTGATGGTTTCCTGTCGCACGTTTAATTCTCTCATGCATTTTGAATTTATTTTTGTGTATGGGTATAAGAAAGTGGTCCAGTTTCATTCCTTTCCATGTCTCTGTCCAGTTTTCCCAACATGGTTTGTTGAAAAGACTGTATTTTTCCCATTGGATACTCTGTCCTGCTTTGTTAAAGATTAGTTGACCATATATCTGTGGGTCCATTTCTGGGTTTTCTATTCTGTTCCATAGTAATGAATCCTTTATATTCCACAGAATTGCACATGAATATTGCTACTTTCTGCCAAGTTGATGTTTGTGGAATATCAATAACTACATACCAGTGCTTCTCTAATCTAACTGTTCACTGGAATCACAATAAAGATTTAAAAAGAAACACAAATGTCCAAACACCTGTACAGGTCTCCTGGTTCAAAATCTCCTGTTAGAGTTTTGTCTGCACCTGATCCCCAAGTGTAGCCGGAGTTGATAATGACTGTCTTAAACAGCTAAGACTGTTAGCATGTACGGATAAATAATCTTAGAACAAAGATGATAATTGGTAAAAGTGTTTCTTGTTACTAAGAGAAGTAACAGATTAAATAAAAGCAAAAATAAGATGTGTAATCTCTATAGCAGAAAAAAGTTTTAGTTAATTGGATATGAGAAGGCTTGGCACCTGTGTGAAAAATGAGCTTAGCTAAACTAAAAGTGGATGAAGAAAAAGGAATGAGTCAAGGAAGTTAGCATAATTATATAGTGTACCTAAATAGAAATTAAAATCCCAAATGTTGCTTTGATTAAGTCAGACTTGAGTGCAGATTCAACATCATACTCTCATGCAAGACATGTGATTTTGATGTGTATACTTGGATTCAAAATACGAAGGACAAAGCATATATTTTAGTTGATCTTTGCTGTTGTTTCTCCCCTGAATTTCCCTCATCAGCTATTGTGGCCCCTAGCAACCCTGAATAGGTTATCATAATAGTTTCTTTCTCAAATATAAAATGAAAATAAATTATAAATATAATGTAAATACATAAATCTTGTTTTTTGCCTACTTTCCTTTAATACTCTGAGTTTTTATTTAGCTTAAATGTAGAGGATTTTTCAACCTCTTGGAGCAAAATCCCTTTATTTAATTAAAAAGACATTCCCACCACTATCTTCCTTTCCTTTACATTTCTTTGACCTGAAGTCCAATGCAATTTTGAGAGTATGTAACAAGTTTTTATGTTAGCATCAAGACTTTTAAATCATATTCATAGTATTTCTGACTTGAAACTCGGGTCTTAAGCTTTATTACATTTATAGGATTCAGTCAGTGTTTTACTTCTCTTGTGTTTCTGTTAATACATGTACTTTCCATAGCTGATGAAGCAAAGTTACATGTAATTATAAATCTAACAAATCTAAGGTAATGAAATACAAATTTCAGTTATGAAAGTATATACAATGAGGATAACATAATACGTTCATTATTCTTGTTTCCGCAATGCTTCGCTTGGATCATATAAAAGTGTTCAGTGTTTAACATGTAGGTATATAACAGTACATAAGAGATACAAGACACAGATGTCATTACTAAAAAAAAATAAATAAATAAACCATACACACAAACAAACAAAAAAAAACCTCTTTCATTTTTTCCCTTTCAGTACAAAGGATCAGTGAGGTTCTGCCGCTTTTTCACACCATGAAATCAGAGAAGAGTGGAGATAACTTTGTGTGGTCTCATGTCACTAGGTATCAGTTACTTGTAAACGGATGAATCTAGGACATATCCTTCCTTCGTCAAAAATTGTTTCGAGGATATTGAAGAAGATAAAATACACTATATAGCTTTTTTATTTTAAAATTGCTTTAAACATTTGTATCAGTAATGAATATCATTCCAAAAAAAAAAAAAAGAGAGAGAGAGAAGCAGTGCTATGTTAGTTGATCTTGTAAAAAATGAGAATAAATAGGACTCCAATCTTCTATACCATTTACCTAATAGAAAATGAAGCTGTTAGTTTAAGTCTCCTTGGATTTCCTTACACCACTGGTTAGTATAAAGGTCTTGCAGAACAATGGAGAAAGGGTCCATTCATAATGCCTACTGCAGTTCCGCTGCTTCTATGGTAAGAATAATCAGATGGCCAGGTATCCTTTTGAACATCGTAGTCTTAATGTAAAGTCCATGTACCTAAAATGTACCATGAAATTATTTCTTACCTCTCCTGAATGATTCAGGAAGGCAAGGTATATGCCCCACACAGAATCAACTATCTTCCTTCCTCACTCGAGGGAAATTTTCGCTTTTTTCTCTCCCTAAAATATCTGTATTGAAAAGTCAGCTTCCACCTTCTTATCCCATGCCCCCCAAACACCCCCTTCTTCACAACTCTTAGGACAATCTTTTAAGATGTTGAAGATTTCTGAAACAAGGGCACCTGGGTGGCTCAATCGGTGAAGCATCTGACTTTGGCTCAGGTCATGATCTTGCAGTCTGTGGGTTCAAGCCCCTCATCAAGCTCTGTGCTGACAGCTCAGAGCCTGGAGCCTGCTTCAGACTTTGTGTCTCCGTCTCTCTCTGCCCCTTCCCTGCTCACTCACACACTCTCCCTCTCAAAAATTAATAAACATTAAAAAAAATTAAAAAAAAGGATTTCTGAAACAAAAGACAGGAAGGTACAGGCTTAGAATACAAAAAGGACCCAATAAATAAAAGCTCTTTGAAATTGTTGTTACTGTTACTGTCATTGTTATATCAAATGTCCAGTATGAGTTCTAATATGTAAAATGTATAAGGAAGCTAATTTCTTGCTCATATTAATGTGGTATTAGGTTCAGTTTCCATGTGATCTTACTTTTCTGTGAAAGCAGTATCTTTTTATTTTATGAATTTTTTTTAAACTCAGGATTATGAGCAAACCACTTATTCAGTCTCAAAGAGGGAAAAAAATAATGCAAGCAAAATCAGCCTAGCTTAGAAAAATGTGAGCAAAAATGATTTAAAGGGTTGTCAGCAAAGTCTAGTTCCCTTATGTTTAGCCTTAATTTTCTATACGCTTAAATATTGGCTTACTTAATAAAATTATTGTGAGTAGCCAAAAGAAAATGCTTGTGTGGGCTCTATGAAATGTAAAAGATGATTTAGCATATATTTATAAATAGCTTTTGACTTCTCAGAAAGTTGTTCAACTGTATGCTCACCATACTGTATGACCGAACTTCTAAAATGATCATATTTGTGTGATGAACCAAGTGAATGCTTGCAAACATATGAAGAGAAGATCGGAATACTGGAACACAGTAACTCAGACCTGATGGCCCGGCTGATCTTGTTTCAAAACTATGTCAACTGTGGAGGCAAAACTATGGGCTGCCTACTTGTGGTCTTAAAAGCAGTATCTATAACTTATATTTTATTTTTGGATTGAATTGTTCATTATGGGAATTGATGAATATAAGATCATAGTTAGTGTTTATAATTCTTTGAGTCCTTTTTGCCTGTTGATATGAGTAATATAAGATGACTAGTAATGACTTGGACAAGGTTAGCTAAAGACAGTGTTTAAACATTAATAGATTAAATACTTTTCTAAACTGCTTATAAATTTATATGGGTGCACACACACATATACACACGCCCTCAAATGAAACAGTGAATATATACATGACATATTCGATGATAAGTATGTTCCAAAGGTATTCATTTCTGTCTCGTATAATTTTAGCAATCCCATTTCATTTAACTGTGTTATTGATCTTACTTTTTTTTATCATAATTTTCATTTGCTTATCACTTGGGAATTTTCAAGCATACTTAAATATTTTATTAAGCATGCATTTGAAGTAGGTGCAACCTGTTTCAAACACTGACTTAATGTATCACGGGATGGGAATTTTAACACAAAGATCCACTTAAAACGATCTTCTTCAGGCACAGAGAAACTGTTCAAATGTTTATAAGCATCCACAGAGCTCACCACATGCACAGTGAGGTTGTCATTTAGAAGTTCAGTTATGGAGCAGAAGCCACAACAGCATGTTCAATAGGTCCAGTCTTCTGCAGAATCGGCACAGCCTGATATCCATCAGCAAAAGCTCTGCACCTAACTGTTACAGGAGCCCTTCTGTTATTGTACATTTAAAGAGAATATCAAATAAAGTCCATATGTATACTTAAATATTTAGGATGCCATTTTTCTGGTAAAATTCCCCTTATGATATTACAAATACTTAGATTTTGTAAAGAACTAAATGGTATTCTAAAAGCAAGTACTGCTTTATCTTTGAAGCAATCAAATAATTGTGAAACTTTGATGTGGGATTACCGGGATAAAATATTATGTAGTACCTAAGGCCAGTGTAGTTAATTTTCAGATGCTGTCCTATTTATACCATTTCAACAAAAGACAACAAGCTCTTTATTCACAGTGAGAAGTAAGCATATGATAGTGGCAACATAATATATCAAAGGCAAGAAAATACAAGGCAAATATAGTTTTATCACAGTGTATATCTAAATGTAAAATTTATTCTTTAATGTGTGTAAATTATACTATCTTGGAATCCCACATTTCAGGAATATAATATGATTGACGGTAACCACTTAAATTATTTGGCTAAACATTAGGACAGAATAGGTAAAAATCAAAGGGAGACGTGAGCTAGCAAACTCAAAAAGTTACGGCGCAGAATAATTATATGCAGATAACGATTCTAACGTATTTACCATATTTTGGATTGAATTTCTATATATTTTAACATAGAGTTTCTTCAACAATGTCATCTTTTATAGAACTGGATCACACCAAACAGTTTATATTTCTTATTCCATGAAATACTGTACCAAAAACAGGTCACTTAAATTCCACAAAATATTCTATTTGATTTACTTCTCTGACATGAGCAGCTGGTTGATGTCACGTATTTAAAAGATCTTTTATATTCGTTAGTCTTCTCAGTGTATTAATGGATTGATCAATAGGTTTAATAAGCTCTAAGAACATAAGATGAAGCAAATGTAAAAACTAACTGTTAATATGAGTATTTTAATATATTTTGCTAACACAGGCATCCCCACTGTAAGTGGGAATACAAATTGTTCACATTTTTAGGGAAAATACACTTAGTCTCTATCCAATAATTTCGCTGCTGGAAATTAAGTCACCAATATATTTGAAAAGGACACAAATATATGTGTAAGAGAGTGTTCATCGTATTATTTGTACTGGAGTGGAGGTGGGACTAAATGAACAAGTGTTCATTAAAGAGAATTGGTTAATTAAATTTTGTTACATTCATATAACAGATTACTCTGGAAATGTTAAAAATAATGAGATGGAACATATTTACAGTTGGCAGGGAAACCATCTTATAAACACAACTTAAGTAGATAAAAATATTTTACTGGAAAAATAAGCAAGAAAATGTTTTCAATAATATGGAGGAGAAGTACCAGTGTGGTTAAAAACAGCATTTTCATTTCATACCTTAATGGTTGACTAGTCTTACCTTTCCATGTGTTGAATCTAAAACTATTTATTTTTAATTTCTAGAGTGGTTATCAAGGATAGTGAGTCAACTTAACATTCTGCTTTATATTATTATTTTTTAAATACATATTATTTTTAAAAACTAACAAATAAGCTGACCATCTAGAGCATAAATTTATTTTATGTAAAAGAAAAAAAGAAAAAAATTGCCTCTTATGGGATTTCTATTTCGGCTGTAGAAGTTTGAAAACTTAAATCTCCTATTTCTTCATCTATTAATATTCAAACTCCTGACAGAATAGGAAAATTTATTTGCTTAACATTTCAGTACTATTGTCTAGGGAAAAATGATTATGAATATTGAAAAAGTCACTATCTTGTAGAACTCCAATGATTTTACAGATTAAAATAATAAAAATAACAATTTTCACACAGTGTTGATGATCATTTCAATTCATGAATTTCATCATTTGCATAAGCCTTACAAAATTCTGAATCCAGACTTTTGTTTTACTAATTATGTACTTTTTAACATTTAAAAAAGAAATTGAGGTTATTTTTGCAATTGGTGACACATATTAACATAATTAGGTGAAACTGAACTTTTTGTACAACTGTACTTTTACTTTCAGTAATTTCTTTTCCTTTAATTTTTTTTTACATGTATTTATTTTTGAGAAACAGAGTGAGACATAGCGTGAGCAGGGGAGGGGGGCAGAGAGAGAAGGAGACAGAATCTGAAGCAGCCTCCAGGCTCTGAGCAAGAGGTCAGCACAGAGCCTGATGCGGGGCTCGAACCCACGAACTGTGAGATCATGACCTGAGCCGAAGTCGGATGCTCAACCGACTGAGCCACCCAGGCGCCCCTACGTTCAGTAATTTCTAAAGGTATCTGCAACATCCAATTAAGGTTTTTCTGTTCCAATTTTCAATTGGTAACAACTAATGCAGATTGTTTTTTGACTTCAATAAATATATTTCTTAATGAAATAAATATTAAAGAAATTACATATATACTCGATTAAACAAAACCTTACCCAAACTGCCAACATCTAGTTCTCAATTATTTTGGGCAACAAATATCCATTATACAGAACACTGGAAGGTCCAGAATTTTGCCATAATTATAACCTAAAAAGCTAGTTGGTTAACTTTCATAGATGCTGTCATAAGACGCAACACAACTGGATCAGAGACAAGTAACTTCACTGTTAACAGCAAAAGTTGTATCAAGAGTTTCTTACTGGTGCTGTTTCCCCATGCTCTCCAGTCCCCATGGGGCAGGGCAGGTGGGCTGAGAAAAATGCGCACAGACTGCACCTTACTGAGACAGAAACACTGCGAGCTGAGATAATCTCCTTTTACCGTAAACCTGCTTTTTGTCTGGAGGCAAGGCGTTACATCAAGATTGCACACTGCAAGCACTTTTCCTGAGAAGTGGCCCATATAAAGAGTGGCCAAGGATTTGCATTGCTTTGTTTTGTTTTTAATGAATGCTTATAGCAAGTTTATTCATAATAACAACACGTGGGCACAACCCAGATATTCCTTAACATGTGAATAAATAACTCTGGTGCATCCAAATCATGGGATTCAGCAACAAATACAAAAGTGCTTTTAAGAGACAGAAAACGCTGTATGAATCTCTGGAGATTCATAAAAGAAATACAGTAAAAAATAAACGCTAAAATGTTATATTTTATGATTAAATGTATGATTCCATTTCTATAGTATTCTTAAGATGACAAAGTTATAGAAATGGATAACAAGTTAATGGTTGCCAGAAGTTAAGGAGAACGTAGGGAGAAGGAAGACGTATGGCTATAGATGGGCAACACGAGGAATCCAGGCGCTGATAGAAATGTTCTGTATCTTGACTTCATCAGTGTCAATTTCCTACTTGTGATACTGTCCTACGTTTTGCAAATGTCGCCATAGGGGAAATTGAGTAAAAAGTACATGAGATTTTTCTGTATCATCTTTTACAATGTGAATCTAAAAGTATCTCAAACTAAAAGTTTGATTTAATGAGCAACGTGTGCCTTCTTTTCCTATTTTGAGTAATCCTCCAAAAATAGAGGTTAATATTTTTATTCCTTTGTGTATCTTTCACTGAAGAACTGGTGAAAGAGCAGAAATGAAAGGGAGACATAAGAATATAAATATTCTATTCTCAGCATAATAGCAATAACTCACAGGACCTGTGGAAGATTGTCCCTTATTACAATTGTTAACAATTTTTTATTTAAATTAAGAATGTTTTGGGGTGCCTGGGTGGCTCAGTCGGTTGAGTGTCTGACTTCAGCTCAGGTCATGGTCTCGTGGTTTGTGGGTTCGAACCCTGAGATGGGTTCTATGCTGACACTTCAGAGTCTGAAGCCTGCTTTGGATTCTGTGTCTCCCTCTCTCTCTGCCCCTCCCCCACTCATTCTCTCTCTCTCTCTCTCTCTCTCTCTCTCGCTTCTCTCTCTCTCTCTCTCAAAAATAAATAAACATTAAAAATAAAAAATAAAAATGTTTTATTATATGACCCACATAATGTTCACAGTGTGTATGTCATAAAACATGACTGACATATGATGAATTTAATTTTTTTGTGGGGTCTTCTGGAATCTCTGTTTTAATGTAGGACTATAAAAAAATGTAGTACATTGGAGAAAATGTCAGTGATACGGAACTCAATTCCTTTCTACATTCATTAGGAACAAGCTGATATAAAGGCCACAAAAGGTAATCATAAACAGGTAAGTATTGGAAGTAGACTGGTTAACCTAGCAGAAAGAAACTTAAAGTAGCAGCAAGTTTTTTTAAATACTAAGGATGGCTAGGGCTAAGGAAGGGAATGTTATGCCTAGAGATGTTAGAAGATTCACACGTTATCAGTTACACCTAGAGTTTGAAATAAATATACAATTCTGACAGGAAACTATAAGCCTCAAATAAAATCACCCTAGATTCAACCCAGGAAACTTAATGACCCCAAGATCAGAAAAAAATTAGATCTCTAATAGTGGGTTGATCGGTTGGATGTCCACAAACATATTGAGGATGGAAAATAAGACAAAAAGTAGAATGAGATAAAAATGACGGGCTGAAATTATGTAAACAGAGATTGCATGAGACAAATATTAGTTAAGGACTCAGTGATGTGTTTCCCTTGTCCAGACACATGTGGTTTTTATTTCAATAGTCTTTTATGAAAGGAAGGAAATGCAAAAAAAAAAAGCAACAAAAAAAAACATACATTCTAATTCAAAATGTTGCTTGCCTAGCAACGGGCATTGCAACTTCCCAATCTCTTGTGAAAAAACTTATGTTAAATGTTAAAAAATATAGTGTCACTACACTGAAAAATAAGACTAACAGGAAACAAAATGTGGAAGTCTGTATGGTATTATCATTAAGCAAAACATCGCAAAGGTCCTTGATTTATACGAATGTACTGAGAGTTTACTTAGTGGAACAGATAAAGACTAGAAAGATCCTCTAAGCTTTCCCCATGTCTGCTAACTAATACAGAAACCCAACACTTATACTAACCTTCCACTGTCGAATCACCTCCCTTTAATTTTTAATTTTTATTTTATTTTAAAAATTAATGTTTATTTTAAAGAGAGAGGGAAAGCATGAGTGATGGAGGGACAGAGAAAGAGGGCGACAGGATCTGACGCAGGCTCTGTGCTGACAGCAGATAGCTCAGTGTGGAATCGAACTCACAGACCATGAGATCATGACCTGAGCCGAATTCTGACGCTTAACCAACTGAGCTTAACCAACTGAGACACCCTTCCTTTTATTTGTTTAAGTGCGGTGTTCACGAGACACTGCTCTGTTACTTGATTTCAACACTTCTGTTTTCAGATCAAAACATTGGGCTTTGACTGCAATTTAAGAGGATGCAAAAAACACAAATTATGTTAGGACGTGTGCCCGGTCTGGATCTAATGAAGCCCCAAACAAACAAACAAATAAAAATGTATGAATAGTTATTTGCCAAATGGAACAGCCTGTATTGGGGAACGGGGAGCAGTTTTCCATGTCTATAGAGCTTGTGGCATTTTTTATACTAGGCTATCATTTCAACTATGTTTTGATCACAGAAGTCTGGGAAGATGGAAGGGGTATATCCTTTGGGAGAAGAAGAAGCTATCTTTTCTGACCAGGATGATAATATCTCTTTCTGAGGCAAATGCCAGGCATATTTGCTAGCAGCCTTCTTATAAAACCTGGGATTTTTTCTAATCTCAGGGCTCTTCGGACTTAACACAAACACATTCACCTGGATTTGCCCTGCATTGCCCTGGGGAAGGGCAACGGAGACCTATATGGACATCAAGCAAAGGCTGCCCGCTGTGCTGTGAGAAATAAATTACTTTGTCTTTGACCTGGTGTTTCCTGTGTTTTGCAAGTATTTATAAAACTGTCGCAAGCTAACTGCTGTTAACTGTTAACTTGAAAGTAGGTAAATCTCAGGCCCTTGAGAGTTCTAAGCATGAAGCTGATCTCTTCTAAACTCCTGCCCCTTTCTCCATGTGGCCAGTCTCTAAAGCCTCTTTAGGAATCTGAACAAATGCCCAAAATGCAAAAAAGAGGGAGGCATGTCATCTTATCATGACACTTGTTTCTCTACTAATTTAGAAGAAGCAGTAACATCTTATTTTCTTATTTGAATAACTTCCAGTGCAAAAGAAAAAAAAAATACAACGAATTATGCAAGGCCTACCCCCATCTCCAACACCTGGGCCCATATATATTGAACTGGGAGAGGAGAACAGAAGTATTCCTGTCGATGAGAGTGATTTACATAGAAAGTAATCCTGGCTCTCTGCCCCATGTCAGCTCTGCTGCTCTGATGAATGTTGACATCCCTCTGCCCCTTCCACCCCACTTCCTAGCCAAGGGTCTGAGACGTTCCTGGGAGGGGCTAGCATTTGAGTTCCCTTCTGAGCTTCTACTCATTGTCTTAGGTTCGGGACCTTAGGATAGAACAGTAAATGTCTGGAGTAAGCACTGCCCTTACTTCAGGGATCTCCTTTTGGAATCGGAGAAGAAGACAAACAGCACAATTGAGAGTGGGGCCTGACACTCCTATGACACTAGAAAAATGGGGAGAGAAGAAATGTGTCAAATCTCCAAGAGTGGATCTCAGCCCCTGTGCCCGGCAGAGTGGGAAGGGCATTGATTTCTCCAAAGGGTTCCCTGCACACAGGCTCTACCCTTCCTCCTCTGTCTGAATCTGTTTTACCAATGAAGTCAGGCTGGGCACTTCATATTGGACAAGAAATGAAGCATAGTCTAGCTTTGGAGTGAAGCTGGAAGTGATTAGAGGATCATGGTTATGTTGTTGCCACCTTCCCAGCCCATTGAGGTTCTCCTGAGTCCAGGAGAAATAGGAGCTCCTAGGTCCCTATAAGGTTTTGGACTCACCTTCAGTTGCCATGGAATTTCCTAGAAAATTTTCTCAAGAAGAGAAATAATTATTTTTAGGGGTACTGGGGTGGCTCAGTCGGCTAAGCATCCAACTCTTGATTTCAGCTCAGGTCATGATCTCAGCGTTCATGGGCTCAAGCCCTGAGTCGGGCTCAATGCTGACAGCATGGAACCTGCTTGGGACTCTGTCTCTCTCTCTGCACCCCCCCCCCCAACTTGTGTAGGCTTGCTTTCTCTCTCTCTCTCTCTCTCCAAATAAGCAAATTAAAAAAAGAAATAATCATTTTTAAGAATGTTAAATGGTAAACGCCTATTAGAGTTCAAGATACACAAAACCACACAAGCCAGTTTATTTTGAAAACAAGTTTTTGATTCACTTTAAAGTAAAACTTTTCTGGACAGTCACATAGAATCTTCTCAATCTAGGTTATAAAGGTAGTGTAACTCTATCAATTAAGCTAATCTATACAGCACATATCAATGAAAACTAAAGGATTATCTCATAGACATAGATACAAAACTACCAAATGAAAGCTGGCAATCACTTTCTTACCAGTCCAGCAGAACTTAAAAGTTCATCATGACCAAATAAGTTTTAACTAGATATAATTTATATTAGTAAAGGTATTGCGATTATGTCTCATATAAATACATAAATGGGAAATGAAAACAAAAAACTCATGATTAACTCAATCAATAAAGCACTGGAAAAATCCACATCCCTTCCTTGAAATAAATATAAATATCAAGGAAAAAGTACCTCTAACCAAATTATAACAAGATGGTTTCCATTTTATTGAAAAAAAAAAGGGGGTTCATTCCCTTCAGCACATAAATATTCTGTAATGTCTTTCATTTTAAAATAAACAAAGGCCATCCTTACTCCTATTTCCCCAGACAACCATAATTCACTCTCTCTTCTCCTTTATAGCAAAGATCCTCCAAATATTTCACCCCATTCTCTTTTGACCTTTCCTTAATTAGCCTTTGGTACTATGCATTCCATGGATACTGCTCCTTACAAAGTCACGAATGTCTAGATTCCATGGTCTTCATTATTCTTCCTTAGTCTCTGTAACATTTATTTGTCTTTTTCATCATATTTGACTTCAGATACCATATTTCCAATTTTCTCTTACTTCAGTGACTACTCCTTATGGTTACTATTCTTTGATCATAATTTCTTCTAATTATGTCCCCTGAATCCAGGAGTGCTCCAGGATCTAGTTTTTAAACCTTCTTTTGTGTATATTCAGGCTTTGGCTCTCATGATTTGATTTTGAGTCTGTAACAACTATCTGCTAATAATTCTCAATTTTATATATCCAGACCCAGGCTCTCTCTCAGACTAGATTCATATATCCATCTGCCCACCAGATACGTTCTTTTAAGGTCAAATGTATCATCTCATTCTCTGTGTGACCAAAACCATGGTCTTGGTCTCCTGCCCACAACACCCACCTGCTCTTATATCCCATTATCTCAGTCTGTGGCATTCAGTTGCTAAAGAAAGTCATTTGAAGTTGATGGTGACTACTTTCCCACACACCCTAAATCCAATCTAACATCAAATCCTGATTTATTTACCTTCTACATATGTCCTGAATTGAAGTGTTCTCACCACCTCAACCATTATCTATTACCTTTCTCTAAACAACTGTCAGAGGTACAATTTCTTAACCACTATTTTCTTCTCAACACTGAATTCTACACACTGTAGCCAGAAAGAGCCTTTAAAACTGATGGCCAGAAAATCTAAATCCCTTATCTTCGTGTAAGGAGGCCCTTCACGATCTGTCCTGGCTCTGTGACCTAATTCATCTCCTACTTCTCTCTGGCTTGTCATGTTCCCAAGCTACCACCTTACTAGTGCTCAAATACACCAGGCACTTTGCATTTGCTGTGACCCTCAATGTTCCCTCAACCTGCGCTTGTGCCTAAATATATGACTTTTCTCCAGATTATACCTCAATTCCTGTTACAGCTCTATGATTACCTCCCCACGTGATCTTATATCACATACAGTTTTGATTGGTAACTTATTCATTCATTTATTCATTCATTCACTTTATATATGTCCATATCACTGAAATGTAAACAGTGTGGAGGAGATAAGAAATGTGTCACTTTTCTTCACTATTCTATTTGTATTATTCGGACAGTGACTAACATGATATTAATCATTCTCAAAAATGTCAAGAAGATAAATGGAATAGGGAATTTAGACAATGGTCACATCATACACGACCCTGACCTGGAGCTTGGATTTGATTTTGAATGTAGTGAAAATTTTGAGGTTTCAGACATAGTTAATTTTTACTTTTCAAAGATCATTCTCACATCCTTTGAGAGTTGACTATCTGGAAGAAAAACAATAGAAATAAGGAACCTAGTTAGAAAGTTCATTTAGTGACTTGTAATATTTATTATTTGGAAAAATAAGTGTTTATAATATTCTTATATTATACCACAATGACTTCTAAATGGATTCAAGAATTAAATATTAAAAATAAAACCATAAAATATGAGAAAAATATGTAAATATTTTTATAAAGTCACAATAAGAAGTGGCTCTAAGTAAGACATCGAAGATTGGAAAAGTTAAAGAGTTTTGTTATATATAATTACAAACATTTTAGATTTTCTATATGATTAAGTTATCATAAGGTAAGGAAAAAGGTAAATAACAATCTATGTGAAAACAACTGAAATGTGTCTTAAATAAAAGTAGTTAATTTTATAAATATTTTAAAACCTTATTAATTATGCTAATTATTCATATACCCAAAGAAAATGATTGGGGCAAAAAGCAAAGGAAATTCAAAAAAGGTTTTAAATTTTTAATGAGTATGTAAAAATAATGCTAAACTTACTACTAATACAGATACATATGAAGATAGTGAATTGATGCTATGCCTGACTTAATCAATTTTAATAAAATTTAATCAAATTACATCATTTGTTGACAAGGGAAAAGTGAAACTAAAAGTTCATTATTTACAATATGAATATAAATTGGTGCAAACTTTCTGAAAACCATTAATAATAAAATAATTAATAATTGAAATTAATCATACATTTTAAAATTACAGACAATTTTGCACATCCAGACAAACATTTTTATCTATAGGAAGCTTTGCTAAGAAAAATAAAATACAGAAACTTGAAAAATATATGTGTAAGAAAACATTTATCGTAACAATCTAATGGGAAAAAATGAAAAAACTGACATATGGTTAAATGAATTAAAATTAAAGTATGTATTTATAAATACAGTATGGTAAATTATAGAAGGGTATTGTATTCCAACAATAATGCATAAAAATGAATATACACATATATGAGGATTATATTCTACTCCAATCTTTATTCATTTACAAATAATATACTTTGGGTGTCTTAAAGAGAGTAAGTTGATGATCTACACTATTTTTTTTTAATCCAAGTATAATTAACTTATAGTGTCATATTAGTTTCAGGCATACAATCTACTATATTTTGATACCCTACTGTTCAATTTATTTTAGTCTTCCATAGGTAAAAAGCCTCCTTTTATCTAATAGGCTTTATGTTTTTGAACAGTTTCATGTTTGCAGCAAAATTGAGAGGAAGGTTGGAGATCTGCCATATGCCTGGTGCACCCACACGTGCACAGCCTTGCCGTTATTAATATTCCCCATCAGATTGGTTCATTTGTCCCTCCACAGGTTTTTGTGTGGAAATAAGTTTTCAACCCTTTTGGGAAAGTACCAAGAAGCACCAGTGTAGTGGTATCTCATTATTGTTATAATTTGCTTTTCCCTAATGACAGATGATGTGGAGCATCTTTTCATATGCTTATTTGCCATCTGTATGTCTTCTTTGGTGAGGTAACTGTTAAGATTTGTGGCCCATTTTTAAATCAGGTTGTTTGATTTCTCATTGCTGCTGCCTTTAAAAGTTCTTTTTATGTTTTGAATAGTAGCTTTCTTTTGGATATTTCTTCTGCAAATTTTCTTGAAGTCTGTGGCTGTTTTTATACTAATGCATAAGCGATTACTAGTTCAGGTTGAAAGTAAGGTGGCTATGTCATGATTAGTACATTAAAGGCAGTGAACACAACATGATAGTTACAATATGCTGTAAGAGAAGTAAAAAATATTTACATTTAATTTTGAATAATAAGCTGAGCTTCTTTTTGAGTAGTGAAAGGTATTCTATAGTTGGATGGGGCTTGCGATAAGGTAGAGAGAAATATTCTTAAAGGTTTTATATATATATATATATATATATATATATATATATATGCATGTGTATATGTATATATGTGTATATGCACATTTATGTCTGAATAATCTTAGTAATAATAAAATGGTATAACATTCTGATTTATGTTCTAAATATATTTATGAATTAATATATTAAGAAACAACAGACAGAAACCTGTAAGGAAAGGTGAAATCTTGTGGAAAACTGCATTAAATTTAAGAATCCATTTTGTTTTATTTTTGAAACTTTGATTAGCATATTGAAGAACGTATCAGTATCAGTTATCTATCTTGCAAGTGTCATAGTGGTTAAGAAATTTTGTTAACTCTCTTGTTTAAGATAATTATCTTAATGCTCTCATGAAGAACAGGATGTCATTTCTCGTGATATTTTGGTGACAGCAGTATTCTATAGGCAGCAGCTAAAATTTTGATAAAAGCTGTTGAGGAGTTTAAGAACTATTATTTTAATCTCTCTGATTTTAATAAGAATTCATTTGGACTCACAGCATGGAATGATAGATAATGCATATTAATCTTTCTTTGGAAATAACATAGCAAATAGAACAAAATGCATACTCTATTAAAGTAAATTTTACTTCCTATCCAAATGTGACCTCATTCCCTCCCCACCTGACTCACCCTTCTTAATCATCCTGAAGAGCTATTTAATCAAAAGTTCTGTTTATTCTATGTCCTCAGTATCTCCTAAATCAGTATTGTATGGTTTTATTTCCAATATCACCATGTTGCTAGTGGTGATCATCTTTTCTCAAAAAAAAAAGAAAAAAAAGAAAAAAAAGAAAAAAAAAAAGGAAGAAATAACAAAATAATCTCTATTGTAGCCTACTTCAGAAACCTTGTAAGGTGACTGTTTTTTTCCCCTCGGGAAAACATAACATAGACTTCTCAATACAGTAAAAAATACTTTTAAGTAGAAATTGGTAGAATTTTATGAAAAACAATGATTTGTGTGCTCCAAAAAATGGTATTGAAAGTTAAATTTAACATGGAAACATCTTGGAATAAGTTATAGTACTCTATTTTGGTAAATTTCCACATAAGGTACCTATATTTCTATAGAGAGTGTTTTGGAGAATTGTTTAATAGCAAGTATGACAGATGATTTACTCGATTATTTTATGAATAAACGACAAGTGATTCTAAGAGGGCATTATCTCCAACAAATATCCACACCTAAGAACTTTCTTTAAGGTTGACAAAATCTGTTTATGTGGAAACACATTACTAAATAAATATATGCAATTATTTAAGTACACAAAAAACCTAAGCATTCTTCCATGCATTTTAAATTTGATAAAATACAGAAGAGTAATTTCCGTTTCAATGACTACATATCTAACGGAAATTTGATGGGGAAAAGGGAGAAATAATACTTGAAAAATATTCCTTCTCAATTTGGCTAAATAAGGATATTACTCAAATGAAAAAGATGATGAAATAATACTGGTTCCCTAAAAGTAACCAAAGCTCCAGAAACCTGTCAAGCTGGGGAAAAAAAAAAAAAAAGTTGTTCTATTCTTTTTACTTATTTTTGAGAGAGAGAGAGAGAGAGAGAGAGAGATTGTGAGTGGGGGACGGGCAGAGAGAGAGGGAGACACAGAACTCGAAGCATGCTCCAGGCTGGGCGCTGTCAGCACAGAGCCCGAAGTTGTGCTATTTTTTAATCAAACAAATTTATATTATTCAAAAACATTAGCATTATTTAAATTCACTGAACTTGAATGTATGAAATATAAAAGGCATACTTGTTCATTTACACCTTAAGAATTTTCAATGCAGTAGGAAATTAATTTTAAGTAACTTTTTCTGAATATACGATAGATATACTAGATTGAACATTAATTTGTTCTTCTTACCTAAAACAGTTTTCGGTAAATTGGAAAGATGTATTTAAAATGCACACTATTGTGTTTCTTGTTTTTTTTTCCTTTTATTTTTAAACCAAGAGTTGCACTGCAGCAATTTCCCCCATATAATGTTCCAAATCTCAGGTTGTGGAGTTCACGCTTCTCATTTAAAGGTGTGAATATTACTGCTATAAATGGCTCAGCCATCTGTAGATCATAACACAGCTGTCTGAATTCTACCTATGGTGGTAAGTAGCTGTCTTTCTGAATCAGTTCTTATAACTGACTGTGGTGACCTTGACTTTGTATTGATTTGGCCACCATTAAATGAAGAAGACTTCTATTATTTGCTGTCTCACCCATTACTATGAGTTTTCAAAATATTTTCTACAATATCGGCAGCAAAAAATTTCATTCTCTGAAGAAACATTTAACTGGACAGAAAGAATTTCAGGCTACAATAGGTCAAGAGAAGGATTTTTACTCTGCAAATCCATTTTAAAAACACCAAGATTTTGGGGCACCTGGGTGGCTCAGTCCGTTAAGCGTCTGACTTGAGCTCAGGTCATGATCTCACAGTCTGTGAGTTCGAGCCCCGTGTCGGGCTTTGTGCTGACAGCTCAGAGCCTGCAGCCTGCTTCGGATTCTGTGTCTCCCTCCGTCTCTGCCCCTCCCCTGCTCATGCTCTGCTTCTCTCTGTCTCAAAAATAAATAAAAACATTAAAAAAAATTAAAAATACCAAGATTTTATCTAGGTTGACATCTTCTTATAGCATAATAATTAGTGTTTTTTTGTAAAAGATATTTAACAAAGAAGATAAGTATATATATAATTACTAAAATATTTTCCATTGATATGTAACTCCATTGCCATGTATTATAAAATAATACTGATTACTATTATTTTAATTTACTTATTATAAAAAAATAACTTTTTAAATGTACAGTTATTTGTATTTGTATACATGCATGGATTCCAAGCACTGCAACCAAAGGCAATAAACAGAACAATTCAAACATGCCCAAATAATTCTCTCATCTGATTCCTACATTTTTCCATTTCTAGAGTGTCAATTACATAGAATTATAGAGTATGTCACCTTTTGAGTCTGGGTTCTTTGACTTCATATAATGTCTTTAAGAACTTGTTTATGTTGTGGCTACATAGTATTCCACCGACTGATATAACAGTTTATTAATTCATTCATCCATTAATGCATATTTGGATCATTTCCAAGTTTTGGCAATTATCGACAATGCCATTCTACAACATTTATGTTTAGGTTTTCACATGAGCATAAATTTTCATTTCTTTAGAATAAATACCTAGAAAAACTACAAATCCAAGGTGATTCAGTATTATTAAGTTATAACAAAACAAAACAAAACCTCCACACCACATTTTAGAGAATTTTTTTTTCCTTTATTGTTTTCTTTCCTTGGTCTCTTCTCTGACTCTACATGAGGCCTGGCATATTTCAGGTGCTAAATAGATTATTGTTTAATATAAATAAAATAAATCTTTAATTTTTTTAATTAATCTATTATGGTGTATCATTTCTTAATAACAAAACAACTAAATGTCCATCAATTGATGAATGGATAAAGAAGTTGTGGTTTACATATACAATGGAATGCTATTTGGCAATGAGAAAGAATGAAATATGGCTTTTTGCAGCAACGTGGTTGGAACTGGAGAGTGTTATGCTAAGTGAAATAAGTCATACGGAGAAAGACAGTTACCATATGTTTTCACTTTTATGTCGATCCTGAGAAACTTAACAGAAGACGATGGGGGAGGGGGGAAAGAGTTACAGACAGGGAAGGAGGCAAACCATAAGAGACTCTTAAAAACTGAGAATAAACTGAGGGTTGATGGGGGGTGGGAGGGAGGGGAAAGTGGGTGATGGGCATTGAGGAGGGCACTCCTTGGGGTGAGCACTGGGTGTTGTATGGAAACCAATCTGACAATAAATTTCATATTAATTTTTTTTCCAAAAAAATAACAAATAACAAATAACAAAACAACAACAAAGAGACTTGTTTCTAAGAAACTCCATTTAAAATAGGAACTAAAGAATTTAAAAGAGTAACCACTGTGACCAGACCATGAAGAGAAGGCTGTTAAAATAACATTAACCCGCTAAATGCTGAGAACTTCAACACAGCTTTAAAAATTTTCAGTCTGAGTAGCTTATCTTGGACTTTATTATACCCTCTAACATTCCAGTTTGAAAAAGAAAGGGCCTTAGCCCTAAAAACTATTATTTTCCTCCTCCAATTATAACTAATTATATAGAGGACTTTGGCTTCAGTTTCTCCATCTATAAAATAGGTGATTTGAACTAAAACATTTTTATAGCTCTTTAGTACTCTAAATACGTATAAGTGTTGATGCTTTTTATTTACGTGGCAAATAGATGCCGACCAATGAATACAATAAATACTATGATCTTAAAATGTATATAACAGAATATTAGTGCAATGACTGCTGAACGATGAGGTATTGTTATGGAGTAAAGTGAAATGATATGGTGAGAAGAAAATGATCTTTGGAATTAAAAATATGAAATTGAATTACCTGTTTGCTTCTTATTATCCACAAGATCTTAGATAAGTTTATTAAGATTTTGAAGATTTAGGTATTCTATATATAGAACGGAGACAATGTGACATCAATTGCATTAGCTACCACTATAATTAAACAATGTTAGTTTTCTTACATTATGTTTGCCTGTTAATTAATGTAATGTATTTTTTTTTTTTTTGTACATGTTAACAGATCCCAATGGCTATTTTAACGGGACATAAGACCATGCTTTCCAGATATTTGGTACCAGTGGTAGTTTCTAAGGGTGCTCAGTTTCTCTTAAGATTTATCCTTATAGTTCTTGGCCTTTTCACAGCAGGGGGATTTACTTTCACCCTCACCACCAGGGGAATACCAGGCTGTTTAAAGTAGTCCTTTCCAGCTCTGTAGGTACAGCCATGCACAGACCTTTCAGAAAAAACCGTGAAGTTCTCCAGAGAAACATTCTAGAAACATGTCTTAGCTACACCGTATTTTGTCACATGTTGCTTTTCCACAGTTTATTTCTGCTTACTTACTCTGAGGCAAAACACAGTGCCAGTATTCCCTGTGATCAGACTTAAGCCTCAAACGCTCAGATTTTTTTCTTTCTTGTCTGTCATCTGTTCTAAAATATGTCCCTATAGGCACTTCCCAACTCAGGTATGTGGAGGACTTAAAAACATCCCCATAGGTCTTTCTGCTTCCCAAACAAAACTCATAAGCCGTAAGGAAAAGCAGAGTCCAGCTAGACTAGATCTGGGCATCCCATAGGTCTTTCATGCGAATATTCAGACTAATCTCTAATAATTGCATGTATATTTAAGGTTATTGCACAAATTACATTTAATATACCTGTGTTCACCATCTGTTATACCTCTTGGGGAATTGACACTGAACAGTTGGGAATTCTTTTTTATAAGCAATAATGTTTTATAGCTCATAAAGTACGCATGAAATAAACCCTTTTAATTTTAATTATATCTGAGAAATTTATATTATAGTACTTCTGGAAAAATTATACGTCCCTTGTTTAGAGGTGACAAATTATGGAGGTAAGGAATATACACAGGTGTGCACACCCCAAACATACCACCTTCCAATAAATTCTTTTACGTTTGCTGATTTTTTTAAAAAACAAAAGTTATTAAAAAAAAAATACGTAGCATCAAGTCAGGCAGAAGAAAGACAGGAATTCCATCTTCCTAAGCAGATGTCAAAAACATTTAAACAGCTGTCACACCAGTTCAAACTGTCATCAGAAGTGACCTTAAACCAAGTTTAGTTTTTAAATGTTATAAAAAAAAAAAAGTGAAAAAATAACACAGTGCCGTTATGCAGCTGTCTGAAATATTAAATGAAAGAATGAACATCTGTTCAGTTGCTCTTCAAACTTTAATGGTTTGGAGAGAAATTCTGTTGTCTCAGATCTTTAAGAACATCTGAGGCCCATACAGCTTCAACACCTGTGAAAGATTCTCTCTGAAATCATACATTCCTACTTCAAAGTCTTTTACTACTGTTCTTTGCCAAACATATGCCAGCAAACAACAGAACAAATTATTAATAATATTTATGATATTTAAACCTTCTTGCAGTGTATATTTTAGACCAAGAATAAAATCCTTTGGACTCTTATTCACAGAAGATATATATCTACTTTTTAATGTCGATACTAGTAAAAGAGCAATTTGGTAGCAAACGAGCTATTTTACTGTATCTGAACGCTAGATATCTAAAATTATTTGTTTTCAAAATTAAAAACATAAATAAAATCATTTTGAGAATTAGCTATACATATGCTTTAGTAGTTTTAAAATGCAATCCTCTTTAATATGCTTATTTCATTCAGCTGTATATGAAAATTATTCCTTTTAGAATTGAAAGAAATGCTGTGCCAAGAAGTATTAGGTTTATGTTAAGCATTTTGTGATAAAAGTCACCTTGCAAATATAAATAAAATGGCTCTAGACACACATTTGTCTAGAAATGTGAACATGTATTGCCTGTTGATGTCTTTTTCAAATATATGTGTGTATTTGAGTGAGCACATACATACGTATCTATGTGTGTATAATAGATTCTCTATATTCGAGCTGGTGATGCAATACTCCAAACTTAAAACGCAAAAGCTACAACGATCTCTGGTCAAAGAGATGCCGTGTATAAATTTCTATTCCCACGTGCTTCTTCTAACCTAAAAGTACCTCCAGTTTTTCCATTGATCTTTTGCACCTTTGATGAGAAATCATTCAAGTGACTATTTAAAGCCAGAATTGCTTTAAGCTAAATTGGAATTTAGGCCCTTGTACACCATTAAACATGAGAGTTTTGAGAAGAAAATGTAAGTATTGCTTTTGAAGTGTATAAATGAGCTTTTAAATGTCTACCATTTGAAAACTGCTAGTGAAAACAGGGAAGGTTTTATAGGGAAACCATACTTTTACTCTAATATCTGGACATATGAGAAATATTTTTTTTACACTGATGTGAGACTGCAAAATTAGATTTCTTTAGGCTCCTGCAGACGCAAGTCTGTGCCTTTAACTCCGGCTTTACATTAAAATTAGCAAGGGGCACCTGGGTGGCTCAGTCAGATAAGCGGCTGACTGGCTCAGGTGATGATCTTGTGGTCCCTAAGTTTGAGGCCTGCATCCAGGTGTCAGAACAGAGCCTGGAGCCTGCTTCAGATTCTCTGTCTCCTTCTCTCTTCCCTTCCCCTGCTTGCTCTCTGTTTCTCTCTCTCTCTCTCAAAAATAAATAAACACTAAAAAAATTGAAAAGAAAATAGGAAATGTTTCTAAAATCCAAGTATCCAGGCTATACTTCATACCCATTATATTAAAATCTCTAGGTTGGCAGGTAGCTTGAAGGGCTCTTAAAGCCTCAAATGTAGTTCTAATATACATCCGGTTTGGAAACAATCTGTAAAAAATGTAAACAAATAATCACTTATCAAGTATAATAAAATAATCATGTGTTTTGTATAAATCGATATCTATTTCTAATTAATGAAAAACATTTTATTAATGTTAAATATGCTGCTCATATATATATATGGGTATTCAGTATCTTAGCATCTCAGAGACAACCAACTAAGAAAAATGAAACAAAACATACCTAAGTGTTGTGACATATTGCTATTAAAAAAATGCTGCTTAGAGATTTTTGGCTCAGTCAGTTGAGTGTCCAACTTTGGCTCAGGTCATGATCTTGTGGTCCGTGAGTTCAAGTCCCACGTCAGGCTGTGTGCTGACAGCTCAGAGCCTGGAGCCTGCTTTAGATTCTGTCTCCCTCTCTCACTGCCCCTCCCCCACTCATGGTCTGTCTCTGTGCCTTTCTCTCAAAAATAAAGATTAAAAAAAAGTTTTTAAAAATCCTTCTTATTTTTAAATTACTATAAGGAGTAGATATGAACTCTTGAGTTTAGATTTAAAATTAAAATTCTTAATGATTCTATACAGAATAGCTGAATATTTAGGAATGCAACGTAATATTTAAAGTTCTATTGTTTTCTATGAGTGCGTCACAAATTACTGAATGATAATTATTCCCCTTCTTACGTAGTTTTATTAACCCTTACAAATTAAACAAATTTTATAAGTTAAATAAGGTTATGACAACTGATAAAATATTTTAAAAGTGGTTTGCATTTTCATCTTTCATAATTAAAATTTGCATACTTAAATAAAACAGAAACAAAAATTGTGCAATCCTTCATAAAGACATAAAAAACTATAAGTTCTATCAGATAACACGAGGAACTTGGTTTTGAATTTGAACTCGCCCAAGTTCGGGGCGCCTGGGTGGCTCAGTCGGTTAAGGGTCTGACTTCAGCTCAGGTCATGATCTCATGGTCTGTGAGTTCGAGCCCCAGGTCAGGCTCTGTGCTGACAGCTCAGAGCCTGGAGCCTGCTTCAGATTCTGTGTCTCCCTCTGTCTCTGACCCACCCCCATTCATGCTCTGTCTCTCTCTGTCTCAAAAATAAATAAACATTAAAAAAAAAAAACAAACTCGCCCAAGTTCAAAGCATTTGGATTAATATTTTTACAAGTTTCTTGGAAAAGGAAAACAACCCCATTAACCAGTAGTGTGAAGAACTGCTTAATTTCACGTAGCACTTGCAAATATATTTTTTATGATTGCTTAATTGTGTTGCTTTACCCTCATAGTCATGACATTTAAATTCACTCTGTCATATAAGGAGAAAGAAAACATTAAAACTGATTGCATATACCTACAAACCATGATTTCAAATTTTAAGAGCCTCTTGAATATTTGTTCCATAGTTTTTTTAAACTATTTATTTTCTCCCCCTCCCCCCTCCCCTTCCTCCTTCTTCTTCTTCTTCTCCTTCTTCTTCTTCCCCTTCTTTTTCTTCTTCTTCTTCTTCTTCTTCTTCTTCTTCTTTTTCTTCTTCTTCTCCTTCCAATTCAGACCCTCTCTTAAAGCTGGTTCAGTTACAATGTAGAGACTAAAAATTAATAGTATCAAATAATAGGATGCTGAATCTTCTACCTCAATTATGCTATGTTTAAGTCTGTTTAATATAATCATAATATTATTAATAGAGAAGGAAAAATGAACAAGATACCAGTTCAAATATCTAAGGTTTCAGGTTTCTGCAGTTTTTTTTTTTTTTTTTAATCTGGCAACTTAAAAGATACCATCTTGTGTTTGGAGTAATAAAGATAACCCTTTCCTCTTTGTGCAATAAAATTTGAAATAGCATACTGGCTTGTTTTATTCTCTCAATTAAATATACACTGGGGACGTATACACTTAATAATTGTTTATATAAAAATTTCAAAATATCTGAATATGAAGGCAACATATGTGCATGTACACACTCATATGTATACATATATGTGTATATGTAAATGTCTCTCTATATTTACATATAAATTTAGTGAAACATCATACATACATACATACATACATACATAAATAAATAAATAAAATATCTATTACATAACCCTCTTTATAGCTATAGATTTATGTATATGTATGTGTGCATATGTACATACCCCCACACATGTGTAGGTATATGCACTTGATTGCACTTTTGCTTTTTGTCCCGTACAGTTTGTTGCCTCCAGACACACATTTTTGAATAAATTTATGTGATTGTAGTCATATATTTAAATTCATATGTATGGAAAAAAGAAACCTTCCTTTTTTTTTTTCTTAGCTATTAACAACACAAGTATATCATAAAGTGGATTCTAAAATGAAAACTCTCCCTTAATTTCTGTTATGACACAAACATTTGACTTTAATCTTGCATTAACTGGTATTTCTTTCATGTTTTTTCTAGTTAACTTACTATTTGCCAAAATATTTAGGTAGTAAAAAATTTGATAGCTCATTAGCAGATGATCTACTGTCTGCACACAGCACAGTATGGATTTATTCTTGGCACCTGTGACTAAAATGCCATTTGGAGCACATTTCCACAAGGACACCTTGGAGGAAATTGTTTTATGTTCACTGAATATATGTACTGTTTAAGGAAAATTATGGATTGGGATCACAGAATGGCAGTACAAAACATATTTGATAATTGCTTACTGTGTATTTGCAAATCCTGCTTTATTGAAACCAGAAGTATTTGGCTCTCTGTGTTGTTGTCAGTTATTCCTGGCACTTCATATGCGTTGGCAGAGTTTAAGGTTTGAATGGAAAAACAATTTAGAAAACTGTCACATCAAATTGGAGATAATTATCTCAACATAATCTAGTTAGAGCAAGAAGTTACAACAATTTAAAAAAAAAGTGTGACAGCATTGCTCTCAGTTGAGAACAAAATGGTTAAGGGGCGCCTGGGTTGCTCATTCAATTGAGCGTCTGGGTCTCGATTTCGGCTCACGATCTACCTGCTGTGGGATGGAGCCCAGCATTGCACTTGGCGCTGGTTGTAGAGCCTGCTTGGGATTCTCTCTCTCTCTCTCTCTCTCTGTTTCTTTCTGCCCCACTTCTGCTCGTTCTCCTCTTTCGCCTTCTCAAAATAAATAAATAAACAAACAAACAAAAATGGTCTGGGTGCCTGGGTGGCTCAGTCAGTTGGGCATCTGACTTCCACTCAGGTCATGATCTCATGGTCCATGCATTCGAGCCCCGCGTCCAGCTCTGTGCTGACAGCTCAGGGCCTGGAGCCTGCTTCGGATTCTGTGTCTCCCTCTCTCTCTGACCCTCCCCCATTCATGTTCTCTCTGTGTCTCATAAAATAAATAAACATAAAAATTTTTTTTTTAAAAATGGCCTGGCTCCAATGGACTTTTATGGTTAGGCAAGCCCTGCTCCAATGCTAACAGTGTTTTATATATGGAAGCAGCATTTGGTCCTGGTCATTAAAGAGAGGAAAATGGAGAGCTAGGACAATAAAATATGTAGAAATAAAAATGCACTAAGCATTCACATATTAGGCACAATTTGAGATGGTACATTGACAATATACTATTAAACAAACATGTCTAATTGAAGAAACTTGAAGCTCTTAATCACTATACTGTATTATTTATTGTAATACATTATTGTTTTCTCAAGGTTTAGCATTAATCTCTTAAGACTTTAACTTTATATGAGATTAAAAAGTGGATTAAAATGATGGATATCTAGGGGCGCTTGGGGGACTCAGTTGGTTAAGCATCGGACTTCAGCTCAGTTCACGATCTCACGGTTTGTGGGTTGGAGCCCCCATTGGACTCGTTCTGACAGCTCAGAACCTGGAGCCTACTTTGGATTCTGTGTCTCCCTCGCTTTCTGCCCTTCCCCCGCTCACGCCCTGTCTCTGTCTTTCAAAAATGAATACAAACGTTAAAAAATTAAAACAAAATGATTGCTATGTAAAAAATTAAAAAAAAAAAAACCAACACCTGAATTTGTGCTTTATTAAAAATACCAGAATTTTCTTTGGTTTCTTATTTTTCCTCAGTATCACCAGCCATTTACAATTCTTATAAATAAATTAGACAAAGTTTTAGTATTTCAACTTCTTTCAGGCCAAACAAAATAAGCCTTATGCCATCCATTCCTGGTTTGATTAAAATGCAACATATAAAGTAAAATTTAAATGAGAGTTTAGAGGGGTGCCTGGGTGACTCAGTCAGTTAAGTGTCTGACTTCAACTCAGGTCATGATCTCACAAGTTTTTGAGTTCGAGCCCCGTGTTGGGCTCTGTGCTAACATCTCAGAGCTTAGAGCTTGCTGCAGATTCTCTGTCTCTGTGTCTGCCCTTCAGCCTTTCGCACTCTATCTCTCTTTCTTTCTCTCTCAAAAATAAACATTAAAAAAATTAAATAAATAAATGAGAGTTTAGAATTTTCTTTGTAAAATGAAGTCCATCATTACTATAATTAAATATAAGCTTTTTAAAAGAAATCTAAAATTACTATCTCTAGACATTAAAAGTAACTTAATTTCTATAGTTTAGTTTGATATGTTGAGAATTGAAATTATAAGCAACAATAGAAGCAAGATAAATTAAATTATAGTTTTGTAGCTAAAATATATGAAACTAAAAATAAAGCAAAACAAAAATCTTATTATAAAATATATTAATTTTTGTTTTATCTTTTCCCTAATTGAGTAAAAGTTTGGCTATTGTCAGAAGGCAGGTGGCTTTGTATAAATTTAGTTATCTTTTGTCAGGAATAATCATGAGAATAATAATAAAATAATCTATTTTGTCTCCCCCTGTTCTTGTGCATGAATGTAAACTACAGCAATCCCATGATTCTTAGCTAACTAATACCAGATATTCCTATGGTCACTTTAAGTTTCAGACCATGATTCCTAATCTCTTCTTAAGATATACAGTATGTAGCTTTTTTGATATCTAAAACTACTGATTTCTTTTAAAGTTATATGTACCCTCTTCTTCCCTGCTACCACTAACTCCAGAGAAATGCCTGGAATACATGAAGACAAATGTGGTGAGCTCCCTGTTTCTTGCCCAGTTTTTCTTCTTTCAGCTTACTATCCACTTTTTGATAGAACTTTGACCCATGATCACTTCGAATTTTTGCGTGATGTCACAACACAGCAGCACCTTTCTTCAAAGAAATGTCCTTAATATTTTCTCATCTCCATATACTCCCAATTGTTTTAGCCCCTTGATGTAAGGCATTTAAATATGTAAAACTGACCCTCCGGTCATTTATATTTTGCAGAATGTTCCGTCTCGCAATATGGTTTCATATCTGGTTTCTATTTAAAGGTATCAGCTAAAATGTCCATGTTAACACTTTTTTGCCATTGTAATTCATTTGGGGTAAGGAAAGAAGAAGAAACAGAAGGGGCTAGCAGTCAAATTTCCCACGGCTAACCTGCTAGTCCACATGCTGTCTTTGCTAGATACCCTTCCATTGCCATCAGTGTTCTTAGTATTAAATTTGTATAAGCAATATTTACTTATAAGTGCATTTTTTGGGAAATATGGGCATTGTGGAGATACATGCACGATCATTGCATTTCCATGATAACACCTACACATACAGGGATTAGGTTTTGCCATAGGTAGCAAAGTAGCTCTTTAGTGTTGAAACAGTACACAGCGAATTCAGTTCTGTAATCAGTTATGGATATGTGCCAGATTGGGCTATGGTGTACAGGGCTGGTAGAGAAAAATGCACAACAATTATGGAAATTATATAGAGTTTATTTGTCCTACCACCCATTTCTCTTCTTCACCAATTCTTATTGTGAATTGGCAGTGACTATTCTGTGGCAGTGACTATCTATGGACATCCACCTCAATATGTGTTTGAAGCAAATGAATGTCAATGGACACTTGACATTTGTTGTAGCTAATATATCCTTAAATGAGTATCAACTGTTTTTGCTCAAAGTCAAGACAATTTCCCACTTGCAATACATGTAGCACTAAAGATAATTTTGTGCGTGTCAGAATAATCTCAATGGTAATTCAAAATAAATTTCTTTAGATTAGTTGTCAGTATCACAATAATTATTTACAGATTCTTTTCAAAAAACAGAAAATTAGACACCTCTGTACCCAGTGCAAGATTGTAAGAAAAAATTCACTGGAGCTGGGACGAGGAAAGCAGGAATTATTCTGGTCAGAAGAACAGAGTATAAAGGCCCCTTTGCACACTACTGGGAAACATCCACTACAGATACAACATGGGAAAGAGAAAGGACGTTGACCTGAGTAATATCCATCTGTAGGGAATGGAGGAGGAGATATATAAAACTTGTAGAGGGGTTGGCCTTAGTAGAAGTGTAGACAATTTCTGCATTGTAAGAGTCAGGAAATCAGAATAGATGGATTCAGATGCTGAGAAATGGATGATTGTGGTTGTGAGAGCTTGTTGAAGTTCTCTCAGATCGATTCTATTTCTCCCTGAAATGGGGAAAAAGGGACTCAGCTGAGTGAGGAAGAAAGAGGAACCGTTGAGAAATTATAAAACAGTTACACAGAAAAAAAGAGAAAAATGGTTTGACCAGAGAAATAAAATATCAATCCTGGACAGCATTAAGGATCCCCTAACATTTTATAATCATAAAATGAGAGGAATCAATGCGGTTCCTGAACATTATTAGGGGAGCCATGCAATATAGCAATTTCCTCTCTGTGAACCAACATTCACTGACAAAATAGTGCTTTAGCATTTACTCACTAGTGTTTACCTTTGTTATGATTACTAAATGTTAAAAAAAAATCACATTTGTATTGATTACATGTCACTGCTGCTTATGGAAATTGATAATTAGCCAATCTAATTAATGGGCTAAGATCTTGTATGATGCATAACTTATTTTGTGTGACTTTCACAAATTGGACTGGTAAATTTCCCATGAAGCCTGGCCATTTGAAAGCAGTTACATGTGTGATTGACAACTGTTGTTGCTACTTAAAAACAAAGAAAAAAAATGATAGGATTTCCACAGGTGACTTCCAAATTATCAAATTACTTTCTGAACACTGAATGTGAGGCAATATTCCAAGGTATCCTGGAGGCAGCATGCTTTCATCACATTCAAGGCTCCCAAATGATGTTTCTCTATAGATAAATACAGAATTAAACACTGATTCCATGGAGGAAGAGCTAACATCTCCTATTCAGGGAAACAAACAACAACAACAGCAAAGAAATCTCATTAAACACTTTTTTAAGACTCTATCAATAACGTAGATTTGTTTCAAGAATTAGATTTTTTTCTGGCTATGCTTATTTTTTCTTCAATGTAAATAACAATTGAGTGATTATTTTCTTTGTTTCTTTTGGGTCAATGCACTGTTTTCTTTTTCTTTAGTATCCCTTCTCCTCGACTTAATCTAATATATAAAAATGAAATTTGGCACCTCTCAATGAAATCCCAAAAAAGTATCCCTTAATAAATATGTTATTTTCCTTCTTTATTTTATTTTTAAATAAGAACAGTGGACATCATAAACTTATATAAAGCAATTTAGTCACTTAAATTTTTAAGGGAGGGACACCTGGGTGTCTCAGTTTGTTGAGTGTCCAACTTTTGGTCTTGCCTCAGGTCATGATCTCATGGTTCATGGGATTGAGACCTGCATCGGGCTCTGTGCTGACAGCTCAGAGCCTGCTTGGGATTCTCTCTCTCCCTCTGTCTCTGTCCCTCCTCTGCTTGAGCTCTCTGTCTCTCTCTGTCTCTCTCTCAAAATAAATACATAAACATTTAAAAAATAAAATAATTTTAAGGGAAATATTTATAATATTTTCAAAAATATTTGTGGTGAATTTATATTTAATGTGTGCCATGCTAGGTGTGGTGGTTAGAGAATATAAAAACAGTAGACTATCCTGAAGGGAAGTACATAGAACACCTAAGTGTTGAAAAAGTAACGTGTCATAAGGGTTTAACAGAAAAAGAGTTTTAAGACACAGGAAAGAATAATGTTGCTTTCTTATTTTCAGGGGAGGCTTACTATGTGAGTCAGTATTTGAATCTTACTTTGAAATGTGCAGATGCTTTGGAAAGTCAGGTATACACTTTGACGGCTACTTTGAGATCACATACATAACTCGGGTCATCTACAAGGGACTTAAGTATATTTTGATGAAACAAATAAAACTAGGAAGATATTTAGGTGAGAGAATGTAACTCCTAGATAAGGAGTTTTCACATTGTTTATTTAAGATCAAAGTCATCAAATATATATCGGAAAGGAAAATCGTGGCTTAGCTGTTTTGTATACAAATTCTTTTTCATCTGGGTATTAGGTTCATTGAAAAAAATTGAGGGTTAGAAAGCAATGAAATGACATGGCAATAGCCTTGGCATTCTTGTTATGTTTTACTAGAAATTGTAAGAATAGAGAAGAAGAAATAGAGTTGAATAATATTGGGAAGGCAGATTACAGATAGACAGGGATACGAAAAACAGATTTATTTCAGAAACTTCAATATTGGACGATTAGGGAACTATTAGTTCCATTAAAAATAAATCTCTGAGTAGAAAAAAGCATTTCAGAAAAGAAAAGATGAATTCAATTTTGGATGTGAGTTTGAGACCTTCGAGTGAAGACTTTGATCAGACTTCTGTAAAATGATCACGTTGAGAATAAATCATAATTGTAGTTATAAACATGGGATTCATGCACATGTTGGTGATATAAGCCCTGAAATTGCATAACATAGTCAAGGGAAAAAGTACAAAATAACAAAGAAAATTTTAGGAGAATAATGCCTTAGGGAAAATGAACTTTAAAATATATTTAAAAAAAAAAGAGGTGTTTTGAATTCATAAATCCATGTATTTTCTTGAGAATTTTACACATTCATGAAGCTTCAAAACGTAGATGTTTCATTTGTTTGTTTTTAATTGCAACTTGCAAAGTTTATATATTTTGGTAAAAGTAAGTTTCACAATAACAGCCCCATCATTTTATTAAGTTTACTGTTAAGGCAGTTATAGAAAGCTACTAAATTTGACTTTGCCCAATTTTACCCAAACGGCAAGAAAATACTTTCATTAAAAGTTCTTATGCTGTAATGTAAATATTATAAGATATGGTTATGTGTTATTCAAAAATAATTAGTAGCTATGGAATAATTATACATATATAATATATATATGTATACATATACACATATATACATATGTACATATGTATGTGTGTATATATATACATATATATGTATATGTATATGTATATGTATATGTATATGTATATGAACGTTCATATTTCTAAACTTAATTAACATGTAAAAAGCATGTTTAAGAATTTATTCAAGGGGTGTCTGGGTGTCTCAGTCAGTTAAGTGACCGACTCTTGGTTTTGGCTCAAGTCATGATCTCACAGTGTCATGAGTTTCAGCCCACGTCAGGCTCTGCACAGTCAGCACAGAGCCTGCTTAGGATTCTCTCTCTCTCCCCCTCTCTTTGACCCTTCCCCACTTGCACTGTCTTTGTCTCTCTCAAAATAAATAAACTTAAAAAAATTTTAAAAAAAGAATTTATTCAAAAGATTAATTGAGGGGCACCTGGGTGGCTCAGTCAGTTGAGTGTCTCTGACTTCAGCTCAGGTCATGGTCTTGCAGTTTCTGAGTTCAAGCCCTGCGTGGGGTCTTGTGCTACCAAACAGTTCAGAGCCTGGAGCCTGCTTCAGATTCTGTATCTCTCTCTGTCTCTCTCTGTCTCTCTCTCTCTCTCTCCCCCCTGCTCATGCTCTGCCTCTCTCTGTCTCTCAAAAATAGATAAATGTTAAAACAAATTTTAAAAAGGTTAATTGAAATTAAACACAAAATGAGAAATAACAATATAATTTTTAATTGCTAGAATTATAATCATATTATCATAAAATTGAACTTGCCTCAAGAAAATATAATTTCTATTTAGAAAATGTATATAACAGTACAGCTATTAATATAAAATTCTCCCTGCCATTAAGGATTATGACTTTTAAAAAATTATTAAGTTTTTATTTTAGTAATAAAAAATCAGCTAAGAATAAATTTCACCAGGAAGGCAAAAGTACCAGGAAGGTACTTTGAAAACTTTATGACATTGATAAAAGAAATAGGCGATTACAGAAATAAATGGAACAATATACCATGATCATGGATTGGAAGAATTACTACTGTTAAAATGTCCATACTACTCAAAGCAATTTCAGATTGAGGCAATCCCAATCAAAATACCAATGGTATAAAAATACCATTTTTATATAGAGCTATTTTATATAGAGCCATTTTATATAGAGCTAGAACAAAGAATCCTAAAATGTGTATGGAATCATAAAAGACCACAAATAGCTAAACCAATCTTGAGAAAGAAAAACAAAACAAGGGTTACCACTCTGCTTGATTTCAAACTTTCCTACAAAGCTATATTAAACAAAACAGTATAGTACTAGCATAAATACAGACACATCAATTAATGGAATAGAGTAGACGATTCAGAAATAACCTGACATGTATATAGTCAATTAATCTATGACACAGGAGGCAAGAATATGCAATGCGGAAAAGACAGTCTTTTCAATAAATGGTATTGAAAAAACTGGACAACAAAAGAATGAAACTGGACAACTATCTTACACCATATATAAAAATAAATTTAAAATAGATTAAAGGCTTGAATGTAAGGCTTATAACCAGAAAATCTCTAAAAGAAGACATAGTCAGTAATCTCTTCTACCTCAGTCTTAGCAGTATTTTTTTGGACCAGTCTCCTCAGGCAAGGGGAACAGAAGTTAAAATAAATGGGATTATATTAAACTAAAAAGCTTTTACACAGTGATGAAAACCATCAACAAAACAAAAAGGCAACATACTGAATGAGAGAAAACATTTGCAAATCATACTTCTAATAAGACCTAATATCCAAAATATATAAAGAATTTATACAAGTTAACACAAACAAACAAACAACCCAAGTTTTAAAAATGGGTAGAAAACTTGAATAGACATTTTTCCAAAGAAGACATGTAGATGGCTAGAAGGCACATTGAAAAATGTTCAACAGCACTTTTCATCTGTCAGAATGGCTATTCTCAAAAAGACAAAAAAAAAACAAAAAACAAAAAAAAAACAAAAAACAAATGTTGGTGAGAATGAGAAAAAAGAACCCTCATACACTGTTAATGGAAATGTTAGTGCAGCCACAATGAAAAAGAGTATGGAGCTTTCTCAAAAAATTAAAAATAGAACTACCATACATTCTAGCAATTCCATTTGTGGGTATTTTTCCAAAGAAAATGAAAACACTGATGAGAAGATATATATATCTTAATGTATATGCAGGATTATTTACAAATGCTGAGATATGGAAGCAATCCATCAACAGATGGATAAAGAAGACATACATATGTATATATGTTTGCATGTATGTATGTAAATTCATACGTACATACATACATATATACATACACATATACATATACACATACATACAATGGAATATTACTCAGCTAATAAAAAAGGATGAGATGTTGACATTTACGACAACATAGGCGGACCTAAATGGTATTATGCTAAAGGAAATAAGTCAGAGAATGATTTCACCTATATGTAGAATCTAAAATACAAAACAAATAAATAAAACGGAAAGAAATAGACAGATACAGGAAAATTATTATCAGAAGATTCAGTTGGGGAATAGGCAAAATAGGTGAAGAGGAATAAGAGGAACAAACTTTTGGTTATGAATGAAATAAATCATGGGGATGTAATACAGAGCACAAGGAATACAGTCAATAATATTGTCATACATTTGCATGGTGATATATGGTAACCAGACTTATTGTGGGGTTATTTAATAATGTACAAAAATTTCAAATTACTATGATGTACACCTATAACAAATAGAATTTTGTATGTCGATTATAATTTAATAAAAATAGTAGTTATCTTTAAGCATTAAAAAAAGAAAACTAGAACTAGTTGATACTGGTTTGCCTATAAACTACAGGGCTTAAAAATTCTTTATTGAGCTCTGTAGCTGAAAATGCCATTTCCCATTTAATAGCCACAATGGAAGTCCTGTCCGGCATTTATTCTACCATGGATAGCCTCGAGTCATATTTATTCTACTGTCAAAAAATATTTAGTTTTATCATGAGCTTGTCATTTTACTGTACTGAAATGAAAGAAGTAAATGGTTTAGAAATCATGAAGTCTCTTGTAAACGTAATGGCCCTTGATAACCTGTAATTATTTTGTTATCAAAATATTTTTAAACCAAATATTGATTCTAAAATATTGTGAAACAAGCAAAGTAAAAGATGGGAAATCTAAATTTGAAGGTAGCAAGTTTTCTCTTGTTCATTGACAAATTAATTCATCCTGACACTAGTCAGGTTTACAACCTAGTTTACATAGCTGATGTAACTGTTTCTTTGACAGGGTCAGAATTAGTCCTATTACATAGAATATTTATTTTGCAAACTGTAAATACAGGAAGAAAAACTCTTTGTAATGGCAATAGCTACTTGAAAGAATGACCTTGAGAATATAGAAGGGTAAAAGGCTTGTTTGCTCTTGATCTAGGTTTAGTCTATTTTTCAACAAATAAATAATTAGGGGAAAACATACAATGAGAAAAGGGAGAGCAGGTTGACCAACCAGATGGGCCAAATGAGCCTAATAATGAAAACATTTGACAAATATTGCCCTGTTTACTCATTTATCTTGGTTGGACTCAGGAAAAAAAAAAAATTGTATACCTGATGTTTTAAACTGTGGTATTCCCCCCACTTTTGTTGAGAAAGAATTGACATACATCACTTAAGGCATACAGCATGATGGTTTGATATCCATATATTGTGAAATGATTATTGCAGTAGGTCTAGCTAACATCCATCATTTCATGTACATAAAATAAAAAGATAAGAAAGTAGAAAAGAAAGAAGAAGAAAAAAAACACCTTTTTTCCATGTGATGAGAACTCTTAGGATTTATTCTTTTAACTTTCCTGTATGTCATACAGTAATGCTAACTATAGTCATCATGTAGTATATCACATCCCTGATATTAATTATCCTATAACTGGAAATTTGTGTCTTTTGGCCACCTTCCTCCAATTGCCCCTAAACCACTCTCTGCTATCTTGTGATCACATGTCTGATCTCTTTTTCTATGAGTTTATTTCCTTTTTCTTTCTTTCTTTCTTTTTTTTTTTTTTTAGATTCTACATATAAGTGAGATCATATAATATATGTCTTATTCTCAAGTTAATGCACCCAAGGTCCATTCATGTTGCCACAGATGGTAGGATTCTATTTTTGTTCATGACTGGATAATAGTCCATCGTACGTATATAACACAACTTCTTCATCCATTCATCCAACAGTTCACACTCATGTTGTTTCCATGTCTTGACTGTTGTAAATAATGCTGCTATGAAAATAGGAGAGCAGTTATGTTTTTCATTACTTACTTTCATTCCTTTGGATATACTCCCAAAAGTGCAATTGCCAGATCATTTGGTGGTTTTATCTATAATATTTAGAGGATCCTCCATACTGTTTTCCATAGTAGCTGTACCAATTTACAATCCAACAGTGTACAAGGGTTTCCTTTTCTTCACACCCATGCCAGAATTTGTTATTTCTTGTCTTTATGAGGGATGTTCTAACATGCATCATTTTTGAGAGAGAGAGTGTGAGTGAGGGGGGTGGGCAGAAACAGAGGGAGATACAGAATCCAAAGCAGGCTCTAGGCTCTGAGCTGTCAGCACAGAACTTGATGTGGGGCCGGAACCCACAAACCGCAAGATCACAACCTGAGCCAAAATCAGACACTTAACTGACAGAGCCACCCAGGCTCTTCCCACGTTTTGTTGTTGCTGTTGTTTTGATTCATTAGTTATTCAGAAGAGTGTTTAAATTCCATGTGTTTGTGAATTTTCTAGTTTTTCTGTTATTTCTGGTTCCATGGTGTTGTGGTCAGAAAAGATACTTGATATGATTTCAAACTTCTTGAATTTGCTAAGCCTAATATGTGGTTTTGTGTCCCAATATAAAGTCCATCCTAGAAAATATTCCATGTGCTTTTGAAGAGTGTGTACTATGCCATTACTAGATAGAATGTTTGGTTATCTCTGTTAGGTCCATTTGGTCTATACTGTTGTTCACATCTGCTATTCCTTATTGATTCTCTGTCTGGGTGATCTAGCTATTTTAGAAACTGGGATATGAAAGTTCCCAACTATTATTGTATTTCTGCTTATTTCTCCTTGTAACTCTGCTAATTTTTGCTTTATATATTTAGGTTCCCTGGATGTTGGGCACATAAATATTTACAATTGTTAGATCTTCCTGATGGATTGACCACATGATTATTACTATGGATTGCCCTTGTCTCATTTTACCATTTTTAAAGTCTATTTTGTCTAATATAAATATAGCTACCCCTGCTTTTTTGTCGTTGTTTTACCATTTGCTTGAAATAACTTTTACACCTCTTCATTCCCAGTCTGTGTCTTTAAGGCTAAAGTGAGTCTCTTATAGGCAGCATATCGCTGGATCTTTTTTTTTTTCTTTTAATCTATTCAATAATTCTATGTCTTTTGATTGGAAAAATCAATCCACTTATATTTAAAGTAATTATTGATAAGTAAGGACTTACTATTGTCATTTTGTTCATTGTTTTCAGGCTTTTTTTTTTTTTAAGCCCTTTTTTCCTTGATTTTTATCCTACTGTCTTTTGTTTTGTTTCAATGTCTTTTGATATCAGTATACTTTGACTTCTTTATCTTGTTCTTTTTGTGTAATTGTTACTGTAATTTTCCCTTGCAGTTACGGTGAACCCTACATAAAATATCTTAAAATTATAACCCCATAGTTTAACCTGATAGCAATTTAACTTCAATGAAATTCCTAAACTTTAGCTTTTTACTTTTCTTTTCCCTCACATTTTAGGTTATTGCTATTACAATTTATATGTTTTTATATTGTGCAACTAGTAACATATTATTTTATATTGTGTAACTATTAATAATAGTTACGATAACTTTTACTATATTAGTTTTTCAAAACTTTTAAACTAGAGTTATAAGTGAATTATGTAACACCAGTACATATTATAGAATATATTTGACTAAATATCTGCTATTACCAGTGAGTTTCATGCCACATTTTTATATCTTTATGATGTTAATTGCTATTAATCCTTCAAATAACTCCCTCCAGCATTTCTTGTAAGGCAGGTCTAGCTTTTGTTTGCTTAGGAATATCTTTATCCCTCCTTCATTACTGAAGAAAAGCTTCATTGGGTATAGTATCCTTGGTTGACTATTTTTTCCTTTCTTTTTAAAAAACGTTTATTTATTTATTTTGAGAAAGAGGGCATGAGTGGGAGAGGGACAGAGATAGAGGGCTAGAAAGAATCACAAACAGGCTCCTAGCTGTCAGCTCAAAGCCCAACATGGGGCTCAATCTCATGAACCATGAGATCATGACCTAAGCCAAAATCAAAAGTTGGAAGCTTAACCAACTGAGCTACCCAGGTGCCCCTCCTTTCAATATTATGAATATGCTATCTTGTTCTCTCCTGGCCTGAAATGCTTCTATTGAGAAATCTGCCAAAAATTTTATGGGGGTTTCCTTGCATGTAAATTCTTTTTCCTTGTTGCTTTTTAAATTCTTTCTTTGCAGAAATCTGGATGGCTCAGTCAGTTGAGCATCTAACTCCTGATTTTGGATCAAGTCATGATCCCACAGTTTGTGCAATCAAGGCCCATGTCAGGCTCTCCACTGTCAGTGTGGAGCCTACTTGAGATTCTTTCTCTCCCTCTCTCTTTGGTCTTTCCCTGCTTGCTGTTCCTCTCTCTCTCTCTCTCTGTCTCAAAATAAATAAATAAAATTTAAAAAAATAAATGAATAAAATATAAAATTCTTTGCCTTTTGACAATTTAATTAGCATATGTCTTGGCATTACCTCATTCAGATTCAACCTATTTAGAGTTATTTGGGCCTCATAGATATGGATGTCTATTTCTTTTTTCAGGTTTGGGAAGTTTTCAACCATTATTGCTTTGTATATACTTTCTGCCACTTTCTCCTATTCTCCTTCAGAAACTCCCATAATGTGAACCATATTTCTTTTCATTGTGTTCCATAAATCGTGTAGGTTTTATTTTTTTCTTTTGCACCTCTGACTGAATAATTTGTAAGATCTTATTCTCTAGGTCACTGATTCTTTTTTTTTTCCATAGTTGAATCTGCTTTTGAAAGTCTCTACTGAATTTTTTACTTCATTACATTTTTCACTTTTAGAATTTCTGATTTTTTTTACTAGTTTCTATTGCTTTATCAATCTTGTTCTGTTCATGCATTGTTTTCCTGAATTTGTATAGTTACCTGTGTGTGTTTTCTTATAGTTGATTAAAATTGTTTAAGAGAATTATTCTAAATTATTTGACAGTTCAAAGAGTTTTAGAGCTTGATCAGTTTCTTTAGTGGTGTTGTATTTACCTGATATTTTATGTTCCTTGATTTCCTACTTTAGTATCTGCACATTTGAGTGATTAAGTTCTTTTCCAGACTTTACAGGTTTTGGAGGCAGAGACAGATATTCACCAGACAGTTCAGTTCAGGTTTCTTGGTGTGTCTGATGGTAATATTCTTAGGCAGGTGGTGTCGCCTATTATGACTCATTTTTGGGTGAATCAGTTGAGGTTGGGTATGGGGGTGTGCTGCTGGCTGAGAACTATTGGATAGGACTACTGACTTTTCCCTACTCAAGTGAGAATGAAGGAAGGGCTTCATTCTTCCCTGGATTCGTTGGTCAGCCTTACTAGATGATTGCTACTAGATACTCTATTCACTTATAAATGGGGTTCTAAATTAACTTTCTTGCCCTGGCAGGGCAGCAGAACAGAACCCAGGGCCTGTACAGCTTGCTGTTTTAGGACTCAAATCAAGCATACCTAATTCCCCGGTCATGTATGGCCACCAGTTTTGCTCTGCCAATGAGGAAGACAACAAGCTGGGCTCTCTGTTTAAATGCCATTCTATATAGCCCCATTGTTGAATGGACTTCGCAGCTTCCTCATGGTTTGGGCTAGGTTTTCTAGTTGGACTGGCTGAAAGATATATTCAGTGATAAGTGGGGCTATGAATTAAATTCTCTGCCCAGGCATAGTTGGAGAAGCATCTGTAAAATTGGTGAAGCTCCTTATTTGGTTTGCTGTCTTAACTCATATCCAAGTTCTGTGGCCAAACAGTCAGTGACTTTGGTCTGCAAACCATTAGCTCTGCCTTCCCTTCTCTCAGCTTGGGCACCACTGGGCTACATAGCTTTCAAGTATTTTTCCAGACTCTCTGGTCAAATGGGATAAGGAACCATAGTGTATGTGGCAGTTATGTCCCAGCCCTCTTGCCTGAATGGGAAGAGAAAGGCTACTCTCCATTTCTCAGTCTGTCCGGTTGAGAGGGACTGGAAACTACCTTCAGTCTTGGCAATGAATTAACCACTCTGCCTTTGCATAGCATGAAAAGTCTCCATGCCTCGTACTAGCTTAGCTCTGGGAACTACTACTTCTGTCTGTCTGTCTGTCGGCTGGGGCACTGCTGAGACATACAGCTTCTAGGAGCTGTTGTCAACTCTTATGATCAGATGGGATTAAGAGAGCACTCTTTACAAACACTAGGGCTATGACTCAGCACCTTGCCTGGGTGTGGGTATTGAAGAACACAAATTCAACCAGGAAATTTAAAGATCAAATTGGCTTTATTCAATGATTTTTTAATCAAGCAGTATCCCGCCTAACAAATAGAAGGTACACTAAATAATTGTACAAAATGGAAGATTTTTATAGACAAAAATGGTGTGGGAACAAGGAAGTTATTAGCAAAAGAAAGGTTTATGGAATGGTCACTTTCTCTTAGGGGGAAAGGATATGGGATTTTATCATGCACATTACATTACTAGTGCTGATCAGGAAGTTCCAAACTAATTGGTTTAAAATTCGTCTCCTGGGAGAGGCTGAAACTGCAATTGGTTAGGTATAAAATCTTAACATAAATTACTCTGTTTTGGTTTTGTAGTTTCTTTTTCACACCGACAAACCTGTCTCTAAGGTCAACAAAACTCATCTGAGGATCCAAGTCAAGTCAATCTGTACTTTGCCAAGTTATCTCATCAAAGTGTGCCCTCAACTTGGTTCTGCAGTTAAGGAAAGCTGCAGTTAAGTTAAGGGATTACTACTTAGTACTATAAGTATGAACTCAGTGGGCCAAAATCCATGTGCTGGTGGTTGCAAGTCCTTTTCCCCTTCTCCATTATAGTCAAATTCTCAATGATTGAACCCTACAAATTTCCCTGCAATGCTCATAGCATGAGATCAGAGTAGGTGTAAGGATTAAATTGTAGTGTAGGTATAAGCTGTAACCTTAAGAAATAACAGCTTGTTGGGGCGCCTGGGTGGCTCAGTCGGTTAAACGTCCGACTTCAGTTCAGGTCACCATCTCGCGATCCGTGAGTTGGAGCCCCGCGTCGGGCTCTGGGCTGATGGCTCAGAGCCTGGAGCCTGCTTCCGATTCTGTGTCTCCCTCTCTCTCTGCCCCTCCCCCATTCATGCTGTGTCTCTCTCTGTCTCAAAAATAAATAAACGTTAAAAAAAAAAAAAAAAAAGAAATAACAGCTTGTTTTAACACTGTAGATTAAGAGATAACAGCCTTGTTTTATCAATCAAGGGAATAAAAGTTCAAGGAAAATCAAATGGATTAGTGTTTGATTGGATTGGGTCAAGGGCCTGTCTGAACTGTTTCCACCCCCATCTGGGAACTATTTCTTTGTTCTGTTCCCAGGTGATGATAAGACGATGTGGTCGGCTATAAAAACTCTGTACCCCAGCTGTTCGAGACCGCACTCTGGTCAAGAGTGTTGGTCCTGATCGGTCTGCCTTGCCTCTCATTGCAATAAACTTTGTTGTGACTATCACTGGTGCCCGTAGCATTCTGTGTCAGGAGTCGTGTGGATGCAACATTTGGTGCGTTGGCCTGGAAAGTTAAAGGTCTGAAACAGGGCCCTTTCCACGGGTTGCTCCACCGACCCCTGGAAGGAAGCTCGGGATTGGGAAGAGGTAAGGATTGGGGCATGCCATTTGAATGACTCAAGAGGGTCTGCTGTACGCGGCTATAGACCCGGAGTCAGGGTTCCTACCAGGACGCCGGTGGATCCCATTTGGTTTGGTTTTTGTTAGAAAGGATCCTATTTTCATGTGGCTGCCATGGCCTACTGGCCTGGAGATCTCGAACTTGTGTTCTCTTCGTGTCCTGATTGTTTTCTTTCTGTTAATTGTGTGTGCGTCCTACTCGGGTTTTGCCTACTTGTTTTCTTTCTGTTGATTGTCTGTGTGTCCTTCTCGGTTTTGCCTATCTTTGTCATGGGTCAAAATCAGAGTATCCCACCACTCTGAGTCTTATACTAACCCGTTTCCAGGACTATGGGAGAGCTGCCTCAGTTTTCGTCTTCCACATCAAGAAGCCAGTCCTTCGAACTCTCTGCGAGGTGGAATGGACCAGCTTTCAGGTCGAATGGCCTCCGCAAAGGTCCTTTGACCTTACTCTGGTATATAAGGTTCATGCTATTGTCTATTCTAGGCCCCTCCTTTAAACTATATTTGTGACCCATCAGCCAACTTGGGATGACTGCCAGCAGCTCTTGAAGGTTCTCTTCACCACTGAGGAGTGGGATAAGATCTGTCACGAGGCCCAGAAATTAGTGATGGGACCAAACCCACCGAGGGGCAACACACCGAGGATCCCGTCATACTCGAAGTTTTTCCTTCCTCGCATCCTGAAAATTGGGACCCAAACACTCCTCACGGTAGGTGATCATTGACCCTATTTCACCAGACTCTACTGGGAGGTCTCCGAGTGGCCACCTGCCAGCCCACAAACGTGTCTAAGGTAACTGAAGTAGTTCAGGGGACCGAGGAAAGCCCCTCAGCCTTAGAAAAGTTCATGGAGGTGTACTTTACCTTTACCCCTATAGACCCTGAGGCACCTGAAAATAGAAAGGCATTAAACCTGGCCTTTGTCTCACAGGCAGCCCAAGACATTTGGACGAAATTACAAAAATTAGATGGGTTTGAAGGGAAAAATTTATCTGAGCTAGTTGAAATAGCCCAAAAAGTTTTTAATAATAGGGATTCTCAGGAAGAGAGACAGACAAAAAAAAAAAAAATTGACTAGGGTGGTGGCGGCCGTCCTGGATGTCCACAAAGGAAGGGGACCCCAAACGCCCAAAGAATTCTGCTCTGGGCAAAAGAAAAAAGACAAAGGGTTAGAGTTCCACTAGGAAAAAAAACAATGTGCATATTGCAAGCAAGAGGGACACTGGTAAAAGTATTGCCCCAACTTAGCCCAGTGCAAAACTCGGCCACCCCAGGCCTCTATAATGGAAGTCGATTCTGACTGACAGGCCGCGGGCCGTGGCTCGGTGGCCCCTTCTGAGCCATTGGTTACTGTTAATATAGGGGGTCAGCCTAAGACTTTCTTGGTGGACATTGGGGCAACCTTTTCAGTTCTAAAACAAGATCCTGGCCCCACCAGGCAAGGGGCAACCCTGGTGCAAGGAGAGACTGGGTCCCAAACTTGGTAAATGGACCACTGAAGGAAAAGTAGATTTAGGCGGTAAAACTGTTATCCTGATATCAACATGTTTTCAGAGGCGGTAGTTTTGTGTTTCAAGGGCAAAGGCATTTCGGGGCTGCAGTTATGACAGACTGCAAGGTTCTATGGCAACAGACCCTTCCCCCCCCCCCCACCCCGGGAACCTCACCCAGCGCGCAGAACTCATCACACTAACTAAAGCCCTGAAACTCAGTAATTTATACAGACAGCTGTGCCCTTGCAACTGCGCATGTGCACGGGTCCATCAATCAAGAACGCGGCCTCCTCACGGTGGAGGGCAAGGAAATTCTAGACCTTCTGGCAGTCATCTGGGAGCCTGTGAGACTCGCCATCATTCACTGCCTGGGACATCAAAAAGGTGACTTTCTAGAGGCAGTCGGAACACGCCTGGCTGACGCGGCAGCACGGGAAGCTGCCCTAACTGAAAGTAAAAGTGCTTTGGCACTACTGATCTCCTGCTTCACCCGGAGCCCAATTTCACTCCTAAAGATTTGGAGTGGATTTCAAGAAAAGGGGGAAGTATGACACCAGGACGAAGTGGTTTCAGGATCCTGAAGGTAAGATACTCTTACCCGCGGCACTCGGGCGACGCACAAGGTGCGTCTGCTCCCCCAAGGGACTCCTATCTGGGAAAAACAAAGATGGTAGAATTGGTGTGGAAAAGTTCAGGGCGCAAGGGCTGGGAAAAGAGATGGAGGAGACGGTTGAAAGATGTGTAAGTTGCACCCAAGTAAATCAGGGTGCAAATAAGTATTCGGAAGCTAAAAGAGATAGAGGAACTGAGCCAGGCCGGTTTTGGGAAGTCGATTTTACTGAAATTAAACCAGGGAAATACAAATACAAATATTTGCTCGTTTTTGTGGACACCTTCTGCGGGTGGGTTGAGGCATTCCCCACTAAATCAGAAACGGCTCAGGTGACAGTTAAGAAATTATTAAATGAACTAATTCCTAGATTCGGGCCGCCTCTGAGCATAGGATCGGACAATGCCCCAGCCTTCACCGCACAGGTATCGTAGGGTCTAGCCAGAGCATTGGGAAAAAAATGAATCGGACTCTAAAGGAGACCTTAACCAAATTGTCCCTTGAGACTGGCGAAAATTGGGTTGATGTTCTTCTGCCTTTTGCCCTCTTACCTGACATTCACTGTAAAACATTCAGGGGTCCTACCATTTCTGTTCAGGAAATCTTGTAGTTTATTGTTTTAGTGATTGTGGCATGTTTGGGTGTTATTTTAATTCATGAGACAGAAAGAAACAGATTCATGTGTAATGTTGAATATTGGACCACCACTGCTTTTCACATTTGTAAATTGGTTTTAGGTTAAACCCTGTAGCCTAACAAACTGCTGTTATTTCTGAAAGACATGTATTAATATTGTACTTTGAAGGTTATAAATATTATGTGAAAATTCCTCCCTTTTGTTTTGAAATTTATAATAACAAGATCTTCATGTTAAAATGTGGTTTTGTTGAGCCACAGTTCTTTCTGGGGAAAGAGGGCTGTGCAGAATGGGATCATTTTCCTTTATGGGTTTCATTTTTAAGAGAATGATGTCTCACATCAGTAATGATATTTAATTTATATTTGTGCTGGCCATTCATTTAGTAATCTCTACCGTAATTTTAAGAGAATTGAAATGTAGAGATTTTGAACCTTGAACACTTATGATTCATCTTAAACTGAGATGGCAAAGGAGACTTAGTCTGAGTCAAGAGGCATGAGCTAAAACCCTGAAGCCGCGCTGGAAAGGACCGCACACCGTGATCCTGACTACACCAACTGCCGTGAAGATAGACGGTGTCCGAACCTGGAGTCATCACTCAGGTTAAGAAAAACTGCGTGGAGGCGGAAACACCCAGGACTGATACGGGACCAGAGAACGAACAGCAATGGAAGGTCAAAAGACACCCAGAGGATCCTTTAGAGATAAGACTGATGTGGGAATAATAATAATTGTCTGGGTTTGTATAATAAGCTTGGGAGACTGTGCGGAACTGCACCCCTTATATTTTTGGCCATACCAATGGGAACTCAGAGACACTGTCACAGGGAAGGTGGTAATGTCTAACGCCTCTCATACTATGCCTTGTTTCTTGTTCGACCTGTGTGACCTGGTAGAAGGATGGGGGTTGCAAACCTGGGCAAGAGCTCTCGGGAACACTGGGGAGAACAATTATGGATGTGGAAATAGGGCACTAGGGTGAAATTTGGCTAAGATGCAGATAGAAAAAAATGAATGTGAAGGAGAGGGTCAATACCACTGTGCCAAATGGGGTTGTGAGACGCTAGCCCCTTGGTTAACAGGACGGGAACTTGACCCCCTAATTATTCTCCTTAGAAACCCGAACCCCCAATGTGAGGCCCAAGGAAGATGTAACCCAACACCAGCTCATCTACTTTCTCCTCATTCTGGGATACCGGGCACACTTGGGGCCTCCGAATGTATGATGTCATTGTGCTCTTAGGGTTCACGACCAATTTTAACCCTAGGGGACCTCCAAGGGCAGGATTGGTGCATAGTGTCCCATGCCAACAATTCCGGAGTAATTCGAGGCACTCTCAGTTTAGTAAGGAGCAATCTTCGAGCCAGGGAACGTGCCAGGGAGGCCAGCAACAATTGGTATCACTTAGTCCCCCTGGCTCACATCGTTGCTCAACACCATAGCTGGGCCACTGCTATTGTTACTTCTCGGGTTAACTATCGGCCCATGCATTATCAATTAGTTAGTACAGTATGTCAAGAGGTGAGTTGGTGAAATAAGAATTATGATGATTAGGTCAAACTATGTCCCCTTAGTTCCTAATGATGAATCAAGGGATTGATTCCTGGACAAGAAAAAGGGAAAATATAAGGGCTAAATTGTAGTGTAGGGCTAAGCTGTAGCCTTAAGAAATAACAGCTTTACTTTAACACAGTAGGTTAAGAGATAACAGCCTTGTCCTATCAATCAAGGGAACAAAAGTTCAAGGAAAATCAACTGGATCAGTGTTTGATTGGATTAGGGCAAGGGCATGTCTGAACTGTTTCCACCCCCATCTGGGAACTATTTCTTTGTTCTGTTCCCAGGTGATGATAAGATGCTGTACCCAGGCTGTTCGAGGCCTCACTCTGGTCAAGAGTGTAGGTCCTGATCGGTCGGCCCTGCGTCTCATTGCTATAAACTTTGTGACTGTCACTGGTGCCCGTAGCATTCTGTTAAGGAGTCCTGTGGATGCAACAAAGGCACAGATAGTCAATAGAGTATTTATCAAAGGAAAGAAATTCAAATTTGAAGGATTTCAATTTTACAGTTGCCAACTTTTTTTTTATTAGGAAATTTATTGTCAAATTGGTTTCCATACAACACCCAGTGCTCATCCCAACAGGTGCCCTCCTCAATGTCCATCACCCACTTTCCCCTCTCTTCCCCACCCCCCCCCCCATCAGCGATAGCACTGCTAGGAATTTACCCAAGGGATACAGGAGTGCTGATTCATAGGGGCACTTGTACTCCAATGTTTATAGCAGCACTCTCAACAATAGCCAAATTATGGAAAGAGCTTAAATTTCCATCAACTGATGAATGGATACAGAGATTGTGGTTTATATACCCAATGGAATACTACTTGGCAATGAGAAAGAATGAAATATGGCCTTTTGTAGCAACATGGATGGAACTGGAGAATGTTATGCTAAGTGAAATAAGTCATACAGAGAAACACAGATACCATATGTTTTCACTTCTTTAAAAAAAATCAAACTACTTAAATATAGTTTTAGGAAGACTAATGTGAGTTTTTAAATTTATGCACAATATTGTCTAATCTAGACATACAGATTTTTGAAAAAGAAGAAATTATCACTATGGTGACATTCTGAATCAAAAAAAAAAAAAAAAAAAGCTCCTGTTCTCCCTATGTGGGTCTTAAGGTACTTTCTTTTATCTTTTTACCTTTTTTTTTTTTTTCATGCTATACACTCCTCTCTAGAAAAAGCCACATTCCGTAGTTATTCTGGTGCCTCACAGATAATATAAATATCTCCTTCCTTGACATTTTCACTGAGTTGTAGTCCTTTTTACTCTAGTGTATTCTTAATATGAATATCCTAGGCTTCTTTAATTTCACATGCTCAAAATTAGTACTCATTGCCAGGGCTTTTTAAATATAATTTGTTCCTTGATGAGTTGAGGTCATTCATCCAGTCATATAAACATACTTCACAAAAGACTTCTTCTGCCATCTCACATTCAGTGTTTCAATAAATATTATTGATTCAACCCCCAAAAGTTCTTTTTAATATACATGTCTCTTCTCTAAGGTAATTGCAATGCTTTAGATCAAGATCTCTTTGTTTCTCATTAACATAAAAAAAGTCACTGCAAAAATATCAAAGCATGTGTGTAAATAAGAAAGTGGTAAACATTTTACAGAAGTGATAAAATACATCACAACATATTGGCAAGGAGTTCAATTTAACTGTACATACAAATTATGCAAACTAAAATACCTTTGAGTAGCTTCTTTGCATATGTTCATTTAGAAAAGAATAAAAATATTAAATTATTGTACTGATATTGATACACTTAGACAACATTGGCACATCATATATTTTTTCACTTTACTTCAAACTTTGCACAGCAACAAATTTAAAGAGTTATAAAAACTTAGATCTTTTAATCTAGTGAGCTTTCCTCGTCATCCTTAATAATATATTCCTAGGAAGCGTTCAAGCTATGAAAGAATATATATTCAAAGAGATGTTCACTTACCATTTTTTATAAATGTGAAATAATAGGGGCGCCTGGGTGGCTCAGTCAGTTAAGTGTCCGACTTCAGCTCAGGTCATGATCTCGCGGTCCGTGAGTTTGAGCCCCATGTCAGGCCCTGGGCTGATGGCTCAGAGCCTGGAGCCTGCTTCCGATTCTGTGTCTCCCTCTCTCTCTGCCCCTCCCCCATTCATGCTCTGTCTCTCTCTGTCCCAAAAATAAATAAACATTAAAAAAAATTAAAAAAAATAAATAAATGTGAAATAATAAAAGATAACCTGTAAATAAAATTAAATTTCCAAGAATAAGAGTAGCCTAATTATGTTTCTACTTGTGTTTATAAATGAGAGACGTGAATGTTTACCTATGGATGAAGCATAGCAAAAGAAAAAAAAAGTTCTCTTAGGAATGGTGAATTCAAGATGCTAGCAAGAGTCCAAGGTTAATTAGACTAATTAGATTTGTTTCATATTCTAAAACAGAATGCATAACATTACATACTTTTTTGCATATTTTGCTTTTCTATGAGTAGAGTACTTATGTTTAAGAAATAATTACTAGTTAAATGCTTTTTCAACAAGTATAACTCTTTCACATTACATATTTCTTTTAAGTTTATTTATTTATTTTGAGAGAGAGAGAGGGAGAGAGTGCTTGCTTACGCTAGCAGGGCAGGGACAGAGACAAAGTGAGACAGAGAATCCCAAGTAGGCTCCATGCTATCAGAACAGAGTCTGACAAGGGGCTCGATCTCACAAACCAAGATATAATGACCTGAGCCAAGATCAAGAGTCAGACATTTAACCGACTGAGCCACCCAGGCACCCCTCTTTTATATATATTTTAATCATTCATCACTAAAAGGAATTTATCATTATTAAACTTAAAGAAAAAGGAGTTTATATTGATACTATATAAATGTTCCTTATTATTTAAACAACTCGATTTATAGGAAAGTAATTTTGCCCCCCCCCTTGAGTTGTTTCTAATGGAAAAACTTTGGAAAGTATATATTCCATAATAGAATATTGATAAAATAGATACTAGTATACCTATGTAAGAGAGTAACAAATACTTATCTACAATTATGTAGTATAAAAATATCTAATGACGGGGCACGTGGGTGCTCAGTTGGCTAAGCATCCCACTTTGGCTTAGGTCATGATCTCATGGTTTGTGAGTTTGAGCTCTGTGTTGGGCTCACTGCTGTCAGTGCAGAGCCCTCTTCAGGTCCTCTGTCCCCCTTTCTCTCTGACCCCCAACTCTCACGCGTTCTCTCTCAAAAATGAATAACCATTAAAAAAATCTAAAGAATACCTAATGACATTAAAATGTTATATTTTCTTAAATAAAAAGTAAGTGGTATATTACATTCAATTATGATCAAATTTCTGTTCATAAGAAATATAAGAAACATGACTCTTTGGCTGTGACTGCCCATTTTACTACACAACGTTGTTCACAATAGATAGTCTCTGACAAGTACTCTGAGTTGGAGGACTTTGCTATGCACAAGACCAGCTACATAATTTGCAGGCGTAAAGCAAAATGAAACTGCAGTGCTCCTTGTTCACAAACTATTAAGAATTTCAAGACAGCAGAGCAAGTAAAACCAAGAATGGGTGCCTTTGGCCAGGTCCTTATGATACAATATTAATATTAATAATATGATATTAATATTAATAATATTAATATTAAGGAGGATTTTGCTTAAAAAACACGATAGCCTGCACAAATTGAAGTAGAACCAGCAGAACCGCCATGGCTAACCATGTGGGTATAGGTCAAAAGTCTTAGAAAAATGGGAATTTGATAATGGATGTATTATGCAAGATCAAAAAACCTACCTGGTTACCATGTTTCATGGGAGGACTCAGAGCATGCTTCCATTACCATAGTAATAAGGAATGTTCCATTAAGAAAGGTTATAGGCCAGGGCTGATAATAGGAAATTCTATTACAGAACTGTGCTTCCTAATGCAGATGATAAGATTTCAAAATAATAGAGGCCAGATATTGGCCGGTAACCATCACAGTAAAGATGGATAAATGTATTTTAATAAATGACAAGGTTGAATTGGTAGTTTGGAGTGTCTGACCTTCAGAGAATTAGGCAGATACTTAAGGAATATAGGGCCCCTAGAGGCAAAAAAAAAAAAAAAAAAAAAATTAAATCCAAGGAAATAGGAAAGTAGACACCTACCCCAATAAAAAGTCTCCATGAATTTATCATAGAAGATATGTCATGGATGTGCACTCTGTCTCCTTTGCATTTCTGCTATGCTTATATTTAAGTTCTGGAACTGATGTTCAAGCTGTTTTCCCTTCTATTACAGGAGGTAAGGTGTTCTTAAAATGTCTTCTCAAAGGTCTCTGTCTTTTACAGCATCTGTACAGTTTATTAATAATAATAATGATATTAATGATAATGATATGATACATGATGATGATAATAACAATAATAATAATTTGAAAGTAGAAATAGTAAATAGTAAAAAGAAAATAAATAATTTTCTTTTTATTCAAGGCTTCTGAAATTATTAACAAAAGTTAGGTCTAAAATTCTTAAATTACACTTAAACTATCATTTCAAGTGCTAGAGCTCTTTAAAAACACAATGTTTCACATTTTACCTACAATTAGTTGCAATCCACCATAGATTGGAGTTTTTCTATTTTTGTTGCCACAGCCCTCCAGTGGTTATCACCACTCTCACTTATACCACTAATAAAAGTTCCTTCCTCCATCTGACTAGGGTTCCAGTTCCAAAATCACATCTTGGGAGTCTACTTCCTGTGTTTCTTATATGAAGCATCAAAATGTTTCTTCTTCTTTTTTTAGTTTTTTTTTTTTTTTTTTTAATGCTTATTTATTTTTGACAGAGAGACAGAGCATGAGCAGGGGAGGGGCAGAGAGAGAGGGAGACACAGAATCTGAAACAGGCTACAGGCTCTGAGCTGTCAGCACAGAGCCCGACTCAGGGCTCGAACTCACACTCACAGACTGCGAGATCATGACCTGAACCGAAGTCGGACGCTCAACCAACTGAGCCACCCAGGCGCCCCAAAGTGTTTCTTCTTAAAGCAGGGATAAGAAAGGGAATTGGTTGTTGTTAGTTAATTTGTCAGATGATCCCAAGAAGCATGATTTAAGAAACAGATTGGGAAAGGAAATGGCAAACTAAAGGTCCATTATGAAGGGCATCGCTGTGGGCAATGTTAACCATTTCCACTGCTGATTCAATTCATTTTTACTCTTAAAATGTCTATCAGCTGCAACCAGAATTGTTGACCTAAAGCAGAAAACTATGAAGCATTTATCACATGCATCTGATTGTTTGAAAGTTTCTCTCCTGGGTGATCCTTTCATTTTCTGCCTGTTCTTGGCAATGGATTAGATTCCAGCTGCTCTAGGGTTGGCTGTGAATCAGAAAACAGAAGTCATGGTACAAACCTGAGATGAGAAGCTAGTACCATGTAGTGAATCTGATCTCTCAAAAAACCCGCCACAGCTGAAACTGAAATTAGATTGGGCTGGAAGGCTGCGCCACCCACTATAACGAATGGCATCCGCTACAACTCACTTTCAATATTGTAAGGTGTTTTGTTGTTGTTATTTTACACCTCACTAGTCTGCTATTAGCTCCTCTCTCGTTCTTGGTCTTTCTGGGTTAAACCATTTGAGTCCCTTAATTTTGAATTATTTGGTCTTTTGGAACGAAGAGAGATAATTGCTTGTTTAACTAAAGATAACAAAGAAATACACTTTACTATATGTTTTGGAAAAGGTCCCTAGAGCAAAACATTCAGGTTTTTAACCCATTTCTGCCCAACTCTAAAACATTATGTTCAACTGCAGTTAATTACCAAATACTGGTATTTACAATCTAAATTCTGTTGCCCAAAAAACATCAAATAATACATTCAACTTTCTCACATATACAACTTGAACTTACATTACACCTCATAATAAAAATACACAGAAAGTAGTTTAGATCTTACACTGATGGATTTATCTATTTGGAAAAAAGTGCCATTTTATAAAAATAAATGTAAATTCAAAATAAACCCAACCAAATGTGTAAAAGTTTTTAAATGATCATTCTAATCTTGTCTTATATAAAAATAAAAACACTTTGTAAGTGTTATATAAATGCAAAATTATTTAGGATGAGAGTTTTTTCTTTTTGCTTAAAATCAGTATGATATAGTTCATAGTACTGTAAGGGGAACATTTTTTTCAGAAATATAAGATATATTTCTCTGAGTTATAAAGTTAAATTTATGGAAATGATTTGTAATTTACTGAAATATACTTGACGCTGTACATTTGTTAAGTATCCAGTGGAAATATTTTTCTTTATATTGTTGTAGAACAGAGAAATTGCCTCAGGGAAATGCCAAGCTTTCTTTCTTCAACTGACAAATAATTTTATGGCACTGTTATTAAATTTCTTAAAAACATCAATTTTATATCAAAGCCCTATCAAGTAGACAATTTTAATAGAATGTTTATTGTTATTTTTGTTTCTAAAGGCCATAAAACTCAAATAATATGAAGTAAAACAAAAGAATTGTGTTGCTAACAAAACAATGAATAATTTCACTGAACTGTCTTGTTAAATATCTTGGGCTTCACACATTGTGGGTTATGATGACAGCTTACATGGAATTATAGTACATGCTCACTTGGCTGATATTACATACGATCAGAATTTTTCAAGCAAGAGAACGTTGAAAATTCATGCTAAACTAAATGTTGAATGGACAGAAATATATTAAGAACGGCACCTCCATTTTTAATATATGGCAATGCTGTTAAATATGGAAATTTACATACTGTATAATCTTACTTTGCTAAGGATTTCAGAATACTAAACAAGTACATCAGATGTAAACCCGTCTGTTGGAAAGCCTTAGTTATCCTTACCAATTTTGGCAGGTTAGGTCCTTCAGATAGCAAACTCAGAGATGTAGAATAGCATATGGAAGTTTATTCAGGAATATTCCTATGATAAAGATCTCGGAAGGTGAAGGAAAAGAAGCAGGATTAGGAAAAGAAGTAGGGGAGGTTAGGTTGTGATGCCCTCTCAACAAAAACCTCAGCCAGTTCTGAGGGTCTTGCTGAAACTGGGATGGCCCATTCAGAATAATTCTGAACTGGGGAGAGAGGGCTGGCCCTGTGTGTATTCATCTAACGCTGTCATCGGTTGAGGCGCCTGGGTGGCTCAGTCGGATAAGGGTCTGACTTTGGCTCTGGTCATGATCTCATGGTTCCTGAGTTCAAACTTTGCATTGACAGTGTGAAGCCGGCTTGGGATTCTCTCTCTCCCTCTCTCTATGGCCCTTCTTCACTCTCACTCTCTGTCTCAAAATAAGTAAAGAAACTTAAAAAAAAAAAAAATCAAAGTTGTCATTGGTCGCAGGCTGCCTTAAGGCAACATAACCTTAAACAAAGCTGTTTTCCTTATGTGAGGCAAATCCAGAATAGGTCGGCCAACTGAGAGCAGTCTGTTGGGAGTGCTCCAAAGAACTTAAGCTGGTGGGGGGAACAGATAGAGGGGGTGTCATTTTATTCCCGTAGAGGAAACTGATAGTGCATCACACAATCCGCTACAATTTACCCCTTATGCTACACTGGGAGTAGAATATATATGAGTTCCAAGATTCTAACGTGTTATTTTCTGGAGGAAAACATGAAACAGCAAAGTAAGTGGGACAAATTGTATCGCTTGCTACTGTAGTTGGGCGCTGGGATTAACCGGCATGCATCCTTTCTTACTGTCTCCCTCCCTATCATTTCTTCTAGGTTCCTGTCACACTCAAGTAACAATTCTGCTGGTAGTGGTGGTTAACCTGTGGTGTAATCCAGAATCTCATTCATCAGTGGCAGAATATAATATTTGTAGCATGTCCAGCTGGTTCTGGTCTTTTTGGATGATACTAAGACAGAAGGAAGAATCAACATAGCTCTGGGCAAAATTATAAATGAATACTGAGGTCTGTTCCAAGTAAATACAAACTGTCTCAGATCCTCTTTTCTGATAGAAATGGAAAAGAACCAATTTGCCAGATCAATGGCTACATACCATGTACCAGAGGCCATGTTAATTTTCTGTAGCAAATATATTACATCTGGCACAACAGCTGCAATGGGGTTATTACCTGGTTGAGTTTGCAGTTATCCACTGTCATCTTCCATCTGTTTTTTTGTCTGTTTGTTTTGTTTTGTTTTGTTTCTGGAGCCAGATGGTAAATTAATTGGAGAAACAATGAACTCTTGGATCCTTTAGGTCTTTAAGAGTTGTATTAATTTTAGCTTTTTCTCCTGGGACTCAATATTGTCATTTATTTAATTGGCTGGGGGCTAGTATATTTTTAATTTTTTTAATGTTTATTATTTTTGAGAGAGAGAGAGAGACAGAGACCAAGCAGGGAAGGGGCAGAGAGAGGGGGAGGCACAGAATCTGAAGTAGGCTCCAGACTGAGCTGTCAGTACAGAGCCCGATGCGGGGCTCCAACTCACAGACTGCGAGATGTGACCTGAGCCGTAGTCGGCCGCCCAACCAACTGAGCCACCCAGGCACCCTGGAGCTAGTATATTTTTAATACCTATATTTATTTATCTTATCCTGAAACCAAACATGAAGTTTCTGAATTAAAGATCAGACTTATTATTACTGTAGTAACGGCATTGGTTATCTGTATTCCAGTCCCCCTGGGATGATTCAATGAGGGCAGATGTCACCTGCATATTTACAGGAAAGGAAGCCTGAAATCATGCATGTGAGAGGTTATACAGGAACTCCTTTACAACACTCCTATCGCATTCCTCAAAAAACAAACAAAAACACAATGAACAAACAACCCCCCCAAAAAACCACACCCCTGAGAAAAGGAAACCTTCTTTTTAATGTAAAAAAAATCTTCCCTTAGAAAATAAGAGTGAGTCCCTCGTTTTTACAACATTTTGAAATATAAACAAATGGCTCAGAGTTTTATTACCTTTAAGATGGAATAATATATCTATAGCTATAACACCCTTAGAATGTGAAGAACAAATAGTTTGGGGGAAAATGGCACATTCTTTGTCTTAATAGCATTGCAATTGTTTTTCCTCGGAAAATCCTGACAATGCAGAAACAAGAAAATATCTTCACAGAAATTGGCACTTTTCAGCGTTGCGCTTGGGCTTCGCTATGAAAGATCTTACCCTGCAAGGCAAGGAACACATGGAAAATCCTTCCAATTACACAGTGGGTCAATTTCAATTACATATTTGGTGATTGGAGGGATAACCATGTGATGGTTTTGTAGACCCAGTGAACTCACTGTGACCTTACCTACACAATATGCTTATATATCCATGCACTTCATATGTCTCCTCTCTAACTGTGGCTCATCATAATACTCTGGCGTCCTGCATGTCACTGTAAGCTTGAAACTTGAGTACATAGTCATAGGTATCTTTGAGAAATGAATGGTAGAATTATTACCACACACAAGAGTCATGGTACAGTCCTCCCAAAGACCAAGACTCTTCCTCAGTCACTGTGTTCTATGTATGAATATTAGCTCAAACTTGAAAATCAGGCAAGAAGTCACAGCACTTTATTAAATAATTGATCTTGGTCATATGATTGCCTGTTTTTCATTATATAAACTGAGCATTATCCCTGGTGACTACCCACCTATTTTTTTTCTCAGAGGGAAGCCATGTTCTATTAAGAAATTCCATAACACTCATGGATCAGTCTCCCACATTGCCACTTCTTTTGGCAATTTTGTTCACTTGACTTCTGATGATTAAGCATTTAGAGCAATTGGGAGGCACCTTACTAAGGTGCCTTACTAAGAAGGAGTGGAACACTATTGTTAACTCAGAGAGTTTAGGATAATCTAGACATGTAAAATTTAGGGGGAAATCAATGCGAATATTCCAACCCCATGTGGCAGAACCTCATTATTTCTCAGCCGGGGTCTTGATCTTGTCATTGTAGATATATATAATTTGAAAGAAGAAACCTCTATGGAGCTCTGCTACTTTAATTATTAAGGTCTCAGGTTTTTCTTCCTTCTGGTCATAGAAATTGAGAATCTTCTTCTATACTAACAAGAGGTTCTTCTGACTTTCATGTTAAGGTCTTAATTGTTAATTAATCTCTTTTCTTTCTTTATTTTTTCTTTCTTCCAAAGCCCCCTTCATCCTTGGCAATGGCAACTCAATTCCAAAGTCCTCATAGTTACTAACACTTCACTATTTTTCTTTAATATCTTCTCAAAATCTTCCACTTTGTATCTGTTAGTAAATCCCCCAGCAGAATATCATTCCAATTTACCACCAAAAAAAGTGTTAAATATTTACGATTAATTACCTAATGCCAGGACCTATCTTTTTTGCCTACTAATAGTGACGGTGAGTTCATTGCCAGCTGAACAGCAGTTAATCCAAAATCTTACTTTGGTGTCTACTTCCTCAAAGCAGTATTGATACCAGATATCACATGTTGATTTCCACAGGAAGCATATTCTGTAAATCTTATTAAAGCAGAGTCTGAAATGGAGATTAGCATGTAGAAGTTTTATTAAGGAGTGTTATTGGCATTCTCATTACTGAAGGGGAAATTATGATGCAATTTGAGCAGATAGAGAACTAGGACTGTGGTACGGTTTCAATGAAGGCCCCAGGTAGCCCCAAGAGAAATTCTGCAGATAGGAATTATTCTGAATTGTGGCAAAAAGACTTAGCATCCATAACCTTGTATAAGCTATTCGCTATTTTGAGTTATTATTTCAAGCGGGCATGATCTTGGGTGAGGCAACTATTTTTAGCTGAGGCATTTCTGCAAGAAAGCTGAGAGCAAAGGGCTATCTACAGACAACTCACCCAGCAGCTAGGGGACTAAGTACTGAAGAAGGATCTGGTTGATGCAGCCTAGCAGCTATTATATCTGCTACTATAGAACAGGTTTTTGCCTTTTTAATCTTTTTAAAAAATACATTTGATATTTCCTCCTTGGATCAGCCGTGGTCAGCATGGACCTTGTTATGGTTTACAATATGTTCCTTCAATGTTGAAATCCAAATCCTCAATACCTCAGATTCTGAACTTACTTGGGGATAAGGTCTTTACAGAGGCAATCAAATTAAAATTATGTCATTATGGTGGACTTTCATCCAATATGACTTGTGTCTTTATAAAGAAAAGAAATTTGGACATTGAAAAATGCACAAGAGAAGATGGCGTAAAGAAAAAGCCATAGGAGGAGAGAGGATTGGAGTGATTCATCTTTAAGCCAAGGAACTCCAAAGATTCCAGAAAACTACCAGAAGCTAGGAGGAGGCAAGGAAGGATTCATCTACAGGTTTCAGAAGATCATGTCCTTGCCAACACTGTGATTTGGGGCTTTTAGTCTCTGGAACTGGAACACAATAATTTTTACTTTAAGATAAGACACCCAGTTTGTGTTACTTTATTGTGACAAGTACATGGGAAACTAATACAGACTCCAAACTACATAATATAACAATTCACTGAAACTGTCTCTTAATTTAGTTAATTTTATTCTATATTAAAAGCTATTCCTTTAGGGGTGCCTGGGTGGCTCAGTCAGTTAAGTGTCCGACTTCAGCATAAGTCATCATCTCACAGCTCGTGAGTTTGAGCCCCACATTAGGTTCTGTGCTGACAGCTCAGAGCCTGGAGACTGCTTCGGATTCTGTGTTTTCCTCTCTCTCTGCCCCTCTCCCGCTGATGCTCTGTGTTTTTCTCTTAAAAAGTAAATAAACATTAAAAAATTTAAAAAAGCTATTTCTTTAGATAGATAATATATAGTAAAGATATAATTGAAGAAAAAATATGAAACATTTATGAGATCATTGAGATTTGTAACATTAGAACAAATCTGAAGAAAGTAATTTCATGTACTGATAATTAAACAAGGTGAGAACAGGTTATGCTATTAAGTTAGATGGTCTGGGTAGTCCTCACTGAAAAGGCAATGTTTGAGCAAAAACAGTGGCAGTTGCCTTAAGTTTGGACCAAGCCTGATGAACTACAGGAAAATTAATAAATCCAAAGTAACTAGAGTGGGTAACATTATGGGTTGAGTAGCAAGAGAGGAATTCAGGGCTCCAGATCTCAAAGAAATGTAAAGGTCAGTGCAGAAAACATACACTGAGTACAATGGAATTCTGTTGCAGGGCTTTGAATGGAGTGACATAATCTGATTATCATTTTCACAGTATCACCTAAGTTGCTTGTTAATAGACGTTAAAAGGGTAAAGGATAGGAGCAGGGCCAAAAGTTCGGAGACTTCAAGCATCTGGGCGAGAAATAATGGTTTTGATCAGAGTGGTAGCAAATTGTAGAGTTGACTAAGAAGTCTCTGGGTGACTATTGTCTTGAATCTGGTGGTGAGATTGAAGTTGCCATAGGTCAACAGGGGCAGAAATTGGGAAGAAAAGATGGGTGTGAATCAAGGGAGAGTGAGAACAAGCTGAAACCTCTGAGGACAAACTGGATCCCACAAGAACAAACTGAAACCCACAGGGACAAGCTGAAATCTACCTTTGACTTTTACCAACTCCAACTTGATTCATGCATATGACCTCCAGATGAAACAGGCACTTTTCACCCTGCAGTTGTATATTCGCCTGAAACCAGATCTTGAAGAAACTTAAGGAAGCTATCTAGGGAAGCTAGAAGAGGTGTGGGCCTGGCATGTCAGTGAGCCGTATAAGTTGCAATGGCACCTGATACCCTGTACAAACCCTTATAGTAAAATGGCCGTGGCTCCAGTGCCACCTTTCAAAACGCCACTCATACAAACATGTGCCGAACCCTAGCCTTAATCATGCAGAAAGGAAATTCGAAGAAGCTTTGTTTCACATTGCTACATTGACACAGAACAGAAACCAGCAAAATTTACCCTGTTTCAATGTGGATTATGTATGTAACCTATCTTTTCTACATTTGGAATATTCTATCAATTAAAAAGATAAAATATATTTTAAATTAATCTCCAAATCCGATTTTTTTGAGAATTAACTTGAAAGATCAATTGTGTTAAGTTACATTTGACATATTGTTTAAACAAGAGCACAAATATGAAACTTCTTATATATGATTGATTATTTTGATGGCCAGGAAAATATTTATTAAACAAACCACTTTCAAATCCCATAAAGTCAACTTACATATTTAAGACAAAATATAATGGGATATTAGTTACTTCAGAGAATTAAATTTTTCATGTTATTTTTCAGAAATGGGTATAATTAACTTCTATAAAAATACTAGATTAAAGTTCTTTATATTGTTTCTCTTTATCTTGTAGTGTTAGATGTTATACACTGGGGAGGAAGAAAGGGTAGTGAACATTTTATCCTCAGTTGTGAGTAAGATTTTAATAATAAATCATGTTTGTAATTAGTTCATTACTATAAATCTAAATCTTTTAATGTTAAGTATTCTATTTTTATTGTAAATATATATTACTTATCTGAGTGTAAAATGTTCTTGGTTTGTTCCCTAGGCACACAGCTTCCATACTTTAAGTGAAAAATAAAGTTATTATAAAAAGAGTGATGATTTATATCATCACCACAGCTTACCTTCTTTATGATAATAATTTAAAAGTTGAGTTCATTGTTTTATATCTTTTCTTCCTTTTGTAAGATGAATGAAAAAAGAAACATCTCATTCATACAACTTTCAATTTATATAAAAATAGGGCATATTTAAGAATCTTTAAAGAGTGGCATGCAAAGATTATAAGCTTTTTCTCATTATCTCCAATGTCTATTAAATCATTTTTGATAAATTGAAATTAGTCATTTTGATTAATTCCTCCTTTCCTGGAAATATATATCATACTGCATTCAGGATTAAATTGGACTTTTAGAATGTAATTAACTCATTTTAAATGCACATGACTACTAGTAGCACGTAATGATATCTATATACATATATAAGAAAGAGTAGATCCCTCTGGCCTTTGGAATTTGAATAACTCAGTTGAGTAAGCACTACTTATTATTCGTGCTACAAATACCTATATCTTTTACACTTGGAAAATCAAACATAATTACCATGCTAAATATAGTGAAGTACTATATCTATTAAATCAAACACTTTAGTATGGATACCCAAAGTGTTAGATTAATTAATTATAAATGTTCATCTCTAAGTGATTTTTTGAAATATTAATAATGTTATTTTAAATGTCTCAACGGACAGTGTTCTGGTGGGTAGCATGCTTCCATTAATAAAAAGTTTAGTAGAATTATATGTGACTATTAATGATTTCATATACAAATATAAAACTCATATTTTTAACTTATTCAGAAAAAGTAGAGAAATTATAACAATATTTTGGATATGAGATAGTTGATTCTATTTTTTTTAATTCTATATTTCACAGGTGGAAAATTATATAACCACCAGAGAGGAAAATTTAACTTTCTAACATTTATTTATTTTTGAGAGAGTGAGCGAGCACGAGCGGGGGAGGGGCAGAGAGAGAGAAGGAGACACATAATCCGAAGCAGGCTCCAGGCTCTGAGCTGTCAGCACAGAGCCCGATGCAGGGCTCGAACTCACAGACCGTGAGATCATGACCTGAGCCAAAGTCCGATGCCCAATGGACTGAGCCAGCCAGGTGCCCCAGAAAATTTAACTTTCTAAACCTATAGCATTTATTTTTCTGAAGTAGTCTATTGTGACAGCAGGCACAGTATATATATAAGCCCTAAAAGAGAAAATAAGGATAAAAACATCATGAAAGAGATTTCAAAGGACTTCAAGAATGTATTAGAAGTAATGTACAATCTACTATTAAAAGACTTTTATTCATTCCAAAATTATTTATTGAGGGTTTATTCTGGATTATCCAAAGAAGATCCAACAGGAACAAAAAAAATTGGTAAGATCTTCTTTCCTCATTCTTTGTTATAAGATCTGGTTTGGAAATCAAACGAGAGGAAAAATAAGTACAATAATTTCAACTATGGCAATGCCTATAGTTTTTAAGAACAAGGTGCTCTGGTTATAACTAATGCTGTGAGAGGGACGGAAAGCTTCTGTTATCCAGGGACCTTATCAGGCTTTGGTTTGTTCAATTATTTAAAAATTTTAAATACCAAAAGACGTAGACAGGGAAAAGGGAAAGAAAGTTATTAGAATTAGAGCTGTTAGGCCATTTAACTTAATATTGTACTTTCAACCTATTTCAGTATTTTTGTTCTATCCTTGTTCATAAAATTTCCCTTTTGTGAGGACAGGTTCTGTATCTTCTTCATAGTCATCAACTTGCACAGTATCCACACTAAGAATGTCCTAAATGCATATTTGTTGGAGGGGGTAAAATAATTAGTAAGACATTCTGACTGCTAATTAAAATGTAATTCTCCTGGATACTGTGTGCTTTGACAATAAATATTATGTATTTTAAGATTTATCCAATGTATTCCATAAGTTATAGACTGTATTATATATGTGACCAGTTTGTACATAAACATTTTATTTACTCAAAATATATGTAAAGGTGATAATTAGTAAGTAACCAGGAAAGTGTATTTCTCAGTGCCCACCATTTAAAGTGATGTCTTAAACAGATACAGTCCATTATTGTTTCATCTGTTGCAATCGATCGACTTCAAAAAAAAAAAAAAATCCCTGTGTTTGGAGTCATAGTTATGAGGCCATCGAAGCCTAGTTTTATATACTGAGTGTTTGTGTCCCTTCAAAATTAATATATTAAAATCCTACTCTTCAGTATGATAGTATTAGGAGGTAGGGCCTGACCATACTGCTCAGTCCTCTCCATGGTCTCATTGATCTCACTTACCTTGGCAAGAGTCTTTTTTTTTTTTTTTTTTTTAACTTTTCAGGATTCCATAGATTAAAAAGTATTTTCCACTACTACTATATTTTTAAGTATTTTATTTCTAAACATTCAGAATTTATCTTTATTCCTCAGAAAACCATTTTTGATTCCTTCATATGTTTGCGAGAGTGGCTATAAAGATAGAGTCGATACATACACTTAACTGGATGATCTCTATTGACCCAGAATTAACAAGAAAGGATATCTCAAAACTGCTCTTAATGCGCTTTTAATTGCTTTCATTCTCTTTCACTTGGAGATTGTCTTTTTACTATAAAATACGCGTCTCAAACATCCCACCTGTCTTTGAGATTATGCTTCTCATTGAAGCCCTATATTCCCTGATATCTTAGAATGCTTCCTTACCTGTTATTTGTTATAACTTGGATATAGTTAATTTGTTAGATTTGAAACTAAGCTTCTCTATATTTTCCCTGAAGGACTTATATAATCTTGATCTTTACCTTATGGATGGGAAATGACATATATAATTCCCTATTTCAGATGTTCTATATCTTATAAATTATCCCAAGCAAGAATCAAGAAAAAAGATCAACTCTAAGCTTCCATAAATCTATGTGTTTCACTGATCTTTATTTTGAATTGCCTTGGTAACCCTTAATATATTGGGAAAGTGTGAAGTTTTCTAACACTAGGAAATCACTGTTTTCTTTCTGTGTTCTCAGTTCTCCATGGATCTTTCTCAACAGTCACCAACATACTCACACAAACAACAAAGAAGATTAGTAATATTTCTAAGACAAATAACACATAAACTGGTATCTCTCACAATATACCAACTTTCCTTTTAAAAAAGTACAACTGGGTCATAGATATTTGCATATCTATATATGTACTCTCATATGAATATGCCCTGTGAGACTTTTACCTTATACACAGTTCATAATACACTGTAGCCAGGGCTTTTGCTAATATGACAATTTCTTATTCTTGTGTATTTTCATTCCTAGACCACATCTTTTTTGACCTTTCTTTTATGTTTATTATTGAAAATGTAACTTCAATATTTTGACCTCCATTGATCTCCCAAAGTTTTTCCCTTAGATCACTTAAAAACTATATAATCATTACATCTATTAAGAAAAAGTGACTATATTGTTAAATCAAGTAAAATATTTTTGTTATTATAATGTTGAAACATTGGATTTTTAGAAAGCTGGAGTTTTTAATAATATTTAAATAATAATAATAATATTGAGTATTCCTTTCAATTTTCAAAATAAATATATATTATCTACACATACATATATACACATGCATATGCATTTTTATGTAAATAGATGAGAATATATATATTAAATAGATGTGAGAACATTATATATATATGTACACATTAACTTACTCCATGTATCTGATGAATAATATGTACAATAAAAGTACTGTGTTCTAAATTATTTTCTTATAAGTCACACTAAAATAGGTATTCTATTGCTTGCAAAAAAAAGAACACACACACACAAAACAACAACAAAAAGAAAACAAAAGCATTTTAAAAGCTCAAATTATAATTAAACACAGAAAGGTTTTATTGAACCAGAAATTCCCATACTGCAGTGTAATATTAAATCTGACAAGTGCATTAGTTATACAATATTGGTATTTTATTTTTCCATTTCTTTTCCTTTAGGTTTTGAAATAACATTGCATCAAAATATAGCCAGCCTTATATATCCAGACTGATCACATGCTAAAAACCTAAATCGTAGTTTATTTTTAAAGTTTGTGAGTGTTCACATTTAAGACTGTTAGAGAGGGGGGCTGTTCAGAGAGACTTTTATTAGCAACCTGGATGAGATACTATACTTTGAGAAAAATAGTTCATAAAAACTGCAGCTTTTCTCACATGAAAAAAATTGAGTTCACATTCTGAACATCTCGCATTTGCCCATCTCTGATTTTTTCTTTTCTTAAATGTTTATTTTGAGAGAGAAAGAGAGAGAACGTGTGTGTGTGTGTGTGTGTGTGTTTGTGTGTGTGTGCACGCACACATGAGCAAGAAAGGGGCAGAGAAAGAGAGAATCTTAAGCAGGCTCCATGCTGAGCATAGAACTCCATGTGGCACTTGATCCATGACCCTGGGATGACCTGAGCCCAAATCAAGAGTCGGAGACTTCACCAACTGAGCCATCCAGGCACCACTCTTTTTTTAATTAAACAGATTTTTCACTGAAAACTGTTGATCATAATATGTTTTTAACTTTATTAAGCTTCGCTATTTAGGGTTTTCACTCTAGTCTTTTTAAAATATCATCACAAAAAATTTCAGAACATAATTTAATGTTTTGATTTCTTACAAAATATGTATTGAAAATATGCCTTTGCACAAATATATGTACATAATATATTTGCTAATATGTTACATGTTTCATTCTATCTTGGAATAGGAAGGAGTGATATTGCTATTCAAACTTTCAATCTTCCCACCAAGGTCTATCATTGTAGAATATTCTTGTGTTCTATCAAACTATTACCTCTCAAGAATGTGCTATATTATCTATCTATCATCTATCTATCTATCTATCTATCTATCTACCTATATACAGTGCTTTCTCTGGGTCTATCCTTAATTACAGGTCCTTTGATTTGTAAATGGTCATGGCCTCATACAAAGTTGAATTGTATAAGATTGTTGAATACATTCCATTTTATCTCATTAGCATCTCTTAGCCCTATCCTCAAATAACTGGATTTTGAAATCATTTACAGCAGGACTTTTTTTTTTTCTTTTTGTTCTGACTGTACTCCATACAGTAGCGTAAGGCATAGTTTCACAGGACATACACATTGCACTAGACAGTATAAGCTATCATGCACGATATATGGTGCATTCATGTACTAATACCCACCCCCCATTTCCTTATCTCTTCAATGTTCTACATTCTCCTTAGCTTATGAGCCATTGATGGCCATTCACTCTACAAAATAGTAGAAGGAACTGCAATACAAAAATGGGTGGCAAACTTGACCAAAGTCCTAGCCAGAATTACTCTCCAAAATTATTTGCTAAGATCTCTATAGAAACCTCTCTCCAAAATGCCAGTAACTACATGGAGTTAACTAATTCTTTTTTCATGGAAACAAAACCCATGCATTTTCTCATTTCAAATTTAAAATTGCACCAGATATTACCCATAATAGGAACTTTACAAAGAATAAAAGGAAAATCGCATTTGATATAATTCTAAAAAATAAAACAAAGCGTTATAGCCTCTGCCAACTTCAAAGCACAACCTGAATGAGGGGTTGTTTTTAAGATTTTATTAAAAGAAAAAAAAAGCTAAAACCTAGTGTAAATGCTATTTTCACTTGATGCAAATTCATACTTTATTCTACTAATTCATCATACAGTATGATGGAATAATTCTTGTGTAATATGCCTTTTTCTTTCACTATAAAAATAATTCCCTACAGCTATGTCCAGATATAACACTTTTGTTTAAAATGCTTTAACATTTCAATAAACTCAGATAATATTTGCTCTTTTATTACAGAAGTGGGATTCCTTTTCTACCTTGTAGCAGTAAGCTATTACCTTAAAAACTAGGCTGAGTTCTTCCATGCACAGTTACCTTCTGTTCTCGACATTTATACTGATTTCTGGTGTTTAGTCTAACTAAGTAGAGAAATTAAACCCCAAAGTCATAGAGAATTCGGACTTCTACTGTCTTATTAAAACTAATACTCCAGGGGCGCCTGGGTGGCTTAGGCAGTTAAGCACACTTCAGCTCAGGTCATGATCTCACGGTTCGGTTTGTGAGTTGGAGCCCTGCGTCCGGCTCTGTGCTGACAGCTCGCAGCCTGGAGCCTGCTTCGGATTCTGTGTCTCCCTCTCTCTCTGCCCTTCCCCACTCATGCTCTGTCTCTCTGTCTCTCCAAAATGAATAAATGTAAAAAAAAAAAAATTGAAAAAGAATAAAAAAACCTAATACTCCATTAATTTTCTGTACTCACACTCACTCCATGTATATATGAGCCTTGACTGAAATCTATTGTTTTTTATTAATTTTAAAATTATAAATACACTTGGGGCACCTGAGTGGCTTAGCTGTTGAGTGTCTGACTTCGGCTCAGGTCATGATCTCATGTTTCATGAGTTCAAGCCCCACATAGGGCTCAGTGCCGTCAGAACAGAGCCTGCCTCAGATCTTCTGTTCCCCTCTCCCTGCCACTCCCCTACTTGCACTCTCTCAAAAATAAATATAAAATTAAAATATATATATATATATATATATATATATATATGAATACTCTGTGAGTAAAATGAACGATTAAAAAAATATGTTTGCCATGAGTTAGGGATTAAGAGAATAAAGGCAATCAAAGTGACATTTCTGGAGGGAACTGTAATCATCTAACACTAAGGATTTCAAAGATCAAGTGGGGAAAAAGAAAATGAACTACTACCAGAAATACTTCACTAAATCTCACAGGAAAAAATACTCACAGGGAAAGAATTTTTTTGTTTTGTTTTTTTGTAGATAAGAGTAGAATCAGCAGACACTATTTTCTTGTTGTTATTGCTGGTTGTGGTTGTTTTTTTCCAGCACAAGATGTGGGTTTATTCAGGAGTAAAAGAGATTTGCAATCTGGGACAAACAAGCTGTGGCAAAACCACAGGCAAGTCTGGGGGTGGGGGTGGGGTGGGGCCGGAAAGAGACATAAGTTTTTTTAAGGAGAAAACTGGAAAGGGAGTTATAAACTAAAATTTCATTGGAGTGAATTGGAAGATTAAAATATGGGATCTTCTTGGATGAATCAGCAAATACTTTTTAAAATGTAGTTTCAGATCCTATTTTGGTGTACATGAATCTAGTAAGATTTATTGGTTTAGATATAAAAGGTATATGTGCCAGTGATACATTTTTTTTACACGAAGACATTCAATTGTATCAGATTTTCTATTATAATTGAATATGTGTCTACTTATTACCCATTTTAAAGTTTCTACAACTTTAGCATCCCATAAAATATTACAGATTAAATATATATCGTTTTAAGGGTCAAAATTATTCCACTGGAGTCAAATGTTTTAATCAACTTTTTTTACATGCCCTCATACATTTAAAAAAAATTTAATTAAAAAAATAGTTCACTCATCTCTTCATGCATCTCCCTTCTGGTAACCATCAGTTTGTTCTCTATAGTTAAGAGTTTGTTTTTGATTTGTCTCTTTTTTATTTCTTTGATATGTTTCTTAAATTTCACAAATAAGTGAAATCATGTGGTATTTGTCTTTCTTTGGCTTATTTTGCTTAGCATTATACTCTAGATCCATCCATGTTGCTAATGGCAAGATTTCATTATTTTTTATGGCTAAATAGTATCTCGTTCTATATATACATATATATATATGTATATATATACATATTATATATATAAACAATATATATATACCACAATATATATAGACTATATCTATCTCTATCTCTATCTCTATCTCTATAGATATAGATATAGATATAGATATAGATATAGATATAGATGATATAGATATATAGATAGATACCACATCTTCCCTCTCCCTTCATCTATCGATGAACACTTGGGCTGCTTCCATAATTTGGTTATTATAAATAATGCTGTAATAAACATAGGTGTGCATGTATCCCTTCAGATTGATGTTTTCATATCTTTTGGGTAAATACCTAATAGATTACTGGATCATAAGGTAGTTCTTTTTTTAAGTTTTTGAGGAAACCCTATACTGTCTTCCAATGTGGCTACACCATTTTGAATTCCCAGCAACAGTGCTTGAGGGTTCCTTTTTTTTCTTTGCCAACACTTATTGTTTCTTGTGTTTAATTTTAGCCATTCTGACAGGTGTGAGGTGATATCTCATTGTGGTTTTGATTTGCATTTTTCTGATGATGCGTGATGTTGAGCATCTTCTCCTGTGTCTGTTGCACATGTCCTCACACTTACAATTATTTTTAGTATAATTTTTTCTTCCATTTCAAAAAATTTATGACAGCCTCTTATTTGACTCTCTTTAAGTCAACGTCATATTCTGTGATCAACTATTATTCTATAGAATGCAAAATAATAAGATAAATTTGTAATAAAAAGAATGCATATATACGTGTAACAGGGTATTAGATTGGAACTTTGCATCACTTTGTGCTGAGGCCCAAAAATGGGAGATGTCAACCACACTCACATTCTAAACTTGAGTTTTAAATCACCTCTTCAGGACCTGCAAAGGAGGTATCCAAAAGTCAAATCAGGGACAATTAGGTCACCAACAGCCTCCAGTCCATTAAAAAGGAGTTTGAATAGTAGGAGGATTTTATTGGCACTAGTTACCAATATGTGCTGTGAGTCCACCTTTACTGGCACAGAGGAGCTTTAAATGGATTTTTCTTTACTTCAAGGAGACTCCTTTGGAATATAGTATGAGTTTTCTACAGTTTGGGAAACACAGTGAACTATTAGGTAAGTAATGCCTAAGCAGTCTCAAAGTCAGGAGGCTGAGTAAAGTGATCTGTAGGTTGTAGGCCGGAAAATAACTGCAAACTCATTTATAAAAGGACAAAGTTCTGTAATATCACCACACCAGATGAGATAATCCCCCTCACATTCTTTTAGATGACAGTTGCCTGAAGAGGTAAGGAGAATTCAGCAGAAATGAATCGGGTTATACATTTGCATCCCAAGAGAGGAAGCAGCTGTCCAAAGAGGGCAAATAAAGGGGATTCTCAATGGCCTCTAAAGGCATCCCAGAAGACAATTAGTTTTCAATCCCTGACAAGCTCAAATTAATCGCAGAACCAGTAAGGTAAGACATATCTTGATAATTTAATCTTTCTTCCTTATCCTTCTTTGATGTAAGAGGTTATGATAAATGTTTACCATAGGAAAGAAATACAAAGCAGAAAATGAAGAAGCCAACCATATTCCTTATTTCATCAAATTCTTCTAGAGTTAATTCTCAACCACAGAAAAAGACATACCAAAAAAAGAGAGACAGACAGACAGACAGAGAGACAGAGAGAGAGAAAAAGAAGAAAAAGACATATCAAAGAGAGAAAGAAAGAAAGAAAGAAAGAAAGAAAGAAAGAAAGAAAGAAAGAAAGAGACACATCATTTTATTTTTTTAAAGATTTTACTTAAATTCAAGTTGTTAACATATAGTGTAGTATTGGTTCAGGAGTAGAATTTAGTAATTCATCACTTACATGTAACACCCAGTGTTCATCACAGCAAGTACCCTCCTTAATAGCCATCACCCATTTAGCCCATCTCCCCTCCCTTCCAGCAATCCTCAGTTTGTTCTCTATAGTTAAAAGTCTGCTATGGTTTGCCGCCCTTTCTGTTTTTATATAATTTATTTTTTCCTTAGGTTCCCCTGTATTTATCTGTTTTGTTTTTTAAATTCCACATATGAGTGAAATCTTATGGTATTTATCTTTCTCTGACTGACTTAATTCATTTAGCATAATACACTCTAGTTCCATCCATGTTGTTGCAAATGGCAAGATTTCATTATTTTTGATGGCTGAGTAATATTCCTGCGTGTGTGTGTGTGTGTGTGTGTGTGTGTGTGTGTATTATATATAATTTGTGTATATATACCACATCATCTTTACCCATTCATCAATCAGTGGACATTTAGGATCTTTCTATAATTTGGCTATTGTTGATAATATTGCTATAAACATTGTTTTGTTGGGTGGGCACCTGGGTGGCTCAGTCAATTAAACATATAACTCTTGATTTCAGCTCAGGTCATGACCTCACAATTTGTGGGATTGAGCCCTGCATTGGGCTCCATGTGCTGACCACACAGAACCTGCTTGGTATTCTCTCTGTCTCCCTCAAAATAAATAAACTTGAAAGAAACAAAAAATGAAAACAACAAAAAAAAATTGTGTTGCATGCACCCCTTCAGATCAGTATATTTGTATCCTTTGGATAAATACCTAGTAGAGCAATAGATGGGTCGTAGGATAGCTCTATCTTTACATTTCTGTGGAAACTCTACACTGTTTTCCAGAATGGCTGCACCAGTTTGCATTCCCACCAACAATGTAAGACATACAACATTTTTAAGTAAAGAATTTTGACTTTTAATGGGACTAAATATTTAATAACAATTATACACACACACACACACACACACACATATATTTTATTTGAAATGATTGGAGGGTTTTCATCATCTGAGTGAAGAGATAAGTCATGGGGTCTGCCTTGGATCTTATCTAAGTACTGGGGAATTATGCATCTGGCCCAATAGAGCATGTTGAAACAAATAGAAAAGGGAAAAACAATAAGGTTGTTCCTATTATTTCCTGGGTTCACTTGTTCAATGTGAAATACCTCAAATCAAACACATTGGAATGATTATTAAAGACTCAGTTGATGGGGCGCCTGGGTGGCTCAGTCTGTTAAGCGTCTGACTTCAGCTCAGGTCACGATCTCATGGTCCGTGAATTCGAGCCCCGTGTCGGGCTCTGGGCTGATGGCTCAGAGCCTGGAGCCTGCTTCCGATTCTGTGTCTCCCTCTCTCTCTGCCCCTCCCCCGTTCATGCTCTGTCTCTCTCTGTCTCAAAAATAAACATTAAAATTTTTTTTTTTTAAATAAAGACTCAGTTGTTAATTTAAATATTTATTATTTAAGATAATTTTATAATTATAAATAAAGAGTTGATTAATGGCAATAATTCTACAATAAGTGGTTTATCATACTTTTGATGATCTACTACTAGCATTATAATCTCATGGAATTATGTCTTTTCTAAATTTTTATAAGACTGAAAATATTTTGTTAGCATTCCAATATCTCAAGCAATTGATAGTCCATTTTAATATTTATATTTTGCTATTAAAGATTTCTCTAAAATTATTTTTATTAATTTTAACACACACTATGAATTCTTTTATCCTTATAGCTATTAACCATTTATGTCCACTTTTAAAAAATTTTTATTATTTAAAAAATATTTTTTAATATTTATTTATTTTTTTGAGACAGAGACAGAGCATGAGTAGGGGAGGGACAGAGAGAGAGGGAGACAATGGTTAGCAGCCTCCAGGCTCTGAGCTGTCATCACAGAGCTTGATGTAGGGCTTGAACCCATAAACTGTGAGTTCATGACCTGAACCAAAGTCAGACGCTTAACCAACTAAGCCACCCAGGTGCCTCTACCCATTTTTATCCTTATGCAATTTTTCAACATAACACATTATAGTTCCTGAATTTATCTTGTCAGTAGATCATGAAAATTAATTATCTTCATTTGATTTTATCTATGTCTGTTATTATAGTAAAAAAATCTATTGTGTATATGATGTTTCATGGAAAGTAATCAATCACATTAGTATTTACAAAGCATACAATTGGCAATGCCAATATTGTTTGAATTGTGTCAAAATTACAGGGAATATTCTTATTTGAAGAGAGCTTTATTGGTTTTAATGCATTTTATTTATGTTTTGTTATCTTCACATAAGTTTTCCAATTGTCTTTTAATTAAAGACTAGTTAACCCTGTCATAATAAATGGCAAATTATTGATACTTTGATGGAATTATTTTAATTATATTAGTTTGCAACCAACAACTTAACCAACAAATATCTCAACTACTTATAAATATGTGGAAACATCGACCATATCCAGAAGAAAAAGAGGAATAAGTCTGTAGATATGATTTGTTAGACTGTTGAGTATTTGAAATGTCTCTTAAAATAATTTTTTTTGTAGCTGTGTAGAAAGCCACTGAAATTTTACAAGCAAGAAATTGGCAGAGTCAATACTGAATTTTATTCTGATTAGTCTATAGGCAGAAATATATATATTCTGCCTATATATAATATAAAATATGAATATATTTTATAAAATATATATTATATGAATATATAAAATGAATGAATATATAAAATATAAATATATTTTATATTTATGTATTATATCTATTATATATAATATAAAATGAATATATAAAAATATGAATATATGTTTGTATATAAAATAAATACATATGAATATATTTATATATATAGTTACAAAGATATACTAGAATAAGAAGGAGCACTTATAGGCTATTGAGTAGTATTGGAAGCTAATAATAATATCCAGGATTAGAGTGATAACTACTTATTTTTTTAAAAAAGGGAATAATTGTGAAGAAATAATTAGAAAAGTTAATTTCTGATTTTAAAAGATTAATAAATACATTCCATTTCTTTTGCTGGAATAATAAATGTTAGATACAGATATATTTATGTCGTTCTGCTACTAAAAAATTAAATACGAATAGGAGATGTTATAGAAATAATCTAAAAACTTCCTACTCTGGGAGCAATTTAATTAAGTCATTCAATTTAATTAAGTCATTCTCTGAAGATTTTTTGAAGGATCTGTCATTCTGTGCAATATTTAGAAGATAACTTATACACACACACACACACACACACACACACACACATATATATATACACACACACACATATATATACACATATATATATATTTTTTTAATTCTGTGTCTGCCCAAATGTTCTGTCCTGTTGTTGTCTACCCCTCACCTTGTCTCATTCCATGCTATTAATTACTGACTCTGTAATATAACCTTGTATTAAAAGAAATATTCAAAAAAGACTTAAGCCTTATCTTTTCATGTCTTTTGATAAGTTAAAAAATTACAAAGCAATTGAAGACTTACAAATAACAGGGAAAGAAAAGGAGGAGGAAGAGGATGTAGAAAAGGATGAGGAGAAGGGAGGGGAGGAGTGTTGTCCAGGGACTCTCAAACTTGAGGAAAACCCACGTATTATTAAAAATAAATAAATAAGTAAATAAATAAATAAATAAATAAATAAATAAATAAATAAATAAAAAGATGGTCAGAAACTGGTACAAAACAATAGAAGCTTGATTATTTCAGGTGCACTAAAAACTGTTATGGTAGGAAAAGTTTAGGACCTGAGGTCCCTGGGTGGGGAAAAAACACATATTTTGGAACAATCCTGGGAGCGTCTGACTATAGCAAACCACCTCACGTTTAAGGTTCCTCTTAAGCATGTAACAGATGCCACCTACTCTCCTCAGGTTTCCCTCAGGAATTTGACAGAAGACCTAACTGAAAATAAGTAGTAGACCTTCAAACGTATGATCCACAAGTAATGATATGGCTATAGATCACCCCTCATACGCTGGAAATGAGCCAATCAGGAATGGACAACCCAGCACCAATAAGGGTAGGACCTGAGAAAAAACAGGGGGAAGGGAAGAGGGGACGCAGGCCAGAACCATATAAACAGAGTCCCTTCCCTATTGTTAAGGGCGTTCACTTTCGAAATTCCTCTCTGTAAAAAGAGCTTTCCTACTATTCTTCCTTTCTGATCTTCCACTCTAATAACCTTTTGCCTGCTGCTCATTTTGTGTCCACCTCCTCATTGTTCGAAGTGGCGAGACAATGAACCCCAGGTATTGAAGTAAAAAATCCTGCAACATGGTTTGAATTAATTAATTATTTAGTTAGTTATGTATAATACATATTAATTAGAAACACTTAGAAAATGCAGAGAAACAAAATTAAAAATATCCCATCACTCTGAGATAACCCCCTTCACTCAAAGATAATCACTATTGCTTTGATATTCTGATTTTCTTTTTTAAATTTATTTTATTATTATTATTTAATTTAAATCCAAGTTAGTTAACATATAATGATTTCAGAAGTAGAATTTACTGATTCATCATTTACATATAACACCCGGTGTTCATCCCAACAAATGTCCTCCTTAATGCCCCTTGCCCATTTAGCCCATCCTCCCCACCCAACACCTCTTCAGCAACCCAGTTTTGTTCTCTGTATTTAAGAGTCTCATTGTTTGTCTCCCTCTTTGTTTTTATATTATTTTTGCATCCCTTCCCTAATATTCATCTGTTTTATATCTTAAATTCCATATGAGTGAAATGATATATTTTCTTTCTCTGACTGACTTATTTTGCTTAGCATAATACTTTCATAATTATTTCAAATGGCAAGATTTCATTGTTTTCGATCACCAAGTAATATTCCATTATATATATATCCATATATATATATATGTATCCATATATATCCACACACACACACACACATATATATATATACATACCATATCTTCTTTATCCACTCATCAGTCTATGGACAATATTTGGGCTCTTTCCATACTTAGGCTATTGTTGATAGTGCTGCTTTAAACATGGGATGCATTTGCCCCTTCGAAACAGCACTCCTGTATCCTTTGGATAAACACCTAGTGGTAAAATTGCTGGGTCATAGGGTATTTCTATTTTTAATTTTCTGAGGAACCTCCATACCGTTTTCCACAGTGGCTGCACCAGTTTTCCACCAGCAGTGCAAAAGAAATCCTCTTTCTCCGCATCCTCATAAACATCTGATGTTGCCTGAATTGTTAATTTTAGTCATTCTAACAGGTATGAGGTTGTATCTCAATGTAGTTTTGATTTGTATTTCCCGGATGATGAGTAATGTTGACCATTTTTTTCATGTGTCTGTTAGCCATCTGGATGTCTTCTTTGGAAAAGCCTTTGGAAGTGTCTTTTGTCCATTTCTTCACTGGGTTATTTGATTTTGGGGGGTTGAGTTTGATAAGTTCTTTATAGATTTTGGATACTAACCCTTTATCAGATATGTCATTTGCAAATATCTTCTCCCGTTCCGTCGGTTGCCTTTTAGTTTTGTTGATTGTTTCCTTCGCTGTGCAGAAGCTTTTTATCTTGATGAGGTCTCAGTAGCTCATTTTTGGCTTTGTTTCCCTTGCCTCCAGATACGTCAAATAAAAAGTTGCTGTGGCGAAGTCAAAGAGGTTGTTGCCTATATTATCCTTTAGGATTTTAATGGCTTCCTGTATTATGTTTAAGCCATTCATCCATTTTGAGTTTATTTTTGTGTATGGTGTAAGACAGTGGTATCTGTTCATTCTCTTGCATGTTGATGACCAATTTTCCCAACAATATTTGCTGAAGAGGTTGTCTTTTCTCCATGGGATATTCTTTCCTGCTCTGTCAAAGATTAGCTGGACATACGTTTGTGGGTCCATTTCTGGGTTCTCTATCCTGTTCCATTGATGTGCCTGATTTTGGGCCAGGATCATACTGTCTTGATGATTACAGATTTGAAGTACAGCTTGAAGTCCGGAATTGTCATACTTCCAGCTTTGGTTTTCTTTTTCAGGATTGCTTTGGCTATTCAGGTTTTTTTTTTTTTTTCTGTTTCCATACAAATTTTATGATTGTTTATTCTAGCTCTGTGAAGAATGCTGGTGTTATTTTGATAGGGATTGCTTTATTTATTTATTTTTTCCTCTCTCTGCAAGAAGCAGATATTGGTCTCAGTTGCCTCATTGAAAAAATCTTCATGCTTTCCTACCTCTTAAAGAAACCATAAATCTCACTCAGATCATGAGAGAATGTAGCATCTAAGCTTAACAGTATAATAGGAAAGTTGGCTTTTGAAAAACTTGATTCCAAGTTGAACTTGGCTTTAAAAAATAGCAGAGAGTAAGACTTTAGTTATTCTCACAGCTGGGATTTATGCTCTGATGGAAATCACTCTTTCACAGTTAATAAGCATGTGGATGTTTGTATCTTACAGGAACTGTGGGTCTAATGACAAAATTTAGCAATATTTCATTATTTATTCCTATTTTTATGATATTCAGGAGTTTTATATATGTTGCTGCAGAAATGAGACATCCCTTTAGTTATACTTCACTCACTCTTTAGATGACATAGAACTGACATTTATGCTTTGGCCTTCATTTGATATATATCATAATTTATAGTTCCCTATAATTATATTTTTCTAAGAATAGTCTTTCATTTTCATGACTTGGGAGATCAAATGTTGAACTTTTCTCTTTTTGAGTTTCTAAATGAAATAACCAACATTTTCTTTCCAAATGTGAGCTTTGGTCACATATTTCTTTCAGAGTAAACTTATGAAACTGGCTGATATGTCCAAGAGCTGTATATGAAATAGAATGGCCTCATTTAAAAATAATATTTTCTTGGGGCACCTGGGTGGCTCAGTCAGTTAAGTCTCCAACTCTTGATTTCGGCTCAGATCACAATCTCACTGTTCGTGAGATCAAGCCCCGCTTCAGGCTCTACTCTGTCAGCATGGAGCCTGCTTGGGATTCTTTCTCTCCCAGTCTCTCTTCCCCTCCACTGCTCATGCTCACTCACTCTCTCTGTCTCTCGAAAATATATAAATAAATTAAAAAAAAATTAAAAATGTAAAAATAAACAAAATCATCTTTTCTTTACAAATTTTTATTTGCTATTATTTTTTTATTATTTGTAGTGATGATCTTGATCAATAACTGTTATTTACATTATTTGATCTTGTCAATTTTCTGAGGTTTATAGATATTAACACTGACTTGACTTAATCTATTTAATATTATAAATATCAACACTGACTTGACTTAATCTATTTAATATTATAAATATCAGAAAACAATTGCCTCTTTTCTGTCGTTGCCTTGTTTACTGTTTCCCCCAACACCACCACCAACTGTAGACTCTGGAAAATATATTTGAGATTTTATTTTGTCATATTTTTGCTTGGCATCAAAGAAACTGCACAAGTTACTTGTTCACATGTAAGCTCACCATTTGTAAGTTCACACAAATCATTAAAATATTATTTTCAGCTTTATAGATTGCATTTTATTACAAATTGTTGTTGAAACAGACTTCACATATTATAGGTGGAAAATAAATAAACACGGACAATTGAAGCCTTTTAGCCAAGATTTTACATTCTACCTTTTGAAGTAAACCCTTTTTTACGTTCACCATTTTGATGGTGGACACATGAAGAATGAGAAGAGATAATTTCTTTTCATGTTAAATATCATTTAATTCTATGTGCTCACCTATGTTCGAGATAAGAGTTATAACTTTTCCAGATAGTTATAAATTTGGATTATGTAATATATATCAAAATGAATAATTTTAAAGTTTAATTATATTCTTAGTGTTAATTATTTTAAAAAGAAAAACAACATGACACAATGAACTGAAAGGAAAGCTAGGTTTGTCTTGCCATGTCTTATTTCTTTGCTATTTTCCTGTAGATAGATTTCTTTCTTTCTTTTCCCTTCCTTCCTTCCTTCCTTCCTTCCTTCCTTCCTTCCTTCCTTCTTTTTTAAGTTTATTTATTTATTTTGTGAGAGAATGTGAGAAGAGGAGGGGCAGAGAGAGAGACAGAGAGAGACAAAGAGAATAGCACAAACCCACAAACAGTGAAATCATGACCTGAGTTGAAATTGAGTTGGATGCTTAACCAATGGAGCCATGTAGGTGCCCCCCATTAGTAGGTTTCTAATCTCGTATTTCTAGAATACCTTGTGTACAAAGGGTATGGTGTCATTATACAATGACTATGTTTTTCTATATTTTATACTTTTGAGTGAGCATAAAAAGTACAAAAAGGAACATTATTAAGTGATAATGTTATTACTTAGCTATTAAATCTATTTAATACATAGTATAAAATAAATATTTGTTTTTGTTGCTATCATTTTTGATAATTCCATTGTTCTTTAAATTATAATCAAGATTATCAACATTAATAAGGTTCTATATATTTAAAGCTTAAAAGACCTTTTAAGAACATACTAAAATTTACACAAACACAACACGCTGTGATAAAAGAATATCTTGAGTATCCTTGTTAATCAGAGGATATTTCTGTAACAGGTTAAAATGGTAAATTATTACTCAACTCTTACTGGGATACCTTCACTATAAGATTGTTATTTACTTAGTAGGGATGGTCCCCATCCTCCCTTAGAAATATTTAACATCTAGCTAATGCACTATTATGTGAATAGAAGAATTAGAAACATTTTCACAGGTTACTTTGGGGATCACTTACTACTCACACAGTGCAGAAAACCATATTTAATTGTAGATGTTCATCACTTACCCATTTGGGAAAATGCTATATGATAATATCCAGAAACACATACTGCAAGATTTTTAGAAGCCTGATGATTTTTACAGAATATTATTCTTTATCAGAAAAGACAGAAAATTGATGGAAACAATCTCATTTCTGATGAAGAAATGACATCATTATTTCCATCTCACCCTCACCAAAAATTGAGAGATACAAACATATGGTTTTATATGTGTTCTACCAAAGTGTCCAGTCTTACAAACACCATATATTAAACCACACGTGAAGCATTCTGCCTTCAGAAATGTGTTAAATGCTAAACTGCCTTTGTGTCAATCATAATGATAAGAACAATTAGATGAGAGCAAAAAGTGGATATTTTAAACATTGTGCTTAGGTTAAGATTTTAGGGATTAAATTTAGTCATCCTCTTGATTGCTTAATCACACTGTGTCCTAAATGGATGATTATTGGGAGGTGTTTTTTTTTTTTTTTCTTTTATTTATTCACACCGTGTACAGATATAAAAGTAAGTCCTGTGGCTTCTGTTAATGAGCGTAGAGCATCTAGTGATTACTGTAGGATTAGAGCACAATGTACGTATAGAGTTGATACATTCTTTTTCAGTAATATTCAACAACAATGTGAATTCTAATTCTATACAACATAGCACATAAACATAATAAAAGAGCCATAATAAAATTAGCTCATATAATATTTCTTCATCAATACATACAATATATATGAATTTAAAGCATCACATAATGCACCATATGAAGGGTGCATACAGAAGTATTAAAGTAGGTAAGGTAATTAGAAAACATTTCATGAGAATGATCAGAAAAATATTAGCCAAATTTATAGAATTAATGTTAGAATTAATTAGAATGTTAGAATTAATTAGAATGTTAGCATGTTAGAATCTGTAAGGGTTATGAAATGCACTATGTCATGAGTCAGCAAATTACTGTCTTCAAGAACTTTCTACCGCATCACTTATTTTTATAAATCAATTTCATTAGAAAACATTCATACCCATTTATTTATATATTATCTATGGCTGCTTTCATAGTATGGTGACACAGTTGAGTAGTCCAACAGAGACCATATAGCCTGCAAAGCCTACAGTATTTACTATCTAGACCTTTATAGAAAAAATTTGCTGGGTCTTGTTTTATGTAATTAGAATAATAATAAGATAGACATTGAATTATTTTACAAAAGAAAAACATAAAAGAATCTTTATAGTTTGACAAAGTGGTAGTACGAGATGACACTCATTTCTACCATTAATGAGAAATCCAGGATAAACTAAAATATTTCAGAATATATAATCCAAGCTCTTCTCTTTAATAATCAAAGATCTTAAAAGAAAATCCACAGTTATAGAAAGAATGAAGATTCTACAAATACAATTAAAAATATGCAAACTGATATTGCACAAGCTCTGGAGAAGAGGGTTCCAGTACCAAATGTGAACCTTTTATCATGTAATAGGTTTTTATAGTAATTTTGGAACAGGTGATGAAATCTGCCTTTGTTTTTATTACAGGCAGAGTTAAGTTTGTGATCAGTATTATAAAACCACTCACCTTCACTGGGAAATTAATAGTAATTAATAATAACAGTAAGATTATATAATGTATAAATAAGTATAAATAAATACACTTACAGACTTCTCTTTTTTTTTCTCTCTCTCTCTCTCACATGGTAGAAGGAGCTAGGAGGGGTAACTGGGTGATTCAGTTGGTTAAGCATCAGACTTCGGTTCAGGTCATGAGCTCACAGTTCCTGAGTTCAAGCCCCATGTCAGGCTCTGTGCTGAAAGATCAGAGCCTGGAGCCTGCTTCAGATTCTATGCCTCTCTCTCTCTCTCTCTCTCCCGCTGCACCTCCCCACTCGTGCTCTCTCTCTTTCAAAAATAAATAAACATTAAAAAAATTAAAAAAAAAAACCAGAAATAAATAAATATTAAAAAAAGGAACTACAAAACATTAAAAAATAAAGAAGGAGCTAGGGATTACCCTGGAGATTCGTTTTAAGGCAGTAATCCTTGTCATAAATGTTCTACCCCTATGGTTCAAGCATCTACCAAAGGCCTCACCTACCTCTACTATCATTTTTTGGGAGTTAGGATTTCAACATATACATTTTGGGGAGGGACAAACATTCAGACCATTTATATTTATATATATTTAATGCTTTACATATATATATATATGTTACATAATAATTTATAATATTTAAATTGTATTCGGGGCGACTGGGTGGCTCAGTTGGTTGAGCGTCGGACTTCAGCTCAGGTCATGATCTCACACTCCGTGAGTTTGAGCCCCATGTCGGGCTCTCTGCTGATAGCTCAGAGCCTGGAGCCCGCTTCAGATTCTGTGTCTCCCCCTGTCTCTGCCCCTCCACTGCTCATGTTCTGTCTCTCTCTGTCTCAAAAATAAATAAAAACATTAAAAAAATTAAAAAAATAAAATACAATGATATGTAACTGTATATAATGTATAAATCTATGCATACTTAATATATATATTTCAGTCAATAGAAAATTGAAAAAAGTACTGGAATGAAAGAAGCAATGGTGAGCATAAATATTGATAAAAACACATACATAAGTGTTAAGAATCATTGCTTATGATAATGTGGGAGATTCACAAAAATGTAAGGAAGAGCAGGTGTAGCCACATTCAAAGAATATAAAGTCTTAAATTATTTGGCTGATGAGTACACCTATTAATAAATACTAAGCATGTTTCATATAGGTTAAAATATTTGGGCTACCCTGTGCAAGAAAAAAATATGTGTAATATGTAACTTCCAAATCAGTATAAAAAAATAATAGGAAGAGAACTCTATCTATCTATCTATCTATCTATCTATCTATAATCTATCTATCATCTATCTACCTATTGAGGGGTTGAGGTATATATATATACATACATATATATACATGTATATATATGTATGTATATATATATGCCAGAAGCAAAAAACAATCTTGATGAATATAATACAATAGGACTAAATCTAAGTACAACATAAACACAATAAAGGTAAATGAATTACAATAACACCAAAAACAATTTGGATATTAAAAATCACACACAACTCAATACTTACAAAGGCACAGTGAAGCATAATTATACAAGAAGAATGAAAGTAAAAGAACTGATAAAGACATGCCAGAGAAATAATCAAGGAAATCTGGTGTGGCTACACTAATTTCAGTCAAATAGAATACAACACAATCAGGTTATAAGGGTTTTCTCTTTCACACACATAAATGTAAGTGCAATTCATGGGTATTAAGGCATGAGATCAACTATTAAGGAGGAAGGAGTAGAAAGCTAACATCCTCTTTCTTTAAGAAATCTTCCAAAAGTTGCACATAGTGTTTCTTTTGTGCCCCTTAATCAGATATTAGTGATATGGTCCCACCTACATGTGGGAGAAGCTGGGAAATATCCTCATATTCCAGAATACCAATGCCCAGTTGGATGTCATTCAAGGCTTCTCTTACTATGGAGTGTTTGGTAAACAGATACTTGAAGAAAACAAGGAGATTGTCATAGTCCTAACAACATATTAAAACAGAAACCATAACATATTAAATCACTTAGATGACCAGAAATCAAAGCCTTTGAAAACTCATTTCATCAATAGCAGAACATATATTAAATCGTACCTCTTGAATTCATTTGCCCTAATGAAAACTGCATTCTTTTCATAGTTTGGTAGATATATGTCTTCAGGAACCAAACCTACTAGTTTTTTAAATTTTTTTTCTAGTATATTATATTAACAGTTAATAAAAATACAAGACATACATAGAGAAAAGTTGACACAGTTGCAAAACCAGTATTAAAAACAGATTGACGTTTCTAGAAACATTACCTAAATATTTTAAAAAAGAGATGTTGCTTCCTGGTCCCCTTTTCCTCCTTCTCCACCTTTAGGGAAGGGAAAGAAAAAGTGTTAATTGCTTTTAAACTTACCTTAAATATATGTTTATTGTTAGAACCCACATATAAATGAGGCCTTAGAATATTTAAGATTATTTCCTACCTTTTTTATGTGTAGCTTCCTGTTATAAGGAATGAAATACTGGAAAATATTTGAATTTGTACTAACATAAATTAGAACATATAAAGAAAGTAATAATAGAAAAAAATGCCCTGGCGAAGATATAGGTATGCCCATATATCAATGAATGTGTGCCTGTAGGTGCATATACAATATCATTGATTGTATAATCAATATGTCTGGAAAACATACTCATCTTAGTCATAGTTTCCAGAACAATGTGATTAGAATGCTGTTAATGTGCTCACATCTTCATTTGAAAATATAGTATCTCTTGCAAATAATAAAGCCATTCAATTTAAAAATAGCATTTTTGTCATTTCAATAACTCCTAAAATACTTTTTCATTTCTGTTTTAATAAAAGAGGTATCTCAAAATATTAAAAAATTTAGCTGGAGGGACAAAATGTACTGTGAATATATGTGACAAATTTTATTTTTCTGAAATATGTATTGGCTAGCTGCTGTCATTATTAGAATCTCCAAGTATAATATTTTCAGTTATTACTTTTACTGACACATATTACAGAAACTGAGTAGACATACACTGCAGGATTTGGTAAAATGAGATATAATTCAAAGAAATTGTACTATTGAACTCTTAAAAATCACATATAAGGTTAAAACATAAATGTGCTATTAACAAAGAGATATTACCTTACTGTACAATGCCTTCCCAAATTTAATTTATGACTGATTTACTTTATACCATTGAATGAACTTTCTTTGTTTTTTTTTTCCCATGGCTTCATTATTACTCAATTTAATTCAAGTAGCAGAATTATTTATGCTACTGTGTTAGAACATATAACTAAAATACAGCCCAAGTCTTTCTTATTGAGAACAAGCACTTAACTCCTTTAAGCAACATAGGAATCTTTAAGGTTCTTGGTTGTGGACTAGATTTTCTGATTGTCGTGAGTCTGTGACATTAATCAACGTATTGTAATGCTCTGAGAAAACATTTATTCATCTATAAAATGCGGATAAGAAAATTATCTTCATGGGGCAAATGATAATCAAATGAGATTGTACATGCTAACCTACTATTCAGAGTCTTATAAATAGAAGAGACTTAACAAGTACTAAATTAATATGAATATTAATATACAAGACCATTAACCTAATTAACTGATCATTTTCTCATATGGAATGTGTTCCCATCAATATCGAAATATATTTGGTTATGGAGTCATATATATTTTTTTAAGAGGACACAACCAAAAATAAAGTTAGTGCTACCAGGGGTGCCTGCGTGGCTCAGTAGGTTAAGTATCTGACGCTTGATTTCAGCTCAGATATGATCTCAATGTTCTGTGCCCACAGTGTGGAGCCTGCAGGGATTATCTCTCTTCCCACTCTTTCTCTGCCCCTCTCCCACTCATGTGTGCATGCGGGCACACGCCTGCCAGCTCTTTCTCTCTCTCAAAATAAATAAATAAACATTAAAAAAAGTTAGTACTACCAAATTAACTCTTTAATAAATAACAACATGTTGTGTACTATATAGTATACGTAACATATAATATTGCATCTATTTTATAATGAACTACACGTAGAAATAATATAAAATACTGAAAAATTATTATGGGTTTTACATGTAGTATAAAAGGTCAATAAATTAAAAGTATGCATTAAAATGACACTATGGAGTACAAAATAACTAAAGGTAGATATTTAATTAGCTTTGGCACAGATGGGTATTTATACATTAAATATGAATTACAGAAAATACAGAAATTCTGTATTTTTCTACATAGGAGAAAATAGAAACATTAGAAAAAAAATACAACTCAGGGCACCTGGGTGGCTCAGTCAGTTAAATGTCCGACTTTGGCTTGGGTCATGATTTCACAGTTCGTGAGTTTGAGCCCCTCATCACGCACTGTGCTGACAGCTCAGAGCCTGGAGCCTGCTTCAGATTTTGTGTGTGTGTCTCTCTCTGCCCCTAAGCCCACACCCCCTCTCAAAAATAAAGAAACATTAAAAAAAAACTTTTAAAAATACAGCTTAAGGAGATAAACTAGTAAAACACAACAATGAACTCAAACAATATTCAAAATATGAAAAATATTTGCACCATAACTGATATTAACTTAATACCTATAGTAGAGAAACACTCCTATTATTTAATATAGAAATTGGATAACTCAAAGGAAAACAATGTCAGTATACGTTCAGAAAATTCACAAAAATTGTCCAAAATTAAGTAAAAATAGAAAAAAAATTGTTTCATTCCACTGCTGTTTATAGAAATGCAATCTAAAATAATGTTACCATTAGAAATTTCATTTTGTATGATGATGAAGCATATTAAGAGTGACAATGGTCAGGTTCAACGCATTCTTCTATAGAATTTATGATAACATACACCTTTCAGAAGTATAGCTTTTCAATGCAGGACTATGGAGGACTAGTTTTACAAAATGTCCATATCCTTTGACAAAGTGCTGTGGTTAGCATGAAATATCGATACATTGGTCTTATTTTGTAAATATAGACGCCCAAATATGCTGCCTACACATATACCCATGTTCAGATATACATTGTATAAAGATGCGCACCAATACAAAACAGTAATTATTTAATTAGGTGTTAGTGATTTTGATCGTTTTATGCATTTTGCAATGGCAGAAAATTATTTTGCACAATAATAATATATTCTTAATTTTGTAATTAGAATTAAAACAATATATTTTCATTTGGATGAAAATAAAGTTAAGGAGTCATATATAAGAAATATTCAAGTTTATTAAAACCTCTGCTTTAGAAAGCCAAGATTAATGATATATAAAAGTCTTGTTATTGTTGGTAAGACTGAGATAAATGCATGAATATTTATCTTTTAATAGATTTTGAGTTTGATTTAATGAAGTTTTAATGTTATACTTTATAATACACCACTATTTCCTATATAGTATGAAGGATGGTAATTGGAATATATGGTCCAATTCACATTCAATTAGTGATATACTATTTCATACTAAAACTTGTGCTGCTGCTAACTCTTTTAATTTGTGGAGACTGTATTCTAATTAGATTTTATAATGATAATTCAAAGAACTTATCTAGTAAAATCTCTTAGTTGTTTTTATTTCCCTTTAGAGAAGGTTATTAATTATTGAATTCATCAAATTCTAATCTGTACAAAAAGACTAGTTCCTTTGGTGACTTAATAATTATAAGAAATGACCTAAAACTGGTACCATAATTATAAAACTAAAACATATATTTGATGTACAAATATAACATAATATGATTAACATTATTGTTGGAAAACTATTTTTTCAAATATCAAATCTTTCTTAAAAGACATCAATAATACAGATAGCTGCAAAAAGAACACAATTTTCAAATACAAACTAAGTATCTAATAAATAAAATATCTGAATAGAAATAAAATAAATTTTAACCTTTAAACAGTGTCAACTTCTAAAATATTAATAAATTGATAACACAAAATGATTTCAGAATGTGGGAAAACAAGAAATTGATTGTATGGCTTGCAAAGGTGCATATCAGAACAGTTTTCTAGAAGACCATTTCACAATATATATCAGAAACAGTAAAGTTTTGTATTTTTACTTGGAGAAATTTATTCCATAAAATTATAACTTGTTACATATTAGTTTAATTTGATGACTATTTGTCATCGCATTGGTTATTAAGATGAAAAGATGGACATATCCAAAAATGAGAAAACTGGTTTATAAAAATTAAGTTAATTCTATATGATGGTCAGTCGTCTACTGTTCATTTAAATGCCTGCACTCTACACACCCCTAGGTTCATTGCAGCATTATTTATAACAGCCAAGATATGGAAATAACCTAAGTTTCCATCCATAGGTGGATGAATAAAGAAAATGTGGCATATATATTAAATGGAATGTTATTCAGACAAAAAAAGAATAAAATCTTACCATTTGTGACAACATGGATGGACTTAGAGGGTATCATACTAAGTAGAATAAATCAGTCAGATAAAGATAAATACCATATCATCCCACTAATAGTTGAGTTAAAAACAATGCACAAACAAACAAACAGCAAATTCATAAATACAGAGAATACACTGGTAATTGCCAGAGGAGAGAGGAACCAGGGAAATGGGCAAAAAAGTGAAGGAAATTAAGACATACAAACGTTCAGTTATAAAATATGTAAGTCACAGAGATAAAACTATAACATAGGGAATATACTTAATCATATTGTCATAATGTTGTATGGTGACTGATGGTAAATAAATGTATCATGGTGGGCACTGGGTGGTATATAGAATTGTAGAATCTCTATGTTGTGCACTTGAAACTAACAGAGCATTGTATGTTAGCTATATTTAAATAATAATTTTTTTAATTCTTAAAAAAAAACTCTCCAAGAAATGTTTAAAAAAATGAATAAAATAAAATTGTGATAATTTGAGATTTTTGTTCAATATTTGTTATATTTTGTACATCAATAATTAAAATTTATACAAACGTAAAATTGTTTAATAGTATGGAAAAATGCTTACTACACTTTTAATATGTAAACTCCTAGCTTACAAAATAATATAAACTGGTATTTTTTTATGATGTGTATATTTACAGATATGCTTTAGTTAAAAAAATAAAACATATCCTTTTGTCTGTGTTTATCATAAATAAAAAGCATAAACATAAGAAATAAAAATTAAACATAATAGTTTTGTTAAAGTGGAAAGTGATATTTTTCATTGTGTTCCTTGGATCAAAATACTTTTTTATATTTGAATTATCTTTGATAGTTTGTTATTCATACACAAGATTTACATACGTAGGATAAATGCTTATAAATCATAGAATAGCATGAAAATAAGAAATTGCTTTATTTTAGGGACACCTGGGTGGCTCAGTTGGTGGAGTGTCTGCCTCCTGATTTCGGCTCGGGTCATGATCTCATGGTTGGTGAGTTCGAGCCCCACATCAGGCTCTGCACTGATGGCATAGAGCCTGCTTGGGATTCTCTCTCCTCTCTCTGCCCTTCCCTTGCTCATGCTCTCTCCCTGAAAATAAATAAATAAAATTAAAAAAAAAAGAAATTGTTTGATTTTAATTATTAGGTATTAGTAAGCAATAGCTGAAATAAGATTAAGTTTCATGTGCCATTAAGTTCACCTTTGGCATCACAGGCGTGATCAGAGTTCTATTATTTCTATATATTCTTTCTGGACTAATCTATATGCTTGCAGTAGTTACTTATTCCATGATGGCTATGATAATAGCACCTGTGGATGGTGGATTAAAAGATTTTTTCAAAGGTGAGAAATTGCCATGGAATTACATTCTCTCTTGGACAATATATCTTTGCATAAACAAGACTACTGAAAGTAGGAGAAAATCCAAGGAAATACAGCATAGAAATAGTAACCAGAATTTTATATGCCTTCTCTCCCTCCTATTACTTTTTATTTTCATTTTTCATAAACATTGCATTATCTTGATATTAACTCTTGCACAAAATGAATGGTGTGTGTGTGTGTGTGTGTGTGTGTGTGTGTGTAGTCATGGTTGTAATTTAAGAGTCTTTTGGGTAAAGGAATCACTGAACTGTAAAATATAAGTGACCCAGATTACTGCAGGGAGTCTTGCCTGCTGCTATTAACCCTTACCTCTGTAAAGTAAACCTGTGAGCAAAGAAAGATTCTCACAGCATGCTGTGACCAACATCAATGGGAGCAGAAAAGAATTATAAATAGATGTAGTAGGTAAAATGAAGACAAAAATCTGGATCAGGAAGCCTGAACACGAAATATCAAATACTTAATTTTACTTACATAATAATTGACATCAATTTTTAGCTTCACCTTTCAAATTTAGTTGATTCCTGAGTATGGAGAATAATCATTCATCTATACAGTAATAAGGATCATAATAAAAAAGTGATTTTAGATATTGTAAACATAAACTCATGGGATTAAATATGATCATTTAATGGGGATTGATCTATAGTGAAATAGTATTATTAAGAAAATACTTGATCATAGTCTATATGCATTTACATTTACATTGTCCTATAAACCCCATCATTTTTTAAATAATACAGGAGGGAAATCCTTCCATGACCATTACAGTCCAAATATTCAAGTTAGATTTAATTCCTTGCTTGTTCTCTGACATTATATGTGCTTCTTTCACATTTTTGAGAATTAATTTAAATCCCATCAACATATAAAATTCCCTTTGTATTTAAAACAATATTAAACAAGACATATATTTTTATTTGATTAATCTTCTAAAAAAGAATAAAACTTACAGTCATAATTATAGAATTTTTCTGAGTGTCAGAGACTCTGAGAAAGGAAGTCAACCTTTCTGCAAAGGCCACTGAACCAATTTATAAGTGATCAGCCATCCAAGAAATCTGAAAGTTCTGGTTTTATTTATTCACTGAAAGGAGACAGAGCTTCCCATATTTATTTCACATTCTTAAGACATGACAAGAAATTCCTTTTTCTTAATGTGACTAAAACTGCGAACTTCCAAGTTGATATACCAGTAATGCTAGTCTTCCTCTATATTACCCGTTCAAAGTTTCAATACTTTTATTCAGTCTAATAATGCCTGAAAGCAATGGAATCAACATAATCATAGAAGTGGTTTCTATAGTAACTTTTATCCTGATGATAGTTCACGTTTTTAATGACCTTTATACCAGCTTGTTAAGATGAACAGAAAAATTGTATATCATCGTAATATAGTTGGGCTTGCAAATCCTCAAGGATTATCTTTTAGAATGTCCTTAACTTACAGATGTGTAAACATGGGGCTGCAGATGGTTTAGCAACTCAAAGAAGGTCTTAGAACGATTGCCATGTTAAGACTAGTGTCAAAGACTGACTTTCAATCATTCAACCAGTATCCATTATTATTTCAGAATCTACCTTAAATAATAAGAACAGAATTTTAGAATTGGTTATTGCATTCACGATGTTGTGCAACCATCACTGCTATTTGTTACCGAACATTTTTATCACACTAAGTAGAAATTCAGTATGTATAAGCAATAACTCATCATTCCTGCCTCCTCTAGTCCCTTAATCTATCCTGCCTCTATGAGTTTGTTTATTCTAGATATCTCGTATAAGTGAAAACATACCATATTTGTCCTTTTCTATATAGTTTATTTAATTTAACATAGTGTTTTCAGGTCCACCCATATTGTAGGGTGTATCAGAAAAGAACTTCATTTCTTTTACAGCTGAATAATATTCCAGTGTGAGTGTGAGTGTGTGTGTGTGTGTGTGTGTGTGTGTGTATGTACATTTGTTTATGTATTCATCAGTTGACGTACACGTTTCTACTTTTTTTATAAGTACCTATTTAAATCCCTGTTAGTTTTTTTTTGTGTGTATATACCTGAAAGTCAAATGGCTCATCATATGGTAATTTCATGCTTTACGTTTTAAGGTACCATCAGACTGTTTTCCACAGCGGCTACACAATCTTACATTACCGCCAACAATGCACCAGGTTCTAATTTCTTCACATCCTTGCCAATACTTTTGTTTTCCATCTTACTTAGTTGTCAATATTGCAGACATCCTAGTAGATATGAAGTGGAATCTCACTAATTTGAATTCCCATATTGAGCATCATGTTGAGCATCTTTTCAGGTATTATTGGTCAGTTGTATATATACTTCGGAGAACTATCTATTCAAATCCTTTGCCTGTTTTTAACTGGCTTCTCTTTTTGGCATTGAATTGCTCTTTATGTATTCTGGATACTAAATCCTTATCAGATATTTATGATTTATAAATATTTTCTCTAGTACTGTAGGTTGTGTTTTGATTATAGTTTTAATGTTTTTATAAAGTAATTCATGTGAGATTTTTTATTTAAAAATGACATATTGTAAAAAACTAGCAAAGTAACACTAAAATTTATTAAATGAGTTAATGTAAGTTTTAGAATTACTAATGGGAGCACATGGTGTATTTGAAAATTCTTCCTGGATCTCCTTCTGTTAGAAAGAGACTATTCTAGGGCACCTGGGTGGCTCGGTCGGTTAAGCCTCCAACTTCAGCTCAAGTCATGATCTCCCAGTTTGGTTGGTAAGTTTGAACCTTGCACTGGGCTCTTTGCTGACAGCTCAGAGCCTAGAGCCTGCTTCAGATTCTGTGTTTCCCTCCCTCTGCCCCTCCTCTGCTCATACTCTATGTCTCTCTGTCTCTCAAAAATAAATAAACATTTTTAAAAATCTTAAAAAAGACTATTCTTATTTGCCTGAGATATATTCATATTCAATCATTCCAATAAATGTTATGAGTCATGTTAATCAGCTGTTATTTATGGAAATTCTTCTTAAAGAGATGCTCAATAAGTATACAAATCATGAAAAATTCTTGTACAAGTTTTTAGCAAACTATAAATAAAAGTTACCTTCCTTAATATTATGATTAATATATTAGAAAACTATCACAAAAATATTATGTCACACACACAACATTATGCTAAACTTGAGAAATATTACTGCCTGTTAAATACAGAAGAAGATAACATGACCATTGGTCACTTGATGGTCAACATTTAGCAGAACATACTAAGCAAAACTTGAAGGGTAAAAATATAATATAAATTACTAAGAAGATAATGTTATGCATAAGGACTCCCAGATGAAAAAGTTTGCACAGAAAAGTACCTACCTTCAAAAATTCAGATGGCCATTTCACCATTAGAGCCATTTTGGTGACAAAGACAAAACAAAATAAAACCTTACGATACATATACGCTGACATTATCCAAGTATGTCTTGGGTGGTTTCTCTCTGTTTAAGTTTTTAAAGCAGAAGTTCTCAAGGTCAGAAAATATTCTTGTTTAGTTTTAAGAGTTCATCGATTTAATATGTCCAAGAATAAAACATAATTAAATATTTGCATAATAAGAGTAAGTATTCTTTTCAGAGCATTCTGATGATTTAAATATTTTTGCATTGATCTAAATACTCCTTTGTGATTACATATAGTAAATATATTCTATCCAAAGGTGCACCCTGTGCCATGAATATATTTGCTAATCTAGAAAAACAGAAAATATTTTCAGTAGAAATGACATTCTATAATAGGTTAGTTTCCTGAAAACTTTGGGAACAAAGAGAATTTTAAAACAATATTGATAAAACTGACCCAATAGTACAATGAATAAATTACTATCATCTCTGTTGTACAGGTGGCTAATCTGTGAGTTTAAGAGGTTAATAATTTGTCAAAATATAAATGAAAACAAGCCTGATTCTCCACACAGTCAGTGCTTCCATCAATTCCATTGTTTTTGCAACAATTAAGGACAGAAAACAGGTTTTGAGAGATTATAATAAGAGCCTGTTGATGATTTCTTGTGCTGGAATAAAAAGAGACAGAGGTAGATATGTTAGATGCTGGATAGATAGATAGATAGATAGATAACAGATAATTCATTGTATGTGTGCTTCAAGCCACAGTTACTGGACTCAGTGTCTTAAACAGAATATTACTAGGTAATTTGGGTTTTTTTGAAAGTAAACTTGAATAAGATATTTAAGAAAAGATAAAAGTATACATCACCACTAAGTGGGTTTATTCCAAGTATGTAAAACTGCTGCAATGTTCAGAAAAATTAGTATAATCAATCAGATCATCAGGCTAAAAAAAAAAAATCACACCCTCAAATGAATAAAATCAGAAAAAAAAAAAAAAAGACAAAATCTAACATCCCCTTTCATGATGATGGAAAAAAATGGAAAAAGAACAAAGACAACAAAAAAACCTCTCAGCAAACTAAAAATAGAGGGAAACTTCCATACCTCAAGTGTGAGGAAATGGCATTCAGATTCACCAAGTCTTCCATGGTGTTTCTCAAAGCAGGACTGTCCTTTTCATTCATGAACAAGAAACATAGAGTGCCAAGACCTGTCCTTGTGTGTCCTCTTCAGCCAGTGGAGCTTTTTTGAAATCTGGGTCCTGATGAAGTGCCCAAATTGTTTCAAGCAACCCAAAGAGTCAGGATGGTGGTGGGGAAGCATTCTAGAGGACTTGTCTCACCTATTCCATAAAGGATGGCCCCAAAGCAAGATGGACCAAAAAGCACGTTCCCATCCACTGTCTTCTCGGAAAGGCTAGAGATTTTCACGGAAACGATGGCTTCTATGATGGGGTCCAGCACCATGATGAAGAGGAGGAAAACTCATCAAATTTGTGGAGACCAGAGGAGGAAATGGTGGCAGAGGCTGCTTCACTGTGGTTTGCTTTCAGTGGGGCCGTCAGGTCAGTGACTCCAACAAATCCCAAGGCAGAAAGAAAAGGCTCTCATTCTCTAAGACTCTGCAGCTTTGGAAATGCTAAGCAGACTTTTTGACAACCTACAACTCAGCAACCAATTGTGAAGCATTTGACTACACTTGTGGAAGGCATGGTGATTATGTTTCCATCCAGATGGCTGACAGGCTAACCTGAAAACAAAGGCGTAGACAGCCCTTTTACACTTCCTCGGTTACACGCTTCCAATAAAACTTTTTCTAAATTGCCCCTTTGTCTACATGGAAATAAAATGGTGGTTAAAATATAGTTTTTTTTTAATTTTTATCAAAAATTTTTGATAAACATGTACAAAAACCCTATATCATACTTAATGGTGAGAAACTAGATGCCTTCCCCTACGATTGGGAAACAAATCGACGGTCCCTGTCATCACTTTTATTCAACACCATACTGGAAGTCCTAGCTGATGGAAAAAGTTAAGAAAAGAAAAGACACACATGCTGTGAAGGAGGAAATAAAACTCTCCCTATTAACACATGATATGATAGTCTGTGTTGAAATCTGTAAGAATCAATATAAAAATTCCTGGTACTACTGAATATAACAAGGTAGCAGCATACAAGGTTAATTTGAAAAGCCAATTGCTTTCCTTTGTACTAGCAATAATTTGAAATTTAAAATACAACATTATGCACAAAAATTAGATGACGTAAGTGAAAAACTTCCTAAGTATGTACAAGGACTATATGAGGAAAACTACAAGACTTTGATGACAGAAGTCAAAGGTCTCACTAAATAGAGGGATATCGTATGATCATGAATAAAAAATTCAGTATTGTTAAGGTGTTAGTTCTTCCAAACTTGATCTATAGAGTCTACACAATCCTATACAAAATCCTAGCAAGTTATTTTGTAGATATCAACAAACTGATTCTAAGATTTATATAAAAAGACCCAACAATATTTAACACAATGCTGGAAAAGAAGAAAAAAGTCAGAGGATTGACATTACCAAGCTTCAAAGCTACCGTAACCAGCACAATGTGGTATTGAGAAAGAATAGACAGATCAATGAAATAAAATAGAAAGCGCAGAAATAGACCCACACAAATATAGTCAACTGATCTTTGATAAAAGAGCAAAGGCAAATCAATGGGGAAGTCTTTTCAGCCTATGACACTGGAGCAGTTGGATATCTACATGCAAAAAAATAATAATAATCTATATACAGACTTTACATATTTCATAAAAAGTACCTCAAAATGAATCACAGATCTAAAATGTAAAATGCAAAACTACAAAACTCTTAGGAGATGATAAGTGAAAATCTGACTTTAGATGTGGCAATAACTTTCCAGATAACAACATTAAAAGCATTATCCATGAGTGGAATAAATGATAAGTTGGACTTCATTAAAACAAAAACTTCTGCTCTGCGAAAGACACTGTGAAAAGCATTAAGACATAAGAGACTAATAGGAGAAAACAAATATCAGATAAAAGACAATTATCCACAATATATAATGGACACTTAAAACTCAACAATAAGGAATCAAAAAAATCCAGTTAAAACTGGGCAAGAGATCTGGACAGAAACCTCAGAGAAGATGTACAAATAGCAACAAAGCATAGGAAAAGAAGCTCAGTATCCTATGTCATCAGGGAATTGCAAATGCAAACCACAATGATTACATCACTACACACTTAGAGTGGATAAAATCCAAAAAACAAGCCACACCAAATGCTGACAAGAATGTGGAACAGCAGGAAATCGCATTCATTGCTGGTGGAATGTAAACAGTACAGTGACTTTGGAAGAGAGTTTGGTAGTTTCTTACAAAGCTAAATAGTCTTGTCAGATGACTTCATAGTCATGTGCCAGTTTAGGTGACAATTTGTAGCACATTACTAAGTGAAAGAAAACAGTCTTTAAAGACTACATACTGTACAATGCCAAGTATATGCCTTTCGGGAAGAGCAAAACTATAGGAGTAAAAGATAAGTAGTTGGCAATTCGGGGTTTGGGGAGAGGATGAATCATCTATATGGTAATGGATTAGAGTTGGGACATCAGTAAGAACTCATTTTTCACTTGATGTAATTGTAGATGGCTATATAAAGAGCTAGTATTTACAGATATCTGTATATACAAAGTTTAGTCTATACTAACTATAACTATGTAAATATAACTGACTATATTTTCAAAATGACACTCCAGTAGCAATGAACAAGCCTAATGCCCAGATCTTGATTTTTTTTTTTTTAATGTTTATTTTCGAGAGAGAGACAGCGCAAGTAGGGGGGGAGCAGAGAGAGAGGGAGACACAGAATCCGAAGCAGGCTCCAGGCTCTGAGCTGTCAGCATAGAGCCTGATGTGGGGCTCGATCTCATGAACTGCGAGATCATGACCTGAGCTGAAGTCAGATGCTCAACCAACTGAGCCACCCAGGTGCCCCACCAGATCTTGATTTTTAATACCATTAGCTAATAAAAAGAATGAAGGCTCTGTGGAGAAACACTAATGTTAGGACTGGGGTAGGAAATACACAGGATAAGCCTTGAACATGTTGTCGTGCCAGAAAGTAAGGAAGTGCTCAAAACACACCCACATCCACATACCCCACACACCGCCTCCAACCACGATCATGCTTTCTAATGGGGTATGTCAAAGAGACACAGGATCCCACTGAAAGAGCACCTAATGGCCAAAGTGAGAATGATTTATGCAACAAAATAAACGTGGCATTATTGGATTTTAACCCAAATTATAAAATAAATACCCATATACTCATACTCCTTAGAAAACCATCCTATGATATTCTTAATACTCCTCTAAACTGGTAAAGTCAGTCAGTGGAATTCTGAGACATTTTCATAGCCAGGGGAACCTAAGGAGACAAGACAACTAATGATATGTGGCATCCTGGATGGGATAATGGAACAACAACAAAATACATGAGCTAAAATCTAAGGAGATCTGAGTAAACTATGAACTTTAGCGAATAATAATGTACCAATATTTATTTATTTGTTTGCTTGTTTGTTTATTTACTATAGCAAACGTACTGTTACCTTATACTAAAATAAGATGTCAAAAACAGGGAAAATTGTGTATGTCTAATGTGGGGCATATGTGGGAACTCTCTATACTACCTTCTTAAATTTTCTGTAAATAGAGTACTGATCTAACCAATAAACCTATTAATAAAAAAAAATACCCTTATTTCATCACCTCCATGGAAGTATAGCTTATTTTCTTTCCAAATAGTAATTTATAGTTCAGAAAGATACAATGGAATAAAAGTTTTAAAAATACACATAATTTAGTTTTTAATTACTCTCCAAATACTGGCTTCCGATACTAGGAGAAAAATGTGCACTAGTAAGATGAAATAGAAAGCTTACATTGTAACAGATCAATTGACAAATGAACAGATCAACATGGCAAAATAGCATTGCAAGTTTTTGAGGTTGGGGGTGCTCACCATTATTTGAGGGCTTTAGGGAAATTTGGAAATAGATTTGTACATATATAAATTAAGTCATATTACATCGTACAAATACATATTACATAGATATTCAATATATATATATACATATACATATAATTGGTGTATATTATGAACAAGATGTATGCTTTATTATTGATCTTCTTTATAAAATAATTAAAATTGTCAAAGATGTGGGTTTATTTCCTAAATTATTTTATATTACAAAGATCAATCACCCATTTTAATAAGCTTCAGTTTATTACCTCTTTGCATTTAATATGTTCTTAATCTGTGTATTTAAAGCAATAATATGCATTTTTAAAGTCTTATGTTGTAATTTGAACTTAATAGCAATAACAATTTAATTTTTACTTGCTTGCAAATAATGTATTGTTCTTTCAAGAACATTTTTCTCAGTTATCAGCGTGACAAAAACTCCCTGTAGAATTTCTTAAAAAATTATTTCAATGTTGCACAAGTGAGCAACTTAACTGCATTATCCTAATTTTTTATTTATCCTGTTTTTAAAAAAAATTTTAATGTTTATTTTTGAGAGAAACACAGAGTATGAGCTGGGGAGGAGGAGAGAGAGAGGGAGACAGAGTGTGAAGCAGGCTCCAGGCTCTGAACTGTTAGCACAGAGCCAGACCTGGAGCTCAAACTCACAAACCTCAAGATCATGACCTGAGCCGATGTCAGATGCTTGACTGAATGAGCCACCCAGGCAGCCCTATCCTATTTTTTTTCTAATGAAAATGACTTATCCTTTCCCTATTATCAGAGCACTGTGAGTTCATATATCAAGAGGTAGGCTTAATAAATCCTCTCTCCCTAAAAGCTCTCCTCAGACCAACCATTAAAAAATTGCAGCTTTTTGTTTTCAGTTAAATACAACATTTTGTGTATATAACATATTACTTTAGCAAATATCATGCATGATAAATTTTATACTCAGAGTGCTAGTCTGGGTGAAAAGATGGTAAATCTTGAATGAGGAGCTTTTAAGATAAATTTGCAGTGGTTTATGCCTTATGGTAAAGGTCTCTATACTGATAAATATATATATAAATATATATATATGTATATAATATTCATATATTGATAGATATATTTTAAGTTTACTATGTAGTTAAATATTTAATGGAATTATTCTTAATGATTAGAGATCATGTTTCCATACTCGAAATGACATTTTTTATTCTAAAGAAATATGTTATATGTATTCATCAATCACTTAAATGTGCTATACAAAAATATGTACCATTAATGCAAAACTGTGATGTGTGGAATAAATAGTATTATAATTGGGTACCTTTAAATATATGATTGAAATATTTTAAAGCAAAATTATGCTGGCTACATTTTATATACCTTTGGATATTCAAGATGTATTATATTTATTAAAAAATGATATTTGGGGCGCCTGAGTGGCTCAGTTGGTTAAGTGTCCAACTTTGGTTCAGGTCATGATCTCGCAGTTTGTGAGTTCGAGCCCTGTGTTGGGCTCTGTGCTGACAGCTCAGAGCCTGGAGCCTGCTTCACATTCTGTGTCTCCCTCTGTCTCTGCCCCTCCGCTGCTCATGTCCTGTCTCTCTCTCTCAAAAATAAAAATAAAAGAAACATTAAAAAATGTTTTAAAAATGATATACATTGGGGATACTATCTATTTTATAAAGTCTTCAGAAACTTTTGACTGAATATTTATAAACATACATGCACACTAATACACACACATGTATATACACATATGGATTCAAATAAGTCATTTAGTTCATCTATTTATGAAAATATGAATTTACACTCCTTGAAAGAAACTATGGTTGACCCAAATGCTCAGAAACGAGAGAGAAGATACTTCATTTACCAAACAAGCACATCTTGTTGAGATCTCAGCTCTGAGGACTGTGAAGAAAGCGTGGTGAAGATTCTGTTCTGATGAGGGTGGGGAGATTGGCAAAGAGACCTCTGACCTTCAGAGGCAATAGGCAGGAGTCATCACTCAGGATATATTCTACATACTGTAAGTTGGGAGTTTCACTGTCTGTGTCCTATGATAGCACAGTGGTAAGTGCTCTGCTGAGCAGTGGGGCCTTGTGATACAGGTACTCCTTTTTATGTAGGCTCCGGGTTGGATACTGTAGCTAAGCTAGAGGTTCCATGGTCTATGTAATACCCTTTAATAAATGTATTTCCTTCTTGGGGGAAAAAAGAGAAATGAGCAAGTAGAAGAAATGGAAAACATAATGTATATTTAAAAATTTCACAGTCTCCTTTAAAGTTGTGTTTTTTTTTTTTCCTAGTCCAATGCTTCTCAACAAGGGAAGCAGGGCTCGCTCGGGGACCAGTTGACAACGTCAGCAGACATTTTTGGTTGTCCTAACCTGGTGGGTGTTGCAACTGGCATCTAGAGGGTGGTGGGCACGGATGCTACTAAATATGTTGTGATGTACAATTAAGACCCCTAAAACAAGAAAATTATTGGGCCCAAATTTCAATGGTGCTATGTTGAGAAAATCTGTTGGGGGGGGGAGGAGGGATAAAAATTCTAGCAGTCAGAGTGTGTCTAATGGCACTTAAACAATTTTAGAAACAATATATCCAATACTCAACTTTATGTTTTGTATAATAAGCAGCCTGCTGGCTTCACAAAGCTTAGGTAAAATCTATTACAGGTGTGATTGATATGTGACAGCCTGTTTGATGCTGAACCAAACAGCAGATGGACAATGGAATCTTTAAACTTATAGGTAGATGTGCTCATGAGACTGTAAAAAACCAGAAATGGCAAAAAGACTGGGTACGGCATTAAGCTTTCCAGCATCTATGAAATGGACATTTAATTCATTTATAAATGTATAGGTCATTGTGGTCTCTGCAGGCCTCTTATAAATGTGCCTGAAAAATGAGTGGAGTCAAAGCAATGAAGCAGGAATCATGCGAAATAAGAGGATTTCCATTTGCTACATTAAAACTTTCAATAGTGGCTCAGTTGGTTAAACGACCGACTTCCGCTCAGATCATGATCTCGCGGTTCGTGAATTCGAACCCCGGGGTAGGGCTCTGTGCTGACGGCTCGGAGCCTGGAGCCTGCTTCAGATTCTGCCTCTCCCTCTCTCTCTGCCCCTCCCCCACTTGTCCTCTGTTTCTCTATATCAAAAATAAATAAAATGTAAAAAAAAAAAAAAAAGAAAATTAAAAAAAACTTTCAATTGTAAGCCTTTAACTTTCCATATGTTTAAATAAGTCAAAATTATAGAATATTAAAATATGATAGTAATAAATTAAATACATATTTGAATAAGTTTATTTGGCAATACAGTGAAATTTATCTTTAAAATCACCAAAATGTCAATTAAATTTGGAAAACTATGTAACTAACATCAATAGGTTTATAAATCTATCAAAAAATGAATGTCAATTGTTTGTATGATTTAGATAACATTTGAGGCTTTGTAGTTATCATACAAATGTAGACTCAGAAAAAATTAACTTATTTTTAAAACAGTCATTTTTTTTATAAAGTAAACTATCTTAGAGTTTTAAGTCCTACAGCCTTCCTATTCTTAAAATGTTCTATTCTTTCAGTGCCAAAAAAGACTAATGAGATGGAAAAAGGATAATACAGTATAATATATATCCATACCAGTAATGCAATGAACTCAGGAAGGTAGTAAAAAAAATCAATTAATTTTTATGGGTGTTTTAAGATTTCAATCTTAAATGGTTATTTTCAGAGCTATGTGTAAATGTTAAGATAACACAATGTAAAAGAGCAGATGGTCTTTTAAAGCATATAATCTGCATATAGATTCAATACTATTTTGATAATTTTCGCATAACAAAACCCTTTGTAACTATCAGAAATCTAAATATACTTTAACTCGAGATGCACAAAAAACCTATGTCTCAAACAATTAATTTTAAAATTACGTTTCTTATCTATCTTTAACTGCTCCCGTTAACAACACAGGTACACAGTTCAGTGATCACATCCGTGATTTAAAGTAGAATGCAGGTTCGATTATTTTCATTTTTGTCTTTAAAAATAATAATTACTTGCAAGCATTTTTTAGTGTAGGACCTAAAAGAATGAAAAATCCAAAACACGTGGTTTCCATCCAAATACTAAAGAAGGCATCTGATTTTTGTGAGTACAGGAACCTAATTTTTGCATTCCTTTAGTCTATCCTGAAGAAAAAATTAAAGGAAAATATCATACAGGGTGTCTACATTGTACCATTTTGAATCCATTACCTATATATCTGAGAGGGGTCTCGGATACTATTTCAATCACTTTTATATATTTGAATTGATAATTGTGACTACCAGGAGACTGTGCAAGACAAGTCACCAAGATGCAGTGGATTTTTCTTTTTTTTAATCTTTTGAGGCAATTTTCTCTTCAATCATAAGATTCCATATATCTTTGTGATCTTAGGGAAGGCCTGTGAGATGTAAGCCAATCTTCTCAAGCTTTAATATGCATCCACATCACTTGAGGAGGTGGTTCAAGAGCAGATTCTGAAGGTCCAGAGTCGGGACTGAGATTGCGTATTTCCACACACACTTGATTGATGATGACTATGCTGGTCCTTCCTGCTGACACTGCATTTTTGTGAGGACAAATTGTAAAATTAAATGACTGTACAGTACTTAGCACCACGTCTGAGATACAGGAAAAATAATATGCATACACTGCTAGCCAGCTATTATGTTTTCAAAGAATGTATAAATAGAAGATGCTAGTTTACTAGTTATTAAAAAAATAACTACTGCACCTGTTATCATTTTGCATATGCATCTTCTCTTGTTCTCAGTTCTTGTTTGTTTTTCTCCATAGTTATTATTTTAAGCTTAACTGGTCATGGGGCGCCTGGGTGGCTCAGTTGGTTAAGCGTCCAACTTCAGCTCAGGTCATGATCTCACGGTTGAGTTCAAGCCCCGCATCGACCTCTATGCTGACAGCTTGGAGCCTGGAGCCTGTTTCAGATTCTGTGTCTCCCTCTCTGTCTGGCCCTTCCCCCTCTCAAGCTCTCTCTCTCTTTCTCTCTCTCTCTCTGTTTCAAAATAAATAAACATTAAAATTTTTTTAAAAAAATTAAGTTTAACCGAACAAATTTTTTTTCTTTTTATATGCATGACCTATTAAGAGAGTCAAGTTAATTTGGGGGAGATTTAATTTTTCTCTGTTCTTGGAACATGTATTATTCAAAGTATCATCATTCTTTTTTTTTTAAGAGTTTTATTATTTTTTTTAACATTTACTTATTATTGAGAGAGAGAGAGACACAGAGCGTGAGCAGGGGAGGGGTAGAGAGAGAGGGAGACACTGAATCTGAAGCAGGCTCCAGGCTCTGAGCTGTCAGCATAGAGCCCCATGAGGGGATCTAACTCACAAACTGCGAGATTATGACCGAGCAGAAGTCGGTGGCTCAACCAACTGAGCCACCTAGGCGCTCCCAAAGTATCATCATTCTATTTCTGAGGCTGTGATATGAAAATATGAAAATACAGATTGTTCCTTCAGTACAATCTCTCATTTCTAGAGATACTTCTTTGATATATATATATATATATATATATATATATATATATATATTCTTATCTTTAGAGAAGTTCTAAGTTCACAGAGAAATTGAGTGGAAAATACAGAAAGATCCCATATACCCTGCACCCCTACCCATGCATAACAACCCCCTCCCATCAACATCCCTTACCAAAGTGGCACATTTATTACAATCCATGGACCTACACTGATACATCATTATCACCCAAAGCTAATCATTTATATTAGGATCACTTCTGGGATTGTACATTCTATGGCTCTGGACAAGTATATAATGACATATGTTAAGCACTGTAGTACCATACGGAATAGTTTCACTACCTTAAAAATTCTCTGTATTCTGCCTATTCATCCCTCCTTTTCACCAACCCCTGACAGCCACTGATGTTTTACTGTCTCCATAGTTTTGCCTTTTCCAGAATGTCAAAGTTGAATCATATAGTGTATAGCCTTTTCAGATTTGATTTTTGACTTAATAATATGTATTTATGTTTCCTCTGTGTTTTCATGGCTTGCTAGCTCATTTCCTTTTAGCACTGAATTATATTCCAATGTATGGATGTGCATGTACAATGATGTACATGTATTTATTTACTGAAGGACTTCTTGGCTCTTTCAAAGTTTTAGCAATTTTTAATAGAGTGGTTATTAACACCATGTTCAGATTTTGCGTGACCATAAATTTTCACTTAACCCCAAAACCATAATTTTGATATTTGAGTCAATACCAAAGAGCATGTTCGCTGGATCATATGGTATGAATCTTTAGTTCTGTAAGAGATCACCATATTATTTTCCAAACCGATTGTATCATTTAGCATTCCCAACAGCAATATGTGAGAGTTTCTACTGCTCTACATTCTTGCAAGCATTTGATGTTGTCATTGTTCGGATTTTTGACCATTTTAATAGGTATGTAGTGGTATCTCATGGTTGTTTTAATTTGCATTTCCCTGATGACATATGATGTGAAGCATCTTTTCATATGCTTATTTGTTATCTTCTTTGATAAGCTTGTAAATCTTCTTTGATAAGCTATCTGTGGAAGTCTTTGCCTCATTTTTTAATTGTGCTACTTTGTTTTACTATTATTGAGTTTTAAGAGACATATGTATATTTTGAATAACAGTCTCTTGTCAGATGTCTCTTTTGCTGGGGCGCTGGGTGGCTCAGTTGCTTAAGCTTCTGACTCCTAATTTTCAGCTCAGATCATAATCTCACAGTTCATGAGTTCAATAGTGCAGAGCCTACTTGGGATTCCCTCTCTTCTCCTCTCTCTTTCCCTCTCCACTTGCATGCATGCTCTCTCTCTTAAAATAAGTAAACATTAAAAAAAAAATTGAGATGTGTCTTTTGCAAATATTTTCTCCTACTCTGTGGCTTGTCTTCTCATTTTCTTGACATTGTGTCTTGCAGAGCAGACATTTTCAATTTTAATGAGGTCTAGCTTATCAATAATTTCTTTCATAGATTGGGCCTTTGGTGCTGTATCTAGAAAGTCTTTGCCATACTCAAGGTAATTTAAGTTTTTTCTTATGCTATCTTCTAGGAGTTTATATTTTCATGTTTTATATGAGGTCTATCATCCATTTTGAGTTAATTTTTGTGAAGGATTGAAGTTCTTTCTCTAGATTCTTTTTTTTTTTTTTTTTTGCATGTAGATATCCAGTTTTCCACATACCATTTGTTGAAGAGACTATCTTTGTTCCATTGTATTGCCTTTGCTCCTTTGTCAAAGTCCAGTTGGCTATGTTTATTTGGGTCTATTTCTAGACTCTCTATTCTTTTTATCTATTATTTTGCCAATACCACACCATCTTGATTATTATAACTAGGTTTACTATAATCTTATACTTGGGAAATAGGTTTTTTGTAAAACTAACTTACATTTTGTATGAGCGTATAAGTCTATATTAGTTTTCTATTGTAGAGTAATAAATTACCAAAAATTTAACATCTTAAAATAATATGCATTTATTATCTCTCAAATTTGTAGGTCAGAAGTCGAGGCAGATGCAGATGAACCCTCTGCTTAGGGTCTCACAAGGCTGAAGACAAAATGTTGGCAGAGCTGGATTCTTTGGAAGAAGCTCTCAGAGAGAATCAGCTTCTTACCTCATTCAAGTTGGCAGAATCTAGCTCCTGCAAGTTGGTTTTATGTCTCTGTGTCCTTCCTAGCCACCATCTGGGGATTGGTTTTGGTTTCTAGAAGCTGCCCACGTTTCCTCATAGGCGGCCCCTTCATTCATGGTCAGCAATGGAATCTCTCTCTCATTTCATATCTTTCCCATAGGTTTGAATCTATGTGACTTTCCTTCTGCTGCCAGCTAGAGAAAACTTTCTGATCTTGAAATGCTTCCCTGATTGGGTCAAACCCACTAAAATAATCTCCTACCTGATAGTCAGCTGAGTTGGAACATCAGTTTCATCTGCAAAATTCCATCTTAGCAGTAGCTGTAAAACAAGGGGATGGAATCTTGTGAAGGTTTTGTTTTAGAATTCTGCCTACCATAAACTTTATCTCCAACCCCCTCCCCCACATCCTTCTCCCCATACCCAGGATATCTGTGGTATTGTCTGTATCCCTATAGGAATTTTATATATTCTTTTAGCTCTATACATCTTCTTGGAAAACGAGTCAATTAGAAGATATTTCATTTTTGTTTTGTCTATCTAATATACGATATTTTCTTTTTTTTTTCTTTTAGCTATTCCTTCACTCTTCATCTTTGTCACAATTGTGATTTCCCTCTGGTTTGTCATTACTGTTTCTAAGAATGCAGAAATCTTATTCTTTAGAGAATCAACCTCGGTAGCAGGGAAAAGGCTTATAAAATATTGAAAACCTTCAAAGATGCACAATTTCTTCTTAATTTTGAACCAGTACCAGTACTTGTACCAGTAACCTCAAATGACTAAGTTCCTTAAGCCTGCTAAGAATTTGCATCATAAAATACCACACATATATTCATTTTAAGACTATTGATTAATTAAAACACTATTACCACTATTGATTAATTAAAACGAAGACTCTTAAGTTTTTAATAATTTCCAGAATCATTTGGAAAGCTCATTAGAAATGTAGATTTGGGGCGCCTGGGTGGCTCAGTCGGTTAAGCTTCCGACTTCTGCTCAGGTCACGATCTCACGGTATGTGAGTTCGAGCCCCGCGTGGGGCTCTGTGCTGACTGCTCAGAGCCTGGAGCCTGTTTCAGATTCTGTGTCTGCCTCTCTCTCTGACCCTCCCCCGTTCATGCTCTGTCTCTCTCTGTCTCAAAAATAAATAAACCTTAAAAAAAATTTTAAAAAAATGTAGATTCTTTGGCTCCATTTCACACAGATTCCCACTTAATATGTCTAGGGTGAGGACAATACAACTACGTTGATGCTAATTCAAACAATAAACACACGTTTAGAAACAACATCCTGGCCTCCATGTGCGCACACACACACACACTTATGCAGCACTGGAACACGTATATGCAGTCGTATCAAGTGACAACCTTACCTCGATTCTCAAGTGAAATTATAGTTTTTTTCCTGCGTATTTTATGTTACAAATTTCCTCACCCAGGTGCAAGGGACTTTTGTTCTGATCCCTGAAAGTAGGACTGTAGGCCACACAATCATTATTAACTCCTATCCAGCCTCCATTTTTCCTCCATTCATCTAGGCACTAGGCACTATTACTGTTCAGGGAGCAAACTGTTCAAAAAATAGATGACACTGGGAATTGAAGATAAAGATAAATGTATATTCACGAAAGGCTTATGTGCTTCACAAGGAAGTTTAGACTTCAAGCCACAAAGAGAAAGAGGCTTTAGCTGGTTGAGCAAAAGCCAGTCCCTATAGCCCTGATATGCAGGATTTAATATATAACTAATGGCTTGCATGTCTCTAGGAAGAGCTGGTGGGCCTGAGGTTAGGGAAGCTGCCAACAAAGGCCAGGCTAATGGTAAAAATCCTCCTCTGATGTGGCAGCAGGTGGCTCTCAGAACTTAACACAGCTCCTATGACCTGTCATGAATATTGTCAACTCCAACCACTTCCTCTGCTGCAGCTAAGCAAGTGTTTTGCGAGAACTCACCAGTGAAACCCACTGAATGTCACATCTGGCCACACTTCTAGTAACTGATGGGGTCTGTGTATCGTGGGCGCCTGGTCCTTCTCACCTTTTTCTCAGGTTTCCAGGACCATGTATACATTGTTGGTTTCCTTAAATCCTTCCCTCACCATTTTATATAGGTCCTAATTTTTTTTTTGTTAAAAGATCAATGTTAATGTTCAATCTCCCCCTACCACCCACCCCAGGGCCCTGACTAATGGCCTTACAATTTTAGATAATGCCTTGCAATATAGCTGAACATCAGAAGTGATCTATTAGTAGTGGGATAATTAAATGTACCTCAATATTAACTGAAAAAGTCCAATTAACTCAGCAGATGCCAAAATATAATCATCTTAAATAAACCATTTCACATGGTCCTTATGTATTAGAAGCATAGTTACAAAACTTCAACAGTGTTTTGTTTTTTAAATGGATTTTTTAAAAAAAAATTTAATGTTTATTTATTTTTGAGAGACAGAGAGATAGACTGCAATCGGGGGAGGTGCAGAGAGAGAGGGAGACACAGAATCTGAAGCAGGCTCCGGGCTCTGAACTGTCAGCACAGAACCCTGTGTGGAGCTTGAACTCATGAACTGTGAGATCATGACCTGGGCTGACGTCGGACATTTAACCAACTGAGCCACCCAGGCGCCCCATCAGTGTTTTGTTTTTTAAATAATAAACCCTCAAGAATACCTTTTGCATGTTTCTTCTAAATAATGAAGATATATCAAATCAAATTTTAAAAATGATCATGAATAAAAATTTTGCAATTACTAAATATCCTTTTCATTTTTCAATAATTTTATAGTATAATGCTTTTAATAAATGAGAAAAATGTGTGAAATAGTCATAGAAAATATACATGAGTGTATTTTTCATTTTTTATGTATAGAATGGCCTCTGACATTATAAGAATTTCTTCTGTTTTTGTTCAAAAAATGTAATAGTGACAAGCTTTCTGTGGCAATTTCTTGTGTTTAGATTTTTATATTTGCTTTATCTATGTGGATAGAAAGGATGAAAAACAAAGAATAGACACTCATAAAAAATAAATCCACCTCTCCTTTTCTTAATATATGTATAATGTTAGGAGAATCAAAGACAGAATCTGTACAGCCAGAACTTCATCCATGTTCATTGAACAAGTAGCTATTTTAAAAGCGTTTAGTTAGGGGTGCCTGGGTGGCTCAGTCGGTTAAGCGTCCGACTTCGGCTCAGGTCATGATCTCACGGTCCGTGAGTTCGAGCCTCGCGTTAGGCTCTGTGCTGACAGCTCGGAGCCTGGAGCCTGTTTCAGATTCCGTGTCTCCCTCTCTCTGACCCTCCCCCATTCATGCTCTGTCTCTCTCTGTCTCAAAAATAAATAAACGTTAAAAAAAATTTAAAAAAAAATAAAAGTGTTTAGTTATAATCTGGTACAAATTTACACAAATCATGAAAAGGCTCTAATTCCAAGATCAGTTCGAAAGGACATACTAATAAGGCCTAAGAAAATAACCAAAATTAATCCATACTTAACTACATAATGCCAACTTTGAAAGACAGTGCAATTTTAGTAGTTTCTTATGGCTGCTGCAACAGATCATCACCAATTTGTTAGTTAAGACCACAGAAGTTTGTTTTATCACTGTTGTGAAGGGCAGAAGTTTGGAATCAGTATCGTTGGGCTGAAATCAAGGTGTTGATTAGGCCATACTCTCTCCGGTGGCCTTAGCGGATAATCTATTCTTTGACTCCTCCAGCTTCTGCTGGCTGCCAGTGTTCCTTACCTGAGTCACTCCAATTTCAAGGGCAGCATCTTCAAATCTCTGTCTACTTCTGCTCGATATCACTTTATCCTCTGTATCTTCCCTTCATAAAAATACATGTGGTTACATGAAGCCCACCAATATAATCTTAGATAATTTTCCTGTCTTAAGATTCTTAAATCAATCACACCTGCAAAGTCCTTTGTTTGTTTTTGTTTCTATCATGTATAGTAGCTTTCACAAATTCTAGGGATTAAGATGTGTGCATATTTTGGGGAGTCACTGTATAGTTTATCACCACATTCTTTTGTCTTTGAAGTTGTAATGTCTAGCAGAGAACCTGACAATAGTTAAACAATAGTTGGAATTTAACAAATATTATCACAAAAATGAATAAATGGAGAGATTTAATAATCATTAAGAGTTTCAGGCATTTGTATAAAACATTTTGATATTTTGCTTTATGAGCCTCTATTTTTAACATTTATATCAAACTATTAAATATATCCTTTTTTCTGGAAAGTCTACAGGTCAAAAATAAATCATAGAATTCAATGTAGAAATTTATTCTTCTTAAATAGTTACAGGAGTGGTAATTTAAATTTTTTTTAATGTTTATTTATTTCTGAGACAGAGAGAGACAGAGCATGAGTGTGGGAGGGGCAGAGAGAGAGGTACACAGAATCTGAAGCAGGCTCCAGGCTCTGAGCTGTCAGCACAGAGCCCGACGTGGGGCTTGAACTCACAGACCGCGAGATCGTGACCTGAACCGAAGCTGGACTCTCAACAGACTGAGCCACCCAGGCGCCCCACAGCAGTGGTAATTTAAAACATCCTCTGTTATTAGAAATAAGATATTCTATTATTTTTCCATGCTATTTTGTATTGCATAAACATCTTGAGGCAATCTATTTTTGTTTGTTTCTGTGTTTTCTTTGGGGCCAATTGTGTGCGTGTTTGTGTGTGTGTGTGTGTGTGTGTGCGTGTAATTCCATACAATCAAAGAAATCAACTTACATGGATGTGTTAAACTTACCTACATAGTTCTCTGACTTATCTATGTCACTCATGTTAATGTTTTCCTCTTATAAAAAGATGTGAGGTCTCTTCTCTGCCACCTACTTTCAAATCCTTTGAGAACAATTTTAATAAAGACTGTCAGGTATGGAATAATTATCATTGTGTGTTACTCTCCAGTAATGAAAAATACTTATTACTTCGCCAAGCTATATTTGAAAGCTTAGTTTTTAAATTTATATATTCCTTGTATAACTTTTGCATTATAAAATACAAATGTCAATATTTTTTAATGTACACATAAATGTAAAATTATATGGAAAGTATCTGGTATAGTGCCAAGTTCAAAGAATATTAATTTCCTTTTCTGCTTCCTTTGTTAGCCACTTAAGGGTATAAGAACCATGTTATAAATTTGCCATTATTAATATATTTGAATGAAATATCTTATTGGAAAGTTTAAATGTTACTGAAATATTTCAATATAATTCTTCTTCCGAAATATTTAACAATCAGAGAAATTTTAATCAAAATAGCATATGAAATCTTTTCTTTTGATTGCAGATGTAGGTGTGTATAGTATAGGGAGGGTTATTGAATAAACATTTTTTGTCTCCTTACCACTGCCCCAATTCCTTGGACTGAACTGAAAGCCCCACACTGTCTCTGACTTTCTGTGTCATCCACTATTAACATCGAGAAAGACTCTTGACATTCATGATTATATTATTGTGGCATTCCCTTCATGTCCTGCGGCAGGATCAGGAGATGAAAAACCGAACTCACCTTGAACTACTTGTATTTTCTAAATTATCCTTTGGCTAATAAATATGGACAAATATTAGGAAGTAAAAATAAACTCTAAAGTAATCTTTAAAAAGGCATACATATAATCATTGTATAAAAGATATTCACATACTTGCGTTCTTCACAATTTCTCTAAGACATGATATCCTGAAAATAAAATTTAAGAAGTTTTATTACAGTGCAAGTAATAGAAAATGACATGTGGTTCATTTATTATACTACTTGAACATCATCCATTGGGATAAATTTAAAGAAACAGTTCCTCATTGTCCCACCATATGTGGCACAGAACCAGGAAAACTGGCAGACTAGATGTCAGAACAGAGGAGAGGGTCATAGCCTCTAGAATTGTGGGATTTCAAGTTGCTGGACTGAGGAATCATTGGCCTTTCACCTTGTACAGTTAGAGACTTACATAAAATAGTAATAAAATATGCTATTACACTTGTTTTTGTCACCTGAGTGTCCATGGTTGGTTAAACAGTGACTGAAGGACAGGTTTTGAAGTGGCCAGTATTGTTTGTCTTAAACACGGAAATTCCTGGAGTTGATGTGAGGCTAACTGCTGGATCCCATGGAGTTGGCAGGAGGCTAACATTTTTTCTGAGAAACCAGCATACAGTACTCAGTCTTAAGCGAAATAAACATTATCTCAGAGCAATATTCCAGAAACACGGAGAATAATAATAACACTGAAAAAGAGAATGGAAACAGAAACTATCATTGGGTCCAAAAATGGATTTTGTATAAAAAGGATAATGGATACAGTGAAAATTTAGTTCAAATAAGTATACAAAAAATAAAGATTCAGGGCTCAATGCCTCAGTGAGTTAAGCATTTGACTCTTGATTTTGGCTCAGGTCATGATCTCACGGTTCTTGAGATTGAGCCCCACATTGGGGGCTGCTTGGGATTCTCTCTCGTGTCTCAGGCCCTCCCCTGCTTGTGTGCTCTCTCTCTTTCAAAATAAATAAATAAACATTTTAAAAATAAAGATTCAATAGGTATTAAGGAGTTATATTGAGGTAAACATGAGAAACATAACAAAAATAAATTGTTATAGAAAAAATAATATATAACATGAATGCTTGTAAAGATGAGCACTGGGTGTTGTATGGAAACCAATTTGCCAATAAATTTCGTATTAAAGAAAAAAAAGAAACTTACTGGTAGTAATAAATACATTTTCAAGGACAGATTCTCTAACATTGTAATGGTGGTGCAGAATTCACTTACAACTCTAGTTTAAAAGTTAAAAAAACTAATATATCAAAAATACCCATAACTAAAATATCATTACTGGATGCATTATATTAAAAGGATATAAATAAACACTAATAACTTAAAATATGAGGGGGTAAGAAGTAAAGATATAAAGTCTGCATAATATCAAAGTTAGGTTGATGCCAATTTAAAATCAAATGTCATGAATATAAGATATCTTATGTAACGCTCAGGTAACCACAAAGGACAAGCATGTAGCAGACACAAAAAAGAATGTGATTAAAGGCATAAAATTAGAATACAGACCCATGAGTGAATCCAGTTAAGATCAGCTGAGCAAAAGCTACATCAGTAGAACCCCTCCACTGAGGCTGGGCCAAATTGCCAACACACAGAGTTATGAAGTAAAAAATTATATATGTTTTATGCTATTATTCTGAGGATGGTTTACAGTATTCCAAATCTAACTGATATAATACTCAACCAAATATGGGTAAGATCTGTACAAAGAAAACTATAAAACATTTTTGAGAAAAATGAAAGATTTAAACAAGTTGAGGTACATATGCATATTAAGGTCACATATAGGAAGATGTAAAGTTGTGAATGCGCCACAAATTGATCTACAAATTCAATGTATTTCCAAAAACAACCTTAACCAGAACTTTGAATAGAGAATGAAAAGTGAATTATGTAATATTTAGGGTAACAAAAACGGTTGGGACTCACCAAGAATTCTTGAATGCAAACAAACAATCAGAATTCATGGACTTACTCAGATTCAATCAGTTATCAGGACCACAGTAATTAGGACACATACAGCAATCAGGACAGTGTTACATTGTCATAAAGTAAGACCAATGGCGTAGTACAGCAGAATAAATTATCTAGAATTATAAATACACATAAATAAACACTTGATTTTAGTAAAGTTTACATTTAGGAAAGATCGCTTTTCAATAAATGGTGGTGCCAAGTGGATATTGACATGGAAGAGAAATTATTCATGACCTTACCAAAAGTTACACACAAAAATTAATATCTAATTTTTATAATATCTAAACATTAAAGTTCATCAGTAAAAATTAGAGATTTAAATACGAAAAAAATAAAAAGAACGACATGTTCTGGAAGAACACCATTTTTAGTATAAAATCAACAACTAGATAAACTATTTGAAATACACATAACTTGCAACATTGTTTATATCCAAACTATATGAATATGTTTGAAAATACACAAATTAGTAAGAAAATGAACTATCATCTGGTTGAAAATGGCAAATGAAACTTGAAGATAATTTCACAAAGAAATGTTCAGATAGTCAAGAAAACACAAATAGTTATAGTACCTTATTATTTGTCAAAAACAATACAAAATAATACAAACACTATATACACATTGGAGTGACTAAGAGAAAGATGGTCAATAAGCTGTGTGAGAGACATTCTCAAGCAATGGAACTCTTATATACATTGCGTGTGAGTGTGTAAATTTGTACAACCACTTAGAAAAACTGCTAGGATCTACTGAAGCTGAATAAAATATTTCCTGATGACCCAGCAATTCCACTTTAGATGACTCTATCCTTATCTTATATGAAACCATATTTTTTAAGTTTATTTATATTGAGACAGAAAGAGAGAGAGCAGGAGCATGTGGGAGACGGCAGAGAGAGAGATAATGAGAGAGATGATCTCCAGCAGGCTGTATGCTGTTGGTGTGAAGCCCCACATAGGGCTCGAACCCATGAACAGTGAGATCATGACCTGAGCTGAAATCAGGAGGCAGGCGCTCAAAGGACTGACCTACTCAGGTACCCCCAAAACATATATATTTTTCAAAAAGACATGTATAAGAACATTCATTGACGCTTTATTTGTAATAGCAAAAACTTGTAAGCAAAATGAATTGTGGCATATTTATTGAATGAAATAATACATGATGATGAAAATAAATTAATTTCTGTTACACAAAAGAACGGAGATGAATTTTTTTATATATAATGCTTAGTTTCTACTAAGTATTAGTTTTTACGAACCAATACAAAAGTCATATTAGATATTTAGTATCGTTTCATTAGCAAGTATTTTAGTATAAGGAGAATTAATAGTTATATTTTACCAGAGATAGTTTATAGAATATATTGCCTTTGATTGTTGTTTAAATAGACTTGAGAACCATCTGAATTATGGAAAAGTTAAATTATGGATTTAACTGGTAACTAGAGTTAATTTATTTGAAGTAACTTTTAAACAGTATTAAAAGAAACTTTCCTTTTTCCTTCTATTGCCTCAGATTATACAGTATAAATGTTATTAAAACAATACAATACAATAAAAATAAAATAAAATGAAGAAAGGTGGGCTTTCCAGGTTTCAATTTCTTACTCTTGGTTTTATAGCAGCAATACAAATATGTCAAATGTAAAAAGGAAGAAATAAGAGTATTTGTACCAGAATATTGTCAATCATCTGACCAATAATATTTCCAAGCTCTGAAATGGTTGGTACCATTCACTAATTTTTTTTTTCCACTTCTCTACACTTTGCCTGCATCCACCTTGCTCTAACTCACCTGCAGTAGCTGCTTATATAATCTGAGTACATTCATCTTTTGAACATGATCAGCCTTGTAGAGCTGGGTTACAGCTAACATGACATCGGTGCTGATAGATTGACTGCATTTCACTACTTCTCTGGTGTCGGTCATGTGTTGCCTTATGATGTAAAGTCTGGTTCATAGATTACTGATGAGACTACTCAAGAAACTGGATGGATGTCTGTGGCGAGTTCAACTATCAGAGTCATAAAGAGGAGGGACAACACCATTACTCTGAAGACCTGGATGTTGACACATCAGTGAAAATGATCTATTCATGTATTTTTCTAAAGTTGGAAAACTACTTTATTTCAAAGATGGTATTTACCAAATTGTACCAATACATGTTGTACCTGTTCATTTGCATATATATCCTAGTCCCGTGGTGCATAGAGAGCAGATATTTGTTTTAGGTATGATATTACTGTTTTGAAGATCAGTCCATTTATAAGAAAGTTTCTTTTAACTTGTACATTTACAAGACACAGCTGAGCTGAATTCTTTATCAGTGTGCCTTCTAATAGAATTCCACTATTGCCTATTTCCCACTGAGTTTGAAAAGAATAGTCTTTTGTTATGATAAAATGCTCTTGATTCTGTGTAGAAAAGGATGGTACAATTTTATGGCAATGCAATTTATGTTAACAACGTAGATGAGCCTGTAACTGCTCTCCCATTAACATTGTTGTTTTTCTCTGTTCACCATTTTCTAAAAAGTCCACCTTTAAGGTTGGAATATTTCATACTTTTCTCCAAACAAAATGTGTCTTTTTTATAAAAACTCACTTATGTCAGACGAGCTGTTATTCTGGGTAAGGAGATGGGGAGAAAAAAGTCATTTCTATTTTCCCCAAAGGCATTTTATTCATGAGCAAAGTCTAAATGGCAAAATCTTATTTCTTCTACAAGTTTGCTCATGAGGATAAATGTTACTCCACTTATAAGAAATAGCATATGATAGTGAAAGTGCTGACTAATTTAGTCCAATATAAAAATATCCAATTGAAAAGTAGGGTTTTCTTTTTCTTAATGTAAATAATTCAGTCACTATAAAACTAAAAAAAATAATTTTTCTGTGCCCGTGATATTTATGTATGTAGCATCAAAAACAAAATGGACTTTAAAAATTTTAATAGATTTAGAAAAAATAAGATATATAGATGTAAAATCAGTATAAATAGAGCCTATATGTGTGTGTGTGTGTGTGTGTATGTGTGTGTGTATGTGTGTGTGCATATGTATATGTGTGTGTATGTATATGTGTGTGTGTGTATATGCACATGCATAGTCAGTAAGATTAGAAAGAAGATGGCTTGAATGGTTTTTCAAGTGATAGAATTAACATATAAAGTAATCAGAAGAGGCAACTGAGGAAGAAGGTGATGGAGTGAATGGGAAATATTTAGTGCCCAAGGTGCTTTTAATATGCCCTTCATGTTGACTAAACATTATGTAAGTTTCTTCCCGACTATAGGCTCCTGATCTACCTTTTCTTTCTTTTTTTTTTTTTTTTAATGTTTATTTATTTTTGAGAGAAAGAGCACAAGCGCCAGAGGGGCAGAGAGAAAGAGGGAGACACAGAATCCAAAGCAGGCTCCAGGCTCCAGACTCCAGGCTCTGAGCTGTCAGCACAGAGCCCCACGTGGGGCTTAAACCCAGGAACTGTGATATCATGACTTGAGCCGAAGTCGGACGCCTAACCGACTGAGCCACCCAGGCTCCCCTAAGTGACTTACCTTTTCTTAGAGCATGTACCTTAGATGACTTGTCATTGCAATTTTTTTCTCTGACCTCCTTTGAAATGTATATAAACCTCTTCTTGCTAGGTATAGGGCCCATGGAATGTCTTTCTTAAGGACCTGAGGCCTTCCTTTTGAAATGTAATCATCAAGAAAGGTAGCACCCTGTTTCTTAGTCCCTGTGGGAGGCACTAGCCTAACTTCCCTGGATGCCGGCTACAAAACACAGATAGCATAATCATAGAGAGCAGCACTTACAAGCACAGAAAAAAAACTCAAAAGTGTTCATCCCATTGATCAATCTCCACCTCGACAGTATGTCCTCCAGTACTTTTCTGCTAGCTTACCTCCGTACTTAAAACCCTCCTGGCTTTGTGTCAGTGGAGTTGAGTTAAATCTGCAACAACCTTGAATAGTCTCCCTTGCTTATTTAGTTTTGGCTGGTAAACATTTTCTCTGACCTTAGCTATACAGGAGATTCAGAGAGAAGTAGTACTTTTTTTTTTTGTTTTGTTTTGTATTCCTTTCTATAGTAGTGAGGGTTTTTTTTGAGGGGGGGAGGTGTTATTTCATTTAATGAATTTAATCTATTCAGTTAGTGAGAGGGATTGTGGTAGATTAACTGCAAAACTTCCCACAATTATTTATCCCTGTATCAGTGTCCTACCCAATGTGTATTTGCGGCTTCAACTCGTAAGAAGAAAAGTTTAATTCCATACTCTCTGAGTCTGGGCTTGCTTTGTGACATGCTTTTGCCACTGCAATGTGGTGAAAGTACTTTTGCAAGTTCTGAGACTAGGCTTCAAGAGACATCCACATTGTTTTGGGATGATGACACTGCCATGGAAAGTAGCCTGAACTAGCTGGTGAAAGATAAGACACCATTCGGAAGAAAGCTCATTTTCTCCACTCTTGACTTCCCAAAGAGTCTACGGTAGCCATTTCCTAAAGTGAGAATAACCAGCCAAGACAAACAGAGCAACCTACGTAATGCGCAGTTGACCATGGATGCCTGGGTGAAAACATTTGAGACCAAATGACCATTTTAAAAATTAGCATTAAATATAATTTTTTTAACTTGAAATATCTGTCTTAAATTTTGTAAAAATAAGCATGAAATAAATGTGATCTGTTATATGCATGATTTTATCTTTAGAAACTGGTTCACTTAACTATTATTTTCTATTTAAATACGCTTGTGAGTTTAGATAGAACATTGGAGAGAATATTTGAGTCCTCCTTGTCAGATTATCATCTAAAATTTTTATGTGTTCTCTTGGTTAGGCAATGTTTACATTTTCTTAAATAAGAAATTGGAAATTAAGTGTGTGTTTATGTGTACATGTATGTGTGTCCGCACATGCCCATGTGTTTGTAAAATAAGTTGTGGGTCAACTGTGCCAAGAGTTAAAATTATGTTTGCATGATTGTGCCTTTCTTACATGTATCCTGCACCTTTATTGTAGTATATACATATGCTATGTACAGAAAGAAGTATAGATACCTACTTTCCACCCCTGACTCTAGAAATGTTTATTTAGTGCCTAATATGTGTCATGAACAATGTTATTTACTGAGGATACATATGAAGAAGATATGTGTAAGCATTGCCAGTTTTATGGGTGAGATTGGCAATAAGCAAACATGTATGAGAACTTAATGGATGTAATTGTGAGAAATATTATGTGAAGTACACCATGCTGTAAGATTACAGAAACTTGCAGGTCAAGTGACATAGGAAATGGGAACTAGAATCAGGATGTATTAGGCAAAGCTATATATATGTCTTATATATTGCATTATATGATATATCATATCCTATCATATGCTTAATATATTAATTATATAATGTATGTTATATTCATGTTTAATATATACAAACATCTGCTCAAATCTAGAATTATGATTATGATGGTGCCAAGGGAGTATTCCTGGAAAAGACAATGAAATGCTGAAGAATTCTGAGTGGGGAGGGGCATTTATTGAACTTAAGGGAAGAATACAATGGGTAGAGAAAAAAGACACAAATCACTGATTTATGCTGGAGAGGTGGGGCAAGCAACATCATGTTGGACTATATATATAATTCAAATGACCAACAGCTTTACCCTTAAGCCACTATTTTTCATGTGGGGAAGTTATATGAGTTTAATATTTGCCAGTTATATGATATAAAGATTATAAGGCTTAACTCTTACCTTTAAAGAGCTAATAGTCTCATAAGGGAGATGCACATATTTCTATTGTATTTATCATTAGTGTTTAATGATGAATATATTTATGCACACATATATAATACTTTTGTTTCTTTTTTTAAAATTTTTTTAACGTTTATTTATTTTTGAGACAGAGACAGACAGAGCATGAACGGGGGAGGGGCAGAGAGAGGGAGACACAGAATGGAAAGCAGGCTCCAGGCTCTGAGCCATCAGCCCAGAGCCCGACATGAGGCTCGAACTCACGCAGGGCGAGATGGTGACCTGAGGTGAAGTCAGACCTCAGCGACTGAGCCACCCAGGAGCCCCAAATATTTTTGTTTCTAAATGGAGGTGGACAGCAACAAGTTCACTTTAGAAAATTTACCTTTGATACAGAGAAGATTAATAATCCTATTATCTATATGGATCTGGATGCTAGATCTGATTATTGCTTGCCTGAAAATAAAGATAGAGTAGTTATCACTAGAAGCAAATGATTATGTAGAAGTAGCAGCTCATGTTGGCATTTTACACAGAGATTGGTGATGAATTTGTGACTCCGGCGCACTGCCAAGTATGTAACTACTCTGGAAAATAATTCAATAAGCAAACTGGCACAGTTGGACATGTCTATTTGTGACTATGCCCGTGAAACTGGGACGATGCTATGAAGTCACCAGACACATTTTATTCTCTTCACGGGCATGGAGCTAAACCACATTTTTTTCAGCTTTTCTAACATCTAAAGTCATGAGATTGAATTTTGACCAGAGGAACATGGGTACAAGTGATGGTCCCAGGCTACATGGCTAAGACCTGTCGTGATGTCCTGTGTTCTTGTTTTTTGCTGGCTGAATACAGTGTATCCGGTGGAGAACCCTGAATCTCTACTGGATGCGAAACCCAGCTGGCATGCTTGGGCTGTGATAGGACAGAGAAATAAGCCATTTATTGTGGCATAGCCCTGATATATTAGGGTTTACTTGCTACCACATCATAGCCACGCCTAACCTAACTTTTCTAGGTAGGGCAAGTAGAATGATTTGGTGAAAATGTTATTTTTTGCTTAAGGAACCTATGACCTGAGGGTCATCTGTATCTATATGCTATTTCTCAGAAGTCTCCTGAGAAATTTACATTCGGACACTCACAGATTCAAGATTTGAGAAATATTGGGAGGAATGGAAAAGTTAACAAGAATTTGGTGGATTTGAAAACCAATGAGTTATTAGGTGTGAATTACATATGCTTATGTTTTAGTTTAAATTGCATGCTGCTGGGGCGTCTGGGTGGCTCAGTCGGTTGAGCGTCCGACTTCAGGCTCAGGTCACCATCTCACGGTCTGTGGGTTTGAGCCCCGCATTGGGCTCTGTGCTGACAGCTCAGAGCCTGGATCCTGCTTCGGATTCTGCATCTCCCTCTCTCTCTGCCCTTCCCCAGCTCATTCTCTCTCTCTCTCTCTCTCTCTCTCTCTCTCTCTCTCTGTCAAAAATAAATAAACACTAAGTTGCATGCTGCTATTTTTTACACTATAGTTAAAATTACGATGTATATTGTCTGCAGTAAGTTTTAATATGAAATCTAAGATTTAGCCAAGTGTTTTACTAGCCCACAAAATTGTCTCCTCAAGCAACTTTTCCTCAGGAGAATTGTGAAATGTTCATTAGTTAATTAGGCATTCTAGATGGCTAAGTAACATAATATTTTCTTTGATTGTTCTGCTTTAATTAACTATATTTGGAAAAATGTTTTTTATTTAATTTAAAATTCAGAATCATTCTACCTATAAATTAATATTGAAGTAGTACAGGAAGCTGGTATTCAATTGAGTTGGAAACATTTTATGTGCAATGTTCAGTGTAGTAAGAGGATTTATTGAAATATTTAATTAAAATGAGAAAAGTATATTGTTTTTACACCTGGCTCCTGGAGTGTATAACAGCTGTCCTTTAATGCCCTTGTATTATAACTGGTGTTACCCTGACTGCTTTTAAATATAAAGCATTTATTTTGAATTTATTTATTTTAAATTTAAGAACTGCACTTCATATGAAATAATGATTACTATTAAGAAAATGTTTCATCTATTATTTATTATACACTCATTTTAAAGAAGATGTGTGTGTGTGTGTGTGTGTGTGTATGTGTTATTTAGGAACGCGTATTAAAACATGGTGAAATTGGGGCGCCTGGGTGGCTCAGTCAGTTGAGCATCTGACATTTGCTCAGGTCATGATCTCACAATTTGTGGATTCGAGCCCTGCGTTAGGCTGTGTGCTGACAGCTCAGAGCCTGCAGCCTGTTTCAGATTCTGTTTCTCCCATTCTCTCTGCCGCTCCCCCACCGAGCCCTCTCTCTCTCTCTCTCTCAAATAAATAAACCTTAAAAATAAAAAATAAAATAAAATAAAATAAAATACGGTGAAATCATTGAGAGAGTTGAGAAGTAATAAAATTTTCTTTTAATACGTGTATTCTTGGTGTGGTAAAACATTCAGAGGATGCTGTACATATGCAATAAAGGAGAATTTGCAGAAAATAAATGTTTTTTTCCTATGTTGAAAAATAAATTATGATAATACAAAATAACATTGACAAAAAGGCAATAATTATACCTGACCTTGTTTCTACAATGGCTAGAGATTTATAATAAATGCAAATATCTGAATTATAATATAAATAATTGTAATCAGAGTCAACTCAGTGTCAAACGATTAACACATGATGGTGTGCAGCATGTATTTTCAGGTGTTTAGAGAAATTGTCAAAGGTAAAAAGCCACACTAATCTCTCCTATTATTTTTAGAACTTTATTAGCCAATACTGTTATTTAATTATTTCTTAGATACACAGCTTGCCTTCTCATCAAGCCAGTATGCCCAGCACAGTAGTATGAGTTACTACATTCCTTTTAAGAACAGCATATTTGTCAAGGGCTTACAGAAACATACAAAGATTCTGCCCTCGGAACTGGTTTAACAAATCAGAATATTTGGGCTAGAGTAGTATCAACTGAGATGCATTCCCATTACACTTTTAAAGTGAACTGAAAATATCAACATTTAACTAAAGTTAGTTTCAACAACTTCATCTAAGAAGGACCAGCCGCTATAATTACCATCAATGGTCCAGAGGGGATAGATAACAAAGCACAGTATTACACATAACATTATATCCTGGTCGAGACAGTAATAATGGTTATGTTACAGCTGTTTAAAATAATGTGCAACATTGTCCCCTGCTTTCCTGTGACTTCACTATTAGTTATAAGAACTAATCTAAACTGCAAAACAAACAAAATTGTATTGGATTTTAAAAGAGGGTTTCTTTTCTCCCTGTTATTTCACCTTAGGTAACTCTTATAACAATATCACTCTTGAAACCCAGGTAGTTGATTTCTTTTCAATTTATGTTTCTAAAGTTGGGAAGAATAGTAGAAAAGCACTCATGCTGTTCGTTTTCTTTCTTTTTTAATGAATCTGATTTTTTTAAGGGAAGGTAATAAAGTCTCCAGAGTGTCAAATGGAATTTGACAGTGGTTTCTTTCATTTTGCTCATCAATTGGAAAAACCACAATGTACTAGATTGGAAACGTTTTCCCTAAAAACGGGATACAACATAGCAACCGATTTAAATTTTAGATACGTGAAACAGGCAATGAAACAAAAAGTCCGGAAATTCAAAACTCCTCCTTTAGAATGTAATGGTCTGCCAAGCTGCCATGCAATCAATATGCCAATTGCTGAGTGCAATTGAAGGCAGTTTAAGCTAAAGATAAATAGCACCTTCTAATAATCCTTGTTTTCTAAGGATAATCCATAAGAAACATTCTGTACCTTAGAACTCATATATTATATAGCATAAAGAAGAATTAACACTCTAAATTAATAATTTAGTGCTTTCTGTCCTAAAATACATAACTGAATTATTATTAAATTTTTGCATTTGAAATGATTTAATTACATCTTATGTGGGGAAGGGTTGTCGGGGTGCCTAGGTGGCCCAGTAGGTTAAGTTTCAGACTTTGGCTCAGGTCATGATCTCACAGCTGTTGGGTTCAAGCCTTTCATCGTTCTGTATTGACAGCTCAGAGCCTGGAGCCTGCCGTCAGATTCTGTGTCTCCCTCCCTCTCTCTGCCCCTCCTCCGCTCATGCTCTGTCTCTGTCTCTGTCTCTGTCTCTGACTCTGTCTCTCTGTCTCTCTCTCAAAGATAAATGTTAAAATAAATAAATAAATAAATAAATAAAGTGGGGAGGGGTTGTCAAACAGTACGTATCATTTGGTCCAATTTAAATTTAACAAAAGAAAGACAGTAGTGTAATTGTAGGGTAAAGATCTATGAGGTTTCAGTTATTTTATTTTTACTTTTTTTTATGTTTATTTAGTTCTGACACAGAGAGAGACAGAGCATGAGTTGGGGAGGGGCAGAGAGAGAGGGAGACACAGAACTCGAAGCAGGCTCCAGGCTCTGAGCTGTCAGCACAGAGCCCGAGGCAGGGCTCGAACTCACAAGCTGTGAAATCATGACCTGAGCCGAAGTCGGTCGCTCAACCGACTGAGCCACCCAGGTGCCCCGATATTTCATTTATGAATAGTGGACATGTTCATCATGGGAAGGGAGTTTGGTGATATATGGCTATCAATTTCCAATTTTATTTTTATGCTAATTGAAGATAAGTATATGTTTTTGTATGTTAATTAACTTATTACAATTAAAGAATGATAGTCCTGAGATAGTCTTACATTATTGTTGGCTTGGTTTGTCCTTATCTTAAAAAATGTTAGAAATACATTTCTAATGCTTATAAAGATATAGATATAGTTAATATTACTGTGGTTACTGTTGCGGTAGGCAGCCTCTAAAATGGCCCCTCCCCATGATCTCATCTCCTGATATTCACATCCTTGTGTAATTCCTTCTTGAATGTGGGTTGAGCTGAGTAATTCATTTCTAACAAACAAGTTACAGCTGATGTGCTGGAATCGCTCTTACACAATTAGGTTATGAAAGACCATAGTTTCAGCTTAGTTGTGTTTTCACTCTCTTTGATGTGGTCTCCCTTGCTCTTTCTTGGACTACTCATGTTGGGGGAAGCCGGGTACCATGTCATGAAGTGGCCCTGGTTAGATACCCACATGACTAAACTTAGCTTGCCAATAGGCAAGTGAGTTCAGAAGGAGATATTCCCTGAGTTAAGCCTTGAGATGATTACTGCCCTCGTTGCCAGCTGAGCCTGAAACACTGCTAAGCCATGCCTAGCTTCCTGACCCATAGAAAGTGTGAGATGAAATATTTATTGTTTCAGTTGCTGAATTTTAGGGTTATTGGTATGCCACAATAGCTAACTAATTCAATTGCCTATACCCTAACTGAAAGAAATGTTAAGTATCAGTTGAAGATAACAAAAATAGAGACGCATTTTTTTCTTGATCCAAGTTTATAGATCTCTGAACACGTCCCTTTGGATTCCCGATTAAGAATTCCTATTTTAGGCCCACTCATGAGGAATGAAATAATTTCACCCATTGAAACCACTGAAATACACCTAATATAACTATCTTTAAGTACTTTAGCTTCTAAAAAATAAGCAATTTACACAGTATCAGAGGATAATTTACATGGATTTGATGATGTTGCATCCTACTTTACCATTCTCTTAGTAAGGTGAATGTCTTCGTAAAAGAACTTTTCTTAATGAAAAATACTCCCTATTGATATTGCAAATGCCACTTAAGTGAGTTACCAACAATGACCAAAATTTTTGAGAAGATGCATATATAAGTTAGGGATATGATAATGACTTGTAACTTTTTTGAAGTCATGGATGTTGTGATTTGATTACAGAAACAACTGGTAGCTATCAGCTTAAAGATACAAGTCAGGCAAAGAATCTGGGAAGCAGTTATATTTCAGAAAAAAAAAATATATATATAATTAAAGATTTGATCGTTTTAAAAATATTTTAGCTAAGCCCAAATTTGGTAGCTTCCTAAGCTGAAGCAAAATGAGAGGAGGCCATGATATTAGTTCTCATTCCTTTCATGATAATAATGAGAACAGAAATTTATCAAACAATGCTGCAAATGTTGAAATCAATAAAGAAACTTTAAAATTATTTAGATTAATAGAGAGCAAATCTTGAAGACCTATTTGTAGTAACTTAAAAGTCAATTTGAATTCATGGAAAATAAATCAAAGAGTTTGGCAAATCATAACCAAAATAATAATAAGCAAAATATCTCAATTTCTTACTCTTTTCAAGGACTAGTTGACATGATCTAAAAAAGAAAAACATATAAATTACATACAATTTACACAAAGATTAGTACTTAATTTTGTATCTCCACTCATCCCTGCCCAGTGGTATCCCAGGAAAACATAAAGTTTAGTCAATTTGCTCATATAATATGACCAAAACTTATTTTATACACTGGTAGTTATGTGAGAGAAGATTGCTATTAAAAACAATACCTTGCACATTTTTTTTTCAAAAACATGTTCTATTTAAGAAAATCCTGAGGATCTCAGTAAAAATTCCTGTAACTATGATACAGATAGTATACACCAAGAGAGATAAATCCAATATTTGCTCTTGTTGAATAAACGCATGACTACAGAGGGGGAAATTGTGTTTTTTTTCTCACTCTTGTTTTAATTTTTTTTTTAACGTTTATTTATTTTTGAGACAGAGAGATACAGAGAATGAACAGGGGAGGGGCAGAGAGAGAGGGAGACACAGAATCTGAAACAGGCTCCAGGCTCTGAGCTGTCAGCACAGAGCCCGACACGGGGCTTGAATTCACGGACCGTGAGATCGTGACCTGAGCCGAAGTTGGACGCTTAACCAACCAAGCCACCCAGGCACCCCTCTCACTCTTGTTTTAAAGCATATTCTGGAAAATGATCCTTAAAAGAAATCCTATTTTGTGTGTGGATTCTAGCATCTTTTCTGGAAATGATAGTCCATTCAAGATTCAGTAATAGAACCAATATATTAGGCACAAAAGTTAAAACGTGTTAGAGGCAGTTCATTGTCATTCTCAAAGTAAATTTATGCATCAGACATAATGTAATAGTAAAAAAATGAACAATTAAGAAATACCATAAGATTTTTAGATATGAGGCTTTTTTTTCCAAAATATTTTCATTTCAAATCTAAAATTTTATCATTTAAAATGTTATCGAATGAATGGTTCTAAAGAAAGATTGATTAGATGTAAAACTTACGGATGCGCTTTTTTAAAATCTTTAATGCTTATTTATTTTTGGAAAGAGAGACAGAGCATGATCAGGGAAGGAGCAGAGAGAGAGGGAGTCACAAAATCTGAAGTAGGCTCCAGGCTTTGAGCTGTCAGCACAAAGCCCCACGCGAGTCTGGAACTCTTGAACTGTGAGATCATGACCTGAGCCAAAGTGGGTCGCTTAACCACTTAACCGACTGAGCCACCCAGGCGCCCAAGGATGCTTTTGGAAGCAAATAAGAAACATAACATTATTAGTTATAAAATATTTGTTGAGATATTGCCTATGTTATGTATGGGTTATTTTTATGAACTTTTTGGTTAATGACAGGCAAAAACAACCAAACAAACAAAAAACTTTGTAGATTTATTTATACTTACCATTTCCTGACACCATACTAAATTTAAAGTGCCATTATTTAATGTATATGAAGTTTTCACTGTCGCAAATTATTTGAACTGATAAAAGTATATGGACTATGACTAATACAATTACTTAATTTCATTATTGAAAGAGATAAATTGCATGCACAATGTGGTGTGTAAAATGTCAGCCTGGTAGCAATTATGATTTTGTTTACTGTGACAACAGAAGCAAATATTCAGTTACAATGGAAAAATAAATGTAGTATCATAATTCAAGATATATAACACATTTGACAATTTCAGCTAATTAAAAATAAGTACAGCATATACTCAGAAATATGTTTACACTGTCATTATCTATTTTTCATTTCTAAGCTATTTACATTTATTTACACATAGACACAGAGACAGGGTCCAACATATATTTAAATTAATTATTTCCTAAACATTGTTAAAACGTGCACATAGACTATCTTGGAAAAAGATATCTGGACGATCTCAATGAAACTGACTCTAAACTGAGAAAAGTGAAAAAGAATAAAAGATAAAAATAATAAGCAGGTAATGAGGTTTCTGCACACACAAAAGAACATGTTATTATAAACTATACACCTGATACTTTAGAACTATGATTTTAGATATCATCTTCTGAAAAAAATTTTATGTGATAAAGAGTGAGAATACTTTTTTTTTTTTTTTCTGGGGAATCTAAACTATTTTTTATATTAAACCAGAGGGAGGAATATTCTTCCTGTGAGTGTTTATCAAAAAGAAAACTTAAAAAAAAATTTAATGTTTTTATTTATTTTTGACACAGAGAGAGACAGAGCATGAGCAGCGGAGAGGCAGAGAGAGGGGGAGACACAGAATCTGAAGCGGGCTCCAGGCTCTGAGCTGTCAGCACAGAGCCTGACGCAGGGCTCAAACTCATGGAGTGTGAAATCATGACCTGAGCTGAAGTCGGACGCTCACCCAACTGAGCCACCCAGACGCACCCCCCCGCAAAAAAAAAAAAATTTATATTGCAGTGACTGATGCATTTAATCACATTCTTATGGTAAATAATTTTCAGGGGGTATTTCTTATAATATTTCTTAATGTGAGCCAATGGCACAGTGCCAAAGTATGGTTCAGGTCAAACTATTCTACATAACATCAATACATGCTGACCATGGAACTTGCTGTGGGATTTGCTTAGGTCAGAGATAAATTAAGCATGTCCAGAACAATGAATGGAATGAATATTCTTCCATTAGAGTTCTGTAAATATTACTTTTCTAATTAAAATTTTATAAAATGGCCATCATGAAATTCCTGTTGCATACCTACAATGTACCTAGAAAGCATTCCAGGCTAGATAGTAAATATGAAACACAAGTCCCTGCTTCCAAGAAGCTTATATTAAAATGAAAGTGTGAATGGGACAAAGAACCAAACAGATGGATCAATAAGAAAAGTATCAGGAAACAATAAATGCTAGACAATGAGTTAAAATAGGGAAATATGAGTCATAGTAACCTGATGGTTGTTCTTTATTTAATAATTAGAGTGGGTCTCTCTGAGTGTGAAACCTATATGAACTAGAAATTTGAATATATTGGAAGGTCTACAACAGCAAATTGAAGACACAGAAAACAACTGATAGAAAATATATGATGTTGGGACGCCTGGGTGGCTCAGTCGGTTAAGCGTCCGACTTTGGCTCAGGTCATGATCTCGTGGTCTGTGGGTTCGAGCCCCGCATCGGGCTCTGTGCTGACTGCTCAGAGCCTGGAGCCTGTTTCAGATTCTATGCTTCCCTCTTCCTCTGACCCTCCCCTGTTCATTCTCTCTCTCTCTGTCTCAAAAATAGATAAATATTAAAAAATTAATAATAAAATTAAAAAAAAATGAAATTAAAAAAGAAAATATATGATGTCAAACGAAATAGTAAAATGAAAAATAAAATCAAAGAGATTACAAAAGGATTCAAGAGAAAGTGATATTGAAGTCAGGAAAAGGAGATCCGTTATGTGTATAATAGAAGTAGCTGTCAAACAAAACTAAACTCATACTACAGAAAATATTTAAAATTATACTTTAAAATACATTTATTTAATAAATATTTGAATATACATGGGCTCTTGGGTGGCTCAGTTGGCTAAGTATCTGACTTCAACTCAGATCATGACCTCATGGTTAGTGGGTTCAAGCCTCGTGTCAGTCTCTGTGTGACAGCTCAGAGCCTGGAGCCTGCTTTGGATTCTGTGTCTTCCTCTGTCTCTGTGCCTCTCCTGCTCGTGCTTTCCCTATCTCTCTCCCAAAAATTAAATAAATAAAGAAACAAATAAACAAACGTGAATATACATGGTGAAGGAGCACATCAATCTGTCAATTGCAGAATATAGAGAGGAAGAGCTCTTCTAGTTAAAAAGAGACAACAGATCTAATGAGCAAATATAATGTGTAGATTTGGGATCTTAATGATGAGAAAAGAATAAAGCTTAAAAAGGCATCTTTAATAGAGTGGGAGAAATTTGAATATAAGCTAGCTATAGAAAAATCTACATTTTTATTACTAATTTTATTAAGTATGGCAATATCATTGTAGCTTTTAGAAAATCCATGACATCTTTTAGAAATATATACTAGACTGCACAGATACTTGATGACATAATATCTGAGATTATATTACAAATTTAGCTTAACAAATGAAAAAAAATTATTAAGAATATATATGGTTATATATGGTAAATATCTTAGAAATACTTAATACTAAATTTCAGTGTACTAATCTCTCTAATTGTTACAACTGATGAACCAATATTGATGCACCATAGTCACCCCAAAATCAAATAGCTTACATTAGGATTCACTCTTGGTGTTGTGCACTTTATAGGTTTGGACAAATATATAATATGAATTTACTATTATAGTATCGTGCAGATTTTCACTGTCCTAAAAATCCTGCATTTTGCCTATTCATCCCTCTCTCCCCCAAATATATATATATATATATATATGGAATATGTATATTCTTTAAAAAAAAAAACTAGGAATAGTAACCCTCATGAACATAGACATAGAATACTTTGACAAAATTTTAGCAATTTTTTTCAAGATAATGTGAAAAATTATCTTACATCCTTATCAAACAGGGTTTTTTGAAGCAATAGAAGATTGTTTTAACATTTAAAAAAGCAATCAACAAAATTGACCATGTTGAGAGGAATATTACAAAGCAAAATGACCATTTCAATAGATGAAGGAAATTATTCAACATAATTGGCTAATATATGAAGGTCAACATACAAAAATCTATTAGGAATTGGAAAATAAAAATAAATAAAATAATTCCATTTCTAAGAGCATACACAAAAATCCTTCAGAATAAATTTAGCAGAAGTCTATAGTATCTCTGTACTGAAAATGACAAACAGTGATGAGGAAAATTAACAAAACCAGAATAACTGAAGCAATGTACCTGTACTACAGATCAGAAGAGCCCTAACTGTTAATATAGGAATTCTCCACAAGTCTGTCCACAGTTTAAAAGCAATCCAATTCAAAATCCTATCCTATGAGTTTTTGCTTCCAGCCATAATAGAATAACAGGGACCAGATTTGCCTTCATACTTGATAAAAAAAAAGACAAAATATGTGAAGTAACATTTTTATAACACTGGACATAAGACAACAAAGGACAGTGATCCCGAGGGACAGGAAGCAAGGTACATGCGCCCTATCATTGTTTTGGCTTACTTTCCCTTATTCTTGTGAGGGTTTCCAGACCATGGGCCAGGGAGGGGAGACCCAGTGCAGTAGAGGCTGAGCTGAAAATACAGAGACCAAAGCAGCTATTTGCAAAAGAGAGTACCAGAGAAGAGAGAGACATGCACAGAAAAAGAAAAATAAATCAGAAATATGTAAAGGGTCTCCATTGTCTTCTGCTTAGATTCTCCTCAGCACATGCTGTGAGAAGCTTCTTGACCACAGGAAAAGAACTACCCAAAGGCCAAAGACACATAGCCACACAAAGCTGAGAATAGTGCTTGTTCTCATTTGCCTGACTGGAAAATCTCATGTTCATCGGGCATAGATTAGAGCATTAGAAGGATCTTCCGTCAATAACGGGAAGTTATTAAGTCCTAGAAAAGTATAAGCAAATAGTTCAGGCAGAAGGAACAGGGAATCAGATGGAAATCTGGATCCACACCAAGAAAGAGCTTTGAGAATCATGACCACATGGATAAATACATACAGCTTTTAAAAATTTGAATCTCGTCATAGTTGAATATTTAAACAGAAATAATAACAGTAGAGTGAGTGATTTTACAATGTATTTCAGTTATCTGGGCTATTTGTACCTGATCCCATATGTACCATTTTCCTTTTTGTTCCATATGTTCCATTTTCATTTTATGACAGAGCATTACAGGGAACACTCAAGATTGTGATCTAGTAGGTGTGACAATACCCAGCTCACAATGGCTGTTCTGGCTGTCAGATTCCGTGATGTCCCATCATTAGTGTCTCCATCTCAGATTCCGTGATGTCATTAGTGTCTCCATCTCTGCCAAAGCTCTGAAGTACCCGAGGAGCTGTTTCCCAGTGGTGTACATTTAGCTGTTGTGAGAAGCAGGAGCTAGCCTCAAACTATTGCCGGCATCTCTTTCAGTAAGAATCGCCCTAAAATTCATGTGATTTCTGCTGTTTTGTTTTCTGCAATCTAGGCATAAGAAAACATTCCTGCTCCGGACCCAAATAAAAGCTACTAGTTTTTTTGTTGTGCTGTTATTTAGTAAAGAGGTTAAGTGTAGACTATACTATCTTCAGACCACAAAGAAGCAATTTTATTTTTTTGTTCCTGATGATGGCAGGTGCACAGTGTAATGATTAGTACTTTGCAAGGTTTGCCCAAGCATTCTCAAATTTAATAGGCCGTTCCCCCAAAATATTCACTGATGTGGTAGGCACCTACAACTTTTTTTTGGTTTTTGTCTCTTCTCTCTGTAGCATATGTGTCTTACCAAGGTCTCCAATTGCCCTGAGGATTTTTAAAATCCAATACATGAACACGTTGGAGTCTTCATAGTGGATTATATATCATGATGTTCTGCTTAAAATCCAAATGTTTTATGTCCTTTCAGAATACATTATGAGAGGAGCTGGGGAACTTAAATGAAAATCGTATGGAAAACTATACATGTATACTGTTATCCAAAACATATGAATAGGAGCTATTTCTGGTCTTAATTTTTTCAGGTTTATTTATTTTGAGAGAGAAAGAGAGAGGGGGAGAGAGCATGAGTGGGGTAGAGGCAGAGGGAGAAGGAGAGAGAGAATACCAAGCAACCCAATGTGGGGCTCAATCTCACAAACTGTGAAATCATGGCCCAAACTGAAATCAAGAGTCAGACACTTAACCTACTGAGCCCCCCAGGTGCCCCTCTGGTCTTCATTTTTGATGGAGACAGGAAACAACACATTTGCCAGTTCACAGTGTAACTGAGTTTATATTAATATAAGAAAGATTTCACATTTGGCAGCAATTTTCTAATATGGCTACACTTGGTAGAGTTTCCAGTAGTTTACTGTCATTCTTGAAAATACATTTGTCTTTCTTTCCTTTTTTTTTTTTGTAAAGGATCAGATTGATGAAATAAATGGGAATAGAAGGGAGACTCCCTTTTGATCCTTTAAGTTTTTAGGAATGGTAGTGAATGCTACCATCCTTCCCAGAATATGGTATTTTATTTACACTTTTGGCCACAGTGAGGCAGTTTTTGGGTCTTTTCTTTGGCTTTCCATTATAATAGTATTTAACTCCATAATGTAAGGATTAAATATAGCTTCTGCCAAGTACTAAGTAAATTAATAAGTATTCTGTGTTTTGGTAATGGTAATATGATTATTGGATCCAGCGGAAAACTCTGTGAGCCATACGTGACTTAATGATCTTTTTTTTTTTTTTTTTACATTGTCTGTATATACTCCTAAAAGCAGAGCCATCAGGATGCTTCCAGCCTGAGGTATTAATGTGTGCTCAGACTCTGTATCTAGAGGTCTTCAACCTGTTGAGATATTTTATTGTCTCATGTTACCTGAGTTAACAATGTTGATACCTAAAAGGAAGTATGTGGTGAGTCATTACTGCACGTATTTACCAAAGAGGTCCAGCATTTTTACTTATGGAGACCCATCTTATCCTTGAGACCATGGAGTCCAAATGTGAAAACTGGCTTATGTACTGTAGCTAGTGAAGAAGGCCTTTGATGGGATTATCAATAGACAGACACTGTTGATGAAAGGATCTCTGAGTTTGAGGATATCCTAACAGAAATTGCCAAAACATGTAAGAAAACAAAGATAAAAAAAAAATAAAATTTTCAAGGACTGAATGACAACCATAAAATATGTAACATACACATACAATACTATTTACATTAGCACCCTCAAAATGAAACACTTAGGTATAGCTATAACAAATATATACAAGATCTATAAGAAGCAACCCACAAAAACTGTGATGACTAAAAACAAAGAACTTAATAGATGTGGAGATACTCCATGTTCACAAATAGGAAGACTTAATATTGTCAAGATATCAGTTCTTCCCAACTTGATCTATAGATTCAATGTAATCCTAATCAAAATCCCAGCAAATTGGGGCACTTGGGTGGCTCAGTTACTTGAACGTCTGACTCTTGGTTTCAGCTCAGGTCATGATCTTGCCATTGTGTGAGTTCAAGCCCTAGCTAGGTCTCTGTGTTTGCAGCATGGAGACTTCTTGGGATTCTCTGTCTCTTCTCTCTCTGCCCCTCCCCAACTTGTGCTGTCTCTATCTCTCTTAAAATGAAAAAATAAACAACAACAACAACAACAACAACAGCAATGACAACAACAAATCCCAGCAAGTTGTTTTGTGGATATCAACAGATTCTAAGTCTAAATATACAGGCAAAAACCCAGAATAGTCAATACAATATTGAAGGAGAAGAACAAAGTTGGAGGATTGACACTATCCGACTTTAAGATTTACTATAAAGTGACAGTAATCAAGACAGTGTAGTATTATTGATGAAAGAGTAGACAATAGATCAGTGCAACAGAATAGAGAGCCCAGAAATAAGTCCATGCATACATGGCCAATTTAATTATGACAAAAGAGCCAAGAATACACAATGGTGAAAGGAGGGTCTCTTCAATAAATGGTGTTGGGGGCACCTGGGTAGCTCAGCTGGTTAAGCGCTCAACTCTTGATTTCAGCTCAGGTCACAATCTTACAGTTTGTGAGTTCAAGCCTGCATCAGGCTCTGTGCTGACAATGGAGCCTGCTTGGGATTCTCTGTTTCCCTCTCTCTTTCTCTGCCCTTCTCCTGGTCATTCTCTCTTTCTCTCTCTTTGAAATAAGTAAACAGACTTAAAAAAAATAAATGGTGTTGGGAAAACTGGGCTGTCATATTCAAAAGAATGTACTACTATCTTACATCATTCCCCAAAATCAAAATGGATTAAAAACTTGAATGTAAGACCTGAAACAGAAATATACCTAGAAGAAAACATAAGGGTTACTAAGCTCATTGATATTAGTCTTGGAAATGAGTTTTTACATTTGACATCAAAAGCAAAAATAAACAAGTGGGATTATGTCAAACTAAAAAAACTTGTGTTTAGCAAAGGAAACTGTGAACAAAATGAAAAAGCAAAGTATGAAATGGCAGAAACTATTTGCAAACTACATATCTAAAAAGGAGTTAATATCCAAAATGCATAAGAAATGCATTCAACTCAATAACGGAATAATTAATATCCTAATTTAAAAAAATAGGCAGACAATTTGAATAGACAATTTTCCAGAAAAGAAATTAAATGGTCAAAAAGTATGAGAAATTAATTATATTCCTATAAGTAACAAGCCAAAGGTAAAAATACTTGGAAATTACTTGCAATGAGAAAATCCAAATCCATGAACACGTTTTGATCATTTGTGTGTGTGTGTGTGTGTGTGTGTGTGTGTGTGTGTGTATGACAGTCCAATGCTAAAAAGTGGAAATATGAGAAAACATTGAGTAGGAAAGTCAATTATATACAAATTCAGTAATTACAAAATTAATTGCTGATTCTCATAGTTGTGATTCATTCAAAGGCAGTGTCAGAGAGGTTAAGTGAAAGTTCCAGATCTCTGAACTAGTAAGGATTGCCATCGAAAGTAATCGTAATGGGCTTAGCCTTGAACCAGAAGAACATATGTCGCATACTTTAAGTCAAAGAAGAAATAAGGGAGCAGGCGATAGAAAAGTTCCACAGACTAGGAAATTTGAATAAGTTAAGAGAGAACAAAGAACTGAGGTGTTTATAATTCAGAATTGGTGTTTTGAAAGTGGTCTACTAAAGTTAAAAGTTGTTATTTTTATACTAACATTTTATAAATATATGTCTTATCTTCACACATATATCTTATTTTTTATTTTTTATTTATTCATTTATTTAAAGAAATTTAATGTTTTTATTCATTTTTGGAAGAGAGAGAGAGACAAGGTGTGAGAGAAGTAGGGACAGAGAGAGGGGGGAGACACAGAATCTGAAACAGGATCCAGGCTTAGAGCCGTCAGCACAGAGCCGGACAGAGGGCTCCAGCTCACAAACCATGAGATCATGACCTGAGCTAAAGTCAGACACTTAACCGACTGAGCCACCCAGGCACCCCATATTTTTAAAATATTTATTTATTTATTTATTTATTTATTTATTTACTTATTTTTGAGAGAGCACACATGAGTGGGTGAGGGCCAGTGAAAGAGGGAGAGAGAGAGAATCCCAAGCAGGCTCCATGTTGCTAGCAGAGTCCGATGTGCAGATCAATCCCATGAATCCTGAGATCATGACCTGAGACAAAATCAAGAGTCAAATCTTCAACCAACCAAGTGACCCAGGCACCCCAAACATATATTTTATTATCTTTTTTTTTTTAATAAGAACTAGTGTTTTTTGGTTATTCAGCTAATTAACTACCTAGCTAGTATGCCTAGTGAAGTTGCTAAGAATCTGGTCTTTCTGACTCTAATGTGCATTGGATATTATTGCTGTAGTTTTTTTTACTTTGTTTCTTCGTGTTCAATATTTTAGGCTTGATTTGCATTCTGAAGCATTCAAAATATTATATTCTATTAGGTACTTTTACTATAGAAATTAATATTTATCCACCCACCCCCTGTCTTTCTTCTCTTGTTGGTAATTAACATATGCATGCCTAATGTTAATTAGTATGCATATCCATATTTCTAAAGTTGAAATACATACTTTCATAAACACCTTATACAGTCACATTTTTCATTACCACTCTGGATATTATCACTTCAGGTTTTATATAAATGGTTTGTTACAGTACATTGTCTTATTTCTCCATTACAATTATTTCCAGGCTTCTACTGTAAATGATATTTCACTTATACATATCTCAGATTACTGTTTGCTTTTGAACATTTGCAGTTTAAAAGACAGAGAAGGAGAGGGTGCCTGGGTGGCTCAGTAGGTTGAGTGTCCAACTTTGGCCTAGGTCATGATCTTATCCTCCTGGAGTTTGAGCCCCAAGTGAGGCTCTGTGCTGACAGCTCAGAGCCTGGAGCCTGTTTTGGATTCTGTGTCTCCCTCTCTCTCTGCCCCTTCCCCGCTTGTGCTCTGCCTCTCTCCATCTCTCAAAAATAAATAAACGTTAAAAGACAGAGAAGGAATATAAATCACAAATACTTAAGGAAGGCATCACTTCAAGAAAATGTTACAAGAAAAATGGAGAAAACAAAGCATTTCTTGCTGAGAGATTTCAAGGAGTAGCTATGCATTGGAGAAGATGAGGGTATTTGACAATTTAGCAACTTCTAATTATGTTCATTTTTTTTTAATGTTTATTTATTTTTGACAGAGAGACAGAGCATGAGCGGGAGAGGGGCAGAGAGAGAGGGAGACACAGAATCCAAAGCAGGCTTCAGGCTCTGAGCTGTCAGCACAGAGCCCGATGCTGGACTTGAACTCACAGACCGTGAGATCATGACCTGAGCCGAAGTCGGTTGCTCAAACGACTGAGCCACCCAGGCGCCCCCTAATTATGTTCTTATTCTTGTTATATTGTATTAAATGAGTTTCCAGATCTTTAACACTTTCACATTCTAATGTCAATTCAAACATTCTCTATGGAGGAATACAGATTGAATTGGGGTAATTTCTATCTGCTTCCTACATTAGTACAAATAACTGAGAACTAAATTTCTTGTTATGGAATTAACATTGCAAGTCATATTTTATAACATTATAAAGTTTTCAGAAGAAATGATATGTTGACTCAATTTACTATATAAATTAGGGATATAGACGGAGATATGTATAGGAATTAAAAAATGGGAAATAATTTTTATTATTTAATTTTAATAAGAATTAGAATCTGAGACAACGCATGCTCTAAGACATTTACATAGGAAGCCACAGAAATTTACCAACATGAAATTAATTTTGTAACTTAATTTCTAATAGAAATTCTGTTTTTGTGAATATCTTAATTAGAATTTATTTAAAGTGAACTTCAAATACATTTAATATTTTAATATATATTATAAACATGGGAGCAATTGTGTTAGAATATATCAGTGTGTGTATGTGTATGCACATGTGCATGTATTTCTTCACATAGATACAATTGTATGTGCATGCTTATATTTTATATATGTACATATATTTATAATCCATATCTATCAATCTATTTCTCTTTACGTGCATACTCAGAGAATATATAAACATATATAATTTTCTTATATGAGCTATAATAAAATATAATCTTATGATATGACACAATCTTAAAGTATTGCATGGTAAATATATTTTAAATGACTTTTAATTGGAGGTGCCTGGGTGGCTCAGTCAGCCGAACATCGGTCTGTCTTTGGCTCAGGTCATGATCTCACGGTTTGTGAGTTTGAGCTCCACATCGGAATAGTTGCTGGGCTAGCTACTGTCAGTGCAGAACCTGCTTTGGATCCTCTGTCTTTCTCTCTCTCTGCCATTCTCTTGTTTGCTCTCTCTCTCAAAAATAAGTAACCATTAAAAAAATTAACAAGAAATGACTTTTAATTGTATTGAAAAGATGCAAAATATAATGTGGTACTTGGGTGGCTCAGTCAGTGTCCGACTTCGGCTCAGGTCATGATCTCATGGTTTGTGAGTTTGAGCCCCCATCTCGGGCTCTGTGCTCACAGCTCAGAGCCTGGAGCCTGCTTTGGATTTTGTGTCTCCCTCTCTTTCTCTGTCCCTCCCCGACACAATCTCTGTCTCTCTCTCTCTCTCAAAAATAATAAACATTGAAAAAATAAAAGATGAAAAATATAGCAATTATAATTTATCTTTTAGAAATAAAAAGAAACACCAAATTCAAAGATTTAACCTGCTCAGTTATTAAGGATACCATGGTAAAAACAATAGTGGTCCTTAGATATTATAACTTTTTAAGGAAAAAATCAGATTGCAACCTATTTATATACATAACCATTTAGAGAAAATATTGCCTAGTTTTTTGTTTTCATTTTCAATTTTTTTTCTTCCCCACATGGTTTACTTTGGAAAAATGAACAACATATAATATTAACAAAGCAAGTAAAGATGAAATATTGTAGTCCATATGCAGGAAATACTCACTGTAGTCAAAAGAGATTTTCTATTTAAAGATTATAGGATTGCGTTTAGAAACAGAGCAATTTAGTGTAATATATTCTATGAATACGTAATTTTCACCAGGTCAGCCCCTTCTTTTTTTATTCTCTCCACAATGCCCAGATGAGCTCTTTGCTTTCCATTTTGCATCAAAGACAAATTACTTCCTTGCTGTACTCAGAAATAGAAGAATATAATGAAACTCAATGTCATTTAGCAAGGCATCAGATTACAAAGATGGTCACTACAACTAGCTTTAAAAAACTTTCAGAGAAGATAAATATCACCTGTTTTGTTCCTTTCTTGACTTGAGGTGGTAGGGGAGGTGATAAAATTACAAGAAAGTGGCAACCAGATAATTTTTACAAACATCTAGGAAACTAATTCTCAAACTTTTAAAATACGCTTCCCATTCATATAGGACAAAAATCTACTAATCATATAAAGGGATAGAAATATTTGATTTTCATAAATTTGCTTGTAAAATTACACACTGGAAGTCCCTGAGGTTTTAAGTTTAGAAATTTAGTCAAGTTTCTCTCTTGTAATATAACATTGAGGGACCCCTCTACAATGTATTTATTCTAAAAATAGATGGGAGTCCCAAAGACTTTCTGAGAGAATGAGGACTTCTTTAAGCTTACCTTGTGTTCTCCATGATTTTCAATTGCTGTTATTGCCTTTTTTTTTCTTCAATATTGTTTTAGATTTATTATTATTATCTTCTTGTCAGGTTTTCTGCAAGTAGATAAGTCAATCTGTTAATTATTTTGGCCTCTAGTTTCCTAGACATTTATACATGAAACTGTGGTCTTTTGACATAAAGCCATATTTTGGTGTTCAATAGTTATAACACACACTCCAGCCTAACTTTTTACCGGGCCAGCTTATTAGTTATGTGTTGCTTGTCATTATGTGCCACAATTCCTTAAACACATTGCCTATTAATTGGATATTCCATGATTTTGTGCAGCTTTCTCTCTGATATCTCTGACTCATGCTTTGATAAAGAGAGGTAGATATTCATTTTCCATTTGTCAAGCGATTCTTTCCAATTAACTTTGGAAGTGGAATAATTTCCATTATTCGGAATATTTCATCTATTTTGTTCACTCTCCCATATTCAAAATAATGATTTTGTATATGATCGTTAGTCATTTCACTTATTTGGCTTTTTGTGTAGACTGTTGGGTAAGGATGAGATTCATAGTTTGCTCTTTTCATACCTCTCACTATTCTTATCAATGAACTTTTTTTTTTTTGACACATCCTTCTCTTCTTTCCCTCTGAAGCCTTATCTATATATTTTCCTTGTAAATATATGATTATATACATATATACGTATACATACATATGTGTATACATATGTATATACATATATATATGTATATAATCATGCCATATTTCATGACTTAAGGTTTCTTGCAGTAAATTAATTTTACTCAATAAATAAAATTATCTTATCATAATACTAAGATTAATAATATATACAATGTATTGAATGAGTTTATGAATGATTCTTGATTCTTTGAATCGAGCACTGTGATAACTTTAATACACATATTGACCAATTAAATCTTTATAATACAGAAAAAAAATCAATGATGAAACTTTAAAATTGACAAGCTGGAGAGAAATGCTTTCATTGAAGCACATGGCCAAGTTCATTTTATTTATTAACATTTGTATAGAATCTGTCATGTGTCAGACACTATTTGTTTTATCAACTATCACAAATATTAACTCATTTATTCCACATGACAATTACAAGAAGTAAGCCATTATTATTACCGTACATTTTCTACCAATAAGGAAAACGCAGCACTGAAAAGTCAAATACGTTGTCCAAGATCTCCTAACTAATATGTGGGAAAGCATGGATTCAAACCAGGACAGGCTTGCTACTGAGTACACAATCTCACTCACAGTGCTGTGAGGGCTCTCTTGCCTTAGTCCTGATAGAGGATAAACTAACACAAATGGCATTGATTGGTATGTTTCAAAACAAATAATGGCACCCATAGACACCCAGGAAACATATTTGGACACTATCATTTTACAAAGATCTAAAGGACTAGGAAGTCAAAGACATATTTATATTTACATTTCCTTTTATAAATACCGTGAGTTCCCAAAAAAGAAGAGTCTGTGTGAGATGGTGCAAGTTAAATTACTGGGCCATCACTTAAGAAATCGGAATGATAAAGCCTAAGCAAGGGTTCAAACACATTGTATGGAAAACAAAGAAACTGAATTTGCCCTGGAATCAGCTGGCCTCCTCATCTGCCTCTAAACCAGTGAGAACTCGATCAGATAAATCTATGGACTCAAGTATTACATGCAAAGAAAAGCAACAGCTGAGGGACTATTCATAGAAAATAATAAAAGGCAAGTGGCTCAAATTGAAGTCCCACAGCTTGGTTGGTAAGTGTCATTCACATGGAGCTTTCTCCATGGGAGCACACAAAGAGAACCTCTGTCTACTTGAAAGTTTTTCCTATTAGACAGTTATTTCTGCATTTCTTATCTGGACTGCCTTACTCTCTCTATAAAGCTTTGTTGAATATTGCCTTATATTTTTCTAATTGTTTTTGTTTACTCCTAACCCCTCCTTACTTAGACTTCAAGACCCATTTTGAATCCCAAATCAAATCCTCCCCTACTATCACAGTCTAATTTATATATATTTTTTTCCTGTCTGCACTCCTTACATAAGTAATACATTATAATTTAACTGCATAAAACATGGTGTATTTTCATATTGATAACTTGCTTAGAATAACTGCTTAAGTACTTTAATTTTACCAGGTCCTTTGTCTTATGCTACCTGCATCCTTGGATACATCCTAAGTGTATTACCCACAATAAGATTTCAAAAAATATATATTTTTTATCCGATAGTGTGACTAGACATGCTGAAAATATCTAAAAGATACTCTAAAAGATACTCTAAAAGATATGATAAAGTCTACTTTTAAGTGCTTGGACAACATGATTTATTAAAGCAAAACACTATTTTGTCAATAAATTCTCAAAATGTAGGTACTGTTTTGGTAGGCAGAATAATAGCCCCCAAAGATGGTCCCTTCTTAATCCTCAGAATTTATCAATATATCTTACATGTCTATGATTCTGACACCAATTCCAATGTGTGGGTTTTTCTCTCACACCAAGTAATTCTCTGATACCAGCTAGGGACATCCTGCAATTCAATTCAATTCTGACACCATCCATCTGAAGATAGTGTCAGATCCCACAGGTTAAGGGCTCAGTCCTACAAAACTGCTCTCCTCTCCACTTCAGATGCTAATCTCTAGCTCAAGCTCTTATCTATGGGCTGTAGATCAGAAGTTCCACTGGCCCCATTATTGGGTTGAATTAATTTGTCATGGCAGCTTACTAGAACTCAGAGAAATATTTTACTTGCCATATTATCAGTTTATTATAAAAGAACCTTCATTGGAGAGGTATGATTGATTAAATCACTGGCTGCTGGTGATTCTCCAGCCCCTCACTTCTCCCTGGAGGTCCTGGGATGAACTGAAAGTTTCAACCCTCTGATGACATTGTTGGGTTCCTGGCAACCAGCCCCCATCCTCAGGTAACCTAGGGCCTTTCCAAAAGTCACCTCATTAATATAACAGAAAGTAATTCCCCCCCCCCCCCCCATCCTCTTCACTAAAGAACTTCCAAGAGTTTAGGAGCTTTTTGAAGAAGGAAGGAGAGAATATAGCCAAGGAATGTGGATGGCCACTAGAATTTGGAAAAGGCTGGGGGACGTATTTTTCCTGGGGCCTCCAAAAGAAACACAATCCAGCTTATATTTTCATTTTAACCCATTTAGAACCTTATCAGACTTCTGACCTTCAAGAATCAAGAAATAATAACATGTCTTAGGTTAAGTCACTAAATTTATTGTGATTGTTAGGGCAGCAATAAAAATATAATACAGCCATAATGATGATAAAAATGTTTGCCACATCAAAAAATGTAAATACTGTGTGATTGCATTTATATATGTTATTCTTTTTATATCATATCATTATTTCAGTCCTTTTATGATACTTACCTAATGCAAAGTCTCAGAACACTTTATCATCTGTATTTGGCATAGAGTAAACTGGGAGGTGGGTGTGAGATTGGGAAAAATTTCTTCCAGATTTTGCTTAAGGAGCAGTAAATTGCATGGCAAGTAATTCTCTGAATTTTCATGGGCATGTTTATGAATGGGCATCTATCGATTTATCCTCTATCCTCTATCTACCTATCTCTTTATCTATCATCTATCTATACATACATTTCTATTGACACTATTACAATTTGGGGGATTTGAATCTATTCCTGTTTTAACTGAAACAAACAAGTTTTGTTGTTTTGTCTAAATGGTGAAACTTTCTAGTTTTGATACTTTTTTTGTTACTATTTATGCCATTTCCTACATGTTCAGGTAACCAAAACTATCTATTCCATTTACTTAATATCTTCTCTGTCTTCAGAGATTTCACTTTTCTGAAATAGGTCACTGTTAAATAAGTTTTTATTTTCTCTGTCAGTACTGCAGTCAAATATAACTAAACTCTAGTGTGTACAAAGCTGACTGCATTCTTGCTAATAATCATGTCATATGATGTACCTATTAGAAATCCTGACTCTGACCAAGTAAAAGTGACTAGCTCTTTTTTACCCATGTTGTTTCTGGTTTTAATCTTCATTGTATGTCTCCTCTTTTGAAAGTCCTACCCTTCCCTCACCCCTTGTCCTATCCATCTTCTATGTATCCTCTATGTATTATCTATCTATCATCTCTCTATCTAATCATCTAATTTACATGACTTTATTCTCATTTAAAACTATATAAGAATTATTCTAGAGAGAAAATAATGGAAATAAAATAAATTATTTTTAATCTAAAAATATTTGGAACTATCTTTGACTTTTCCATTTACTTTTACCTCTTCAAGCAACAAAAATAAACTTGACATTATTTCTTTGTACTATTTTAAGCAATACACTAATATTTAAGTGTATTCATAGATACAAAATAAAATCAAATGAAAGCCAAAAATAAATATTCAAAAATATACTTTAACATTTTTTAAATAATGAAATTTTAACATTTAGTTTTAGTTTATGTATAAAATGAAAACACAAATGTTAACCACTAAATTCATTCCTAAAAAAAAAATGTTTGTTTAGAGAGTGTCCATTAGTGATTAGAAACATGGACACTAGTTTCCGTCTATTAGCCTAAAATCTTGGTCCTGATCTTAAATTGCTCTTTGGCCTAGTAGAAGTTTCTATGTATTCTCTCCATATCTTGGTCCCTCATTAAATTACTGGAAGAATTAAGTGAGTAAATATATTAAGTCTTCAGTATAAACACACAATAAACACAAACCATCATAAGCGATTCTGTAATAGAAGACCAAAATAATATGAAATAGCAGTTGAAACAGATATTGGACGTACATAGTGATAAACTGATAAATGAATAAATAAGAAGAATTTGAAAGTCATGTTTTCTGCACTAGAGTGGCATCTGAAACATACGATGTGGCATAATACATTAATCTGCCTTAGTATCAAAATAAGTATTACTTTGCCATTTACTATCAATAAAGAACCACCACAAATTCCCTAGAAGGGTGAAAATTCAAAACCTATCCAGATAAAAACTGCTTTTATATTGATGCTATCTCTGGGGATATGTTTGGAATTGAACTTCTTGTTTTTGAGCACTGTGACATTATTGTTCATTGGAATGAACATGAGAAATTGCTCATCAATGACATATAAAATTTTTTAAAAGATTGGAATTTAAACTCCATCCCTGGAGCTCGTCTTTATATTGAAACAATTTCATAGCCAGGGTTTGAATTTAAGTCCTTACGGATTTTAAATGAGAATTGTTTTCACATTGCTTACACAATAAACTAGGAGGACTAAATATATGTCTATGCTGATATAGAGACTCTGTGTGAAATTCAGATTATTCAAAGGAAATACAAATAAATATATTATGTACGCACTCTCATATTTTCCTGATAAACTTTATTTTTATTTTAATGTTCATGTTTGTGATAAGAATTAATAATAGAATTAAAGATAAACATTCACGTTGTATGAAATCTTAGATTTAAAAAATGTTACATATCTAGTTTCTTATATACTCCATTCTCCAATCTTATTTTTGTTTCCAATTGGTCAATTTTTAAAAAACTATATAAAATATCCAAGGGAGATACATTAAATCTAAGATGACATTTCACATTAATATTGTACTATTTATTATAGGTTATATTGAAATTGAGCATAACAGTGAAAAATGTAACTCTAATCTTTCTGCAGACATGAGAATGATGTTAGGGCAATACTTACGTGTTCCCTTTTAAAAATTTTAAGTGTCCTATTTGATGATGCATAATACATTTGCATAGTAGTGTAACATTTATTAATATCCTACATGGATATTTTTCTAAGATCACTATCTTTAACCCTAAATTGGTAAGACTGAAAAAAAAAATCTCAAAACACAGACTAGAAATAGCTATCAATATGTTTATTTGTTTTATTATATAGCTAAAAGTTTTATATTAGACAATACATGTTCAATATATATTTAAGAAAAGAGATTGAAGCATTAATACCCCAGGCCATTGAAATGGACTCGAGGAGGTTAATAAACATTAACTCAATAAATATTTTTAAACACATGTCAGACACACGTATTGTCATGGTTATTATAAATGGAGCTAACAGTCAAATAGATAAGATAATGCCATTTCTCAATATATTTTATAACGAATATAAACAGAATGGAAAGGATATAAGCACTATTCATGGGAGCGCTTTTCAGGAAGAGATAAAGAGCCGCACAACCACTAAAAAAGGAACAACAAAAAATCATATCATGGGGTCTGTTAAGACTGAGACAGGAAGGGAGAGGAAGAAAGTTCAGAACGGATAATGTAGATCAGTTTGCTTAGCATCAGAAAGACATGTTACATTTACACTCAAAGTACATGGTCTTTTGTACTCAAGTTACACGAGAAAGACATGAGAAGAAGGTTTGAAGCAAGTATATTACTTTAATTTACAATTTAGGAACATGTTCGTAACTAATCTGTATGCATAGTCTAGTAGGAGTTTCTGGACTGAAGGAGGCTAGTTAAAAGGCTATTGAAACATCCGGAGGAGAAAGTAAAATCAGGAAAAATAAAATTTACATCTATTGAATTAGAACCCAACTCATAGTCTATTTGAGAAAATATAACCCTGGTAAAAGTAGAGTTAAGAATTGAGACACTAACCTCCAGTATCCAACCCCAAAACACATTTTTTTTTCTGCTATGCTGAAAAATATCTGTCTTTTGTCTTGTTTCTCATTCTGATTTTCCTTCTTCTGAATGACCATTAAAGATGAATACATGGGCTTCTAGGAGAAACTGCTTCAAAATTCTAGAAAAGTTTTTGGAAGAGTAGGTCAATAGTGAATCTCAAGGGTCATCTATCAGAATTCTCTCATGACAGAAAAGTAAAAAGGTCAATATGTTAATGTCTGTGAAGTCATTTCATATTTGTAAAATATCCAGCTCTGACTCTATCAAGTGTTCGTGATTTACTTCCACTTCTAGTTTAGTCCAAAGAATGTTCAGGGTAGTACGGGGTACAATAAATAAAATGGCACAATGCCTAAATTCCAATATTGACTCCACCATTTGACAACTGTGTTCCACAGGGAAGTCACTTGGGCAGTTCAAGCCCTCTCAGACTCCACTTCCTTACTTATCTTTTTCCGAGGGTTATTTTGATGATTAAGTCAGTAATAATTCCAAAGAGTTTCACACACAAGAATGCCAGTAAGTATCAGCAATATTACTATTTATAGGTTTTCTATCTCTTATACTCTTCTCTTGCCATGTAATTGAAGGCATTCACAGCCTCTGGGAATTAAAATGCAGACATCTTTGGGGAGTCATTACAGAAAATTCCTCCTATCAATGTAGTGTTTTCATGATTCTGATAAAATAATCTCTCTTATGATAGTTAAGTCATTTAAAAATCACTTCAATTCTACCTTTCCTTTTGTTTTTTGAAAGACTGTGACAATATCCTCGTGGAAAACAATGTATGCTATGAACTGTTATATACAAAATACAGTTAATGCTAAGAGTTAGTGGCAAAAAACTAAAACTTTAACTTAAAGACGGGTCTTCCTGATGCATGGTCATGATGCTACAATTAATGGAATTTATTTTTCTTGTAATGTATTGTAAATATAAACTGTCTTTTAATATTATCTTTTATTTGAAAATTGTGAAATACAATTAAAAATGCAATTAGTATTTGACCAAAGATAACTAAAATAAAAAGGAAGAAGGATAGGTTTGTTTCCCAGGGAACACATGAGAAATCTGCTTTGATCGCAGTTCAAATCCCTATTTAGGGTTTCTTACTCAGGATTATCATTTTACCACCTTTAAAAAAGAAATGCTTACTCTATTTTTGATGAATATTGAATAATGTTCAACAGCTGTTCATGTTTTGATCTTCTCAAACTGGTGAATACAGATCTTAATTAGTAGTCAATGGTTTGATGAGTGGAAGTAGGCAGAAGAAAAAAGCAAAAAAAGTTAATTTTCCTGCAATGTTAATTTTAGACAAAATGTTTGGAAAGTCTCAATTTTATGTTAAAACATAAAAGAGCTATTTCATGAAAGATGATGCAATATTTATATGTTTTTACGATAAAGGGTGTTCTAGTAAATGTATGCTTGTACTATGGCTAATTTATGTTATAATTTTGAAAACTATGCATGGGCATTTGTTTATTCTTCCCTACTGATAGTGTATTTTGACAAGAAAAGGTCAAAATCAAAACCAAAACTCAATTAATTAAAAAAATATAAAATGCAAAATATCAAAATAAATTATTTACAGATATCAGAAATGGCTAAATCAGGGGCACCTGGGTGGCTTAGTTGATAAAGGTCTGACTTCGCCTCAGGTCATGATCTAGAGTTTCAGGTTCCTGAGTTTGAGCCCCGCATCTGGCTCTGTGCTGACAGCTGGGAGCCTGGAGCCTGCTTCAGATTCTGTGTCTCCCTCTCTCTGCCCCTCCCCCAGTCACACTCTGTCTCTCTCTCTCTCTCTCTCAAAAAGAAACATTAAAAAAAGTTTTAAAAAAATGATTAAATCAAAAAGGATGAAAAGGGCTAGGATTCTGGAGAGAGAACATAAGAATGGTGAGCTAATTATCTGCAACCTCAGGGTCCCTGTTGGCTATTTCAAGTCTGTGTGATCATAGGGGCTAAGATTTTAGGTTTTGAATAAACAGAGACCTACTCCTATACAAACAGAAAAAAAAAGAAAAAGACATTTTTGAAGTCATGGAGCATTTTGAAGTCATGGAGCATTCCTTTTCACAACACTTTTTAATTCTGTGCAGTATGGAGTTCTAAAATCCAATGTGAGTGGAATTTTGGCAGTCTTGCAGCACTGCAGAGACAGAGATTAGAACCCACATCTCCCAAACGGAAGGGCCCAAGTGAATGCACTGGGATCTCAGCGGGAAGACTGAGATCAACTCAAACTTCACTCACTTTTGTCGCTAATTAAAGTAATGGCCTTCAACCTTTTGGGATGAGCACTGGGTGTTGTATGGAAACCAATTTGACAGTAAATTTCATATATTAAAAAAAAATTATAAAAAAAAATAAAAAAATAAAAAAACAAAACAAAAAAAAAGTAATGGCCTTCAAATGACTCTTGTTAGGTAATGAAATAAAGAATAATTTTTCTGGAGAAAGATCATGTCACCTAGGACCTATATATTTATAAAAACAAACTGACACAAAATAAAAAAATTCTCAACATGCTAACAGACAGGGCCATAAGGCCAGAAGTTAAGAAGAATTCTAAAGAAAGAAGAAAGAAAGAAAAAGAAAGAAAGAAAGAAAGAAAGAAAGAAGAAAGAAAGAAAACTAAAACTAAAAATAAACTCACATATAATCCACTTACGTAATTTGGCGCCAAATATTTTAAATTAAAAAATAATTTTTTGATGTGTCTTTTTGAGAGAGACGAGACAGAGAGGGAGAGAGAGACAGAGACAGAGACAGAGAGTGAGCGGGTGAGGGGCGGGGAGAGAGGGAAACAGATTGTGAAGCAGGCTCCAGGCTTCAAGATGTTAGCACAGAGCCCAATGTGGTGCTCAAACTCACCCGCCATGTGATCATGACCTGAGCCAAAGTCTGATGCCCAACTGACTGAGCCACGCAGGTACCCCTAGCACCAAAGATTTTAAAATACAGTGGTATGGTAAAGAAAATAGAAGAGGCATTATTTAGAAAACTAGTTAAAAGTATGGAGAAAATTGAATATAGGAATGTATGAAAAGTATCAAATGGAAATTCTAGACTTGCAAAATACATATTTGAAAATCAAAATTCACAGATGATAGTTTGCAGAAGGTGAGAAAATAAAAACAGACTTTTTGAAACTGAAAATAGACACATAGAAAATATATACACTGAAAGAGACAGAAAAAAGTATTAATTTAAATAATGAATACGATATGTAGGAAATAGTAAACGTTAAATGAAGAGGGAATGATATCCTCAATGTATCAGGAGAAATGGTAATGTTTTGAGAAAAGATACTGGATATTATTACTTTGAAGAAAGGTAAATATTAATAATTTTAATATATAATTTTATAAACATTCTTAAAATTGCCTGCTATAATTGTAATTTATATGAATTTACAAATAGATGACTATCATGATATATAGCCTCTTTTGATAAAATTAAAAGAGGTCCCTGCATTTTATGTGCCAAATGTTATAATAATTTGGTTTTAAATCTGTTAAAAGGACTCACAAGAATTCTGATACATATTTGTAAGTAATGTATACAAATGCAGACTGATACACCTTTATTGTAGTTGAGATTCCAACTGACCATAAGTAGCATTACTGTTGGATGGTATGATTTTTCCAAAATAGTGAGTAATTCTCAGTAAATATATTTAAAAAAATTTTTTTGATAAGTGCAATGTTGGAAATGTCAATGAACATTAAAATTATTCAAAATATATTATATTTGGATCTGGGAACAATTTGCTCAAGACCCAGGAGAAGTCTTCTTTATGTGAAATTGTCTCAAACCCAGGGCATCTAGTATTTCAAGGATAAACATGCACCAGAATAAATATCAGTTGGGCCCCTTCAATCACTAGACAACAAAATACAGACTCACAGATTTCCCCAAATGTTGCACAAAACATAGGAACTCCCTATCTCCCCACACACATATGAAAATCACTGTCTATAGGGATATTTTAGATAAATTTTCAAGAGACTGAAGTATTGTAATTTTCCAGTCGTTATCTTTTAATCTCTTTTCAAGCTCATATTCGATATTTAGAATTTTTTTAGGTATATTGAAAATAGGACCTCATTCAAAACAATTACTAATCATCACTATCAAGATCTCTCCCCTTAGGCTACCAACATAACTACTGATTCCTTAATTCTGCTTTTTCCTAATTCCCCATTGGATCCCCAAATCAGTTCTCCATAAAACAAGAGGGAACTTCTTTTTTACAAATTACATTATGTCACTTTTTCTGCTCTCCTCTTTTGAAAGTCTTTCCTTCCACTTAGAATACAATTATAAATTCTTCATTTGGCCTGGAAATGCTGCAACACCTACACTCTGTCCACTTCTGCAAACCTTATATTATACCATTCTTCTACTCATTATCCACAAGCACATTAGCCTTTAAATTCTCCATGCAAACATGAGGCTCAGGAATCGTGGGATCCTCCGCCCCTTTACAGATTCCTAAAATGTGCTTCCCTAAGTTATGCACATGAGTAGATCCCTTGTTTGATTCAAGTAGGTCAAATAACTCCTCTTATGTCTAAACCAGCACTCAATCCACTTAGCAGGCATAATTTTCCTTCACAGAACCTATTAATACCTGACATTATATTATGTGTTTATATATTCATCCATTATATTATGTATTCTCCTCTTACGTGTTTAAAGGCAGAAAACTGGTCTGATTGTAATATGCTATATCCCAGTTACCGAAAATGCTACCAAGAAATAATATGCATTTAATAAATGTTAAGTCCTGGAATAATCTAATGGTTTCCTTTCTCTAAATTTTAGGAAAAATAGTTTAATTCAATGAATAGTAAAGGTATAGGATATTTTCTTTGAAATGATTTTCAATCTTTCCATTAAGAGAAAAGTTCTTTCTTTCTCTTTTCTCACTTGACTACACAATATATCATTTTATGAGATCATAAAGTAATATATATTTTGATCCCAAGAAGAATTTATCTGCCCTGAAACAGTTAGTCTGATAGCTATTGTTTTAATATTTGCTAAAGTAAATCTTCTAAGCCTCTTCTATTGGAATGATTTTTTTAATGCTTTATTTGTATTCTTCTTTAAATGAGCAAAGGGAATAATCTAGCCACAAAAGACTTACAGTAACCCTGATGCCAATGGGAAATTGAATATTTTTAATAAAATATTGAGGTACGTTATTTTACATTTTGTGTTATGTGATCTGTTATATGAAAATGCTTGTCTGGGTATTAAGAAACAAGAACACCCTGAAAATATCCTTAGGGTCATCTACAGGTAATACAAAGTCAATAAAATCGCTTCACTAATAATTTTGAGACTTCCCAAAGATTCTGGTACTGAGTCAAGTTTTTGCATAAGATGAAAGAATATGTCCAATGAAATTCAATCTATGAGAAATTCAATCTATGAAACAGAAGACTCTGTTATCAGAAACTTGTAATTTTATAATCATGATTTCATCATTTCCCTTAGTAGAATTGTCACAGACCTATAATAATTTAATCTTTCAATCATTGAACTATCTTGCCTTTACATAATATAATTCTGCTTTTCCACAGAGATACACTTACAAATAAAAGAACAAAATTTTTCAAAATCTTTTTTTTTTAAGAGAGATAAATAATGTGGATAATAAGAGTCTGTCAATCCATAAACTTTGAGTAGAGAAGTCTTTAAGTCAATACTCATTTGGCAATAAGAATATTTATTATTTTATTATTTGTATTACTGAAATCCTGTAAAGATATATTTGTACATGTACTTACATTTTAAAAAAAACTGAAAAAGTAATTATTTTAATAATTTTAACATGTGTTACAGCATAAGGTTTGTTTTCTTTTCTGATTTCTACATCGCTTCCCTGAAGATACTATCTTCCTTTATTGAAGTTGAATAATTTCATTTACTTAAAACACCACAGGGAACAACAGGAGAGTGGTAATTTCAAATTTTCATAGTGTTTTTTAATTTGGTTTATGGCTTAGAATTAGCATGTCTGTGATCTATGCCAAAAGGTGTTTGCTCATTTGTTTGTTTGTATTTTGCCAGTGAGGACCTGAAATTTCAGAAATGCATGCATAACATCTATTATAATTCTGTCAAAAGTAGGAGTCCAACTCTTACAACTAAACTACTATTTTCTCAAGAAATAAAGACCTTCAGTCGGTGCTCATACTTTATTCATGATGTGTGTGTTTGCATCATTATCTACTTTGAGTCATTTTCTTTTTGTTATGTGTCAAATAAAGTTGAAATTATGTACCAAGTCTCATTTCAATGTGCAATTTCAATGCACAATAAAGTAAAAGATTCCTTTCAAGATACACTCATCAAATACAACTTAATAGGAAAGTATGTGTTGTGATTGTGAATATGCATTTATTAGTTATACATTAATTATTTGTTAACATGATGCTCAGGGCCTGAAACAAGTATGAATTTATCTTTGAATTGAATTATTTAATATAAATAATAAATCTTTATATTATAATAAATGTTGCTCTAGTGTATGAATTAATTTAGTTGTTTAATGTCTGTAAATCCTTAAAAAGAGTTATCAGTGGGAAAAATCCATAATTTTTGTTGAGTTTTTTATATATTAACTACATTTATTGTTGACTTCCTAGAAATCAACTCAACATCACAAATATAAAAGTTTAACAATAACTACACTCTAATGAATTTTGGTAAGTAAAATTCAGTCAATGGTTCATACACCCAAAGAATGTTTGTCTGAGTTATTTTTATTTTAGTTTGGTTGCATTTGAGAATACTTAAAATGTAAGTATTTAACAATTGGTATATATTTGAATGATTACAGTGTGCAATCAGCAATGAAGAAAAATTATTAAGACTGGATACTGTCCTTCCTAAGATTACTATTAGGTTAGTAAGCCAGAATACAGACTTGAAACAGTTAATGTATTAAAATTCATATGAAAAACACATTTAATTAGCAAATGCACATTTAAAAATGGCATCTCAACTTGACACCTTTAGGGACTATTTAAAAAATTTCTTTCGCAGTCTAAATTTCTGGAGAGCAAGAATATTTGATAACTGCTTTATAATGTTGCTTCTAAAATAATGCTCAGCTTAGAAGCCTTTTGTCAGTAGAGAAGGCTTTTATCAGCATCCCTGCCTTCCACTACACATTCTTTTACAGAAAAAGAGAAACCTGCAAGTTTATATCTCAACATAATCTCAAACTTGTTTCCACTGCTGAGATGATAAACCTTTAATTTTATTTCCCATTCAGGTTTATGCCTTTGTTTAGTTTCTAAGAAGTAACGAGAAGTCTGTATTTTATTGCCTGAAGTATACAATGAACTGGTATGATATCTAAACTTCCACCTTAGATACAAGCGTAAGAAACAGAAAAAAATAAAAATAAAAAAGTAGATAAAGGATGAAAAATCTCAGCACAGGCAGGAAAATAACACAAATTGGAGGAAGGGCTCAGCCTAAGAAATATTCATATGCTATCATAAATGACTGAGTCCTCTTTGCCACTCTTAATTTAGTATTGAACTTCTGCAGATCTCTTAAAAGAAATTACTCTTGGGGCGCCTGGGTGGCTCAGTCGGTTGAGCGTCCGACTTCGGCTCAGGTCACGATCTCACGGTTCGTGAGTTCGAGCCCCGCGTCAGGCTCTGGGCTGATGGCTCAGAGCCTGGAGCCTGCTTCCGATTCTGTGACCCTCGCCTGTTCATGCTCTGTCTCTCTCTGTCCCAAAAATAAATAAACGTTAAAAAAAATAAAATAAAATAAAATAAAATAAAAAGAAATTACTCTTAAACATTGTTTGAAGTCTTTATGGAATTTTAATTTACAGTTTACAAAATGTATAAATATAAATATATTTGTACTACATAATATATATAACAAAATCCAATGATAATACATTGTTTTATGAAAATATTAAAAAAAATATTTTCTTGGGGTACCTGGGTGGCTCAGTTGGTTAAGCGTTTGACTTCAGCTGAGGTCTTGATCTCATGGTTCACGAGTTCAAGCCCTGCGTCAGGCTCTGTGCTAACAGCTCAGAGTCTGGAGCCTGCTTCATATTCTGTGTCTCCGTCTCTTTCTGCCCTCCCTACTTGCACTCTCTATTTCTCTCTCGCTCTTTCTCAGAAATAAATAAACATTAAAAAAATTGAAAAAAAAGAAAAAAAGAAAAATTTTCTTAAATTATTAAATTATTTAATATATACATAAAGATATTTTGCCTATATGATCAACATATGTGTAGAAAATGTGCCAAATTATTACTTACTTGGTGTAAATCTTGTACAACGTTTTTGAACAGTTTATATGCCAGGACTGTCGAGCAAAATATTGTTAGGCAACGTGACATTTTTGGGAAAGAAATATTTTTAGTATTTGAAGAAGTAATTATTCAATACTTTGCAAAATTTGTTAAATATTCTAGCTCAAAAATAAGCTTTGAATTTCCCCTCAATTTTGAAAAATTGAGAAGTGATTTTCTTCAAGTATAATTATAAATAACAAAATATATAAGAACAGTGTAATTGAAAAGCTTGAAGACCCTTAATTATAGTGGTGCAAATGTGGCATATGAAACTTGAATTGCAGCCTAATTATTGCTTCGTTATGTCTACTTAAGAAATTGCTGACAAATGGTTTATAGTTTTAACTTAAGAAACTAGAATAAAATTTAGAAGTAAAGATGTGTTGACTCAAAAAGCATGTCGACATTTACTATATAGTTGGCTCTGAAACATATTATGAAATTAAAAAAAATAAATACCGTGTAAATTTGTACTTGAAGCGTATATGTATATCACAGTGAGGTAAACACATTTTTATTTATTAAATAGGACATTCGCACATTCTGATTTTGCTTTCTATCAGATGTCATTCTCATGAGTATTTGTATACTGGTGTGCGTATAAATGTAAATATGTTTATGCAATTTCTAATAAATACATGTTATATACCTCTGTATATTATATACATTTATTAACTGTATATATTATGAACCACATTATATCAGATATACTTAGTACTATATATATCAAAGTGGTTTATGTGATTGAAATTCTAATACAATGCAGTTTTTCACATGCTATTTATTCACGTATGTGTGCGCACATACACACACGGCACAGATTTAATCAATTTTGTCAAATACGTAACCATTTTCTTAATCGAAATATACAATCTTCTTATCACCTTGGAGAGTTCTTTCAACAGAAACATGGCAGCTGCATGTTGTGTGATTTTAGATATTTGTCTTTATGATATCTATATCAATTTTTCTGCCTTGAAGTAATAGACTTCTGCATTTGTATCGGTTCACTGGTACTTTACTATCTACTTACATTGGGGTTGTCTTTTATTGTTAATTTTCAGTAGAAGATGAGGCTAACATTTTCTGCAGAGCTGAAAATTCTAGATATTTACTTTCCCAGTCTGCCCTGTATTTAATGCATGTGGACTTGTGATCTAGGACCAGATAATTGACAGCTTCAGTGCCAGACTTTAAATCGAGAGCCACTGTGGCAAAAAAGCATGATAAAGAATCCACGTTGATATCCTGCAGTGACAGCAGCAAATCCATTCTCTAGAGACAGCAGTCTAGCCCCCATGACTTAAGTGCTGGTAGTATTGGTGGGCAGTCAGAATGACTTTTACTCAGAATGTTTTCTGTCCTATGATTTTGTATTAGTTCTGGCTTTGTGGCCTCTCTTTGTTTCCGTCTATTTCCGAACACGTTCCGCTATTCTTCTGAGTGATTCTCTAAGCTTACCGAAGTCTGTGAAATATTTTCGATTCAAATCAGCCAGTCATTTTTGTTGTTGGCTTCTAAGGACACTGAATGGTATAAATAAATATTGCTCTATGGTAAGGGTGAAAGGGTGGGGGGAGTCGTCACATGTTCCAGGAAATAGAGAGAAAATATCTGGTCTGTAAATGACAAGCTACTCCAGAAGAAAAAACCTTTATATGTAGATATTAAAGAGCCATAGGAAAAAAGTAGGGAGAGAAAGAGAGGAACCATAATTGATCGTAGAGCGCAACAGAAGAGACAAAATAGATTGACTTCCTTGGGGAGAAATAATGTTAAGGGCCAACATATCAGCCTCAGGACCAGTTGGAATCATGTATGCAAGCAAAAGCCAACTAAAGAGACGCAACGCATTTCTTCAGTCTGACGTGGGGGAAAAAGTGCTCCTGGCTAGTCACATATTTTGGGCAGATGTGAGGCATCTGTTGCTTACACCTGAGAAAGCTAATTAGCTAATTAAATTCTTAGGAGGAGCAGGAAAACAAGCCTGAGGTACAAGATTCGCCCCAGCTGAGTTGTATGCTCTACTACCAAAATGAATGTGAATTTTAAGCTAAGAGGAAGGAAAACAAGTGAGGATTTTATTTCAAGCCAGAATTACAGAAGTTAAGTAAATAAAAGAAAAAGGATACTATATTAGCCACGAGGGAAAGAGTGCACAATTCCAGTGTTTTCTATTAATTGGCTTTATTATATTAAATAAACATATCTATTCATGGCAAAGTTACTTTTTAATATCAGGCCAATTTTATTATATATTCGATTTTATTTATTATACATAAATTACTACATATTGGACAGCTTTATTATATGAAAATAGAATTTCAATTATACCCATACATAAACTGTAAAGTTGCCCTTGATTCCCTTACATTAATAGAGCACAGGGTCAGCTGTTAATTCAGGCCACCAAGGTTAGCATCTCTGTGTTGCTATGATTAGGTTTTGTCTGCTGGCTCTATAGAAGGCATATTTACATGAACCACATTTTTTACTCATAACTCACATAATTAGGGTGCACTCAAAATGCTAAAATTACCTCAGTTGCAAGATAAAAATCTATTTTATGCTAAAGTTCTTGACTGGACACCTTGTTAAGGTGATTTTTCTCTTTGCACATTAAATATAAAAACATATCATTGTAAATGCCATGAGGACAAAGCTTAGCACTAGGCAGAATGCACTGATTAAAGAAGATTGGACTGTAATTCTAATTACTTAAGTTTTGAAATATAGAACATATGAAGGTTAATTTTATGTGTCAACTTGACTGGGCCACAGGATGCCCAGATATCTACCTAAAAATTATTTCTGAAAGTGTCTGTGAGGGTGTTTCAGGAAGACATTAACATTTGAATCTGTAGACTGAGTTTAGAGAAGATTGCTCTTGCCCTTCTTGAGGTAGGTGAGGATCATCCAATCCATTGAGGGCCCGAATAAAACCAAGAGGTGAAGGAGGCAGAAATCACTCTCTACGCCTGACTTCTGAGCTGGGACGTGGGTCTTCTGCTCTTGAACAGGACTTAGGCCATCAGCTCTAAAGATTCTCAGGCTTTCAGACTCAGACTGGAACCACACCACTGGCTTTCTTGGGTCTCTGGCTTATAGAGAGCAGATCATGGAACATCTCACCTCCATAATTGTGTGAGTTAATTCCTCATAATCCTTGATAGATAAATATCTATCTGTCTATCTATCTATCTATCTATCTATCATCTATCTATATCATGATATGATATATGTATATGCACGTATGTATATGTATCTATCATCTACCTACCTGTTATCTATCTATATCCTATTAGTTCTGTTTTCCTGGAGAACAGGAAAACCATCTCTTCTTACAACTCTCAGCCCTACTCTAATGACATCTATTTTGTCGCTTACACAGACTCTAAGTTTCCTGGAGAAACTCGAATAATATGGAACATGTGTACTTTTGTTTAAAAAATATAATCTAACATTTAGCAGGGTTGTAAAGTACGAGTTCTCAACAAGTGAAGATTTAAAAAAGCACATGCTAATACTTCTGTGTTTTGATTGCGATAGAAGTGTTAGAACCGAAGTCAGCCACATGTATCCAAGATGAAATTAAGGAATTCTATTTTATATCAGGTTATATTTACTCAGTATAACTTGTGAGAGAGTGAAAGATTACATTTGGAAATTTTTTTTTTAATTTTTTTTTAACGTTTATTTATTTTTGAGACAGAGAGAGACAGAGCATGAATGGGGGAGGGTCAGAGAGAGGGAGACACAGAATCTGAAACAGGCTCCAGGCTCTGAGCTGTCAGCACAGAGCCCAACGCGGGGCTCGAACTCACGGACCGCGAGATCATGACCTGAGCCGAAGTCGGCCGCCCAACCGACTGAGCCACCCAGGCGCCCCTGGAAATTTTTAAAAATACATTGAAGACACCAACACCTTAGGGGATAAGAAATGTGTAATTGCATCATATATAAAACTTTGAAATTTTTTGTTGTTTACTACCTTAGTTTTTAATTTTCATTTAATGTTCTTGAAAGGGAAAGTACCTGTTCAATTTTTTTGCTTATAATAAACTGCCCCTTCATTCTAATTTTGATCATGAAATTTCCAAGAATCTTCACATAATAAAGGGAAAAGAATACTACTAAGTGAGGATAACTGCTTTTGTCATTAAAATAATATATTCTTGTAAAACGTATTGTAAAGTGACCCACTGTGCCCTTTAAATGCTGAGGCCTGATGCAGTATATAGCAGTGCATTCCATTTGCAAGGTCAATAAAACTGGTATATAAAGAGATACTTTGTTTTTAGTAACCTCTTAAATATCATATAAACATTACATTGAAATACAGCATTAAATAGCTATATTTTTTATAATTTATATAAAATACCCATAAAATACACATATATATATTTTTTTAATTTTTAAATATTTATTTACTTTTGAGAGAGAGAGAAAAAGAGAGAGGGACAGAGTATCCATGGGGAGAGCAGAAAGAGGGACACACAGAATCTGAAACAGGCTGTGAGACTCCAACTCACGAACCATGAGATCGTGACCTGAGCTGAAGTCGGAGGCTTAACTGACTGAGCCACCTAGGCATGCCAAATACACATATATTTTAAAGTGGGCCAGAAATTATTGTTTCTGTGTGTCCTTAGTAGTTATCAATCAAGCAATGTGAATAGTCTTCAAACATGTTCTAACAAGGATACTTGAAATAAACTTAATGAAAGAGAATTTTCAAAATTATTATGTTTAATAATGTGAAAATCAGAAAAAAATGTGAAAACCAGAAAATTCTATATTTATTTGCTATTTTTAAGCTAATCTCAATGTCTTGATAAAATCTAAGCTTTAAAATATAAATACAACAAATTGTATTAACAGATATGGCAATCAAAATTGCAATGTAATTTACAAGATAGTATAATTTGCATAGATATAAAAATAATTTTAGCCTGGCAAATGCCAGATAGATTGCTCTTCTATGAAACTGGCAAATTTAACCTTGTTTGTCAGTAAGACGGCCAATGGTTACCTTTTGTAGAGTCTGTGTAAGCAACGAAATAGATGTCATTAGAATAGGGCTGAGAGTTGTAAGAAGTGGTTTTCCTGTTTTCCAGTGAGTTCATGGTACCAATGGAAATGAGAAATTATAGTATATTTTTTTTTTTTTTATGTATTCAAAAGCTTGCCTTGCTGGCTCATTGTTGCACATAAATCTACATAATATTCATTATCATTGATTGCCTAGATGCCTTGAAATTGCTTATCTTTCTGTTGATTTTTAAAATTTGCAACCATTTGCAAATATCCAAATATATGATTATATGGAATTACTTTTTAAAAATCTTTATTCTACACATGAAATATGGATCCAACTGTGTTTTCAAGTTAAAGTGACCTTGGTAAGCCATTAACTTTCCAGGGTTCAATTTTCCTATTTCCAAGATGTGATAACAATACCTGCCTCTGTTTACTTTGAAGAGAATGAAAATAACAGAGATAAGGTAGATTCTCCCAGGGCCTAAAATAGTTGCTGATCGTATATGAAATACTTTAGAGAAGCAGAATTAACTTCTCCAGCCACTAAGTGAACTCCGACTAAGTTACTGTTTCAAAATTATTATAGAAACTCAAAGAGCAGAAATACAAATATGAGCGCAACATAAAAATTAAATTAAGCATTAAATTGAGTTGAAAACACTAAAGTACAAATTCTGTGCTATAAACACAAACCCAAGAAGAAAAGGGCAAGGAGGCAGGAATTAAGGCTAATGAAAATATAGTATTAAGGAATATTATTTATGGAGTGGTTTATAGTTTACACTGTCACATATTTTATTTAATGTGATTCTCCTAATAATCATTTGAAGACGTGTCCTATAGCAGGATTGTAGCAGATTTGTGATGTGCCACAAGAGGCTTCTTCAGACATAATCATTTTTCCCTTTGCCTATAATGTAGCTAGCTGGTAACCTCCAGCTCTTTGCCAGAGTGGCCTCAATTTTTTTTTTTCCCAGCAATGTCATTTATTTTATTGTTTATTTAGGAATAATTTCAAATTCACATAAAGTTGCAATAGTACAAAAGTCTCCCATATAAACTTTAGTAAGCTTCTGCATTGTTAACATTTTACCACATTTGGTAGCATTTCTCTCTCATTTTTCTTTTCTTTTTCTATAGCACTTGAAAGCAAACTACAGACATGATGTCCTATTACCCTTTAATACTTTATAGTTGCAAAAAAAGTTCTCTTGGTAATGATAACATAATTTTCAAAATAAGAAAATTAAAATTGACCCACTATTACCAAGTGTTTACCAACTGCATTCATATTTTACCTATTGTCTCAGTAGAGTTTACAAATTCAAGAAATGCGTTGTGTTTGGTCACCATGTCCCTTTAATTCTTCAATTTGAAATCGTGCCTCAGTCTTTCCCTATCTTTCATGACTTAGATATTTTTGAAGAATATATATATATATGCATATATATAATATTTTGTTATATATTACATGTGTATACATATGTGATATTTTTACATATTTGATATCTTGAAGAATATACATGTATAAGCTCTTTGGCATACTCACATTATTCTCTAAAATTTTTCTTACTTTCTGGTAATAGTTCTTATGAACTTGTCTGATATTTTTTTCTGACTCAGATTTGGAGTCAGCCATTTCTCCAAGGATCTATAGTTTTTTCCATTTTTGGTTTTCAGTAGAGAATACTGTTTACAAATCAAATATACACATATGTAGATTTCTATATTTATCTTTAAATCTCTCTCTATGTACCTACCTACCTATATATCTGTTCATCTATCATATAAGTATCTTAAAATCCATAAATTCACCCACTCCCTTTAACTTCAATCCAACATGACAGGTTTTATCCTAATGCCAACTTTTCCATGTTTCTGCAGTGAGAAATCTGGCTCTAATCATCAACAAGGTATTTACTTATTTACTTAGTATCCCCTGTGTTTGATCAACCTTTTGCCACATTAGCAGAAGTCTCAGCCCTGAGCATGCTTCATAAACTCCACCCTGGCTCACCTTCCAAAACAATGATCTAGACAAGCCAAGAACATATTATTCTCAAGGTAACCCTTAGCCAATGCATAGCATGATGGTGATTACTGAGAACACTTTCTTCTCAGAATGGCTCTCAGCCAAAGATTAAGCAGAAAGATGGTGTAATGGCCTAGTCATTTCCATCCTACTTGGCAAACTTCTAATGGGCAATTTTTCCTTCAGGTCTCCACACTGGGCCTGCAGTCATGTCTATATCACAATTGATGGCAATTGTGACCCTGGAAAGTCCTCCTCCTTCACTTTTCTTTCCACAGGTGTTACTCCCAAAATATTTGTATGACTAAATCCATGCCCCTCTGTCCTTTCCACAGAACTCAGATTATGACAAGGGAGTGGGTAAACCCACCATGACTTCCATGGAATATAAATTAAGGATTATTGTTGAAAATCTTATAAGCCAAAATTAGCAGAGAATAAATGCCTCCCCAATTTCTATTTCATAGAAAAAATTGTGTGTAGGCAAGTTATAGCCAGAGTTGGCACATTAGGGAAAAAATTTCATGGTGAGGTTCCTTTGAAGCACCACAAACCTCTAGAGAGAAAGAGAATAGGAAACAAAAACTAATAAGAAACAGGATGTGTTTAGCTATAGAAAGAGGAAGAAATAAATATACAGCCACTTTAGAATCGCCCTCCCTATCATACAGGTGCAAAACCTAAATCAGCTTCCATCAAAGATGGAGTAACTCTAGTAACATTAGCCTACCCCCAATAAACTATAAAACTGGTTAAAATGTATGAGGTAACTGCTTTAAGGCAGTAACAAAATATAACCCAAGACTGAAATCTCTGAGAGAAGAGAAATAAGCAAGGCAAGTCGCACGATAATGTCAGATCTAGGCCTGCAAAGAATTTCCCAATGGCAACACAGAGAACTGGATTTCAAACACAGCATGGAGGTCCTGCTAAAATGAGGAGGCACAGAGCAGAGTTTGGGGAAATAGATCGGTTGTCATCCGCAGGAGCATCTGCAAATAGAGAGCTGCATACAGAGGTTGCCCAAGGTTCTCATGTGGTCTCCTTTGGGAGTTAATTGTGGGGGGCTAAGATTTGCGTCCATGGAGTCTGCCTACCAATGCTTCCCTGGCAGCGGCTGCTGGGGAGCTGAGAGTGAAACACAAGAGTGTAAATTTGTCACAAGTTAAGGATATGTACATTTCCAATTAGAGAGTTTTAATGTGTATAAATTACTCCTCAATAAAATTAATTAATATTAATGTTATTATTGCTGATTTAAAAGTAGAGAATGCTAATGGCACCTGGGTGGTTCAGTCAGTTAAGCCTTCGGCTCTTGGTTTTGGCTCAGGTCATGATCTCACCGTGCATGAGTTCGAGCCCAACGTTGACAGTGTAGAGCCTGCTTGGCATTCTCTCCCTCTTCCTTCCTCTGCCCCTTCCTCACTTGTGTCCCCCCGCACCAAATAAATAAATAAACTTAGGGGCGCCTGGGTGGCTCAGTCGGTTAAGTGTCCGACTTCGGCTCAGGTCACGATCTCGCGGTATGTGAGTTTGAGCCCCGCGTCGGGCTCTGTGCTGACTGCTCAGAGCCTGGAGCCTGTTTCAGATTCTGTGTCTCCCTCTCTCTCTGCCCCTCCCCCATTCATGCTCTGTCTCTCTCTGTCTCAAAAATAATAAATAAACGTTAAAAAAAATTAAAAAAATTAAAAAAATAAACTTAAAAAGATGAAAAAAAATAAAAGTAGGACATGAGAGATTAAAGAAATTATGTTACTTTTCCTGAAATCATAAGACCTGTAGGCAAAATGACCAATTGAAAATAAAATGTATTAATCCTTAATCCAAAGCTGACAGCTCTCTCCCCCATCTTTTGTCCCATATGTTATAATATGTTACATATATATACATATACATATATATGTAATATATGTAATGTATATAATAAATATTTTACATATATGCATATTGATATATTAATTATAGTAATGTGCTATTTTCTATATGATATTATATCTATCTTGATAGATATCTCAGACACACAGAGAACTGATTCTTGTTATGTGTGGTAGTTGTGTTCTATGAAGTTCAGCAATACTGAATCAGAGATTACTGAAACATTACTTTTGAGTGAAATATAGTTAAGTTCTTGTGAGCCTCAAGTCTCAACATTTTCATCAACTGATCAGTATATAATCTTGTTTCATGTATATTTCTCTTTAAAGACACTTTATTTAATCCTTATTGATGGTTTATTAATACTGAATGGATGGCCAACAATACTATAACTCATACCTGAATAAAGTCAGTTTAACACACACATTTTCTTTGTAAGGCACATCAAAGCCTTGGGCCTAGGAAAACTAGATAGCACTTTAGCACTGCACTTGGGGGACATTTTAAGCAATTAAATCACCAACAAAAGGTGCAACAATGTGACTAGTTTGTTTTTAACTGAAACTGCTAATAAAAAAAAAGAAAAAAAAAACTCTGAAATCTCGAAAGAGTATTAAAAAATATGTGTTTGAGGGAGCGAGGCAAACCACAAGAGACTCTTAAATACAGAGAACTAACTGAGGGGTTGATGGGAGAGGCAAAATGGGTGATGGGTTTTGAGGAGGGCACTCGTTGGGGTGAGCACTGGGTATTGTATGTAAGCCAATTTGCCAATAAATTATACTAAAAAAAAAATACCTGTTTAATAGCATTAGAGTACTATCAAGCAACAAAGAATTGCAGGCCAAAATGAAAGAAATGGAAGCCAAGAAATATCAGCCCAGTATTTGGCACTGCCAGTTCCTTGAGTCGTTATTTGATTCAAAAAGTGTAGCTGAAAGCCTGAAAGACAGCATAGATATCCGTTAATAAGAGGCTTCAAAACTATACAAAGTTTTCAACAGTCTCACTAAGTAGGGGGCAAAATTAAAGTTTCTCTTCCAAAGAGAAAAAACTTCAAAAAGGAAGACTTAGAATGGCAAATAGAAAATCACTCTAGGATAAAAGTACTTCACAAGGAATCCAAGATTCAAAACTGGTTCAGTGTCTGAATAGATCAAGGTAATATGTTCATACTATACTAATCTAATGCTAATTAACCTTATCCATCTTCTACATAAGACGGCATTATCCCAAACCTCCAATCACTCTAATTTTAACGTAAAATATTTGATAATCCAAAAAATAAGCTATGTAAATATATGTGAAATGACACTAAACTAAGTGGAAAAATTGAATCAGCCCAAAGGTAGATCAGATATAAAATCCCGATCCAGAAGGTAAATTTTTTCCGCAGCAAAAGAGAAATTATAAAACAATAATTAAACAGAAATTCCAAAACTGAAGGTAGAGTAACTGAAATTCAAAATTCAATGGGTAGGTTTTATCACAGAGTTTTGAAAGTCAAAGAATTAGTTGACTGGAAGACATATCAGAAGAAAATGCACAGTCTGAACCTCAGTCAAGCGTACTGATTAATCTAGGCAGATGATTTATGGAGATGGGCAATTCTTGTAATCTTATTCACAATTGTAAGGTTAAAAAAAAAAACACAACAACATAGATGATCTATAGAATACAGTGAGTGCAGCATAAATGAAATTGGAGTCCCAGAGAAAATGAAAGAGAGATGAGACAGAGCATTAACTGAAGAAATGACGATGGAAAATATCCAATATGCATGACAAATTATATAGAGAATATTAATCGAGTCACAAAAGAATGTATTTGCATGGTTTCTATTACAGGAATTTCCAAAGTGGGCAAAAGTAATCTATGACTTTATAAGTCAGAATTGAGCTTACTTCTCAGGGGGAGGGTTGAGGTACAAATTGGAGAGAGTAAAAGAAAAATCTAGTTTGAAAGCAATGGCTTATTTGTTGAGTCTTTTCACTTTATTATAATTCATTAAACTGAACACTTATGGCTTTATATGCTTTATTATGTGTATGTTGTAACTGTTTTCGACTGTGATTAAAATCATTAGTATCTAACCAAAATCTTATCTCTAGAGAACCCCAGTTAAGGAAATGTAAATGGTGAAAACCTATGTCTCATTTATTTACTGTCCATAAGTTGCTAGCCACCTTTCTAGGTAACAGTTTAATACTTATTTAGCAGCAACCATTTTTATTTTATTCTCACTGAGTACCCTTATTCTTGAGAGTCCCTATAGAAAAAGCATCTAAGACTTAATAAATAAAATTTCAGGGGCACCTAGGTGCCTCAGTTGGTTAAGCATCTGACTCCCTACCTCCACTCAGGTCATGATCTCACAGTATGTGAGTTTGAGCCCCGCATAGGACTTTGCACTGACAGCATGGAGCCTGCTTGGGATTCTCTGTCTTCTTTCTTGCTGCCCTTCCCCCACTCATTCTTCCTCTCTCTCAAATAGCTAACTAACTAACTAAATAACTAAGTAAATAAATAGACTTATAAAAAAAACTTCATGAAATTTCAGAGAATCTTGTATATGTTGAGAAATAAATCTCCTCCAAAACCCTTTTCTTCAATTTTCCTCCACCCCCTAATTCTTCCCTCCTCCTTCTCTGTTTCAGCATCGTGTGGCAAGGAAATTCACATGGATAATTTTACTTCTCTTTGAAATACAATACTGCATGCTGAAAAATACATGGTCAAGAAGTTAAATTTTAGGAAACGAAGTCATTTCTTCAGATTTCATGTAATAATCAGGTTTATAAAATCTATAATCTTTATTAAAGCTTTGAAATCAAATCTTGACCCTGGGTATTCAAAAGAAAATCAGAGGTTGTTGAGCCAATTAAAACTTATCAGTTGTGTGCTATAGAACAAATCAGAATAAGGGCAACATTCATAATAACTTTGTATTGTAACTTGCTCTGTATTATTTCAAACTGTAATCTTCAATTTATTTTTCCATGTTAATGCAACAAATGTTAACTAAATGTAAAAGGGACAAAAAGTATTTTTCATTGTTGTTCTTTGTAGTCAGGAGGATGGGATGTTTAAATGACAAATTGGTTTTCTGGGTGAGGTCAGAATGGAAATCCAAAGAATCTTTTTTGATTCATGCAGAGTCATGTATTAACCACTTGAGATTTGGATAAAAAGGGATTTAAGATTCCTCATTTCTCATTTAGAGATAATTGCTTTAATAACTTACTCTCCAGTTTCTCTTCTGAAAATCATCTTTCTAAATTAGTTGGCTATTGAAGGTCCTCAGGTGCACACATGTCAAATTTAGTATTAACTGAAGTGTATTCTCTATTAGAAGAAGAATTTCCATCTGTGCTTATATTCAATGTCTGGCTACTGAAATATATTTAATCTCAATATATGAATTAGTCATGTAGTGAACAAAACTCACAGGATGACAAGTTAAAGATTTCTCCCTTTTGCCATCAAAAGGATGTATAAACTTGCAGGAAATAGTTGGCCGACATTAAGAACATTCAAAATTATACCTTTATAATTATATATATATATACGTATATATATATACATATATATATATATATACGTATATATATATATACATATACATATATATGGTACATATATATATGTATATATATATGGTATATTAACATATTCAAATAGTAGGATCTTCTACTAATATTATCATTTAAATAATATTATACATTCATTTAGTTATTTTCTAAGGAATATGATCTATGAGCTATGATTATGAAATCTACTTAATAAAATATTTGATTTTATTTGAAATGTGCTGCAACATGAAACCTATAATTGTTGTAGTGGTAATTTCTCCTCAGGACTCCAACTCATGACTGCTGCCCCATTGTATTTAGAATTCAATGCTTAAATAGAATTGGGAATATAGAGTTGATAGCTCCCAAATGTTTTTACAGAAACTCACTCCTTATGTCTGCGTTGAATGTGGATGTGTTAAGTCTCATAGCTGTATGTCCAGAAGAGACAGGCAGACCCTACACCAATCCTTCCAGTCATTGTGTTCTCCGTTTTTCTGTGTCTCACTGTTTACCAAAGTCTCTCTTCCTTCTAATCTTTATTTTAATAATGGATAATAATTTATTCTGCTTTCACAATGCTTGACACTTTATTATAATACTTGATATTGTAAAGATGAAAACATGTTAATATAAAATATGTATCATTCTTCAAGTAAGTGGATAATAGCTCCTCAAATGTGAAGTACATAGCTGATCTTAATTTATTGCTATAATTTTTATAATCCCTTCAACTGACAGTACATAAAAAGCACCTGTTGTAATTGGCAAACATTTTGATTAATTTAGGCAGATGATTTATGGAAATGGACAATTTTTAGAATCTTATGCACAATTTGAATAACACAGCATACTAAGCATCTAAAAAAATAGTTATATTTCTATATTTTAGATTTTTTTTTCTGTAAAAAAACCAAGATATTAATCCTGGAAAAGTGGCACTGGCTATAATTTCAATGATACAAAAATGGTTTTAAATATACAACAAACTATCAGAATCACATATGTTGAAACCCAAATGATATAATTTTTTTGATTTATGGATATGTCACTAAAGAAAAAAAGTTTTGTTTTTATTTCTCTTAAAATCATGATGCTATTTGTTTTGCATATGAATAAGGTTATCACCTAATTTATTCTGCTTTTAGCATTATGATTTAAATAGTGTTTAGCTAAATAAAAATAAGAGTCACCGAATTCCAAAACTGTGTGTACTTAAAAAGAATATTAAATATTTTCTTAATTCTACAATTCTATTTGGGAAAAATTTCATATTTTCTTCTGAAAATACACATTAATTGTACCCTTAAGTAAAAGAATAACAAAGAATAACAAAATGAGTACTCAGATTTTTCCTTTTAATGCAGAAATAGACTGATGACATTTGGGAAAATGTCAATCAATTCAAGTGATTTATCTTCTAATTCATTGTAATCCTAGGATGACTAGAAGAGATATAAAAAAAGAATAAGATATATAATCTATTTTCCGATCTCTCTCAGCACATTTTCCAATAAAGTACAAGTATGTATAAAATGATGAATTGGCATGAAAGGATATCGTATAATTGATGGTAACAATGTATGGCTTACATTATTAGTATAGGAAAGGATGTTCTACGTAGGTGGATATCTTTCAAGGAAAGAACAGAAGATAGTGTGAGAAGACTGACAATAGAATTAGCTAATATTATAAAATATAAAAGTGAATAAATGAGTTATGACTTATATTATAAAATGACTTGAAAGAAGTCGGTGAGAGGAATGTAGATCTGATAACATACACAACTGACAGTTGTTCGGTAGAGGGATACTAAGGTAAAAATTCATTGCTTAGTAGAATGACTTAGGGTGGCGTTAACTTTGTTTTAGTCCTATCTCCAGTGTTTAGAATGCATGCACTGTCTGCATGGTACTTTTTATTTCTGCTAGAACCCATAGAAAAGCAGCTAGATAATCAGTATATCAATAATATCCAACCTGAAAATTATTAGTAAAATATTACATCACTGCTCTCTACCAAAAAAGGAGAGATGCTGTCTCTATCCTAGATCAGATATCTCTAGGAGCCAGGCCACTAGCCTAAATCCATTCTTCCCAGGTGCCTCGGATACGCACAATTTCTGTGACTTCCCTAAGGCCTTTGAATCTAAAGGGCAAGAGAGCCACCAATCATAATAATTATTATTTGGGTTTAATTACCCTCCCTTTGTCTTTCTCTGGTTGCTTTAAATCTTCTGTTTCCATCAAATCTAGTGTGCATTTCTTAACTAGCACTTGTTTTTTTTATATTGTTTTAAATTTTAATTGCTGTATAGCTAACACATAGTGTTATATTAATTTCAGGTGTACAGTATAGTGATTCAACATTCCATACATTACTCAGTGCCCATCATGATATTTGTAAATATCTTCTCCCATTCTGTAGGTAGACTTTTACTTTTGTTAATTGTTTCCCAAGCGGAGCAGAGCTTTTTATTTTGATGTGTTCCCAACAGTTTATTTTTGCTTTTGTTTTCCTTGTTCAGGGAACTTATCTAGAAAAATGTTGTTATGGCCAATGTCAGAGATACTGCTGCTTGTACTCTCTTCCAGGATTTTTATGGTTTCAGGTCTCTCATTTAAGTCTTGCATATGTTTTGAGATTTTACTTTTGTTATGATGTAATAAAGTGGTCCAGTTTTATTCCTTTGCATGTAGCTGTCCAGTTTTCCCAATACTGTTTGTTAAAGAGACTCTCTTTTTCCCATTACATATTTTCCCTCCTTTGTCAAAGATTAATTGAAAACCCATTAAGTGGGTTTATTTCTTTATGAATTTTCTATTCTGTTCCATTCTATGTGTCTATTTTTTGTGCCAGTTGTCATACTGTTTTGATTATTTCAGCTTTGTAATATAACTTGAAGTCTGGAATTGTGATACCTCCGCTTTTATTTTCCTTTTTTGGGTTGATTTGGCTATTGGGGGTCTTTTGTGGTTCTATAAACATTTTATAATTGTTTGTTCCAGGTTTGTGAAAAATTCTGTTGTTATTTTGACAGAGATTGAATTAAATCTGTAGATTGCTTTGGGTAATATAAATATTTTAACAATATTTTTTCTTCTAATCCATGGGCATGAAATTCTTTCCATTTCTTTGTGTCATCTTCACTTTCTTTCATCAATGTTTTATAGTTTTTAGAGTATAGATCTTTCACCTCTTTGGTTAAATTTATTCTTAGGTATTTTATTTTTTTGATACAATTATAAATGGGATTGTTTTCTTAATTTCTTTTTCTGATGCTTCATTAGTATATAGAAAGGCAATAGATTTCTGCTCATTGATTCTGTATCTTGTGACTTTAGTAAATTTATTTATCAGTTCTAGTAGTTGTTTTAGGTGGAGTGTATAGTTTTCTATATATAATATCATGTCATATTCAAATAGTGAAAGTTTTACCTCTTCCTTAACAACTTGGATGACTTTTATTCCTTTTTCTTATCTGATTGCTATATCTAGGACTTCCAGTACTATGTTAAATAAAAGAGTGGACATCCTTGTCTTGTTCCTCACCTTAGGGGAAAAGTTTTTACCCATCAAGCATGCTGTTCCCTGTGGGTTTTTCATATAAGGCCTTGATTATGTTGAAGTATATTATTAAAAACTTTATTACAACAAATTGGGCAACCTAGGAGAAATGGATAAATTCCTAAAAGTATATAACCTACCAGAATTAAAGCAAGAAGAAATAGAAATTTTCAACAGACATTATCAGCAACAAAATTGAATCAGTAATCGAAACCTCCTAACAAAATAGAAAATTTCAACAGACTGATTACAAGCAATGAAATGGAATCAGTAACTAAAAACTCTCACAAACAAAAAAGTTCAGGACTAAAAATGGCTTAACGGGTAAATTCTACCAAACATTTAAAGAGGAGTTAATATCTATTCTTCTCAAACTATTACAATAAATAGAAGAGGGATACTTCCATATTCATTCTATAAAGCCACCATTAGCCAAATACCAAAAACAGAGAGAGAGAGAGAGAGAGAGAGAGAGAGAACTAAAGGCCAATAGCTCTGATGAAAATGAATACAAATTCCTCAATAAAATACTAGCAAACTTCTGTCATTGCTGGATATGTGTCTTTTGATGGCTTACATTGCCATTGCTGCTGTTACTACTGTTTTAAGACCTACCTATTACTAACTGTTATAAATTTTGCCAGCAAGTCAGCCAGTCAGTGTCAGCTGAGATATTTTGCCATCATGGTTACAGTTTTAAATAGATACTCAGAGAAATTATATATAAACGAAGGCCTGAAGTAGCCGTCTTCCTTTGTAGAAGAGATTATTCCAGGCAGAGTGAAAAGTAAATGCAAAAGTTCCAACTCAGAATTGAAACAGTAGTTAGCAGTTTTGAGGACAATTATTGGGATACATTTGGGCTAGTTTCTACCATTACTAGTAGTTTCTCTTTTCTCAGAGGGATATGAGAAGTTATTGGAAGATATTAGAAAGAATAATGTCTTAATCAGCTGTTGGAGGAATAGTCTACAAGAGCACAAGAGTGAGATCAGAAACACCAGCTGGTGGACATAGTCTAAATCTAGTTGAAAGAAAATGTCAGTTGCTTGGAAAATGGTGGTGACAATGAACAAGAGTGGCCATTTGTTTGTTTATTTGTTTTTTTATTTATTTTATTTATGTTTATTTATTTATTTTGAGAGAGGGAAAGAGAGCGGGTGCATGAGGGGGTGAGGAGCAGAGAGAGAAGGAGAGACAGAATCCCAAGTAGGCTCTGCACCCTGAGCATAGAGCTCAATGTGGGGCTCCATCCTATCAACCATGAGATCATGACCTGAGCTGAAATCAATGTTTGGATGCTCAACTGATTGAGCCATCCAGGCACCCCAAGAGTAGCCATACCTAAGAGTCTCTTAGAACTGTAACAACAGGTTGTTTCTTCACTTCTACTAGTTTAAAAGAGTAGTTTTCCCATGTAGATTAGCATAAAGATTTGACCCCACTTCTATGATTAATTTAGAAAGGAAAGACCTTCAGTAAGTACAAACATTGGTGAAGATCACCAAGTTGTTCAGCTTGCTTATGTTAGAGATAATAAAACTTTTTTTTTTTTTTTTTTTAAAGCATCTTTCTCTGTCTTATTAACCAACAGAAACTCTACGGAAGGTTCCCAGAGAAGTACTTTTTCAATTGCTCCACAGTCACTCCATTTGGAGTCTATGATCTTTTCATGGTAGTAATTTCTCTTTTGATGAACTAGTTGCCCTAAAAATAATAATTTCTAAATGTTTGAGCATGATTTGAAAAAAAAATCTTGAAATGATAATGTTGTCTATGTCTTTATTTCTTTCTATATTTCCTCTAAATTGAATGGATAGATTTTCTCCTCACAAATGTATAAGTGTATTCGAATTCATGTGCATGGCAGCATTTGACTTAACAAGAATTTTTATTTATTTTTTATTTTTTTTTAAATTTTTTTTTTAACGTTTATTTATTTTTGAGACAGAGAGAGACAGAGCATGAACAGGAGAGGAGCAGAGAGAGAGGGAGACACAGAATCTGAAACAGGCTCCAGGCTCTGAGCTGTCAGCACAGAGCCTGATGCGGGGCTCGAACTCACTGACCGTGAGATCATGACCTGAGCCGAAGTCGGACGCTTAACCGACGAGCCACCCAGGCACCCCAAGAATTTTTAAAAATCCAAATTAAATTAGTATAGTGCTAGGAAATTACTGAGTACACAGAGCCTACCGACTCCAGCTTAAATTCTCTTGGAAGCATAAAAGTTAGTAAAGTAAAAATGGACCTACAAACAGCAAAGCTGTGATAGGAGAACTAAAATTGAAGCAGAAATCATGGCTTCAAATGCTACTATTATTTGCAAAATAAAAAAAAAAAAAGTCTGTAAATCTATACCAAACCATAACATAAAAAAAGATTATCTAAGCTCAAATGCAAAATTAGTGCACTTATATCCATATATATCAAGACCACTGATATACCTAACAGAATTATGTTTCTGAAAATAAAGGAACTGACTTTTCCAGTAATTTGGCTGGTTGACAAATTCTGTTAAATTATATAAGTGAAGTCCAGCCTCCATTTGCATACAAGTACCCTTCATTGACTCTCCCATGGGATATTCCATAGATCTCTTTGTTTCCTTTTGCCATTGCTACTACAAACCAAATACGCAACTTTGGTTAACTACAGGCATGTTACCGGTGGTTTGTGATTAGTGTGCTTTAACAAGTAGAGAACCTACAGAAATTTGTCTGAAAACCTCACTGCGTAAACTAGGACACTTGACTTACACAAGTTGCACAAATATAATTCTTAGTCTTCATCTGCTTGATGCACCAAACTGAAAACTATCTAAATGTCCATCAAGAGTAGAATAAATAGGGGCACCTGGGTAGCTCAGTCGGTTAAGCCTCCGACTTTGGCTCAGGTCACGATCTCATGGCTGGTGAGTTCAAGCCCTGCGCCAGGCTCTGTGCTGACAACAAAGCCTGGAGTCTGCCTTGGATTCTGTATCTCTCTTTCTCTCTACCTCTCCCCCACTTGTGCTATGCCTCTCTCCCTCTCTCTCTCAAAAATAAATACATATTTTTAAAAATTAAAAAAAATCTTTTTTAATAAAATAGAATAAATAATTGTAATATATTAATAAAACAGCATATTATACAATAATCGCAAGAGAAAACTACAATATACAACAACAAATAAATCTCACAAACAAAATGGAGAAAGAAATCAGACACAAAAGAATATATACTGCATTATTATAATTAAATAAAGTTTCCAAACAAGCAAACATAATCAATACTGTTAGAAGTCAAAATGGTGATTATTGTTGTGGGAGAGAGTAACTGAAAGAATATTTTGGAGGATTTATGAATTATTGTCCAGTTCTATTTATGGATCTGGATTCTGATTACACAGTGTGTAAATTATCTTAAAAATGATATTTAATGAATTTTGTACTTTTATGAATATGTGTTATATCTCAATAAATGTGTAACAAAATAATAAACAAAAAACAAAAACCCAAAATATTAAGTAATATATTTTCCCATCAAGTTCTGCTCTACAAAAAATGGCTGTATTCCTTTCAACGAGTAGACAAATCAAATTTTTATTTGATTGTGGTCAAATGTTATTCAAATTTAAAGAGCCAAGGTTTCTAGTTTAATAAAATTTTAGTTAACCAAAAGCGGAAAGTGTTAAATTCAACAAATTACAATAGGTTCTCTCAAAATATTTCACAGTCATATTTTTTTCAGAAATTTAAAAACTAAATATAACACATGTTACTGTACAAATATAAATCTGTTATTTTTTGTTATTTTCTGATGGCATGTGTATGTTTTGACTGGATTTTTAAAAAAATAATTTAGCTTAGCTGAAGACACATTTTTTTTTTTGCGCCATTCTTTACCATTAAAAGCTCATATAGGAATGAATATCTTGTCAAAGACCTTCAACGTACTCATATATCAAATACATGATTACCATTTATGTGGAATTCAGATTCCAAAAAATGTATTTTCTATCAATAAAAAACAGGCATCAGTTATGTCATCTTAAGATCTTGTAAACTTGAAAACCTTCTCAGATTAGCAGAACTATACTTATTATAAACTAAATTGTCTTATTTTACCAAATATTTCATTTATAAATGTTTTCATTATTTTGAATGTTATATTTTTCAAATCATCAATGCAATCAGGAAACCATCTGCCCAAAATAATCGTGTCTAAGAGGTCTGCTCCACAAAGCATAATCAAACCCAGTTCTGATGTATCATCAAGGGTGTCAAAATATAGTTACAATATCGTCATAAAAATGAGCATTTTTTTTTTTACTTTTTTGGTAATGGGCCATATTTATGGCCACTTACAACAGGATTGATCAGTTAACTAAACAAAATGAAATGACAATTGGCTGTTAAGGAAGCTAGAATGATTAGCAAATATGACGTTGATAAGTCTCAGAAAGTCACAACAAAATAAACTCTTTAAAGGAAATAATAAATCAGTCTAATTAAATGAGGCAGTATTAGTAAATGTGACAATAAAATTTCTCATCTTACTCACTTACCTGCAGCAACAGGTTTGAAAGTGCAGTTCTTTCAGATCCTGCCTTTAAACATCATCTAATATCAAAATATTATAAAGGAACATGCAATATCATTTTGTTTTTGTAATTCTGACTTAGAAAAATCACTTCTCTTAATTGCCTGTAACTAAAATTCTCCACTCTTTACCATTGTCAGCATATAATTGGCGAAGTCACTTTTCCAGGAGAAGCTCTGGGCTCATGAGGTCCCTCCCTATTGTGTGTTACTGCATGGGGGTGGGGGGGAGGGGGTTGGTGAGAATTTGTCTCTGCTTCTCTTATGCACCTCAGTGTGACCTTTTTATCCCTTGTGGAGAAGGCTGGTCAGCCAGCTTTCGATCCTTTTTCAGAGTGAATAATTTCATATGTAGTTGTACACTTGGTATGTTCATGAAAGGAGGTAAGTTCAAGATCTTCCTACACATCCATCTTGAAAGGCCCTGAAAAATCACTAATTTTACTTTTTAAAGTTAATGTAACATTCAATCAATTCGGAATTAATTTCAGTGTGTGCAGTGAGAAAGACTTCCAGATTTTTAGTGGTCAAGCAATTAGTAGTTTGTCACAATGTGATTATCTTTTCCTCACAATGTCACCTCCACTATGTACAGGCTTTTCATATATATTTGATTCGCTCCCTGCATTATCCTATTTCCTTAAACAATTTGCTTATTTGTATGTCAGTCACCAAAATTATTAGCTTAGTCTTTCAACTTTACTTTCCATTGTCTGATTTTTTCTCTCTTTTCCTCTATTTTTATTTTTTTATTTTAATTTTATAATATGCTTTCCCAGGTCCAAAAAGAAAAATAAAGCTCATAATTAAAATTACATTAAATTGGCTAATATAAAAACTGACATATTTAAAGTGTTGAGTTTTTCTCTCTGAAAACACTTTACATTCTGCCATTTATTTTTTTTTTTATTTGATTAAAATAAATGGAATTCTAAAGTTTTTTTTTTTTTTTTTCTGGTTAAGATTCTTGTTGGGGCGCCTGGGTGGCTCAGTCGGTTAAGCGTCCGACTTCAGCTCAGGTCACGATCTCGCGGTCCGTGGTTCGAGCCCAGCATCGGGCTCTGGGCTGATGGCTCGGAGCCTGGAGCCTGCTTCCGATTCTGTGTCTCCCTCTCTCTCTGCCCCTGCCCCGTTCATGCTCTCTCTGTCTCAAAAATAAATAAAACGTTGAAAAAAAAAATTAAAAAAAAAAAGATTCTTGTTGCTCGTTAGCAATTTTTAAATAATTAATTTAATAATTTTTATTGCTATTATAATTAGAATTGTTTCTTCTTGTTAAAAATTTGAAGCCACTATGGTTGATGCAGATTAAAGCTATTACTATTTGTATATGAGTTTTGTAAACAACGAATCCTACATACACTTGTTTTCGAATGCATTATTTTTTTCACTTGATCATAGTGTTGATTTTCCAAACACTAAATCAAATTATATAAAATAATGATACAGTTGTATCATTTCTATTGTTTTAATTGATTTATCTTCTCATGACAGCCTGGAATTTGCTGGCAATTCCAGAAAAAAAAAATATGTGGTCAATAAAACTTGTGACTTTGAGCCTACTTGTTTTAATTTTATTTAATCCTGATTTATGCTTCTAGTATTTTAACATTTGGATTTCAGCCTTAGGTTTATCCATAGACAGATGGAAGGATGAAGGCTACAGAACAAAAGAGGAAGTGAGGGCAAGCGCAAAAGGAAACGGATAAACAAAATGAGTAGAGAGATTTGGTAAAGAGGAGAGAGGGAGAAAAACAAGTTTTTTTGAAAATCAGTCATGTTGAGTTTCTGAATTGACACAGCCTTTTTAATGAGCACAACATATAGAAAATTTTAACCTGTTTCTATGATATTAGTATGTTTTCTAATAATTGCCCATTTTATTTTTATATTACCTGTAATATTTCATGACATCTGCCTCAGGTGGAACAAAGTAGAAATGTTAGTGATTTGCTGTTATTAACAGTGCTGTTGTTGATGATACCACCTTTGGTGAGCTTAAAAAAAAAAGGATAGTCATGGTTAAAGGCAGGGAGGAAGATGGTATGATTTAAATAGGTTAATTGATACAGATAGAGATAAATCATAGCAGATAGATAAGGTGATCACAAATGATGTCAATTATAAAGGGGATGTAATCATGCTATTTTCATACCATCACTTCCACATAAGGGATAAAACTTAATTTTGGCTCTCAGACAAGGTAAATACTCATGACTGGTATTGAGAGAAATCTCCCAGCAGACATTCTCTTAAGGAAGAAGTTTGGATTCCTGCTGATATTTAAGTTCTATCTAAGGACTCTTTACTTAAAAAGAAGTGACGTAGGACAGTCTGATGTCTCAAGTTATGGGTACTTCACTGCGATGACCATACAGTTCATGGTTTGTAGTCTTTGCTTACCATTCTAGTTAACTTTAAAATGTTCTGAAGTAAATACTAGAAATCATATCTAGAGGGCAAATGAAGCTGAAGAGTTGATCTTGTACACTTTCTGTGGCCATAAGTCAAAATGATGTGTTGCTAACATAGCTGCCTGGGTGAGTTAGAAAACAGACTACTGCTGCCTACCTGGTATATCACAGCTTAACGTGCTTCTTTGAATATGTCAGATGCATATGGAGATGAAATCATTTAAAGACAATGGGAATGGAACCTTGAAAAAAGTAGATTTTGGTGAACTTGGCAATGGCATATTGCAGATTGTTTTAAAAAGAGACATTTGTGGGAATCTTTATGGCACACCACAATAGAACTCTATTAGATACTGAACATACCCAGTTGCAGCTGCATAACATGTGGTACTTTGGGTACAGATAAGTTTTCCTAAGGGAAACATTTCATCACTCTGCAAAGGCAACAAAATATATGGTTGTTTGATCAGCTCTGGCATAGTCATTGCAAACATCCTGCAGATATCTTTGGGAGTGAGTCAGGCAGATAAAAATATTTCCTGTAGACTCAACATTCTGATTAAAAAAAAAATGCTAACCAAAATAACATCACTCATAGTAACTAATTTCCAGGGGAGTAGTTGTATATAGAAGTCAGTATGCAGACAACACAAAGTTTTAATTAAATAGAAAACCAAATAGAGATTCAAAGCAACTTCATACCTATCAACAGTGCTGGAGACTGACTTATGCCATTAGCCAGTAAAGAAAATTGGTATTCGAATCAGTATAGAATTTGACATCTTTAGAGGCTCCTGGGTGGCTCAGTCGGTTAATCAGTTTATCGTCTGACTTTGGCTCGGGTCATGATCTCACAGTCCATGAGATTGAGCCCTGGTCCGGCTCTGTGCTGACAGCTCAGAGCCTGGAGCCTGCTTCAGATTCTATGTCTCCCTCTTTCTCTGGCCCTCCCCTGCTCACACTCTGGCCCTCCCCTACTCACACTCTCTCTCTCCCTCTCAAAAAAATAAACATTTAAAAAGTGAAAACATTAAAAAAAGTTTATATCTTTCAATTTCAGTGGCTTATTTTGCTACAGAACCAAGTCTTTAGGGGGTGCAAAGGTGCGGAGAAAAACTGAGAATAATTTTAGGTGAAGTATTATGTCAAATATCACATTTATCTCTGTACTATGGGCATGTAGTATAACAGAGAATTGCAAACTTCACTGATAAAATTAAGTAAAACTCTTGGGGTGCCTGGGTGGTTCAGTTGGTTGGGTATGCAACTCCTGATTTTGGCTTGAGTCATGATCCTGGAGTCGTGGGATGGAGCCCCATATCGGGCTCAGCACTGAGTGTGGAGCCTGCTTGGGATTTTCTTTCTCTCTTTCTCTATCTATCTCTCTCTCTCTATCTCTCCCTCTCTCTCTCTCTATCTCTCCCTCTCTCTCTCTCTATCTCTCCCTCTCTCTCTCTCTATCTCTCCCTCTGCTCCTCTCCTCTGCTCATGCTCTCTCTTTAAAAATAATAATAAAAAAATTAAGTAAAACCTTGAAGTATGAAAACAATGATTCTCAGGATGAGAAAATATTTTGGTAAGTTGAGTTGAGGCTTCCAATTCAAGTGATATTATGGAAACATATTTGCTAGAAAATAAAATAAATTTGACATTAGAAAAACTGTACACATACTAAATATTTCATGTATATTTTAAAAGGTTTTAATTGTTCATAATGGATATAAAAGAATACTTAAACTGGTACAAGAAAAACAAAACTGCAAAGGGATATTAACATGCATTATAAAATGAATATCTACTCTCCACTGGGTGGTTCAAATCCTATTTTTTTTTTATGTTAATAGGCTTCTTCTTTGTATAACAAAGTATTTCAGCAAGACGAGGAGATACTCAAGGAATGTAGATATATATAAATATATACAGAGAGATATAGATATAGATACATATAGAAAATATATATGATATATATGTAACCATTTTAAAGCAGAATTTGTTGAATCAGATCTATTCAAAACAGAAACAAGCATGCTTATTAAGTAATGTCTTATATTGATTATAATGAAGAAAAATAAAAATTTTCTAAGAAATTTGGAATTCATTTAGTTCCTTCATAAACTTTGTTAGGAATTCTATAAGTGGAATAATATATCTCAATGTTTTTTTGAGATTAATATGAATTCTTTAAGTACAGCTTTAGAAAACAATGTGTAATAATTATATTTATATAAGTATATTTATACACTCCTCATTCGTTATAAATGCTTATGAATAGCAATTAAGAAAATGGGTTGCATACAAATACTATTTGAATTATCTTTATTTATATAATCACCATAGTTGGTGATTTATTGAGATCTATTATTTATTGAGATCTATGTGTCAGGAACTGACACGGGACTATAACTGGATTGTTTAATTTGATCTTCACTACCATTCCAGTGGATGATTACTTTCTCAATTTTATATATGAGAAAACTTAGAAAATTACTTGCACAAGGTCTCACTACTAGAAAAATAAATGCCAGGAGACAGTCCTATGAGCTCAGAAATTTTTAACCACCACATTGTACATCATCTTTTTCAACATCATCTCTTAAATCCACCATGTGTTTATAAATTATTTCAGAATCAATCTAATGTTTATTTGTGTTTGTTGAAATTATTTATACCAAATTATAATAAAAGAATAATTTCTATTTTTTTACCAAAATATATGATTTTTTTAATGTATACTTATTTATTTAGAGGCAGAGAGAGAGCAAATGAAGGAAAGGCAGAGAGAAGGGGAGTGGAGAATTTGAAACAGACTCCACGCTGTCAGCACAAAGCCCAACATAGGGCTCCGTCTCACAGACTGTGAGATCATGATCTGAGCCAATAAAGAGTCATATGCTTAACCAACTGAGCCACACAGGCGCCCCCTAAAATATATGATTATTTAAATTTCTTAAACCATTACTTTTACACATTAGTATCCCCTATAAAAATAAAACTATACTTCTGTCATATACTATGTATAATTTTAGAGGTTTCAATAGATCCCAATTTTCTTTTCTCTAAAAAAAATGTTAAAGTGATTCTGTAAATATTTGGCATCATGATTTGCTTTACAAAAATTATTGCAGCACTGTATTCAGTTATGTAACTTACAAAGTGAACGATAAAAAGCAAAAGGAACAATAAAGGAATGATACCAAAAGGAACAATGAAGACAACCAGAGATAGAGTCTAGAAGTTGACTCACTGGTTTATTGAAGAAAAGTTGGTGATCATGTTGTCTCTTAGTTGATGATAATGATAGATAAATGATAGATAGATAGATAGATGATAGATGATAGATAGATCGATAATGGATGATAGATACATAGATAGATAGATAGATAGATAGATAGATAGATAGATAGATATAGATAAAAAACACTCTCAGTCCATGAGATCTTAAGTACACCAGCCATGTTTTTCCATTACAAGGGTACCATCAATTTATCCTATTTGATTACCATCAGACATCGGATGAAAGAACTAAGATAGAAATAGATTTCTTAAATAATAGACCAGCTACCTTGTTTGAGGTTGCCTTATATTTGAATAGTGAAGGTTACCATGCTATTAACTAATTTCCATAATAAACAATGCAAACTAAGAAAGCATTCTTCCTATAAAACATAACATAAAACATATAGCCAATTATTATGAAAAAAATACTGTAAGCAAAATGAAGACATGAAAAACTATTTTTTTTTAAGGAGGAGACATCAGTCTTCAGCAAACTCACAAATAAATTCCCTGCACTCAGCATGAAGGTGCAAAAGGAACATTCACCTCTGCCCTTCTATGTCAGGTTTTTTGTTGTTGTTTCTTTCCAAGGTCTGAACCTTAACAATTAGAAAAACTGAATGTCCTAGAAGTTCATATTTTACTGAACAAATATTAATTGACCAAACAGAAAAAAACTCTGAATTTTTTTCCCTTCTACAATAGTTTCTCTAGATGAAGTACCACCTTTCAAAAACTTGCTAGATGATAAGCTTTGATGTGTTCATTTTAAGTTTGTCAATTGGGAATTAATTGCACATAAGATTTTATATAGCACTAAATGTAAATGTTTCTATATTTCCAGTTATCTCACCAATTAGATGTAAATTTGCAAAGCCCCTTTTACTTAAGGAAATTTTTGTGTTTAAAAGTTGCATTGCTTGGTATTTTGCACCTAAAACATTAATATAAGAATAGCTCAAATGATACAAATCAGGATGAGATATTTTTATAATGTAGAGTTTCCAGATGTAGATTATCCTCCAAAAAAACATGTTTTTTTCTTGTGAATAAATCTAGCTTTGTTTTTTTAACAAAAATGACTGTAGTGAGAGGCCACATGAATTAAAATTATGAATAGAACATTAATAACCAACTCAGCTATAGTCAGCTATGGAATAAATATCCATTCTTAGCATTTATGATTGCAATAATTGTCTTTATTCAGAAGATAATAAAAAGTTAGGCAATCTCAGAGTTTCTATTAGTCAAAAAAAAGGACCACAAGATTTTAAAAGTATTCTCCTTTTTATACTACCAACTTTAAGTATAATTTTATTAAAAAACAATGTTTCTACATTTTTAAACTTCTCAACTCAGACAATTAATCAAACATGGGATTTGTGCACACCAAATTTTCTGCATTTTGAATTTAAGGAAGTGCTCTATCGATCTTATTTAAAAAAAAACATTTCCCTTTATACTATCTCAGAAGTCGCCATAAAGACTTAGTTTAACACATTTTATAAAACAAATACAAGAATAAAAGTTTTAAGTTGATTGGTAAAATGCATTTTTAAATACTGTTACAATTTTACATAATGCATTGACTTGAATTCACAATTACACATTCAGATAATGTTTGTGACAATTTTATTAGAGATCACTTGGTTTGTATTACCATACAGCAATACAGTTGTGCCTGCTGTATTTCAACAATGGTCCTTCAACCTTCACAAAGAAATAAAAAGAGCATGCTTAAGAATGATGTAGCAGAATACTCTTGTTTTAATGCATCAATGTCAGGTTTTCTAGGAAAAAAAAAAGTCCGTGTATTAATGCACACACAAACCATCCATCATAAATCAGTTTTGTGGCTTTTTCTGTATATTTTAGCAGTTATTTACTAATATACAAATTTTATGACTATTGACCATCTAACATACTTTAAGAATTGATAATCACTAGGCCCTCATGTTTTTTGTTTGTGTGTTTGTTTGTTTTGAGAGAGAGAGAGAGAGAGAGCAGGGGAGGGGCAGAGAGAGAGAGATTTCCAAACAAGTTTTACACTGTCAGCATGGAGCCTGATGCAGGGCTTGAATTCATGAACCATGAGATCATGAGCTGAGCTGAAATCAGGAGTTGGACACTTAGCCAACTGAGCCACCCAGGCTCTCCTGTGTTATTTTTAAACATAGAAAGTATAAGAAAACAGATTTGGGGCACCTGGGTGGCTCAGTCGGTTAAGCATCCGACTTCGGCTCAGGTCACGATCTCACGGTCCGTGAATTCAAGCCCCGTGTCGGGCTCTGTGCTGACAGCTCAGATCCTGGAGCCTGTTTCAAATTCTGTGTCTCCCTCTCTCTCTCACCCTCCCCTGTTCATGCTCTGTCTCTCTCTGTCTCAAAAATAAATAAACATTAAAAAAAATAAGAAAACAGATTTTAGGAGAATCATGTTTTAATTTGGTTTTCTTTTGATCAACAGGTGTCCAGCAATCATAGTTAATATAATGATTGATTTAATCTTAAGCATTATTTACTCCAAACAAACATACCATGCTTTTTATTTCATTACATCAAGCCTGATTTTAGTTTTATATGTTCTCCCCAGATATGTTTCCAATACTACTGGCAAACATTTTCTTCAGGTACTGTCATCTAAATCTTAAATCTCCATGTATTTATACCTACTAAGGTGACACTAATAGGAATTAAGGTCACAAAACCCATTCAGAAAACAAATGTCTGACTGTAAAACATATGAAATTTCCATTTATACTGCAAATGACTCTCAAAAGAGGTTGTGCTAAATTATACTTCCATTATTTTTCATACTTCTCATTTGTGTTTACTACAATATTTTTAAAGAAAGTGATGAAATTTTTTGCTTGAAGTACCAGCTTTCATAAGATTTGTTGAATTTCTCTATGGTTCTTTATGTTTTGTCAGATTTTGTCTAACAAACTGAACCAGTTTTGTTATTTACACTCTGGGTTATTATATATTCTTGTTTGTTGTCAAATGTCCCTATCAGTAACTTTTATGCTTTTCTCCTGAAATTCTATTTTTTCAGAAACCAGAAATTTACATTGATATATTTTGCAGTTCTAACTTTGCTTGGTATCTTTTAGATTTTTGAATATTTTCTTTCTTTTTAAAAATGTATTTTATTTTATTAAAAAAATAAAGATAGCAATATCCCTTTATAGTTTTTCAAAGTTTAGATGTCAAACATTGATTTGCAACTCTTTAAAGAAGGCATCTAAATTTAATATTTTAGAATACCCTGAATTCTATAGATTCACTTCCGGGGGGAATTTCATAAGATTTCAGGTATATATAATTTAAAATATTCTTTCACTATGCTTACATACCCTTGAATGTCTGGTTTATTATTAAATTCTAAAAGAACATATTAATAATAATCTATATATAGACAATATGGTTTGACAACTTCACACAGTAAAAAAAGAAAACAAAACTTACAATTAATAATACACTGCTCACATAAACGAAAATCATATTTTCCACAATTAAATTCAATGAGATCACTATTATAAAACTTGGTATGTATTACAATAAAAAAGTCTCAGTTTATAACCGTAACATGTCACAAATTTTATCTATATATTTTGTAACCCTAAATTTCTTTCTCTCTGGACATAATGTTGCCTAGAAACTTCTCCATTGAACTAATACTTACCTATTCTTAATCTAACTCTTCCCCAATGATTTTTTTTTATAATACTCCCAAGTTTTAATATATTACTTTGACTATCATTCTTCTACTTAGAATCATAATAGATGTGCTAGTAAAGCTATCATCTTTATCCTTTTTAAGCCTGTGACTTCCGCTAGGGTCATGATCTCTCGGTTTGTGAGTTCCAGCCCTGCATCAGGCTCTGTGCTGCCAGCTCAGAGTCTGGAGCCTGCTTCTGATTCTGTGTCTCCCTATCTCTCTGCTCCTCCCCTGTTCACGCTCGCTCTCTCTGTCAAAAATAAATAAACATTAAAAAAATAATAAAAAAATAAAGTATAAAAAAAAAGGTGAAGGCAGGGCTATATTAGTGGGAAACACAAAAGATGACTGAAATTAGAAGAGAAATCCACCAACATACATTAATTAAAAAAAAAAAATTCAACAGTTGTTCCAAATCCGATGAACAATAGAGAGTAGATCATTGCAACAATACAGGTTTATATTACTGACTTGATAAAGTAGATTCATTCTTCCTTATAAACACAGTTCAAACAACAGCCAATGCCTAAGAGCAAAGCTGATACAGAAACAAATACTGAGCAGTCTCCTTTCTACCCAATTCCCTCAAAATATTACTGTAGCTGCTGGCACTTCTTATAAACATTTAGGTTAATCTTAACCTCTTTGTTATGTGTATGTACGTTTATACACACATTTTCATAATAGTGTTGCTTATATTAAACTTTTTTCAGAGGACAAGAATCATGAATATTTCATTTCCTTTATTCAGCCTCCTTGAGAGTGCTATGAGGAGATAAGCGCTTATTAAATGCTGTTGTTATTATTTTGCTTAATAATGATGAAAAGGAAATACAAACACCAGCCATTTGCTAGAGGAACACGGTTCCTGTACATCGGAATATTCCACTTAGATTCAGTATTCTTCTGCTAATTAAAATAAGAAACATTCTCTTTGATAGTAGTCTTTCATGAAAGCTTTTATGGAAGTCTATTTTGAAACTTAAATTACTGAACATGACTAAAACTCACTCTAATAAAAATCAAAACACAGTCAGAATACTCCACTGAACAATGCAGATATATTTTTACAATTTTGAAAGATACCACATTTTACATGTTTAATGAAAAAGATTAAGAATAAAATTTGACATGATAAATTGAAATGATTAGTAGAAATTTATTCTATTACAAAAGAGAAAGGAAGATTGAAATCTTCAAAAAGGGTAATCCATCTTTGAGAGTCGTTTGACAAATAATTTTATCTCTACCTTAATCATCTTTTTTTTTCAGTCATTTTTTAAAACCCTTCTCATTTGAATTATTGTTTGTTGCACCACTTTGTTAGCCTAACTATTCTTATTATCGCATGTAAATATCTAGGAATATGCCAATCCTGAGTTATAAATCCTTTTAATATAGAGAACAAATAAATATGTTTAAGCTTAAATACTTAGAGTATGCTTAACCATATGGATAGGACACAGTTCATATACTTTTATAAAATCTATGATATTAAGCATATTTCAGAGATTATCTTCTCTACTTGTCACGTTTTATTTTTGGAAGTGCCATAACGGCCCTTTTTTTAATCTCATAAACAAAAATACTGTAACCATATTAACTTTAACTTTGTATATTCTTTTGGAAGTTTCAAGTGTTTTTTATAGAAAGAAAGAACCTTTTGTCAACCACATAAATGCTCTTTCTGGCTTTTAAACATTTTGTGTAAACAATGCTGCTGCTTTTATTTTACAATCTATTAGCATGAGAAAATCATGCAAATGTCCTTGTGACTAAAATGAAAGCTTAGCACACAGAGAAACTAAAATTCATTTTATTTATGGAAAAGCTTTTTTTCCCCCTCCTCTAATAGTCATATAATAGGTTTTCAAAATAAATGTGCTTAATCTAGTTTTCTGTCATTCACAACAAAGAATGTATATATTCTTTAATTCTTAAAAATAAAATGCTAACACTGACATTTCAGGAAACAAACACATTTCAGTCATGCATTTAAGAATTCTTTACAGGGTCCCCTGGGTGTCTCAGTTGGTTGAGTGTCCAACTCTTGATCTCGCTTCAGGTCATGATGTCACAGTTTGTGAGATTGAGCCACATGTCAGGCTCTGCACTGGCAGTGAGGCACCTGCTTGGGATTCTCTCTCTCTCCCTCTGTCTCTGCCTGTCCTTCACTCACTCTCCCTTTCTCTCAAAATAACTAAACTTAAAAAAAAATCTTTACAGAAATCCAAACTCTTCAGATACCTGTAGTTGTGTCTTATTCCAAGGGTTTATTGTGGTGCCATCAAATGTAATAAAACTTAATGCTATAAAAACAATTGATATCCATGAAATCATCCCCATCTTTTCGTGCTGTGGAAACTGAGTCCTAAAATACATATTACCTATTTATAATTCACTTTCATGGTTTTATGATTAATATGGCCCTTATGTTTCTGTGAGAGGCTACATATTCTTTCATAATAACACTGGTGCCAATTATTGACTCTTAGTGTGAAAACATTGTAAACTGATATAAGCAATGTTTAATTCATGCTATTTATCTTTTGGGCAGTCAGGATGGTGGAAGAGTATGTGTAAAGAAATAAAAGCAGGGGCGCCTGGGTGGCTCGGTGGGTTAAGCGTCCGACTTCCGGCTCAGGTCATGATCTCGCGGTCCGTGAGTTCGAGCCCCGGGTCGGGCTCTGTGCTGATGGCTCAGAGCCTGGAGCCTGTTTCGGATTCTGTGTCTCCCTCTCTCTCTGACCCTCCCCCGTTCATGCTCTGTCTCTCTCTGTCTCAAAAATAAATAAACGTTAAGAAAATTAAAAAAAAAAAAAGAAATAAAAGCACATAGATTTTATTGGTCACCTACTTTGTGCTAGACACTTTGCTAATACTTGGAGGAATCACTCTGAATACACCTCCTCGCTAGTTCTTTGGAGCTTTATCAAAAATGCTATGTTACAATATCATTTTTTAATTTCAAATGAGAATACTGGTGGTGTCCTTGAAAAGAAGGAATCTAATAAGAATTGGCACAGGGAAAGACCAAATTGTTTAAATCATCCCATATCTATGGTTCAAATGTGTTTAATTAAAATTGTTAATAAATTAAATTTTATTTCAGAGTTTTCTTGAAAATTATAAAGAGAATCATCAGAATATTTATAATTAATGTTAATAAAGTAACAGGTTGGGAGGGGAATCATGAATAATAACTACTGGGAAAATGTTCTTTCTCTCATTTTTCTTTTTTTTTCCAGATTAGAATTTTTATTAGTTACTGTCTGAAATTGACTAATCAAGAAATTGAAGTTTAAACATATTACAAAAATATATGAAGTGAGCCTACAGAAAAATTAAAAGATTATAAATACCACAGGTAATAGAAAATATGTACATGCATACACATAGTAACAGACAACTAACAAAATCTCATAACCAAAATAATGCATTGAAAATAGAATACACGTGAACAGAAACATTAAAATAATAATTTTAAAAAAGCTATTTATTTCAGTTACCATTGTGTACGTAACAAGTTCCCTCAAATGTCAATGTCAAAAACATAATATTACAAGGTCATGAATTTAGACCTGGCATACGACGATGTGTTTTCTCTGCTGCAATACTTCCCCATTTGTACCAACCAAAAACGGGACCTGGAATTATGTAAGGTCTGGATTACTCCCGTATCTAGAGGTTGATCCTGAATATAGCTGAGTGATTGGGCAGAACACCTGCTCATGACCTCTCCTTGTTGCTGAAGTTTACTCACAACATAGGGAACATCCCTTGAAAGAGTCAGCTGGCAGGTGACTGTCCTCCTTGCTAGCTTTCTGCCACATTCTTTTCAATAGAAATGAGTTACTAAGCCCAGCCCACCCTCAAGGGGGGAGACTAGATCCCACCTTTCAGTGAAGTAGCATCATGGTCACACTGTACCAAGGAAAAGACGAAACAAGCAAACAAAAAAATAAAAGAAGAAAAACCCGGGCTTGTATCTATAGAGAATAAATTGGTTGTTACAAGAGGGGAGATGGGAGGCAGGGATGAGTGAAATAGGTGTAGAAGATTAAGAGTACACTTATCATGATGAGTACTGAGTGATGTGTAGAATTGTTGAGGACTATATTGTACACCTGAAACTAATATAATGCTGTATGTTTACCAACTGGAACTAAAATAAAAACTTAAAAAAATCAAAAATAAATTATACTGGAATTCAAAACAAAAGGAATGGCATATGATGGTGCAGTCATATTTGGCAAATAAAACCTGCCACAGGCTAAATAAGGAGAAAAATGTGAGTAAGCCAGTATCAAAAATCAAAAGCAATGAATTAAAAATAGATAGATTTGTGATATCAATCAAAATAAATGAAATCAACCCATTTAAACATTTTTTTAGATTGCTAAAGTGACAAAAACTCAAAAATATCATCTGAATCAAGGTGACTTAGGAAGTTGAAAACCAAAACCAAATAAGCAGTAACAACAAAATAAGCCTATAATTGCTCTCTGCTCATTTAAAAAGATTAATGTAACAGTAAGTATATGATTTCTCAGTAAGTTCAGTTTTAGCAAATATTGAGTTATTATAACAATGTATATGGAAAATCAGTACCAAACACGAATGCCTAAGCACCCATTTATACGTAAATAAATCTTCTCAACATCCATACAAAAAAAAAGTATCATTAGGAATAACATTTTATAGATGTGTAAAATGAGGCTGAGACACATTAATTGGAAAAGCAGAACTTAAATCTTAATCTGTCTCATGAGATTTATAGCTATTATTTTATATAGCTTAACAGTTATTACAGATAATTTTCAGCTTAATTTTAAAAATTTTGATATAGCAATTCCAAATTAAAATTGACACCTGACGCTTTATCTGGTTCAAGTATCTATGTTTTAACTATGCACCTTGGTAATATACTTTACCAGCAATAAAATTTGACACAAGGATTTACTTAAACTATAAAAAAAGTAATTTGAAGAATACTTGCAATTTTCAAAAAACCTCAGTTTCTCTCAACTCTAGACTTAAGATGAGCCTGGCACTTTCCTTTCCTGATACTACAGAAGAGTTTACAGTGTTTCGTTGTATGGACTAAATTTCAAGTTCTTCAAGGACTTTTCACTACAGGCTTTCTCTTCTGCATTCTGTGTAGTGCCAGGAACTCTGTGGGTGTTTAATAAGGATTAATTGGTGTCAAAGGCAATAATGACTTCTATTATCTCCTTGAATATTGATACCATTAAGAGTATGATGCTTAAATGGGTCTAACTTTATTTATAATTTCTAACAATAGCCAGGTGATTTAACAGGAAAGAGCCTTTTCAAGTGAATAAAAGTAGAAAATTAGTGTATAAGACAGTAATTGCTATACTGTATCATAATCTTAATAAATTGAAGTTACAATTACCCAGACCAGTGCCTAGTGAAAGATACTTGGTAGGCATTTACAGATACCCATTAGGTAAATCTATTTATGCAAGGTATAATCACACGTAGGAAAGTCTATAGGGTAGGGGCGCCTGGGTGGCTCAGTTGGTTAAGCGTCCGACTTCGGCTCAGGTCATGATCTCGTGGTCCGTGGGTTCAAGCCCCGCGTTGGGCTCTGTGCTGACAGCTCAAAGCCTGGAGCCTGTTTCAGATTCTATGTCTCCCTCTTTCTCTGACCCTCCCCTGTTCATGCTCTCTCTCTCTCTCTCTCTCTGTCTCAAAAATAAATAAATGTTAAAAAAAAATTAAAAAAAAAAAAAGAAAGTCTATAGGGTAAAAAGAACAGCGGACTTGAAATCAAACTTGCTGTGTCAGCTCTAGGATATATAATCGGAACATCTTGATCACATTATTTAGGCTTTAGATGTACTTATTTACTTACAATGGAAATAATCACACAAAACCTTGCAAGCTTTTCTTCACCTCTAAACAAATTAAACAACAGATTACCAAATGAATAAAACATTCAGCCATATTAAAATATAACTGGAAGTTTTATTAGGGATTCTAAAGAAAAACAACAAGGTGTGTGATGAGGAAGAAAGTAAGCGCTTCGAATTGACAGATGAGGTAAAGAATCTTTGAGAAATTGACAAACACTCTAAGAGTTGAAGAGTAAATAAAATCACTCAGTCATGTAAAAAGACTGCATGTGGGTTTCCAAGCAACGCAAACAACCAGCAGAACGCACGAAGGGAGGAAGGGCTTTACTTAATTCAGGAACAGAGTATGAAGAGTGTTAGGATCAGAGCTTGAAAAGGTAGGATGGGAATGTATTAAAAGGACTTTTCAGAAAAGATAGGGCAAAGAAGATTGAGATAGTGTGAATGATAAGCTAGGACGAAAACTTCAAAATTAGGCTGAGAGATAAAATAAGACAAAGCAGAAATATTTCTTTGAAAATGTTGCTATGAAGATCAATAGTGACATTGATAGAAACATTTCAAGGGGAGTATTGCAGATATCTGGTACATTTCAGTGATTTCAATAGTGAATGTGGTGTATTTCGTCTGAAATTACTCAGAGGAGATAACCTGAAACCCTTCTCAGTATACAAGAAGTAGAAGTTGCAATTAAAATGTAACAATCTCCTCTTAATGCATAGCTGATGGCAAACCTAATCATTGCAAGAAAGTAAAGAATATCCCAGAACTACTAATTGGAAGCTGATGTTTGAGCCGGTCAGGGATAAGACTTGGAGGTTGAATTTGGCTTTTTTAAGTAGCCAAGAGGCCTTGAAGTTTGCAGCCATATGGTCAAACAGATGAAGTTTATCAACGCAGGAAGTAGGGACTAAGATTACAAATTAAAACCTCAATTTTCCAAGGCTTCATTGTTACTGGAAGGAGAGACTGACCCCAGGAGGCAGGAAAACAGCAGAAATTTTCTCTCTCTTTCAGGCCTTTAGAATGTATAAAAAATATTAGCATTTGTATGTGAGCACTATTTTGGTGAGATGGAAAGGGGCCAGATGCAGATCAAGAGAGAGAAACCAGAACAAATTTTATAGTTTGTTACTCACAGTGCCCCAGGGAGAGCACAGAACTTAAGGCACGGGACCGGTTAGGGAGAGACCCTGGAATTGATCGCAAGACAGAGGGAGAGAGAACTGTGGGTACATGTCTTTATTGTGGCTTCTGTAGGAAGCAAGGAGCAAAGCAAGGTAAGCATGCTTAGGATTGGCTAAATTTGAATGATTTGGGGACATAGAGGCTGTCCTTTCTTGTCCATTACTTGGCTCTAGGGCAGTGAGGACAGGATATAGTGGCCAGAGCATGAGAATCCACTCAGGGAGGTGATTAGGAGTGTGGACTTAATTAGCTGCCCAACTTAGAAAATGGACTGACCTCACAACTGAGACAAGGCAGCATCAAAATAAAAAAACAAAAAACAAAAAACAAAACTATATTATAAGCACACAGTATAAAGCACATAGTATAAATAAGAATAAAATATAAGCACATAGTACAAATAAGAATAAAATGGCACCTCACTATGATATTATAACACTGCAGAACACCAAGGACAAAAAGAAAATCTCACATGCACTCAGAGAAGAAATAAGAAATTGCAAGGATAATATTTATATTACCTGCTACTTTGCAATAGCAATATCATTAGCTGGAAGAAAATGAAACTGTATCTATAAATTACTAAGAAAAATAACTCTTATTCTGCAATTCAGCTCTAATGAAACTATCTGACAAAGGAAATAAATATACGAGCTTATGAAAACTGAGTGCTTCTATGTCAGATATTTTGTTTTAAAATATTACATGCATTAACTCATTTGGTCTTTACAGTAGTCCTAAGAAATAGATTGTATCAAGTATCTGATATCCCAGATTAAAAAACTGAAGAATAGAGAGATCAATAGTTTTGAAACACAACAAAGCCAGTAAGCCAATTTCTAGATCACAAGTTTCTAATTATTGCATTAAACAGCTTCACCAATATATGGAATGAGATTCCACCAGCTTTAGATTATCACTAAAGATAATATTTAAAAATGCAATTCTGGGGCACCTGGGTGGCTCAGTTGGCTAAGCATCTGACTCTTGATTTCAGCTCAGGTCATGATCTCACAGTTTGTGACTTTGAGTACCATGTCAGGCTCTGTGCTTGACAGTGTGGAGTCTGCTTGAGATTCTCTCTCTCCCTCTCTCTGCCCCTCAAAATAAATAAATAAATAAGGGGTGCCTGGTGGCTCAGTCTGTTGAGCTTCCGATTTCGGCTCAGGTCATGATCTCATGGTTCTGGGGTTCGAGCCTCGCATTGGGCTCTGTGCTTACAGCTCAGAGCCTGGAGCCTGCTTCAGACTCTGTCTCCTTCTCTCTCTCTGCCCCTCCCCCATGCCTGCTCTCTCTCTCTCTCTCTCTCTCTCTCTGTCTCTCTCTGTCTCTCTCTCAAAAATAAACAGAAAAAAAAATTTAAAAATAAATAAATAAAATAAATTTTGAAAACAGAATAAAATGGGTATAAAAATATAGATGACTTTAAAATAAATGTGAAACTATATTCAATATTTGGAAATAAATAGAAAACAGTTGAAATACATGATTTTGAAGAAAAATAGTTTATCAAAGCTGAAAGAATTTGTAGGAAGCTATAATAGAAATATGACTATTAATCTAAATAAATGAATTTTTAAAACTCATAAAAACAAACAAAAAACTGGCCAAAATATTTGATAGGGACGTTTGTCAAATCTTTAAGGATCTTCTATTTATAAATGAAATCTGTGAAATAGAAAGAGACAAATTTCTCCCCAATATATATTTTTTCTGATGCTGTAAAACTTTGAGAAAAAAACCAGACAAGAAAGGCAGGAAATCAGGGGCCTGGGTGGCTCAGTAGGTTAAGCGTCTGACTTCGGCTCAGTTCTTGATCTCACAGTTCATGAGTTCCAGCCCCGCATGGGGCTCTGTGCTGACAGCTCAGAGTCTGGAGCCTGCTTTGGATTCTGTGTCTCCCTCTCTCTCTGACCCTTCCCTGCTCACACACACACTTTCTCTCTCTCTCTCTCAAAAATAAATAAACATTAAAAAAAAGAGAGAGAGAGAGAAGAAAGGTACAAAAACTAAACTAATCTCACAGATAATTATCTATTTCCAAGCTTTATGTATAGTACAAAGCAATTCCAGGAAACATACCCCATCTACTGATGAAAGACTTTTAGTAAATTAGAAGTAGAAGAAAATTATTTAATCTGATGAATCTTTAAAGCTCCATTGTGTCAAAACAACAAAGGATTATTATATAAAACACATGTTAAAAAATGTTGTGATGGAAAAAAATTTCTGTGAGTCAAAAATTGATAGCAGAAGACATCCAAAAGACCAGTACATATAACAGGTAAATACAAATTTCAATTATGATGAAATATAATTTGAACACAGCCAGTTCAACAAAAAAGTTGAAACTCTGACAAATCAATTTCACTCCAAGGGATATATTCACATTCTCAAATCAATTTCACGCCAAGGGATATATTCACATTCTCACAAGAAAAAAAAATTATATGTATGTTCATTAAAGCTTTATTTTTTTTTATGAGCAAACAAGAAAATAACCAAGTAAAAGGATGGATTTACAGTTCTATAAATAAAATGAAGCACTATATAAGAATGAAAACAAATGAAATAGATGTACATGTATCAAGGGAGATTCATAGGTCTGTGTGCCAATGGAAAATAAATTTTACTTTTTATAAATTAAATTAAGATAACAAATAATAAAAGCAATCTCTGACATTATTTAGCAAAAATTAATGTCTAATAAGTCAAATATTAAAAAAAGAAAACATCGTCATCCTGAAATACTTACTAATTCCACTCCCTTCAACAAAAATAAGTTTTCAAAAAAGGATGTAATAGTAGAATTTGCCTTTCACACTGAAAACATGGCTCTAGTGTTTCCTTAGTTTTTCTAGGGCAAAAATGTGTTTCACGTGTTCATCTCCAAGCAGGTCACTGAAGTAAACAAATGTCTCTTATTAAATTTATCTGCTTAAAAAAAGGAAGAAATGAGCTATCAAATCAATGGGATATCATGAAGAACCTTAAATGCATATTGTTAAGTGAAAGAAACCAACCTGAAAAGTCTACATACTGTATTATTCAATATATAGGGGATTCTGGAGAAGGCAAAACCATAAAATAGTAAAAACATCTATGGTTTCCAGGAGTTCCTGTGCAGCTGGGGCAAGATGAATAGGCTGGACAAGGAATTTTTTAGGGCAGCGAGACTATTATCTATGATATGGTAATAGTGGATACATTGTCTTAGTCAAACCCATAGAACCCACATTGCAAAGAGAAAATCCTAATGTAAACTATGGACTTGAATTAATAATGTATCATTATTGTTTCCTCAGTTGCAATAAATGTATCACACAAATGAAAGAGTTTATTCACACAAATGAAAGGGGGAAAGCCAATGTGAGGGGTGTTAAGGATAAATATGGGAAGGTGTGCCTGGGTGGCTCAGTGGATTAAGCGCCATGTTCAGCTCAGGTCATGATCTCACAGTTGGTGAGTTCGAGCGCCGCATTGAGCTCTGTGCTTACAGTGTGGAGCCTGCTTCAGATTCTCTGTCCTCCTCTCTCTTGACCCCTCTCTCCCCCTATCCTCCCCACCCCCTCAAAAATAAATAAACATTAAACACGGATGAATATGGGAATTTTTCACTTCTTTCTCAATTTTCTAAAACCTAAAACTATGCTAAAATTATCTTAATTAAAAAATAGCACATATATTCTAAAAGTAGATAAAAGAACTACTTTTATATAATGCAGTCAATGAAAGAGATATAAATATAGTCACGAGGGCAAATAATACTGATTTTTATCATGTCATTAGCAAATGTGAGTAAATATGTGCTGTCATGAATATTATGGGTATTCTTTAAACAATTTCGCATTGGGATGTGTTTGAAGATGCTTTGAAATAGAATCTTCGATTTCAACACTTGATATGCCTGAGCTGCATTTGAAGGATGGACCTACACTTATTATTTATGCACACCTAAAACTAAAAAAAAAAGAAAAAAAATGAAGATACTTGGGGATATTTTTATATACAGGCAGATGGTCTTCACATTCATTTTAAGCTGATTTTACTCAGTGTGATAACTTCCTATCTTGTATTGCTGAGGGTTGTTAGACTAGCTTTCTTTTTTTTTTTTTTAACGTTTTTATTTATTTTTGAGACAGAGAGAGACAGAGCATGAACGGGGGAGGGGCAGAGAGAGAGGGAGACACAGAATCGGAAGCAGGCTCCAGGCTCTGAGCCATCAGCCCAGAGCCCGATGCGGGGCTCGAACTCACGGACCGCGAGATGGTGACCTGAGCTGAAGTCGGCCGCTTAACCGACTGAGCCACCCAGGCGCCCCATACACTAGCTTTCTTTCCTGTGTCCATCTTTTCACAGGGGAGCTCTTCCTTTATCAACTCTCCGGCCTGAACTAACTTTTATTTTGTATTTGTGGAGACAGAATATATATGTATATTCCAAATGACTACTTTCTAAGCCCTTTCTTCATTCATTCTAAACTTTGAAATTTTCTTTTTCTTTCTTTCTTTTTTCTTTCTTTCTTTCTTTCTTTCTTTCTTTCTTTTTCTTTCTTTCTTTCTTTCTCTTTATTTCTTTCTCTCTCTCTTTCTCTTTCTTTTCTTTCTCTTTCTTTCTTTTTCTTTCTCTCTCTTTCTCTTTCTTTCTTTCTCTTTCTTTCTTTCTTTCTTTCTTTTCTTTTGTTTTTTTTTTTTGTTTTTTTTTTTTTTCTTTTTGGAGAGAGCTTGAGGGAGCTGGGGAGTGGCAGGGGGAAAGAGAATCTTAAGCAGACTCCACTCAGTGTAGAGCCCAACTCAAGCTCGATCTCATGACCTTGAGATCATGACCTGAGCCGAAATCACAAGTCAGAGACTTAACTGACTGAGCCACCCAGGTGCCCCTGTATTTTCATGCTTCTTAAAATTACATAATTGGTGAGAATTTTCCAAGACCCGGCCCTCATTCTCTCACATGTTGCCAATAGTGTCAGCCACCTCTGATTTTTTATGAATCTATTTCTTTCCACCCACATGCAGTGTATTTATAGTTCTCAGGATGTGTTCTGAAAATGACTTTCTAAATTATTCACTTACTATGAAAGAAGTTAGCAGACTGCATGACATATACATTTTTGTTATTTGTTTCTCACTAACGATCTAAAAGCCTTTATCAGCTTTTCATTGTAGGCTGCTTTTAAGTTAGAGTAGAAGCAACTTATTTATTTACTTTGCTGCCTTTTAGTGGCACAAGTTTTGAATTAGGTTCACAAACAATATGAAACTGGCAAACATTTCATTTCCATTTTAGTCATTTACCTTAGCTCTTCTTGAGAAAATCTCTCCTAAGCTGCTTTATACACTGATCAAATCACTGACTCTGCTATTTATACAATTATCATATTTGGATGCAATGGGCACTTGGATAGTGGTTAAGAATGACAGCAATGGAGCCGAAGTATTTAAGTTAATGTCTGGCTCTGCTATTTTCCAGTGTTTTCCCAGGCAACTGACTGTCTTCCTGTGCTTCAGTTTCTTATAAAAGGGACTAATAACAGCATTTATCTCTTAAGGCAGAAACAAAAATGGGTTTATACAATTAAAGTATGTAGCACAGTATCTAGCATTGAAAATTGTTCAGTACCTATGGTCTATTTGTAAGGCTATACCTATAACTTTTTGAATGTATATTTTATGTAACATGCAATAGTACTTTCTATAATATATAATATTGTCATGTTCTTGGCACCATTCAGTCCAGGAATTTAGAAGATTTGTGTGTACCTCATTAAACCGTATGTAGTTTGAATAGCAATAGTGGCTACACCCTGAGAACTACTAAAGAATTATGACTTCTGGGCAAGTGGTTTAGTCTGCATTACATCATGTTAACTGATAATGAGAATAGAACTCATATTTATGGAGCATCTGCAAATTTCTAAAACCTGTAAGGCTTATCTAATTTAATCTTCATGAGCACTATATGAATTACATGTTATTAGCTCTTAATTATCAGACAGAAAGTGAATATTTTGGTAACGAAGCCAGACTAGAGTTTTTGGAGCCTTAATTTTCAATCCTATGTGCTGTGACACACACAAAGCATCACACAAAATCCTCAAATTCTAAATCCCTGGAATATAGCCGTGCTGGAAAGGAAAGCTTATTCTATTGTATCTTACTTTATAAAATGGCTTCTATTTTATTGACCCCAACCGTTAAAAGCTTCAGTCTGAGTTTTCACTTAGAAGCACAGTAATGACATTTGACCTCTCCTGGTCTAGAATTTAGAAGTGCATCACCAACTTCTACTGAACCATAGGTTCTTGATTATTTACCAGGCCACCATTTAGATACTCTGCAGTGGGCTTATGTATCCAAATGATGTGGATAACGGTGTTTGCCAAAATGTTTTATCTGTATTAAGATATTTTCTTTTCATATTATCATATTAAATTATATTGATAATATTGATCCATATTAATAGTTTAGGTTTTAAAGCCAGTTGTTTCTGCCACAATTCTGCATTTCCACAACCTCTCATTTCTTCCTTTGTGATTTCTGTTTAATGAGAGCACTATTATTAAAGTAGTCTAGTATGAAACTTTTGAATTACGTTCTACTTCTCATGTTCACTGAAAATTAACCACAGAACTATTGAAAGTATCTATGAAATTTCTCTGCTTGCCGTTTTCACAGGGCTGTATCTCTGGTGCAAGATTCCCACACCCACATTTATGCTTTTACAGTAGTTTTTTTTTTTTCTTTTTTAATGTTTATTTATTTTAGAGATAGAGAGACAGACAGAGAGTGAGTGCGGAAGGGGCAGAGAGAGAGGGAGACACAGAATCTGAAGCAGGCTTCAGGCTCTGCGTTGTCAGCACAGAACCAGATGTGGGGCTCAAACCCACAAACCATGAGATCATGACTTGAGCCAAAGTCAGATGCTTAACCGAGTCACCCAGGCACCCCCCCATAGGGCTTTTATTTTCCATTCTACTAGCTCTCACATCCTTCTTCCTTATCACCAAGAGATCTTAACATGCCACTGCTGAAGCACATTGGTGGCTGATGTGCTAAAAGAATTGTTCCATTGCTTTAGAAAACTTCTCGTATTTTTAACATTTCACCCAACTTAGTTTTATGTCATTAACTTTTATGAGGTTTTCAAAAACATTTTTGCTAGCATTACTAGACTAATATAGTCTCCATTCAATGCTATTAGCCAAAGTTATTCATATGGCCAATCCCAAAGTCAATAGGTGGTGAAGAGCATTCTAACCATGCTAAGAACGTGTCAAGGGTATAGATGTATAATGATACTACAGAGGAATAAGAACTTGGGTCAGTAATTCAGTTTGTACCTATATGATGCTATGGACCACCTCTTGTCCCCTGAAGATCCATATTTTGAAGCCTTCAGCCCCTAAGTAATGGTATTATAATATGGGGCCTTAGGGAGGTAATTTCTTTTAGATAGGTCATGAGTTTGGTGCCCTTAAAGGGGTTTAGTGCTCTTATAAGGAGACACATCAGGAAGCTTAAGATCCCTCCCCACCTCTGCTAGGTGAGAACACAATGAGAATGAGGCTTTCTACAAACCAGGAATAGAACTCTCATCAGAACCCAATCATGCTGACATTCTGATCTTGGATTTCTAGCCTCCAGACCTGTGGGAAAATACACTTCTTTTGTTTAAGTCATTCGACCATGGTATTTTCTTATGGCAACTTGAGCTAAGACAATGGTAAAGAAGTCCAACATCATTAAAGGGAAACTGGATATATGTTTTCCATAAAATGATGAAATAAAAAGTATAAAATGTATCCAGGTTCCTACTGCCTCCATAGTGCTATTGGTGACCTGGTAATAAAAATAATTAACCTTTATTCACTAGTTACTTCATGCCTTGTGCTAATCAATGTATGTGTATTAACTTTCTTACTCTTCACAGCCTCCAGAGATACAGTTCTCTTTTAAACCCCACTTTACAAATGAGGGAACCTCACCTAGAGGATAAGTAACTTGCCCAAGGAGGTCAAACAATAGTAAAGAGTAGAGTCAGGATTCAAACTCAGATGTTGCACTCCAAATAGCTACCCATACTAATTCTCCACACCTTATTTCACTTGAAATAAAGCCTCAAATCCATCCCATCACACAGAAGAACTCAAGTGTCCACACAGTATTTCAACAACATTGTTAAAACAGAGAACCTGTCACTTCAGGCTACTTTAAGTCACCCCAAGTCTCATGATTCTTCTGAACCTTCCTTTACCCTCTTCCTTCTTAACTGTTCTTACTGCTTCTGTTTTTCAACCATTTTTGCTAGAATTACTAGACTAATATAATCTCCATTCAGTGCTGTTAGCCAAGTTACACAAACACAGTATGATTGTTTTTTCATCACTATCTATGTACTGACTGTTCTTTTCTGCTTGGAATCCTTTCTCCAAACATTTATAGCTGTTTCCCTTGATTGATAAGATATGTTTAAAGGCTAATTTTTTTTGAAATTTATATGTCTTAATATCCTGTAATCTTACAACCTGGATTTTTCTATATGCAGTTGACCTAGAAATCTTGCCATTATCTATCCTGTTGATCAAACTTTATGGTTCCTCACAACATTTGTTACTCTCTGGAATAATGTTTATTTATTTATTTTTTTATATCTCAGTATATTAAGGAGTAAAAATTGTATCTATATGGTGTTGTTTAGTGCCAGTAGCCATTGGCAAAGAGTAGCAATTTAGTAAATATTATTTGAATAAATGGATATAGGAAAAATGCAATTTATTTAATTACTCTAGTTTATTTTTTTTAATCTTCTCCTATTAAAATGTAAGCACCATCAGTGTAAGGAACTTGCACAACTTCTTCAGTGCCAAAGACTCATTCCTTAAAAAAGTGCTTGTGTGCATAGTACAAGTTGAATCAATATTTAATGTATAATGGATACATACATATTATTTCTTTCTTTTTTGAGACAAGGATATTGAGAAAAGGAATTACTAGTATAAAACAGATCCAAGACGATCTCAGATCTGATGCATATTGTTTCCACTGCATGATTCTGGGTAAAGGAAAGTCTACCTCCCTGGAAACACAGAGCTTTGTTTTCCTCAAAAAAGGAATAATGGTATATTTCAGGGACTATCCCAGAATCAAGATTTTTAAAAGCTAAAAACACTCCTTATAAGGATGATTTTGGAGAGCTTAAAGAAAGTAGTTTGAGGAAAGAAATGCAGTTATGCTGTTCTAGAAATTTGGTTGTTCTGGTATAATTGTCACACCAATTCAGAAATCTGACTTAACAGTTGCTTGTTTGCTACTCCAGAATTTGGTTTTACTCTCTTACTTACTATATACTTAATATATTTTCTTTACAAAATAATACTCCAAATAGGAAATACATTTTGGAGTTTGTCAGGAAGAAAAATACATATATATATGTATATATATGTGTATATATATATATATATATATATATATACATATATATATATATATGTATATTTTCTTAATTTGGGTCAGTGTGGAAGAGAGCAGTGGGTCCTCTCATGTGTTTTAACATCCACAAATGGTAGTAGCTGAGGATCGGAACCCCAATAGGACAAATTCTTCACACCCTAAGATATGTGACCTCGTAAGTAAAACTTTTGCTCTAAATGATAAATATGACTACTCTTCCAGATGATTTCTCCCACTTTTTTAGGGTAGCCTTATGCTTATTTTATTTTCTCTGAGTTTCTCAAAACATACAGGACTTTTCTGCACTTCTTGAGACCACAATGTCAAGGTTCTAGTGGGTTTGAGATGTGTCAGATGTTTTTGAATGAGACCAAAAAGATAGTGGTTATTTTTTGTGTGTCTATCTTCTGCGAGGCCAAGTATGAGATAAGGTATTAAGCTAGTAAGAAAAAAAAACAACTATAAAGCATAATTCACTATGTCTTCACATGTATATACAATCTATAAATTTCCTATAAATAAATCATATCCTTAAATTGCAGATAGTATGTTCCAAAGTAATACCAATAATAAGTGCTGAAGAGTAACAAGAAAGGAGAGATTATTTCATTAAGGGTTGCTCAAATAAAGCTCCATGAAAGATCACATTTCAGCAGTGATTTGAAGGGTTTCAGAATTCAAACACAGTACAAAGTATAATCGACTAAATTTAAAAAGACAATATTCAGTCTATATCAATATATATATACACTATGCATCCATGCACTTTGATCCTCTATGATCCAGATTTGAAAGAAGAGTAGCTTAAGATCTAGAAACAGTGTTGTGGAAACACTGAGATGAGGAACCAAAGGCAGCACACTGTCCCAAGGAATAAGAATAAGACATATTTCATGCTTATGTTATGCTGTCTATGACCCATATAAGAAAGACATTGGTATGTAGACTTTAAACTGTCTTTAACCTAGACAGGTTCAAGTCTACCAACGGAGTACAGTTGTTTGGGGCTTAATTGTATGGTATTGCCATTATTTTTGAAAACAAGGCAAAATAATTAAGGTGGAATACTTGGTTGGGTTCTGTCACAAATTTAAGACTATGAGGAAAAACATTAAATCTATTTTTATGTAAACATAGGCAATTTTTTTTTTCTGAATACTTTCATCACATTGTTTACGTTGAGCCTTTGAAAAATAGTTGATTACCTGGGTAATATTTTGAACCATTGCCAGGAAAAGTGTTTTCTCATAATATTAAAAAGTAATTCAGAGTTAGGGATATAAATCATAATAAGCTTCTATGTACCCTCATGAACACAAGTAATGGCCACAGTCAAGAAATATTTACTCAGAAATAATTCCTTGTATGCAGTAGTCATTTAAGTTCAGCAAAAGATCAATATGTAGAAATTAACATAAGTAGCCTATTTTAAAATTCCAATTAAAAACCGACTTTACATTTGCTTATAATTTTTGTAACTTATGCTATTTCAAATTAGAAAAGAAGTATTTCTGTTACAAAAGTAATTTTACATATTTTCTAAAAATGATAAATTATTTGAATGTAACTTCAGTGGAATGATATAAATACCTGTGACTTAGCAATAAATTACGTGCATATATATATATATATACATATGTATATACATATATATACACATATGTACATACATATATTCAAAATGAGCTCAGTTGCTTATAATTAATCTCAGACAATGCTGAGAGCTTAGCTTGCCAGTTACTTGACAATAGGAAGACTGCTGGTAGTAAGCATATACTGGCATTCAACTTTCTGGGACTCCCTTCTTTAGAATGCATTAATTGTTACTTCCAGATTGTATTCACTAACAAGATTTCAGAGTCTATCACACATAAGATCTACATTTGTATCAGTGCCATTTTGCTTGTGTTGTAAATCATGCATATTTCAATATAGTCTGTATGGCCACACAAGAAAGGGATGATTCAGTTGCTAACAAGACAAATGGTCATCACCTAAGTGTCATGTTCATGCAAATACTTTAAAAGAAATTCATCCCAAAATAATGACCTGCTATTTTAAAAATTATTTTTACTTTGTTTCTACTAAATTCATTTTCATTGTATGTTATATCTGATTAATGTATAATAAATACATTTCAAAATTAATTTGGAAATACAATTTTGGCATGAGATTGTTTTATTGTAATTCATCTATCCTCTTATAAAGTCTAGAATGTGTAAATGTTCTCCAGAATGTACCTCTAACAGAGATGCTAAGAATAAGGATATCTGGTCAATTTCCTTTTTTATGTGATTTCATCTGCGGTGAGTTTAGTCCCCATTTGTATTCCTTATGTGGCTTGATGAAATTAATTCCATAATTTAGTAAATTCGTCCTTGATGCTAATCATTTCGGGAAACAATACTCAAAGTTGCCCATCAGCACTTATACTGGAAACCACCATTTGTTTCCTCTGACAGTGGGTCATAGAGGGGCTGATAATGTGATATTTGTTTTTTGGGTTTTTTTGTTTTGTTTTGTTTTTGTACAGTGTTGTGGTCTATGGAGGAGTTGACATTAATATCCAACAACCGTGTAATTCATTTAGCATTAAGAATATATGGTTCATAAACAGTAATCATTCCTTCATTTTTCTTCAAAGAGTGACTGAACATGAATTGAAAATTTTATTTTGACAAAGCCAATTGATGGAGCTACATTTATGTCAAAACTAAACAACATTTGTATGAATTAAGAAAAAAGTAATTCTTCTTAAAAAGAAAACAAATAAGTTGATATGTTGTTTACTTCTCAATAAAAATAACTAAAACAACTAACTCACTAGAGAATACAGATCTTTTTGTGTATTATAGAATATACCATAATAGAAAATCATTTTAATTAAATTAATCAGATACTCAAATTCATTTGCAAATACTTTGTTATAAACCCATTCTATATCATACACTCATGAAGATTATAGTTTATGACTACTTGTTCTACTTGTCATTTTTTTCATAGAAATTATTGCTATTTTTACATTTTAATGAGATTATAAAGATTATAGAGATTAAACAATGTTAATTTGAAAATAAACTCAGATTTTTAATATTTCTGCATTGATATCACTTGTGCTCACCAATATCAACTTTACAGATGTTATATGGTTGCTGAAGTTAGCATATACTTCAAGTTTTAAAATTGCAACTCATTTAGAACAATACATTTTTTATTTTGTGAGTCTGTCTTTAAAGATGACTTTGGGGACTGGAGAGTGTTATGCTAAGTGAAATAAGTCAGTCAGAGAAAGACAGATACCATATGTTTTCACTCATATGTGGATCTTGAGAAACTTAACAGAAGACCATCGGGGAGGGGAAGGGGGTAAAAAGAAAGTTACAGAGAGGGAGGGAAGCAAACCATAAGAGACTTGTATACTGAGGATTGATGGGGGGTGGGAGAGAGGGGAAAGTGGATGATGGGTATTGAACAGGGCACTTGTTAGGATGAGCACTGGGTGCTGTATGGAAACCAATTTGACAATAAATTATATTAAAAAAAGATGACTTTTATTCATGTAATAATAGAAAAAATAATGAAATATGATTTTATTCATAAATGGACTGCTAGGTGAAAATAAAGATAACAACACATTCTTTGTTACTGTTTTCAAGGAAAGAGGATTTATATCTGTTTCGCATAAGACAGTTTATCTCTTGTCCTACATTGGTGGTGGGTCTTTGGCAGTTTTAACCAATAGAATACAAGAAGAGCAGCACTTTCCTTGACTGGTGCTTATGGGCCTACCCCTTATTAGACCTTGATCACCTGTTTTTTTTTTCTTGAAATACTTGTTATGAGCCATTCTTTTTCAAAATCGTGTTGCCAAGCTGTGAGAAGCTCAGGACACCTGTGTGATTCAGTTGCAGCCCCGGCTAAGCCCAGTCCTCAAGCATCAACCATCAGCACGGTGAGTAAATCATCTTGGAAGTGAATTTCCAAGCTCCAACAGAGCTATTCTAACCGGCACTATGTCTGCTCAAGTCCTGCCCAATGATTAAATTATAAAAACAAAAACTTGTTTTTGTTTTAAACCACAAGTTTCATTCTTGTTACAATGGATCCCTTAGTATTTTAAAGCAATTTTTCTGTTATTTTAAAATTTTATTATAGTTGATGCACGCTAAAAATTATCTGTAAGAAACTCATATAAATCTTAGTTATAGATCTTCATTTTTATTCTATGCTTTAAGTCCATATTTTAGTGCAGTTCAAGAGCAATAAAATAATTACTTCCTTCATGAAGTCAGAGATTCCAGACTTTGAATACATGTTTTAAAGATAATAAAAGTTGGGGTGCCTGGGTGGCTCTGTCGGTTAGGCGTCTGACTTTGACTCAAGTCATGATCTTGTGGTTGTGAGTTCTTGTGGCCGTGTCAGGCTCTGTGCTGACAGCTCAGAGCCTGGAGCTTGCTTCAGATTCTGTGTCTCCCTCACCCTCTGCTCCTCCCGTTCTCACGTTCTGACTCTCTCTGACTTTCAATAATAAATGTTAAAAAATTTTTTTAAAGATAATAAAAGTGATGTGATAGAGAAAGAGTGACTGTGATAGAATAGAAGACTACATAGGGTTACCTGGAAAGTCCTTTTGAAGGAAATATCTGAGTTGAGATCCAAAGATAGGAGAAAGTGGTCATACAAATACAAGAAGATAAAATCTAAATGCAAATATTATTCTACCAATTCTACCAATAACAAGAGAAGTAATGTTGATTCGTTTCAGGAAAGAAAAGAACCAGAAGGATCATGAAGCTAGAACTTATGGCTTAAGGTATAAGGAAGAGAATGGCTTGAGAAGAGATCAGGTCAGCGGTTGATATAGAATTTAGATGACCCTGAATAGGAGATTAGATTTTATTCTAAGTGCAAGAGAAAGTTACTAAAAGATTTTAGGCAGAAATTTCGCTTTATGTTTTTAACAACAGAGTGGATTTTAACAGATGAATATCAAAGTGAGGAGGATTTTTGGAAGACAGAAATGATGAATTGTCATTGGAACTAGGGAAGCAAAATAAAGAAAGATGAATTGGTAACTACGAGAGCAAAATAGAGAAAGAAGGGGAGTGAATTAGAAATAGACTAATATATTAGAACACAAGAAGAATACACACATCTTTCTGTGAGTTTGGATATTATTATTATTATTATTAAGAGGAAATAATGAGTACAATATTTGAAACTGAGGTCCAGGGTGGTGCTGTTTACATAGATAGTGATGAGCAGTCAAGACAAAAAAAAGATTTGTGAAAATATGAAGGAAAAAATAATAGTTTCATTGTGGAGATAGTACATTTAAAGTGTCCACGAAATATTTAAATGGAGAAACAGGACAAGAACAATTGCTTGATTGAAAAGACACTGCCAAACGCCATAAACACCAGTAAGAAGATGAAGCTAGAATTTTAAATGAATTACTAATGACTGATAGTAAGCTGGCTTGGGAGTGTGGTGTCACTAGAGACTTCAGACTTTGGGTACTCACACACTCTTACAGACTCTTCCTCCAAGAACCTCACTAGGGCACTTACAGGACAATTATGAGAACATGCTGAGAAACCCACTCCTTGAGCAGGTTGAGAAAAAAGAAACCCCGGAAGCTCCACCTACAAACAGCTTACCTACTGCTTATATAGGATAAAAGCCTAAATATATAGGGAAAATATAATAGTCAATGTTCTCTAGAGAAGCAGAAACAACATGATGTATACATATATATACACATATACATATATGTATACATGTGACATTCACTCATGCAGTGGCAAGCTAGAAATCCAGGAGAGAGGATGATGTCGTTCCAGACTGTATCAAAGGCCTGAGGACAAGCAGAGCTGATTGTGTAAGTTCCACGCCAGAAACCGGCAGGGTTAAATGAACGAGAAGATCCAGTGTTTTACTTCAAGTCCAAAGGCAGGAAAAGACTCATGTCCCGGCTTGAGCCATCATGAAGGAGGAATTTCCTCTTATTTATGGAAAGGCCAGCCTTTTTGTTCTGTTCAGGCTTTTAACTGGTTGGATAACTGACATTTGTATCGGGGAAAACAATCTACTCATTCTACCAATTCAAGGTTTTTGTTTGTTTGTTTGTTTGTTTGTTTTTCCCCCCATTCCAAAAAAGACCTCATAGATATACCCAGAAAAAAGTTTAACTAAATATCTGTGCACTCCATGGCCTAGGGAAGTTGACACAAAAAATTAACCATCATGGGGAAGAACAACAAATTCTAGCCTTAGAAAGCTAAGAACTAGGGGTGCCTGAGTGGCTCAGTCAAATGAGTGTCTGACTTCTGATTTCAGCTCAGATCATGATCCCAGGATAGTGGGATGGAGCCCTACAACAGTCTCCTCTCTGAGTGTAGAGTTTGCTCACACTTCTCTCTCTCTCTCTCTCTCTCTCTCTGCTCCTCCCCTTCTCTTTCTCTAAAATAAACAGAAGGAAAGAAAGAAAGAAAGAAAGAAAGAAAGAAAGAAGAAAGAAGTAAAAAAGAAGAAAGAAAAGAAAAGAAAAGAAAAGAAACAAAAGAAAAGAAAAGAAAAGAAAAAAGAAAAGAAAAGAAAGCTAAAAACTAGAAGGCTAGAATGCCGGATCGCATCAGTAGAAGACCTCTGTAGTTGGGAGAGGAAACAAGACAGAACAAGAGCAAAATAACTATCCTTGATAGAGGAAAGGAAATACGTGCTAAAACAATCCCTTTATCTGGAAGGATTGTGAAACACTTGTGAAGGATATACCTCCAAATTACAGTTCACAGTGCCTGCCTAAAGCAGAGACATAATCACAATCTCAGAAAACATAAACATGCACACATACAAACACACACACCACCACCAGCACCATAACACTAATAATAATTGAGTAAAAACAAGAATGCAGCTGTGACAGCTAGAAGATACAGATTCTCTATGGGGAGCTGTGCATTAAAAAAGATCCAAGACAAGAGAAAAGGCAAAAATAAAGTACCAGTATGTCATTTCTCCCCTCTCCTAGGTTGTACAGCATTTTATAAGGCAATACTTTAACCATCCAGCAAGTTCAGCACTTTCTGCCAAGCTAACACCTTTATTTTATTCATTAATTTTATATATATAATATTAAAGATAATTTTAATATGGAAATGATTTTCAGCAAATAAATCAAACTGGAACAGATGTAAAATATAAACTCTGTTCATCTATCTTTGTAAAATATATTCAATTAAAGAATGTTTCATCTTACTTTGCTTTCTAGAACACTGAAAGTATAATCATCTGATAGATACCTTATGACTTAAGTTTATGTTAATGTGTGTTACTTGTACATTTCTTCTTGCTTACTTCTAAATTTTATTTTGACATTGAGAAATGCTGCCATTTGGAAAGACCCTAAAAAAATGGACAAAAAAGTCAGTGCAACCCATGGTGGGAAACAACACAATAAAAATTGTATACCTCTCCTATTAATGTATGATTACATAAGATTCTAATGACATATAGATAATTGTCAGTATAACAAAAAAATTAATGCCATTTTACATAATACATTAGTAACTAAAATGATTCATTAGCAGTGATGTATTCAATTTTTAACAATATGTTTGGCTAAAATTTATTAAAGGTAAATATTTTCTGGTTTATAATATTTTCCATGGTTTTTAAATACTGTTTTATTATATTTTTCATCAGGAGGGCTCAAAAACACCATGTATACATTTTTCCTTGATTTTGTATATTCTGTATAAGTGAAAGTCATATTCAGTTTGAAGTTATGGCAGAGATGTGACCAATCTAAAGGAAATCTATAGAGAAATATAAGTTCTGTTGGTTGTTTTTTTCCCAAATTTGATTAATTGTGGAGCTACTTCTTGAGGTATAAAGGGAATGAGGCAAATTCAATATAGTTTGCTTCCTACCTTTGATATTATAACACGTTTATCATAAGAGCAAAAGACACTGAGTAATTATAGTTGACAAATATAACTGTCTACTGTTACCAGAGGTAACTGTGAATTACATGTTACTGTACAAATATTGTTTTTTCTCCCTCTGTAATTTGAAATTAGCTTCCAATTTAAAACTCTCAGGCACATGGCAAGTTTTCTTAACATAATATTGCTTTTTTATAAATCATATAATTATCAAAATTTTTTCAGTTAATGGGCAGTTTAAAAAATATAAGTAAAAAAACATTTAATTAGTAGAAAAGCATTATCTGTACAAAATCATTGGAACTCTATTAGACTCAGTTTAGCTTAGGCATTAAAATGTGTGTGTGTGTGTGTGTGTGTGTGTGTGTGTGTGTGTGTATATATATATATATAGTGACGTACTATTCTATGTATGGTAAAAGTCCAGACCAGCACTGTCTACTAGAAGTTTCTGCCATTATGGTGGATACTGAACACTTAAACATGGCTACAAATATTAAAATACTGAACTTTAGGGGCGCCTGTGTGGCTCAGTCGGTTAAGCGTCCGACTTCGGCTCAGGTTATGATCTCTTGGTCCGTGAGTTCGAGCCCCGCGTCGGGCTCTGTGCTGACAGCTCGGAGCCTGGAGCCTGTTTCGGATTCTGTGTCTCCCTCTCTCTGACCCTCCCCTGTTCATGCTCTGTCTCTCCCTGTCTCAAAAATAAATAGAACATTAAAAAAAATTTAAAATACTCAACTTTAATTTATTTTTGACTAATTTATATTTAAATATAAATAGCCACATGTGACTGGTAAATACTGTATTAAGCAGCACCAATCCATAGTATAATTTGTATAGCTGGAATGCTGTTGAGTCTGGAGCATGGTATACATTATTTTGTTTCCATTATAAAATTTTGTTTGTTTAACATTTATTCATTTTTGAAAGGCAGAGAGAGACAGAGTGCGAGTGGGGGAGGGGCAGAGAGAGAAGGAGACACAGAAACAGAAGCAGGCTCCAGGCTCCAGGTTCCAGGCTCCAGGCTCCAGGCTCCAGGCTCCAGGCTCCAGGCTCCGAGCTGTCAGCACAGAGCCCCATGCGGGGCTCGAACTCACGGACCATGAGATCATGACCTGAGCCAAAGTCAGCCACTTAACCGACTGAGCCACCCAGGCGCCCCAATGTTGTTTCAATTATAAAATTAGTTGTGTCAATCTTCATAAAGTCTTTAGATATCCTAGTATAACATCTATTGAAGATTGATTAACAAATGCAAACTGACAATAGGTAGTCCATCTAATTATGGGAAGATAGTATATTCTATTCCTCTATTCATTCTCAATCTACCTCTGCACAGAGTAAAGATATAAAGAGAAAATCACTGTTGAACTTATACTCCTTCAAAAATACAATATATACTGAGACATGTAAATAACAAAGTTATGTATTTTTTCTATGTAAGTTATCCTATATTGCCCTCAAGTGTTTAGTCTATTAAAATGTGTATCCTGATTTTGGCACTTCTTAACCTGAGGATAAAGTATTGAGTTTGAGTATTTGGGTTTATTTTTATGTTTTAGCTTTTGTAGAGACATTATGTAACATGTTTTTCAAGTGCATATATTTAAGAATATAAATATACTAATTAAATAAAAATGAGGAATTATTCATCTACATAAAAAACTGTGATACTTCAAGCCATTTCCATTCAGCTAAACATATGAAGAGATGACTGGCCATAACTGGTGAGCTGAAATACACAGAACTATAAGAGTATATGTTATACAAATATGTCAGGGACTCTCTAAAAGAACTTTTATAAATGATGCTACAATGTTCTTTTTTAAACTGTCCATAAATAGGCCTTAGATAGATTAAGTTGACAAAAAATAGAGAACAATCGTCAACCTTCCCTATTAGACAGCAATATTTTTTTTTCTACTTGAAATGCCATGTAGACAGATATCCATTACAATGAACATTCCTTATTTCTTCCCTGGTCACCACCTGAGCTAGAACTGTTCATGAAACATGAAATCCTCTCAATTCTTTATTATTATGTAAATACTTAATTACTTAATATTCTAATCAAATTCTCTTTTAGCATTATACCATTGACATCTTATATGTGAATATGAGATTCTAAAACTGTCTAATATTTTCTCTTTAATTTTTCATATCATATATTATCAAAAAGTATAAATAATGTCTTTCTTTAGATCTAATTAAGAAATTTGGAGATAAATCTTTTCTCCATATTGATTAGAGCTCTCTGAACACTTAACCCAAATTGCAATGTATCACCATGTATTCCTTGAAGAGTTCACATGAAAAAGGATCAATAGACCTTCAAAGTACTAGTTTACTAACTTCTTTGCTGTAGAGAAGCAGAGAAAAGTGCTAGAAAAACACTACAAAACAATGATAATGTCTCAGGCCTGTTTCAGTAAGAGGTAGAAGAGGCAAAATTTTTACCTTGCTCTGTACAGAATACAGTCACAACATGCATGTAATAAATATATTGAACCTTATCTATACAAATAAGTATTCAAACAAGGAGAAAATAAATCATGATTGTCAAACACTTGGCATTCCAAAACCATTTAAAGAAAATATAAATCTATTAAAATAACAAATAAGTCCAAAAAAAAATTGTTCTTCTTATCTATGGAATCCCAGAGAAGCCTTTACAATCTTTATTTTTAATCACTATTTTCATTTTTGGCTAGTCAGATGGTTCTAAGCTTTTATCCAAGTGCCCATAATTCTCTTCAGACCAAAAACAAAAAAAAGATGAGAATCCAGCTTTAAGGATGTGGATAAAAATATAAAATAATAATAAGCAGATAGTAAATTTTACACATCACATGGCAGGAGTCACTAGCAAGCAATTGGTAGTAAAAGCTGAAGAAGGTTTAGAATCTAAGTGATTTTACTAACTCATGGTTTCTACTCTTAAGGGGCAAAGCAAAAAATATAAATAAATAAATAAATAAATAAGTAAATTAGATACAGAAGAAAGTTTTCTATGTTTTAATTACTTTGAAGTTTAAATATTTTTAAAATTAGAAAATTAATCAAATATATATTATACAAATATATAAAGAAAATGAAAACTGATTAAATTTAATTTATAAAAAGCTATATAAAGAGTTAATAGTAAAACAAACACTCTTTAAGTCCTTCCTAGGTATTAGAACAGATTTAGCACTTCAAATGAATTAATTCATTCAATCCTAATGATACATTGATGTATTAGTTACTATTACTATCCTCACTTTGCGGATTGGAAAACTGACTACGTGGCTGGCAACTTTGCCAAAGATGCAAACACTGGGAGGTGCAAATGCTTAAATTCAAATATAATCAGTGAGATTGTAGACCCTCATCTTTAACCCTTTTGTTCCCACAGCTTCATGATCTCTTGAAAATTCCGGTTAACTCTACTAATCCCAATCTTTTTTCCTCTTCTAAATAATTATTTGGTAAGTATATTCTAAATGAATCCTATCTGTGCCATATAAACAGTTACTCATTTATTTGTTCAACAAACACTTTTTGAAGTAATTATATGAAAGGCCATGAACTAATCACTGGATTTATAGCACTGAACTATAATGTCATTGTATCTACTCTCACAAAGCTTATAATTTATCCACACAATAGATAAATATATAGTCACATAAATATAAGAATTAAAAAATAAGAGACTCGTTTTTTCCATGGTAAAAGTAAATTGAGTACTATGCTGAACAACAGTGGTGAGACTGGACAATCCTGTCATGCTTCTGACCTTACGGAAAAAGCTTTCAGTTTTTACCCATTGAGGATGATATTAGCTGTGGATCTTTTATATATGGCCTTTTTGATGCTGAGTTGTGTTCCTTCTAGCCTTACTTTCTTGAGGGTTTTTACCAAAAAAGGATGTTGTATTTTGTTAAATGCCTGTTCTGCATCTATTGAGGGAATCATGGTTCGTATCCTTTCCTTTATTAATGTAGTGTATCACATTGAACTGAATTGTAGTGTATTGTATTGAACTACTCCTGCAGCCCAGGGGTAAACCCCACTTGATTGTGGTGAATAATTCTTTTTAATGTCCTGTTGGATTTGATTTGCTAGTATCTTGTTGGAAATTTTTGCATCCATGTTCATCAGGGATATAGGTCTGTAATTTTACGTGGGGTTTTTGTCTGATTTTGTAATCAAGGTCATGCTGCCTCATAGAATGAGTTTGGAAGTTTTCCTTCCATTTCTATACTGGGATTCTTAGCTTCATCAATCAGACAACGAAAGAAATATAAGTCATCCAAATTGGCAAGGAAGAAGTCAAACTTTCACTCTTAGCAGATGACATGATACTCTATGTGGGAAAACCCAAAAGACTCCACTAAAAATGTTAGAACTGATACATGAATTCAGCAAAGTCACAGGATATAAAATCAACGTACAGAAATTTGTTGCATATCTATACACCAATAATGAAGCAGCAGAAAGAGATATCAAGGATTATATCCCATTGACAATTGCACCAAAACCCGTAAGGTACCTAGGGATAAACAAGAAAGGGGTAAAACAACTATAATCTGAAAACTATAGAACACTTACAAAATAAATTGAACAAATGGAAAACAAAACAAAACAAAATGTTCCATGCTCATGGATTGAAAGAACAAATAATGTTAAAAATTCTATGCCACCCCAAACAGTCTACACATTCAATGCAAACTTTATTAAAATACCACCAGCATTTTTTCGCAGAAATAGAATAAACTATCTAAAACTTGTATGGAACCAGAAAAGACCCTGAATAGCCAAAGTAATGTTGAAAAAGCAAAGCAAACCTGGAGGCATCAAAATTCCAGATTTTAAGCTGTATTATAAAGTGGTAATCAGCAAGACAGTGTGGTACTGGCACAAAAACAGACACATAGATCAATGGAATAAAATAGAGAATCTAGAAACGGACCCACAACTACATGATCAACTAATCTTCAGCAAAACAGAAAGAACAGCCAATAGAAAAAAGACAGTCTCTTCAGCAAATGGCGTTGCAAAAACTGATAGTGACATGCAAAGGAATGAAACTGGCCCCTTTCTTGCATTATACACAAAAATAAATTCAAAATTGATAAAAGACCTAAATGTAAGACAAAGAACCATCAAAAACTTAAAGGAGAACACAGGCAGCAAACTTTTTGGCCTCAGCTGTAGCAACTCCTTACTAGACATCTCCAGAAGCAGGGGAAACAAAATAAAAAATGAGCTTTTAGGACTTCATTAACTAAAAAGGAAACAAACAAACAATAACAACAAAAACACATCTGCACAGCAAAAGGAACAATCAGCAAAACTAAAAGCCAACCTACATAATAGAAGAAGATATTTGCAAATGAGATGTCAAATAAAGGGCTAGTATCCAAAATCTATAAAGAACTTATCAAACTCAATTCCCCAAAAATAAATAATCCAGTGAAGAAATGGGCAGAAGACATGAACAGACGCTTCTCCAAATAAGGCAAACAAATGGCTAAAAGACACATGAAAAGACACATGAAAAGATGAAGTGATGCTCAACATCATTCATCATCAGGGAAATACAAATCAAAACCATGATTGAGATATCAGCTCACACCAGTTAAAATGGCCAAAATAAACAACACAGGAAACAACATGTGTTGACAAGGATGAAGAGAAAGGGGAACCCTCTTACACGGTTGGTGGGAATGTAAACTGGTACATCCACTCTCGAAAACAGTATGGAGTTTCCTCAGAAAGTTAGAGATAAAACTACCCTATTACCCAGCAATTGCACTACTAGGTATTTATCCAACAATACAATAATACTTATTTGAAGGAGCACATGCACCTCAATATTTATAGCAGCACTATCAACAATAGCCAAATTATGAAAAGAGCCCAAATGTCCATTGACTGATGACTGGATAAAGAAGAAGTGGTATATTTATATACAATGGAATATTACTCAATCATCAAAAATAATGGCATTTTGCCATTTGCAACAAAGTGGATGAAACTGGAGTGTATTATGCTAAGCGAAATAAGTCAGTCAGAGAAGGAAAATGCTGTATGACTTCACTCATATGTGGAATTTAAGAAACAAACCAGATGAACATAGGGGAAGGGAAGAAAAATAAAATTAGAAAAAAAAACAAAAAACAAAAAACAAAAACAGAGAGACAAACCCTAAGAGATTCTTAACTATAGAGAACAAACTGAGTGTTGTTGGAGGGGAGGTGGGTGGGGAGATGAGCAAGGTGGTTGATGGGGATTAAGGAGGGCACTTGTGATGAGCACCAGGTATTATATGTGAATGATGAAGATCTGGGTTCTATTCCTGAAACGAATACTACACTATAAGTTAAGTTACTTTAAACAAATTTAAGAAAACATTACTCTTGGAGAAATTTAGATATCCTGTTGGTATATTGATAAATAGCTGACTGTTGAAAGAGAATTCTCCATGGGTCTCTTAAGTTTCTGCATGACTTCAGAGTAAGAAACCTAGACCATTTAATTCTAGACAATCTTTTCAAAGATGCAGGTTTTTTGTTTGTTTGTTTGTTTGTTTGTTTGTTTGTTTTAGCATTTGATCTCTTATTCCAAGATTCCACATAAATTCCCTTGTTTCTTTGGACCCTCAATCATTTAATGTCCCTCTAAATAATATCTTTGTCTTGCCATCTTAATAAAACTATAATATGTGAAACACTGTTATGCATTTCCACAGGAATTACAAAAATAGCCACTATAGTAGTTTTTAAAATGCAATTTTTAAATTCATTTTTATATACACAAAATCTTTTTAAAAGTATTTATAATCTCAAAAACTTGTTATTGCTTTATAACTGAAGCAATATTATAGACTTCAGGGGAAGAAGAGTTAATAGTATAATTTGAAACTTCCATGAAAATAACAAATAAAACATAATTGCAATCTTCTGCATGATTAATAGGCTAGAATTACATCTTTAATTTCATCATGCAGTATGTTAACTATGGTCTTTTGGTTAAATAAATTTAATTTCCTAGGAGATCAAGCTACTACTACATGAATGCAGTTTCTGAATACCTCGTATTATTATTTTTAATTTAATATCTACTGAATTTGATTAATGGTTTACTTTGATTAATTTTATTTTCAAAAGACCCTAGCTGAAAAACTTCATTTTATTAAATATCATTGCTTGAACAGAACAAGGTAGTGATGAGTTTCTATCTTAAAGGTGTTTTGATATATACATTACAAAAGTAAAAATATAATTTGATGTGTTTCATATTATTGCCCATAATCTTAGGAATTTTTTCTAAAATTAGGATAATATGAAATAGATTCTAAACTAAAAGAAAAAAAAGATCTGAAAATATGGTATACATAGACATTTCAACCAAAGACATAAAGTACAATTCTGAGGAAAATTTTGACAGAAGTTATAGGACTCAAAAGCTAATTCAATCTATTTCAATCCACTTTTAGTAAAATCCTGGCAGAGGGGATCTATTTATCTATATAAGCATTATGTCACTTTTGAAAAAACTACTGTTAAACTAGTTGTATTTCTGAGTCACAGTCAATTTGTCCACAATTCTCTGTATATTTCAACATATTTTGAAACAAAGTGGAAACTAATAAAACATTATATAAATAGTGTCAAAGTTAGTAGTAATCACAAAACTATGTGATTATTTGTGTAAATATACATATACACACAAACTAGACATACGCCTGTTATGTTTATATGTATAATACATACATTCACACTTTCATATGGTTGCCAAATAAAGTTTTTCATTAGTGCATCCTCATTGCTACCGCAGTGAACAAAAGACAAAAACTCTTGCACTGATTAAGCTTATATTTAATTATATAGATAAGCAACAAAGTATTCCCAGAACCAAAGGAATGATCAAAAATATAATTACGATTAGCTCCAATTAACAGCTATAAATCATGGAATTACAATGACTTTGTTCTTGCTTTGGCAGCACATATACCAAAACTGAAATGACACAGAGAAAATAAGCATGGCCCAATACAAGGCTGAGAAGCAAATTCGTGTTGTTCCATATTAAGAAAAAAAGAAAATGGTAACTATATGTGGGGATAGATATTTTCATTAGCTTGATTGTGCCAATTATTTTACAATGCATATGTATATCAAAACAAGTTGCACACCTGAAATATATACAGTCTTTATTTGTCAATTATACATCAACAAAGATGAGAAAAAATATTTTACTTATGCTGCTACCACTATTCATTCTGCCATGACAAATATGGCGTACCAACATTTATATTGTTCCATTTACTATGCTCCTTTATATATGTCATCAGGCTCATATTCTCAACAACCTGAATAGGTATATATTGTTATCGCCCTTTTATTGATAAGAAAAGAAAGGCTCAGAGCTTATCAATGTCTGATATCTAAAAGAAGGTAATGGGAATAGCAGTAAATATAAAGAAAGAGCAATGTCTGTATATAAGACAATTAGTTCAAAAGGCATATTGTATTTGGATATGTTAGGTGCTAAAAATACAAATATAGATATGATTTTAAGACCTATGTTCTAGATATATATGGAAACAATAATTATGACATAACATAATATATGGTAAGTTATACATTGTTGAAGGTAAGTGGAAATGACTCATTACCAAATCTTAAAATATACTTAAAAACTTTTTTAAATGTTTATTTATTTTTAAGAGATATAGATGGGGGGTGGGGAAGGGCAGAGAGAGAGGGAGACACAGAATCTGAAGAAGGCTCCAGGCTCCGAGCTGTCAGCAGAGAGCCTGACAGGGGGCTTGAGCCCACGAACTGTGAAATCATGACCTGAGCCGAAGTCAAGTGCCCCTAACTTAAAATAAAGTCTAAAAAATAATGATGACATTAGTTATTTTAACTTTGGTAACTGTACATACTTACTTTCTTTTTCTTTTTCTTTTTAACGTTTATTTATTTTTGAGACAGAGAGAGACAAAGCATGAGTGGGGGAGGGTCAGAGAAAGAGGGAGACACAGAATCTGAAACACGCTCCAGGCTCTGAACTGTCAGTACAGAGCCCAACGTGGCGCTCAAACTCACAGACGGCAAGATCATGACCTGAGCCAAAGTCGGACGCTTAACCGACTGAGCCACTCAGGCGCCCCCCCCCCTTTTTTTTTTTAATTTGAGAGAGAGAGACAGAGACAGAGACAGAAAGAGAAAGAGAGAGAAAGAGTGCTCAGAGGAGAGGGGCAGAGGGAGAGAGAAAGAATCCTAAGCAGGATACATGCTCCGCGTGGAGCCCTTTGTGGGCTTTCTTCCCATGATCCTGGAATCATGCCCTGAGCTGAAATCAAGAGGCGAACACTCAACCAACTGAGGCGCCCCAGTAACTGTACATAAATTATATATATATATATATATACATATATATATATACACATATATATAATTAGGTATAGATTAGATAGATTAGATCAATTATATATATATATATATACATATGTATGTATATATATGTATGTATATATATGTATATATACATACATATATATAATTAGGTATAGATTAGATAGATTAGATCAATTATATATATATGTATATATATACATATATATATGTACATATATATACATATATATATAATTAGATATAGACCAAGCATCAGAGCACTAGAGAAAGAAAAGAGGTAAGAAAAGAGAAAGAGAAAGAGAGAGAAAATACATTACTACTTCTTAACTCAAGTTATTACAAATGATTAAATTTAATAAAGACTAAAGCATTTTACAAAATAATGAAATAAAAAATAATTCAGCTTATTTTTTTCTGAAATTGGGGGTGGTAATTTAATCTTCTGTAGTAATTACAAAGAAGAGAAGAGCCACAATTCTTACCAAAATTTGATGGATAGCTGCCAAGTACGCTGGCATCTGGTTTACATTGTCTTCCTTTTTGCTTTTGTTTTTTACAGTCTTTTAATATCTTTATACTGATAGCTCTTTCAATGATCAATAATTAGAATAACAGGATTAAATCACCAAACACTTGAGTAGCTGACAACATGAAATAGAAATACACACTACAATGAAATAACTAGCATTGGAAAAAATAAAATTATAAAAATTCATTCAAATGATAGAATAGATACAATTAATATCAAGAGAGAAAGATGATAAAACATTTTGACTACTTAAAATAACAAGAGTCTAGAGAAAAAAATTGCTTTTGAGAAAATGCAATTGATAATATAACTTCCAAGTTGAAAAAAGGAATTGTCTGTGTATCAGTAAACTGGACAAAGTGAGAATATCTAGATGCAAACATAAAAAGATATAAATAGAAATAATAGATATTTAGATAGATAGATAACAGCAAAGAGATGGGAATTGGGAGAGGACATTCAGTTATGTGAAAGATAGACATAGAAAGAAAACACTCACAGACTTGGGGTTGTAAAAGTCAGAAGCACTGGATTTATCTCAAGAACTTAGAAAAAGCAGGGGCGCCTGGGTGACTCAGTCGGTTCAGCATCCGACTTCAGCTCAGGTCATGATCTCACACTCCGTGAGCCCAAGCCCAGTGTTGGGCTCTGTGCTGATAGCTCAGAGCCTGGAGCCTGCTTCAGATTCTGTGTCTCCCTCTCTCTCTGCCCCTCCCCTGCTCATGCTCTGTCTCTCTCTGTCTCAAAAATGAATAATAATAAAAAAATTAAAGAAAGAACTTAGAAAAAGCAACAAAAATTAGGAAAAAAAATGATACATATGTGCACAGTGATTAGGAGCATATTCCGAAAAGAAAGTCCAGAAATCAAGCTAAGAGGTGGTTAGTTCTTTGAAAAGATCAATAAAATTGACAAACTTTCGAGATGGATGTCACCTAAACTTTTGTAATTATTTCCAATATACACATCTATCAACTCATTATGTTTTATATCTTAAACAAATACAATGTTATATAACAAGTAAATCTCAACAAAACTGGACACAATGAATAAAATTGAGAAAACACTGGAAAAATTGTTTTAAAAAATAAGAGAAGGAACAAATACCAAAAATCAGGACTAAAAATGAGAAGCAATTATACACCAGGTGCCAGCAATCCTTTTTTCCTTTTTTAAAGGATCAGATGGTAAATATTTTAGGCTTCTTGTTGTCACAACTCAACCTCTTGGTCTAACTACTCAAACTGTTTCTGCTGTTGTGGCATAAAAATAGTTATAGACAATATGTAAATGATTGACCATGGCTATGTTCCAGAACGCTTTATTTATAAAAACTGGCTGACTCACAGGCCACAAGTTGCTGACTGCAGTTTTTTTTTAAGAGAATTCAAGAGTAATTAATATTGCATGTCAACTACACTCAAAGAGCAAAATTTTTAAAAATTTAAAAATAAAATGAATAGGTTTCTTTTTAAGAAATATATAATTCAAGAAACTTATAAACTACTTTTGTGGATAATATATATACTAAAAGATAAATCAGGACATATTAAAACTTTTAGCACAATAAATTTGAAATGTACATAAAATACACAATTGTCTAGAACATGTATTTTTCCAAAAGTAACCTAAAGTTAAATAGAAAAGCAGAATTGTCTATAGCAAATCCATTCATCTCATAAAGATCATTTCCCGCCTTGATGGCTTTACTGGTAGATTGTTCTAAACATGAGGCAATAATTCCAATATTACATATAATTTTTTGAGCATAAAGCAGGAGGGAATACATTCCAATTCTCTTTATTTATTTAATTTATTTTTTAAGACAGAGAGCAGTCAGGGAGGGGCAGAGGGAGACTGGGAGACAGAATCCAAAGCAGGCTTCACACTGTCAGTGCAGAACCCAATGCAAGGCTCAAACTCACCAACTGTGAGATCATGACCGGAGCCAAAATCAAGCGTCAGACACTCAACCAACTGAGCCAACCAGGCACCCCATTCTAATTCTTTTTATGAAGCTACGCTAACCTTGATATCAAAACTTCCCAGGCTGGTAAAAGAAAATTAAAGTCAATCTAATTTATTTTTTTAAAAAAGAAAATCTTAAAGATTATCAAGCATAAATCAACAATGCATTTAAAAAAAATGTGGCATCATGGACAAAAAGATTTATTCCAACAAACCGTGGAAAGCAATGGTGGCTTCATACGAAATTATCAATCAATGTGTTGCACTGAAACAAAAGAATTAACAAAATTATAAGCTTACTTTATGCCATGGTCTTAAACAAAATAAACCTTATATTTATCAACCTACAAATAATGGAGAATATGCTGAACTTGATGAAGTCTGTTTTCAAAAATCCTTTGAAAAACATAATACTTAATGATGAAATGCTAAAATATTTCCTTTGAGATTGGGGATAAGATAAACATAAATATCATAAATAATTCTAAATTTATCATATTGGAGATCTTAGACATGGTGGCAAGATTTTTTAAATTAAGAAAATGATTAGAAAAGGGAGAACAAATGGTCATATCATGGAAGCTATTTTTATGCACACAGAAAATTCAAAGAATCATTAGATATGTTGTGCTAATTAATAACAACTTTTACCAAGATTCTTTGACACAAACTCATATGTGAAAATCAACTGCATTTCTATATATGAGCTACAAACACTAAGTAAAATACCACAGATACAACAATAGAATTCTAAAATCAAGTTATTAAGAATAAGCCTAACAAAAAGTCTTCCAGATCTTCTAGAAAACAACAAAAAGCTTATTGACAATAATTAAAGATGACACAAATGCATTGAGAGTTTTGCCATTATTAGGTTGGAAAAGAAGTTAAAGAAGTCAAAGAAGTCATTTCTCCTCTAAATTCTTCTTTATCATCAATCCATCCCAAGCAAAAGCTCGGCAAGATTTTATTTAAATATCAAGCTAATTCAATAAGAAATGTTAAATATAAAAATGTCCACTATGTAGTATGTAGTTTCTTAAAGAAAATAATAAATTGGGGACTGTATTATAAAATATAAAAATACAGTGTGGTATTAGAAAAACAATAGATAAATAGATCAATGGAATGGAATATATAGACCATAATAAGAAAAATGCTTATATGGCACATGGTATTTGGGAGAAGTGATACCATAGGTCAGTGATGCAACATGGATTTGTCAAGAAGTGGTGCTGGTAAAACTGATTATGCCAATGAAAAACAATTAAATTGACCTCTTAACTCACACCGTATATAACAAATTCTCCTTCAGAGAATAAATATTTAACGTAAAAGGTAGGCAAGAATTGCATAAAAATAAAGAAAAATGCATTCTACGTGTGCTTTATGAAAGGTGAAATCTAAGTGCTCAACCTGTATGTAATCAGAAAAATGCACATGAAAATGTTATTAGATATTGTATACACAACAGCTTGATACAAATGAAAGTCTTACAATAGCAACTTTTGGCAAAGATAGAATATTAAGAATTTTGTATTTTTAAATGCTGAGAATGGAAATTGCTATTTCCATTTTTGTAAAGAATTTTGCATTACCTACTAATATTGAAGATAATTATATACTCTGATCAGGAAGTGAATTCTAATCCTAGGTTTACATGTATATGTTCATTAAGAAGAATAAAACAGAACATTTACAGAGTCAATCATATACTCAAAACAAAAAAAAAAAACTAAGACACCAGCCACATTCAATATATTTTAAATGTTTTCAGTTATTGTCTTTGAGAGTGTGTGAGTAAGGGAGGAGCAGAGAGAGAGAGAGAGAAGGGGGACAGAGGATGTGAAGCCGACTCTGTGCTGACAGCAGAGAGCCCCATGAGGGGCTGGAACTCAAGAACAGTGAGATCATGACCTGAGCTGAAGTCCAAGGTTCAACTGACTGAGCCGCCCAGGCACCCCTACATTCAATGTTTTAAACTACTGTTGGTTACACAGGCATTTGCTTTAAGGTTATTATAGTCATAGTATATAATATATATTATATGATCCCTGTATTATTTCATATATACGCTTATATAGAGAGTAAAATAACCTTGGTTTACAGGCATAATGCATTCCAGAAACACATTTGTAATTCAAAGCACTTGCATATCAAAGCGAACTTTAAAAACTGTTGGCTCCCTTGCGATCATGTGATGTTCAGCGTCATGTACTAGTTGTATTGTAAGACATAGCTTGTTCACCTTCCAGGTGGGGCCGGGAGCCACCATGTCCCACTGCTCCAAGCAGCCCTTCCTGGCCGCTGCATGAGTGCGACATCCCCTCCCCCAGCCCAATCAGGGCTGCAGCCCAGCCCCCGCCCGTCCTGTCCAAACTCCTGGGCCTCCGTCCCCCAGGGTCTTGACTCCCCCCCCCCCCACACCCAAGTTAGGACCTCCCCGGCCTCTTCCCCCACCCCTGCCCCTCCCCAGCCCAGCCCCTCCCAGGGGTCCCTGCCTCCCCTCTTGTGCTCCTGCCCTGTCCTGCGAATAATGACCCCATTGGTGTATTGTAAAACATAGCTTGTTTATTATGTTAAAATCTATTAGAAATGTTTGCTCATCTTGTGTAACACTTGCAGAACAAGTTACTCGCAATCCAAAGTTTTACTTTATATGAAAGTAAAATATACTAAGCAAATTGTATCTAAGGGAAATATATATATCAACAGGCATATCAGAAAAAAAAGTAGAATTTGTGGCAAAAAAGGGAAACACTTATAAAGGAAAAAAAAGAGTATTTCATATTTATAAAAGTACATGGATTAGCCAACATTGATACCAGAAACATTTACCTAAATGGAGATAAATTAAATGGAGTACATAGGAAAAAACGGGTCTTAAATTTCAATTTCACTAAGCAGAAAAGACTTATGTGGATGCTTTTAATACACACACATGCACACACACACACACATATTTTGCTATGCTTTTTGTTCTCTTTTTCTCCCACCAAACAATGTGTCTTCACCATATTTCCATTATTCATATTAAAAATTGTACAGATTCAGTTCAGGAGGTCTCATCTGAGGACATTTACCTGTCACTCAGCTGTCTCAGTACGCTGGGGCTCTGCCCAGCTGTTTCCTGATAATTTTATTCTTTTCTTCCTGGGTTAGAGCCGATGTTTTCTGAATGCTCTACATCCTTTATAATATATTACTCTTATATTCATGGAACATAGTACTAAGTAAGTTTCTCCAAAACAGGTGCACAGAAGGAAAATAGTTTGAATATCTAAAAAAGTTTGTTTGTTTTTTTAACTCTTGAAAAAAATTGGTTGACTATGTTTACAGTCTTAAAATAATTTTCCTCTCAAATTTGGAGATTTTATATGTTATCTCTGATACAAAGTGTTGATGGTAAAAGTTGTTCCCTAAACTATCCACATTGCTCTTAAGGGGACAGATGGTGGTTTTCCATTTCTCTCAGACATAATGTTACATTTGGCAACATATATTGATCAAGTGGTTACATTGTGGAAGTTTTATTTTATTATTTTTTTTCTGATGCCCAAATCTACAAGAGAATCACCAGGTCATTCCAGATACTGTTCAAATTATTTAACAAATTTTCTCTGGGCCTTTGCTACTGATGTTCACTACCGGTTGTTCTTTATGATTTATGGGGTTCTGCTTTTATTGGTTCTTGTCAAAGATTCTGCGGTATTGGTTTATTTGCATAGAGTATGACACTAGGTTTTGATGTCCAGCTTAAGCAACTATTTTCTAGACGAAACTTGAATTAAGATTTGTGTTTTTTAAAAATTTTTAAAATGTTTTTTATTTATTCTTGAGAGAGAGAGACAGAGACAGAGAACGAGTCAGGGAGGGGCAGAGTGAGAGAGGGACACAGAATCAGAAGCAGGCTCCAGGCTCTGAGCTGTCAGCACAGAGCCTAACGCGGGGCTGGAACCCACGAACCGTGAGATCATGACCTGAGCCAAGGATGTTTTACTGACTGAGCCACCCAGTTGCCCCTAAAATTTGTGTTTTTAGCCTCACTTTTCACTATCTACTTTTTTTGTTGTTTTTGTTTTGTTTTGCTCACAGCATCCCAAGCAGTTTGGATTCCCCTTCCACTAGAAACCCATATGTGTATGTTCTTGGTGTCTGCCTCCTATACTTCTTTATATTTCCTGATATTCTTTAATCTTCTTTCCTTCTTCCAGAAATTTGTTGAAGCCTCTTGAACGCTTAAGACCTTTCTCATTTCCTATGCTGTTATATTTAATTTCCTTTTGTACTTCATTTACAACTTTGCATAGCTGCATGGGAGATGTAGTCATATTTTTCAAACTAAATGTAAAAATATGTTGTTTTAAAATGTGAATAGCAGTCAAATTTCTAATAATTGAGCAACAGTTGAGGCTATTCATTTAATTTTCATTGACATTTCTCTCTCCACAAGAAAAATTGGTGCTATCTTTCCATAAGACAGTACTAAGAGATAATACCTACTTGTTCAGATATAGAAATACAGTTTTCCAGGAAATTGGAGACCATCTTATACTCAAGATAGACTCCTTCTATAAAAACTCACAATAAACAGCTGTATAGATAAGAATTACTTTTATTTTGCAGCTTAAAAAATAAATTTCAAATAGCTATCCTAATTGGATGTATTATTAATGAAATACCCTTTCTATGATAAAAATTCTTAGAAAGCAGATCAGATTGAATTATCAAAGGTTGCTTACAAAATATGGATTCTACTAAAGGAAGAAAGGCTATTGGCTTTCAATGAGCATTCATTCTGAAAAGGGTGTGATCAGATGTCTCTACAGATGTCCTTATGACTAGTCTATACAGTGTCCCTTTTCTCTTGACAACTCTTCATAATCATTGCCTACTTTATTCTTTCTGTAGACCAGTTCTCTCTGGCCTGATGCTCTTTAGATACATCTATAATTGTGAAAAATTTTAGTAAAAAAAATAAATAAATAAACCTGTTGGTTCACTTTATTTAATTTTATTAGAGAAGTTTAGATAAGATTTTGTGCCAGTGATACAGCTGTGCCGATGTAGTCCAGGTGTATTCCAACCCCACCTTACTGGAATTCAGTCCTAGTCCCATGATTATACTTGAGTGGCCAACAATTGTTTTCCTCCATATTTGTGTGAAATAGTTTTGGATTCCGTTAAAACTTCAGTTGCCATGATGATGTGTAAGTTTCACTTTTGATTTCTTAAAAGTTAACTATATAGCTGACTCTTGGACAACATGGGTGTGAACTGCATAGGTCCACTTTTACGCAGATTTTGTTGTTATTGTTAAATGCAGTAACTGTAATTTCCCCTCCTTATGATTTTCTTAATGACATTTTCTTTTCTCTAGCTTACTCTGTTGTATGAATACAGTATATAATACATATAATATATACAATATGTGTTTACCTACTATATATATTATTGGTAAGGCTTCCAGTCAACAGTAAGCTTTTAGCAGTTAAGTTTTTGGTGAATCAAAAGTTATACATGAATTTTTTATTATGGTAGGGTTCAATGCCCCTCACCCCTGTATTATTCAAAGGTCAACTGTATTTTCATATTTGGTAATATCTTAGTTTTGCATTCAATATTCAATATTCATCTAGTCACTATCATATCCTCCATATTTTTATAGAGGTGAAGTGAAATTTGTGGCTTTTCTAATTTTTACCATGTTTTCTAATAAAAAATCACTCAATGTCAATTTTTTTAATCTATTTTTTTCTGGTTAGAGTCCCCTCTCTAGTTTCTTATATAATCTATCGTTGCCTCAAAACTGATTTAAGTGGTAACAACAATAATCTTAGCTATTTCTCTGTTTCCCACAATAAATGTAGCATCTGAGCCCCACTTCTGAGAAATGTATCACCCTTTAAAATAACATTTATCATTTCTATAACACACCGAAACATTTTGCATACTAAAATAGTAAAACATTCTTGATCACTTTTAATAGTCATATCGTCAGAAACAAGGGACACAGGCTGACTTTCAATGTGAGCATTGGAGCTATCAATACTTATAAAACAATTCTCCTTAAGGAGACGCAAACAATGCAGCACAAGGTCGTTCTATCAGTGAAGGAAGATCAATTCAAAGATGAAATGAACATGAATTTCCATTCTCAGAGCTTTTTTTTTAAAGAAGTTATAAAATGCTAATTCCTGGGTTTAGACTACAGTCTTGCTACATAAGTGTTGCAGATTGGATGTTTGTATCTCCATACATTCATACATTGAAGACCCAGTCCCCAATGTGATGGCATTCGGAGGTGGGTCATTTAAAAGGTAATTAGGTCATTTATGGTGAAACCCTCATGAATAGAATTAGTGCTCTTCACAGGAAAGACACAAGAGAGATGATCTATTTCCACCATGTAAACACATAGCTGTCTGAAACCTTGGAAGTGAGCTCTTATCAATAATTGAATCTGCTGGAACCCTTAATCTTGGACTTGCCAGTCTCTAGAACTGTAAGGGTAAGTTTCTGTTGTTTAAGCAACCCAGTCTGTATTTTCTAAAGCAGCCTGAGCTAAGACCATAAGTCTTCAGAATTTATATATATTTTTAGTCTTTAAAAAATAATTTGTGAGAACATTTGACTGCAAGAAAGCTGCTGTCCATTTCAAATAACACATATTTTACACTGAAAGCCATTTACTTCTTAAACCCAAAGTCTACATTATTGCTTTTATAAATGTTTAGTCTATATTTGGGTATAAATAAAATGTACAATATAAAAGTCATGGGCTCGTGTTTAACATCTCAAAAACTTCTGAAAAAAAAGCTAAAATTCCCCTTTTTTCCATTTTATCTTTTCTGTAATGTTTCTTTATAGTCTTCCAAATTTGATAACTTTTTTTTTTCTATTTGTTACACTATTTTACTTAGAAGGACAAGAGTATAGATCAGGCAAATAATATGTACAAGTTTACTCTCTACCTTGATTACATTCCTGCTTTATTCCAGTTGCCATAAAATGTATTATGTAAAATAGATTTGAAAATATATATTTTACAGTCAACATTTATTTGGTTGTAAAAATAGAAACATCAGAATAAAATATAAATAGATAATAAGCTTTACTTGTGAGCCTCTCCATCTTTTCAAGTGGATCAGGTAGACGGATGGCACTTTAAATAACATGTTAAATTTAGAGAGAGAATACATTAAATAGAAAAGAAAGTAGTGGAAAATAGGAAAGCCTTTCCATTAAGGGTTTCAGATATGAAATGTTCTATTCAGACACAGACTAAGCCTAAAATGAGAGATATTTTTTTTTAACTGAAAGAGCTAGAGAGTAATTAAAGGTAATTGGCATGTTATTATTCTTAAAAGGTTCCCTTTTCTGTGCTAAGAATACCAGGGAACAATTGAATAGATAAAAAGCGAACTATAAATTGCCAAATAGATCTTTTGTATAACAATGCAGCTCTCTAGACAAAAGATATTTCAAAACCATGAAAAAGAGGGAGGTGTATTTGCCTGATTGGCCCCACATCCTTCCTGACCACAGTGAAGTGGCCCCAGATTTTTAAACTCACAGCCTTAGGAGCCATCTTAGTAGGTTAAGAGGGACTCAGAAGTGAATGAGATCAACCTGAGGGAGACCAGTTGGTTGCCAGAATTTAACATTAGGTAAGTAGAAAATCACTTGATAAATGAAATTGAAAGCTGAATAAATACTTTTATTTAAGAATACCTATGGCAGATTGAGGCTGTTAACATTATTGATCCAATCTGGGAAGCCCTCCCTCTTTCCCTTTCTCTATCCAACCCTGCATATTTTTTCTCAGAATTGGATCAATACACGTTCTCATTATGAAGCCATTTATTTACTACCCTACCCTTCAATGAACTCTTTTGTAAAGACTTCTATCCTACCTGCAATCAATCCAGTGGCACACTATTCCTCTCTTTAGTTTCTCAGACCAACTAAGACTCCCTCTAATTAATCTAATCTTAATCTAATTAAAATATAACCCCTTCCTCATGTATTCTCTCTAAAACAAGATTTTTTTTTCCTGATTCATAAATTTACCAAATTCATTTAAAGATAGTTCTTATGAACCTCCACTACTTCCTCTATTTTGAAGGCAAAAGTGGTTTTCCGTGTTTTGTTCATTTGCCTCATCTTTTCTTTATGGCTTCTTTCTTAAAGACTTCAGGTATATTTTATTTATGGGCATCACAACTTGTTAACTAAAAGTTCAGTTGAAGCACTGGAGTAAAAAGGTTTTTTTTCAGGGGCTCCTGGGTGGCTCAGTCGGTTAAGGGTCTGACTCTTGGTTTCCGCTCAGGTCATGATCTCGGTTTGTGAGGTTGGACACTGAGTGGGGCTCTGCCTTGTTGGCACAGAGCCTGCTTGGCATTCTGTCTTTTCCTCTCTCTCTGCCCCTCCCCTACTAGCGCTGTCTCTGTCTCTCTCAAATAATAAGTAAATAAACTTTTAAAAATAAAGCTTTGGTTTTTTTTTTTTTTTTTCATGCTGTACATGGCCCCGGGCATTTATCAGAAGTAAAGGGTTCTTCACTGCAACGGCCCTCCTTATACCACTTTCGTACCACTTAGTTCTGACACTGTTTTTACTGTTCGATTACATGCACTTTCAAATCATTTCTACAGCATTATTGAGATATAATCAACATCCAAAAACATGGCACACATTTAATGTACACAGTTTGTTGAGTTTGGGCACACACAGACACACACACTTGTACTTTCACCACAGTTAAGGTAGTAAACATATCCACAACTTCCAGAAGTTCCCTTGTGTCCTTTTGATTTTTTGTGTGGTAAGAACACTTGAAACCTACCCTCTTAATACACTTTTTAGTGCACAACACTCTACTGTGAACTATAGGCTCCACATTGTACAGCAGATACCCAGAATTTATTCCCCTTGTATAACTATAATTTTGTATTCCTTGAATAATATAAGCCTAAAACGTAGCTCTTGAAACAACTCACAGGATCCAAAATTAAAGTCATGCATGAATGAAAAACTGATTTATATGTGGATATTTTACATTTAATCATCAACTTGATGAGGACAAATTTAATATATTTATTATCAACCACATTATAAGACATAATCATAAGGCACGTTTCTTTCTATGTTCTAGGATTGTGTTGAAGCTTAATGTGGGAAAACAAAGACAAATGTAATTTAGTATTCTATATATTATTGAGCCAAAAGACTATGTCTGAAATTCAGCTGTAGGGGTTCAGAATATGTCACCCCAAAAGGTGTCACTTTGGCATATTGATTATTTTAAATTAAAGGTACTTTGTAGCAATGTGGATGGAACTGGAGAGTGTGATGCTAAGTGAAATAAGCCATACAGAGAAAGACAGAAACCATATGGTTTTACTCTTATGTGGATCCTGAAAAACTTAACAGAAACCCATGGGGAGGGGAAGAAAAAAAAAAGAGGTTAGAGTGGAAGAGAGCCAAAGCATAAGAGACTCTTAAAAACTGAGAACAAACTGAGGGTTGATGGGGGGTGGGAGGGAGGGGAGGGTGGGTGATGGGTATTGAGGAGGGCACCTTTTGGGATGAGCACTGGGTGTTGTATGAAAACCAATCTGACAATAAACTTCATATATTGAAAAAAAAATTAAAGGTACTTGAGAAACAGCTGATATAGAGAAATTCTGACCTTCCTTTGTCTTCCTGAAAGCAGAAGATAAATTTTCCATATAAAAGTTACCTTCCCTGTACCAGGAAGGTAGAAGGCATCCTTACCACCAGAAATGGAATTTAGGGCCAAAAGTCTGCATAAATAAAACTAGTTACTTTTTCTCAACTTTACCACTCTAAGCCCAAATCATGTTGTATTGTTAATTCTTCATAAACTTATTGTTTCTTTGTCTAAAATATATAAAACTCCTGCTTCAGTCATTTCTAGGGGTCTTCTATATGCATGAAATTAATTATATTTTTCTCCTGTTAATATATTTTATTTCAATTTAATTATTCGATCTGGCAAAGAACCTGGAAGGGAGGAAAAGAAAATTTTTCTGCACATACAGTTTGGTGCCCAGTGTGGGGTTGGCCACTGGCTAGTCATTGTTAGCACTGAGGCTGCTATAGCTGAGAGATCTGGGGATCTCTGGCAAGAGCTGGCCCAGGGTAAACATTCTTACCACATCAGTTTTCCATATCTGTGCCTGCAGAGTCCAGTGGAAAAGTAGTAAGAGTGTTTTTTCCTCTTAGCAGAAGAAAATATGAGTATGAACTAGATCCCTCGGTATGGGCACCCTGATAAAGATTTTGTTATGATCATTCTTGTTTCCTACTGATCCCTTTCCTCCCAGAGATGGTGATTGTTTCCTTTTGTCTCTGTCCCTTGTATCTTTTGTCACAAGGTGGGGGACATGCGTGATGGCAGGAATCATAGTGTAGAATGCAGGCATCGATCCGATCCTATAAGCCTGTTGTTCAAGCTGGCCTCACAGACTGGTGAGTTCATGGTTCTTACAAGGCAAGTGTCTATTTAGATATACTTGCTGTGGGTTCCTTGTATAAAAATGAGATGAAGTTCTCCCTTTTTCTGGTTCTATGTTCTGAGAATTTGGCTTTGTGACAACTGAGAATATCCTTTCTGACCTTAACCAGCCAGGAGGGGCAAGTGTCACTTTGCATTTGGCAACCAGCCAAATGAGCTGTGGATCCAAGACAAAAAGAGACAAACAGCATTCTCTTTGACCATGCCAACTGTGAGAAGAGCTGTCTTAAGGGATCCCCGTTTATAACGGGCCTTTATTGTCTCAACCTTCATTGTCTCGGTGCTGGAAAGTCCTCTTCCAGGAGAGGATGCCCAGTGTCACAGATTAGCAGGTCTGTGACTGGAGCTATCTCATATTCTCATGGGAAACTGGAGATACCATTTCCCTAACACCATTCTAACTGCTAGTGACAATGAAGGTCTTTGCTTTCTTAGGCTAACTCTGGGAATTAATTTACTGGATTTTGTAGCTGAATGTTTTGTACCATCTTGGGCATGCTTCTTGCTTCCATGTTGAAGACATGAAGGCTTATTGGCTTGAATCACTATTAAAATTAATGATCTTTGAAGATCTTACTCATCAATAACCAGGCGATGGACCCTTTGAGTTGGAAAAACTTCTATATCTGAAAAAAAAAGTAATGTTACTTATTTTTGAGAGAGAGAGAAAGAGACAGAGCGTGATCAGGGGAGGGGCACAGAGAGAGGGAGCCACAGAATCCAAAGCAAGCTCCAGGCTCTGAGGTGTCAGCACAGAGCACAACACGAGGCTCAAACCCCAGAAGCATGAGATCATGACCTGAGCCAAAGTTGGACACTTAACTGACAGAGCCATCCAGGCGCTCTTCTCTGAAAAATATTTTAGAGAGCTATTATCCTTAACAATTACCTTATTGGTATCTATGGAAAGACCAAATTAAAAAGAGGATGTGAAGGAGTATAATGTCTAACCTTAGGAATTTCCTTAAAAAAATGAAAAACCAGAAATTATAACAAAAATTAAAATCCACATCCGATGTAAGTTCTCCTTCTCACAATTTAGCCCCGTATCCTTAGCAAATTCACTTAGCTCCCCAGTCTCTTCCAGTTTCCCCAGAAATTCCTTGAAACACCCAGCTGCCTTTTTAAATTCTCCGTTCCCTAGAAGATTCACAGAGACCATATCCAGTCCAGGTTCAGGATACAGGTTTTTCATGTAATATTGAGAGGCACAAAGTGGCATTAGCAGAAGCACCCAAGATAGACTGCAGGGCTGACTTTGCTATCTCATACAACTCCTCCTTCTTTCCAGGGCTCTGTAATCAGGCTCTACCAGCTTCAGGCCTTCCTATGAAATAATCTTTTTGGATGTATCCTGCACCTCCCACTGTAAAGAATCCAAGTCCCCTAGATAGCAGCAGATATATTAAATTTTAAAGCCCTTTTACTTTGACTTTCAGAAGATCCTACCAAATTTAGAGAAGAATTAGAAACATTAGTGACCATTTACATCCCTACTCACAGGGATTTTGGCTACTGAGGAATGTTCTTCCCATCTATGATTATACTGTAGTTAGCAGAGCAAGCCAGCTAGCCCTCTGGGAAAACTTACCTCAAGAGGAAACAAATGACCAGAATTTTCCCTTGCTTTACAACAAATGATCAGGAAATGGATCACCTGGAGGCTGACGTTCAGGGGCTGAAGGAAGTAATAGTAAGGGTTTTCCTTGCTAAGATGAATTGGTCCAATAATGAACTGTAAATTCAGGAATAAAAAGGAGGGAATATTTAAAGGTCTTTGCTGAATTCTTTATACAGGCTTTTTAAAGGAATACTGCATTAAGCCCTAAAGCTCTAGAACATAGAAATCTTTTGATTTCCACCTTAGCAAGAAATCTTCTCCCTGATAAAATGACACAAATTATCTGACCTTGTCTTAGAACGCAGTCTTCACAAAACCAGAAACGCAGCTCTAGAAACAAAGTCTGTCTATCTTTAACAACCTTAAAACCTCCTCTATTCATCTCAAAATTATTTCAGATATTATAAAAGATCAAGACATTGAAATAGAATTATTCTAATAAAGAAGGAAAAACTTACACAGTAATTACTCTAGATTTCTAATAATAGGCAAATAATCCCCAACACTACTAGGGGAAAACTAACATTCTTTCTCTGTTTTTTGAAGATACAAAATTGACCATGTATTTGAATTAGAAACATCCAGGAGATAATTAACACACCACCCACAATCCCCTAAAACTGAAGAAAGAAAGAAAGAAAGAAAGAAAGAAAGAAAGAAAGAAAGAAAGAAAGAGAAAGAGGGAGAGAGAGAGAAAGAAGGAGAGAGAGAAAGAAATAGAGAAAAAAAGAAACAATTAAAAGCAAACTCTTGGAGCACCTAGGTGGTTCAGCCAGTTAATCGTCCCACTCCTGGTTTTGGCTCAGGTTATAATCTCATGGTTTGTTAGACGGAGCCCTGCATTTGGCTCCACACTGACCTCATGGAGCCTGCTTGAGATTGTCTCTCTCCCTCTCTCTGCCCCTCCCCCACTGATTCTCTCTCTCTCTCTCTCTCTCTCTCTCTCTCTCTCTCTCTCCCTCTCTTTCTCTCAGTCAATTTTTAAAAACCTTTAAAATACAAACTGTTATAAAAGTTTCTTTGCCCAAAATCTAGTCCACAGCATCCATAATATTACTTATCAAGGGCAAATAGAAATCTTAAAAGTCTTCTCCACAATTTTATTTATTTTTTAATGTTTATTTATGTATATATTTTTGAGAGAGAGAACACATGAGTGGGGAAAGTGCAGAGAGAAAGGGAGACAGAATCTGAAGCAGTCTCTGTCAGCTCACCACCCAATTCAGGGCTTGAAATCATGGACCTTGAGATCATGACCTGAGCCAAAGTAGGAACCTTAACTGACTGAGACATCCAGGAACCCCGTCTTCTCTACAATATTAGTAAAATGCTTTAGTCATCTGATCAGGTGGATCTAACTTATTCCAATTGCCAGAAATATTATTTAGATTCAACTGTTATTTATAAACTAGTGAATTGTATTCTTGTACCTGATTCATGGCTAAAATTTTAGAACAAAAGCCATAAGGTCTGTTTTAATCTGTCTGAATGTTTATATATGTCTACAAATGTGTTAACATATGTACATTTTTCTACCTCCAGATGCTATTGACAAAATTAACTTGCTACAAAAAAAAAACCCTGTATTTAATTAGCTTAAAGAAAAATAAACCTTTATCAAATTAAGTATTTATAAATTTTCAGAAATATAATTGAAACTAACCCAAATGCTTTTCAAGTTCTCATGATCTGGGATACTCTTTGGTAAATAGAAATGAGTTTAAGTTTGTTGGCTTTATTAAAGTAGGCATGTCTTTAGAGTTATCAGCATTAAATATAGTGCAGACATACAACTTTTATTCTGTCTGGGTTTATTAGTCAAATAAGTTCATGTTATCTCTGTTAAAAATGCTCTTATTAATTTAATCTATTTTAATATTTTCAATTTTGTCTTGCATCTCTCTGAAGATACACTCCTAAAAAGTTGTTATTTTCTGTATTAACTCTGATTCGTTGGATATGAGTTTCCCTGCTAAGTTTTGTTTCACTCTTTCTTGCTTTTCTTAAAAGTGTGATGACTTTTAACTTTCTTTTTAAGTTTATTTATTTATTTTGAGAGAGGCAGAGAGAGGGAGGGGTGGAGAGAGAGAATCCCATGCAGGATCCCTACTGCCAACGCAGATCCCAAGGCAGGACTCAAACTTAGGAACCGTGAGAACTTGAGCTGACCTGAAATCAAGAGTTGGAGGCCTAACTGACTGAGCCACCCAGTGGGATAAGGAGCTGTGAGGCACCTCAGAGGTTGGAGGGAATAATCTTCCGTGTTTTCCAGCATTGCTGCACCCTGTTCCTCATGGCTTTGCCCATTATTGGGACTCTGCCCTGTTGACCTTACTGACATTCCAAGGCTCTTCTTGCCAACTGTAAACAGTTTTATCATGTCAAAGTGATTTTTCTTCATTTGTTTGCCCTGTGCTTTCATATTACTTTTCTTCCTTCACCAACTGTTTTTTGTTTCTGAGATTTTCCTTTCTCAAAAACAAAATAAACATGATCGATAGCAGCAAATACTGGAGCCAAAGAACTTCACTGTTCAATTCTATCAACTCTTTATTTTTTTCATGCCTATTTATTTATTTTTGAGAGAGAGAGGGAGAGAGCTGGAGCAGGGAAGGGGCAAAGAGAGACAGAAAAAGAGAGAATCTGCTGTCTGTGCCGAGCCGGAGGTGGAGCTTGATCTCATGAACCTGTGAGATCATGACCTGAGCCAAAATTAAGAGTCTGATACTCAATCAACTGAGCCACCCAGGTGCATCCTATGAACTATTTAAGACAGAATAATATGATTATCAAATAAACAACATAGATGAGGAAAAAAAAAAAACATCTATACAATACAATACATTCTGAACTCAGAATAACCATGATGACCATGAGACCAGAAATCTGACAAGGAAGGAAAATTACAAATCAATTCACTCATGAATATAAATTTCAAACCTTGAATAAAAATATTAGGAAATGAAAACCAACAATATATAGAAGTGATTAGTGTACAATCACCTGCTGTTGGGTTTCTAATACTATTCTTTACTAATTATTCTCACTGAGTATGGAAGATGTTCTGAATCAGGGTCAGATTCCTTAACAAGTACATAGATCCCCTGTTTAGTCCTTACCCCTGAAAATACCATAAAATACAGACCAATTGAGCTGAATGGCTAATGAGGCACCCATATATGAGGAATGAGGGAAATGGATTTTCCTCTGCTGAGAGAGAGGAGATAGGTGTCCCTTTTCCCTATTGAAAGGGTCTCCTTCTTACTTCAACATTTAAGTATGTAAATAAAATCTCTCCAAGAGCCAAGTGACAGAGATTTCTAGCACCACGCTTGAAATGTAAATACCTTAGAAAAATAAGAAACAAGTAAATCTTTTTGGAGAAAAAAATTGCATATTTTGGATACAAAAATTTGAAGAGTTCCACTTCCCTAAATATTCCCAGGACAGTGATATTTCACTTTTTCCTATAGAATAAATAGGAAAAGACCCAAACTCAAGGAAATATTTTCAAGGAAATGAATTAGTAGTATTTACATAAGTGAATTATTCCACTTTATGTATTTTATACTTCAGAAAAAAAAATTAATGTTTATTTATTGTTGAGAGAGATAGAGAGAGAAAGAGAGAGAGCGAGAGTGAGCACAAGTGGGGGAGGGGCAGAGAGAGAGGGAGACACAGAATCCGAACCAGACTCCAGACTCTGAGCTGTCAGCACAAAGCGCCATGTGGGGCTTGAACCTACCAACTCTGAGATCATGCCCTGAGCTGAAGTTGGACTCTCAACCTACTGAGCCACCCAGGCGCCCCTGGAAAAAAAAATATTCTAAGCAGATTTTGTTTTTCTAGCACTAATTACTTCCTTTTATATTAATTAAGCTTGTTGACTCTTAGTTATATCAATTTTATTAATTTAGTTTTGAGCAGAATGTCTCTATTTTCCTCAATTTTCAGAAAAAAAAGTTTCCAAAACCAAAAGTGTGATTTCCATTGGTATTTATGTCACCTTGTTACATTTAGCTTTTTTCCTCTAATGCAGCTACAAAAATAATAGATAACAACAAATGATTTGTGAAGCCAATTGAAAAATGTTTATGCTATATTAGACAACTTGATGAAAATGCATTAAGCTCATGAGTTTCTAAAGATTTGTTAGTGCCTGGAATCCATGTGAGGAGGCATCCAGGAAACTCTTTCAGCATAAACTATGTAACTTAGTGAAAAATCAATAAAGCATACCAATAGTTTCATAGGATGACACAACCTTGCCATGTAAATTTTTACTAAGCAAATAATCGCAAACGAAACAGCATTTACCCAAACCAATATTTGTTTTATATCAAATTCAGTTAAGTTCAATGAACATTTAATGAATACTCTAAGTACCAGATATTGTGATTGGTTCTGGAAATGCTAAGAATTGCTCCCTAATTACTGTAAACTCACAGCGTAGTGGAGGAGAGAGGTTAGACATGTACTTTCAATGAAATGTGATAAATAACACGATCATAGTACTTTTTCTTAGTGTTCAGATATCGATTACGGTAAAACCGCAGATTGTGAGTAACTTGTTCTGCGAGTGTTCCACAAGAGAAGCAAATATTTCTAGTAAATATTAACTTGATAAACGAGTGATGTCTTGCAGTAAGGGTAGTACGCGATGCCAAATGTCACATGGTCACAACTGAGCCAATGGTTCTTGAAATTCGCTTTGATATACAAGTGCTTTGGATTACAAGCATGTTTCTGAAACAAATTATGCTCACGAACCAAGGTTTCACTGTATGATTTATAAACAGTTCTTCAGAAAGGACTGAGTTTGGGATGAAGCATAGTCTTGAATTGGATAAAAGAATATTCCTGATATTCCAAAGGACCACAAATTACAAAATTAGAACTGATATTATTTCTTAAAACCTGAAAGTGACTAAAAACATATTTTCAAAGTAACAGTCTGTGAGGTGGAGAGAGAGTTTTAGCATGAACAGAAGAGTCACACAAAAGAAACTTCTTTCTTCAAGAACCCAAACTAAAAATAGCTCTTTCAAAAACAAAATACAATGTGCCTGGGTGGCTCAGTCGGTTAAGCATCTGACTTGGGCTCAGGTCATGATCTCATGGTCCATGAGTTCAAGCCCCGCATTGGGCTCTATGCTGACAGCTCGGAGCCTGGAGCCTGCTTCAGATTCTGTGTCTCCCTCTCTCTCTGCCCCTCCCCTGCTCATGCTCTGTCTCTCTCTGTCTCAAAAATAAACATTAAAAAAAAAATTAAAAAAAAAACAAAATACATATCCAAATTCTCAAAAATTTCTTTTAACATAAATAAATAATTTATGTTAACATGTTTCTTTTAATATGAAAAAATACGCCCTGGCTAATTATTTAATGGGAAGCCTTAGGTTTTAACTTTGCATCTGGATCTATTGAACTTTGTTTCGGTTCTCTTTGGTGATATTTTTAAGTTCTATTTTCTTGGCAAATTTCAATAATATAATATGGTGTTATCAACTACAATCACCATGTTTTATGTATATTATATAAATACATATTATGTAAACTCTCATTATAAAAACATAAATATATGTAAATATATATATTTGGTATCTTCATCCAGTATTCCAGTGATGGATAGTTGTTTCCATATCTTGGTTGTTGTAAATAATGCTTCAGTGAAGATGGTAGTTCAGATGTGTCTTCAATATCCTGTTTTCATTTCTTTGGATTTACACCCAGAAGTGAAATTGCTGGATCATCTGGTAAGTAATTCAGTTTTTACTTTTAGAGATACATCTATTCTGAGTCCCATAGTAGCTGCACCAGTGGCTCTAACAGTGTATAATGTTTCTTTTTATTCCACATCTTCACCAACACTTTCTTATCTTTTATAATTTGATGACAGCCATTCTAGCATGTGTAAAGTGATTTTTGACTGTGGTTTTTATTTTCATTTGCCTGATTAGTGATGTTGAGCACCATTTCATTGTCATTTATATATACAGTGGCCATTTATATGTCATTTTTGGGAAAATGTTTATTTGGTTCTTCTGCCCTTTTTAAGTAAGATTTTTTGTTGTTTTCGTCATTGAGTTGTAAGCATTCTTTACAAATTTTGGATATTAACCTTTTAACAGATATGTGATTTCGCAAGTTTTTTATCCCATAGGTTGCCTTTCCATTTCGATGATGACTTACTTTGCTGCATAAACTGAAAATTAAGAATTTTTATAATAAAAATATGTTGACGGTTGTCAGATGCTTTTTCTACATCTATTGAGATGATTATATATTTTTATCTGTCACCTTGTTAACGTGGTGTACCACATGGTGATTTGTGGATGTCGAACAATTCTTGCATCCCTGGAATGAATCCCACTTGACCATGTTGTATGATCCTTTCAATGTACTGCTGAATTTGGTTTGTTAGCATTGTTTCGTTTTGCAGTAAGTATGGTTCGTAGTTTTCTGTGCTGCTTTTTTGAAGTGGACAAATTAGTTGAAAATACATAAAAAGTAATATGCAGACATTCATTCCTAAATAAAAAAAAAAAAGAGTACTCATGCAGGTGTCTGACTCATAAATCCAATTTGTCAGCATTTTTAGTAGCTTATGTTTGTCAATTTTTGCCTAGATATTCTGGTTTGTTTACATATATATTTATATATTTTAGCTTCATGCTTGTCACTGTTTCACATAATAGCTATTTAAATTATCTGGCTACAGTCATAATTACACCTGATACAAATGTATTTGGGAACAAAACAACCAACTTTTGGCATACATATAAGCAGTGGGAGAAGAAGTGTGTGAGCATACGAGAAAGGGCTAGCACAAAACATGTGCTCTGCCAGGGGCCAGGTAATCCTGGCAGTTGTTGAACAGGAATTGGGAAGACATTCAAAAGTACTTCTGCCTTGGATGCAAACATGAAGGAAATAAACAGTAGTATTATAAATAAGACTTACTATTTTACCAGAAGTAAAAAAAAAAAAAAAAGAAAAAAAAGAAAAAGAAAGCAGAGAGGGATAAAACGAAGTGGGAAAATGAGAGACTGATGGGGCGGGGTCTGCTTTGTCTGTCAACTGCCCAAAAGTGGCAATTATACCATAGCGTACTTAGTAATCATTGTTTTATTTGGTTAAAGTACACTTCCAAAGATGTGGAAAAGTCTGACTTAGTTTAGTAAAGTAACACTTTCTCTTGAAAAATTTTGGCACTAGAGAGTATATACAGATAAAAAGAAGCAACATATACATATTTTTTTCTTTTTAAAAAAGCCACATATATTAACTGAGTCAAATATTAGAAATTGACATTCATTTATTTGTTAAAGTACCTAACAGAGATATCTTTGATTTTCCAATTCTTCGGTAACCAATAATCTTTACTTTAACATAGCAGGTAAACTGATGGAAGAATAACATTTAGATATCAATAACAACAGAATTCTTTTTTACGTGAAACTTTCAAGAAAAGAAGTGAAATTAAAACTAAAAAATGCTGTAGTCTGTCAGTTTTAGATGTTATTTTCAATTAAATGTTTCTTCATGTCTAGCAAAAATCCTAACAATTAAAACAAGTGTTATTTTGTTTCCATGAACTTGAAATTGATTTTGCCTTTATTTCAAATCATACTTAATTTAGTTTTTCAAGATTTAAGAAATTAGTGTGTGAAAAGCAAACAATTAAATAGAAAATAAAATGATCATCGAAGTAATAGGCAAGAATTTGTTGAGTAATGCCTATATATTTGGTCATATATATCTATCTATATATATCTATCTATATCTATATATAGATATATATATAGATATAGATAGATACATATATTTGGTTGTACAAATTTCACTCTCCTAAACTTCATTTGCAATGAACTCAGCTATAAAATTTGTCAGACTGTGAATGATAATTGTAAACATGTCTGGTAGTGCCCATTGCTTTCTTTACGGGGGTTAGAGCTGAGATGTTTCAATACATCAATACATAGGTTTGTTATTTATTTAAGAAGTCTATCATACATACTATACATGCACACTTGTTATTTTTAAATTATTACATATTTCACTATATTATAGAAACTATTTATATTAGAATTAGTAAGTATAAATATTATATAGCAGAGGAATTATCTCAAATGAGGATCACATTACATGACTAATGCACAGAGAAATAAGTGATTTATCATGGGATCGATTTAAGATAAGACAACAAAACCCTAGTTTTGGAAGTGCAAATGGTCACCTAATTTTGAAACATGATAGGTAAATTATCATACGGTAAAACATTTACCACACATAACAAAATGAAAAACTCAGGGGAAAATTTTTTTGGCTGACAAAGAGACAGTTTGCTGTAGAGACTATGTTTGTCTTTTATTATTTCACACAATAATCTGTTCCTACACCAAGGAGGAAAAAAAAGTTTTTTAAAAAGGCAAAGAGGTACCTTCAAAAAAGTCAAAAATTTAAATATTTTTAAGTAATAATAGTTAGAAAAGGAAGTGGAAATCAGTATGTGATTTCAAATGATTGCATAGTTTTAGAAACTATTATAAAGAAAATGTGACCGAGCTTCCTGTTTTCAGTTGCTGAGAGGTTTAGAATCAAAGGTAGCATCTGTACAAAGAGACACTGTCATTGTTATGGTAAATGCCTTTTAAAATTGGACTAGGTAGTAAATAGTCACACATTTTTTAAAAATATTAAAAAAGGTCTTCGTTTGAATACCTACAAAGAACCTGACTTACATATGCAGCAAAAGAAACCTAAAAATATTTTACTTTAAAAATTGCAAAAATTAATTTTCTGATATTAAATTCCTTTTAGTGAAAATGAAGGCAATTTGAGACATGGTGCACTTTAAGAAATATCTTTGTAAATAATGTTTACTAAAACAGTAAATGTAAATCTAAAGAATATGGTGTGTAGTGAATATAAATTATTGAGAACATCATGGTGATTACATATGTTTTTGAAATTATCTATCACAGAGTTGTCTTTACAAGTAAACAAGATGTTTTAACAAAGGCAAATTGGAGTCTTCAAATATCACCTTGAGAGGGTTAATAGTCAATTAATAGGTGATTCAGTACAGCTGCTGGTGAATAAAGGTATATTTACAATCAGTATTTGATATGATTAATGTATTTCATACTTACATGCATGGAAATCTGCTACATTTCTGAAAGGAACATGTGAGATTTCTTCCTTTCCGTTTTCCATTTATTCTTCAGTCATACTGGTATATTTGCGTGATAGTTTCTCTATTTCATCTTTAAACTTTTTAAAGTGTATGCAGAACTTGAATGTGTAAAAAGTTACCATTGGCCTTTGAGATTGGAATATGATAGAAAGTATGCTTTTCTATTCACTATTAAAAATCCAAGCTACTGACGAATTTTACACCGCACTAACTTAGAGAGTCAGAGAAAATGAATGGAAAGGAGCTCTTGTGGTTGGCAGACTTTGGATTAAATCTATCACAGCTATTAATAAATGTGCTTCATTAGATATATTACATAGCCTATCCTAGTTTCGGCTAATCTTTCTTCATTTAACCCTTCATTCAATTTAATACAATCCTTCTTTCCTTCCTGTCTACCTACCTTTCTGCTTTCATTAATGACTAGCTATTCTATTCAGGTATTTCTGAAACTTGTGATGGATAAAGTAATACACAATTTTAACAAAATCCTTACCCTAATGAAACTACATTTGCTACTAATTAAATTAAATGTTAGTGCAACTAATTAAATGTTAGTGCCATTTTATGAAGAATGGGAAGAAAGAGATTAAGGAGTCAAAAATTCTGATGAGATGTTTATTAGACGTCTGATTTCTAATATTCAGTAGACTTTCTAACAATGAGAATGTGGACCTCATGAGAGTCATTGGTTAATCAAAAATATTAAAGTTTGAAAACAATAAAAAATAAAAATCGACTAGGAAGTTTGGTAAAATGGAGAGTATTGGTGATCTTAACAATGTTAGTTTTAGTGAAGTGGCAGAATTTAAAAACGACTAGAATGTATGAAGAGAAATTAGAAAAGTAGAGACAGTAAATTCAGAAAAGTCTTTAGAAAAAAAGACTAGAGCAAAGAGCAAGATTAATGCTGGAAGTTTCCAGGGTAACATGGGGTCAAGGGAGAGTAAAATTTATAATTCAGCATCAAGAGAGAATGATTTATGGATAAAGTACTTGAATGGAGAAGAGACAATTGCATCCAATATGCAAGTGGGAGACTAGGTCTTAGAGTAGAGCACGGAGAGCTAATGTATCATAACAAGAAGAAAAGCAATGTTTCTGGGTGGGTGAGGGATACAGATGTAAAGATGGTGGTAGATATGTGAGTAGGAATATTAGGGGGTCGTTTCTAAAGACCTTCATTTTGTCAGTGAATCACAAGAAATGACTATAGGCAGGGTGGACAATACTGATGGTCTAAGCTAAAAGCAGATGTTAGGGTTGGGTTTCACTTCCTCAGTCTATGGGAGAAGAAACTCTAAAAGAAATGATCAGAGACATAGATGTGGATAATCAGAAAGCTCCTAGCATTCACTTAGTATTATTTGATGAGCAAAAGTATCTTTGAGAGAATGAAATGGGATTTCTCAATAATTTGACAGATACAAGGTATCCTCTCCCTGGAGATAGTCTCAGTTATGATTACAATTAACTCAGACCTCATCTGTGCTGGTTAAACGTGGATTCTTCTAGCATAGAATTATGGGTTAATTTTGCCCAATTTCAAGTCATCAGAAAGATTGATTTGTAATCTAACTGTGCATAATCTATCATCTGAATATGCGGTTACAAACCAGTAACCCTAGGGGCACCTGGGTGGCTCAGTCGTTTGAGCGTCCAACTTTGGCTCAGGTCATGATCTCACAGCTCCTGGGTTCGAACCCTGAATCGGACTCTGTGCTGACAGCTCAGAGCCTGGAACCTACCTTGGATTCTGTGTCTCCCTCTCTCTCTGCTCCTAAACCACTCGCATTCTGTCTCTGTCTCTCTCAAAAATAAATAAACATTAAAAAAATTTAATAAATAAGTAACCCTTAACTAATTCAGACTAATGGACAAAGCAAGCAATCAGCATAAGTGAAAAAACTATATCGTAAATTTTGTTTTAAACAAATGTTGTTTTAAGTGTCTTTTGAAACTAGAACCAGCCCAGGAATGATACTTAATAACAGTCATTTGTTTAAAGATGAATATTGCCAAAGACTTCATACAGACTGCTTATAATCTACTCATTGATTTTAAAAGGGAGTCAATATTATTATTACTTCATAAGAATGGAATCTGAAATTCAAATTAGGTAATTTAATTACGTTTATATAGCTGGCAAGTTACAATGCCAGAATTAAGCATAATTCTGTCTGAAACTAATAACTATCCTCTTTTTACTACACGCATTAAGGTACCAAGCATATGAATTTTCTCTTAAAATAATAAGAAATTATTTGTGAACAGGTAGTAATAGGTTAAAATAAGACACAAATGTAACATGTTCTTATTTATAATTATCACACAAGTGATGTATCATCTTTAATACTTGAGTCCTTGCAAAAAGTTTATTCTCTAAAGATATTTTTCTTACTTCTCCTCCAACATGTTTATGCTTTTAATTTAATGCTAATATGATATGTTTTAACCTGAACAACTTAAATACTTTACGAGTGGAGTCTCAATTGATACAATTTTGTTATTCAATTGGTACTATATTGAGATCCGTGTTTTGCCCCACAAACCAAACTCTAATATGTTATTAACAGAAAATTGTCGTTCTGCATCAAATTTTTCAAGTTTCCTCAGCAAAGTAGCCATTACAAAAGTTATATTTAAACCTAACACTGTGAACTTAAGTGTCAGAGGCAAAGAGAAACTATTGTATTTGCTTTGAGCATTCCACACCATAATAAAGGATATTGGATGCAATTCAAATCTAACTTCATTTGAGAATAACCCCAGGCATTCTGTGCCTGTATTTCTTGTAATTTGGACTGGCTATTGGAAACTCATTCAGTTTTGCCTCAAAGCACCCACTAACATCAGACCAAAAAGCACAAAAACTATTACGTGACGATGAGCCTCTTTAGACCAGACACAACAGGTATGGGCAATTGGATAGTGCTGGTGACTCACTAAAAGAAAAACAAAATTCTCTTTCAGAAGGAGTGACCTGTGAAAATAATTACTTAAACTAAAAATAATTTTCATAGTTTAGCAAATAGAGTTCAAGGCAATCAAAATCATATCTCATACAATCTTTAAACATACATTTTTTTCTTTATAATAGGGCTTCTTTTCCTGTATTTGAGTGCAAATACTTTGAGTCGTCGCTCAGATACAGTTTTTGTATCCCTCACAGAATTTACCATGGTGCTTGGCATATTAATAATCATCCCTTAAATACCGTTGAGTTGAATTACATTTAGTAACAGTTAAAAGGTGTTTTGAATGGATAACTTAAAACAATGCTACTAGATAAATTACTACTGAAGCGCTTCCAGATAGTAATATCATGACACATCTTTAGCCAAGGTAAGAAATAAATGTAGGAGTAAACAATAAGGAGGTTAAGTTCAAATTTAGAATTTGATAGACAATAGAGATTGCTTTTTAGGGCTAAGTATTGAAGGATTGATATTCATAAAATTTTGAGGTCTGAAGTTATTTGTAGAAATGTTTATTAGATATTCTAATCAAAAGATTAAAATGTTTGACAACTGTAGAAAATGTACAAGTGAGACATTTGTTGAACTTTTCCTGAAAACATAGAAATAACCACGTCTTAGCCTAATGCATGAAAGCATATGGTAAATATAAGCAGAGAATTTCTATTTTTATAGCAATATTTTGGTTGTCACTGAAAAGGTGTGGTCAATTTACGCTACTTATTTGTTATTGTTCAATATATAACTTAAGGAACAAAGCACATTTATTTTTTGCAATTAAAGGAAAGATGTCTTGTCCCAGGTAAAATCGTAATTTGGTTAAATTTTATCTCGAGTGTCTCTTAATTTTCTTGTTAACATTTTTTTTTTTATGTTGCCCAAATAAAGTCTTATTTCCACAAATCACTACTTAGGAAAGGATTTTTTGGTGAGGCCAACATTTCAGTGACATAGTACATTTAGAAATGCTCTACTCTGTTATTAAGGAATATGTCTAGAAGTACCCCTCAAATTGAAAGTTTCTTTTTAAAGCTCCTGGGTTAATGGTGTCTTTTTCAGATTTCTCTGGCATGGTACAATGTTTGTGATTGCTAAGCAATATTAATAAAATAAGTATGCAAATCTTCTAATAACTGAATAGAATTGTTCTCTGAACAATTTCCCAGGTGTTACTGCTATGCTTTGTTATTAAATATTTAATGCCACCTATTAAATCCTACACAAAGTCAAACAATAAGCTCACATAAACTAATATTTAATATAATACTAATAAACTTAAGAATACATAAAGGAAAAAAAATACATTTCAGAATAAACAGACTCTGAGGTTTCCCTGCATTACTTGATAAAATTTAGGATACAGTCTCAAGAAAACATTTTTTTTTCCCTTCTTCTGCATCAACTCATCTACGAACCAATTTATTTCTGAAATAGGCCCCTGGGGCAGACTGGTTGGTGACTGTAATGGGGATATCTGGCTGGCCACTCAAGGAAATTGCTATGGACTTTTAATCTTATTTTGATTAAGTTCCGTGTAGATTGTGTCTGCCAGGCTAATACTAACATTACTGTTTCTGAGCTCCTTTGGCTGCTGCTAAACTGAGTCTCATTTATTTTTCCTACTTTTTCAAGGTTATGTTGAAACAATATTACCCATTTCCTATAAATAATATATGTTTATGTTTTAAATTGTGCTAGAAACTGACATGTTAATAAAGACACCATATTTAACGAGTCACAAGTTTATGAAAGTCACTTTTGGGGGGAAAAATAGTTTTAGGCTAAAAGAAGAGAAGAAAAGAAAATCCCTATAGGAAAAAACAACAATATCTTCATGTGTTTGCAGTTGCAAAATGATAATTTTTTAAGGAAAATAAATACTGTTTTAAAATAACTAATCAGGGGCTCCTGGGGGGCTCAGTCAGTTGAGCATCCGACTTCGGCTCAGGTCATGATCTCGCACTTTGTGGGTTCGAGCCCCACGTCGGGCTCTGTGCTGACAGCTCGGAGCCTGAAGCCTGCTTGGGATTCTGTGTCTCTGTCTATCTCTGCCCCTCCCCCACTTGTGCTCTGTCTCTCTCTATCAAAAATAAATAAAATGTAAAAAAAAATGTTTTAATAAAACAATAAAAATAATCAAAGAGATGTTAAGTGAACAGAAGCATCAATATGGACAAAGTATAGGTTTAATTTTTACCTGCTTTCAGCAAATATGTAATCAAGATAAAAACAACCTGATGTGCTCTATCATCTCGTAGCAGATAAACACTAGTTGATTGTCCACCCATCAATCCATTCCTCTTTGCTTCTTCTAAATAGAATCCCATTATTATGCAAGTATCTACTCTCTCTTCAAGCAGCATCCATGAATCAGGGGAATCTCATCCCCCACCAAAGGGAAGAGATGGGTAAGCCCTTTCCCTTTGTTGCCTCAAAGATCCCACAAGAAATCAGACTTACATCATATAGTTTATGGCATTGCTTCCAGATTAATAATGGTTCATGGGTAGGCAGGTGACCTAATCTGGCCTAAACAGATCAAGAGATGGACTTGTGTTCTCCTACTGGAACATGAATTTCCTGTCTCCTTTTCACATATGAATACCAAAGCATGTTGCACCAGTGTTTATCCGAAAAAAAAAAAAAAAAAAAAAGACTTAATATGAAAAGCTTCCATCTTTAGTACATGATACCATAATTCAATTACTGTTAAAACAAAGTAAGGATTTCTGTCTTATGTCTTGAAAGCATTTTGACATTTCTGGTCTTACATATCATTTCTCAGATTTACCTGTGGTTTAAGAGCAAAACTTCTCAGCTGTCGCAGTAGCACACTGGTGTGAAAGATGTGTTACACAACAGGTGACATCTGGTCCCAGTAGCTGTTAAACAATCACGTGGACCCCTGCAACACCAGAATCTTCAGGTCAATTGTTTTCAGCCATGAGCAGCGTAACCTATAACTATTATTAACTTATTTGAAAGCAGTACGGTTGCAATAATAATCAAGTGTTGGCCTAGAGGTTCTGCTTTATAATTCAAAACAATTCAATGGGTCATAGTTGAGTAGGTAAGAGGATTCTAGTCATCTCTTCAAATATGGTAATTTCATATATTGTCTACACTAGAAGAACCTAATACTATTCTAGTATACACTTATTCAGAATTTGGTGAGGTCCAAAAATAGTTTACAGCTCTACAAAAAAATGTGAATTCTTCTTATAAACCTTTAATAGAAAATATTTTGCTTGATTTTTCAGAATCTACTAACTTTAGAAAGAGTTAATAAAATTTCATAGTATACTTAAAATTTAACAATATATTAAAATAGTCTCACAAATTAAAATTACAGGAGTTATAGTCTTATAGTTTATTCTCTGAGAATTAGTTTTAAATCATTGCTGAACTACATATTTGCTTCTTAAAAACTCTTTCCAAGCTGGTTTCAAGGTCAATTATTCCTAAGGAGATGTACTAGTTACTATGACATTAACTGGGTATTAGTTACCGGCATTTTCATCAAAACTGTATGCAAAACCATCTGAGGGCATACAGGAAAGTTCCATTTTCAAATTGGTGGGTAGTTGTGGAACTCAAAAATTTCCAATGAACTTGAAAAAACAGTAAAAGAAAAAGAAAAAGAAAGTTTGGAAGCTTGACAATTGAATTAACTTCTACAAAATTGTGCATTTAAATTTTTTATATACTATTAAAAGAACTCAAAGGTAAATTTTTGCCTAAGAAGTGAAAGGTTATTCTCTTTCCATCTGAATTATATCTTTTAGACTTCATTTAGTGTGGTTTTAATGATGCCAAATTACCAGTCTTGGTTTTGTTTATGTTAAATAGCTATTTCACTTTTATTATTGGAATAAATTTTTATGAATATAAAATTCTGCATTTTAAAAAATTATTCCAGTTACAATTCCACCTTATTGGAATTTCATTTTTTATTGAGAAATTAATTCCAGTCTAATTGTTGCTTCTTCTTATGTGTTTTTTTAAATTTATTTATTTAAATTCAATTTAGTTAACATGCAGTGTGGTATTGGTTTTAGGAGTAGAACCCAGTTATTCTCTAATATATAACACCCAGTGCTCATCCCAAAACGTGCCCTCCTTAATGCTCATCACCCATTTAATGCACCCCCCCACTAACCTCCCTTCCAGCAACCCTCAGCTTGTTCTCTGTATTCAAGAGTCTCTTATGGTTTGCCTCCCTCTCTGTTTTTATCTTATTTTTTCCTTCATTTCCCCTATTTTCATGTGTTGTGTTTCTTAAATTCCACATGAGTGAAATCATATGATTTTTGTCTTTCTCTGCCTGACCTGTTTAGCTTAGCATAATATGCTCTAGTTCCATCCACATTGTTGTAAATGGCAAGATTTTATTCCTTTTGATTACTGAGTAGTATTCCAAAGTGTGTGTGTGTGTGTGTGTGTGTGTGTGTGTGTGTGTGTGTGTATACACCACATCTTTATCCATCCATCAGTTGTTGGAAATTTGGGATCTTTCCATAATTTGGCTATTGTTGATAGTGCTGCTATAAACATTGGGGAGCATGTGTCCCTTCGATCAGCATTTTTGTATCTTTTGATTAAATACTTAATAGTGTAATTGCTGGGTCGTAGGGTAGTTCTATTTTTAATTTTTTGAGAAACCTCTATACTGTTTTTCAGAATGGCTGCACCAGTGTGTATTCCCACCAACACTGTAAAAGGTTTCCCCTTTCTCCACATCCTCCCCAACATCTATTATTTCCTGTATTGTTGATTTTGGCCATTCTGACATTTGTGAGGTGGTATCTCATTGTGGTTTGACTTATATCTCCCTGATGATGAACGATGTTGAGCATCTTTTCATGTGTCTGTTGGCTATCTGCCTGTCTTCTTTGGAAAAGTGTCTAATCTTGTTTCCTGCCCATTTCTTAACTATGTTGTTTGTTTTTTGGGTGTTGAGTTTGATAAGTTCTTTCTAGATTTGGGATACTAACCCTTTATCTGATATGTCATTTTTAAACATCTTCTCCCATTTAGCTGGTTGCCTTTTAGTTTTGATGATTGTTTCCTTCACAGTGCAGAAGCTTTTTATCTTGATGATGTCCCAATAGTTCATCTTTGCTTTTTTTTGCTTACCTTAGGAGACATGTCAAGCAAGAAGTTTCTGTGGTCAAGGTTAAAGAAGTTTTTGCCTGTGTTCTCTAAGGTTTTGTTGGTTTCTTGTCTGACATTTAGTTCTTCCATCCATTTTGAATTTATTTTTGTGTATGTTAGTGTCCAGTTTTCCCAACACCATTTGTTAAAGAGACTTTTTCCATTGGATACTCTTTCCTACTTTGTTGAAGAAGAGTTGGCCATACATTTGTGGATCCATTTCTGAGTTCTCTATTCTATGCCATTGATCTATGTCTGTTTTTATGCCAGTAACATGTTGTCTCAATGATTATAGCTTTGTAATACAGATTACAGTGAAGAATTGTGATGACTCCAGCTTTGTTTCTTCTTTTTTATCATTACTTTGACTATGTGGAGTCTATTCTGGTTTCATAAAAATTTTAGGATTGTTTGTTCTAGCTCTGTGAAGAATGCTGGTGTTATTTTGATAGAGTTTGCATTGAATGTGTAGATTGCTTTAGGTAATATGGGCATTTTAACAATATTTTTCTTCCAGTCCATGAGCATGGAATGTTTTTCCATTTTATTTGTGGCTTCTTCAACTGTTGCTTCTTTAGAGTTAGTATATCTTTTATTTACAGGCTGCTTTTAAGATTTTTCTCTTGTGTTATTTTCTGCTTTTCACTTATCTTGAGAACTTTTCAAACAGTTCTCACCTTGTTGGGAATCTGTCAGCCCACTTAACACTGTTTATATTGTCTTTCATCAGTAGTTAAAAGTATTGACCATGATGACCATGATCTCTTTAGTTATTGCCTTTCTCCTTTTAACTCTATCTTCTTCTGGGGTAGCTTTTAATTCGATTCTCTGTATCTTTTAACTTTTCTTATATTTTCTTTCATTTTATTTCTCCTTATTACACATGGGTTATTTCCTAGTAGTTTTCCATTATTTTTAGGTGTTCTTTTTTTTTTTTAATCTGCCATATTTGCTTTTGTATTTCTCTACACACATCTTCCAGCTTGTATTTTGTTACTTTAATATTATAAACATAATTATTCCTTCCTTAAGTTCTGTCTGATAATTCCAGGGTTTGAAGCTATATTTTGTTTCTCTTGTCTTTTAGTTTGTTTCCAGATTTTCTATTATCTTCGACAATATACTGATTCTTCTCTGTCTCTCTATCCCTCTCTTGATCTCTCTCTCTTGCACACACATGAGACACAAAAACTCACACACACACATAACACAAAAACACAAATAATATATTTCATACACTTGTGCCAGGCACAATTCTAAATGACTTATGAGATTAATTAATTTAATTATCAAAGTGAACCTACAAGTTAATTACTTTTATATTCACTTTACAGTTGAGGAAATAGAAAACACAGATAATAAATGACTTGGCGAAATTCACACAGCTTGTTCATGTAAATAATTTCTAAATACACCTTGAGGTCTAAAATTAAGGTCATTTTCTCCAGAAGCTTTGCTTTTGTAGGCATTACTCTTTCCCAGACCACTTTAAACTGAGGTCAAAATTTGAGTCCCTGGACAACATAGATTTTATCCCAATCTACAAGTGTGTTCAAAGACTGCTTCATTCTTGTTTATACCCTTCATTGGATTCAATTGGGTTTTAATATTCTAGCTTAGTGTAAGTAGGTCTCTAGTCAGACTCTCCTTATATTAGTCGTAATCTTTTTTTCTCTCTTTTTTAGCTGAGGAGTCCATTAAAACAAAAAGTTCACGTAGACTGGATAGAAACATGACTTAATTATGTGTTAACTATCCTTCCTCAGAGTTCATCTTCTCTAACTGTTAAAATGTGTTTCTTTATAGCTTTGTTCTTCTTCCTTTGACTTTCACTGGGTTGATTGAATAATTTCTTTTTTCCCTTACATACACTCTTGACTTAAAGTAGATCACTATCAGTAATTTATTCCCTGTGACACAAATGTCTTATAATGTATAATCACTGATTTCCCATTTCATTTTACAGGTATTTTAGTTTTTTCTAGTATTTGTTTTGCTGTGTTATTTTTGTTTACTTCAACGTAGCAAATGCTTTCTTGGGATTTACCCACCTGTTTATATATACTATTATCTTGCCCCTATTGATCACGTATTCTATCCACTCATCTATTTCTCATTGCTTCTGAAGTCCTCTCATACTTTAACAAAAAAAAAAAACGTGATTTTTAAAACTGTTGCTGTTTTTTGTGTCATTACCAGGGGATTATAAGTCTTATATACTTTATCTTTCCCATAGGTAGAAGCAAACGATTATTATTGCATTCTTTCCAATATCTCTATTCTCTCTTTCTGGAACTCATTCTAGATGTTCCTTGCATCTGCCTGTTCTTTTCTCCATGTCTTTTGTCTTCTCATATTTTCTACCTTTTTGTTAATACTCTGCATTCTGAATAACTTCCCATATTTGCTCTCTAGATTATTGATAGAATCTTCAGCTAGCTATAAGCTACTCTTTAAACTGGTCAACAAAGCCTGAAATGTTTACTATTGGGCCGTTCAGAAAAAGTTCTCTGGGGTGCCTGGGTGGCTCAGTTGGTTGAAGGTCCGACTTTGGCTCAGGTCATGATCTCACTGCTTGTGGGTTCAAGCCCCGCGACAGGCTCTGTTATGACAGCTCAGAGCCTGGAAATTGCTTCGGATTGTGTGTTTCCCTCTCTCTCTGACCCTCCCCCATTCATGCTCTGTCTCTCTCTGTCTCAAAAATAAATAAACATTAAAAAAAAATAAGAAAGAAAGAAAAATTTTCCAACTCCTGTTCTCTAATGATTTTGTACTCTTTTGAAAGCCTCAGTGTATCAATGACCAGAAAATGATATATCTGTTCATTTTTAGTTTGATGACTCAAGACAATTTAATAAATTTGAAGCCAAGGAATCCCTGATGTTACAAGTTCTCAGGAGAGAATACACATTTCTTTCCCCACCCATTGCTCCAGTACTGACAGACAACAATCCTCTTCATTTCTTTGTGTTTGGTTAATGAATATTTTTCTTACCTACCATTTCAGTTTAGGTATAGTTATTAATCATCCTTTCATTAATGAGTGATAAACCCCAAATGTGTAAGTTTCTGTACTCTTCCCTCCTGCCATCCAGAAAAGTCAAAGCAATTGGACCTGCTGGTATTAAGTGTTGCTGGTATTTCTAGATGAGTTCATTTTCCTTGTTTTCTTGTAGTTTTAGCTATATGTATGTATAGAAATTCCTAGAATTTTTAATATTAGCATTTGTTATTGAGATTTTTCAGGTAAACTAGCTTGGCATATAGACTACATATGATTCTAAAGTCCATATTGTACTGTTTTCAGAAATAAACTTAAATTTCCTAATAAGGACTATAAAAATGTTTGAAAGAAAAGCGCTTACTAAATATGATTATATAATATTCACTGATGTAAATAACAATTAGAAATTCAGTGTGAGTGTTATTCAAATATAGACCATGAGATAAACACAAATTATACTTATTTTTAACAAAATAAACTACAAGTAATGCATTGTACAAATTATCCAGTGCAATAATAGGTACTCCTTTAATAAGTACAATGTTAGACTCATTAGAAAAAAATATGTTTTATATATATATATATATATATATACACACATATATATTTAATTTTTTTAAGTCTATGAGGACTTAATCTGATTGGTTTTGAAATAATAATTTCCCAACACAGTGTCTTGGCATGTTTCATTTACACAAGAGAAAACTCTTTAATTATAAGAGTTTTAATTTATCCTGGTAATTTCATAAGAAAAAACATGATTAACTACTTAGGAGAAATCAGTTTTACGGATAATCATAAGTAGTTAAACCACACACACAATTTAGACACAATTGACTAAAATCTTCCTATTTTTGCTGAGTAACTAATAATTATATTTTAAAATTCAATTAACTCAACATAGCAATGGAATTTTAAGCAAACATATTATTTTAGAAAATAAATGATACATTTAGAGTGCTGACATTTAGCAAATGAAAGTTTTGTGAAATTTTTAATCTGTTTTAAAATCATAAATGTTAAAATTAATTAAATGGCAGATTTACTTAATGAAATAAAAACAGAATAATATTTTAAATACTTAAAGGCTTCAGGAAAAGTTCTATTGTAAGTACTCTTTTTTCAATAAAGATCACAAATACCTAAATTTAAAATCGCTTCAACTAATAATGTGTACTTACCTTAGATACCTAGCTCATGGCTCTGAACCCTGGATTCATTGTGTGATCACATGGTGAGTTTTACAGTACTGATTTCTTGGTCTCACTGTAGCCTGATCAAAACAGAACTTTAGTTTTGAAGAAGATGCATGGGTGTTTGAAAAGTCTCACTCTCTCTCTCTCTCTCTCTATATATATATATATACGTATACTTTTATATATATACTATACATACACACACATACATATATATATATATATATATATATATATATATACTTTTTTATTTTGTTTTCAGGGACAGAAAGCATGAGCAGGGGATGGGGCAGAGGGAGAGAGAGAGAATCTTAAATAGGCTCTATGCTCAGCACAGAGCCAGATGCAGGGCTTGATCCCATGATCCTGGGATCATGACTTGAGCCAAAATCAAGACTTTGACACTCAACTGACTGAGCCACCCAAGCGTCCCAAAATGTCTCACATTATTCTAATATTGTGTGAGATTAAGAAACAATAAACATAGCTAGGCTGCCTGTAAATACTCAACTTGCCTGAAATTATTATAAAGAGAGAAAATATTCATGAGAACATAAATGTAAGAATTCAGACATGGCAGAATATTTCTTCCTTTGTTTTGAAATAAATTTAAAATTCTGAATTATACTTGAAATATATAACAGAAATTGCTATAAATTTTTTTTGTATAAAATATTTAGTTGTTTTAATTTACACCTTTAAATTTGACTTTCAGAAATAGTAAAACTTTTGGTAGCTGCTATAAAAACTATCTTTACAGTGTTTAAGGAAAAACCAACAATAATTGTGTTTTTTAAGTCTGTACTTACATGATAAAATGCTATTTTTCTTGACTTTGGATAAAATAAATTTAAAGAAACTGATTGGATGATTCAATTAAAGACATAAATTTTTGCACAAAATATAGCATCGTTGTAATTTTACTTACTTTGGCTTCATTTGCGAAGGGTCACTAAATAGCCTGGATCTTTTGCAATAATTTATTACGGTGACTGAAGAAATTTGACTTTCTCATTTTCCTTATTTTAATATTTATCTTCTTATTTAAAATATCTTCCTCTATATTTTGCTTCCAAGTTTTAACATTTCCATCTAGAGTGAGACAAATAATATTCCTGATTTTTAAGAGACACTTTTATTATCCTCCTATTTTGTAAATAAAAACAAGCAGTAATATGGTTTCAAAATATCAAAGTGCATTTCTAGTAATTCTACTGAAAATAAAATTACAGATAAGTAATATAAACTGTGGCAGCCCTGAAAAATAATAAAGGATGACATCAGCAGACCAGAAAATTTATAAATTTTGGAATAGATGAAGCAGATTGTATTCAGTTGATGGATAAACTAATAATTTTCTGTTACTGAATTTAGATCACAAAGCTTAATACCTGCTAATTGGCAAGTGGGCATGTTTCTCTTAGAGTGGCCCAGAAATTTTACAGTATCAGAGGATAAATCATTGGCAGCAGGAGAATTGTTTGCTAATAGGAAAGGGAAAAAGTGAATAATTTTAGTCTAGAAATCCAACATTATTTTATTTGGCAGACAATGGCCATACTGGTTGAAATTCAGGTTTTACATGTTAGAAATTACCTGGTAAGCAAATTGAAAAATATGCCGCTACAAACCACCAAGGGACAGGAAAACATGGAGGGAGGAGTAATTTAAAGGAAAATGAAAAGAAAATAACTGTACAGAAGAAAAATTCCTTTAAAAACTTCAATTTTTCCTAGGCTTTTTAACTATAACTTTTTAAATACTATAGCTGTATGCATTAGTTTTATCATTATAACGGTTTTACTAGGCTGCTAGGGATGCCATAACCAAAAACTACAGAATGGATGATCTGAACAGAAAATTCTCTTCTCAGTTCTGTAGGCTGGAAGTTCAAGATCAAAATGCCGGCTGGGTCCCTGTCTGGTGAGGCCCCTCTTCAAACTTTCAGATGGGCTCCTTCTGCTGTGTACTCACGTGGCCTTTCCTCTGTGCTTGCAAGGAGTGAAAGGTATCTCTGGTGTCTCTTCCCTTCCTATTCTTAAAAACGTAACCATTCCTGTCAGATTAGGGCTCCACTTCTATGACCTCATTTAACCTTAATTACTTCTCTACAGGCCCTGTCTCCAAAATTTTCACACTGGGGATTAGGCTTCAATATATTAATTTGGAAAGGATACTGTTCAGTTCATAAAAACAGTATACACAAGTTTTATAACTATAACTATACATGCTATATAAGGGTGATGGAAGATATGAATACTCTGAAATTAAAGACATAGTAGCAATAAAATCAAAGAGGAAAACAGTTGAAAGTAATAAACATAATGTTGAATGACACTTTACTTTAAGTAAAATTTTAGGAAATTTTCCAGAGTTCAAACAAAGTAGGTAAAAAGAATTAGATGCTAAGCTGGGAAAAGAAGGGTGATGTAAGGTTGAGTGATTTACAGTCAACTTAACAAACTTGGAATCTTCACATTCTTAAACAGATGTTTTGTTGACCCTTTAGAAATCTCCTTTTGCTTTTTTTTTTTCTACAACCTTTGACCATATTTAGGGTACGGCAATCGCTAGATGAACAGGAAACCACATGCTAGAGAAACCCATGGCTGCTGATTCTGGATAATGCAGTCATTTCTTTACAACAAGAAAGGATATCAAAGAATTATATGACATGTCAGGAAGGCAAGTGGTATAACAGAGCAATCAAATTAAGCATAGGAAATAACTAAAAGATAACAGATGTTAAGCAAAAGGCAGACAAAATATTTTACAGGAGTAGTGACTTCTTAAATATTCAAAGGTATTGCTCTATAAAAATGAATATACTGTTACGATAAAGTGAAACTAGGGATTAACTGTGACTTTGGAAGTTAATACTGTGATATCTAAAATTACTTTTTAAATCATTGGAAGCAGTAGAATATAATTGCAGCGTAACTAAAGACTAAACAAACTGGAAATAGCTGAGTGAATATCCTAAAAGAAATGGAGAGGGGCTTGGGGAACAAAGTTTGGGAAATAAAGGGATTTACATAGAAACAAAACTTGTACTCTTAAGCATTAACTATTACATTATCAGAATATATATATAAAATATATGTATACATAATTTTTTAAACTTAAACTTCTATTACCTAATATATGCCAAAATGAATTACATTAGAATAATTTTAAAAGAAATATATATAGGGGACAATGGTGGCTCGGTTGGTTGAGGGTCTGACTCTTGATTTCAGCTCAGGTCATGATCCCAGGGTCCATGCTAAGCATGGAGCCTGTTTAAGATTCTCCCTCTCTCTCTCTCTCTCTCTCTCTCTCTCTCTCTGCCCCTCTCCCCTTCTCATGCTCTCTTTCTCATATATCTACAGATCAACATATAGAGATATCAGAAACAAAGGAAATCAGCATATAGAAATATCAGAAACATATTTACAGATCAATATACAGAAATATCAGAAACAAAGAAAATATTTTTCAAAACTTATTTGTTCACTTGAAATATGTATTTTTTAAGTAATTTGAAGTATTAAATACATCACATGTAAAAATATTTCTTGAGATTTTTCACTTCAGATCATGTGACTGATTTCACTTTGATCGTGGGACTGAGGATATTCACAAAGAAAATGAAAAAGTATAACTTCCAGCCAGCCAGAAGAAAGAAGAAGTACATGAAAAAGGGCAGGAAATGAATTGATTTTGTTCAAGTAGTTAAATTCAGTTCTATAGGACTCACATTACCTGATATCTGACCTCCTAATTCTCTACTTGACTGTATAAATGATCTATATCTATCTATCTATATATATATCTTTAATTTTTTAATGTTTACTTATTTTTGAGACAGAGAGACAGAGTGTGAGCAGAGGAGGAGCAGAGAGAGAGAGAGAGAGACACAGAATCCAAAGCAGGCTCCAGACTCTGAGCTGTCAGCCCAGAACCCACGAAATGCGAGATGATGACCTTAAGTCGACACTTAACTGAGTTACCCAGGGGCCCCTATTTTTAATCTTTTTTTAAGTTTATTTATTTATTTTGAAGAGAGAGACAGAGTGTGGGGGAAGTTAGAGAGAGAGGGAGACAGAGGATCTGAAGCAGGCTCTGTGCTTTCAGCATGGAGCCCAACACAGGTCTCACACCCAGGAACTGTGAGAGCATAACCTGAGCCGAAATCAAGAGTCAGATGCTTAAACAACTGAGCCACCCAAGTGCCCCTATTTTTGAACTTTTAAAATAGAATAATGTAATACCCACTTCTGTGAGTGGCTTGTTTTATTCAATAGTGTGTTTGTTTGATTCACCCAAGCTTTTCTGTGTCTGCCATTTATTATCAATCCTGATATTATTCTGTTATGTGCATATACTGCAATATATCCATTCATTGTACTCTTTTTAAAAAAAGTTTCTACATTTTGAGAAAGAGAAAAAATATGAATGGGGGAGGGGCAGGATCGAAGGAGAGAAAAAAGACCATTGCCTGAGTTGAAATCAAGAGTCAGTTGCCTAACAGACTGAGCCACCCAGGCGCCCCTCATCCATTTTACTCTTAATGGAGATTCGGAAACATGCCAATTTGGGACCATTATGAATAATTATTTAATAAGGAATCTTATACATTTTGTGAAAAGTTTATGTATTTCTATTGGGTTATAACAGTGAAATTACTGGATCATAGAGTATTCATTTGCTATGGTTGGAATGTTGATGTTCCCTCAAATTGAGGGATTGAGAGTACTGCTGTAAGAAATACTTAAGTATGTGGAAGCAGCTATGGAACTGGGAAATGGGCAGAGTGTAGGAGAGTTTGGAGGTATATACTAGAAGAAGTCTTTATTGCAGTGAATGGACTATTACAGGTATTACAGGTGATTGTCATGAGGGCTCAGAAGGAGAGGAGAAATATAGAGAAAACCTCAACCTAAGTGGTTGTGAACAGAATGTTGGTAGAAACAGACAGTAAAGGCCATTTTGATGAAGTCTCACAGGGAGATGAGGAGCGTGCTATTGGTAACAAAAGGAAAAAAAATAATTCTTGTTATGAAATGACAAAGAACTTGGTCTGATTCTGGCACCGTGTTCCTCAGCTGCCCTATGTGCGGCTTCTGTGGGTCATCATGTGGCCAGCACTAAGTCCAACAAAGTACAGAGGACATGGCCGCCTCTGCCTAGACTGCAAAGGATGGAGCATCAGGCAATGACCTAGTCAAGAGACACCATGGGCCTGGGGCCACTGCATAAAGCCTCCATTGAGGCAAAGCCATGGACTGCTCCTAGACTACAAATCTGTAGAACCACTTTCAAGCAATTTCTGCTTAGAAGAGCTGTGGTATGGGCTGCGCCCAGCAGAACAATAGACCCGAAGCTGCCCAGAGCCTTCGGACCCAAGCCTGCCTCAGTGGGTCTTGGTTTGGACTTGCCCAGGAACTTTGACCCTTTCCCTATTTCTCCCTTTTAGAATGGAAATGTTTATCCAATGACTGTCCCATTATAACATTTTGGAATTACATCGCTTACCTGATTTTACAGATTCATAGCTAGAGAGTAATTTGCCTAAGGATGAATCATCTCATCACACCTGATTTAGATGTCTTTTAGATGAGACTTTGGACTTAAGACTTTTCAGTTCATGCTAGAACCAGGTAAGACCTTGGGGGCTATTGGGTTGGAGTTAATGTATTTCATAAGTTATAAGGACACGGATTTAGGGGGACCAGAAGTAGAATGCTATGGTCTGAAAATTTGTGCACCCCATTCATACATTGAAATTCTAAAGCCCAACATGATGTTATTAGGAGGTATGGCCTTTGACAGGTGTTTAGATCACAGGGTGGAGCCCTTAGTGTTCTTATAAATGAGATGACTAGGTCCCCAGCCTCTTCTACCACGTGGAGACACAGCAAGAAGGCATCATCTATGAATCAAGAAGTGGGTTCTCACCAGCTACCACATGGAATCTGTTTGTGCCAATCTGCTGCTTGGCCTTCCCAACATCCAGAAGCATATGAAATAAATTTTTTTATAAGCTATCCAACTTAGTAGTATTTTGTTATAGCAGCCTGAATAGGCTAAGACAGCATATGTTTAGCTGGAATAGATAGGATCAAATATTTTCCAAAGTAGTTTCACCAATTTATACTCAATCAGCATCATTTGAGAGCTCCAGCTGCAAGGTCATTTTGGAATAGTCTTCTTTTCTTTTAGCAATTTATATGAATATTTGGGTTTGTGGATACATGCTTGTTTATGGACACTCCAGGATTTTTTAAGCTAATTTCACCTAAACTTTTGATCTGGGCTAAAAGAACAAGCCCTGAAGTTAATTCTGAGAGATAAGATTATTAGGTACCATCCTCTGAGATTTAACCCCCCAGGGGTGTATGTTTACATTTCAAGAGAGAATGAGACCCTGTAGAGATATCCCAGGGGGTTGTGCAGCTGAAGACTCTAGTTTTAGTTTTCCCCTGGAGAGATTTATTTGCATTCCAAAGAACTAGAGTAAGAACTCAAAATTCTTCCCATTATGTCACCACGGAGACACTCTCAGGAGGTGTCAGAGCAGCTGGTCACTCTTTTACATAAATGCCCAGATTCTTTTTTCCAGGGTTCCTTGCCTCCTGTAGACCCCCTTACATGTAGGATGATATTTCATTCTCATTGCCCTGCTGCAGGGTAAGAACTGGGACAGCCAGGACCCAGGCAGAAGGCAGCCGTTTTTATCTGTTCTCCATGTCCTTCTGAAGCCCAACCGGGATCTGGTCATATCTCAGAACAATCCATAATTCTGCACCTTTATGTTCTGACACCAAGTACATCTATGGAGTGAGCAGTAGAAAGACTCTTGACTGCTAGAAACAACTTAATTTTCATGGAAGAGGCTAAATCAAACACAGTGACTTCAATGAACCCAAACTAAATGCATTCCATTATATAACTGCACTAAATTCACGTAAAAAATTATTTTTAGCAATATATAGTAACATTGTTTCTAATATTATTTTCTATGACAAGCAAAGTTATAATTGAAATTCTTATTACTGTACCCTTGTGTATATGTTGTGTATATGTATACTCATTATATGTGTATCACTAATTTTATTTATTTATACCCAAAAGTGCTGAGACACAATTATATATCATATTTTATACTGAGATATAAAATAGAGACAGTAAATTATGCAAGGCATTGACAAATAGTAGTGTTTGAAAGTTTTTTTTTTCCCTTACAGTTCTTGTCAACATTTACTTATTTCCCCAAATCCTGGGCTACCTACCATTTAACATTATTTTAACTCTCAACGATTTTTCTTGATACCTGGGTGTTTTATCTGTCTGTATAAATTCTTGTTTCTCCTAAATGGCTTTTGAAAAGTCACTGTATGCAAGAGATATAGTTGGCTTCCTTCATATTTGAATTATAATAAACTGTTTTACTAAAAAAAGTAACAGAATAGAAACTAAAGTAGCATAGTGTTTTGCTTAATGATTCCAGATATTGATTACATGAACAAATTAAAAAGATTGAAAGAAGAGAACAAAGTCATTTTATAGTGTCAGGAAAATAGAGGCATAGTAAATATCCAAAATTGTTTTCAGTTTCAATCATGTCACCATGTGTATATGCAAATGAGCTGATTATCATAATTTCCATATAGAAAAAATGTTATTTTTAAAATTCATGAAAAGCAAATGCTACATAAAAATAGTGCTTAAAAAAAATCGAAATCAGAAGTGATAATCTTACAGGTCCCTGAAAATCTCTGGTGAAAATTCAGATTAGGAAAACTTGGCTTTAATAAATAAAAAAAGAAATGGGTAATAACATATAAAATTTTAATCATGTAAAGATTATTTTCAGTAGTTCTAGAATCAACACACTCAGTTTTAAATAATCATTCTGAGAATTCAACTTTAATTTTTATCAAGAGATTTAACCCATTTCCAGATACAGAACATGTTACAAATGAGCTGTTTAAAAAAAAAAATCAGTGTTTTCATTAAGCGATACCATAAAAAAGCAGATCTTTTATGAGTATTTCAAGAAATTTTATATTAAATATGTGCAACTGAGGTACAGAGTATATGACAATTTTTACCAAGTCCATAAATAAATAAATTAGTAATTGAATTTTGCAGGAAATTCAAAGTGACTTAATTTCCTCATCTGCAAAAGGTTCACATGGTAAATAACTGAATGAAAATATAAAATTAGTTTGACCCTAGGGTTTGTCCTTTTTAGGAGTATAGATTATTGAAAAGTGTTTAATGAAGAGTTCCTTGTGTATAATTACTTTACCTAAGGTTAGGGCTATAATTATAATAAAATGTTTCAAAAACTCTTTTGAAAGCTCTAAATATTTTAAGAGTCTCATGCTCTACCAACTGAGCAAGTCGGGCACCCCTGAAAGCTCTAAATATTTTAATAAATTATAGCATGAACACTGAGATAAGATAGAATTATCTTTGGTGGTTAACACAAAAGCAATTAGGTCCTGAAATCAAGATTTATATGAAAATATAATGCTTATTTGATGTTATGTTGGAGTCTAGAAATCAAATCTCATCAGGAGAAGGAAATTAGTATAAAGAATCTCTTTCTTCTTAGTCATCCCACCTCATTTTTGAAGGGAATCCCTTTACATACTTTTCTTCTTTTATTGGCATATACCACTATTCTCTCTTGTTCTTGGTTTGCCTCTGTTTGTTGCTATTTCCCCACCAGAGCGTAACAAGAGGTAAACAATCTTAAAAGCCCAGTGTGTATATTTTGATATTTTTATCTATACTGATCACCTAACATTCATAATTCAATGAATTACATTGTATTTTTTGACATCTTTATATGTACACATCTTTTATCATTCTTTCCTTTTAATCTGAAAGATGTCCACTTAGTAATAATGTTACACAGCAGAAGTTGTGAAGTATCAAAATAGTTTTCTAGTCTTATAATTAATTCATATCAATATGGCTTTGGGCTGTATTCAAATCCATTCCATAGCAGAGTTAGCAGTTAAACAAACAAACAAACAACAACAACAAACCTTTGGGAAAAAGTGAAGTTCACAACATACATTTGCACACATGCATGTGTGCAGGCACATGCACAACACACAAAGACACACACACACACACACACACACCCCACAAGTAGGATTACAAATTTATAGCCAAAAGATCTCACAAAGTAAGCAGGTATTTCAACATCTATTAACATAAATGAAATCTACTATAAATACTTCTAACAAGATAAACAAGTGAATACTGAATACATAATCTTCTTTTCATCTCTTTCTCTTTATGAAAATGCCCATGAATTGGATTTGTGACTACCTAGGGCTTATATGAAAAAGCAAAGGAAATATCACTTAATTCCAAAATGGCAATAGTGGTGACCATATATAAACCTGACCTTTAAAAGATCATTCGGCCAACAATATACTTAATCAAACTTGTTTTTAGAAACTAGAGGCTTAAAGAAATAAATCAATAATGTTCCTAGTAAACAGAAATGCTATTACATCTGTTTGAAGACTTTTGAACTGTTTCATGATGCTGTCAAACATTTGTTTTTGTGTGTATTCTTTTGCAGGACCTTTTAGACGATTAAACAACTTGGTGTTTTCTAATATATCAAATTAGATACTCTATGATATTTTGAAAATAGATCAATAATTCCTAATCTTTCAATTCTTAACATTCTTAATTATTTAATTTACAAATCAGTAGCAGGAACATCTTTATTAGTATATGCAAAAAAATTTGAAAAGAGAACCATTCCTGATTTAACATATTTTCAGAAAAGCTTTCTATTCTTAAGAATATGCATGGGATGGGGCGCCTCGGTGGCGCGGTCAGTGAAGCATCTGACTTCAACTGTCACGGCTGGACTTGTGAGTTTGAGCGCTTTGGGCTCTGTGCTGACAGCTCAGAGCCTGGAGCCTGTTTGGATTCTGCGTCTCCCTCTCTCTCTGCCCCTCTGCCACTTGCGCTCTCTCTCTCTCTCTCTCTCTCTCTCCCTCTCCATCTCAAATATAAATAAACATTTAAAAATTGAAAAAAAAAGAGTTTGCATGGTGTATTTTTTCTAAATAAATGACAGAGTTGTTAAACACAGTAAGGGAAATCTGTAAAAACTAAAAGAGACAAAATTTACAAATCTAAACAGCAAGCCAGCAATGAAGATGGCCACTGCCAAAGAAATATCGACTTGAACTTGAATGCAACACATCGACTTGATCTTGAATCTAGAACCTGATTCTAGAGAATCAGGAAGGGGGTATCAGAGCAGAAACTCCCACCTGAAGTTGATATACCAACTAGATAATACTTGAAGCACATACCAACAGACACACACATGCACACTGTAAGTAGGTAGATATTGGTATAATCTGTCACAGCCTCGTCCCTAGTCAAGGACAAAGGAAGAAAGAAAGGGAAGGAGGGAGTGAAAAGGAGGTTAAGAAAAATGAACACAAAAGAGTAAGGGCAAGGTGGGCGAGAGAGGCATAATTACAAATGAAGCAGTGATAGAAAAGAGAATAGATGCATTAATATATTTTTCCCAAGCATATTTTTTAAATGTCTGATGAAATAAATTCCGAGAAAAAAAATTAAGAAAACTAACTGACTATGGATTAAAGATCAAGGGGCAGAATGTTCTTAAAACCATTGAAACAATCGAGGAAACAGATTATGAATCTCTAAAGAATCCCACATGTGAGTGGAAAGAAGTATTCAAGGAAACATAACTCAAATCCATTCAATCTCATACAGTGAAAGTGTAAGAGATTAGAATAATCATAATACCTAGCCCAGACAACGACAACATAAGAAAGCAAATTATAGTCTGATCTCACCAATGAACAGAAATGTAAAAATCTTAATCAAATGATTAAAAACTCAATGCCACATGTATACATGTTATTTTTAAGGAAATAAAAAATGTAATCATATAAATGTTTGCATCCTGAAATAGATATGCTTTAATTTGTTGCTAATGTCTTCCATATTTTATGTGAGTGCCACAAACTATTTTAGATTTTTAAGGGTAAATGTATATGCATTATTGCTTTTAAAAATGAGTTTTATGCTGAGACAAGACTTTGAAGTGGTATAATGTAATTAGATGACAAATTTTCTCTGAGACACATAATCTAGCACTTGTATTTTTCACACATTCATAAGACAACATAAAAGTGATTGTACTGAGTCACCAAATTACACGTTTAAATTTTCCTCCATCTCCAGTAATAGCTCATAGATAAAAGGAATTTCAGGGGCACCTGGGTGGCTCAGTCAGTTAAGCAACCAACGCTGGCTCAGGTCATGATCTCAGTTTGTAGGCTCAAGCCCCGCGTTGGGCTCTGTGTTGACAGCTCAGAACCTGGAGCCTGCTTCGGATTCTGTGTCTCCCTCTCTCTCTGCCCCACCTCTGCTCATGCTCTGTCTCTCTCTGTCTCAAAAATAAATAAAACATTTAAACAAAATTTAAAAAAGGATAAAAGGAATTTCATATTGGAATAGTTGAAACGCATTAACTAATTCATTAAATGTTGTCTCTGAATTATATCAGAGAATAGGAAAGTATACTTAAAAGGAGCTTAATTAACAGTGCAAGTAAAGTATACACTGCAGATATTTCAAAAAATCGTAATGTTATCTTTGTGTCAGTCAAAACAATTGAAACATGTCAGTAGCATAAGTTATAAAAGATAATATAATTATTAATTTAATAGAATTTTTGATGATTCTATATTTCTATATTTTATTATTATTATTCTATATTCTATTATTAAAAGCCTAAAAAAGGGCACTATATCAATAGGATCACAACTAAGCCCAAGCCTAACTATGACGACTATTGTGGTCTTGATGTATTTTAATTTCATTTTATTAATGTCTGAGGTGAAAACAAAAATACATTATAAATATTTTGTATATTTTTTTATAATTAACAATTTACTAAAAATATTTCATTCATTTAAATGTCCAATTCACACTAAACATCTAGAAACTGAAACTATTGGTCTTTCCTGCCCCCCATCCCCAAATTTACCCATTCCCATTATATAACTATGTTTGTAATCCCAACTTACTCCATTTGTTCAGGCCAAAACATTGGCAGAATTATTGACTTTTTTCTCTAGTATATGGGCTTCAAATATATCTGGTTTGCACAGAACAGCTCCAGTTTGCTATTTTTGCCTCAAGGACAAAGGAAGAAAGAAAGGGAAGGAGGGAGTGAAAAGGAGGTTAAGAAAGCCTCCTTTAAGCCTCCTTTAAGATAGCCTACCACAATCATCCTTAAGCTTGTTCCAATTTGGACAATAAATTATACCATCACCTTATTCATAATGCACATGCAACCCACTGGAAAGCCTTTCAAGAATGCCTTCAAGATATAGTCTGAACCCGGCCACCTCTCCTCCCCATCTTTACCACCTGGTCCAAGCCTCAGTCATCTCACGTTAGGAACAGTTTGGCATACTAGCTTCTTCACTAATCTCCCTGTTTTCTTTGTTGCTACCTTGTAGTCTGTTTTTACATAGCAGTCATAGATGATACTGCTAAATCTTTAAACAGGTTATTACTTTTCTGTTCCTACTCTTCGTTGGCTGTCAATCAAGTAAAAAACCGAAATCTTTACAATTTCCTAGGCATCCTTATGTGCCCTTAGTCCTACTAGATCTCTGACTTCATCTCCTCTGCTCTATCATTTTGTCATCCTTTTAGGAACATAACAGGTACATTCTGACCCCAATGTCTTTATTCTTACATTCTGAAAAAAATCTTCCCTTAATTATGCACCTGGCTCACTGTCTTATAACCAATCATTGTAATCAAATAGTGGCACACAGTGACCTCCTCCCCACAGAATGCCCTATTTCTCTTTCGAGCTTTATTGTTTGTGGTAGAATTTAGCACCATCTGGCATAAAACACATTATACTTTGTGATACTATTTATTGTCTTTCTCACAATAGAAGACTATAAACTCCATGAAGCCAATACAATGTGAATGTTTTATTCATTGCTTTTACCTTATCCCACCACCTAGCATATAGAAGATGTTCAATAAAACTTTATAGAATGAATGAAAAACAACCCTATATTTTATAATAAACTTGCATGCATTTTATGAACAAGCCATAATTTATGTAGCCATCTGCCTAAATTTGCGTGCTTTTTCAAGTAAGAAAATCACTGCCATTAAAACGATGATGTGTGTGTGTGTGTGTGTGCGTGTATGAAAACGTGTGTGTGTGCGCACATATAGGTGGGTGTTTTCATGAGAATAGTATATATATATATATATATATATATATATATATAAACATAGAAGCTTTTATCTAATAATATTTATAAATGCTTTTGTTTTGTTTCTATTATGTGATATGTATATATATGATTTCATAGCCAATTCCTGTATGTCCATAAAGCTTTAATAAAAAAGAAATAATATTATTAAATAGCCGTCTGGTTAAAATAGTAGCAAAGTACATTTTCCTGATATAAAGCTCAGAGCATTTTGAAGAACTCTTCAAATTTATGAAATAGTGGCTCAGTTTTTTTCTATATTTTATTACAAACAGTTTTCAAACTGTAAAATTAAAGGTTCATGAATGCCTATTGAATAATTACACCACTCATATGTGAGCCTAGAATAGCAATATGTTTGTTTGTTTGTTTGTTTATTTATTGGAGAGAGAAAGAGAGAATGTGTGTTCATGTGAATGTGCAAGTGGGAAAAGGGCAGAGGGAGAGACAAAGGGAATCTTAAGCAGGCTCCACGCTGAATGTGGAGTCCGCCTTGAGGCCCAAGGAGCCCATTCACATCACCGTGAGATCACGACCTGAGCCAAAATCCAGAGTTGGATGCTCAACTGATTAAGGCACCCAGGTGCCTCGATGTTTTAAAATTATATGTCTATGTGATAGGCAACATACACGAGCAAAAAATGTATCATTTGTTTTATTCTCCATTAATAAAGTAGAACCGGAATTTCTATTACTGTCTCTTTTGCTGTAGTAAAACTTAACCGTCAAATAACCTGATAATTGAATCTTGTGAGTACTTTTGATGAATCATCAAACTTAAGGGGACATCCCTAGATGCCAGTTTATATCAGAAGTGAGGTGTTAGCCTTGATGAATATTATTGTAAAAATGGTGTAATTACACGCAACGATTTGTTAACCTTTTGTCTCACTAAATAAGTTTTAATATTTATTATCAATAATTCAAGCATGTCAAAATCATTATTTATCAACCGCGGCCTTTTAACCAAAAAGTTCTGTCCTCTTGAGGGTGGTATCAGAATTCCCTTTGGCATGAAGATATTTTCAACCGGCACATGTGCATTTCAGGAATTTGATATAACTAGAGATCTATGATTTTCCCTTCCCCGTAGTTAATAATTTCCACTGTAGCGAACCGCTGCCGCTTGTAAATGTATTATCATTATAACATTTGAATGACAAACTAAAATTTGAAATATTTAGAAGCATTGTTCTGAACTCATTAAACTTTCTAGAATCATGTCATAAGGAGAAAACAATTTTAAAAGACTTAAAATTTCCTTACAAATACTCACAAATAAATTAATACCTGTTAAGTTTTATACTTATTTGCATTTTATCATAAAGACTTCCTATGTGTTTTTTGAATTTGTGTGACCTTAGTAAGATTGCTAAACCCATTTCCATATGCATAAATGAGAGAATAGGATTAGACAATCTCTAAGGATCCTTTTTGCTCTAAGATTATATGATTCTAATTAACTGCACTATCTTGAGCAGGGAAATTAAATTGCAACTATAGCTGAAGTTTCCTTCCCTTTGAATTAATACTTAGGGACTTGGGAAAGTGGAACCCAGAAAGGCAAAACAGTTTTCTTACAGTAGATCATAATAAATTCGCTTATATTATTGAAAGGTCATTAGCAAGAGTTTGTTTTACTGCTTTGTTCTGAATCCTTTCCTCTCTTGCTAACAGGTACATACACATTTATGCATTATGTTATTCAAACAAAATTTAAGTTAATTCATGCTTTACTTTCTCTACATGAAATTCCAAAGCTTAAAAACATTTAAGTTGGTAGGGAACATAGTACAATTTTCTAGCCTTGATTGAGGGAGAATTCAATTTTTTTTTAATAATTTCACCAAAATATGGAAAGATTGTTTATTTTTTCTAGATTCCAATTATTTTATCTTTAAATCTATTTTAGGCCCGGTGGCGCAGTTGGTTAAGCATCCAACTCTTCATCTCTCCTCAAGGTCATCACCTCGCAGTTTGTGAGTTCAAGCCCCCCATGGGGCTGGCTCTGCGTTGATGGTGTAGAGCCTGCTTGGGATTCTGTTTCTCCTTCTCTCTGATACTCCCCCACTTGTGCTCTGTCTCTCTCTCTCAAATTAATAATAAACTTAAAAGAAATTTAAAATAAATAGTGACATAAATTGTATAAATCCATGTAACTGACAGCAATCAAATTTGGTATTTCTCTAGTTCATTTATTTCCTATGAGGGGCAACATAAAGCAATAATCAGATTTCAAGCATAAATGCTTTTCATGTCTGCTATGAGACATGTCATTATTATTGTTATTCTTATCATCATTATTATCTTGAATGTCTGTATAGATCTTTCCAAGTTGAAGGTGCATAGCAAATAAACATTTTTGATTTTCCTAATTGAAAATATCTTGGTAGTTTATTTGTAATAGAGACAATTAATTGTCCTTAGTATGCATTCTTCTGTCATCTGTTTAGTAATAGAAACATAAGGACATATGACCTTGAGCAAATTACATTTCATAGCCTCCTGTGCAATACGAATTTTTTTATCAAGTGCGACATGAATATCATGAACGTAAATTTCAGTTCATCTCATGAAGACAAAACTTGTATTAGATTGTATTAGTTTTATTGATTGATAGATTGATTTTTAGTTTCAAGTTTTTATTTAAATTTTAGTTAGTTAGCATATAGTGCAATATTAGTTTTGTGAGCAGAATTTAGTGATTTATCACTTACAACACCCAGTGCTCCTCACAAGTGCCCTTTTTAATACCCACCACCCATTTAGCCCATTCCCAATCTACCTCCCTCCATCAAACTTCAGTTTATTCTCTATAGTTAAGAGTGTCTTATGGCTTGCTTCACTCTGTTTTTTTTTTTTTTTCCTGCCCCTGTGTGCATCTGTTTTATTTTGTAAATTTGACATATGAGTGAAATCATATCATATTTGTATTAGATTTCTTTTTCCATTTCTTCCCCCCGGTTGTAATGCAGGAGTGTTGCCAAGCTACCTTTAACCGTAACGATGAAACTAAGATAAGAGTATAGAGAACAATAAGATGGAAGTCACCTACGGCTCAGAATGAACTCATGGACTGTTGAAGAGACACACAACACTGCATTATGGGTCACTTTTTATAATAATCATCTTTGAGTAAGAGATATGGGCAAGTATATCAAACTATCAAACTATATATTTTTTTTCTCCTATAAGACGTTGATGAACAGACTTACCTATCAAAAGAAGCAGGAAAAAAAAAGCTGGATTATCTAATTTCTAGACTGAGAGGACTGTTGTAGCATTTTCAAAGACATATTCTTCCATTTTCTTAACATACTGCAACATTTGTAGTTTATCTCATGCACTCATCATCAGAAATAGGGGATATTAGCTTTATTATACCAGAAAATAGACAAAGCTATTTTCTGGTCTATAAATAAACACTATCTTGGTCTTCCAAAGCTTTTCACTATACAGACATGTTTGAAAAGATAGCTTGGACCAAAAGTGCAGTTAGTGTTTCTACTCAACAAGAGTCGCATAAATACAAGAAGTCAATTGAGAGTTATCTCTCAAGAAATATATTTCCAGGTTGCTCGCTTTCTCTTTACTAAAAACGGAAGGCCCAGAAAAGTATTTGAGCTCTAAGATCCCTGCTACTTCTCCTTTCTAACTTGCTTTCTCTCAGTCCCCTTTTCCCACACCATCAAATAAAGTACTTTTCTCACCTATGCAAATTCACTATGGTATGAAAATCTCTAGGGTACTAAAAAGAGATCCTCTTAAGAGAAATCTATTTACAAACTGTTGACACCACATTACAGGGTACATTAAACCTTGGGCTCAGTTTTCTTTTTCCCTGTCATTAGCAACCTCTTCTGTGCTTGCTTATTTTTTTCTATCACGTATTATTGAATAGCCATATTTATTCAGAACACACCATAGCTCCTGTTCTGAGCATTTATATTTACAGGTCATTTAATCCTCACAAGAAGACCAAGAGGTAATTACTACTATTATTTCCTTCTTAGAATAAGAAAGCTAAGGGACAGAAATTCAGTGATTTTTCTCAAGACTTCAGAGCTAGTCTGTGGCAAAGCAGATATTGGAACTAAATTAGTTGGTCTCCGGGTTCCTGGAACTTAAACACATCATTATGCCACTTCTTAGTATATGTAAATAATGACGTGCATGCCATATAATTTTGTTATTTAGGTTACATTGAACAAAGATAAAATAACTTGGTGTTTTTATCTTAAAATAATAGAATTAAAAGGTATATACAAGCATACTCTGTGAAACATCTTTCTAGTAAATCTTTTTCTATTCTAATTCTTCCTTTTTAAAAAAATGCAGTATTTTAGGACAGACATCTGTATTAATAAAAAATGTGGCAATATTTATATAAGGTCACGATCTCGTGGTTCATGAGTTCAGGTCCCACGTCGGGTTCTGCGCTTGTGGCACGGAGCCTGCTTGGGATTCTGTCTTCCTCTCTCTCTGCCCCTCCCTAGCTTGTTCTCTATCTCTATCTAAAAAATAAATAAACAAACATTAAAAGAATTCTATATGTTATTCCACAGGGCAGGAAGAGAGATATAGGACACTTGAGATAAAAGAGTATCTTCCAGAGAAAAATGAGGTCTGACAGAATTTTTTCACTCTCAGATTAGGGTGCTTTACAATGTCTTCCTAAAAAGATTTTCAAATAGTCCAGAGCAAATGACTGTGATGATATAAAAATCTTTATTACTGTCTCTTTGTTCCTGTTCCCCCACTGTATATTTGTATGTATGATAAATATTAATATTTTGAAATCAGATTTACTGACAAATGAGGACCTTCTCTGGATTGATTGCCAAGACTGTGAATGACTAGAAATACTGGATTTGGACTTGGACCCAGGGATTTGGGAGAGTTCTGTGTTGTTTCTTTTGAGAAGAAACATCATTGCCTTCGAGGATAGCTTTGGCAAAGATTGATGAGATAATGACCATACTATTTTCCTCTTCTGGATCATATAGACTTACTATATTTCCCAAACTAAAGTGCAGGTAGATTGCAATCCACTTAACAGGTCAAGAAGTTATGTGTTATACTTCCATCTGGGCTCTGAAATGCCCTATGCGATCCTTTCCACACTACTTTCTTTTTTTAATTTATTTTTATTATTATTATTTACAGAATTCAGAGGATACAGTGGAAGCCTGTAAGAAATTTCAGAGAATAAAACCCTCTATTGAGCTATGATATGAATGAGAAGAATAAAAAATGCGTTAAGCCACTGAAATTTGTATGTTTTCTGATTCCGGAGCTAGCACTAATTTCTTTGGCTAATATCGTAAGACCTTAGTGAATTTTTCAGTGACTACTTTTACAGAGAAGGTGGCCTCAATAGCAGAGATAAGAATAAGATTATAAAGTTTAGGGTTGCTTATGACTTGTCTTGCCTGTCCCTATACATGATAGAATATGCCTCTCTGTCCTGTTGAACTCAGGTACAGCATGTGATTTACTTTGGCCGTTGGAATGTGAATAGAACTGAAGCAGTATTCCCTTCTAGAAGTGAAGATACAGCGAGTGCCACACATAACAATCTCTTTTTCCTTGACTGCCCCAACTTTCAGTGTTCTATAGTGGCTGCTTTGTCTACCTGGATTCTTGTGTAAGGAAGACTATGACCCATGAGCTCTAAGCAACCACCTGATGACATGTAAAATGAAGGATATAAAAATCTGAGTTGTTTCAAGCCACTGATATTTAAAGGTTGTTTGTTTTCTCTCTGCTTACTTTTCCTGATATAATTCCATTGCTGTTAAGGAAATATTCTTTGCTCTGATATGTTGCATTACTTTTGCAAAACGCAAAGTTCTAGGTATGACAGTAACCTGAGAGCTGGGTAAGATCTAGCCAAGAAATTGGTGTAAATTAAAATTCTACCACTTATTACTCAAAGCTGAGTATATTTTATGAGTTCTACCTTCTATTTTGAGGTCTCTTTGCTTTTCTTTTGTAGTGTTTCCCTAAAAGATCTGAGCAGATGGCTGTAACCCATTGTTGCCTTTTGGAAACAAAGAATAATAACCAAGTAAAACCACCCAAATATACTTTAAAGTCCATGTGCAGTTTATGCTGCAAGTCCCTGTAGTTACTTGTCATTCATGACCCAAATCGCTTTTAATGAGTAATGCAACACTTCACTGTATCCAAACTTATGTGAACAAGCAAGACTTAGAAGGTATGCAAAACTTCCTTTATTAGTTGTGAAGGTGAAGTTATAAAACAAATAAACCTAGATTTGCAATACAAATACATTAAAATCATGCTTGAGACCTTATGTTTTAGGGTCTTTATGATCCAGAGATTTTCACCTGTATTTACTAACCTATCCCAAGTTGGAATGTTTGCCCGTAAATCAAGTAACAGTTTACAGGCTAAATTTTAGGGAATTAATGCTTAAAATGGTGTCAACCTATGAAAACTATGTTTTCGTCTATTTCATTCAGAGATATAAGATCAATTATATGATAGATTTATATGGATGTTGGCAGGTAAAACTATTTTCATTTGCTAAAATTACAACAAACTTAGTAAATGAAAATATGGATTTGACTTCTCCATCACCCTCTCAGGTATATTTCCATGACTCTGCCTTAATCACCATGATAATCCTGTCCAACTATTATATTCAAAATAAACTATAAAAAACATAAATAATGTGCTACATGAGAGCTACATCATATGAGCTAAATGATGTGAGGTATAATTAATAGTAAACAGACTCTGTCCTCAAATTTTATAAAGCCATGAGAATTCACATCATAACTGTGCTGCAGAGCAGTAGCCTATCTGCCTATTAATTATATCCCATAAAAGCAATATACCTGCACTAATTAATTATACTTGAAGTAACAACTATCACTTAATTAAGTGTACCATTTCTAATAATGAAATTTTAAAATAATTGGAATCTTCTACCTAGAAGCAGTTAACAATTATTGCCATTAGAAGGGAAATCAAACATGGCTACACTAAGCAAACACAAATTCACAAATGACATTGAACCTGAGATTAACTGGGGCAGTAGTTTGCAAACCTCTCTGTGAAGGGCCAGCTACCAAATATTTTAGACTGTGTTTGCCCTACGGTCTGTGTTACAACTACTCTGATCTGTCATTATTGATCACAAGTAGCCATAGACAATATGGAAAAATAATCATATTGCTATACTCCAATAAAATTTTACTTACCAAAACAGGTCATGGGCCTGATTAGTCCTGTGATGTGAAGTTTGATTATCTCCAACCAAGGATCAAACTATTGAACTCATCTTCACTATGTTTTTAGATTTTCTAATCTAGGTTCCTGTCCTAGGTTCCTGTCCTTCACATCCCCCCCTTAGCCTTGATGCTTAAGTTTTAAATACCCTTATCATATACAATAATAAAGTACATTAAGATGTATTTATCAAAAGCTTTCCCTTTCTTCTTATTATTTAGTATTTTTACTATATTACAGTTAGGTTACAAGAAAGAAGTAGACACTATGGAAAGGTATGACTGTTTTGTAAATGTCAACAAAAGATAGCAGTGACCATATTAAAGCTATGTACTATGACCCACCAAAAAACAAGTAAGGAAGAGATAAAGTACATAAGTAATACAGTATACAGTTTATTTCCTTAATGTGAGCCCTTATGTCATTTTATTAACATGTTATTCCTTTGAGATAGTAATTTGGTTAGTAGATAATACGTACATTTTACAATTTGTTGTCTGGTACCTGGGTGTCTTTTTACCATGCATTGTGTGCCTGCTCTCATTCAATGTGCACTGATTATGTACCCCACGTGTACCATGGAGAATTCCCTGTTCTGTATTCCTTTCCATTTTGCTTCATCTCAGTCAATGATTTTCACTCAAAATTAATATCTATTGACAGTAAAGAAATTGAGATCAATCCAAGAATCACTGTAAAAAAATGGTGTAAAATGTAGCCGTTATGAGACAACCCTGCTATTTTTATTTATTATCTCATCTGAACTTTTCTCTGCAGAGTTCACCTGGTTGCTATAGTCACTCCTTCTCTCTTCAATACTTCTCTCTTTTGCATCATTTCCATTTTTATTCTACGTCATTTTTATCTTCATATGAATGTGTTTTTATATACCACATTTATAGACCACCTGTCCCACAAATACTGTGCAACTTCTTTGTTCTCCTTCAGGCTAAGTCTTCTGTTATGAAAGTTATCCAGAACACACAGCGCCTAATAGAAGCAGCAAGAGAGGGTATCTGTGGCAGAACGATGGCCTCCAAAGACATCCAAGTCCTTTTCTCTGGAATCTCTAAATGTTGCATGGATTGTCTTGGTGGGCTTTAAACTCCATCACAAATCTCATAAGAGTGAAGGGGAGGAATATTTAACACAGAAGGCAGAAGCTTATGTATGTGATGATGGAAGTGGAGAGAAATTTGAAGATACTACACTGCTAGCTTTGAAGATGAAGGAAAGGTCATGAACCAAGAAATGTAGTCCTCGAAGTTGGAAAAGGCAGAAGAAACCTTCTCTGGAGTCTCTGGAGGAAGCATGGCCCTATTGACACCTGAGTTTTGGCCCCTTTAAAAGGAAGTCTTTTAAATATTTCCACATTATATCATAAGTCAATTTATCATAGGATTTCTAAGGGTATGTTTTATCAAAATACCTTTTAAATCCTTGTTTAATAAGTGTATATATATAAGTCAAGTTATGGAAAAAGCACAAACGTCCATGGACTGATGAATGGATAAAGAAGATGTGGTATATATACAATGGAATATTATTCAGTCATCAAAAAGAATAAAATCTTGCCATTTGCAATGACGTGGATGGAACTACAGAATATTATACTAAGCAAAGTAAGTCAGTAAGAGAGAAACAGATACCATATGATTTCACTCATATGTGGAATTTAAAAAACAAAACAGATGAATATGGGAGGGGGAGGAAGAGAGGCAAACCAAGAAACAGACTTAATCATAGAGAACAAACTGAGGGTTGATGGAAGAGAGGTGGGTGGGGGATGGGCTGGATGGGCGATGGGTACTAAGGAAAGAACTTGTGATGAGCACCAGGTGTGGTACGTAAGTGATGAATCACTAAATTCTACACCTGAAACTAATATTACACTGTAGGTTAACCAACTGGAATTTAAATAAAACCTTGGAGGAAAAAAAAAGAGTGTGTACATATGTCATTAATTCATAAATTATGTCAAATGCTTTCTTATATAGGTATATCTGATAAGACACATATCTTATGTATCTGTATTGAGGTGATGTGATTTTTTTCTCATTTAATCTGTGACTGTGGTGGACAATGTACTTTTTAATTGGATCTCAAGGATAGAAAATTACATTAATCACTACCCTTGATTAATGACATGATTTCTTGCTCTGCCTACTCCAGGTCAGCTTTTATACATAGTTAATTAAATAATTAGTTTAAGAGTGTGAGTGGCACCCAGAAGGCCCTACCTCACCTGAAAACTCAACCTGGGGGAATAACCATATGTAACCACACAGTTTCCCACACCCACATTAACCCCCATGTGTCGGGGTTGGAGCCACAACTTCTCTTTCCTCCACAGCACCAGCTAAAATCTAAGCTCACTTACTTCTATCTCCCACCTATTGTTTTCTGTGGGGGCTGCATGAAGTGTTGCCTTATGGATGCACATCTTTGAGGCTGGGAACTCCTAAGGGGTCTTGGAGGTAGATATGTGGCCTTTTTGCTGGCTTTTCTTCTTTGTGAGAAATGTATCCCATGAGTCCCACACACATTGGGTGCCTCTGACATGGATCCCTGTCTCCTCAGCACAGGACCATTCCATTCCCTGCTCATGCTCTCATTTCTTCACATCAGAATTGGGGAAGTACCATCAAGGAAAAAACAAAACAAAACTATGGAATACAATTATTTTGTGGGCTTATATCCTCTTAATAACAAACCTCTCAAGACTTGTATGGCTTGGTTGTTCTCCAATGCCTCAAATAGTCGTTTTGTGTATTTTGCCCAGCTTTTCCAGCCATATTCAGCTTGCGGGCTTATTCACTGTGAGCTACTCTACCATGGCCTGAACCTGAGCTCCTCTAATGTGTACTTAGATGGATAGTTGTTGTGGTTTATGTTGCATTTCTTGTATTTCTAATGAGAGTTTTTAGGTTTTCTATTTTGCCATAATTCTGGAATTAAGGACCCATTCATCTCATTCTAATCTAGTTTTTTATCCATAATTTTAATGAAACTGTTATTTTAATGACCACCACTAACTTCTATATGGGCACTATTCACATTTCCAAAGTCTCAGCAACATTTCAGATAATTGACAACTTTCTCCTCTTCCAAACATTCTCCTTTGTACTTTTCCTTAAAAGTAAACTGATCTGAATTTCTTCTTACCTCTCCACCGTGTATTCTCAGCTCAGTTTTGACAGGTTTGCTCTCTTGACTCATTTTGTATTAATATCTATGGTCTTTCTAAACCCTTACTTGGATGATTTAGACTATATACATATATCTACATATATGTATATATATGTATATATATACAATTTTAAAAGCTTCATATATGTTGATATTGCCTACAATTTTATTTCTACCTCTGACTGTTCTCTAAGCTTCAAACTTATACAGTGTTGTTTAATCACCATTGTCCATTTCTCTCATACCAATAACTGACAGGCTTAGTATTTCTTTCTCTAAAGTATGTCTCAGGTGTATTCACTTCTTCATCACCATTGCCACTATTACTATCAAAGACATCACCACCATCATCATGTCCATTCCAGATTGGGAAAATAGAGTCTTGCATCTATTTTTTTTTCCCTAAAATCAATTCTTCAAAGAGCAATGTCAGACAGAGCCAGAATGAGACAGTTGTTAAAGTGGTAAAGGTAGATTTTTTTCAGAAACTGTGGCAATAGGGTAAAAGATATTTCAGCATAAAAATTAGCTATACTCAAAATAGAGTATAGTGGGAATTTATAGACAAAGAGCAGGGTGGGGGGAGCAGTGGATACAATATTAAGAGGAGACATCAATGTTAGGGAGATTCTCACTAAACCAAATTAACAGAATTATTGCTGACAGTAGGTCAGGGAGAACAGCTATCAAAGGTGATCCGATATCAAGGATAGGGAATTACCTCTACACTGTATTGTTTCTCCCTAAACTGGATTATTGTTAAAACTGGACTATGCAGGCCTATCGAGGAAGGTGCCAAAGTCAAGGCCTAATCCAGAAGGAGGCTGAAAAGTTTGGTCAAGGAAAAAGTCTTCCTCAGCAGCTATAGTAAATTTTTAATTGAAAGTGAGGCATATTTACATTCTTTAATGATTATCCACTGGATACGTTATGTGAAAACCCGCAGTTTTTATTTACATCTTTCTTCTTTCATCTCCTGTCATTTCTGCTTCTTGAAAGTTGTAATTTGGTATATTTTATTAGTATGTATTATTTCTTTACGTAGAATGAAGTGTAATAAATGTCTTCCCCTTACCTTGCTACATGTATTTTATCCTAAATTCCACCATGTCTCAGACTGTGACACTTGCTTCACAATCTTGCTATCCGACAAGGGCAATATTTGTTCTTCCTTTTATTTTAAACTTTTCTGAGTTGCTTTGTTTAGGTATGTGTCTTGCACACAGAATGGATTAGATTCTGCTTCACTAGCCAATAAGAAAATATTTTAGTTAATGATCCGTTAGGCCCATTTATACCTTTGATATACTTAGTATGTTGGTTTTTAGATCTGTCATATTTATTTTTTACTATATAAGATAGATCTATATGTAGATAATAGATATAATCTTATACTGTATTGACACTTTTTTTGGTGGGATTTGTTTGGTATTTATGAATATTTCTTGCCTATTCTTGCCTTTATCTTATATAACCTTATAATAAATATTCATTACCTTTTCAATGGCAGATACTGCCATTATTTTTCATTATCTCCCCCTTTTCAGTTTGTTGTGAGTTGTATTAATTCTACTATTTGACACATTTAATACTAGCAAAATGTTTTGTTGCTTTCATCCCCACTACTTAGTCTTTTTTTTTTTTTTAATGTTTTTAATTTTTTTTGACACAGAGAGAGACAGAGCATGAGCAGGGGAGGGGCAGAGAGAGAGGGAGACACAGAATCCAAAGCAGGCTCCAGGCTCTGAGCCGTCAGCACACAGCCTGACGCGGGGCTCGAACTCACGGATTGTGAGGTCAGGACCTGAGCTAAAGTCTGACACTCCACCGACTGAGCCATCCAGTCCCCACCCCGCCCCTCTCCCCCACCTACTTAGTCTTAATTCTGATGTTAACATATTTAATCATTGTCTGCAAGTTTTGTTTGTCTGAACTTAGCTTCGTTGTCAGTAACTAAGATGTTTCTAAGAAAGTGACTATAGGAACTATATTTCCAAAGTTTCCAAATGTGCATAATACTCTGTGTTCTTTAGATACGACGCACAGTTTGAATAAATGAAATATCTTTTGGCTATCATCATCTTCCTTTCATAATAACTAAAACAATTCTTCATTACCTTCCTGTATAAAATATTTTCCTTAAGAAGTCTGTTGCCAATATGAATTTCCTACCTGTTCAAATGATTTATATTATCTCTTTATTTCAATTTTCCTCTTTAGAAAGAGGAACCACTAGATATGTTGTTCTCCTTTGCCTGAGTTCTAAATGTAGAATGTTCTCCAATGTTTTCGTTTCTGGCTTGCATTTTCACTCTTGTTTTTCTTCTCCTTCTCTCATTATATTTTGTATCATTTCTATTTGATTTTATGTTCCTTCTAATTGTCTTTACTTCTGAAAATAATTGTATAAAAATTACCTTTTTGTGTGCCTTCTCTTTTCACCTTCCACCAGATTATTTTCTGTTTGTCTCTCTGTCGCTGATTCTCTGATTAATTTTGATTTTGTTCTCAGTATTTTTATATTAGAATCGATGCCCTTTTCTTTAGGATAAGTAATTGTTGGTAATTTCTGGTTATACTCTGTTGATTGTGGGATCTTTCAACGCTTCCTTTTATGTTCATATTACCTTTGCCATTGACCCTGACCTGTGTTGTTGCATCCTAATAACAATTTGCCTGAATGTTAAGTTGTCACTTGTCTTCTGTTTTTTGGGTTTTTTGGTTTGTTTGTTTGTTTTTTTAGTGTTAACTTGAGTTTTGCATCACCTCTTATAACTTCTCTTCATGGCCCCAGTATTTTTAGGAGAGCCAAGTATATGTTAAATAAGAAGATAGTTATAAATATTGATACCATAGGCTACTATTGAAAATCTCTCCAGTTTATCTTATTTAATTTTCTCATTAACATAAAGCTCTGCAAAAATACAATAATCTCACTTTAAGACAGTATTCAGCAAAATATAGTGTACCTACTATCTCCATATACTTGATACTATATTTTATATGAAAGTAAATAACAGTGAAATTCTTTTGGTTGGTCTCTGCCTTAGTATACTGTTACTTTTTAGATAATGTAATAAAAATTAAATAAAAAGTAGTTTTTCTCAGAGACCATATTTATTTCTAATGTGGTAGCAAAATAAATATCTATTGACCGAATGACTTTATCTCCCTCTAGGTTTAAATAAGAAATGGTCTCTCATCCAAGTACTAACCAGGCCCATTCCTGCTTACCTTCAGAGATGAAACGAGATCAGACGCGTTCAGGGTGGTATGGCCTTTTGTAGCAACATGGATGGAACTGGGCAGTGTTATGCTAAGTGAAATAAGTCATACAGAGAAAGACAGATACCATATGTTTCCACTCTTATGTGGATACTGAGAAACTTAACAAAAGACCATGGGGGAGGGGAAGGAAAAAAAAAAGTTAGAGAAGGAGGGAGCCAACCATAAGAGACTCTTAAAAACTGAGAATAAACTGAGGGTTGATGGGGGCGGGAGGGAGGGGAGGGTGGGTGATGGGTATTGAGGAGGACACCTGCTGGGATGAGCACTGGGTGTTGTGTGGAAACCAATTTGACAATAAATTTCATATTAAAAAAAAAGAAATAGGTTTATTTCTCATTGACACATTTATATCCTCGGTCATAGAATTATCCACTTTTATCTGCTCACATATTATATCTTACTTTGTTAGCCTAAGAAAACAAATATTCTTGCAGTCCCTAGTCAGCTTTTGTTGTGCTTTCTTATTATAATATTTGCTTAACACAAACTCAATGCTCATTCCACTTCTCATTCTCCATGACAAAAAAAGCAGAGGTAAAAATCTCTGGGAATCGTCTCTATGATACGATTAAAATGACACTATATGAATTGTGTTCTTAATCTATAAAATGGGAAAAGTAAAAATAGCAAGCCTTCCATTGCCACCGTGTGAAACAAATCACAAGTTTGATGAGTGTTCTTTGGAGCACCTAGTACAGAAAACATATGTGGGCATTTTTTTTCTTCCACATCCTTTAGTAGTTTAAGACAGTTTTCACAATAAAATAGTTTACATAATAAAATAGTATACATGTATTAGTTATTACATAACCCTTATTCTCTTTCTACTATTACTGTTATTCTTCATTTTGTGAAATATGGTTTCAAAGCCTAATATAATGCTGACACGTAGAAAAGCAAAACAAGGCAACTTTCTTCAGATATTTTAAGTATACATTTCTATACACAAGGATGCTAGAAAGCAAGATTATGATAAGGTATTTCATACAATATCATTTTTTCAAAACACTTCCTCTAAAGTTGAAGAAATAAAAGTCCTTTCATATTTTCCCCATATGCTTCATTTAACATTTTTTTCAGTAATACTGTAGATAACCAGTATTATCAAAGACAATAAAACACATACTTTTGTAACCAATATGTTATAATGACCAGAGGAGGTATCATTTGAAAGTGGAGGTTTTACAATATTTGGAATTGTTAATATCCTAGCTACTCACTAACACATAATTTGGAAAAATATGTTTACTTTTTCACAGGCAGTTTCTTTACCTATGAATGTTACAATATTATCTTTCCCATATACTTTTCTGACAAAATTTACACAGGATATTATATCTTCCACATAAATGCTATAAAATTACACGCACAATGCATTTTTGTTACTATTACTATATACTAATAAAAATTTGATTGACTTCTTTACTGATTGTATGTTTATTGTGATATTTATAAATGCAATAATTTTAAAGTTAAGACTTGACTATTATCTTGATTATGGAGAAAGCTTTGAACACACAAAAATAAAAATTTTTATTTCCTTTTATATAGGTCCTGGGAAGAGGATTAGTAAAAGACAACACATCAAAAAGTTAAGAGGGAGAAATAGCTTTTCTTGCTGCTGGTAAATTTAATGAAATCTTATGTTATTCGACTGGCAAGTCTCATTTCTTTGAGCATCTCAGTGAAGACTGTCAAAAATCATCAAAATTCAACACAACAGAGTAAAAGCTAATAGCCTTTTTGTTATACCAAAACTAAAAGGATTGGTAAGTCTCAAAATGAAATGCTATTACTGAAAATCTGCTTTTATCTAATGCTTTGTGCAGTGAGTGAAAATTGAACAAATACATACTCTTTTCATGGTGTTAAAATGAATTCTGACACCATTAAACAAATATTCTTTGGTCCTAAAATCTCCTCAATTATTTTCCACAAATAGTATTATTAGAATATTTTGTGTGATTCTATCCCATAATATTCGGATTACCATAATAAAATTATTTTGTATGGAATAAAAATGAAGCATTCCTAAAAAACATATTATGATGAAGAGAGAGTTCTTTAGGTGGTTACCATCTTAAAGAAATTTATATTGTAATCATCTTTTGATAATCTCTAATGTAATTAATAACAATCTTCTCCCCTTTCCTGTAAGTTCTTACCAAAATCACAAAAGAACAAAAAAAGATAAAATATATGTCAGACCAAGATCTCAAATCCATTCATAATTCTCAAGAAATGAAAGCAGTTAAAAAGCTTTTATATGATCCATATTTTTGTTTACTGATAACTATAGCAAAATTCCAAACAATTATTTAATTATGGAGTTGGGAGAAATAGTAAATCAGAAAGATCAGACAAGTGAGCATTATCGCATAAAGGATTTGTCCTTTGGAATTATATTATATGTGAAGTGTATTTCATAATATTCATTCATTTGTTTGTTCATTTATTTATTTAACATATATTCCTTGGATACCAAATAAATATTAGTCATTATTATAGACCCTTACCTGGTCTGCCAGAAAGTGGAAAGAGCCATATAAAATGAAAAAGCAAATATTTAAATATACTGACTATATTGAGTATAACAAAAGCCAAGTGTCTCTTAGGTTGAGAAGTTGCAATAAGAATGAAGATAAATTGGGGCGCTTAGGTGGCTCAGTCAGTTAGGCATCTGACTTCAGCTCCGGTCATGATCTCGCAGTCCATGAGTTCGACCCCCACGTCAGGCTCTGTGGGACACCTCAGAGCCTGGAGCCTGCTTCGGATTCTGTATCTCCCTCTGTCTCTGCCCCTCCTCCCCCAATCTCTCTCTCTTTCTCTCTCTCTCTCTCTCTGACTCTCAAAAATGAATACATGTTAAAAAAATTAAAAAAAAGAATGAACATAAACTAAATCCTATTACATTGTACTGGAATCAGGGATATCCGTTTATACTTATGTTAATTTTTTCCAAGATAGACAGAAAGGTAGAAATGGATGTATAGATATCGAAGTAGATAGAAACAGATATACTTATCTATCTATATCTATCTATATAGATAGTTATAGATAACACTCTAATAGTGATACACATACCCAGAATCAATCTATGGCTTCACATTATTCCTCTATTAAAAAAATAATAATAATAACAGGTCTCCTTTCAGCAATGCCTGATTTCAGGGTTGTAGCAGAGAAAGAATAGATGAGTCTGGAACAACTTTTTATGTAAGAAAATAAGAAAGTCTCAATACATGATGAAGACATGCCAAAGAACACTGGACTTAACTTGAACTGGCTCTCAATAGCCAAAACTAAGATAACTTGAGCAAGAAAGAAGCAATGATGGTAATGGATTAGTAAGATTATGTAAACCAAATACACAAGAACACATACTAATATAAATTCATAATTGAATAAATAAATGAAATGGAGAGAAAAAAATATCTACCATATAGTAGAATTGTAACTAGTATATGTAGAGGAAATCATGGGTATAGAAACTCAGTACTTGGCAAATACCATATAATTGTTTCAGGTCAGAATGCTACAATTGTGGGTGAAATTATGGTGAGAAAAGAGATATTTACATAGTTGTTCAAGTATATACCCCCCAAATATTTATTTTAAAGACAGTAACTTTAAGATGGAGAAATCTGGTGGAGAATACCTTAACCAAAATGATCAGAGTTAACATCATCAGAAATGGGACAGGGTGACATCTGTATGTCCTGGTATAATGCATCAAGAAAAACAAGTTCATTCTGTTATTGTTGTCAGTACATTGTCTAAATTTAGCCATCGGGAAATATCAGAGAAACTCAAATTTCAGAAGTTTACAAAACAACTTGCTTCTACTCTTTAAAAGTACCAAGGTCAAGAAAGTCAAAGGAAAATTGAGAAACTGTCCTAAAATTAAAAAACAAACAAAAACCAAACCAAACCAAACAAACAAACAAAACCTAAAGCAATGTAACAGCTAAATATAATATGTGACCTTATTTTGGACCTGGTCAAAGACGATTAGTGGAAACATTAAGAAAGTGGGAATAAGGTCTGTAAGTTAATGACTAATAACATATCAATTTCAAGAATTATACTGCTAGGCATGATGTTAATATTTGGGGAAACTAAGTAAAGAGTATACAGGAATTCTTCGCAGTAGTTTTACAAAATTTTAGAAGTCTGAAATTATTTTGAAATGCAAATTTAAAGATACTAATGAAAATAATCAGCCCTATTTAATGTTATTTAGCATTGTGCTAAGTTAGAAAATTCACCACCCATCCCTGAGCGATTTGATATTGCGGTGAATAAGATAGCAAATTAATGTAAACAAACAAGTAAAGGAGTGCTAAAAATGTGCTGAAAATTAGAAATAAATAATAACATGTAACTAGTGATATATATGATAGCTAGTGATAGCATGGAGGAGCACAGATCTCTATGAGAAAATGAAAGTAAAGCAGTAACTCTAAAATGGAAAAGAAGCAATTTGATTGAAGAACCAACGAGTTTTCCAAGACAAGGTGTTTGTGTAAAATCCCTGGCATAGAAACAAAGGTGTTCTACTACTGGAAAGGGGCCTAAGTCACAAAGACGCAGGAGGGCACTGAAGGGTGCCTGTAAATAGAGAGCAGGGCAAGTTTCATGTCATGGATGGCTTTTGCATCTTTGAAAATGATTTTTAATTCTATTATACCAGTAATTAAAGGATTCCAGGCAGAAGGAAAGTATGTTAGTTACAGTTAAAAAAATAAAAAAGGAAAAAAAAAGTTTTCCAAACTGAGACAATTTACATGGGAACAAGAATAAACATAATAATACCAATTAGGTAGCTATTTAAGTAAAAGTATCAAGAGAGAGTCTTTGTTAAATACAATAGGAGATATATTTAAGAGATGTTGAATTCTGAGAAACAAGAAGTATTGACAGATTTTGTGAATGTTCAGTATGGCAGAATCAATGACAGTACCAACTGGGGTAGAAGAACAAAAAATGAAACAGAGGACAAACTTCTATTTGAAACAGCATGAACTTGAGTCGCCTGTGAACCGTTCCAGATGAGACCTTAAGTAGATGTATGAGGATATAGCAAAGGAAATTTCTCAGAATATAACAAGGCCTTTAAACCTGTGGAACACATGAGAAGACTCCGGGAGAAAAGATACATCAAGAAGAAACACTTTCAGTAGAAAAGAAAGAAAGAAGTCGATTATGTGATTAAACACCAGTGCGTACTAAAGGAGACTTTTTAAATAATTATTTTGTTGTGTATTTTCTTCTTCTTCTCTGTATCCCCCTTCCTGCCCCTTCCCCTCCCCCCTCCTTTTCCCTCTCCCTCACTTTCTCTTTCTTTTTCCTCTTCTAAGGGAAGTTTAGAAAATGAGATCCTAACTGTAGAAAAATAAGAGGTCAATATAAACTTTCAATAGGTAAGGAGATACTCATTAATGAAGAGAAAGCTCTGGTAGAATAAGAGACAAAGTTGAAGGACTGTATTTTGCTTTATAGAAGGAACAGTTCTTTTACAAAAACGAGAAAAGAAGACAGGAGCACAGGTAGACAAGTTGCAAAATTTGTTATGGGAAGATGAGGTTGGTCTTTCCTGATGAATTCTATTTACTTAATAGGGGGAAAGGCCACCACCATAGTATTATATTTGTGGTAACTTTGGAGGAAATTGTCCATATGAATAGTGTGAAAATGAATACATGGATAGCTTGGCACTATTTAGCTTCCTTTCAAAATTTTTAATTATGAATTTAAAGTATGAATGTAAAGTTTAGTTATGTGGTTTTTCTCCTGGAATTCTTGAGCTCTTTGGATGCTAATACATCCAAAGATGGAATCAATTAGCTCATCCCAGTAACTTGTCTAGAAAGAAGTGAGATAGATCTGAATTATCCTTATATTAAAGAATCTCTGAGGGGCGCCTGGGTGGCTCAGTCGGTTAAGCGGCCGACTTCAGCTCAGGTCATGATCTCGTGGTCAGTGAGTTCGAGCCCCGCATCGGGCTCTGTGCTGACAGCTCAGAGCCTGGAGCCTGCTTCGGATTCTGTGTCTCCCTCTTTCTGACCCTCCCCCATTCATGCTCGCTCTCTGTCTCAAAAATAAATAAACGTTAAAAAAAATAAATAAATAAATAAAGTAAAGAATCTCTGGAAAGAATAACAAAAACCAAAAAATCCTAGACCACATAAAGAGAAAGTTAGTCAAAAAAAAAGCAAAAGAGACAAAAACATGCTATTGCAAACTTAATCAACTACATATAATTTAAGAAGGAGAGGGAAGTAGATATATATTTTTTCACTGAGGATTAGGAAATCAGAACAAGAGTTGAAATTTTGTATGCTAAGCTCTATACTAGGTACAAAGAAGAAATAAAATACCTAGCATATACCTAACATATAGTATTTAATAGGAACATATCTAGTAAGTACATAGAAATATATAAATAAAAACAGATTCATCCTATTTATATTGAATGACTATTATATGTTATCTCATTTATCCTCACACTATTCCTATAGGTTAAGTTCTACTAATTAGATAAGTTAGTTACAAAAAAGATAGTGTAACAGAAAGAAACTGAATATCCTAATTAAAATTTGATTTTATTAAGTGACAAATCTATAACCTGGAACCTAGTCTCCCTAATAATATCAAACTACCTTCTGAACAACAAAAGGTGGGGCGCGTGGGTAGCTCAGTCAGTTAAGCATCCCACTTCTGCTCAAGTCATGATCTCACTGTCCCTGAGTTCGAGCCTTGCATCAGGCTCTTTGTTGTAAGCTCAGATCCTAAAGCCTGCTTCAGATTCTTTCTCTCCCTCTCTCCCTGTCCCTCCCCTGTTCTTTCTCTCTCTCTCTCTCTCTCTCAAAAATAAATAAACATTAACAAAAATTAAGCAACAAAAGGAAAAGATGAGGTTGCTTGTGTGTGTGTGTGTGTGTGTGTGTGTGTGTGTGTGTGTGTATATATATATATATATATATATATATATATATATCATCTTAATTACCACAGTCTATTAACACGGAGGGGGTAATGAGGGGAGTTTATTGTTTCTTAATAGTTTAGAATTAGGAATTTGAACTGATATCATTTTATTAACTAAAATATGATAGACTGTCTAATGCATGTGTAAACCTGGTGTCATTTTTGGAAACTGCTATATTTCCCCTTAACCTCTCTTCATTCTACTTTACCAATTATTTTGCTTTTTTTAATCTCTAAAGACTGAACCTAATATTTAGTTCTTAGATATGATTTTTCAGATGTGAACTTTACTTAAATAATAGCAAAATATATGCTATAACATGCAAATTTGATAGCAAATCAAATTTTAAAAGAAAAAAATGCCTTTCAAGGACATCTCCATAATGATAAATGAAAAAGAAAAAATATATATCTTTGATATTTTTTTCTATTCTTCTATCCAAATTCTCCTGATCCTTAAAATGAGATTAGCATGCTACTGAAATCTCAGGAGAAAAACCCTTAGAATTGATAGTTCCATTGCCAACACCACACATATAGACAACTCAGATTTTTAATACATTGGAATTGTAACCATTCTATTACTTTGAAGAAGTGATTACACTTGACAGACTTTGTGTTAACCTTTCTTAGTATGTCAGCTATTTTTTTCTTCTCAAATCATTTTATAAAAATGATAAAAAAGAAACAAGAAATCCTCAGAGAATAAGAACAAAGTTATAAAAATAATCAGTTAAAAAACATTTAAATTGCCGCTTTACTTTCTAACAAAAAATTAAACTTTAATAATTTAGGAAGTGTGCAAACTCTTGAACAATAGTCATGAAAATATAAAGTACAGATCTGATAAAATTCCTCTGACTTTTATCAAATGTGTTTAGACTGGAAATAATGGATAGCCTATTTCACAAATCTCCTGGGTTCATAGTAAAAAAAAGTTTCTGTTCCTTAGGAAAGGAAGTAAAATATATTGGATACAAAAAAAGCATTGAGATATACTCATCTACAGCATTCTAACATAGGAATTAGCTTGAAAAGTTTATTAAAACTGTACTTAGGGAAAAAAATAGAGCAAAAGTATTTGGGTTTGGTAAAGACACAAAAGCAAAACTAGAAAGTTACATTTTTGTCAACTCATACTTGAATTGGACAAATTACAAGAGGAGAATAACAGTGGAATTTCTATCCATTGAAATTGTTTGCTATTTAGTTTTTAGATCATTGTTTCAAGTTGCTTTCTTGAATTTGCTGATTGTGTGGCATTTAAATTGATCTTACTCTTCACACTGATTTCCTCTAGTTTCTTTTTCAACTTATCCCTCAATGACATTCTATATTTTCAATAGGTACTCAAAGAATGTGTGTGTGGAACTGAAGTAATCATTAGTTAGAATCTACAAACTATTAAGGAATATATTATCTGCCTTCTTAACATTTGAGATCTAATTATCTTGATATTTATAACCTGCATTCTCCTGTATTTTCACTACTTTCTTTTTATTATTCTGAAAAGCTTTAATATACATAATTTAATAATCTTTGTATTAGCTAGGTTTACATTGGCCCTTTACCTCAATTTATTACATGGATGATGACTTTCAACTATGTTCCCAATTCTAAAACCTGAACTAAGAATATGATATTTCTTACCTTCAAATAAATTAAATTTTAGTCTAAATGATGAAGAGAGTCTACACAACTGGATTCATCATAAGTTAAAAAGGATTATTGGAATGAAAATGTTAGAAAATGCTACAATACAGGAGTATGGAACAAAACAAAATGAAACATCCCATTCGGGTGTTGCAGAATAATATGGGGGCCTCTTTTTTCACCCAAATAATTTTTGGAACTTCTCCAAACCTTTACCCTACTATAGCATTGCATTCCTGCTTTGATTTGATCCCATCATGTGTTTTGCATTATATTCTGTCTTCTTTTCCCCTCCCTGTTCAAGTAATTATTTCCTAGTGACAGATTCCTTCATAGGATTTTATGACTGCTTCAACACCAAAAGTTACAATATGATACAAGCCAGACTATGTCAGCAAGTGAGTTATCAGTTGCAAAAAATTTCCCCAATTACAATTTAGAAAATATGTCAAATCACATGAAAAGTTGAAAGAATATACTTGTCACTCAATCTCAGTGTGTGTGTGTGTGTGTGTGTGTGTGTGTAAATTTTGTTGATCTGATTCAAAAATTACTTGTAAACATGATGATTCACCAAGGGACAGCAAATTATTCATTACTTCCAAAAGGGCAAGATAGTACATATGTTAGACTTTGTGAGCCTTGTTGTAGTCTTTGTCACAACTACTAAACTCTTCTGATGTAGCACAAAAGCAGCCATAGACAATAAGTAAATGAATGGGCTTGTCTGTGCTACAATAAAACTTGTTTCATAAAATTTTTATGTATCATAAAATATCAATTTCCTATTGATTTTTTTCTACCACTTAAAAATGTAAAAAGCATTCTTAGCTTACAGGTTGTACAAAATAGGCAATGGGACAGATTCAGTGGATGGGCAGCAGATTGCTGACCCCTTTGTCCCACCTATAAATACTATTGGGTATGTCTCCTAAAAGCAATGGCAATGTCCTACAGATACACACACACACACACAAATATTATGTGTGGACATTGTATTAAATACATTTTAATTATACAAGTAATACAGGAATGTATTATCCTTGAAAACAATCAAAGAATTCTAAATGGTGCTTTGTTAGTTCATCCCCAATTCTTGTTATCTGTGTGGTTTACATACTCCTAGACACTTTCCAAAGCAATCACATAAGTTTATAAAACAAGTGCTATTGCATATTTTGCTTATAAATCATCTGGGGAGTAAATGCATAAACAATAGGTCTGCAATTAATTTACTCGCTTTAAGAGGGAACATGCTGGAGACAAAGGAAAAAGACAGGTTTCTGTAAATATGCTACAGACAGACTTCCTGGCAAACGAACTCCTGATTTTCCATGAGGGAATTCCCCTACCTATGAAATGCGTTCAGCAGAAAGAACATTTACTTTTAGGATGACTTATGGTAAACAAACCTAAAATCCTTTGATATGGGGCATAGTTTTATGGATCATCCAAAGACAAAAAAAAGATTTCATGATATGAATGTTTCCCCTGCATAAGTGAGGTAACTGCACACCTTACTTAAAAATATCATGTTGTCTTTGGCTAATGTACATCTGATGTTGGAATCAGTGGCCAAGGGGGCATCCCAGTAGACCTGACTGCATCCCACTTCACCTGTCCTTCGCAATAATTTTTAACCTTGAGATTATTATTTGCATAAAATCTCTGAAGCATGTCAGTCTGAATTGTTAATGCGATACTTTGTGTGTGTGTGTGTGTTTACACCATACAGCATATTTTAATTTTCAATTTAATATGATTTCTAGAACCTGTTGATTCGGTACATGTTAATTCACATCATTCTGTTAACGCTTCAATATCTTCAATATGCCGTAGTTTATTTTACCTTTTCTCTATTGATGGACATTTAAGCTATTTATAAAGATTTGACTACCACCAAAAAAAGCTGCATTAGACATGCTTGCGCAACATTTTATGGGTACCTATGTTAATATTTTTCCAAGACAAACGATGACTTAAAAGAAGTTGCGTTTATAAGGTATGCATATTGTAAAATTAAATAGATGTTAAAAATTGCCGCCTAAAGTGGTTTTACATTATGGATGGCAATTTGATATTATTAAACTGTCATTTTTTTTCTAAAATGTTGGATGAAAAATATGATTTCTTGAGATCTTATGTGCCACAGGAAGAAGTTAAAATTGATACAACTGATTTAGAAAAAAATACGGGGGTGCCTGGGTGGCCTAGTCGGTTAAGCGTCCAACTCTGGGCTCAGGTCTTGATCTCACTGCTTTGTGAGTTTGAGCCCCACGTCAGGTTTGGTGGGCTCTGGGCTGACAGCTAGTGGCTGGGAGCCTGGAGACCGCTTCAGATTCTGTCTCCACCTCTCTGCCCCTCCCCAGCTCATTGTATCACTTCCCTTCTCAAATAAACATTAAATAAAATTTAAAATAAGCTTAAAAATAAATAATTAATTAAGTAAATATCCACATTTCTTTGCCTCTAAAATTCCTTAGTGATATGCCTTAGATAAACCTATGCATATACTCTTTATATATATGCCCAAGTATTTTCATATCAACTTTGTTCCCAAGCACCCAAAATTGCAGACAAACTAAATGTGTACAAAAAAGTAAAACAAAAAAAAAACCTGTCATTATATAAATGATGAAATATTATACAGCAGCAAAAATAAATAAACTACAGATACTGTAACAATAAGGAATGTTTCCATAAATACATGTTGAACCAGAAAGTGTGTCACAAAAAATACAAAGAAAATAATTTCATATAAGTTGTCAAAACTGGGAAAACTTAGGCATGTTGTTTAGTGAGGCATACATAATGTACCTTTTTGAGGCGCAGTAATAAAATTATACCAAACGGTAAGTTAATGAGTGTTTCCCTCAGGAAGGGACACATGGAAGATTCTGGAGTACTGACAATATTCTAATTCATGGCCTAGTCTGTTTTACACAGTTTGGTTGTATATGTAGTTAAGCTCTACAAATGTGCTTGATTCATTCTTTTGCATTTCAAAATAGAATGGTCTATATCATAATTTGCTTTAACTAATTATTAAAGTTTTATGAATCTACTGCTTTGTTCTCTCAGTAAATGCATATTTGTACAGCTTTATCATTCTTCTATTCAGATATTTTTATTTTCCTAAATGATTTCTAGGAGTCCTACTATAATCATTTGTCATACATGCTTTAAATATTTTCTCCTGGTCTGTCAACTATCTTTGAAATCTGTTTATGATGTCTTTACTAGTGGGGAAGACTCTAGATTTAATGTGGTAAGATTAATCAATTTTTTCTCATGGCTATTGATTTTTGAGTCTTGTTTAAGAAAGCAAGAGAGGGTCATATCTTATGTAAGTGTAGTGAGGGTGGGAATTTGGGTAAGAACAAATGAACAGTGATCAGCTAGCAATATGTGGATGAATATCTCCTAATGAGAATGTTCTCCCCTCCTGACAAAAAAACGTTCTGACTGCAAACAGAGCAACCTTACAATAGTATGAAACTCTGTCCTCCTCCAAGAAAGTTGCTCAGTAAAAACATAGGGTGTAGCAGAGACTTGCCTTTCAAAAGGTGTATATATATATATATATATATATATATATATATATATATATATCAACAGTCATTTAGGGAAATAAGAAACAACAACATTACAAGTACAGAGGAAAAAAGTTACAATAAAATAAAATGTAAAATAAAATAAAATAAAATAAAAACAAATGGAGTATCTATACAATAGCAAAGAAGAGACAGTATAAAGCAAGAAGAAAAAGACTTCCAAATGAATATAAATATACTCAGAGGGATGCAAGAAGTTACTCTGTCCATAGAAAAATTAAAAAAAAAAAGAAAGCTAAAAATGAGATCTGTGAAATAATAGAGATGTGATCATTTGTCAATAAGTCATGACTAATGAAATACATGTAGAAGCAAAAGCATGAAATATTCTTAAACATAAGCTAACACACTAAAATAAATGAGCTCAAATGAATAGCACAAATATCCATCCTTTTGGACACCTTCTACTTGCCCTTGCTGTTTTTTTCCTCCCTTCTCTCCTGTACTTTCTGCCCTGGAAAGTGCTTGGTATGGATTCCATCTACAAGGGAGTCCCTTTTCCTTCAGCTGCTGGGTGAATTCAGTGGGGGAGAGTGAACGATTTGGATTTGAAGGAAAGCAAAGAGCAAGATCGGAGTATTTAAAATTTAGCTTTTGACCAGCGACTGGCTTCGTCCCTAATATATAGATTATTGCTCTCTAAAGATGGCTCTAGTCTTGTCTTCTATAGTTCAGCCAAGTTCCCTGCCAGTGGCCCTTTAAACCAATCTCTATTGTCACTAACCAAGGGCTATTGCCTCTCCCTTGTTTTTTTTTTTTTGTTTGTTTTTGTTTTTGTTTTGTTTTTTTCTGACCCCCTACACAACTTTGTAAAGAGTCTCCAAACCCTCCCTACATTATACTTCTTTAATTGTACCAGCAGTTTCTTTTTATGACCCTGACTCATACATGAATTTCCTAGTTACAGAAATCAATAGACTTAGAGGTTTTTTTTTTTTTTTCTCTTTTTCTTCTTCTTTTTTTTCATGTTCAAAGCTAGAAGGTAAATATTTTCTACTAAGAATTTGAGGCAACTGAAGTGACAGTTTGGTTTAGAGCTGAGTTATAGAACTACAGCTATTAGAAAATATAGTTTCATTTTTCTGACAGTTTGTTCTCTGCTGTCTAGGGGATTTACATTTTCTTTTCCTATGGATAAGGTCAGAGTATGATGGATTAAACATTAAGAATAACTTTAAAAAAATCGTTTAAACCAAAGCATGCCCCAAATGACAATATCTCTGAAGGTTTCTATTTTTAAATTCTTCATTTAAGGTCAGTGATTTGGAAATCCAGTCAAAATCTTGTTACCAAATTAGTGTACTTATTGATATTAATAAAATATTAAGTATTATAGATGATCATCTAAGCCAGTTTTTGACACAATGCCTAGGGTCTTGTAAACCAAGGAATGACAAGGTGCTAAAATGTAAGCAAAGCATTTATTTTGGGGTCTTAGAATTAGAATTTGGGGAGCATAGATTGAGGTAGAAAACTAAAAAGTGTTCCATTGAGGAAGTCATTTAGGGTTTTTTTTTTTCTTTAATAAAAATTCAGAAATTGCAATGAATTACATAAGTTGTCTTTCGATTATTCTGATTGGAGGGTAAGTTTGAATTTACAATTCATTACCTTACTTAGGTCACTTCATCAGTTTTTAGGAAAAAAAAAAAAACACACTTTTCATTGTCCTCAGAAATTCCTTTATCAGCATTTTCCCCATTTTGGTTTCTCCTGGCATCAGCAAAAGCTCAGCAGTTCAACAATATGGAGCTGTAAAGACAAAATAGAGTTACTTAGGTTGCCTTGTCAGCAAGGCCTATAGCTTTCCCTTCAGACTTTGAGTAACCAGCTTTTGGCAATTCCTGACTTTCCCTTTTTATTTTTGAATTTGAAAACAGAGAAAGAAGAGTAAATGCATATGTGTCTTGCTCATGAAAGCAGGCACAAACAAGATGGAAAACAGCCAAAGCAGAATGGTAACAGAGAAAATATAGTAACAGCTGATTAAGAGGTAAAGTTCTCTGCCTTTGGTGGATGTAGGAGAAAATACAGAATTGTGAGGACAGAGATACTGGAACAAAATCCAGGTCAGTCTTTACACAGAGAAGAATGATTTAGGATGAGAAAGAACAAAGAGTGACCAAATGGCCTTTTCTCTTTGACTAGGAATTCTACTCGAAAAGTCTCTCTTCCCTCTGGACATCATGGTAAGATAGACCGAAGTCTCTGGCTAGCTATACATTCATGGTTCTAGGTCAAGTAGGAAACAAATTTGGTACTATTTTACTTTCAGGCCATGCAAAATTGTGCCCCTTTGTCACCAAGAATATTAAACACATTGCAAAGCATACATAAAACAATCAACCCAAAGCTGGACTTTAAGGGTATTGAGCCAACTTAAAATTTTAGGGCTCAAATGTGGGGTTGCTTCTTGGTTTTTCTGCTTTGAGAAATAACAAGTATATGTCTATCATGTGCGGACTTCTTTTTAAAATAAACATTATAAAAGGTAGTTTATCACTAAGCCAAAATGAAAGAAAATTAAAGTATCAGAATGACTGTGGCTCTAATATTTTAGCAGGAGTATTTTATATGCATTATTATATCATTATTATATCATTATTTTATATGCATGCTGAAGATAAATGTTTAGAAAACACCATGTACAATTTTAAATAATGCAGAAAATGTTAAAATATTAATATTTTCAAAAAACTTTTATCTTCCCATTATGTCAGCCTTCTCAAAATTAATCATATCATACAATATAATTATTTAAACATGAAACTATTCCAAGAAATATAGAAAATACAATAAGGATAGCACATTTTGATAGGTATTCTTCTCACTGCAGAAATAAGAGAGATATGATAAATATTTTCTTCAGTGACTAATTTAAACACCCAATATAGAGATAAATAATCTGTTATTAATATTCATTTAAAAATTATTTAAAAGTTATCAAGGGAAATTGAGTTCTGACAATTTAGTTTTACTATTCAGAAGCTTCTATTACTAATTAAAATTATGTTTTCAATTATTCAAATATTTACACTTTCAAAATAACATTTACATTTAACTCTTATTTATACTTTACTAATTTTGTTCCATTGGGAAAATAAAATATAATTATACATATGAAAATATATGATTATATAGATGATCAAATGCATATCACTAACTAGGCAAACTTTTCTGATGTAGGTTGCATTCAGAACAAAATAAAAGAAGTAAGTATACTATGTAAGTATGCCTCTTATACAGCAGAAATTTACTTATTATTCTGTCCATTGTCATAATTCTGAATTGGTCTTTTGCTGACTTCTAGTCCAGTCCCAAAATTTTGGCATAATATTCACAGTGCAGCAGAGATTTGCAAGAAGCATTCTGTGCAAGTGAATTGAAGTACTGATTTAATTTGTCTACATATTTTTAGAGACTCATTATCAACACATAGAATGCTGGAGATGTAATGGCTCAAAGAAACTATAACAAAACAATATACTTAAAAATTTAAGTTGACAATGACCCAGTAAAAAAAAAAAAGGGGGGTGGGGAAGAGAAAGTAAAATCTCTATAGAGAAGACCATTAGAATAAAAAATACAAAATATACTGTCAACATGGAAACACAGTAAAATAAGTAAAATAAAAATAGTAATATTCAAGAAATAATAGAAGAAAAATTTCATGAAGCAATGTAAAGTGAAGTTGTTGATCTAGAAGCATTTAATAAAAAATAATAAAAATACCAAGACACCGTTCGATAAAATTACTAAGCTTTAAGTGGAAGAAGAACAAATAACATTGGAAAACCTAAGTGGTCTTCTGCTCAGTTTTTCCACAGCAGAACATTATCTAGCCACTTTATGTAAAAGCATAACTCAACAGTTTTACACAGAGTCAAATGTCCTTATCACATGAAACGGCCATCATCAAACATTCACGTTAGGGAAATAAAGCAGGCATTTTTTGTTTGTTTGTTTGTTTGTTACAACAGACTATTAAAAGATAAAGTTATACCAATGAAAATATAAAACATTAAAAATTGTGTCCTCAGGAGCTGATAAAAAACGACTGAAATATATCTGTATACTTATTGTGAGGCTTAGAATAACAACGTAATTTTAATTAACTTTTAGGATATGGACTTGCCGTACCTAATAATGATTTGTTGAGAGAGGAGAGAAGAAGCTATAAAAATTATTTTTATGAATCCTGTTTAAGGTAGAATATTTTTTAAAAACATGTGTTTCTGGGGCGCCTGGGTGGCTCAGTAGGTTAAGCGTCAGACTTCAGCTCAGGTCACGATCTCGCGGTCTGTGAGTTCGAGCCCCGCGTCAGGCTCTGGGCTGATGACTCAGAGCCTGGAGCCTGCTTCCAATTCTGTGTCTCCCTCTCTCTCTGCCCCTCCCCCGTTCGTGCTCTGTCTCTCTCTGTCCCAAAAATAAATAAACGTTAAAAAAAAAAAAAAAAAAAAAAAAAAAAAAAACATGTGTTTCTGCTTTTCCTTTTAGTTGAGAAACCACCCATCTAAAATTTGTATACGGTGTGAAGTAAGAACGGAAATTTTTGCTTCCATAAGTTTATCTAGTTTTTTCAGCTTTGTTGTAAAGATATTTCTTTTCTATTTATTTTCCCTTTGACATTTTAGATAATCCATCATAAAGATGTGAACATATTTATAGATGCTCCATCAATTTACTTGCCATTCATTATGCCAATATAACACTCTCTTGAATAATGCAGCTTTATAATAAGTCTTGAAATAATAATGTGAGTCCTCTGACTTTATTTTTTTTCCAAGACTGTTGTGGTTATCAGGTTTCTTTGTATTTCCACATTAATATCCATATACACCTTAGCATGGAATTGTTTGTTTCTATTTTGTATTAAAAACTGCTGTAATTTTTACTGACATTGAAATGAATTTACAGATCAATTTAAGAAGAATGGGCATTTTATTGATAACATTTCATATGAACCTGTATTTCTCCCCATTTTCTTTCTTAAATTTCCTCAGTAATTTTTGTAATTTTCAATATAAAATCTTGCATATATTTTGTTATATTTATTCCTAGATAGTATATGCTTTTAATTATTTTATTATGAATATAATTTTTATTATAATTTATTTGCTTCTTACTCATATGTAAAAATACATTATGCTTTTATATATTACCTTATTTGTTACAAAATTGTTACAATTATGTATTATTTCTAGTAGCTTTTCAAGTAGCTTCTTTAGTTTTATTTGCATGAGCAATCATATCATTTGCAAATAAAGACAATTTTGTTTTTCCTATTCAGTCATTAGGCTTTTATTTTTCTTGTCTTTTTTATTAAAGTTTGGGCCTATGGTAATATGTTGACAATAAGTAGTAACTTTCAGGGAAATTATCCAATATTGTACCATTAAATATTATCATAAACATAGATGTATTTGTATATTGTAGAAATAAACATATAACACCCAAATGAGAGTAAACTGAAGCTATTTATTCATAATTAGTTATAAAAAGTGTCAGCGACAATCACTTTTGTTTTGCAGAGACTCAAATTCAGGCAGGGGAATGAAAAGGCACTATAGCTGAAGAAAAGGGAAAGCTTCAGAATATTGTAGTTATAGAGAAGCTGGAGGTGAGCTAAGTAGAAATGAGGTAGCTGATGTGAATCAGTTTAGGGAGATATTTAATCTTCTCTGGTTGATCCTAAGTTGGCAGCAAGGGGGAAAATAGAGAAGATGCTAGTTACTGCCAAAATCATGTCTGTTCTGGGTGAATTGATACAGAAGTTGTGGTTTGATTTCCTGGGCTTTTGCTTCAGAGATTGTGGGTTAGAGTTCTATTCTCATATATGATATGACCTCCCCACCCTCCCCAATTTGGTCATTATCTTGCCTGCAAGAGACTGACTAATTTAGGGAAGGCTAGGGATTCAGATATTCCCTATTTGAGAATGCTTCAATTGTGTCCATTTTGGAGAATCATATTATGAGATCTTCTTGGATATTTTATAGTTTTATAGTAATTTCAATCTTCTGAAGAGAAAGTGGCTGTAAAAAGGCAGTTAAGACTTTGGATGGAATGCAACGGGTTAGAGTCATGATCATTATAACAAAAACAAGAACAATCAATAGTTACTGTAAAATGCTTCAGAACCAGGAGTCCCAATTGCCCAACTCACTCCAAAAGAATAAATCCTACACGCTTTTAGGGTCAGCCTTAGAGACTTATGTAGCTTATTCCTGAAGGCAGTGAGAACTTGTTTTATCTTGCTTTAGTAATCATATATATTTTTTTAATTTATATTTTATAATGCCTTGACACCTTGGGGCTCTGTAGACTACCCCTCTTAGGGTTAGCTAAGTCCTAGAGCTAGTCATCAACTTGCTCCTGGTTATGCCTTTTATATGCAAACCAACCAATCTGTAGTACTAGATAACTAGAGACCACCCATATAGCTCAGAGCACCCAAATCCTTCAAAGGATTCAATCCTAAACCTACTCAGCTGCCTACTCTGCCTCATCCATTCCTTCCCCAGAAAAAGCACAATAAAGACTCTGGCCCATGCTTTCCTCTTGTTCCTCCTTCCTCCTGACTGACTGGTGCTTCTCTATGTTCCCCTGCCTTGCTGCATGGGGTACCCTGCCTCATGTTTCTAGACATCTGAGTATTAAAAACCTCTTCCTTTTTGACAGTAATTTCCTTGCCTCCATGTGCCATTATATCCTCGTGAAAACAAAATCTTGGGTACATTTTAAAAACCCGCCTGGTTCACTGATTGAAATGTAAAAATATTAGCAGTAACAGATACCACCATGACTGGCTAACAAGAAATCTAGAGCAATAAATTCATCCATCATTACTTATTCCAATGAATTGAGAATCATCAGAGCTCTGTCTAGGGAGGAATTAAAATTTTTGATTACTTCTACCAAAGTTAGTGATAAGTGTCTTACAGGTTTTTGTTTTTTTTTTCTATTTTTATGACATCCCACCCTACTAGTGGGAACCCAGCTGTGATTGTTCACACAAACTTTGAGTCAGTAATTCTTCCAGGTGAAATGCTCAATAAACAAGGGAATCATTGATTTTAGAACTTGCATCTGAGTCAAAATTTCTAGCCATAATGATTTATAATGTTAGGGTCACACTGTGCAGACAAGTCTTAGACCATCATTTCTAAAAGTCATGAGGCATTAGTCTCATGACAGACATCCTGGACACAAAGAAAGTAGTATAAGAGAAAGCCACATGAAAATCTCAGAAAAGAGGAGTTGTTCAAGACCTGAGGTGGAGGGCACCTGGGTGGCTTAGTCAGTTGAGTGTTTGACTCAATTTCAACTTAGGTCATGATCTCATGGTTTATGAGTTCAAGCCCCACATCAGGCTCCACACTGCTGGTGAGGAGTCTGCGCCAGATTCTCTCTCTCTCTCTCTCTCTCTGTTGCAAAATAAATAAAGTAAAAAAAAAAAAAAAAAAAAAAAAAAAAAAAAAAAAAAAGACACGTGGTGGAAACCAGGGCCTTACATTGGCTGGGTTCCATATTTGGATTTCTGTTAGTCAGCTCCCATTGGCAAGTATTTGAGCCATTGTTCAATGAAGCTGGCTGAGTTTAAATTGAAAATAAACCAGAACCACCTAGATTTTAATCAATAGATTGTAATAATGTATTTGCTTTTCTGAGAGAGACACTAATAATGTCACTTTTAATTATTTTAATTATTTAAGGTCCTTTGTCCATTTTAGTGCAAGTGGAATGCCATCAGCTAAAATTCCCTATACTCTTGTTTGGTGAAACAAGAATTGTTCAAAAATTTTATCATGAGACTGATGATGGATGCTGCATATCCAGCAGTCAGTAAGACTGAAGGCATTTTCCAATGTTTGGGATAATCTAAGAATAGTATTAGAATGAAAATATTCTGAGTTGATGATGATAATAAATAAGGAAAGAAAAGAGAAAAAAAGGCAACTATGGGTAGATAAAAAGAAGAGGTCTGTGAAAATAGAAGAATTTTACTAATTTTACTAATTTTTTATATCTAACTGTATCTATACAGAGCGAGCGAGAGAGAGGAAGAGCACAAAAGCAAGCTCTCGGCAGTGTCTCCTTATAAAACTCTTCTTCATGATCTATCTTGGGTGTAAGCTGTTTACTATCAGGGATCATTAACTGGTTCCAAAGATCTTGTATCAGCAACTTACTTCCAAAGATCAGGTGTTTCTAAAGGATATCTGAGAAACTACAGTTTGAGGTCCCCTACTAGAATTGCCTTCGAAAAAAAATTTTTTTTTTTTTTTGCATTTCTGAGTAACTTCTTTAGTTGTGAAAAATAAATCCAAGAATTGATCCCCTGGAGTCCCCCTGTTGCATTTGTAAACAATAGTACTTATCAAGGTCCCATGAAAGTAACTATCATCAAATATTGGAAAATGCTTGCAAAATATCGCAAAATAACAAAAAGCTTCCTTAAGAATATGCAGTAATATGGTTTTAATCTTGATGATTGCACTGGATATAGTACAGGATTCCCTTGGTATATTGTTATATCTGAGTGAAGCAGAGCATAGTCTAATATCAGAGATAAAATCCCTAAAATCTCTAAATGCATGGTTGTTTCCCCTACCAATTTACAGGAACTATAAACGATATGTTCCCAAGGGAGTGAACTATATGGCCACAAGGGCTGGTAGAGGTATCTTCGGCCAAGGAAACTGAAAGGTTTCTGAAACTTTTCTTAATTTTTATTTAACAATGCCAGTGGTTCTTTAATCTTTTCCAGAAGATTGTAGATGATAAGGAGAGTGTACTTTTTGAGATATCATTGTTACAATGGTTAAGCTTGATAGACTAGTAAATACACACACACACACACACACACACACACACACACATATATATATATGTATACACACACACACATAACCAATGTACCATATATATTATATATGTACATATATATGTATAATATATATAATATATGTAATATACAATATATATAATATGTATAATATATATATTGGTTATGGAGTGCTTCTTCCTGTTCCAGATTTGGCTTTCCCTTTGAAGTGAAACTTTTAGTATAATGCTGTTGGCTTACTTGCCCCATTTACTGACTCTGCTCCAGGATAGTGGAGTGAAGTACCTATTGAGAGAGTCTGAAATGAAAACTTAGAAATGCATATCACCGACTAATTTTTGTGTTTTGCCACATGGAGACTCACAGAAAGCACCCATTCTGCTCTTCCAGGAACATGTGCATTGTCTGTGAAATGAGTCTTGCTCTGGTTCAGTGTTGCTTCTTGCTGGATGGATACGTCTATGGAACACTGAAACTCAAGTTTAGAAAGGTGACTCACATCGACAAGATGACACTATATTCTATAAGACCTTTTTTATCCATATAAAAGTTATTTTTTCTCTCTTCTTCCTTGTAATGAAAGCATAATAGTTCTGCATTTTTATCCTAATGTGCTCTTTTTAAAATTAATTTAGGAACTGGGGTGCCTGAGTGGGTCAGTTGGTTAAGCATCCAACTCAGGTCATGATCTCACAGTACATGAGATCAACCCTCCATCCAGCTCCATGTTGACAACGCAGAGCCTGCTTGTGATTCTCTCTTTCTCTCTCTCCCTCTCTTTTTGCCCCTCCCCTGCACATGCTTTCTCTCTCTCACAAAATAAACAAATAAATAAACTTAAAAGAATTATTTTAGGAACTAGCCCACACATACAATAATTAGTCTTTCTGCACAAAATTGTATTTATCTTTTATTATAATTAAATACAATTATTTTCATGTTCAATTTTATAAAATGTTTCTTTACCTGTTTCTTTATTTATCTATATACTTTAAAGAAATACCTGGAATGCTGTTCAACACATTTTTTAAAATGCTGATTATTTATTTTGAAAGAGATAGAGTGAATGAGTGCATGAACAGGGGAGGGGCAGAGAGAGAGAGAGAGAGAGAGAGAGAGAATTCCAAGCAGGTTCTGTGCTGTCAGCATGGATCCCACATGCAGGGCTTAATACCATGACCACAAGATCATGACTTGAGCTGAAATTAAGAGTTGGACATTCAACCAACTGAGTCACCCAGGTGCCCCAATGGAATACTGTCCAACAAATTTTGACAATGGTTGCTTCTTGATGGCAGAATTTGGGGTGATTAATTTAGTATCAGGTTCATTATTTTATACATTTAATGGCTTGATGTTTTAGTCCATTCAGGATGCCATAATAAAATACCATAAAACTGTGATTTGAATAACAAAAATTTGTTTGTCACAGTCTGGAGGCTGCAAAGTCCAAGTCAGGGTGTTAGCATGGTAATTGTGATGAAGGCTCCTTTCCTGGCATGCAGATGGCTGCCTTCTAACTATGTAAACATATGGCCAGGAGGGTGTGAGGGAGGGAGATGGAGAGATGAGACAGAGACACAGAGTGTCTGAGAGCCAGCTCTCTAGTATCTCTTCTTACAAGTCTCTTCTTCATGATGACTACTTATCCTATCATGAGGGCCTCATTCTTATTACTGCATCTAAACCTAATTATGTCCCAAAGGACCCATCTTCTAATGCTGACTTTGAGGATTAGGGCTTCAACATATGAATTCTGGGATAATACAAGTATTCAGCCCATAATATTTGCATTTGAAATTACTAAATTTCAAATTTAAAAATTACTTTTTAAACTAAAAAGTAATAGGGTCATCATTATTGATAAGAAAATAATTTGGGGAGGCGGGGAAGGGCTCCAGTCTTTGCTTTACTAGCTGATGAAATGCTCACATAGAGTTGAAAGTAATTGTTTACAATTTCCTTTTGAGGATAAAGAGTTTGCTAATTTTAAACCCAAGAAAATCTCAATAATCTATAGCCTAATGTCACTAAGTACATAAAAAAGTGTCATTCTATGAAATGTATAATATATCTGACAATGCATTGTGGAGATATCTAGAATTATTAGAATTACTAAAAGAGTTTAGCAAAGTTGATGGATATAAGATAAAATATCCAATTCAATTGCATTTCCATAACTGGGAAATATTTAGGAAATATAATTTTCATAAATATAGTTTAGTAGGTGCTAAAGTAAGATGATTTATAATAAAAAAGACAATGCATTCTTACCTCACCTTGTAGATGTAATCAAGAACATGAATATGAAAGATAACACTTTTAAAGTATGAGCTCAAATTGTCAAAATTATTGTTAAGGACATCTGCCCTTCCTGAATCAGCAATAGTTAAGGGAAAATAATCATAAACATAATGAAGGTATTTGCAAAAATATAGCAAACAACTGAAATTCATAACATAATAAGCTTCTATTAATTATTTAGAAAAAGACAAAAACATTAAAATAGGAAAATATATAGGCAAGCATTTTAAACAATAAAAATATTAATGAAATGAAAATATAAAAAAAAGTGCCAAAGAAAAACTATAACATGAGATATAACTTCACCATACTTCAGGTTACAAGTTGTTAGACTTGGTTCATCTTTGTGTGAATTAAGATTGAGGCAATGAACATTTGTCTATACTGCTTGTTAACATGAAATTGTAGTGATCACATTGTATAACAATTTAACATTATTTAGCATAGTAAATGTTAGCATTTAACAAAGTTAAGCATGCACAAACCTAGTAATCCATTAATTCCATTTCTAGACAAATCTTTTCTCATGTGCTTTGGGTCACAAGTACACAAATGGTCACAATAGCATTGTTAATTTTTTTTTAAAATGGCGTACCTGGGTGATTCAGTCAGTTAAGCACCTGACTTGATTTCAGCTCAGGTCATGATCTCACAGTTCAGTTCATGGGATTGAGTCATGCATCAGGTTCTGTGTGGACATTGCAGAACCTGCTTGGGATTTTCTCTCTCTCCCCCTCTGTCCTTCCCCAACTAGTGCACCTTCTCTCGTTCTCTCTCTCTCTCTCTCTGTCTCTCTCTCTCTCTCTGTCTCTCTCTCTCTCTCCCTCAAAGTAAATAAACTTTTTAGAAAATGGAAAAAAATAATGTTTAATAGTGACAGGAAAATTAAGCGTGATCTACTCATTTATTTGAATACAAACACATACATCAAATTGGATTATTCCAAGAACATTAGAGAGAAAAAATAGCAAAGTAAATCTTGAAGAGGAACAACTTGGTGGAAGAATTTCCTCTGTTTCCTCAGATATTAAGGCATTATAAGATACAATGCTTCAGACAGAACTATATTTATGAAAGTATAGACAAATCAATCAAGATTGATTAGAGGAGCCATAGACAGACTTATGCAAATGTAGATACTTAGCTTTTGTCAAAATTCCATGGTCCAATGTATTTAAGCTGATAAGGATAGAAATGGCAGTCCGTTCAATAATTATTATGGTACTGGTTGTATGCTTACATCAGAAACAAAAACAAAGAAATAAAAATCTTGGCTTCTAAAACACAGCCTCACCAAATCAACCATGCTAATTGTGGATCTAAAAATCAAGACAACAGCATATAGAATAAAACATAAGAGGTTGTGTTCATGACCTTAGAGTACAGGCAAATCAATTTTTCTTTAAAGAGTCCAATAGAAACATTTATTAGAGACTCGAAAACACACACAAAACAATTTAAAAGGCTAATAAACATAAGAAAACATGCCCAATAGCTTTAGTAATTAAAGGGCTAAAAAGTCAAATTGCAGTATGCCCACCCAAAAGGCTGATAATTCTTGAAAAGACCAAGTGTTGAAACAGATGTAGTTAAGTGGGAATACTCATATATGGCTGGTAGGGGCAGTCTCCCTTGTCAAACTCCCTCATCCCTCTGACATCTCTTGGGAGTTCACTTTTCAAATACAAACCAATAATCCCCAATCATCTCCTGTATTAGGGAGATGGCCTACTGTACCCCTGCCTTAATCACCCCAAGATCGGGTACCAAATCACTAGACAAATTAACCAATTCTAAGCCTAATTACTCTTCCATACTTGTTCCTTCCCACAGAAACCACAATAAAGGCTGTTGCCCAAAATTCCTCCCTCTCTCCCTGCCTTGTAACTGACCCTGGTGCTTCACTATGTGGTCCTCCTTGCTGTGACATGTTGCCTTCTCTGCGGAACTGTGAGTAAAAAGCTATCTTCATGACTGCACTTGTTTCCTGATCTGTTGGTCTTGCTTACCTCAGATTTTCTACTAATACACTGTAGTAGAAATATATTTACTGGGGCAGTTGGGTTGCTCAGTTGGTTAAGCATCCTACTTCAGCTCAGGTCATGATCTTGTGGTTCATAGGTTCGATACATGCATCGGGCTCTGTATTGACAGCTTGGAGTCTGGAGCCTGCTTCTGATTCAGTGTGTGTCTTTCTCTCTACCCCTCCCCCACTTGTGATCTCTCTCTCTCTCTCTCTCTCTCTTTCTCCTAAAAATAAATAAACATTAAAAAAAATAAACATTTATTTATCATAGGTAAAAGTTTAGGAAAAGATATTCTAAAAAATGACAAAGCACAATCATACACAGGTACCTGAAAAAGAATGAGACATTCAGAAGATCACAGGTTCAATGACATGGCTAGTGTGTGATTGGTGGGTAATGCAGAGGAGAATAAAGCTGAGTTCTAAGTTTGAGGTTAGAAAATTAGGGTAATATTGAGAAAAGAGCTGGAAGTTCTAATCACTTAATCTAGCGAAATCAACAATGGAGAATCCATGCAGAATAACATCTGGCTTTGTTTTTATTTTTATGTTTTTTTTCAAGTAAATTAGAAGCAGAAATATTTTGGATTTTTTTTGTCGTTGTTATTGCTTTGTTTTCTTTTGGTAACTTCTTGGTTTTGATTTGGGGATGTTTTTATTTTTAATTTATTTTTCCTTTTGTGATACCTAAAGACAACCTCTTGTTTACATGTTAAAATGTGATCATACTACTTCTTATATATATATATATTTATATATTTATAACTATAACTATATAGTTATAACTATATGATATGTATAGTTATATACAAAGTTATGTATATATAGTTATATATAAAGAATAATTAGGCAAAAATCCATCATAAGCAACCATATTTATTAGGTGATTTTGTATGCAAGATAGCATGTCATAGTCTTAAAGAAATACATTTCCTTATTAGAATAACCACTAACTCGAATTGTGTATCATTTCAACAATAAAAACTTAAAATACATATTCTGATAAAAGGGAATTTTGAATTTGTGAATGCTTGCTTTTCATCTGATTAAAAAAAGAAAAAAAAAGAAATGTTTATGTTTTAAAAGACAACCTATCTTTTGAGATCTGAAGAATTTTTGTAAATATGTATTAAAATCCTCTGTGCTTTGATTGGTTGACAAATTAACTTTCAATTATCTAGACATTAATATATTATATGTTTATTTAAGATATTTTATTACAGTATTTCTGACATATCTATCCATATCTATATCTAGACAATATCCACATGAACAGCAGAGTGGGAGCTTGATCCTGTTCCAAGGAGTTTGTTACTGAAATATGAAATATAGTTTCTTCATATAGTAGTTCATATCTAACCTTCTTCCCATTAGAAATTTGTGGTTGGTTGTTTTTCAGAAAAATTCTATCAATTTGATACAAAGTGTATCACAAATAGTATATAATGAATATTTCATAAACTGAAATTTTTATTTTGCTCCCGGTTGATAGAGCCGTCTTTTTTTTTTTTTTTTTTTTTTTTTTGTAAAGTAGACTTTGAGCCCAGTGAAGAACCTGAACTCAGAATCCTGAGATCAAGACCTGAGCTGAAATCAAGAGTGGAACAATTAATTGACCAAGCTACCCAGGTGCCCCTGTAGAGAATCTTATATATGAAGCTATATAAAATGAATTACTATTTAAATATATTCCAAATAGGTATTACAATAGCTTATATTTAAAAACTTGAAATAAGTGAACTAATTTATATTTAGGTAGGTAAAAACAAAGAGCACATTTCCATCATCTATATTTAAATACTCTCTATGTATTATAATTAAAGGCTGTTAGATTCTTGTATCTCTAAATTGTATACTATTACTTGAGAGAAAATAAATGTATATTTTCCCAGAAGTTATCACATAAACACAATATTAAGTAAAGTTCAAAATTGCAAGTAAAAGTAAAAATCAAGTAATCATTTAATTTGGAGCAAATACTAACACAAATTTATCATTATAAATGCACAGTAAACAGAATAGTCAAGTCTACTGGTTGCATCATGAATTATTTATCAACACTTAGAGGTGCATAATCAGAACAAGATATGTGAACTTGCTCTAGATTTTCAAGGATGAAAAAATTACATATTCAATAGCATTGCAAAATAAGAAAAAGGGATGATCTATTAAAATATTTTCCTGAGTAGATATCAGCTAAAAACCATGCCAAATACATATACACACTGGAATTCTACTGAAAAGTTTTCCACCAAAAATTAAAAAAAAAAAAATTCTTAAAACTTCCTAAAACCTTTGCATGTTAATTATATCTCAATGAAGATCAATTTAAAAGGCCCCAAGTGTTCAAAATTATAATACTAATAAGGAAATATGTATTAATTTTAAATTTAATTTAAAAAAATTGATATATGCTATCAGCATGGTGTCAGTAGGGGCCTGGGTAGCTCAGTAGGGAGAGCATGTGACTCTTAATCTTGGGGTCATGAGTTCAAGCCCCACACTGGGTGTAGAGTTTACTTGAAAAAAAAAATACTAAATTAGAATTGATTAATGGAATTAGAATTAAATTGTTTTTGATTATTTGGGGGTAATATTTTAGCTGTAAGTTTTTCAAGGTTTGTATTATGCAGTCAGCATTGATATATTTACTTGAGGAAGTGTACAGCCCAAAAAGTTAAAGATATTTAAGACATCATATTAATTATGCTTGCGTTTTTTATATAAATGTATTAAAATATATAATAGTAAAAGAATATATAATGTATAAGTTTATTGATTAACTGGCAAGTTGGATCACAGTTGCTCACAATATTATAACCAAAACTGAGATAGAAACTGGACTATATATAGTTTGACTAATAGAGAAAAAACTCCTAAAATGAAAAAAAAGAAAGCAATAGTGAATTCAATTGTGAAATAACTTGTGTAACTGATTTAAAAATAATATCAAATTAGAAGTAAAATAAATTCTAGTACAAACATTTAAGAAACATAAAACAATTTTCAGTAGTATGAACCTTTCTTAAAATTTTCAAAATGGATATTATAATTAAAAAATTAATTAGACGTTTGGGTCATTTTTCCCCTATGACTGATTCATAGTAAATTCCTCATCATCTCCCTTTTGAGATGTATACACCAAGTTAATATTTTCAATATCTCTAGAGATTCTTTATTTCATAGGGATTTGGTCTGTTATTTAAACATAATAAGCAGAGGGAATAAGTTCATGCTTATAAGTGCTTCTTTAGGCTACGGCAGGTCAATATCCAAACCCACACATACTTTTCCAAGGTGTTCTTGCTACAGGTACGTGCACACAGTGGCCACATGTGGACTATTATTATATAATATTCATATGACTCACCATTATTTTCTAAATTACAATCAGCCTTTATGGTAGTACTTGACTCAACAGCCTAAACATCATGTGACCCGGGGTTGATATTAAGTCCAGGGCTTCTGCCAGCTGCTCAGCTTTGTTAGGAATCTTACTGTGAAAGGTTTACTCAACATAACAAGGTTGACATTACTAGACTTTTAGAACACTTCTCCTAACAGTTCTTAAACTCATTTTGCAATTTTTTCTTTCTGTCTTCTTTCAGTTCAAAATAAAACACTTTTGCAAAAATCACACAAAGCTTATTTTTACACCCTAAGTGAAACGTTGCAGGATTTTTTACCAGAATACCAGGGAATCCTTGTCTCACTGCTTTGAAGAATGAAGAGGTGGACACAAAATGAACAGCAGGCAAAAGTTTATTAGAGTATGAGATTAGAAAGGAAGAATGGTGGGAAAGCTCTCTTTACAGAGAAGGGGGCATTCAAAAATGAATGCCCACCAACAATAGGCAAGGGTCTTTCTTTTATAATGTTCTGGTAGCTCTCCCCTTCCCTTCCACCTTGTTCCTTCCCAGGTTCTATCCTTATTGGCTGGATAACTCTAAGTAGTGACTTGTCCATTCCTGATTGACTAGTTTCCATTGTATGAGGGGTGGTCTATGGCCACACCCAACCTTTGGAGTAGGTGGTGTCAGTTACATTTCAAGAGGGATCTTAGCCTGAGGGAGTTTGCTGTGATCAGATGTCCCAGCCTTGCTCCAAAATATGTCTTTCTCCACCCGGGGACCTCTGGTCCTAATCCTTTCCCTCTCTGCCAATTTTATCTTATTTTATTTATTTATTGACTTATTCATTCATTCATTCATTCATTCATTCATTTATTTTCTTATCATACTAGAAGTGTTAGTGCGTACCTTCTCTACATTCAGTATAAAAATTAAAAAAAATAAATAAAAAAAAAACACCTGGGGAAGACATTAAACATAAGCAGAACACAAAACACAAAAATAAAACAGAAAAAAAAATTACACCAGTTAACATTTTCGATTGCAAAAATAAAATTATAATTCTTTGGAAATATTTTAAAACTGATTTAGGATATTATTTGATGAGGGAAACTTTATATTTTATTTTGTATCATAAGATTATAGAAGTTAAGATTTTTATCTGGGCAACTCCGTATGTTTTCATAATAGTAAGCCATATGAATTTTTGCAGAAAATCACATTAGTTTATAATGGCTCTTAACACACAACATCATAAATTCAAATCTATGCTAATTATGGATGTAAAAAATCAAAGCAATAGGATATAGACTATAAAGTAAGTGGTTGTTTATGGCTTAGGTGTAAAGAAAAATCAGTTATAAAAAAGTCCAACAGAAAGGTGTAAGAAACTTGAAAAGACATATAAACAATTCTAGATTTAGTAACAGGATACTGTTTTAAACTTCAAGTTTTTTTTTTTTTTCTCAAATAGTGTCATTTTGTCATGCGCCTCTGAAAATGAAAACCTCCAATACAAATCAATAATCATTTATCATAAGAATTAAATGTTACCTCAGAGGATGCTTTACAACTGAGCTTAGATGAAATTTTAATTATATTTTCAAGACACTTAGAAAGTTAACAAGCAAAGCCAACTCAAAACAACCTTTTGTTTCTACTGCCTACAAGTCTTGAGAATGGCTTTGAATATGTGCTCAAAAAGATGATTATAATTTGATTTGTTTCAACTTATTGGATTGAAATGATCTCATGTAAATTCTAGTCCCTCCCAACCTTGATTAAAAATATATTTGGGTTAAATCAATTGTGTAGAGTTTTGTGGAATGATAAACACCTTAAAATAGGAAAATTTTGTTTGAGTTAACGATAAGTCGAATACAGATAACAAATTCTTTGCAATTTCAGATTTGAAATTGAGAAGAAAACTACAACTTTATGTATCTGAACTTACTGTGACAGTGTCACAAATGATAGAAATAAAGTTTCACACTTCCTAAAGATTTTGAACATGTTCTTTGGTCATATTGTAAAATGTACTTAAAATACTAAATAATTTTCTACTACGAAAGGAAGCATTCAACTCGAAAGTCATACCTGTTTGGCAGTGTCTAGATATTGCTCAACGAGAATGATGCGGCAGATAGATATGTATGCCCACCGATGTAATCAACATGTCAAGAATAAATATTATAAATGGCAAAGACTACAACCTAGAAATATGAAAAAAATTTCAGTAGAATACAGACAGATAATATTAGGAATGAATTGAACTGAAGTGACTAAGCAATCCACATTTGTTCCACTGTATATGAAAGAAAACTACACTGTATTTGAAAGAAATGACATGAAAATGACTGAAATAAACTATTGGATTTAGCAACATTATGTCACCAGACACCTACATCTTACAAAAATTTGCTTTTTAAAAACCCTATCATTCAGGTAGTTATGATAGAATACATATTTTTTCCTGAACAAGGAGGGACAAGAAGTAATGAAAGGCCTAGGAAGAGGGACAAGATATTGAAGTCCGTAGACTGTCAATCATCAAGACGTCAAAACCCGTAGTAGTGCAGGACTTAAAAAAGTGGGTGATGAGTGAAATGGATGGTAGAGATAATAGAAGGGGAGATATTTTAAATTATTTTTCAAATATCGAAATACTTTTAAATATCAAGAAACAATTGTTCTCTAAAACAAGAAAGAAGAAAAGTTATTGTAGATATGGTGGGTCCAGTAACTGAAGGATAAGATTTCAGGGAATTATCAATTTGTGGTAAAGGTCCTGGTGAATGACAGGGGCTTCAGTGGAATGTCTTTGAAAGCCAAAAGCAAAATTTTTCACAACTGAAAGAGACCAAATGGTTTGAAAGAGCAATCAGAAGTGGAAAGCTGGTGTAGATAGATGCATGACATAAGCAATAAATGGGCAAGATTTATTTGTAATGTTTACTTGTTTGCTTGTTTGCACAAGGAAAGAACAATGATAGCCTGGTCGCTGTAAATGAACACCAAATGTATATATACCTAACCTCTTTATCGTTAGGTATGTGAAGCTGGGGTGGACAAAAGTAGCACCTCACGGAAAGAATCACTGAACACTGGGTCCAAGTTTTCACTGAAACTATGGAAGATTTTGTCAACCAAAGTACATGTATCCAAGAAGACCTATCAAGATGTGGGATTGAGGATAGAAGATTAGTTCTGGTGAAGATGCAGGACATATGCTAATTAAAGTATGATAGTAAATAACTTAAAAGTGAGAGGTAAACCAGAATACAAAACTTAGAGTTTCATTCCCCATAGGCTCTTTGGGGAGGAAGAAAAATTGTGGCTTGTAAAATAATGACTTCAGGAATTGTCCTGATGACTTAAGGAATTGCCACTTTTCTGGAACATCACTCAAGGTAAAATTCTCATGAGAACCTGACTTAATGAAAAGTCTCATAATGCTTGGACACTCAGAAAATTGTTCAGTATTATGTAAACTCTAATTGGGGTACTCAGAAGTTATGATTTACAGGTATTTTTTTTTCTTTTTTTTCTTTTTTAAAGTTTATTTATTTATTTTGAGAGAGACAGAGGCAATGTGAGTGTGGGAGGAAAGGGAGACAGAAAATCCCACGCAGGCTCCACACTGTCAGCACAGAACCAGACCCAGAGCTCGAACCCTCAAAACTGTGGGATCGTGAACTGAGCCAAAACTAAGAGTGGGACACGTAACCGCCTGAGCCACCCAGATACCCCTACAAGTGTTTTTCTGAGGTTTTTGCTACATTTATAATTTTTTCTTAGTAAACTGTGTTGCTTTCTTACCTATTAATAAAGTTAAATTTTATTAAATGAAAAGAATTCACAGTATTCACAGATTTTGTCTACTGTATGGAAAATTATAGGAATTTTGCATATGTTCAGCTTAATGTAATCATTTCTTGTGTTCTGTGGAGCGGATCCAGATTCAACAAAATTAGCTCTAATTTTGTGTCTTTTATTTGTTTCTTCTTTTGGGTTAAATATGGTTTGGAAAAAAAATGTGTTAGAAAATATGAAAGTTGTGAAAATCACTGGCTTATTAGAAAGAGTGCTCTATTCAAAGACAGAGTCCTGTCTTCAGCTTATACTAAACACTTGTTCAATTTCAATCTGTGTCCTGGATAGGAATTAAAATTAGTTTTTAAGTTTGGAAATTATTAGAGATCTTTGTTTTTTTGTGTTTATTTTTTCTGGTTTTGAAATACTTTCCTATCAATATCTTATCATTTCTTTGATTTCAACTGTGTAATGTTATTCATGGATTGGTTTATTTATCTGAAGTCATTATCTTCGTAAATATTACCTTCATATGGTTAAAAAATGGATGGAGTATAAATAGTAAACAAGAGCAAAATAATCATCTGCTAAGAAAGCTCTTTTTAGTAATTGCACTAATAATTTATGGTATTTGTTTTTAATTCATTAATGGCACACGTTTTCTTTTCTGCATTTTCAAATACTCTTGGTCATTATAATGGAGTGTTTATTTATTTTTTCTCCAGAATTTCACAAGTTACTGATAATAGCAAACTATAACAGGAATATTTTGTGTTATGCTTTGGTTGTTTCCTGATACTAGTCAGTTGTTCGGGACAATATCAAAATGCTGAAGAGTTTAGAACTACTTTGATAATTTTACAAATCAAAGAAAAATATTCCTTCCAGATAGCGGTCTGAGAACTAGTACATTTTACTATTCATGAATTTATTAACTACCTCCTTTGGAATGGATTATGACCAGTGTTTCAAAATGCAGTCGCAAAGTAATGCAGTCACGAAAGTTAAAAGTGCATCTTTATGCAAACATTATTTAACTAAGCTGCTATATTTCCAAAATTGACAGTGTTAAATGACTTTAAAAAGGGTTGTATTATCTTTTAATTTTTTTCTTTTTTCTTATTATTTTTTTTTTTTGTATTACCTCTGCAAAGTAAAATGCTTTTTAAACTTCTCCTTTTGAGTTTTCAAACATTGGTATTCTTTGTCTTGAGTAGATTAAAACGTCTAGTTATAAGAAAATACTGGACTGGTTCTCCACTTTTTGGGGACCCAGTGCAAAATGAAAATAAGTGTTGTGCCTTGTTCAAAAACTAAGAATTTCAAGATGATGACAGCAGAATATCAACAAAACATGAGGTCATTACACATACGGCGAGTCTTGGGTGACTGCACAAGTCACACAAATATGATGTCTGCTGAAAGCCCATATCCAAATAGGCAAATCTTACAGATTCTTCAAACTAAGTTAAAGAGAAAATGTATTTCATTTGTGTACTCATTAATTTGTATGATTGTCAAGTAAATTGGCAACGATATTGGAATGTGTGCTCAGAATCTCATTTTACAGTTAAATAAGTAGTTCTGTATGAATTATTTTTCAAAATAAAAAAAGATTTTTCTAAGAAAAGGATTCCCAAAATAAATTAAATTAATTTATAATTTAATTCTGTGTATAAGTTCATATCATTTAATTATAGAAGTATATATTCCATTATTGATTTAAGTGGAAAGAGAAAAATAAAATGTATAATCAAACTTACTCAACTTATTTTTAAATTCCATATATTACACTGAACAAATAAGATTTGAGAGAAGAAATAAATGAGTATTTTTGAACATGCAAAAATATTTTCTTGTATTTTTGAGCCTGTTAGCAGAGCGGGAGATCAGCACTGATCCACCTCCTGCTTGAACAACTCTAATGTGATTTTCAAGCCGGTTGTAATTTCACCCAAAACATATTGCGATACGGAATGTATTTAGTATCACAGAGTTTGTCCTCCATAATAATCTGTAAGAGAGAAAAGCATTGTTCTTGAAGTTCATGGCTGTTCCTTTTGAAGGTGCACACATATTTACCTGACCAATCCTTCTTACTCTCTATTTCAAGTTATCTGGTGAAATTAATTTGGAATATAATTGATGGGCTGTCTGATCTGAATAAATGGGTATGTTACAAATGCAAATGCATTTGTGTATTTTACAGCTATGTCGTTTCAAGAACTGACTTATTTCTATCTGCTTTTTATTCACTTTTTAAAATTAGGCTACTGATGCATATTAGAATTTAATTACACCAATTAGTACTGCCACATCAGACATATGATGTGCCTTCAATTAAGAAGTACCTAATGGGTATTAGTACAATTTGGCTTCATAATTAAAGTTCTAAGAACAGCACAAATTAAACATTATGATTACAAAACATTAAAAATCTACTGGTGAAATTAAAGCTGAATATTTTAGCTTCTCCATTTAAACTGATTTTTAAAAAGGAAATCAGGATTATGTAAAAAACAATGTTAATATTATTGAAGCATTCTTAATTAAAGGGAGCAAATTATGCATGCATGCAGATATATGTATGCATAGATAATGATTAAGTATTTAAGAAAGTATCAAACATAACATTCCTGTCATCTAATACGTGTTAAAAGTTATTATTTCAGGGTTTTGTTTTGTTTCTTCTTTGTTTCTTAATAAAATCTTGAATAGCTGTGGTCCTCAGAACTACTGCTTCGGGGAGCACAGATGACAGGCAGTCCCAGTAGCTGCCCCACTGGTTGTGTGACTGTGTTTGCACTGGGGTCGATTTCTTCAGAGTGCTTCCAGACAATAACTGAGCATGGGGGTCCTGGGGGAACACCTTTCTTAGGAATTGTACTCTTCTTACAGAAGACTTTGAATTGAGGACTCCCCATTGGTCTGGCCAAAATTTATTACCACTGTGCTGACGGCTGAGAATCTTGTGTCCCAATTCTTCCTTCTTTCCTTCCACAGATATCAGAATATCATTTGATTCCCTGCACTTACACCTACTTCTTCTCCTTAATGCTTAACAAGAAATTCTCCCAGGGGCTCCTGGGTGACTCAGTTGGTTGTGTCCAACTTTGGTTCAGGTCATGATCTGAGAGCTCCTGAGTCTGAGCCCCATATCTGGCTCTGTGCTGAAGCTCAGAGCCTGGAGGCTGCTTCAGATTCTCTGACTCCCTCTTTCCCTCCTTCCCCAGCTGGTGCTTCTTGTGTCTCTCTCTTTCTCTCTCAAAAATAAATGAACATTAAAAAAAATTAAAAAAACCAACAAACAAGTAATGCTCCCATAGGTCTTTTGCCTAACTAAAAACTTCTTTGTGTTCACTTCTTACAAAACTTAATAAATATCTTATATGGAATACACACATCTATGTGTTTAATAACTTTTGGCATTATTGGAGCTCTGTTTTTTAAAGATTATTTGATGAGATATATTTTTAAAAAATCCAAATTGTAAGAATATCTTCTAATCTGGGTTAGTTTGAATTTTCTTCAAAAGAAATAGAATATTATGAAAAATTCCAAATTGTCTACAAATAGATAATAGCCATTCACAGAAACCCTAATACTATATTCAAAATAAGGATCATGACATTTATATCCCCCTACTTGCTAGGAACTACATTTAAGTAAATATACATTTTTCCACAATTTAAATATCAAAAGAAAAGTAAGACATTCAAAACTCACTATTCTGATGGCTTTCATTGATTTATGTTAAAAATATCAAATATATTAATACCGAAAATAATATCAAAATATTAACTGATATATTTTATCTATTATTTTAAGTACCTTGTAAATTATCTTAATCATTATAAAAATCCTACAAGATCATTATTCTTTTTTATACATGACAAACTAAGTCAGGGCACTTGGGTGGCTCGGTTGAACAACCAACTCTTGACCAGCTCAGGTCAAGATCTCAAGGTTGGAGCAACTGAGCCCCACATCAGTCTCCATGCTGAGAGTGGAGAATCTGTTTGGGATTCTCTCTCCCTCTCTGTCTCTGTTCCTCCCCTTCTCACACACTCTCTCCCTCTCTCCCTCTCTCAAAATAAATGAATAAACTTAAAAAATTAAAAAGAAACAAAGTCAAAGAGAGGTTTAAATGAGTGCCAAGAATTACACTGAAATAGTGTTTACTTGAGTCCACACGCACATGTATACTGACCTGGGACACACACATATGGAAAACATATATCATGGAAATTGTCTACTGAATTGTGAAGTCTTGGGTAGCAAAAAAGTTATGCAAAGTCACTTTCATTTACAGAGTTCCCATTCAGAGCTGGCTTCTGAAGAGGAGAGTGACTCTAGAAATGCATTCATTTGCCTGTTTATTCATTCATTTGTTAAGCAAAATATGTGAAATCACATACTTTAGGCTCTTTTTAGTGTTCTGATGTATAAAACAGATTCTGTGGCTTACGGATTGAGGAAAACTAATCTAACTGTACTAATATTCACTTAAAAGGCAGTAGATGGTAGATCATGCTAGGAAGGCAGTTTAGGGGAGTATATGAGGAACATCTTGCTTAGACTAGAAACCTTTCCTGAAACCAAATAAAGTAAAATGATTTGCAACACAAATTTGTTTACAGTTTTCCTTCCAGTATTTCTTGATTTCAATATATTCTTATTGATGAAAGATACAAATGTATTTATAAGATCTTTAAAATCAGCTAGTTCTGTAATCACATAATTTGTGACATGCAATCTGTTTTTTCATTGAAGGCAATCCTATTCAGTTTTGGAACTAATTTTGACATAACTTTTTCAGTTTACTGCACAGTGGCCAACATATGATTTTTCTTTTCATTTCTGGATTAGTTGTATGTTTCTTGGATGACATATATGAACTTTTACTGTCTATTTGAACTTTTCTCCACGATGTGTTAAGGTGAACATGAAAGATTTTACTTGATTGCTTGTAAATTTATTGTAGGAGATTTTTTCTGTCTTCTTTCTTTCGTTTTTATTATTATTATTATTTTTTATTTTGCATTCCCACCCCTATACCACCTCATTTCTTTGTGTTTCTAGAGCTCATATTAAATTAATGTTGAACCTTCCACATTTATCCTTCAATTGGTCAAACATGGCTTGATTAAAGTTAACATGGAAAGACCAGCTGGCTGCTTTTTAGTGAAAAGAATTATATGGGAGCATGTATGGAAGTGGACAGAACCTTTGAATGAATATTGCATGAATGAAGTGGGAGAAAATGGTCAGCTATTTTAGGAAGAATATCGTTAATGAGATAAATCATAAGATCCATTAATTTCATAGGAGTCAGTTTGTTGACTAGATAATTGAAAAAGATAACAATGGTACCCACGAGGCTGACTTGCCCTGTTTGGCTTCCTTCAAGTTCACTACTATCAGTATTTGCCAAACATATTCGCAATGGGGGCTCTGACACTTAGCAGTCTCTTCCTTCTTTTGCAGGTATGGCCTCTGAAATGGCTTATGAATAAGATAAACACAGGACCTTCTTCGCTTGTGCTTTTATTTTTCTGATTTGTTTTTGATTTATTATATTTCAAAGTGACAATACAATTAAGATCTCACTTATCGGTCTTTCAGTTTCATGTTTGAAGGCTCCATTTGCAAATAACCAATGCCCATTATCAGGTCAGGTCCCATTCTTTAAAAATGTGACCTATTGGATGTCTAGGTGGCTCAGTCAGTTAAGCCTCCAACTTTGGCTCAGGTCATGATCTCATGGTTAGTGAGTTCAAGCCCCGCTTTGGTGCTCTGTGCTGACAGCTTGAAGTTTGGAGCCTGCTTTGGATTCTGTCTCCCTCTCTCTCTGTAGCCATGTATGAAACATACTTTTCTTCCCATAGTCCATGATGTTTTGCACATACCCCTTGATAAGATTAACAATATTTTCCTGGGATTATTAATAGAAGGAGGTAGCTCATCTGGGGCCTTTATTTGTATAACAAGATATACAATGTTGGTCTTACCCAGTTCTTTTCTAGCTTAATGTGCTCTACCCCCCACCCCCAAAAAAAGACTTCTCATTTTTCTGAAAGGATTAGTGGGAAGAATTTATAATTTAAAATTATCACCTCTGTTGGTACTTTTAGTATATATTTGCCAATTTAGGACTCCAAGATATTTCAAGCAGTAGAGTCACACATTAATACGATGAAAGGGTCATCAATGATAATTTCCCAGTTACATTTTAGGAAGAGATAGGAGTATTTGATTTTTTTGTGACCTCGAATTTTAGGTTTCAAACAGAAAGGGAAACTATTAAGTAAAGCTCAGCTTCCCATTTCTGTATCTAAAACACTAGATTTCATTGTTCTGCTTTTCCCTACTCTTTCTAAAATTACTCAAATTTTTAAAAAATATTTATTTATTTTTGAGAGAGAGAGAGAGAGAGAGAACACAAGTGGGGAAGATGCCTAAAGAGAGAGAAATAAAGATACCAAGCAGGGTCTGCCCTGACAGCAAAGAGCCTGGTGTGGAGCTCACACCCATGAACCTCAGATCATAACCTGAACTGAAGTAAGAGGCATAACAGACTGAACCACCCAGGCACCCCAATATTACTCAAATTTCTTAAAAGAATCACTGATAAAGCTTAGGAATAGATTTGAAAAGAGAAATATGAGCTGCCTAGATCCAAAAATAGACCTTTAGCCACATGCTATCTATTAAGAAAATAGGAAAACTCTAAACACAAAAATCAAGAGTATAGTTGCCTTTCTGCGTGGCAAATAATGAATGAAAAATAACTGCAAAATTATTGATACTGTTTTAACTCTTAAATTAGATTGTGTGCTCACATGTGTTCATTCTATTAATATGACTCAGGATGATGTATTTTAATCAAATATTAATGATAGAAATAGAATACAGTGAGATAAAATATGTAGCGACACATTACAACAAAAACCAGAATTGCAATTGAATATAGGCAGGGTCTTTATAAGACCTAACCTTTCACTATGTAAATAGATATCTTTTAGTCCAAGAAATCCCATACCTTTTTAAGCATGAATGGATTCAATGAAATGAATTAAACCAAGGTCTACTGATGCTAATTTATAATATCACGTAACAAAAAAATAAATAAATAACATTAAAAATCCTAAGTCTAGAAAAATGAAAATAGTTACATAGGATTTATATAAGTTCAAAAGCATAATTATTAAGCATAAATAGTTGTTGTAAAGTTTAGGACTTCCTGAATAATTCTTATTCTTATTATTCATCACTAAAAATATTAAAATTTCATTCCAAAAATATCATTATTTTTAAACTTTCATTTGTTTAATAATAACTGCTTGATTGAGGGAGATGTAAAACAAAAATAAACTTTGAGGTGAATATCTTTCTATAAGCCAGCAATATACACTGATCCTTCCTTTGTAAAGTAATGCTATTATAAATGTATACACAATTCAAAGTATAGATACTGAATTATGATACATAGCAAATTTTCATAAGCTTAATTTCATATGTTAAAGATAACAAAATAATGATACTATGTAAATAAAAATATAAATAAATATATTACTGAACATATTACTCATTAAATGTACCATCTATGTAATGTGTCTTTGCTATCTTAAATTAACTGCCCACAAGATTTTAGACTTAAACTTATCTCATCAACTGTCACAAAGTCTTTGGCTCTGATCAAATATAGTCCTATAAACACTGTGTATAGACACTGTACTATCCCTTAAAATATTCAAGATTTATATATTTTTATTTTTTGCATTTTATTTTTATTATCATATTTTCATAACCACAGTAAATAATTCAATAAATTGATATATATCCATCACCCAAATTCAACAATTACCATGGTTTTGCCATACTTGCTTCATGTATTCCTTTTCTCTTTTTTCAAAATTATTAAAATAATTCTATCATGGGGTGCCTGGTTAAGTGTCCACCTTTAGCTCGGGTCATAATCTCACGGTTTGGAGTTCGAGCCCTGAGTTGGGCTTTGGGCTGACAGCTCAGAGCCTGGATCCTGCTTTGGATTCTGTGTCTGCCTCTTTTTTTGCCCCTCCCCTGTTGTGCTCTGTCTCTCTCTGTCTGTCTCTCAAAAATGAATAAACATAAAAAGTTTTAAAAGTTATATCACAGAATGTAATTTCATGCCTACATAATTAAGGGTGCATTTTCTAGAAAATACAGATATTTGGTTATACGTTTTTTAAAAGGAAAACTAATTTTACTTTAAGTAGGATCTCAATTCAAATATTACTTGTTTTTAATGACACATACTTACCATATATCCTTTCATTATATATATGAGAACATGAGTAGGAAAAAAAATGTCTGATATGAAATCGTAGTCAGGGAATAATTTTATTTACTCAACTAATCTACTAAAAGGAAAGGCGACACCAAAACCTGTTTTATTTATCTAAGTTATCATACTAGGTTTTTAGAATTTGAAATCCTTCAAAGTGTGTTCATTATTTGTTTCGAGTACGTTTCTTAACTGTTTTCAATCTCTTACGTAATCAAGTGCAATAGAAAGGATAAAATAGACCCTGTGACTGAATGTAGAAATAAAAGTAGAATATCTAGCATAATAATAGTAAATGATACTAATAGCATATTAGAAGTGGAAAATGTATCTTACATAATAAGTTTAAAATCTAGTATAGATTTCATAGAAAAAAACAAAAAAAAATCTTGAATTGATAATTAATTGAAAGTAAAATTATTCATTTAAGGTTTTATTTTTTGCATATTCTTCTTTCCCTAGGCTTCCTTTATTGATATAACAGAGAACAAAGTGTATGCCTTTTAAAAAGCACCGGGTTTGAGGTGCCTGGGTGGCTCAGTCAGTTAAGCGTCTGACTTTGTCTCAGGTTGTGATCTCGCGGCTCGTGGGTTCGAGCCTCATGTTGGGTTCTATGCTGACAGCTCGGAGCCTGGACCCTACTTCAGATTCTGTGTCTCCCTCTCTGTCTGCCCCTTACTTATTTGCGTTGTCTGTCTGTCTGTCTCTCTCTCAAAAACAAATAAACATTAAAAAATTAAAAGAAAAAAGCACAGGGTTTGAAGGGAATATAGATGAAAGGTAATATAAGCAAATAAAGTGTGACAATTATTTTTAAATTAAAAATAGAGGGAGCACTGGGGCATGACTAGGTGGCTCAGTCGGTTAAGCGTCTGACTTCGGTTCAGGTCATGATCTCTGGGTTTGTGAGTTCCAACCCCTCATCAGGCTCTGTGCTGACAGCTCTGAGCCTGGAGCCTGCTTTAGATTCTGTGTCTCCCTCTATCTCTCTCTCTGCCCCTCCCCTGCTCATGTTCTGTCTCTCTCTCTCAATAACAAATAAACATTAAAAAAAAACATAGAGGGAGCACTGAGAGAACATAGCAAAACTATGTAAACTTTACCAGTAAGGAAGTGAATATAAGCTGAGCTAAGTAGGTTTATGCTGCATGAGGCAGGAGCTACAGTAGATGAGGATAAGGACATACAGTAGATAGGAGGCTAGATCATATAAAATGTCACAGTTAAAGGGATTTCAATTTTTGGCTGGGGCAATAGAAGCTCTTGATAGTTTTAAGCAGAGGATTGATGTGATGAGATTGGCAATTTTCAAGAAATAATTTGGGCAATATTAAAGCAAAAGATCAAAGAAGTTTGACCCTGAGGTAAGGAAATAAGATTGCGGTCTTTAGCTATAATCTAAGTGAAAATTGGATGGAAATCAAAGCTATTTACCCAGATAGGCTGAGTCAAAACTAATGACTAAGAAGGTGGTATGTTAAGGAGAGTGAAAAGCCCAAGACTGTGGCTTGGGAGTCTGGTTTGGGTAATGTGGAATGATATATATGCAATTATGTCCAGGTTGCATGAGCAAGTTCTAGCTAATGAAATGTGACTAGAAGTCATGCAACCCATTTTCGTTCTTTCTTCTTAAATTTCCTAAGACATGGATTTTTTAATAGTTGTTATCATAGCCCATCTTAACTAATACCATGTTGTTAGAAGGAATGAGTGTTATTGTAGCAAAAAGTTAAAATATGAGGCATTGTATTACAGTCTGGATAGATGATGAGGAGACTTAAATAAAAAATCATAGAAGATTATGGGAGGTACTTTTCCATTCTTACCTCACAGAAGGAAGTGGTAGGTATCCAAAAACTGTTGTAATAGGTGCTTTCCCCCAGAAAACAAAAGCACAGTTTAGTCAAAGAACTTATTCCATTTGTAATACATAGAGCATTCAAACTATCAGTCCAGGAGCCTTCCATAATTATCAAAAGCCCAGTGTCTCCTAGGTGCTTCCTACTCTTGTCTTTATAAATGAGATTTTTGTGATTTTTTTTTGCTCTTGTTCTAATTTACATAAGGAATCAGAGGTAATATTCTGGAACAAATGGGGACACTTCAGAACCTGATGAAGGCTATCTTACATCATAGAAGTCCAAGAATTTGTGCCGGATATAGAATGGATAAACGTCTGGGCTGTGTTCCTTGGGGAGGAGACGATGTCGCTCCATGTGAGAAGTGAAGAATGAAGTGTCTAAATTCCATCTAGTTAAATTGGACAGAATATTTGTAATCCATTTAAAGTCTGGCACTCTAAAATATCCCATATAATTTTCTATATTTCTCTTCCTTTGTGCTCTGGACCTTGAGGGCCATATGCTTCAGATGGAGGAGTTTCCTGGTCCGTAAACACTTGAGACAGGTAAATAATAAAAATTTAATGTGATACTTGGAGGGATATTTGTTACTAAGCACAGTTTAGTCTATTCTAAATAATATAAGGGATGTAAATCGAGGTATTTGAAGAGCAACAAGCTGGTAATGGTTAGGGGTGCGTAATATGATAACTTAAACTTGGAAAATGCCCGGTTTGAGAGGACTGTGAGACATGCGCATCAAGATGCCTTGTTAGTAAAATTGAACATAAGTCTAGAGAGATGAACTTTCACTGATGATAGAGAGTGTGGAATTATCAGTAAGTAAGTGGAAGCTACGCGGACATGTTGAAATAGCTGAGGTTGTAAAGTGGCTCTGGTTAGAGTGCAAAGGTAAAGAAACCCACAGCAGAATGCTGAAGAGGTTTAAGAATGAAGTTCTTGCTATTAATTTAAAAAGAAAATATTGAGTATGTGGCTGTAGACTATAAATGGGCTGATTCTAAATATAAAACAGAAGCAATCTAAGATCAGATTACTTTTAGAAAGTGACATCACTTATTGACTCATATTGAGCAGTTCCAAATATAAACTTTAAAGTATTCATATTGTTTTTCTATAGGAAGACATGAAGATAATTCAACACTAATTTGTTTACTATTTAGTCTCCTTTTAGATTCTTACTACTCTTAGATTCTTACTAAGGACACATCTATCACATTCATCTGTCGATATCAGTTTCTAATATTAGTCCAAGGAGCAGGTTGCAATGTTAAATAGAAAGGTCATAGTAAACATCATTGAAAAGGCAATGTTTAAGCAAAAACTTAAAAGTAATAAGGGATGAGGCATATAGATACCTCAGGGAAGAGACCCCAGGTAAAGGGAACAGCCAGTGCGAAAGCCTAAGAGAGCCATGTGCCTGGTTTGCTTGAAGAAGTGCAAGGAATCCAGTGAGGCCTGAGACATGGAGTATTGATGAGCTCATTGGAGTAACAGGGATCTTGATATTTTGAGCATCACACTGCCTTTGACAATTCCTGTGAATGACATGGAGAGCCACTGTGGGTTCTAAGGAGAGAAATAACACAATCTGATCTTTATGTTGGAAGGATCACTATCGATACTGTGTTCATAACTGACTGCAAGGGGGCCATTTTCAAAGAGAGACTCCAATTAGTATTGAATTTATTTGGAAGGTGGGTAGTGGTGATTCCAACTTCAGTGGAGATAGTGAGAAGTGGATTCTGGATATTGTCAAGCTTTTGTGTTTAAGCAACAAGAAGGATGGATTTTCCATCAAATGGGTTGAGAAACACGAGCAGGTATGACAGGGGCAGGGAGATGGAGATCAGCAATTTGCTTTGAGGCACGTTTACTGTGAAATGTCTATCAGATATCTGAAGTAGTGACAGCCCAACCAAGAGACTACAAATCATTAAGAGTTTAAAACAAAGAGAATTCGTGTAGAAATGATTGGTAAAAATAGCTTTTTAAAAAAGGCAATCAGAAAAAATAACAATAAAATAAAAAGGCAATCAGGAGATTGTGAGGCAACCCAGAATTTAACAGCAGCAACAAGAAGCTGTTACCATCTTTAGATGAAGGGACAAAGATAGGAAGCTGCAATACTGGAGCTGAGCAGAGGTGTTGTGGCGGGAACCTGTGTAAAAAATGCTCCTGTGTAAAAGGAGCCTGAGCCATGGAAGAAATGCAGTGGTTACCAGGGACAACACTATGACAGAGAGGGATTGAGAGAATAGATTTTTCCTTTCCCCACTTTTCATTGAATGTCTCCATTGTTTGACCTCACCTGGAGGCCGGACTTCAGAAAATCTTGAGATACACAACCCACACTAGTCAGGGCCTCTGTGTTATGAACTGAGCAGGGTAAAGTGAGAAATGGATTTGAGGAAAAATAGACTCATTATGATCATGACATTCAAGCAGAAATGTAAAAGATGCAAGTGAATTTATGAGTATGGAATTCAAGATGGAGATAAGGCGTGGAAACATAAATTTGGGAGTCATTAGCATTTAAATTGCACATAAAGCCATGAGATTGAGTGAGAGCACCGAGGAAACAAGTGCAAAGAAAGACGAGGGGGAAAAAATTCAAGTACTGAGGAATGGAGCATTCCAACATTAAGAGTTCTAGCGAAAAGTGGGGAAACCAGTGAAAGAGACCAAGAGAGGAAAAAAGGACTAGAGAAATAGTAAGAAACCCAGGAGGCAAGTGAAGGAGAATGTGATGATAAGCTGTATCAAATGCTGCCAATAAAGATCAAGTAAGAGAGAAAAAGAGAGAAAGCCATTGAGAGTGGAGTAGAAGCTTAGTTAGAGTGCAGGAGGAGATTTAAGAAAGCATGAAATGAGCAAATATGGAGACAGTGAGTATAATTTGAGAAGTTTTAATAAAGAAGGGATTAAGTTCCCTGGTGGTATCTGGTAGGAGAAATGTGACAGTCAAGGGTTTTTATCTGTTTATTTGTTTGTGATTTCTAAGAAGGAAGAAATAATATTTGTTTCATTGTGAAATGACCCAGTGAGGAGGAAAAGTTTGATTACATAAAGGATAGGGAAGCATTCCTTGAAAGAGGTGTGCTTGTGCTCACAGAGAGTTCATGAGTAAGCAAAGGGGATGGCCTCAGGTAGGAGCATGGATATTTCCCTTCTGGCAATGGCTCTCAACAGGGGGCAATTCTCTCCCAGGGGTGGGGGCAAAGAGGGGAGAATTTGGCAATGTTTGGAGAGAGTTTTAGCTGTCACAACTCAAAAAAAGAGAGGCCAAAAATGCTACTATATATCTTACAGTGCACAGGACAGCTCCCACCTTCCATCCCCAACAAAGCATTGTTTGGCTCATTATGTCAATAGAAACCGTGTTAAGAAACAGTCCTATGGTAATATGCTCGGTAAGTAGTATGTAAGTTCAGATACTGGTATTTATATGAAAGAAAGAAAGTGATGCATTATGGAAGAATAGTGGGCTTCTTCGGCAACATTAAGGACACACTTGATTTTCAAGGTCATAGTTTTAAAGAAATAACAGTCCGCATGATTTAGTTGTATGTTTTCTCCAACTGCAATCAGGCACATGAAAGCAATTCCAGAATTTGTGGAGATGTGCATGAAATCAAGGCTGTAGTTTTATAAAGTGAGTCATGGTTAGTAGATATAAATTTATTTGATGCCCAAGGAGAGAACAAAATATTTGAAAGGCTGAATGTGTGAAATAATGAGGCATATTTACAAAACAGCAAATAATCTTTTGTAGAGATGATCATTTAATGCATATGAGAGAAGAAATGAGAACTGTGAGTTAAATTTGTGCTTATGAAATGGGCAGGAGTAAGTGATGTTGAATCTAGGCTCAATGATAAAATTATTATTTCAGAATACTCAGAATTGCACTACAGCAAAGAAAAGATTGAAGAGGTTAAGTCTAAAAACAAGGAAGCTGATTTTTAAATTAATGCATTATTCAAGTGTGAATTTATGAAAGCCTTACCTGTTAACAATGACAATAAGAATATAGATGAGGACAGGGATTGAGGAGTAACATTGGGTGGAATCAATTGGGGTTTGAGCTTCATTATATCTCATGTTTAATAAGTAGTATGTGATTTCTAGTCACTATATGTAAGAAATCCACATGTTAGACATAGGAACAGAAATAAAATATACAACCTTCAACATTTTGCTAGACCATGGGGGAGAGTTCTGTACAGAAAACAGAGATTCAAAAGTGGCAAGGAAATGGTGACACCTCTTGATCAATCCTCTTCCTCGATGGGGACAGGTGTGGGAGTGATGCTCCTGGGAAACAAAGGTAGGTGATTGGTCTAATCTGTTAGTAAAGATACTAATGTAGAACTTCTGGAAAATAAACTAAATAGTTTTTGGTAGCAGGAGAGTCTCTACCTATAAAGTGTTTTTAGAAGACTGTACAGAGTTGTCTAGGATTGCTTATATTAACTAAACCAGGAATCGAAAAATTTACTGTCATAATTCCCAGGAAAGTGTCAAGTAAACTAGGCCACTGTCTAAGCATAAAAGGAGATATTTTGTAATTTGCAAAGTACCTCTGTGTAAATAAGACACTTGAACATTTTACTTAGAAACTAAATCTAGAAACTTGCAGCAGAGCACATTAAATGACCAAGAAAGGACCTGAGCTCTATACCAGGGGACTGGATCTTTTCCTACTTCCTTAAGTTCTCATTGTTTTATCCTTGAAATTATTGGTAAAGCTTTATACTGAGCAAGATCTCTGATTTGTGAGCCTTCTTCGATGATCTAGTACTTTGTGTGAGCCCAGACTGGCACTGAGGACAGGATTGTCTCTCAGATCCTCAAATTATAATCTTTTTTTTTTATGCTAAAGGAGGAAATGAAAAAAAAAAATACAATAAAGTTTTGATTCCAGAATGGTCGGCTACCCAACGTTAGTGTGAGTGGTGAACACATTGAGACATATTAAGGTGGGTAAGTCTTAGCACTGAAAAGTGGAGGAAACAGACTAGGATCTGGTAGCAAGGAACAGAGTACAGGGACAAAGGGCAGTTAGAAAATTCTATTAACTGGCATTACTAGCCCATCCATAAAAGTCCAACATTTAAGAGTGGAGGGGATGGTAGTGAGAGAAAAGTCTGTAAAACTGGATTTTTCTTTACTGAAAGGCCTTATTTTCTGTGGCTTCTTGGAGAAATCTTATGCCTTCTTGGAAATGACTCAAGGCATAGATTACTCAAGAAACAATTCATGTAATAGGAGGCCATGATCAGGTAATGACTGAATATTGAGGACATTTTATTAAAGAACTGCACATTCATTCAACAGAATATTGGCGTATTGTTACTGGCATGGATTCTTCAAACTCACGATCAGGGGATGTGTTAGAATTCTATTATTATCACATAGAAGGGATTGTTCAGGTGAATCAGTAATCATTAAGTGGTCAAAAACTTTTGAAAAAAACTTTTCCAGATATTATAACAGCCCATCTGCTGCCATAGTAAAGGCAGGGTTTGGCAGGCCTATGCTGAAAAGGTTAAGACCCCCTCCCTAAATCCCCCAGGGGGCACTCCTTTTCATGTGAGAAGAATGTTACAAGTCGAGGGACCTTAGACAGGCTTTCTATTATCCAGAGATAATGCCTTATTTAATGCTATTGACATAGATGATGAAAGGTTCAGTGAGAGGAGCCAGGTGACACTCTCCTATCTTAGGAGCCTTATGAAACCATGGAAGCCCCCCCCTCAACCCCACCTCTTCCCCCTAAAAAAAAACGTTCAGAAGGCAGTGACAGACTTAAGTTTAGCTGCTACACATGGGATTATATGAAGGAAAAACTGTTATAAGCACAGTGGGAAGGAATTAAAAATAAGAGGAAGAAATAAAAACCAGCTCACTTGAAAGGATTTGCTTTTGGAAAAAAAAAAAAGTAAATAAGGTTTACAAAGAAGTGAACTTTAATAGATTTCCCAATAAGGAACTGATAGTGCATTATCGACTTTTGAATGAGGTGGGAGGAATGCTTTAGGCCCACATCCATCCCTAGGGTATACTTGAACAGGGTGCTGGATTTACCTCCTAGTTAAAACTAGAAGGAATTTGAAAAAGACCGAATGAAGAGTTAAAATCTGTTCACTCAACCCTCCTGTCGGGCATTTAAGACCACATGTCATAATTTGAGTCAAGTTGCCTGGGATGGTATACAAATTATTTGGGGATTGTTAGAATAGAATAGAATAGAATAGAATAGAATAGAATAGAATAGAATAGAATAGAAGAATAGGGGCAAAAGCACAGTAACCCTTGTGGAAGATAAGGATGATACTCATGTCTAAGGTGAAACCTGGATTGTATGGAAAGGACGAGGGTGGCGAGGGGGGGTGGAGGGCGCCTGGGTGGCTCAGGCGGTTGAGCTTCCGACTTTGGCCCAGGTCATGATCTCCCGGTCCGTGGGTTCGAGCCCCGCACCAGGCTCTGTGCTGACAGCTTGGAGCCCGGAGCCTGTTTCAGATTCTGTGTCTCCCTCTCTCTCTGACCCTCCCCTGTTCATGCTCTTTCTCTCTCTGTCTCAAAAAATAAATAAACATTAAAAAAATTAAAAAAAAAAAAAAAAGAAAGAACCAGGGGGAGGAAAACTAGATGAGTTACAAATTGAAATGTGAGATTGCAGAGACTGTTGTGTGCGTACACTGCCTTTACATGAACACAAAATTAGAACTGATATTATATGTGAACTGAGCATTGTCATCTTTGCCCTTTTCACAGAGCATAGTAACTAAGGCTAGCCTTCATCAAGTTTTAATTAGCCATGATAAATGGGTTTCTTTGGAATTGCCCAAACTCTCCTCAGTGGTAAACATTAAGCAATGCAACCTTCCAGGGGGCAATAAGAGACTATTGTTCTAATGAGGTAAACCGTTGAGAAGGAAGCCTTTCTTCTATTCATTCCCTTTTAGTAGTTCTGACTGGTCAATAAGTAAGGGAGACAGTTCCTGGGCATTAACAGGAGGCTATTAAGGTGTTTCATTTGCATGCTGCAGCTACCTAATATGATGAAAATTAGGTTGGAAATAAAGTAGGCTAAAAGGGATAGATACATCATCAGGACTGGCTACATTATTCATGGGCTGAGTGTGAAATGAAAATACAGGGGCCATTACTCAAAAGTTGTTAAAGATTTCAGTACAGCTCCAATCGAGTGTTAAACCGATCTCAGCACCCTCCTAACCACAGGTTTCTCCGTATGTGACTCTACAGGTTGTATAACCATGAAGCTGGCATTATAGACCTGGCTAATGTCTTCTCTCCTATCCCGATTTTGGATTTCAGTTAGTCACCATTGAAATCTTGTGGAATGAAAACACATTCATGCTTACTATCTTATCATAGATTTGCTTTAACTGAATAATGCATTGCTGTAATCTAGTAAAGTAGGATTGATAACTAATAGCAAGAACGTCCATACCCTACATTGATGCTATCATGCTCAATTCTTCTCAGAGGAAGAAGTGGGAGAAGAGTGAAGGATGATAGTCATCCATACTACAAAGAGAAGCTGACTAATAAATCCAACTAAAACTCAAGGCACAGCTCAACGTGTAAAATTCCTGGTAATTATTATGGAGCAACCAGGAACATTCTTTAACTATAAGAAGCAATTTGTGTCTGACAGAACCTGCTATTAAGCAATAAACTCAGATGCTGGCAAGACTATTCCTCACCTTGGAATCTTGTTTATCCCTATTTACAAAGTCACTAGAAATAATTCTCAATGTGAAAACAACACTGTATTAGTTTCCTAGGGATGCTGTAACAAATTACCACAAATTGGTAGCTTAAAACAATAGAAATGTACTCTCTTACAGTTCTGGAGGCTAGAAATCTGAAATGAAGATGTTGGCAGGGACATATCCCTCTGTAAGCTTTAGAAAAGCATACTTCCTTGCTTCCTCCTAGATTCTGGTACTCCCAGCAATCCTTGCTGTTCCTTACCTTAAAGACACATGGCTCCAATCTCTGCTTCCACTTTCACATCACACTCTTTTGTGTGTCCTCTTCTCTTTCTTAAGGACATCAGGAGTTATTGGATGTAGTACCCTCCCTAATCTAATATAACCTCCTTTTAAGTAACTACATCTGCAAAAATCCTATTTCCAAATAAGGTTACATTCTAAGGTCCTGAGCAGGCATAAGTTCTAGTGGAACACTATTTAACCCACTACAGGTACTGAGGAAAAACAAGCACTGAAAGTAGTCTAATAGGTGATAGCACAGACAGTAACATTAGGTCCTTATTTTTTTTTTTAACGTTTATTTATTTTTGAGACAGAGAGAGACAGAGCATGAACAGGGGAAGGGCAGAGAGAGAGGGAGACACAGAATCTGAAACAGGCTCCAGGCTCTGAGCTGTCAGCACAGAGCCCGACGCAGGGCTCGAACTCACAGACCGCGAGATCATGACCTGAGCCGAAGTTGGCCGCTTAACCGACTGAGCCACCCAGGCGCCCCTATGGTCCTTATGATCCAAGGCAATTGATCAGATATTAGAAAATACTCAAACTAGAGCACTTTTGAAGAAATTAAACAGGGCCACTACATCAAAATCCACAGGATTTTGGCTCAAAATTTGCCTCTGGCACCTGTTTATTATGATCCATTTCAAAGGCACATGCATTCATGCAAGATGAAGCAGCCAATGTCAATAAGCAGGACAGAATATGTAATTAATGTGACCCCCAGTGAAAAATGTAAATGCAAAGCCTCCTGCTGAAAAATTCTTAATTGTTGATTTAGTTAAGTCACTGTGCCCTGAGATTAATGAGAAGTAAGTCACAAAATCCACTGGATCATGAGCTAGTAATGTGGGAATGAGGGAGAATACCACAACATATCTTTCCCACCTCTAAAACCTTCTTTTGTTTTGCTTCTGAGGGTGGTCCCAAATCCAAATTTAAATTTGTGTATACTAGAGGAAGGTTATATCAGTGACCAAGGCATGGCATCCATGACAGTTGAATTTAACAGGCAGTGTTGCACAAGGTAACTTATGGAGGGTCTCTACTTCCTTGCATGTGGCCAATCAGGGCTTCAGGTGAATGCAGCCTCACAAACAAGCAGAGAAAACATCGCCTGACGTCTGTTAAACCCTAAAACATTTGTTTGCGTGTGCTACCAAGGCTCTTATTATTGGCTGTATGTATAAATATTATGTGTTGGAGTTACAAAACCTGATAGTGGGAGGAAGTGTTTGAGAATAGGGTGAAATTATAGCAGATGGAAAAGATGTTTATAAGTAGATTACATTACCACAGAGGGACGCCACCACAGTATTTTCACGCAGGCAGCTCAGAGAGAGGGTATATTTAACTATCTTTTGCTATTCTCCTCCAATGGCCAATGTTGGTAGAAATCTTATGGCCTGTTTTCTGCAGAAAAAGGAAATTGGACTCCTACTGATTTGAATGTTCTACTTGTAAAATTTGGATAAAATAAATCACAAAGTGCTCTCTGATGGCACAGTTTATGGGTGGGTGAGTACAGTTATCATTTAATTCCAAGGCTTTGTTTGCCATTCTAGGATTTTTTTCCAGAAAATACTATCTATCCTATGAATTGCATAGAGCAGAAGATGCTGTATAGCAGAGATTCTGTACCCCCTGTGGCCATAAATCAAGACAATACATTGTTAAGACAGCTCTCTGTGTATGACAGAAAGCAGATAGTGGTAGCCTACTTGGTATATCACAGCTTGATCTCATCTGTTCCTTTAAACATATGAAATTAATTTAAATAATGCAAAAATGGGACCCAGAAAGCCTCAGGGAATGTGCTTTTGGGTGTGATTTGTTGGTCTGAAATTACAAATAACTCCTAGCCAGAGGTACGCAGAGAAATTTATGGGAAGCCTCATGACACAAGTATATTGCATTTGGTGGTAGAATAAACGTGATTGGGAATCTCATGACTCACAATATTTTTAGGTGCCGACAAAACTTTAAACATTTAATTAACATGTAATCCCAACAACATATGTGGCAGATTAATCAGCACTGGTCTCCCTGCGCCAGGCATTTTGCAAGAATTACAAGAGTTGTTCATATATCCCTGAAATATTATTCCAGTAGCCCCATCATTATGATGGAAAAAAAAAAAACCTTGGTGCTTCAAATAATGACACTAGAAGGAGTTTGTTTATAGAGGACTAGCTGCTGGAGGAAATCAGCTTGGGTAGAAGACAAAACTCTAATTGAATGCACTGAATGAATAATGACTCTTCCATACTCATTAACAAGGCTGGAAGTAAGCTTGCACCTTGACTGGGGACAGACTATTGGATATTCTAATCACTATGAAATACACTGTCTTTAAATTTCAATGGAAGGAGTTCACAAAGAGCTAAGAAGACTTAAAGAAGTAAGAAACCAAGCTAAAGAAGTAAAATCATGGGAGAACTGCTTAGTGTAATGTTGTAACTAAACATTGTGAACTTTAGCATTGCTCTCTAATAGCCCAGGTCATATTAATAGAAAAGAGTTTGTCTTCTGTGCTATGGAATTTGTGGAACTGGATGGATAAGGAATAATTCTCTGATATCCATGGGATGTGGATGAGGAATTTAACCAGTAAACCTGTGTCTATAAAAACCTGGGATATATCCAAGATATGTTCATGTCTATGAATCATATAATATACAGAGTTTAGTGAGTATGGACTTTTAATAACCAGTTTAATCACTGGAAATATATGATATGTAAGAAAAAGTTACTTTTGCTGGAAGGAATATTATTTTCACTTATGTAAGGTGTGTCAAGTATTACCAAAATATTTTTGTCACAGCTAAATAATGGCTTAAAATTTCATTGACAGAATTAAACTCATATTTGTTTATGGGATGATTCCCAAATGAGGATATATTGTGGGAGCTGATATGAAGACCCCCAATTAAAGTGAAATCAATAAAAACTATTTTTCCAGATAAAAATTGATCTAAGAAAACTATGTATTTAATTAAATACTCCCACAGGCACACAGGAAACAATTCAAATAATTGAGGTTAATGGAGGAAAAAAAAAACAATTGAGTTATAAATGGACTTCAAAAGACCTGTAAAAAGAGATGTTAGCAAATAACATATTGTGTAGAAGAAATTCTTACTCTCTATTGGAGGGTTCAAATCAAAGCCAGAGTGTTAGGCTGCTTAAGCAAAATATTGCAGAAAATCTTATAAGACAAATAATGAAAATATATCAGAGATATTTGACCCCAAGATGCTGACCCAAGTCAGAGGGTGGATTAAAAAGGCAAGGAACTAGCACATCCCCCACCCACCACCCTCCATCAACCTTCAGTTTATTCTCTATTATTATGAGTCTCCTAATGGCTTGTTTCCCACTCTCATTTTCCCCCCCTTTCTCATATGTTCATCTGTTAGGTGGGTGAGAGGTATTAAGGATTATTGATATGATGAGCACTGGGTGTTGTATGTAAGTGATGAATCACTGAATTCTACTCCTGAAAATAAATACATAAATAAATAAATAAACAAATAAACAAATAAATAAAACTAAAGGGACCAACAGCTAATCTGTGATTCTCTACTATTACTAAGGAGAGGCCCTCCCAGGACACAAAGAAAACATGTGACCCGGTGCAATTGTGTAAACATACTAATAACAGAGCTCCTGGCAATCAATCCAAATGTTTTTCTGCCAGAAGAGTGATTATCAATAGAAATTCTTTTAGTAGAATGTGACCCAGGTGTTTAGGATTGCTTATAGTTAGCAAAGCAGGGATCCATGTATTTACGGGAGATGACACCCTGGAAAACGCTACATATGCCACGTAACTCTCTGGTAAAAGAATACAAATACTGTATGTAATATTTGTAAATATACGTAAATATAATATTTAAAATATGTAAAATACTCTCCATGTAAGTGAAGTGTCCACACACCTCCCTAAAAATCCCTTCACTCTGCCTGGGCAAAGGAATGTCTGATGAAAGAGGCAAGGGCTTGGGAATCAGAATAAGATATCTGAACCAATCCTTGTTTTGCCAGTGCCGAATGATTACCCGAATTCTGAAAATTTCTAGTAAAGCTTGATATTCCATAAGATCTTAGATTCTTGCAAGTCTAACTTCACAATTCTATCATTTTGTGCTATCTCAAGGAATCATGTCAATGTAAAGGAATGAGTCCAGAAACCTCAAAGTTTCCAATATTTAGGAGTCAGAGTAGATAAGAAAGAGAACCTATATGACTTACAAATGTATGAGAAGAACTAGGCAATAAAAGTGTACAATTAAAAGAAGGACATAATTTCATGAAGTGAGCTAGAGCAAGTCAGGTAAAAAAAAAACCAATAAATCGACAGTATCTTTCAGTAGTCAAGATAGAGTATGGGAGGCTAGAAGAGTGCTATCTGTGTTGTAATACTCAACTCTACCTCTGCAGTGCTTAAGCCGCCAGAGGCACTATGTAAACAGGTGAGTGTGGCTGTGTTCCAGTAAAAACTCATTTACAAAAACAGGTGGCAACCAGCATTTGGCCCATTGGCTGCAGTTTGCCTATCCCCAGCTTAATAAACCCAACTCTGGTCATAAGAATGATTTCACTTTAGTTTTAAACTTTCCCATATGCTCAAGAAAGAGAAGTAAAACTAAAAGTTCTAAGAGAGGAAAATATAAGAAATGCAAAGAAATAGTAATGGCAGTATAAGAAGATGTATTTATGAACATGGGAGAAAAGATTTTCTTGTGTCATTTCTTTCTATGATATGGGAAGGAAAAAGCCAAGAACTGATACAAATTAGAGTCAGCACCTTTAAAATGAGGGGAATCTGGGGCGCCTGGGTGGCCCAGTCCATTAAGCGTCCGACTTCAGCTCAGGTCATGATCTCACAGTTCATGAGTTCGAGCCCCACGTCCGGGTCTGTGCTGACAGCTCAGAGCCCAGAGCCTGCTTTGGATTCCGTGTCTACCTCTCTCTTTCTGCCCCTCGCCCACTCTCGCTCACTCTCTTTTTCTCTCAAACATAAATAGAACATTTTTTTAAATGAGGGGAATAATATTACTGTGGAAAATAGAAGACAAAGTCCATCTGCTAAGAATCAAGTGTGGGCTGGGTAATTTAAAAAGTTGGTGAATGTTGGAGTATCTATTGTGCAAAAATAAATGAGAAAAACAATTGATCAGAAAGTCAAATAATTTAAAGTGATAGTATGGAAAAATAATCTAGACACAGAGTTTGTGTCATTCACTAAAGTGTCTAACCCAAGAGAGTAAACTATGCCTCCTGAAAAAAAAAGCCACCATTTGAACTTCACTGTTCAGACTCGGTGTTATTTTTAGGAAATTCTAACAAGTTTCTAAGTGCTTTTTTCTAAGAAGGTTCAGGAGTGTATGCAAATGTAACATGAAATAATTAAATAGCAGAATAGAATACATTAGCAGAGACTTGCATTTTTTGATCTTATAATAAACACTATCAAAACAAATAATTTGTTTTAATTTAGTTTAATAAGATAACATACATATATTAATTTTAACCTATGACCAAATCCAAAGTCATGTGAAAAGTAAATATTTCTTTAAGCTTTTTTTTTTTAAAAAAAAACTAAGCAGATGTAGAATATTTAACTCCAAATTAATTGGGAGAACTTCATAGTATCTTATAATTAAGTTGCCTTTAAATATGCCTGAACCTTCAGGCAAACATCTGTGGTATTTGTCTCCACATGTTTCAGCACGATGAGGTGATTTGAATTCAGCAAAAATTTTAATAGCTTAAGTTGAAACAGGAATTATCCTAAGGGAATCTAGTGGAAATGCATTCAAGAATATAAGTACCGTATCTATTTCTTTCATGAATATTGGCTATGCTTTGATGTAGCAATTGTTCCTAGCCAAACACTTTATGAAGACAAATGATTGATATAATGGAGGACCTAAAGATACCCTAAAGCACATGAAAACAGAAGTACCTTTGTCCTGAAGAAGCCTGTATTCTTACATCTATAGTTTGAATATAAAATTTGAATGTAAAAATTGGGGCTGCAAATATTCTACAAATCACAAGGAATGGCATTCAAACTAGTGCCGTGGCATCCATTCAAAACATCTGAAGCCATTTGTCTTTCTGAATCGCACCCAATGTAAAGCTTTTTCACACAGAACTAAACAGAAGTGAGCATCAGTAACACTTCCAACATGCATACATTTTGTTCTAAAGGAACAGCTGTTACTTGATGAAAAGTTGATGAAAGATGGCCAGCATTTGTTTTTAAAAAAGTTATCACCCAAATAAGAATTGTTGGGAACCAGATGTTAAAATTGAGAGTGGTCTGTTTATTTCAGTTGAGAGTGTTATAAAAATGTTGATAAGGTGTTTTTATATCTATTACATGGTGATGTTTGACTCTTTAATGTGCTTTTTGTTATATTTGACTGCCATTTCTATAGTGTGGTGTTATTGGCGTTAGATCACTGAAGAGTAAATAAAGTGAGAGAAATGCTCTCTTGGAACCAGAATAATGAACTGGAATGGAAATAGGTGACACGATTCTGCAGACACCTTACAATGAAAGCTTGGAAACATTAATATATTTCCTGTGCTGAGAAATAACCTCGCATTATTTAACTTGATATTTATCATCTCGTCCGAAGGAACTGTACTGAGACCCCCGAGACATCTGAAGGAGACCATGATTTCTCATTACTTGAACCCATCACCTGCCATGTGCAGCCCACCCCCATCAGTTTTAGCAGGTTTCAATCAGCCACTTACTATATAATGTGTAAATTGTTTTAATTACATAAATAATACATTCTCCTTAGAGACAGCTAACAGTTAAAGCCTCACTGAATAGTACCAAAATCAATTTCTTCTTCGGAGAGGATTATTGTTTCTAGTTTGGTGTATATTTTTTTCCTAATATATTTGATGCATTTATAAATGCATGTATATTTGCCTATTGAAAATATGCATGGGGGCGGCTGGGTGGCTCAGTTAAGCATCCGACTCTGGATATTGGCTTGGGTCATGATGTCATGATTTGTGGGATTGAGCCCCACATCAGGCTCTGGGCTGACAGCATGGGGCGTGCTTGGGACTCTCTCTCTCTTCCTCTCTTTCTGCCCCTCTCCTGTTCTCTCTCTCTCTCTCTCTCTCTCTCTCAATATAAATAAATAAACTTAAAAAAGAAAACTTAAGAAAAGCAAAAAAAGAAAATATGTACCATTGGCTTTTGTCAATATGCTCTCTTTAGTGAAGTGCTCATTATGGGTCAGTTTGAGGTGTGTCTTTTTTTTTCTATTGAACAATATACCTGAAAAATCTTACCATGAGAATAACACTAGCGTTAAAGGTAATAAAATTAATAATAATATTAGGCATATTTATCCCAGTGCTTACTGTGCACTGGGCATTAAGTGTGGTACATGGATTATCTCATTTAATCATCATGACAAACAAATGAAATTGACAGTGCTCTTACTGCATTTTACAGAAGAGGGGGGAAAGTAGGTACTTTTCTCAAGGTCAATACAGGGAACAAATAATTTAATCCAGAAGGTTCTGTTTTTCAGAGATCAAGTCATTAACCACTACACAAAATGGCAGCATTGTAGTCTGCATAATGCATAAACCATTTTTGTGTAGCCATTCTTGTCTTGATAGATGTTTAAAGTTCTTCCAATTGCAGTGCAATACTGCAATTGACATTCTTGCATATTATTTACAATGAATTTCCAAAGATGGAAATCTTAGCCCTATATTTATTATTTATAGACGGTAGAATACATAAGAATTGTACTCTAAAGCAACTCCCAGCTGTATATTATACCAGCATAGTTTGAGCCTTCTTACATTCCTACATCCTCAAAAACCTTATTAAAGTTTTTCATATTGCCGGGACGCCTGGGTGCTCAGTTAGTTAAGTGTCCGACTTTGGCTCAGGTCATGATCTCACGGTTCGTGGATTTGAGCCCTACGTGGGGATCTTTGGTGACAGCTCAGAGCCTGGAGCTTGCTTCAGGTTCCGTATCTCTCTTTCTCTCTTTCCCTCCCTTACTTGCGCTCTGTCTCTCTTCCTCTCTCTCTCTCTCACACACACACACAAATAAATAAACATTAAAAAAATTTTAACAACAACAAAAAAATTTTTCATATTGCCTAACTGATAGAGGTAAAATGGTACTTAGTTTTAATTCATTTAACTGATGAGTGATATTAGGCTAATTACGTATGTTCATCATTATTTGTATGTACTGTAATTCAGAAAGTCTTTTCAGAAATTTTGCTTGTTTTTCCATTATGTTGAGTCTCTCCAAGAACCAGTTTGAAAGTTAGCTCTTACAAAAAAACTTTCCTGTTTCCCCAATTTGAAACACTTTCTTCCTCATTTACATTTTACAGTAATTTATCTACAAATTCTCCCATGGCGTCACATTCTACTATTTTCCCATAATTGTTATTTCCATGTTTTCTAATCTCCCCTTTAATCTCCTTTAGGTAATAGCTTGTGCTGATTAATGTTTATGATTCATATTAAAATTAACAAAAATTAAAACAATGAAAAATTTATTTAACTTAGTTTTTAGTTTTTTTTAAAATTACTATTTATACCACCTACTGACAGACTTATTTCTAGCATATCTTATTTTAAAATAGTAAAAGCAAACTGAAAAAAATCCTTTTATGATCATTCAGATTCATAAAAGTGATCTGCTGTAAATACGAGATAAACGAGTTTTATTTTATCCATATATATCTAAGAACAATTCATCATATGTCTAGAAACTTCTCTGATTTTTGTCCTTCAAGAGAACTAAAAAAATCTTCTGTCTTTCTTTAAATTATAAAGAATAAGGGCCCCTGGGTGGCTCAGTCAGTTGAGCATTCAACTCTTCATTTTGGCTCAGGTCATGATCTCGCGGTTCATGGTTTCAAGCCCCACACCAGGCTTAGAACTGACAGTGTGGAGCCTGCTTGGGATTCACTGTTTCCCTCTCTCTCTGCCCCTCCCCCCTCAAATAAACACTGGGGGCACATGAGTGGCTCAGTCAGTTAAGCATTGGAGTCTTTACCTTGACTCAGGTCACGATCTCATAGTTCGTGGGATCAAACCCAACCCACATTGGGCTCTGCACTGACATTGTGGAGTCTTCTTGGGATTTTCTCTCACCCTCTCTCTTTGTCCCTCCCTTGCTCATGCTCTCTCTCTCTCAAAATAAATAAACATTAAAAAATAATGATGAATTTGAAAATTCTTTAAAAACTCAAAGAAAACATTTAAAAATTTCTTCCATTATTAAAAACTGTTAATTATGAAATTATCATACAATTTTTATTTAGTGTATTCATTTAAGGTTTTTTGGCATGAAGTGATATATTTAATTGTGATGTAATAACAATAAAGAAATAAAGACAACGTGGGACTTTAAGCAGAATTCAGTATATAAACGAGGCTCATTTGACGATTTCTACCAAATAACAACAGATTCTGTTCTTTGGTGGACTCTTCAGTCTTCCTCAGGTTTTTCAGGTTTTAAACATTTCCCCAAGTGACCTCGAACTAGTGTGTACAGTTTACTTTGGACTTTTGAATGCTGTGAGTGGCAAGAAGTCATGAGCATCCCTTTGGAAGCCCCAGAAGTAATGGTATGTATCCTTTGAGTTAGTGTTTTATTTTATTAGAACCCACAAGTATACAGGAGGAAATTCAAGGATATGAGCATAGAGTTGGTCATTGAATACTTTATCTTTTATGGTGCTCACTGGAAAGTATAGAGAAGAAGTTTAAATTTGTGATCATGGTCCCTAGTTCAAGTTCTCTAAGAGTTTACTTCTTGCTCCTAGAAGATTCTGCCCATTTATGGTTAAAAGCATAGTGTTTTAAAAGCCTGTAAAATATTAACTAGAAATAGCTACTGAAAAGTCAAGAACATGTTATCCACAATCCCAAAAGACAATCCTCCCATAGCGTTTCTTGGGGACATTACTTTCTTGAGATAGAATGAAAGAAAACAAATGATATTCACATTTAATAAATTTGGGGTATATACTTTAGCTTCCTCTCGAATATTCAGAAAGAACATATTAAGAGTTATTAGGCAAAAAACTATGCTTAAGCTATTGTAAAATTAAAACATGTTTAAGAGTGGAAATCTTTCCCCTCCACAGGATTACACTTTCAGAATATAAAAGACTTGTCCATATGATTTCTTAGGTATGGCAAATACCATGAAGATATTTTTCTTGAAATGGGGTATACCTATATGTGATTTCTTAGATGAGTTGAAAAAAGCACTCGCTTGGTAATATTCATTCCTCGTAGAATCTTTGCTATTCACTTTGGAAAATACCTCAGTATCTTGCTTGTTCTCTCTGGCGTTTTATTGCAATCAGCCATAGTTGTGCACCTCTTCCATTTCGTCAAGGTTTACATTTAACCTAGAAGGCTTTGGCATTTCATAAATCTGGAATCTAATTCCAACGGTTGCTCATTAGCTGTGTAAAATAAGAGCAAAATTTTGAACCTCTCATTTGGTTTCTTTATTTGTAAAGTAGAGATATTAATATAGACTCTTAGAGGGGTAGATTAAATGACATATTGAACAGGAGTAAGTTTATGTAGTAGTTGCTACATAAGAAAAACTCAGTAAACTATGGCTATTATTATCATTATTAATATTTCCAATAAATGAAGGCTGACTTGGTTTTTATAGTCCAGTCAGAAGAAAGGGCTGATTTTACACACACACACACACACACACACACACACACACACACACATCGCATTCTTTGTCACTTCAAATGTACAAAGTAAGTCAATTAGCCACCTTGTATGCCCATTTTCTGATATATAAAACAATGGCAATATATTGGTAGACACTATTGGTAGGCTATGTGACAGGCTAAACAAAAGCTATATATACACTTTTGTCTATTTTTTCATCTAATAAACTAAAATATCCATGTATTGGTGGATGTGGCCATGTAATGCAGGTGACATGTAAGTGGATGTCACAAATGTCATTTCATGTCTGTAACTCGATGCTTCAATGTCAGTCACAGTTCCACTGCTTTTCTCCCAGTCCTAAACTACTTTCTCCTGCTTCTTTCATAGGAGAAAATAAACCCCGTGCATGTTAAGTCTACTTTTACTTGCATTCTGTGTTACTTAGAGCTAAAACTTATTTTAACTGAAACTAATATTAATACTTAGGTCACAGATTCAGTCTGAAGATTATAATAGATTAAGTACAGAGTTCTGTTCATTCAGTAAATAATTTTAAGTGACGGGTTATGAGCAATGTGATATTTAAGCCCCTGGAATAATGTGGTGAACTGAAGGATCTGGAACTCTTTGATTACATGAAAGTAACTGGAGACAGCTGAAAGCAGCCAAATAAATAGATAACTGCATATTTTGTCCACTTCTCTAAATGTGATAAATGTGGCAGATAGAACTAAGTGTAGGAGTAGAGGAAGAAGAAGTGATTATGAAAAGGTGATCAATGAAATACAATCTAATGGGTGATATTCGAAGATAGGGATAATCAGGGAAAAAAGAATTAGAACACTTTAGCTTTGTAAAACCTCTTGAAAACACCATTCCTCTTTTAAATTAAGAATGAAATTTATCTAATGTGTAAAAAAAAAAACAGTGGTTCGTTGGTGGGTCAGAAAAGTTAACTTGATTAGTATAAAAAGTGAGAAGGAGACTGGAAGAAATATTAGAGATAAGCAGATGGCAGATTATGTAGAGGCTTGTAGGAAATAACAAAAAGATGTTCTATTCCAGTAGTATTGCTGAGTAAGAAATCCATCTCAAACTGTTTGGAATAAGCCAATAAACTTTTATCATAGCCACACATTCTAGGGGTCAGGAATTCAGAAAAGGCCCAACGGGGATGGCTTTTGTCTCAATAATGGGGTCTCATCAGGGAAGACACATATACCTGGTAGTGACTCATCACTGAGGGCTGGAACAGTCAGAACTGAGAGGTTCATTTCCAAGACTGCTTCTTTATTCACATATCTGGCACTTGGCCTGGAACATTTGAAGTCAGACACGATCTAGGTCTTTCAGCAAGACTCATATGCAAGGTCTCTCCAGTTAGCTTAGGTTTCTCTCAGCATCAGAGAGGACCTCCTGAGTGAGTGTTCTGATAGGACTGAGCAGAAGTCACATGGCCAATTCTGACCAGATCTCAAAGGTCATGTAACATTGCTTCTTTGGTATTGTAGTAGTTTAAGGAATCTGGGTCCTCCCAGATCAAGGTCAGGGACCTTAGACTCCATCTCTCTGTGAAATCAAAGTTGAAAAACTCTGAAGCTATATTTCATAACCATAACACTATAGCAAATGGGGGAAAATAGAATATATGCATATGTTTTACTGTCTCCATTCTTCTTAGAAGTACTGTTTTTTCACTCTCCTCCATATTCTGCTACTCACAATCTTTCTCATTTTTCTCCATTAAGTTCTGTCTCTCAGAAACAATCCGAATTAGTTATTTTACATTAAATTATAAAATAAAGATAATTTTGAAGTATTGTCACTTGCAAGGGAAAGCATATTTAATTCACAAAATTATAGATCTGGATAATTTATTAAACTCCATTTCCTAGGGGAACCAGAGTAGAAAGGTAAAAAGCCTGACAGGGTATGATGAATATGCATATATTATATTAGTGTAGAAACTGTGGTTCATTAAAGCGCCTTTGTCCTATCCACAAAGAATACCTATTATTAATATTTTGTCTTGCTATATGAGATTGAGGACACAAAGAGCCAGTCTTTATTTTTCCTAAATAAGCCAAAATTAGAATTTTTATCTGAATTCTTTTGATTATTTTATCTTAAAATTAAAAAAATTCTCATCTCTGAGCCTTTTTTTTATCCAGAGCTCATAAGCTTCTAGCTCATAAACTGTCCTTAAATTAAAATAAGAGAGTAATCATAAAATTGAGGCAGCAGTGGAGATAGTTACTGTTTTGAAGGTGATAATCATTTGCCACCATTTGTAAAAATATGAAATAGTTGCTTTGTCCAATGAGTTTATATTACCATCAATTTTTTTCTTCAAATTCTTTAAATAAGATAAAAATAAGCATTTCTAAGTTCATCTTTATTTAAAATCAGTTAACTTAACAATATTGAATCTTTTACCTTACTGTAGAAGTTAATTTACTGAGTTATATCCACTAAATCAAATAATTATTCTATGTTTGCAGTATTTCACAGTATTTTTCTATTATAATTCCTTTTTTTTCCCTATGTGTGAGGAAAAACATTTTTTTTCACATGTTAATTGAAGATATTAGAGCTTCTAAGAAAGGAAGCTAGGACAGAATAATCCTTATTTCAATTATACTCTATGATTTCCATTATATGGACTGTTCTTAAAAATCCCCCAAATTTTGTGCCATATAAAAAGAAGTTGAGTGTCAGGGTATCAAACAGAACCACTAGAATCAGTCATGAAAGATAGAGAGAGGAAACAGTAATGTAATTCTTGAAAAATTATGGTATGTCACAGGGTCACAGAATTTGTTCCTTCTAATTTTCAGAAATAATATTGGAATTTAAGAAGAGAGAATACTATCAGGAAAGAGGCATTTGTATGATCTAAAAGTTCTTTCTGGCCACATTCATTTTCATACTTCAACTCTCATTTTTATGTTAATAATTCCATAATAACCATATTTATCTTTTTTCTCTGTATAAATTTTATTAGAAAATGGAAATTCCCTTCAAAGATGCCAAAGCAGAGCACGTGGGTGCTCAGTGGGGTAAGTCTCTGACTTTGGCTCAGGTCATAATCTGATCATGATTTGCGAATTCAAGTCCCACATCAGGCTCTGTGCTGACAGCTCAGAGCCTGGAGCTTATTTCGGATCCTGTGTCTCCCTCTCTCTCTGCACCACCCCCACTCATGTTCTGTCTGTCTGTCTGTCTGTCTCTCTCAAAAATAAATAAACATTGAAAAAAACATTTAAAATATATATCAAGAGCAGAACTTAATGAATATACATTCAAAAAGTTCTGTTTAAGTCTTCCCTATTTCAGTCACTGTTACCACCATCGTTTCCATGTATCAGACACAAGGAGTCAATTGACGAATCATTTATGTCTCTTTTGTATATGACTTTTTATGAAGCTTCCCTATTTTCCAGTACCATTGTGTGTCACCTCATATATCAAAATCACATTTGTTTTGCTCTCCTTCCCTCCAAACGTACTTGTTCCACTTACTTACACAATTCTCCCAATGATACAACAAATTATGATTCTGTTCACAAACCTTCAGAGACTTCTCACCGAATTTGAACAGAATTAGAATAAACGGTTAATTCAGTCATGTGTTAATGCATAACAAAATACCCCAATCATCGATTCTTCCTTTTTTTTTTTTTAAAGTTTTTTGTTTGTTTAGAGAGTACATGTGCCTGTGCACCAGCAGGGGAGGGGCAGAAAGAGAAAGAGAGAGAATCCTGAGCAGGCTCCATGCTATCAGTATAGTGCCCAATGTGGGGCTTGATCCCTTGGACTGTGAAATTGTGACCTGAGTTGAAACAAAGGGTCGGGTGTGCCCCTATTCTCCCTTTTTTAAAACCACTACAGAATTAAAAATTTCCACTTCCAATTATGAAACATTTCAAACGTGCCAAATAATAGAAGAAAAAAAAAAAAACTTTTGGTACAGTGGTGCAACCATAAGCAAGATTTTACTATAAGAAATATTACCAGAGATACTAGTGGCTTAAATTTGAAATTTACTTGCCTATTTCTATACTTTTACCAATACAGTTTTTACAAAGATACAGCTATAGAGAATATTTATATGTAACATACAGTAGTTATGTTTATATCTTCAAAATTAAAATAAATATAATTTTCTGTGTATTACATGAAATGGACTTTCTAATCTCACTATTGTATTTTTGAGAGCCAGTCCTGATAATGCTTGGATATCTACTTTTGTTAAATTTCCATGTAGGATTTAATTAAATAAATAATTTAAAAATTTTCATATTAGGGAATATTTAAGAAAAATTTTATTTTACTTATTATTTTTTAATAATTTTTTTTATTTTTTTGTTTTTATTTATTTATTTAGTTTTTTTTTTTTTTTTTTTTTTGAGAGAGAGAGAAAGAAAGAGACAGAGCACAAGCCAGGGAGAGCTGGAGAGTGGGGAGACACAGAATCCAAAGCAGGCTCCAGGCTCTGATCTGTCAGCACAGAGCTGATGAGGGGCTGGAACCCGTGAACCATGAGATCATGACCTGCGCTGAAGTCAGATGCTTAGCCTAGCTGACTGAGCCACCCAATAGCCCCTTAAAAACTATTTTAAATGTTAAAAACAGTGCTGTAATGAATATTCATGGTCTCTTTTTTCATACATGTTAAAATTTCTGTAGGATAGACCAAGAGCAGGCACAGGGATTTTGAAACTTTGAGTACGTGCATCTTGAGTCCTTTTAGGTATTGCCAAATTGCTTTCCAAGATAGTTGTATACATTTATCTTCCCACCATACAAACTTTAGAGTTCCTATTTTCCCATGGCTTCACCAAGCAGGGGAGATTTTCTCAAGTGCTAAATGGTAAAATAAGAATGACAAATGTGATCACTTTAAAAACTCAAAGTAATTAAATAGAATATATCTTATGTTTTATTTAAAACTGACACAATGTGTTTTTCACATTTGGAATTAGTATGATGTTGGGATACAATTTATAACTTTTAAAATATATCAACCAACTATACCATTGCTATTGTTTGAATAGTTACTAATTTTCCTGGCTGATATGAAATATATACATAAGATATCAAAAGTCTTGTATCTATTGATGATGTCCTGATATATGCTCCAATGGTCAAATTCTTTTTTTTTTTTTAATTTTTTTTTAATGTTTAGTTATTTTTGAGACAGAGAGAGAGACAGAGCATGAACGGGGGGAGGGTCAGAGAGAGAGGGAGGCACAGAATCCGAAGCAGGCTCCAGGCTCTGAGCGGTCAGCACAAAGCCCCACGCGGGGCTCAACTCACGGACCACGAGATCATGACCTGAGCCGAAGTCGGACGCTCAACCGACTGAGCCACCCAGGCGCCCCATCCAATGGTCAAATTCTGAATCTCTGAGTCAATGTCACACTGCATAATTACTATGGATTTCTAATCAATGCTTATTGACTCTCTACTCAGTGTCAGCATGTGAGTTTTCCAGGGCTGCCAGCAGGTTCCCATAAACTGGGTGGCTTAAAGCAACAGAAACATGTTCACTCACAGTTCTGGAGGTCTGAAGTCTAAAGTTAAGGTGTCATTAGGTCATTATCTTTCCAAAGATTCTACAGGTGAAGTTTCTTTGTTTCTTATAACTTCAGGTGGCTCCAAGGTGTCCTTTGGCTTGGGACTGCTTAACCCCAATCTCTTCCTCTGTCCTCACATGGCTTCACCTCTTCTCTGTATATAATGTGATGTTTTCATATATGTGCACATTGTGAAATGATTACCACAATCAAGCTAATTATCATATCTATCCCTTCCTATATTTACTTTTATTCTTTTTTCCTGGAAGCCGAGCAATCCCGGCCTGAGTGGCAGGGCCCGGGCTGTGGACGGATTGGTGACTGCAAGGCAGACCACCGACGGTGAAGCTTCTTGTACTGCCGCTTTTAGGTAATTTGGCCTTAAAAGTACCCGGGGTATTGTCTGTTGGGGAATTGTCTTCGGCAGGCCCCCTGGGAAAAGAACCACGAGGGAAGAAAATAAGGTTCCGCAAGGAATTGTGCGGCCTTTTGTTTAGCCCTTGCCATTCCCCATGGAGACTCCTCTTCTTGCAGGAAGGATAGCCTCATGCATTTGTCAGCAAGGGCGGCCAACGAAGGAGAGACATGGATCCGAAAGCCCCACTCCAGTAACTAAGGAGTGTATCTATGGACACAGGTCATTCTGACCCCTAGGCCCACCTGGCCCCGCAGAGGCATTCCAGATGATGACTGAACCTAGTCGGTTAAGGTACAGAATGGTTCATTGGTTCCTGGTGCATTGTCTCTCTGAGAATGTGTGAGGCATGGATTTCTAAGACTTTTTCAGCCCCTTTCTGGCACGTCGGACAGAGGCAAACACACTGTTCTTCTGGCTTCATGTGTTTAGGAGGTCATGTCCTTGTAACTGTTCCACTTGAGATGTTGAGAAATGGAGGGCCTTTCACGAGAACTGCAAACAAATGCTTTGTAGATTATAGATAAATGCAGATGCATAATGGAATAATGTAAGAAATTAATCAATAATCAAAGGGTATGCGGGAAAATTAGGGGAAAATCGCCATGTTATTTCTTAAAGGTTGTTTACACATAGGAACATTTTCAAAAAATTAGGTAATGTTAGAAAAACACAGATGACGTATGCTACAAGGAAATCACTAGCAAATATAATGCCACGTTTGCTGCAATAAATCGGCCAGTTCAACACACTGCTGTTGTCCGTACCCATTTTTATTTTAGTTTTAGTTTTTTATTTTTTAGTTTTTTATTTTAGTTTTGTTTTATTTTCACCGACGCCGTTCTTCCTTCCGGAACCCCTGGTTGCTGGAGCTGGTCTCCGGCACTTTTTGGTGTTGAGAACACTTGAGATATACTATCTTAGCAATTTTTTTTTTTAATGTTTATTTACCTTTGAGAAAGAGAGAGACACACACACACACACAGAGTGTGAGTGGCGGAGGGGCAAAGAGAGAGGGAGACAGAATCCCAAGCAGACTCCAGGCTCTGAGCTGTCAGCACAGAGCCCAACATGAGGCTCAAACCCACAAACTGTGAGATCACGACCTGAGCTGAAGTTGGCTGCTTAACTTACTGAGCCACACAGGCGCCCCTATCTTACCAAATTTTAAATATATAATACCTTATTATTAACTATAGTCACCATACTTTTCTAGTTATTTTCACTATAAATCTTTTATCCTTATGGGTTGCTGCTATTATTATTAGTGTTACAGTTTCTAATAGTCAATGGTCATCTAGATTTGCCGTGATACTTAACAGTTCTTGTATTTACCATTACTATTTGCTTCCGTACTTTCCCTTCTAGCTCCTTTTCATTCTTCCAGTATTATTTTTTATAATGATCCAAGTGTCCTGATGGTTGCCTGAACGTGGATGATAGTGATAGAATAACCTGATAGTATATACACATATACATATATATATATATATATATATTTTTTTTTTTAATTTAATGTTTTTTTTTTTTTAATGTTTATTTATTTTTGAGACAGAGAGAGACAAAGCATGAATGGGGGAGGGTCAGAGAGAGAGGGAGACACAGAATCTGAAACAGGCTCCAGGCTCTGAGCAGTCAGCCCAGAGCCCGACGCGGGGCTCGAACTCACTGACCATGAGATCGTGACCTGAGCCGAAGTCGGATGCTTAACCAACTGAGCCACCCAGGCTCCCCTACATATATTTTTTAAACCTGGTATATTTTATTTTATTATGTTTTAAGTTTTCTTTCTTTATTTATTTAGAGGGAGAAAGAAAGCATGAGTGGAGGAGGGGCAGAGAGAAGGGGAGAGAGAGAGAGAGAGAATCCTGACACGGAGCTCTATCTCATGAGCTGTGAGATCATGACCTTAGCTGAAATCAAGATTTAGACACTTACCTGACTAAGCCACTCAGACACCCTTGTTTATTATTCCTTTTTAATATATTTACCCATTTATATATTCATTACATATTATATATATTTCATAATTTATTTTAGATTATTTATTTTTAATCTTTTTAATCCTATTTTTTCTTCTAATTTTCATTGCTCATAAATCACTTTTAATTTTATATTTTGTTCTTTTTGTTTGAAAATTTATTTTTAATAGAGTTTTAAATTTAAATATTTTCCCTTGTGGCAATTCCTTGTATTTGGGACAATGGATCATTCCTCAGAAAAAAATTATGTTTATATTTATACTTCTTATGCTAAGATACTCATGGGAAATATTGACTTTGGACCAATTTTTATTTCAGTTTATCATGTCTAAGGTTTCTAGACTACATGAGTTTTATAAATTCCTACTTCAATCTTGAGTAAGGAATAGGGAAATGATGGCAAATTCTTAGCTATTTTCTTAAGAACTGAAAACAGTAGAAAATGTTTCATGCTCTTTGATGTTCGGCAGAAATTTTGTTCTGGGCAATTTATTTCAGGGTCCTAAGTGTTTGGAATCTCCAGAAGGTCAAATATACCTAATCCCTGATTTCCATTAAATTATAATCCTTATATAGTTAAAATAATAACTCGCAAACAAATATAAAATGCTACACTTTAAAGAGGTTACTTAACTAATTACTTAAGGAAGCAGTCAGTACAATGGTACAAGCACATCTGAGAAGCTGATATATTCAGTGGTGGTTTAACAAATGAATGTTACGATATGACGGCTGAGTTTGATATAAAATTGATTGATACACAACTATTTATTCATACTCATAAATATGTGAGGTTATTTGTTTCAACTTGGAGTAAATGTTTGTATCTCCACAGGAAAAAAAAGTTAACAAGTTTTATTTTTACTAAGTTTGTGATCTTCAACCACTAGGAAGCATTGAAATGAACCAAATGCATTCCCCCAGAAAAACCTTGGGTACCCTTTATACCCAAATGACATTGAAGTGTATGTTGCTCAGCCTTATTATATATTTATTTAACCTCATTTCCATGTTTGAGATAATTTTCCTGACACATGGCCCATCACCCACCACCAACCTACTCAGGGCATGTACACCTCAAAATCCAATCCTTTCTATTTGCTTACCTCTATCCCATGCCTGCTCAGAGGATTAAAATCTCATTTTTTTTTGGATATTCCTGTTGCTGTGCTATGCTACGTAGCTCAGCTACACATTTTAAACAAAGATTAATACCTTTTACACAGTACTCCTGGCATTTACACTGTGAAGGATTTCAAGTTATCTTTCTTACTCTTCTGTTTGAACTAGAGTGCCCTTATCATGGTCCTTCTCACACAATTGCAATTTCATGAAAACTTTATTCAGCCCTCAATAAATTATCTTTTCCCTTCTCTGAATCTAAATAATGATTAGTTTCTGTCTCTTTCGTATATTTATTCAACCAATTTTATTCTTTTGGACTCGCATGCACACACACACACACACACACACACGCAGGGAGTCACATCTTCTATGGTAAAAACTAAGTATTAAGTATAGCCAATATGTTCCTAAAACAATCCAAAACTGTCTTCCAAATAAACTGGGGTTTTTTTGTACCAAATTTTACTACTTCCAGAAACTATCAGTTAGTCATGGTCTGGTTTGGTTTTACTTTTTTCTTTTTCACCTCCCTTCCTGCCCATGACATTCATTACTTTTTCTATTTTTTTTCCCCAATAAGCATCTTACCTTTAAATGTAATGGTAGGCTGAATAACCCACCACTTTTAAATATTGTTTTTTGTTATTTCCTTTCCTTTCCTTTCCTTTCCTTTCCTTTGCTTTGCTTTGCTTTCCTTACCTTTCTTTTCTTTCCTTCTTTCCTTTCTCCTTCCCTCCCTTCTTTTGTCCCCTCCCACCTTCCTTTCTTCCCTTCCTCCTTTGTTCCTTTTTTTGATAAGCTTATGTGGTTTAATTCATATAACTAATATATATATAGAAACCTCATTATATTTGTATTTACTGTTCAAATAAATCATAAATGTCTTGATGGAGATGAGTATGCATAGTTTTCTTTGCATTCTAAGCAGTATTATTTAGGCTTTGAATAAATAAAGGATTCATAAATATTTGTTTTATGAAAGTGAAATAACCATGAGTGGCTACATATCCTTGTTTTCTTGTTGATTCTTTATTAAAAACACTAGATAATCCCCTGACCACAATCCTTCCTATGTAAAACCTCATATATTCTCTTAATTATTATGTGTGCTTCCATCTGTCAGTATATCTCCAATATTGCAGAAAAATTGGGATTATAATAAGTGGAAAGCATCTACAATTATAAGAAAATCTTGAGGCAAGACACTTCATAAGACTTTAGAAAGTAGATCAGTAAAAATAATTCATGATAGAAGAAGCATGGATTCATCAGCTTGACTATTGTTTTAGGTAGTAAAACAACATTTATAAAAGAGGCTTCAGTAATAATGCCTAATGTTTCATTCTTATAGGATAACTTAGTAATTCAGATGTTTTAGGGCTCTTGGTTTTCTTTTTTTTTTTTTCCAGTTCTCTTATATATAAGAGTGAAGTGGTCTTTAAATGACAATTTTTTTTTCTTCTTCCTTATGGCGATAAATACAGAAAGTTCTAACGAAAACTGCCTTTTCAAACTATACCTGAACTCTGTGAAAGATCCTATTGTATTTTATTTTAGCTATTTAGCTATTAGCCTGTCAATCACTAAGGAAGTGGAATCAATTAACAAGTATCAACCACTGTGCTAGGACTTGCTCACGTTTTTTCATCTACCTAACTGAATCTTCATAGCACCTGAACAGATGCTAATTCACAGGCATTTGATCAATTGAATAACACATACGTTTTCATCTGATTTCATGTGCAAACTCTACGTGGAGTTTAGTAAGAAAAACATTCATAAAATTCAATCATTAGCTCACACAGCTTCAAGTTATTATCATGGTGGATATTTTGTATATATTTCCACATGAAAAAAAGTGGATTTTTTGGTCCAACATTAATTTTTGTGACAAATATATTTCAAAAATATTAATTTATTTACAGAACAAAAAGGAAATCAGCAAGTGAAAATAGCTTTAATATGAAACACTTTATAATTATAACGACTAAATGCTCATTTTCAGAAGTTAATGAAGTATTAGATGTTTCAGAGCAACTAAATCAAACTACCCTAAATATTAAAACTCCTTATTTACAATTTTGCTTATAAATACCAAGACATTCTTGCCAATATATAAATGAGAGACTTTAAAAGAATGTTGAGGTTTTTAAAAATAGCTTTTAGAAAGATAACAAAGTGATTTTATGTCCTGAAGTGAAGACCCTGAGAGGCATTTTTTCACATGGCCTGTCAAAATGTATACCCAAACCATAAGTGGATGTCTGAGTAATAATTTATCTACCTTTATATGATTTGTCAGGTTTTATTTTTCAAAACAAGAGTTGGTTGACATCAGCAATATCTTCAGTTGAAAATTTTTTCTGTTGTTTTCTCAATGTATAAGTAGAGTGCTTCAGCAGAATATAAAAATACTATTAAGTCGTTATTAGTTAAACCAGACACAACGTAGATAATCAAATATTGATACATACATAAACAATAATTTCACGAGTTTATAAAAATTTCCAAATGTACAAATTAAATCCAGCTACCAAGGTAGTGTTGGAGGGCAGGTCATGATGAAAGCTCAACGTGGGCCATTTTATTTTGAAAAAAAGTATATATTACTAAAGACATCCAGGATAAATATGTTGCTGCTTTTAAAAGGTCTTGCAAAGCCATAGATATTTAAAACATATTACCATTTTAATTTCTTATTCTGCTTGGTACTATGCTATACAAACAACAGTGTGGAGAAGAAAAACTTTCCTGGATTTTTTGATGCCTCTTGGGACTTTCCACATACCTAGAGAATTAGGTCTATAGCTCTTTGTTCAGTTAATTCTTCTGTTCTGAAGGCAATAAGACTCTTAGCTCCTTCCTAAGAGAGTCAATTTGTTGCAATCCTTAGATTACTAAATCTTAGTTATTGCGCCCCAAATTTGAGCCACAGAATGTAAGAAAAACTAGAAATTTATCTCCCTGTATATTTACATGTCAAAGAGATGAACCTTCAGAATTTGGAGACAAGTAAAGGACATCAAAGCCTTCAAAGGTGGGACCATCAATTTCCTGAAAAGATTTTACTGACATTCAAAAAGGCTAGAATAAAGAGGCCTTTTTGGTAGAATGGGAGGACAGTTGTGTGTCCCCTTCACTGTAAGCAAAACAAACAAACAAAGAAAATAGGTTTCTTCATTTTTATCTGTAGAAAATCTGGCTATTCACTAGGACAATTGACTTGACTCTCTACAGGTTTTCTTGGGAATAAAGCCTGGGGAAAGGGGCAGCAAACACACATTATTAAGAGATCTGTCAGCCTGAGAATACTTGTGTGCACATTCAAAATAAAAAGAATAAATATGAATAGTAAAAGGACAAGACACAGATTCCCAAATTTTATTGAATAGATGAGTGGATGAATGAATAAGAAATAGAAATTGTAAAGATTGGAAGATGTTCACTTCCATTGAAAAAAATCAGAGAATCAAATTGTGAATAACTAATTTGCAGAATGTTTGGGTAATTATAAGAGTAAAAAGAGAATTGGTGTTCTTCAGAGAAAATTAAGTCAAAGCAATTTAAACTTGAGCTATAGCCAAAGAGAAGGAGATTGCTATCCATCTAGGGTGCTTAAAAATGAGGAGCTCATCAACAAGGAAGTCCAAGACAAAATAGAAATTGAGAGCAGTACAAAATAGCATTTGATGGCACAAACTGTTAAGTCATTGTGAGAAATAAGCCCATGGACCCAATCAAAGGAGGGACATGGAGACTCGGAGCACAGTGAAGTGAGGCTTTAATCAACGTTCTTGTAAATGCAGATGTCTGATTGACAGGTACATTTGGGGTAGTTACAGCAGACAATTTATTTCCTAGAATGAAAGTCCTTCCCCTGGTTCCTCATTGGCTGAGTACTACAGAGGTTAGGGCCTTACCCAGACATGGCTTATGCTCATGTAAGGCAAAAAGTAGTCTGATTGGAACAAATATACCAATGTGACTTTCAGTCCCTCCTCCCTTTGTTCTTTGGCGCATGCTCATTGCAAAGCCCGTGAAAATAAAAGAAACCACAAAATGTAGAGGAGAAGAAGAACCAGGAAGTGCAGTGTCTAAGGGTTTCAGACTCCATTGTTGGGGGAAGGGGGATTGGGATTCATACATATTTTCAGCAGCTTTTAAAACTACTGTTAACTAGACAGCACAGCTTTTATCTGATATTTCTGAAAACGAAACATCTCCCTTACTTCTCACAGTCATGAAGACTGTAGGACGTAAGTAAACTTAAACCTTTGGACTGGCCTTTCATGAGGAAATAAATCGTTCATGAAAATCACTGCTATTTTGAAGAAAACAATCCCCATTCTACCTTAATCTTTAATATTTCCAAGAAATGCACAATTTTGATCAAAACTAATACAGTTGACATAAACAGGAGCATGTCAGCCTTGTTAAGGCCCTTTCAGATATGAAAGCACAGTAGGATGGAAATGAACAACTCTACCCTCCTCTAAAAGTTAGCCTAAATTCATCACTTCACAAGAATATGGAAGAGTTCGGTATCATGTTGCAGGCCTATACAGGAAGAGGACACTTGAAACAGAGTTACAGAAATAATGGTTCTATTTACATTGAGCATGCTGGTAAGAAAATTTTCTTCATATATTTTCCTCAAGGGTCTTGAGAAACATATTTTCAGGAGCAAATATTTGAAATAAATGTGTAATTTCAAAGCAAATTATTTAGCTCTTACTTTTAATAAATGCCCTGTTTTATTTACAGTCACGTTTCATAGTCACATTTCAAATTGTTAATCTTCCAGATCAAAGTGCATAGAGAACTAAATCATGTTTGTTTGTTTTTTTTTTTTTCAGTAGGCTCACTTCTGTCTTCAATATAGGTCCCTATTATTGTGCCCAATTTTTTAAAAAAATTTTTTTTGTATTTTTATTTAATTTTTGAGATAGATAGAGAGCAAGCAGGGAAGGACAGAGAGAGAGGGAGAAAGAAACCTAAGCAGGCTCTGCACCATCAGCACAGAGTCCAGTGCAAGGACTGAACCCATGAACCATGAGATCATGACCCGAGCCCAAAGTCAAGAGTTGAAAGTTCAACATACTGAGCCACCCAGGTACCCCCAATTTTAATTTTTAACACCTTTAATTAAGAATAGTTGATTTGTGATGTATTACTTTTTTAGCTAGAATGGCATCGAAATACTTGTTGCAAATGAATTCACATGTAGACTTAGACTCCATTAGTAGCTACTTCATTGTCTCCCTTTCTTAATCTCAATGTTTAAATATTTGTCCTGCGAACCTTTTTTACAATGGTTTAAAATTGTTTAAAGGGATTTTTCAAAGTTAGTTTTTTTAATTCTGACCATAACACTATTTAAAAATTCTGACTTGGAGCACCTGGGTGGCTTAGTTGGTTAAGCATTCAACTCTTGATTTCAGCTCAGGTCACCATCTCATGGTTCCTGAGATTAAGCCTCCTGTTGGGCTCTGCACCGACAGTTTGGATTCTCTCTCTCTCTCTCTTTTTCCGTCTCCCTCGGTCTTTCTCTGCCCCTACCCCATTTGTGCTGTCACTCTGTCAAACTAAATAAATAAACATTTAAAAAAAGACAAATAACTGAGGTGCCTGGGTGACTCAGTCAGTTAAGTATCCAACTTCAGCTCAGGTCAAGATCTCCTAGTCGGTGACTTTGAGCCCCGCATCAGTCTGTGTGCTGACAGCTCAGAGCCTGGAGCCTGTTTCAGATTCTGTCTCTCTCTCTCTCTCTCTCTCTCTCTGCCCCTCCCTGGCTCTCACTCAAAAATAAAATAAACGTTAAAAAAGTTTTTAAAAAAAGGACAAATCTTATGACTGAATGTTTTCAAATAATTTTAAATATCTACTTGAGGTTTTTTTTTGTTTTTTTGTTTTTTTGTTTTTTTGTTTTTACCAAAACATATGGATCCTGTATTTAATCTAGATTTACATTCACCAATTTAATAAATGTTTCTGAGCCACTGGTATTTGATTGACTCCATAGAACTTAACAAAACAAGAAGTAATGTCTGATTCAACTAATGGGTCATATTTTTGGTTATGAAACCAACGCTTATGGATAAGCTTGCATAATGATGGCCATGGGATTTCTACTAGTCTGCTTATACATAGGGCTTGAAGGAAGGAATGTATTTTTGGCATTAGGCAACAATGCCTGCTATTTGTGGGTTGAGACTTTTAGTAAATATTTAGGAGGATTGTAGAATGGAGGGGGGAGGTATTATTTATTCTTGTACTAGAATACTCATTTCTAATTCATGTGATGAGATCAATAAGAAAGGGAGAAAATCTCAGCATTTTGAAATGCTGAACAGTAAAAACTCCATATGTATAACAGTTGGAAATTATTTTTGCTATTTACTTTTCATATAATATAATAATGTTGGCAAATGAACAAGGCAATTCCTAAATGAATTATATAATTATTTGCAGTACTTTGAAAGATATTGATCTCTCTTCTTTATAAGTAATTCATAGGACACAATATTAAACAATAGATAAAATATCAAGTAAATATGCTTCAGGGCATCACTCACAGCATAATTAAAAAGTAACTTACTTTTTGATTTCAACAGCCTCAATTCCCATTCAACATAACTGTGCATGACAAATTTATTGTCAAATTACTTGCAAACATAAGGCTGAAAAAGATTTTTATATTAACTTTACAAAACTTTCTCTTTTGAAATAATCAATATTTTATTTTATTAATTTAGCTTTCTTTAACTGCTTATAATTTGAACTGAGATATTTGACGGAAAGTACAATTTTTAAATTATCTATAAGTATAAAAATAAATGTTCTTAGCCAGTATGACAATCCTACCAAGAAATCTTAGAAACATATAAGCAAATTCTAAAGAAAATAAATATCGCTGTCTGCCTAGGCACATTACACATGCTTCTTCCACTAAATCTCTCTAAGACTGACTGCTTTTTCAGGTTTTTTTTAAAGATGTTAGACATATTCTATTCTTACATTGTCCATCCTCACTTAATCTTTATTGGTTGTACTTCAGGATCTTATCGACTTCATATTTCCATTAAGAATACTAGGTACTTCTGCTTTTCCACTTTCATTTTTATTTGCTATAAACAGAAGTCACTTTTCCTGTGACACAAAATGACACAAAATGATCATTTGATGTATTGTCCAAACTGCTGCAGTGTTGTGACTGTTCCAGGAAAATCAGGACGTACAAATGCCCTCCTATTGGAATACAAAATTTTGCCTTATTTTTTTAAAGATTATTTTTAATGTTTATTTTATTTATTTTTTGAGAGAGAGAGAGAGAGACAGAGAACAAACGGGGGAGGGGCAGAGAGAGAGGGAGACACAGAATCTGAAGCAGGCTTCAGGCTCTGAGCTGTCAGCCCAGAGTCCAACACTGAGCTTGAACTCACAAACTGCAAGATCATGACCTGAGCTGAAGTCAGATGCTAAACCGACTGACCCACCCAGGCATACCTACAAAATTTTATTTTTATTTTTATTTTATTAAAATTTTTTTCCAGAAATTACATAAAGACATTAAATTCTTAATTTTGCCTTTGTATTTACTCATTTATACAGTTTCAAATTGGACACATTTCTATGATTAACACTTTTATATTTATAAAAATGTTTTAATAAAAACTTTTCAAAATGACAGCTAAATTCTATTTAAAGGAAATGAGAATTTTAACATGTTATTTGCAACTTGTTCCACAGTATTCCAATAATACATAAAATTTTGTATATTAATTAAAAATATTTTGGATGTTAGGGTGCCTGGGTGGCTCAGTTGAATAAGGGTCCGACTTCAGCTCAGGTTATGATCTCGCGATTTGTGGGTTCAAGCCCCACGTCCGGCTCTGTGCTGACAGCTCAGAGCCTGGATCCTGCTTCGGATTCTGTGTTGCCCTCTCTCTCTGCCCCTCTCCATTCACACCCTGTCTCTCTTTATCAAAAATAAATAAACATTAAAAAAAATAAAATATTTTTGATGCTAAATAAAACTAATTTGTTTAAGATATTTTGCTTTCCTGAGGAGACTTTGAGAGAATTCTGATCAGGTCATAGATATGAGAAGAGCATTTTAAAAAATAGGCATTTTGCAAAGAGTGGGTATTAAAAAATAATAAAATAAGAACAAAAGAATGACATCTGCTTGAGTAAATCTAAGGATTCTGAACATGACCAGGTATGTCCCAATTAGCTGTAAAAAGATTGTAAGGACAGAGCATGAGTCTAACTAAGCCTATCATATAAATTGAGTTGGATCATAGGAGGAAGTGACTATTTGATGTATGTGTTGAAAGGGATTCCTATTTGACAGGCATTATTAAAAACTAAAAAGAAGACAAAAAAGAAAGAGAAAGAGAAAAGAACTGCTTTACAAGATGAGCAACTTGCTCTAGAGAAACAGGGCTTGTAGACATATTACAAAGATAGATATGGTGATGAGAGTGGGCGATGGGAGTAGGGAATTATCTTTAATACTGGTGCTGCCTATCGGGACCTCGTGATGAGATCAGGTGGATGCTCACTTATCACTTATAGTTATCAGAGCTATAACTCTCACCAATGACACATTAACAAATTCAGAAAACATGGGATCAATAGTGGAGATACAGAGAATAGAGATATTAAAACGTTTTCTACATGTAAGATCTTGTTATTGATGTATGTGAGTATAATACATGTTATAATATGTAAAATACATTCTTTATAGAATATATTGTCATATATACTACCATATACATTATATATATATATATATATGTACACATATATTCATGTATACACACACATATAATATAAAAATGGAGAAAATGATGGTAAAAAGGAAATATTATGGAGAAGAATTAAAGTAAGGTCTTAGAAGAGGGATTTGAATTTACATGTGAATGAAGAATAACCCAAGAGTTTTGTTCCAGGGATTGAAAAATGGATTATATACCAGTCCAAAAAACAGGGGCCACTTGAAGTTTTCATGGGTAGACAGTATAATATGAGGGGTAGTTACAAAACTGCCGGGAAGGCTGAAAGAGTAAAAGTAGCCTGTGGAATTATTCCAGATGATGACTCACTAAAGGAAGCCACCGTTATCCCCGGAAAACCAAACAGTGGAAGGGGTACAGTCCATTCCTTACAATTCCACACCAACAATTGGCCCAGCTGCAGTGCAGTTGCTATTAAGTGGTAACCCTGGACTCTCAACGAAGCTTCTAAAGACATTGGTGCTGCTACTCCTGCTGTCACCATTGCTGTTGCTGCGAATGTGTCCAGGAGCACACAATTCCACCCATACTGCTGATCATGTCTTTAAAAGTAGACTGAAACTATTATCTATTGTATGATTCCAATTCCATGAAGTTCAATATCAGGCAAACCTGACTCATAAAGGTAAAATTCAGAGCATGGATGCCTATATCCATGACTAGAAAGGTTCACAATGGAGACTTCAGCATTTTAGTAATACCAATATATATTTATCTGGATTGTAATAATACTAGTATTTTATGTTGTAAAAATGTGCTATGCTGTATGCTGAAGACCTGTTCCCTTATAGTTGCATTATATACATCATATTTTAATACAAAAAACAATAACAGTAGTTCAAATTCAATATACAATATTGGACAATTTTTGGAAGAAGCCATTGGGAGGACATAATTATTTGTTGACCCATGAGCTGGACCCAGGAAATCAGAGACTCCTCATCTCCTTTTCATTTCTTAGAATGTGCTTTCCACTTGCTTTCTTTGCATTGGAAGTTGCTCCAGGTTGCAGTCTTGAGATAGTAAGGTGATGCTGAGACCATCTGGACAGTGTATGTGTCTGAACCCAGTTAAGGAATCTGTATAAATTTTTAAGATCTGGCAGGCCAGTGCAGACATCTATTCTGGAAGCTGTCCAAAACAAGCCTTGTAGGTAAGTTCTCTTGCTTATTAAACCTGCCACCTGCTGAACTGCAGTGGCCTGTTTCTTCAGTTTCTCCTGTCCTTCGCATATGGGGACTGATTTCAGATTACACCTGGGAAGCTCCCAGGGTTGCAAAGCAAAAATAATGGCTTAAAATATTCTACTCCTAAAGGTCCTTGAACTATTAGAATGAATATAGAACATTTTGTTAAAATAATATGACAAACCTAAATACAAAGAATATTAAATTAAGGCAGGACTTTGAATAAGATATTTTATATAAAGTTATAGGAAATTAGTACATGTGCATGTGTATACAAAGTATTATTACAGAATTGTAAAATCCTGTTTGATTAATCTGGAAAATATTTACAGGTGTCCCATAGATCAATTGGAAACACTTTAAAAATGTTTCTTAGTGGTACATAACAATAGCTAGTGACATCTTAGATTCCATGAATAAGGGGAAGAGTGGCTTGAAAGAATTTATCTCTCTTTTATGTAAAATTTGAAAAGTCCAGTGACGTTATAATAGCTCCATTTTGTTGGTTTCTTTTGTTGTTTGTATATCCCTAGACCTGTCTCTTCCTCTTCATGTATGACATAACTCAAAACAGTCTGTGAATTATTTACAACAGTAACAAGGATAAAGGACACACACATTTCTTTAAAGAACACAAATTGGAAGCATCATGTCCTGCTTCTGCTCTTATGCCATTGTCCAGAAACTAGCTGCATTGCCTCTAGATACATTCACCAAAGCAAAAGGAGGCTGTAAAACATAGATTTTGGTTTGCCAAGATTCCTGAAAAATACTTATTAAGATGATAGAAGAAAATGAAAATTAGAAATGTCTGTCACTTTAACTCTGAAATATCCGCGTGCATTCACAAACAGAGAATACCCCTAATTGTTGTCTGATTACTGCTTTCAGCTCCCTTTCCATGATATCTGCTTCATGGAAGTGCTTCTGGCGGGGACTGTTTACAGTGTATCCTCCATGGACTAAATTGCTTGGGAGAATTCAGAATATACATTTTATATTATAATTTTTCTGTCTCACGTACCCTTGCTGGACCTTTTCCCACAGGTCCACTGACAGAATATATTCTCAAATGGAAATATTTTCAATTTTCACCTCCATTGAAATGTGCATAATCTATAGTTACTAATTGCTATGAATGGATAGTAAAAAGGAAGAAATCATCAGCTATTTGAATAACACAATTCTATTTTGTATGTCTATAACATAGACTCGAGCCTAAGTAATTACTCTGAAATACATGACTCATTTTGAAGTAAGTCAATAAGAAATAATTTCATCAAATGCCAAATGTAGTATCATTTCTAAATTGTACGTACAAAAGCGGGGAATGTATCAGAATAAGAGGCAGCATGCAGAACAAATAAATTCAGAGCTGTAGACAGAAATTGCCTCTTGGTCAGATGAGTAAATATTTTGTTGTTTTAAAGTTAGCCAATGACAAGACATTTCAATCAATTCTTTTTGATGGATAGATTATCCATGGATACCTGTTTTCTTACCATATCCTATTTTTAGATATTGCATTTTAAAACTTCTAAGAACATACATATCATCTTAATTGATTTATTATTGTTAGTGTTTGTTTTTTTTAATTCTGAAAAAAATCATTACTTTGTATTATATTAACAAGCTTGATTGTGATAATGTAGGATTTATTTATTTATTTATTTTTAAAATTTTGGTGGGTCGATGATATATTTTTCTGCTGAGAAAGAAGGCTGTTCATAACCTTAAATCATGTTAGTTTTAAGAGCAATAAAAATTGTGGGATTTCCTTAATGGCTTCCTTGACTTCACTTCTGAAATATTTATCAGTCTCAAATATATTGCATTTTATGTTGAACAATGACTATTTATAGCGTCTGGTAGAAGACTTAACAACTGATTATGGATCATCACTTCAGAGTTGGGCTCATACAAATATAAATATCAATATTTCTATTATAATGTACTAATGTCTTTCAATTTGTAACTCAATTAAATATACTTTGTTGGTTTCCTGCTAAGTGTCTAAGAGGGCAGGGTGGGTGATGGGTATTGAGGAGGGCACCTTTTGGGATGAGCACTGGGTGTTGTATGGAAACCAATTTGACAGTAAATTTCATATATTAAAAAAAAATAATAATAAAAAAAATAAAATAAAATAAAATTTGGTTAAGCTGGTAAAAAAAATAAAATAAAATAAAATAAAATAAAATAAAATAAAATAAAATAAAATTGTGGATGGTAACATTATGCAAGGTACTGTGAAAATACTTAAGCATTATGTATGTCCATTGCCCAAGAGAGTATTAATCTTTAGGGAGGCAAACATAGCCTACAAGGAACACTGAGGGTATGAAACAGATAAGTTTGAACTTTGTAAATATATTTGATACTGATAAAATCTATGTGGAATCACCTATAAGAGAGTTGAAATGGGTGTCTAAGAAGATAATGCAAAGCAAAATAGAAAAATTAGAGACAAATGAAAGGTGGAGAACTATTTTGAATAACACATTAGTAGAATTTGATGATACATTTAATAAAAACAAGATTACAAATGCAAAAGCAATTCCAAAGTTGTGTACATTCATCAAGAATCTATTTTTTAAAAAAAAACAGCAAAATTATATATATTTAAGGTATATAACATGATGTCTGACACACACACAGTGAAAAGATTATTATAGCTGAGCTATTTAGTGTGAGTGTGTGAGTGTGTGTGTGTGTGTGTGTGTGTGTGTGGTAAGAGCACAGTATTCAATATTATATTATTAACTAGAGTCACCATGATATATATTAGACGTCTAGACTTATTTATCCTATATAACTGTAGCTTTGTGCCAACCTTTTTCTAATTTGCTCCACTTTCCCACTCCTGAAAACAAACGTTTTACTCTTAGATTTGACATTTTTTAGATTTCACTATAAGTGAGATCATACAATATTTTTCTTTCTCTGTCTGGTTTATTACACTTAGGATAATATCCTCCATGCTCATTTATGTTGTAGCAATAGCCGTGTATCCTCTTTTAAAGCTAAATAATATTCCATTATCTTTATACTGCAATTTCTTAATCCTTTTATCCATTAACAGATACTTACTTGATCTCCATATCAGCTATTTTGAGAAAATCTCTAAGGAGCATTGGAGTAGCAATACATCTTTGAGGTATTCATTTTATTTCCTTTGGGTATATACCCAGAAGAGAGATTGCTGGATCATATGGTAGTTCTATTTTTAATTTTTTTAAATGTTTATTTACCTTTGAGATAGAGAACGAGCAGGGGAGGGGTAGAGAAGGAGGGAGACACAGAATCTGAAGCAGGCTCCAGGCTCTGAGCTGTCAGCACAGAGCCCAACATGGGGCTCGAACCCATGAGCTGGGAAATCATGACCTGAGCTGAAGTCGGTTGCCCAATCAACTGAGTCACCCAGGTGCCCCTAATTTTTAAAGAATTTTCCATACTGCTTTCCATAATGGCTTTGGCATTTTACATTCCCATCTACTAGGATTTACTTTTCTCCACATCTTTGCCAACAGTTGTTTTCTCTTGTCTTTTTATCATAGCCATTTTGACAGGGTGAGATGATATCATACTGTGGTTTGGATTTGCATTTCCCTGATGATTAGTGATAATTGAGCACCTTTTCATATACCTTCTGGTCATTCATATTGGAAAAATGTCTTTTTGAGTCCTTTGCCCATTTTCCAATTTGGGCTATTTGTTTGTTTTGTTTTGTTTGTTTGTTTTTGCTGTGGATTTCTATAAGTTCCTTATATACTTTGAGATAACCACCTCATCAGATGTATAGTTTGCAAACATTTCTCCCATTCTATAGGCTTGCCTTTTTATTTTGTTGATTGTTTTCTTTGATGTGCAGGAACTCTTTAGTTTGATATAGTCCCACTTATTTTGTTTTTGTTGCCTTTGTTTTTGGTGTCATATCCAAAAAATCATCGTAAAGGCCAATGTCAAGGGGTTTCTATGTTTTCTTCTAGAAGTTTTATGGTTTCAGGTTTTATGTATAAGTGTTTAATCCATTTTTAGTTGAGTTTCGCACATGGCATAAGACAATGGTTCAATTTTATACTCTTGCATATAGATATTCAGTTTTCCCAGCACCATTTGTTGAAGTGACTATACTTTCCCCATTGTGTATTCATGCTGTCCTTGTAAAAATAGTTGCCATTTGCAACAACATGATTGGAACTAGAGTGTTTTATGCTAAGCGAAATAAGTTAGTCAGAGAAAGGCAGATATCATATGATTTCACTTATATGTGGAATTTAAGAAACAAAACAGATGAATATAGGAGGAGGGAAAATAAAATAAGATAAAAACAGAGAGGGAGGCAAACCACAAGAGACTCTTAAATGTAGAGAACAAACTGAGGGTTGATAGGGGAAGTTGTGTGGGAGATGGGCTAAATGGATGATGGGCATTAGAGAAGGCACTTGTTGGGATGAACACTGGGGGTTTTATGTAAGTGGTGAATCACTGAATTTTACTCCTGAAAACAATACCACACTATATGTTAACTAACACCAATTTAAAATAAAAAAAAATATTTCACTGTACATGCTTGGATTTATTTCTAGGCTTTTAATTCATTCCCATTTTCAAATGTGTCTTTGTTTATGCCAATACTCTACTGTTTGATGGCCATAGCTTTGTAAGATAGCTTGAAATCAGGAAATATGTCATTTCCAATTCTATTCTTTTCAAGCATGCTTTGGCTACTTGGGGTCTTTTGTGGTTCCATATCAATTCATGATTTTTTAAAATTTCTTTGAAAAATGCCATTGGAATTTTGAGAGGGACTGCACTGAATATGTACTTTGCTTGGGTGGTGTAGACATTTTAACAATAATTCTTTTAATACATGAACATAGGATATATTTACATTTACGTGTGTTTTCTTCAACTTCTTTTATCACCATTTTGTATTTTTCAGTGTACAGTCTTTTCATTTCTTTGTCTCCTTTGTTAAATTTATTACTAAGTGTTTTATTATTTTTTTTAAACATTTATTTATTTTTGAGACAGAGAGAGACAGAGCATGAACAGGGGAGGGTCAGAGAAAGAGGGAGACACAGAATCTGAAACAGGCTCCAGGCTCTGAGCTGTCAGCACAGAGCCCGACGCAGGGCTCGAACTCACGGATCGTGAGATCATGACCTGAGCCGAAGTCGGACGCTTAACCGACTGAGCCACCCAGGCGCCCCATAATTGTTTTATTATTTTTGATGCAATTGTAAATAGGATTGTTTCCTTGATTTCCTTTTCAAGATTTTTGGTGAAAGAAATGCAACTGGTTTTTATATGCTTATTCTGTAAAATTTTACAAAAGTTACAAAACTTCCTGAAACTTTACTGAACTTATCTATTCATAATTTCTTTGTGGAATGTTTAGTATTTTCTACATTTAATACCATGTCATCTGCAAATTGAAACAATTTTACTTCTTCCTTTTGATGTCTTTCCAATTTGGCTAGACCTTTTAGTACTATGTTAAATAAAAGTGGTCAGCATCAATATCCTTGTCCCATAGAATGAAAGATAAAAACCTCCTTGTCATCTTAATAGATGCAGAAAAATCATTTGATAAAACTCATACCAATTCATAAGTAAAACTCTCAACAAATAAACATAAGAAAATTTCCTCAACATGATAAAGGTCTTTTAGGTAAAGCCTATAATTAACATCATAATCAACAATGAAAGTTTTCCTCTAATATCTGGAACAAAACTTTATTAAATGTATCATATTCAAAGCATAGTTTAGATCTATGGAGGTATAAATAAAGATAATATACAGTTCTTTATGATAAATGTGGAGAATAATCATTTTTTGTACAAAAATAACATTTTGGGGATGTGATATTGGAGGAAAGAAAATGCTTCATTGTTGTCAATAAACTTTGCTCCTTCTACATGTTTTACCATGTTCTCATTTCCTATAATAATTAAGGTAACAACAGTGCTAAAGTAACACACCATCTAAATCTTAAAGTAAAACAAAACAAATAAGCAAACAAAAGTTATCTTTTAACTATATTATTTGATGGCTAATTGTGGTTTCCTGAAGGGAATTTAAAGACCCATTCTCTTTCCACATATGGCTTTCCTATATTCATAACATTAGTGGTTACTCTACAGATTGTTTTGATTCTAGCCTACTACAAAGTAGGGAAAGAGATGAAAAATTATGAACTGGAAATTTGAGTCAGGTCTAAAAGTAGGCCACATTATTTCTACACGTATCCCATAGTGTTTAACTTAAATTTCTGCACAAAATGTAGGAGAATCTAACAAATATAGCCCAAATTTATTATGTAAAAAAGAGAAGCTGGATTTTATGTTCAGCTAACTGTTTTTAATAAAATTGCTAACATTGGCCTTAATTTGTATTCTATTTGTTGGCTGTCATCATCTATTTCCTGTCTGATATGGAACATTTTCAGGATATCCAAGCCTTCTAGCGCATCATTATTCTTCAAGGTTGGCCGTCCCATCTGCACAGTCAAGTTTGATGGGATAAACTCAGTATAGCCTGATCCTTTGTCTTTTCAGTGATTAAAACAAAAATAGGAGTATGACTTGATTCAGCATAAAGCAAATGAGGAGAAATCTTATAGAATCCTAAGAAAGATGGAAGAAAATACACTCTATGTTAGTCTTCTGGATACTATTGTATCTGGAAACAATATCTCCAAACTTCTGCAGTTATGTTTGATGCAATATTGAGGATGAAGGTGAAAACAGACAACAGCAGAGAACAGAGAAAGAACCAGAAAATTGAGGATATCATTTATTAAGTGAATACACAAAGTTTGAGACCTCTTTCGCCTCTCAACTTCCTGTTATGTTAGATTAATAGTCTTTATTCCTGAGAATTTGAAATAGTATTTGGCAGACAAGAAGGCGGGCCTCTCATGTTTTCATTCAAGAAAAACTTTTGCAAAGAGAGTAATTGGTGGGCTACTTCCAGCTGCTCCACCTCAGAACTACGAACCACATTGGTAATGCACATGCCATGATCTGCCCAGCCTGCACCCTGCCAGTGGCTGAGCACGTCAGGTTTACCAGGGCTTGTCCAACTTGAGATTTTCTAAATCACAGTGTTTGTTCTGGGGCTTTTCCAGTCCAGCTGAAATTTATCAGACCTGCACTGCTGTCTGACGTTTCTCCTTCCCAGTCATCCTTACTGGCCTCTGTCCTATTATTGGCACCAGACTTGCATCATAATCTAGAGATTCTTCTAGCTCCCACTTGCTTCATCTTCTTTTCCCTTCAAAACTATTTCCTCCAATTAACCTCTTGTGTGTGGGATTTTATCTTGGCATCTGACTCTCAGACGACTCAAAATGACGATTTTTCTTACTGTCAGTAAAAAGCTTCCTAATTGAAACATCATTTGTTAATTCAATCAATATGTATTAAACACAAAGCATCAGGCTATGAACCAATAGTATTTTTTTCCATATTCTTATTATGGTACATATGAGACTGTATTACTTTACGTTCCTCGGCATCATTTTTCTCCATTAAACACAAAGCATCATGCTGTGTATTGGAGAAAAGTGATGCCGAGGAACGTATAGTAATACAGTCTCATATGTACCATAATAAGAATATGGAAAAAATACTATTGGTTCATACGGATGACATGTAAGAGGTTAGAGAAATTGAGAGTGAAAACTGAATAGCAATTAGAATTAAAATAAGATAAATATAAGATGGAAAGTTTATAAAATACGTTAATACTTAAAATGACAGGGTCCCTGGGTGGCTTAGTTGGTTAAATGCCCAACTTGGTTTCGGCTCTGGTCATGATCTCGCAGTTTGTGAGATGAAGCCCCACTTTGGTCTCTGCACTGGCAGCACAGAGCCTGCTCGGGATTCTCTCTCTCCCTCTCCCTCTGCCCTTCCTCTGCTTGCACATGTGCATGCTTTCCCCTCTCTCTCTCTCTCTCTCAAAATAAAGAAATAAACTTTAAAATAATAATAATAATAATAATAATAATAATAATAAATTTACCCAGAGCTTTGACCATAATGGTCCAGACAAGTAAGGGTCTAATGAAATTTGTACGCAAATCTTATATGCAATTTACCAATGACGATTATGTAAGTTTCATTATGGCAGGGGCCACATGTATTGTTTTATCACTGCATTCCCCCAAAACCTAACACAGTGTAGTACTTAATAAATTATTTTGAGAAGCAATCAACTATTTTTTAAGAGTCAAGACTTTTTTTCTTGGAAAAGTCTCCAGCCCATATTTGTAATTCATACAGTTGGTTATAAGAGAAAACAAAACAAAACAAAACAAAACAAAAAAACTGAAGGGCATGCCCCATATAGAGAAGCTATTTCAGAAAATTATAGAAATTCATTCAAACAATGAAAGAAATGGTAGATATGGATTAGAATTGGTTGTTAGAGTTCTCTGTCAAATTTGGACTAAAGTGTGAATGTTTCCTATTTAATAACAGAGAAAATCAGAAATAAAAAAGGTATTGTACATGTGAGATTGTTTTGTGTGAATTGCCTACAGAATATCATATGTGATATATATATTAAGTAATTGAATGTGTAGAAATATAAATGTAGAAGGCAAAACCACCTACCTGTAGTCCTTGATAACTGAATTATCAAATTAAAAAGATATTTTGAGACCCCTAAGACTATAGAGGTAATGTCCACTCCATATTTTATTGAGGAAAGAAGAAAAACAAGGTCATAACTAATTGAGCTCTCACCACTAGTATGTTTCTTACAGATACATAAACTTAGTGAGTGTAATCAGTTGTAAAATAATAAGTAGCTGTAATAAAGCTTTGCCATCCATTTGGGGAAAAAATGTTTTAACTGTATACATACGTTAAACTGACCCAAAATGTATACTTAGAGCATATAGCACATTTTCCTTTAACTTGTTTAAGAGAATCATAAATGAAACATATGATGAAGAACACCTGATGAAGCTCAACTGGATTAATCCAACTGTGAAAAATAAAATGACTAGTGTTCATCTCTCTATTCTTATTAAAACAATAGACTACCAGGAAAGAAAATCAATTTTGTGAAAACAGTTGTAGATGTGTTTATTTTATTTATATTACATTCATTGCACTTCATAATTAAATTGGTGCTTTAAGAAATGATGTAAAATTACATATTTAGATATACTTTCTAGAGGGTTAATTGAAAATTTCTTACCAAGGCATCACAAGCCACAGATTGAATCTGCTTTCATAAACTTGTTTTAGCTATGACACTCAATGTACAGATTTGCTGATATGCAATTTTACCATGAGGCATTGCTTATTCTCGAGAACTTAAGGAGTGGCCATTTTTGGAAGAAAAAACTCACATCAAATAAGTTTTGTTGAATCAAGTAGGTTTTATTTTAAGAAAACTATTTGGAATTCTCTTTTTTAAAAAAGTATTTATTCTAAAATCTAAGACAAAGAGAAACATTTGATACTTGATATGAAACTACTTTTTTAGTTGGTCATGGGGTAACCATCCCTAACTTACACAATTTCAAAAAAAAAGTCAGAAATTCAAAATAAAAACAGCAAAACAGTGCTGGAAAATGACTGAGTGTTATTTTATAGAATCAAGGATTAATTTCCACTAATTATGGCATGGATGAAACTAATTAATTAAATATTAAAATATATTAAAGAAAGTAGTATTAGAACAGCTTCCCTGGTGATCCCTGGAACAGAAATTAGGTAGGTCTAATTCCTGTGCCTGTTATAAATTGCTTTTTTTCTTTTGATATTTGTATAAAACCTTACCAACTAAAAGAAAAATTGCTAAAAGCAATATAAAGAAATGCCATGTAGTTTTCACTCAGAGAATGCTTTTAGGTTCACGAACTGACCAAATACTTTTCTAAGGAAAGCAATCCCCTGTAGAACAATGTGTTCCTCCTGATGCCGTGTCTCTTTAGTTCTTGAATCAAGATGATTTCCATAGTCCTTCCTTGACCTTCACAGCATCCCAAATATTTTTGAAGATTAAGGCATACGTTAATGCTTCTTTCATAACTTTCCTCAGTTTCTTTGTCTGATGTTTCTCAGATTAGTTTTTAGGATTTGCACTCTTGACAATAACATCATCAACACAATGCTGTTCAATCCTTCTCACCTTCCATCAGATGGCATACAAAATCCACTTGTCTCGTTAGTGGTGTTTTTTTGTTGTTGATGGTGGTGGTGTTTTGTTTTGTTTTGATTTTTTTTTGAATTAAAAGAAATTAATGTGTTTTTTTTTGACAGAGAGAGAGAAAGAGCATGAGCAGGTGAGGGGCAGAGAGAGAGGGAGACACAGAATCTGAAGAAGGCTCCAGGCTCTGAGCTGTCGGAACAGAGCCCGACGCGGGAGCTCAAACTCACGAACTAAACCCTGAGCCAAAGCCAGATGCTCAACCGACTGCCACCCAGGTGCCCCAGTGGTGGTTTTAAGTGTCATTTGAAAGGTGATGTCTTCCAGGTTTCTCCATCGTAAAGTAACTCTTCATTTCCTTTATAATGATGTGTTATATATTTAAATAATGCATAATATGACAAAGTGTAATATATATTATATAATTAAGTAATAGATAATTATTTAAAGAGAAGATAATTTAAGGCAATGAAAATATCTTGTTCCTATATAACATTTACATATTAGGTTTAGCATCCATTGGTTTCTTGATTCAATTAAATGTTACTCTGAAGTTTGCCCAATGATGATTTTTAAGGGACATCGTAACCACTTCTTCACTTACTGATTGACATTCACTGGGAAAAATAGCTCTTTCTTCTATTTATTTATTTAAATATTTATTTACTGGGGTGCCTGGGTGGCGCAGTCGGTTAAGCGTCCGACTTCAGCCCGGGTCACGATCTCGCGGTCCATGAGTTCGAGCCCCGCGTCAGGCTCTGGGCTGATGGCTCGGAGCCTGGAGCCTGTTTCCGATTCTGTGTCTCCCTCTCTCTCTGCCCCTCCCCCGTTCATGCTCTGTCTCTCTCTGTCCCAAAAATAAATAAAAAACGTTGAAAAAAAAATTAAATATTTATTTCCTTAAATTAATAATTTATCATTAGTTAAATAATTATATATGGAATAGCAGAAGGAAATATTTATATAATAAGTAATTATATAATTAATAAATAAAATAATCTAAATTGTAATTATCCCAAAACAGGCATTCAAAACACATAAAACAAAAATTATCTAATTAAAATGAGTAGTAATATCTAAAAATACAGTATGAGATTTCAATATGTCTTTCTTAGGGACCAATAAACAATACACGGAAAATTAGTAAAGAAGTCTTGAAAGAAAAAAAAAAAGTCTTGCAAAACACTGCCAAATTGACTATTTTGACATTTGTAGAAAAATTGAAGAAATAACAGTAAAATACACATTTTTTCCAAGTTTACAGGAAACATGACCATGATGGGCCATGTTTTTTTATAAAATAAGTCTTAAGAAGTTGGTAAGAATTTATGACATGGCAAGGATGTTCTCTTTCCACAAAAAAATTAAAATATAAATTGATAATAGAATGCTAGCTGGAGAGTATTCAGACTTTTGGAATTGTACTGTATACTTCAAAACAAATTTTAAGAAAGAATCACAAGAAATTGTTTGGAAATGAATAAAAATGAACATACAATGTACTAAAAATTCATGGAATGCAACTAAAGCAATTCTTTGAAATAAATTTTACAGCAATATTTGCTTAAAAAAAGAAATATAATCACTGGATTGTATGGTAAAAGTAGTTTAGTTTTATTATCATACCACCAAACTATTTTCCAAAGTGTCTGTATCATTTTGCATTCCCACTAGCAAATGAGAGTTCCTGTTGCTCTCAATCCTTGTCAGCATTTGGTGTTGTCAGTGTTCAGGATTCTGACCATTCTAACAGGTGCTTAGTGGTATCTCAGTGTTTTAATTTGCATTCCCTTGATGATATATGGAGTATCTTTTTGTATGCTTATTCACTATATCTATTTCTTCTTTGGTGAGATATCTGTTAAGACTTTTAGCCCATTTTAAATGACATAGTTTGTTTTCATATTGTCGAGTTTTAAGAGTTCTTTGTGTGTTTTGGAAAACTGTCCTTTATCAGACATGACTTTTGCAAATATTTTCTCCCACATTGTGTTTTGTCACCTCAGTCTCTTGACATTGTCTTTTGCAGAGCAGAAATTTCTTAATCTTGATGAAGTCTAGCTTATCAATTATTTCTTTCATGGATGGTGTCTCTGGTGTTATGTTTAAAAAGTCACTGCCATATCCTAGGTCATCTAGAATTTCTCCTAAGATATCATCTATGATTTTTTTAAATTTTGCATTTTACATTAGACTGTGATCTATTTTGAGGTAACTTTTGTGAAGAGTGTAAGGTCTGTGTCTAGGTTTAGTTTTTTGTGTATGAATGTCCACTTGTTCCAGCACCATTTGTTGAAAAGCCTGTCTTTTCTCCATCACATTGACATTCTTTGTTTGTCAAAGATCAGTTGGTATATTTGTGTGACTCTCTTTCTGGGATCTCTGTTCTGTTACATTGATCTATCTGTCTGTTCTTTTACCAATTCTACACTCTCTTGATTGCTGTAGTGTTACAGTAAGTCTTAAAGTTGGGTAGTATCAGTCCTCCAACTTTGATTTTCTCTTTCAATATTGTATTGGCTACTCTGGGTCTTATGCCTCTCCATATAAAGTTTATAATCACTTTGTTAATATCCACAAAGTAAATTGCTGGGATTTTGATTGGGATTGTATTGAATCTTCAGATCACATTGGGAGGAGCTAACATCTTGACAATGTTGAGTATTCTTACCTATGAACATAGACTATATCTCTATCTACTTAGTTCTTTGATTTTGTTGATCAGGGTTTTATAGTTTTCCTCATATAGATCTTGTACATATTTTGCTGATTTACACCTATGTCCTTTATTTGTGTGCTAATGTGAATGGCATTGCGTTTTAAATTTCAAATTTCATTTGTTCATTGCTGGAGTGTAAGAAAATAGTTGGCTTTTTTATGTTAATCTCATCTCATATTTTATAATCTCGATGTAATTACTCATTAGTTTCAGGTAAATTACCCTTTTACTGTAAAATTAAACGGGGTTACTTGATAATACAATATTTTGTCTTCTATTAACATTATTAAGCAAAATTTAAAAATTATCTTTATTAATTAATTAATTAATTTTAATGTTTATTTATTTTTATGAGACAGAGAGAGACAGAGCATGAGCGGGGGAAGGGCAAGAGGGATGGAGACACAGAATCCAGAATTGAAAGCAGGTTCCAGGCTCTGAGATGTCAGCACAGAGCTGGATGCAGAGCAAATCCAGGAATGGCGAGACCATGACCTGATCCGAAGTTGGACACTTAACCAACTGAGCCATCCAGGTGCCCCTCTTTTTTTATTTATTGAAATATTATTCATTAAATATCTACTCTATGCCACCCAGTGTTCAAGTCATTGAGAATAGCTCATTGAATAAACAGAAAAACATGACCCATCGTTACTTTATTGTGGGAGAACACAAACCATAGAAGGAAATAGTAATGATACACAAAAAATAGACAATAGTCACTTTTGACAATAGACAATAGATAAAAATGCCTGCATTCTTACACTATAGACAATGGAAACAGAATATAAAATAAATATAATACATAAGTAAATTCCAGAGTATTTTAGCAGATGGTTATTTCTACTAACATATAGAAAAAGATAAATAATGAAATATATTGCTTAAGGAAAGATTAGAAATTTATGAGTGGTCAGTTTTGGATTTTTGCAGCAATGATTACTGAGCAAAATTTACATATGAGAAAGAGAAGAGCCATAGGAGTATCGGGAACAGAATATTCCAGGCCAAGAAAAGCCCAAAGTTCTGGGAAATAATCTTTCTTGGTGGACAAAAGAAGCCATTAGAAAGCTCGTGTGACTGTGATGACGTGGGCTAAGGGTATCTTTTCAGATATGATAAAATACTAGCCTAGAGTATTAAGTTATTTTTTTGCAATTGGAAGCTGTATCGTCAAGCGACTTCAGTCCATCCCTCCTTTAGAAATTTTACTGAAGTTTCATTTTTCCTAATGGTGTCATTTTCTTTGTCATGCCCTTCCTATCATGTGAATTTCCAGTTATCCTCACTCCCTCGCCTACTGCATATATATTCACTTATTCTATCGTAAATTCTTCCATGAACAACTCAAATAATTTAGTTTATTAGGAACTTCTTATGCCTCCATCCTTCCAACTATATATTGGATCCTGTTATTCCCTTTCTTAAATCCAATGCTATACTCACACTATAAATTTAATATTTTCCAATTTTCCCCTATATTTCTACTTTTTTGAATAGCATTTCTGTTTTTATCTTCTAATGTCCACTTATTTTTGTCTAACAAAATATTAAGCAGGCAAATAATTCATGGAGCTTTCAAAATTCAAAGTTACAGATTTCTCTTAGCCTCAAGTTTATCATCTGTAATAAATCAGAATAGCTTGTCATTAGAATTAAATATTAAAACATGTTTAAGATATCTTAAAAAGTACTTGGCATATGTTATATATATATTGGTTTGTTTCCCCTCATTTTGTGATTTATTTTAGTCCTTATGCATTGATAGCTTTATGGCATCTATAACTAACCACCATGTATTTTTCCTGTTCATTGGTTTTGTTTTATGTACCTCACAAGCACATAAACTCCTTGGAATCAGGAAACTTGTCTTGCTCGTGTTAACGTCCTACTCATCTTCTCATAAACACAGTTTCTTATACATAAATGTTCCCTAAATGTTTATTAAATAAGTTAATGTTAAATATATACATACTTTATTCATTAAACTTTCGAAGGATTGATCTGTTTTAAGGTTTGAGGCTTCTTTGTTAAACCATAGTTTTGAACATTTTTGTAATATTTTAAAAACAATACATCTTTAGGAATTAATTAAAAATCAATATTTATGCTTGTAAAATTATGGATTATAGAAGCATTGTGGGATAACCACATACATTTTGAAATAAGGAATAAAGTTAATTCTTGAAGTTTTTTTCAAATATCATCGTCGATTATTTATTCTCATCTTCTTTAGATTAAATTTTTACCCTGAATTTTATTTTTAAGTAAAGCTCGTAGAATCTTTAACTGTAATAGGCTTGCAAAATGTTTAAATCAACTTAATCTATGGAAGTGTTATTAACTAAGTTCAAGTAAAATTACATAAAGAGCAATAATGCATTTTATTTTCTTTTTCACATTTTCCTAATGAGTCTTGGAAGTTTATATAATTATTTTAATTAGGGTTATAAACTTCTACCTGGGCAGGTGAGAGGCTAATTACCTAATTTATATGCAAACTGAGCAATTTTCTCTAGGCTCTTTTGCCCTTCATCTTTCCATTTAATTTTCTCTGTTTCAATCAATTAATACTTATTTTGTTTTTGTCCCATTTAAATGAATGATTAAAAATTACCCTTAGTGTACTCTATGTGGATGGTTCAACTGAAGAGTATTTTATCCCCAATGTGTTTTAGGTGAAAGTACCTTTAATATCTTGTGCTTACTTACAGTTGTACAAGGCATATTGTATATTTAGGAAAAACACAGTATCAGTTTGCACAAAGTGCATGCTAGCCTCAAACTTTAAACCATAATAAAATAATGATTAAAAATATAATGATATTCATCCTACGTAAATAATTACTTAAGTGGAGAGACTGATGTATGTATTGTCACTCCACTTAAGTGGAGAGGACTTATGGTAAGTCCTCATTTTCTTCAACGTTTTCTTTTAGTGCTGAGAGCAACGGTGGGTAACAGGAGAGTAAAAGTCAAGTCTATATCACGCCTATAACAGGTTCTAGATCATATCACAAAATGAATCTATTTTTATTTGTTTCAAGATTAGCTCCATAACTAAAACACAAATACTACCTAATTATTTTGAATCAGTAAACAAAAAAACCCTGCATTTGGATCTGAGAAGATATGTATTTTCAGGCAGTCGTCATAGCCATTTTCAGTGCCATCATTACTTCTGGAAAAATTCAGAAAAATGAGTGGGTTTCAAATTAAATTTACACATAGGTCATCAGACTTAAAGTGTTAACTTTATTTCAATCATCTGGAAATGTAATTTGTATAACATTTTTGCTAGAATAATTCCGATTCTTTCTTCTAAATGATAAAATTTCTACTCATTTTTATCTAGTTGGAAAAAACTACACACACACACACACACACACACACACGATCAAGTCACAGGTACTGTATTGTTGCTATCTTTAGTAAGATACTTTCATTAGTATATTGAGTAGAATTTAGGTTTTTTAATAAAGCTTTTCTCTTTCTTTCTTTCTTTCTTTCTTTCTTTCTTTCTTTCTTTCTTTCTTTCTTTCTCTTTCTTTCTTTCTTATCAAAAGTGATGGCCTGAGGACATAATATAATACAAAACTGTTGTATTCTTAGGTAGGAGAAAACACCTAAAACAAATAGTTAAATTGCACTACAAAGAGATTAGCTAATTATACTTGGGGAAAAAAATCATACAAGAACTATGTAAAGCATTGTCCTTTTCCTCTGTTGGAGGGCATTTATTCATAGACATCATGTGTGTTTTCTTCCCGAGGGGAGAGATTGACCTAGAACCCTATGGGCAGCTCTTCACTGTTAAGCTTGCCAACTATTTGTCAAGAATGATTAGTGAGAAATAAAGAAAGAAAATTTCCCCTGTTGATAATAAGGGGCAAGTAGAAGAGACTCAGAAATTATCACAGGGAATCACATTTGTTCAGTAAGAATACTTTGCATTTGATAATATATATCACTGACCCAACCTTTATTTTTTCATAGTTTAGTGATGTTGAATTTGACAGGTTTGTGATAAAACAAAAAAAAACTGTGCCAACTCACAAATGGATATGTACGTGCTAATTATTTTTACTGTAAATAATAATTTTATGTTTTGTTATCTAGGTGAGAGAAAGGAATAATTAATTGTGGTTTACTCTTTTTTTTTTTTTAATTTTTTTTTTTCAACGTTTTTTTTTTTTTTATTTATTTTTGGGACAGAGAGAGAGACAGAGCATGAACGGGGGAGGGGCAGAGAGAGAGGGAGACACAGAATCGGAAACAGGCTCCAGGCTCCGAGCCATCAGCCCAGAGCCTGACGCGGGGCTCGAACTCACGGACCGCGAGATCGTGACCTGGCTGAAGTCGGACGCTCAACCGACTGCACCACCCAGGCGCCCCAATTGTGGTTTACTCTTAATCATACTTTTAGAAACCTACTTTAACTGTCTGGATTTATATATAATAATCGAAAACATATTTTATGTAACAAAATTAAATGAAAGAATTTACTACAACTTTATTTTGAAATATATTCTGAATATATTACAACGGAAAACTGAAGAAAGCTGTAAATTTTCCTTAACAGTTTCATAAAAGCCTCACATTCCTTATGAAATCAATATTAATGTTGTAGTAATATTTTGATCTCCTATATTTGTAAGATTAATGGAAATTCTTTAGCTATCCTTTTGACTCTTCTCTTAATGGGGTAACCAAGATAATATAGGCTTGCAATACTGGAAAATATAGCATGCAGAAGTTTTGTAATGAGTCTGAACAAAATGTGCTTAATTTTGGACGTATATCAACTTATGCTAGGTCTGTATGTCACATAAGACAAAATATCCTAAATAATTGAGATTGATATTGGATTGTTAGATTCAATAAAGTTCACTTTAAAGACTGAAGAAAATTGCCACATTCATTTGAAATCCAGACAGATATTAAATCAACTCCCAGGAGAAATTTAAGTTTCATGGCTCCTTATGCTAATAATCTCAAAGTTCAAATGCTAACTTTTTAACTCCATTTTATTTAGAATGTATCACAAATCCATAATGCAAAAGGATGGACTCCTATTTTTGAAAGTGATCTTTGCCTTTTTCTTCTGCAGTAGCTCAGACTAGAAACTCTAAGCAATTCTACAACTAAGATAATTTTAAAAGTTGGATAAAACATAAAAATATATTGCTTTAATGCTGCAATGCGCAGGCAAGAATATAAAAATGACTTAGAAATGAGGCCATTCCTTGAGAGCATACACGGGCCTTGCTAAAGTTGAGATGAGATTCTTTGGGATCCTGAAGGACAGAGGACCAGAAACAAGGCTCAAGGGCCAACCAGCTTGGAAATTTAGTAGGAGAACCCAGTCAAGCAAGGACTGTGAAGAGCAATACATTTTGCATGAAAATGAGCTAGGATTAAGCATGTCCTTTTCCTAAAAAATGGTAAACAAAATTGCCTATGTTGAACTTTGATTCTCTAGAAGTTTCTATTTTACATCTTTTCAGAGAATGTATTCCTACATAAAAATCTCCAACCTCCCTTTTTGGTTTGCACAAATATAACCTGTGTCACCTGAAAATCCTCAAGACAGAAATGTAGTTTAAAGTGATTCCAGTCTGATTATAACCCCAGATACTTGGCAAAAGCAAGTTTATATTACCTTTTGGGAACTTACTTTCCACTTTGTTTTAAAATCATTTACATAGATATACTTTCATGAGATATAAGCTGACAGAAAATGGAACATAATAAAATACAGAGAAACAAGATATATAAGAAGGAACTAATAGGGAAAAAAATAGACAACAGAATCAGATATAGACAGACTCCAGATATTGTAATTATCAGACTGTAAAAGCAAGCAGGTTTAATCTAAGTGTTAATTAAATTGAGTAGTTGAAATGTTAATTCAAACAAAAGTAAACACATACATAACTGAGTCATTCATAACGTATTAGAGACAGTTAAAATTAGAACAAAATGTAGAATATTTAAAAGCTACAAAAGTGGGGCGCCTGGGTGGCTCAGTCGGTTAAGGGTCCAACGCTTGGTTTTGGCTCAGGGCTTGGTGAGTTTGAGCCCCACATTGGGCTCTGTGCTGGCAGTACGGAACCTGCGTGAGATTCTCTCTTTCTCTTTCTTTCTGCCTCTCCCCCACTTGAGCTGTCTCGGTCTCTCAAAATAAATTAAAAAACTTAAAAAAAAAACTTACAAAAGTAACAAGTGAGTAGCTCACAAAACTTACAAAAGCAACTTACTTAGAAAGTAACTTACCTAAAGTAAACAGATAACAGTCATTCATAATATATTAGACATAGCTAAAATTAGAACAAATGTTGGGGCGCCTGGGTGGCTCAGTCAGTTTTGTGTCTGACTTCGGCTCAGGTCATGATCTCACGGTCCGTGGGTTCGTGGGGCTCTGTGTTGACAGCTCGGAGCCTGGAGCCTGCTTTGGATTCTGCGCCTCCCTCTCTCTGTGTTCCTCCCCTGTTCTCACTCTGTCTCTCTCTCACTCTGTCAAAAATAAATAAAGATTTAAAAAAATTAAACAAAAATAAAATTAGGACAAATGTAGTGTATTTACAACTTGATAGAATTAACTCTAATGGCTAAAAGTATAAAAATGAACAATAAGGAGGAAGGATTAAGTGACATGGAAGACAGGTACAAATGACTATCATATGTTACAGCCTCAAATATTTGTTAGTGAGATTTACTGACAAATTACTGACTTAATGAAAGATCAATTCTCAGATTCAGGAGAAGTCACAAACAGGATGCACAAAAGTGAATTCATACCTAGATAATTCTCAGTTTTTACCATAACCCATACCTTCAAGCCTCTCCTTTTTCTTTTAATGTTTATTTTTGAGAGAGCAAGAGTGCATTTGCGTTGGGAGGGGCAGAGAGAGAAGAGAGCTAAACAGAGTATCCTAAGCAGCTTCTGCACTGTGACTCAGAGGCTGCTATGGGGCTGGAACTCACCAACCATGAGATCATGATCTGAGACCTTAATTGACTGAGCCACCCAGGTGCCCCATCTCTATTCTTTTGACTTAATCTGCCCCCCCCCCACAACATTTATCACCTTCTATCATGTATTAAACATCTTATTTATTTTTTGGCCTCTGTATATTAGAAGAATCTCAAAATAGATTTTTGGTTTGTTCACAAACACATTTTTTTTTATTTTTTTCTATATGTATTTTGTTTTTATTTTTCTCCAGCTGCTTTTAACATTTTATGTCTGTTGAGTGTATGTGTGTTATTGATATTTGTCTTTATTTATGTTTTCAGAAATTCTTGAAACTGTGATTTGATTTTTATTATAATTTGAGGAAACATCTTGGCCTTTATCTTTCTAAGTATTTCCTCTGCCTCTTTCTTTGTTTTTCTAGAATTTCGATGACTTTTACTGATTTCATTCACTACTCCACCACCTCCCTGGTCCAGGCCTGCACCACTGAGAGTGAGTTTTCTTCTGCTATCCAACTCTGTCCTCAGTTTGGTTTGCATGTTCGTTTGTTTGTTTGTTTTGTTTAACCTTAATATGTAAGGTTCATAATGAAAACCTGTTAGTGGGAATGAATTTCCCTGTGGCTGTGGCTCTCAGACAGCCTGTCTACTCATAGTAGCCTTCACTATGCCTTTAGAACATTGTCAAATATCTCTGCAGAATTCTTACACACTTGTATGGAAACCTGGTGTTACTTTCACAGCCAGTGGTCATGTCTTCTCTCTTTTTGGAGACGCCTTCTTGAAGACACCTGTATTTCCTTAGATTCCAGGCTAGGTGGTTATCTGCAAGGTAAGTTATGAACTCAAGAAAAGTTATACCTTTGTAGATTATTTGTTTTTTTCTTGTTTATTAGGATAGGAGTGGAACCCTTTCCAAGTTCTTAAATCCTAAGCAGAATACTTGTGAGTATATATTTTAGATGTTAAAGTTTAACTTAATGTCCTCTAGGTTTGCATTATATGAATTGAATGTATGTTATTGGGTGTTTACAAACTTGGAATTAGTATATAATTTCTCGTAAGTGAGATGCCTGTTTATAACATGTTGCCCATCTTTTCCATATCTAATGTGTTCTGACTTCAACTTTTATCTAGTGGTTTATCTGCTTATCTAGCATCTATCTATCTATCTATCTATCATCTACCTATCATCTGTCTATCATCTAATATAATTTGATTTTTTTCTCCATTTTCATGGTTTGTCTTTTGCTGTCTAATAAACTTTGAAAATATGTATCTTTCAGAGCTCCTGGGTGGCTCAGTGGGTTAAGGGTCCAACTCTTGGTTTTGGCTCAGGTCAAGATCTCGTGGTTTCATGAGTTCAAGCCCCACGAAGCCCCTATGCTGACAGCACTGAGCCTGCTTGCTTTCTCTGCCCCTCCCTGACTACATTCTCTCTATCTCTCTCAAAAGAAATAAACTTAACAAATATATATGTGTCTTTTAAATGGAGTGTTTACCTGAATTATCTTTATTTGACGCTCATATAGTTTCTCTTAACTCTTTTAATTCATAATATACCTTTTTCCCAATATGCTTTAAATTCAAGCATTTTCCTCACTCTTACTGGTTTTAAAAATATGCATTCTAGTATAGAAGTGTTGAATCACTATGTCATACCCCTAAAACCAATATTACCCTATATGTTAACTGACTGGAATTTAAATAAAAACTTAAAATAATATGCATTCTATTTCTGTTCTTCCAGGGTTTGTCTTTAAAGTTTACTACTAGAGTCAATCATTGTTATTTGCAGTAGTTCTACTCCATAATGCCACTGCAGACACTGGATTAACAAATACCGAACTCTTGTCTCGAAGGAAAATACAAGATCAGGTTCTTGTGAGCCTCTGGTCACAAATTTACCAACTGAAATTCTTTGCATCGTATAGGTTCATTCCGTTCTTAAAAATGAGCCATTCCTATCAGCAATGAAAACCTGCTCTTCTACGTAACCCCTTTTCTTAGCAGATATTTTTAACATTCTTCCATAGCCTCCTGACCCGCAGAACCTGCTTCACCTGCAAGTTTAACATTTTTCACACTGTATTGCCTCTTGAAGCAGTCAGTACTCGTCAAGAAAGATTTAACATTTTCCTGATGCTGAGTAAGGAGATTGTAAATTTCTATGGTTTTCAGCCCTACAACAATGCTGTCCACTCTGCCTTTTTTGAAAAAATTGGTCATCATCTCAAGAATCCATAAATTTTGCCATTATTCCACAGATTCATTATGCACTATAGATGTTAATTTAGCACTTTCTAAAATAGTCTTATATACAGTTCAGCGAATTTACTTGTCCTTTTTCTGTATGTCCATATTATTGATTCATTAACATTGAACTCATGGCCAACAGTACTATAACTCACGCTTGAACAAAGCTTATCTAACAAGTATTTTCTCTGTAAGTCACATCACATTTTTTTTTGTGTGTGCACAAGAACACTAGACAGCATTTTAGCACTATATTTAGAACCCATTTTAAAACAAAACCACCAACAAAAATTGCAAAAATGTGGGAAGAAATGTTGCACTCAATAGCCTGTAATAAGACTCTTGTTTGCATCATGAGAGTTGAAACAAGAAGACAAAGTGTTACTGTGTTCAATCTAGCTGGGAATGTGCAGGAGTTGACTCCATAGTTTAGTTTCTTTGACCACTTCTGGAATGAGCACAAAGGTGCCACAAGTATTGGTTCTGGGTTGTAAATGAATTATAGTGGGGATGCAAATTCACAAGTAATGAAGATCAACCGTGTATTCTTTTTCACATCTTTGTATTTTCTCTGAAAATTTTTCTTACTTTCGGCCAGCTTCATGTTGCAAACATACATAAACATTGGAATATTTCCTCTTAAGTTATAAACATTTAGTAGTAAAAAAGTAAATATATATATATGTATATATATGTATATGTATATATAATTTTGGAAAGTTTTTAGCCAATTCAGTGCAACTTAGTCTTTATTTAGTTGTACATATGTATTAAATATAATATACTAAGATAAAATTCATATTTGCCTATAAGTTTGAATTCTAACAATATACATGAATATATACTTGCATAACTATTATAGTGTTCTTTATTCACATCATTTTCCCATTGGTGCTACATATTCTACTCACAAGATGGTGAATCTTATTTTATTGTGGCAAAGCAAAATAAGGTAGAAAAAACCCAATCGACTGGAAACACCTCAAATTCATGTGATTTTCATAAATGTTCTTCATGTAAATTAAATTCTAAACAAAATATCACATGTGTAATATATAATATATATACATACATATATTTCACATATAATTTCAGAAATGTCTGCTTGCTTTTTGAAACTCAAAGTTTAAAGCAATTTATTTTGATCATTAGTTAACCAATTTTTCACTTAACTTCTATCTCGACCTGGGAGGAGATTGGCATACAATATGGAAATAGAGAAAACATTTACAGAAATTGTCCATATGGACACATTTTAGACAGATGATCTGATTAGCATAATAGCCACCAAACTGTTGAATGAATAATCTCTTTTATTTGCTATTTAATATGCATCTACTCTAAACTCTAAATGATATTCAGTAAAATAGTTTATTTGAATCCATAAATCTTTTGTTAATAACTTGCCAGTTAAACCATGGAAATTATTTCTGTTTTCTGAAAGTGATTCTTTTTTCAAGCTGTTTTTGGTAATGAATTGATGAAGGTTAATGAAGATTAACTAATTCTGTAATAAAAGCCAATGTAGGGATGCTGACATATGACTACAGTGCAAAAAATATTAATGTCTTAGTCTCAGATTTTTAATAGTAGTTCTAAGTGCTCTTTCAATAGTTATAACATTTCAACAATTTATTTAATATTTTAAAAATATGTACTTCTTTTATTGTGAGCGATACACCAGCCATAGGTACAAAATTCCTAAAATAAAAATAACAATGACTTTTTAAAATAAAAATTTAGAAAATAAAATAAAATACAATTTCATGGAGTTATTTTCAAATACTATAAATTTCAAAGGGTTTGATTTCTATTACTTCCAATATCTAGGCACGCAGAAAATATTGACTTCTTTGAAACAAAATGAAATTAATATTTGGTACTGGTTTATAAGCCAAAATATATTTGCCATTGTTGGAAAATGCTACATTCCACATATCCAGATGTCTTTGGGAAACAGTTCAACTTATGTTAAAGATGGAAAAGAGGAAAGAAACTGAAAGAGTGGTGAGAGGGATTAAAAGATAACATAATAAAACCTGAAAATGCTAGATTGATAGTTAATGTTTATAAGTAAATATGTTTATATTGTACCATTGATTAAAGCATTTAGTTTTCCAAATAAAAAATAATTATTTTTTGAAATCATCATTTTCTGTTCCTGCACAATGCTGCATTTTTTCCTTTCAAATTAAATCTAGCAAGCAAATGAAAATCAAAGTCAGAATACTATGCATAAAATAATGTTTTGACAATTTGTTGAAACTCTTTCCTTTACATTATGTTCCAAATTATGTAATATAAAAGTAATATAAAATGACTAAACATATATAAAGGTGTTACAGATTATGTTTTCCACATTTTCCTTCTTTCAATATACTTTGCAGATGTAGCCATTCTAAATTACTATTTTGCAAACTAAGATGATTCTCAGTAGGGAAGCCATACCTCATGTTGTTTTCATCAAAGGGAGCATAGTCTATATTTGCCTGTCTGAATATTGTCATTATATTACTAATTTACACATTGGGAAAAGGGTCAAGAGTACTCCAAATTTTTTATGACTTGATATTAACCTGAAAGGGGAATGTTAATAACTGATGAAATATACCCACAGTAGTTCAACATCAAGATAGTTTAAACTTGTGCATTTTAAAATAAAATATTCTATCCCGTATTGTTGAATTATGTTATATACACAGTTTTGGGGGATTAGTATTCTTTATTTGAGACAGACAAATATATTTTATATTATACCATAAAAGTAAGGTAAAAAATTACAAAAAGAGTGCATATTAAAATAATATCACCCAGGTAAGATGTGATTCAATATAATAAATGTATTGATAAATAATTAAAATAATGTAGTTTTGTAGTGTTCTTATATTTTAACTAAAATATAATTAAATCATTTTGAAAGCCATTATTATTCAAACTGTCATACATATCACAACATGTACATATTATTATCTTAATATTATTTTATTAAAATAAATAAACTTTTATGAGCTTTTCTTAGGTTTTTTTTGCCTCAACAATATAGTATATTGTTGTTTAAAATTGTTAAATAGAATTATATTTTGGGGCACCTATATGGATCAATCAGTTAAGTGGCCGACTCTTGATTTTGACTTAGGTCATGATCTTCTGATTCAGCTCTGGGCTGATCAGGGAGTCTGTTTAGGATTAGGATTCTCTCCCCTAGGATTAGGATTTCTCTACCCCTCCCTTACCTGTTTGTATGCATGCATGCTCTAAATAAATAATTAAATAAACTTCAAAATAGTTAAAAAAAACAAGTATATTTTTAGGTGTTTCTGAAATATCTACATCACAAACATTTTCATATACAAATTTTAAGCACTGGGAAGTTGTGAAAGTAAATAATATTTTCCAGCAAAGCCATTATATTTGCTGGAATTCTTCAGTTATAAAAATCAAAATGTAGTTGTATGGTATTGGATAAAAGTGAAAGATGTTAGTTCATTTGTAAATGATATGAAGTTGTTTATGTTGGTCCATTAATATGCTCATTGTTTTGGACATCTTTGATAATATGGGCTTAACATTTTGAGATAATGACAGAGACAGGAGCTCAGTACAGAGAAGACTTATGAATAAAGGAAATAAGCAGAGCAGAGATTAAAATTAGGCGGACGCAGAAGTGGAATGATACTGAAAACAAGTGATGGAACTGCGAAAGCTCTGTGGCTGATCATCCATTTCTTTGAATGGTGAAAGTAATTACTAGTGTATTTTGACAAATGAAATGGAAAACCTGACCCAGATGGAGATGCACACCAGTCAAGTTGCCTACCCCTAGTATTTTACTCAATCATAGGAAATACGTGAAAAACAAACTGTTCATTAGCAACCCTTTTTCTTGCAATGGGAAGAATGTGCCTCTGCATCTTTTACATTTTCTTCCTCAAGCGTTTGTTGTTTTCCCCACAGGACTTAAATTTAATTTGTTTTCCAATATAAGTTTTCCCCATCCTGTCCAGTTGGGTTCATAGATGCAGTGTCTCAAGAAGCACATTGTCCTCAATCACACAACACAAGCCGTTAACTTCAGGTGTGCCACTGGAACGTATTTGTATGACTCCACGGAAACACATCATTGCAGCTAGAAACATTACTCTAGGAAATTGTGGCAATATGAACATCTGTGACTTACAAAAAATAAACACAAAACAATTAGCAAATAAATGAGTTGAAACTCAGAATACAAAATGGTATAGGTACAGCTTACTCTTTCAAACATTTTGAGTGAACGGGCGAGTACTTGGTAGCACAGCTGTGTTATGTACAAAAGAAAAAAAAATGCTTCATTTACTTTGTCATCTAATTTCCAAATAACTTAGAGATCATTTGTTTTCCAACTGTTCCATGAATGGGTCTGGGAAGCTGAGTCGGTAGCCAAATTGTTTGGTTCTCCACATAAAGAATTGTTTCTTTGTTATTTTCTCTAAATGCTGTGCACACTTTTAAATCCGAACTTAGAGTTGCCCTTTTTTCTACTCCTTCCCAAACAAGTCTGTTCTCTACAACTCCCAACGGTTGATTAGCAATTCCCTCTATCTTCCACATTTCCTCTAAACATTCCCTCCATTACCTTGCTTTAATTTGATTCTCCCTTCTTTTTAATTTTTTTAAAATATTTTTTTTAATATTCATTTATTTTTGAGAGACAGGGAGAGACAGAGCACTAGTGGGGGAGGGGCAGACAGAGAATGAGACACAGAATCAGAAGAAGGCTCCGGGCTCTGAGCTGTCAGCACAGAGCTCAATGCAGGGTTCAAACTCACAAACCATGAGATCATGAACTGAGTCAGATGCTTAGCCAACTGAGCCATGCAGGCACCCTGATTCTCCCTTCTTCACTTTAACCCATGACATTCTTTGTTCCTTCAACATTGTTTTTCTTTCTGCAGAAAATACTTTCTTCAGATTTCACCTTTTTTGCTCCTCTATTTATGTCTGAAGTAAATATTTCCTTATATTTCTCTGTAAGGTTGTTTTTCCATTTGTGACTTTTTTAAAATTATTTTTTGTGAGAGGGAGAGAAGATGCCCATGAGTGGAAGAAGGGGCAGAGGGAGAGGGAGAGAGAGAATCTGTAGCAGGCTCCATGCCTGGTGAGAAGCCCCACCCAGGGTCCATCTCATAATGAGGAGATCATAACTTGAGCCAAAATCAAGAGTTGGATGCTCAACCAACAGAGCCAGCCAGGCACCCCAAAAGTTTCTATTTTAAACCACAGTTTTTATTTCTTAGAAACGGCTTCCTAAGAGATACTGCCACATGAAAGAAAATTGGTATGGTATTTGCATATTAATAGTCACCACTGTTATAAATAATATTCTAGCATTTGGAGACGTAGTACAAGATATATTTTAGGCTCTAAAATAAGTCTTAAACTCAAGTTTTAAAAAATAACTTGCCATAAATGATAAACTAAAATCAAGTAAATGTGTATCTCCCAAAAAAGAGCAAAAGTGCCTTGTTAGGATTTATTGAAATCTTAGCCAAGTATATCTAAAAGTAAATCTATATCTATTTCTCATTTTTATCTCCTTTTCTCTTGAACACCTAATGATATTATTTTCTTAAATTATGCTATTTATAACCCAAATGTCTGTTCAGGAGTGGCTATCATTCTTTCACTGGTTTCATGCCAATTAAGGAAGATTCTTAACCTTTTGATCCATATTGTTTAAAGCCTATACAAACCTCCATCACCTAATCCAACCAGCCCAGATTGTCTCACTCAAGCATAATATTAGTGTTTGTTTATTTTTAAAAAAATTTTTAATTTTTGTTTTTGAGGGAGAGAGAGAGAAAGAGAAACAGAGACAGAGTGCAAGTGGGGAAGGGTCAGAGAGAGAGGGAGACCCAGAATCCGAAGCAGGGTCCAGGCCCTGAGCTGTCAGCACAGAGCCTGATGCAGGGCTCGAACTCATGGACTGAGAGATCATAACCTGAGCCTAAGTCAGACATTTAACCAGTTGAGCCACCCAGCCACCCCACATTAGTATTGAGAAATACCTTCCATATGGCCAGCAACCACCCACCACAACTACCTATTAACCCAGAAATAACATTTTAAAAATTAGTTTACATTGAGTTTCAAATTTTTGTGCCCCTCAACTAAGTGAGTTAACTCCTACAATGCTAAATGATTATTTGATGCAGTGTTACCCTTTGCAGTGAATGAGGTGTCATAATTTCTTCCATTTTTTGGTTGAAAAAGGGATTAGGGAAATTATAAAGAGAAGCAAGTTCCAGATAATGCAAATTTTTATTATTATGTATGATATACTTATTTATCATATATGATATATCATGATATATATATCACAAATATGTGTCATATGTTTATATATGATTAAAAATATTTACATACGTATTATATATCGTATGTGTTGCTATTCGTCAATTCTCCAGCCGTATATACTCAAGTATTCTTATACTTGTCTGTAAATTATGTTTCAATTAACAATATTTCCGTTTATTAAACCACATCTTATAAAACTGAAGCCACATTTAAAGATGCTTGATAACATTGAATATAATTTTGTTTTCCATTTTTATACCTATGAATCTTAAGAATTAAGTATTTCCAATCTAACATTTGTCTTTGTATTCTTGGAAACTAATTCTACATTATTTGTTGTTTTTAGGAATGTGCAGTAAGTGAAGAGTCTAATGTTGTTTTGCTCACTCTACATATAATTTGAGATCGGATACATATATTCCTACTAATAAGTCAATTAAACAAGTGCTTATTTCTAAATATAATTCCAATTGTGAGATATTCAGATATTTTATATTTTGTTACATCAATGACTAAGTGTAATCTAGGAGTTACCAGGAATATAGAAAAGGCAAATTGAAACTGTAACTCTAAAACTTCAAGGTAAGAAAGCAACTTAGCAAATATTTTTCTCCAGTTTTCACCATGACTTTATACACACACATACATTCAGATTCATATTTAGATAAATATTCAGGTTCTAGTCAAATATATTCACTTCATGATCAAATTTTGATAAAAAGAGTTTTTAAAATCTGCATCCTTTCCTCCACTGCATTTACTAATTGAACTATTTTGTTTATTTTGTGGTTAAAACATTAAGATTTTAATGCAACTCCAGATTCACGTTTGAAAGTTTTCCACCTTTTACTGTAGAAAAATTATCTTTTTCTTAGATTTAGAACAACCTTTTAAGATCCACTAGGGACAGGTATATATGCTTTTTTCGCTGAAAAGTTCATTCTACCAGTTAACTAATATTTAAATTTTTGCCTAAAATAAATAGCTGTCCATATCTTTAGGTACATGGTTTCAATTGAGTGTTTTGTATTATGTATTCTAAATAATTTTGATAAAATGATAATTTAGACAAATAAAGTGATTATTTCTTTTATATTAATTTCAACCTCTTTCACTGATATTTCCTCTGCTTTATTTAGTTTTCTTGATGGTTGCAGTGAATGCTAAAAGTAAACTTTGTATGGGGTGTTTAAAATATTTGAGCACTGGGTGTTGTATGGAAACCAATTTGACAATAAATTTCATACATTTAAAAAAAAGGAAAAAAAAAGAGCTGGATATAAAACCTTAAAAAAATAAAATAAAATATTTGAAAAACATTCTTATTGTTTGTAAGGCTTTTCTACTATTAGTATTTTCTACTACTACTTTTCTACTATGTAGTTTTCCTTTAGGGATCTGAAGCATATGATTTCTCTGATCCAAAACATTTTATAGGCCTTAAAAGTCAAGTTACAAAAGAACAGTCAAAAGTTGGAAAGATGTGATATTTAGAATACCAGTTATATAATAATGGAGGATAATTTAGCTTTTGAAACAATTACATTAGACATGACATATTTAAATATAATTTGCAAATTTTTTACGCTTAGGAAATTTTTACAACTATTAAAGTTAATGAAGAAAGCAAATGGATTTCAGACTAATTAAAATTTGGAAAAAATTGATTTTAATTTTTTGAAAAAATGGAACAGAGGAAAATATGGTCATTGATGATATATCACTTCCAGAACCAAGCCCAAGTGAATATTTTAACTAATACAAAAAGTAAAGAAAAACAAAAAAATAAAAATAAAACATAGGATGTATATTTTTTTCTAAATGCAACTTGCAGTAGCAAAAAAGAAATAATTCAAAAACTTATTAAGGAAAAATAAAATATAACTTTAATATTGATATGCTTGTGTGTTTACAAATTCATACACTTTTATAAAATATATATTTCTGAGAATGAAGTAATCACAATACAGAAAGTATCATTTAACTTTAAATTGTCAAAATTTTCTTATTAGTCTTTCCACATCTTCTGATTCCAATGAGATAATCTCAATGATAATACGTAGAGTTCATCAACCAAAAGATACATTTTTGGTATTTGATTCAATTAGATGGAAAATTATAAGTTTTGACATGTCGTTAATTGCAAAATTTATCTTTGTTATTCTAAGCATGTGCTTAGTGGGGTGTATCTGGATAGTCTGTTAGTGACAATTTTAGTTAGTCAGAGACTCAGGGAGGTAGCCTGGAAGAAATGTTTATGCAGATAACACTAAATGAAAGAATTTGTAAAATCTGCAATTAACTTTATTATAATTCAAAGCTATAAAAATACTCATAGTTAAATAAATAAATAAACTAATTAAATTGTCCCTGTTCTCCTTCACAATGTACAGTATATTATTTCAGCTTGCTTACAAAGAAGCCTTCTCATTTTTCTACTCATTTTAACCTGACTGCTATGTAATGATATTAAGGAAAGAAAAACAGAAAAAAATATGTGTTTTCCCCAATATCCATCTCTCCAGGAAGAGCTCTGGACTCAGGCAGCTACATTTTCAATGTTCTTGTCTCAAATGGATTTGAGACCTATATAATAGTTCCAAAACTGCAGAGCAGAAGTCACCAGTAAAATTGAATGGTTCTCATCCCAAATACAGAATTAAACCAAGCCACCAGATAAGCAACAAATATCCATTTGTCCACCATCAGAGTTTAATATTTATATATCACATATTAAATAAATATTAAATATTTCAATTTGTGTAAAGCCTGTTGTTTAGTGATGGTATTTTGAAAAAATTATTAAAAAATACTTTTCAAGATGTCAGACATGTGGTTAAATTACATCACTGATTGAATTTTCAATTGATCGAATCAAATAATGTATAAAGTAATGCATTGTAAATTACAAAGCATTTTTAAAAAATTAGTTAATTAATTAATTAATAACAATCTATTGTCTGTAAGTTTCTTCTTTTAGATTCTACATGTAAATGATATACAATATTGTCTTTCTCTGACTTATTTCACTTCGCATAATGCCCTCCATATTATCTCAGGTGTCAGGATTTCCTTCTTTTTTTATTGGCCAAATAATATTTCTATGCGAGGGTGTGTGAATGTGTGTGTATGTGTATATTTTCTTTATCTATTCATCATTGATGGATGCTTAGATTGTTTTCATGTCCTGACTATTGGGAATAATGCCACAATGAACATGAGAATGCAGATATCTCTTTGAGATAGTATTTTCATTTCTTTTGACTATATTGCTGGATCATATAGTAGTTGTCTCTTTTAAATTTTTTAATGAAACTGTACTGTTTTTTATAATGCTTATAAAAATGTATATAATGTATAATGCAATTTACATTCCCACGAAAGGTGTACCATTTTTCCCTTTACTCCACATCCTCATCTGGCATTTGTTGTCTCTTATCGTTTTGATAATAGCCATTCTAACAGGTGGGAATGATATCACATTGCAGTTTTAATTTGCATTCCCTTAATGATTAACTATGTTGAGCATCTTTTCATATACTTGGTGTTTGGCCCATTTTTCAATTGGGCTGTTGTGTGTTTTTAATATTGAGTTTTCAGAACTCTTTTTATATTTTGGGTAACAGTACTTTATCAGATATGTTTTATACAAATCTTTTCTCCCAGGCATTGGCTTGTCCTCATTATTTTGATAGTGTTTTTAGTAGAGCGGAAGTTTTAATTTTAATGAAATCCATCTTATCAATTATTTCTTTCATGAATTGTGCCTTGGTGTTGTATCAAAAAGGTCATCACCATACTCAAGGCAATTTAGAGGTTTTTCATTGTTATCTATGAGTTTTTTAATTTTGCATTTTACATTAACATTTATGATCCATTTCTTTTGGTCAGATCAAACAATGTATAAAGCAACACATTGTAAATGACTATTTAAAAATGGAAATAAATACCATTTATTCCAAATGTTTTTCTATTTTATAACAGATTAGAGGTTTTAACTTCTTTTTCTCAAAAAAGATCATGTAGAAAGCAAATCCACCATATGAAATAATTACTAGTAGTATTAGTAGCAATAGCTTTTAAAAACATACAAACAAGAATGAACATTGGTGAACTTGTATCACCAAATTCTCAAAAACTAAGCATAATTCCATTATTCTCTCTTTTATAGCATAGTCCAGTTATAAATGTAGACTACTAAAAATGATATTAAAACATTAAAGAGACAATAGAGTGAACAAAATTCTTACAGAAAAATGGGAACAAATCAATTTTTTTATCCCCCCTAATTGGTTCTTTAATGAAAAAAAAGTTTTCTAATCAATATTTCGTTTACCTTGGGGACAAGTACATAATGCAGTCATCAGTTTACTTAGATTCCAAAATACCCATTTATTTATGTACATATTTTCTCTATTCAAATTTACTATTCATACCACTTGTCAACTTGCATATATTAAATCAACATGCATAATTTACCATATTTTGAATATTTTATTAATGAAAGTCCTTTTCTAAGATTTTTATGTGCTCTTAAAATTTAAATACTCATTTAAAAACTTAAAAGTCAACAGCTGAGTTTTAAATATTATTTTATAAAATAAAATATTTAATTATAAGTATTAACTGTATGCTATCACTACGACTATTGGGCTAGATAATGGGCAGCTATTGTAAGCTCTTTTGCCAGATATGGAATTTTAAAATCATAAGTGGAATATTTTGTTTAAACTATTTTATTTCACTTAAAGTTAGCATACGCTTACCTTTACCTAGCCAATACTTCATAATTACTCTTTTCCAACAATTCATGACTACTTTAGCTCATGACTTTTTACCAGGCATGATGACTCTCGGTTTCGCAAGCTACTTCATTAACAATATGGTTTATGCAAGCAGAATTAAATTAACTTATCCTGACAGTTTTATATTTCAGATAGAGACTATTTCCAGAGTTTTGTCCTTACTTAATTGTGTGTACAATTAAAAAGTAAAACTTCCAACCCAATTAAAAATAGATCGCTATGAAAATAATTGCAATGTTGTTGCATGAAAAAAAATAGACACAAAGTGATCATGCTGCTAAATGTGAGAATGAACTATAACTGAGAAAAATCGGCAGGTCATATTGGAGGAGTTACACTTCAATACTTAACCAATATTGTGTTAGTTCTGTTAAAGAAAAAATATTCTGGCACTTGTTAAACCAGTAAGGATGACTTTATTCAGGACTATTGTGATAAGTGTCAAGACTAACCCAGTCAGAGGGAGAGATAATGCTCAACTCTGAATATAACAAAAATAGCTGGGGATGTATAGCCAACAACCACAGTGAGAAATCAATGGATAGAAATTGCTAAGGAGACATCAAAGGGCAGAAGCATTTTATTAAACTGACTGAACAGGATTCTTGCTGAAGACAGGCCAAGGTGACCAGATATAAGGGATAGAGCATGAGGAATTTGGTCAGATATCTTGGAGGATCAGATATCAAGGGTGGGAAAGTCTCTAAACTGATTTCTCAGGATATTTGCTATCACTGAACATGGCAGGTTAAAGATGGGGCTCAAGGATGAGACTAGTCAAAAAAAAGGGCTTAGAGGAGCTTGACTAAAGTTTGATAAAGGAAAGAATCTTTGTCACTTCAAAAATAATTTTCTAAATTTATGTTTTAGCCTATAAGCATCCTGATTTTTGTTTTTGGTGGAGGAGTGCACTTACAGCATGCATGCAATGAAAGAGAAGAGCTTAGGAAAAATTACTTAAGAGAGTTTGAAAAACAACATGAATCTGACCATATGATAAAAATCAAACAACTTTTATGCTTATGAGTGATTTGTAAAATAATTCTCAAATTTCCCATTATGTGTCTTAGGTATATGTAGGATTTACTATGCTCATTTATCAAAATTAGAAAAATGAAATAGAGATATAGAAATTGCCTGAAAAAGCAATTTGTATTAGTTCTTATGAGATACTCTTTCTGAGCTATATTATATAACTCTATGCTCTATTTCTGAATCTCTCATTAAACCCCATTTGAATTAATTAATGAAATTATTAGAATATATATGCCACTCTGTGAATTAACGGATGTAAATATCAGATGTTAAAACAAATACAGCCACTTAGATATTCATGAAGAGGATAACATTTTCAACTACAAAACGTTCTGAAATCTGATTCGTATCAATTGAGATTATTTCAAAAAATTAATAAATGGACTTACTGGAAGAAATATAGAAAATATTATCTTACTGCATTTACCTATTTTATTATATCTCTAGAAGTTGGAAGAAATATTTACTTCTTTTGATTGAATTTGAGTTTCTAGTTCAGCAAAAAATGTAATAGTGCACCAGTGATATGAATATTTCTACCTTGGATGGATAATATTCTGAATTATTTGGAACAGATTTTCATTGCGAGTAACATTTGTCTATGTAAAATAGGCTGATATTAAAATCCATGTTTTCATTTAGCAAAATTTGGCCAATAACGAATTTTTGATTTGGCCCTGATATTTAGTGTTATCAGGGACAAAGTTGCTCTTTTCTTCTGACCTTTCTCCCATGCTTTCCACTTCAAGTTACAGGACTGCATTTACTTCATTTATCACACCAATATTCAAGGCAAAATAAATGTAACAAGGAATACTGGCTAGCACATTTATGTGTTTTACAGAGAAACCTCCTCAGAAGTGTTCATTTATACCTCCATTATAAGAAATGACTCAAATTTCTAAATCTTCATGGATGAAGGCTGAAAAATCAAGAAAAGAAATTTTCATGAGTACAAGACAGCAAACAATTATGGGCTTAGGCTTATTGGCCAAACTGAGGTTCTGTAAGTAAGGAATTAGAGGGAAATTTATAGTGGGCAAGCAAAATTCATGTTTTTTTATGGATTTACATATATAACTATATATATTACTAATCATGATAAATTAACTACTTAAAAAATGTATCCTATGATTTATTATTACACTTTAAAGTGTTTACATTACTTTTTGTATGTTCACATACCTTGACATACCTGAATAAAAGTTTTAGTGGCTGATAGTGGAAGAAATGGGGAATTTAAAGGTTTTAAAAAATCTAAACCAAGGGGTACCTGGGTGGCTCAGTCAGCTGAGCATCTGACTTCAGCTCAGGTCATGATCTTATGGTTTGTGAGTTCGAGCCCTGCACCAGGCTCACTGCTATCAGCACAGAGCCTGCTTTGGATTCTCTGTCTCCCTCTCTCTCTGCCCACCCCCCACCTCGCTCTTAAAAATAAACATTAAAAAAATATAGATGAAAGACAAAAACCACATATATTCAGAGGTGGCAACAAAATTTTCTGTCCTATGTTAAATCCCAGAAACCAGTGCAATGTGTATCATAATTGAGTATTGTATAAAATAATGGTAATAAATATAAATGCATTAATGAAAATGATGCACATTAATATTGAGTAACAGATGCAAAAATAAAGTGATAGTGATGATAATAATATGTACAAACATAAGCACTTGTATCTAAAAGCCCAGAATTTCCGAATTAAACCTGGGTAGATGGGAGTATAGTGTGCCGATTATATTGTTAAGCTATGAGACCAGACAGGGTAGTGTTATATCTCAGTAGCCCTATAAAATGGGTTTTCAATCATGTTCATCATGTAGCTATTGGCTTCAGTGTTGGGAAGTACCTTATTTCCACCAGCTTTCTAATTCTAAGTAGCAGTCATGTTGGTGCCATCTTCTTATCCATTCATTCCACCAGGAGTCAGTGTTTAGCTGAATGATAGTTCACATCACGTCAACTATTTTCTTCATTTTTGAACATAAGAAACCATTTACATAGGCAGATTTGTTTATTTTTCTCCTCAATTTTGACTCAAAGAATGTAGCAACTAGTAACCTCTCTCTTTTATATGCCACATCCAACCCATAAACACTTATCTTTAAAATAAATCAGGTTTGGGGTGCCTGAGTGGCTCAGTCGGTTAAGTGTCTGACTTCAGTTCAGGTCATGATCTCGCCATCTGTGAGTTCGGGCCCCGCGTTGGGCTTTGTGTTGACAGCTCAGAGCCTGGAGCCTGTTTCAGATTCTGTCTCCCTCTCTCTGCCCGTCCCCTGCTCACGCTCTGTCTCTCTGTCTCTGAAAAATGAATAAACCTTAAATATTATTTTTTAAATAATAAAATAAATCAGGTTCGGGGCACCAGATTGACGCAGTTGGTTAAGCATCCAATTCTTGACTTCAGCTCAGGTCATGTTCTCATGGTCATGAAATTGAGCCCCAAGGTGGGCTCAGCACGGAGTGTGAATCCTGCTTGGGATTCTCTCCCCCCCCCCCCCCCTCTCTGTCCTTTGCTTGCTTGTAGTCTCTCTCAAAATAAATAAAGAAAAAATTAAAAATAACAAAATAAAACATATCAGATATATATTTATATATAGTTATTTTATAAATTTTATACATATATATCAAATTGCTATCACTACCATTCATATTCAGGCAATCATCTGCACACTTGGATCATTGCCAAAGCTTCATAATTGGTCACCCTGTTTCTTACCCTGCATCCTGGAGGCTACTTCCCACCCAGGAGTCAGAGTAAACTTAAAACACAGATCAAATAACTTTGCACCATTGTTCACAGCTTTCTAACAGCTCCTCCCTTCTCAAAGTAAAACCTAAAACCCTGTCACTGCTTGTGAATCTCCACATTGACAGGCCTCCCACCATCTCACTCTATTCTTACCACAGCCCTCCTTGCTCGGGTCATTCTCTCCTCAGTGTCCTCCTGTGTAAACACCAAGCTTCTCTGGCCCGAGAAACTTCACTGGCCCTTCCATCTGCAGAAGAGCAATTTACTGTTCAGATCTGCATACGCACCATCCCTTGCCTCTGGGCCTGCTCAGCTGACTCCTTTACAGAGTGAACATCCCTGACCACCTGCTCGCCAGCACTCTTAACCTGCTTTCAAATTTCTCTCTAGCACTTATCAGCATCTTAAACAATATATTTTCTTTCTCTTTCAAAAACATCTATTTTTCTCCCAAGAAGAATGTTTAAGTTCTTTAGTCAGGAACTTTTACTTTCTCTTTGCTCACAGTCTCATTTCAGCAAGAAGATGCATCATGCCATAAAATGTGGGCATACGGCAGCAGGGGAAAGGCAGAGGGAGAGGGAGGGAAAGAATCTTAAGCAGGCTCTACACCCGGTGAGGATCCCAATGAGTGAGAACATGACTTAAGCTGAAATCAAGAGTCAGACGGTTAACTGACTGAGCCACTCAGGGGCCGTGAGCAATAAAAAATTTTAAAATTAAGGTATGTACACTTATTTTTAGATATATTGCTATTGTATACTTAATGATCTACAGTGTAGTGTAAATATAACTTATATGCACTGGGAAAGCAAGAAATTCATTTGACTTGCTTTATTGTAATATTTGCTTTATTATGGTAGCCTAGAATGCAATCCACAATATCTCCCCGGTATGCCCATAAATAATGAATAAGCATTTGTTGAATTATCTTCCATAAATTCATCCTTAATTTCTCAACTGCTGATTCATTTTTCTCTGAAATCAATGACAAAATAAAAGAGTTATATTTATTTTTTTTACTTAGAGCAAATATTTGCTGAGAATTTAATCCGTGCCATTCAAATTACTAGGCTTTGAAATTTGTTAGCTCTATTTATCTTGTGAGGGAGTTATATGCTATCATTCAGGTTATACTTAATAAAAGAGAAACTAGTTGAGGTGTAACAAACAATCTGGTTTTAATACAGTAAAAATGTTACTTCAAAGAGCTGAGCAACAAAAACAGGAGACAGTGATAAAACCCAATGGTTAGCACTAGCACAGAGAAAGTCCTTTTCTTGGAGTTGGAGGGACAATGGAGAAAGTGGAGGTTGAAAGCCAAGATGCGGACCAATTTCATGGTAGAAAAAACTGCCTAGTGAGAGGTGGGGCCAGGGAGAAACTTGATCTCTGATGGAGAAGCCATTAAAAGCAGAGAAAGGAAAGAAAGAAAAAAAATAGGAAGGGGAAGGAAGGGAAAAGAAGAGGATGAGGGAAGAGAGGGAAGAAAGAAAGGAAGGAAGAAGGAAAGAAAGAAAGAAAGAAAGAAAGAAAGAAAGAAAGAAAGGAAGAAAGAAAGAATTACCCCCTCCCCCCCCCATATCTATATCTGCCCTCCAATTTTTAGCTTTTGCCTTCCATTGTCTGAATCTACCCAGAAACCAGATGTCAAGGAAGACTATTTTAAGTTTCTGGGACAACAAATGGAACTGTTGAGGGATGGATCTGAGAGCAAAGTGAATTTGATTACCACATGAATAGTATCATGTCATTTAACAGATTAAAACATTTAAGTCCGAAGAGATGAAATATTTTGTGAGACCCTACAGCTTTGTAAGGATTGAGCTGGAATTGGAAATAAAGACAGTCAGACTCCACATCCCTCAGTGGTTGCAACTGATGACACTTTAAGGAAAAAAAATACTTTGGTTTTCTCTGCACAGGCATGGTACTTTGATATCACCAAAAACATGAATGTTTGTGTGGTGTGTGTGTGTGTGTGTGTGTGTGTGTGTGTGTGTGTTGTGTACAAAATGAGTCTATAATAAATATAATAGTTAGCTTAAATTCTTTAAGAGAGCAAAGAAAAAGGATGGTTTTTCCAGTAATGGTTGGTAATATCCACCAAAGCCCATTTTCAAGCAGTAAAGTAATTCTAGCTACCCATTAAGGCAAACCATAGCAACCCATAGGTTGTCTAGCAAACAATAGGAACTCATCAAATGTTTTTTGAAGGTTATTATGCCTTTTAGGGTATTATAATCTCAAAACCTTTCTGTACACCTGAGACTGAACAAGGCATGTGATAGTTGTGATTGCTCCTATAATTCATATACAGAATTGAATTTTGAGTGTGAATAACCCAGGTATTTCACTTCCATTTTTCTTGTGTAACATTTACTTAATACAGACTTTGTGCTCTTGCTGGACCCTTCTGTTACATTTTTGAAAGGTTTATTTGTTCTTCAGGTCAACTGTAGAAAGAGTGTTTCATTCATCATTATAAGAAGAGCTTTCCTCATTCTATTATTTCTACACAAATATTTATTAAAAATATATGGATCTGTTTGCTATTTATCTGATGATTCACAAAAATGATTTGAGAAAAATTTAAAGTTACATGGCCTACTTTCTATACACATAATCCACACTACTAAGTAATTTATAAAAATCCATAAAATACAAAATTAACTTAAAGGTCACTAGGCTCTCAGAAGAATAAATGACCTTTGATGCTGGAATTCACTGAAGTTTTTTTTCAGGTTTTGCATAATATATTATACATCACTTCTCTCATGATATTTCTGGTAAAAATTAAAACAAAGCTCACACAGAATGATTCATTATAAAATATGTAAAAATTTTAAGACTCTCATAATTGGATGGATACCTAAAGTACTACCCTGAAAATAGAATTAGAAAAATAAGGAACATTAATCTTAAAATGGTAGTATGTTTCTGTTTATTTAAAATAGATATAGATAGGGATTCTGAGAATAAAAAAAATAACATGAAGTCACAGTAGAAAATTATTTACAGATCATATGATAGATAAAACAGGATAAAAAATCTTAATACTGTTCTTACCTTGGATTTGCAAAGACCATCATCATGTATAAAAGGCCAATGTTATGTTGAGGTGTCTTGTCTTCAGTCTAAGTTGAAATCCTGAGCAAGGAATTTTTGGACAGATTCTGCTATGGTAACATTTTGTATTAACCTTTCCTGGTATACCCCATGCCAATTTGCAAAGGCAGGTGTATGTTAGGCATTTCTCTCCTTGCCGTGCTTCTGGGAGCTTATATCACTTGGTTGGTCATAGTGTCCACTATACCTCTGCTAGGATCTGGAATCTTTCTGATGTGGGGTTGTCTCTTAGTCAGCTTCCAATTATTTCTGCACAGTATTATATTTTTGAGGACTATATCCTTTAGATTTTAAGAATATAAAAGAGATTTTGTGTCTATGTATTCACACCTGAGTATGTAGTCATTCAAATATTAACTGAATACAAATTGATTGGGACATATCACGTGCTGGTTATTACTCTAGGCCCTGAGAATGGGACAGGGCACAAAACACACAAGTCTTTTCCTTCATGGAATAAAGAACAGATACCTCCTATGTCAAGTGCTAATATATGGCTGTGAAAAAACCCAGAAAGGTAGCTAGAGGTTGCACTGAAGGTAGTGAGGAGCTGACAAGAGAGGTTGCTATTTTATATAAGGAAGGCAGAAAAGAACTTTAGGATAAGGTGACATTTTAACAATGATCTGAAGAATATAAACGAGTGACACAAAGCATCTGAAAAGAATGATATCTGAAAAGAATGATCAGTCAGAGGAAGCAGCAAGTGCATATGCAATGGGAGACAAATGTTCTTTATTTTTTTTTAAAGAGATATGAATGGTTACAGTGGGGTGAGGAAGATAGAGGGTATTAAGAGACAAAGTCAGGCAGAGGACAGAGGACCTGATAACTTAGGAACGTGGAACCCTTATTAAAGGATCCAATTTTACGTTAAGTGAGATGTGAAAAAAATGGAGGATTTAGACCAAAGGAACAATTTGACTTATGTGTTAAAAATATCACTGTGAGAGATGCAGTTAGCACAGACTATAAATATGGAAGCAGATAAGGAGGCTATTGAAATTATCCAGTCAAGAATAATGTCATCTTGGACTAGCAGTAAAATTGACATATTATCACAGGTGAGAACTGGCCAGTTATCTTGGTATATTTAGAAGGCCAAACTAAGCAAGTATTCTAGGATTTCCAGGCAGCATGATAAAATAAGAAAAACAAGATTGACTCAATTGTGTTTTGACAGAGCAACAAGGATAACGTTTCGATTTATTGAGGTAGCAACAATTCTGGATTATGTTCAGGTAATTTTAGGGTGTGGGGCTTATGTGCAGAACACAAGCTTGGTTTTGGATTTCTGGTGTTGGAGATATATTCTGACACCCACGTGGAGAGGAGGAGCAATTTTTGGTGGTTGGGTGTAAGTATCTGTTTGCTGTTGAGTATAGAGGTCCAGGGTGGATTAAAACAAATCATGAATAACCACTGTCGAGGAAGAGACCACCTACAAAGTGAATGCATACAGAGAAGAAAAAATATCTAAATGTTTGATGTTTAAAGGTGAAGGAACTGATGGTGAAGTAACAGCAAACATGTTTCGGAAGACAATTAAAAGTGTTTTAAGAAATAAACAAAGACCATCAATATAAAATGTGGCATTGATTTAGACAGGATCTAAAAATTCAGCATTGTATTTGCTGAAATATGTTTCATTCAACTTATGAAGATTAATGCTTATCTCAAATATGCTCAAAATAATGGAACAGGAGACAGTGACCTTAATAAGGACAGTAGAGAAATGAGACTGTAGCTGGAAAAGGATAGCATACTGCAAAGATTTGTTTTAATTATGTCTTTCTTTGTTTTTAAAATGAGAGCTATGATGGAAAGATTTTACACTGATGGTGACGATTTAGTTAGGACAGAGGAGAAACTGACTTCATAGGAGGAAGAGAGAGTTACTGATGAAGTGTGTCCTTAAGAATTTGAAATGAGGTGACACTGGTGAGGCAACAATATACACACACAGTGTGTCGGGAGAAGGTAGATTATATTTATACAGATTCAAGTGGATTAACAGATATTATGATGCAAAAATATAGTTATATCATGATTGTCTCTATATCTCAGTAAATAAAAGAGATTATTATAATGAGACACATAAGTATTAGCCATTATTTTCTGAAGTTTACTATTTCTGAAAATAATGATTTTTACAAAGCAAAATACATGAATAGTGGGAAATTTTGCACTGAATTGGTGGTTCTGAGGAGAATAAGGGATGAACATATTAAACCATGTTAATTAAATGGAATCTCATCATGCTCCTCACATAAATGATAAGGCATACATTTCCATGCTGATCATGAAGGAAGTAATGTCTTTTCATGTTCTACTTACTTTAAGAATCAGGATTAGCAGAATCTGGGAATGATTTTTAGGCTAATGTATGATCTAAGAAAAAGATCTAGAAAATTGTATATGCAAGCCCTAAGATTTTGCCTTAAAACAGTTAGCATTTTCTTAGAACCTATATTTACAGGGCATTGTTTTGGATAATTTATAGGGAGTATGTCTATACATTTTCACAGTAAGAGTATGAATTTATTATTATTGTCTGATTTTCCAAATGATAAAATTGTCTGATTATGTAAATTATTAAATTACTAGTATACTTTGATTATTTGAAATATTGTAGTGTATATGAGTAATGTAGAAAAAGTATATATAATCTTACACAAAAAGGTAACACAGGCACACATATGCTGGAGAGGACCGAAGCAAGTGACACAGAATTAAAATAACTAAGAAAAAAGCCTGAGAAAATATAAGAAACACAAAATAATATTTCACGGAATTAAGTGCATCACACCCACTTTTGGACAAGCCTTGCTGAGTATAGATAATGTAGGTGTTATATACTCAGAATTGTGCATTGAATAACCTGGCTCAGCTTTCTTTCATGGCGATAGGATATTTTCATGTATTGCACACATTATGTGCAACAACAGAAAGTAGAAGTAAATATTGGCCCAAAGGAATATCCCAACCAAAGGAAAACATCTCAATTACTCATAAATGTATAAAAAGTCTAAGGATCATTTTGTTAAAGAAGTGAAATCTATAGTCTAATCTCTACAAGAGGAAGAGGATGTGAGCAAATCTGACCATTATATAGAAAAATTGTGTCTCTATCCATTGATATATTAAAAATATAGTCACAGATTAATATTCATTTATAATTACATTTGAATAAATAATACTTTATATTTTTTTGGTTTACAAAATGATGTTTATTAGCCTATTATTTAACATTTTGTAGAAGTACTAGCTAATGTCTTAACAATGATATAAAACTGAAGAAATAGATACAAAGTTATCTTTCTCTGTAAATGATATTATTGAATTTCTAGAGACCTTTGGAAAAAATATTTAAGTACTAGAAATAAAGGTTCAGTAACAAAACACATTGTAAAATATATGCGTGATAATGTAAATAATATTTGTTAATATGCTATAACAAATTAGAAAATATGCTAGGGACATTAATATTTAAAAATATTATGCTCAGGGGTGCCTGAGTAGCTCAGTCGGTTGGGCATCCGACTTCCGCTCAGATATTGATTTTGCAGTCCGTGGGTTCAAGTCCCACGTCAAGCTCTGTGCTCAAAACCTGTAGCCTGCTTCAGATTCTGTGTCTCCCTCTCTTTCTCTGCCCTTGCCTTGCTCATGTTCTGACACTCTTTCTCTAAGAAATAAACATTTTTTTTTTAAATATTGTGCTCTTCCCCCGCTCATGCTCTCTCTTTGTCTCTCAAAAAGCAAATAAGCATTTAAAAAAAATTAAAAATAAATAAAAATACTATGAAGCTAGTTATATAGCCATTAAGTAATCGGCAGATATAAGATAATGAGACTAAAATTGTACTGGTTAAAGTAAATGTTAACTCCATTAAATAAGGAAAACTACAATGCACTACTATTTCTTAAAACTCTAAAATAGAATAAACTAATTAGGAATTAAATTATTTATTAAAAATATTCATCCAAGAAAATGGTTTCACAATTTAATCAAATGTCATCTTCTGTCGGTTTTTTTTTTTTTTATGTCTTTTTTTATAGTATTTACTGAGTGTATGTATATACATCAGGTATGGGACTAAAACCTTTATAGCTGTTATTTGAATTATTAATTACAGTGAGGGCATAATAAAACTAAAATTGTTAGCCTTTTTAGACATGGATAAATTAAAGCTTGAAATAGATGCTAGGTAGGGGCACCTAAATGGCTCAGTTGGTTGAGCATTTGACTTCAGCTCAGGTCATGATCTCAAGGTTGGGGAGTTCATGAGTTTGAAACCCACATCAGGCTCTGTGCTGACAGCTCAGAACTTGGAGCCTGCTTCAGATTCTGTGTCCCTCTCTCTCTCTGTCCTTCCCTGCTTGCACTCTCTCTGTCTTTCTCTTAAAAATAAACATTAAAAAAAAGAAATAGATGCTAGGTGAGAGGCCAGGCCTCTAACCTAGTTTGTAGTTTTCCTTTGTAACTCCTAAAGTTTCTGTTATCAAAATCACCAATATTTCATATTTCCTTGCTCTTTCAAATGAAGTATTTATACCTTTAATATTCTCTACTTAGAGATCTTGTTTATTCACATTAAAAATAAAGCAATATAAAGAAATTGTGGTTTATATACACAATGGAATACTACCTGGCAATGAGAAAGAACGAAATATGGCCTTTTGTAGCAACGTGGATGGAACTGGAGAGTGTGATGCTAAGTGAAATAAGCCATACAGAGAAAGACAGATACCATATGGTTTCACTCGTATGTGGATCCTAAGAAACTTAACAGAAACCCATGGGGAAAGGGAAGGAAAAAAAAAAAGAGGTTAGAGTGGGAGAGAGCCAAAACATAAGAAACTGTTAAAAACTGAGAACAAACTGAGGGTTGATGGGGGGTGGGAGGGAGGGGAGGGTGGGTGATGGGTATTGAGGAGGGCACCTTTTGGGATGAGCACTGGGTGTTGTATGGAAACCAATTTGACAATAAATTTCATATATTAAAAAAAAACAAAAACAAAAAAAATAAAGCAATAGCATGTTACATGAAATTAGTACAGTTTCCAAGTAAAGAGTATAAATAAAAGCAAAACTCTAGTCTGCCATTCCCTAGTCCCTGTCCACAAATCTATCGAAATTACTTTTCATAAATAAACCTACTAATAACAATACATGGTGCGCTGTCACAGAAAAAAATATATGCAAACACAGAATTCTTTTATATAATTCTTTAAATTTACTCCAAGTTCTGAATGTAATTTTTCTTTTGTAAATAATAATAAATTATCCCTTAAATGTCTTCCTTGTAATATATACTATGAATATAATTAACTATTTAGTAATCTTACAATAAATGGATATCTAAAAATTTCCCAAATTTTTCTTATCCACCATGTAATAGTGATCATGTGGGTAAATTCAACTTGCTGATTTTTGAATATTCAGGAGGATACATTTCTATCAGTCTAACTAATTTATACCAATTGTACCAATTTGAAATCTTACCTATTGTGTAAAAATACCTGTTTCACAGTATTCATAGTATGTTTTCTGCATCATTATGTGCACCTAAATATGCTCTGTGTTTTAGGCACTTTACATGCATTACATCATATTACGTAATCCTTAAATTATGCTTTCAGAAAATAACATTGATACAGTTTATTTCTTTACATATACACTGATCTACTGAATCAATTCTCAGATTTTTATCTTACTTATTTTTAGTATATTATTTGGATTATTTCTTTGAAAGCAGCATATATGGATTTAACACCTGCTTTCGAGGAGAGTGGGGGGGCTCAGTAGGTTAAGTGTCTGACTCTTGGTTTTGGCTGAGGTCATGATCTCAGGGTTCATGGGATCAAGCCCCACATCGGGCTCTACACTGCTTAGAATTCTCTCTCCCTTGCTCTCTGCCCCTACCCTGCTTGCACACATGCATTTGCAAGCATTCTCTCTCTCTCTCTCAAAATAAATAAAATAAACTTAAAAATAAACCCAGTCCCTTCGTTCTCAGTAGAACTTTATTTTTATTTTATTTTTTGTTTTGTTTTTAGATCATATTTGGCTCTCAGATTGAGCCAGTTGTCTGGCAGGAAAGCTTCATAGCAAATGTGCAACCACTGGGCATGGACTCCCCAACCTAAATGCAGAGACTCATGCGATTGTTTCACAGACCTCCTCAGCACAGTGCCCTGGTCAGGGCTTTGTGCCCAGTTAGTGATGTGTCTGGGAACATGTATCAGAATGTTTGCTGTAGCTAACATCTGCTTAAATGAACTGATTTGGTCAGCCACAAGACTGGAAGAATATTTCAATCTAATTATATCCTGAAGTGTATTTTTTTTTCAGATATCTCTAGCATTCATGCTAATATAAAACAAAAATAAAAATTTTCAATACAGGTGACTTGTATAGTGAACCAGAGGCAGAACTTCAGAGTTTGTACAAACTGCAAGAATCATGGTGCCCTTCATTCGAGTCTGGTTGACATCTCCTCTCACCTCAGCACCTGTCATCCTCTGATGTGCTTTGTGTCTTTGTAGTCTGGGTTTTTCTGGAATTTGATATGTGACTTCTTTCACTTGCCATAATGTCTCTGAGATTTTTCCATGCATTTACACGTATCATTTGACCATTTGTGTTTATTGCTGAGTGATTTTATTGGATGGATGTACCAATAAGTATTTATGTCTTCATCAGTTGATGGACATTTAGGTTATTTCCAGTTTTGAGTTTTTATGAATAAGCTGCTTCTAACAATCTAGGACAAGTTGTGAAAATATGTGTTTTGATTTTCTTGGATACATACCAAGCAGCAGCATTGTTAGGTCATATGATAAATGTATGTTTAAATTTAAGACAATGACAAACTGCCTCCCATAATTTTGCATTCCCACCAGCATTGTATGAAAGTTCCAGTTGTGCCACATCTTCTCCAACACTTCGAGTTTTCACTTTTTAAATTTAGCCACAAGCCTCAAGATATCAAATTCCCACCTCCTTTTAATCACAATTAACCATACTACGAGCCAGGGTACTCATCTTGTTTCTGTCCATCTTCAGTGCTTACAGTCCTCCTTTTTGTCTCAGTTTCATTCAAGATGAAGTCAAAATTCTTATACATTCATGTAAACCCCTTTCTAAACCATCTCTGCTTACATTCGTGAGGCATGTTCCTAGCAACCACTTCTTTCAAACTCTGTCCAATTCCTATGCCTTTTATTGAAGTATTCTCTCCCCATTTATCATCCAGTAACTTTCTCAGCATTTAAACAAAATATCTCCCCTCTCTCTCTCTCTGCATATATATATATATATATATATATATATATATATACACATACATATATATACACATACATATATATACATATACATATATATATATACAGATATATATATATATATATTCCCAATGAGAATTATTTAGTAATCCCAGTGAGACATATTTGCTAATTTTACTCTTTCAGTAATGCCTGATTTAAGTTTCCTATGCAGTAGGTATAATATTTGTTTCAATTCTTAACATAGTTCCCCAAATATATTACCTTGCATGTACTCAATCAATATTTTAAGAATTCATATTGATTAATAAGTGCTTTTTTTGCTTTACGGACATTTATGTGCAAAGTTACAACATATAAATCATTTATAATATAAAGAGCATTTCCCTTTTGTTATTTTAAAAGTTTAATTTGAATACATACATAATGTTACATTTTATACCATTATAACATATAAAATATCTCAGCAATTTGAATATACTTATTTTATTGTTGTAATTTTTAAAAATTAAAACATTAGGAAAATATTTTTAGATGAAGTTGTTTTATTTTACTTTTAAATATTATGGTCAAGTTGTCTCTTCTCCGCAGATTTTTTTCAGTAGTATAGTTTTCATTGCATGAATGAAAGAGTATGTTTCATAATCCAAACATACTATAAGTATGCAATTAAACTGAGACCTCTATTTAGGCTCGTTTGCATAATTTTAAGTAAAATATGTTACATTGCAGATGCTGAAAGCTTTCATAAATGCTTATTTTTTCAACACTTAATTTGTCCTTAGTTCTTATGTTTTCATTTTTATTTATTTATTTTTTTAACATTCATTTATTTTTGAGACAGAGAGAGGCAGAGCATGAACAGGGGAGGGGCAGAGAGAGGGAGTTACAGAATCTGAAACAGGCTCCAGGCTTCGAGCTGTCAGCACAGAGCCCGATGCAGGGCTGGAACTCAGGGAGGTGAGATCATGACCTGGGCTGAAGTCGGGCGCCACCCAGGCGCCCCTGTTTTCTTTTTTAAATAAAGAACTAAATGGGTGGTCTGCATACACAGAAAATAATGTGATTTGCTTTCAACTATAGTTCTTAGAATTCACCAGATAAAGATCATATAGATTCTTATGGGATATTTTAAAATCATTAAATCAAGTTATCGATTTGGCACTTTTGTTTTCTACAACTCAGATAAAGACCCAAACCATGTCTAACATAGCCTCTTCATTGAAATCTGAGAATGCTCTATCTTTAAGACATATGGTGATAGTGTGGATCTCGTAAAACAAATTTTGTGAAAGTTTAGGAACTTGGTAGTTTTAAAAATGTTTCAACAAACCATCTCCATGGACACTCTCCTCAACTTTGAAACATAGTTTTTAAATATATCACTCAATTTTTTGTGCTAATTGCCTTAAACATATTAAAGGCTATCTAGAAAGAACAGGAAAGATATATGAAATATATTTTTTTAATGTTTACTTATTTTTGAAGAAAAGAGAGAGTGTGAATGAGGGAGGGGCAGAGAGACAGGGAAACACAGAATCCGAAGCAGGCTTCAGGCTCTGAGCTGTCAGCACAGGGCCGGATGCAGGACTCCAACCCACAAACTGTGAAATCATGACCTGAGCTGAAGTTGGATGCTTCATTGTCTGAGCCATTCAGGTGCCTCAATGAAATATTTTTAAATAATAGTAAATGATCCTTTTTCCATCCAAAATAATTGAATAAAAATAAAATTAAATAATATAAATCTGTTGAAAGACAAATTAATTAAAATATATTTTTAGGAAACTCATTTTAACAAAGAAGTTATTTAATTTACTTTGTACCTACACTTGGATGAAGCACAGTATATCTAAAATAAGACTTTCTATTCCTTTGGTTGAGATCATCCACACCTCAATCTGTCTATTCCTGTCAGAAATATATTGGACAAGCTATTACATTTGTGCACATCTAGTCGTCATTTAAATTCTCAAAAGAATGCTTTAAATTAAAAGACAAATAACATTTAAACAAAGCAGTGAGAGTAGTAAGCTATCACCTCTGAGTTAGATAACCTAATAAACATACATCCACATTTACTGAACATTCTTTCCTTTACTATCAGTGGCTGTAATTAAGAATAATCACATAAAAAGGTCTTTTCATTTTTGTTGGCTATTTCCTGTTTGTCTGAACGTCACTAATTATTTAGTATTTACTGTTGGTTCATGGGTTTATGACTCCACATAGTTAGCAATTACCCGAAATCAGTATTTTCACACACTACTTATAGTTTAATTCACGATCATATTTTGCCCAATAGTTGCACATATTATTGAGAACTATCATAATTTTTATATAAATAAAGACTCAAGCTAACCTAAGTGGAGGGAGAAAGAACAAGCTGATTAATATATTTGGAAAACTAATAACCTATAAAAAATGAGTAGTAGATTAAATTTTTTGTTATCTTTTTAATAAATAACATAGGCTAGACAGTAATTTATTTTTAGTAAAATAATATATAGGATGAGTTAAGATGTTGAAGCAGTAGGAGGACCTCAAAAACAGCTAGATAATTATCAAATTACCCTGAACACCCAGAAAATTGATCTGAGGATGGGGAAAACAAACTGCACAACTAGAAAGAGAAAGAAGCCACATCATCTGGCCCAAGACGTCATTAAATAATGGTGTTAAAAGTATAGCTGCATTTAGAAAACCATTGGGTCAATTTGGAATTTTAAGCCATTATGCTCTGCTAGACAGTTGAGTCTGGACCCAGACTAGTATTTTTTTTTTTAATTTTTTTTTAACCTTTATTTATTTTTGAGACAGAGAGAGACAGAGCATGAATGGGGGAGGGTCAGAGAGAGGGAGGGAGACACAGAATCTGAAACAGGCTCCAGGCTCTGAGCTGTCAGCACAGAGCCTGACGCGGGGCTCGAACTCACAGACTGCAAGATCACGACCTGAGCCGAAGTCGGACGCCTAACCCACTGAGCCACCTAGGCGCCCCTGGACCCAGACTAGTTTTAAAGTAAATTCTCTCAAACAAATGTGCAGATGACCACTACACAGATCAAGAAAGAGAATGTTAGCACCCAAAAGCCTTGGGTTCTTTCTCAATTGCATATGTTTTCTCCTCTCCAAAGGTAAACAATACACTGCAATAGGCTTCTTCCTGTTTTTGAATTTAAATGGAAAAATATAACGTATTTTCCTCAAAAAAAAAAAAAAAGTAAGTCACATCATAGAAGGTAAGAGATGCAGAGGTGCGATTTGAGGAAGAAAAGAATCACAGGTACCATAGAAGGGAGGCAGCCCTGATCACAGAGAGAAGAGAGAATGAGAAAGAGAGAGAGAGGGAGAGGAAGAGAGATAAAGCAGCACCCATAGGATTGTACCAGAAAAATACCTCTCCAAAGCCATTGACTGGGAAAAAGAGGGGGGATGATTATCACAAGTTTTCATAAACAGTGGGATGGAAAGTCTGAAGTTTTAGAATTTTTTCACCATCACCAGTTTTAAGTCCAGTGGGCACAATAGCAAGCCTGTGGAGGAGGGCAGAAGTCTGGGAGTGGACAATATGCTCTGAAGATCCCCTGGATAATGCTGGGAGAGATAGTTCCCTTTCTTGGAGTGCATTTGAGAGAGGCGACACTGTCTCTTAAGATACAGGAGAATATTATGAAAACTTATACGCCAACAAATTGGGCAACCTGGAAGTATTAGATAAATTACTACAAATATACAAACTACCAAAACTGAAACTGGAGGAAATAGAAAATTTGAACAAACCAATAACCAACAAATAAATTGGATCAGTAATCAAAAATCTCTTTGGGGTGCCTGGGTGGCTCAGTTGGTTAAGCGTCCAACTTCAGGTCAGTTCATGATCTCATGGCTGGTGAGTTTGAGCCCCACATCAGATTCTTTGCTGATACTCAGAGCCTGGAGCCTGCTTTGGATTCTGTGCTTCCCTCTCTCTCTGCACCTCCGTGTTCATGCTCTGTCTCTCTGTCTCTTTCAAAAATAAATGAACATCAAAAAAAAAAACATTAAAAAAATATAAAAAGTCCAGGGACAGATGGCTTCCCAGTGGAATTCTACCAGACATTTAAAGAAGAGTTAATACCCATTTTCTAAAATGTTACCAATTAATTAATTAAAAAATAAAAAAAAAAAGGAAACACAAGACAAACTTGCAAATTCATTCTATGAGGCCAGCATTACTTTGATCCCCAAACCACACAATGGCTCCCACTAAAAATGAGAATTATAGGCCAATATCCCTGATGAACATGGATGCAAAAATTATCAACAGCATACTAACAAATCAAATCCAACAGTACATTAAAAGAACTATTCACCACGGTCAAGTGGGATTCATTCCTGGGCTGCAGTAGTGGCTCAATATTTGCAAATCAATCAACATGATACACCACATTAATAAAAGAAAGAGTAAGAACCATATGATCCTCCCAATAGATGCAGAAGAAACATTTGACAAAACAGGACATCCATTCTTGATAAAAACCCTCAAGAAAGTAGATAGAGGAAACATACCTCAAGTTCAAAAAGGGCATAAATGAAAGACGCATAGTTAATATTTTCAGTGGAGAAAAACTGAGAGCTTTTCCTCTAAGGCCAGGAACAAGACGGGAATGTCCATTCTCACCATTGTTACTTAACATAGTACTGGAACAGCTAGCTTCAGCAATCAGACAACAACAACAAAAAATAAAAGTTTTCCAACTTGGCAAGGAGGAAGTCACACTTTCACTATGCACAGATGACATGAAACTCTATGCAGAAAATACAAGACTTCACCAAAAATTACTAAAACTGACAAATTCAGCAAAATTCCAAGATACAAAATCACCATACAGAAATCTGTTGCAGTTGAAGCAGCAGAAAGAGAAATCAAGAAATCAATCCCATTTATAGTTACCTAGGAATAAATTTAACCACAGAAGTAAAAGATTTTCACTCTGAAAAGTATACAACACTTATGGAAGAAATTGAAGAGGACACAAAGAAATGGAAAGACATTCCATGTTCATGGATTGGAAGAACAAACATTGTTAAAATGTCTATACTACCCAAAGCAATGTACACATTTAATGCAATCCCTTTCATAATACTACTAGCATTTTTCACAGAGCTAGAACAAACAATCTAAAAATTTATATGAAATCACAAAAGACCCCAAGTAGCCAAAACAATCTTGAAAGAGAAAAGTACATCTAGAGGTATCACAATTCCAGACCTCAAGCTGTATTACAAACCTATAGTCATCAAGACATGATACTGGCATGAGAATAGACACATTGATCAATGGGACAAACTAGAAAACACAGAAATGGACCCATAGCTGTATGGTTTTTAAATTTTAATAATATTTACAATAAAGTTATAAATCATGTTGGGATGAGGTTAGTGTTGATGGTACTGAAGTTACACCCGTGTTGTAAAAATGGGTTATTTTACCATCAATTCCACCAAATGCTCACAATTTTTGCTCCTGTAAACAGTATATAGTTGTATTTTCTATATTTTAGTATAACACCTGTTTCACTTTTCACTGGAGCATATAGTCATATGTTATTCATTTAGTTGCTGATACATCTTTGTTTAAAACTCTCATTTTCTTTTGTGCTTCCTAGTTTTTGTACTGGACATTTTTTTCTCTTTAAAATAGTCTGTTAGTGTTAATCCATATGTTATCAGTTTTTAATGGTTACCATCTTCCAGTTTGCAATTTATACTATTTCTAGTCTTTAATATTTATCAATAAGTTTCAACATGCATAAGGAATCTATCAAATTTGAACATATCTTTTTATTATTTTCCCAGATAACTGAATGACCTTTGATAATGTTAACTCCATTAATCTACATATCAATTTTATGTCAGTGTTACACTTTTTTTTTATTTTTGCTTTTAGTTCATTAGATATCATTATTTCTCTGTTACAAAGTCAAATTAATATTTCCTTTGCTCATCATTTTTTCAGTTTAGAAATATTATATATAAGTCACTCTTTTCTTCAGCCTGAAAATTATATACATATATATCCTTTAATATTTTCTTTGGTATGTGTTGGTTGTTCATAAGCTCAGGGTATTTTGGCTGTGTTTATAAAGCAAAGTTGATTTTTTTCTTCCATCACACTGAATATATTTTTTATAATTCATTTGGCTTCTATATTGCTTTTAAGAAGTCACTTGTTTGCACATTTTATAGCGTCCTTTTTTCTTTGGTTGTTCTAAACACCTCTCTTTCTCTGTCTCTGTCTTTCTGTCTCTAACTTTGTCATTATCTCTCTTTCTTCCACATCAGATTCATTATCAAATGCTAGCTTAAATTTTGGTTTTGCTTTGTTTCACTTTAGGTTCATCGAGCTTCTTAAATAGATATATCAGTGTCTGCCATGACTTCTATAAATGCCTAAACCATTAAACACTTAAATAGTTCTTTGCCCTATCTATTTTCTTCTGAAACTCTATTTAAATATGTCATCCCACATAACTTTCCAATTCTGGTAAATTCTCTTGTATATTTTCCTCTTTTTGTCTCGCTGTGGTGAATTATATTCATTCTCTTCTGCAGTCTAGCTTCCAGCCATCTGATTCTCTCTTTCACTATGTCCAAAATTCTGCCACGCTCATGCCCTTAATGTTTTATTTCACTGATCACATTACTTATGTCTTTAAAGTTGTTACTTATTTCATTAATTTGGCTAGGAGGTAACACTGTATGTTTTATTTATATTTTCAAGCTTTTAAACAATTTCTTAAAAATAATACAAATACTTGCTTTTTGGTGAGTCTTTACCAATATCAGTGTATATCAGGGTTTTAGAGTTTTACAGTTTTTGTGACTTTGTTTCTGTTGGTTTTTTCTGCTGCTTATTGCTCATTGTGTCTTGTTTCCTCATGTTCTTTGTTAGCTTTGAAAGTATGATTCTCGTTGTCTCTGTCAAAATTATTTTAGAAATCTCCCAAGTCCTGGAATAAAGAATTCCCACATAGAATATTTCCCTTGGGGTGCCTGGGTGGCTCAGTCAGTTAAGTGCCCAACTTCAGCTCAGGTCATGGTCTCACTGCTAGTTAGTTTCAGCCCTGCATAGGGCTCTCTGCTGACAGCTCGAGACCTGGAGTCTGTTTCAGATTCTGTTTCTCCCTCTCTCTGCCCATCCCCCAAACTCTCAAAAATAAACAAAACATTAAAACATTTAAAATATATATATATATTTTTTTTTTCTTTATTTCTACCAGGAAGCTCTAGAGATTATTATCCAAAAAATAATAAATAAATAAAGAAATAAATAAATAAAAGTTAATAGATTCCTGGAACTTCAAAGTAAAGAAATAGGTACTAAAAATCCCTGTGATAGCCTACGGATTCTCCTCATAATCAAATTTTTTCCTGTTTATATTTTTTAATCTGCTTTAATTCATTTTCAGGTAGCACTCCACAAATCTTCCTGGAAGTGGAGAGAAAAGATTTTGTAAGTTCAGAAGTAGCATTGCTGGATCATATGATAGCTCTACTTTTAATTTTTTCAGAAACCTCCATACCACTTTCCATAATGGCTACACTAATTCACAGTCCTTCCAACAGCATGTAAGGGTTCCCTTTTCCCCACTTATTTGCCAACACTTCTTATCTCTTATTTTTCAGTAATAACCAGTCTAAGTATGAAGTAACATCTCATTGTGGTTTTGATTTTCATTTCCCTGGTGATTGATAATGTTGAGCATCTTTTCATATACCTGTTGGCCATAAAAAGTGTTGGGAAGACTGGATAGTCACATGCAAAAGAATGAAATTGGATCCCTATCTTATGCCACAAACAAAAATTTACTCTGAATGAAATATTTAAATGTAATACTTGAAACCATGAAACTTTTAGAAAAGAATCTAGGGAAAATCTCCTTGATATTGATCTTGGCAATAATATTTTGGATATGACACCAAAAGCTCTTAAGCAAGAAAGGCAAAAATACACCAGTGGGAACACATGAAACTAAAGGCATCTGTACTGCAAAGGAAATAATCAACAAGTGAAATGCAACCTACACAATGAGAGAGAACATTTGCAAACCATCTACCTGTAAGGGGTTAATACCCTTTAAATATATCAGGAACTCACACAACTCACCAGCAAAAAACCAAATAACCTGTTTCAAAAAGGGGGAAAATGATCTTATTAGCATTTTTTCTAAAGAGGTCATCAGTTTTTTTAAATGTTTATTTATTTTTGAGATAGAGAGAGATGGTGTGTGAGCAGGGGAGAAGCAGAAAGAGAGGAAGACACAGAATCCTAAGCAGGTTCCAGGCTCTGAGTTGTCAGCACAGAGCCCAACAGGGGGCTCCAACTCACAAATCACAAGATCATGACCTGAGTCAAAGTCAGACATTTAACCGAGTGAGCCATCCAGAGGGCCCAAGAAGTCACTACTTTATTAGGCATCCTAATCAAACTATCTCAATGTACTTGATGAAAGAAAAAAATATATATATAGTGCTATAAACTAGTTTTTCCCTCTGCTAGTTATAATTTTATTTATTTTAAAAATAAATAATAGAATTATTATTTTCTTAAATGAAACAAAGAAAATCAATTCTAATTATAATAAATACTTCATGACATGTTTGGATTAAAATGTTTTCTTTATTGAAAGAATATTCCAAATCTGAAAGATACTATATAACATTTTCTATGCATATATTATTTGAGGTATACTGAATACACTTAACATAACAGATGCACTAACATATACTGCCTCACTTCTTCAAAGGTGTTTTTATTTACAGCTAAAAATTTATTCTAAGAAGTGAATTAAAAGTAGCTAAGAGCATTGCTTATGTTTAAATACGTGAAAAAAGCAAGTTTGAACATGCAATATTTATTGCCCACCTTTCTGCTATCTTTGCTTTGCTCTCAAGGGAGTTTCCCTGCAGAGGAATTTTTGCTTTGACAATAGAGAACAGGAAAGTTTAGGTTTAAATATTGTCAATTCTCTCACTGCTCCACTCTGAAACATTTTTTTTTTAATTCAAAATACTTCCAAACACTTCAGATCACCCAGTTTATGATGCCAGGATTCACCCTTCACAGAAATAGTAGAGAAATGTTTTAGTAAAGAAAAACAAATAATATAATGAGGTATCACAATATCTGCACTAACGATGAAAGAAACATAACCCCCAAACCAGATTATCCTCTTACTTGAAACAACCTAATAATAACACACGGCGTGTGCGCATACAAACACGCACACACACACACACACACACACACACACACACAGAAATATATGACACTGGATATGAGGAAAGAAGGGCAGTGATCTCTGAGAGAGAGAAAAAACAAGAGTGAGCCCTATGAATGCCCCCATTTTACTGAATGCCTAGAGAAAAGGTTCTAGGCAGTTAAGGAAAGTGACTCCTGTTGCTGAACAAAGGCAAAGCTTTTGGAGAGACCATGGTGACTAAAATTGGCAGGACTGAGAGGATAGAGATTCAAAGAGAAAACTCTCTGATGTCTGTAAATTTTCTCCTTTGAGCATTTAACAGAATACTGATTAATGCATGCATCTGAAGAATCTACTCAAGACCAGGGAAACAAACACCTGCAAAGATTAATAGAAACAGTGCCAGGGGTGCCTGGGCTCAGTTAAATGTCGGACTTCTGCTTAGGTCATGATCTCACGATTCATGGGTTCGAGCCCCGTGTCGGCCTCTGTGCTGATAGCTCAGAACTTGAAGCCTGCTTCGGATTCTGTGTCTTCCTCTCTCTTTGCCCCTCCTTTGCTTGCACTCTGCCTCTCTGTCTCTCTCTCAAAAATAAATAAACATTAAACAAAAGAAAAAAAAAACAGTGCCAGACATTCACATAAAACTCAGATTATGCAGGGCTTTACCAGCCAAACTAAAAAAAAAACCACAAAAAACAAACAAAAATAACAAAACGAAACAAAAAACATCTCATAATTCAGAGGGCATTTGGTAATCAGGGAGACCTTACCTCGGCAATAGGAATTAATTACATTTATACTGAACATTGATCTGAAACCATCAAAAAACCTATAAATGTAAAATCTGAAAGGATCTGTTTCCAATAAATTACCTGTATTCCAGAAAAAAAAGCTCAAGGATACCCATATAGAAATGCAAAAAAGCCAGTACCTACAAGATAAAATTGACAAAAACAGTCCTCCAAAAACTGCAGACAAATTGAAATTTCTATAACCAAATCAGAAAGAGATTGGCTATATTAAATTTTGTAAGGATTTAGAGCAGGTGGAACTCTCATAGTTGATGGTCAAAATTTAAAATGCTTTAACATCTCAAAACCCTTTCACAATTTCTCATAATATTAGACTCACAACTCCACTGCTAGGCATTTACAAACTCCTCTCCCCAAGTAAAATAAAAACATACATTCACAAAATAATATGTATAGTAATGTACGTAGAAACTTTATTCAAAATAGCCAAAATTTTGAAGCATTCTAAATGTCCAACAAAGGGAGAGCAGATAACCAAAGTGTGCTATATACATGTAAGAGATGGCCTTTTTTTAAATTTTTTTTTAACGTTTATTTATTTTTGAGACAGGGAGAGACAGAGCATGAACGGGGAGGGTCAGAGAGAGAGGGAGACACAGAATCTGAAACAGGCTCCAGGCTCTGAGCCGTCAGCACAGAGCCCGATGCGGGGCTCCAACTTGCGGAGGGCGAGATCATGACCTGAGCCAAAGTCAGACACTTAATCGACTAAGCCACCCAGGCGCCCCAGGAGATGGCCTTTTGACAATAAAGATTATGAACCTCTAATAAACACAATGACATAATAAATCTCCAAAAAATGTTGAGCCAAAGGAGCAAGGCATAAATGAATATAAATTTACTGAAGTTTAAAAGGAGGTAAAACTAACTTGTGGTATCAGAAATGTGATTGCTTCTCTAGCGAAATTTATTGTCTAGAAAGAAGCAAGAGGAAACTTTGTTGGGTTCATACTTGTGATTTTTAAAAAGATATAACTTATTTCAAAAAAAAAAATAAAGATACTAACAATTGTTCAGGGATGGCTTATATCCTACCATAGGAAAGTAATATTTCATAATATTCAAAAAAACACCTCACTCTTACAAAATGACACTTTAAATGAAACAAATTTACAACTATTTGGAAACCAACTTAGTAATTTTCTATAAAATTAATTATCCATCTACCTCATCACCCTAGATCCATAATTACTCCTAGAGGCTTTCCCAAGAGAAATGGAAACTCATATCTACAGAAATATAATTATTTTTGCCTTATTTTCTGGAAAATTTATTCTATATCAACTGTTACAGGTAATTGTAATTTACTATTATATTTTAATCCTCAGTATTTTTATACTTTTCCCCAAGCACCCTATTATTTTTTTTAATTGAAATATATTTGACAAAGAACATGATTGTTCTTGCTTCTTTTTTCCTTTTTCTTTTTTTTATTGAAACACTGAAGCCTAGGTTGAAGTTCAGTGTGCAAATGTGCAAATAATTGTCTGCAAGCTTCGCCATAACCTGATCTGGCTTAGTTATTTAATTTGGGAAATGCTATGTCAAGATCTTGAACAGTCTATCAGTCAGGGTTGAAATAGACAACTAGTAGAAGATAATTGAGATTTACTATAAGAAAGTGACTGGTTAGGCACTTCAACTGTGCTTAGGGCAGGCTGTGACGGAGGGCAGGCTGGAACTTGGGGCAGAAGCTGAAGCTACTGTCCACAGGGAGAATTTCTTTCTCCAGATGACCCTAATTCTGTTTTTGAGATCTTCCATGTAATTGAATCAGACTCACCCAGATATATCTAGGATAATGTCCTTTACTTAAAACCAACTGATGGTTCACTTTAATCAAATTTAAGATACATCTTCAAAGAAAATCTAGATTAGTGTTTGAATAACTGGGATCTGTGGCCTAGCCAGGTTGACACAGGGAAAGGATCATTACATTTAGATTCCAAGAAAAAAAAAATGGACATCACCAATGAATCCTTTTTATTTCTTCATATTTAAATCATTTTATGACTAATTTAGAAAACTATGAATAAAGGTAAAGGAGAGAACAATATCATGAGAAATAATAACAATAATATTAACACAGCACGGTTAATTTTTCCCCATATTTTTTCTGGTGTGAAGACATATATACCCTAATTGAGTAACATGCTCTGAATGCAAAAAATTTCTCTTCTAGGGTGTGTGTGAACTTGGAACATATTCATCTTATAAATACAATTCTAAGATTTAAATATATCTGTAATAAGTTCTAACTCACTGTTAACTCTTTCTTTTCCAAGCTTTATTGATATATGATATATCAATATATTTTATATATCGATATATATCATATATATATTGATATATCAATATATATAAAATATATTTATATCAATATGATATATATATAAATATATATATATCAATATATCAATATATTTATTTATATGATATTATTAATATATAACATTTCATAAATTTAAGGTGTACGATATGATGATTTGATAAACATATATGTTGTGAAATGATTACCACAATGAGATTAGATAACACACTCATCCCTCACATAATTAACATTTTGGGGGTAATATGGCCATGTATATCAAATAAAATTATTGATAAATGAAACAAGTATTTTACAGACTATTTTGTCAAAACATGAATTCAAAATACCCTTCTTTTTCTTTTAGTCCTGGATTTTCTCCAGTTTGAACAAATACTGGCATTATTAACTCTGCACCCAAAGTAAATAACTGATTAAAGACACATCATGAATCTATTTGCATGAAGGTGCAAACGTGCAAATGTTATTTTGAAAAGCAGTGAAAAAGTTAATGAGGATATTTAATGAACTCAAAGAGTCCATTTGTTGGATAACTCAGTCTCATTAATTAGATGACTCGTCATTATGTAGAGAGCTTTCCCATTTTTTAAGTGGCTAGGGGATAAAAAGCTCATGTTTATAACATCACTCTACTAAGAAACTTGAAGATTATTCCATTGCTGTTCATCAAGTTAATATGACAAGAGCAATGAGATAAAAAATGAATGACAGTTATTTTTTTGGGTTGGAGGGAGAGAGGTTTAACAAAAGAGACAAGAATTCTTACCACTTGCTTAAAAATTGAGGCCATGTTTTTCATAATATTTTTTGGTTTACTGCATGCCAGTGCTCAAGATCTAATTATGAATAAGTCATTGTTTCTGTCTTATGGAAGACTATAGATTTCTAAAAACTGTAGCTGGGAAGTGAGTACATAAGCATAAAAATTATAACAAAACAAAATAAGCATATACCTTCATGAAATACTTTAGAGTGAATGTCAGTAAACTTTCTCCAGAGGGCCTGATAATAAATATTTTAGGTTTTGGCAGTCGTATGGTTTGTGTTGCAGTATTCAACTCTGCCTTGTAGCACAAACCATCTATAGACAATATGTAAGTGAATGAGTATGGTTGTGCCCCAGTAAAACTTTATTAAGAGACATTTGAAATTTGAAATGTTATGTAATTTTTACATGTCACAAAATATTTTTTTTAAACTATACATTTAAAACTCTGTAAACCATTATTATCTGGCAGGTTATATAAAAGCCATGGTCCACAGACTGCTAACATCTGTACTGGAGAAACAAAACTATGGATTAAGTAAAGCTTTCCCACAGAAAACAGAGTTTGAAATTAGAGTATCAATTATAACTAGGATAGTTAAGTGAAAAGTCTTTCAAACAAGATAGAGTGGGTTTTTCAAGGTACTCATATGAGAAAGAGTACAGAATTTGGCATAATTGCAAATAATTTTGTGGGCTTAAACGTGTGTGTGTGTGTGTGTGTGTGTGTGTGTGTGTGTGTGTGGAAGGGGCAGATGTCAAGAGATGATAATAAAGAATTTAGTTTAGGCTACATTATAAATGCCTTTTGATCATCCAAAGTGCTTATAATTTATTCTAATGGAAGGGACAAGACACTAATGGGATTTAAATAGGACATAAAAGAATCATATTTTTGTTAAGTCTCACCTCAGATGCATAGTTTGGGAACACGCAGGCAGAGATTTTATTAATTAGCTAGTACATTCAATAATCCAAGAGAAAACCTAAGGTGACCCCAACTACAGTAATGATATGGGTTCGCTTATATGCATATTGTTTTTACATGCCACTAAATAGAAAATTAAATATGCCATCACAATGGCTTAGACATTAAACCCTTATTATCAAGAAATTAAATTCATGTTATGTTACAATACCAGTAAATTTATCTAAGTTCCAATGAACTGTCTTGATGACTGTCAAGAGCTGAACTCTCAGGTATTGAGGTACTCAGTTAAAAAAACAAGCTAAAACGAAAGTAATAATCAAGCATTTAATTACTTACAGAGATAGCATAAGAGACTAAGCTGAAAAAAATCACTGGTTCCCTTATGTTCCATTTTCCCCCTGGAAGAGCTCTGGGTAAGGGTCAAGTGGATCAGCACAGATGTGGGGATCTTCTCAGGACCAAGGAGCCATGAACAAAAGGCTTCTCCCATTTTATAGATGTGGTCTTCGGGGAAGGAAGAAGAGAAAGGGCTAGGAAATGTACTAACTCCTGAGTCAGAGTGAAGAAAAATGTCCTCAAGGTTTCCTCTTCTCCCCTACCCCCAATAAGGAAGTCCCAGCAGAGGCACTTGGAGAAGACCCAACACGGTAGAGTAGGCCAGGGTCTTCACGCTAACTAAAATCAGTATGACTGTCTACTAAAATATATGATTTAAATAGAACTCAAAGTCATCTAACATGATAAACAAAATGTCTAGGCTACAGTAAAAAGCATTTATGATACAAGGAACCAGGAAAATCACGACTTAAATGAGAAAAGATAATCAGTTGACAGCAGCCCCAAGATAAATTAGGTATTAGAATTATCTGAAAAGGATTTTAAAGTAGCCATCACAAAAAAAAATGTTTCAACATCAATTACAAGTAATTGATGAAATTTAAAAATTGACAAAAGTAGAAATTATCAGCCAAAAAATAGGTTACGCAAAAGAACCACATGACAATTACAGAAATAAGTATGACAGAAACAGAAATTTAAAGTTGCTGAATGGGGTCAATAGCAGCATGGAGATGACAGATGATAAAATCAATGAACATGAGAGCAGAATAATAGAATTTAAACACTTTAAATATCAGAGATAAACGAGAGGGATCAATAAGATGCACACAGATTCAGGGATGCGTGGGGCAGCAACAAAAGATTCAACATCCTGTTATATTGGTACCAGAAGAGAGGGGAAAATGGAAAGAGGCTGAAAGAGGATTTAAAGATATAATGTCTGAAAAAAATTCCAAATTTCGCAAAAGAATCAAACCTAAAAATTCAAGTACCTAAAAAACAAAAAATCAAGTGACAGTAGATTTCTTTTCTTTTTTGGGGAGGGGGGTGGGTGGGAAGAGGGAGACAGAGAATCTTAAGCAGGCTCATGGAGCCTGACACGGGGCTTGATCCCATGACCCTGGGATCATGACCTGGGCCAAAATCAAGAGTCAGACTCTCAACAGGCTGAATCATCCAGGATCCCCAAAGTTTTTTTACGTGAATCAATACAGATTAGAAAGAAGTGACACAATATATTTCAAGTGCTGAAAGGAAAGAACTATCAAATGTGAGTTTCATGTGTGGTAAAACTATGCTTTATGAATGAAAGGTTAATAATACTTTCAGGTGGGGGTGCCTGAGTAGCTCAGTTGGTTAAGCGTCCAACTTTGGCTCAGGTCATGGTCTCATGGTTCATGATTTCAAGTTCTGCATCGGGCTCTGTGCTGACAGCTCAAAGCCTGGAGCCTGCTTAGGATTCTGTTTCTCCCTCTCTCTCTGCCCCTCCCCTGCTCGTGCTCTGTCTCTCAAAAATAAATAAAAATGTTAAATACATTAAAAATATTTTCAGCCATAACACAAAAAAAATAATTTGTTGCTAGCAGACTTACCCTTACATGCTCCTAAAAGCTTTTCTTCAAGTAAAAAGGAACTGAAGAAAGAAAGTATTGTAGAACCTTAGGAAGGAAGGAAGAAATAACAATGGTATAAGAATGGGTGCATATAATAGATATCCTTTCTTAGTGAGTATTAAAATTCATATTTGGTGATTGAAACAAAAATTATAATCCCCTCTAGTATTCAAGGTAATGATATTTAGAAGTGAAGAATATAAAGGGGCATCAATATACACAGGTCTTCCACACTTTAATCAAAATGGTAAAACATTGATATTTGCAGACTTATAAATCACATATGTTATAGGGATGCCTGACTGGTTATGTTGGAAAAGCATGCAGCTCTTGATCTCAGGGTTGTGAGTTTGAGTTCCATGTTCAGTGTGGAGATGACTTAAAAAAAATAAATGTTTTAAAACTCACTTACATATATTATAATGCCCAGAATAACGCAATCACTTAAGTACATCAAAAGTCCCAGAGCAAAGAATTTACAAAGTAGATATACTCAAAAACTGAGTAAATTAAGATGGAAGTGCAGTGGGAAAGTAGAAAAGAAACAGAAAAATGAAAGGCTGAGGAAAAAATAAATAAGAATAGCAAATGTCAGATTTAAATTCTAACATATTAATAACTACCCTAAAATGTAAATGGTGAAAATACACCAACCAAACAAGAAATTGATCACACAGATAAAAGCATAGCTCAATTATATACTGCTTACAAGAAGTTCATTGCACATCCAATGACATAGGCAGCTTGTGAGTAAAATAATGGGAAAAAAATATATATATATGTATATATATATATATGTATATATATATACATATATATATATATATATATATATATATATATATATATATATCAGGGAAACATTTGCCAAAAAAAAGGAAAGGAAGTAGTGGCTATATTAATATCTGACATAATATTTGATAATCTAGACCTTCGAGCAAAGAATATTGCTACAAACAAAGACAAACTTTCCTAGTGATAAAAGGATCAGTCCGCCAAGAAACATAACAGTTCTAAATGTGTGTGCACTAAATGACAAGGTGTCAAAATACACGAAGAAAATTTGAATTGAAAGAAGAAATAGACAAACTCACAATTATAGTTGTGGATTTTATGGCCCTCTTTCAGCAACTAATAGAACTTTGGACAAAGAAATTAGCAACAGCAAGCACGTAGGAGATCTGAACAACACAATCAAAACCAACAGGATTATACATAGGCACATATATATTAATTATGTGTAAGTGTATTTTGTGTGTACATGCATACAATAACAGCAGAATATAATTTTTTCAGGTGCCCATGGAATATTTACCAAAATAGATAATTCCTTTGGCCATTAAACAGACCCTGACAAATTTTAAATAATTGATATCACACAGAGTACATTCTTGACCATACTGGAATGAAATTAGAAATCAGTAACAGGGGGGCACCTGGATGGCTCAGTCAGTTAAGCTACCAACTCTTGGTTTCTAAATTTTTTTAATGTTTTAATTTATTTTTTAGAGAGACAGAGAGCACAAGCAGGGGAGAGGCAGAGAATGAGGGAGACACAAAATCTGAAGCAGTCTTCAGGCTTTGAGCTGTTAGCACAGAACCAGACGTAGAGCTTGAACCCATGTACTGCAAGATCATGCCTGTGACGAAGTTGGACGCTCAACCCACCGAGCCACCCAGGCCACCCCAAATCTTGATTTCGACTCAGGTCATGATCTTGTGGTTTGGGAGTCGGAGCCCCACATGAGGCTCTGCACTGACCACATGGAACCTGCTTGGGCTTCTCACTCTTTCCCTGTCCCTCTGCACTTCCCCTGCTCATGCTCTCACTCTCTCAAAATAATAAATAAACTTAAAAAAATCAGTAACATAGAGACAACTGGGGTTTTCTAAACACAAAATTAAATTAAACAGAACAGTTTCAAATAATCCATGGACAAAATAGAAATCCTCAAATGAAATTCAAAAATGTATAGAAATGAATGGAAAGAAAGATACAACAAATCAAGATATGTGGGGTGCAGCTGAAGCAATATTGGAAAGAAAATTTATAGCACTAAATGCTTAAATTAGAAATGATGAAAAGGCCTCAAATCAATAGTTTAAGTACCTACCTTAAGAGTTTTCTATATAAAATTATGTCTTCACAAACAGAAACAATTTTAATTTTTCCTTTCTCATTTATTTTTCTGTTTAATTACCTTAGCTAGGACTTTCATTACTAAGTTGAATAGAAATGGTGAGAGTGAGCACCTTTGTTTTGTCTCTGATCTTAAAGGAAAAACTTTCAACCTTTTACGGTTGCCTATGTCAGCTATGGGCTTGTTATCTATGGCCCTTATTAAGTTGAGTTATCTTTCTTCTATATCCTATTTGTTACGAGTTTTTGTCATGAAAGGATGTTGTATTTTGTCAAATGCTTTTCTGTATCTGTTGTGATGATCACATGACTTTTATATTTCATTCTATTGATGTGATACCACATTTATTGATTTGCATATACTGAACCTCTGTATTATCTTATAAAATGCATGTGAATCTATGATTTCACTTAAGAAATATTAAGTGGATTGGAAGTAATATTGTACCTGTAAGGATTTTCTGACCATAATTAAATGATTGCTTTTTAGTATTATCAGAACTTGATTTCATAGGTACATTAAAGTTGTTGAGAAAATGAAAAATGCTGTCTTTAGATTCAACAGAGCCCAAAGTGCAAAAAAATAACAGCACCTTTAAGAGAAAGTTTAAAAGAAATATCAGGTTATATTTAAGAGACAGCAATAGAAATAATCAGGTCAAGATCAGAGAACTAGACAATAATTAAAATACCATTTATCCTCAGGATCTGCTTAGTTTCTGACTTATTTTTATTACAAAAAAAAAAAGGTATATCTAAACAAAATAGTGGTTGTCATCAGAGGCCCACAAAAACAACAAAATAAACTGATAAACTGTCATTAGAGAAATATTCAAAGTAGTATTAAAATGTAGTTTTCTATATTCTAAATTATTAGTTTCAAGGTATCAGTGCCCTCGCTTAAAAAAAATGCATTTAATAGACAGCAACACAAATAAGAAAAAAAAAAACTCGACCAAGGATCTTGGGATATAGAAGGAAAAGCATCACAATAACTCCTAAATGAAAATAATGTATGTGGTAAATGTGTACTTCATCTGAAAAGTCTGTGAGTAAATGAGAAGTTGATTTCATCCCCCATGGATTAAATATGAAATTGATAGAGGTCAGCCAGTGAGAACTTCTGACAAAAGGTTGGGGGGAATACTGGAGACAACATTGATGTGACCTTAGAAACTTACTGTGTCCTTAGTGTGCCCTTAGAGCTTATAAGCGCGAGCACAAACTTTTGAAGAAAAGTAACAGAAGGAGTATTTTAAATAATTGCCTTTTTTTTTTTAATTTAGAGGTGATCCAGAACTGCACAAATTCTGCCTGTATGCCTTCACCTGAGCATTCTTGAAGATTCATAACTTGAAATTATGTAAATCTAATTAGGTTGTTGTTTCCCAAGCCAATATAAATCAAATAGATGTTTTTTTTTTTTAAACTTACAGTTGGAAATAGCTATGTAATTTTATGAAGATAACTTCAAAAATAGTTGAGTCTTAAAATATTATTAATGTGAAATATAAGAATGATTTTTGATCACTGACCAAATCCACACTTAGCATCAAATTTTTTGCCCATACTGAGCTTAATGTGAAAAGTGAAGTATCTTAGCATCTGGACTATGGAAACCCTATAATTTTTTTATAACCTTCAACAAGTTGCTGCTACATCATATTGTCTTGGTATTACCATATATAATACTATTAACTCTGATTATTAATATATATCAGTCAAGCTAATTTTCAGAGAGGGTAAACAACTTTCTCAGGGAAAAGGCACAATTAGAAATAGAATCTTGAAACAGAAAACAGTCTTTATCAAGTAAATGTTTTCTCTAATTTACCATATCTTCTGCCACTTGGTATTTTTTCTCACATATATATGTTTAATATATGTAAGCATACGTATGTACTACATATATGACCATATGTATATAAAATCTGTTTTCTCCGTCTAATGGTAATGGCTTTTCAAGTTATTAAGTGTTTTTCCATAAGTCATACAAAGTTTTTTTATAGGAATATTCTATTGTTTTCAGAAAATGTATTTTTTCCCATTTTTTAGATTTTTGATAAACTGCTAAGGTGAACATTCCTAAACCTAAGTTGGCATATTAATTAATAATAATTACTATTTTTTTTAATTGAGAGAGAGAGAGCATGGGCAGGGAAAAGGGGCAGAAGAGGAGAGATAGAGAATCTTAAGCATGCTCAGGGCAGAGCAGAATGCGGGGTTCGATCCCATGAACAGTGAGATCGTGACCTGACCCAAAATCAAGAGTTGGATGCTTATCCGACTCAGCTACCCAGCTGCCCACAATAATTATGCTTTTATGATAAGTTCCCAGTTTTTATGTTACTGGTTAAAGATCACTCATATTTTAAAAATTATTACCTACTTAAAGGTTTTGTTATGTGTTGCCAGACCATTGGCATGATTTATTTATAACATATCACAGATTGGTTTAATGAAGCTTTGGTTTTCTTTTTGTGAGTCTGAAGTCAAACAACTGACAGTAACATCATGAAGGTTAGTTCTGTATGTTGGACCCTGTTGGCCATATGTTGATTTTTTTTAAGTTTTATTTAAATTCCAATTGGTTAACGTATACAGCAAAATTGGTTTCAGGTGTAGAATTTAGTGATTCATCACTTACATATAATAACCAGTACTCATCACAACCAGTGCCTCCTTAATGCCCATCACCCACTTATCCCCTCCCCCACCCAACTCCCTCCTCAACCCTATTTGTTCACTATAGTTAAAAGCCTCTTATGGTTTGCCTTCCTCTCTGTTTTTTTTTCTTATTTCTTCCCTTTGCCTATGTTTATGTTTTGTTTCCACATATGAGTCAAATATGGTACTTGTCTTTCTCTGAATTATTCCTCTTCTCTTCTGCCACTTATTATACTTCAATGTCAATACCACAAAATAAATTCTGAATGTAGTTCTCACCTCCACTGAATATGTGAGCTTTCAATTCAATAATTTCCATATATTCATAATTCCATTCATATCCATAATTCATAATTTCCATTCAATAATTTCAGTTCCTACCATACTAACTGCCTGATTCTGTTCTACCATATATTCATGCAGCTATCACTCCTCACAAACCCCAGTGATTACTTTTTATTATCCGCAACTTGTTTGGCTAATTTGATATGGCAAGCATAAATCAGTGCTCTTAAGCTATGAATCATTTCTCACATATATTAAATATTTACTACATGCCAGGTACTTTCAGGATGCACAAATTAAAGTGTTTAAAGATTAGAGAAAATGGCAAATAGATTTATGATTAAAATAATTTATCAATGAGTAGTGAGTTAGGCAAAATTCATTAGTACTGAGTATAGGAACATAACTTAATCCTGAATTTCAGGAGGTTTGAGAGCACAGTCTAGGAAAGAAAGAAGTATCAACCACAAAAATCATAAAAAAGAGAAAATGGCACATCATGGTGGCAAAAAGCATAACTAGAGTATAGAATTAGGAGGAGGACAGGGAATGTGAACTACATATTTTAGTAAGGACAAATCATAAAGCTTTTTCTTTCATGATGAAGAATGTAGATTTTGTCCTGGGGAGCTTTTAAAGATTTAAAGAAAAGTGATGCAATGATTAAAGTTAACTATGTAATTTTCAACACTTGGGATTCTCTGTGAAAATGTATTGGGAAGACAGTACCATTCAGTATTATCACTGTAATAATCTAGGTTTAAGATTCTTTTGTGGCTAAACCAAAATGTTGCTAATTTGGAGATGGAAAGAAAAGAGAATATATATTATATATTTTATATGTACATATACATTACCATACATGAATATTATATATAATATATATATATCAATTAATAAATTGCAGTTTGGTCTTATTGAGAAATTCCTGTATGATATTCAAGAGAAGAAAAAAATGTCTAGTGTGTAATTATTTGATAAATATATCAGAAACTTAGAAGCAAAATTAGGATTAAGTGGAGAAATAGTAGCTTTATATTGAAATCTTAAGACAAAGATGACTGAAAGGAAAGACAGTAATAATACTATACGCAGTAATATCAAGAAAACTCTGATTGAGATTATGTGTGAGACAAAGATTGAAGGACTTTACATGCGGTCAGTTCATTTAACCATAGCAAATGTTTTTTCCTTTGCTTTTCATACATTAAATTTACTCTATAGAGATAGCCAGGGATGTATATGCTATTTTTATCCTTAATTTGAAAATGAGAAAACTGAGGCAAAGAGAAGTTATGAACTTTTCAATATGATTAGCAGCAAGGAATTGATGAAGCCTGGATTCACATCCAGTTAATCTGATTCCAGAGACGACATTGTTCCCTATCATGGGACAATGCCTGAGTCAAGTGTGGTATCACTGAAGGCAAGGGAAGAAGGTCTACAGAAATGAAGGGAAATGAAAGATAGTTCTATCATTTCCAAAATGATAGTTAGAATAGGGAATAAAATGTTACCTTTGATAACACTTAAGAAACATTTAAGAAAAAAGCAATCTATTGAAGACCAGGCATTAGCTTAACAACATGTAGGAATGAGAAAGTTGTGTGTGTGTGTGATAAGAATACAGAATTGAGTAAACTTTAAATGATGATAGATGAATGAGTTTCTTTCTTTTTTTTTAAGTTTATTTATTTATTTTGAGAGAGAAAGCACACATGGGAACCAGGGGAAGGGCAGAGAGAGAGAAAGAGAGAGCAGAGAGAGAATCCCAAGCAGGCTCAGTATTGTCATCACAGAGCCTGAAGTGGGGCTTGATCCCATGAACTGTGAGAGCATGACCTGAACCCAGATCAAGACTTGGAGGTTTAACCTGACTGAGCCACCCAGGTGCCCCAAAAGAAATGAACTTCTGAAACCAAGTTTGAAGACACATGAATGAATGGTATAACTGACTCATTTAGGGCTCTGAGGAGTTTGGAGAGGGCAATATTAAAACACAGTTGGTAGCATTAGGTATACAGGGAAAGAAGCACCTATACCCTGCCTATTGTGGTATACCTAGATGCTGGCCATCATAGTAAGTAATAGAAACACAGATATTTAATAACATTTCAATCAAAAAATACTAAGGACCTTATTTTTCAATTAATTAAATGAATATTGGTTAACCACAACACTCTAATGTTGATGGTTTTGTGTGGTGTTATAATGGCTTTCATAATTTTTTTAAGTGTTTTCTCTTCTGAGTTGAAATATAGTAAATGTTGAATTGTGTCACTTTGTCTGAGGTAGTTGCTCTAGTTAAAAAAAATTAATTCAGATTTTGCATATAAGAAGGATTGTGTTAAATATCAGAAGACAACCGTATGTAAGTAATAAAACTATAAATTTAATAAGAAATTTATATGAGTATATTTTAATTTTTTTAATATAATTGTGCTGAAATTGTATATCATAATCTTTTAGTTGATAACCAGCTGTCATGATATCTTAATTAGCTTACTTTTATTTTATAACTAGATGAATTTAGAATTTACTAGAGATTGTTTTAATATGTATTTACTTATTTTTGAGAGACAGAGGTAGGGGGAAGAGAGCACGAGCAGAGGAGGGACAGAGAGAGAGGGGAAGAGAGTCAAAAAATCCCAAGCAGGTTCCGTGCTGTCAGCACAGAGCCCGATGCAGGGCTGGAATTTATGAACTGAGATTGTGACTTGAGCAGAAATTAAGTGTCGAATGCTTCACCTGCTTAACCTACAGAGCCACCCATCAACCCCCACCACCAGGTTTTTTAAAGGAATGTTGCACAAGCCTCCATACTGTTTACTTCTCTCCTACTGCTATATATCCAGGGGCAGAAAATTGATGCTGAATTTAAACCTTTAGCTAAGTTCTTAAAAGCAATTTAATATTTATTCAAACTTCAGAAAATATAATAAGATGAGCAAGTACCTAACATGTCATTAAGCAGCACAATAACTGATTGGGCTATTGAAATAAAACTATCAATATAAGAGCTTGTCAGGATTTTAGCAATAATCTGTACAAGCTTTACATTTTCAATATAATGATATTGGTTCCAATATTTTCACAGTTATAATAAAATTAATGAAATAGTAGAAATAAGGTTGAGACAATATATGGATTGTGACAATTAGTTGAATGAAATTCCTCTGTTTGTGTTGACTTTTTTGAAAAAGTCTATTGTAACAACTATCTATTCCTATTTATTTATCTATAATCGTGTCCGTAAGCATGGTAGCTGAAAATGATTTATTCACCTGCCTTCAAGAATGTTAGAGTTTGAAACTGTGATTCATTTTAAAAAGAGCACCATGGCTGTATTTTCGATATGACACATCCTTCAAATTTTTTACATTTTGAAATATAATTGATTCTATACAGTCCCAGGCACTATCTATAAAGGGATTCTATAAATTCACAAGTTTTCATCTTTTAGAAACTATAACTAAAAACAAGTTTAATTTTTTCAATATTTTTGATACAATAAAAAATTAGATACAGAAAATAAGTATAATATTAAAATTATACAAAAGATATTTTGTCATATCACAGTTTTATTTTTCATGTAATATATTAATTTCACTGTTTTATACAGATAAATATATCTCATGGTCAGACACATATTAGTACATGTTTTGAAGGAGCATTTTCAATGAATATTGTCAATAGACTGAAACATATTTGAAAAAAAAGCTGTGAAAAAAAACAAATAAACAAAACATCGGGTCCAATCTGCAATTTGCTGGGGCACCCGGGTGGCTCAGTCGGTTGAGCGTCCGACTTCGGTTCAGGTCATGATCTCACAGTCCATGAGTCCAAGCCCCTCATCAGGTTCTGTGTTCATAGCTAAGAGCCTGGAGCTTGCTTCGGATTCTGTGTCTCCCTCTCTCCTTACCCCTCCCCTGCTTTCTTGCTCTCTCTCTCTCAAAAGTAAATAAATACTAAAAAATAAATAAATAATTTGCTTCTTTATCTCTAAGTAAATCCTCAGAATTGTTTATGATCACTTCAATTTCAAATACATTTTGAAAAACTTGCTGAAAAGGCAGTAGCATGTTTTGATTGAACTGCAAAATCTTACTCCTTTCAACTAGACTTGCCCGATCTCTCAAGAAGTTATAGTATGAGTTTTATGATCATTCAAACTCAGAAAAGATGTGTGGTAGAAAGCCATTGTTCTGCTGGGATATAGATAAATAAAGGGTAAATAAATAATTGAAGAGCTTTGGACAGCTGGGTGTCTGTAGCAATTGAAAGAAAGGAAGTCGTACTGTGAAGCTTTGAACTAAAGCATCTTGTTCACATAAGCTGACAGGGTAATGGAAAGGAGAGGATAAGATAATACATATATTACAGTCAGTGCTTGTCCATGATACATGATTCACTAAGCTGGAATTTATTATTTATATTATTTATGGGGATTATTGGTAACTGCCTTTTGATTCTATTACAAACAACTTAGAAAAAATTCATGATAGGCCTAGAGAGAGAATATAATACTGTCATACACATCATTTTAAAAACCTTTGACTATTATTAAGTACTAAGCTTTCAAACACCTTTTTTTTTACATCTCTTTTTCCTGCACAGAACCAGGTAATAGAAACAGAATCATAAGCCATTTGTCCTTCAGTCATATAATAATAATTCTCATATTGTAATAGACTTAATAAGGCATCATTGTGGGACAATGCTTGTGATTAGTCACATTCCATTATTTCCGACATTCTTCTTTCACCTCACAAAAATCATATCACAAATGCATTTTTAATGCACCTGTAAAAATTGAATTATTTATCCAAAGCTTTGTATCATTCTGATAAATTAGATCATCAAGAAATGATTTTATTTCATTCCCAATATAGAATGTTATATGAAGAACAATTCTCGGACACAAAAATCTGTGTATATTTGGGTGAGTGAGTTAGGTAGCTTGCAAAATACATTCATGTGCTTTTAAACTACGGACTTACACTTTGTGTAAGTGAGTATGCACACAATCTCTAATATATATTCATATATATGTATACATGCATGCATTATATATTCTTCATATGTATATTAAGAATAAGAACATATATATGAATACATAGACACATTATATTCCTCAAAAACAAAACAAAACACTCAAGGCATCAAAGAGTCCCAAGAATATTCAGTAATAACCAATAATAAATTTAAATTTAATTTTTTAATTTTATTTAAATCAAGTTAGTTAACATATAGTGTTAATAATGGTTTCAGGATTAGAATTTAGTGATTCGTCACTTACATATAACACCCAATGCTCATCCCAACAATTGCCCTCCTTAATTCCCATCATTCATGTAGCTCATCTTCCCACCCACCTCCCCTCCAGAAACCCTCAGTTTTTCTCTGTATTTAAGAGTCTCATTGAGCCAAACCATAAGACACTCTTAAAAACTGAGAATAAACTGAGGGTCGATGGGGGTGGGAGGGAGTGGAGGGTGGGTGATGGACATTGAGGAGGACACCTGTAAGGATGAGCCCTGGTGTTGTATGGAAACCAATTTGACAATAAATTTCATATTAGAAAAAAAGAGTCTCATGGTTTACCACCCTCTCTGTTTTTACCTTCTTTTTCCTTCCCTTCCCTTATGTTCATCTGTTTGTTTCTTAAATTCCACAAAGGAGTGAAATCATATGATATTTACCTTTCTATGACTGACTTATTTTACTTAGCATAATACATTCTAGTTCCATCCACATTGTTGCAAATGGCAAGATTTCATCCTTTTTGATTGGTAAGTAATTTTCCATTGTATATTTATACCATATCTCCTTTATCCATTTGTCAGTTGATGGACATTTGGGCTCTTTCCATAATTTGACTATTGTTGATAGTGCTGCTATAGATATTGGGGTGCATGTGCCCCTTTGAATACACATTTTGTACTATTTGGATAAATACCTAGTAGTGCAATTGCTGGGTAGCTCTATTTTTAATTTTTGAGCAATCTCCATGATGTTTTCTAGAGTGGTTGCACCAGTTTGCAAGTTTGCATTCCCACCAGCAGTGCAAAAAGTGTGATACTAAATTTTAAAGAAGAATATAATGTATGCCTAATCTATAAAAGGCAATACAAAATATCATGGACATTGTGATTTAAAAGATATTTTATTATGAAAAATTCACACAAAATTAAAATCTATATAAACTGTTAATGGTACAATAGGAGCGATGGGAATATTGATGTTCATTGTAAAATTATTTCACCTACTACAAGTGGTTGAAATAAAATAAAATGTTAAGAAGTACAGCAAAAATAAATGCATAGCTCAATGCATTTTCATAATGTAAATGCACTAAGATAACCAGCTCCCAAATCAAAGTGTAAAACATTGCCAGAATGAAAAAAAAAAAATCTACCCATTTCCAGCAACCAATTTTCCCAATGTCAACCTCTTAATGACAAAGGTTATTCTGTTTTTGAGTTTTCTATAAATGGATTCACATGTAATTTACTTTCTGTGTCTGGAGTTTATGTCAATGTTATGTTTTTAAAAGTCGTATGTGTTTCATTCCCTCATTGGACATTTTTCTGGTATTCAGTTTTTAGCCATTATGTACAGTGTCATTTTATTATTTTACTAGTTTGTGTGTGTGCGTGTGTAAATATTTATATGCGCTTCTGTTAAATATTGTGATAGACACTGAGATACACCAATTCAGATTCAGGAAGAATGTGCTGCCATCTGCAAGGTCTTTGGTCAGCAAACAGCTACCAGCTGTCGCCTCCTTCCTGGTTGCCCCCAGTACAGAGAGCTGCCTTGCCTGCCATTACATTGTTTTTGAGAAGCCTGCATCTGGTAACTGAGTGAGGTGAGCATATGAAGACTGTATGGAGGCCTGGTTCATTTCAGGCTGTCATTAGCAAATTTTGTCAGGAACTTCTCTTTCCAGAGCTTTCCATGTATTGGTCCAGACTTTGTTGGACTTTCTTTACAGCTCAACCTTTGCCTCTACCCAAGTCTGCTCCCTTCCGCTTTATCCAATAAGAATTAATTGTCATAATCTTCTTACACCCCAAATTTTATTTCCACCCTAAACTCCATATTACTGTTGGCTTCCAGAGGACTCAGACTACAGCAGGTATGAACCTAGAAATAGAAATTCTGCATTACAGGTGTGTACATGTAAAATAAGTGTTGTCAATTAATTTTCCAAGTGTGCAAATAGTGTCACCCCGACCACAAAGAAATGAAATTTCAGAGTATTCTACATCCTTGTGTCTACTTAATATTGTCTATTTTTTTTCAGTTTAGCAATTCCACTATATATGTAGTGATATTGTATTGTGGTCTTAATGTACATTTATTTAATAATAATGCTGAGCACCTTCTCTTATTCCTATTATTCATCTGGACATTCCCTAATATGTTCTTTTTATGGCTTTGTCTGATTATTATTTTAGATTGGCTTTCTTTCTTTTACTTACTTTTAATTGGCATATTAATTTTTTTTTACTTAGTTCGGTTTTTAGTCCATTGTCAAAAGTATGTGCTACCATTATCTTTTTTCATTCTATGGAATCCATTTTATTCTCAGGATTGTCTTTCGATAACAAGTAAAATTTCCATTTCATATAGCCAAATGAATCTTTCTAAAAAATTCTTTAGTGGTTAGGTGTCTAAAAAATTATTGTCTATTCTCAGGCTGTGATGATGGTCTCATATATTTTCTTATCAAAGCTTTATAGTTTTACCCCTCATATAAGAATATAGAGTTAATCAAATTTTGTCTTGTGTACTGTAATAGGTACAAATTAATAGATGCTTTTCAAATGAAGAGTTAATTGACAAGCTTTCTTTTAAAAACAATCTTTAATGTTTATTTTTTAGAGAGAGAGAGAGAGAGAGAGAGAGACAGAGTGTGAGCAGGAGAGGGGCAAAGAGAGAGGGAGACAGAATCCAAAGCAAGTCCCAGGCTCTGAGCTGACAGAACAGAGCCCAATGCGGGGCTCTAACTCACAAACCATAAGATCATGACCTGAGCCAAAGTCGGAAGCTCAACAGACTGAGCCACCCAGGTACCCCAACAAGCTTTTTTATTAAAATGTCCATCCTACCATTTTTGCACTGCATTGTTACATTTATTGCAAATCGGGTGACCATATATATGTGAGCTGTTAACGGACTTTTATTAGTCTATTTTTCTAATAGAAATTAGAGAATTTCTCATTCCACGCTAATACCGCATCACACTGTGTTAATTATTGTAGCTTTATAATAGGTCTTCATAACCCATATTTTAAAATACCTAGCTTTTCTCTCTGTTTCGGGATTGTCTTATTGATTTTTTGCATTTAAAATATGTATATTTACTACACAGCAACTAGTAATTTCAATAATGATATGGATGGGAAAAGTAATGAGTTTCTTTAGTTATTGGTAAATGCAATAAACATACTGGAGAGCACTTATACTTTACATATTTCTTAAGATCAAGCACATAGATAAGACTAAATATTTTTAAATATATATTTTTGAAGAACAGTTGAAATACAGTGTTATATTAGTTTCAGGTGTACAACATAGTGATTCAACAATTCGACGTATTACTCAATGCTCACTGTGATAAGTGCAGTCACCATCTGTCACCATACATTATTACGGTATTATTGACTATATTCCCTATGCTTTGCTTTTCATGTCAGTGACCATTTAATAACTGGCTGGTTGTGCTTCTTAATCCTCTTCACCTATACCAGCCATTCTGAGAGGTATGAAGTAATATCTCATTGTTGTTTTCATTTGCATTGCCCTAATGATTAGTGATGCTGAGTATCTTTTCATGTGTTTGTTGGCCATCTGTGTGTCTTTGGTCTATTCATGTCTTCTGCCCATTTTTTAATCAAATTATTTATTTTCTTGGTGTTGAATAGTATAATAATTTATTCATATATTTTGGGTATTAACCCCTTATTGGATATATCGTTTGTAAATATCTTCTCCCATTCAGTAGGTTACCTTTTTTTTTTAAATTTTTTTTTAATGTTTATTATTTTTGAGAGAGAGAGAGACAGACAGACAGACAGACAAAGAGCAAGCAGGGAAGGGGCAGAGAGAAAGAGGGAGACACAGAATCTGAAGCAGGCTCCAGGCTCCAAGCTGTCAGCACAGAGCCCGATGTGGGACTCAAACTCAAAGACCAGGAGATCATGACCTGGGCAGAAGTCAGCTGCCCAACCGACTGAGCCACCCAGGTGCCCCAGTAGGTTAACTTTTTGCTTTGTTGATCATTTCCTTTGCTATGCAGAAACTTCTAATTTTGGTGTAATCTCAATATTTCATTTTTGAATTTGTTTCCCTTGCCTGAGGAGACATATCTAAAAACATGTTGCCAAGCCAGGGTCCAAGAGATTGCTGTCTCTGTTTTCTTTTAAGAATTTTATAGTTTCAAGCCTCAAATTTAGATCTTTAATCCATTTTAAGGGTTTTTGTGTGTGTGTGTGCATGGTATAAGAGAGTTGTCTGTTTTTATCTTTTGCATATAGTTTTTCAGTTTTTCCAACACCATTTATTCAAAAGATTGTCTTTTCTCTGTTGTATATTTTGCTCCCTTTATCATAGATTAATTATCTGCATAAGGAAGAGTATATCTTTGAGCTCTCTAGTCTCTTCCATTGATCTATGTGTCTATTTTTGTGCTGGTACCATACTGTTGTGATTACTATACCTCTGTATTATATCTTAAAATCTGGGATCGTGATACAACTCTCTTTATTCCTCTCATTTTAAAATGTCTAGTTTCCCCTGTTTCTCAGGATTTTCTTATTTATTCTTGATTCTTCTTATTTCCATAGTAATTTTAGAAATATGTTTGTTAAGTTATACTCATATACATACCTCCCTAATCTATAGATCGGATTGGGGAAAATTCATATATTTCCAATATAGAATCTCATAATTAGGGAACACAGTATATCCTTCATTTATTTAGAATTTATTTACTTATCTCAAAATTTAATTGGAATTTACAATACAAAGATCTTTCACATAATAATACATATTTTTTTAGTGTTTTTCCTGTTTTTTTTTTGTCTTCAAAATGCTTTTCTTTCCTTGTCTGTTGCTGTATTCTATTCATACGAATTTTGTGTTGTAATTTTGCATCTATGTTTATAACAGAGTTAGAAGTATGATTTCTTTTCTGTTTAATGTTATTTCAGTATCAAGTTTATTCTGGCCTAATTAAAAGAAGTCGGCACTTCTGGCTTCTACTTAGAATGTAATAGCTTGAGAGTGTATTCCCACATTAAAAAATAAGAAATCAGGTAAAAAGAAATCTTGAACTCATCAGAGAGCTGAGACTGGAAGGCAATCAACTAGTCTCAAATCTAAGAAAAAAACACACACTTCTGAGGGGGAAACGTGAGCACAAGCACTGCTCCGTTGGAGCAGAGAGCAAGAAAATATGGGAGTATCATAAAAGCAGTTAAGAAGATTTCAGTTACAACACATAATGAATTGCTAAAAGCCAACTATTAATAAAAGTGTATAAAATGTCTGGGAGCCACAAAAGATGGGTTTGCACAGACTTGCAGGCTCTTCCCCACAGATAATGCGATGTGCTCAGGAGAAGGTTGGGGGCTAAGAAAAGCTTCAGGCACTTGTGTAAACTGTGAAGGAGGAAGCAGTCATTGTTGATGGAAAGACAAAGCCTCTGTCTTCTCTCCTTTGTCTCCCAGGGAACAACAGTCTCAAGCCTCAGGGAAGGAAACCAAGCAGTCATCCACAGGACTTGTACTTGTCCTTTTTATTTAAGTGGTTTTTATTTAAGATCACCTCATAAAATGAAATCTCTTCATAAAATTCCCACATAAAAAGTTGAGATAATGCAATTTCTGAGAAAATGTTTCCCCTAACCAACTTCTAACCTGCTCATGCAAATAAAATGTAGTTGTTTCAGATTTAATCGATGTACTATATCATGTGACATTTAAAATTTTTAAATGTTTATTTATTTTTGGGAGAGCAATAGAGCATGAGCAGGGGAGGGGTAGAGAGAGAGGGAGACACAGAATCTGAAGCAGGCTCCAGGCTCTGAGCTGTCAGCATAGAGAACAACTAGAGATCGACGTGGGGCTCTAACTCATGAACCATGAGATCACTGAGCTGAAGTCAGACCTCAACCGACTGAGCCACCCAGGCGCCCCATCGTGTGAAATTTTAGACTGAAATGACTCAACTATAGTAAGCAAAAGAGAACCTCCCTCAGTATTGTTCCTGAAGAACATCTGATATGGTATTACAATAAAGCTGAAAATACTGTTTCCCAGCAAATAATTAATGCATATGTTGGAAAGACTTATTTTATATTGTTATCTTAAATAATGAGAAAAAGTTCTACAGCATAGTAACTTTGTGCGATAGTTATTTAACTCTTTTTAATTAAACTAAATGGTTGAAATGTTCAGTTATTTTTCAATTTACAACTTTTTAAAATTTAAGTACAATTGACATACAATATCCTATTATGTACATCATAGTGACTCAATATTTTCATACACAACAAAGTAATCATCATGATAAGTGTACTTATCATCTCTCACTTTATGAAGTGACTACAGTATTAGTGACTGTATTTCAAATGTTGTGAATTATATCCCCATGAGTTACTAATTTTATAATGGGAAGTTTCTACTTCTTAATTCTCTTCACCTATTTCTGTCTATTGGTTTTTAATAATAAAACAATATCATAAGCAGTTAATAGTACATCAGTTAAGATGAAGCCTTTGGCTTCAAGTAAAAAATGTGGAAATAAAATAAACATAATATTTATCATATAAGAGATTCATTAATTAATGCTTTAATATTTCTTTTTTGGTTTCTAAGCAGTTCCTTTGGCTGCACTCTGATGCTTTTTACAATAATTTCTGAAGCTCTAAGCATTATCCTCACATGGAAATATGTAAGGCACTAAAATGTTAGCTTCTGTGCTGTTTTATTTGAACTTTCTCAGAAACTTCAGTGGACTTACCCTTAGGTGTTATTGGCTAGAGATATGACATATTCATGTTGATTATCAATTATTGGCAAGGGAACAGAAATGCTATTGTTGCGTATAGTAATCAGCATCTACCGAATACTCAAACCATGAGTAAATAATGGCTCATTGGTTAAAAAAGTAGTAGGGGGGTAATAGTTGTTTTGGTAGCAGTCATGCGAAAATATTACTTTAAATAGCAATTTATATATTTAAGGATCACATAATATAATATTGGTCTAAAAAGAAAGAGCTTTTTTTTTTTCTCTTCTGAAATCTTTGAATCTTATTGCTAGTGTAGAATTGATACCAAGCACATGCAATTCCCAAGTTGAGGCCAGTCTCCTATTGAAAGGAAAGCCATGGGTGTAAAATGTGCATAAATGCTCATATAGCTTAAAAGTATAAAAATTAACTCATTAATCCATGGAAGAAAGTTTATCTTTCTATATATATCATTTCCAAATACATGCATGGACTTTTAAGAGCTCTTTTCAATATGAAGAGGCTTATAAAATTGGTTTGATCTTTGTGTCAGTTTCTTACTTCTCCTTATTTCAGTATTCTAGGAATTAACCTTGAATTTGCTCAGGAGGCATTTCAAATTACGATAAGAGCAGATCAACTTAGAGTAAAAAACTCTGATTAATTACTGAATATGTAAAAAACAAAAACAACTGATAATTTGTTAACATAATTATGTACCAATAGTCAAGCAACATTAATTATAATAAGAATTGTATTAGCTAATTAATAACACGTATTTCTTCCACAGGATTACAATTAAAATATCAATATATTATTTATATTAATTTTGTTAGATACTTTCCACTTTGATTTGGACGAATATACAAGAAGTGGAAAAAATACTTCTTACTCTGTACTGTTATGACAGTGGATCATGTAAAGCATAATATAATATTCTAAACATATATGATAAATCATAAGTCTTAAGAAAAAGGAAGAATCAAAGCAGGATAAAGTTTGGGAGAAAACTCATAACCTTAAAAATGAGTAAGTACTGGATATGTATAGACTTTAAAGGAGATTTATCGTGCCAGACAATGAAAGTAGTTTGAAACATGGCTTATATAAGAAAGAAGGGATGTGAGCAAGGAAACTCTCTTGACCAGTAAAAAAGCCTTTGTGTAAATAAGCTGCTACAATTGGAATTATTTAGATATATTTTAACTTTTAGAAGGACCAAGTTTATTTTTTTTTAATTTATGATTACTCTAGAATGATGAGATTTAATTATATTAAATTAGAGCTGAAGGATTTCATTTTTGGATTTTCTTTGTTTGTTTGCTTAGATAGAGAACAATTTGAATGCTAGCTATATACCAGTATCTGAATTACTATCATTTTGAAGAAAGAGACGCCAGGAGAACTTATCCCAGTTTAATATAAAGAAATAATTGTATAACTCATTAGGAACAACAGCAGATATGAGATTGTATCTGCCATTAAAGGTTTACATTAAAAAATAATAAGAAATGAATTACAATATTGGAAAGATATTTTAACCCTTAAGAATAAATTTGAGGTTGAGATTTTGTACTTTCTTAGATTTTGGACACCTGAGCTCATTTAAGAAAACTAAGTATGTTCTGTCCATATCTCTTCCAACCTTGAGACAACTGTTTAATTTATTTTTGTTTGCCTTTTTCTGTCTGAATATTAATATGCTTAATTGAGAACACAGAAAAACTATCAGGTAATGCATAAATTTTACATAGTATTATTTATATCTTTAAAATTATATCTTATCTCATTTCTAATATTTGAATTTGTTAATTTTTAAAAATTTTTCTTCAGATATATTTCTATATTTTATTTCTCTTCCAGATAAATCTTAGACATATCATAGAATGTCACCTGTATAATTAAGTTATGCAGAAAGTATTGACACTTTTTTGGCCTGTATGAATATATTATAAAATTGTTCCAATGACTTAAAAAGGTAGCATTTTTTCTCCTTGTAGAAGACATAATTTTATATGGTATATTATTTTAATGTTATCTATACATGCAATATTTACACTTGAACATAGGAGGAATATAATAGACAAACTCTATATACTGTTTCACTCCAGTATATCAATATAACTCCAGTAAATAATATTTGGGTAACTTTCTCCTGGCTATTTCCTTGTATTAAGGTATTGGTACGTGAATCTTTATCTTAAATATTCCTCTACATTACACGTTAATCTATATACTGAGTAAAGTTTACACCTCCTCCTACAAGGAGTAATATTAATTAATTTATCAGCATTTTATGGTATTCAATCGAAGTTTCTAGAAGTAGATTACTTTACTGTACCATTTTCTTTTTTTTTTTTTTTCTTTTTTTTTTTTAATGTTTATTTATTTTTGAGACAGAGAGAGACAGAGCATGAACAGGGGAGGGTCAGAGAGAGGGAGACACAGAATCTGAAACAGGCTCCAGGCTCTGAGCCATCAGCACAGAGCCCGATGCGGGGCTTGAACTCACGGACCGCGAGATCAGTACCTGAGCCGAAGTCGGCTGCTTAACCGACTGAGCCACCCAGACGCCCCTACTGTACCATTTTCTAGTTCTGTAACTTGGACAAGTTTCTCAGTTTCTCTGTGTTTCAGTTAGTAACCTATAAAATAATTTATTTTTATTACCTACTATTGAGGAGTTCTTTGAAGAAAAAAGGATTTCATTCATATAGAGTTCGTAGAAGAGAGCCTTACAGATAGTGCTCATTAAGTGTTAAATACTAACATTACCATCTTTGCCATCTTATTTTTACAGAAGTCTATCCTTTATGGATGAAAGATAATATAATCTCTTTGTACCCAAGGCTACTCTCTTAATACCCCAGGCCATCCCTTTACCTCTTGTCATTGACTTCCTTCTCTCCAGTGAACTTAGTGTGGGTGTAATTAGAATTTCTGATTAAGGTTCTGGTTAGAATTTTTGATTAAATCAGGGAAACACATCAGTAGGCTTCTCAACAACTAGATTCTGCTGCTTAAAGGCAAAAGATATGGGCCGGTTCCCCAACAAAATCTACAACTAAACCTACTGCTATTCAGAAATCTCTAGGACTGAAATGAAAGGCTCCAGAGGAGAATGAGAGGCCAGCTCACTGCGCTTTGTTTCTCTTTTTCCTGATACCCATAACTATAACTTTCATTTCATTTGCCATTGACTTTCTTTAAGGGTTTAGTGTACTCCAGAAAGTCGGGTTTTTAAACAATCAAAAGAAAAAGAATGTTCTTGAAAAAGATATCTATAATCTCTCAAGAATTGGTCACTTCCACTCTGAACTTTCTAGTGTGGCAATGGTCTCCTTCTCTAATTTTAAAGTAAAGTCTTGTGAAGCCTGCTCCAGGCTCCAATTGTATTACCAAAGCTTTAAGAAGATATTAAGTTATTTCAAAAACAGAGTCCAAAATTTGACCTTTAAATACATATTTTTATACTCATTAATTTACTCCTTCTCCTCACTCTTTATGAGTTTGACAAACCTTCAATACATTCTGAGGCATAATCTTATGGAACACTCTAAAATTGATAACTCCAAGAGTATGGATCTTCTCTACACAGAATTGTTCTAATAGTCTTATGAGATATCTTCTTTTCTGATTATATCTGGGAGTTGTATTCAACCACAGATAAAGATATCCACTAAATAAATAGTTTCAAAAATCTTTACTACACACATATGTTCACCAAGAGAAAGCAGAATATCAAGGCTGCAAATATACTTATCTACGACTGAGTTTAATTTAGCTGAAACCTTTATTTCATCTTGTTGGCAATACTGATGATCTCAGTATTGCCAAGTAAGGTTAAAAAATGTCTCATTTAAAAATCTGATTTATCTTTAACCATTTAGTCACTTTAGAATAATTTATTGAATGTCCTTTCTCTTCCTTCTGAGAACTCTGGAGGCAATATAAGTTCCAGGATTAGTGATTAGGTTTGAAATTATGGATCATCCTTGTTCAGAGCTTGTTGGCTGCTTACTTTATAAACATTCTTTGTCCATCATGATATCCACAGAGCTATCAAATAACTCAGTATCTTCGTACTCATTAGGTACCTCCACTGTTGAAGTTCTTCATTACAACATGGCTTTCGATCACCAGTTTCACAAGTTCTTTGACTACCTACCCTTCTCAAGAGTCTTTGGGTACAGTAGATTGTACTCAACCTATCCTTTGCACTCTGAGTAAGTTGGTCAACCTTTGAATGCTTTGTCTAGTCACATTGTCTTTTTCAATGATCTTTAAGACCATCCTTGGTCTTTTCTTCAATAGTTCTCCCAGTGTCTTTCTTTACCTTACTAGTCAGACACCCAGTGTAGGGTTCCCCTGACAGAAATGTGGCCACCTAAGATTTCTAGGTTAGTATCTTCCAAGATGGTAGTGGAGAGGAAAAGTAGGAGAAGGCAACATGTGTTCCCAGAAGAGCATTTGGAAATGTATGCGGTTTTCCTTGGTTGTCACAATGACTGGGTTGACAGTGTTCAAGATGGACCTACAAAACTAAAAATTGTCCTCCATCATCAACAACCATTTATGAAACAAAAGGTAATAGAAAAATTTCCTCATAACTCTCATTAATTCTGCAGGGACATCTACTGCTTGAACCTCCTCTCCTTGAACCAGATGAGGATTTGACTCAAGAGTCAAATTACATCAACTCCATATCTCTTGCTTTAAAATATTTGTTGAGGTTTTTCTATTAGGTTGGGAACTGGCTTATATGAAATTGTCTCAAGTTTATTAGTCATGAATAAGCCATATGTTGTTGTTCTTGTTCTTGTTGTTGTTGTTTTCCTTCAGGTCTTTTTGTGCTTTTTTTAAAAAAATCGGAACTCCATCTATTTTAGTAAACACATTTTCTGTCTCAGATATATGACTTCTATCTTGTTAGAAAAACTGATTTTTAATTCCATGTTCATTAATCAAAGATTTAATTTAATTGATGTGTAATATATTGAATATGGTCTTTGCCATTTCATAGTATTTGGGTCTTTTTTAAATCAGTGTTTGATAAATATAAAGGGATTAAAAGAGATGAATAAATAAATGGATGAATAAATAAATTGGCGTTACTTTCTTTTTATTATTTATTAGATTTTTTTAATATTTTGAGTAATTCATAAGACCCATGTAACACACACCAAGAAATGGAACATTTCCATTATACCTCATGGTCTTTTTCGGTAAAACACTATTCTCTCAGCACCTAAGCAATCATCTATCTGATTTCTAGCACTATAAATTAGTTTTGCCTCTTCTAGAACTTCGTATAAATGTAATTACATAGTACATACAACTTTATGTCTGAGTTCATTCACTCAATCATTTTCTCAATGTAATGCTTCTGAGGTTCATACATGTTCATGCAAGTATTACTAGCTCATTCCTTTTAAATACTGAGTCATATTCGATTGGATGGCTACCTATTTTATTATTGATGGACATTTTATATCTCTAGTTTTCTTTCTCCATGTCTTCCTTTGGTTCTTGAGGATCTTTAAGAGAGTTGTTGAAAGTTATTTATCTGGTAGACTTGCCATCAAGTCTTTCTTAGAGAGAACTTTGGTTGTTTTAGTGTCTACTTTGAATGGGACATAGTTTCCTGTTTCTTTGTATGCCCTGTGATTTTTTGTTGGAAACTAGACATATGAATCTAATAATGTGGTTACTCTGGATATCAGACTCTTTCTCTTCCTAATGTTTTTCTGTTTTGTTATAAATGTTTTTGTGCAGAATATCAGTGAACTTGAAGAGTAAATGAGGTATTTTTAGGTCTTTTCTGATTCTGCCACACTCCCTGGGCCTGCACAGCAACTTTTTAAATTCTTCCTGTATAATGGATGCTTTTCACAACCAAAGTAGAAAGAAGAAGAAGAAGAAGAAGAAGAAGAAGAAGAAGAAAGATAAAGGTGAAATAAAATCCATTGGCCCTTTAAATTCTCTGGAAGTCATTTTGGCCAAATAAGGAGGGATTTAAACAATGGGAATGGGTGCAATACCAATGGCTTCACAATCACCAGCGATCTGAAACAGACTCTTAATATTTGAAGTACAGGGTCCTAGTTGCCTACCCCCACCACCTAGCACATTTCAGGTTCCTCTTCAATCTGTGTCTGTTGGATTTAAATTCCTAAAGACCCTAAATAAACTTTTGGTTTGCTTTGCCTCCTCAGTTTCTTGTTTTACACTTTCACATTTCTGTTCAGAGAACTATATTTTACACACTGAGAAATTATCATTTGCATTAAATCAGAGGTGTGTGATTGGCATGCATAAACACTTTAGATTTTGCTCTTTTCTGGGTATATCACTAACCTCGTGAATGAAAAGTGAAAGGACCACTGATCTTTAAAGAACTCTAGAATGTATAATGGCTTTTTTTGTGTGTGCTAAGTTGATATATAATGAAATCCCTTTGAAAAAAAGGTGTATATGAAAAGATAAATTTAAAGCAAACAGAGTGCATGCTATTTTTGTTTTCTTTGGGATTTAAAAAGTGAGGAAAGTAGTTTTCCTTAAGGAAACTAATAGTGTCAAAGAAAAGTGTATACTTAAATAAAATTTGAAGTCTAGGAATAATAAATTTTAGAATGATAAATTACAATCAATGAGTAGAACATGCTTGTGAAAAATGTTCATAGTTGCAATGTATTATAAATGATCCAGGATTAGTTAGATGGCCACAGGCTAACAAGAACAAAATTGAAAATGTGTCAGTAGATTTCAGATACTTTTTTTTTCTTTTTTGGTTGCTTTTGTGTCTGGTTTGGTTTTCCTTCCTTTCAACAAACCACCTCCCGCCCTAACTTGGTGCCAGTATCTGGTGTTACTTAAGAATTCTGAAAACATTGATTCCCAACATGTGGTTCACAGATCCTTGGAGGTCCCTCTTTTAGAGAAGGCTTTTTAGGGAGTTCACCAAGTGAAAACTCTTTCCATAATCATATCAAGACATGTTTTGCCTTTTCCACTATGTTGACATTTTCACTGATGGTGCAAAAGCAATGAAGAGTAAAAGTGCTGGAATCTTAACACGAATCGAGACAGGCACAACATTGTTCGGGTAATTATTGTATTTTTTGCCTCACACACAGAAAAAAAAAAAACAGAAAAAAGTTTGACCTCCACAGCAAAAATCACTAATATCATTGGGTTCTTCACATTTTTCGATTGTTTTTAAGCAAGCTTCATGCTCAGCGTGGAGCCCAATGTGGGGATTGATCTCAGGACCCTGAGCTCAAGACCTGAGCTGAGATCAGAGTCACATGCTTAACCAACTGAGCCACCCAGGCATCCCTGAATCACTGGCTTTTAATACAAGTCTTTTAAATATTTTGTGTGAAGCAAGAAGTATGCATAAAGCACCATTTCTATTTGCTACTTATTTTTAGCTATCAAAGCCTTAAGACCAATGTATTCTTTACAACTGGCAACTACCAGGAACTCAATATTCTTACAGCTAATGTTACCAATACTATTAAAATGCTGTGCACATCTAAAAAACAGAATTGTTCTAAAGTATACTGTCATAAAGCTGTTTTCACCTACTTTGAATACTTGTTTCTTGCTTTCACTTCTGAATTCGGTCAATAGTAGGTGTTCGCAAGCAGAAAACACCTGGTGGGTGTATGCTTGGCCTTTGGTTTTCTGGGGACATGGTAGAGAGAAATGGACTACAGCTCTAATCCTGGCAGATGAACAACTAGAAAGCAGAGAGAGACTTCCTCCTGGTACTGAAGAACATTGGCTCATTGCTGGCTTGGTGGTATACCATTATACTTATGGTTTAAGTATAACATTAAACCTAAAATGACCTAGCAGGCACATAGAGGGACATTAATCAAAACAGTAGAAAAGTCATTGCTAGTGGAATAAGCTTTGGATGAGACAGGTAACAAACTAACAGAAGGAGGAAAAGGAGGAAGAGAAAGAAGAAAAGGAGGAGAAAGATAGAGGGAGGAGGAGAAAATGGGGGAAAAGTTGAGCACTTCAAGTACTACATTAGAAGAAATATTTGTGGAATAAAAGCATACCTTTAAAATGTAATATATCCATAAGTAATTGTTCCAGTAGATGTTACTATTTTGACCGACACTAGTATTCAGAAAGATCAAGTAGAATAAATACTATAAAATATAAAGACATGGGAATAATAAAGGAAAGGATAGGAAAATTGAAGAACAATGAAGACACCTAAAATGCAAGTGATGAACTTTCACAGGTATAGAAAGATCTGGTGGAAAACAGAGGACTTCACAAAAACAGGACAAGCAATTTTATTTAAGTTAAAGTGATTTTGAGTCAGAATTCTGAATTAAAAGGCTAGTGCGGTTTCATTCAGCAGGGTTGAGCAGAAATGTTGAAGTCTAAAATGAAGGGAAAATCTGGAAAAGCTTCCAGAGAGGTAAAATGAAGTTAACACCAAAATAAATAAATAGATAATTTTACATCAAACTTCTCATGCAGCATGTCAACATGTACCTGTCTGTAGTATTTATCTATCATATTTGTAATAACCGATAGTACCATAAAATATTATATTTGTTATATTTGTAATGAGAAAGATGAACTTAACTAGGTAATTATTTTATTTTGCATTTTTCAGTCATTAGTGGAGTTATTTATTTTGAGAGAGACAGAGACAGCACGAGTGAGGGAGGGGCAGAGAGAGAGGGAGAGAGAATCCCAAGCAGGCTCCACACTGCCAGCACAGAGAGCACCACGGGACTTGAACTCACAAACTGTGAGATCGTGACCTAAGCTGAAATCAAGAGTTGGACACTTAACCAATTGAGCCATCCCAGTGTCCTAATGATCCTTAATTTCTAAACAGACTAATGTTACCAAAAGAATCCTTTTAGACCTAACAGTACCATAACAACAAACATGCATAATCACATAACCTGCCTCTGTTTCACTTTTTCTTCGTATGTATTCAATTTAGGAAATGTTTATATTATACAGTATATAAAATATAACTATATATTTTGTTTAGATAAATTCATTGTTGTCAGCTACTGAATCAGGGGAATGACTGTAATAATCAGTTGATTACCGGGGACACTATTGCCTAAAGTCCAAATTACAAACATCATACAATTTCCCTGTCTATTAATCTATCTATCTATCTATCTATCTATATCTATCTATCTATCTATCTATCATCTATCCATATTTCTATCTTTCCATATCATCTACTTGTATTTCACTGTGGGGGCTGGTTCTTAACAACATTTTCTTTGTTTTAAGTAAAACACATTCCTTAATATATTTTAGTCCCTCAATAACTGACTTATTTTATATACTAGTTGGAAAATTCTCAAGGTGGAAAACAACCTTATTTTATTTCTTGCATGGAATTGAGGTTTTAAAATAAAACATTAAAAAGAGAATTTAATGTACGTCCACATCCTCACATGCATGATATTAAACATGCATTTTCACCAATCCCTTTACCACCTGCCTCACTCTCTTTTAGTTTGAATTCGCCAAAATAAGTATAGATAGCATCGAAAAATTCAGGCTCTCTTGCCTATGTATTTGGGGCTGACAGGTGATTCATGAACACCAAACCATCTCACTAATAGTTTTCGCTAAGTTCTACAAAAATTATAGGGTTCATGCAAACATAGAAAGTTAGAATCAAAGTTCTCTTCTGCCTGATAATCCAAAGCATATTAAATACAGACCAGTGATTCATCAGTTTTAATTCTTAAAAATTCCAGAACCAAACACTCAATTAAGGTATTCAAATTTCAAAACTCTAAATGTGAGTATTCTGAGAGTGATTTTTATATTTAATCTGTGAAGCTAAATGCATGTATAGTTATTTGTTTTAATTAGAATAAAGCAATCTGATATATACGTGTGTGTGAGTGTGGATGTAAGTGAGTAAATATTTTGAGTCACAATCACAATTAACCCAGTGTGAAAGGAGAGAGAGCAGTTCAGATTAATCTGAGCAAAACAGAAATTTTAGAATATATATTGATTTTTTTTACTTTCCAAAATACTTCCATAAATCATGATCATTGTATGCCATTCCTGTGCGCCCTTGATTCTGCAAACTATAATCTAATCTTTTACTTCAAGCTTCTAGAAAAGAACATTGTTTCTTAGCATTTCTTCCTACTTATGCATTTTACTTACTTTCTCTGCTTTTTTCTTTTATTTACCTACAATATTGCTAGCTATACACATGATGCTGACATCTCAAGGTCAACAAAATGAACTAATGAATAATAATACTTTTGTTCTCAGTGGGATTCTTGCCCATGCGCTTAGTAAACTAAGAAAAAATAAACTCTCCAGCACATCACTGTTTTCAAGCTTCTAAATGTAATTCCTGAAATGTTTGAGGCCAAAAATCTTTAGACTACACTTTACCTTTATGACTTAAAACTTTATACAGACCATCTTTACGTAGTATTTTCTAGTTTCTGTATCCACAAGAACATCCTATATGATCTGATATTTGCATTCGGGATAAAACAAATTGATAAATGTTTTATAATTTTCATTTCATATGAAATCAAAAGTAATATTTTCCTGGCAATATTCAAGGAATGATTAGTTCTGTCTCATTTATATTTATTATTCTTTTCTATTTTGATAATTTTTCACATATTCTGATTATTCATTACCACCACTTGCACAATTGATTGGCTATAATGAATGCTGTGAGCTCTACTCAACTGAAACAGCTCTTCTTTGTAGGATTCACATTGGAAAATAATAAAGGTGTGACAGGTAAATATATTAGATAGGAGAGTGCAAGAAAATGGATTGGAACAGGACAATTGAAACGAAAAAAGAGAAAAATTATGACAGACTTTATTAGAAGCGATAAATGTACAAAAATAGCACATGTTAGCAAGAAAGAGATTCTGTGAATCAATTGTACTTTGGTACAGTGTTTCTTAATATCTTCTGCTCTTAACACAGGTTCTAAAGAATCTCCAAAAGCAAAGAATTTTTAATGGAATTCTTCTCACTGAAGGGTAGCCACTTGACACACTTCTTTCAGGAGAGTTTGAATTTTATAATGGAAATATCATGACATTAACCAAAGGTGTTCACTAACTGATCTGAATTAAATAGATACAAACCAAAGGCAAGGTACCCTTAGGAATTTGAACATAGAATAATAATGGCCTAATTTATTCAGAGTATAAAGTGCACCTTAAGTTCAGTAAAGCAATTATAATTTCTATCTTGCAGAAATGTTTTATTTTACTCACTACACTCAGATTATTTTTCTCTGATAATAATTGATTGCCTTTCATGTACAATATCTATTTGTCTATCATCTATCTATCTATCTATCATCATTTTCAGTCATTAGTATGAAAGGCATTGCCACTTGTGGTAAAAAAAGAAAAAAAAATCACTGTACATTGCTATTTACTGCAAAGACTATAAATGAACAAAGTAAACTGCTTAAGCTCATTATAAAATGAAACATATGCAAATAGAGAAAATAGTCCGAGGACAAGGTTAAGATTTACAATGAAATGCAAAAATAGCAAAAGAAGACTGTAGTTATCTCTGACTCCTTTGGAATCTTGGAATAATTGTTAATAGGTCTAAAAATTCTAAAGAATTTTGTGTTTATTAGAATTTGTAAAAACAATGGTTTATTTTAATCCAATTTTTAATTATTATTTCCTACAAATTATGAAGCAAATAATTCCTGTAAATGATACAATTTCTAAGAATAGTAATATGATTCTAAGAAATATGCCTTTTAAATAATATACAATACATTGTTATTTGTGATCTTCTGAAGTGTTTTATTTATTCTTTTTCTCTTCTCTTTCTAGTGGAGTTATGTTTGCCTTCACTAGATTCTTGAAAATAAGAAATGATTTAAGGGGTGCCTGGGTGGCTCAGTCAATTAAGCATCTGACTCTTGGTTTGGTTCAGGTCATGATCTCACTGTTTGTGAGTTCGAACCCCACATCAGGCTCTGTGCTCATAGCTCAGAGCTTGCTTCGAATCCTCTGTCTTCCTCTCTCTGCCCCATATTATTAATAATATGGATTTTAAAATGGAACAAAGTATGTAAAAACAATATTAATTAGCATTTTAGACGCCTCCAGTTTCCATCAGTAATGCCAGAGTCAAGCAATTAATTACAGTACTCCAATTTTCACCACGAACATTTAGTTGTGTTATATGACCCCAAAATACTTCTCATAATATTCATTTTTCTATTGATTTTTACTCTTATTTACTGAAATAGAATTTATACTTTTGATGAGTTTTGACAAATACATACTCCCATGTAAACAACATTAAAGTATAGATCATTTCTACACCCCAAAAAGTTTTTTTAATCATTTTTTGCTGTTAATCTCCAGACCTAAGTAATCACTGATGTCACTTTTGTCACTCCAAATCAGTTTTCCATTTTTTATATTTTCATAGAAAAGGAATATTACACTATGTGCACTTTCACCTTCATCTTCTTTTTTGAGATAAATCTATGTGTTTGTGGATAGCGGTAATGCATTTTTTTATTATAAATTGTTATCTCAATTATGGATGTATAACAATTTGTTCTTCCATTTACCTTTTTTAATCTATTATTTTTTGAATGTTTATTTACTTTTGAGAAAGAGAGACAGAGAGTGAGAGGGTGAGGGGCAGAAAAAGAGGGAGACACAGAATCTGAAGCAGGCTCCAGGCTCTGAGCTGTCAGCACAGAGCCTGGCCCGGGGTTGGTTGGAACCCACAAACCAAGATATGATCTGAGCCAAAGTCGGACACTTAACTGAATGAGCCACCCAAGCACCCCTCTTCCACTTACCTTTAGACAGAATTTTGAATTATTTTCAGTTTGGGGTGATTATGACCATAGTTGCTATGAATATTAAAGTATGAATTTTGGTGTAGATATTTTTACGTTCTTTTTAAAAACACTCTTAACACTTTAAAGATAATATTCCATGTTTTGTTGCTTGCATAAGTTTGGTGATCACTCAGTAGTGATTTTTATAATTGTCTTCTCTTTACATATGTTTCCATGTTTTCTCTTCTCTGCTTCTAAGATTTTTCTCTTTAACATTGATTTTCATGGGCCTTAAGTGTGGTTATGTTTGTTTTTATCCTGCTATAGTTCTTTGTTTCCTTCATGGTCCACAATTACACATCTGTTAGACTGCTCACTATTTCACCACTGGTCCTAGAATCTCTGCTGTTTAGATTTATTTATTTATTTTTAGTGCTCTGTGTGTGTGTGTGTGTGTGTGCTTCAGTTGGTGGTTTTTATTGCTTTGTCACTGAGTTCACTAATTCTTTCTTCTATGGTAGCTATTAATTCCATCCAGAATTGTTTTAACTTCAGTATTGTACTTTTTATTTTTAGAAGCTCCACGTGGTTCATGGGGCGCCTGGGTGGCTAATTCGCTTCAGCATCTCTCTCAAAAATAAATAAGCATTAAAAAATGTAAAAAGGAAGTTCCACGTGGTTCTTTATTTTGATCAGAGATAGGGCATTGCATATTTAATATTGTTAAATGTTGTTTTACTATCCTCCTTTAAAGTGTTTTGAGGCTTGAACTTTAACAACGTGAGGCTTGTTTTTAAGCTTTGCAAGGACTGGTATACAGTAGTCTTTAACATAAGTACACTTCAGTCAAACTGCTCAATTCTGACCCTACCCGGGACTATACTGAATATTCCAGGTATTCCAAGAAGTCCATCATTGTAAATGGCTGGAACTGAAATTATTGCCCAATTGTGTGTGAGCTCTTTGCAGTTTTCTGCATCTAACACCTTTCTTATCCTTTACCCTGTGCGTGTGTATTTCATCATTCAATATATCAAGGGGACTCCTTTGCAGATTTCTGCAGGAATTTCTCTGTATACAGCTGACCTTTGAACAACTCGGGTTTGAGCTGTATGGATCCACTTACACACAGATTGTTTTCAATAGATGCAGTATAGAGCTATAAATGTATCTTCCTTATGGTTTTCTTATAACATTTTCTGTTCTCTAGTTGCTTTACTGTAAGAATATGGTATATAATACATATAACAAAAATATGTGTTAATTGACTGTTTATGTTATCAGTAAAGCTTTATCAATCAACAATGTGCTATTAGTACTTGGGTTTTTGGGGAATCAATAGTTATATGTAGATTTTCTTGTTGTTGTTGTTTAGTATATGTGGATTTTCGACTATGAGGAAGCTGGCTTCCCCGACCCCCATGTTGTTCAAGGGTCAACCTTTGATCCCTGTCTTTGCTGCTTTGACTGCAAATCCTACTCATTTGCTCCTCTTTCCTCATGCATCTTTATGTCCTTAACCCAGTAAACTCTAGTGCTTTGCCTGGGTTTCACCTTAGTCCGAAAATTACCTCTAGGTAGGAGCAAGGAGCATGTCCTGGCTCTCCTTTTCCCCACTTTGCTCAGAGATTATAGTAATGTGCCTTTGTCAATGTCTGAATGCCACTGCTTTTCATTCAGTTTATAGTTAAGACTAGAAGACTAGTTTGATCCCAGTGACTCATTCATCTTAGCTGGAAATGTGTATTCTGTGTGTGAGCATGTGTGTGTCAGTTTTAGTTTTGAGGTAAAGGAAATTGTTCATACATTTAGAAATATTTTATAATTATGGAATTGTTTCATTCTCCTTTAACTTTTGTATACTTAAATATGCAATATCTTACCTTAAATACACATGTGTATTTTATCCAAAATACCAAACTTTAAAGTCTTCTATCATATAATTGAAAAAAAAAAGCAGTGGCAGTACTTTGTGAAAAGTCTAGTGATATTTTGAGCTATGCAATTTTTTTGAACTAAGAATTGTTTGGATCATGAGTAAGAATGAGATCTGTAATGTGTGGCAACATATTCTTTTTAAACAAAGGATATATGTAGTCTCTATTTTAATAAATGTCTGATATTTAAAAGGCTGTTACAGTTTGAGACACTCTGAGCAACAGATCACTAGCCCCTTTCCTCAGGAATAAAAGCTTTGTCTCACAGAGCACATATCAGTTTGAGAAATGCATTACTGTTGGTTCAATAGCCTTGTTTGTTCTGCTCATCTGTATGGAGATGTGCTTATGATACTTTTCTGGACAAAGGTTTTGTAATGACTCCATTTTATCGTGTTATGGAACACCTGTTTTTGTATTTGTTTTTATATATCGTCCATACATCTCCAGCAAAGGGAAGTTGAGCAGAAGCAAACATAGATTAATAGCTGGTAGGTGTAATAAACTACACAGTCTAAAATCTTGCTGTTTTTAACCCCATCCCGTCACTGTAGTTCACTATAATATTTCTAAAACTCTGCTTTCAGCCACTCTTTTTGTTTCTGCAGCTGCATAAGCAGGTGCAGGTCTGAAGCAGTATAACGGATGAAAGAGAGTTTATCATGTAAATAATAGTATCATTTACCCCACCCCAACCCTGTAATTGACCTGATTGATCATAATGTTAAGATTCTACCTCTGAATTCACTAAAAAACACTGGGTAAATATACAGCAAGGGTTATTTTATTGACACCGTAGTACCTAATAGCAGTCTATCTTTTAAAAATACATATTATTTTCTTAACGGAACCAAGTGAGATTTTTGTTCTCTAAGTGTATCTTTTGCCTTGCTTTGAAATGAGAAATACCATATCATTTTATTTTCTGCTGCACATTTGCCACAGCCCTTAAAGATTTCACACAGAGTAAAATCATCCAGACACGTAATATTCATAAGCAGGGCATTTTAAATAAAACTATTAGGACTATTCCTTTTAATTCAATCTCCTGATAGATTTTATTTTCAAGCCAGGTGCACAAAGGACATGATGATGTAACATCCATATTCCTATTTGAATACCCTGGACTCATTGGCTTCTGGAAACATTTTTGAAAGCTGGAATATATCCAAGAGAATTATGCTTTAATGTCCAGGTGTCTTTTATAGGTAATAAGATAAATGTATCAAAAATATCTTCTATTTGGCTATATTTCTTACAGAAAGAAGTGAAAACTGATACAAAGGAAGTTACTCTGACATGAAACAAAAAAGAAAGAAGCTTTGTGGCAACTTTATGTGAAAGGTTGCAGAGGTAGGTAATATAATCTTGAATAACTAACAAACTACCCTAGGTGATAAAACAGTGTGTAAGTTCCGAGGAGGAAGCCACATATTCTGTAAAGATAGGATTTAAAGGGACAAGTGTTAATAGAGTCAGTCTATGCAGATGGCATTTTGAGCTTATTAAAACTATCTCATGTCAGAACAAATCGAAAAGAACTTACTATTGATTTATATAATTCAAAATACAGCCACTTCCAATGTTTCTTTTCAAAGCCAGTAATATACAAATACCCAAGTATATACGCTTGACATCTAATTTATTTTTGATATTCTGTGAGCCTAGTGCATCAGTTTGCTTACATTTGAAGCACAGAGTTATAAAACAAAATTCAAAATGTTGTGAACATTTCAATGAGGCCATTACTCTCTATTCAGCAAGGCTGAACATTTGAAATATTCTTAAAATCAGTTTATCTCTCAGACTAACACAACTTGCCATTTTTAAATCTGATAATGACCTTAGCATTTCTTTTGGAGTTGAAGTATCGTAAATGTTACATCCATTTGATAGAGTAATATTTACGGTGTCTAGAAATTTATAAGTTTCTTTATGCCAAAATAAATACAGATAAAATAAACTGATACAAAATACTAGCACAAAAGTGAGATAATATTATGCTTCACACATTTGCCTTCAAATCAGATAACATTCCACTTTGATAAGCCATCATCCCTAAAATTCACAGCAGATAGTATCTCCCATGAATAAGATTTGTTATGTGTTTTTAATATTAGGTTTTCCTTTTATTCAACATTAAATTAATAAGCAATTTGGATTGCTAAGAATATTCTTATTTGTCAATCCAGATGTCCTTTTCTCTTTGTCTCATCTTTTTTTTCTCTTTCACTTCACTGTGGTTTTAAACTGAGATTATTCGAGGAACTCTGCACTGGTAACAAAAATTTCAAGCTGTATATAGCCAAGGTACAATGTTCAACTAAGCCAATTCTTTGAGTCTTTCAAGAAAGAGGAACATGATTATTTAATTTTGAGAGACACAGAGTGCAAGCATGGAGGGACAGAGAGACTGAGAGACGCAGAATCTGAAGCAGGCTCTAGGCTCCGAGTTGTTAGCATAGAGCCCAACATGGGGCTTGAACTCACGAACCGTGAGCTATGACCCGAGCTAAAGTTGGACACAACCAACTGAGCTACCCAGGTGCTTCATATAGTTTGAATTTTATTTGTTTATTATATTAGGATACAAACCATGTGCATACTATAGAGAAGTTCATTGCACAAAAAGAAAGATTCTAGAAGTGAAGAGATCAAGAATGACTGGTAGGGAGGAAGGGGGAGAGGGAAGGAGAGAAAGAGAGGGAGAGAAGAAGGAAGGAAAGAAGGGAGGAAAAGACAGAAAGAGGGAGGGGAGAAAAAAAGAACCAGTCATATGCATGTGCATTTTCACTGATGCCCAAGTCTGAGAGCTTTTGTTTTTATCCAGTAGGAACAGATTAAGACTAAAGCTAATTTTAAAATTTCAAGGATTCATCTAGCAGTTTTTCAACATAGAATTTAGTTAAAATTAAATTATGTAAATTAATAAATAATAAATAATATTTATATAATAAATACTTATATGAAACAAAAGTAATAATTAATAAGGTCCCTGGGTGGCTCAGTTGGTCAACCGCCCAACTCTTGATTTCGGTTCAGCTCATGATCCCAAGGTGGGGGGCTCTGAAAACACTGTGTCAGGCTCTGCACTGAGCTTGGCACCTGCTTAAGATTATCTCTCTCTCTCTCCCTCTGCCCTCTCCCCTGCTTATACTCTCTCTCTTTCTAAAAAAAAAAAAAAAAAAAAAAAAAACAAAAAAAAACCAGTAATAATCAAGACACATAATATTTTGCTGTATTTTACTATTATCTATAATTCTGATATTATTTATACCTATTTTCCTTTCACAGTGGAAATACCATAGAATGATGTGTTACTGCATATCTCTTCCACATTCTGTAATAACACCTTAATAGTTTGAAATTGGCCATGTTCCATGAATTTACATTATAGAAATCAGAAAGTGCTACAAAGCAGGGTTTGAGTTATTGTTTGTTGATTCTTTAGAATTAAGAAAGTAATAGCTCTAGCCACTGTTTTGTGAATAGAAAATAAAGAAAAAAATAGAGAGCAAGAAAGATGATATTGTTGTAATATTTCAAAATAATGACTCAATTTAGCAAAAAAGTGCTGATATCATTGATGAGTTCTGTGGGCATGGATTGGCTATATTAAATCCATAATAAAGTGTATTGTATATTTTTTATTATCATTTGTAACTTGTGTGCTACTTAATATTTATATCAGTGAAAGTTATAATAGGCATATGCATGCTGGATTTATTTGTTTATTGGTGTTGAGGGGGCAGTTTTTAACATTTATCAGCTAACCATTGCCTAGGATATATCTATTTATAATTTTTTGCTTAGAAGATTCCCTAATGAGGTCCCATAGAAAACCATATTAATAAAAGGAACTTTGGTTAAGTCTACACTTCTGGCCTGACAAATGTAGACAGACAAAGTATATATAAATAAGAACATGCGTCTAAGAATAGCTGCATCTAAATTTATTCGCATATGGCAGTCAGAATTCTAAAATGGTTTCCATAATTCTGTCTTCTGGTACCCACATCTTTGGGTAATAGCCATCCCTTGAACCTGGACACGATGTGTAAGTTTCATCTAAACAATAGACTATGGGGAGTTGAAGATATTTTGCAGATATAATGAAGGTCTCCATTCAATTGACTTCATGCTAATAAAAAGGCTATTATCTGGGGTGGTCTGCCCTAATTGAGAGAGCCTTACAAAAGAGGGTCAGAGGCAAGAGATTTTTCCCTCTCACTTCATTACTATATTTAAATAAACAAGTTTATAGAGACTTGCAGCCACTAGGAAATGAATTCTGCCAAGAATCTGAAGGAGCTTAAAAGTGGACACTTCCTTAAACAAATCTAAGGTTGAGGATGCACACTGTTCAATAACTTGACTATTATAGCCTGGTGAGATAATGAACACATAACTAAATTAAGATGTTCCTGGAACAATGCCCAATAGAAAGTATAAGATAAAAAATTTTTTTGTTTTAAGCCTTCAGGTATATAATAATGTGTGTGTGTGTGTGTGTGTGTGTGTGTGTGTATGTACTACTCTGCAAAGGATGTTAAACAAGGTTGTTTCTGTGGAAGAAAAAATATATATTTGGGAACTTGGTTCTGTTCAAAAAAATAAAGAGAATTAGGAAAAGAATTATTATTTTTAATGTTTAGTTATTTACTTTTACAGAAAGAGAGAGAGAGAGAAGTGGGGCAAAGAGAGAAAGAGAGAGAATCCCAAGCAGGCTCTGCACTATCATGACCTGAGCCAAATCAAGACTTGAACGCTTAACAGACTGAGCCAACCAGGTGCTATGGAAATAGAATTATTGATGGTCAATTAAAAATCTTATTTTATTTCTTAATCACTCCAAAAGTTAATTCTTTAGGGGAGCCTGGGTGGCTAAGTCGGTTAAACATCCGACTTCAGCTCAGGTCATGATCTCGCAGTTCATGGGTTCAAGTCCCACATCAGGCTCTGTGATGACAGCTGGACACCTGGCACCTGCTTCGGATTCTGGGTCTCCCTCTCTCTCTGCCCCTCCCCTGCTCACGCTCTCTCTTTCTCTCAAAATGAATAAAATATTTAAAAAATTTAAAAAAGAAGATTTAAAAGTTAATTCTTTAAAGCATATATAAAAATGAAATTAATAACAAAGAAAACAAATGTGGAAGAAAGTAATAGAGTGTATACTGTTATAAGGACCTTAGAACATATATGAAGCAGTGGAATATTATTTAAAAATGGACTTTGTAAGGTCAAGGGAGGCTACTATATAATAAGCAATAGAGGAGATAAAATGGAATAATAAAATCCACAATTGAATCCAGAGAAAGGGAAAAAATAATTTGTTTAATGGAAGACATGTAAAACAGAAAGGAATATGGTAGATTTTGATGTAAACATATGGATAATCATTGTAAATGGAGATGATCTCAACTCAGGGGTTGAAAGAAGATAACGACTACCAAATTAGATGAAAAAATTGAGACCCAACCTCATACTGACTGTATCTCATTTAAATATAGACATAGATAGATTTAGAGTAAACGAATGGAGAAACGTATTTCTCACAAACACTGACATCAAGAAGGTAATCAAGAGGGAAATTAATGATATAGGGTCGATTCTGCAGGAAGTTGGAACAATCCCAATTGTGTTATTTACCGTAGTCCCCTTTTATTCAGGATTTTGCTTTCCTCAGTTTCAGTTACCCACTGTCAAGTGTGATCTGGAAGCACATGATCCTCTTTCTGAGTATCATCAGAAGGTAAACAGTGGCCTATTGCTACATCACAATGCCTATGCCATTCTCCTTACTTCTCTCATCATATAGGCGTTTTATCATCTCACCTCATCACAAGAAGGTTCAGTAGAGTACAATAAGATATTCTGGGAGAAAGAGAGAGACCATGTTTACATAAATTTTATTACACTATATTGTTAAAATTATTCTATTTTACTATTAGCTATTATTGTTAATCATAGGTATGTATGTACAGCAAAAATATTATATGTAGGGTTTGGCTCTTTTTACACTTTCAGGTATCTGCTGGGGGTCTTGGAAGATATCCCCACAGATACTGGAGGACTAATGTAATTCTGAAACTCCTTTTAATCTACATAATCTCTCAATGTGGTTTGAGTCAAATGAAATGATCTTCCGCCTTATTCACATTTTATAAAATATGAATCAAAAATCGCATTTGACACGTTAATTTTAAGATATTTCTTGAAAATTGATTGTATAATGGAGAGAAGAAAGGCACCACATAATTTAAATACAATATAGTGAAGCTTCCTTAACTACCGTTCAAAGAAATTCGAGACGTCTCTATGGAGTGTTGTGAAACCTTCCGCTTGACAGCAATTTTAGAGGCTTCTCAAAAGTCACTGGGTAAGGAACTTTTTCTAAAGCATGGTGTCCTACTAATATCACTGGGTTAGCTATAGAAAGACAAATATTTATGTGTGTATTTGACTTAAAACTGACCCTCACTCCTGAGAAATATAGCCTATTATTAAAACGAAATTGACAAACAGGAAAATAATATGCAAAATACTATTATTTTCAATTGCTTAAAACTAAAGCTATTTGGAGTATGACACAAGATGAATAGCAAACAGTGTGAGTAATAGAACCAAATTACCCACATATAAAATGAGAGAGATGAGTTTTTTCCCCTTTATAATGATATCACTAATCGTATTTACTACAAACCTAGGGCAATCATTCTTAAAACACACTTCTAATTTAAGAATATGCGCTACACAGACTTTATGGTGCCATCAAAATCTTGGTTTTATAAGCCTGTTTCCTAATGCTTAGCCCAAATTGCTTTGACAAGGTTAAAAGAAAGATCAATAATTTCTAGGAAGAGCTAACTGATATTTAACTGAGAATATTTTTCCATATTAAATGCCAAAATTGTGGCTCACCACAGTAATAATAATAATGTGTGTGTGTGTGTGTGTGTGTGTATACAGTGCAGTTTAACTAGAGAAAAACTAAACAATCAAGAAATTATGGAAAAATATGCTTTTCCTCTAAACCATAAAGAAAATACCTCAAAGTAATATCTAAAAGAAAACCACAGGTAAAGTGAATTATGTAATGAAAACTAAATCTAAAAAAGGTTAAATAAAATCATAATGAATGATTACCTTCTTTGGAGCTGTGGATAATCTCATCAGCCTGTCCTTTATCTGTACATCTAAACACAGCTTTTATTAACATATATGACCATTTCTAGAACATGATTTCATCTCAGCTTCTCATTTAGTGACCACAATGTATTATGTGTGTATGGGTACTTGGTTACAAGTAATAATTTGGCAAAAGGAAATTGCTAATACTTCAATGATGAATAAATGTCACTTTCACTAGGAAATACACAACAAGTGAAGAAAATGCATTATTGGTTCTCATATTCAGAAATTAGGCAAAGGACTGGAACGCCGCCCATAAATACACGGTGTTGTACAACACATTTTTATTATTATCTAACATAAAATTATATTTTACTATCTTTCATATTGTTAAATGTGCAATAAAGAGAAAGTCAATATTCCTTTTACCACTTGGTCTACTTTTATGTTAGTTTTAATTTTATTGAGATATCCATTGGCAGCATTTTTAACACTCTAATGACTCTTTTCTGTATATAAGGAAAGGTTATGGAGAGAGAGAGAAAGCCAAGAAATATTTGCATTTTGGGTTGTTTCAAAGTCATCACCTCCAAATCTAAAACACAGAAAAAATAGTGAGGCATTGCATTTCTTGGTTGTTCAAATAAATCAGTTTTCTCAAATAAGTCAGGTGAGGAGGGGAGGTTGGAGATGTAATAGTACACCGTTAATTGTTAATGAAGACCATAATATATATGTAGTCATGGGGTTGGTTTTTATTTGACTGGCTTATTATGAATGTGTAGACTTTATAGGTCTAGAAATTTCATTTGCCTGTGAGTTGCACAGAGCAGGAAGAAAGTGAGGGAACAAAGCTGCTTTTTCTTTTTTTTTTTTTTAATTTTTTTTTCAACGTTTTTTATTTATTTTTGGGACAGAGAGAGACAGAGCATGAACGGGGGAGGGGCAGAGAGAGAGGGAGACACAGAATCGGAAACAGGCTCCAGGCTCTGAGCCATCAGCCCAGAGCCTGACGCGGGGCTCGTACTCACGGACCGCGAGATCGTGACCTGGCTGAAGTCGGACGCTTAACCGACTGCGCCACCCAGGCGCCCCCAAAGCTTCTTTTTCTATTGCTCCATTCTTTTGTTATGTTTGTTTATTTATTTTGAAAGAGAGAGAGAGAGAGCAGGTGAGGGGCAGAGTAAGAGCGAGAGAGAGAATCCCTGCAGGGCTGGATCTCACCAATCAAGAGATCATTACCTGAACTGAAATCAAGAGTCGGACATTTAGCTGACTGATCCACCCAGGCACCCCACTGTTGCTCCATTCTTTGTACATTCCCTGAAGTTTTGCTGGCTGTTGTAGCAAACTAGCAAAAAATATATTATGAATGAGGCACGGGGGTGCCCCATGAGCGACCTGCTCTTGATTTTGGTTCAAGTCATTATCCCAGAGTTGTGAGATTGAGCCCTGCATCGGGCTCTGCACTGAGCACGGAGCCAGCTTAAGATTCTCTCTCCCCCTCTGCCCCTCTCTGCTGCTTGCACTCATTCTCTCACTCTAAAATTTAAAAAAAAAATTAAAAAAGTGTATATTCATATCATGACTGAAACATGGTACAAGTAAATGTGTCAATTATTAAAAATCCAATATGGTTTTCTTGGATGATTCTTATTACACAAGAGGTGACCAACAAACAGGCTTCCATCCTCATGGTGCTGTCACTGGCTTTGGGCATAGAAAGACTGTGCCTCACTTCTGATCACATTTCTTCAGTGTCCACCAGTTAGAAAGGAAGAGAATAGGGAGGAATACAAAAGGCATATGACATTATAAAGTGACTCCTTTTATCAAGCCAATGGCAGGTCCTCCTAGTAAATGTCCTATATGTTCCTTTGGCCAAATGTATGGGGTTTGTTTGTTTGCCTGTTTGTTTGTTTTAAACATAACTGTAAGGGAGATTGAGAAATAGATTTTTGCTTCCTTACTTGTTCTATTTTTGGCTATGCACATCATTAAACTAAATAAAGCTGGAGTTTATGTAATAATAAGTAAATGGGGAAAATGGATGTTTACTCGGCAACTGACAGCTATGCCGATGGCCACATGGACAGAGCTATTGTTCCGTGGATAGCAACACACTGTAAGGTTAGCACATTCGTATTACTACCTATGTCATCAGTTCTTTTGTGTCTATGACCAATGGTGTTAGTTTATATTCATGAGCTGTCAACAATTCTAATTACCTAACATATAGTTTATTATTAGCCCAACCTTCTACCCACTTATAATGGCAGGTAAAGGACCACTGATCTTTAAGTAGGAAAAATGAAGACATTTATGTCCCGGGAAAGCTATTTTGAATACCACAGCATTCTCTATTGATATATACAAAACTCAAGTATTGGCTAGTTGAAACTCTCCATCCACCTCATAATAAGCTTTGAGTAGGAATAGGTACTTCAAAATAGTCATGGCATAACACGAGGATCACTCAAAGTCATAGACCCTCATTGTTGCCAAATTAGGCTTTATAAAGGAGGCATAAACCCAGGAAGTGACGACTTGTCTTTATGAATTTTCTAAGTCCTCCTGGACTTCTCATATTCCTTTCCTGAACATCACTGCCTCTGGTCACATTTATCTGGAAGTACCTACTTATATCACATTGGCTGTAATTAGAGTGTCCACAAGATCTGATGTGCCAGATGGTTATAGCTTTCACTTGTCCCAGCACCCTATCCAGACAGTGAACAACTGTACTCTCACTTTTACAAGTATCTCTGTCTGGATAGCAGTTGTAGTGGCCAGGTAGCTATGAGGTTCATGAACAGAGTTATGTGGTCATGCAGGTTCCTTATGGAGTAGTCTCCATACTTCTTAGATCCTTTGCTTCCTTGATTCCTACTACAGTATCAGTGAATAAAAGTATCAAGGAGATGCAATCACAAAATAATCCCCCAAAATCTTACTACTAATAACAAAAGTAACATTAGTTACAAAGACTAAGCATATTTATAATAATTCAACTAGGTTTCAGTGTTTTACAACTTGCAGAATGGTAAATATCAGTGTTAACCCAACCTAGAATAGGGCTTTTCAAACTTTAATGTAAATACAGATCACTCTGGAGGTCTTTCCAAAATCCAGATTCTGACTCATGTCTTGGGTGAGAGATAAGACTCTCCATCTCTACAAACGTCCAGTTGATGTAGATGAGCAAATGAGCAGATCACACGTAAGCCTAGTCTATTTCAAGATAATTAATTTGAACTTGGAAATTGCAATTGGTTCCATTTATCAAAAGTAAATTACAATACAAGTGCTCTTTGAATTCAAATGCTTTGTTTGGTACATAAAAGATTAGAGATAAATTGAGCTGAGCAAGTTTTAAAAGTAGCTGTATTAGTTTGCTAAGATTGGCATAACAGAGTACTAAGCACTGGACAGCTAAAACAACAAAAATGTACGCTCACAATTCCGGAAGTTCTAAGTCTGAGATTAAGGTGTCAGCAGGGTTGATTTCTTCTCTTCTTGACTTGCAGATGGCGGTCTTCTCCCTGTGTCTTTACATGATCTTACCGCTATGTGTGAGTGTCTGTGTCCTAATCTCTTCTTATGGGGACACCAGTCATATTGTATTCAGGCCCGCCAAAATGACCGCATTTTAATTTAAAGACCTTATCTCCAAATAAGTCACATTCTGAATTATTGGGGATTATAACATCAATATATGAATTAGGGGGTAGATACAATTCATCCCATTTCAATACTATTCAACTTCCCCGGACATAAAAAGGCAAGCAGAGCTTTTCCTTTTGAATAATTTTTTGAAGAGTACAAAACATTATAATATTTTTTCCATTTATTTTAATAATATTTTTACAATTGCCTTAAAAACAATTTTCTTCAGGTTTGATTATTTTTTCAAGTAAATTATTATTTTTTTAAATTTTTTTTAATCTTTATTTTATTTTTGACAGAGAGAGAGACAGAGCATGAGCAGGGGAGGGGCAGAGAGAGAGGGAGACACAGAATCGAAAGCAGGCTCCAGGCTCTGAGCTGCCAGCACAGAACCCGATGCAGGGCTCCAACTCACAGACCGCGAGATCATGACCCGAGCCGAAGTCGGACGCTCAACCGACTGAGCCACCCAGGTGCCCCTCAAGTAAATTATTAAACAAATGTGTCAAAATTTTCTTTAGGTTGAAGTTTAAACTAGAGAGATTACTCTTTGGGCTTAAATGTACATGAAGTTGGTAAGGGGATCCATTGTGTTGTAACAGAAAGAGTTGCATTTTCAGTCAAACTGTGATGGTAAATAGTAAATGAGCGATGGTACACGTGTAACTTTTTCTAAGCTTCATGATAGCATTTACAAATGTGGCAGTAACTATCAATATTTGGTATATAATAAATGTAGTATCTCACAATATATGGGAAGAGTTATGCAGATAGTGTACATGAAACAGTAAAAGAGCATATTTTAAGATTTTGGACAGAGTTGAAAGAAATGTTATAGAATAGAATGAGAATGGGTTTTGTCCTTAAACCCTAGCTGTATGACTATGGGTAAATCACTTTACTCCTCTAAGCAATTGTTTCCCCTTTGTATAAAATAAAAATCACAATACTTTTTAAAAAGTGTTTATTTCTGAGACAGAGAAAGCGTGCAGCAAGCAGGGGAGGGGAAGAGAGAGAAGAAGAGAATACCAAGCAGGCTCCACACTGTCAGTGCACAGCCCAATGCAGAGCTCAGTCTCACAAAATGTGAGATCATGACCTGAGCTGAAATCAAAAGTTGGACGCTTAACCAACTAAGCTACCCAGGCACCCCAAGACTACAATACTTAATTTTCAGAGATTTCCTAATTTTATGTAATTGTCCTTTTCCATAACAGATACTCAATACATTTTACTTTTGATCTCAAATCATTGATTTCCTAGAGAAATGCTGACCCTAATTTCTCCCATGACAGTATTTTAGATATTTTTCCAATTATATCTTTATGCTGACTGTGCTAAAAAACCAACAAAACTCATGATGATAAAAATATAGAGTAAATAAATAGGCATAGTAAAATTCTGAGCTATTACCTCCATTACACACAATAAGTTACAAATGATTACCTGAAGTCCTTGCTCAGCCATCACCAAGAATGTTTTTTATTCTCTAAGGTCAAACAAAAGCAAGTGGTAAAGCAGAAATCAAAGCAAAAGGCAAACAATAAACAACAATATTTATAAACTATGTTAATTACATTCCAAAATAAAATAAAACTTGGGTCTAAGCAATTAATTCTACATTCCATACAAGAATTTGGGCTGTTCAGTTTCAGATAAGAGATCTCAAAATTTATTATCTTATAAATAAGGAAGACAATAGGTAAAGAACCAAAAGACCAGTCAAGTTATAGTAAGTTCTTTTAGAGGAGTGATTAGAAACATTATTAGAAACAGATAAATATGGCTCAGCTGGATAAGCATCTGACTTTGGCTCGGGTCATGATCTCATGGTTGGTGGGTTTGAGCCCCGCATCAGCTTCACTGCTGCCAGCACAGAGCATGCTTCAGATCTTCTGTTCCCTTCTATCTCTCCCCCTCCCTTATGTGCTCTCTCTCTCTCTTTCCTCCTCTCTTCTTCTCACAAAAATAAACATTAAAAAAAGAGAAAGAGATAAATATGTCTAGATAGTGAGAACGTAAATAAATTCCCTGGTTCCCTCCACCCAAAGCTGACTTCTGAAAGGACAGAATTGGTGATGCAAAAACCCCAGAGGGTTTGGAGGAACTGAAACTAAAAACCTTGCCTTTGTGTGAGTCTTGAATCTTGGTGAGGCTTGAGAGGACTTTTCCTTGCCAAAAATAGTGGCAAAATTAGTCTAACCAAAGAGTCTTGAGGCTATCACCCTCCAAAACCTCTACCCAGATGTCATGCAGTTTTCCTACTCCCAGATGGAGCAGCCGCGTTTTCCAAATCACATCCTGTTTTAGAGTTAATGCAATTTTGGAAGAGTAGCGCAAATGTAAAGTATTAATAAAGGAAAAAGTAGGATAAGTTGTTGTGTTTTTTTCTCATTCATACCAGTGGCTTGGAGGGTAGCTTTGAACCAAAGGACCCTGTGAATTCGTGTTATGCTGTAGACTCTTCCCACTCCGGAAACTATACAGCAACTAAGGAAGAATGAGGACCAGCTAAATGGACATATTGATAAATGGCAGCAACTAACTTTACCTTAAATTGATTTATTTATAGTTTAAGATATCATGAACATGGGAGCTTTGCTATAAGGTAAATAAATTACAGAAAAATAGAGAATATCACAGGTCTTTACACCTGAATTCCTGTAACAGCAAGACTTCGCCTACTGGATATTGCAGTTAACTTTTAAATTATTATCTTAAATAGCATATACTCTGTATTAGTTGCTTGGACTGCCATTACAAGCGATCACAGGTTAAGTGGCTTAAACAACAGAAATTTATTTTCTCACAGTTCTGAAAGCTGGATGGTTAAGATGAAGGTGCTGTTAAGGGTTGAGTTTTGATTCCTGGCTTGCAGATGACCCCCTTCTTGCTGGGCCCTCATATGGCTCTTCTTTGTGCATACACAGAGGGAGAAGTCTGGTATCTCTTCTTTTGCTTAAAAAGACACCAATCACAGAATTAAGTGCCCCTACATATGACCTTTCTTAACTTTAATTACCTCCCTTGGACATTATATCTCTAAATGCAGTCCCATTGTGGGGTTAAGGCTTCAACATGAGAATTGAGGTGAGGGGGTCACAATTCAGTTCACAAGGATACTCCCAAGATTTTCAAAGTAGATTCTGAAAAATAAAAATTTACCTAATATTATCTTACTCAGAACCCACTTCTCTGAAGATTTGCTCACATACATGTTAAGATTTATGGTCCATCAACATAAACATCAAATCAAGATAACTTACTGAAATATAATATTTCAAATTCAGACTTATTGAAATTAGTATCACAACAAAAATATAATAATAATTTCCATAAATATTTTAAACAAAGCTAAACTTTACAGATAAAATGACCATAATTATGAAATATAATGCTAGAATATATCTATACATATTGCACTAAAAATAATTAAGGTGATGCATTTAAGATACATGATATGATTTCCTACCAGAACCGTACCTTGTGGTATTTCTATCATTCTTTTTTCCTTTTAAGTAGCTCTTGGAAGCCATTACATCACTTCTTTTTGAGTCTTAGTCACTAACTTGTGGATGATGCTTAATGACCAAGTCTATTGAAAAGATGGATGAAAAAGGCCACTTTGCCAATGAAGATCTGCATTTCAGACATTTTCCTTCTTTGAATTCTATGTCTTTGTCATGTCCATAGTGCTTTTATGGACTTCTTAAGTTTCTACTGTTCTTCTGAAGTTTAAAATATAGTCAGTGGTTATCAACCCACTGATTTACTTTTCCTTTCAGGATATGGACATTTGAATTGTTCATTTTAGGTTTTGATTTTGTATTTAAAGAAAGCAGTAATCACTGTTATAATGCCCAAAGTATGCCACCTCTCCACTATGTTTCTAAATATGAGGAAAACTAAAGAACCTATAGGCCTGGGAGGCTAAGTTGACATAAAACTATAGCCAAAAAACAAGTTATAGAAGTAAATAAGCAAGTATAACACAATCGAGGTAACACCGGGGTCATTTACTTTTGTAAACCTTTGTAAGAGTCTAATTACACAATGCATTATTATAATACAACTTTTTAAGTTCAAATTGGTACTCCATGATGCTTGGAGAATGAGCTGTGACTATCGGATTTACAAATAACAGGGTTGCTCAGGTGATATTTTTAATCTTACTTAATCTCAAAGGAAAAGGAATTAATTATTTAAGTTTGACTACATGGGAAGTAAGTGAACATATTGTTAGAATTCGAAAATTTGCAACCAAACTTAACATTGCATTGCTATGTGATTGAGAATTTATTCTGAATATAGTGATGTTCCCACCCTCTTAATGCCAGCAGAGGGAAAATGTGCCCTCACAACTAATTTGTTTGTTCTTTTTCTTACTAAGAAAATATAAATTAAGAAACAAAGAATAATTTTTATTATGAATGTCATCCATAATAGAAAATATCTATAATATATTGCTGATCAGGAATGAAATAAATGAAATGGCCTTATGATTTTTGAGCAAAAGTTGAAGTTGTACAAATGAAGATGAGAGAAAGTCACAATGTTGACAATAACAAAGCTTATCAATTAATAACTCAGGAACTCTATTGCAATTATTCCTATATTTTTAACCAAGCAAGGTGTTTGGGTCAATGGGGGAAAAGTGTTAATATGAAAATTAAAACTATTACGTACAGAAATGCACTTCTTGAAATGTGATATGTTTTACAATTTGAATCAACATGAACAGCTCCAGTCAGCAAGAAGAAAATTATTAAACCATTCCCCTTACCTTTTGTCAACTGACAAAAGGAGGCAGAACTGAAAAAGAACAAAGGCCATTATTTGGGATACAATCTCAGAATTGTAATATGAGGAACACGAATCCAGAGAAACCGGAAAAGGGAGCTGTTCATATGTAGAAAGTAAGGGGCCTTTACGAGAAAAAAGAAGGGGATAATTACATGATTTAGATGAAGAAAAAAGAGAAAAAGAAAACTTAATTTAGTGCTAACCATTTGAGACACTTTTGATTTCTATCTAGCTTATTACTTTATTTTTGTTATCAAACTATCCCTGGTATGCTTTTGACAACTCTTCTGTCTTTATAAAATTCACATCAACAGTTTTATGGTCCTAATGCCAATTATTCTGTTGGATTTTATGAGCAACTTCTTACAAAATAATTATCACTCTTGGCCCAGTTCAAGATTTCATTTGTTAGAAAGGAAAATGGAGTCTCTCATGTCCAGACACCTTATACAATTTCACACTATGATAATTTTCTAATAGAATATTCAAAAAAATAAGTGAATTTTATTATATGTTTGGTGTCATTCAGTGACATGAGGATTGCAACATGCATATAAAACATGTTTTCTGAGTTTGTGTACCAATTAAGAGAAAACATAAGAGATAAACTAAATAGTAACCAGGTGATATTTTAGACTTAACTGTCTTATCAGTTCATGGGCTATTAAAATAACATTTTAAAAGCTGAAGGAAAAAATAAAAAGCATAGATTAAAAAAGGACAGAAAGTATATAAAAAACTTTAAATTTTTTTAATGTTTTTATTTGTTTTTGAGACAGAGAGAGACAGAGCATGAGCAGGAGAGGGGCAGAGATGGGGGGGGGGGCACAGAATCTGAAGCTGGCTCCAGGCTCTGAGCTGTCAGCACAGAGCCCAACGCGGGGCTCAAACTCACAGACTGTGAGATCATGACCTGAGCTGAAGTCAGATGCTTAACTGACTGAGCCACCCAGGCACCCCTATAAAAAAACTTTTAAAAGATATTCAGTACATTTGAATTTTCCTGAGCAGGTTCATGATGCATTTGAAGCTTAAAAATATGAAGTACATATTCTGTCTGAATAAAACTTGACTACTATAATTTTATCCTTTTTGTTTGAAATTTTGGAGTCTTGAAGATATATGAACATCAATTATTAACAGGCTGAGAAAGACCAGATTCTGTAACATAAATGTCATCTTTAGATTTCTGAGAAAAATGGTGGTGTAAGAGGACCCTAAGCTCACCTCGATACATGGATGCAACTAGATAACACCCGCATCAGTGTTAATAGCCCAGAAAATGACCCAAAGACTGACAGAAGAGACTCCCCACAGTCAAATGTAGAGAAGGGCTCACATCAAAGGGGGTAGGAAAGGCACAGATGCGATCGATTGATCTGAAGGTAAATGGGTCCACAGAACTATCTGCAGGAGGGAGGGATGCCGTATGCCACAGAGAAATGGGAAGGAGTGGATCCCCACACTAGGCAATCCAGGCATGGGGGACCACATGGGGAAGAAGATTCCCCAAAGCAATTAGTTTTGGAAACCAAGAGAGCTGAATTGCATGAGCTGTTACAATCCGTGAGGCTTAACACCTGGAATCAGTGGGCTTGACTCTAAGAAAGCCAATAAGTTGAAAGGAAACTTATTCTTCACCCTTTAGGAAACAGCACAATGAATAGCTCCATAAATATACAACATAGAAGTAGCAGTTTGAAAGATGCTTGGAGTATACAGGGAAGAGATTTGTTTACTAAACTCAGCCCATGTGCTAGAGGGGTGGGAATTATTGGAAGACATCTCCGGGAATAAAGGGGCTGGCAGGCACCATTTTCCTCTCCCATACCCCAGCCCACATACAAGGACACCTGTGGGAGCCAGAACTATGCAAACACTTGCTACTTAACTTGCAAACAATGCACCCCACCTGCCTGTGCATTCTCCAGCAGATGTGTCCCTTACAGCCAGGCCTTGGCTCCAGGTCTCTTTCCACAGCAGACCTGTTCAAATCTCACTAACACCATGCATCCCACCCCTGTGCACTTCTATGGATCTGCCCCGTCCAGTGTGGCCTACCTTGGTCCGGCCGGCTGCAATTGGACCAGCAATGCAGACCTTGCTAATAGCATAAGCCCCGCCCCTGCATTCTTCTGTAGACATGCCTCCTCTATCTTGGCCTAGGAGGAGTATTCCTGAGTAGCTGCAGGCCCACTCCTGCAGCGGATCAGCACAGACCTTGCTGGCATAAAGTGCTCCACCCCCATGTTCTCCTGCAGACCTGCTCTCTGCAATACACCCTTGGCCAGAGACCACCCAAAGTAGTGCTACAAAACTGCTAGTGTACAAGCAGCACTGAAAGAGGCCAGCACTACCCCAACACGACTCCTGCCTTGGGGAGAAGGGAAAGATAAATGCACACACCAGTCTGATTTCAGCCCCCATAGTGTGCTGGGGCAGACATCTGGTATGATTTTTGGCCTTACCCACCAATGATAGCTTCTAGGGGACAACACAGGGATAGTGCCCTGCAGTTTAGTGCCACTGCATCTCTGATAAACAACTTGTCTGCTGAACTTAAGCTCAAAGCAGTCTCAGACTGACGCACTAGTAAATCAAGGACCAAACCCTCCCCACAATAGGCAAAGAGAAACATTGCAAATGATTGGACAGAAGGCAAAAGTGGCTCAGCCACCATAGCAGAGTGAAGGTGACACACATAGGAGACCCCCCTGAAGTGCCAGATTCTGGTTAACAGGGAACATTGCACTGCAGGGTAGTATAGGACCTCTTCTTTATGAGGCCACTCCTGTCAAGAACAGGAGACACAGCTGACTTTCCTAACACATAGAAACAGACACAGAGAGTTAACAAAATGAGAAGACAGAGGAGTATGTCTCAAATGAAAGAACAGGACGAAGTAATAGCAAGACACTTAAACGAGATGGAGAAAAATAATATGCTTGATATATAATTTAAAGTAATGATTATAAAAATATTCCCTGGATTTGAGAAAAGAATGGAAAATAAAAGTTAGGTCATTAACAAAGAGATAGAAAACATACAAATCAACTAATAGATGAAGAACTCAATAACTGATATTAAAAATATACTAAATGAAATAGATAGTAGACTAAAGGAAGAAGAAAAATGGGTCAGCAACCTGGAGAACAGAAATAGAAAGCAATCAAGCTGAACAGGAAAGAGAAAAATAATAATAATAAATGAAAACAGACTTAGAGAATTCAGCAACACAACCAAGCATAATAACATTTGCATTATATGGATCCCAGAAAGAGAAGAGAAAGAAAAGGGGCAGAAAATTTATTTGAAAAAAATAATAGCTGAAAACTTCCCAATTCTGAAGAAGGAAACAGAAATCCAGATCCAGAAGGAACAGAGTCCCCAACAAAATCAACTCAAGGAGGTTCACGCCAAGACACATACTAATTACAATCTCAAAAAGTAGTGATAAGGAGATAATTTTAAAAGCAGCAAGAGAAAATAAAAGTTACAGAAAAGGAAAACTCCATGACACTATTGGCTAAATTTTCAGCAGAAATTTTGCAAGCGAGAAAGGAGTGACATGATATATTCAAAGTGCTGAAAGAAAAGCACCTGCAGCCAAGAATACTCTATCAAGCAAGACCTTCATTCAGAATAGGACAGATAGAGTTTCCCAGACAAACAAAAGTTAAAGGAATTCATGACCACTAAATCAGTCTTACAAGTAATCTTGAAGGTGACTCTTTGAGTGGAAAGGAAAGATCAAAAGTAGAAGTAAGAGGGGCGCCTGGGTGGCTGAGTCGGTTAAGTGTCCGACTTCAGCTCAGGTCATGATCTCACGGTTCATGAGTTCAAGACCCGTGTCGGGCTCTGTGCTGACAGCTTAGAGCCTGGAGCCTGCTTCGAAATCTGTGTCTCCCTCTCTCTCTGTTCCTTCCCCATTCATGCTCTGTCTCTCTCTCTCTCCTTCAAAAATAAATAAAAACATTAAAAAAAAGTAGAAGTAAGAAAAGTAGGATACACAGATCATTAAAATGAAGTTTATTTATAAAAATCAGTCAAGGAATTCACAAAATGAAGGATGCAAAGTATGACACCATATACATAAAATGTGGGCGGGGGGAGAAAGAATTAAAGAATGGGTTGAAACATATGTGATTATATCAACTTAATATAGACTACTATATGTAGAATATGTTATATACAAAGTTAACATTAATCATAAATCAAAAACAATTGATATGCAAAACATAAAGAGAGAGGAATCCAAATATATTACTAAAGAAAGCCAACAAACCCTGAGAGAAGAGGACAAGAGAAAAAAGGAACAGAGAAGGACTACAAAAACAACCATAAAACAACTAACAAAATGGCAAAGAGTACATAACTATCAATTATTACTTTGAATGTAAACAGACTAAACACTCCAGTCAAAAGAGAGAGGGTGACAGAATGGATAAAAAAGCAAGACCTTTCTGCTGCCTACAAGAGACTAATTTCAGATATAAAGGCATGCAGATTGAAAGTGAAGTAATGGAAAGGCATTTATCATACAAATGGAAGTGAAAAGAAAGCCAGGGTAGCAATACTTTATCAGACTTTGAAATAAAGATGGTACCAAGAGACAAAGAAGGACACTACATAATCATAAAGGGAACAATCCAACAAGAAGATGTAACAATTATAAATAATTATGCACCCAACATAATTTGGAAGCACCCAAATACATAAACCATCTATGTTAATATGAACATTGATAGTAATACAGTAATGGTAGGGGACCTTAACACTCCACTTACATAAATGAATAGATTATCCAAACAGAAAATCAGCAAGGAAATTGGCTTGGAATCACACATTGGACAGATGGACCTAACAGATATATTCAGAAAATCCTATCCTTAAACAGCAGAATACACATTCTTTTCAAGTGCACATAAAACATTTTCCAGAAGAGATCAATGTTAGGCCACAAAATAATCTCCAAAAATTAACAAAAGATTAAAATCATACTATGCATCTTTTCTAACCACAATACTATGAAACTAGAAATCAACCACAATAAAAAAAATGGAAAGAACACCAATTTAAGAAGTTAAATAACATGCTAATACACAATGAATAGGTCAACCAAGAAATCAAAGAGAAAATTTAAAAAAAAAGAATAATGAGACAAATGAAAATGAAAACACAATGGACCAAAATCTTTGGAATGCAGCAAAAGCTATTCTAAGAGGAAAGTTTACAGCAATACAGGTCTGCCTCAAGAAGCAAGAAAAATCTCAAATAAACAACCTCACCTTCCACCTAAAAGAGCTAGAAAAAGAACAAATAAAACCCCAAAACAGTACAAGAAAGGAAACAATAAAGATTAGAGCAGGAATAAACAAAATAGAAAGGAAAAAGCAAACAAAACACAATAGAACAGATTAATGAAACCAGCAGCTATTTCTTTGAAAAGATCAACAAAATTGAAAATTCTTTTGCTAGACTCATAAAAAACAGGGAGACAGACAGAGACAGAGACAGAGAGAGAGAGAGAGAGAGAGAGAGAAAGAGAAGACCCAAACAAACACAATCAGAAATGAAACAGGAGGGGCAGGAGGGGCGCCTGGGTGGCTCAGTCGGTTGGGCGGCGGACTTTGGCCCAGGTCATGATCTCGTGATCCGTGGGTTCGAGCCCCGTGTCAGGCTCTGTGCTGACAGCTCAGAGCCTAGAGCCTGTTTCAGATTCTGTGTCTCCCTCTCTCTCTGACCCTCCCCCATTCATGCTCTGTCTCTCCCTGTCTCAAAAATAAATAAACGTTAAAAAAATTTTTTTTAAAAAGAAATGAAACAGGAGAAATAACAACTGACACACAGAAATACAAAGGATTGTAAAAGAGAATATTATAAAATTTTTATACCAACAAGCTGGATAACCTAGAAGAAAAGGATAAATTCCTAGGAACTTATAACTTCCCAAAACAGAATCAAAAAGAAATAGAAAGTTTGAACAGACTGATTACCAGCGGTGAATTGAATCAAAATCTCCTATCAAATAAAAGTCCTGGGCCTGATGGCTTCACAGATGAATCCTACCAAATATTTAAAGAAGAGATAATATCTATTCTTTTCAAACTATTCCAAAAAAATAGAAAAGTAAAGGAAGCTTCCAAATTCATTCTATGAGGCCAGCATTACCATGATACCAAAGCCAAATAAAGATAGTACAAAAACAGAGAACTACAGGCCAAGGAACATCTATGCAAAAATGAACATAGAGGCAAAAATCCTCAGCAAATATTAACAAACAGAAACCAACAATACATTAAAAAAATTCATCATGGTCAAGTAGGATTTATTCCTGGAATTCAAGGTGGTTGAATATTCAAAAATTAAACAACATGATGTATCACATCAAGAAAAGATAAAAACCATATGATCATTTTAATAGATGCAGTAAAAACGTTTGACAAATTACAATGTCCGTTTATGATAAAAACCCTCAACACAGGTCTAGAGGGGACATAGCTCAACACACTATAAGCCATTTATGAAAAATCTACAACCAACATCATAATCTATGGTTAAAAACTGAGAGCTTTTCCTCTAAGACAGGAAAGTATAAGAATGTCTACTCTCACCACTTTCATTCACCACAGTCCTGGAAGTTCTAGCCTTAGAAATGAGAAAACAAAAAGAAATAAAAGAAGACATCCAAAAAGGAAGAAGTAAAACTTTCTCTATTTGTAGTGACATGATACTACATGTAGAAAACCCTAAAAATTACCAAAAAATTACAGAATTAATAAGTGAATTTGGTGAGTCACAAGATACAAAATCAATATGCCAAAATTGGTTGCATTTCTATGCTCTAATAATGAAGTAGCAGAAAGAGAAATTAAGAAAACAATTTCAAAAAAGAAAAAGAAAACAATTTCATTTACAATTGCACCTAAAAGAAGACTATATCTAGGAATAACTTAAACCAAACATGAATAATCTGTACTGTAAAAACTATAAAATATTGATAAGAATACATTGAAGATGAAACAAATGGAAAGATATTAAAATGTACATGCTGCCCCAAACAATCTACAGATTTAATGCTATCCCTTTCAAAATACCAACAACATTTTCACACAACTAGAACGAATAATCCTAAAATTTGTACAGAAAAAGACATTGGATAGCCAAAGTAACCTTGAAAAAGAATAACAAAACTGGAGGTATCACAAACCCAGATTTCAAGACATACTATAAAGCTGTAGTAATTCAAAAAGATATTGGCGTGCACACACAAAAAACCCATATAGAACAATAGAACACAGCAGATAACCCAGAAATAAACCCACACTTATATGGTCAATTAATCTTTGACAAAGGATGCAAGCATATGCAATGGGAAAAACAATAGTTTCTTCAACAAGTAGTTTTCAAAAGAATGAAACTGGACCATTTTCTCACATCATACACACAGATAAACTCAAAAACGGATTAAAGACCTAAATGTGAGACCTGAAACCATAAAAATCCTAGAAAAGAGTGCAGGCAATAATTTCTGTGACAGTAGCCATAGGGACATTCTTCTAGAAGCAAGAAAAATAAAAATAAGTTATTGGGGCTACATTGAAATAAAGAGCTTCTGCAAAACAAAGGAAACAATAAAATTAAAAGACAACACACTGAATAGAAGTTATTTGCAAATGACATATCTGATAAAGAATTAGCATTCAAATGTATAAAGAACTTACACAACTCAACTCCCCCCAAAAAACCCCACAAATAATCCAATTAAAAATGGACAGAAGACATGAACAGCCATTTCGTCAAAGAAGACATCCAGATAGCCAACAGACACATGAAAAGATGCTCAAAGTCACTCATCCTCAACAGTGAGTGTTATACATAAGGAATGAATCACTAAATTCTACTCCTGAAACCAGTAGCACACTATGTATTAACTAACCTGAATTTAAATAAAAACTTGAAACAAACAAAAAAAATCACTCATCATCAAGGTAATGCAAATCAAAATCACAATGAGATATTACTTACATTTTATATCTAAAATACTTTAGATATTTTAGAATGGCTAAAATAAAAAACACAAGAAACAACACATGTTGGCAAAGATGTGGAGAAAAAGGAACCCTTGTGCACTATCGGTGATAGTGCAAATTGGTGCAGTCACTGTGAAAAACAGTATGGAGATTTCTCAAAAAAATAAAAATAGAACTACCATGTGATCCAGCAATTCTACTAGTGGGTATTTACCCAAAGAATACAAAAACGCAATTCAAAAAAGATGTATGCAGCCCCATGTTCATTATGGCATTATTTACAATAGGAAAATTATGGAACCAGACCAAGTGTCCATCCTTCAATGAATATATATATATGGACTATTAATCAACTAAACAAAAAGGAATGAAATCTTGTCATTTGCAACGCCGTGGATGGATCTACAAAGTATAATGCTAAGTGAAATAAGTCAGTCAGAGAAAGACAAATACATGATTTCACTCATGTGTGGGGTTTAAGAAACAAAATAAAGAAAAAAATAGACAAACCAAAATATAGACTCTTACCTATAGAGAACAAACTGATGGTTACCAGTGGGGAGGAGGAAGGAGTGAAATAGGTGAAGGGCATTAAGATTACACTTATGATGAGCACTGAGTGATGTATATAATTGTTGAATCACTATATTGTATACCTGTAACTAATATAACACTGTAAGTTTATTAAAAATATCCCTTTTATTGTCACAGTTCATTCTCAAGTGAGAGTACAGCAGTAATAATTCTGGTAGAATAAACAGGCTTTAAATATTGCTGTATTTAGCAAACATGTTATCTATTTCAAACTTCAAGTCATTAGGAAATAAAAGAAAGTATGTTGAATCATCTGTAAAATATATTGTAACTGTGGTAGGCTGGATAATAGCCCTCCAAAGATGTCTTTGTCCTTTTCCTGGAAACTGCGAATATGCTACACAATATAGCAAAAGGGATTTTGCAGATATGACTAAGTTAAAGATCTTGAGATGGAAAGACTATCCTTCAGTGGGTCCTACATATAATCATAAGTGACCTTATAGCAGGAAGGCAAGAGGGTCAGTGAAAGAGAAGGCAATGTGCCAATGCAAGCATAAATTAGATAATGTGAACAGGAGTTGAGGAAGGCAGTGGTCGCTAGAATCTGGAAGAGTCAAGTGACAGATTCTCCCCCTGAAACCTCCAGAAGGAACCAAACTTGCCTCCATATTGAGTTTAGCCCCTTAAGACTCATTTTGGATTTCTGACCTCCAGACCTGTAATATAAATCTTTGGGGTGTTTTAAGCCACCAAATTTAGTATGTAATTTGTTATTATGGCAATAGAAAACTAATTTAGAAAATGGATATAATTTTAAATCCATTTGGTAATTTGCAAATGGAACACATTTGTCTTTAAATGTAACCTCTGGCATAATACATGTGAAATATGTCTGCAACTTTATATTACTAATACTAAATAGTATTAAAAGCAATGGTTTTGCTGATACAATAAAAGTAGTTAAAATGTTCACCTCCATATACAATCCGTGTGGCACAATCTACGTGTTATTCCATAAAAGTCATACTCCCTGAAATGGTGTACTGCAATGTCCTTTTAGAGACTTGTCATCCTACTTTGCTCACTCAGCAGATTCAGTGCTTGAGAATCCAAAATCCTTGCACCAAGTTTTGTATCTGTATCATCATACCAACTGCAAATAACACCAAATCTAATTTACCTTGGATTCAAAAACAAGGGTATTTGTATCTATCATAAGCTGTAAGACAGTGACTCAATATGTCATCAAGAACTCTTGATTCTTGGGGAGACTGGGTGATTCAGTAGGTTAAAAATCCAACTCTGACTCTTGATTTCAGCTCAGGTCATGATCTTATTGTCTTGAGATGGAGCCTTGAGGCAGGCTCTTCATTGGGCATGGAGCCTGCTTAAGATTCTCTCCCTCCCTCTCCCTCTGCCCCTCCCCCGCTCTTGTGTGCTCACATGTGTGCGCTCTCTCAAAAACCGAAACCAAAACCAAAACAAACAAATGCCTCTTGATTTTTCCTTCCTCTCCTCTCTGCTATTCACAACAGCTAGATGCTAAGGCACGGTCATCATCATAACATAGCTATCAGTAATAAAATAGACTACATTTTTTTCTCTGCTCATGAACAGTACATAAAAAGGATTCACTTACTAATGCAGTATAAATCTCCTTTGAGTCTGATTGAGTCCATTTAAGTTACATGTAATTCTTGAAACAAAGACTTTTTAAAAGAAATCATACATTGTGTTTGAATTAAGCCTTGGTTCCTGAACCATATGCCAGAAAAATGGCATTAACATGATTATCATAGACTCATCTGACTCTACCCCTGGCACTGGGGCTGCTACTTCTGACTCATATAGACTGCTTCAAGGAAGAGTGCTTATCTGCCCAATATTTTTATAATGTTATAAAGGCAATAAAGAGAAGGATTGGATATTGAAAAAATAAGTATATGGTTCACTGAAATAAATTCAGATTGAGATTTATTCAAAAAGCCTTTTCTTACCCCTTCCCACTATTCACCCATTTAGAACTGAGAACATTTTTTTTTTTTTTTTTGCTTTAAATTCTAATACCTCATCCCTGATCTTATACAGGGATAAATTTCAGGTTCCTCTTCTGTGGTAAAAACTCCCCTTTGCATGTACACATGGACATTAGACTCATTATGCTGTTCTATGGAGAATCTGTTTATGGAGAACAGGTATTAAAATGCCCTGCAGTAAATAGTTGATCTGCTCTATGATCCGGAAACCTTGTTTTTCCTGTCAAGATAAATAAATACATAAACAAGCAAACATAGGTATAAAAACCTAATTTTGGTGACAAGGAAAAGATACACTCTCACAGACACGAACTTGAAAAGGAAAGATGAAGGCCCTGTGGATCAATGTTAACAGATAGTGGATATGTTAAAAATTGTTTGGTCTATTGAGAAATACATTTTTCTCCACTCTGCTGCCCATTAAGAAAGAATTTGGGAGGTGCCAGGGTGGTTCAGTCAGTTAAGCATCTAACTCAGTTTCGGCTCAGGTCATGATCTCCCGGTTTCATGAATCCAAGCCCCGTGTTGGGTTCTGTGCTGGCAGCACAGAGCCTGCTTAGGGTTCTCTGGCTCCTTGTCTCTCTGTCCCTCCCGCACTCACGCTGTCTCTGTCTCTGTCTCTCTCAAAATAAATAAATAAACTTTTACAAAATTAAAAAAAAGAAAGAAAGAATTTGGAAGGCATTTGAAAGCCAAGTAATAGAAGATAGGGTTGAAGCAAGAAACCTGAATAGTGATTTCATTTTTTGTTCTTTCCTCCAACCCATAAGAAAAGGATGCAGGTGTTCTGACAGCAAGTGGGCCTTTGGTGAACCAAATTTACTTTTAGGAGCGGAGACATTTTCTATGTGTCCCTTTATTCCTTGCTTCTTTCTATCCTAATTTCAGCAACTTTAAGGGTTAGAGGTGAGATCAAGGTCTGCACCTAAGAAGGACTGAAGGCCATACACAGTCATCCAAATATGCTGGAACTCTGGGGTTGGAAGGCATTCGAAGTGTATAGAACTGTTGCAAATAGACACCCAAGACATGGCTCTGCCCACCTGCAGGCACAGAGGTAGACGAAAGTGCCATGGAATGTAGAGTGAAATGAAATGGCATGTGAGGGGTAGATAGAAAGAGCCCGTGAGCCCTGGCACTACCTGGGTGCTAGAAAGTGAACTGGTGAGTAGGCAGAAATAAAAAAAGTCTCCAAGGCTGCTAAAGCTATCACTCCCCATGATTTGCCTCAACTCTTTTTTTCCCCAACGCTCTGGCACTTTTCAGTCCCCATCAGGAAGATAAAATGATTTCCTGGCAACTTTGAATGTATGTAAATGCTGAACTTATAGAATGGAGCAAATTTGCAATGATGAAACATAAAAGAGGTTACAATGGCTTTGAATTGCTTTGGTGTTTCTACACATGAATGTATAAGAAGAACTGATATTGGACATTATATGCCTTTAATTTTACATCTCATAAGTGGCAAGATCATTCTGACAAGAGGAAAGCTGGAGACAGAAAAGTGGGTTAATAAAACAAATTTACCTACGCATTTTGCCACCAGTTGTTTTCTTAGGATTTAGCATGAGTGGCAATCAATTCATTGGACCGTTTGGGTATTGAGGATAGAACAAATCTCTAATGATAATTTTCATCCACTAGAGACTTTTGCAAAGGGAGTCTCCATCCAAAAGGATGAAGCCCTTACTAGCAATAACCTCAGTGTGATTTGGACATGGGGTCTTAAAGAGGCTGTTAGATATGTTATTTTATTAAATACAGCTTGATAATAAGTGCTTGTTAAATTGGATGCCTAAATCATAGAAACCTAGTGACTTTCTGACCTAAGGCTAATTATTTTTTGAGTGGATCAAGTTAAATAAAGTCTGTGGCTAAGAAGGCAGAAAAGGCCCCCAAAGTCATGCTTGTTGAGTAGATGTGGTATAGTGAAGATTGTGGCCAGCCTGTCCCCATCAGCATTTTGGCTCTACGTGAAAAGTGGGAGTATATTTTGGGGTGGAGAAGATGGTCTTGTGGCAAGGTGGGATTTATCTCCTATTCCACTGTTCGAAGTCAGAGATGCTGGCTCTTTTGGGATCATTGACTCACAGTATTTCCCCTAAATGCCAGTCGTGGTTGACTGATTTTTTAGCTAACGGAAATCCCATGATGTCTACTGTAGCTATGTTAGCTTCAGTAGCAGGCATTCCAAACTGAAAGTAGGCGTGGTCATTCTTCTCCATGGGTAAAACTCAGACACCGAGACTGGTGCAGAATAAAGACACCCTGTTGGGGAGTCATGGCTGTGGAAATAGATCATGGGTCAGCTATGCAGTTATACTCGGCAAGTGTCTGTTCTTAAATGAGACCAACTGAGATTGAACTACTGAGTGAATCTGTCTTTCTGAAGGAGAGGCAATAACTACAAGTCAGACGTAGGACTTTTGTCAAAGATGCCCTCTTTGTCTCTAGGTTGGGGAGGCCACCCTGCTTGGAGTGTGTCCCCAACCTCTCTTGGCACACTGACAACTTCAGACTTTCAACCTTCTCTCTGGGCTACTCATTGGCTGATTCTGGCCACATTTATAGTTCCCTTAAAGTTAATGAGGTCATGTGGTTGGGTTTTTGGATGAATCTGTTTAATAGTGATAATGCCTTTTATGGTAGAAGCTATTCAACAATGAGCTGATAGAGTAACTTTACTCCTCTTTTTTTTTTTTTTCTCCTGATCTGACTTGATAAGCCAGTTAGTTGGTGTTTTCTAAAATACAACTGTCGCCAGAAAGGGATTATCTTGTCAAGCCTGATACATGGATAACATTAAGGGTGAAAGGAGTCAGGGGACCTGTGGGGTTATATTGTGAAAATTCAGAATTCTGCCCTGATCATTCCTGAGCATGACATCACTCTTTCTCTCAACAGCAACCCCAGGTCACCCAGTTGGCACATCCTCAACTTGGCAGCCTACAGAAATGAGGACCTAGAGAATTCATACCTATTTCTGGTTAAATTATATGAAAAACAAAACAAAACAAAAAACAAACAAAAAAAGAAACTTTTGTCCTTCTTGCACCAGATCTTTCTGGATAAAGTCTGGATTAGGGTAAGAGATGATTGAAAAATAAATAAACGTATAGTTACGGAAATAGGACAGGCTGATTTGGTGAAAGTGCAGAAAGAAGAAAAAAGCATATACCTGAGGAGAGACACCCTTAAACCCTGGACGGTGCAGGGAATGGGAAAGTCATCATTATTTTTCAGAACTGCCTTTGGAGCTTTTCTATGAAAGGATAATACCCAGGCGTTGCTCTCCCAAACAGTTGCAGGAAACTTGGAGCCTGAGTCCAGCATCCCTTTCCGGAGAGCTCTGAGTCTAAGACCGAGGGTGGCCTCAACTCCTACACTTTATGTGCAAAACACTTCCAGATGTGGCCTACACCTCCTTTTTAGACATTCTGTGGGGCAGATGAGAAAGTGTCACCGACAAGCAGGACAGATTGAATTGATTATCCTCAAGCCATCTCTCTGTATCCACAGACTAGACTCTGTTTTTCACACTCAACTGAGGAACCTACAGCTCACCAGCTGGGAAGGCACCCTGGGTTGCCACTGGCCACTTGCAGCTTCTGATTGATGTATGTCCCACTTGGGAGGCCTCAATAATTGTTTTTAGGGATATCATGTTTCCTTCAAGATTTCACTTCACTTTTTATTTATTAAAAATATTTAATATTGAGGGGCGCCTGGGTGGCTCATTTGGTTAAGCGTCCGAGTTTGGCTCAGGTCATAATCTCGTGGTTTGGAAGCCCTGCGTCAGGTTCTGTGCGGACAGCTTAACTCAGAGCCTGGAGCCTGCTCCAGATTCTGTCTCCCTTTCTCTCTGCCCCTCCCCCGCTTACACTCTGTCTCTGTCTCTCTCGAAAATAAATCACCATTAGAAAAAACTTTTTTCCAAAATAAAAAATAAATTTATTATTGAAATATAGTTGACATACAATGAAAATATCACCTTTGGGTTTAAAATCATGTACAATGTGATCTGACAATTCTGTACATTACTCAGTGCTTACCACAATAAGTGTAGTCACGATCCATCATCATACATTGCTATTACAGTATTATTGACTACACTCCTTATGCTGTATTTTTCATCTCCATGGCTTTCTTATTTGATAACTACAAGTTTATACCTCTTAACTCCAATCACCTATTTTCCCATCCCCTCCCCCCCACTCATTGGCAACCACCAGTTCTCTATGCCTTTGAATGTTTCTGGGTTTTTTGTTGTTGTTGGGCATTTTATTTCTTTTTTAAGGATATGCATATAAGAAAAATCATATAGCATTTGTATTTTCTGTTTGACTTATTTCACTCAGCATAATACCCTCTAGGTCCGTCCATACTGTTGCAAATGGAAGATATCATTCTTTTCATGGCTGATTGATATTCCACATATAATATATGAGATACATATATATATATATCTCACATTTTCTTTACCCATTGATCTATTAGTGGACAGTTATATAATGGCTATTTTAAATAATGCTGTAGTAAACAAAGGGTGCATATATATCTTTGAATTAGCACTTTCATTTTTTTCAGTAAAACCCAAAGTGGAATTACTGGATCATATGGCGTTTGTATTGTTAATTTTCTGGGGCTACTCCATCCTGTTTTCCACACTGGTTTTTCTAGTTCACATTCCCACCAATAATGCATGAGCCCTCTCTTTTATCCACATTCTTGCCAACATTTTTTTATTTCTTGCCTTTTTGATGTTAGCCATCCTGTTTTAAGATGATTTAACATGGTTTAAGACTGTTTTCACCTGTATTTCCTTGGTGATTAGTGATGTTAAGGATCTTTTCATGTGTTTGTTGGCCATCTGTATGTCTTCTTTGGAAAATTATCTATGCTGGTTTTCTGCCCATTTTTCAATTGGTGTGTGTGTGTGTGTGTGTGTGTGTGTGTGTGTGTGTGTTTAGTTGCATAAGTTCTTTATATATTTTGGAATTTAATCCCTTATCAGATATATCATTTGCAAATATCTTATTCCATTTGGTAGCTGCCATTTTGTTTTGTTGATGTTTCCATTGCCGTGCAGAAGATTTTAATTTTGTTGTTTACTATGGGTTTTTCATATATGATAAACTTTCATATATAGCCTTTATTATGTTAAGGTATGCTCCCTCTAAACCCATTCTGTGGAGAGTTTTTATCATGAATGGATTTTGTATTTTGTCAAATGCTTTTTCTGCATCTAATAAGATGATCATATGGTTTTTATACTGCCTCTTGTTAATGTGATATATCACACTGATTTGTGAGTATTGAACCACCTTTGTAACTCTGGAAAACCCCATTTATCATCTTTTTATTATATATCACACACACACGCACATGAACACACACAATCTATCTGTCATATAGGCTGATATCTTAGACCCTTGATAGTTTCAAATTCAACAAGTCTAACTAAATGCCACTTGAATAGTTTAGAAAATCAGCAGTAATTTTAAAATCCCACTCATTCTGTACTTCTATAGCTCTGTCTTATCCACTGCTACAAGTTGAGGTGCTATAATTCTAGCCTAAGTGTTGGAAATTCTTGATGCAGCTACATTTTAAAATGATTAAAGTTAATCAACAGAGAGAAACATAAGGGGATTTACAACTTATAAATGGCTCTTAAATAAAAATTCTCATTACAATTATGTATTTTAATAACATTTTTATATCTTCTTATTAAATTTTGCCCTTTAAGGGCATAGATAATTTCATTTATATAAATCCTCCTGAATTAGGATCTCCAAACCATCATCATAAACCTTATCTGAACATGATTTTTTCAAAAAGATCCTTGGTATCATGATGCTATATAGTTGTTTTAAAAGACAGATTTTATTAGTGATTTTTTTAATTTAATTTTTTTTAAATTTATATCCAAGTTAGCATATAGTGCAACAATGATTTTAGGAGTAGATTCCCTAATGCCCCCTACCCATTTAGCCCATCCCCCTCCCACAACCCCTCCAGTAACCCTCTGTTTGTTCTCCATATTTATGAGTCTCATGTTTTATCCCACTCCTGTTTTTATATTATTTTTGTTTCCCTTCCCTTATGTTCATCTGTTTCGTCTCTTAAAGTCCTCATATGAGTGAAATCATATGATATTTGTCTTTCTCTGACTGACTAATTTCACTTAGCATAATACCCTCCAGTTCCATCCATGTAGTTGCAAATGGCAATATTTCATTCTTATTGATTGCCAAGTAATACTCCATTGTATATATATACCACATCTTCTCTATCCATTCATCCATCAATGGACATTTGGGCTCTTTCCATACTTTGGCTATTGTTGATAGTGCTGCTATAAACATGGGGGTGCATGTGCCCCTTTGGAACAGCACACTTGTATCCCATGGATAAATGCCTAGTGGTGTAATTTATTACATATGAAATATGTGTACATAAGTATCTAAACCATAAAGAATATATGGTTTAGTCATGGGTGTTTACATTCATTAAAATGTAGACAAAAGCAACTCATCAGTACAATCCAGTTTTTGATATCTTTATATCACCATATAGATTTAGATTTATACACTTTTCAAATTGTAAAAAGCTTGAGCTCAATGGTCCAAGATCATTTACAGTGTTTTTATTTGTTTGTTTGTTTGTTTTTTGTTTTTTCTATTTTGGAATAGTACTTTGATATGGACACTAAGGAAACAGTACAATAGAGTAACTGTAAATCTAGCACAGGCCTCTTACCATGGTTATTACCTTGGAAAGTCTGTCTTTCAATTGTAGCCAAAAAGACAAAAAAATTCTAGATGAATGTAAATTAAATAAATTTATTAGTGAATGTTAATTGACTCCACAGCAATTACAACCTTGCCACCAACTATACAACCTTAAAAGAAGACTAAAGGGGAGCCTTGGTGGCTCAGTCAGTTAAGTTTCTGAGTCTTGATTTTGGCTCAAGTTATGATCAAGTTCATGAGATCAAGCCCTGTATTGGGCTCTGTGCTGACAGCATGGAGCCTATTTGGGATTCTCTCTCTCTCTTTCTCTGTCTGCCCCTCCCTTGCTCATGCTCTCTCTCTCTCTCTTTCTCTCTCTCAAATTAAATAAATAAACATTAAAAAAATAAGAGGACTATGATTTTTGAGGAGATATAGGGAGACAGATGTGAAGATAAATAAATTAAGACAATTTCTCACTGGTTCTGAACTGTGGGTGTGTGTGGAAAACTGTATGAATATAAGATTACTAGATGGAATGTGACTACAGGGCCTAACAAATCTCAAAATTATCTAGCAAATACTTCTTCCCTGAGTTTCACCTTCACGGACAGACATCGCCACAGAAACCAAATTGTACTACTCAAGAGTGCACAGCACAATAGAAGACTTTCAGCGAGCCAACACAGAGGGGCCTGGAGAACTTAGATTCCACCATGAAACTACCAAATGTTCTTGACCTGACTTGACCATGAGGGACAATAGTTATGTACTGATTCCATACGTTGAATCTTTTCTAAAAAACAAATTGAAAAGGGTTTTCAAGCTGAGAGACCAGAGCTATGACAGCACATACCCTACTGTAAGAGTGCCCATCAACAGGCCTGAAAATTCATCCACATTTATCTGTGGGAAACAGAAAATACAGTAGAGCCCTCATCAAATTAATATTTTAAAAAGATGAAAATAAGCCATTTTAGCTTACGAAAGAAGATGAGAATATATCATAAAATGAGTAGTAAACAATAGTTTACTACTCCAAAATAATCCCAAAAGAAAATACTTACCATGAATAGAAAATATTATATGGGGTATAGATCACCAAAATTCACATACCTGTCATATCTAGAGTGATCCACAGGACAAAATTTGGTAAGCTTACAGGAGACATAGAAAACATAATTTTTGAATACTTCCAAAACCCTAAAACCATGATAATAAAAATATACTTTCTTTTCAAGTATTATGGGGCATTGAGAAAATTTAATCGTATCTTAAATAGGAAATAAAACTTCAGTATGTTTTAAAAAAGAAAGCCTTTTCTGACAATTAAATAAAAAGTCCCTTTCATGGGAGATTGATAGAAAATCACTATTAGTGATTCAGTAATTCCATATCAGGTATTTACCCAAATAAAACAAAAACAGAAATTCAAAAAGACATATACATGCCTATGTTTATTGCAGCATTATTTACAATAGCCAAGATATGGAAACAACCCAAGTGCCCATCCATAAGTGAATGGATAAAGAATATGTGTGGTTTATATAGATATATAGATATAAATATATACAGTAAAATGTTATTCAGACATAAAAAAAGAATGAAATCTTATTATTTACAACAACGTGGATGGGCCTACAGTGTATAATGCTATGCTAAGTGAAATAAGTCAGTCAGAAAAGACAAATGCCTGGGCACCTGGGTGGCTCAGTCGGTTGAGCATCTGACTTCAACTCAGGTCATGATCTCGCTGTTTGTGCATTTGAGCCCCGTGGGGCTCTGTGCTGACATCTCAGAGCCTGGAGCCTGCTTCGGATTCTGTGTCTCCTTCTCTCTCTGCCCCTCCCCCACTTGTGCTCTGTCTCTGTCTCTCAAAAATAAATAAATGTAAAAAAAAAACAAAACAAAAGAAAAGACAAATGCTATATAATTCTGCTCATTTGTAGAATTTAAGAACCAAAGCAAATGAACAAACACAAACACATTGATAGTTACCACAGGGGAAGTTGGTGGGGGTATAGGTGAAATGGGTGAAGGGGATTAAGAGTACACTTACCTTTTTTTTTTTTTTTTAAGCTTGTTTATTTATTTTTGAGAGATAGAGAGAGAGAGAGAGAGAATCCCAACCAGGCTCTGCACTGTCATAATGGGAGCCCAGTGCAGGGCTCAAACTCATGAACCGGACATCATGACCTGGCCGGAAATCAAGAGACGCTTAAATGACTGAGCCACCCAGGCACCCTAACAGTGTGACACTTATCTTGATGAGCACTAAGAAGTATATAGGATTGTTGAATCAATATATTGTACACCAGAAATCAATACAACGGTGTATGTTAGTTACACTTCAATTAAAGAATTACTATTAAAGATCCCTTGGTCTTGTGAATAAAAATTTAAGTTGCATTATTTCTATGCAACTATGTAAAGAGGCCTGTAAGCATCTATGAGATGTAGTTAAAGTGGTGCTCTGACACTAACTGGATCTATTCTTCGATTTCTTTTTATTACCCATGTCAATCTTCACCATTGCTGTATCTCACAGCAAGGAGAGAAGTATCTAGCATATAACAGGCATCCGATGACCATTGCTGAGTTCTCAATTATTTATCTAATGGGAAGTAGAAGCATAAATACTGAGAAAAAATATTTTATTTATTTTTTTAACGTTTATTCATATTTTGAGAGACAGAGAGTGGGGGAGGGGCAGAGAGAGAGGGAGACACAGAATCTGAAGCAGGCTCCAAGCTCTGAACGGCCCAACCTAGGGCTCGAACTCACAGCACACAGCCTGACCTGAGCCAAAGTGGCCACTTAACCGCCTGAGCCACCCAGGTGCCCCGAGAAAAAACATTTTAAAATAAGGACAACAATGGAAGAATATACCTGCCAAAGAGTAAAATAAACTTTCTGTAAAAAAATTAATCACAATATTATACTTACCAAATGAACGGATTTATACAAAAAATACATGTATGATAAAGGTTACATTTTGATATATTTTAAAATGATCTAAAAGAAAATAGTTTTCTATACTAATCCACATATAAATACCAATTGAGTAAGATTAAGAATAAATTTAAATAATTTAACCAACAATGTAAAATTAAATGAAAGAGTGTATTTTTATTAGGTTTAGGGTGAGAAAAAATTCATAAAAGATATGAATTCCAAAAGTCAACAGTGAAAATACAGATATATTTTCTTGCATAGAAATCAAAATTTAAAGGGGCACCTGGGTGGTTCAGTCAGTTAAGCATCTGACTTCGGCTCAGGTCATGATCTCAGGGTTCGTGGGTTCGGGCCCCACTTCGGGCTCTGTTCTGATAGCTCAGAGCCTGGAGCCTGCTTCGGATTCTGGGTCTCCTTCTCTCTCTGCTCCTCCCCCGCTCACGCTCTCTCTCTCTCTCTCTCAAAAATAAATGTAAAAATTGTTTTTTTTAATTTAAAGAGCAAAATACAAATACACATGCAAAGGGACAAAAACAACAGAGGTGTCCTAAGTAGTTGGAGGGTTACAACATAGCTAATGAAAAATTGAAACTTACAACGAACACTGAGTTTACACCATTTAATATAAAGAAAAACAACTCAGCGTGAATGGCGGGAAAATGCTAACAGACAGTTCACAAAAGAGCAATTCCCAATGATAAAGATACAGTTAAGGTGGGGCTCAAAGTCACAGGCAGTCAAGGAAAAATATTCTCATTTTAAGATGCTGTTCACAGAAGGGCTGGTGAATATAAAAATCTTTCATATCCAATGTTGGTGAGGGAGAATATGCATTTTATTTCTCAATAGAGTAACAGAAAAAGAGCAGTTAAAATTAATTGATTCCTAGTCCCATTTGTTTCACTGTTATCTACTTTTTAAGAATAAAGTATAGGAAAGTATGCATAAGGGAATTTTTTGCAACAATGTTTTAGTTGCAAAAGTAAATTTTGTTTTATCCATAAAAGGAAAGAATAAGTAGCTATTAAGAAAAATTACATCTAATGCTAAAAACATAAAGGGATTTTCATTATTTTTTAAATGAGAAAGTATGATAATAATAAAATGCTTGTAATTATATAGTGAAAGCTTATTCCCCAGACTTGTTACTGTGCACAATGCAAAAAAAGTGGAATTTGGTTGAGGAGGAAGAAACAGAAATTTGCGACATGTAATACAATTCTAACATTGACACATTTACACCAAAATGCAGGTCTTGGGGTGCCTGGGTGGCTCAGGTGGCTCAGGTCATGATCTCGTAGTTTGTGCGTTTGAGCCCTGCATTAGGCTCCGGGACATCAGTGTGGAGCGTGCTTAGGATTCTTTCTCTCTCTCTCTCTCTCTCTCTCTCTCCCTCTCTCTCTCTCTCTCCAAATAAATAAACTTAAAAAATGCAGGTTTCATTTTCTAATTGTGTTAGAAAAAGATAGATAAGTTTATCAATGTACATAAAAATGTCACGAGGGAAAGAAGGAATAAACAAAGAGGCCATGATCTAAACATAGCTGTGTTCTTTTACCAACTCTTGTTCTGTAACTTGAAAGCATGAAGATTTGAGGAGAATAAATTAAAGTTATAATTGGATTTTTAATGCTATAGTTAAATAAAATAAAATATCTTTATTTTTTCCTCTATTTTTTCTCTGAATTTCAAGTTAAAAAATGTGAAAATATAGGTAGTGATTTGAGAAGCATTGGTTAAACATTTCAACATTAAAAATATACAAGGTGTTGATAATAAAAGTGTGACTGACAAGAGATTAGCATTTATAAATACTTACAATGGGCTGAGTACCCTTTTAAGCACATGATACGTTTCATCTTAAAACCTGTACAATTCTGAGATAGACTATTTTCATTCCCATTTTATGAGCAGCGAGACACTGAAGTTAAGTAATTTGATCAAGGTTCCAGAGGAAACAGTAAATTCAGAATTATAATCCATGCTTACACTATTCTAAATAAACATGGTTTAAAGTTGAGTACTATATTTAACATGAACTTCAAAACTTTTTTATCCAATTATTGGTATTTTATAACAGACCTGGGAATAATATTTCTGAAGGCTTTTATTGCAGTCCCCTTACAAATTTCTTCTTGACATCTAGTATTTTAAATCAGGGTCTAGTTTTTCATCTTTATTCTTTCATGCATTTTTTTCACCCATTGCTTTTGTGATTATACATGCAAGATTGCATAGAGCATGTAATAGAGTAGAAATGTGTTTAAGTTTTGTTTAGGCTATTTACCTAACAGTATTTACAGAGAAATGATGTGGCTGATAAACTCTTATGATGGGCTCCATGATTCCCTACAGGTATCCATGCCCTGTGTGATCACCCCCCCGCCTTTAATGTATGTGGGATGTGTGAGTTGATTATACCCCATAGAATACAGCAACTATGGCAGGTGGCACTTGAGTAGATGCACATGTTGACATGATTATGTTGCATAAGGTTGTAGCACCAATCTTGCTGGAATCTTTCTCTCCTTTGCTCACCTTGAGGAAGCAAGTGGACATTTTGAGGCTCCACGTAAGTCAAGGAACTCTGAGTATTCTCTTGAAGGTGAGGGCGGCCGCAGGCTGGCAATTGGCCAAATAACTCATATTCTCAGTCTACAACTGCAAAGAAATGAATTTCTCAACAACCTGAAATGGGAATACTGAAACCTTTATATGAACACTGCAAGTATTACCTAACTAGGTATTATGAAACACTTTGTAAATGACAGAGCGATACAAAATTAGATTATTACCACTGTCTGTACAGATATATAAAAATTTCCATTTAATGAAAAGTGACGGAACTAAACTATACAAGTTGAGTGCTGCAATTTACTACTACTGCGAGTAATAACAGACGACCATCCAAATTTGATGGAAAAGCATTTACCTACATGTTTAAAAAGATCAGTAGAACTTTGCATAAGATAAACTCAAAGATAGGCACACCTAAACACACCATAGTCAAACAACACAAAGTCAAAATAGAGAGAGTATCTTGAAAGGAGTGAGAGAGAAGCAGCCCAATGCATGTGTAAGAGATCCACAATAGAATCAACAGCCACCACTCACCAGAAACCGTAGAGTTTATGACATATTCATGACATAGAGTTGATGAATGATATATTCAAAGGGCTGGAAGACAAAACTGTGCACCCAAAGGATTATATATAACAACTATCTTTCAAAAATATAGGAGAAATTAACACATACCCTGATAGACAAAAACCCGAGAGAAGCTTGTATTGGCAAAACTGCTTTTATCAAGAATCCTTCAGACATAAATGAAAGGATACTAGAATGTAATTCAAATCAACACAAAGAAATAAAAAGCACCAGCAAAGGAACTACAGATATAAATATATGTGGCAGATTATTAAAATTTTTTTCTCCCAGTTTAAAATGCAACTTGTATAAAGCAATAATGTAAAACTGCCTTGATGATCATGTAACATATAAACCTGTAATTTGCATGATGGCATTAGCACAAAGGTAAGGAAGAGGAAGCTATAGAGAAGTGAAATTTTCCTACCCTATCAAAATTAAGTTGGTATTAGTCTGAACTAGATTATTATAAAATATATTATATATATTTTATATTTATACTTTATTTAAATATGTTATTTAAAAATATAATCATGTAATAATTATAATTTCCAGAGCAATAATTAAGAAAATATAATCCAAAAATAATATAGTAAGAGGGGCACCTGGGTGATCCAGTTGATTAAGCGTCCAACTCTTGATTGTGGCTTAGGTCACAATCTCTCATTTCATGAGTTCGAGCCCTGCATTGGGCTCTTTGCTGACAGTGGAGAGCCTGCTTGGAATTCTCTCTCTCTTTCTCTCTCTCTGCCCCTCTCATGCATGCTCTATCTCTCTCTCTCTCTCAAAATAAATAAATAAACCTAAATAAAGAAAATAATATAGTAAGAAAAATGACAAAATATTAAAATAGTATACTGGAAAGGATTTATTTAACACAAAAGGCAGAAATGGAAAAATAGAAGGAAAAAGCATGTGATGCACAGAACATTAATAGCAGTCCACAGATGTAAGTTCTTCCTTGTCAGGAATTACTTTATAAATTTCTTTTTTTTTTTTTTTTTAACGTTTATTTATTTTTGAGACAGAGAGAGAGAGAGCATGAACGGGGGAGGGTCAGAGACAGAGGGAGACACAGAATCTGAAACAGGCTCCAGGCTCTGAGCGGTCAGCATAGAGCCCTATGCGGGGCTCGAACTCATGGACCGCGAGATCATGACCTGAGCCGAAGCCGGCCGCCTAACCGACTGAGCCACCCAGGCGCCCCTGTCAGGAATTACTTTAAATGAAAATAAATTAAGCTGTCCAATGAAAAGATATTGAAATTAAAATAGATAGTGAATGCTAAAGTATAGGGTGTTTCTTTTGAGGTAACGAAAATATTCCTGTTTTAGACAGTGATCATGATCTTACAATATTGTGAATACACTAAATCTACTTAATTTTTAAAAATTACTTGAAATGAAGAACAAAATGATTGCGTAGACTCTGCCACAGAAATCCTATGCCTTATTGATGTTTAACCCTAAATTCAATCAAATCTTCCTGAACTTTAGAATGTGGTAGAATAATCTATTTTCATGACAAGTGATGCTGATCTTGTCACTATTAGGCTTAACATGTTTTGGTAATTGTCTATCATCTTTAATTGAAAGTTGTAACAGCCTGATTATTAGTTTGGGGATGTTCAGACTGGTAAACGTGATTCTTTCTGCACAGAAGATGAAATTATGGTGACTTTGAAGTCATATATTTTTATAGTGTTTATAAAATTTGGGTGTATCTTATAAATGACTTTTTGAACCTCTAAGATTAAAAAAAAACACAAAACAAAACAAAACAAAAAGTACTGGTAATGCAATATTAGTGGTAGAGAGACAGGTGGCCAGGGTCTCAGTCAGCTTCATAGTAAGTCTGATCTCCACAGAGACTCTGGTTTGCGTTAAAACTGGATTAACAATCACATCAAATGTTGCATCCATTACCAAAGACAGATTACTTTGGGATCTATCAATAATCAAGTGAGGGACAAAGTAGGTCAATTTTCAAAAGAAAATGATGGTCAGTGAAAACAACAATCACTTTTTAAGATCATTTAAAGTTACTCATGTTACAATAATATGAACTTCAATCCTTGCAGTCTAGGACTGTGTTAATGCAGGTGGCTTCCAGGATTCTTCTAATAATATATTCTAGATATGGAATGTGGTTGCATGGGTGTGTTCACTCTATAAATAACTTCACTAAACTGTACACTTAAAATATACACACTGTAAAAAAAAAAATTAAAAAAAAAAAAAGGGGGGGGCGCCTGGGTGGCTCAGTCGGTTGAGTCTCCGACTTCGGCTCAGGTCACGATCTCATGGTCAGTGAGTTTGAGCCCTGCGTCGGGCTCTGGACTAATGGCTCAGAGCCTGGAGCCTGCTTCAGATTCTGTGTCTCCCTCTCTCTCTGCCCCACCCCCGTTCATGCTCTGTCTCTGTGTCTCAAGGATAAATAAACGTTAAAAAAAAAAAATTAAAAAAAATAAAATAAAAAAATAAAAATAAATAAATAAAATATACACACTGTGCATATATTATACTTCCGTATAAAGCTTCCTTAGGAATATGAATTTGAATCATTTATTACATTTTTGACGTTATTCCTTTTAACTATTTAAAACACCTATGAAAGCTAGTGCATGGTGTATATTTTATAACATCAGTGGAAAGTACATGTATGTCCACATGCATACATGTACTCATTCATCATTTCATTTATCCATTTATGTAAAGGGCTTTTCCTAGTCCCATTATCATCACATCTTATCAGGCGGGCACATGATATTAACGTAATTTTTTGCAAGAACTGTTAATCTTGGTCACTTAAATAAAGTGGTGTTTATAAGCTTTCTCCACAGTAAAGTTCTTATTTTCCCCTTTCCATTCTCTATTTGCTGGAAAGGAGTAACTACCTCCAGTCCAAACTCAAGGGGAAGGTGTTGGGCTTCAACTCCTTAAGAGAAAGGTCTGAAAAAGATTGATTTTCATATGTTAAAATCATCTCTGTAATTTATAAATTTATGGGAAATACTTTACAGTTATGCAAGTGTCCTGTTTCTCCTTAAATGTTCCGCTCGCTAGTATGAGCACTCATCACTGCTTAAAGCAATTATTACTCTGGTGCTCTGATGGTGATTAATGCAGGATTTTCATTTCATTGCCTTGTAATCTGAGAATAGGGCCTATATACCATAAATTATTTGGTATTTACTTTAAATCTTCTTTTTGACCAAGTATGTTGCACATTTTGGGGGGTAATTATTTTATATACTCTTGAGACTAATTTATATTATTTCACTTTTGAGCATAGACTACCAGACCTACCTTAGTTGGGGTTTACTAAATTGTTTTCATCAAATCTTCCAAATCCTTGCAATTATTTTTTTCTCTTTGATGTATCGATTTCTAGGTAAATTGTATTAAAATCTCCTAACCTCCTGGAATTAATAAATTATTCCTCAAGTATTTGTATTCATATCATAAGATCCAAAGACATTTTTTTTTAAATATAATTTATTGTCAAACTGGCTAACATACAGTGTTTAAAGTGTGCTCTTGGTTTTGGGGGTAGATTCCCGTGGTTCATCACTTGTATACAACACCCAGTGCTCATCCCAACAAGTGCCCTCCTCAATTTGTTTCTGACATCCTCAGTTTGTTCTCCGTATTTAAGATTCTCTTATGGTTTGCCTCCCTCCCTCCCTGTTTGTAACTATTTTTCCCCCTTCCTTTCCCCCTTGGTCTTCTGTTAACTTTCACAAGAGCCACACATGAGTGAAAAAATTTTATATCTGTCCTTCTCTAACTAACTTATTTCACTCAGCATAATACCTTCCAGTTCCATCCATGTTGCTGCAAATGGCATGATATCATTCTCAAAGACATTTTAAATTGCATCTAAGTTAAGACAAAATTGTTTTATTTTTGTCCATTTATTGTTTTTCTCTTAATTTTTTAAAGCCAATATTCATATTTCTGTAACTGGCTCACACTTTGGTAGTGTTTTGCCTATTGTATCTTATGAATCATTTTTATTTTAGTCTTTTGGTGCTATTTGAAAGTAATAAGATATATACAAATAAATATTTTTTTTAAAAATCTCAATATGATAGATCATTTGTCTTTTAATAGCTAAGTATAATCCACAAATAATATTGTGATTTCTGATATTACAATTTGAGGGTTGGGGATGAAGGATACAAAGTTTTAGCTTGATCCTTGGGGGCATAACAGCTATGTTCAATTGGAGTCTCAGAGTTTATCCTGAAGTGCAGTTATAATCTCACCTTCCTTCCGTCACAGCATGAGCAGGAGTAGCTACATAATTTGTGGAACTTAGTGAAAATTGAAAATGCAGTGTATTCTCTTTAAAAATAGTTAAGAATTTTCAGATGGCAACAGAGGAAGCTTGAATCAAACATGACACCCTTCTGAGTGCAGGGCCCTGTGTGACATTGTTGGTTGTACTCCCGTGAAACCATCCCTGTGTATGGATTTGGCATTCTTGGAAATCTACATGAGGTTTGGAGGAAGTCCAACGACAGATCCTTTAAGTCCTGACTTGTGGAATCAGAAAGTATTAGTTTTGACTTGCTCCAGGCTCAAGTACAGTTTTATTTCATTTTGAGAAGTAAAGATTGACATTTAGGGGCACCTGGGTGGCTCTGTTGTTTAAACATCTGACTTTGGCGTAAATCATGATATCATGGTTCGTGAGTTCGAGTCCTCCATGGAGTGAGCTGCAGCCACACTTCAGGTGAGCCCCACTTCCCTCTCTCTCTCTCTCTCTCTCTCTCTCTCCCTTTCTCTCTTCCCCTTGCTCACTTGTGCCCTATCTCTCTCTCTCTCTCAAAAAAAATTGACTTTTAAAGTGGCAAGACAAATTTCATGTAAACTGTGTATACATAATTATTACACACATATATACATCTAATTTTTACTAAAAGCACCACCACTGATGTCTATTTCACTGGAAAAGAAATTTCAAGGGGTAATTCACTTAAAAGAGTACTATGAGTATTACAAAACACCTTCACATCTGTTAATCTTCTTTGAACAAACTTTATATTATTTCTTTGTCATTTGATAGGTTTACAGTACACATTTGCAATCAGCATGTATCTGTATATGTTTATACTATGAGTGTAAACAAAACCAGTAAGTATTCTTCTAGTACTTATTTTTTTTAAATGTGCCATTCTAATCTTTTTGTTTAGTTAACTAGAATATCCATAGTTGCTAAAAAAACATTATATTTTTACCTACTCCAACATTTATTTTCCCCTGATCATTTATATTAATAGCATTATTGGAATTAATAACAAAAAGAGGAGATTGTTAGTTTGTTATTTGCTCTTAATTACACCCATAGATGTTTTTGTTTAACCAACAAGGTACATACACAGTCTTAGAACTAGACCTAAAGTTTTTTAGGTTTGTAGTTAATTTTACTCATACCTAATATTATGCAATATGGTTTTAGTTTACATCATATACTTGTTATTTCAACATGATGAATTGACAAATGTATGTGAAGGGCTGAATATCCATTCAAACACAGGACAAAAGAGCTAAATTATAATTGCAAAAGTGGGTAAAATTAATTGAGATCACAAGACAACCTGGAGTATTTTTTTAAAATTACTTCAAAATGCCATAGAGTTCAAATAAAATCACAAATTTTGTTAATATAATTACCTTTTATAAAAAACTAAAATCATTGATCACTGCATTCCAGAAGCATATAAACCTTAGCTATGCCAAAACTCATGGTTTAGACTTTCAGTCATTCTCTCCCCAAGCGTACATGTCACAGCCAGTCTTCTCATAAATTACGAAACACACGTATCGGGACTTTCAAGAAAGTTTCAATGTCAGAAGAGATAAAATAGAAATGGATTAAGGAAAGAATCTGATAAGTGAGTTCATAAGATAAAAAAAATAAAATTCCCTAAGGGAACAATTTTAAGCAGGATGCACATGCATTTG